>NC_141689.1:856999513-859399513 GCF_964263255.1 Lissotriton vulgaris
ATGTGTAATTTTGACTAAGCAATCAATTTTTGTGTTGAACACCTAGGGGTCATAACGTAGTGTGCTTCAACAGTGTACAGAGTTTTCTTCGCACCTAGCTTAGTGACTATTTTTCTAGGGATAGTGGCACATCCCATGCATGAAGCAGCACAAACACTGTCTAATTGTAACAATAGAGTATCTTAGTAGAAATTAATGACCAAGGTGTGCCGGTTGAAACAATCTATTGAAGTACGTCTTGGTTAACTGTGCCATGTGGCAGTAGACAGTGCAATAGTGTATTCATGCACAAGGATGAGTGGAGAAGGAAATGTACGTTTTCTCAGGCCCTTTAGTCTCAGTGAGATTGCGGGACTGCAACTCAACAGCAATAACAGCAAAGGGCTTTTTCACCAGAGAAAGGTAGAAACTCACTAAAGTTTCTTAAATGATAAATAATTCAATCGTATTGCTTTATTAACCTTCCTGCTTGCTCAAATTTGCTTGAAAATGCACCATTTGTCCACTCTTTTTTCAAACTTTTCTCGGGGGGAGAACCACTCGCTCGCTGCAGTGCAGTACGACTATAATTTTACGCTTCACCACCTTCAAATATCACCAGCCGCCACTGCTAATGTGCGTCATCATTGGGGCTGTACGTAATGTGCCATCGATTCCAGCATTTTTTACTGTGGGTCCAGTGCTGACTAAAGAAACACCTTCTACTGACTCAAGAGTAAATGTAGACAGTTCCACTAAAGGTTCCCTAAAGACTCATCCTAAGTGGAGTTTGCAATCCGTTGGGGAGTCTAAACTATCGGATCAAGAGTCCATCGAATCATCATCCCATAAATAAAATATTGAGTTTCAGCAATAGGACTTGGTAATGGACTTCATTCTTCCAGATACAGTTATTGACTGTGTGCCGTTCTCACCTGAGTCTGGTAATGGTAGTGGGAATGATCAGGATAGAAATTATACTTCTCTCCCAAGAGAGACATTAACTCTCTTTTAAAAGAGCCCCTTACCTTCGGATGATCTTTCAAATGCTCCAGATCTACCATTAAATGCCAGTGTTCATCAATCTGGGGAATATGTGGTCTTGTTAGAATATCTCAAGGAGCTACAGGCTATTTTGGACTTTATACTGAAAATATTGGAGAATTCGCCAGCGAATTCCGACTTTATTCTGGACTCTTTATCAGCTATATCTTTGTTCCAGAAAAAGGCTACAAGTGGTTCTATTCTCCCCTTCTTCCTTTATGACTCTTCAAATAAAAGATCTGCATTTTCTCCTACTTTGTGAAAGGTAAAAACAGGGCTAAAGGAAGTAGCAACACAGATGGGTTCAAGGAAGGTGGTAAAATTGTAACATAAGTAGTCTACTTGCTTCATAACCTTTTTGATCCATGTAAAAGAAATGTTTCGGAGAATTCTAAGCTGTCTCAGGGCAGCTCCCAGTACCAAAACACGCAAGGGTCTGCAGCACTTTTACCCATATTTATGAACAAATGGTTAAAGCGAACTAAGTCAACCTTAGCTACAGCTGATGCCTTGGTTGAAATGGGAACCTCAGAAAATAATATTTTGGTCCCTGTAATAACAGTATTAAGGGAAAAGTAAGAAGAAAGGAAACAATAAAAGATCTAAAAGTAAAAGAAAAATACATACTAGGCAGATGGAAACTAAGGCGTAATAACTTCTGTCATGCACTTCCCTGGATAAGGAATCTGCCGCCTCCAGGGATTCCCAGGGTGAAACAGATCTATCTATCCCCTATGGCTCCGGATAAGGGAATATTCAATGCGTAGATAAAGCACAGATAGCTCCGAATACACCCGGTACACCAGCGATGGAAATACACAACCCTAGTATTTCTGTAATAGGTTCCGCAACAAGTTGGCGAAAAAAGGAGAAATAAGATCAATAGAATACACTGAGAAGCAAACAAAGTTGAGCTATGAACCACTCAAGTGAAAGGGAAGAAATCTCCTCAACCCCCTCGCAGCTTTTTCATTCAAAGAAGCCCACATTTTCTGATGACGAAAACGCAAGGAATTTAAGAAACGTTGTAACGTCTGAAATTCGATAAATGTAATAGAACTCATCACAGGACGCTGCAATGATGGCATTTTAAAGGAAATTGTGAAGAAAATAAAGGAAATGAAAGACAGAAAAATCCAAATTACTGGTGATTTCAATACGAAAATCTTGATTAATAAAAACATCTCGAACTCCTTCCTGGAGCACAATCAACATACTGAGCTAGAGGAAAGTTGGCAAATACCAGAGGCTATATTTCGAAATAAAAGTAGGAGTGACAGAAGGGGTGCGCTCCTTCTGGAAGAATTTAATCTCTTGGGTATGATACATTTGAATGAGTGGAAAGAATCTGATATTCCGGCAAAGGTGACTAGTCTAGACGTGGCTTTCTTTATTCCTCCATTATTGATTATATTATAACCTCCTTTGCAATATTCCACTTAGTAGCAAATTTCTCAGTGGTAGGAATGCCATACAGTGATCATGCAGTTCTTCACACTATGTTAATGTCAACTCCTGAAAGTGCGAGGTCAATGTGTGCCTGTTCTGGGATGGCGAAGATTCGCAGTGATAGTTATATTGGAACACCCGCAATGTAGCTAAGTTTAATGATAAGGTTACAGCCTACTTTAGTAGTCTGGAGGAACCCCAGATGGGGAATAGCCTTTACCACAAACTTTTTACCACGAAATGCAAGTACAACGCATTTTTTACATCAGAATTACTTTTACCATGCTAGTCTTTGCCAAGCAAGTCTTTACACCGCACATAAGTTTGAATTGATGACTATGCGGTATTTAGTTTATATATAATTTAAGGGTAAATAAAAAGGGGGGAGATCTTCCCCCAAAAAGTAAGCCTGTAATTGCCATAATTGTGAATAATTTTAAATATATAATTTCGTTTACAATACAACAGTAGGTGGAAGTGTTAGACTATGACTAGATTTTTATGTAACTGTAAGCGTGGTAAAAGTGTGCGTGGTAGTGGATTGCGTGGTAAAGGTCTGTCAGATGTGAGTGAATTTAAATGCGAGGTAGTGGTATGCGTTTGAAAATTTGCGTTGTAAAAGCGTGCGTGGTACTATCATACAACCTTACAGATAAACAACTCACTTTCATGGTATGAGGGTCTAACAGTTGAAACAATTAAATGCTTTATAAAAGAGGGGGGAAATAAGCGAATCATTGAAAGAGCATCTAAGCATATTACAGAAAGACAGTTATCTAAATTAATAAATAACTTAAGTTTTAATCAACATAAATTTCCCGCTACAGAGCATAAAAAGGTAATAAACTCCTTGAGGGAGAAAAGGAAGCTGCACAGAAGTTCAGTTAAGTCAAAGCTAAAGTATCTGCTCTGCATCTATCTCCCTGTATCAAGCTGTTTCACAGAATAATACACAGGCTTTCTGGAGCATAATTGCACACAATTCTGGCATAAAAAGGGATTTGAGGTCAAATGAGATCCCATTTACAACCTGGTATGATTATATTACGGTGCTATACAAACCAATTAGGGCTACGAGCTCTTCTCAAATTCTTCTGCATAGCTCAGAAGTTATTCAGACACCCACTTATAATGAAATAGTAAGGTACATTATGAAAGCAAGAGCATCGGTGGCAATGGGCCCAGATGGAATTCCTGATTTAGTGTTGGAAAACAATCCAGATTTGTGGGCCAATTGTCTTGTTCCTTTACTTACATTTTGGTATTCTTCTGGTTACTTTTCAGAATCCTGGAAGGGGAGTGTTATCCTTCCTATACATAAGAAAGGAAGTAAGCTGTTGTCAGGGAATTATAGGCATATCTAATTGCTTGACGCAGTGGGAGAGGTGTTTTGCAATGAGTATGTTAGAACGCGTGCATAACTGGGCACAAGAAGCAAACATCATTCCTTTAGAACAGCCTGGTTTTTGAGCAAACTAGTCAGTCATTGACAACATAGCAGTTTTACAATTTTTATTAGATAAGTATGTGGGAAGAAATAAGTCATATTTATATACAGCATATTGACTTTTCTACTGCATTTGATTCTGTGGACAGACAGACTTTATGGCAGAAATGATGTCCTTGCATTCTTCTACTTGGTGTAAAATGCTGTTGGTGGGAGTTCAGGTCTTTCTAATTTAATCCCCACATCAGATGGTTTGAAGCAGGGCTGCGTGTTGGCACCGCTATTATTTTCTTTGTACATGTTAGATTTCCCTTCCTATTTGCATGAAGATAAACATTATCTCCCAAAGTTGCTTCAAAAGGCGTGCTCACTCTTTTGTACACGGACAATATAGTTGTATTTGATCAGACTCCCATTGGTCTTCAGGCACTTCTGAACTGTTTGCATTACTTTGCACAAAAGACTTTTTTAAAAGTGAATATAGCAAAAACAATAATTTTAGTTTTTAGGAGGAAGAGAAAAGCCACAAAATACACCTGGTATCTAGGAAATCATTTTTTCTTTAAGTAAATAGATACACATAACTTAGCAAAACCTGTGAAAAGCTAAATGATGAGGTGTACACAACTAATTCACATATATAAAGCACTTGCTTGTGCACATTCTTTGCAGATCTTTTACTGTTTGATTGGTGGACGACATTTTGATCACCTAATACGAATATATCAAACAAAAATCCTGCTACATTTTCCTACGCATTAGAGCACACCCCGATTGAATCTTGACCCTTCCTAAAAAAGTTTAAAGGGAAAATTATGAGAAAATCTTACTCACAAAGTTCAGCCATTCTAGTCCAATTATTAAGGCCAGAACTTCGATTAGTGGGTACATTTGTACAACCCTTAGCTAATATTATTCAATGAGGATATAAAATACTCCATGTACTTCCTTGAGATCTCTGCTTAGAACAGAGATTATGTATAATACTGCAACCTGCACAGTTTTTAGGGGAAATTTGTCTCAGGTTTTTGGAATATTTTGAGTGCAATCTATGTGTTTTTAAGGGGATGGTCGCCAGGACACCTCCAACTCTTTTTAAAACTTCAATCCCCAAGTCTTGGCTTCAAGTTGGACAAGGAACACTGTGACTCCCTGACTTCATATAACACTATTTGTAATAATATTTCATTAGGATCATATTTATCGTTTTTAAATTCTGCATAGTGTCAGACGTCTTATTATGTCTATACATTTTGGAAGTGTTTTTAGGTCGAGCCTAGAGCAGTGCATGCGCTGCTTGCTCGACTTTTAGTAAAGGGGTAAAAAAAAAGTGCTACCAGATGCTGTCATAGCCGGCCTAGAGTTTGAGTGCATGTGCGCAGCTGCGCGCTTTGAGTGCCTCTCTCCGATCTTCATTTCCCTCCCCCTCTCCCACCACAGATCTCGTCACTCTGCTGGCATCATTAAGTGCATCGCAATCGCGATCACTTTCCCTTTTGCACACAACTCCCGGGCTTCTCTTGCGTTTCTTCCCCCACTGTTCTTCCTTTAATTCCGGCTTTTGCGACAACTCTTCTTTAGATAAGTCTGGGATATGTGAGAAGGAAGCCTTCTCCGCTTTTCATTTCCTCGTGAATCTCGTACTTGTTTAGTGCAGTTCTCGGCTTTTTTGCTTAGTTTGGGCATGATGATCTTTTTCTGTTGTCCGTTTGCAAGTGAACCAAGCACTGAAAAACGACTTCCCCTTCTTATGAAATAACTATGGCCTCATAAACAGATTGTCGTTGGACCTGTTATTTATTTACCAATAACATATTAAACAATATCGTGATTCAAACTGTCATAGGATACAGAGAAAGCATCCTGCATCAATGGCGTGTCTGATGGCGTGCGCCTGTTTCCCTTACCTTAATAAAGCCCCACACTTGTTTCAGCTATTAAAGGCCTTTCCTATATTCCAGTACCCTTCCCAACCTCTCTGCTGCCTCAGTTTTGCATGTGCTTTGTACATTGTGTGCTTCTTGAAATCCATCTCATTTGCTGTGCAGCATCTAAGCCTTTAGCTTGAAACTATTATACTTGCATCTTGATTTATCATAATTGCTCCACGGATGGGGAGACAGGGCCCAAACAAGCAGAATTCCTTGCAGCATGCCCAAATAACTTTGGGTCGTGGCCTGCCTTCGACTGAACCCTGAAGATTCCTGTCCGGCAATGTAGACTGGAAACCAATAGCAAATGCAATGCAAGGCTAGAAAGCACTCCCAGCTTGTCCACCCCCTTTTGGTACACAATTTGTGGGTGCTGCTGTTGGTGTGAGAAGAAAATAGTCTTTAATCAGTGCATGTCGGTGCTGTGTTTTAGACTCCAAGCAGGCTCGCTGAATTGCTTAATTTGGTGGTTCCTAACCATTTGTCTTATGTGGACTCCAGCTTAATGATGACTGGAATCCGGGAACCCACACTAAATGAGGATTGGAATTGAGGTACACCAACGGGGTCATTATGGAAGCTGACAACCGAAGATTTAAACCTCAAAACAATACACTAATGATAAAATATTTTTTGTTTAATTGACAAACCAATATAAACAAAATAATTTTTTTTATTTTAAAGGGAATATTGAAGCTTTACTAAATTCAATTAAGGCGACCCATCGTCCATACTGCATTCTGTTTGATGCACTTGCATTGTCACACGCATCAATCTGAGGATACTAACTTAATTTTTAGCCACTAATTTCAAATCCCTTTACATTTACAGAATGTTTTAAAATTTCCAATTGTACTTGCTTCTTTATATACGCTTTATGTTAATATTATTTCATTTTCTAAGCAGTCGCTGACTCCTGTGTAGTCTCCGCGGACCCCCAGGGGTCTCCAGACCACAGGTTAAGAAAAGAACGACTGGCTTAATTTATTTCTACATTTTAAGAATTTTAGAAAGTGTGAACTTCAGTGCCTGAAGACAGCATTTAAAAAAAATAAGCTATAAAAGAGGATACTTGGAGGCAGTAGCTCAACTAGGCCACATAAAGATCCATAGTTTTTAGGTCAGAATAAGAGCTTCTAATGGACACTTCTAATCGCAGTTTCCTCACTATTAGAATATCCCATGGTGCAAGACTTGATCCAGAAATTTACTCAGCAGTGCTCTCGCATGCAGGTAGGTGATGCAGTGCAGGCCCATGTTAGCTTCTTTCTGCCCTGGAAGCGACAGAGCTACACCGCATTTAGGAGCACCCTTGCGTGCCGACTTCAGTTACTTTCTTTCCGAGCCTTCGAGCTTGAATCTGGAGTTCTGCTCCCTCTTTCTTCAGTTTTCAATTTGAATCTGGTGTGTAAGGGAATGATGTGCCCTAAATAAAACAACAGCGTTCAAACCATGCCATAACTGTCGAAACAGAGGTCGGCAATGGACCCACACAAGGTGTGCCTTTTGTGTGTATGCTCACGTCACGACTCCTATTAGTGTGATGAATGCGTCCTCATGCACCTGAAGGCGATCCCGAACCATGAAGCGAAGGTTTGTTGCTAAATAACAAAAGATGCAAAAAGAACAATTGATGGGCAGAATGCTTAACAGTGTCCTACATTCACGACAGTACAGAGATCTGGGCCTAAATCCATCATTTTTTTGCTCCTCATGCCATTCCAGTTCAGACCCAAACATATGCATTCAGTATTGACCTTGTTCCCCATGGAAACAGTCCAGCCCGAACTGCCAACCCAGGTCCTCGCTGGACTGGAAACAAGCATCCTAGGATTGGGTTTGGGATTTCACCCCTTATAAGCCAGGCTAGCTTGACTCCAGTGGCATGGAGAGTACGGGACCCACGTCTGGGCAATTCTTATTAAATTCAGAAAACAGCTAAAAACGTGTCTCTTTTGTTGCCCTGCTTAAATTGCTTTTCCTCCGCCTTCATCCCAAGGGTACAAATCTGAAACTAGCACCGAGATGCTGTTTGGTATTTACTCTCTTCATAAAATTAACAACACAGCATAACAAGTATCTAGCACAAAGAGTCTGAGGGGCACATTTGGCTGGGCTCTGTAATGGTCAGGCATCAGGTTCAACCATTTGCACGTAGAGTAGGAGAAACTTCTTCCTACCCAATGTTCTTTTTTGGTTCCGGAAATTATTGCCCATCTCGCCTCCCTGGACGAAAAGGGTCTGGGTAGGTGAGTACCATTTAAAAAATCTTAGGGAAAAAAAGGGGACCAACCTTGTGCAGGGCCTTGTGAGCCCAGCACATAGCTTTTAAACTTGATTCATGCCCTGATTGGTAGCCAGTGCAGTTCCTTAATGGTTTGGGAGATTGAACAGAATTTTGAGAGATTCATTAGTATCTGGGCTGTCTCATTTAGAAGGGTGTTTTGTAGGCGACTTTGAAAGCCTGCATATTAGACATTGCAATAGTCTAGTTTTGTGACTACTATAGGGCTATTATAACCATTTTTCTTAACTCTATTGGGAGGAATGGAAGGATTTGTTTTTGTATTCTCAGAGTGAGAAAGCAGGAAGATTCTACCTGTTTGATGTGGTATGTAAATGCTAACTTGGTGTCAAAAATGACCCCCATGTTTCTTGCTTTCTGGACTGCTAATAGGAAGGATCCTAGGTTAGGGGGCCACCAGGTGGTGTCCCAAAATGTTGTCATTACCAAAAAGCAACACCTCAGTCTTTTCTGAATTTGGTTTCAAACAATAGGTCTCGCCTTTGGGACCTTATAAATGTTTAGCCATGCAGCAGTGGATGTTGTTGCACTAGGATATTGTGCTGCATAACTAAATACTTATAAGGTCCCAAAAGCGAGCCCTATTGGCTATGCCAATGCTTGTTGAAATAATGTATTGGTGAAATGATCTAAGAACCCCAAACAATGCAATGTGTGTGATTTATGCTCTGCGGGAAGTCAAGATATTTTCATGTTTACATTTATATCCGGCACTAAATGAAGCCAGAACCCAATACTTATAAAGAGCGATAATTTTGACACACATTAGGATATAACAGAACTGTGTAAAAAAACGGTAAATGAATTTACCTGTGTTAAAGTGTATAAATTCCTTTTACCAATTTTTTGATGAAGGGTTGTATGAGTTGGAGCTTTGTATGATGGAAGTTTTATATGATGGCACGTATTACTCATGTATTTATTATGTTTTTTTAAGATGTTGATTATAGACCTTGGTGGAGGTCAGTAATGATAAAATAGAATAAAGTAATTATGCTCCATAGACTTTTTTAGGCAGGGCTACAGCAACAACCGCTGAGCGGGATTTCATTAAATTCAGCAGGAAGCTAGATCTTGGTCCGCAGATTGTGCTTTTTTGTGATTTGGTGTAAACTCATTCAGAGTTTTTTGAGAAATTAAGGGTGAAAAATAATTGTATAGTTTGGCAGTAGGGCTTGCAAGAGTCTCTGAGACTCTTGCGAAGCACCAATTTAAAAAATAGAGTGTGCTGATTGGCCAAGGTAGCTTTATTTCTCGTGGGCCATCTTGCTGCAAGCAATATGAGGAAAGTGTTGCCGGTAGTTATTAGAAGACTCAGGGCCAGATGTAGGTAGGCGTTTACCGGGTGGTAACGGCCGAATTCGGCCGTTACCGATCCGGTAAGAGCAATTTGACATGTAGGTCCCTGTATTTTACAGACTCGGTAAATTTACCGATAAGTAAATTTACCGAGTATGTAAAATACCGAGTCGGTATCATTACGGATTCCGGTAAATTGGTATGTAGGTGGGACTCTTCTGAGTCCCACAAGCAGTACAATATCGGTATTTTACCATCAAATACTACTTGATGGTAAAATACCGTTTCTGGTGTGCATGCACATGTGTGCATGCACACCTATGCCATATGACAGGCAGACCTGGCCTTATGGCAGGTATGCCTGCCACATGGCACCCGAGCCTCTTTTGGGGGTGCCAGAGGGTGTCAAAGTGACACCCCCTGCACCCTTGTGACAGTCGGTATTTTCCGATGTGGTAAATACCGACCGGTAAATGCCCAATCAATCCTATGGGCTTCAAAGCCCATAGGAATGAATGGGCATTAACTGGTCGGTATTTCCCGCATCGGAAAATACCGACTGTTTCCGAATCGGTAATTGCACATCTGCATTTACCTACATCTCGGTACTTTTATTTTCCGACCTCTGAAATACCGAGTCGGTATGACTCGGTATTTAAGAGGTCGGAAAATAAAATTTACCTACATCTGGCCCTCAGTGACTTAGTCTCCTGTCCTGAACTTCTGTAAAAAATAAAAATGAGATATGGTGCTGGAGAGGGTTACCCACCCTACCTAGACCTTGTGGGAGGACCCAGAGGGAGCCTCGGCCCACATCCCCCCCCCCCCCCCCCCTCCGGGCCAGAAAAGAAAAAAACAGCAAAACGTGCAGTGCTCATAATAGACTCTCATTGGATCTGAAAAATGGCGGCCGGTAGCTTACCCCAAGGCTAAGAATATTTTTTACAGGGAGGGGGGATGCACGGCCCCCGAGTAATTAGAGCCCCTGGAAGCCTGCTCCTGGGGCCAATCTTATCATTTATGGGTAGGGAGGCCATGCGGCGCAGCACTTACTATAACTACTTATGACCTCACATGACATCAGTCATGACATCTTTTATGACATCACTGATGACATCTCAAATTACATAATTGATGACATCACTGATGAAATCAATGATGACATCATTGATGGCAACAATCAAAGATGCAACATACATACGTTTTACCACCCACCAGGGGACAATGCAAAGTTCACAGAGGAATTAATGGAGATCATAACGGCCAACTCTAACAGCGAAACCAAAAACATATTCCTAGGCGATTTCAACCTACACTGGGAGGACGACAACGATAAACTGGTCAACACGCTTAAAGATTTCCTCGTCGAACTAAACCTCACCCAAATATGCACACAACCCACACACTCGAAAGGAGCGACATTAGACTGGATTATCTCTAGGAACAAAGATACAACTATCCTCTCCATAACCCCATGCGACTGGTCTGACCATCATGCTATAATATTCGGGATACCCATAATGGAAAAAGGCAGGACCAGACAACCCTTCCAGTCCAAAAAATGGATGCGGGACACAAAACAAGCAAATATGGAGCTATTGGTTGAAAGCTGTGAAAGAGACCTAAAGCCACCGAACAACATGGAAAATGTCAATGAGCTGACCGATCATTACATAACTACGGTAGAAAATATCGTCAATCACACCATGCCATTAAAACTGAAAAGAGTCACGGAGAAGACAAAAAATCCATGGTTTAATGAGTCACTAAATGAAGAAAGGCGCAAACTGAGGATGGCCGAAAGAAAATGGAGACAACACCCTTCATCCCCCGAGCTGAAAACCCTCAGAATAATCAGAAGACAATATAACAAAAAGATCATCAACTCAAAAAAGGAGTTCATAAGATCTGAACTAGACAATGCCAAAAACAGATCACGAAAACTCTTTGAAATACTAAAGCAGCAATCGAACAAATTAGCCAAAACCGGTCAAGAGAACACAAAAACATCCCTAAACTGCGATGACTTTTCTACATTTTTCACAGAGAAGGCTAAATCGCTAGAGGCAGAGCTCAAAAGCGCTGTGGCGAACCTTCCCATCGAACGACTGCATTTGAGCGATACCGTCTCTTCAACGGAGTGTACTTATGCAAAAAACAAGGCAAGATGGGATACATTCGAACTGTACGACCAGCACATGATCGCCAAGACGCTCTCAGAAATCAAACCAAACAATCACTATCAAGACCCACTTCCGGCAAAGTGCTTAAGAGAAATCAACCACGTTTTAGTTCCAATATGGACCGAAATAATAAATGCCTCTCTGTCACAAGGGATCCTCCCTGACTGCCTAAAAACAGGTCAAGTCGCACCCATAATCAAAAAACCCTCAGCGGACACCTCAGATCCAAACAACTTTGCCCAGTGACCAATATCCCTGTACTAGCCAAGTTAATTGAGAAATGCGTCCAGAACCAACTCAGCCAACACATCACCAAGTTCTCCTTGCTTGACGAATGCCAGTCAGGATTCAGAACAGGACATAGCACCGAAACAGCGATTCTCCATATTGTCGACGATGCGATACAGGCACTTGACCAAAATCAAGCATGCCTACTGATTCTCCTTGACCTGTCATCGGCGTTTGACACAGTAAACCATGAAGCACTACTGACCAGGCTGCAGGACAGGATGGGACTGTCGGGAATTGTACTGGACTGGTTCAACTCCTTCTTACAAAACAGAACACAGCGATTCCGGGTCAACGAATCTATCTCATCTGCATGCCCTATCTCAATAGGAGTCCCTCAAGGATCGACGTTATCCCCAGATCTGTTTAACCTATACGTCGAACCACTTACAGAAATTCTCCAAAAATCACAGATATCTTATCACATGTATGCGGATGACACGCAGATATACATAAAGATCGCATCCCTTAAAGACATTGAACTAATGAACGAGACATTAAAAAGGGCACTACTATGGCTAACTAACAACCATCTGAAACTAAATGCTCACAAAACAGAGTTCCTACTAATCTCACCTCCAAGGAGCCAGGCGGAAATAAAGGAATGGACGAAACTCGTGACTGCGCTCAACTGCACCCCAACCCTAGTCAATTCAGCTAAATCGCTTGGAATAACTCTAGACGAGAATCTAGACATGAAAGCCCACATTAACTCAATGGCTAAAAATGCCCGCTTCCACCTGAACTACTTAAGAAAACTGAAACCATTCATCTCAGAGCCAGATCTCAAACTGGCAATCCAATCCTTGGTTATCTCTAGGATTGAATATGGCTGCACCACCTTAGCTGGCCTACCAAAAACATCCACAGCCCCACTAAAAGCCTGCCTCAACGCCGCGGCAAGACTTATCACTGGATCTAGGAAATATGATCATATATCCCCTCACTTGAAAGCCTTAAACTGGCTACCTTACGAAGCCAGAATCCAAATGAAGATAGCCTGTATCACTCATAAAGCGCTCCACTACAACACCCCTGGATACCTAGCCAAGAAAATTCAGCTGTCTGGAGGTAACCGACCAGCCAGAAGCGCTGAGGAGTTGCTATTACGACCAGCCATTTTCAGAAAGAAAAAAACCTATGACAGAGCATTCTCAGGAGCTGCCCTCAGAATCTGGAATTCACTCCCTCCAACCATTCGGAAGATCAAAAATGTGGCAGCATTCAAGCGGGAAGTGAAGAGCCTTTTGATGAACAAATACAATAAATAGAGAAGAACATCGATCACTGCCCTGATCTATTGCTGCTTGACTTCAGAACATTTATGACATCAGAAAGGCGAAGTATAATCAATATTATAAAGATTTGCTAATTCTAGGTTATGAAACGGCCCAAAACTTACCTCCAAACGGTATCTTTAAATGACCTTATAACCGCATCCCTCAGGGACTTATAACTATCTACCTCACCTATGTGTATATACTTTGCTTTTGATACAATTGGAGCTGCAACTCACTTTGATCACACTGGCACATGTGTCAAGAATGATTGCATCTCATCTACCTCATATCTGTGATTCCTTTTACTGTCTATATATATGTTATGTTTTCCACCTACCCTATGTGAAGCGCTCTGATACCCACGGGTCTTGTTCGCGCTATACAAAACTCTATAATAAATAAATAAATAAATAAAATCCAAGCTTCATTTTCCGGCATATTGCTGTATAGATTGCTATGGCTTTACACGTAGCATAGTTCACATTAACCATCAAATACAGATGTATGGGAAACCCTCATTGAGTACGGTGTTAAGGCTGTATATAACTGTTGAGAGAAAGCCAAAATAGTGAATGCCAATTCCAAAACAAACGCCCTACTATGGATAACTATTATCTATATCAAACCCCTTACACACACCGACCCTACATTAAGAAATGAAGTTGATATCAGTAGAGAACTGAGTACGGTAAACAGTGTTTAATCAATAGAGAGAGTTAATTCTATACTACACCATTTGCAAACAGTGAAACTCTCATGAGAAATACACCACAGAGTATTAAAAAGAATCTACTGAGAACATTATACATTCTATGCAACAGTTCTGAAAAAGGACACTATTTGCTAGAAATAACCAAGGTCTGAAGGTGCTACAAATCATTCTACCTGCCCCCTTCATACTGTGGTGAAAACTTTACAGATAAGCCTTTGTCTGAAGCAAAGCAAGCATGCATATTTAGGTTAGTAGTTGGTGTACACACTCTTCCATGTTAAGTATAAATTCATATTAAATACAAGTCAACTGTCACTTGCAAACAGAGGTACTCTTCAATGCAAACATTTATAACATGTGCAATACCGCTACCCAGCTATGGTGCATTAGGAGAACACATCTTTTTTTGTAAACCCAAGATGTACAAAATTAGGTTGAGAAGTACTATAGTAGTTACCCACCGTTATGTAAACTATAAAACAAAGTAACACACTGATGTCATTAGTGAGGTCATCAGTAATGTCATCAATGATGTCATTTGAGATGTCATCAGTGATGTCATAACTGGTTTCAAGTTTATTTTTTATCTTGCACAGTTAGTTAAAACGATTACATGTACATTTGAAACACTTTAAAATGCTGCCATGATAATACAATTTTATCCTTAAAAATCCTTAAAAGAAAGCAGGAGATAGTGCATATAATACATTTAGGCTGTGTCTGGTTGGCAGGAGGTTAATGGAAAATCGTCATTCTTCATCGACAGAACCATTTAAACAAACAAGATAGTGACTCAATTAAATCGGTCAAAATGTTATCATCAGAATGTAAAAAAATCGACCAAGCCCTACTTCAAATGGGGATCCCCTAAAACTCATGACAACTTCTATGAAATCATTGATAATCTCAGTGCAAAATTTGCTATAAAATTATTTATGAGACAACTGTGCATGGCAGGGGCACGAGTTATAGTTACCTTAGGGCACGAGTTATAGTTACTTGAGATAAGTCTATAATTGCTGAATTTCTATGGTTTTGTGTGAGTAAAATCTGCACCTAACTATAACGTCCCTGTAACCTTTGATACATTATAGTTACCTTAGGGCACAAGCATACATCTCCAGCTTGGAGTGTTTTAAAAAACATGTTAAGGTCTCTTGGGGTCATGGATTCAACAACCCATGAGACTTCCTGTGCTTCTTATATATTTCTGGAGGGCTGCTGCACTCCCTGCAGCCCCCCACAACATTAAACAGAATGGTTGCTGGTGGCACAAACAGGAAAAAAATATATAATTGAAGAAAGCACTAGGTCATTATTGGGCACTCCTTGCATGGAGCAATCAATAATAAATTAACAGGGCACCCATTACATATTTCAACGTTGGGGACACAGGGAGAGCCCGAAGGCCCCTGCAGACCCAGACAGCACCCATTGTGCGGGAGCTGGCTCTCTTACTTGTCTCCCATCCGGGTGGGAACCACTTCTTCCTCTACCTGCAGGAAATACAGTTTATACTACCTGCCCGCACTCTGCGTGGCAGGGAACACAGAAGTCTCTCTAGGGACGTGGTACCCGGGGCCTAAAAAGTCTCAGGGAGAGGGGATGTCATGAGTGACCTCAACAATGTAATAAAAATAGGCCCCAGAGCTGACTCTCTTACTTGTCTCCCGTCCGGATGGGAACCACTTCTTCCTCTACCTGCAGGAAATACAGTTTATACTACCTGCCCGCACTCTGCGTGGCAGGGAACACAGAAGTGTCTCTAGGGACGTTGTACCCGGGGGCTAAAAAGGCTCAGGGAGAGAGGGGATGTCATGGTGGCCTTAACAATGTAATAAAAATAGGCCCCAGGCAATAGGGTCTTCAGGGCCTAAAAAAGGCTCAGGGTGAGGGCTGCATGTTCCCTTCCAAAAAATAAAAGGAAAAGCACCAAAACCCCCAGGCACTAGCCAACCCCGGGAGCTGAGATTCAAAAGGGGCAAGAGTCCATATTTTACTTTAACAACTCCGTGGACACCCTCTGTGCCCCCTCATCAGTCCTAGGGGTGCAGGTTTAAGTCAGTGTTTCATTGGAAAGAAATGTTTTATTTTCTAAATAACTTTGTCGCTGTTTGACATTTCTGCATGAAATTTCCCAAAACAAGTACTTCTATTTTGGAGTCTTCAAGGCCAGTTTTGTGCAGATCGGTGAAGTGGGGCCCAAGAAAACAGGGGTAGAGAAAAAGTGCAATTTTCCATTTTATTTCTCTTTCACTTATTTCATTTCAGTACAGAAAAATGTCTGAACAGAATTACACCAAATTTGGCATGAAGATAGAACTTTACTCATGGAAGAAGTGCCTTTGCTTAGCTTGCTGCTCATTAGGTTTTCATAAATTAGTGTTTAAAAAGGTGCTTGTGTTGGATATGAAGAGGTTAACTTTTTGAGATATCTGGAAAGGTAATTCACTGGGTTCCTCAAACTGGAGTTGCAGAGCTGTGGGAATCTAAAGATTTTAAAAAGTCTGAGGAAGCTTTTTCTTCTACCAGCCATTTTTAGTTTGAAGATCTGGATTTAAAGCCTCAAAAGTAAAATATTCTAATTGGCTGGCTGCAACGTTGGGAATAAGTTATGCTGTCTCCATTACAGGACCCGGGAACACGGACACCGCATCCTACAAAAAAATAGAAATGGCACATAAAGTAGTAGGATGAATGCAACCTGACCCCAGGCTTATTTGGGGGATGGTGGGGTTGCTTTGAGTACCCCACAAAGGTAACATATTTAGAAAAAGTTTTTTATTTTGCCACTGGGTTTGGGGATCCAGCGTCAAAATTTTCAGTTCCTAGTGATGCTCCTTTGTACTGTGAACCACAGGTGGGAATCGGAAATCCGGATGTATGACGTTACAATGCAAACTTTTACAACGCACGCCGTTACAACGCATTTTTTACAACGCAGGATCCTTTACATCGCATGCCTTTACAACGCATGACATTACATAGCAGATGCTATTACAAGGCATGCCATTCCAACGTAAGTATAGGTAAGTATATTATTTAATTAAAAAATGTAATTAATTAAAATTAAATTAATTTAATAAATTAAATTATTTTAAAATAATTATTTTGTACATATATATATATATTTTATAAAATAGATTAGGTATTTAAAAAACACTAAAAATACCCCTGTACCCCAAAAACCAAACCCAGCCCTGAAACCTAAAAATACCCCTGTACCCCAAAACACAAACCCAGCCCTGAAACCTAAAAATTTCCCTGTACCCCAAAACACAAACCCAGCCCTGAAACCTAAAAATACCCCTGTACCCCAAAACCCAAACCCAGCCCTGAAACCTAAAAATACCTCTGTACCCCAAAACACAAACCCAGCCCTGAAACCTAAAAATTTCCCTGTACCCCAAAACACAAACCCAGCCCTGAAACCTAAAAATACCCCTGTACCCCAAAACCCAAACCCAGCCCTGAAACCTAAAAATACCCCTGTACCCCAAAACCCAAACCCAACCCTGAAACCTAAAAATACCCCTGTACCCAAAACCCAAACCCAGCCCTGAATCCTAAAAATACCCCTGTACCCCAAAACCCAAACCCAGCCCTGAAACCTAAAAATACCCCTGTACCCCAAAACCCAAACCCAGCCCTGAAACCTAAAAATACCCCTGTACCCCAAAACCCAACCCTGAAACCTAAAAATACCCCTGTACCACAAAACCCAAACCCAACCCTGAAACCTAAAAATGCCCCTGCACCCCAAATCCCAAACCCAGCCCTGAAACCTAAAAATACCCCTGTACCCCAAAACCTAAACCCAGCCCTGAAACCTAAAAATACACCTGTAATGCAAAACACAAACCCAACCCAGAAACCTAAAAATATATATATAAAAAATAACTTTAATTAATTTAAAAAAAGGTTAAATAAAATGATAAACTTACCTATACTTACGTTGTAAAGGCATGCGTTGTAATAGCATCTGCTATGTGAAATCATGCGTTGTAAAGGCATGCGTTGTAAAGGCATGCGTTGTAAAGGATCCTGCGTTGTAATGGTGTGCGTTGTAATGGTGTGCGTTGTAAAAGTTACGTTGTAACGGCTGTTTCCCGGAAATCCAGACAAGCTTCACAGCCTGGTATTTTAAATCCAGGGCCAGCTTCACAGAGCATTCTTGATATTTTGTATTTGCGGTTCCGATGCTGAAACCGCAGATCCTGCACTGGACCATGAGGTTTGCATTGGATTCATGGGACTCGGCTGTGAAGATTGCACTTTTGAACCGCAAATCCAATTTTTGAGCTGTGAACACATTAAAATAATGAGTCCCTGGACACAGACCAGGTTCTACAGCCAATACATGGCCTTTCCTACGTGGTCTGCCAACGCTCAGTGGCCAACCACTGCTGCATACAGCTTAAACCCATGGGCAGCAGGGGTTGGCTGCTGACTTTGGGTTCGGCAGGCTCTTTGGCCATGCTGAGGTATTGGCCACAGTGACTGGCCTCTAGTAAGGCTGTTCAACTCTCAGTTGTCATGACTTTTGGTTGTATGCAGAGGGGGTTGGCCGCCAGTGGAATGTGGGGCACAGGGTCAAAAAATTACGTTATTTCCTGTTTTAGCTCACATGGCAAATTTTGCTCACGCTTACAGCCACATCAGCCGAATATATGCACACAAAATGGCATGAAAGTAGGACTTTACTCAGGAAACATGCTTTTATTAGTTTGGCGTAAATCACCTCAGTAGTTTTGAAATATTAACATTATAAAAAGATGGCAAGCGGTATTTAAAGGGTTACCAATTTGAATGTCTTTGCCATTTTAACCCGACAGTCATGACTCCTAAATCCGAACAATCATATTTTTTAATTTCTAATAAATGCAGTTGTCTGGATATGGGCTCTGTATTTTTTTTACATGCCAATTTAAATTTCTCGACTCAACCATGACTCGTTTTGCGCTGTGGAACACATTTCTGCACCATCATGAGGGTCCAACCCCAGAGGTGCCCAACCCAGAGGAGGGCCAGGATGTACCTAGAGGTCTGTAAAATTCAAGTTTCACAGCAGGAAAAAAACACCAAAAATCGTTGCTTGACTCAAGTTACAAAAGATTAAGGGCCTGATTCACAAAGGTAAGTTATATCTTTGAGTAAATTTACACTTTCTAATACATTTACTACTTTTGGTATTTCAGAACTCCAAGTGTATACTTACTACAGAAGTGTACAATTGGCTTACTTTTGTGTGGGTGAGTGACGTCCCTCCCTAAACATCTCATACTACCCCCTAATCACATCTCCTTTAGTAGCAAGTCTAACCTTTTTCCAGCCCACTCCCCTATGTCCCTCCCTCATTTCTTACTAAAATCTATACTTACATGTGCAGAGACTCTGCAGTCAGATCAGAGAACTCTGCACATATAAGTGCATGCAAAACGTACACTTTGTAGTACATTTTGTAGTACTACAAAACCTACCACAAAGTGCAGTTTGTGAATCAGGCCCTACCATTCACAGGAGCAGCTGTTTTAGATACCGAAATCGAGGGGAACATCACTTACAACGCATTTTTTACAACGCACTACCATTACATCGCAACCATTACAACGCATACCATTACAACGCATTGCGCTGGGGGGCGCTCTAGGATAGGGAATATATTTAATTTACTATCCAACACCTTCCCTGCTATCCACGGGGACTGGAGTTGGAATAGTAAATTAAATAATTCACTATCCAGCGCCTAAAAGCATTATGCGTTGTAATGGACTGCGTGGTAAAAACCGCGTTGTAAAGGCATGCGATGTAAAAGCATGCGTTGTAGTGACACCAATCCGAAATCGACTGCCATTTTGAGGGTGACTCTTGAATACCTCCTGATTCAAGAGTTTCAGGCATTGTAAAACAATTCACAGACAAAGCAAGACACTATAATGAGTGAATGAGGGGGTGGGACACTGGGCCCGGCCACCCTACACTACCATATTCGGTGGTCCACAGAGGTCCACAATAGATGACTTAAAGAGCTCATCACCTTGAAGAATGTGTTACTACAGGGGTGATCTCCTTCTGATGAGATCTGTGGAGCCTGTTCCCCCTAAAGTGTAAGGTGGCTGTTTTCAAGACAGACTGGTTTGGTAAAACTATTCTTACTTTTTTCATGGACTGACTCAGGGCGGTTCCTTTGTAGGGGTCCTGTTAACGCTGATGCCCCAAGACCCCTTTGAGCTATACAGAGCAGAGGGGGTCGGTGGCAGCTTCCTCCCACGCTCGTTTGGTGGCTAAGGTGATCCCATCCACAAGCTTACTAATCTGGATGCAATTTTAAATACTTGAACTCTGTTTAAATGTGAAGGGGACATTTTTATTTGTGGTGCATTATGGTGATTGCTACTGTACTCGCGCTCCTTAGCGCTTAGCCTTACCTGGAAGGGTCTTGCCTGAACTCAGTGACCTGTCCTACCCGCCCTGGTCCGACGCGGTAACTAGTACCGTTGCGCGGAGGGCGTGGTAGGTCGAGTCAGGCACTTCCGGTTTGGTGGGTCAGCGCTCTAGCTGCAGGGGGAGAATCAGGCATAAATACCGCTTGGAACTGCGGCCGCGCTGCGAGCAGAGGGGGTCGGTGGCAGCTTCCTTCCGCGCTCGTTTGGTGGCTAAGGTGATCCCATCCACGAGCTTACTAATCTGGATGCAATTTTTAATACTTGAATTAGTCCTGTTTGATCTGTGCACTGGTATTGAGTCTAAATGCAGGCATGGTGTGGATTTTAATGTGGGAGGCCTTACGAAGGAGTGTAGACACTGTGGATACTCATTCAGCCACTGTGCACGCCTTGGAGGATTCAATAGGGAGCTTAGATGTGCCCTAATTAATTGTAGGTCACTTAGGGAGCACAGTATGGAAGTACGCGACTTACTGGAGGATAGCAAGTTGGATATTCTTTTTATTACAGAAACTTGGTTAGACAAAGATTCGGCCCCTGAAATACTGGAAGCTCTCCCTCCGACATCTGACCCCAGGACACCCCCCACGCCGCACGGCTCGCCAGCTGTAGCGCGTCTCTGCCCCGGCGCCACAGGCTCGCCCCTGGCCTCGGTGCCCCTCGCTGCTGCTCGTTCTTTCTCTCCCCGCTGTTGCCCTCATTTTGTGCACTTTGCGATTGTAATTTCTTTATTTTCTGTTTAATTGATTTTGTGCCTCGTTAGTATTGTACCCCTGGTGTGCCCCCCGCTTCCCGCCGCTGCTCCCTCGTGGCCCGCCCCCTTTTTTCTTCTGTAACCCTATTGGCCACCCCACTCCCGCCTCCCTGCTGCTCTTCCCTCCCACTTTGCCTCATATGGAGCCCGCGCGGCGCAGGCGAGTGTGACCTGACCCCAGGACACCCCCCACGCCGCACGGCTCGCCAGCTGTAGCGCATCTCTGCCCCGGTGCCACAGGCTTGCCCCTGGCCTCGGTGCCCCTCGCTGCTGCTCGTTCTTTCTCTCCCCGCTGTTGCCCTCATTTTGTGCATTTCGTGATTGTAATTTCTTTATTTCCTGTTTAATTGATTTTGTGCCTCGTTAGTATTGTACCCCTGGTGTGCCCCCCCGCTTCCCGCCGCTGCTCCCTCGCGGCCCGTCCCCTTTTTTTCTTCTGTAACACCATTGGTCGCCCCGCTCCCGCCTCCCAGCTGCTCCTCCCTCCCACTTGGCCTCATATGGAGCCCGCGCGGCGCAAGCGAGTGTGACCTGATCCCAGGACACCCCCCACTCCGCGCGGCTCGCCAGCTGTAGCGCGTCTCTGCCCCGGCGACACAGGCTCGCCCCTGGCCTTGGTGCCCGTCGCTGCTGCACATTCTTTCTCTCCCCGCTGTTGCCCTCATTTTGTGCATTTCGTGATTGTAATTTCTTTATTTTCTGTTTAATTGATTTTGTGCCTCGTTAGTATTGTACCCCTGGTGTGCCCCCCCCGCTTCCCGCCACTGCTCCCTCGCGCCCCCGCCCCCTTTTTTCTTCTGTAATTCCATTGACCGCCCCGCTCCCGCCTCCCAGCTGCTCCTTCCTCCCACTTGGCCTCATAGAGAGCCCGCGCGGCTCAGGCGAGTGTGACCTGAACCCAGGACACACCCCACGCCGCACGGCTCGCCAGATGTAGCACGTCTCAGCCCCGGTGCCACATGCTCGCCCCTGGCCTCGGTGCCCCTCGCTGCTGCTCGTTCTTTCTCTCCCCGCTGTTGCCCTCATTTTGTGCATTTCGTGATTGTAATTTCTTTATTTCCTGTTTAATTGATTTTGTGCCTCGTTAGTATTGTACCCCTGGTGTGCCCCCCCCCCGCTTCCCGCCACTGCTCCCTCGCACCCCCGCTCCCTTTTTAGGGCTCGACCTCTGCCAATGCGCAAGCATTGCAGATGTCGAACATATTATGGCTTATCCAGACCTTAACTTAAGTGGCGATTTGATGCTGTGCCCGTGAAAAAGCGCGTGCACAGCATCAAAGCCACCAGCCTCCCCCTACAAGCTTACCCCAGCGTGCGCTCTGGCATTTCTCCTCCCCTAATTATTCACTGCCCACGGCCGCCCGGCACATCAAAGGCTGCTGCTCCCCGTGCGTCTCGTCACCCTTACTCTCAGCTATTCTTCCCTTCTTGCCTCTCCCCGCCCCCCCCCCCCACGTTCCCTGGCCTGCACACTTAACTTTCCCTAGCTCCGATGCCTGGGACTTCATTCCGCTTTTTTTTTTTTACTTTACAATGCATTTACCAATGCTTGTTTTTTTAATTTGCCGCCTTGCATTTCTATCTACCCCTCCTTCCTCTCTCCCTCCCTCCCTCTCGCTCAGCGCCGAGGCGGAGCCCCTGGCACAGCTTTGCAACAGAGGCCCTCGGCAACAGGGAGAGTCGATTTACACAGGCAGAATTGCAGCCTCTAGACTCTGCAGCCTGAGCCTACATACAAACAGGCAACCATGGACATGAAGAAACGAAATAGCAAAAATATATCAATCTAACCATGGAGACTTTATGGCGACCATTTGCACGGCTCCACGCAAATACCAGATCAGGCCTCTTTTGCTGTTAAACGATTGACAGTTATTACCCAAATCAATTAACTCTTGTTTTGTAGATCACGAAAGCCTTGGCTGCCCCTGCCAGAGCACAATTCCCATACAGAGCAACAACGCCTATGCTCATTTGATCTCTCATTCAGTGAGGTTTTTCTTCGCAGTCTCAAACGTAACTTTGCCATACATGCAGACGCATGCTTGTTAACTTACCCTTATTTGGATGATGTCCGCTTTTCAGTGATTTTCGCCATCCTACAAAGCACCATGCTTCTAAAGACTTCAATATGGGTAACCATTTTTGCAAACCTGCAACACCTTCCTAAAGAGGTTTAGTCCTCATTGAATGTATGTGATGAAATCAACCTCATTCGCGAGTCAACAAAAAGGTTGACATTAATACACAGGTCCCGTGATGCAAATCGAAGAAGAAAAAAAAAACAGCCCTTCGTCCCATTCACTCCAGACATCTCCATTCGCACCTCTGCATTATCTTCCTAGAGCACAACCACCAGAGACGAGTTGTTCCCAAATAAAACACAGTGACTGCTACTTGAGGCCCTGAAATTAGAAGTGTGCACAATGCAGTTTCCGGGATCGGACATTAGCACAACTGATTTAAATATGCCTCAAGTTTTAACACGTAGAACAATGATGGAAATTAAAGCCAGTTCACAAGAGAAGCAACATTCCAGTTTTCACTCGCACAGCCACCACACAGCTCCACAGATGCACCCACCACACAGCTCCACAGATGCACCCATCACACAGCTCCACCGAAGCACCACCACACAGCTCCGCCGAGGCACCCACCACACAGCTCCGCCGAGGCACCCACCACACAACTCCGCCGAGGCACCCACCACACAGCTCCACCGATGCAGCCACCACCCAGCTCCACCGATGCACCCACCACACAGCTCCACCGAGGCACCCACCATACAGCTCCACCAAGGCACCCACCACACAGCTCCACCGATGCACCCACCACACAGCTCCACAGAGGCACCCAACACACAGCTCCACAGATGCACCCACCACGCAGCTCCACAGATGCACCACCCAAACAGCTCCACAGATGCACCCACCACACAGCTCCACCGATGCACCCACCACACAGCTCCACCGATGCACCCACCACACAGCTCCGCCGATGCACCCACCACACAGCTCCACCGATGCACCCACCACACAGCTCCCCCGATGCACCCACCACACAACTCCGCCGAGGCACCCACCGCACAGCTCCACCGATGCAGCCACCACACAGCTCCACCGACACAGCTCCACTGATGCACCCACCACCCAGCTCCACCGATGCACCCACCACACAGCTCCACTGACACAGCTCCACCGATGCACCCACCACACAGCTCCACTGATGCAGCCACCACACAGCTCCACCGACACAGCTCCACCGATGCACCCACCACCCAGCTCCACCGATGCACCCACCACACAGCTCCACCGAGGCACCCACCACACAGCTCCACCGAGGCACCCACCACACAGCTCCACCGATGCACCCACCACACAGCTCCACAGAGGCACCCACCACACAGCTCCATAGAGGCACCCACCACACAGCTCCACAGATGCACCCACCACACAGCTCCACCGATGCACCCACCACACAGCTCCGCCGATGCACCCACCACACAACTCCGCGGAGGCACCCACCGCACAGCTCCACCGATGCAGCCACCACACAGCTCCACCGATGCACCCACCACACAGCTCCACCGATGCACCCACCACACAGCTCCACCGATGCACCCACCACACAGCTCCACCGATGCACCCACCACACAGCTCCACCGACGCACCCACCACACAGCTCCACCGACACAGCTCCACCGACGCACCCACCACACAGCTCCACCGACACAGCTCCACCGATGCACCCACCACACAGCTCCATCGAGGCACCCACCACACAGCTCCACCGAGGCACCCACCACACAGCTCTACCATGCCCCCACCACACACCTCCACCGATGCACCCACCACACAGCTCCACAGATGCACCGACTACACAGCTCCACTGATGCACCCACCACACACACAGCTCTACCGACACAGCTCCACCGATGCACCCACCACACAGCTTAACTGAGGCACCCACCACACAGCTCCACTGAGGCACCCACCACACAGCCCTACCGATGCACCCACCACACAGCTCCACCGATGCACCCACCACACAGCTCCACCGATGCACCCACCACACAGCTCCACCGATGCACCCACCACACAGCTCCACCGATGCACCCACCACACAGCTCCACCGATGCACCCACCACCCAGCTCCACCGATGCACCCACCACCCAGCTCCACCGACACAGCTCCACCAATGCACCCACCACACAGCTCCACCGATGCACCCACCACACAGTTCCACCGATGCAGCCACCACACAGCTCCACCGACACAGCTCCACCGATGCACCCACCACACAGCTCCACCGATGCACCCACCACACAGCTCCACCGACGCACCCACCACACAGCTCCACCGACACAGCTCCACCGATGCACCCACCACACAGCTCCACCGAGGCACCCACCACACAGCTCCACCGAGGCACCCACCACACAGCTCTACCATGCCCCCACCACACACCTCCACCGATGTACCCACCACACAGCTCCACAGATGCACCGACCACACAGCTCCACTGATGCACCCACCACACACACAGCTCCACCGACACAGCTCCACCGATGCACCCACCACACAGCTTAACTTAGGCACCCACCACACAGCCCTACCGATGCACCCACCACACAGCCCTACCGATGCACCCACCACACAGCTCCACCGATGCACCCACCACACAGCTCCACCGAGGCACCCACCACACAGCTTCACCGATGCACCCACCACACAGCTCCACCGATGCACCCACCACACAGCTCCACCGATGCACCCACCACCCAGCTCCACCGATGCACCCACCACCCAGCTCCACCGACACAGCTCCACCAATGCACCCACCACACAGCTCCACCGATGCACCCACCACACAGTTTCACCGATGCAGCCACCACACAGCTCCACCGACACAGCTCCACTGATGCACCCAACAGCCAGCTCCACCGATGCACCCACCGACACAGCTCCACCGATGTAGCCACCACACAGCTCCACCGATGCACCCACCACACAGCTCCACTGACACAGCTCCACCGATGCAGCCACCACACAGCTCCACCGATGCAGCCACCACACAGCTCCACCGATGCAGCCACCACACAGCTCCACCGACACAGCTCCACCGATGCACCCACCACCCAGCTCCACCGATGCACACACCACACAGCTCCAACGACACAGCTCCACCAATGCACCCACCACACA
This sequence comes from Lissotriton vulgaris, assembly GCF_964263255.1. NCBI lineage: Eukaryota > Metazoa > Chordata > Amphibia > Caudata > Salamandridae > Lissotriton > Lissotriton vulgaris. Next base: position 857,025,836 of record NC_141689.1, read on the forward strand.
ACTCCACCGATGCACCAACCACACAGCTCCACCAAGGCACCCACCATACAGCTCCACCGAGGCACCCACCACACAGCTCCACAGATACACCCACCTCACAGCTCCACAGATACACCCACCACACAGCTCCACCGAGGCACCCACCACACAGCTCTACAGTTGCACCCACCACACAGCTCTACAGTTGCACCCACCACACAGCTCCACCGATGCACCCACCACACAGCTCCACAGATGCACCCACCACACAGCTCCACCGATGCACCCACCACACAGCTCCACCGATGCAGCCACCACACAGCTCCACCGACACAGCTCCACCGATGCACCCACCACACAGCTCCACCGATGCACACACCACACAGCTCCACCGACACAGCTCCACCGATGCACCCACCACACAGCTCCACCGATGCACCCACCACACAGCTCCACCGAGGCACCCACCACACAGCTCCACCGAGGCACCCACCACACAGCTCCACAGATGCACCCACCACACAGCTCCACCAAGGCACCCACCACACAGCTCTACAGATGCACCCACCACACAGCTCCACAGATGCACCCACCACACAGCTCCACAGATGCACCCACCACACAGCTCCACGAAGCACCCACCACACAGCTCCACCGATGCACCAACAAACACAGCTCCGCCGACCCTCCCACCACACAACTCTGCCGAGGCACCCACCACACAGCTCCACCGATGCAGCCACCACACAGCTCCACTGACACAGCTCCACCGATGCACCCACCACCCAGCTCCACCGATGCACCCACCACACAGCTCCACCGACACAGCTCCACCGATGCACCCACCACACAGCTCCACCGATGCACCCACCACACAGCTCCACCGATGCACCCACCACACAGCTCCACCGATGCACCCACCACACAGCTCCACCGATGCACCCACCACACAGCTCCACTGACACAGCTCCACCGATGCACCCACCACACAGCTCCACTGAGGCACCCACCACACAGCTCCACCGAGGCACCCACCACACAGCCATACCGATGCACCCACCACACAGCTCCACCGACACAGCTCCACTGATGCACCCACCACCCAGCTCCACCGATGCACCCACCACACAGCTCCACCGACACAGCTCCACCGATGCACCCATCACCCAGCTCCACCGATGCACCCACCACACAGCTCCACCGAGGCACCCACCACACAGCTCCACCGAGGCACCCACCACACAGCTCCACCGATGCACCCACCACACAGCTCCACAGAGGCACCCACCACACAGCTCCATAGAGGCACCCACCACACAGCTCCACAGATGCACCCACCAAACAGCTCCACCGATGCACCCACCACACAGCTCCGCCGATGCACCCACCACACAGCTCCACCGATGCACCCACCACACAGCTCCACCGATGCACCCACCACACAGCTCCACCGATGCACCCACCACACAGCTCCACCGACGCACCCACCACACAGCTCCACCAACACAGCTCCACCGACGCACCCACCACACAGCTCCACCGACACAGCTCCACCGATGCACCCACCACACAGCTCCACCGAGGCACCCACCACACAGCTCCACCGAGGCACCCACCACACAGCTCTACCATGCCCCCACCACACACCTCCACCGATGCACCCACCACACAGCTCCACAGATGCACCGACCACACAGCTCCACTGATGCACCCACCACACACACAGTTCCACCGACACAGCTCCACCGATGCACCCACCACACAGCTTAACTGAGGCACCCACCACACAGCTCCACTGAGGCACCCACCACACAGCCCTACCGATGCACCCACCACACAGCTCCACCGATGCACCCACCACACAGCTCCACCGATGCACCCACCACACAGCTCCACCGATGCACCCACCACACAGCTCCACCGATGCACCCACCACCCAGCTCCACCGATGCACCCACCACCCAGCTCCACCGACACAGCTCCACCAATGCACCCACCACACAGCTCCACCGATGCACCCACCACACAGTTCCACCGATGCAGCCACCACACAGCTCCACCGACACAGCTCCACCGATGCACCCACCACACAGCTCCACCGATGCACCCACCCCACAGCTCCACCGACGCACCCACCACACAGCTCCACCGACACAGCTCCACTGATGCACCCACCACCCAGCTCCACCGATGCACCCACCACACAGCTCCACCGACACAGCTCCACCGATGCACCCACCACACAGCTCCACCGATGCAGCCACCACACAGCTCCACCGGCACAGCTCCACCGATGCACCCACCACCCAGCTCCACCGATGCACCCACCACACAGCTCCACCGAGGCACCCACCACACAGCTCCACCGAGGCACCCACCACACAGCTCCACCGATACACCCACCACACAGCTCCACAGAGGCACCCACCACACAGCTCCATAGAGGCACCCACCACACAGCTCCACAGATGCACCCACCACACAGCTCCACCGATGCACCCACCACACAGCTCCACCGATGCACCCACCACACAGCTCCACCGACGCACCCACCACACAGCTCCACCGATGCACCCACCACACAGCTCCACCGAGGCACCCACCACACAGCTCCACCGAGGCACCCACCACACAGCTCTACCATGCCCCCACCACACACCTCCACCGATGCACCCACCACACAGCTCCACAGATGCACCGACCACACAGCTCCACTGATGCACCCACCACACACACAGCTCCACCGACACAGCTCCACCGATGCACCCACCACACAGCTTAACTGAGGCACCCACCACACAGCTCCACTGAGGCACCCACCACACAGCCCTACCGATGCACCCACCACACAGCTCCACCGATGCACCCACCACACAGCTCCACCGATGCACCCACCACACAGCTCCACCAATGCACCCAACACACAGCTCCACCGATGCACCCACCACACAGCTCCACCGATGCACCCACCACCCAGCTCCACCGATGCACCCACCACCCAGCTCCACCGACACAGCTCCACCAATGCACCCACCACACAGCTCTACCGATGCACCCACCACACAGTTCCACCGATGCAGCCACCACACAGCTCCACCGACACAGCTCCACCGATGCACCCACCACACAGCTCCACCGATGCACCCACCACACAGCTCCACCGATGCACCCACCACACAGCTCCACCGACACAGCTCCACTGATGCACCCACCACCCAGCTCCACCGATGCACCCACCACACAGCTCCACCGACACAGCTCCACCGATGCACCCACCACACAGCTCCACGGATGCAGCCACCACACAGCTCCACCGACACAGCTCCACCGATGCACCCACTACCCAGCTCCACCGATGCACCCACCACACAGCTCCACCGAGGCACCCACCACACAGTTCCACCGAGGCACCCACCACACAGCTCCACCGATGCACCCTCCACACAGCTCCACAGAGGCACCCACCACACAGCTCCATAGAGGCACCCACCACACAGCTCCACAGATGCACCCACCACACAGCTCCACCGATGCACCCACCACACAGCTCCGCCGATGCACCCACCACACAACTCCGCGGAGGCACCCACCGCACAGCTCCACCGATGCAGCCACCACACAGCACCACCGATGCACCCACCACACAGCTCCACCGATGCACCCACCACACAGCTCCACCGATGCACCCACCACACAGCTTCACCGATGCACCCACCACACAGCTCCACCGACGCACCCACCACACAGCTCCAACGACACAGCTCCACCGACGCACCCACCACACAGCTCCACCGACACAGCTCCACCGATGCACCCACCACACAGCTCCACCGAGGCACCCACCACACAGCTCCACCGAGGCACCCACCACACAGCTCTACCATGCCCCCACCACACACCTCCACCGATGCACCCACCACACAGCTCCACAGATGCACCGACCACACAGCTCCACTGATGCACCCACCACACACACAGCTCCACCGACACAGCTCCACCGATGCACCCATCACACAGCTTAACTGAGGCACCCACCACACAGCTCCACTGACGCACCCACCACACAGCCCTACCGATGCACCCACCACACAGCTCCACCGATGCACCCACCACACAGCTCCACCGATGCACCCACCACACAGCTCCACCAATGCACCCACCACACAGCTCCACCGATGCACCCACCACACAGCTCCACCGATGCACCCACCACCCAGCTCCACCGATGCACCCACCACCCAGCTCCACCGACACAGCTCCACCAATGCACCCACCACACAGCTCCACCGATGCACCCACCACACAGTTCCACCGATGCAGCCACCACACAGCTCCACCGACACAGCTCCACCGATGCACCCACCACACAGCTCCACCGATGCACCCACCACACAGCTCCACCGACGCACCCACCACACAGCTCCACCGACACAGCTCCACCGATGCACCCACCACACAGCTCCACCGAGGCACCCACCACACAGCTCCACTGAGGCACCCACCACACAGCTCTACCATGCCCCCACCACACACCTCCACCGATGCACCCACCACACAGCTCCACAGATGCACCGACCACACAGCTCCACTGATGCACCCACCACACACACAGCTCCACCGACACAGCTCAACCGATGCACCCACCACACAGCTTAACTGAGGCACCCACCACACAGCCCTACCGATGCACCCACCACACAGCCCTACCGATGCACCCACCACACAGCTCCACCGATGTACCCACCACACAGCTCCACCGAGGCACCCACCACACAGCTCCACCGATGCACCCACCACACAGCTCCACCGATGCACCCACCACCCAGCTCCACCGATGCACCCACCACCCAGCTCCACCGACACAGCTCCACCAATGCACCCACCACACAGCTCCACCGATGCACCCACCACACAGTTTCACCGATGCAGCCACCACACAGCTCCACCGACACAGCTCCACTGATGCACCCAACAACCAGCTCCAACGATGCACCCACGGACACAACTCCACCGATGTAGCCACCACACAGCTCCACCAATGCACCCACCACACAGCTCCACCGACACAGCTCCACCGATGCAGCCACCACACAGCTCCACCGATGCAGCCACCACACAGCTCCACCGACACAGCTCCACCGATGCACCCACCACCCAGCTCCACCGATGCACACACCACACAGCTCCAACGACACAGCTCCACCAATGCACCCACCACACAACTCCACTGATGCACCCACCACACAGCTCCACCAAGGCACCCCCCATACAGCTCCACCGAGGTACCCACCACACAGCTCCACAGATACACCCACCTCACAGCTCCACAGATACACCCACCACACAGCTCCACCGAGGCACCCACCACACAGCTCTACAGTTGCACCCACCACACAGCTCTACAGTTGCACCCACCACACAGCTCCACCGATGCACCCACCACACAGCTCCACAGATGCACCCACCACACAGCTCCACCGATGCACCCACCACACAGCTCCACAGATGCAGCCACCACACAGCTCCACCGATGCAGCCACCACACAGCTCCACCGACACAGCTCCACCGATGCACCCACCACACAGCTCCACCGATGCACACACCACACAGCTCCACCGACACAGCTCCACCGATGCACCCACCACACAGCTCCAACGATGCACCCACCACACAGCTCCACCGAGGCACCCACCACACAGCTTCACCGAGGCACCCACCACACAGCTCCACAGATGCACCCACCACACAGCTCCACAGATGCACCCACCACACAGCTCCACAGATGCACCCACCACACAGCTCCACGAAGCACCCACCACACAGCCCCACCGATGCACCCACCACACAGCTCCGCCGACGCTCCCACCACACAACTCTGCCAAGGCACCCACCACACAGCTCCACCGATGCAGCCACCACACAACTCCACCGACACAGCTCCACCGATGCACCCACCACCCAGCTCCACCGATGCACCCACCACACAGCTTCACCGACACAGCTCCACCAATGCACCCACCACACAGCTCCACCGATGCACCCACCACACAGCTCCACCGATGCACCCACCACACAGCTCCACAGATGCACCCACCACACAGCTCCACTGATGCACCCACCACACAGCTCCACTGACACAGCTCCACCGATGCACCCACCACACAGCTCCACTGAGGCACCCACCACACAGCTCCACCGATGCACCCACCACACAGCCCTACTGATGCACCCACCACACAGCTCCACTGAGGCACCCACCACACAGCTCCACTGAGGCACCCACCACACAGCCCTACCGATGCACCCACCACACAGCTCCACCGATGCACCCACCACACAGCTCCACCGATGCACCCACCACCCAGCTCCACTGATGCACCCACCACAGTACTCCACCAACACAGCTCCACCGATGCAGTCACCACACAGCTCCACCGATGCAGCCACCACACAGCTCCACTGACACAGCTCCACCGCTGCACCCACCACACAGCTCCACCGATGCACCCACCACACAGCTCCACCGATGCAGCCACCTCACAGCTCCACGGACACAGCTCCACCGATGCACCCACCACCCAGCTCCACCAATGCACCCACCACACAGCTCCACTGATGCACCCACCACACAGCTCCACTGATGCACCCACCACAAAGCTCCACTGATGCACCCACCACACAGCTCCACCGATGCAGCCACCACACAGCTCCACCGACGCAGCTACACCGATGCACCCACCACACAGCTCCTCCGATGCACCCACCACACAGCTCCACCAAGGCACCCACCATACAGCTCCACCAAGGCACCCTCCACACAGCTCCACAGATGCACCCACCACACAGCTCCACAGAGGCACCCACCACACAGCTCCACAGATGCACCCACCACACAGCTCCACAGATGCACCCACCACACAGCTCCACCAATGCACCCACCACACAGCTTCACCGATGCACCCACCACACAGCTCCGCCGATGCACCCACCACACAACTCCGCAGAGGCACCATCCACACAGCTCCACCGATGCACCCACCACACAGCTCCACCGATGCTCCAACTAAGCTCCACCAATGCACCCACTAAGCTCCAGCGATGCACACACCACTCAGCGCAACCACAGCATCACTCAGCGCAACCACAGCATCACTGGTTCAAATATGTTCTTTCAATGTTTCAAACTGTTTTCAAGCTTTCACGCTTTATTACAAATCACAAAAAGATGTTAACATTTCACTTCTGTTCTTGGATTTTCGTCACAATAAAAAACACTGAAAATAATCTTCACAAAAGTTATTTACAAAAGTTTAAGCTATTGCCATTACAAATTAAATAAATTATTTAAGTATTAATGATTTTAAAAAATTTAAAAGCCATTGTTATTTGTAATATCAATACATCTAAGTCACGTAAATACAAAACATGTTGCATTACAAATGGTATAGGTGTCACATTTGCAAAAGTTATAACTATTGGCATTGTAAATGACAAAGCTATTAATTTAGCTATTTTAAAAATAACACATAAATAAAACAAATTTAATTTATAAGACCAATAGCTCAAACTTTCCTAATGCGAGCCCTATTGCATTTCCAATGCTTGTTTCTTCTGTAATTCCATTGGCCACCCCGCTCCCGCCTCCCAGCTGCTCCTCCCTCCCACTTGGCCTCATAGAGAGCCCGCGCAGCGCAGGCGAGTGTGACCTGACCCCAGGACACCCCCACGCCGCATGGCTCGCCAGATGTAGCGCGTCTCTGCCCCGGCACCACAGGCTCGCCCCTGGCCTCGGTGCCCCTCGCTGCTGCTCGTTCTTTCTCTCCCCGCTGTTGCCCTCATTTTGTGCATTTCGTGATTGTAATTTCTTTATTTTCTGTTTAATTGATTTTGTGCCTCGTTAGTATTGTACCCCTGGTGTGCCCCCCCCGCTTCCCGCCGCTGCTCCCTCGCGGCCCGACCCCTTTTTTCTTCTGTAACCTCATTGGCCGCCCCGCTCCCGCCTCCCAGCTGCTCCTCCCTCTCACTTTGCCTCATATGGAGCCCGCACGTACGCGCAGTGGGCGCGCCGATTGTGCGCCGAAAGCGCGCCAAAGGCAAGCCTGTCTACGCCCGTCCGCGTCCAGACCGTGCCCAGCGCCGGAACCCCTGATCCTCGACGATGCCAGCGCACCAGACGAACTTATGACGCCGTCACCCTCCACGCACTCAACACCAGCCGGAACCCCGCCTGCCACCGAGCCACCCCAAACGCATCCATGGACCCTTCACCTGCCAAGCCTGCCAATTCGCCTGCCTCCGAACCGGCACCGCACCCGCAAAGCCGAGCACCAGCAACAACCACCTCAAGTGCATCCTGCTCATCACCCGCTCCGTCCACAGGCACGCCGTCGAACTCTGGAACCTCCTCGACACAACATCACCAGACTTCGCCCTCCTCACAGAAACCTGGATGAACGCCTCCTCAGCCCCCGACATCGCCATAGCCATCCCGGACGGCTACAAAATCACCCGGAGGGACCCCGTCAACCAAACCGGAGGAGGCATCGCCATTGTCGCCAGAAACACCATCCGCATCACAACTAACTCCGACGACACCCTCACCGCTGCCGAGCACCTTCACTTCCAGATTCACACCGACCCCAAGACCACCCTCAGAGGCACCCTCATCTACAGACCCCCCGGACCACGCACACAATTCAGCGAAGCCATCACAGACTTCATCAGTCCGCACGCCCTCACCTCCACAGACTACATCCTCCTAGGGGACCTCAACTTCCACCTGGAGAACAACAAGGAATGCAACACCGCAGCCCTGCTGGACAACCTCGCCAACCTCGGACTCAAGCAGCTAGTAAACACCCCCACCCACTACGCCGGCCACACGCTTGACCCCAACTTCTCCTCCAGCAAGCACATCTCCTTCAGCCACTCCACCGGACTACACTGGACAGATCACAGCTGTGTCCACTTCAACTTCAGAAGAACCAATACCCACCACCACCCGCAACAGGTTCCTCGCAGAAGCTGGAGCAAGATCACCGCCGACCAGCTCACCACCAACCTCAGCCACAACCCGCCCACCAACACGACGGACCCCAGCGAAGCAGCCCGCATCCTCACACAGTGGTTCACCAACTGCGCCGACAAACTCGCACCACTGAAGAATCCTCCCAGCAGACCCGGCAGCAGGAAAGCCTTGTGGTTTACCAACGACCTCAAAAACTCCAAGAAAACCTGCCGCACCCTAGAGAAAGCCTGGCGCCACGACCAGACAGCAGAACACATGACAGCCCTCAAGAACGCCACCCGCAAACACCACCAGCTGATCCGCACCACCAAGAAGACAACATTCAAAGAACGACTGGACAACAACACCCACAACATCAAGGAACTCTTCAGCATCGTTAAAGAGCTCTCCAACCCCAGCGCCTGCAACAACGACATCACACCCTCGCAAGACCTCTGCGACTCACTTGCCTCGTTCTTTCACAGCAAGATCGCCGACATACACAACAGCTTCGGCGCACAAACCACGCACCCAACCACCAAACCAGCGCCCCCCACCACCACCCTCTGCACCTGGACCCCCGTCAGCACCGAAGACACCACCCGCCTGATGAACACCATCCACTCCGGCTCCCCTACCGACCCTTGCCCACACCACATCTTCAATAAAGCTGACTCCATCATCGCACCCCAACTCCGGAACATCATCAACAGCTCCTTCGCATCCGCCACCTTCCCGGAGAGCTGGAAACATGCCGACCTGAGCGCCCTCCTGAAGAAACCCACCGCGGACCCCACGGACCTCAAAAACTTCCACCCCATCTCGCTCCTCCCCTTTCCAGCCAAAGTCATTGAGAAGACCGTCAACAGACAACTCTCCGCCTTCCTCAAGACCAACGGATCCCTCGACCCCTCACAGTCCGGTTTCTGAGCAAACCACAGCACCGAGACCGCCCTCATCGCAGCCACCAACAACATCAGGTCCCTGTTCGGCAATGGGGAAACTGCTGCCCTCATCCTCCTGGACCTCTCAGCAGCCTTCGACACCGTATGCCACCGCACCCTGATACAGCGCCTCAGCAACACCGGAATCCAAGGAGCGGCACTGGAGTGGTTCATCTTGTTCCTCGCCGGAAGAACCCAGAGAGTCCGCATCCCCCCGATCCGATCCGCAGCCACCGAAGTCATCTGCGGCGTTCCGCAAGGATCCTCACTCAGCCCCACCCTCTTCAACGTCTACATAAGCCCTCTCGCAGCCATCGCTCACCAACACAACCTCAACATAATCTCCTACGCCGACGACACCCATTAGATCCTCTCCCTCACCAACGACCCCGCCACCGCCAAAGCCAACCTCCAGGAAGGAATGAAAGACGTCGCAGAAAGGATGAAGATCAGCCGTCTGAAACTGAACTCAGACAAGACGGAAGTCCTCATCCTCGCACCATCTCCTTCTGCCTGGGACGACGCCTGGTGGCCCCCTGCCCTGGGCACCACACCCAAGCCAACGGACCACGCACGCAACCTGGGCTTCATCCTGGACTCCTCCCTCACGATGACCAAGCAAGTCAACGCTGTCTCGTCCACCTGCTTCAACACCCTGCGCATGCTCTGAAAGATCTTCCGATGGATCCCCATCGAAACCAGAAAGACTGTCACCCAGGCCCTCGTCACCAGCCGTCTGGACTACGGGAACACCCTCTACGCTGGAACCACAGCCAAACTCCAGAAAAGACTCCAGCGCATTCAGAACGCCTCAGCACGACTCATCCTGGACATCCCTCGCCACAGCCACATCTCTGCCCACCTAAAAGACCTGCACTGGCTCCCCGTTAGCAAGAGGATCACGTTCAGACTCCTCACCCATGCACACAAGGCTCTCCACGGCGCGGGCCCAAAGTACCTCAACAGCCGCCTCACATTCTACACACCCACCCGCCCGCTCCGATCCGCCAGCCTCGCCTTCGCCTCCGTCCCACAATTTCGGAAATCCACCGTCGGAGGAAGATCCTTCTCCTACCTGGCAGGCAAGACATGGAACTTCCCCCCCACTCGCCTACGGCTGACCCCGGACTATCTCTCCTTCAGGAAACAGCTCAAGACCTGGCTGTTCGAGCAGTAGCAACCCTCCCCCCCTTTAAGCGCCTTGAGACTCTTACGGGTGAGTAGCGCGCTATACAAATTTTTGTGATTGGTTGATTGATTGATTGAAATATGCAGGTTGGATAGACCGTGCGGGAGGGGGGGAGGGATTGCGGTTATTTATAAGGGCGATATTAAATGCACCATGGAGTCAGCTACTGTGTCTGATAGCGAAGCGGGCACTTTCTCCATTACTGTCTCCAACAACTATATAATTAAAGACCTACTGGTGTATAGACCCCCTGGAGGCAGTAGCAATTTTTCGGCTGGCCTCATACAAAATATATTGTCCCCTGCTATGCCCTATGAGAAATTCTTACTACTAGGAGACTTTAATTTGCATTTCGACGATGCCTCAAACATTTTGGCCCAAGAGGTACGTCATGATTTGCTAACCCTGCAATTAGTATTAAAATCTGTTACCCACACATCGGCTAGGACATATACAAGACCCAATTTTTTGTAACTGGGAAGCCCTTAAAATTGATCCTCCTGAACCAATGGTTTGGACAGACCATTTTCTGGTGCCATTCCAAATTAGGTGCTCTACGGGAAATAACCCTGGGAAAGGGGGAGGTATCACAAAAAGGCAGAGAAAATGGGCTAGGTTTTCCCTGGGAGATTTCAGTGCCAATCTGGTTTAGGGGGGCCCCCGGAAGGGCACAGCTACAGATGGGGCTTGTGAAGCACTTGATTTTCACATTCAATTTGCCCTGGATAAAACGGCCCCCTGGTCCAACAGGGGACCCACGCGGCGGACTAAATCCGCAGCGTGGTTTAACGCCGAATTAAAAGTGGCTAGGACGGCTTGTAAACATCTTGAAAGAACCTGGAGAAAGGGGTACTTGCCTGACCACGAGAGGGCGTATAAACTGAGCCTTAGAGGGTATCATGCATTGATAAGGAAAACTCGCTCAGCTCATTATATTGAGCGGATTGACAAGGCAGACTGCTCCGCTAAGGAACTTTTCATGGTCTACAAAGAGATATCCTCACTGGCCTCGATTGGAGAACAGGAGGTGGACTCTGTGCAATCCTGCAATCAGATATCCGATTTTTTCTACAACAAGGTGCAGGATATTTACTCTACTTTTCCAAATCAGGCTAGGGCTTGATCCGGTGGCGAAGAGCCACCGGGGGAGGGACCCTTAGAAACGGACAGCCTGTGTGCGCTTACGGTCCCGGATGAGGACCTATTGATTAAAGTAGATGGAGGTGTGAAATCTGGCTCTCCCAGGGATCCGGCTCCAGCTAAAATTTTAAGAGGTAACATTTGAGACGCTAGCACCGTATATCAGGCATCTCCTTACACTGTCTTTTGAATCTGGTAGGGTGCCGACAGTCTGGAAACAAGCTGTGGTGCTTCCACTCAAGAAAAAACCTCAGATTAGCATAACTCAATTGTGCAACCTACGGCCTATTTCACTCCTTCCCTATTTCGCCAAAATAGCCGAAAAACTGGTTAATCAACAACTCTCGGCACATATTGAAGCTCACAGGCTTCTACATCCCACTCAGGCGGGTTTCCGCGCCTACCATTCAACCGAGTCGGCGCTACTCTTTTCCACAGAGGCGCTGCGGAAACATGTGGATGAGGGTCAGACAGCGGCACTGATTCTTCTTGATCTCAGTGCCGCGTTCGACACTGTGGCACATCACACCTTGCTACAGTGTCTGAGGAAGGGCGGAGTGGTTGGGAAGGCATGGCAAAGGCTGGAAGCCTTCCTTCGCGAACGTAGCTTTTGTGTTGAGCAGGGACCCTGCAGGTCAGAGGCTTTTGCCCTGAACCAAGGAGTCCCCCAGGGTTCCAGTCTCAGCCCCACCATTTTCAACCTATATGTGACTCCGGTGGCATTGATCACGGAGCAATATGGGGTGGAAAAGGTGACTTATGCTGACGACACGCAACTGGTTGTGGCTTTGTCACAGTCGGCTGAGAATGCAGCCAGCAGGTTTGCGTCTTGTCTTCAGGACTTGGCTAGCTGAATGTCTGATAATTGTCTCAGATTAAATGGGGACAAGACGGAGGTGTTAATTGTAGGCAAGTCTCCTTCTGTCTGGACATCCGCATCGTGGCCTCAGACTTTGGGCCCCTTACCTGTACCTATGGATCAGGTTAAGAACCTCGGCATTTGGATCGACTCTAAAATTTCTTTGGAGTATCATACTAGACGTGTGGCCGGAACTTGCTTTGGCATTCTTCGCAGTCTGAGGAAGATGCTCGATTTGCTCCCGATGTCAGCCAGGACTGCCCTGGTCCATGCCTTGGTCACTTCCAGGCTGGACAACGGGAATGCCCTATACCTGGGAGTGAATGCGAGGTATCTCCAGAGATTGCAGCATAATCAGAATGCTGCTGCACGCCTGGTATTGAAGCTTCCCAGGAGATCTCCCTCCAAAAAGGCCATGGAGACATTGCACTGGTTGCCGATCAGGGAGCGCATCCAGTTTAAAGCCCTCTGTATCAGCCATAGGATCGCTCAGGGGAATGTCCCTAGCTTCTTGCGGAGTTTGCTTACACCGTACATGCCGACTCGGCTACTGCGGTCTCAGGGTGCTGGTCTGATGTGCATCCCCAAGACCAGTAGGGCCAGAATGAGAGGCAGATCTTTCCGTCTTTTGGCGGCTCGCAGATGGAATACTCTTCCCCTCAGACTCCGTATGGAGCCCTCGGAGGCTGTCTTCCGGAGGGAACTTAAAACATATCTGTTCCTAAGGATTTAGTCTGCTGGCAGGTTTGGGAGCTGTATCGGGGGGGTTGCTGAGGCCAATGAATAGTGCGTGGACACACTGGTTAGTTTAACCAGGCGCTGTATAAACTCAGAATTATTATTATTATTATTATACAAGGACCAAAACACATTGGCTGAAGAGGTGAGGGAGACATAATATTCCTACTTCACCAAATTGTGTTATTTTAATACTGCCTGGTGTTTCCTTCAGTAAAGAGATATATTTGGGGTTTACGCCAAGGTAGTTTTATGACTGCATTTGGATCCTGACTCTTTCCGGAAATATTTTCTTATGATCTCCCTCTTTTAAGAGGTTGAGACTATCTTGGTAGTACTATCCAACCAAGATGGGACAGAATTGCGTATGATGAAGCATGGCACAATAATATGAGGGATGCTTTTCGATCCATTTTTTAGAATGGATCTTCAGTAATCTTTCTAACCTCTACAGTGATGAGTTCACCAACATACCTATTTGGTACCTTGCTTAAAGCAACCCAAGCCTGCAGCCACATGTCAAAATGCAAGAGAACCAGATTAGATCATCAGGCCGTAAGCTTGAGTGAGTGTTATGGGACAGGGTGTGTAAGTATATGGGTTCATTGCTATAGCTAGACTGGGAATGGCCCTAAAGCAACAAAGGAAAATGCATCACATGTCCTCCAGGTGAGTAGCAAAAGGTATTCACATATAGGGTGCAGTGGGTCCCTCATATAAAAAGGCTATGGTGCCATTGCACCTGCTGCACTAATAATAGCACCACGCTGTGTATCTCTGTTTCCTCCATCTCCCAGTGTCAGTGTCGCCCTTCTCCAGTGTCTTTGCCCATCCTCCCTGGTAGAAAAGAGAGAGGGCCAGAAGACAGAGCTAACACGGAGGCAAAAGTGACAGAAGAAAGTGAAAGAGATTGAAAGCATGGAGGGGCAGGAGGCAAAGTGCCATCACAGAAGGAAGCCAGAGTGACCAGAGAACAGAGGCATAGTATATTCCGACTGGTGAGATGAAGGATCCATCCACCTGTGCCCACCCACCGAGAAATGATAAAATATGTTTGCAACTCATCCAGAGGCATGTTTTCTGCCAAAAATAAGGCTGCAAACTCTTGACAACACTGGAACCATGAAATTTATCATTCCTGCTTCTGCTCTCCACCTGGAAAATGGAAACCCAAACCGTAAACCATGCCTCCGGTAATACTCAACTTATAACAAGGTTAGGGTGGGTAAAATTTCATTAACATATCATCAATTGCACATCTGCAATGCAATAGAATTGGGTGGGATAATCTTAGCCTCCATGCCCTTAAAAGGATTGAATTCTTGTTGCGAAAGCTAAAAATGTTTTTATTCTATGTCAGGACCGGAGGCTCTGATTATGCTTGTTTAAAATGGTCCCACAACAACAGAAACCACAACGACAATAGGTTTATAATAAAAAGTGGGATGACCAATCCATGGCTCTCATATTATACTCAAGCCTAGAACCTACAGTAAATGCTTTGGAAGGCTTGGACCCCATAGAGGAATGAGTCCAAACATAGAGGAATCTATGGCAGCTTCACTTAGTAGGCAATGCACCCTTCTGAAACTAGGTTTAAGGATCTCTGCAAAGCAATCAATAACTAACCCCCAGACTCCTGGTGGAACTCTCTGCTAACATCCTCATACACCCTTGCACAACACACCACACACAATTTGAGATTATTCTGGAGAGTGGGATAAACAATGCTCTGAGAATTTGACTTTGTACATTTTGAAACTTGAAAAGTAATTCTGTCTGGAGAAATGTCCAGAGCATGCACATCGGAAACTCTGCTGCAAGATATTATGCATAACAGCATAGCGGGTTTTGCTGATAGTTGCTTCCTTGACAGCTCAGTATTATGAGGCCCTTGTTCCTAAAAGCATAACACCACTGAAACATCCCACAAGATAGCGTCTCATGGGAGAGGAGTACTGGCAAACATAATACCCCACAACAAATAGCAGAGCACAGGATCCTCCCCCCTGGTTTACAATCAACAGGAATGTGCCCTGGTGAAATAGCAGGCCTATATTTGTTGGGTGATCTACATGCCAGACCTCCCACAGCTAAATCTGCCAAAATAATTAAATCTGCACTCTGTTCCAGACACTAACAAAGCCATTGCCTCCAGGCAGAAGAATATTTCTTCCCAGTACTACCGGACCAAGATGTAGTATGAAACTTGCTCTGATAGTTCTGGGATTTGCCAGCAGCTCCCAAAAGCCTCCATGCCACGAGTCACAACTGACCATCCTGCACTAATGGAGAAGATCCCTAGGTCGGTCAAGAGATCCAGACGAACCAGCAAGCACAGTTGGAGATGGAGACAGTTGCATGAGGACAGGAAACCATGGGTGGATACTCCAGACAGTAGTGGCTAGAAACAATTCTGCCTGTTGCCTACTCACACGAGGCACCACTATCTGAATCGTCGAAAAGGCATAATGCACATTCTCTGACCAAACCTGCTAAAATGTGTCTGTTGCCAGAGCTGCTTGTTCTGGCCTCCAACTGAAAAACCTATTCAGCTGGTGGTTTAAACTGGATGCAAACCGATGGATCATGCAAAGTCCCCAAATCTGATCCAGGGATCGAAAAACCAGAGGGTGAATATTCCCGTCCCTGTTGTCTCTCAAATGTGTAGAATTTAAGTCCACAACTACATCCTTTGGCCCAGAATGTATTCTGCAAAGATTGAAATGTGATGTTAGAGAAAACAATGTCAAAAGCACTTGGCAATCTCCACCAACGTTTGAGATCTCGTCCCACCCAGTTTTATGATGTACCTCACAGCAGAGATGTTGTCCATCCATAAGAGGATGCAGCAACTTGTTTTTGTGTGGAGATAAGGCAAAGGAGCCCACCAGAAGCTCCAGACAATTGATGTGGATGGACAATTCCTCTTCCAACCATCTACCCCTTCTGCACACCAGACAGCAACATGCCCCCCAGCCCCAACGACTGGCATCCAACTCGATCGTGACTTTGGGTCGGTCATCAAAGATGTCTCTGCTGTTGCACGCCTCCACATGATTTAATCACCAAGAGATTTTCATCACCGCTTCCAGCGACATATAGGAAAGGTCGAATCTTTAGGACCTGCAGAGCTCGATAATAAAGCGAGCCCAGATATATCGATTGGATCGAGGAAGCCAAAAGTCCAACAATCCTGGCCAGCAATCTCAATAACAGTCTGTATGTACAAATCTTACTTCAGTACTTTGTTGATAGTCTGAATTTTTAATGCTAGAAGCTGAAGCTGACCCTCACTAGACTACACATGAAAACCAAATAATTATATAGTCTGCTTAGGTGTCAAAATGGATTTGGGTGTAGCAAACAACACTGTCTCAAGATGTATTATTTAGAAGACAATTTCACTTTCAAAGAAGCCTGCACATAAGCGTTGTAAGGGGAGGGCAACAGGAGACAAAAAAAACATTTATAACCAATAAATGTAACACTTCTTGAGTATTAAACAGAAATTACATAAATAAGGGTGGACGAAAATACAGCACTTAGTTACATTAAATATACATGTAACCTGTACATACTTGTGCACATTAGTGCTGGTGAAAAATAAAGTGAACGGCGCAAGTGACATGTGAAACGGTATATACAGCAAAAACTGAGCAGATAAGAGACATAGACATTTATACAGAGCTCTTGGTGCTTTTCATACATTAATGCATTATTTAGGAATACAATTAATTGTTTTAGAGAACCACGAAGAAAGCACCAAAATTTGCACTGAAGGGTCAACAGCGTTTCGACCTGTTGAGAATTTCAGGTCATCTTTACGACCAGGTTTCGAGTATATAGGAGTGCGTAGAAAAGACCAGGGGCGAAAGTCCAACCGGGTCAGGGTACGTGATAACGGGGACTGCAGAGTAGAATGATATTGGATGAGACACAGTTAATTAGGCCAATGAGTGGAGATGAGGGCATGTTAAAGCCTAGATGAGTGGATTGAGCATGGCAGAGGCTCACAGTGGAGACATTGTTGGCCCTGTAATAGTGACAATAATTATAAACGCGGAAGACGCTTGTTCAAGGATGGCCAGAGATCTAGAAAGTGATTTCAGATCCTCGGGGGACAGCAGAATGATTGGCGTGAGTCTGGAGCTGTGGGAGAAGTACCGCAAGGTAACCAGCGTGAGTCGGAATGTATTTGGGAGCATTTCTGATGAGCCCCACCTCTGGTAGAAAACTGGATCACCCAGTTGAGTTGTACTTGCACAGTGACCTGATCCTACGCCAGAAAAATTATTTTGTAAAGATAAATATTGAGATGGACTCCCCAGAATCTGAGGACCTCTGCATTTGGCTTCATCACTTTGGTGGAACACCAAGGAGTTGACAACATGCTGAATAGGAGCACTTTGTACTTAAACCACTGATTGTTTCATTTAAATTAGAGAAAGTGCCTATGAGGAGCAAAGATCAGAATAGACAGGTACCTTTTAGGTTCAGATGGACCATCTAGTCTTCTTGCTGCAGTAAATCTAGCATACGATCAATGCCTTCCATCTTGAAATGCAAGTAGATAATCCAGGATTGAAGTCTCGCAAATTTAACACAAGTCTTAAAGAATCTCCACCTTTCTTCTATACCAGAAATACCTTGCTGTAAAACCAGGAGGGGTGAGGAATTGTCTCACAGATTTCATCTTTGCTCAACAGACTTTGAATCTCCTCATCTATTTAAAGTGTTACTGAAAGGGAAAAATGTTGTGTCCTGGGAAACACATGCTGAACCGGAGTACCATAGAACTCCAGCTTGAAGCCCTGAATCTTACCCATGAAGCACAAGTCTTGTGTTTTGGACTGCCACCTGTGCAGAAATACACTCTGTCCCCCGAACTACCACCAATAGAGTAATGATAAACACCTGAAAATCCAGATTCTACACCTCCTGAGGTCTGTCCTTTGTAGCCTCCTCTGGAGTATCGGCCAAAGTGATGTTGTCTAGATGAGAAGAAGGAACCCCCTCTACCGCTGTCGTTCTAGGATCCTCTCCATCCTGATGGAAAACCTTTCTGGGACTCTTAAGAGTACAAATGGCTGGACCATCATCCCCTATATCGACCAGCTCTGGTTGTAAGGTTAAGTTGAAATACATTTTTAGTGACTTCTGGGCCTTGTAAAGTAGTAACAAATTTACTTAAATCCTTAAAGAAAGGATCATCGAAGAGCAATCCGTTGGCAACTGGCCCTGCCTCAACTGAGGTAATCGTTGTTAACTTCAGATCAATGCGCAAGAGAATAGACCAACATCTTTCTGTCAAAATAGCGCAGTTAACATTGCCCAACTGGCATATAGCTCTCTCTGAGTAACCAACAAGGACGTCCGGGTTAATGGATGAGTTGGAATCCTTAGCCTGAAAGGCCATCTCTAGGATTTTTGTAAGAGGGCCCGTGATATCCAAAGGTTTGTCTTGACATGTGCACCAAGATCTATGCAGCCCTTATTTCGGCTCTCTCGCAAGCTTCTTTATGAAGGGCACCATCCGAGGATGCACCTTCAGTGTATCTGCCACTTTACCCGGGAGGACAGGTCTAAGACATTCCATCCTGAGGTGATTACAGACTTCTTTTTCAAAGCCTTTGTGAAGCAGGGATTGGGCACAGTCTGCCACTTTGGGGGTTAGAGACCAAACAAATGATCTGGAATGGATTATGTAATTCAGACTGAAGGTCAAGACAGTCACTAGAGGATTTGGCGTGTTGCCGTCACCATAGGATTTTCGCTTCCGTATCCTCTTCGCAGAGAGAAGAAGTTCTTGAGACAAATTTGAGTGAGCAGAATTAGCATGTGTCTTGTCCGTATCACCTTGAGATCTAGAACCAGAACCGGAAGGAAGCGCTATATCCATGGTCTGTTAAATAAGATTTAGACAGTAATGTTATGTTTTTTGTTTAGTGAGTCTAAGCAGAAAGAAAGGGGCAATATCCAGAGGTTACGCTACCTTAAAATGGCTAAAGTTTTAGTTGCTGTTTTAACCAAGAGGTGAGCATTAACCCTGTAGCCCACAACCACAAATGCAAGTCTAAAAATTTAGATTAGACAGTTAAAGAGAACTGTGGTCAGTCTCTAGTCAATGACACATTTATAGTGGTTGACATTTATTTGGCATGTCTTAAGAATTGATGGACCAGTCAACACGTGTATTGTGCAGGCCTATGGCTTTTTCAAGTCCAACGTATAATGCAGGGGCGGCTCCTCCTTGAGAGCAGAGGAACGTCGTCCTGCCACCTAAATTGCCCCTAAAACCCCAGGGATGAAAAATCGAATTTTAATAAAGTTAATTTATTGCCATATTATTTTTCGTCCCGAACCGAGGAATAGGACGGGGCGGGTCTTGCAGAGTGACAGCAGCAGGGAGGAGGGTGGGCTGCCTGGGCAATTTTCAACATGCGCCTGTACTTTCAGTCGGCCGTCTTGCGACCACCAGCCAGACATGCGCACTTTGAAAGCTCTAACCCAGCTGTCTTTACAGCAAGAGCAGGGCTCCAGTGTCCTCAGGACAGAGTGGCAAGAGAGGCCGCTCCCTCCAATCCTGGCGCTTTATCTCATACTAGTGAGAGTAGCATCAGGATTGGTTAAGGCAGTTGGCTGGGGCCATCGTCAGACTGCAGAAGCAGGAGGAGGACATGCAGCAAGGATGAGGCCATGTTTAAGATAAGTGTTTTTAATTTGTATCCATCACACACCACCCATTAGCCCGCCCCACCACTCCACATAGATTCCGGCCGTGAATGGTATAATGCAGTTTAGGCAATTATCTTCTTGTTTTGTATCCATAAAGATAAGTAAACTAAGTTAAAAAGTTGAACCAGGAACCTATATGAAATTCAGGCATATGTTGAGCGATGAACACCTCGTTGTCAAAAGCTGTGAATTATGTCTACACGGTCCAGAGTCGTAAACACTTCTTTTGTCCCCTGCATGGTTGCAGGCTTGGTGCTTTTTCAAGGCTTTATATATTGGCATGACCATGTACATACAGTAATTCATCATAATGAAATAGACATACAATAAAATGTGTAAATCATAATATAATATAGCCATAAGAGGTAGAGAACCGCCCGCCAGCCACTTCCGCAGCCCTCATTGCATGTTTGAAAAATTTTGGTCTGGGGCTGCAACTCATGCCTCTAGACCCCTACGCAAGCCAGCCCAGTGGCCTAATAGTGATGACAGGGTCCGGCTGGGCCTACAGAGAGACACATGCTCTGCCTAGTGGCCTACCAGTGATGCAATGGAACTGATAGGTCCAAGGAGAGACACGTGCACCTCGTGAGATGAGGCCTACAACCCCACAATGACACCAGCCTGTTCCTCCGGGCTGCAGAATCCCTCACCCAGTGGCGACAGGCAGGCCCACCAGTCCATCTACCAGCACTGGGGCATTCTTCCTGTGTGGTTGTGCCTTACAATGCAACTGACAGGATGGCAGAGAAGCCAGTAAGGAACCTCGCCACACCCTGATCACCCTATCCCGCGTGCAGCCAACGTCACAGCACGTCACCACACCAACTGTTTGTCCATGCACAGAGAACTGCACTGATGGCATCAGTACCTACCATTGAACCTTTTGTTGTCTCCGGAACCCCCTCCTCGCAGGCTGCCAAATTAGCAACCTGGATAGATTGCCTTGCCTTCGTGAGATTTGATGCAGAAAGGCACCAGCATATCCTCCTTCGCCTGGGAGGTGCCATGATACACAAACTGTCCAAAACCATCGGCGAAGCTGGCGCATCTTACACCTATGCGATGCTCAAAACTACCTTGACTGCCCATGTAAACCCTTGGCAAACCAGGATTATGAACAGTTCCTGCTTTGCCAAGCCCGCCAGACACCAGATGAATCCGTAGATTAATTCTATGCTGGACTCTGAGAGCTAGCAAGCACATGCACTCTTCTAGATGAGCGGGACGAAATCTGAGCTCAATTTATCTGGGGCTGCTCATTGGGCAAACTATGTGAATAAATCCTTCAAACTGCCCTGCATAATGATAGCAGACATCCTCACCATGGGTCGATCAAAGAAACTGTCAAAATCACGTGCTGCCCACATGGACGCCACACTCCAGTGCATCAAGACCAAACCAGTCAACCAGGTAGGAGCCACTATGTCCCCTCAAAGCAAAGGAAGCCACCACAAGCACCACAGGCCACCAAATCACATATATGGTGCAGAGGACCCACTCCACACTCTGGAGACTGTCCGGCAAAAGGATGGAAATGCTCTGCCTGTGGCAAAATTTACCACTATGCCAAGATCTGTCGCTCAGCACCCCAAGAAAAGAACCTAAGAAGAAGGCAGCCTACCTAGTAGACACTGGGACAATACTCACAGATGATGGCGACAAGTCAGAGGGAGCCGTTCATATCATCCATGTAGTGAAACCAAATAAAGGATGCACCTGCATTGCCCCCCGATGCCAGGTCACAATAGATGGACAACTGCTGGTGGCCCTCATAGACACAAGGGTGTCAATAAACATACTGCCGCTGTCACTACACCGAGGGATGGCTGCTCCACCAGTGCTTTGCCCCACTACCACTAGGTTACGCTTTTGGTACCTCCACATGCCTCCCACTAGAAGCGTGTTCCCCACCATGATCAGCCACCAAGGACAAGCCACGAAAACCAAGATATAAGTCACCATGGGAGGGTCCAACATGCTCTACAGTTGCCACAACGCTGACCGCCTGCAGCTGATCCACTTCAGTTTTGGAATCCATATCAGCGCTATAGACTCTCGTCCTGGACGAATTCAAACACATCTTCCAAAGCATTGGATGTCTAAAAGTTTGAGTAGTTCACCTGCACATAGACAGGTCAGTACAGTCCGTTGCCCTGCACCACTTCAGGTTGGCCTTTCCCCTCTAAACCATAAGTGGAGGTGGAGCTGCAAAAGTTGGCGGTGGTCGGCATTATTGACAGAGTGGAAGGACCAACACCCTGGGTGTCACCCATAGTGGTGGCACACAAGCCAAAATAGTCAGAAGAAGTGTGGATCTGTGTCAATATGAGGCTCTAAAACACAGCAATAAAGAGAGAGCACCACATGACAATGGACGACATTGTAGGGGAACTCTCTGTGTCCCGGTGGCTCTCAAAGATGGACCTGCAGTCAGGCTACCACCAAATTCTTGTAACACCCAAGTCCCGGCATGTATAACCTTCTCCACTCACCTCGGATAAAGGCGATGAAGAGATCATCAGGTAAGTGATGGCTGGCTTCACTGGAGTGTTAAATGTCAGGGACGACATTTTAGTCCACGCACCTACCCTGGAGGAACATCTTCCCAGACTACGCTTGATACTCAACTGCCTCCAGAGTTGGGGTCTTACATTGCACAAGGAGAAGTGCAAGTTTCTGACGGAGAAAGTAGGAGGCTGGCTACGTATATTGTACACACTTATTTAAGTGAAACACCTTGCACTAATCCAGGCAAACCTTATGGTGATTTTAGTGGTCTTTGATAACCTTTGAAAGCTCTCAAAGTGGTAGCTGTGGAGGGCAGCCTTCAGACTTATCTTGAAGGAGTATTAAGCTGCATGATTTACCAGTTTAATCATGTAGTGTAGGTTAAATAAATAAGAACCTCACAGTGTATATATAAAAATGCCTATTTATTACACAACCCTCATTAACACACTGGTCTATCTCCTACCATGAGATATCAACATAAATACACAACAATACTTCAATTGCAAATAAGTAAGCACAAAATACTGAAGTATCCAGGGGGAAACCAAGCCAAATACTAAAAAAGTGGAATGCTAACTGTGACCAAAGACCAGGACGAGGAGACTCAGAGGAGCTGGGGACACAAGGAACCACCCAAGATATGTACCCAGGAACCCTACAGAGGCTGTGTGCGGAGTGGGAACAAGTCCAATAGAAGTCAACGGGGAAGTTGTGGGTGCACCTTTTAAGAAGAACCTTTCCCAGTGGACCCTCAAGAAACCCAGTGTAAGACAGAAGGTTGGACAGTCACCCACCCATGGATACCCCACAAACCAGGATACCTACACGAGTGAAGCTAGGTGCATGGGTGTGAAGTGACATCGGAAACTGTTGTAGACCACATTGGAGGACTTCAGCAAAGATGCTGCAAGAGAAGACTGTGCAAGAGACCGGTGAAATCAAGGGTGGATTCTTGAAGTTAAGATCCTGTAAGCAGAGGGGACAGGGTCTGTGCCATATGGAAGTGACCAGGAGGCATGGAAGAGCAATGGCCACCGATGTCGGATGGATCAGAAGTGTTGACGTGAACTTGACACTGCAGCTGTGTGGACCAGGCGGTGCTGAGGAAGACCAAGAGCCGTGCACAAGCTGTTCCACGTCAGAAGTCAAGAACCAGGGTGTCGGTGTCCGGCGAGAGCACCATCATGCCTTGGCAGCGGCAACTGGCGGGGGAAGCGAAGAAGGAGCAACATTGGGACCAGCAAGGTCCAAAGGACTCATCACAAGCAGGTGAATCAGATCAGGGTTCGAGCAATCAGGAGAGCCCACTGGAGCAGAAGAAGACCCTCAAGAGGACCCCTAGGCTGAAGGTGCAATTTGCGAGGAGCTATTTGGAATGTACAACAGTGTGTTTAACACTGCTTGCGATTCCCAATGGGGTTGCAAATTGCGTGGCTCATGAATATTAATGAGCCTCTCGCAATTTGCAAGCCCATTGGGAATGACAGGCCCTCCCAGGAATGGTGGCCTGCTGGGCTCAGCAGACCACCATGTCTGGGACTGCTTTTAAATAAAGCAGTTTTTTTTAATGCAGTCCGTTTACCTTAAAGGAAAACGGGATGCATTTAACAAACAAAAAATGTAATATTTATGTTTCATTTAAAAATATATATTTTTAGAGACAGTCACAAAGTGGAAGGGGTCCCCTGGGGACCTTTTCCAAATTGCGACTGCATTACCACCCTCTTGAAGAGGGTGGTAATTTGCAAGTGTTTTGTGACTGCAATCGCATTCACAAAACATTCATACATTGCTTTGCGGACACTATTAGGAAGGGAACGCCCCTTCCTAATAGAGACTCGCAATTCCTAAAAAGCGAGTCGCAAATAAATTGTGACTCACTATTTAGGAATTGTACATGGCCCTGGGCCATTTTGCATGCGCAAACGGGTCGCAAACTTGTTTGCTCATGCAATTTATGGTCGTACATCTGGCCCCAAGTTTCCAGACGGTTGAAGAGTGACATAGTTTCAGTCTTGAGTCTTATCCCACAATAAATCTGATGACCCACCCACAGGTAAGTCCTTAAGTACAATAAGGGAAGGGTTGGAACAACTCAAGGGTCCCTCCTAGAGGATGGGCTGGACAGAGGGGGGGGATACTCCCATGTTCTTTGCCCAGTTTTGCACCAGAGTGGGAGCTAGCGGGCTCCCCTGAACTGGTTCAAACTAGAGTATGAAAGGTAGCACCAAATGTGCCTTCAAAGCAGTCTGGTGGTGCTGGCAAGAGGCCCCACCACAGCCCAATACACTAACTCCTGTCTGGGAGGTGGTCACACCTCCCTGCGATAGGATACCTATAGTTCTACCTTCCCGTGCTTGAGCTTTACTCAGCCGCACGGGGGAAGAATTGCGTCTGTGATCGGCAGCAGCACTAGCTTGCTGTCAGCACCTGAAAGGCTGTAACCCGGAGTAACCTGGAGTATATGGGGTACCCAAAGGGAGCCCCTCGTTGCTGCCTCTTTGTTTTGGGTTTTTACCTCTCCCTCCTTGCGTTCAGAGCCCTCTCCAACCTTCCAAGCAGAAACACAGCTGTGAGTTTCTCACGGCGCCGAGCCGACACCGACACAGAGACCTCGCGCTGCAAATCTCCACGACCAGCACTCACCCATTACCTGCCTCTGTTCACTTCAGCAGCGGCATATGCAGGTCGTTAACCGTTCCCCCTTGCAGCAGTGGGAAACAGTTTTACTATCAATCAGGACAGTGAAAGAGCTGGTGCTGCTTAGGCCATGTGTAACTGGGCTCCAGGGCAGTCCTGGATTCCATTCCGATGCTCCCTGAGGTCTGTCCGCCCATAGCTCAAAGACACTTGCAGTCTACATTAAACCTCCCTCTTAGGCCATTATAACTCACCCCTTTTGCCTGCAGGCTGCGGGCACTGCAACTTTCCCATACTAACTATATTTGGGAATATTTTGCAGGGAGGTTCGCAGGACAAGAACATAGAATTCCCATTTATGCACTGAAGTGTAATAGGTCTCACATTTGCGCGCGTTTGAGCTGTTGGCATTGTAAATGACAATGCCTTTTATTTATGTTTTGAAAGCCTGCAAGTGATGCGTAACCACGCACTTTGTACTTATAGTCCTTGCTTACAAAAAGCAAGGCTGGCAGAAAAAAAGACAGTTACTGCTAGCCTTGCTTCTCGTAAGCAACGACTATAAGTACAAAGGGGCAGAATTATGTTGGTAATGCGCCACGTTTGCGTCACGCAACTGCGGCGGAAACGTGGCGCATCCCTACGACCCATTTACAAAGTGACGCATCTAGGCAGATGCGTCACGTTGTAAAGCCCTGCGCCACTTGTGGGCGTTCCGGCGCAGGGTGGGCGTTCCGGGGCAGGTGCGCCACGCAAAAGTGGCTGAGTGAAATCTATAAGATTTCACTCAGTTACTTTCAGGCCAATGCTGCGTCAAAACCC
Source organism: Lissotriton vulgaris (assembly GCF_964263255.1). Taxonomy (NCBI): domain Eukaryota; kingdom Metazoa; phylum Chordata; class Amphibia; order Caudata; family Salamandridae; genus Lissotriton; species Lissotriton vulgaris. Next base: position 857,052,407 of record NC_141689.1, read on the forward strand.
TGCGCCTGCTTGAAGCAGGCGTAAGGCTTGACGCAGCATTGGACAGATAGGGCACCCCCGAGCCTTGCTGGAGCTGCGTCGCGCTTGCAACGCAACTCCAGCAATGCGCCACCTTTACGGCACAGATGCGTCAAACATCTGTGCCGTTTTTGCCCCATGGTGCGCCACATTGTAAATGCGGCGCACCATGGGTGGCGGAGCAGCGGCGCAACATAACTGGTGCATCCCTGGGGATGCGCCAGTTATCGTAAATCTGCCCCAAAGTGCTTACTCACCACTTGCAGGTTTTCAAAACATATCAACAAAAGGCATTGTCATTTACAACGCCAATAGCTCAAACTCTCGCTGATGTGAGACCTACTGCATTGCAAATGCTTGTTTTAAAGAGATGCCTCAGGAGTTTAGTAGAGCTCGAAACCAATGTGTTTCTTATAACTACGGTGACCAGATTTTCAGAACGAAAAACCGGGACGGCACAGACACACAAATCCATTAATTCTAACACATAGAAACTATTTAACTTTTTGACGTGTCTTAAATTAAATTTTCATTTACACGTCGGTCGTGCGAGAAGATGGACGCGGACCGGACTCCCTTCCCCACCATGTTTGCCTGTGTGACACTGGAGGCCTCTGCAACCCTAAGGGTCTATTATGGCGTCAGTGGGAAGGCCACGCAGTTGGCCAGTTTATGCCGCTATCGCCCGGCTGAACCAATAAGTGAGTGACCGCTCGGGATCAGCGTGGGCGGGTGAAGCGGGTGCCGGGTGCCAGCGTGGGAGAAGGCGGGCATGCTCCGGGTGGTACCAATGAGCCAGCAAGAACAGTACCAAAGAACGCACCCCTGACTGTGGCAGCATCGGAGATAAGGACTACTGAAGCAGATTGGCCAGTAGGGGCGCTCCCATCCCGCACCCTCTGGGAGGGAGGGGCTCAGCAGCGACTGGGCTGCGTTCCGGCCCAGTTTACCTTTAGTGAAACTCCCGCTACCCGAGGATAGAGTCTCTCCAGCCCCAGCATCCGTTCGTTGTATTGCCATGAGCCTGGGAGAATAGCAGTCGCAGTCGCAGTCGCAGACCCAGACCCTGCGCCTCAAACAGGAAACCCCCCACAGCACCTCCAATATGAAATGCAAGAAGTCCTCCAAAAAAATGAATTCAAGCCTGCGCTGCTACAGATCCCGCACAAACCGACGCTCCACATCCAGGGTCATAACTAAAGCACCTCGCCCCGACAACTACGTCAACATCTCAGGTCAGTCATGGTCAGGGCGAAAGATGAGACACAGTGGTAAACAAGGCGAAAATATGAATGGGGTTGAGGTCTTGAGGACAGGGATTTAAGTGGAATGAAACAGTAAAAATAAATAAATAAAAGGGGCCTCAAAGGGGCGTGGCCGATGTAATTAAGGGCGTGGCTTAAAAATACACATGCTAAATATCTGTGCTGAGCGTCGTGTGCCACCAACTGGAATGCCATTGCGTACAGATATATAATATAGCAAATAACATTAAACCTACAACCGGTCAGGGCTATTGACTTTGCCAATGGTTGTTAGGTGTGTAAGAAAAATAAGCAACAACGATGGCTTCGTTGTATTTATTACTGAAAATGTTTCAGTTCCGAAATGAAGAGACTCTGAAAAAAAACTTTAACGACGAGTGTGTCTTTCAAGATACGTCAAAGCAGTGAAGGGTGGAATTGCTGCATAGTTAAGATTTTTTTTCACCCTCAGGCAAAAATGGAGAGCCTGATAGAAACCCGTCCCAGCAACTGCTTTTTAGAACTGCTGGTGTAGAGCACCGGCAGGACCCGGCCCACTTAAAGCCCTGGTTGAGGAGATGGGTCATAGTTTCAATTTTGGAATGGCATCTCCTACTCTGCATATTTGCAGATGGTCGAATTTCGTTTTTGCAGGAATCGCACTAGGTTAAAGCAGATAGGACGGAGGTCTGCAGGGGGTTGAAGAAGCCGAGGGGTAGGAATCCAGGTGCCGACAGTGGAGTGCTTGCATACGGTTTGGCCATTTGTTTTTTTTATGTGTTAGTCAATTTTTTATTAGTAAAGTACACGCTTGTAACAATTCAGCGAGCCTTTCAAAGATAGAGGCATGGCAATTGTACTCAATTTCGTGCTGGGCAAAGTTAATTTTATAGTTTAAAGGTTGTTGTGAAAGACAGTTGAGACATTTCGATGGGGATAGCGCATGGGTGGACCCTTTACTGGAGTCTGTACGGCGTGCTAGATTTACTTTTCGTGCCAGTAAACCTGATTGGGATAGTTGCATTTCATTTTTTTAAGAGATCATTTTAGCTCAAGTCGGAACGTCTTTGACTTTTACCGAGGTGCAGATTGTTGCAGTTCCTTTTTTAAGACAGGGTTTTCATTAAAAGTACCGTTTTTGACATTTTCCCAGGTGCAGAGCGAAACACCAGTTAACATGGCCCAGCCCTTACCCCTTTCCTTGGCTTTCCTTTGGTGTTTTGCCCGGTTTGGTACCAACGAGGCAAAGCTAAGACGAGGGCTTTCTTGTGCACTTTTTCAGTTAGTACATTTTCCAGAACCCGTACCTTGCTCAACCTAACAGGCTTCCAGCTATTTATTTATTTATTTATTTATGTATTTATTTATGCAATTTTATATAGCGCGGACTTTACCCGAAGGTGTCAGAGCGCTTCACAATAGGAACAGAAATGATACAAACTGAGAACATTACACGAGCCACAGATTGCAGAGGCATACGTTACGTTACATACGGTAAAGTGATAATTGTGAGCAAACAAGAATACATGAGGTAGTAAAAATTGTGAGAAACCAAAAATACATGAGGTAGACAAGGTAGTTGTGACACTTGTGAGCAAACAAAAAACATGAGGTAGTAAAAATGTGGGCTACCAAAAATACATGAGGTAGTAAAAAGTGCACAGGAGGAAAAAGTGACAAGTGTGCAGGCTACAAGAGAAAATAGATTATAATTTGCGGTATAATATTGCAATATATGTTAGACACTCAAGCACAAGAACAAACGATTACGAAGGCAAAAGTGGCACTTGTGCAAGTATCAAAGGTAAAAAACATGTGAGAGGAAGCAAACCGTGTGTTACAGGGGCAAAGTGGTGAGTGCAAGTTGCAAGAGGGTACCAAACACAAGTACATGGATAATACTGCAATAAAAGGCAAACACTCTAACCGCAAGAACACACTGGGAAGGCACTTCCATGGACATGAGAAGTAGAAATTTTCAGTAGTGGGAGATCTTCCTTCAGATAAAAGAGAGTTACTTTTGGAGGTGTCTCTGGAGGAGGAGAGCTTTGAGGTCCCTTTTAAAGGCCTGGGAGGAGGCGGTGGTCCGGAGCTGAGGCGGGAATGAGTTCCAGATTCTCACTGCGTTGCCTGAAAAGGATTGGGCCATCGTTCTTTCCTTCTTGAAAGTGGGAGGTTCAAGCAGTAGATTCTCCGCATTGCGTGAAGGTCTAGAACCTCCAGAGAGTTTCAGTTTATTCGCCAGGTAGCGAGGAGAAGAGGAGTGCAGGGCTTTGTGGGTGATACAGGCGGTCTTGTAGATAGCTCTAGCCTCAAAGGGAAGCCAGCGGAGTGTAGATAACATCGGTGTGATGTGATCGCTTCTTTTGGCCCCATAAATGAAACGAGTTGCTGAGTGGAAAACAGACTTAAGTGGGGACAAGTGGGATTTGGGGAGGCCAGTAAGAAGAGAATTGCAGTAGTCGAGTCTGGAGAGGACCAGTGCTTGCACCAGGGTTATAAGGTCCCGCTCCGCGAAGAAGCGACGGATTCCCCAAAGAAGGCGCAGTTGGTATCGAGCTGATTTCGCAATGGAATTGATGTGGGGAATTAGATTGAGTTTTTTGTCTAGTATGACACCAAGGGATTTGGCGCTGTCGACAATGATGGGTTTATTGTTTAGTAGATTCATCTGATCCATCCATGATTGAACCGGGGGAGGAGAGAGTGAGGAGGAGAAGAGGAGGAATTCAGTTTTGGAGGGATTCAGAATCAGTTGATGAGTTGACATCCAGTTTTGAATGGAGTCGAGAGTGGAGCTTAGGATGGAGAGATCGTGAGTAGAGGCAATCTTGAGGTAGAGTTGAGTGTCGTCAGCATAAAGATGATAGTGAATCCCGGATTTACTTAGGAGATTTCCCAGTGGTTCTAAATAGAGATTGAACAGTGTGGGAGCAAGTATCGAGCCTTGGGGAACACCTTGACCTACCGCCACAGGAGGTGAAAGACTGTTCGCTATTTTGATCATTTGGGATCTGCCAGAAAGGAAGGATGCAAACCATTTAAGCACAGTGCCCTCCATGCCCATTCTCTGCTGAAGAATATTGAGGAGGGTGTTGTGATTGACAGTGTCAAAGGCTGCGGAAAGGTCAAGGAGAATTAGAAGACAGGACCCCCCTGAATCGAGTATCCTCAACGCGTCATCAACCACTTGCAGTAGGGCTGTTTCAGTGCTGCAGTTTTGGATGAAGCCGGACTGACAGTGGTCTAGAAGATCATTGTCCTTGATATGACAGGAGAGTTGTTTTGCTACACATCTTTCTGTGATCTTCGCCAGAAAGGGAAGGTTAGTGATGGGGCGGAAGTTGTTGAGGTCATTCGCATCAGCAGTGGGTTTTTTCAGAAGAGGGGTGACCTGCCCAGTTTTGAAGGAGGCAGGAAGGGAGCCTTGCCAGAGGGAGAGGTTGATCAGAGTGGTCCAATAGGAGAGGGAATGGGTATAGAAGTCAATGGAAATGGCACTGGGGATAGGGTCAAGAGAATGGTTGGATGGCTTCGTTTCTCGTATGCACTTGAGAAGGGCATCTTCAGATATGGGGTCAAAGCTCTGCCAAATGGCTAAGGATTTGCGCTCCTCTGGAGGGGTAGGATGAGCGACCTGATCCACAAGTGATTTCACTTTTTCATCGAAGAAAATAGCAAAATCCGCTGCTCTCTTTGTAGAATCATCCACCTTGGAGGTTGGGGGAGAGCAGTTAGGCATTTTGATGAGATCGAATAGTTTTTTGGGTCTATTTTTGGCGGAGTCAAGGAGGGTTTTGAAGTGTGTCGCTTTCCCAAGGAAGATGTGCTTGTGGTACTTGGATCTTGCTGAGCGAAGCTTGGCCAAATTGTCGGAGGAGGGCACTTGCCTCCATTGTTTCTCCAGGGATCTTAGCTGCTTCCTTTCCTCATAAAGGGATTTGTTGAACCAAGGTGCTGAGGGAGTGGGCCTTAACCTTTTGCTTTTGAGTGGAGCGACTTTATTAATTTCAGCTGCAAGAACTATGAGGCTTTGAGAGGTGAGTTCGTCAACATCTAGGTTCGGGTCGAGCCTTGGAAGAGATAACAAAGCTGATTCACAGAGGGGACCGACATCAATATCTTTAGCATCCCGGAACCATGAGATGGCCCTCTTGGGTTGGCCAAGAGTTATAGAGTGTGAAAGTTGAAGAGAGAATGGGATGAGGAGGTGGTCAGACCAATCTACATGAATTGGGGTAGTGGTAGAAAGCATGCCTGCTTTAGAAATAACAAGGTCCAGGATTGCGCCCTTAGAATGAGTTGATTCAGTGCAGTGTTGGATAAGATCGTTAGTAGAGAGGAAGGTGGCCAGTGAGTTCGCAGAGGAGTCTTGCGGTACTCCCCAGTGGAGATTGAAGTCACCCACGAAGGTCTGATTGTCACTTCGCGAGTATTGGTCGCTGATGAAGTCGGTGAGTTCATCCATAAACGAAGGGCCACTACGAGGCGGGCGGTAAATGACATGGAATCTGAGGGGTGAACGGTGTTGCAATTGAAGCTCAAGAGAAAGGCATTCAAAGGTTTTGGAGGAGCTGTTAGGAGAGGCCTTGAGTTGGAGGGTGTTTCTAAAGATGACTGCAACACCTCCCCCCGTGTTGACAGTTCTGTCATTCCTAAGTAAAGAGTAGCCTGTGGGTAATAGGAGATCAAATATAGAGTGAGATGTATCTTTGAACCAGGTCTCTGTGAGGAAGAGCATGTCAATATTATGAAGGGTGATGGTATCGGAGATTTCAAGTTTGTGTTTTACTGCAGATCTGCAGTTGTGAAGCATGCAGCGCAGCTCTGTCAAGACTGTTTTGGTGACGGGGGCACTAGGGCTCTGAAGGGTGATCGGGATATTGTACTTATGAGGGGGTGCTCGGGGGGGTTTAGGTGGATGCTTTGTTCTGACAGAGGTGATGATCGGAATGGCGTAGATAGTGGGGTTGCTAGGGTATGCCGGTTGAGGAGGGGTGGCGTTCAAGGGCTTGAGTGAGTTAACAGAGTTTCCCGACGATAGGTTAAGCTTGGCTGTACTGGGGTGAGGGGGCGAGGTGCATCTCGTGGGAAGTTGGGAAGGAGTAGCGGTGCAAGAAGGGGTGACAATCTTAGAGCATAAAAGTGAAATGGCAGCTGTAAGCTGGGAGATGGAGGTGATAAGAGAGCCTAGCGTGTTTTCCAGTGAGAATGGGGCAGAGCACGGAAGGTTGGGTTGGGGAACTTTGGGTGGCTCTATTGAAACAAGGGGGGGTGGAGTGGGTGGTGGCAGGCAGGGAGAGGTGGCAGGAAGGGAGGTAATTTTGGGTGTGGGGTTCATAAGTGGGGAAGGGTGGTGGGTGAGAGCGGGAGTTAGTGAAACGGAGGTTAAGGGAGAGTTGTCTATGTTGGTGTTGCAAGAGGGAGAGGAATTAAGGACAAATTTAGGGGGAGAGGTGTGCGGAACACGGCGGTTGGGTAGAATGAGAGGGGAGGCCTGTGTGGCGTCATGAGAATGTAGGAGGTTTGGGAGGAAAAGAGGTGCGGTGGTTGTGGAGGACCTGTCATCTAGGAGAGGTGGCTGTGAGGGAACGGGCATCAGGCAGAGTGAGGGGTGTTGGGAGAAAGGGGAGTTGAAGAGAGGAAGTGGTTCTGCTGGGCCCGAGGGAGGGAAGTGGAAGGGGTTACCGGGCGGGGAAGGGGAGTAGTGCAGCATTACTGGCGGAGTAGGAGGGAGGAGAGAGATGCGGTGGGATTGAGGAGAGGACGGGGTGAGTAACGAGGGGAAGAGGGGGTAGGGGGGAGGGATGGAAGGGGTGAGGGGAGCATAAGGAAAGTACACTTGGGGAGAGGGACGGAGGAGAGGTGGGCTAAAAAGGGGGGTGATGGGAGGGAAAATGGGGGAGGAGAAGAGATTGGAGAAACGGGATGGTGCAGATGGGACGAGGAGCGTATTGGCTTGTGGAAAGGTTGAAGTGATGTGTGAAGGGATATACTGTGAGGGGGGAGGAATAGGAGGGGAGGTCACAAGGGAGGGGGAGGGAAGGGGGCCGACCTGTGCTCCTCGAGGGAGCAGCCAATTGGAGTGAGGTGGGGTCTGCGGAGGAGAAAGGGAGTAATGGGTGGAGCTGGAAGGAGAGTGATGGGGAAATCCAGTTGCAGAGGAGGGGAGTAAGGAGGGGAAGAGGCAGTCAAAGAGCGAGAGGCAGTTGTCTGTGCCTTGGATCAGGACAGTACCATTGTTATAGAGTGAGATAGTGAGGTTACCTTTGAAGCAAGCAGAAGGGGAAATTTTTAGTTTTTTCCCATGGGGGATAGAGGAGGAGGAGGTGACGTTGAGGGAATAGTAAAAACTGTTGGACCAGGAGGGGATGTCATGAGTGAAGAAAATGAAATCATTTTTTAGCCTCCCAAAACGACTATTGTAAAATTGATCCACAAAAAGGGAATCTGGGAAACGTTCAATAGTGTTATGTTTCCATCGTTTAGTTGCGGCTTTAGACAGGCTAGGAGGATAAATGATTTTGTAGCAATTGGTTCCAGCCTTAACTCGGGGGGTGGCCATGATGGTAAAAAGTGGCGAGGGAGTGTGGGGGGGATAAGAGGAAGGTGTTACTGGGAAAGCGGTAGAGAAGAGAAATAGAAGGGCATAAAGGGGGCACATAGTCTGGACATTAAGGTGAGGATATCAGAGCTAATGTGCCGTTTGGGACTAGCAAAGCCTAGGTGTGCAAACCAGCCTCAACATCTTAAGATTATCAGTAGAGGTGCTTAGGGCAGGGTGCGGAGAACATACTATATGCAAAGCGATTTCTAACACCGACAAATATCTACTGGCCTGGCGCCCTACCAGTCTTGCAGACTCCTTGTCTAGCTGGCCATTTCGGATGGGGACTCACATGCCCTAAAACCATAGTGTCAATAAGTGCAAGTGCACTTGATACACAATAATAGCATACGGTATATACGGTAAATTACAAAGTACAAGGTGTAAGTGTAGGTATAATACTGATAGTATATAAGGGCAGGGCAGGATACAAAAAAAAATAAAAATATGAGGTAGCACACGATACAGTTTACACAATGTACAAAAATATACGTAAATATATGAGGTATCAAACGGTGCATTCCAGGATAAAAGTGAGATATTCCAGGATAAAAGTGAGATAGGTGCAGCTTACAAAAATGTACAATAGACAACTACAAGAGTGGGACTAATGATGTACTGAGACAGGATACCGGTGCAACCAAAAAGCTGCATGATGGTATATGTGAGGTATCAGTCGTTGTATTCCAGGCATAAAAGTGAAATAGGTGCAGCTTACAAAATGTACAATAAACAAATCAAAGAATGATATACTGATACAAGGTACCGGTGCAACCAAAAGCTGCATGAAGCAGAAATGACATTAGCGAGCAGCCAGAAATAATTGAGGTAGCGATTTGTACATTACTAGTAAGAGAAGTGAGGTTTGTGCAGGTTACACAAAATGTACAAAATACAGGTATAGTACTGCAATAAAAGGTAGACTCTTAGTCACATGAGGGTTTAAATGCAAAGCTATGTAAAGTGAGCTATCTAACAAGGCCAGGTCTTAGGGAATGGTCGGATAGAGAGAATGACTAGACCAAGATGGCCGCCCAGGAGGGAGAGAGACCAATCTAAAATGGCCGCCAAATAGTGAAGATAGATAGTTAGTCCTCTTTTTGTTGTCTTGCTTTGAGAGCAGGGAAGTGCAGTTTCAGTTTCTATTCAATTAAGTCCAGTCCCTAGCTTGCTGGAAGGAGTCTTATCTCTGCTGTGGAGGTCTTGTGTGGGGGAGTTAACTTGCGGAGCCTCGTGACCAAAAGAAGGTACAGGATGGGATTTATGACTACAGTTTTATGGCTCCAGCCATTTTGAACAAAGGAAGTTTTTCAAAAATGTGTGCAAGCGAGTGGGGGAAAATAAATACCTTATTTGTGGGTGCTACTCCACAAGCACGTCGATGTTGATAGTAAGGTTAACTATCACATGTCTAGCCAGAGTGTAAACAACTGCAGTGTGCATCGCAGGTTGCTGGATAATGATCGTGCATGGCAGAGCAGCAGGGGTGCAGCCTCTAACCGTCTCGATGGGCGTTTATGCGTGGTTCCCGATTGCCTGTTCCCCTTACTTGTAATTCCCCTGTGTTCTCACGACCGCCTCAGCGCTCAATCATGCATCCCCCCTGAGCGGCGCCGTCACCTCCAGCTCCCGGCTCGGAAAGGGCAAGCTCCCGATGGCCGTAGACCCTGCTGATCCTTCCCGCCTCGAAAAGGGCAGCTCCGATGGCAGTAGACCCCGCTGGCCCAGTGGAGGTAGTGCAGGCTTCCCAGATGCGCAAATCCTGAGCAGGCAGGTCCGGTTCAGGCACCCCTGGCGCAGAAGGTACTGGAGCAGGCATTCACTGTAGCTATAATGCACGCAGTTCGGTTGTGTGCAACACCAGCACAGGTTGGTCACACAGCCACTGTGCAGGCATCTCCGGTGCACCCAGCTGTTTGTAGAAGCAATCCCCGTGCAGGCATCTCCATTGCAGTTGATGTGGGCAGCTCCCGTGCTGCTGATGGGGTCGCCCCTGTGCAGGCAGCTCCCGTGCTGCTGATGGGGTCGCCCCTGTGCAGGCAGCTCCTGTGCTGCTGATGGGGTCGCCCCTGTGCAGGCAGATCCCTTGGTGATGCTATGGGTAGCCCCAGTGCAGGCAGCTTATGTGGTGATGCTGTGGTTAGCCCCGGTGCAGGCAGCTCCTGTGGTAATGCTGTGGCTAGCCCCGGTGCAGGCAGTGTCGTTACAGTCCGCTCCGTTGCAGACACACGAGGGAGGCAGGCGGCTGCTTCAGCGGGAGCGGGAGCCTCCCTTCTTATCTACAGAGCCTGAAAAAGTCTACTGTAAGCCAAAAGCTGTGGCCCAGATGCCCGGATACCAAGCCGGTGTCAACCCTCTGCCACACGGCAACAGGCAGCAATCGACAATGGCGGTCCACTAACAGCAATCGGCCGTGGCAGTCGGCGGTCGGCGATTGGAGACAGGGAGAAGTTACTCTAGACCGCGTGAGCCGCATGAACCGCCAGGAGCCCAGAGCCGCGTTGTCCGTGCTCTGCTCTGCTCCTGATAGCAAGTCTCCGAGATCCGATCCGAGTTCCCATCCCAAGTAATCCATGCACCGGCGCTCCGGCCGAGGGGATGACGTACAGGTGTCAGGAGAGCATCATTCCTGCACCCCGGGCGGGTGCTCCTCACTGACGGCTCCGTGGGAGAGTCCAGGAGTTCACCTCGGCTGGCTGCCTGCATCAGAGCTACCTGGTAGCTAGTACTAGTCAGGTAGCTAGAGCAGTCAGGTGAGGTTGAGGCGTACTAGCAAGGCTAGTACGCCTCAACCTCACCTGACTGCTCCCAGGTGTTTATGTGACCACTTTAAACTCCTGCTGATACCTACTTCTGGATACTGACTACATTGCATCACCATGTCATTTCCTACTCACTCTGTCTACCTATTATTCCACTACTGTTTCTTGGGTTCTAGACTGCAGTTGCAGCCTTTGGGCACTTCCATTTGTTTTGCAAGCTTCTCAAGACCCACCTCTCCTTTTTTTTCTTAAAATCACAATGAAGACCGTGTTCCAAGTTACCGTTAGCTCAGCCAAAAGATAAAAGGAGGTAAGGGCTCTCACTATACCCACCAACATTACAGTCCCCCCTGGTGCCCCCCCCCCCCCCCCCCGGGTTCTCCAGCAAGCCCGGCAAAAGCATCTTGGGCGTCAGGTCTGTTGGTCTCTCCAACACTCTAGTAAGGGTTTTGGTCACCATTCTCTAGTATCTAGCAATGCTTGGGCATTGCCCTCACCATATGAAAGAAACGTGCCTCCGGGTGGGTACATCAGGGACATCTAGGATTACTTAGTATAGCTGGGCGTCCGAGGTGTCGTGGTGTGAGATAGGTCATGTGTAAGTAATGTAATGTAGTCGGATCAGCCGAAGGCATTAGAAAACTGAGATTTCTCGGGGAGTTATGCATGCCCCTTCCATTCCACCTCGTCTAAAGTGCCTACCCATCAAAGATGCCTACACACTCTTCCCATCTCTGTTTCAGACATTGAAATGTATTTGGTGTATTGCAATTGAACAAACAATTTATCTGGGATCTTCCACTGCAGCCCAGGCGACCTAGCACAAACTTGGCCTCCATCAGGCTGAATTCCAGTAGGTTGGTGAGCCCTTCATGATAACTGGCTAACGCGTGTTGGAGCTGTAAGTGTTTGTGGAATTGGGTGGGTGACACTTTGAACTGGGGTTGTAAGTCTTGGAACAATTTCATGTGTGATCTGCTCCATACATCACTCAGAGTAGTGATCCCTACTTAATCCCACTTCCCAAATCCTTCTAACTGGGCGGTATGCTGCAGCCAGTGGCACTTCCACAGGGGTGTCTGCCATGGCAGCTTTTTATCCCCTCTGAGAAATCTGTTTGTGACCCACCAGATTAGTAGTACTGTCTTTGTGATTTCAAAAGTGTGGTTCAGAATGGACTGGCCGTATTAAAAGGTCATCACATTATCAAACCCTAATAGGTCCAGTTCATCTAGTAAGCTGGATTGCTCCATCCCCCAAGTTAGCCACTTTAGTGAGTCACTTTGCCCATAGATGGAACCACAGTCACTGAAAGAATTACTCTAGGTGAGCAGATGAACTAGAATCAAATGAAGTAAGCGCTGAATAAAAAGTTGGGACTATAACCAGCCCAGTACCTTTGGAGAGTTAGAAAAAGCAAGAAAGTGGATGTTGATCCATTTGAAATTTTCATTCATGGTGTGTTGCTTGATTGGAATGAGAGGATGAGCGAGATCAAGGCTAGGGATTTTCATGTCTTTAACTTATAAATTATGACAACGGGACTCAAGGAGGAGTGCTGCAACCCACTTAAGCAGTACCTGTCTGACTTGACAGAACGGGATTCAGAGAAGATTGCAGCATTTGCTTGAAAGTAGTTAGCTAACAAGGTAAACTTAGGGCTGGAGCTGCATGGCTCCCAGCTAAAGGGAGAGAGGAACTCTCCACAGACTGGTTCCAAAGCATAGGGTAAGGGTCAGGCAATGCCCAAGGGTTCAAGGGAGGATGTAGACAAACAGTGCATTAGGTTCCAAGAGAAACAAGCATTGGCATAGCCAATAGGTCTCACTTTTGGGACCTTATAAGTGTTTAGCCATGCAACAGTTTATTTTGTTGCACCAAGGATATGATGCTGCATAACTAAATACTTATAAGGTCCCAAAAGCGAGACCTATTGGCTCTGCCAATGCTGGTTAATAAAATGTCAAGGCACTGTGGAAGCCACACATGCCTATGGAGACTCAGGTCTTGACTACTGCAACTCACTTTAAGAGTATGGACATCATTGTAGGGTGGATTCCAAGCTCTCCACCTAGTAGGGAGCACTAAGGTAAAAAACATTCCTCATATAAGATCCTGGGAGCGCATTTCTCCTACATCAACTGTACTGTCCCCTAAATAGTCAATTGAATGCAAATATCTGCACACTGCTCCTAAAACAAACTGCTTGTGCAACCAACAAGTTGACTCCTTCCTGCAAAAATCTATCCTCAAGGAAAAGCATAGCCATGGCTACAGCAATCCCTGAGCACAAGGGATCGTTTTCAAGTGATGTTATGCTCGTCCGTTATACAGCACATTATGCTAGTCTAGGTCTCTGTAAAGCAATGAGTGGGGACAGCGGCGCCTTTACAGTGACTATCCTTACTGTGGAACTCAAAGGCTAAGGCCAGCTAAGCAAAACATCTATCTGCCTGTGTTTTTTCAAAATCTTGAAGTCTACCTTTTTAAATAAGCTTCAAATCTACAACTCTCCAAGCCAGCGTACGAGATGCCAATCCAAGTGAGCCTGAAGCGCACCTTTCTGACAGTTACAAAACTTATATGTAGCCTGAACTACCTACTGCAGTAAGAATCTGAATAATCTAGCTTTAAGTAGGAGATGGGTCTGCATTTTATAGCCCAGATCACAGGTGTGACCAATCCGTCAAGTAAGAATCTAGCATCAAACAAAATAGTTTGTATTGCTCGGAGTGCTGCATTTAATGTTTTTGTCGTACATTGCCACAATCTAAGTTATGTAGTGCTTCCTAAGACCTAAATGCGAGTGGACAAATCGTCTTGGACTTGCATTTAGACTACTTAGTTCTATACCTGCTGAATTCTCAGACCATGCAATCCGAAAGCTCTGAAAAAAAAGGTACTTTGTATTCGAGATGTATGGTCAATTATCTCCTCTGCCCAGCATCAAATTACACAGATTGCATATACACCCATTTTAAAACATGAATATAGCAATACCTCATCACTGGTCCCAACATATGCTCGTTCTAAATTATATAGCAAGAGGTTAAAAGCCCTACAACTTTGATGTTAATTTTATTGAATATTATTAATAAAAAATTAATACCTCGCTTCATATAATGCCCTTCTCTAGTCTCTAAACACTGTCAAATGCAGATGTTACGATTACAAAGTTTCTTGCTACTCAGGTCGGCTGGATGACCATTTCCGAGATTCAAACCTGTGAATTTCAGAAAGCTACAGATATTGGTGGAAAGTATTTACTCATAGAGCCATCTTGTCAGGCTTCATAAACTACATGCCATAAATTATGTAATACATGTGTAATCAATTTGCATGTGTAAGGGTGGGCTAGAACAGCCGCAGGGAATTCCAAAACAAAACGTTTCCCAATAGCTTTAAGAACAGCAGCGGTTTGGGTGTAAAATAAGGCTTACAAATTAATCAACCAAAGAGCCAAACGGAGGTCAGATTTGAAGAAGGCTCCTACATTACGCGACCTCCCTATGGTGGGCACCACATAGAGGTTAGCACTTTGAGAGAAGAGGTAGTGAGGTTTCAGGGCACACAAAGAGCATCCTCTTGGTTCATGTAAATTGCAGTCAACGTTTTGTTTTGGTACTGAGGCTTGTCCACTGACTGCCCAAAAGTTATTTTTGTACAAAACGGGAAGCGCAATGATGAGGCGATAGTGTTCCTCTTCAGCAGTTTAGAAGACATCAGACAATCATTTTGATAGGAAACACACTCTACATACAGAATGAAAAAGCATCTAAAACTGCCTGTTTCGTTTGAATTTTTCCCTCATGGGAGGTTACAAGAAGAGACAAGACGGTACTAAGGAGGGACTTCTAAGCCTATTTCTGAACTGTAATCCCCCAACACTGCTCCATAAATCTGCACTAGCTTGCAAAACCTGCTACACAATGCCCAAATCGTTATAAAAGAAAAACAGCACTCTCCTCACTTACTGAAAACTGTGACTTTAAGAAACGGTTCACAATCTCTTTCCTTCTTTCATTTAGTTGCTTCCCTGTGAAATGGATCCAAAAAAGAACCAGCGTGTGCTGTGTGCTGGCAGCAGGGGGAGGGGAGGGAGGAGGGGGCCTGCAGCTGTTTCCCTTGTGGGAGCGAACAAGAACCATATGGTTTCAAGGCTCGCTCCCGCAAGGGAATTGCCAAACGTGAACGCATTGCATTCAAAGCAATGCAATGCGTGCACGCTTTTGACTGAAAAATAGAATTGATTGCAAAAGGGCTTTTTGCATATGCAGCGCATGTGCGCTGCGTATGCGAGACCTAAAAAGGGGACAGAAGTTTTTTCTAAAGCCCAAAATAATTACCGGTTATAGGTGTCCCAAGAATGGACAGTGATAAAGGGAATACCGGGTGAAAGGCCCTGTACCAGCTGCACCCGTTATAACGAGTGTGTTGACTGTGGGTGGCCCGAGAGAACATTGTGGCATTCAACTTAGTAGCAGTAGACATTTGGGAAACGAACCCAGATGTTTTAAGTACCTGCATTGAAATACCATGGTTTGTAGTGGTGGCAGGTTTCAATGGGAGGACGGTTCCTGTCCTGAGGAAACAGGTGCTTATAAGACTTTAGTTGAGAGAAAGTATCTCAAACCATAAGTCAGTCTTGGTAGCTGTTGGGGACTACTTGAAGTTCCTGTTTTTTTAAGTTAAAGTAGAAATAAATGGCAAGTTGGCCGTGACCTCAAGATTTGTCACTCAACTCCACTCTCTTTAACGCATACATGAACCCTCAAGCCAATGTCATCCACGCACATGACATCAACATTCTTTCCTGCGCTGATGACACTCCACTCACACTCTCCCTCTTAGACAAGACTCGAAAAGCGAATGTTATTTAAGTTGACCGATCATCAAGTCTACCAATCTGGACGACAGGGACTTGGCATTCAACCTTGTAGTGCATCTCTAAGAGCTACTTTCGCCAAGGTGCTCTCTCTTCTTTCATGCGCTCCTAAGGTAACCATCTGTGGCGTTTTAACCTCTTGCTTGTAGGTAGCTGGGGAGGAAAGACGTGCCACTACCATATTTTGTATCCCTTCCTTCAAGTGTACTAAAATCTTTTGGCTTCACAACAAAACAAAATACCTGTGGTCCTTCTTTGCTATTTGACTATTGGCAAGCTTTACCTTTTCACCTTGGGTCTTTATGATCTAAGTAATGCAAGTGGCAGACTGTTAGCTGTAGTAGCCTCAACGAAGAGCCTTTGTTCCTGTGGATTGGATATTGTTTTCAGATATCTTGCATGATTGCTGCAGAAATCAAACACGTCTTTCCACTGAGTTCAATTTCTAAGTGAAGATGTGATCTTTTCCCTTTAGGACTGTGTGCTTTTCAGTAATTCTGCAAAGGTCACTTTTTCTTGTAAGCCTAGAGGAAGTCATTAAACTGCGAATTTCCCTTTGCATTAATTTCAAATTTTCCAATTGTGAAGTAGTGGTTCACTAGGTGGTTACTCTTAGAGCTATTTCTTGTATTGGTGTATTTATTAGGGGTGGTGTGAATTCTGTCTAGAACATGGCAGAACACTAAGTCTGGCTCAATGGTTGTTTTTAGCAAGCCCTTTGAGAGCAGCATATGTTTGCCAGGCTTTATTCCTTTGCTTCCTCTCTAGTTGCAGGTGATTAGATTGTGCAATGATTTCTCTTCATGAACTCTTCATAGCTCAAGATTTTGGCACCACTTCCCTCCCTTCAGAAGTCAGTGTTTCCACCGGGCATGTTGGATTGTGTAGTTTAAATAATCCTTGGTTTCCCACAACTCTTCAGCCGGGGTTTCCTTTAATGGAAGAATTTCATAAGTAGCAAGGAATTTGAGCCATCCATTCTGGAACGGTCTCTTTGGATTGAATGTCACCTGTATTATAAGAAATGATGGTAGTTATTGGGAAAGGAATGACCCTTTCAGGGTGTTCAGTTGCGTTCCCCTTCCTTAAGTGCCAGACTGCGTTAATCTGGTATCCTAGTGTTAGATTTTTGTCCCCAACCTCAAGCTAATCTAGTATGTGCACGAAGGCCTAGGCCTTTCCATTGACACAAGTGAGGTCCTGGTCCTGGACCTGTCCTGTGATCTGGAGGGGCTCACCATGTAGGCTTTCATTTTAACTGGCCGAGGGTTACCATCCCTTTATTAGGTTAGCATGTAGAGTGTTGGTGGCAGGTACTCTGCGCTTACTGGGATCCTAGTGCTATTATCCCAAGTATATGTCATGTGTTGGCATTTTGTGGCCCATGTGGTATATACATTGTGTGCATGAATTAAGTAGAGTAATGGAGGCCTGGTAATAACATTTCAGAAGTCCTTGGCCTGATCCTGTGCATAAAATGGAGATTAAGTAGTTTTCACAGACAGTGGCAGTGTATTGCTGACATTCCTGGAGGTGCAGGGAGAAGACCTAGAAAATGAAGAAGAGAAAGAGGAGGCAACCCTCCTTTAGAAATTTAGATAGGTCTTTTTGTTGACAAGAGCTGCAGATCGGTCTTCACTGCTACTTGGTTCAGGTGGGTGTGAAGGGTGGACTGCAGTTGTTAAGGGTGAAAAGTGATTGATTACAGGTTTGAAACCAGTTGCAGATAATCATAAATGTGTAATTGCCACGCTTGTACCCATGCCCTGCTGATGGACGCCCTTATATGGGAAAAAAGAAAATTGAATACCCCCGAAATGACCAACCGAAGGACAGCTAACATGCTGTACTTCATTCAAT
This sequence comes from Lissotriton vulgaris, assembly GCF_964263255.1. Classification (NCBI taxonomy): domain Eukaryota; kingdom Metazoa; phylum Chordata; class Amphibia; order Caudata; family Salamandridae; genus Lissotriton; species Lissotriton vulgaris. Next base: position 857,069,783 of record NC_141689.1, read on the forward strand.
GCCCTTGTTCCTTAGGATATGTCTGGGAAACCAGCAGTGAATTTAGGGTTCGCTTCAGCTAACACAAATCTGCCATTAGGAATATTAGAACAGGAGCTATCTTAGTAGAACATTGGTCTGCCATGGTCTACCATCAACATATGGAGACTGATCTAACTTGGATCATTCTGTAAAAAACAAGATTCCCAAAGGCAGCTATACTGATGCTCACAGAAAGAAACAAGAGGTTTACTGGATTGGGCCATATGTAGGTAAAAACGTGTTTTGCGATTCTCAAATTGCCCTTTTTTTTTGTTAGGGAATCGCAATTAGAGAATCGCAAAATGCAATGTAGGTAGAGTTAGCAAAATCTTTTGCGAATCCCACTTATTCCTTATTTGCGAATCACAAATTGAGATTCGCAAATAAGGAATCGCTTCCCATTCATTCCTTTGGGCTAGAAGGCCAATAGGAATGAATGGGAAGACATTCTCAATTTGCGTTTCCTAATTAGAGAATCGCAAATTGAGAATGCAATTTCAAGGTTGCAAGGTTGTCAACAGGACACCCTTTTGCACCCCTGAAATAAACATGTGAGCACATGTGGCGCACATACATGCACTAAGGGCATGTATGTGCGTCACATGGTACTTCGAAAAATGCTAAAAAGTGAATTTTTTTAAGAAATTGCAATTTACCACCAACCTGATTCCTTAAGCCAAAATTGCTTCCTACATTGCAGTTAAGGAATCGCAATTTGGGATTCCTTAAATGCATTCGCAAAATAAGGAATCGCAAATTTTGCGATTCCTTATTCTGCGTGTAGGTTGTTGTGTGCTACATGGCACACTACCCAAATTTGGATCGCAAACGCTGAAATTCTGCGAATTTCAGCATTTGCAATTGCAATTTAGCTTCCTACATATGGCCATATGGCCCATTATTGTGAACGTTAAATTATGTGGGGGATTGGGCCCTTTCACTGGACTTATAAAGTGTGAGGCTACTTTTATTTGGTATGCCACCATTGAATCAATTTAAACTTGTCTCTCCTTTCTGACTATCTCCTTGTATTCTTCCATGAGTGGTTGATTACTGGGAACTCTTTTTTGTTTGTGGCACTCCATGAGAGTGCACGTGTTTCCAGCAGTCTCCCTTGAATGCAAGTTCACTAAACAGCTACTGCAGTAAATGTGCTGTCATTATTTTAAAGGTTTCCTGCCTCCTATCTTTCTGCATGACTGGGTCCACTTATCGGACTCCCCAGGATATTGGGGCATGGATTAGTAAATTTTGCGGCACAAATTTGTGAATATTGCGGCATTTATGCGGTACCCTATTTTAAAATATGTAATGTATAATCCATACTTTCTCTGCAAGGCAAGATGTAATTATAATGAGGTATTTCAACTAACACTAGAGGGCAATTTTGGCTTTCGGAATTAGGCATTGATTAAAAGTGACGCCTCTTCTGGTGTAGTGAGGTTACCTTCTCTGTTAAGAACACCACATGCCCTCCCCCCTCAACCACACTGCCTCATTCCAGATGCCTTGGGTTTGCCCTAAAAGATTATATGTACTTTACTCTGTCGCACTACCATGAGGCAGAACAATGAATGAAAAAACTAATTGTATTTAAAGTGCACATACTAAAAATTGTACTCAGTGGATACCTCATAATCCTGTGGGCACGCAGTGGGATCGCAGCTTGATGTATTGCGTCATGTGTAAAAGCTCTTAAGGGCTGTTTGAGACGGGGATCAGGGAGAAATACTACAGAATATACCTTAGAGACGCAGAAGAGTGAGGATATCTTGGGGTCATGCTGCTACAGAAATCTATCTCAATATTAACGCTGACATATTCTTAACAGGATTGCGTGTCTCAATTTATGCGCCGATACAGGACCGTAAGAGTCTGAAAGAACACAAAATGTAAGAACAGAAGTACTTCGTACAACAAAATGCAAATTCCGCAAATTTAGTACCTACAATTATATTTTTTTATTTTAAACAATAACGTGTATTTCCCCTTAAAGCAAACAATCTAAACCTACAAAAAGTCACCAAATAACAATTTCATTTCGGTACACATACACAATATAGGTCACCAGTTCAAGGTCACACATAATCATAAGAAGCCCAATGTATTCAACTCTTTCATGTTGGTATTATGCAGATCCATGTAAAGTTTTCATACATAAACCCTGGCAGAATAATTAAATTTAACATCATGTAAAGTTTCTGTAGCTGAACAAATACTTATCACAGTTCTAAGGACACAAAATTCAAAGGTGATGCAATGTATCTGCCCGGCGCAGGGCAGGATGTAAACTTTGATTATGTCGGAGTTGGTAAAGAACCCTTAAGTCTGATAGCACAACCTGGCCTTTTAGAGTTTGAAAATAACCAAGGGGAGCATCAAAGTATGGCTGTTAGTGACTAAAGCCCATTGTTTTCTTGGATATTCCAGGGACAGGAAGTGCGCTGGCCGCTGTTTTGTCATTTGGATTTTCATCCAGACGTGTCTGTTGGATAAGCACTGACCATTACTCTTAGGTATTTGCTTGTCTAGCTTTTTGATGGTGCTTTTCACGCTGGCCTGGTGTATCTTCTATTTCAAAACAATGTATTTGGTTTTCTTCATTGCTGCATAGGCTATTCATTACTTGTCTCTGTTGGACTCCTGAAACACATCCCCCGAGAGCGAGGGCCAAAGTTGGCAGGATATTTTGACAGCCATATGGGCTAACTTCATTCTGCTTACATTGATGGCCAGCCTTTCTGCAGCGTTTCCTTGCAGACGGAGCGATTCCGCAAATTCCCCACAACTATAAAACCTAGCGAGCCGTATCCATATTATTGAATGTATTGAAATACTGAAGTGTGTCGTCATGAACCGTTAGAATCTTTGCCCGGATCCCTTGTCAAATGAATTGAGTGAATCTACCCGCTTCAATAACCTGCTCCTTTGTATAGAAAGGTGAATTTCGATTTGGTTAAAATATGTATACTACTTAAACATGCCAGCCAAAGACTGACTGTGATTTACATGCTGCCACTTACATTTAGTGTAACAGTTACACCCCACTCTGTTAAAATCCAAACAAATGAGTCAAAGCAATCCAGTTGTCTTTACATTTGACAGACCAGGCTTAAAGCTTACGTTTACTCGATGTTTCTGGCTGCTTTCCAGCCGCCGTTCACTTCCACGCTGAACCTATGAGGCATTTCTTGGGTACCCCCACCCAGACCATCTGAAACCATTCCTGTTGACCCTAGCAGTGCACAGGAGTTAGTAGCTGCTGTCTCCTTTCTCTTATTTGAAAAGATGTCCTTTAAGTGGTTATTTAATGCAAGCCTTTCAAAGCGAGTGGAATACCGCATCTCCGGCATCTTTCATGCTGCACCACTGGCACCAAGATGTTATCGTCAACCTAAAGGTTTTTGGGTCACTTGACATTGAGCACTTATAAAGTGTGAGCTACACAAGATCTCGTTGACATTAAAGGGCTGTGCTTCTAGCATTTCTAAAATGTTTTTAAATACCAATTTGCTACTTTGCATCCCCACCCGGGGGAATACAGAATACTGCCAAAACTTTCTCAATAAATGTTAACACCTTGTTTGATTGCAATTACGAGCAGATTAGACTGAATCAGCGACAATAACCCCCCAACACCTTCCCCTACACTTAAGCACGATATATGTAACTGGCGTCCCATTTCTTGTGCAATTAAGTCACACAACAATTTCATCTTGATTATTTTGCTGTTGGATTTTTCCTGTAGCTGCCCTTGCTAAAGAATGTAGTCTTTGGCAAAGGAACCCCTTCTTGGCAGGTGAGTATCTCTAGGTAAGACAGTGGTATAATAGACAGAGTAGATTTTTGTAACTTGAAGTTTAATGTAAAATGACTGTCATTTTATTGGCATACACATTGCGCTAATACCACCAGAACTGTGAAAACATATTTTTTGTAGTGTGTGATCTTCTCGGGGTTCCTTCTTACTCTTGTTCGTCATCTATATTTGTTTTTTCCAAATTGAGAATTAATTCAGATCGATATACTGCTTTTTCAGCATATGCATGAAGAGCAGTGAGTTGTACTCTTAATTTTTCAGACCTGATTAAACTATTGACACAAAATCAGCCACATGCTGCCCAGAACACTGTAAGGTGCCTAAACCCATGCAATATCTTGGTACCTGGAGCAGGATTGCCAACTGAGTGCCCAGCCTCGATTTGTGTCTGTGTACATCCACAAGATGTTCTCGTTTCCAAAAAGTTGGAAATTGAGAGGCAAAAATATGTGTAAATTATGTTTTCACAACTCCCCCAAAAATATCAGATCGCATTCTCCAAATTTTGTGGGCACTTTTGTAAAAAGCCCTGCCTTTTTACAAAACTGTTGATTTCGCTTTTTTTGTTGCAAAACGCGGAATCCTGGAGGGTCTGACTTATCTCTGGCACTACGAGTTCATCAGTCATTCATACCTGTTAGGCAAACATTTCTGTCTACAAGCTTGCTTATTTTGTTCAGTGATCTTTCCCAATAATATAACTCAAACGATCCTCTTCCTTCGTTTCAGGCCTGTGCCATAGGAATAACCATGCTGGAGTTCAGAGGTCGAATGAGCAATAAAGAGACCTTTACATTTTGTATTTATCTTGTCACATTTGCTGCGTGTTCAAAGACAGAAGTCAAATGTCAGGTTTTGTCATTTAGCAAATTGCGGTTTATTCTTTTTAAAGGTAGATTGGTGTGTACTTTTCTTTCTGTGACAGCATAGTGGCAAGATTTTGTGGAGTTATCTGTGACGATCTTTCTCAGTACAGGGTGTGTGAATGGAAAGGCATTATGATGTCATTTTTTTTGTAGCACGCATCACAATTTAAATACCTGTAAATGAACAGTACAAATAGTTCAAAATATCAGCAATTGGAAAAAGACACATCAAGCTCTTTTAAAAAAATAATAATTCTGAAGTGTGGTGAAACAAAGATTTTAACTCTCAAAGCAAATTAATACATTTGGTGATGCACAAATGAAATATTTGCTGAAACCTGATTTCCCTGTGTCATCATTTGTGCGCTGTATAGTTTTAGCAGTAAAACTGTGTGACTATGCAAATGTAATAGTAATTTGACTCAAAAATGTATTGCTTGTAAAGGGCGTTGTGCTACCACACCATGCTTTAGTAAAATATTTGCAACAGTGTGCTCCAAATTATACCACCAGTTGCATACTACACCCTTCCCACTCTCCTGCTGAAAACATTTGCCACCGTTGTTTTTTTGTGTGACACATCAGTGTAACATTAATGGCAGAAAATTGTTACAGCACCACTGGTTCATGCCAGTTGCAATGCATCATTCACCCATGAGCCCTTGTTAGTACACTTCTTTTCAACCATGCTGTTTCTACTTGGGTCTCGAAGGAGGCAGCGAACTGTATCTTAAATAGAATTTGCGCAAATATCTGGCACACACTTCTCAGTTTTTACTTGAGTATTGAGTGTTAACGCACAAATGCTGAAAGACTAGTCTTCATCAATGAAGCATGTACACAGTTTGCTGTATTATCACCTGTAATTCACATCTCAACAAAACATTATAACAGATATTAGCAAGATCTGCTGAAAACAGTGCAGGGACACATTCAGAGGACTTTTAACAAGGATCTAAAACTACACAGTGATATAATTAAAAACAATAATGAAAGTGTATGCACGGACATTACAAACAGCAGCTGAAACAACTACTCCATATGCTCATTTTACCAGCAACACTTCTAGTACAAAACAGGGCGGGGGGGGGGGGCTCGGGTTCAAAGAGTTTTTATAGCCCTTGCTACCTTAACTAAGCCTATTTCTAAGCAATCCTAATGTTTACAGTTAAGAGATGAAAGGAATATTGATATTGTGAGACCTAAGATTCTATTTCATTCCAGTTCAATAATCAAGTTACTTCGTCTGCACACTTGACTCGCTGAAGGTAGCGAGGGCAAGTAGAGAAGGCTTACCCCAGGGTGTGGTATAAGGACGCAGACTCTGATCCAGCAAAGCACAATAGTGTCATATTTGTGTCTCTTCTAGAGACTAGGTGCATACTTTAGAGGGCAATATGGAATGAAACCCTCCAAAATACCTCCACAATTCCCAAACCACACTATGTAAATGCCTTGTTTAATCTACACCTACCTTTCGACCTCCTGCCCCCTTAAGACCCACCCTGCTGGCATCAATACTGCCCTCGGCTACAGCACAGGTCAATCTTTTTGGCCCCTGTGAAAATGTTTGTGAGTACCCATGATGCACAGCATCACTAAAAACAATTGGCAAAGCCAACAGGTCCCTGAGGCGAAACCTATTGGCTTTCCAATTCTTGTTCAACTGGTTGACGTCTTAGATGCTTCCAGGGTGCTGGCTTAAGCATTGGCCATTTCACTGTGTCTTTCTAGGGTGCCTAGTACGTGTCATAGCAAAGAGCATAAGAAACAAACAGTAGCTTAGTGCAAAGAACTTCTTTTTGGGGCCTTGGCAAGAGCCACTACATTTTAGCTTTTATTCTGCAGAGCCCCAAAGCACACATTTTCCAACCCTAGTACTATTGTGACATTCAAGTGAACGCTATACACTTTTCTGTAACTTTCCCTAGCATGTCTTACCATATTGTTAGTCTTCAGACAGCTGGCATAATTTCCTATGTTGCTGTTGTTAATCTCACTATTTCCTTACATGTTACTGCTATACTACTTCTGTAGTCCACTTGCACCTGGAAGCAACTTTGTTCTTCGGTGTATGCTGAAGAAATTAGCATGAACACAAATAAACATAAACGTAGGCCTTTGCGCATACCTTTAACCATTATTGGGTTGGTGTTGGAGGGGAGAGAAGGGCTAAGGGGTCTGAGTATACGGGTTGGGGTTTTGAAATTTGATTCCAAGTAAATCATGGTTTCTCCTAGACCTACCCATCCTCACCACAATTGAAAATTCTATGGCATTTCTGAACAAAAATGTTCAATTCTGTTAAAGACACAGAGGCAATAATTGCGCATTCCCTTCTTTGTTTTTTTATTTAATCGCAACCATATAAAACGATATAAACACATTCACCAAGTTTTTTTAAGGTCACAAACTACAAACCCCATATTGCCAAAGGAAAATAATAGAAGTTCAGACAAAGATAGTCCATCAACCAAACAGAATGCTGGTTATCAGGGTGAACCACAATGCTAACTATGTAAACCACCTCTTGCTGCGAGTAAGTTGTTCAAATGCATGAAATCCACATGGAAATCACTCTTGTTTCATGGTCTCAAACTGGAAAACAAAACGTTAAACATTCCATTTTGTCCCCAATGGAATTCTCTATCACAAAGTCATACATCTGGGTGGGTACAAGAACATACATACTAAACCATTGTAATCATTTCTAGCCTCCATACGGGTGGGATTATACTCCACTCTGTGTCCTTAATAGAATTGAAAATTCTTGTTCAAAACTTTTATAACATTTTCAATTGTATAAATAGACCAGAGGGTAGATTATGCACGTTCAAAGCTAATCAGCAATCAATGAAAAGGGATTACAAACTGGTTTATAATAGAACTCATTAAACATTGAGTCTGACTTCTCAATCTGCCATGGGGATGATTTCTTCCCAGCGTGCTCCTACTCCAAAAGATTTTTGAAGCCATTGCTCCACTGACGGAATGGGCACCGAAAATAGAAGAATCAATACCTTCTTCTGACAAAATGTATTTAACACAATAGGCTAACATGGGGCACAACACTGGTGGATGAGGATGCACCAGAAAAATTAAGAACTTGCCAGAATTGAAGCTTCTGAGAGAGGTAACTCTCTCATACTCGTGAAGTCCATGAACCACACACAATTTCTGGTCCCCTGGCAGTGCTGGAAAGGAGACATGCCTGGTTTCAGATTTAATATGTCTAGAAATCACACCAGAAACTCCCTCAGATGTGAACCACATACCTGCTTCATCAAGGGCCCACACTTCTGAGACCCGTCTACAAGAAACCAAACTTGTAAGGTTATTTCACCAACCGTTGGTTTCTGGATAACAAATTATTCTCTGGCCAAGATTAAAGGAATTTTAGTGCAAATTAAACATCCTAAATAATTGTATATTTAGGCTGAGGGAGTGCTGAAAATTTGATGCCCTCAATAGTTTTGATTCTTGGGGATGTTCATCCACTGGTCTGTTGGCAATAGGGACGTGACCAGCAGAGATCACAGACTTATAGAAGTTAATAACTCTGTACGACAAGTTGCCTGGCACTAAGGAAGTAAGAAAATTTGTGACTTTTACATCTGCTGCCAAGGTATCCAAATGCCGTTCTATGCACCAACCTGACCAACATCTCCAAGATGATATGTATCTTTTGTGGATTGAATTGGCTCAAACCCTGTGGATGAGCTCAAGAGCATGATCCAAAAGTCCTGGAACTTGTCAGTGTCCCTGGAATGTCTCCAGGCTATTACCTGCAACTGTTTGCATTGTACCAGAGGATTTTGCTGACCCAGAGGTCCAGCGTAAGATTGAGGAAAAGTGGAAGTAAGAGAGGGTGGTTGTATAACAGTTCTCGTGGTAGGGGAAACCAACTGTGTGTTCTCCAGAAAGGAGTGATCAAGACTAATTCCACCTGTTGTTTTCTGACTTGCAACGCTACCCTCAGGATAATAGATGACTTGGCAAAAGCATTATTCTGGGCTGTCCAGGTCAACACATTATCCATTATGAGGAGAATACAGCCGTGGGAATGTTGAGGAGAAAAGGATTGAATTGCAAAAGAGCCTGCCAGCAACTCAAGGCAGTTGATATAAAGGGGAAGTTCCTTTCTGGACCATCTGCCCATCCAACCGTCAGGTCTCTGCATTTGGCACCCCAACCAACCGGCTTGTATCTGATTGAATCATCACGCCTGCAATGAGACCAAATGTGGCTCTCCTATTCCATGCGTCCATGTGATTGAGCCACCATTGAAGTTCTTGATGGACCTTTGAGGTTAGGGATATTTGCTCTACATAAAAAAGCCCTTTCCGCAACTGTTGAGATGTTGAAGGGCTTGTTCATGGAGGGGCCCTGGGAAAATTGCCTGTATGGATGAGGGTAGAAATCCCACTAGTCTTGAAAACCAGTGGAGGGCATTGTGAATCACGTTCTTGATATTTTTGATCTTTTGAATTGGAAGTGAGAGATTACCTGATACTAAACCTACTGCAAGCACTAGGAAGATCACTTGTTGTGATGGAGTAAGTTCTGATTTGTGGTAATTGATAATGAAACCCAGAGACTGTAAGAGGGAGATCATCAAGTTCAGCTGTTCCCTGAGGAAAGAGCTCTTAAGACATCAAGACATCGGAATGTCATAAGTAAAAGTAAAGTAATCATCAAATGTACACCTCTGGCTCTCAAATACTCCACTAGTCTTGAGAAGATCTGTAAGGCACTATGGTGCTGAAGATAGACCAAACCAAAAGACACAAAGCTGATGGACGGAATGCATAGCAAATGAAACATTTACCCCCAGTCTAGACATCTGGGTTAAATCCATTGTTCTTTTGCTTACCATGCCACCCCAGTTTGGACCCAGCCATATGCAAATCAGTCTTAAATCTGTCCCTCATGGGAACTATCCAGCCCGAACTGCCAAGCCAGGTCCTCCCTGGACCGGGAACAAGCATCCTGGGTAGATCCCTGGATTCAGATGAAGATAGATCAAAGGGCATGGCTGGGAACTCTTAGGTGTTGTGCTTCCATTGGAATTGCAGGAAACTGTCATAAGGTGAAAATATAAAGACTGTTACTTGCATACGTGTCCTTCACGTCCAGGTGGACTAAGAAGTTGCCTTCTCTTAGGAGGTCTCTCAAGAGATGGATCCCCTCTATTTTGAAATACCTTTAGAGATTTCACCTGTTGAACTCTGTGGTTGACAACCAGTCAAACCCTCCTTTCTTGACTACCAAGAAAACATTCTCAGGAACCCTGATTAGGGTGGAACACAAGGTCCTATAGCCTGTTTTTGATGGAGTAAAGCAATCTCTTGGTCTATGAACTGTAGTTTGTGTATTGGAAATTGAAGGGGTGTTTGGTAGGTCGGTAGGTGGGTTTTGCATAAAACTCTAATTGGAATCTCAAGACATTTTGGATTACACAAGCATCACTGTGATCAGTTTCCAGTTGTGTACAAAAAGTTGTATTCTACCCCTAAGTTCTTATGGGAAAAAATGGAAGTGTCTTACCTGGGAATACGGAGTTTGTTGAAGCCCCACAGAAAGTTCTGTGATGAAAACACCCTCTGAGACTTCCTGCCCAGCAGGGGATGAAAGGAGATCCTCTCTGTTGATTGTTCCGGGATCCTCACTATTGTGTCTGAACTCTGAAGGACAGAGCCTGGTAGGAGAAGGGACTTGTGGAGTGGCCCCTGTCTCTGCCAGCCTGGTGAAGAGGTATGGCTGGAACATCAAACGTACCTTGCAATAGAAGGGAATGTGTTTAAGACCCTGAGGGGCCTTCCACCCGAGTCAGTGTCCTCATATCTTCAGTTTTGGCACTGGTAGCCAAGAGTGAATCTCCTTGCTTTCTGAGGCATCAGAAGCTGGCTTAATATCTTCCTTATCTTGAAGCGAAACACCACTTTTCGTTGCGTCGTCCTCCTCTCCTGGACTAGTGGCCAGGACCTATAGATAAGCCTTTTTAAAATTTTCTAAGGCGTCTGCCATTTTTGAGAAAATTTAGGTCTTTTGGGGGAAGTAAGGTCTGGAAATGGAGGAAATTGTGGAGGATTTTGAGGTAGTCCGTCAAAAAGATTGGAGTTGTTTGGTTATGGGCCCCAAGAAAGCTGTTCTCATTTTCTGTACGTAATTTTGAAGCACCAGGTCCAGGGTAGACCAGTCTGATCCCAGGACAAAGTCAACTGTATTTTCTGGGATCAATGCTCTGGGATGGTTGTGTTTGAGTGCTATGTATCACCACAACAATCTGCCAGGTTCAGTTTAAGTCCCCACCGTATTATTTGTCCTTTGTAACTATAGAGTACTGCTTGCTTTTGCCTCAGCAAAGCTGAACAAGTTGAGGGGGAAATGAACCCTAGCGAGACACAATAAAAATGTAAATATTGATATGTGTATCACTTGTTCAGATGATCAATGACTTTGACTTGTATAGGAATAGCAACCCCTGCAGGACACCAACCTGTAAATCAGTAAATTATTGTAGCCCTGCTAATGCATGAGGGGCATAGAAAATCAATGTTTACTGCAGCCCTGTATCTTATGGGCATCTATCTGAGCCACTCGAGAAGGAAAAAGGTTCAACCTCTAGTGATAGTACCACTATGTTGTTATGTTTTTCAAGGAAGTGCCACACTTGAAAAAACACAGCTGACATGACTTTGGAAGGCCCAATCTAAATAGACTGGGATGCCTGATGCCACTTCAGTAGTGTCAAAGACTATGGTTTCAACAGTGGAGCTGGCTGTGGCTACCCAATCAGAAATATAGTGCTCCCATCACCTCTAAGTGAGGTGGGGGAACCAAGAGGTTGACAGGTGCCTATTTTTTCCTGATGTTTTCTTACTGCTAACCTCTAAATAGGCTGATAAGGCATTTTGTGTAAACAACACTTGTCTTTAAAACAAAGAGGACAACGTATTACTGGTGTTGTACACCTTATATTAAATCTACAAAAGGGTGTATTTTATATAAACGTGGCAACATTTCACTATTTGAGTGTGAGATCTTAATGGAATTATATAGACTTCTTGACTTTTGCAGCATAGATCTGATAAGCGTGGCTCAAATCCACCCGAGTGACTTACCGCACTCACCTATAGTAACTCTGTAAGAAGTCAGCCGGACAGTGGAGAAGAATAAACAACTATATTTTATTAGGCCACAAACTCCCATATGAGAGGGCCCTGTCCGACCATCACCCCAAAGAGTGCGTCGAGAGGACTGACTCTCTACATCACAGCAGTACATTATAATGCAACACAGTTCATTAGGGTACGCACCTTCTGAAAAATTACTGAAACCCAGACAGGGGAACAATGTCCTCATACAGTAGGCATCTGCACCTGCAAGGGATACATCGCTATCTTTACTCAAGGCCGTGGAGCTAGGCTTCAGCGTCTCTGGGCATGAGAACATTACTGATAACAAGACTTGTTAGTTTCGGCCACAGTAAGCTGAGAAACGAAAACTGCTGTCTTAGTGAAATTCTCTATTCCTACGGGAGGGGCAGATGAGCGAGTGCGACTCGCAGACACAGAGAGATACACAAAATGGAGGCACACAAGCTAAGCTAAGGAACTAATATCGTCACACATATATTTGAATAATCAGGTAATAAGAGGAAAAATACACACACGTGCATATATACGTACTTCATCAGTTAGTCATATGATGCTAACTCACATATGAAAATAGGGATGGTTGGGGCATCGAAAAGTGAATTCTATCAGACCCTCCTTTTAGCATCATTGGCTAACTGCAGCCATGCATTTATTTGCCAAAAGGTAGCGCCTTTACATCCATTCTAAGGGCAGGGCATCATATTTATTCAAAAACATCATCTGCAATAAACCTCATCCAATGTGCATCAGGAATGTCAGTAATGATAGAGGCAGTATATTGACCTGACACCTTCTTTCGTGGACGCAAATTCGTAGCACACATAGAGCAACATGGGGGAAGGCAGTATATGCAAAGGCAACACGTCAGTATTATGCTCACCACTCCAACTAAACCCATCAATATTTTCCAACCCCAGGAGGAGAAAGCACCCCAAAGCCACCCCTGCAAGGACCATGTCCCGTTATCCTGATGGAGTTCAGTCGCTAATCTATGAAGTTTCTGTACTGCCAAGTTAACAGTCGGAGCTGAGTCTGGAATATATACACAACAAGACGTCCCGATGACGCGACAGGCCCCGCCCCTATCTGCCAGGATGACGTCAAGCACCATCCTGTTCTGAATCGTGAATAATCTCATAGCCTGAATCTCAACGGACATGTTAGTCGCAATGTCAGCTTCAGTAAGGACTACCTTCTCCATCACCCTTGACAGTCGTCGGATGGCCCTACTATTAAATATCGGACCCCAGAAAGGCAGAAGGCCCTTAGAAAAATCAGTCCATTGTTGTAGAGAGGTGTCTGTCTGGTCAACGTCATCTACCTGAAGTTCCCTCCTTTTACGCTGCTCTTGTGGACTGGGAAACCTACGATGAGTCTTGTGATAGTCGGAGGGCGCCACATATACGGGAGGAATCATATAGGCTAAGTAACATACCCCACCCCAACCTTCAGGCAACCATAAGTATCCATTATCTCCGCACACAAAATAGATACTGGGGGGAGTGACCAAAGAGGGGCTGAGAGGCAAACGTATTAATGCTGTCACGTTACAGGAACTATTACCAACCTTGATGGTGCCCCTACCCTCTATACAAAAGAATGGCGACGGACCCACTACAGCCACGGGTATCAGAGACTTAACACTGTCATTTCCCTTTGGTGGGTGTCTGTAAGACAGGGAGGAATTCAGTTGTAGAAAGCTTTCCCTAACTTTGTCAGTGTCATTTGGAGTTAAAAACCGGCCCACCTTTTTCTCACACGTCTCTATAAATGTCTGATCAAAACGTCCGTCAGTGTATATCCGTCCAAGGGAAGAGGGAGGCATAGGACGAACTCGCATTGTCATAGTGGATCCCCTATTCGGCAGTCGAGGAGTCAGGAAATCTGGCTGCTGAAAATATTTGACAAGACCTATGAGAGTATACCACCCCACACAACTATTCACAGGTGTCAAGGGAAGCGCTAAAAATCTATCCTTCTTGTAGGCCGCAGAAGGCAGGAGCCCACAGACCCAACAATCCGTAATGTTAGTGGTGGCATGAGCATGGTGCAAAGTCTTTATAAAAACATTTTCTTTGTAACCTCGTCTAAGCATTCGTTCACCATAATCCACAGTAATAACGTTGTGTTCAGGGACAGCAGTAGGAGTGGGCGCAAACACATGAATGGGATAGGCTTTATCCAAGAAAAACAATATACCAAGAGCCACTAGGAAAGCAATGAGCACTATAATAAGGAGTACTATTTTTCCTCTCCGGGAAAGGGCCAACCAGGGGGAAGCAGGTAAAGGTCTTCGAGGAGCCGCAAAGGGCTGCTCCTCATCAGGGATGGGACGACCAAAAGGGTACATATTTAAAACTGTAAAAATATATCAAAAATGGAAAGGAAAAAGGAACACTTCTAAAAAAAAATAGTCCCAGACTATCCGCCGAAACCGGCCAGAGGGGTTCTTCAACCCTGAAAAGGGATCTTCTCCCTGTGTCCTTCAAAGCCTCACAGGCAGGCTTTTACCGTCCATACCTTAATCCCACGTCGCTTATCACACGGCAGCTGTAACAGAGGAGCACTTAATCTGGGCCCCCGCACCACTCTATAGTCTCATAGAACAGAATCTTCGGCTAAACACCAGGGCTCTTACAAGTCCATCCCTATCGCTAAATCTTCTTTTTCAACAGAATCTCCACTAAGCCCTTCTTCCAGTGTTTAGTCCAGTACACTGTCACTTTTTCCGGGGCCGCAGATTATAGCGAGTGCTCCCTCGCACTTCGGGGTCAGTGAACAAAACAGGTGTATCTATGGCATGAACTGAACTCTCTGACGCCTTTTCACTAGTAGCAACGGGAGTAACGGAGCTTGTCGAAGCACTTTGTTCGGCTGGAGACTGTGCGTTCGTCTGTTCACCTTGCTCCTCTCCCCTCAGTGAAGCATCCAAGAAGGGAACGTATCTGGGCAATTGCTCGTGTTCCCCATCAGCAATGCCTTCTCTCACCCATTTGTCGTAGGGTAACGGCAGCGGGACCTTTTTCACATGTGATGCGTGCGTCCACGCCTTCCTGCCTTCCACTCGAAGTGCGGTCCGTGTGGTGAGGAGCACCTGTCGAGGCTCCGACCACCTGGGCTCCAGACAGGATTTCCGTTGGTATCTTCGTATGAGGACCCAGTCCCCTGGGTGAATGGAGTGTCCAGGCCCCTCCGGCAACGGCTTCAGGGTGTCTGCTACCTGCTGATGAATAGAACGAAGATCTTTAGTCAAAGCATACAAGTAGTCTATCAACAGAGGATACTCAATTTCAGAAAAACATTTAGGCCTGGGTACTCCCCAA
The DNA here is from genome assembly GCF_964263255.1 of Lissotriton vulgaris. NCBI lineage: Eukaryota > Metazoa > Chordata > Amphibia > Caudata > Salamandridae > Lissotriton > Lissotriton vulgaris. Next base: position 857,084,973 of record NC_141689.1, read on the forward strand.
ACGTTGGCCGGGCGGCCAAATATTACTTCGTAAGGGGAGACACCCGTTTTGGAATTAACTGTCACTCTGGTAGAGAGCAAGGCCAAAGGAAGGGCATCTGGCCAACGGAGTCCCGTACTCTCCTGTATCTTGGCCATCTTTAGTTTCAATGTTCCATTAAATCTTTCTACAAGTCCCGCGGCCTGGGGGTGTTGGGCCGAGTGGAACTTTTGGGAAATCTGTAAGCCTTTACATATCTGTTTCATCAATTCAGCATTGAAGGACGTACCGTTATCACTCCAGATCACCCTGGGCAATCCGAAACGGGAAAAATATTCTTTAATCAACACTTTAGCAGTAGAAATGGCTGTACAATCTTTTGTTGGAAATGCCTCCACCCATCTGCTGAAAGCGCATACAACCACCAAGACGTATTTGAGATTGTTAACCCTCTCCATTTCAATATAATCCATCTGAAGCACCTCAAAAGGGAAAGAAGGAGGTGCAAAATTTCCCACTGGGACAGGGGTACCCTTTCCTGGATTGTGCCTCAAACATACCATGCACTGTCGAACCAAGTGAGTCGCCACTTTAGAGATATTTTTATTGCTCCACACTGGGTCCAACAGCTTGCATATACCCTTGGCGCTAATATGTGCAGGCCCATGAGCCATCGTTACCACTGGAAGGACATATGCATTCGGAAGTAACCATCGTCTCTTATCGGTCACATCCGTCCAACATTCATCAGCATCCAATCGCCCCCCACCATCCTTCCATGTCCTCTGTTCATCTTCAGTCGCTTTCTCTTGTATATTTTTCACACTCTGTACAGTATCTGCAAACATGTTAACGTCTGGCACCCATCTAGCTGGGCCTGCCACAAACATCCGTGGTAATTTTTCCAGAGCAGTCTCTTTTGCCGTTTGATCTGCAAAGGCATTGCCTCGTCCCACATCATCCACTATTGTCTTGTGTGCGCTACACTTTATCACAGCCAGTCGCTTGGGTAACGTCAATGCTGTTAACAGTCGTAATATCAGCGGACCATGCTGTATGCGTTGTCCATGTGAAGTCAGAAATCCCTGTTCTGCCCACAGTCGCCCATAATTATGAGCCACGCCAAAGGCGTATTGGCTGTCAGTATAAATGTTCACATCCAGTCCCTCACTCAGTTCACATGCTCTCAGTAAAGCTATAATTTCTGCAGCTTGGGCCGAATTGTAAGGTATTCTAGAGGTCTCCACTACCGTCTGTAATGTCGTTATTGCATATGCTGCTGTCGATGTACCATCTGCAATTTTGAAACAAGACCCATCCACATACAACTCCCCATCCGGTTCGTCTAAGGGCTTGTCCGTCAGATCCACCCTCCCTTTTGTCTCTTCTTCTGTCCGAAACAAACAGTCATGTACGTCATCGTCCTTTGTATCCGTGGGGATAGGTAACAATGTGGCAGGATTCAATGTAGCACACCTTTTTATCGTCACATGGGGTGCAAAGAGGGTCATCTCATAGCCGGTAAGACGAGCACTCGTTAAATGCTGCGTCTGTGTTCTGTTTAGTAAAATGTCCACAGCATGCGGTACCATTACTGTGAGGTCTGAACCCAATACGAGCCCTGCCGATTGTCTTATAGAGACCGCAGCAGCCGCCGTGGCTCTCAGACAACTCGGCAGCGCTCTTGCCACATTGTCGAGCATCGCAGAAAAGTAAGCGCAGGGTCTCTGTTTCCCTCTGAAACATTGTGTTAAGACAGACAACGCGCAGCCTTCCGCCTCGTGTACATAAAGAACAAAAGGCTTCTGGTAATCAGGTGTTCCCAGAACGGGTGCGGAACATAAAGCAGTTTTTAGTGACTCAAACGCTTCCTGACATGCAGGGGTCCAGGGTAGGGGTTCGCGCACTTCTTTGGTAGTCAGATACAATAGGGGTTTTGTTAGTAACGCATAATTAGGTATCCACTGGCGACAATACGATGTTATGCCCAAGAATGCGCGCACCTCTCGCTGCGTGTTAGGTACCTTCATATTAGTTATCGCTTTTATGCGCTCTGGCGTCAATCTCCTCCCCACTTTCGAAAGGAGGTGGCCTAGGTAGGTAACCTCCGTTCGACAATATTGAAATTTTGGAAGGAACACCTTATGCCCCCTCTTTGCCAAATGATGCAGTAATTTTATTGTAGCATCCCGACAACCCTTCTCGTCGTCCGATGCAATCAGGATATCATCCACGTACTGCAACATAACGTTGCCAGGTGGAAGTTCCAATTCATCCAATTGTGCCTTCAGTGCTTGACTATATATGCTCGGACTTTCAGTGTAACCTTGGGGAATTCTTTTAAACCTAAAGCTTCGGCCAGCCAATGAGAATCCGAATAGATAACGGCTGTCTTCATGTACTGGGATACTGAAGAAAGCATTCTTCAGGTCCAGAACAGAAAAATATTTAGCAGATGGGGGAATCATTGTCAATATCGTAGTGATGTCCGAGACCACCGGGTATTGTGGCTCCACTACTCTATTCACATGGCGCAAATCAATCACAAACCTATATACATCAGGAGTATTATCTGTAGCATCAGGCGACCGTCTTTTAAGGATCGGCAGTATGGGGCTGTTACATATGTTCGAATCCGTCTCTTCCACTACACCTGACCGAATCAAATCTTGTATTATTTGCAACAGGGCTTTCTCTCCCTCCCTTGGAATTCTGTACTGTGGTACCCTTGGTAATTTCGCTCCCACCTTAACCTTTATTGTCACTGGGGCGATATCCATTTTACCCACATCCGTATCATTGGTAGCCCACAAGCTGTCGGGTATCCCGTCAAATTCAGGTGGTAGTGGGTCATCTTTAGAGAAACATTGTAGTGGGCGAGCAACAGTCGGGCCTAGCGTGAGGTACACGCCGTCCGGAGAACAATAAATGGTGGCGTGCAACCTCTTCAATAAGTCTAAACCCAGTAAATTTTCTCCACAATTTGAGGTCAATAAAAACGGTGAATCAACAGTGAAAGGACCAATCGTTAGTGTAAGAGGTTTGGAAATAGGGCTAATCACCGGGGTACCTGAAAAACCCACAGAGATATTGTTCTTGCCAGACAGAGCCGCCCCGGGGACCCGAGAATGAGCCACTGAACTTTTCGTTGCACCCGTATCCACTAGAAATTTTTGCTGAGACCCCAATAAGTCTGCCTCGACATAGGGTCCCCTCTGATCAACTTCCACAGGCACTGGTCCCTCGCTCTGTCCTACGCTGTCCTAGTTATGGGAGAACCCTGTTAGATCGTCCACAGAGTAGTCATCATGATAATACTGACCACCGCCCCTTTGCAGCTGTTGCCTGTCTGCACCATTGTCGAAGTAATTACCTCCTGGCCTCCCGCCTCCATCTGACCGCGCATTCTGTCTCCCGGAGTCACCACCACCTCTTCCTCGTCCTCGCCCTGAACCGGCATTCGTCTGAAACAGAGGGCAATCCCTCCACCAATGCCCCTCTTGCTTACACTTCGCACACTGATTCGGTCCCAGTCTTTCCCTACTGTCACCCCTGCCATAGCCGCCACCTCCACGCCCTGGTGCCGCACCTCTTCCTCGACCCCTCGACACTTGCTGTAACAAAACCCTAGTCTTCAAATCCTTAGCCTTCTTTTCCTGCTTGTCCTTACTCTCATTTTCTCTATGTTCATAATACTGAGCCATGCTGAGAATACCAGAGGGAGAGGACGTCGTCCACGTACTCTCCGATGCTTGCAATCTTGCTGAAATCTCAGGCAACAAGTTCATGACAAACCTATTAACAAAGAGTCGCAACCCTCCATCCTGTGACACATCTTGCCCACTGAAGTCCATGAACGTCTCTTCAAACCTCGTAAAGAAGTCCGAGACTGCCTCATCCTTTTTCTGCTTACAAGCCGTCAACTTGTCCCAATCTACCTTCTTCGGAGGAATGAGAGTGTGCATATACTTTATTATTCGCCCCGGTAATGCCAAAATCTCAGCTTTCGGCTTTTCCCCTGGCTTACGTTCCTTATCCCAATCCTGCAACTCCTGCCACGTACCACCCAATTCGTCCGAATGATCTGTACCCTTCACCTGTCGCCATACATCGACTGGGACCAGAAGCCCAAAAAACAGTTCAACATCAGCTAAAGTCATTACAGTGGAAGACGCAGCTTCCGTCAACTCCTTATAATACGCAGTTGGGTTCTTTCTAGAGTCCGGCAACTGGGCCTTTAAAGCCAGTACCTCACTTCTCTTCCATGGTGTATACACCCACTGCTCCTGGAAATGTGCATCTACCCTGTTCCTGGTGACAGCCTTCGTGACCGGATCTACCATCTCGGGTATCTCGGGATGAAAGATAGGGTGCACTTCACGCATTGGATGTATACCTGGAAAATGGGGCACACCTGCTGAGGGTAATTCATTCCTATACTGTAATAAAGCACGTAGACTGCGCATCACCTCCTTCACCCCAGTATTCGTTCTGTAGGCTCCGCTCTGTATATCTCGTAAAGTCGCCGGAGCCACACCTCCATACCCCTGCTCCCATAACGTTATTAATACATTTGACATGTGCCACAAAGCGTGCTGTTGCATCAAAGGCTCAAAATCTTTCATTGTAGACCAAATGTCTTCAAACGAATAAATGTTATTCCTAGCCCACTGGCATGCCTGGTTGGCCACTATACTTTTCTCATCCAAACCAACCGTAGAACGCGTAAGCAACTTCCGTACCTGTGAAAGCAGTCCGCTACCTGCGCCTCGACTCGGCGTTGACATCTCCTGACTAGGGGTGGTGCTAGCTGAAACAGTAGGGAGTGCTAGAGAAAATTGAGAGGGAGTGGGTGAAGTGGTCTGGAGCAAAGAAACGAGGGATGTCGAGGGCGGGGAAGCAGAAATCGCTGCACCATGTTGGTGCGGGGCACTTGCCAATGGACCTGGATCCCCACTAGCAGAGGCGGGAGCTGGCAGAGAGGGATACAATGACTGCGGAGCATAAGGAGGAGGGGGTCGAGTACTCAAAATGTCTTCCATCTCATCCTGTTCATCCTCTCGTACTACATAACTTTTATTTTCTTTCAACCTACAAAGCCTATCTGCGCGCTCCAAACGCTGCTCATTCTCATTCTTGGTATGTTCTCTCGCTTTCTGCGCCATTGTCTGCGCGGACTTTTTAAAAGCCTCTTTCTCTTCTCTCAACTTACGTTTCCTGGCTTCCTTTTGCCACACTCTTAAAGAATCAAACATGCTTTGATGGCTACGCCTAGCAAACAATTTGTCCTGCAAATAGTCCAATTTAGCTTCTTCAAAAGAACCCGTCAAGGGCCACTGCAAATCCACATTGTCAGCGGTGTATCGATGCCATAAAGTGCCAAACAAAATCGGGGGCAATCCATGCTTGATATACATATCAAAGCTTGGAGTGCCCTCAGGGGGTGCAGGTTGGCTCTCAGCCAGCCTGGAATCTGAGGGGCGACAACAACATCCAAAACATCGTAACTTACTGAAACACGGCATCTCTACCTTGGTGTGAAATAAAACACTTCTCCACAAACTTTGTTACCTTGAATCGCTAGCTCGAGCTCATTTACACACACATAATATGCATTAGGACACACATACACATATAAAATTCTTCCAAACACGTGTTACCAAATGGGACACGGCCCGTCGACCAAGTCCTGGGGAACCTGGACCCTACCGCTGACCGAACAGTACACTAACTGTTCTGAGGATGGAGAACACATCCGCTCCCCGTGCGGCACTATGGATCGCTGCGCACTTTACCACAGGAGACCCAGGGCTCACCCCCACTGAACCACCAATCTAGGAGTTCAGGGTGAGTTCCGGAGTCCATCCGCAATGAGCCACGCCTTCACCACAGTACCACCCGGTCGGATTACTACAAACAATATATCCAAATATTCCCCCAACCTCGTCAAGTCTGTCAGAGCGCCTGCTCGCACTCTGAGTTCCCCGGAGCACACTAGCCCCAGGAGCACACCGGCTCCTCAAACCACTGGAGACACCCTAGTCTCCCGGAACACTCCAGTTCCTTAAACAATCGCAGGTGGACCACTCACCTTCCGTAGGCGGTACCGACCTCTACCGTTCTCCACCTCCGGCTGCCAGGACCAACACGGTCAGCTCCGAGTTCCGCCTTCTGGACCCCGGCGTAAGATCCGAACTGGGACCTCTCCCGATCAGCAGGGTGGGGCAGCGCTGCGAGAACAAAGCTCGGCATCAGATGGGTACCCGGGCCCACCGTGCCGACCAGCGGGTCCCCGGTCTTCTGCTACCCACCTACGGGTGAGAAAGATCTTTATCGCGGGGTCCCTATTCGGGCGCCATCTGATAAGCGTGGCTCAAATCCACCCGAGTGACTTACCGCACTCACCTATAGTAACTCTGTAAGAAGTCAGCCGGACAGTGGAGAAGAATAAACAACTATATTTTATTAGGCCACAAACTCCCATATGAGAGGGCCCTGTCCGACCATCACCCCAAAGAGTGCGTCGAGAGGACTGACTCTCTACATCACAGCAGTACATTATAATGCAACACAGTTCATTAGGGTACGCCCCTTCTGGAAAATTACTGAAACCCAGACAGGGGAACAATGTCCTCATACAGTAGGCATCTGCACCTGCAAGGGATACATCGCTATCTTTACTCAAGGCCGTGGAGCTAGGCTTCAGCGTCTCTGGGCATGAGAACATTACTGATAACGAGACTTGTTAGTTTCGGCCACAGTAAGCTGAGAAACGAAAACTGCTGTCTTAGTGAAATTCTCTATTCCTACGGGAGGGGCAGATGAGCGAGTGCGACTCGCAGACACAGAGAGATACACAAAATGGAGGCACACAAGCTAAGCTAAGGAACTAATATCGTCACACATATATTTGAATAATCAGGTAATAAGAGGAAAAATACACACACGTGCATATATACGTACTTCATCAGTTAGTCATATGATGCTAACTCACATATGAAAATAGGGATGGTTGGGGCATCGAAAAGTGAATTCTATCAGATCTCAATCCTAATTCGGTTAACCCCATGTTCACTACTACTTTTACTAAATAGGTAGAGAAGGGTGAAACGCTATGGGTGAGAAAGGCAGACTAGACCCTCAACTACTTTGAGGGAATTTTCAGTAGCAGAAAATAGATATCTGTATTAAAAAAAAGAATTAACTAATCAGCCCCAACTCTGTTCTAGATTATTAAACAAAATGAATTGAAAGATATGTACCCAACTTGAAATTGTCAGTGACTTAGTCATGCAAACACCTGCATTCGCTTCTTTCATATCCAGGGAATATTCTGTACATGTAGAATATATACTCATGTGTTCTCTTTAGAAATAGTTCAAATCAATGGCAAGGAAGACCAAGCAGTAAATACATAGCTGGTACTGAGACTATATGGCCCCGGTACTAGGCGACGAAGGGGGAATGAAGTGGGTGGTACTGAAGTGGGTATCGGGGTGCCTAGAGCGCATCCTTAGTGGTGTTTTGACCACTAAGGGGTTAAAATAGATGTGATTAAGGTAAAGGCCCGAGCAAAAAATCATGCTTTTACAACGCTAACAAGTTTAATCCATGTTCATACCATGAAGCCACTGGTTATAGTAATGAAAGCCAAGTTGCTACCAACTCTTAAGTATGGATCAGAAATCATGATAGGCACTGAGGCCAGCCTTCTTGATAAAAATCATGATAGGAAACTTAGAAGCAAGTATTCCGGCTTCCCACATTGGCATTGCCTACCAATGTCAGGCTGGAATTCTCACTGACGAAACAGTCACTCGCCAGACCCGCGCCCTATATTAAGTGTTGCCACAAATTGAAATCAGCCACGAGGGCTCACTGGCCAATTTTGTCTGGTCTGAAATTAATCTGCAACGGCAGAACGACGAACACAAAAAGAATCTTGAATGTAGCATTAAGATGCTCCAGCTGAGTGACCTATGGAATACCTGTATACCTGATCAGGCCTTTAAAAGGGCAGCAAACAAATCTATTAAACTGCCAATCTGGGTGAATGACAAAGAAAAGGTGTCTACGTGGTCACACAGGTGGCTGGTCTTGAAATCGTATGCTGCTCCAAGTGAGTCACCCCTTCTGGAAGCCACCTACCACCGGAAGACAAAGCAGAGTTTTCTAGCACTAAGACTCAGTGATATTCCAACAGATTTTATTGATGTTTATGATCTGTGTTGATGTTTTTAATCAATGTTTATGGTTTTAATTGACAAATAAACAAATTTACCTACCAACCTATCTGCTACCACTTTTGTTGTAGGCAGGAGTTGGAAGGTGGTTTATTAGTAGATGTAGGTAGGTACCTACCATTAGTAAAAAGGGCAGAATCACAATATAAGATTCAATCAAGGTCTCAATAAATTGTTCCCTTGCTCAACCTTTGGTAGCTGGCTGCGAGTGGACAGGCTTAACTTAGGAGACAGGTGTGTTAAGCATTGAAAAAACACCAATGCATCAAATGATTAACACACAACGCACAATAAAAATCGAAGTCCAATTTATAAACCGAGGAAATATTTTAATGATTAAAATGACACCACAACAACAAACATCTAATGTAGGGAACCAGAGATATGACATTTTGAAGATTAAAAGTTAAACGAGCACTTAGAAGCAAATAAGGCTCAAAGGGTTAAAAAATGGTTCAGCTAGACTAGGACAAAGTCAAGAGTTTAGGCCACCCACGATGTAACACTTTAACACTTACTTCCAGAAGTGTTTATTGGTGCAGGAAAGTGGTCCACAGCACCAACCAAGGGTTCAGAAGTTCTGGTTTGCCTCTTGAGGTCTGGGACTGCAACTCACACAATGTACTTAGTCAATCCAAGTAAAATCCAAGGTGAAACTTGTCAGCTGGAGTTGTTCTCATTGTTGATGTGGCAGTTAGCCCTTCCAGCACTTGTTTACCTGTTGCTAATCAAGTAGTCCACTCCCTATTCTTTAAGACAGGCTACACCCTTTTGTTGTGAAGCCTTGTGAGTGCAGCAGGTGCAGTCCACGGTCCATCAGCACAGTCCTTCTCCAGACATTTCTTTTGAGTCTTTAAGGGTCCACAACACCAACCCAAGGTACCATAATATCTGAGTTGCTCCTTGGGAAGTTGGAACTACTAGACCCACAATGCACCTGTCCACATCCTTAAAAGTCCACTGAACGCTGTCCAGCTGGCGTCTTCCAGATGGAGATAATGAAGGTGGATCTCTTTTAACCTGATGCTTTAAGGGAGTCCACTCCTTCACTTTTCAAATCCAGGCAACGTCCTTAGGGCTGTAGTTCCAAAGTGTGCAGCTGGTGCAGTCATTCAGAGTGCAATGCTGTTGGTGCAGGCCAGGGTTCCAGCAGGGTAGTCCTTCTTTTTCTTTTAGTTTCAGTCAGGGATCGGAGTTACTGTGCAGCCCTCCTATATTTATCCTGGTCACCCAAGAACAATGGAATATGCCACAGTTTGGAGGAAGCTGTCATACTTCTGGGTGGCACTAATTAGAAGTATGACCGCTTCCTCCAAACTGTGGCATATTCTTGTCCCAGATAGCCTTGTTTGGAAAAATCCAAAATGGAGAAACTCCCTGTTGGAGGTTAAGATCTGGCTAAACCAACCCACTGGCGTGGCTAACTTTCCCTAACACTCCCCTTCCAGCCCCTCTGCTAATTCAACTATTGGGGCTCCTGTCTGGCTGGGGGAGAAGAAAGTGGGGGTGACCTGTCATTCCTTCTGTAAAGACCATTTTGGGCTACTCCAACCCATCCTGCCTTTTGCTCTGCAGATCTCCGAAGACCGTCCTTTGTCTCTATGCAGGCCACTTCACACCTAATCAGAGCAGTTTGGCTCAGCATGTCAAAGACTGGCCAATCAGGAGAGGCTGCTGGAAGGCTGGATTTTGGTGAATCAGAGAAGCAAGTTCTATAACTTATTTTCTGTGACAGATATAATAATAAACCTAACCCTGGTAAGTTGTTGGATTTATTCTAACTATAGTTTTAATACTTTTAAATTATATTTAAAGCTCACTCCTATCAATAGTTACACTTGATTAAAGTATTCCAATGTTAGCCTATGGTGCCAATGTGCCACAACAGGGAAAAACAAAATTGGCAGTTTTCCCTCACCAGGGAAATGAAGCTGTTTGTGGAAGAGTTGATATGTCATTCCATAAAGGGAAAGTGAATTCTCTTTCTAAAAGTACATATAGCAAGACTATAATTCTTTTCATATATCTGAATGCTAGCAAAGGTGGTTGGATGGTACCAACATGTTTATCTACCTATCAGCCACATAGGTACACTTGTGATTAGGTGCTGTGTAGGAAAAGCGCAACAAGGTACTGTGGTAAACCCTTATGTCCTGGAATATTTCAATGGATCCTTTTAGAACAGCCAGCAAATCTAGCCCGGTGGTGGAGATTTCGGCCGGTGGTGGAATCTCCACCATCGTGACGGAATCTCCACCATCGTGCCGGAATCTCCACCATCGTGCCCGAATCTCCACCATCGGGCCGGAATCTCCACCTATGGGCCGGAATCACCACCACCGACCTGGAATCTCCAGCCCGAGTGGGGACATAAAGATAGTATGAGTAAGTGCATTCTGTGAATACCAAAATGAGTCCGTGCATTCTGTGAATACCAAAATGAGTCAGTGCATTCTGTGAATACCAAAATGAGTAAGTGCCTTCTGTGAATACCAAAATGAGTAAGTGCCTTCTGTGAATACCAAAATGGATAGTAAGTTTAGGATTTTGTAGTAAGTTACGTCTGTGAATCGGGCCTACAGTGCGTAAATGTGACAGCGAGGGAGATTGTGAGCCGGAGAGAGAGAAGACGCGAAGCTGCAAGGAAAATTGCACAGCAGCTTCAGTCTGAGAAGTCAGGAATAGCTTTGGTGTGGTGTTAAATAAGAGAAAAGAGTCCGGTCTGTGAACAACTAGGTCATCAGTTTTGTGTGTTTGTTTGCATGTGTGTATATATGTCAGTTTATGTTTGAGTGTACATGTTTCTGTGTGTGGGTGTGCCTGTCTAGCATATCTCTATTGCAGACACAGCCCCTACGACGCATCTGGTGGCAACCACTTGCACGCAAGCACACTCACCACCTGGTAGCTTGTGAGCACAGTACCTTACATAAAGTGCCCACACCATCCATGTTATAAACATAACTGGATTACTGTGGCCAATCAGCATTTGGTCATGATCCCTAGCTTATAAGGACCTCCCCTGCATACTGTGGCTATCCCTGGCATGATGCTGTCCATACCAGTCAATTGTTGCCCATCCCTGGTATAAGCTTGGTATTAATTTTGATTACTTACCATAGTTTATCGAGGTTTTTTTGCATCTCATGTTAAGAAAAAATTAAAGCATATCCACATTTAACATTGATAACAAAACTTACACGCTTTGTGGTAAACTTTGCATTCCTGACATCTGGTGGATATACCCTGCATACGGTATTCACCCTTGGCATCTGGGCCACATTAAGTAAAATAGCACACCGTCTCTGTCTAGACGGGTGTATCCTCATTTGGTGTACCCGATGGCAGTGCGCCATAATACATACACAATCACTGTCCGTACTGCAGTTCTAACTCACGCCTACACTGTGGCGAGTACAACATTGAAAGGCCAGCCAGCACCAGCAGTTTTAAACTATCAGTCCTACTTTCAATACAGCGTGGTTCAGCAGCCTTTCCGAAAGGAGGTAGTGAACCTGTACTGAACTTTGCAAGTGCAATTGCATCAGAAACTGAGCTCACAAAAGGATTGTTTTCGAAAAGTCTTCTAAACACACAACATACCCACAGATTTCAAAGTGCTGTTTTTACTTTTGATTTTTGTTTTTAAGTTCCTTTAACACAGTAGAAATCTGCAGTTAAATGAGTTATCCATATAAGAGGTCTTGTTTTTCTTTTCCTTCATGTCCTCTTCCGAAGTCAATAACAGAAGTATTAATGCTTACCCTGTTCCTTGGTGCCTGTTGCACAGTCCAATTTCTGAAAAATGTCAAGTGACAGGAATCATGAGTACTTGTTGTATATATCCTTCCAAAAACTATTAACATATGAACAAACAAAATTCCACACACAGTTTGGTGCTTTTGTCCAACCTGCTCCTTGGGTCTTGTTAAGGGTTTTCACTATAGGAATCTGCCCGCAATTGGATGTAGTGGGTAACTGCAGCTGCCTGTGGGAGTACCTGGGAGGAAAGTCCCCTCCTTCAAAGAGACATCTTAAGGGGCTCATTAACTGTACTTGCTTTGCTAGGTGGCACATGGTCAGTGCACCTCATGACAACCTTTATTCCTGTGCTCACGCCTGCAATACGTTGAGGGCGCAGGTGCATTTTATCATTGTCATGGAGCCAGGCCTCCATTCAGATACAAACGTATGCACCCGTACGATCCATATCACAGGAAGGGCCAAGCGCCTGCAGAGGCACAAGATTCACCTCTCTCATGCTGCCCTGTTTGTCCTGTGGATTGCCTTTGATAACTGCATCGTGTGTCGAGTTCACAGTGATTAATTGATGTTTCTTTTGAGGGATATGGCTTCTGGGCCAATATTTAGGTTCTTAGTTTGGGCTTACGGCAATGGTCTACAAACTTTTTAATGCTTCTCCTTCATAATAATAATAAGAAGAACTAGCATTTGCAATGCAATAGGTCTCGCATTTGCGAGAGTTTAAGCTATTGGCATTGTAAATGACAATGCGTTTTATTTATATGCTTTGATAATTATCAAAACATATAAATAAGAGGCATTGTCATTTACATAATTATCAAAACATATAAATAAGAGGCATTGTCATTTACAATGCCAATAGCTCAAACTCTCATAAATGCGAGACCTACGCAAAGAAGCGGCAGCCATTTTCCCAGGCTGCTTCTAAAGTGAAAGCGTGCATGGTGTGCTGAGTGTTGCAGGAAAGCGTGTCGTGCCTGCAGTAGGAGAAACTATTTAAAGAATAATAAGGCTTGCATACTAAAAAAGACGTACAGTGTAAAAACCGAAGTCAAAGATGAATGAATGGAGCAGAACATGCACAAAAGTCATTAACAGCCCAGGCACCCTTTACACTTGATGAAGTCATAAGCACTTCAAAGCCCACCAGGGTTTTAGAGTGATACAAGTAAAGCATTAAGACACAGACATGGGTGAAAAACGGGAGATGTGTAATTACTTCAGTGGAAAGTAAAAATAATAAGAAAAAAAAAAGCCACAGGCCTGACTTCGCCAATAAAACATGAAATAGCCACGGAAGACTGTGTGAGCCATGAACAGGGCTCGAGTCGGGGTACCACGCGGGTGGACGGCGTCCCCCCACTTATTTTACCTTATTTTTCCGGGTGGACGCCATCCCCCCTGCCCAAATGCTGGACTGGAAAATGATGGCATTACTTACCGGACCGGCAGCCCCGTCGATCTCCCAACCTTGACGTACTTCGTGCATACGGTCACTTTGTTTCTTATTTCCTGTAGAACCATTTCCAACACCCGCCCTTAATTCACACTACTTTTACCCAGCGTTGCGTTACACATTAGCAACGCTTTACAGAGTTTGCCAATGAAGCGCACTTCTGTTTTCTCGTCTTTCTTGGAACAACAGGGTTTCCCTTAGGAGGGGAATTACAGCATTCCCTATGAGTGTTTTCTTTTCCATTGATAGAAGTCTATGTTTTTTTTACCTTTCGTGACGTCACTTCCTGTCGTGACATCACTTCCTGTCTCTGAGCGTCCCCCCACTTCTTGATTCAGGACTTGTGCCCTGGCCATGAAGCTCTATGTATATGTACACAAAATTCCTCCACAAACTCAAACAATTGCACAATGACCCACGGAAATGTCACAGCCAATGTGAGTTAGAAAGTGTCCCTTCAGCTAGGAGTTTTCCCCGTAAGCCATGAAATTGCCATATAATGAGGGGGGAAATAATAGGGGGAGAAAAGAAGATGGGAGTTAAGTGGAACAACATAGAGCAAAAGCAACAATAAGGCCAGGAAGAGGTCATAAATGTGAGCAAAAGAGGCAAAATAAAACGAACAAATTACCAAACAGACAATAAGCAACACACACAGTACACATGACCCTATTCCCTTCCTCGGGCACAAGAAATGAATGCACACATTAACACCAACAACTCTGTGAAACAAGCAACGATACAAAGAAACACACATACACAGACACAAACGCACACATAGACAGGCACACATTTGGAAACACCCACCTGCAGCTGAATACACAGATAGATGCAACCATATAAGCACACATACATATAGTTATGCACACTTACGCATGCAGGTATGAGCACATATAAACATAGACACACGTGCACATAGATAGGCATATAAGGAAGCATGCACATCCATACACAGCATTACCAGGAGGCAATATATTTACACACTGACACATGCATGCACATATATACAAGCATACACACACAGACATTCCTAAATACCAACCCATATGTGCACACTTAGACATGCATGCACATCTATACTAATATAATAAAGAGAGAGCCCAAACCTTTGAGGCGGGTAATCTCAGGAACCACAGCACCAATCACAACACCCAATACAGCATTGGAAAGGGCAGTTGCAGCAGAAGGACATAGGCTATGCAGACGCCCACCATATACATTCAAAAGGTAAAAGAACCGTGCCAGCAAAGTAGTCCCTTGTGGGCGTGTCTGCATTGTGCTGTGGGCGTGACAAATGCTGGGGGCATGTGGTACGTTCCGCCCTTAATGCCATGTCTCATATCGTGTGCTGAGGGCGTGGGCGTGTGTGGGCGCGGGATTACAGAATTTAAAAAAGCGAGCGTTGTGCCCAATATTTCCTTGTTTTTTTCTTCCCAGGTTCTGTACATTCCAGCTCCGGGTGTGCTTGCCCCGCGCTCCCAGTGACTTGCACCTGCTTTACTGTATGGAGGTCACGCATGGCGCTATTCCCAAGGGCCAGAAGGAGCGCAAACAGGGGCCATTGTGCAGGAAATGTAATCTCGCCTTAACTTTCGGTGACGCCTGAAGCGCACACTGGAGATTTTCCACTTCTGTTGCACACAGGCCTCGCGCCACGCACATCCGGACACAAGGCCCGCCTCCACGGAAATAGCAAGAAAGGGACTATCCCTCCCCCGGGAATATGTGATGATATTCCGCAAACCAACATCCAGCATACCATCACTCCGCAATTTTTATAACGCAAGACTATTAGTCCACAAAGACATCATTTCAAAAACTTTTACAATGCATATGACTTTATCACGCATGCCATTATAACGCAAATGCATGTGTGGTAAAGTCATATACATTGTAAAAGTACATTATTAAAACATCAAATATATGTTTGTATATATGTGTATATTATATATATATATATATATATATACATTTGTTTAATTTAATTAAAACATTTATTCTTTTAAATTGCATTATTTATATTATTTTTATTTATTATTTTATATTATTACCCTTTACACCCTAAAATCTAATCCCACCCAGCTCCCTTTAAATACTCCTGCACCCCATAATCGTAACCCACCCTTACTCCTTAAAATACCCCAACACCCTTAAACACTAACCCATCTTAACTCTATAAATATACCCTGTACCCCAAAACCCAAACCTATCCCTAAACCCTAAAAATACTCCTGTACCCCAAAACCCAAACCTAGCCCTGAACCCTATAAATACCCCTGTGCCTCAAAACCCAAACCTACCCCTGAACCCTAAAAATACCCCTGTAACCCAAATCTCAAACCTAGCCCTGAACCCTAAAAATACCCCTGTAACCCAAACATACCCCTGAACCCTAAAATACCCCTGTACCTCAAACCCCAAACCTAGCCCTGAACCCTTAAAACCCAAACCTACCACTGAACCCTAAAAATACCCCTGTACCCCATAACCCAAAACTATATCTGAACCCTTAAAATACCCAAACACCCCAAAACATATACCTCAGTACCCCAAAACATATACCCCTATACCCATACTTACCTTATCCAAACATTAATAAAAAAACATGCTTTTACCATTCGTTGTAAATGTATGCGTGGTAAAAGCATATAAAATGTAATGCCAGGCGTTATAATGGCATTGCGGAGTCATGGTACTTTCATAATGAAAGTATGCGGAGTGATGGTATGCGGAAAGGAAGTTGCGGAATAATGGGGGTTTACCCTCCCCCGGTAAGTACATTGGTGGCACGGTGGCCCACATCTCCAGCAACATACTCATATTTTTTCACCACCCATTTGAAAATGCACAGGCCTCTCTCACTGATGGCCAACCGACATACACTTTTAGACACACCTCCCGCCACAAGTTCTAGAATTGCGAACTTTAGAGCTGGGGAGCTACGTTTGAATCTCGGCATCAGATCAACATCCTGTGATTCCAGGCAAATCGCTTTGTCTCCCTGTGCCTACCACAAATGAATGTGTTCTTCTGTAATGTAAATTGTGCTCATGCCATGTTGTCGAGTTCTCGCTATATAATATTGCAAGGAAAAATAAAGTAGGGAAACTCGAGTTCACACACTACTGAACGCGCACTCTTAAGTGCATCAGCAGTGCACTGTGAATCGGAGCGTTTCACAGGCCTATCACAGATAAGAAATGATATCAAAACGAAATCTTACAAAACAATATACTACTGGCCGGCAGCAATTCATACCCGGACAACGTCGGGACGGGCTGCTAGTGCATATATAAATGCACAAACTCTGTCTTTTGTCCCACCCATGCTTGGATTGCATGAACAGTTAAACTCTTTACTGTGCGGAGCGGAACTGAACTGAACCGCACCTTATGGGCAAAACAGCACTTCCAGGGCTGTCAATGTGGCTTGAGTCCTGTAATTTGTGTTTTCCAGTTAGAGTGGATCCAGGGGCCAGCCCCTGCGGGTTTCGCAGGGAGGTAGACAATTTGTTGTAGTGGGTTAACTGGGGGCAGGGAGGGGTGGCTTCACTTAGAATTGAGGGGGGCAGTTATGAGGTGTTACTTCTTGGCTCTTTTTTGGCAGTACCGAATAAGGATTCAACCGGTGCAGTGTGCTACCTATTAAAGGCTTCAGGTAGTGACCTTAGCTTAAATCACTGAGCCACCTTCCTGTAAAAAAATGGAATTGCTGAAGGAAAGAGAACAGACATCCGTTGGAGAAAGATGCAATTTGGAGAGAGTGGGAGAAACAGAGAAAATAGGAGGCAGGGAGAGGGACTTGAGAACGTAGAGAAGAGGAAAAATGTGTAGAGGAGCTAGACACGATGGAGACTGCAGATCTGGCCGAAGCACCCCCAACTATGTACTGCATCAGCTAGCTAGGCGTGTCAAAGTGACAAAGCCCCTTTCCCACATCCCTATGCCAAGGAAGCCTCACCTGAGATTGCTGCTCTTGCTTCCCGTGAGGGCCTCTTTTTGCACGCTCAGAGGCTTCGTCAGAAAACAGGGAAGGAGTTTACTTGATGTGCAGCCCGGGCAACCGCCTCCTCAGCAATGTGGAGGCCTCAGCCCGGGCACAGCGAGCCACAGATGTGGCAAGTGAAAGCCCAGGTGAGGGAGGGACACAAGGGAAGCAACGAGTGGCATGCGGCTGGCAAACGGTGAGGAGGGTAAACCTTACACCTAGGAAAAGCGAGTGCAGCAGCAGAAATTGAAACAAGACTGCTGTTTTTTTAATATAAAAGTGGGCGTCGTACACCAGTAGCAGATGCGCTCTGATCGCCGTAAATCAGCAAACCTAAGCAAGCACCGCAGCCGCCATCTTCAGACGGAGCTTTGAACAGTGCATTTCTCCTGCATTTCTAGCACTGATGACTGTCTACTTGCACAATCTTTTCGTGGATGCTTGCCGGGAATATTCTTGTTCTTTAGCATTTCCTTGGTTTTCTGGATGTGGCGCTGTTGCCGGAACCCCCCCCCCCCTCGTTGTTTACCAGACTGTACCAGGGAATACCACGCACCGTTGCTGTGCACTCATCACCTTCTGAGTTTCCTTTTTTATAGCTTCTCCTTTTGCGTGCTAAGTGTAGATTTGTGAAATCTTGGTAACCCAGGATCGCGCCGTCCCACCTTATGACTGCCTGTCTCAGAGCTGCCAAGCTGCTCGGCGCTCTACCCGTCCCAGGATGGGTGAGTTCTTTCAAGGCTCGCAAGCATGGCTGTCACGAAGGAAGGGCAGCCTCTTTGCCTCTGCCCCGTGCTATTCTGGAGTTTTCCCCTCCTGCTATATGTAATGCGCATTTATGATTTTCCTAATAACAGATACGCCAGAACCGTGTCCACGCAGGAACCTAGAAAGTAAAGCTCGCAATGCTCGCATTCTGCGGAAACGCCGGCATGCCGTGCACTCACGCCATGCGCTGACGTCATCCCCAGCTGAGCATGCGTGCTGGCAACCTTGCCTGAGACATAGGCGGGGCATGGAGCATGGAGCTTGCAGCAAGAAGTGTCCGGGGCTCCCGCCAGCTGAGGGAGCCCCGCGTATTGCAGCCGGCAAGAAGGAGCCCACCCCGCAGACAGAGGCGGAGGGAGACATGAAAAGCCAGCCGCAGAGCAGCACAGTCACCTGGTGAGTGGAATTGAATGGGAGGCATGCAGCACATTGCATGGCTTGCTAGGACGGAAGGGGGACAGGAGATGGGCACATCACGGGGCTGTACGCGCGCATTTACATTTCTAGTCCGGCCTGTGCATGCCCATCTCCTGTCTCCCTTGAGAGGCAAGTCAGCGACAATAGATCTCTCTGGCAACCGCACTTTCGCGCTGCGCCGCCAGGCGAGACCTAATAAAAAAATCATTAGCCTCTCCTCCCCAGAAGTTTTTCCAATTATTCTATTACTCTTAAACAATTCAGTAAAGTTCTGTTATCCCTTTTAAAATTGCCATCAATACATGATTGCCAAGCGTATTCTGTTCTGCCAGGCCTTACTAAAGTGCAAACGTATCCACGGTGTGATTATCAGTAATGTTTGGGGGCGGAGTTTGGGTTTTAAGAAATATTTGGAGTCCCTTCCGCTTTGACATCTACTCCCTGACAGGGTATAAAGGACAAAATGTGTTAGTAATTGTTCGTTTGTTTTGGTTTTCTCTGCACGAACCAGCAGCACTACGTACTTTGTTTCGACGATTCATCTTTCCCCTCTCACACACCAGAGGGCAGTGTTTACCAGTTAGTGAAACGACCAGTACAAAAGAAATAGCTGTGGCAAAGCTCCATGTACACGACGATCATCCCCTAATTCAAGTGCAAACAAGCATTGATAAAGCCTATAGGTCTCGCCTATGTAAGACTAGTAGCTTTGTCAATATTTTGTTAGATATGTTATAGAGTAAGCTACTGTATGGCATCATATGTCATTGTATTGTATGGTATGGTAGGGTGTACTATGGTCAGTCATTGTATATTATAAGAGGGGGGCTTTAATTGATGTCATGGGGGGGGGGGGTACTAATTGATCTCATGGGGAGCGTCGGTCAAGAGAAGCATCAAGCTGCTGATAACAGTGCTTTAAGTGACAGGAGTGAGTAGAGGTACCAGAACTTAACTGCATTATTGAGATATTTTTGACATATTTAAACATTTACTAAATTATTAAAATCATTGGTGAAAATGTTGGTTTAAAAAAATGAATCAATCAGGGGTAGGGTATTTAAAAGTTTGAAGACCATTGTTGTATGGTATGGCTTGTCATGGTATGGCCTGTCACCGTATATTATGTTATGGGTTGCTATGGCCTGTCATTGTAGACTATCGCATGGCATTGCCAGTCCTTGTATAGTATATTATGGTACAGACTGTATGGTGTGGCATGGTATGGCCTGTCATATAGTATGGTATGACCTGTCAAGGTATGGTAAAGTACTCCCGTAGTGAGTTTCGTAGCATTCACTGGCTGAGGCGAGCATCTGAGTTCCATCCGAATGGACAATGCATAAGTTGTGCAGAATGTGTGTTGTAGTAAATGTATCTGTACAGTATCAATCGGATGTGTGAAAGTGACTTTGGAGGAAAAATAGAAAGTAAAAATGTAAGTTGAGGAATACCCTCACCCATGCATAAGCTCATGATGCATTGTTTTAACATAGATATCCCGAGTTCGAAATAAGTGTAGGTAAACATTTTAAGGCAAATATTGGTCATGTAATAGGGTTGTGCATAAATTACATGAGTCACCAGTATAGAAATCAGCATGAGATTGCTCAAGGTATAAACCACATGCATAATTTAATTTACTGAGCCACAGGGCATCTCGATGTGTCATGGCGCATCCAACGGCTGTATAGAAATGTTTTGAAATACTTCTAATACTTAATGGAACCTAAAGTAATTAAATAAATCCTTGGTGGGTTCGCATTTGGATGTGCCCACTTTCGTTTTAAAAAAGTTACAGTTTCTATGTGGAAGGGGTACGAATGTATTGCAAGCCTCACAGTGGAAAACAGCCACATGGCAGGATTCAAATCATAGACTTCTAAACGTGAAGACTTCAACAGAATTTTTAAGATGACTGCAGTTAAGCCGGTCTTCTGCCTTTTGTTTTGTTTGCTCACGGGTGGCGCACACTACATAAATCATGCAATACATTTGCGCCGCCACTGCGTGAAGTATTGTGAATGACTTCTATGAAACCAATCCCATTTCTTGTTTCTGGAGAATGGTATATTATAATGTTTAAAGTAGATTGCAGACAAGGTACATAGTTACGAACCGAGTCACAAGAAATGGATATTAGTAAGACACCCCATTCCACTCTATACCACTCCATGCCACTCTGTCACTCCACTCTACTTTGTGCCACTCTAATCTGCGCCACTCCACACAGCTCTGCTCTTCATCAATCTATTCCACTCACACTACTCCACCCCACTCTACTCTATACCACTCTACTCTGACGCTCTATGCCACGCCACTCTATTTCACTCACCTCCACCCCACTCTCTTCGACTCCACGCTACTCTACTCCACGCCACGCCACTCCACGCCACTCCACGCCACGCCACTCCACGCCACTCTACTCCACGCCACTCTACTCCACGCCACTCTACTCCACGCCACTCTACTCCACGCCACACCACTCTACACCATACCACGCCACTCTACGCTTCTCATCTCTGCCATTCCACGTCACTCCACTCTATGCCACTCTACACCACTCTACCCTACTCTGTGCCATGCCACACCACTTTACCCTACTCTGTGCCATGCCACATCACTTAACGCCACTCCACTCTGTGCCACTACACTCTACGCCAGGCCACCAACTTTTAGCCATGCTGCACAGTAACCTCCCTGCTGCACAACATGGCTGAAAGACATTGGCAAAGCCAATAGCTGCCACATAGGCAAGGTGCTTGTTATCTCTGTTCTAGTACTCTTATGTCATTGCATGCATAAGTGCTACAGAAAAAAATATAACCAGTTCTGTCACAAGTGGAATATACTGACATTTTCTCCAGAGCAGTCCAGTAGATTCTAAGTAGCTGAATCCCCCAGGAACCATTTTTCCCTTTATTAGAATTTGTATGGCTGTTTTTGTTCTTTCCCACTTTCAGAAGAATAAAACAAATATCAATTGTATCTACACATTGTTATGTCTGTGTGATTCCCAACCCTGCAGGCAGTGCAGCACAAAAAATACTGCATTATTGTAAATAATGTGGCCTTTAGGGAATGAGTCCCTCTCTAAGGCACTTCACTATGAAGCTGGAGGAAGCCTTTTCTTTTTAGCCACAGGTCTTCAGCGAGTTGCTAATCAAGGCTTAAGTGTCTTCTCTATGAGTCTCAATCTTTTTGTAACTTTGCGCACCTGTGACTAGCAAATATTGCCCTATCTGCAGCCATACACCAGTTGATGTAGCCACATTGTGACTCAGCGGGTTATGGGCCACCTAATATATGTACAGTGTTGTTGCGGGCTATCTCAAGCCCAAGGATGAGGAAGGATGTGTGATGCCTCCATAGGTCTATATCCTCAAAATAGGTGCCTTGACTGGTAGGCTTGTAGGGACTTCCAGTTTCTATACTAGAACTTTCCAATTGTATCCCCAAAATTGTGGATCTTGGGACACTATCTTAGGTTGTGCTAGAAAGAATCCCCTTGTTTGCATGCATCCTGTGAGACATATTTTCATGATGGTTCCTACTTTGACTAGTTTGAAGCCTGGCAATATTGCTACTTCCCTCTCTGAATCTTCAAGTGGGCTCGAGTGCCGTTCCGGTTTCAATCCCATGCAGTCAAGATTATCAGGACAGTGCTTACAAGGGTCTTGTATATCAACGAGGCTGCCTTCTTGGCCAAAGGTTTTGAGACCCGTTTTTCTAATGGTGAGCAATCGGACAATTCAACACTTGCATTACTTTTCTTCTGATGGTTGTGTTGAACCTACAACACTCTAATAAACTTCAGTACTACCCAAATCCTATTTCTTCACCAATCAAATATATGTCGGCCCTCCCACATCCCCAGTTTTTGGCAACCCGATCAAATCCCACCTCCTGAATCCCTGTAAATGTTTGATGCCTATCCTTTAGGTAGTTTGTCTAGGGATGTACCTTCTCTACTACTGTGGGAGTGGCAGCTCATTAAAAACGGTTGTATGTCAGAATCACGCAGGCGTTGATCATCCCTGCCTTAATAACGCAATTTGAACAACAAATGCGTCTTTACAACGCATTCCGTTACCATACAAGTCGTTACAACAACTTGCTTTAGGGAAAGCTCTGGAGTTGGAATAATATAATTTATGATTCCAATTCCAGTCTGTGCAACAGTAAGCAAAGTCCAACATCAATCCAACAACTAGCGTAGAAAAGGAATGTAATGTATGTGTCTTGTAAAGCGCACTGCTGCCCTGAGGCGTTGTGGTGCTGTAGACCGCTGGGGAACCCGTCCTGGCTATCCCTGTGAGATCGTCCCTACTGGGTATCTCCAAGGTGAAACCAGGCATCCCTATCGAATGTGGGGGGCCGTTGTAGAGATGAGGCAAGCTAATGCCCAGAGTTGCCGAGTGTAATCCCTGGTTAGAGTAGGCACCGAGGCGAGAATTATCGAGTCCGCTGACCCTGGTCCACGACCCTGCCGCGTCAGGAATTAAACCCTGGTCCTGGGCCGTTCTCTTCTTCCGGGTCTGCCGCCTCTAACCAGTGAGCCACACCACTCTGCATTGTAAAGACACATCTGTGGTTCGAACCATGCTGTTAAGGCACAGTCTAGGTCGAGCCGCAGTGTAAAGGCTGTTTCCCCAATAAAAACATCCTCACTACCATAGGTTGTGGTAGTTTATCAGGAACTCTGTCTCTCTCTTGATAACCTTTGTAAATGACCCTTTCCCTGGCCAGTTATCCCATCGCATATCAATCTATCCTCAATGACGGTTCGTCTGGGGCTGCAAATGCCTGGTTATATATGGTAATCTATTGAGAGACCCAGCAGTAGTTTCAAATAAGGAGTAATACAGGGTCGGAGAGGGACAAAAAATAGGCCTGGGCACCAACATATGTGGCCCCTGTTAATGAGCCAGATAGCTAAAAAAAAAGTGGCCCACGTTTGCAAATCAGGCCAGTTTGAGCTTGTGGAGACCTGCTGTTATAAGTATTTGGCAAGGTGTGGGACACTGCATTCTTTCTGTTTGCTGCAGGCAGTGTTTGCAATAATATCTGGGAAATCAACAGTAAAAACCGGTCCTTCTAAACATAAAACAGGCCCATAAACTGCTTTAAAATAAACTAAGCCAATAGCTCTCAGATCACCGAAACCTATTGGCTTTGCCAATCTGAGAGCTATTTGCTTTGTCAATGTCATTTAGCTGTGTTGTCCAGGAGGACCCAATTTAAGCAAGGAAACCATGATTTATCCTCATTTTCTGACCTGCCCCTTTATTTTTGTTTATTTTCTGTTTTGTACAACGCTTGTTAAGGCAGCTGTAAATACACAAGTAGACATCACCAAAATGCATAAATAAATAACTAAGCAGCATGCTGAGATAGTGCTGAGATGTTACTGCTTTCATTAAATGCATCCAATCAAAAGCAACCCGTTTTGAGACAGAGTACACTTATTTTTCTGTTTGTATTTCGAAAAGAATATTTGCGAAAATGGTGACTTTCAACAGAGAGCAAGTATATAGTGTAAAGTTATAGCAGAAATAAAGTCATTTGGTTTTGCTGTGCCTTTATTTCTTTTTTGTTCCCTAAATGAAACAGCGTATTGTTTTGGGCAGTGCTCAGTGGTAAAACCAGGTCACAGCTCACTTCAGAGTGCTAGAACGATTTGACAGATGGGGGCAAAGTCACAAAGTCGCAGCCCGAGGCAGATTGTGTAGAACTTTTAATTGTGCACCCATATTTACCTTATCAGAGAGAAACAGAAAATGTGTGGAAAAAGTGGTGTGTGGCTGCTTGCTATAGCTGACACAGAGACATCGAGCACAAAGGTGTTGCGGCTCCAAATCTTCGATCCCTGCAGTGGGAGGGAGAAGAGGCCACAGGGGACGGTGGACGGAGCGAGGTGAAAACAAGAGCCCTCGTGTGGAATGCTGAAAGGCAAAGAAAAAAGTGGCTCCTAAAACGGGAGCAGTGGATTGACACAAGTACTTGGTCCATGCTCTAGGGGAGGTCTAAACGCAAGAAGAGGCATGACTCATGCATGCCATGGACAAACAGGAATGAAGGATATAAAGGAGATAATGGCGGGAACAAATGGTAATCCCATCTGTGGTCTAAAACCCACTGAATAGAATTGTAAAAAAAACATGTCTCTTCGAGACCGTGCATGCACGGTCTGTCTGAGACTTAAAAAGGACCACACACACACACACACTGATCTGCGAGACCAGGCCTTTGGGCACTGCCTGACTGACCTATAGGCCAGTTCGACCCTGGAGTGATAGACCTCTCCTTTGGCTCTTCTGCACAGTATATTTAGAGACCTTGTGGGGGTTCCACCATCTCAAAGCAATGATCTCAGAATTATGTCCAAAATGGGCTAGTCTATAAGGTCTAGAGGAACTTTGGTAGTTCAACAATTTAAAATGCCATCCATTCCCTAAAAGTTTCAGTGGAAGTTTCCGTCAGTAGAGTACATCTCCCCAGAAGCAGACCAACAATTTCATCCCTTTGCAGCCATCAAAACTGGTACTCCTGTGACCATTGTGCCTAAGTTTTTAAATTCCTGTTCCACTTCCAGAAAGGGGAAGTGACACTGGGAACTCTGTCTTCAATCTAAATTGGGACGAAGGGAGAGAAATAGCTTCTGAGAGGTATAAAGAGAGCATGGGTTAAAAAGCCTGCCACGTTGGGCAAATGATGACCTCCTAGTTGAGGTGTCAGTTGAGGAGGAGATCCTTTAGTGTCTCTTAAAGCTCAGGAAGGGGGGTTCGCCCTGATGTGTGTTGGTATGGAGTTCCAAATTTAAGGGGCATTGCTTGAGAACGAGCTTGTTCGACTTTTTTGTTTATGGACTTTGGGTACAAAGGGTAGCAGGGTATACGTCACATTGTAAGGTGAAAATTCTGAGCTTCTGCCCAGATATGACTGTGCAACACATTTTAAGATTACGGTTCATGTGTTAGTTGTTTACAAACAGGCAGTGGCTTGTATGGCTTCTAGCAGTGTCAGAAGGACTGGTCCGATACTTCATGTGTGGCCTGTTTTTTTTAATGTAAGATGTGGCCTGGTTTTTTTGGTCTGGTGGGCTAGCGTTTACTGTTGACATTGCCTGGAGCACAAATGCAGACTGGCTTCTGTACTTCGCAAGACAGTCCTAAAGAGTGTCTTTACAAGTACAATAGTGGAACACAAAAGATGAGTGGCTTGCTTTTCTGTGAGAGTCCTAGATCATTTCTTCAGTTTAAGTCATTTTCTCTCCATTTTGGAGCGCAAAATCCATCTTTCTTTGAGAAAGTAAATTAACTTGTTTTCTGATTCAGAATGAAAAAGCTGCACCACAGGAAAAGAAAAGAGCAGTGTTTCTGCCCCAGCAGACTCTTTGTTTTGGTAAAACACTCCTTAACTTTTTAATATTGACGCCTTTAAAAAGAATTGTTTACTTTAAGGTGTCTAAATCTTTTCAGTGCTCATCCCTTATATACAATATACAGGGTCTTTGAACTTGAATTGGAGCTATAAAGTGTTGCAAATCTCCAGAGGTCTGGAGTGATTTAAAATGATTGTCTACTGTCTGTTCAGACCCTGAAACACTTCTGGGACTTTGAAGTTTTGCGAGAGCATTAGTAACGTTCTCTGAATTGATAGGGATAGGTGCGTATGCGGAAAAATGTGAGCTCCATAGCATTTTTAACACAAAAGTGGATACCAAGGGGTAGATTTACAAGCCCCTTGCGCCACTTTTAACATTGGAAAAGTGACGCAAAAGTGGCGTAAGGGTATAGTATCAAATAGCTCATGAAGTGTGAGCCTGTGATCCGTAGTCCGAGGCAGCCAAAGGTGTTAACACAGTGGACTTAGAGTCTATTGTTCATCATTGGCAGAGCCACACAAACCACAATCAGACAGCATTACAGTTTTTACAAGGCTAGGACACATAACATTTCCCCCTGAATATATGACGTTATTCCGCGGGTGAATATCCTGCATACCATTACTCCGCATTTTTCATAACGCAAGTTCGTTTACTCCGACATAACATGACCCCGCAAATATTTACTCCGCATATGCCTTTACCACGCATGCAATTACAACGCAAAGGCATGCGTGGTGAAGGCATATACTTTGTAAAAGTACTTTATTTAAATATATATATATATGGCTGTAACATTGAACAAAAAACTGCAGTACCTCATTTTTTAACCAATGCACAATTGTCTTTACTACACTTAATTTTATTTTTGAAATGTGACGTTAAAACACGTTGTAAGAAACTTTATTTTCTTCTATGTCTATGCAAGACAATTTGAAATGTACCTTTAAATGGTTGCATTGTGGAGATGTGGGTCATATGACCGACCACTGACGTGGTCGAAACGCGTCGTCTTTGCTGCCGGGAATAAACTTCACCTGCTGCATCTACCTTGTGTTACAGGAAACAAGGGAACCCAAAAGTAGCAATAGGTCTGGGACCTTTGGGAGTATAATGTTTCGAAAGACAGTGGTCCCAAACATTAGCAAAAGATATAGCAGTCAGAATGAATATAGACCAAAATTGAAATCTATATTTTTTAACTGTCATGCCGGACAAGATTTAATAGTATAAATATTTATATGTGACCGGAGAGATGAAAAACAATTGCTAAGCGGGACACAGCCTGTGTCCTACTATCACATATGACATACATATAAGGCAAACAAAAAAGGAAACAGGGCAGTCTGTGAGGGCTTTAGATTTAAACAGAAAATGGTAAAAATACACTTTGTGTGACCTTTTCAATATAGTGTCAGAAATCATCAAGTGTAAAATGTCGACGACGTTTCGATCCCTGTTAGTATGGGATCATCATCAGGACTTGTAATTATATGCCTTAATGTCAAGAAAATCGACAAGGTCGTCAATTTATTAAAAATAACTTTGTATGGACCGATTAAACTTTCAAAAGGAAAACAGGTCCTGCCGGCCAAATAAAGGCGGATGTGGCGAATGGGGACCGTTATCAAATTGAGTGAATGATAACCGGGTTCAGGAGGAAGCTCGAGTGCCGGTCTAAGGAATACAGATTACAACCGGAGAAAAGAACCAGGTTCCGCCGCATTGGGGGTCTGTTGCATCGGTCGAGTCAATACTCGTTCCGTTCAGTAGCTCATCCGAAGAGAAGAAACAGGTTCCGCCGCAATGGGGGTCTGTTGCATCGGCCGAGTCAATACTCGTTCCGTTCAGGAGCTCATCCTAAGTGCCGGTTAATTAGCAGGACTAATTAATTTCAATTTTGGTCTATATTCATTCTGACTGCTATATCTTTTGCTAATGTTTGGGACCACTGTCTTTCGAAGCATCTACCTTGTGAGCTCGCCTGATTTCCTTTCGTTTTTCTGGATCTCTGCTCTGATTATATATATATATATATATATATATATATATATATATATATATATATATATATATATATATATATATATATATATATATATATATATATATATATATATATATATATATATATATATATATATATATATATATATATATATATATATATATATATATATATATATATATATATATATATATATATATATATATATATATATATATATATATATATATATATATATATATATATATATATATATATATGCTTCAAAGTCCGCTCAAAAAACGCTGACGGCGGCCCCTCGGGAAGTGGCACCAATGCCAGCCGAGCACGCCGGTAATGTAAAGTTTCCAAAGTTCCAGAATAACAAGTGCTCTCAGTCTGCAAATTAACACAACACCGCTAAAAGTCTCCAAGGGTGTTTATTTAAACTAACAACTTGTTTCGGCTGCGGACAGCCTTGATCACGTTAGTTTGAAAGTGAGCAGTTTCCGGTAAATAATGCCAAGGTGCATGGTCATAGAAACAGGACTTCGCAACACACATCGTAAATATAAAGTTTCACAGTTGTAACAGACATATGTGCATTGGAAACGTAATTTACTGTGTCAAGTATTGTCCCACACATAATATTAACGATATAAAATAAATCTTTCACATAGTGCAAACTTTGTTGTAAATACAGAAATTTGTATGTGCCTGTGTAAGTCCACTCTCCTGTTAACTGCACAGAAGAAAAGTGCCACTTAGAATACATTCGCCCCAATGTGACCAAAATTAATCGAGGCGACCACCGCCATGCTTGTAGTCAAACAGCAACGCAGAACTACACGTTGCTGTGACAACCAAGCGTGGGAAAATATACAACTTGGGAGCTGAGTCACAATACAGCGCATGTGTGCAATGCCTGGAAAAGAAATGCGACACACTGCGGGGATGTATCCCATCGCAAACTGCGTACGTACAGAATGTATGTACATATGGACCGACATGTAAAGTAAATTTATACAAGTTAATGCAGTCAACACGTATTGACCTCGTGTCAAAAGGTAACCACAGTTCATACAATTGCATTGGTAAACAGATATGAGCCAGCATACAGCAGGAAATTAGAATGCACATGATTGTTAGGTGCACTTGGTGCATATTGACCACAAGTCTATGTTTGTAAAATACAAGAGGGCCACATGGCGGAAAACCAAGGTAATCTGGTACGTTATACAGGTCAAGTACCACAGCGCACATGAGGGAACTTTACAAAGGGATTTGTCAAAGTACCAAGTCCAAGGTGTAAGGTTGCCCCCCGCAGCGGGGCCTACCTTGTCGGAAACGGCCTAGATGTTAAGTGAAGAGAAGAAATAAAGTGCTCCCAAAATGAACGTCCAGTGTATGGCAGGACTAGTGCAAGGAAAGTTAATTGCTGTTGAATTCATAGTGCAGCCAAATCTGTAAAAAAGACATGAAATGCCAAAATTCAGTGCTCAACATATTAGAAAGTCTCACTAAAAACATCTTAAATAAATAAACAGTGCATGCTAGTCGAAGGAAGAGGCATAATGTTGCAGATAGTATGAGAGAGAAGCAAACAATGTAAAGGTGCTATACTTTCAGATGGATTGCTAGCTCCTCATCCTGGTTAAGGCCCCCCGGAGTCTTGGTTTGGAATACAATAATATATTTGGACTCCTTCTGGATCTCTGCTCTGATATATATATATATATATATATATATATATATATATATATATATATATATATATATATATATATATATATATATATATATATATTTTTTTTTATGTTTTTTATTTTTTTATGTTTTTAAATTTCCCTTTACACCCTAAATAATCTCACCCTTGTCCCTTTAAATGCCTCTGCACCCCATAATCATAGCCCACGCTTACTCCTTGAAAATTACCCCAGCACCCTTAAACACTAATCCATCCTGAGCCTAAAAATACACCCTGCAACCCAAAATTATCCCTGAACCCTAAAAATGCCCCTGTACCCCAAAACTTAAATACCCTCTAAACCCTCAATACACATTATCACCCCAAAACCCAAACCTATCCCTGAACCCTAAAAATACCCCTGTACCCCAAACCTATCCCTGCACCCTAAAAATACCCCTGTACCCCAAAACCCAAACCTAGCCCTGACCCCTAAAAATACCCCTGTACCCCAAAACCCAAACCTATCCCTGAACCCTAAAAATACCCCTGTACCCCAAAACCCACACCTAGCCCTGCACCCTAAAAAATCCCTGTACCCAAAACCCAAACCTATCCCTGAACCCTAAAAATACCCCTGTACCCCAAACCTATCCCTAACCCTAAAAATACCCCTGTACCCCGAAACCCAACCCTAACCCTGAACCCTAAAAATACCCCTGTACCCCAAACCTATCCCTAACCCTAAAAATACCCCTGTACCCCAAAACCCAAACCTATCCCTGAACCCTAAAAATACCCCTGTACCCCAAAACCTACACCTAGCCCTGAACCCTAAAAAACCTTGTACCCCGAAACCCAAACGTAGCCCTGAGCCCTAAAAATACCCCTGTACCCCAAAACCAGCCCTGACCCCTAAAAATACCCCTGTACCCCAAAACCCAAACCTAGCCCTGAACCCTACAAATACCCCTGTACCCCAACACCCAAACCTAGCCCTGACCCCTAAAAATACCCTTGCACCCCAAAACCCAAACCTAGCCCTGAACCCTTAAAATACCCAATCACCCCGAAACATACTTACCTTATCCTAACATATAAAAAAAACATGCTTTTACCATTCATGCATTTACAACGAATTTCGTTTTAAATGTATGCGTGGTAAAAGCATATAAAATGTAATGCCATGCGTTATAATGGCATTGCGGAGTAATGGTAGATCTATACTACTATTATAAAGCAAGAACTTTGAACCTTTGAGCGGGTATACTCAGGAACCACAGCGCCAATACACACACCCAATACATCATTGTAATCGTGAGGGTGTGCAGATGGACATAGGCTATATAAACTATAAAAATATGCGTTATTTAAAAAAAATGTACCTTAAAAAAAAAGTAGTCCCTTCGAAGTAGCGCCGGCCGCGACCTGCGTGCTGACGTCAGGAGCGCGGGGAGGAGCGGCGTCCAGGAGCGGGAGGAGGAGCTGCGGACATGGCGCGGGGGAGGAGCGGTGACCAGTGGCGGACAGGCGGTGAGGACCGGCGGACAGGCGGGAGGAGCGGTGACGAGCGGCAAGGAGTGGCGGAGCGGTGAACTGAGGAGCGCGTGGGAGGAGCGGTGGCTGAGGTAAGGCTCCGGGGGACCAACGGACAATGTCGGGCGGGGGACTGGGCAGGCGGGGGGAGGGGCAGACGGGGTCCCGGGCTGCTGGACAATGTCGGGGCGGGCGGGGGTCAAGGAAGCCTGATTGCTCCCGGACAAGGTCGGGACGGGCTGCTAGTTCGTAATAATAGTATGTGGAGTGATGGTATGCGGGAAGAAAGATTCATGATAATGGGTGTTCACCTTTCCCCTCAGTAAGAGATCACCTCCATTTACAATGCCCGTATATGGTGACAATTAATGAGACCATACCCCCTCTCCCCCCACTCCCTCCCCCCCGCCCCCCCTCCATCCTCTGACATGTCCTCCGGCCTTGCTGTATTATCTAATAGTGAGTTGTCAGAGAAGAGTGTCAGAGCCTTGAGGTAAAAAGCACCTCTTATTACACCAGTGGAGGTAGAAAATCGCCTCGAATTACCTCCAAATGCGCACACAATCGTTTTCTTTATTAGTTTGATGATCCCTCGAGCAGAGAGCAATGTTGTCTTTGGAAATCTAACTCATTTTTGTTTTTTTTAGTCCTTGAAAAGAAACACTAAATTGGGGTGAAAAGCAGGTAGGCAGAGGACATGTCATACAGTGGAATTAAGGTACAGCATGCATACTGACCTGACCTTATTTTGAAGCCTCTCAGGAAATGCACAACATTGGAAACACTGACTGAGCATGTTTATTTCCCAACTCAATTAAGTGGTCTGAAATAGGCTCAGGAGCTATAGGTGCCTTACAAAAAAGCATCGCATAAATAAATGCATAAATACGCTCTTTGCACAATGCTAAGAATGACGAACATCATTCAATGTGAACCCTTTTCCTGCCGTTCCATCCAGCACTAATCCCATACCACAAGGGTATCCAGCGTAGGTCTAGGAGGGCCTGGTGTATTTCAGGATATGCACGTAAGGTATATTTTTACATACGTTGAATATAAATAGAAAACATTACAAAGTCAGTTGTTGTCCTGAAAACTTGGCATGTAACTGGCCCTTGGATGTCTATATTATCACTAAAAGTTCCTCAACGACTTAATAAAATATGATGTGTTGAACAAAGTGGAGAGGTGTGGTGCAGCGGCCAGGGCAGCTGACTTAGGAGCACAGGGTTCACGGTTCAATCCCGGTGGCAGCTCAGCTCAGCACCATGTGACTCTGGGCAATAGCTCACTTAATTTCCACGACGGCCCCCAGCACCTTGAGTAGTTGGCGCTTTACAAATACGGATTTACAAATCAGTGTTTTCATTTATAAGTAGAAACACGCATTAAAACTTCTGTCTCACACTGTACATGCGTGTATGCAAGACATGCATTGCTTTGGTCTAGTTTCCTCCCTCTTCTGGACGTAAGCATCCATAAGTACAGCGTCCAGGCTCCATCCTTTAACCTGTCTGAAAAGGAGAGTGTTCTGCGGGATGACACTGGGGCAGAAGTGTGATTGTAGATAAGCGGTAACTTAACCAACATAGGAGGCACACCTACAAACTCCTGCATCCTTTATTGGGAAGACCCCAAAACCAGGGCTTTAAGTGGGCCGGGTCTCAAGGGGTCTGAGCACCGGCAGTTTTTTTTAAGGGGCCTCGAAACGGGTCTCTATCGGGCTATGTTTTGAGCCCTGGCACCGGCGGTTCTTTTTTTCCGGACTGCAGTGACAGCAGTTTGCTGTCACTGCAGTCCGGAAACAGGGCCGGCCTTAGGCATGTGCAAACTGTGCACCTGCACAGGGCCACCAAACCCCAGGGGTCTCCATGCCAATATATATCCTTAATATAATAATCCTCTGAGGATGGATATATATTTGCGTGGCGGCCCCTGGCAGGGATTTGGCGGCCTCCGGCTCTGTTCCACTTCCTAACACCCTGACCCCCCTCCTGAGCTCCGGGGGGCTCTGCCCCAAACCCCTCTTCCGGGGCCCCCTACCTAGGCTCCCTGCCCAGGGCCACCATGAGCCTAGAGCCGCCCCTGCCGGAAAAAAAGTGCCATGGCGCAAAACAGCCCGATTGAGACCCGTTTCGAGACAGCAGGCACATCGATGTGCGCTGCCCATACTACTCACTTCTCACTAGTGGACGTCATGCCAGGTGAGCGTTGTTTGGGAATGGAAATCCTTTAAATGGAGTCATTTTCTCTCTGGATTTCCCTTCCCTTTCCGAAACGCAAGAGCAGCAACATTGTGGTAGGGTCTCCAGGGCTTTAATTGGAAGCTTTTTCAATATTAATTGCAACAAGCCATAGTTGCAGCTTATTTATTTTATGCAACTAATAACCGTTGACAAAGCCAATAGTCCTGACTTGTTGTAGGTATGATGTTACTTGTTGTATCACATATCTGGAATGGATGTAATGACAGAAACAGGCATAGCAAAATACAAGTGGGGCTGCACACTATGCTAAACACAGATTTTTAGCCTAAGTGATTTAAAGCCACGCCCCTTTGAGAGACCCCACAGTTTTTTCATCCCACTTAAAGCCCTGTCCAAAACATTCTGATAAGGTAGGTCTGCATAAGTGAACACAAATATGTTAATGCACAGCACCGCCCTGCAATGTGTCCCTGATAGCAGCTCCTTTGGTTAAGGTTGTACTAAAATTAAAGGCATTGCAACACCTCCACCTCAAATCGCTCCGACCGATTGGCTTTGCCAGTGCTTGTTGCTAAACAAGTTTGGTTGAAATCAGACTAGCCGTCACTAGGAGAAAGCCCTTTACTTTAGGGTTGAATTCTGAGAGTACGGTGCCAGGTATAAGTTAATTATTAGCTGACATGAGGGAGTCATGAATAGAACAGTCTTTCCCGGGCAGCATGCTCCGGTGCTGGGATCACAGACCGGACTGCCACTTAGCGCATACCAGACATCCACGTCTTACACCGTGGTCACTTCCTCCCTTTGTGTTATGCGCGTTGACGCATGCTACGCAGCAGGTTTAGAGGCACGTGTCTCGTTTTGGCCACAGTATTGAGAAGTCAGCCTTCCTTCATGGCAGTGTCGTGTCTTCCCGTGTGTTATCATTGTAAGTCACATGTATGCCTTTAGTGCGTCTCTAGGTGCTGACTGCGTCTCCGCGTGGTGCAGGGTTTCCTCGCTGGCCAGGGTTGTGTCCGGTCGGTGCAGGGTTGGGTCTGTTTTCGACAGTGTTTATTGAAGGCTCCTGAACAGGAGGGATCGAAGCGGTTCTGTAGCGCCTCCTTCGCGTGACTGAAGTATGCGCGCTAGATGTTTTGGTGCCTGTAGGGCGCGCGGGCACTAATTCCTTAGCTGGGAGAGGCTGGAGGCTCTGCCCATTCACGCCCGCAAGGTGTGAGACTGAAGGCACCTTCGTGTTTCCTCCCAGACCTGTTTGTAGGTAGAATTCAGGCACCAATAGCTTCTTACTCTGTGGCTTTTTCGTGCCAAGTGATTCGAAAGAAAGGGCAGCATTGTGGGAAATGTGAGAGATAAAACATGTACTACCACACTGGGGGAGCCAGCGGCTTCCCAGGATTGATATCCCCAGTTTGATAAAAGAATGTCACTGCAGCCTTCCTTCTCTACTAGATTATGCCTTTATTACAACACTCTTTACCAAGCTAACATTTTGTTTTCTGTTGATCGGTGCATGTTGCCTTTCATCAATTGATATTAAACGAATCCCTTCTGTGAAAATTTAACTTCATTGGACTGCCAATTTCAAGTCATTTTTCTGTTCCACTAGGGCCTCGTTGCAAATCGTCCAGATTTTTCCCACCCTGGGATCCTAAAAGCTCTCTTAGAAATTAGGAATTAAAGTGGGCATCTGCAATTCTGGGTCTGATTACCGTAGTAATTCCTGATCAACCCCTCGCCCCCATTTGCAAAATCGATTTCGCCTGTTTTCAGCAGCTGAATTATGTGCATGGCAAACAGACCTGCAGAAGCACCGCAGATTTAATAATTCTCACGTGGCATCATCGGAATGATGAGGCTGCTCATAATGAGGGCCTTAGTGTTGCAACTTGCCCTGTATTTCACATGCCTGCGCTGCATTTTCATGTAAAAGATAGCAAAAATAGAAAAATCTACAAAATACTACTTTTTTCAGTAAATAAACATAAATGAGCAAATCCAATTAGAAACAGCTTTTCATTCTATTATAAAGCTTTCTAAATCCATCCGAAATTATCGTGAATGAAGGTGGAACTGTCATGTAAAAAAAAAAGAAAACAGGATTTTGGAGAAATTCTAACTCAAGTACCATCTCCTGGCTATTTCTTAATCTGAAAATATGATCCAACGGTCGGTAGTTTTTCCCTTGATGCCTCTAAGTGGTGTAAATTAATTGACATCTTAGCAGTACCGATATTCAAAGCAAACATTTTCTCTCCAAAACAAGATCTTAAATTCTGGCTGCCTTCAATGCTTTAACGAGGGCCCCAAATTGTCAGCTGTTCGTTTCCAACAGGCTTCAGCTGGTTTGAGGTGGAACTGTGAGGAATCAATTCTATTTAGCCGGGCCTATAAACATAGTTTCTTTCAAAAGTACTTCACTGGTCAGTTTCCATTGCGGTTACATGCATTTGGTGGCAGGCCAGATGTACAGCATCATACCATAGGACAGTGACGTTTTACTTAAATGGAGAAAGTCATCTCATTATTCCTCTGGCGTGTGTAAGTCACATGGCATGTAAGAACCCTTTGTTTGTGTTTTCTGGCCCTTGCCTTGGAAGGCCTGCTCGTCTACAGTTAAGGGCATCAGGCCAGGTGTGTCGGACATTGTGTTAAGTGCCAGGTACCGAGGCTGCGAGAGCCACCTCAGAGAAAGTGGATGACATACAAGGCCTCTGGCCTGCAGAGAGGCAATGCTTGTTCTTATTTGAGCTGATTCTGCAGTTGATACAATTTAGAAGTTTATGTTCCATATTACAATGACCACAGTCTTTCTACCTAAATAAAGCATTACCAAACCGATACCTTTGGCTTTTGTTTAGTGAAAAGCTTGTCTGTGATCACTGGCTTTGCCAGGAGCTAAGTCTAAGAGAGGGCAGACAGGCTGAGATTAGATGACCACTTGATGTGAATTTAGTGGGGGTGACGGTGACAGACTCCATTTCTGTTCCACATCCACTGGACCTCAACACATTTTTCAACATAACCTCCTACAACAATAAGGATAAAATCCAGATATTCCAAAAGCTCACAAATCCACTCGACCTCTACATTTCATAGGTGATTGTCTTCATACAGTGGTGCCCTGAATGTTATCCATCAAACTCAACTCATAAGGGTTGGATTCTCCACTTTGGAAACTAGGCAAATTAACACTCCACAACTATCTACCATCTGCCATCCTGCCTCATGAGCTTAGACCCACTCCAATCTATCATGTGTTGCAGAAGTAAATCAAGTGGCCAAAAGCACCTTCTACAACATACACAGTCTGTGCTGCATCTTTACACATTGCATCAATGTTATCACTCTTAGACCATGCCAGTGGATTATACCTGGGGTCCCATCTCTTCCTCCTGCGAAGATTCCAGAGGATCAAGATAGTGGATGTCAGGCAAATCTGACATCTGTGCATACATATCCAACTCTCTACAGTCCTGCAGGTTATCCGTTTGATGCTTAAAGCCAGGCGCAGCTCATTTAAAGATTCCTACTTTGCCCACTGGACTATCCCTGGCCCCAGACCCATCATCCTCCAGCTAAAACCACAGCATACCCCAAAGGAGGACCAGTTCCAGACTGGCTGCAATCCTGACTATCCTTCCCTTCAGATAAGTGTATATTTGTGGTACTTACTTCTTAAGCTCTGGAACTCACTACCAGTAAAGATAAAGGGGATCCATGACCACATAGAATTCAGGAGGGTTATAAGACTGGGCTGTTTCCAAACAAAATCTCTAAACCGTGTTCATGTCATCTAAGAGGAATATGCTAACCTTGTTTACTCCATACTAAACATGTTATGCTCCGCCACAGCACTCTAGGCAGAGGCATAGCTACAAGATTTCTGCATCACGACTGGAGCATCCTTTATACACAACATCATTAGTTTCGAAACTTTGGCCACACTACAAACCTGAACTCTATCTAGCAAAGACATGCCCCAGGATAAGCTCTTCCTGCCTAAAAGCTGGAGCATGGCAAGTATAAACAAACGTAACTCTGACTCTGGTATACCGCTCTGCTTCACTCCATTCTTAAACTCAGGCACAAGTTGGCCGCAGTGTGATTGGAGCCCCCCTTAGTACATTGTGCACACATCTCAGATTCTTCCCATATAAGGTACTCTATAAACCAATACTGTCCCAGCCATGCACAATAGAAGGAGTAGCCTCTTACTTGAAGATGGTGAGCAGATGCGAATGTGGATCTATCTCTAGTACACCCCTCTGCTGCTCTACAAGCATAAGCACAGCCACACGTTTGCCCCAGCACGATTGGCACGTCCCTCTAAACCTCAGGTATGACACCAAAACATTTCCCACATAGGTCATTATTTAAATGTACCCTCTACAAACCATGCACAAAAATGAAGTCACCTTTTACAGGAAGCACTGAAAGAGCTTCTGGGCCTCTTCAGGGGTACAAGGCTCTATACAAACAACACAATAGGTTACAGTACAGTCTACGTGTGGAACTTATTCACCAGATCTACTTTTGTTACTGAGATTTGGCTGATGTTTGTTTTATCTCTGCTTGATATGCTGATTATTTTATTTACTGATTGGCAAAGCATGTTGTACAGAGGCAGGCTAAAACGTGCCCAGTAATGTTGACGTTTCACTACTGCATTCCTCCCATGAGGAAATCCTCGGATTAATTACAAACTTCAGGTGTGCTCGTTGGTATGTACGATGATCCTGATCCTGTCAAACAGCCTGGGTGCTACCTGTGGCTCTCCAGGTACACGTTCCACTCTGTGATCTGTAAGATCGGCATGTCTGTGGTGCTTCACGCTTTTCCTAGCATTGTTTTGCAACCAGAACTGATGTATAGTTTGGTCAGACCATGCTGAGTAATTTATGGCTTAAACCCAATGAAAGTTGACTCCTGTACTCCAAGCCTTCCAGCTCCCATTCCTTCAGATGTCCCTCCTGCCATCACTACTCTACGTGCAGCCACCAGTACAGACAAAGGCAAAAGAAGCAGATCTACGGGGAAGCAGGCTGGAATGTAAGGTCTGAGTGGAGACTAATTGCATTAATGCATCAGTTAAGCAAATTGTGTTTATCTAAGTGTTCCGCAATAATGCTGTGATCCTTTTCCACGAAACCGAGATGCTGTCCCTCTTTTCTGGTGGAAGCTGGCCCTACTGACCCCTTCCTTCAGACTTGCACCTGGCTAGGCATTAATAGACATTCAATTTGGGTAGGCGGCATCTCAATTTTTCTTATAGATCTTTGGGAAAGCGAATTCCCATAAGCCAATCTCCATATGCAATGACAAGTTTGTTTGCCCTAGTGTGACACAGGGATGTCTTCGATAGTTTCCATTTGGCAAGGGCTCTCGACACCTATTCATTGGTAACGTCAATAGAGACTTGTTCTTGAAGTTCAAATCTGTCCCTCTGACATGGATTACCTGGAGATGATGGTGACTGATTCTGCATGTACAAACCTAGGGCTCAAACATTGCTCCTGCAGGTGATACTTCACTGCTTTCCCTGAGTCTCCAGGGACCCCAGTAGGTAGTCAGTCCTCTCTTCACCCTGGGAACAACCGTTAAGTATTGGCCCATTGAGCGGAGGTTGCGGGGAGGAGTATAAGGCAAGAGCAGTGTGGCCAAGATGGCCGGGGAGGAGAACTTCAAGATCTTAAAAGCGATGCACAGAGATTTGAATTCCACCCGTCTGGCCACCGGCAACCAGTGTAGTTGGCGAATGGCTACAGAGGTGAAACAAGTCCTCAGGAGGCCAAGAAGGATTCTGGCTGCCGCGTTCTGGACTTTCTGCAATCTAAGAATCTCTGACTTATTAGCCCCCAAATATAGCGAGTTGGCATAATCCACTCTCAACATTATGGCAACCTGGAAGATGACCTGCCGAGTACACGGGTCAAACTATCCTAACAATGATTTAAGCCCACACAGTATACCCATACAGACAGGTTCCTGCCACTTTCTTGGTGTGGGCATGGAAACGGAGAGCGGAATCCACCAAAAACACCCAGATTCTTCACTAATTGTTTGGGGATGGGGACATGGCCCACAGTAGTAGGCCACCACTGTTCACTCCACAGCTTGGCATCCCGCCCAACCAACAAGATTTCAGTCTTACTAGATTTGAGCTGCAAGCAATTAGCAGACATCCACTCAGAGATGGCCAAAAAATGACTCCGAAACATACTGGCATCCTGAGCTGAATTGCCGGAGAGTGTCACAACCAACGGAGTATCGTCTGCGTACGATATCAGTGTCAGGCCTCTGCTCCTAGCCACTGCTGCTAAAGGTTTAACATCCAAATTAAACAGCGTAGGGCTCAACGCTGAGCCCTGTGGCAATCCCTGTTGATTGGTATGGGTCTGAGAGGAAAAAGGGGGAGCCGACTTCTGAAAGGTCCTCTCAGAGAGGAAGGAGGCAAGCCATGCTCCCCACCTCCTCCAGCCGTTGAAACAGAATCTGGTGGGAGACTGTATCGAACGCGGCACTGGGGTTTAATAAAATCAGTGCCAACGTACGTCCCTCATCCAATGCAGCCCTCAGATGTACAGTCACTGCCAGGAGGTCTGATTCTGTGCTGTGGCCAGGACGAAAGCCATTCTGGGAGATATCCAGGATGTTATCTTCCAAGTAGCCTGTCAGAATGGAGTTGACATAGGACTCGGTAATCTTAAATATCCATGGCAGGAGAGATATGGGACGGAAGTTCTCCAGTTTGGTTGTATCCAGAGAAGGCTTTTTTAACAGGGGGTCACCATGGCTTGTTTCCATGTCCTCGGAATGACTCCTCTGGACAGGGACAGATTAATCACCTGACACAGAGGAGCCAGAAGCAGAGATAAGGAGTACATAAAATGTTCTGGTTTAAGGGGGTCAGCAGGGGAGCCTGATTTCACCTTGCTGCATTGCACACGCAGCTGTCCTGCGAGATGGAAGGAAAGGACGCAAGAGTGTAGGTGGTGCAGGGGCTGAGTGCTAAGCCCAGGACTGGGTAAGCTGGCAAGAAAGAGTTGTAGATATTCTCCACCTTTTTCCACAAAAAAGGAGGCAAAGGCATTGCATTGCTCGGCTGATGTAATGCGAGGTGCAGGGGGCGACCCGCCCTGTTTGAGATCTTTAAGTATACCAAAGATACATTTAACGGGGTTTTACTGCCCTTGATCTCGGCTACATAGTAGGCTGCCCACTCTGACTGAATGGCCCTGTGGTAAGCTTTGATGGCCACCTGATAAGTGGCCCTTGGCAATAGTCATAATCACATCTCCACACCCGTTCCACCCTTTTACAGATTTTACGCACGCTGGCTAACTTGTCACTCTACCATGGACTGGACTTGGTGTTACGACACTTAGACCACCTGGCTGGAATAAGTACGTCCAGTGGTTGACGGATCCAGTCCGACAGTGCTTTGTCAGCCAAGTCTGCATCATCCCGTATATTAAGGACATTTGTAGACAGAAGGCGTGAAATTGTTTGAACTTTAGTTTATGCCAAGGGAGCCTATAGGACGAGTGCTGAGCCACCTTTGGGGAGGGCTCTACCCCAGTGAGAACCATAGATATCATGTAGTGGTCTGACCAGCACATTGGGGCTGGGGTATTAACTGTGAGGGATTGGAGTTTAGAGAAAACTGGATCCAACAAATGGCCGCCACAATGAGTGGGACCTTGAACCAGTTGAAACAGCTGACATGCCTCGAAGTCAGCCAGAAAACTACTTATCTCGGGATCCAAAGGACTATCCAGATGCAAGTCCAGGTCCCCGAGAACAGTGAAATTGGCAGATCTCATTACCAACGATCTGACCAATTCTATGAGTACAGTTCTAAACACTTTAGAGGGACCTGGGGGCCAATAGTTCAGTAGTCCAGACAAGGTAAAGCCTGCACTAAAGGCAATCCCGAAGCATGCGCACTCACAGCCAACCATAGCCACTTTGGTGAAGGTGCAGGTTTAACAAGATTTAAAAATGACTGCAAGACCACCCCCCTAGAGTCTCTGTTAAGAGTCATGATATTAAAACCATGGGGGAGTGCCAGACCAGGCTCTACCACTGTGTCGGCTGATAGCCAGGTTTCCGTTAACAAAAGAGCATCAGGAGCTTTATCCTGCACCAGCACATAGACGTCGAGAAAATGTTTCACTAGAGAGCGGCAGTTCAAGCTACAAATCTTAATATTGTGCCCCATCCAGGGGGATTCCATACATTGCAGTGTAATGGCCCCAGAATCAAAACTGCAATGTAAACAGCAAAAAGGACCTTCAGGCGCCTTGTCCAAAGAATGAGCA
The DNA here is from genome assembly GCF_964263255.1 of Lissotriton vulgaris. Classification (NCBI taxonomy): domain Eukaryota; kingdom Metazoa; phylum Chordata; class Amphibia; order Caudata; family Salamandridae; genus Lissotriton; species Lissotriton vulgaris. Next base: position 857,126,716 of record NC_141689.1, read on the forward strand.
CAAGGTTTCACTGCCTCCCTAATAGCCAACAAATCCCCTCTAGGCAGGAATATCTCTACCCAAACTGCCAGCCTGTCTTGCGTCTGGCGGCGGCCAGGTGTGGACGGGCGTAGACGGGCTGCTTGTTTGTTCTGAACTAGGGCTGGCTGGATTTGTATCTGTGCATCTAATGAGTATCTTTAAATTGACAATAGTAATATTGCCATTTACAGCACCTAAAGGCTGCTCTGTGGCGTGCTCTCCTAAAAGATGTGGCAGAGGACAGTGTAGAAGGAAGCAAAATGCTTGTTTTTATTTTTGATATGTAGGAAAGTGGTGGGAGTTTGAAGACGTGGAGATGGTAAGTACATTCTTTTTTGTGTGGTTCTCACATGGTACATTAGCTTACAGGTGAGCCGCTCAGAGGCGGGATAACATCTATTCAGCGTAATATAATATGGTAACCAGGTGGCAAAACGAATAAGGGCACACTGCAATTTAATTAAGGGGGAGTAGACAGCAAATATAGTATATAGGTGGTGCTCCAAGGAAAAGAGGGTCGCTTGCCATAAACAACCCTAATATGCCCTCCGGATTGAGAGCAAACAGTATCTACATACAAATCCGAGCACTCGGGTGTTTACGAAAGTAATCATAAATACAGTAGTCTCAAAGTAATAGTCCACTTTAATCCAAAGTTTCAGTTCAGGCCCAATAGGTATAATCCAAGTCTTCCAAGGATTTCTCATCCTTTAGACCTGCTGACCTGTGACTGTGCCTGGTGCCGGTGGACTGTGAAAGCGCGGCTCTGTTCGTTGGAAGCGCTCTGAAAGGCGCTACTCTTCGCCGGACCCGCTCCGCGGGTCCCGCTTCACAGCTGGTCACTGCTATCACCTTTTCCTGGGCTGTAGGCAAATCAGGGCTGCGAGCGTAGGCACTGCTGGACTCTTAACTCCCAAGAGTCCCAGCAGCCTCAATCACCTATCCCACCTGGTGACGCTCTCCCTGGAGGCCACGCCCCCTGCTGCTGTTTGGAGTAAAGGCCCCGGATCTGCCTAACCTGCGGATTTCTCATCCTTTAGACCTGCTGACCTGTGACTGTGCCTGGTGCCGGTGGACTGTGGAAGCGCGGCTCTGTTCGTTGGAAGCGCTCTGAAAGGCGCTACTCTTCGCCGGACCCGCTCCGCGGGTCCCGCTTCACAGCTGGTCACTGCTATCACCTTTTCCTGGGCTGTAGGCAAATCAGGGCTGCGAGCGTAGGCACTGCTGGACTCTAACTCCCAAGAGTCCCAGCAGCCTCAATCACCTATCCCACCTGGTGACGCTCTCCCTGGAGGCCACGCCCCCTGCTGCTGTTTGGAGTAAAGGCCCCGGATCTGCCTAACCTGCGGATTTCTCATCCTTTAGACCTGCTGACCTGTGACTGTGCCTGGTGCCGGTGGACTGTGGAAGCGCGGCTCTGTTCGTTGGAAGCGCTCTGAAAGGCGCTACTCTTCGCCGGACCCGCTCCGTGGGTCCCGCTTCACAGCTGGTCACTGCTATCACCTTTTCCTGGGCTGTAGGCAAATCAGGGCTGCGAGCGTAGGCACTGCTGGACTCCAACTCCCAAGAGTCCCAGCAGCCTCAATCACCTATCCCACCTGGTGACGCTCTCCCTGGAGGCCACGCCCCCTGCTGCTGTTTGGAGAAAAGGCCCCGGATCTGCCTAACCTGCGGATTTCTCATCCTTTAGACCTGCTGACCTGTGACTGTGCCTGGTGCCGGTGGACTGTGAAAGTGCGGCTCTGTTCGTTGGAAGCGCTCTGAAAGGCGCTACTCTTCGCCGGACCCGCTCCGCGGGTCCCGCTTCACAGCTGGTCACTGCTATCACCTTTTCCTGGGCTGTAGGCAAATCAGGGCTGCGAGCGTAGGCACTGCTGGACTCCAACTCCCAAGAGTCCCAGCAGCCTCAATCACCTATCCCACCTGGTGACGCTCTCCCTGGAGGCCACGCCCCCTGCTGCTGTTTGGAGAAAAGGCCCCGGATCTGCCTAACCTGCGGATTTCTCATCCTTTAGACCTGCTGACCTGTGACTGTGCCTGGTGCCGGTGGACTGTGGAAGCGCGGCTCTGTTCGTTGGAAGCGCTCTGAAAGGCGCTACTCTTCGCCGGACCCGCTCCGCGGGTCCCGCTTCACAGCTGGTCACTGCTATCACCTTTTCCTGGGCTGTAGGCAAATCAGGGCTGCGAGCGTAGGCACTGCTGGACTCCAACTCCCAAGAGTCCCAGCAGCCTCAATCACCTATCCCACCTGGTGACGCTGTCCCTGGAGGCCACGCCCCTATCACCTTGTAACTTATATATTGAGTGTAGCAGACCGCTGCGCGGTAGCGCGCGGGTAGCGCCCGGGAGAAGCCCGGGACAAGGGCGGGCCCTCTGAGGCCCTCAGAGGCACGAGAAGGCTAGGCTAGGCCCTGTCCGCAACAGTTACCCCCTTATTAGCCCCATAAACTATTTCGGCTATTTAGGATCTGTACTTTTCCTTTGTGCACCTTAGATTCAAACCACTCATTTTCTTCACTAATGTTAGATAGCTATATTGATCATCTGAGACTTATAATCTGGTAAACTAATTCCACTTACATCTCCCCAGCCCCCTTTCTGATATTACTGGAGTGGGATGATGACAAAGAAATTGAGGTCTGGGAGAATATTGGTAGGAAGATCAAATTCTAAAACCAGATCGAACCCCCTCCGAAACAAGCTTGGTCAGGCCTCTAATCTGAAGAGTACTTGTCAGATTTTTAACTTGTGGGAAAAGGGCAAGACTAAAGCTGCAATGGAGGATAAAAAATCAGTGGTCCTTATAGAATCTGGTGTTACTCCCACAGACACATTGCCCAACACACCAAGAGAATTGCTTGAAAACAGAAAGGAAATTGCGGTTACCAGCATAACAGAATCTAAAGTGGTTCCTCTGACTGTCGAGAGTGTTTTCTCTCCACCCGTATTCTCCACAGCGAAAAATAACACTGAATTAGAACCAGAAGTAATTATAAAAACTAGGGATGGTATAGAAGAGGATAATATGCACATGGGGGAAAATCCGCCAGTTATCTCCAAACATACTTTAAATACTTCTTTGACAAAAGTTTCCTTTAACAATGGTCTGTCTCCATTGTTGTTGGATAATGACCTGTGTCAAAGGTATATAAAAAACGACCCGGTCAAAGCAGAGATAGATCTAAAAACTCCGCTAACATCGACCCACGCTGGCTTGAAGTTGTACAGTAGTACCCCTTCCAAATCTTCGCATTCAAATTTTTCCATTAGTCCTAATCTAAATTTGACTGGGATGGAGGCACTACAATGTCAGGGAAAAGACAATCCTATCTCTGACTCCCTACTTTCATTAGAACATTTATTGTCATCCATACTACAACTTTTGGAAAAATTTGTGGGGGGATCCGATTGTGTCTTGGACACAGTGACCAAGATTCTAAAGGTCCTATTGGCCACTCAGAAAGAGAAGGATATAGTCCAAGTGCAGCCCTCTTCTCCTCCAGCACTAAATGGGGAAGATATAAAAGATCAGCAGTCCAAAAGCAATAAAACTGTGATTGAAGTAATTGAAGAAGGAAATCTAAGTGTCAACGTTATAGAAGTACATCCCTCTGAAACCCCCCCCCCAAAACTAGGGACCGACCTTTTTCCAATCTTTAAGAAGCAATTGGGTGAGGGAGATATAGAAGTGGGGGAGGCTTCAGAAGAAAACGGCAACAAAGGGAAGTTACGGGATTTAAAGAAGAAGGGAAAAAACAAAAGAAAATTGCTGAGACGGATAGAAAAAAATAGGCGGAGGAAAATCCTCTTTAGAAAACACCTTAATTCATCCTCAAATAATGGGGTTCCCTACATTCAGGCGGTAGCTGAAAAGGAGAATAATACTGAACCCAAGAATAACATGGGAAATTTCGCACCCCTATCTGTGATCATGCCCGCAATATCCCTGAGTCCCGCTCCCCCCCTCTTATTAAAAGTAGACCCAAATATAACCTCCCAACAAGCTTTCGTTGCTAGGGACATAACAGGGTCCAACACTCCCACATTTTTGGGTCAAGATCATAAACCCTCAAGCAAAGCGGGCGCAACACTCAATCCCTTGGCGCCATCTTTCTCGGGAATAGTAGCAAAAGGAATTACACCAGCTGAGTCTAAAGAAAAAGGTATAGATACTCTATGGGTGGAATTCTGTCCCCTGTTCAATACCGAATGTATTTTGAACAGATCCCTCTTACTCAAATACTTTCAAGAATCGGCCAACTTGAAATTGATACAATCGGCTGACTTAGATAGAGTACAAATATTACAATCAGAAGTGGGGATGACAACTAGGGTGAGGTTCTACTCTAAGTTAGTAGCCAACCTTATTCTACAACGTTCAGAAGATTTACAGAGCAGAGGGATAGACGTCATTCCGGTTTTGGGTCATTCAGGTCAAAATAAGGTTTCTTCCAAACCCTCCCAGAAACCCCCATTCTCCCTGTTGCATGCAGCCACAGGGCGTATAAATAAACCTGGGGAACTAACAGAGCTAAAAATATGTAAGTCTAAGGACTCCCGTATGGTGTCCTATCTTGCCCCTCCTCCGCTATCTTACCATTCAATCTCAGGAATCGAAAGTGCCCAATGGAATTGGCTCCCCCGAGTCTTGGCAGAAAAAACCTCAAACAATCACTTAAATAATCAGGATCTTTAGCACAAAACTTTCCATAATTTCTTGGAATGCAGCGGGCATAAAAAATAGTCCAGAGAAACTGGCTTTTCTTTTATCTCTGGAGCAAAACATAATATGTCTCCAAGAGACATGGTGCCCTGATAAAATCCAACTAGGGAAGGACTACTATGTCTTAGAAGGCAGGGCTATCTTGAACAAAAAAGGTCATGCGAGTGGGGGGATAGCCTGCCTTTTATCAAATAAAATAAATTGGAACTATGAACATTGTCTGGACCCCAGTAATCTGTTCCAAGCAGTAACTATACTTGGGCTAGATAAGTCTAAAACTACCAACCGTCTGGTCCTGATTAATGCTTATATTCCTCCAGAAACAGGCTTTAATACAATACTTAAAAAGGTTTTCTTGCATGTCCAGGCTATCAGGGAGAAAGATCCGATGTCAGACATAATTCTAGTAGGGGATCTAAATAGTAAGATTTCCAATCTAAGTTTAAACTTATTCAGTGATAAATCGAGAGAGGAAACACTCTGTATTCCCCGGGCAATATTCCCTGAAAGCATAAAAACAAATAAACGGGGTAAAATAATTCTAAAGGAGTTAATAGAAATAGACGGGCTCATAGTTAATGGGAGACTCCCATCAGATTCCCCGGCTAATTTCACACACAACTCATATAAAGGGAAATCGATTTTAGATTACGTAATAACGGGGTTTCACTCATTTGTGCTGCTGAAGGATCTTAAGGTAATTAATACCCCACTAAGTGATCATAAAATTCCCTCCGTTTGGTTAAATATAAAGCCCCCAAGTTGTGATCAATGGTCACTGAACAATGACCAAACAAATTTCCATTCCAAAACAGGAAGGTGTTTTTGGAACGCGAAGGCGCATCGAAACTTGGAGGTAATGCTGGACGCAGCAATCTCCGATCTTCCGTCCTGGAATGGTTTTGAAATCGAAAACTTCTGCGTTTTTATGAATTCAGTGGTAGCAGAGACAAAAACACTCAATAAGAAAAAAACTATTAGGATTTCCCCCAGCCCTTTGAGATCTCTAAATGTAGAAATAAACAAACTAGTTAGGGCTCAATATCTGAATAGATTACCGGATACAGCACAAAAAATAACTAAGTTAAAAAGGAAAAGGAGAAGGTTATTGACTAGATTACGCAAAGAAAAGGAGGATTCTATATGGGTAAAACTAAGAGAAGCAGCTATCCACGGGGAAATGAGGCAATTTTGGTCCCTCATAGGTGAAGGGTGCGGAATGAGAACAAGTCCTGCCCCCATTGCCATTGAGGAACAAATATGGAGGGAGTTTGTCATCAACCTCTACGCTAGTAACAACGAAGCGAATCCTCAAACATGGCAAATAGATACGAGGGTACCATTAGAACCATTCACAGAAAAGGACATAGATTTGGCAATTAGTGAAATGCGTTTTTCCGGGGCAATGGGCCCGGATGAGGTGCCCATCAATGTATTGAAACAGAACAGGGCTAAATGGTGCAAGCTTCTCTGTCCAGTTTTTAACATTTGTCTATCAAGAGGTAAGGTGTTACCCTCTTGGAAGGGAAGCATCCTGGTACCGTTGTTTAAAAAAGGTGACCGTGTATCTCCCCAGAATTATCGCCAGATTGCATTACTAGATGCAGTCGGCAAAGTCTTCACAAGGTGTCTGCTCAAGCGGATAAATATCTGGGTGGAGCACTCGGCTGTTCTTCCACTTGAGCAGACAGGCTTTAGGAAAAACCACGGTACCCTGGATAACCTGGCAGCCCTCCAGGTGATAACAGATAAATATATCGGAGCCAGAAAGGGGAGAGTCTATGTGGCATTCATAGATTTCTCCACGGCTTTCGATAAGGTCGACCGACAGCTACTGTGGAGAAAGCTACACGATCTTGGCATGCCGCATGGTCTTTTAGGATTGGTTCAAGACCTACACGACAACACATGGTGTAGAGTATTATTGGGGGGGGGAAAGAGGCCTATCCCAGCTCATACCATCTGCAAATGGCCTCAAACAGGGTTGCCTCCTTGCCCCCCTGTTATTTTCCCTATATGTAAGTGACCTTCCCCGTATAATATCTGCAGGTGACGGTATTGCCCCTCGCTTAGGAGACTCATACATCTCTTGCCTAATGTATGCGGATGACATATTGATCTTAGACCTCACCCCAAAGGGACTTGACAATCGTCTCCAATTATTACATGCATTTTCCGAAGAGCATTACCTGAAAATAAACATCTCTAAAAGTAAGGTAATGTGTATGGAGGGGAGGAAAAAACTAAGATTAGAAAACATCAGCTGGGAATTGGGAGGAAAGAAATTAGAAAGAGTAGTATCCTACGTATTCCTGGGCAAGGTTGTGAACAGCAATCTAAGCAATAAATCACATATTGAAAATAGCACCCACAAGGCAAAAACACAGGGAAATGGCTTAAGAGCACTATATAAGTCGACTGGTAAAAGGCACTTTGATTACCTATTGGAGGCATTCCGGGCAAAAATCCCCCCAACTTTGCTTTATGGTATAGAGTTTATTGAATTAGCTGAATGGGGCTTCTTAGATACAGTTGAGGGATCCCTCTTGAGAAGCTTAATATCAGCTAATAATAGCTGTAGCACTGCAGCTCTTCGTCTGGAACTCGGGCTAAGAAGCAGCTGGGCACAGGCTCTGGCAGGAGTCATTCGCTGGGTAATATGTCTGATCAAGGGAAAGCCGGCATCATTAAGATCCCTAATTAAAAAAGAGTTGATGGGCCCATTAAAAGAGTACTCTTTGCTTATAAGGAATTATAGGAAGGCCCTCAAACTCTTGAATCTGGAGGAAGTTTCCCTCCTAGCCCTTTCTACTCAACAACTAAAGCTCACATTAAAGCATGCCACCTGGAAGTTGAGCTATGAAAGGGATCGTACCCTGACCTTACAAAAAAGGGGGACAAACCAAGCTGTTGATTCTTGTATGGTAAAACAATTACAACCCTACGTCACTTGGAATATGCCCCATGGCTTGCGCCGCTTCTGGCTACTCCTTAGGCATGACATACTTCCATTGAATAAGCTGCTAGCTAAATGGTACGGCACTACCAATATATGTAACTTTTGTGACAGCTCAGTCCAAGACTCCCTACATGTCTTGATAGTTTGCCCAGCTCTAATGACGCAGCGTCGGCAGTGGGTAAAGCCCGTATGTATCCAATTTGGTATTTTAAATGCTAAATCTTTGATTAATGCAATCATCTGTCCCCCGAATGAAATTTTCTGTAACAGAATTTTTAACTTTTTTAAATGTTTCTTAGAATTGTATTAGACGAATGGCATATCACTGTTAAATAGGTTGATAACATGTGGTGTTATTTTATTATGTTTAATTTGTATTATTGTAATATGTGGATCTCCACGGAGTTCCAAAATCATATTCAAATAAAATTGAATTGAAAATCCAAGTCTTCACATTAGGCTTGTAGTGAGTATCTTTGCCAGTTCTTATTCGAAAGGAAAAACAATCCAATCCAATTTTCCAAACGAATGGCAGTTAATATAATCGTCTTGAAGCTAATCCGCCAACACGTGTTTAGTCAATGGGTCAGTACCACGTCAACTTCTTCAGGGCTGGCACATTGGTGTGTGGGTATGCATCCATGTCATTGATATTAGGTATATTTGACAAAAATCCAGTAGAGGTCAAAAGATAGCCAGAGTCGGATATCCGGCAAGACTTCCCAGTAGGAAGAGTACTCCTTGTGTACTGGTAGCGTGAACCCCCCGCCAAATATACCTAATATTGATTATATGGATGCATACCCACACACCGATGTGCCAGCCCTGAAGAAGTTGGGATGTTCTTGGAAATCTTGTCATTACTCACTTCATTGCGAATGTTATATCATTATATTGTTTGGTTTGAAATAAACTTCGATTCGGCTGAATAAAATGGGATAATGAGACACTGGTTGTCATTTGACTTTGAACAGAGATTTAGGGCCAGATTCATCAAACCAAAATCCGCTCGCAAAGGGGCAGATTCTCAGAATCTGCCCCTTTGCAACCAGTATTTTTGCATTTGGGATGCAACATCCCAAATGCAAAAATCGCCCTAAGGGCATGTGTGTGCGTAACATATGTGCACAAATCAATTTCAGGGGTGCAACAGGGTGTCCTTTGGACACCCCTGCACACTTGAAATCGCAATCTCAATTTGCGAATCGCTAATTGCGATTCGCAAATTGAGATTGTCTTCCCATTCATTCCTATGGGCCTCTAGGCCCAAAGGAATGAATGGGGAGGTATTCCTTAATTGCGAGTCGCAATTTGCGAGTCGCAATTAAGGAATATTAAGAAATCGCTATTTTTTTAGTGATTTCTCTATGCATTCCATTTTGCAATTCCTTAATACCGAATCGGTATTTTTCGCTATTAAAGAATCGCAAAATGTGTTCTTGATGAATATGGGGGTAGGTCTTTACAGAATAATTGTCTGTTTCAATACACATTGTTTCATGTAAAATCGAATCTGCACAGAGTTCCTGTGACATTACATTGTGTTCAACAAATGATTTCCATGTGAATGCCCAATTCAGTTTCTACATTAGATACCTAAGTTCACGTGGACATTTTGGTTTCTCTTGTTTTTTAGGCCATTCTTAAAGAAAGTCGCAAAATGACATCACAGTTTTATGATTTTGCATTGGTGCAGATTTATGAATTTCAAGAATTCGCAAGATGTTACAGAAGTGTACTTGGAAACCATACTCTTAGTAAACTACTGTGAATTCCATAAAAAAAACGTTATTGACATTTAAGCAACATACACTGCAAATGACATTGCTTTAGCATTGCTGGGAGGCAAGTAGAGGGGGAGGGAGGGGCAGAACGTATACGGCACAATTAATTGACGTGACCGAGAGTTACATCAAGTTGGATGCAAAACTGTGCACAATAGCAGCACAATCATGATTGACAATCAAAAAGTCTCAAGTATGACAATCAGGTTAGAGGACCATATGCATCTTGAACATCCTGCATAGTATTTTAGAGGTGTAAGTTAGGGCTACTTTATACTGCTGCCACACACTATATGATTCAGAAAAGGGGGTGGTGATGAACAGAGTGTCTGAATTAAGCAGACCACTCTTACCCAGTCCAAAGATCAGGGCTTGATCCATCACCGTTTTTTAGCTCACTGCACCATCCCAGCTCAGAACCTGGCTACATGCAAATTAGTCTGTTCCTGTCCCAGTGCATGATGGGAACAGGGCAAACCAAACTACCAAGCCAATTCTTATACTGGGAAGGAAACAAGCTTCCGGGGGCCGGTTGCTGGCATTTCAGCAGTCGTCGGCCCGGCTTGCTTGAATCCTGATGGTGCAATGAGCAAGGGACTCACATCTGAGTATACCCTTCCACGCTTATGGTGGACAAAATGATTCAGAAAAGGGGGTGGTGATGAACAGAGTGTCTGAATTAAGCAGACCACTCTTACCCAGTCCAAAGATCAGGGCTTGATCCATCACCATTTTTTAGCTCACTGCACCATCCCAGCTCAGAACCTGGCTACATGGAAATTAGTCTGCTCCTGTCCCAGTGCATGATGGGAACAGGGCAAACCAAACTACCAAGCCAATTCTTATACTGGGAAGGAAACAAGCTTCCGGGGACCGGTTTCTGGCATTTCAGCCGTCATCGGCCCGGCTTGCTTGAATCCTGATGGTGCAATGAGCAAGGGACTCACATCTGAGTATACCCTTCCACGCTTATGGTGGAAAAAATGATTCAGAAAAGGGGGTGGTGATGAACAGAGTGTTTGAATTAAGCAGACCACTCTTACCCAGTCCAAAGATCAGGGCTTGATCCATCACCGTTTTTTAGCTCACTGCACCATCCCAGCTCAGAACCTGGCTACATGCAAATTAGTCTGTTCCTGTCCCAGTGCATGATGGGAACAGGGCAAACCAAACTACCAAGCCAATTCTTATACTGGGAAGGAGACAAGCTTCCGGGGACCGGTTTCTGGCATTTCAGCCGTCGTCGGCCCGGCTTGCTTGAATCCTGATGGTGCAATGAGCAAGGGACTCACATCTGAGTATACCCTTCCACGCTTATGGTGGAAAAAATGATTCAGAAAAGGGGGGTGCAGTGAGATAAATAACGGTGATGGATCAAGCCCTGATCTTTGGACTGGGTAAGAGTGGTCTGCTTAATTCAGACACTCTGTTCATCACCACCCCCTTTTCTGAATCGTTTTTGGCCACTATAGGTGTGGCAGGGTATACTCAGACATGAGTCCCTTTCTCACTGCACCATCAGGATTCAAGCAAGCCGGGCCGAAGACGGCTGAAATGCCAGAAACCGGTCCCCGGTAGCTTGTCTCCTTTCTGGTGAAGAATTGGCTTGGTAGTTTAGTCTGCCCTGTTCCCATGATGCACTGGGCCAGGGACAGACTGATTTGCATATAGCCAGGTTCTGAGCTGGGATGGTGCAGTGAGATAAATAACGGTGATGGATCAAACCCTGATCTTTGGACTGGGTAAGAGTGGTCTGCTTAATTCAGACACTCTGTTCATCACCACCACCTTTTCTGAATCGTTTTTGGCCACTATAGGTGTGGCAGGGTATACTCAGACATGAGTCCCTTGCTCATTGCACCATCAGGATTCAAGCAAGCCGGGCCGACGACTGCTGAAATGCCAGAAACCGGTCCGCGGAAGCTTGTCTCCTTTCTGGTGAAGAATTGGCTTGGTAGTTTAATCTGCCCTGTTCCCATGATGCACTGGGCCAGGGACAGACTGATTTGCATATAGCCAGGTTCTGAGCTGGGATGGTGCAGTGAGATAAATAACGGTGATGGATCAAGCCCTGATCTTTGGACTGGGTAAGAGTGGTCTGCTTAATTCAGACACTCTGTTCATCACCACCCCCTTTTCTGAATCGCCACACATTATATGACATTGTCTGCAGTTCAAACATGGGGTACTCAGTTCAGAGCGACCTGTTTTTAGGGTGGGGGTGATTCTCGAGATCTCAGGTACATTAAGAGTGGTTCCCAAATGTCCTTCGGATGGACTGGTATAGGCATGAGCTCCCAGTAGTTGGCCAATTGTTCTTGACAGTACATAGCGTCTTGTAACCATAATATGGCTTGAGGGACCGCTCTCCTCCCCCAGTGTTCAGCTAGTTGGCGCTTAACTAATATCAAAGTGTTACAGTAAACAAATGATGGACGGAATGCTGACAATGCAAACATTCTCCCTCAGTCAAAAGATCTGGGTTAAATCCATTGTTCTTTTGCCCACTACGCCTCCCCAGTTTGGACCCAGCCATATGCAAATCAGTCTTGACCCTGTGCCTCATGGGAACAGTCCAGACCAAACTGCCAGGCCAGGTCCTCCATGGACCGGAAACAAGCATCCTGGGTCTGGTTTCAGGGTATGTCACCCTTCTTAAGCCAGGCTAGCTGGAATCCAGGGGCACAGTGAGAAGGGACCCACGAATGGGCATACCCATCCCACTTAGGGCGAAAAGTGTTACAGCAAACAAATGATGGACAGAATGCTGACAATGCAAACATTCTCCCCCAGTCAAAAGATCTGGGTTAAATCCATTGTTCTTTTGCCCACTACGCCACCCCAGTTTGGACCCAGCCATATGCAAATCAGTCTTAACCCTGTGCCTCATGGGAACAGTCCAGACCGAACTGCCAGGCCAGGTCCTCCCTGGACCGGAAACAAGCATCCTGGGACCGGTTTCAGGGTATGTCAAACTTCTTCAGCCAGGCTAGCTTGAATCCAGGGGCACAGTGAGCAAGGACCCATGAATGGGCATACCCATCCCACTTAGGGCGAAAAGTGTTACAGCAAACAAATGATGGACGGAATTCGGGTTCAAACTGGAATGGCATGGTGAGCAAAAAAGCGATGGATTTAGTCCCAGATCTCTGTACTGTGGTGAATATATGACATTGTTCTGCATTCTGTCCATCAACTGTTGTTTTTGCATTTGCCACCCGAGTGGTACCGGTATGCCCAGACGTGGGTCCTGTGGTCTCCATGCCACTGGAATCAAGCTATCCTGGCTGAAGAGGGGTGAAACCCCAAAACCGGTCCTAGGATGCTTGTTTCCAGTCCAGGGAGGACCTGGCTTGGCAGTTCGGGCTGGACTGTTCTCATGAGGCACAGGGTCAAGACTGATTTGCATATGGCTGGGTTCAAACTGGAATGGCATGGTGAGCAAAAAAACTATGGATTTAGGCCTAGATCTCTGTACTGGGGTGAATGTATGACATTGTTCTGCATTCTGTCCATCAACTGTTGTTTTTGCATTAGCTAATATCAAAAGCATCATAATATCGCTTGAGGGACCGCTCTTCTCCCCCAGTGTTTAGTTAGTTGGAGCTTAGCTAGTATCAAAAACAATGCAGTTGGGCGACGGAGGGTCAGTGGCAGATCTTTGACATAGCCAAGGAGACTAACCAATGGAGTTAAAGGAATCTGATGCCCAGTGAGTTGCTGAAGTATAGAATGTACCTCACACCAGTAGTCTTCGATTTTTGGACATTCCCGGGCCAAATGTAGAAAAGAGGCCTGAGGTGCCAAACATCTAACACATCTTGCCTCCTTTCTCAGCCCCATGCACTGCAGTTGTAGGGGAGTGTGATATAGTCTATGGAGAAACTTAGTGTATAAGGTGCAATCTATAATTAGGAGATAAAGCTGCGCTTTGTGCACAGCAGAATGACAATTTGTTCAGCGGCTATGGGGGTTCTGTGTCTAATCTCCATTGGGCATGCGCTACGGGGGTACATACAGTTGCTTTGTCCTGCATTACCGTATAGAGTATAGTGATGAGCTTGCAGCGTGTAGGGTTGCAGGGGGTGCAGGCAAAGTAGGGTGACGTGAACGGCACGTGGCTCGGAGTTGGGTATAGAGAATCATATCCATCATTGTGAGCATTGGGATGTCAGTTGGCGCTGGTGTTGGTATGAACTGTCCGTCTGGGTACAGATCAGCGAATGTAAATAGGTGTTTGTTATGAGCCCGGGTTCACATTCCATTGTCCAACAGTGCAGGCACCGAAGGGTTGCACTCTGTAGCTATAGAGGGAGCCAATATGCAGTCAAGAGATGCACGTCGTCACAGTCCATCACACACTCACCTTACACTCTCAACTGTGTCTGCTGCTGTACGTGTGGGTCTGTAAGTTTGGCAGAGTGCAGTGGATAGCGGGACCGGTGAAGTCAGACCCGCCTCCACTGAAAATTGCGGCTGGAATTTGACTGGATATAACTACAAATGTAGATACTGGGCCTGGGCCCATAGTGCATATAATGTAATGGGTGCGTTGAGGCCGTCCTAGCTCAAGGGCAGCATGAGGATTTCCCACACTATTCTGGGCTGTTTTCCTTCCCAGGCCAGTGAGATCATGTTTGACCTCTGACGTTTAAAAATTGCTAAGTTAGCGGCAAGGGGAGATTTAAAAAGATACTAGAATTTAGGTAGCACAACCATCTTTGAGATTGCCAGTCGTCCAGTTAACAAGAGAGGCTGGCGATTCCAGGTCGGAATTCTCTCTTCCAGCCAGGATATTGCCCTACCATAGTTGGCCTGCCATAGTTTGTCCATGTCTTCGCTTAGCAGGCCCAGATATCTCACTGGTAGAACAAAAGAGGGTCCCCGAGAAAAATATAGGCCAGTTACCGGGGAGAAAGAGAAACCTAAATGACCCTAAAAAGGGAAAACACCTGCCTGTGATATCATGAAGCGGAAATATCTTATTTTAGAAAAGAGATCTAATCTTTGACAATGGATGGAGCTTCTGCATTAGACAATAGGTTGCCACATATATTTATCAGATTTATTTCTAATACGTACTCATATAGACTATCAAACATCTTATATACATATATTGTAGGCACTTCTAAAACGATACAAAAATATATTATAATAAATACAAGTCTTTCTTTCTTCTATCACTCCTCATCCATTAATTCGAAGTCAATCTCACCTATGCCACTCTCTGCTACACTTGGGTCCACACCGTGCATGTCCGCAAACAAGGTGCGGAGATTATGTGCAATTGAACGATTAATCACAAAACCTTTGTTAGGGAGAAATGGGGCCAGGCACTGTGAATTCTCAGTTTCAGTTTCAGTTTAAAATGCTTTATTCGGTTTATAAGACATAACAATATAAGCAAAAACCAGTACATAAACTTTTTCAATGAATTAAAATATTAAAAATCATCAATTAGCCTAAAATGGATATTTCATTTATCTATCCTTTTAACACTACAATTCATGAGCAAAGTTTTCCATCAAATAACAGATGAAAGAAAATATTTATTTCACATTAAAACCCTGGAATACATAAACATTTTTGTCATACAAATGTAATGCTTCTTCTCATAATAAGGCCAGGATGTTACCAGGTGGTATACCCTAAATCAAAGTATACATACAATTTGAATGTACAGACAGGTCAAATTTCTTGTAACACGGTCAAATAATACTGTGAATTCGATTTTGACATAAGCAAAAATACCATTAGCAGAAGCAAATATACCATTGCAAATCTGCTCATGTGAAAACCTGTAGAGTAAATGCTAATTGACATGCTAAAATTATTTTCTTTTTTATTCTGTGGGAAAATACTTCTCTCACTGGAAAAACTCCTTCCCCCTCCTACTTATTTATGCCTAATACCCATCCTGGGATAAAACGCCATAAACCAGGACTCTCTAGCCACCTCTGTCCAGGGCTTTTCTTTCAATCTGACTCCAGGTGTGACCCATCTCCTTTCAGTCAGCCTCGAGGCCATGGCTCCAGGTATTTCTTGGCATTCCTTTTCCCTTGAGGGTGCCAGGTCAGGTCTTGCGTGATGATGTTTGATGCGGGCTTGCAGCGGGTGTGACCTATCAGTCCACAGCGTCTTTTCATGATTTCTTCATGAGCAGGGAGTTGGGAAGTCTACTGCCATAGGTCGTTTTTTGCTAATGGTGTTTGGCCAGCGGATTTGGAGGATTTTCCTCAGGCAGCCATTGGTGATCTGGATTTTGTTGATGGTGGTCACTGTTGCCCTCCAAGTTTCCGCTCCACATAGAAGGACTGATTTTACATTGGTGTTACAAAAAAGCCTGCAACATGTAAGAAGGGACCCCCTCAAAAAAATAAGTTGTGGCCCAGGAACAGAGGGGAACAAGCAACAATTCTAATGTGAAAACGTTCCTGCGGTGGCCTACTAATTCAATTATGCAACTAAGTTTATAAATATCTAATCAGGTGACAAAAGATAGAAAAAAACTGAATTTATTCAAAACGTGTAAAAATTTATTTTTCTCTTTTTATCTTTCAATTCATATGAGTTCTGTTATCAATCAGAATTCACAAGACATACATTTTTCAATTCATATCAAAAATTTCAGGACAAGTACAGTTAAATCATGAATATCTACAACAAAAAAATTATGTACAACATACAAAATTATTTAATAATAACCCTTGGTAACACCCATGTCTCTCAACACACTCACGTGCTAACAATCATACCACACTCAAACTCCAAACTAGGATGGTGAAAAGGAACTGAATTGCTATTTTAGCAAGATGACAACGCTAAAAAGAGTTGGGCCAAGATGTCACTTAAGGCTCCCGTCGCAGGTCTACGCGCGTTTCGGCAGCTTAAACCGCCTTCATCAGGACCATTTTCATCATGACTGTGCAGAAACCAAGGGATCAATCACATCACACAGCAATAGAGTCACCAAAAAACGTCTTCAGTGCGTTTCAGGGGGCAGGACGTCCTATGCCGCCAGTAGGTAGCTTTCTTTTAAAGTTTGAGGAACTTATTAACTTTCTGTGAAGATTTACGGCTTATTCACAGAAGGTTGTAGTTAGGGGGAGGCTTAGGGCTTCAACGATCAGCTGGCATGTTTTACACCATAGTTTCAATGTACGTGAGGGGTCCTTTATATATGTTGAGGTTGTTCCACAGTCAGCCCCCCTATACAGACCGCAGTTTGGGGCCGTATATCCACACCGCACGAAGCCTCCTCCGCCAAAAAAGCCTGACCTTGGTTTGCATTATTAGGTCTTTGGAGCGGCAGATCATCTTTAACTGACTTAAGGCTGCCCCTTGACACTGCCTATGGAACTGCACAAGTAGGTGAAGGCCTCAACCTCTTCCAGTGCATTGCCTGCAAGAGTGACTGCAGATGTGCTGGCTGCTTAAGACCTCAAGATCTTGGGTTTTCCCCTGTGAATGTTGGTTGAGGCCAAGTTGTTCTGATGTGGGTGTCACCATGTCAATCTTCTCTTGCATTTGCAGATGGGTATGGGAGAGTAGGGCCAGGTCATCAGATACGTCCAGGTCATCGAGCTGCATCTGATGTGTCCACTAAATCCCTTTTCTTCTCTTTGCTGTGGATGTCTTCATGGTCCAGCCTATGGCCAGTAGAGAAAAGGCAAGAGCAAACAACCCTGGCCGTCTCCGGTCATCACTTGGAAGGCTTTGTGAGTTGTCCTCCATGTACTATCTTGCAGTGCATTCCCCCGTAAGAGTTCTTGATGATGCTTATGAGTTTATCTGGCACGCATTATTGGCAAAGGATCTCTCTGTCTATGCTGTCGAATGCCTTCTCATAGATGATGAAGTTGACATAGAGGGGGAGGTCTATTCCATCGACTGCTTAATGATGATGCACAGTGTTGCAATCTGGCCTGTGCAGGATCTATCTTTGCGAAAGCCAGCTTCCTGATCTTCCAACTGAGTGTCATCTTGTTCATTCAGTTCAGGATGACTCTGTTGAACACTTTGTCTGGGATTGATAGAAGAGTTATCCCTCTGAAGTTTGCACAGTTACTCAGGCCACATTTCTTGTGGATCTTGATGAGATATCCCTCCTTCCAATCTGACAGCACCTTTGTTGTAGAGTCCTGCTGCCTTCCCATTTCTCAGATGTTTGATGGCTTCATGTATTTCTTCCTTGGTTGGTCTGCAGCAGTCGATTGGCAAGTCCTTTACAGCTGACTTATGTCTAGTGGAGACTGCGGCCCAGGCTGGTTTAGCAGTTCTTCAAAGTGCTTTACCCATCTTCTTTGTTGGCCTTTGTTACTCATGATTGTCTTCCCAGCTTTGTCTTTAACATGTCTTTCTGGCTTGCTGTATCAGCCAGAGAGTTTCCTTGTTATGTGGTAGAGTTCATTTAGGTTTCCATGGCTTTCTGCTTCCTGGGCTTCTGTGGCAAGACCATTGATGAATCTTCTCTTGTCTGCTATTAAGCTTCTCTTTGCCTCCATGTTGGTGGTTTCTGTGTATTCTCCTTGAGCTTTGTATTTTTGGCTCTTATTTAGCTGGTGTTGACTGCACATTTCTTTTCCTTTCTCTCTTGGATTTTACGGAGAGTCTCTGTGTAGATCCATTCTTTATTCTATTATTCTAGTGTTGCTTGTGATCTAGTACCTCCTGGCAGATTGATGTCACTGTTTCTTTGATATTCTCCTGTTGACTTTGTAATGGGTCTCTGTCATACTCTAGTTTTTGCAAGACCTGAAACTTGTTACTTAGGGTGACTGAGGATTCACTCCATTTCTGTGCATTTTTGAGGAGGGTGGTGTTCTATCACTGGCATCGGTTTGTTGAATTCATCCATGCTTTCTTCAGCTTTATCTTTAGCCTGGCCATGACCAGGTTATGGTCTGACGCCACGTCCGCTCCTCTCACCACTTACACATCCTGCAGGGACCTCTGGAACTTCTTGGCAATTCAAACATGGTCAATCTGTTATCTGTTAAATGGTCTGGTGACACCCATGTTGCCTTGTGTTTTCATTTATGTGGGAATACCTACCACCAGACTGTTCAGGGCACAGAGATCTGCTAGCCTTTCACCATTCTTGTTTATGTTGCCAAGACCATGGTTGCCATTGACTTCTTTGTACCCAGTGTTGTTGCTTCCAGTCTTGGCATCTAGGTCCTCCATCCGTATCGTGATGTCTCTCTCGGGTATTTCTCTTGGATGGATGGGAGTCTGTTGTAAAATAGTTATTTTTCCTCTTCTTTGCTGTCATTTGTAGGTGCATAGCACTAGATAACCTTCATGTTGATCCTCTTTTTCTTTGTGTAGAAGGTCGCTGTGATGATTCTGGGACACTGGGCTTCCCATCCAATCAGAATTCTCTTGGATGCTGGCATTAGCATCCATGCTACTCCCTGAATATGTGGGGCGTTCTCATCCTTGTGTCCAGAATACAGCAGAATTCCTCCTGGAGCCAGTCTTTTCTGTCTGGACTGTGTCTCTATATGATCATGCTGATGCCAAGCAAGGCATGGTTGTATTTTATCATCTCCCTTGCAACTTGGGCTGTCTTGCCTGTCTCATATATGGTCCTCACATTCCATGTTCTGATGGTGATTGTCTTGGTCGAAAGCAGGTGGATCTGCTTTGTGGCTTCCAGGTATCTCTGGCTTTCACCACAAGGTTTTATAGTGCTCCGTGAAGGAGATTTCTCTTTCCTCAAGGCTGTGATGTCTTTTGGTTGACATTTCTGTAGTTAGGATGATTTATTTTGTGTGGTGAGGTAGCTAGCCTCACGCATAACCCTCTTCCTTTTGCAGCTGGGCTTGGGACTGGCCATGGTGGAGTTCCTTTCCTCACACCACCACCATATTTTTTGGGAGGTGGTGATCCCCTACCACTCTGGAGAATGTTTTACTCCTGTCTTTCTCAATATTAAATAACCACCCTCTTGAAGGATGGGTGTGTGTTGGAGAGGAGTTGTTGAATGCCCCTAAACATGTAAGTGTACGGGTGTGCAAAAACTTGCTGTGCAGTTCAGAATTAGAGCCCCACTTCCCACCTGCTTCCAGACCCTGTGAGTCTATTTCTTCACACAAAAATCTTCATGTAAATAAATCTTTTTATTAGTGTAAACCAAACATTTGCACGTGTAAGTCAACCTTACTCGAGCAAATAGCTTTGGGAAACAGGCCTACAATATTTTGACTCTGACCACAGTTTGAAGCATTTATCTCGTTTCTAAATTGTAAACCATTAATTTACATAGCAGTGTTGAATTCTTAATTTAATAGAAAAAAATAAACCATTATCTTCATGATGTGCCATAATCTCAGCACTTATGACTTGTATACAGTACTATTGTGGAACCGCACATTTTGTGTCCCACATCTTCTCAGTCATTGATCTCGCATTTGGTGTTGCTCATACGAATGGCAAAGGGGATTTATGCATAGGGACTTAAAGTGGTTTGCCCCAGATATACACAATGTGATCAAGTGAAGAAGTTCAGACTGTCTTAATCCTCTTTGGCCACCTAAGCTTTGGCCTATAAATATAATAAGTGAATTTGCCAAAGTAATTAATAAGTGCTTCCTCGAACACTTAGGTGAGAGAGCAATAGTACAATTAGAAGAATGATGTATAAGAACTCTGCTCCAATTGGGACTTCAGCATAATGAAAGTGCTGGCATATTCAGAGCCCTGCTGTGATCCGAAAGCGGTCCCGAACAGTACATATTCAAAAGTTTGTTTATAAACTGAACCTATACTGTGGTATGTTCTTAATCTGGTATAATGCAAAATGGTGGTCTAATCAGAGTCTTGCTAGAACCAGAACCTTTTCATAACAAGAGTTGTGGCATAATCAGAGGTAATATTATCACAAATGAAATAACAATATTAACATAATTTGTCACCTCCCTGAATGCATCAAGTGGAATGGGTGGATTCTTATATAGAGCAAGTAGTATTCCGTCACTTTGAAGAGTAAATGTTAAAAAATGTCAGCCCCAGAGTATTTACTCACAGACTGAAGTCTGATTTCTGGTTGGATCAGTAGTAGTGTGGGAGTAATATGCTGCTTTCATGGAGATGTTTTGTCACACTAGTTATGGCAGTTATAGGTGTTTCGATATGTGTGTGTGTGTGTTTTCAGCAGTCATTACCTGGTTGGCTTGAGGTATTTTTTTTTAGGATAGTGGGAAATGGTGTCTTGTTAGGGGCCATAGCATTACTTTGCCCAGGCTAACAATGTGTCGATTATGATTATTTTCCGTTGTTGTGAAGTGGCACAATGTGTGTAAAGAATATGGTGCTGTTTGTCAATTTTGTTATGTTTATTGTATTCTGTAAGAGGGAGTGGTTGTTATTATGATTAGTAGTGATGTAACCTCATTGATATGCAACTATGGGCTATATTGTGCCCCAGATGTGGGAGTGTTAATTCAGCCTCCTGCCTAAACTCTCCCGTTCCCTAGATTTAAGGATACAGGATGTCCTGTTAACTGTTTGTCTGCCGAATGAGCAATAATTCCAGGTTGAATCCCTTAAGAAATCGGGCATTACCAGGGCTGTCCTTAATTTTGGATTCAATTCTCCTAGTTATGTTATTTTCACTGTGAGTTTTTAGCTGTCGAAATCTTCAGATGAATTAAACAGATCTGCAGGTCTTATAATTCCGGTTAATGGCATTGACGCAATTATACCTGATCTCATAATGGGGTCGTATATAGAGTAACTGATCTATGTTGGATGTGTGCCCTATGTTCAGTGTAATGCATTTTGTTAGTTCTTTCCTAGTAGAAGGTGCTATTTTGTGCAGAGACACCTGCAGGTATCCTTCCCATCTGCACAGGGTCACACATGTGCATTCCGGTCCATTGCTATCAGTTGTTGTGTTGCTTATTATCATATGGCTGGTGTGGTACCTTCTCAACCAAGCATTGGCAAAAGCCAATAGGTCTCTGCTTGCTAAAGTATTGCTTTGTGAAAGCTTTTTAGCTATACTGTGCAGGAGCAGAGCTGCTGTAAAGCATGGCTGAGAGTTCACAAAAAAAAGTGCTGTGGCATGGCCAGTGGTGCCTCGTCATAGCACTTTTTTATATTGTTGGAGGAAGAGGTGGTGGGAGGCAACACTGAGGGTGGGGGCGGTAGCACGGGGGATGAAACTTGCAATATGATGCGGTCAGTGGTGACTGTGTAGGAGCGCCTTTTTAGGTCTCAACTATTCGATCCCGCAGGGATAGATAGGCGAGATTTTAGTAGGCAGTTCAAAAACACTACCAAACTTGCGGATTGCGCACAGTTCATGTGAGCTATGCGCGTGCACGCCATTGTCAACCAACTCACACCACCATTTGTCTGTGCCTCGCATCAGACTTCAAAGGCTGCCGCTCCCCCGCCCAGCCCCCGCCACAGCAATGCAGAGAGTCTGCTTTCCGCTGTCCCTTTGTCCCCCACCTCTCACGTTCTTCTCTTCCTTGTTTCCCTCGCCCCTTCCCTCGCTCGCTTTTTATTAAATACATGAACTTATTTCCCTCCCGGTGTGCCACGGCCTTCATAGCTCCACCTTTCTCTTTTTTCCCGTCTTTTCTGCTGCAGTTTCTCTTCCATTTTATCTCTCCTCTCCCTCTGTTTCACATCTTTTATCTCCCCCTTCCTTGGCATCTCTTTTTTTTCTCTCGATTCTACCATTTCGCCTACTTTACCCTGCCTCACTCTTTTCACTCTACTTTCTGTCTCACTTTTTTCTTTCTGCCGTTTATCTATTTTCGCCATTTCCATTCTCTTCTTCTCTCTTTCCCTTACCTCTGTCCTATCCTCTTTCTCCCGAGTTATCCGGTCTCCCCTCCTCTCACCGCTCTCCCCTCCCCGCCCTGCACTCTTCTGTTCTCTCCGTGTCTCCCCGGTTTCTCTACCTTTGCTCCTGGCGGTCTCTTTTTAAGGTCTCCCCTGGACGTCCTTCCTCCGGAGAGGCTCAGCCCGTACCCCATCACGCCTCTCTCATTGCCACCCCGCAGAACTGCCACCCCCCGGGCCACAGAGCTCTGCCTGTCCTGCCCCCCCATCCCAAGGGCCTGCATTAACACTCCTGACACTGGTAACTCTTGCCATTAGAAGTACACGTGCAGCCTTTTAGCTTTGTAAAGCAATTCAGTGTCAGAAGGGCATCGCTGTTACAGGACCCTTTCATCCTTTAGTTAGTTACAGTTAAAATAATGTATGAAACTTTACATCTGGCTTTTACTTCTTGTCTATTTTTGTATAGCGTCTAGTTGAATGCAAAGCCCCAAATGAGCCGCTTGGCGAGAAGCCGCCAGTATTTGCATGTTCTTATAGTGCCACATACAGCTCATAACTTTCTCTCCCCCTTCCCCCTGCCTTGACATCTTTTTCTTTCTCTCTCGATTCCACCCTTTCTCCTACTTTACCCTGCCTCACTCTTTTCACTGTACTTTCCGTCTCACTGTTTTCTTTCTCCGGTTTATCTATTTTCGTCATTTCCATTCTCTTCTTCTCTCTGTCCCTTACCTCTGTCCTATCCTCTTTCTCCCGAGTTACCTCCTCTCACCGCTCCTCTCACCGCCCTGCACTCTTCTTTTCTCTCCGTGTCTCCCCGATTTCTCTACCGTTGCTCCTGGCGGTCTCTTTTTAAGGTCTCCCCTTGACGTTCTTCCTACGGAGAGGCTCAGCCCGTATCCCATCACGCCTCTCTCATTGCCACTCCGCAGAACTGCCACCCCCAGGCCACAGAGCTCTGCCTGTCCTGGCCCCCCATCCCAAGGGCCTGCATTAACACTCCTGACACTGGTAACTCTTGCCATTAGAAGTACAATGAGGCGCTTGCCGAGGAGCCGCCAGTATTTGCATGTTTGTGTAGTGCCACCTACAACTCATACCTTTCTAAAAAGGCGCTTGAACAGCCCTCATATTTGAGTTCTTGTTTCTTGAGAGAATGACCCACAACCCCACACACACACACAACCCCCCCACACTCCCCCACTCTCCCTCGTGCACATCGCACACCATTTGTCTATGCCTCGGCATCAGACTTCAAACCACCAGCTACTTCATGCACGCCCCACTACCCCTACCCCTCCCACAAAGCAAGGCATTTCCCACCAGCCACTATTCGCGCTCCGCAGATCATAAACAGTCCCATCTGCTCGTCAATCAGCCCCCCTCCCAGAGCTGACTGTCCTTTTTCAAAGGCAGCTTGTTTTCCATTGCCGACAGGTTACAGCATGGGCTGTCTACCCTCATAGTGGCGCTCAGCTTTCCTGAAGTTCCATGGGTCAGTGCAGCCTGGGCTGCTGTTTAGACAGCTCCGTAAAGCAGATGCTGCCATTAAATAAATTTATTAAAAAAAGGAAAGAAAACAAATAAATACAGTTTTAAAGAAAGCTGTTTTAATGTTTCGTGTGTAGGGAGTTTTTCATGTTTGCTAAACACAAGGGCTCGTGTGCAGCTTTCTTTCCACTAAAGTCCTGCACCCCTCACCTTGAGCACTCCATGTTGCTCCCCTCACCCCATTTGCTTTCTCTTCTTCGTGTGCTGCATTCATTTTATTCCACTCGCCCAGACCTTCTCTCTGTTGCTCCTTCCTCCTGCCCAGTGCTTCTTCGTCCTTGGCTTTCTTTAGATTTTTCAAAAATTCTTCTCCCCAACCTCTGGCCTGTTGCTCTGCTGCACGTTGCTCTCCATGCCTGCTCATCATAAGGCGAAGTAACAGGAGGCAATCCATCCGTCAACAGACCTCATTTGCTAGCAGCCACAATTACTACACATTTAGGGAATGTAGCTATCTTGTTCTTTTTATGCAACTTCATAGAGTCCACATTTTTCATGCTTGTATTTTTCGCAGTGTTGTTTACTGTTTCGACTAATGTTCACAAATTCACTTACATCTGTTTTTTTCTTGAGATAATGACCCACAACCCCCACACACACAACCCCCCCACACACACCCACACACAGACATACCCCACAACCACATACCCCCCCCACACACATACCCCACCCCCCCACCCCCACACACACACACACACACCCACAAACACCTCACAAACACACACACACAACCCCACATAATTACACTGCACTCAATGCAACATACACTCCAAATACCACTCAGTGCCACATAATTACACGCCACACAATTACACTCGACTGAATACAACCTACACTCCACACAATACCACTCAGTGCCACATAATTATATGCACCATAATTACACTGCACTCAATGCAACATACACTCCAAATACAACTCAGTGCCACATAACTACACGCCACATAATTACTCTGCATTCAAAGTAACATACACTCCAAATCCCGCTCCATGCCACATAATTACACTGCACTCAATTCAACATACACTCCAAATACCACTCAGTGCCAGATAATTACACGCCACACAATTACACTCTACTGAATGCAACACACACTCCACACAATACCACTCAGTGCCACATAATTATATGCTACATATTTACACTGCACTCAATGCAACATACACTCCAAACAGTACCACTCAGTGCCATATAATTAACTGATACATAATTACACTGCACTCAATGCTACATACACTCCAAATACCACTCAGTGCCACATAATTACACGCCACATAATTACACTCTTCTCAATGCAACGTAAATACACTCCACATAATACCACTCAGTGCCATATAATTACACACCTCATACTTACACTCTTCTCAATGCAACATAAATACACTCTATCTGTCTATCTATCGCCCTCACTCCATCGCCATCACTCTATCTATCGATCGGTCTATCTATCACCCTCCCTCTATCGCACTCACTCTATCTATCGCATCACCACAGTATCACTCAGCACCACCACAGCATCACTCAGGGGCACCACAACATCACTATGCGCTACCACAGCATCATTGAACGTCACAGCATCACTCGTTGCCACCAAAACATCACTCAGCGCCACCACAGAATCAATCTGTGCAACCATTCAACAACAACTGGTTTAAAAATGTTCTCTCAATGTTTCAAGCTTTATTACAAATGTCACAAAAAGATGTTAATATTTCACTTCTGTTCCTGGATTTTGGTCACAATAAAATACAATGAACAGAATCTTCACAAAAGTTATTTACAAAAGTTTAAGCTATTGTCATTATAAATTACAATAACTTTTATTTAAGTATTAATTATTAAAATGTTTTAAGGCTATTGCTATTTGTAATATCAATACATCTAAGTCACGTAAATACAACACATGGCCCACATGCATCATTGTTTCATTTTGCACTTCCTAATTTGCGATTTTTAGGGAATCGCAAATTAGGAAATGCAAAATGGGATGCATGTACATTTTCTCAAAATATTTGAGAATCGGTAAAAATCGCAATTTTTACCGATTCTCAAATATTATGCGATTAGCAAAGTGCGAATTCGCAATTCCCATTCATTCCTATGGGCTAAAATGCCCATAGGAATGAATGGGAATTGCGAATTCGCACTTTGCTAATCGCAAATCCTGATTGCATTTCAAGGGTGGAGAGGGGGGTTCAAATGACCCCCCCTCCCCCTGCACCCATGAAATGTTGTTTTCGCATCATGTTGCACACACACATGTCCTAAGGACATGTGTGTCCGTAACATGAATGTGTAAAAAATGCTTTTGCAGCGTTTTTAACACTTTTTGCAAATTTACCGAGTGGTTCAACCACTCTGTAAATTTGGCACCCTAATTGCGAATTCGCAATTATGAAAGTAATCATGCATTGCTTTTAAGAAATCGCAAATTTGCGATTTCTTAAAAGCAATCGCATTTTTAGAAATCGCAAAAATGTTGCGATTTCTAAAAATGCTTGATGCATTCCAAAAAGCATTTTTGGAATCGCAAACGGCCGATTTTAAGGAATCGCACCGTTTGCGACTCCAAAAATGCTTGATGCATGTGCCCCATATTGCATTACAAATGCTATAGGTGTCACATTTGCAAAAGTTAAAACTATTGGCATTGTAAATGACAAAGCTATTACATTCACTATTTTCAAAACCAACACATAAATAAACAAGCACTGGCGTTGCCAATAGGTTTCGCATTTGGAAAGTTGGAGCTATTGGTTTTGTAAATGACATTTTATATTTATATATCGTTATTGGCATTGTCAATAACAATATATAAATATAAAATGTCATTTACAAAACCAATAGCTCCAACTTTCCAAATGCGATCTCGCGAGGTCAAAGCGCGTCAAGAACTGCCCTGCGAGCTCTGCCTAGACTTACAGTGGACTCCACGGGCCATTTAGGAAGCAGAGGAGGATACTAAAGGCCCTACTAAGCCTGCTTTACGCAAGCACATGTATAGACAACTCGCTCTTTGGTGTATACCGGTCGGCTATGGCGCAGCACCAAGCAGCCGATGCCCTGCTCTCTCACCGTAGGAAGCAGCGATAACAACAGAAGAAGGACTTATTGGCCTAGTTGGCGGATCTGCCCTCTACAGGGCTCCGGTAATGAGGCCATCTTAAAAGAGAAAGCTCGAGCAAAAATCAGGTTTAGCAAATTCAAAGTAACAAAAAATAGGCATTCACTGGTAACAGATATCAACCTCGCATACATATTGTTCAAGTGATAAGATTTAGAATATCGCTTAAATAATAATATATTTTTGCAAGAATCGTCACGAATTCTCTGGAAATCCATAATTTCGTTACTGTTTTTGATAAACACCCTCAACATCTTAAAAGGTTTGATCGCGTTTGGTGAGCAAGGCCATTTTGCTCTATAAAGTTGCTAAAAGGGGGTTGAACGGCCACTTTAATGCTCGTTCAGTTTCTAATCCCATAGCCGCATTTTTAGGGAAAGGGTGCCCGTTGATGGTAGTCTCCGCCTTCAACAATGAAGTAGGTAGGTTTGTAGTGATGTGAACTTAATGTTTACGTTTAGAGGTCATACTGAAATGTATAAACTCACGCTACAGCTCTATGTTATTTTTGTTACGCTCGCGTTCATCGAGTTACAGGCGACTGTCACTAAATTCTAGAGTGACCGCTCGTGGGTGAAATTAGACCATATTTCGGAAAGAGAAACGCCACGAGTGTGGCGGCCATTTTAGGAAAGGAAAGCGTGATCTCGTACATTGAAATGAGAACACGCTTGGTGTTTTTTCTTTCAGTTTGTCAATGACAACTGCTTTTCTATTTTTGGATAGAATGCTTAAATGGTCAGTGTTCGACAAACCCAATACCTAAACTACCGGACCTTACCTTTACTGAATTCGGTGGTACTTTTAATTTCATTGACATTGGAGTGTGTACATTGCAAAAATAATTTGTGCACATTCAATTTTGTTTCCTTATCTGGAGACGTGATGGTGTTAACGTTTCAAGCATGGCTGACGTGTAAGCAATGGCACATATTGATTGTGCGAAGATGTTTAGAAAAGAGCCTGGTGGTGGGGGGCGGGAATGTGAGCGAGGGGAGGGGAAGTGTGGGATTAGGGAGATGCACGGAGGGAAGCCGGATGGGGGCGGGAGAGCCTGGGGAGATGCGCATGCTTGTGTGGTCACGTGACCCGCTTTTGTGGTCACGTGACTCACATGCACTGTGGAAAAACCGCAGTGGTTTGACGAGTCGATGGAGCACTTGAATTTTCGCCTATTACATTCGCAAGCGAATGATAATAGGCGAAACCTAAAAATGTGTCATTTACAATACCAATAGCTCAAACTTTCCTAATGCGAGACCTATTGCATTGCAAATGCTTGTTTAAAAGAAGGGAGGAGTCGGGGCACCATGGACAACAGAAGGATGGAAGGTGAAGGCAAGCTAACACAGACAACAAACTAAGGGAGGGAATGTGGGGGCAAACCAACCTGGCAACAAATGGAGGGAGGGAAGGAGGGTGTACTAGGCAATCTAGCACGGACAGATGTGGGAGAAGGGAAGGTTGAAGAGAGGGTGGATGCAAGCCAATGCTGACAATGAATGAAGGGAGTGTGGGGCAAGCCAACACGGACAAGGGAGGGAAGGTAGGGGCAAGCCAACACGGACAAGGGAGGGAAGGTGGGGGCAAGCAAACACAGACAACCAACAGAGGGAGGTTAGGGCCAACACTGACAATGAAGAAGGGGATGGTGGCGGGGGACAAGCAAACGGAGAGGGTAGGAACAAGTGTGTGGAGAACTACAAGAGCGAACCAGCTGAAAAAAGACACACATTAATAGACTGCTTAAATCAAAAGAAAAACGTAGCATCTACAAAAATGAGTATTGGAAGGACACAAGTAATACATCCATGCAAGGGACAAACGTGAACAGGAAGAATGCTCTAGGCAGCTGACCAATAAGAAACAAGCAAATGAGTGATAATGAAGCCAACCATTGATAAGCAGTGGGGGGTCTTTAAGCCCAGTGTTAGAAAACAAATCTCTCAAAGTGACAGCTCTCGCACTGTCCAGGGGCTGAGCTGTGTTGAATGGGTGTGCTAATGCTCTTTCTCTTTTCCGTGTCTGGTTTTGTACCGTTTCTTATTTGTCCTCATCCTGCCTTGTTTGTAGAGATGATTGTGCATTAATGTTACAGCAATCAACGAAATGTTCTCCACAGCGCGATAACAGTTCTGTTTTGTTTTGTTGTCACGTTTCCACGTGTCACTCGAGAGGGTTTCGTGCTGATCTTAGGACGCATGGTGCGGCCAGGCTTAGGTTGATGATTAGTGGTTTCTGGATGCTCACGAGAGTTCTGCGTAGATGACGAAAGTCCAGACATTTTATAGCAGGCACACGTGTGCATAGCTCCGCACAGCTTTCTGTGCTTTGGCGGCGGTGACTCAGTGAAAGGCAGGGACATCTAAGCAGGTCCGGCTGACACACCTTCGTGGGCGACATTTGACATTTACAAAGAATCCGCGGCTGACTAGGTTTGTGTCGTGAACTGGTTTTCTCACAAGGGAAGGGTGTGTGTGTTTGTGTGTTGTCACATATTCATGTGATCTTTGCCTCTAGAGCAGGGTGGTGGGCGCTTTGATAAAATCCTCACACCAGATTGCGTTTTATGCTCTTCAGAGCAGAAATCACAGGCTTCAGTTTCCTCTGGTTGATTCTTTAATGTCTGACATATTTTCATCTTGCCAGTGGCAAGTACATATTTCACTGTGACTACAAAGCATAGGAGAACAAAAGGTAGAAAAGGAACGAGGTTGTTATGTGAGCAACTATGCCCCGTTCAGGCAAGAGACTCACGATTTTTCCAACCTTGAGAAATAGCTTTAGCTTTATTCCACCTAAAACTTTCTGCACTCCAGTGCAATTAGGGAAATGAAATTACCTCTGTTTTAGTTAAATCCCTCTCGTATTCCCTCCTTATGGGTATTCCTGTAGGGGATATGGTATTTATCATACCTTATAAAAACTGATACCCCAGGTTCGATATTTATATGGTGTGATAAATATCGCATATTGCAAGTTCCAGACATGTTCTCTTCCAAAGCAATATCTTTAAGCGCATGAGTATTTAAAATTCATAGACTCCTTATAATGCAGTTGTAAGTGGGTCCCGCCCCAGAGATGGGTTTCCCATACAAATCCACCCTCATTCGCGAGCAGTGTACTAGTGCTCTTTGCAGTGGAACGTCAGAGCTTGATTCTACCTCGAGATAGAAGCTGGTGCGGCCCACTTTACTTTAACTTGATTTAATTAAACGTATTTAGATAAGTTGAATGTGTTTGGAGTCTTTCATATTGCAAGTCTGTTCCTCCAGTCTGACTGGTGCAGACAAAACCATACAATGCATTGTTGCAGGAGAAATCCTGCAGAAGTGGTACCCTGATGCAGATTGTAAGTAATGCTTTTATCGTATTCTCTGATGCCACAACAAACTAGTAACAGCAAGCAACCAAGGTGGAAAGGGCACCGGCAGTGGCTCCAGTTGCAAACTATGAACAACTCATGTTCTCTATAGATGGAGAATGAAGATTGTCCCCACCCATGTTGTGGTTAAAAACAGTAATTCGTAAAATATTTGAGGTAGCACATTGTGAACAAAACAGGGTAGGTATGTGTGGAGGATTAAGCTTGCTCACTCCTGGAATCTGCCGTTTTAAAGATACAACGTAATCCTAGCCAACAGCATACATAATAAAAGCATAATTCTGCAAATGAATGGGAATCCATCTCCCTGGAGACTGGAGTGAAGGATTTCCACAGTATTATTAGAGACACATACGCATGTATTAAGCTATCATGCTTTAGGGGGATAGTGAGTGTGTTAGCAGCAGTTCTTTATATCTTTAGGCAGAATCCTTGCTCATATAAATTGAATCAGAAGTTCATTGTTGTGTAGAAAAAAGCTCTTTATTGATTTTAATAAAAACATGAACAGCCGACACGTGTTTTGCCCCCTATGGCGATTCGCGCCAGGGCTTTTTCAAGGCTATTTACACTTCAATTTGCTCATTGCAATTCTTCATCATTATTAGTATTGGTGTCCAACAAAAGTCCGGTATTTCGAAATATCAATTTGTAAGGGGAATCCCTAGGTTTTGAAGTCAGGAGCATGCCGTTCACTCCTTCCGCTTTCGCGTGTGTGAGTGTGAACAATTACCTACTGCGGATAGTTCGTGGTACTCTAAACCCTTAATGCAGCTAGTAAGGCAGCTTTTGTTCTTATGAGTGGATGATCGGATAATGTACAGAAATGTAATTTAAAAAAATCAGTGCAAATACTTATAGAAGTACTGCAAGAATTAAACCTAGAAAAAAATCTAAGTAAAGAAATCAAATAAGAATTGTAAAAACCTTTGAAGGGGTAGCTCGCCTGTAATATAAAACAATAACACTTTCCTTTTGCTGTAATGAGCCTAGAGGAGGGGCGCCCTTAGTAGCGCCACGGGGCGGAGCCTCCTCCAGGGGTCTGGTCTTCAGAAGAGGGGCTGGATAAAGAAGGGATGGCCCAATTGATGTCATCTGGAAGAAACGAAATTTAGCAGATTATTTAAAGGGTGGCTCTGGCAGTTTCGTTCTCTTTGTCTCCTCGGACCACAGCAGGGCCACAGGATCGTCGCCTAGCAAGCTTAAATAGCAAGGTACATTGCTTGGTAGCGAGATAGCTCTCTCCATAAACTGACCAACAATCACAAGGTGGGGAATAGTTTATTGCCGGGAGTCTCCCGTGATCAGGTGTCCCGGTGCCAGTGCTTCTTTGATAAACAGCGAGGGAAGGTGCCCAAATTGTTTCTGCTCCAGGGCTCACTATTCAAGGGTAACTGCACAGTGGGGGCAGGTGTTCATATTTTTGCTGTTCCAAGTCACAATATTCAATGAGAACTGCCGGTCCAGGGAAATAACTTACTGCACAGTATAGGCAGTCGCTAGCGTCAATTGCGCAATGCCCAGTGGGGCAAATGCGGTAGGCAATGCCTCTTTTCTAATGGTGAAGGAGATGGGCAGGTGATGCAGTTGTCACTCACATTTTGGCAGAACTTTTTGCACAGTACAAGCAGTCTCTAACGTCAATTAAGCACTGCCCAGTGGGGCCAATGCAGCATGCAAGGTTGCTTTCCTAATGGTGAAGGAGCTGTACAGGTGATGCAGTTGTCAGACCCACTTTTTGGCAAGCTCCCTTTGGGAACGGCCAGGTATTGCTTTAGGAACGGGCAGGTGCGTTATGCGATGCCCTGGATTTCATGTACTGCAACTATTCGCTGTAGCACGTTGTGGCCTGCCGGCACAATGTGCACAGTGGAGTATGGACAACTTGAAGCTATGCTTAACGGCAATGACAATTTTAATTTCCTAAGGCCTTTAACATATAAGTGTCACAAGAGTGTGATGCCATGCATACTAATATAAATATCCAAATAGGATACTAGTACTGTAGTACCGGGTTATGATGAGCACTGTCAGTGTTGGGGCCTGCTAGCACAGTGTGCTCAGCAAAGTTTTCAAAAGTAGGGACAACTTAATGCTATGCTTAAATTGCAATGACAATTTTAATTTCCTAATGTTTTTAACATTCGAGGGTCACTACAGTGTGGTGCCATGTGATGCCATGTATCACTTTTAGGCAAAACTTATTGCACAGTACAGGCAGTCTCTAACATCAATTAAGCACTGCCCAGTGGGGCCAATGCGGTAATCAATGCCCCTTTCCTAACGGTGAAGGAGATTTACAGGTGATGAAGTTGTCAGACCCACTTTTTGGCAAGCTCCCTTTGGGAACGGACAGGTAGCCCTTTGGGAAGGGGCAGGTAGCTGAGGGCTGGTGCGTTATGCAATGCCCTGGTATTCATGCACTGCAGCGCGTTGTGGCCTGCCGGCACAATGTGCGCAGTGGAGTGTTCAGGAGAATGGACAACTTGAAGCTATGCTTAACGGCAATGACAATTCTAATTTCCTAAGGCCTTTAACATAGAAGCGTCACTAGAGTGTGATGCCATGCGTAATAATATAAATAGCCAAATAGGATACTAGTGCTGTTGTACCGGGTTATAATGAATTAAGCACTGTCAGTGTATATGTATGGCACAGTGTGAGCAGCAAAGTGTTCAAAAGTAAGGACAACTTAATGCTATGCTTAATTGCAATGGCAATTTTAATATCCTAATGTTTTAACATTTAAGGGTCACTACAGTGTGATGCCATGTATAATAATAGAAGTATCCAAGAAGCATACTAGTACTCTTGTAGTGGTTGATGGTGAATTAAGCACTGTCAGCGTTAGGGGGGGGAGGGCAAGTGTGCCGGGGACCTTCTCACCCTGTGGCGGACTGCTGACAGTTAACAACAAAGGGGGGATGCACAGCAATGGAGGTGCAGCCATTCCATGGACTCCAGAAAGGGGTAGATTCCACGTGTGCACTGGGTAGGCGGGGAGGATGGACAGACCTGCCAGTGGCCCTGGACTCTACTGCCCTAACCCACAATGTATGGACTGAGTAGAATTTTGGGGAGGCTGGCTGTGTTCAGGTACCCCGGTGGGCTGGTGCGGTATGCGGTGCCCAGGTTGTCAAGTAATGCCACTGTTGGCTGTAGCGCGTTGGAGCCTGCCAGCGCAACGTGCACAGCGGAGTGGAAGATGTGGGCCGAGACGGCCAAGTTCAAATGTACGGCCAAGTTCTAGTGTACGGCCGAGTTAAAAGTTAAAGTGTAATGTTGTAGCTATCTTCCTTACTGCCGTTGACATTATTATGCTGAGAAAAAGTGAAGCTGTGAATAATTGTTATCTATCCTTTTTTTTTTTTTTTTTTTTTTTTTTTTTTTTTTTTTTGTTATCTATCCAAGAAGGATACTTTTCTCTGGTAATGGCATGTGCTGAATTACTTGGTTTGATGTGAATAAAAGGCTACACCGTGACCAAATGCAAAAACAACAGTTGATGGACAGAATGCAGAACAATGTCATACATTCACCCCAGTACAGAGATCTGGGCTAAACCCGTCGTTTTTTTGCTCACCACACCACCCCACTTCAGACATGGCCATATGCAAATCAGCCTTGACCCTGTGCCTCATGGGAACAGTCCAACCCGAACTGCCAAGCCATGTCTTCCCTGGACCGGAATCAAGCATCCTAGGACCAGACCAAATACTTGATTCTGAGAGTTCTTGGGTGTAGCAGGCGTATCTAGATAGCAAAATATTCATTTTATCACATGGCTTGAGGCTTCTAGTAATCATGCATGAAACTTGTCTCAGAAGCATGAACAGAAGTTTGATATAAATCTGCTGATGTAAACATGTCTTCCTGTAAAGTCATAGCTTCTGGAATAAATGTGGCGCAAACACCGTGGGATCAATATAACTCTTTAATCAGTTGAACTCACTAAGTCAAAGTGGATATGGACTGTGCATCATGCAAGCCTTTAAGCTTCATATTCTTTTAATCCTTTAACAGCATCCAAGTTTGATTGGTCTAGAGAATCTGGACACTTAGTTCTTGTGTATATATGTATGTGGTATTTGCATAGCATTATCTAAGTCAAAAGGGCGCAGAGCACTCTACACAATGCAAGGCAGGAATACAGTTAACAAGTGATTGGAGGAGTACTTTGTATCTTGTGGCCGAAGTGACCTGTTACTGCATCGTGATGTTGTGTTTTTAAAGAGATGTACCTTCACTCTTTCCTAAATTGGAGCAAAGTTATAGAGGTCCTCCTGAATGCCAGGACTTTTTTGCATATCCAGTGGCATAGCTTTTTTGGTGGTGATGGGGGCGGACCGCCCAAAGGCACTCTTTTTGTAGGCGGTGGAGGTGAGCAAGTCGTGTCTGTCGACTTCCACCATCCCTCCGCTTTCGAGAACAAGTCGTGGATCGGCCGCAACCGGAACAAGCCGGCTGTCAGACAACAACCCCCCCCCCCCATTTAATCTGCACCAGGCGGCAAACTTAGCCATCCTGGGTGGCAGTAAGTCTAGCTACGCCATTGGATATATGAGGGACGCATAATGGAGAAACCCTGGTGCCTTGTTTTTTAGGTCTCGCCTGGCGTTAGCAGCGCGCATGCGCTGTCTCGCCATGCGATGGCTTTTTGTAATCAATACGCTTATGGAATCTTACAGAAGCCCCACCCATCTTTTTCATTTGCTGGCATTATCCTCCATGGTAAACTCTGAAACTTGATTTAAAAGGAGGCGTCTTAGTCCCTCCTGGTTACCGCCTTGTCCACTTTTGGCCCCGCCAACTGGGATTGGATCTTTTACTCCGCGGTGTGACACAGTATCTTCTAATTTGTCGGTGAGCACTTTCTTTTTCCATCCCCACAATGGCGTGGCAACAGCTTTTTAGGTCTTGCTTAGGGCCGCGCTTGTTTCTGTAGGCTATTACACAAGCCAGCACGTTCGCGGGCATCAGGCAGCAGTACTAAGCGTCAGCGAGCATATTCTCTTCACGTGCCCCCAGCTGCTACTTTCTTTGAACTGTTCCTTGTGCAGATACACTCGCACGCTTCACCCAGAAGCGTCATTGCTAATCAGTAATAATCGCGGCAGGACCCGCTCCTTCATACACATGGATTTTTTCTGGTCCTTTTACTAAGCTTACAATGGTGGCACTTGCACTTTAGATTTAAACATGTAAAGTTAAAGCGCGGTGCCTCCATTGCTTCAAAAGTGAAGAAATTGATTTTTTTTCTATTGCTTTACTTTTGAAGCAGTAGTGGCACCGTGCTTTAGCTTTACATGTTTAAATATAAAGGGCAAGTGCCACAATTGTAATAAGGTTTCATCATGTCGACCGTGCCCCAAACTTTCATTTATACGAGCGCCGCTTTCCTTTACAGGTTTGCGGCAGCCACCATCTTTCCCCGCTTCCAATGAGTTTTCAGTCCTTTTTCTGCTTCCATATGCCCTCCCACCCTCGTCAGGGCCAGGCTGGATGTGATTGGCTCGGGATGTGGTCCTGCTTTACATTGCGACTAACTTTTATTTACACGGGCGCCGCTTTCACGTTACAGCACTGCACCAGCTTTCATTAATTCACAGGGTTGCACAGCCGCCATCAGTGTAATTTCCTTTGTGTGCCCTTAATATATGCAAAAATAAGCAGGCAGGGTTGGCAGGGAAGGGAGGAACAGGCCAGCAACACATGCAAACGTATCCATATTTTTATAGGCTGACGCTGACAGATTCTCGACTTGAAGCTCACAATGGATGCAGAAAAACGACACAAGCCAAGGCTGGCCAGTTCCACGCAGCTAGCGACTGCCTGCAGCACTCAACCTACCGACGTTCCTCTGCAGAGTTCGAGCTTTCAGTCTGTCGCAAATGATCACGTCCACCATTTCAGATTTTTTATCATAAGGCCACTCCCATTCTTTCCACAGAACACGCGGCACTTGCAAAATACATCCAACACATAAAGGGATTTTAAAAGATTGCAGGAAAATATGGACTCATCCATTTACTATCTGTTGTCACGCTGGTCAAAGCATGAGTTGGTTTTTCAATAGTACATTAACTAAAGGCTGAACGTCTTAAACACAACACACGTGGTGTACGGTATGTAATGTATGTTGTCACCTCCAGGGCACGCATCCTTAAACAAACAGTGAGAAACTCCTAAATGGGGAGAGGATGTAACCTCATGGCTCGAGCTGCTGACTTTTGGAGCTGGGGAACCGGGTTTGAACCTTGGCATCCTGTGATTCTGGGCAAATCACTTAATCTCCACGTAGAAGCGGCACGTGCAAGACACTAACATTAATGACCTCCAAGGACCATGTAAATTTGAAAATGTTGCAGTTGCCTGAATCCTGTGCCTGAGAGTCTTTTACGCTTTGCAGTAAATGTTTGTATGTGACTTCCAGATTTTTTGTGTGGCTGACTTTGGCAGTGTAAAATTGTTGTGTGCGCTGTGAGAACAACTGGACCTCTGCTGACACTGCACACATGTGCATTGAAATGGGAGTTAACTGTAGCGCTTGGCAACAGCGCCTACAACAACATTATTAGCCCATCTGTCATAGCACAGATGAAAGAAAATTACAGCCTGCAGCAGGGTGACATTTCACTTCGGTGAGCAGCCACCTTGGTGCCGGTACAGGCAGGCACTTTTATTTTTATTGCGCAGGTGGATGTGGTACGAACATCCACTGAGCACTGAGGTCACCTCTGGTCAGATTTAACCCCTGAGGCGGTATGCGGTACTGGTTGGCTGCAGTTGTCATCAGAATTTGTATTCAATGTTGTGTGCTGCTTTATGTAGGCATTCCTTTCTCACATGGTTGTACCCAACCCCCTTCATTTCTGATGTTGTCACATTCATGTCTTGTCACGAACACCAGCTTGTTTTGGCTTCCAACAGCCTGACCAAACAATCGCCTTATTCTGCTAACTTCCACTTTGCACTATTAACTTCTGCGCGCTGTACACCGGCTGACTGTGCTTGCTAACTGTCGGTGCTGGTAAAATAAAGCCCTCACAGACCCATCAACTCTAGCTCATTCCACTACCCCCCGAAAACTACCAACGTAAAACTAAAGTGCATATACTAGGGGGCTTATTTACAAGACACTTATGCCGGAGGTGCGTCACTTTTAACCTGGGAAAAAGCATTGGACCTTCGGTGCAGGGGGCTTTTAAATAAGCCTCTGGGTGTATAGGGTTACATTTTATTTTACTCCACGTGTCTGTTTATGCGTGACATTGTCTTAATGTATGCCTGTGGGGAATACATAGACTGTATGTACCAGTGTATAGTAATTGTATAGCTATTCAATCCCTGGCAGCACAGCACCCAGAAAAATATCGGCCTTGTAGCGAATTTCTCACCACTCGTCCGCGACCTATTAACTAGGATTGATTTGGCGGGCCAGACTGACCGCTTACTGGGGTGGATGATATATTAAATTAGGTTGCAGCATCACTAGTTACTGAATTAACAAATGACATGCGCTACTATGGCAAGTGCAGTGTTTATTTAAAAAAATTGTGTTTTCTGAAACGTACATTCTTGCAAGGAACATTGCCACCTTGATCAGGCCCATAGAATTTAGTCTTTAAACCAATTGCAGTGAGCTTTTATGAAATATCGGGGGCTCTACTGTAGTCCGGATGCACTCTAGTTGAACCAAAGTCCTGTTTTCTCAAACATGTGCAGTTCTGTATTATAAATGGACTACGCTCATAGCTTTGCTAAAAGTACTGAGTTTAGTGGGACTCCACATCATTAAAAACCCTACATGCCTCAGTAGTCTAGTAAACATCCATCTTACACAACTGCTTATTTGTCTGGCGCTGCTAAACCCCTACTTAATGATGTTATAACCCAGATATCGGCAAACAGTTGTTTCTTAAAGGGTTACAATAAGTCATATGCAGGTTGGAGTCTAGCATTGGATGGGGATCAAAAAGTAAACGTTGACAATTAACTGTCTTGTTACTAAGGACCGGTAAAAACAAGAGGACGTGGTAAACATGCTGCGAGAGCTAGGAAAGAAAGAAGAATATATAGAAAAGAGAGAGAAAACCAAAAAGACTCAATAATACATAGTTAAAATACAATACCATTAGCAAAGCAAATGGCTTTAACTTAAACAAAGGCAGAAATATTGCATTTCCAATGCTTGTTTTCTTTTGTGACTTACTGAAATGTGTTCAGTCCTCCTTGAAAACAAGATATATATATGTTGGAAGGGGAGAACTATTTTGCCTTCAATTTTCATGCTTTAAGATCGAGAACGTTTAGAAAGAAATGAGACAAAAAATCTCATAGATTTTGCGGATGCCAATTTGAGCAAAGACAGTCTTTACCTAACCATCAAAAACCCAAACTGGGCAGACCAAGGGTAAGTTCTAGAAGATTTGAAAAAGCACGTTTTGGGAGTCTAAAGCTCTTCAGGAGACTACTTGCATGATGTTTACCTATCACCTTTCCATCAACCTTGTTGTGTTCTGCTGAAATCATTGAATGATGATTGTTGGCTGTACAGCAGGATTAGCCATGCGAAGCTAAACAAGCCATAACGTTCAGAATTAAATTTACATCCCTCAGAAATGGAAAGATGCATCTGTCCTCTGAGCAGCAACTATAAGGTGATCAGCCATTTACAAGCTTTGTAGTTTCTGAAGCAGGGACATTTTTGATATTGATAGAAGAATTTGCCCCAACATTTTGGGGGCGTCCAGGCAGAACTGAAATCCTTTATGCCATCAGTTTTAGAGAGAGAAACCAAATGAATGAGATTGTGGCTCTCGTCCTGAAAGAACTAAAGCAAACAACGGAAAGAATGAGAATTCCTTCTGATGGTTCCAGAAGAGTAGGGAATCCGACTTGAGAACTTAAAACTGGTGTTATCAGTCCATTGTTGACCAGTTTGAGTTCTATAACTGGTTATTGTGACAAAAGATGGTAAAGCTTAAAGGTCTCCTTCAAAGGAACCACTGAAGAACAAGTCGGTAACTTTTCATGCTGTAATCAACTGCAAGATTGTCCACTTACAGTATAACTTCCAATGAGCATCATCTTTTGTGATATCACAGATGTTAAAAGACCCTGCGTGTACCTCTAATGAATTGATGTGGAACAGAACTCATCTAGAGACCTTGCTTTACCAGTCGAGAACTGGTCACATAGAATCTGATCTTCCTACATCAGATTGTAGGACTATGTAGTTCTCCGTATCTAACAAAATTGCCTTACCACACCAAGTGTTGAAATGGTCTTGCCATAAGATTAATTCCGTTTGGCATATCCTTCTAAAGAAGTGTAATTACAAATCAGTCAGTGCAATAAGTAAATAGTATTGTGTAGGTGAGTCCTTTTCATTGTGAAATTTTAACATGTATTCTGCCTGATAGTTTAAGGGACAATAAAAGACATTAAGAACGATGACACAAGGGGGCGTGTCCAGCACCGAGTAAGATGGCTGCGCATTAACGCGACTCCTGTGGTCCACATCAACTTTCCATACCAACCGACATATAATCTTTGAACAAAGTGCAGCGAACTCACCAAGGATCGCTCACTGCGACCTCGAGCCTGAGTCCCACAAACTGCATCGGCGCGGATGATGCCAAGCCCGAAGCGGGGCCTGATCATGGAGTGAAGCCGGGCGGTAGCAGTGTGGGCGCCCGCGGAACAACAGCGTGTGGGCGGCCAGAGTCTACTTTGGGCAGAAGGTGCTGTAGTTGGGATCCGCACCTCAAGAGTGAGCCGGGGGTTTGGCAGCAGAGTGGGCGGTGCATGACACAGACAGTGGCTGTCACAGAAGGAGTGGTGATCCGAGGCGTGGCCTGGATGAGTAGACGATCTGCCACGCGAGCTTCCTGTAAAATTGAGGTGATGCAACTATCAGGTGGTGCTGCGGCAGTGCTGTAGGGATACCCTGGGGCTGCGGCTGACCTGGGACGTGATGAGAGATGACTCCCCCGCCCGGCGGGACACCATCTGCAGAGAGTCTGTGAAGGTGACGAAGGAGCCAGCT
This sequence comes from Lissotriton vulgaris, assembly GCF_964263255.1. Classification (NCBI taxonomy): domain Eukaryota; kingdom Metazoa; phylum Chordata; class Amphibia; order Caudata; family Salamandridae; genus Lissotriton; species Lissotriton vulgaris. Next base: position 857,167,116 of record NC_141689.1, read on the forward strand.
TGGTGGTGTTGGTGGATCGCCCTGTGGGGTGTGCACGCTGACTGCCTCCGCGTGCCTAGTTGGTCGAGCACTGGGTGGCCTTCAGAGCGGAGAGGGACCTGGTGCCTGGGCGACTGGAGATGTGTAGAGTGGCACCAGTAAGCCTCACCTATGCATGACTGCGCTTTCTGCCTAAGCAACATTGAAACTCTTCCCCTGAGGAAGCAGTGCTGCCCTAGACGCTCAAGGGGTGGGCAGAGTGATAACAGTAAGAGACAGAGACTAAGAACCATAAACCTCTAACGGAGTTGGCGGGGCCGCATGTGCGTCCAGCAAGTAGTTCTGACCTACGGGTCTTGGCCACGTACTAGGTCTGTGACACGGTGCAGAGCACTAAAAGACTTCTGCAGCTCTCAGGGCCAGGCGAGTTGTAACCTGAGGGGCAGAGATGTGGTTCCTATATGTACGGGGCCTTTCATCTGAAGTGGGAGAACCATGCCAGGGGAAAACCGTTAGGCCGGAAGGGGTGTTCCACCCTAGAGCAGACGGCGGGGAGTACCTGGCTGGTTTTGTGCATCGCCTCCGTCTCACAGACATCCCCTCCATTGAAATTTCACCATGACGGATGACAAAGCTGGATGCACCTCGCACAAGACCAACCTGGAGAAATTTGCATGGGAAAAGGGCCAGAGATGCAGGAGAGCCCTGCAGAACGATCCCAATCACAGGCACAGACCCCTGCTGAGGACGTGGACATCAGCCTACATGACATCATGGCAACTATTAATAACGTGCGCACCTCTCTTGAATCTTGTTTGGAATCCGTCACTACTGAGGTTTCCCTGATCACAGCAGACCTGTGCAAAATGGATACCAGAGTTAAAGAAGTGGAAGGCGCGACACACTCCTTGTCAGCCGATCCAACTATCCTAAAAAAACAAGTCAGTGACCAACATACTAAGAGCAAACTACTAGAAGCTCAGTTAGACGACTGGGAAGGTAGATCGAGGCGGAATAATGTACGGATCATAGGAGTTACCAAACGCACAGAGAGATCTGCAGCACATGTCTTTGTGGAAGACCTGGTCCTGAAACATCTGCAGCCGAGAGATCTCTCAAACTACTTCTCGATTGACAGAGCCCACAGAGTACCCAGGGTTATTCCGAAGCCTGGAGACCCCCTTTCAGAACAATAATAGCCCATGTCTTCAACTTCGGGGACAGGGATGTCATCCTGCAGACTGCTCGTAGTGCTCCACCTGTCAAATATGATAGTAACACCATAACATTTTTCCCTGACTTTACAATGAAAGTACAAAAACAAGGCACAATATCCTAGAAGTTAAACAGGCCTTCAGGGAAAGAGAACTAAAATATGCTATGGTGTTTCCAGCCAAACTGAGAGTAGAAGCAGAAGGGAAAACATGTTTTTTTACTAGACCTGAGAACGCATGGGAGTTGCTGGATATGTGGCTGAGAGTTGGAGAGTCCAGTCTTGCCGGATGACGTGTGAAGCAGGCATAAAGGCAGCAGAAGCATACTGATCCCAGCTCTAGAGACATGAATCCTGTGGATGAAGAGACAGACCAAGCTTAATATGGCCAATGATACGACACAGCTAGGCAGACATTAGAGATTATTGGCGGGGTGGCAGTGACGGACTGCCAGCTTGAAAAACAACAACGGTGTGCCTACCATTGCCAACATGACACTTTTGACAGGTCCTTGAAGTGTTTCACTAACCATTTGAGATTGTTGTGGGGACGAGTCCTTAGTTGCAGCAGACCGAAGCGGTGTCCAAAATGTACCAAACCTGCAACTTGCTCTATTCTAGTATGTTCATGTGGTAGAGGGAAGAGGAATGCAAAAACCACAGTTGATGGACAGAATGCAGAACAATGTCATACATTCACCCCAGTACAGAGATCTGGGCCTAAATCCATCGTTTTTTGCACTCCACACCACCCCAGTTCAGACATGGCCATATGCAAATCAGTCTGACCCTGTGCCTCATGGGAACAGTCCAGCCTGAACTGCCAAGCCCTGCCTTCCCTGGACCGGAAACAAGCTTCCGAGGACCGGTTTCTGGCATTCCAGCCATCTTCAGCCCGGCTTGCTTGAATTCAGTGGTGTGGAGAGCATGGGACTCACGTCTGAGCATACCCATCCCACTCGGGGTGACAAATGCAAAAAACACAGTTGATGGACAGAATGCAGAACAATGTCATACATTCACCCCAGTACAGAGATCTGGGCCTAAATCCACCGTTTTTTGCACTCCACACCACCCCAGTTCAGACATGGTCACATGCAAATCAGTCTGACCCTGTGCCTCATGGGAACAGTCCAGCCTGAACTGCCAAGCCATGCCTTCCCTGGACCGGAAACAAGCTTCCGAGGACCGGTTTCTGGCATTCCAGCCGTCTTCAGCCGGGTCTGCTTGAATCCAGTGGTGTGGAGAGCATGGGACTCACGTCTGAGCATACCCATCCCACTCGGGGTGACAAATGCAAAAGCCACAGTTTCACTAACCATTTGAGATTGTTGTGGGGACGAGTCCTTAGTTGCAGCAGACCGAAGCGGCGTCCAAAATGTACCAAATCTGCAACTTGCTCTATTCTTGTATGTTCATGTGGTAGAGGGAAGAGGAACCAGCGGAGCCACGGACCTCTGAATTTCAAAGGGGAGGGCGACAGGCACTCTGCAATTTTGGGGAGGTGGGTAGTTCATAAACCGTCATGCAAGGAGGGGGGATGGGATATACCAAGCTATCTGGGTAAGTGTTAGTGTTAGTTATTTTGCCAATGGGGTAACCGGGCAGGCAAACACGCCACATAACCCAAAGAGTCACTATATTACCCCTAAACGGCGACCGCGGCTGAGACATGAAGGGAGGAAAGGGGCACAACTTAGTCATTGCGCGAGCTGGGGCCATAGAGACCAGGAGAAGAGAGACCGCTTGCACCGACCCTCCCATGACTGACAGCTGAACGGAGACAACACTCGGAATCCTCTCCTGGAACGTTAAAGGTTTGGGAGACAAACTCAAGAGGGGGATAGTGCTTCAGTTTATAAAACGCCAAGCACCAGATGTCGTCTTACTGCAGGAAGCACACCTGATAGACAACACCTGCAAGGCGTTTGACAAATGGGGGTACAAATTAATCGCACATGCAGGATTTACCTCAGGATCCAGAGGGACAGGAATACTTCTTCGTAAACGTTTTCCCTTCACAGTGAAGAAGACCTGGGTTGACACACAGGGCAGATTCATGGCAGTGACTGGTACATGGGAGGGGAAATCTGTAAAAATACCATCAACTTATGTTCCCTCAGCACTCCTAAAGACAGCCCTCCCTGAACTAAGTAAGTTTATTCTGGATTTACCAAGCGGAAGCAATCTTAATATGACACTAAGCGATCAGGTTGATCGCTGTCTGCCTCAGCATCCTCCCCAAGACCGTTCTGCATTGGCTGTCGCCCCTGGGGCTAGTGGATGTATGGTTTGACCTTAATCCCCAATCACTACAATATACATTCCACTCTGGAGCTTCTGATAGCCTGTCTTGAATAGATTGCTTACTCACATTAGTTGACAGAGTTCAAAACTTTAGGGCGGTCCTACATCTAGCATAGGGAATCTCAGATCATTCCCCGATCTGGGCTTGCTATGTCCTGAAGACGCCCCCAAGACACAAAACACTCTCTCTCAACCCTTGGTATTTGAACATCCCATACATTGGAAAGGAGCTTGTACAATCTAGTGAGTCGCCACAAACCCTTTGGGAAGCATTTAAAACAGTAATTAAGGGGCAATCACTTTCACTTATGCTGGGTCACAGGAGAGATAAAAGAGCGAAGGTAGAGGGACTGGAAATAGACAGGGAATCTAGAATTGTGGCCTTTGCAACCCATTTCACACACTTATACTCTCCCACTACTAGGACCACTGCCGACGACTAGATAACTCCTAGCAGACCTTCTCCTCTGACGATCAGGGATCACTAGAAGGAGATCCCACAGAGGAGGAACTAACCTCTGTAATATGCAGAATGCAATCCGGCAAAGCGATGGGACCCCCAATCGAATTTTTTTAACTAACTGCTACTAAAATCGCACCTTATCTATGAGGCGTATTTAGAGAGCAGGCATAAGGGTATTTTAGCGCAGGATCAAAGATTGGCTCCCATAGCAGTAATTCGTAAACCGGGTAAGCCAGCAGAGAGCTGCAACTCCTATAGGCCCATTTCATTGCTTAATGTAGAGGCCAAGATCCTGGCTAAATTGCTAGCATCACGCTTGATTCCTATCATTACTAAATTAGTAAACCAAGATCAATCAGGCTTCATGCCAGGGTGCAGCACAGCCCTTAACCTGCGTTGCCTCCACGGAGTGTTGGGAAGAATGGTCACAATTAAAGAAGATGCAGTGATATATCTAGATGCGTGACTGGCCCTATCTATTTACGGTCCTGGAGCGCATGGGATTCTGACATGGACCAGACTGCTATATGCGGAACCGTTGGCACAAGTGGTAGTAAATTGCCATACCTCACAAACATTCTGTCTTAGGAGAGAGACACGGCAGGGCTCTCCCCTGTCGCCACTAATCTTTTCCGTGATGCTGGAGCTTTTGGTGACCTGGGTAAGAGGCGACCCGCTGATTAGAGGATTAAGACGGGCAGATGGTTGGGAGGACAGAATCTCACAATATGCAGACGATATATCATTATATATAGCATTGCTGCAATCTTCCATTAATAGAGTCCTCCAGATCTTCACTAATTTCGTTAAATATTCAGGTTACCCCAAAAACTGGTCTAAGTCCACAATCTTTGTACTGTATGTCCCAACTCCGACTCTGTCGATAGACTGAGAAGCAGCAGTGGTGATTGGGGGTTTACGTTATTTGGGGATCTTCGCCACACCAAACCCGGACCTCTTCTACACTAATAAACTCTAAGACCCTGCAGAATGATGTGCGACATTGGAGATCATTACCACTATCCCTACTTGAGCAGTGCTTTTTTAAATGATGGTATTGTCGCGCCTCTTATACGCATTGCAAACCACACCATTCAAAGTCCCTGAAAGCTATTTCACTGCCGTCGAGAGCGAGGTGAAGACCTTACTCTTTGATGGGAAACCTTACCGAATAGATACACATAAACAAATGAGGGGGTGGTATGATGTGGGTATTGCCCAACATTAGAGTATACTAATAGGCGTCACAAATGGTGGTCGTTAACCAGTTGGTTTATCAACCGCAGGATGAGCTAGCATATCAGATGGGCAGGTTACTCATGGGCCCTGGTGGCTATAGAAGAGCCCTGTATACAAACCCCCAATGCTAGCGCCGTATGGTCCCGATGTCCCGAACAATTGCACTATAGCATAATGTAACCAAAAGGCTGGGTTGGCACAAAAAAAGTGACGCAGGAATTGCCCTCTAGGAAGCGCAACAGCTAGGCAGGCTAAGTGACTGCTCAGGTTTGAAAAATGGGACATATTAGGTATATCAAAAGTGGGGGATCTATGGGTGAGGGGGTGTGTGATCCCATTCTCTGATCTGCGTATGGAGTACAACATGGCAGTCTCGAAGACATTTAGGTATTTACAAATACGTTGTGGCCTGAAGACCGCCATCCTGCAAGATGAAGTCTTGTCAGAGGCCACCCCACTGGAGGATAGGCTCTTATTGGAACATATGGACCACTGAGTAATCTCCATGACATACCAAAAAATTGTCAAAAATATGCCGGACCATCTCTTGCGTCTTAGAGAGCATTGGCAGAGGGATCTAGGACACCTAGAAGACGAAGACTGACAGAAAGCACTGATTTCCCCACGTGAGGTAGCCATCATACTGACACTTACATTAATTCAGCTTAAGATACTACATAGAACTTCTCTGTCTTGTGGCACTCTGACCAAAATGGGAAGGAGAGACAACGCTAAGTGTTCAAGGTTCTACAAACATGAGGGCACGTTCTATTACATTTTCTGGGATTGCTCTGCCATCAAAACATATTGGGAGTCTATCATTTCCAAGCTGCAGAGGGTGTGTGGGAGGGAGTTTCAGCCAACGCCCCAACTACGTCTACTCAATAAATGGGAGGCCACCGACCTGATCCGCATAGAGCAAATGAAGTGAGTGACCCGATTAGGGTCACCCGGGTCACTCGGGACCACCTCTCAGCCTTCCATACAAATGAAGAGTTGGTCAAACAGTAGAGAATACAAACTAAGTATATTTTATTCAGATACACTCGAGCGGAGTCCGGTCTGACCAGCCTCCTTGGATTGCTGCAGAGGGACTGATTTCAGCAAACCTAGAGATACAATATGTATGTTTTCTGAACCAAGAATGTCCCGCCCCTAATGGAAATCTACTAGCAGGTGCAGCTAAAACAAAGGAGTAGACGAAGATGAGTTTCGACTCTGGGACCGGGCACACGTTCTCTTCATACCAACGTTAGTCCGTTCATGTCTATAGCTAGGCTAATGCGAGAAAGCCTCTATATATGGGAAAGGAATGCACTAATAGGAACAGTGTATTCGTTAGCAGAGCAAGGCCTAACCTTGGAGAAACGAAAATTTCCATAGCCTGCCTCTCGAGTCAGGGGATACATAGCTAACGACAAGATTCAAAATGGAGGCTGAACCTCAAGTGGTGCCGCAAATGCTAACTTATTTTAATTATAAAGTTTTATATAGCGCAAACTTGATCCCGAAGGATGAAGAGGAACATGGATTGGTGTATGATAGCAGAAAAAACGTCTATAGAAATAGAGAATGCCCTGGAAATTGGGACCGGCTGTGGGGTACATGGAATGCCCATAGGAGTAATATCTTTGCCTCCCTCACCAGTTGGTTGCACAGGGCTGAATCTGGCGTGACTGCTGGGGAGAGAAACGAAGAAGAGCTGTGACAATGTGTATCTCATCTGATTCATGCTCAACACGATACGTTACTAATATGCACTAAATGCTATTCTACTTTGCCTGAATGCCGTTTGACTGAACAACTTTCAATAAACAGATTTAAATAAACAAAAATGATGACACTAGTAGGCTCGGGTCCTGGCTTTAAGTCTCAGGAATGTATGGCACATTTTCAGTATTAATTGCAGCTTTTCTTATATATGCTAACTTGGACCTTTGTAATTGAAGAGTTATCCTTTATGAACTCACCAGAAAACAAAAAAATTCAGTTTGTCTGACAGGTTTCAGTACTGACTTTCTGACTCTGTAAAGTATTGGATGTTGCTATAAAGGAGCATGTTAACCTCTGAGGGATTGAAACGTCGTGCAATGCATCAGGCTGTTAGTGATCGACAAAAGCAAGAAAAGTGAACTTTTGAATCTGATTGCAATGTGTTTGACCTGAGAGGTCTCTAAGTACTAAAACCCTAAATAAGCATAATTCATTTCCAATCTTGTAATCTAATGCCCCTTAATAAGGTTTTCGGAAAATGGTTGATTAAATCTATTTTAAAGTGATCCAGGACAAAACATTGTAAATAAGACGTGTAGATTTATTTCCAGAGGAATTTCTTGTTCCCTCTTCGTTAAGAGAAATATATTGCTCAGTAAAATGATGAGGTGGAAAATATCTCTGTCTCCTGCCTGTAAGAGAACTGCCGCTTCACAAAGAAACAGCTATGATTCTTGAAGAACGTTGGGCAAGGTCTTTTTACCTGACAGTGCACAGAATTTGTTATGCAAACCTTTCACCCGTTGAAGGCAGGGCGAAAAAAAGAGACCCCTTACCCCCAGTATTCCTCCAGATTATTGAGTACAAATTATTATGGGGCCACAATATGAAGATCTAAATATCCAGAACCAAAATATCGTGAATTTAAGCATATATAGATATAAGTTTACTTACTTAAAATATTTAGTTCAATATATTTTGGCCCAACTTTTTTACTCGATATTCTGACATGCAACACTTGCCCCTGCCTCTAGTAGAGCATGCTAAGGCATGTTCAGGTTAGATTTTCCTTGACAAATGAATGCTACTAAGCCACCTCAAACTGCGTTCATCAAACTCCTCACCTATAAAAACTGGATGAAGTATCATCCTACCATCACCACAACCATTAATACCATCTCCAGCCACATCAATGGAAATCAGAAATCTGGGACTGATCATGGACTGTAGTGCTTAAAAGTAAATCAAGTCACCGTAGGTGCATTCTTCACAATAGGAATAACCTTCCTTCATTTGAAACATTGGTGATACACGAAAAAGTGTGCTGTCCCTAGAAGTTGCAAAAAAGAGGCTAAAAAATATCCAAGGGACTTATTCTTTTTTTTAGACTTCCATAGGGGCTGGGTTGTCTGAGAAAAAGCCGTCAGTCCTATAAAAAAGTGGCAGTTGTATTCAACTCTATTATAGGATTTTCCATGTGAAGTTTAGTAAATTAGTCTGACAAATCCAAAAAGAGTATGCTTTTCAAGTCAAAGATAGTAGAATAAATTCTTAATTTTTTATACAAATACTCCTCTCCCAAATACGTAAAAACCTGAAGTTAACAAGGCTGCTAGATTATGATTTAAGGCAGCAGTTCTTAACCTTTTGACTTCCATGGATCCCCAGTAAATCATTACTAGAATCCAGTGACCCCATTAAGTCATTATTGGAAGCTGGGGACCCCCGGCTTAAGCAATTTCTATAATTTGAACTTCAAAACAATACAAAAAAATGCAAAAACAAGTATACACCAAACAGATTCTCAACATATTCAAACATTGTGTTTAATTCACAATCGAATGAAGAATTGTTTTTCAAAGTTTACTTCTTTATTTGTATACTTTACTAATTTTATTGTATATATTTGAATATTATTCAATTTTGTAACAGTTGTAGACCCCCTGAGTAAGCCTCACTGGCCCCCAGGGTTACTTGGGCCACTCATTTAAGGTTAGGAGAGTATTGGGAATTCTGTATGAAAGAGCTTAGCAACCAGTCTGGAAGTCACGAGGAGGTTATGAGTTACTGACCTCTCGGCTACCATTTAAAGAACTCTAGGCTTATTGTGTGTGGCAACTTTATAAATGGGTTGAAATCAGATCCTGGGAATCACTTTGCCTTGCTTAAATTCCATGCAATGGTACAATCATTATTATGTGACACATTAGATGGTAAGTTTTGTCTAATGGAACAGGTGTGGGTCGTATCCTTGCCAGTGCTGGAATATGAGGACAATTGGCAAGTATCAATGAGCATATTATACTCCATTAAGTCAGCCACTTTCAGGAAAACCACTTTTTCATTCCTCACATGATCTACTGGATGTATAAAAGACTATTGAAGTTCAGACCAGGTGTTGAGGCTCTTTGTCTTAAATACAATGCTTCAAAAGTGCCCTGGTTTAGAGAAATCTTGAAGTAATGTGAGTAAATATGTCGCTACTTTCTTTCAACAAGATATGGAGGTAACTCCCATTCCAGTACTTTTTTTGTGCTGTCAAAGATAACTGAGTTTATATGACGAGGAAAACAGGATTTGCCATTTTATTGCATGTTACTAGGCAGGCAAGATGTTTAATAAGTGGGTTTATAAATTGCTGACAACAGCATTGGAATGGTTTAAGTGGTATGAAACTGTATAGACTGGATGCTAAAGTCTATTAAGGAAAGCACCAACATTTTGGATCTCAGGAAATGGTTGAGAGAATATAAAGGTAATGAGTGTTGAAATAAAGAGATAGTTGAAGATGAGTATAAAGTATAGTCCTGTGATTATTCCTGCTTCTTAGCAGAATATATGGTTTGTTACATTCTTAGAGCTGGCTCTTTGCACGGTAATGTTTCAGCTAGAAAGTTCAAGCTTCGGTTATGCTAGGGGACTCCAGCTGTGCTACATGTACATTTGAAGGTAATATGAGGATTGAAAAAGTAACCGTCCGTTCAAGCTTGGTCCTCTCCTGACCATCCCACCTAGTGCTTAATTTGAGACTGTTGTTGCCGGTGCGGGCCATGGGCACAAATTTTATGACAAGACTGGAGGCTAAGATTATTGCAATCTTCCTTTATTGTGCCACCCACAGTAGCACCTTTAAAGAACATTAACCAAAGTTCTAAGAATGCAACAAAGGGCCAGAACCACCAGCCATCTTCCTTTTGAGGCCTCGCAGACCTCCGTTGCATATCATGCACGCAGCTCACTTTGCGAGGCTTTTGTAATCTATACGATTACAGAAGTGGAGTGTAGGCTCCACACCTTATTTTCATTCACTAGCAACATTCTGTATGCTAAACCCTGGCTTCTGATTCTTCGTGAGGCTTTTTAGTACCTCCTGGTTACCACCCTGTCCAGTTTTAGCCCCGCCCACCGGGACCGGATGCTTTACTGGCGGCGTGACACACTCTCCTTCATTACTTGGTGTAGGCACTTTACTGGGGGAGAAAGCGCAGCTTCCGGAGTCCGACTGGGGCTTGTGCCGATACCTACGCATAGAAGTTACGAACATATACGTGCTTTGAGGCTTGACTTTAATGAGGGTGGCGCACGCTAGGCACACCGCGCTCACTTTATCTATATTTTACATTTCTGTTGAGCGCGGCGTCCACTTCAGGGACACCGCGCTCTGTTTGTATTTGTTTTTTACTTTAAAAAGCCGTTAGCAGCTAGCTACAGAGTGACTAAGTAGTCTGTCCCACCCACTCCTTTTGTCATCATCAAAGGAGGCTAAATGTGAAACTTACATCTTCCCAGCTGCACAGCGCACCACATGCGCAATGAGTTAATGGTGCAGCTGGCCGGCTCTTAGTAAGGGATAATATTAGCCTCCATGTCTTTAATGAAATCCAGATTTTCTATCCATCAAAGGTGATGAAAGTCTACATTTTCGGGGACCAGCACGTATTCTTCTACATTAGACATTTACTGAAAACGAAACACAGAAAAAAACACAAAGCAGTAAGATGGAAGAAGAGATAGGTGGAAAATCAGTTTCAAAAGGAGGAAGCAGGATCCTCTAAGAATTAGTTGAAGGGGCAGGAAGTGCCTGATAGTGGATGGACGATCCATGAGGTTGATTCAGGACTATGCAACCTTGGTATTTGGCACATGTGATATTTAATTTCACCGGCCTTGGGCTTCTGAGCAGAACTTTGGGCACTAGCACGCATTCTTTTACAAATTAAGCACTGCTCCCACCCTTTGAAAAGATGCATGTTGGTGTTAGCTCTTTCTCTGTTCAGATAGCCAAGCTCTGCAGCCCACTGTCCCCAAAGATAAGGACTATTTGAGATCACCTGGAATTCAGCAGACTGCTCCCTTAAAGGTGGATAATACTCACCTCTAGCGTCCTCCCATCCATTCAAAGCACCAGCGACATAAATACAGCTATAAGAGTGAATCTCCTAACTGTAGCCTCAGAGAACTAATGATAAAACACTCTTATGCACACCATCAAGCTTCTTGCAAATGTTTGGAGTACTAAACTCGGCCTCATGCACAATACCAAGCTCTTCCATACAAAAACAATGACAAAGCACAACAGGATAAGTATATGCTTGACTATAAATAGTCAAGGACATTTTTTAATATACACAATGAAAAAACATATAGCACTTTGTTCAGCATGTACATTTTCACCCCTATTGCCTAGTTGTTGCAGCAATGGTACAGCCGACACTTGTTTCGTCCTGATTTGCAACTTTTTCAAGGCGGTCAACGAGATAATATAGTGGGATTTTAGTTATTTTACATTTCGAAAAGACCTGCATAAACACATTGTAGTATAATCAAGTGCTAAAGTTGAACACCTTAACCCGTTGTAATAAGATCCCGAAGGAAGGGTTAAGAAGAAGAGTAGTGAAGAATCCGTAAAGGAAATGAGAAAATGTTTAAAACACCTCTGAGTGACAGAAAATTAAAACCGAATATTTTTAGTATTAAAAATATTCACTCTAAATAGTGCACACACCCTTATTGTGCCTAGCAGAAACATATTGTTGTGCATAGTATCAAAAGAGAGAACACAAAATAGGAGAAAGAACTAACAAACAAATTACTATAGTAAGCAAAGCCATCTTTACCCGTGTTATTCTATTTTTGTAATGACAAATTCGATAAAAATACCTTCAATATCTGTAAGAAGGAATTTCTCATAAAATCGTGTTCGTCCTATGTTCAGAGTTCAAAAAAACAAAAGTTCTGTGGATACCAGTCGTCCAGATCCCTGACACGATGTCATTTGTAGCTAATAGACTGAAAAACACATATAGGTGCATATATTTTAGCCTTCGGCTGTCCTGGCAAAACACCCTATTTTTATTCAATAAAAATTAACAAGTAAACACAACATTATCGCGGCCTCAGTTACGCGTTTGTTGTGCAAATTTATCCCACCTGTCTAGTTCAAACATGGAGCTTACCCCAATTCGGTATGTTATAAATATCGTCCTCATTTATTAGCTGTTGCATTTATATATTCCGTCATGTTCTAATTTACTGGACATCGTCCTTTCAGTTAAAATAAGAGGAAAACCACTACAAACATCCCCTAGTCTGTCGCAATTTACTTAGAAAAACTGCACGCGTCCAGAATAAAAATAGTTGCAGTAAGGATGACCAACATACCCGACATTGTTGGAGACCTCTTCAAAGTATATATAAACTACTATAGCACAGACCTAATATAATGCTGTATCAGCCGCAGTCATAGTTGTTTTCTTACTAGACCCCTTTATTTTTGTAACTCATTAAATGCATGAATGCTCAATTTATATATGTCATGCTCACCTCAAATGTTATGATTTCTAGGTTGCGTTTTCTTCCCCAGAGTAATATATTCCAAAAGTATTAGCAGACTCAATATTTCTTTCGTCGTATATTCAATAAAGGGTCACTGTAACACATATAACACCCTAAATTACAGGCCAGTCAGTTAAACAAATGGAGTTGTGCACACTAAATACACATATCCTTTAAACGTTCTTAATATATGGTTTGTGCTTACTCCGCCAAATGGAGGTTTGTCCACAAAGAAGATTCCAGTCAGTCCCCCGGCGTCCTGCGCCGGTGTAGTTAGTATCCCGTTACCCCCAAGTAGGATTTGTAAGTCTCCTGTCGTACATTCAAAGAGTCACTGCAGCACAAGTAATATAGCACCCTAAGTTGACGGCCAAAAGTTATACTTGAGGAATTATGTACACTAAGTGACATATGCCTTAAAGCGTTCCTTTTGTGGGTTGCGCTCAGGCCCGGCTCCAGGAATATTTAATTGGGTGGGCCAAAGGTACTTTCGGGTGGGCCACTGCTGGCCCTTTTTTATCGTTTATATATCTAGCCAGGCTTGCTTCTGGGCCCTCCTTTCTCTCCTTAGACTTACAAGGCACAGTAAAACGCACTCTTTTCCAAGTCTCTTTCTAAATGTTATCACTTTCAAAAAGTGCTATTCTTCCATGTAATGTCCCTTTGATGGGAAGTGAAGGTTTCTTAGGTGGGAGTATCAAGCAAGTGACACTACTCAGGCTCCCTCTGTGCGAGCCTTCAGGGAGAAACCCTCTTCATTACTACCTCCACCTTACCCCTGACTCTGCAGCGCACTCCCTTACAGGCTTGAGTATCCACTTTTCTACCACCCCCCTCCATTACACCTTATCTCACAGCTGACCTTGGGCCCCAGCCCCATATCAGCCACCATACACTTCCACTTTCATTATTCCCAGTAAAAAATAATAGCAAAATCACCTTCAAACTTGAAACATTAAATATAGCAGTAAATGTAATTAGCATGCATGTTAAAGTATGCTCCACAGTTGTCCTAATCGGTCGGCTTTAGTGCTGGTGCAAAAGTCTTTTTGACCTCGTTTTTTACCTCTTTGTCTATAGATAACTTAAATTCCACCCTCCAAAAGTGCCTTTCATCTCTCCGTAGCCACTCCCCCTCATGGCCTCCTCCTCAGACTCCCTAACATCCACCCTCCACCAGTGCCCCTCATCTCTCCATAGCTCCCTCACACCCCAAGACCTCCTCCTCAGATTCCCTTACTGCCACCCTCCACCAGCTCCCCTCATCGCTCTGTAGTTCTCCCCACCCCGTGACCTCCTCCTCGGATTCCCTCACTGCTCCCTCCACTAGTGCCCCTCAACTCTCTGTAGTTCTCCATCACCCTGTGACCTCCTCCTCGGCTTCCCTCACTGCACCCTCCACAAGTGCCCCTCAACTCTCTGTAGTTCTCATCCCCCACCGTGACCTCCTCCTCTGCTTCCCTCACTGCTACACTCCACCAGTGCCCCACATCTCTCCGTAGCCCCCCACCCCATGACCTCCTCCTCAGATTCACTCACTACCATCCTCCACCAGTGCCCCTAATCTCTCCATAGCTTCCTCACACCCCAAGACCTCCTCCTCAAGTTCCCTCACTGCCACCCTCCACCAGCTCCCCTCATCGCCCTGTAGTTCTCCCCACCCGTGACCTTCTCCTCGGATTCCCTCACTGCCACCCTCAACCTGTGCCCCTCATCTCTCTGTAGTTCCCCCACCCCATGACCTCCTCCTCAAATTCCCTCACTGCTCCCTCCACCAGTGCCCCTCAACTCTCTGTAGTTCTCCATCACCCCGTGACCTTCTCCTCGGCTTCCCTCACTGCCACCCTCCACCTGTGCCCCTCATCTCTCTGTAGTTCCCCCACCCCATGACCTCCTCCTCAAATTCCCTCACTGCTCCCTCCACCAGCTCTCCTCATTGCTCTGTAGTTCTCCCCACCCCGTGACCTCCTCCTCGGATTCCCTCATTGCTCCCTCCACTAGTGCCCCTCAACTCTCTGTAGTTCTCCATCACCCCGTGACCTCCTCCTCGGCTTCCCTCACTGCACCCTCCACAAGTGCCCCTCAACTCTCTGTAGTTCTCCTCCCCCCGTGACCTCCTCCTCTGCTTCCCTCACTGCTACCCTTTACCAGTGTCCCACATCTCTCCATAGCCCCCCACCCCATGACCTTCTCCTCGGATTCACTCACTACCATCCTCCGCCACTGCCCCTCATCTCTCCATAGCTCCCTCACACCCCAAGACCTCCTCCTCAGATTCCCTCACTGCCACCCTCCACCAGCTCCCCTCATCGCTCTGTAGTTCTCCCCACCCGTGACCTTCTCCTCGGATTCCCTCACTGCCACCCTCCACCTGTGCCCCTCATCTCTCTGTAGTTCCCCCATCCCGTGACCTCCTCCTCAAATTCCCTCACTGCTCCCTCCACCAGCTCCCCTCATCGCTGTGTAGTTCTCCCCACCCCGTGACCTCCTCCTCGGATTACCTCACTGCTACCCTTTACCAGTGTCCCACATCTCTCCGTAGCCCCCCACCCCATGGCCTCCTCCTCGGATTCACTCACTACCACCCTCCACCAGTGCGCCTCATCTTGCTGTTGCCCCCTCTCTCATATCCATTCCATTTGTTGTACAGCGCTACTCATATTAGTGTAGAGTGTCACAGTACTTTACATACCAGCACACTTTAAACAGAGTCAATAAATCGGTCTACGGGGAATGTCACATAAGCCAATGAGGATTACAAGGTGTAGAAATCACGTCATCCACACTGGTGGGCAGTATATTTTACGAGGGTTTGGTCTGGAGAAGCACACACTCAGGATTTAAAGAGTAATCCAGTGGTTGGGGGTTGGCTTTACTGATAAAAAGATGTAACTGCCCAAACAAACTCTTTTTAGTAAAACTAGAATGTTGAAAGAATGGAGAAGTTCTAACTATATCACAACACAAAAAAGTGAAGTTTGTATGCACCTCTTTGATGACAGTTCATAGGTCACTGTCCTATGTTAGGATAGTAACTTCTGAACTGCAAGTAACACAAGGATATCTGTGACAGAGGTAGTAACCCACTGAGCTATTCCCATAAAATTCAGTTTATCTGCATTTATAAACTACCAACAGACAAATGGTTGCTCTGTAGGCAGGATTGTAAATCACCAGTTATCGGAACAGTTTTTATTGATGTTGTAGATCGGTGGCAGATTTACTGCTCGGGCCAAGGATCATGTTTGGGTGGGCCAGGCTCATGTTTGGGTGGGCCTGGCCCACCCGGCCCACCCTCTAGAACCGGGCCTGGTTGCGCTTACCTCCCCAAATATAAGTCAGTCTGTAAAAGTCTCACGTCCGTCTCCCGCAACCCGTGTCTTGCGCCGATTAAGTAAATTTCACGTTGCCCTAACGTTAGTCACGTTTTTAGTCTCTAGGCATGCGCACGTATTACGTGCAGGCAGCAGGAGGCCATTTTGGTAGTTTTTTTACCCTACGGTCAACATCAATCCGATCGGCAAGCTCTCGCGCATGAGAAAACAAATACTTTCTTCACACTTTTACACATCGAGATGTTGAATTAACCTAATATATGTGGTGAGTTCAGGCATTAGTAGACATATTATGATTCTAATTAATTGAGGCAAAAAATGGAAAAGGGAAAAAGAAACAAAATAGAAAAGAAATGTGTTGTTTAGTACATATATAATCCAATTTAGAAAATGGATTGGTTAATACCATATATCGAAGTGCCATAACATATAGACAATTGTACTCTTGGCATCAATTTTTTTTACATTTAGGGGCCTAGATCAGCATCATCATTATGACACCTATGACACCTATGAACATAGATGTAACAATTGCGGTTAGAGGGTATCGTTTGCACCAACATTATGATATATATACACATTGAGTTAACAATTACAGTTATAAGGTACATTCTCTAAGACAAGCCTTTAAGTTGTATTCAAACAGTAGATCACAATTTGTTGTAAATATGAAAACAAAAAATATCAATATTAGCAAAGTGGGTTTAGCCCATTCGATTCGAAAACATATAGCATACTTATTACAATGCCCCTTGAAATTCAGAATTGTTTTCTCAATATACAGGTCTAAATGTGAGAAATACAATTCTTATTATCTCAGTCTTTCAAGAATACAAACATCTCTTTGTCAAAATTCAGCCCATATTCACCCGCTCTCAATTTGCATACCCTGGATGCTTCCAATTTATGCAAACAATGCATCCTGTCCCCCCCTCTGGGGTTGTCTGGCATTGATTCTATTCCATGCAATTTCAGTAGTGGTAACTCAGCTGGGCCATGTTTCTCATTAAAATGTACGGCTAAAGGATAACTCGCATTGCCATTCATGATGGCCCGTATGTGTTCTTGTATTCGTTCCTTTACCGGTCGAATCGTACTACCCACATAGATTTTATTGCAGATGCAAATTATGCAGTAGACCATGAATTTGGTGTTACAATTCATGAAAAACTTAATTTTGTGTTCGATCAGTGAATTATATCTGAAACTCTTGGTTTTATCCAAGGAGTGGGGACAGACTGAACAATGGCCACATTTATAAAAGCCCTCTGGTGGCTTGCCTAACCAAGTATGGCCCCTGTCTGTTTTTTTAGGATTGTAAAAACTAGGACTTAGCATGTTACATAGTGTCTGGCCCCGTTTGTACACAATTGTACTTTATTGATATCTGTGTCCAC
Source organism: Lissotriton vulgaris (assembly GCF_964263255.1). NCBI lineage: Eukaryota > Metazoa > Chordata > Amphibia > Caudata > Salamandridae > Lissotriton > Lissotriton vulgaris. The sequence goes on from NC_141689.1 coordinate 857,184,597, forward strand.
TCTCAGTATGTGCCAGTGTTTGTGAATTATTATGTACAGTCTATGACTATGTGTGTTGTATGTCGTTACTAGCACTACTTTATCTTTGAAAGCCTTTTCTCTTCTCTTCTTCCTTGATTTGGGTGTGAGTAATACTCCACGGTCCAAATGTTGTGCCTTTTTTTCTGCTTTGTTGAGAATGTCTTTTTCATATCCCCTAGATTCAAACCTTTTGAGTGTGTTTTTAATTTCTTCTCTGAAAATCCCGTCCTCGCTACAATTCAGTCTCTCTAGTGAGCTCCCCAAAGGGGATGGAGTTCACTTGTGACCTTGGATGGACAGTGTCAGCATGCAATATCGCATTGCATGCAGTTTCTTTTCTATACAGAGCAGACATTATACGATTCTCCTTAATGCACAATTTTACATCAAGGAAGACCGCCTCAGTTTTGTCATGGTTGTGTGTGAAATGGATATTGAATTCATTTGAATTTTAAAAAGTGCAGAATTCCTTTAGTTGTCTATTGTCCCCTGTCCAGATTACCAAAACATCGCTGATATATCGACCCCAATATATGACATGGTTAATCAAGTTGTCTGGGCATTTGGACCATATATAAAATATCTCCAGCCATCCTACAAATAGATTAGCATATGCCGGCGAAAATTTTGAGCCCATTGCTACCCCTTGATGTTGCTTAAACCAAGAGCCATTGTGTAAAAATACGTTGTGTTCCAAAACTAGAGTGATCATTTCCATTAACATGGTTGTATGGTCCCACAATGAAGCATCCCATTTAGATAAATAGTATTGGACAGCTTCCAAGCCCTCGTGAGTTGGAATAGAGGTATACAACTAACAGATGTCTAATGTAGCAAAACTGCAATCCTCAGTCCACGTAAAATCGTGAATTTGGTTCAATAAATCCTTTGTGTCTAATATGAACGAGGGTAGGTTTTTCACATAACGCTCGAGAAATTGATAGATATATTCTGATATGTGTTCGGTAGAGGAACCTATACCCGGGATTATCGGTCTACCAGGAGGAAAACCTCCTGGTTTGTGAATCTTTGGGAGAGTGTACATGCAAGGTGCCACTGGATTAGGGACAAAGATATTTATATTCCTGTTTGTCTATAAGTCCTTGTTCCCTCCAGTCTTTTAGTTTCATCTCTAATATGTTAGTGATTTGTTTCATTGGATTAGCAGGTAGTGTAACATAAGATTTTCCATCTGCCAATTGTCGATCAATTTCCAAAAGATAGTCCCTAGTATCCATTAGGACTAGGTTCCCGCCTTTCTCAGCCTCCTTCACAATTAATTCGGGCTGCTGACTTCATTTACGCAAGGCCTGTCTTTCCCCACTAGTTAAGTTGTCTTTCACTGTGGGCCTCCTTTTTAGATTTCGCCTGGCCGTAGCACTGCGAAGCAGTGCTCGCCCAGGCGAAATCTTATGATCGTACAGTATGGGGCTTTGTCCTGCCTCTGTCTTCCATTGGCTAGCTCCATAAATGGAGGCTAGCCATTGGAAGAGATAGGCTGTCAATCACTCTTTCCCCGTCGGAACGCGATTCGGGGCGTTTCCGTGTCTTTTTTAAAGTCCCGCCCTCTCCTCTTCCCATTGGCTGGAATTTTACCTTCCAGCCAATGGGAAGGGGAGAGCACGAAAAACACGCCCCCGAGCTCTCCTCCATCGCACTCTCGTCTCCTTTTTCACTATTACCCACTCGCTTTCCTCGAAATTTGGGACTGCTCAGCCATGCACATGTTTTTTCTTTTAAACGTTTCTTGAAATGTGATACCCCAAGTACTTTATCTTCAATGTTGTGTGGCCCATTTACTTGCTGGAATCCTACTGCCCCGCATAATTTGCTTACATTAAAATTAAAAGAATAGCCTGCTTCCACATGGCTTCAAGAAATGCGTGCTAATTAACCACACGTGGTACTCGTCCGCTTGCATCGAGGCAACTCTTCCCTTCTCTCCTACATCTCTTGATCACTGCTGGCATAATTATCCCATTAAAGTGCGTGATTAGAGTGTTTTAAAGTCCCGAAGCCCCGCTCGTGTGTGCCCTTTAGCCTTCCTTCCTGGCTGTGCGCAATGATGATCAATGCGCGCGCCTGTGTGATCGCTCGAGGACCAGCGAGCGGCTTCGATTTGCTGCCTTCTCGTCTTCCAGCAACGCGGCTTCCCAGGTATTTAGTGCAGTGAAGTCGCGCGAGGCAATAAAAAAACTGTCCTCTGGTGAGTGACGCAAAAATGACTGGTTCATTATTTCCTGCGAGCTATGTTTCTTTCTCTCACTTTGACACTCACTGTTTTCTTTGCTTTCGACATCCCTATAGCCTTTATTTTATTTGTATTTCAGTTACTTTGTTCTTATATTTTTCTTTCTTGCTTTCTGTCTTCGTTCCCTTTCGGTACCTCTTTTTCCCTGGCCCCTTTCTCGTATAAACCAGACATGCTTGTGTCAGCATTTTAAAAGTTATGATAACGAGGCTCGGGCCGGCCCAGGAAATGGGGTAGAATTTGGTCACAATGGAATGAATACCGTGGAGACATTTGTACCCCACCACTTGATTTTACTGCTAACATCCCCTCGTCCCCGTAATTGACGTTCCTATAGACTGGCTACTATGCCTTTCCAATAATCCTCTTCACCGTCTCCCCGTCCCCCCAGAAGGATGCCTTTATTCTTCCAGTTCGATCTCCCCCCTCCCCCCCTCCCGTGCCCTAGACACTGTTCCCACCATGTGAGTGTTTGTGTTGTTTGTTTCAACTTTCATCAAAATTATAAAATGAAACCTATGTTATCCTTCCTCTGATGTTTGATGCCAATGCACCGTAGTGATGTTATTTCTGGCTTTTTCCGCAGTGCAATGTGGTCTGGAATATTGTCGATTGTCATAGCGGCCGGCCCGATTGGGTTGTAGGCAGACACTGTGTACTGTGCATACGATAATAAAGGTTTAAAAAAAAAAAAAAAAGTTATGATAACGACGGCTCCCAGTCAAGTTTCCCTCCCCGCTCAATTTGCAGGGTGGCAGAAAACACTTTATCTCCAGATGCAGAAGGGAGTTTTCTGTTCGCGCTTCGCCCGCTGAAGCCTGCACTCTGGTGCAAGCGCAGCCGTGTAAGAAAATACATACATGCTCAGGAGACACTGCCCCGTGCTGGCCTCGCCGAACATGTATGTATGCCCAACGCATGCATGGCTGATCTCTGGTATATACAATCCAAAGGATCTCACCCTTGTGCCCGCATTAATTGTATTTGATTACAGTCTTGTGCACATAGAGAAGCACGACCTGCCATTTGTGGAAATGTGTTTTGAACCCCTCCTGCACGTGACCCGGCGTGTCACGAGTAAGATCGCATGTGCCTTCCCCTATCAGAATTGTAAATAGTATTTGAATGCTGTACACGTGGTTACTGATAAACCAAGTTGCCCGGTACTATAGTTCAACGGGCTTATGCACCTGCGGCATAGTAGAGCTTTACGGTGTCTGCTATTGACAGGTTTGAAACACAAGCCGAGCCAGCATTTCATGTGCCAGATGCCGAGTATGGATGGCTAAGAGTGGTTTAAATCTGCGCAGAGCTGACCTCAGCCTTTCATCTGTTAGACTTTGAGTACTTTGAGGTTGCTGGTAGTGCCACGTTTCCTAGAAGCAGCTAGTCCTTTTGTGTTAAGTGCTGGTTGGTTAAAATTCCGATATGCCCAAAAAAGTGGTCCAGTGATGTGGTTTTCCTGTTCCGCCCATCTAAGCCACGCCCGACCTTTAATTTAAAGGTTTTCCTTTGAGCTGTGCGGATTTCTCTATTTTAGCAGAAGTCCGCTCAGATGATGAAATGCGGTGCCCCAACACCCTGGGTGCAGTAAAGGTGGGCGTCCTCCATGTTTTGAGGGGTCCCCGGATGTCTTTAGTCTTCGGGCATCGCTTTGCTGGGATCATGCTGCCTTTGTGTCCGCCACAGGAAACCCCCGAGGGTGGGGCGTTGTCATGGAGACTAATCTGACGAGTGGGACAAAAGTCGAAAGCACATGCTGGGACTCACGTGAACCCAAGAAGAAGTCACCTTGTCAATGATGGGATTACTGACGTACGAGAGGTGTGTACTTCCCACTCTGATGCATGTACTGGGGACTGTGGTTCACTGGAGGGGTCTGTGAAGGGTTGAGGCTGAACACGGGACTGTGGCACTTCTACTGGGGCTGTAGCTGCCGGTCACATCACATAGGGTATATTTGTAGATGTGAAAGGGGTGTGTGGTTTTATTATGGGAATAATATTTTATTATAGTGTTGTGATATTTTAGTTTACGGAGGGCTGTGATTTGAGTGTGTGTGCGTGCAATTGTGCCAGTGTATGTACTCGGGATTGTGAGGGATATGTCTGTACTGGGGTTGGTGAGTTATGTACTGTAACTGAATGTGCTTTAGTTTTTTTGGAGTATAATTAAGGCTCCGGGTTTATGGCATTTGTTTTTTAACATTTCCGTCTGTATTTATCCATAATTATGTTTGGGCCATTTTTATAATTATTTATCCATATTTACTGTATATTTCGGGGATAAATGTGGATGTAAAACTGTTTCCACATTTATTTAACTGATAAACCTGCACACATACTTCGACGCCTGATGTGTTTTAGAAAATTAAGAGGGCAAACATTACAATACACCCTCATCTAAATATTCGCATTATACTACACATGTATGCTGGTGAGCACCCAATGTTGGGGGGGGCTCTTTGTGGGTGTGTGGGGGGGGGCTCTGTGTGGGTGTGTGGGGGGGGCTCTGTGTGGGTGTGTGGGGGGGCTCTGTGTGGGTGGGTGTGTGGGGGGGGCTCTGTGTGGGTGTGTGGGGGGGCTCTGTGTGGGTGTGTGGGGGGCTCTGTGTGGGTGTGGGGGGGGCTCTGTGTGGGTGTGTGTGTGGGGCTCTGTGTGGGTGTGTGTGGGGGGCTCTCTGTGGGTGTGTGTGTGTGGCATTTGCGAGAGATTAAGCTATTGGCATTGTAAATGACAATGCCATTTATTTATCTGTTTTCAAAACCAACACATAAATAAAAATGTTGTCATTTAAAATGCAAATAGCTCTAACTTTTGGAAAGGCGAAACCGTTGCATTGTAAATGCTTGTTGTAAAGGTATCTTCCTTGTTATATAAATCCAACTCTTCCATATAGACTCTACTGCAATGCCACCATGACAGATAGGATTAAAACAAACACAACATCCTTTCAACAACCCACATTACATGGTGTAGTGTGCTACACATGTAGGAAAGCAATTCAGCACCCAACAAAGGGGTAGTAAGTATATACAAATGCTACAGTACAATACAATACAGTATCAAGAGACCACTGTGACTCCAGTCAATGACAATCTCTTCACTGTAAAGAGCATGCAGATTCTGAAAGCACTTCAGATCCATAAAAAATAGTGGAAATGAGCTTTAGAAATGCACATAACATCAAAAAATGTAGTTTTCAAGGTCCCTCTGACATGATCTGAGCACCTCTCTATATCTTTGGCTAACTATTAAAACTCTCCCCAAAAATACCACATTATAGACCCAACCCTTACCAACGAGGTGCAACGAATGGGATAGTCTCTTAATCACCCAGAATCCCGTCAGAGCCTTGTCAGGGGTGTGTGGTCCAATCCAAACGCTATAAATAATACAGTAGGATAAAATATAATAGAAGAAAACATTGAGCCTGGGTGTACTTTAGATCTCCCCGTTTCACGTGCCTCTGTACCCCCAGAATGACAAACGCCAGCCACTAATGTCTGCAACGTTGAGCTGCCTAGGCGTCTCCATTCTTTGAACACCATTTGCCCGTTCCTTCATCCATCTTGGCAAAACTACTGCTCTGTTTTGTGGACAATCTGAAATTGTCATTTCGGTAAGGAAAACAACACCATGGACATATTTATTTTAAAAGTATCAGGGACATCGCCACTAAAATTGTTAATTAATCATAAATAGTATAGTGAGAGGCTTGAACTAGCGCCGTTCGATTGGGGTTCACGCTTGAACAGTATTTTCGCTTTATGCAGTCATTCTGGGAAACAGAATATGTCATCTGCACACTTTGTAACACGTTTGTTTATTCAACATGACATATTGGCAGTCCGAACTTTGAACATCTTCTGCATATCTTTTTTTTACATTTACCTTTTAACTTGTAAGCTTTTTTATTTTCCTGTGAATGACGAGATCACATTTGTGGCTGAAGTGGTGATCTCAGACGGCTGTGCATCGAACGAGCTTATCGAACAATCTTGCCCGCATTCCTCGTCGAACAATTAATTGGATGATGACACAATAGAGGAAGCAGATCAGCAGCTTTATTTAGCCTTCCAAGAATTTCTATTGTCCTTTTATGCAAATTGTTTATTAATCATCTGTGGTGGCCCGGAAATGGTACTTTGACATGCTAAGTTAATGCAATAAGCATTCCCTGAGGCACAATGGCACTGATGAAGCTTTAGTTGTGGACATGATGTTTACAACACTACTCCACGGCACAAAAGTAAAGCAGATTGAACGTGAGCATGAGGATTTGTGTGCCTATTATGCAAAGTTATTGACTCTTTATTTTCGAGTGATAGACTTCACCTCCACATTGCTTTTTAAACCATATTTTTCATTGGTTTTTAGGTCTCATGACCTATCAATGCGCATGCGCATTGAGAGAAGCGAGACTATAGTGCTTTAAACAAACTTTAACTAACTGGCGATTTGGTGCTGTGCCCGTGCGCTTTTAGGTCAATGCGCAAGCGCATTGACCTAAAATGCGCGTGCACAGCATCAAATAGCCAGCCATCTGTTGCCCAGCTTGGTGCCGCTCCACCCCCTGCCAGATCAAAGGCTTTCACAGCCCGCCGGCCGTGCTTTCAGTTACACGGCCGGCCGGCCGTGTAAAGTGCACTTTTTATTTACGATGCCCACCATACAGCCTTCTTGAGCTGTTCTTTTGATAGATGAATGTGGTTGCTTTGATTTCAATTTTTAGTCACTGAACGTGCGCTGCAATGGATTTCTTTAGCTTAAAATAATTGTTAAGTAAGTTATTGGTCTTTGTCAGTAATGCTCCGTTTCTTTTTGCACAATATATGCAGTTTGAAGAAGCACTATTTTTTGGGCAATGTGTTTTCTTTTTCACCAGCTTTCTTATTTGTCTTTTCATGCTCTTTATTTAGTTGTGTTGGTGACTTTTTATTAATCGGCTGTAGAATGTGCTGTATTCACACAGCTAAGTGGATAGTCTTATTTATTTCTAAATGATCATGGCTGGTTAAGGTTGCGAGTCAGCGCAAAATAAATCATTATTTTATATTGTATAATCCGCACTTGATGCATGCGGGTTCAATGTAATCCAACTCCACATCCACCATGACATCCACCACCACATCCACCACCACATCCACCATGACCTCCACCACCACCACCACATCCACCACACCCACCACCACTACATCCACCACCCCATCCACCACCACCCCATCCACCACCACCACCCCATCCACCACCACCACCGCATCCACCACCACCACCACCACCGCATCCACCACCACCACCGCATCCACCACCACCACCGCATCCACCATCACCACATTCACCACCACCACATCCGCCACCACCACATCCACCATCAACTCCAAATCCACCTCCACATGCACCACCACATCCACCACCACATCCACCATCACATCCACCATCACATCCACCATCACATCCACCGCCACATCCACTGCCACATCCACCGCCACATCCACCGCCACATCCACATCCACAGCCACATCCACATCCACTGCCACATCCACTGCCACATCCACTGCCACATCCACCGCCACATCCACCGCCACATCCACATCCACAGCCACATCCACATCCACAGCCACATCCACATCCACAGCCACATCCACCACCACATCCACCACCACTACATCCACCACCCCATCCACCACCACCACCCCATCCACCACCACCACTGCATCCACTGCATCCACCGCCGCATCCACCACCACATCCACCATCACCACATCCACCACATCCACCACCGCATCCACCAACACCACATCCACCACCACCACCACATCCACCACTGCATCCACCACCACCACATACACCACCACATCCACCAACACTTTAGCCACACCCACCACCACCACATCCACCACTACATCCACCACTACATCCACCACCCCATCCACCACCCCATCCACCACCACTGCATCCACCATCACCACCGCATCCACCATCACCACCGCATCCACCACCACCACATCCACCGCATCCACCACCACATCTACCATCACCACCACATCCACCATCACATCCACCGCCACATCCACCACCACATCCGCCACATCCACATACACCGGATCCACCACCACCACATCCACCACATCCACATCCACCAGCACCACATCCACCACCACCACCACATCTACCACCACACCCACCACCACCACCACATCTACCACCACACCCACCACCACCACATCCACCACCACATCCACCACCACATCCACCACTACATCCAACACATCCACCACCACTACCACCACCACCGCATCCACCACCACATCCACCACACCCACCACCACTACATCCACCACACCCACCACCACTACATCCACCACCACCACCACTGCATCCACCACCACCACACCCACTGCATCCACCACCACCACCCCCACCACCACATCCACCACCACATCCACCATCACCTCCACATCCACCATGACATCCACCGCCACATCCACCGCATCCACCACCACCACACCCACTGCATCCACCACCACCAACCCCACCACCACATCCACCACCACTTTCACCACATCCACCACCAGCACATCCACCACCACATCCACCACCACTTTCACCACATCCACCACCACCACATCCACCACCACATCTAACACGTCCACCACCACTTCCACCAGCACCACATCCACCACCGCATCCACCACATCCACCACCACCGCATCCACCAACATCACATCCACCACACCCACCAACACTACATCCACCACACCCACCACCACTACATCCACCACCACCACTGCATCCACCACCACCACATCCACTGCATCCACCACCACCACCCCCACCCCCACCACCACAACCACCACCACATCCACCATCACCTCCACATCCACCATGACATCCACCACCACATCCACATCCACCGCATCCACATCCACCGCATCCACCACCACCACATCCACCACCACCACATCCACCACCACCACATCCACCACCACATCCACCACCACCACATCCACCACCACCACCGCATCCACCACCACCACATCCAACACCACCACCGCATCCACCACCACCACCACCACATCCACCACCACCCCCACCACCACATCCACCACCACTTTCACCACATCCACCACCACCACATCCACCACCACATCCACCACCACTTTCACCACATCCACCACCACCACATCCACCACCACATCTAACACGTCCACCACCACTTCCACCAGCACCACATCCACCACCGCATCCACCACATCCACCACCACCACCGCATCCACCAACATCACATCCACCACACCCACCAACACTACATCCACCACACCCACCACCACTACATCCACCACCACCACTGCATCCACCACCACCACATCCACTGCATCCACCACCCCCACCACCACAACCACCACCACATCCACCATCACCTCCACATCCACCATGACATCCACCGCCACATCCACCACCACATCCACATCCACCGCATCCACCACCGCCACATCCACCACCACATCCACATCCACCGCATCCACCACCACCACCACATCCACCACCACCACTTCCACCAGCACCACATCCACCACCCCATCCACCACCACCACATCCACCACCGCATCCACCACCACCACATCCACCACCACCACCGCATCCACCACCACCACCACATCCACCACCGCATCCACCACCACACCCACCACCACATCCACCACACCCACCACCACTACATCCACCACCCCATCCACCATCACCCCATCCACCACCACTGCATCCACCATCACCACCGCATCCACAATCACCACCGCATCCACCACCACCACATCCACCGCATCCACCACCACATCTACCATCACCACCACATCCACCATCACATCCACCGCCACATCCACCGCATCCACCACCACATCTACCATCACCACCACATCCACCATCACATCCACCGCCACATCCACCGCCACATCCACCACCACATCCACCACCACATCCACATACACCGCATCCACCAACACCACATCCACCACATCCACATCCACCACCACATCCACCACCACCACCACCACATCCACCACCACCACCACCACATCCACCACCACCACCACCACATCCACCACCACATCCACCACCACACCCACCACCACCACATCCACCACCACATCCACCACTACATCCAACACATCCACCACCACTACCACCACCACCACCACCACATCCACATCCACCACCAAATCCACCACACCCACCACCACTACATCCACCACACCCACCACCACTACATCCACCACCACCACTGCATCCACCACCACCACATCCACTGCATCCGCCACCCCATCCATCACCACATCCACCATCACCTCCACATCCACCATGACATCCACCGCCACATCCACCACCACATCCACATCCACCGCATCCACCATCACCTCCACATCCAGCATGACATCCACCTCCACATCCACCACCACATCCACATCATCCACCTCCACCACATCCACCACCACATCCACCACATCTAACACGTCCACCACCACTTCCACCACCGCATCCACCACCACCACATCCACCACCACCACCGCATCCACCAACACCACATCCACCACCACCACCACATCCACCACCGCATCCACCACCACCACATACACCACCACCACCACATCCACCACCGCATCCACCACCACCACATACACCACCACATACACCACCACATCCACCAACACTTTAACCACACCCACCACCACCACATACACCACACCCACCACCACTACATCCACCACCCCATCCACCACCACCCCATCCACCACCACTGCATCCACCATCACCACCACATCCACCACCACATCCACCACCACATCCACCATCACCTGCACATCCACCATGACATCCACCGCCACATCCACCGCCACATCCACCACCCCATCCACCGCATCCACCACCACCGCATCCACCACCACCACATCCACCACCACCACATCCACCGCATCCACCACCACATCCACCATCACCACCACCTCCACATCCACCATGACATCCACCACCACATCCACATCCACCGCATCCACCACCACCACATCCACCACCACATCCACCACCACCGCATCCACCACCACCGCATCCACCACCGCATCCACCACCACATCCACCACCACCACATCCACCACCACCACGTCCACACCCACCACCACATCCACCACCACATCCAACACATCCACCACCACCGCATCCTCCACCACCACCACCGCATCCACCACCGCATCCACCACCACCACATCCAACACCACCACCGCATCCACCAACACCACATCCACCACCACCACCACATTCACCACCGCATCCACTGCCACCACCACATCCACCACCACTTTCACCACACCCACCACGACCACATCCACCACACCCACCACCACATCCACCACACCCTCCACCACCCCATCCACCACCCCATCCACCACCACCACCCCATCCACCACCACCACTGCATCCACCACCACCACCACCCCATCCACCACCACCACTGCATCCACCACCACCACCCCATCCACCACCACCACTGCATCCACCACCACCACCACCACCCCATCCACCACCACCACTGCATCCACCACCACCACCGCATCCACCACCACCACATCCACTGGATCCACCACATCCACCATCCCCTCCACATCCACCATGACATCCACCACCACATCCACCACCACCACCACATCCACCACCACTTTCACCACATCCACCACCACCACATCCACCACCACATCTAACACGTCCACCACCACTTCCACCACCACTACATCCACCACCGCATCCACCAACCCCACATCCACCACCACCACCGCATCCACCAACACTTTAACCACACCCACCACATCCACCACACCCACCACCACTAAATCCCCCACCCCATCCACCACCACCACTGCATCCACCACCACCGCATCCACCACCGCATCCACCACCGCATCCACCACCGCATCCACCACCGCATCCACCACCGCATCCACCACCGCATCCACCACAACATCCACCACCACATCCACCACATCCACCGCATCCACCACCACCACATCCACCACCGCATCCACCAACACAACATCCACCACCACCACCACATCAACCACCGCATCCACCACCGCATCCACCACCACATACACCACCACATACACCACCACATACACCACCACATACACCACCACATACACCACCACATACACCACCACATACACCACCACATCCACATCCACCGCATCCACCACCACCACATCCACCACCGCATTTACCAACACCACATCCACCACCACCACCACATCCACTACCGCATCCACCACCACCACATCCACCACATACACCACCACATCCACCACCACATACACCACCACATCCACCACCGCATCCACCAACACAACATCCACCACCACCACCACATCAACCACCGCATTCACCACCGCATCCACCACCACATCCACCACCACATACACCACCACATACACCACCACATCCACATCCACCGCATCCACCACCACCACATCCACCACCGCATTTACCAACACCACATCCACCACCACCACCACATCCACTACCGCATCCACCACCACCACATCCACCACCACATCCACCACCACATCCACCACCACATACACCACCACATACACCACCACATACACCACCACATACACCACCACATACACCACCACATCCACCACCACATCCACCAACACTTTAACCACAACCACCACCACTACATCCACCACACCCACCACCATACATCCGCCACCCCATCCACCACCACCACCACCCCATCCACCACCACTGCATCCACCATCACCACCGCATCCACCACCACATCCACCGCATCTACCACCACATCTACCATCACCACCACATCCACCACCACATCCACCACCACATCCACCATCACATCCACATCCACCACCACATCCACCACATCCACATACACCGCATTCACCACCACCACATCCACCACATCCACATCCACCACCACCACATCCACCACCACACCCACCACCACCACATCCACCACCACATCCACCACCACATCCAACACATCCACCACCACCACCGCATCCACCACCACCACCACATCCAACACCTCATCCACCACACCCACCACCACTACATCCACCCCATCCACCACCACCACCGCATCCACCACCACCACCACCACATCCACTGCATCCACCACCACCCCCACCACCACATCCACCACCACATCCACCATCACCTCCACATCCACCATGACATCCACCGCCACATCCACCTCCACATCCACCGCATCCACCACCACCGCATCCACATCCACCACCACATCCACCACCACATCCACCACCACATCCACCACCACTTTCACCACATCCTCCACCACCACATCCACCACCACATCTAACACGTCCACCACCACTTCCACCACGTCCACCACCACTTCCACCACCACCACATCCACCACCGCATTCACCACCACCACATCAACCACCACCACATCCACCACCACCACCGCATCCACCAACACCACATCCACCACCACCACATACACCACCACATACACCACCACATACACCACATACACCACCACCACATACACCACCACATACACCACCACATCCACCACCACATCCACCACCACATCCACCACCACATCCACCAACACTTTAACCACACCCACCACCACCACCACACCCACCACCACTACATCCACCACCCCATCCACCACCACCCCATCCACCACCACCGCATCCACCACCACCACATCCACCACCACTTTCACCACATCCACCACCACCACTTTCACCACATCCACCACCACCACATCCGCCACCACATCCAACACATCCACCACCACTTCCACCACCACCACTTCCACCACCACCACATCCACCACCACATCCACCACTGCATCCACCACTACCGCATCCACCAACACCACATCCACCACATCCACCACCACACCCACCACCACATCCACCACCACTTCCACCACCACCGCATCCACCACCACTTCCACCACCACTGCATCCACCACCACATCCACCACCGCATCCACCAACACCACATCCACCGACACCACATCCACCACCACCACCACATCCACCACCGCATCCACCACCACATCCACCACCACCATATTCCCCAGATCCACCACCACCACATCTATATGTGTGTGTGTGTGGCTGTGTGTGTGTGTAGGTGCAAATGCAATGTTCTTGGATTTTCATCACAATAAAATACACTGAACATAATCTTCACAAAAGTTATTTACAAACGTTTAAGGTATTGCCATTATAAATTACAATAACTTTTATTTAAGTATTAATTATTTACAAAATTAAAAGCCATTGTTATTTGTAATATCAATACATCTAAGTCACGTAAATACAACACACATTGCATTACAAATGCTATAGGTGTCACATTTGCGAAAGTTAAAACTATTGACATTGTAACTGACAAAGCTATTAATTTTGCTATTTTCAAAACCAACACATAAATAAAAAAAGTGTCATTTACAATACCAATCGCTCAAACTTTCCTAATGCGAGACCTATTGCATTTCCAATGCTTGTTATTTCATAGAAATATACATGTAGAAACGTGAACTTCTAATTCCCTTGTAGAGTTCGAAATTGAAGACACAGCCTCACATAAATGCGTTCTCATAAAGCAAACAATGTAAAAGGAACCCCTGGTGGTAACATCTCTTTAAATAACACTATATCATGGTGCATTAACCAGCTATCTCTGCTACTACTTATTGACTTTATGCTTGTCTTTGACCCTGTACAGTGCTCTGCTGTAAAGGTTTAATGGTAAACATGTCCTTCCAGGGAAAAAGCTCTAGAAGCAATTTTCACTATAGTATGTAATTTTTATCTTGGCTGCTCGGGGAAGAGCTTCCCAAGCAGCCTAGCTTTTTTTCCATTGAAATGACAATCAGTGTGCCCCCTCCCCCCCCCCCCAAAAGCACGGATAGCTTTGGGAGAGGCATTGTTGGAAAGGAGAGAATCTCCCCCTTTCCTCTGCTATTTCTTCCCAGTGGATCCCTGCTTTGGGATCGCCACAGGATAGCAGGGATACACCTACTAGGCCCCAAGGTCATATGGGAGAGGCGCCTCAGACCCCACCAGCCCTAAAAGTATTAGTCTTTCAGGCCCCCTGGTGGTGGATGGGGTGATTACCCCAGATATGTCCCCACCCCTCCAGACACTAGTGAATATTTCAGAAAAGGAAGTATAGGAGTGTGGACTGCCCACCATGCACATGGTCATGCCCCACCCAACAAATGCAGCAAAAGTCTTTCTGTACCTCCTGGGGGGGGCACAAACCCACTAGAGACCAGGGGCATTTACATTTTTTATGTATATAGATGGTGTGGGGCCTGCCCACCATGAGCATGGCCATTACCCCACCCCAAATAAATGTGCCAACCGTCTTTCTGCCCCCCATGGGCAAATGGGGATGATTATACCCAATATACCTCCTCGGGAAGAAAGCACCCTAGACACCAGGGGAAAAATATATATATATATATATATATATATATATATATATATATATATATATATATTTTTTTTTTTTCTTTCTTTAAAAAAACAGGTCCCAACACGCTCTGGTTCATATCCAACAGTTTATTGTGGCTTGGTATGGCGCATTTCGACCATCTTTGCTGTCTTTTTCACAACATTTTCACGACCCCATTTTGGGCCTTTTATTATCCCTGAAATCCTTAAAGTGACAGTACAATTATTTCTCACATCCTTGCGGTATTATTTAATGAATCATTCATAATGTAAACTCCTCAATAAAACAAACGCATAAAATTGCAATGGTTTGGACAAAAGAAAATCATACTAATCTGTACAACTCAACAAAATATAAACATCTTGAAGTGACTTAGGCATACCATCTCACATCGTCACTTCACCAATCATGTGACAGTAAAAGCTGTAAACAAATAATTTCAAAGAAAATCCATTAGTGGACTTTTCTATTAAGCTAGCAGCTTTGGTTTATGAAGTTATAATGCATATGTAAAGATTGCACATGTTAATCCTAATACCAGCCCTTTTTAAGTCTCGCCTAGCATTGCTACGGACGCATGCGCTGCTCGCTCGGTGAGATTTATTGTGAAGGAGGACTTTTAATAGAGGGCTTGAAGCCCCACCCTCATGTTTATTGGAAGGCGTCATCGTTTATGGTAAATGGTGGCCTTCCATTGAAAATGAGGCTTCTTTGTTACTGTCCTTTCGCCGTTTGGTCCGACCCATCCAGACTGGCTCATCTGCTTTGCGGCTGTTGCAAAGCAATTTCTTATGTTTAGGAGGCGTGTTAGATAAACAAGCCGTGAGAGACAGTCCGGATGAGCAGTCCCAAAAGGAGACGGGGCGCTGCATGTTTATTTTTACATTGCGCTTTCACTTTAATGGTGAAAGCGAGATGCAAAAATAAACGGCAGGAATGGCGAGCGCTTGTTTAATACGCACCCTGGTTTTGAATCTGCGTCGTCTTTTTCTGCTCTTAAACCTCAACTCCCCCCATCCCCTACCATGAAACCGATTGCGTCTGTAACAAGGTGTCAAGCCTGAACCACCAGTGTTGCTTCGACACCCTCTCTAGTCAGCAGTTCCACCCATACCCCAAGACCCCTCCCCACACTACCTCCTTTGGGACCCCCATCCTGTTAATAGCTCATCGTTGGTTACCCCCACCCCGGTTCCCCTCTCCTCTTTCATTTTATATGTCTAACCTTCAATCTGGTACTTTTCCCCTTCGATTTATCTGACCCCCTCCTTCCGTGACCCTCTCCGTGCCACCTCCTTTGTCCATCTCCGAATCAGGCGCCGCCGCAAGCAGCCCTATCTCTGCCGCCGGGGTCCTGGTGGCCCATGCAGAGAGACCCCGTGCTACCGCCGCCGCTCGGACACACTACGGTGATTGCGGTAAATCGACGTACACTGAGGGGGAGCCGAGGGCTGGGAGGGAGGGTTAGTAGCTACCTCTCCTTCTGGGCAAGACTGTCCCGCATTCTTTGACGGCAAAAGGCACGCCGGGAAAGAGGCCCAAGTGTACATATCGACACCACAAGGGGGGAGGGGAGGGGAGGTAGCAAGCAGTACTACCCTGCTATCGTAGTCAGAGGACTGCAACCTAGGACCGTAGGGCTGGGGCGGTGAACCATAAGGAGAAGGCGGCTGAGGGGTATACAGCACATCATCGTGGGATACAGGATTGGAAGAGTCTGTTTTTAAATGTAGAGATATGTGCTTTCGGTACATCTCTGTCAGTAGCACGAAGGAAGTGTGTTAGATGCAGCATACTTGAGAATCCTTTTTTGTGGGCTGGGATCAAAAGATCGAAGACCAAGTGACAGGGGGTGCTAGTTCCTGGACATTACAGTGGAGGACACATCAAAGGTGGGGACACACACCCTGGTAGCAGACTGTTGGGTTGCGGGTGGACATACAAGACTTGGCGGTACAGTTCGAGAGAACCAGATACATACATCTGGAGGGTACTGTATGAGACCCTGCCACCCCAATTGGCACATTGGCATGGCGGCTTTAGATTGCTAACTCCCACATGTCACACTGCAAGGCAGGAAAATGACGGTGTTAGATACCTCATTCTGGAGAGCGGGTTTGGGTCAGGGGAAACCCTTGAATGTCACAGTAGTACTCATCTCAATGAAAATGTTAAGTGTCCAGTCAGTTTAATTCACGACCCTCACCACCTGAGCCTTCAAAGTAACACAAGTGCCTAGGATCCGGCGTGCTTTTAATATACTGTATACATCGCATGTCCTATACCGCTGCCTGGTCTGCTTACTTGATGGCAGGTATAGACTGAATTTCACAGTTGGAAACGTGTGCCTTCTTTGCCACCCACAAACCTCTGCGCTAATAGAAAATGTGTTTGTGCTTTGCGTGGAGTTGTGTATTTGTTTTTTGAATTCGTGATATCCAGATTTGACGAGTTTAGCAATATCCTCCTTTCTATTCCCAGACGTCTAATCTTCACCTCTTCAGGAAGTCGCCATTCTCGATCTGCCCAAGAGTAGAGATGGCCACTTGTTTCAACAATTCAACACTTGCAAGTGACTGTAACTTTAGCCTCACCACACTCTCTCTGTTACAGTAGCTTACGTAAGCACCTTTGTGGTTATGGCTTACAATGTAACCTTTTTCTAGCCCTCCATTAGCCAAGACCTTTTAAGTCTACAAATATTGAATGTATTGTATACTTATATTTACTTTTAGCCAGCCCCGTTGGTTTGTTAGTGTATCATCCACGATTCTTCTAACCACTCCAGCATACAACACGGGGTAATGTACGAGCCCATCTCAGCCAGCGGATAATATATGGGTAATAGATGGTATTCCTCCCTTTTGTAAGGAGCAAATCAAAACCAAAGTATGGGGAAGTACCATGAAATTTTGTACTTTTTTAGACCCCAAAAATATTTTTGCATTTAGCCAATTTTTTATTTTTTTATTATTGACGAGGGTCCGGTAGCTTTGCGAGTGCATTTTTAGTGTTTGGCCTGTTGGAATCATTCTTTTTTGACTATTTATTTTTGTAAATCCGCAAGGATTGAAACATGTTTTAGTTTGATTTCAGCCTTGGTGAAGTGTGACCCACATGCAAAAGATCATTATTTAAGTAACCACGTTTTCGTAACTGAGATAGAACAGTATTTGGATCATTAAAACGTGTTTTTTCTGTAGGAATTTTTTTATGAAATGAAATGAAATAAGGATTTATAGAGCACATGGCTGCCCTTGAGCGTCCCAGTGCTGGTGAAAGGTAGTAGAAAGAGAGTGCGACGGCAGGAGGGATCAGGGGAAAAGCCAGGTTTTCAAACTCTTGCGGAACCTGAGATGGTTTGGTTCCGCTCGCAGAGTGAGGGGAAGAGAGTTCCACAGTTTGGGAGCGATGAAGGAGAAAAGGCGACCTCCTGAGCGGGCTTTTTTGATCCTGGGTACAAATGCCAGGTGAAGGTGAGCAGAGCGCAGATTTCTGTTGGTTTCATAGGGTCTGATCCAGTGTTTAAGGATAGGAGGGCAGTTGTTGTGGAGGATTTTATGGGTCAGACAGAGTGTCTTAAAATTGACCCGTTCTTGCACTGGGAGCCAGTGAAGTAGCTTAAGGGCTGATTTTGCGGAGCTCCTACGTGTAGTGCCTGTTAACAGCCTAGCTGCCGCATTTTGTACGCCCTGAAGTTTAGCAATTACTTTTTTAGGGGCGCCAAGATACAAGGCATTGCCGTAGTCGAGTCTAGAGATTAAAAGGCTCTGGATGATGAGTTTCCTGGTGTCTTGGGGGAGCAGAGGCAGGATTTTTCGAGTAGTCCTCAGAATACCATAGCATACGCCTGCTGATTTCCTAGCCGGGTTAGGAACGACAGATCCTGGTCCAGCCATATGCCCAAACTCTTAATGGAGGGTTTAGGAGTTGGGGCTTCACCCATGCAGGGAGGCCACAGCGAGTTTGACTTAACTGCATGCGCGCTAGCGGGTTTTCCCGCTGCGCGCTGAAAATTCAAAAAACCCGCGTTATGTGACAAAGCCAGCTCGTCATGCGCGCAGCGCAGGTAACGCCCATGACGAGCTGGCTTTGTCACCAGCATCGAAGGGGTTAAAGTGGGCTGGGTTGCCTAGTAGCATGATCTCTGTTTTCTCTGCGTTCAGCCTGAGATGGGATCTGTCCATCCAGCGTGAGATGTCACAAAGGCAGGAATGGAGGTTGTCAGGGGAACGGTCTAGGTGGCTGAGAGATACTACAAGCTGCGTGTTGTCGGCGTACGTCACTAGTTTGAGTCCATAGGGGGACACTATATCCTGGAGAGGTGCATATAGGCATTAAAAAGGGTCGGGCTCAGGGAGGAGCCCTGAGGGACGCCACAGCGTAAAGGAGTGGAGTGCGATTGAGAGGATCCTTCCCAAATTTGGAAGGATCGGTCGTAAAGGAAGGATTTCAACCACGCTAAGGCAGACCCTGAGATGCCTAGTGCGCTTAGCCTATGGGTCAAAATGTGGTGGTTGACGGTATCGAACGCCGCGCTTAGATCCAGGAGGATCACTGCCACTGATCCTCCTGAGTCTAAGATTTTGTTTGCGTGCTTCTTCCACGACCGCCATTATGGCGGTCTCCGTCCCCTGACCTGGACGGAAGCCAGTTTGTGAGGGGTGAAGGAGGTTATTATGTTCCAGGTAGGTTGAGAGCTGATTATTAACACATTTTTTAGCTGTTTTGCTCACTAACGGCAGAAGGGAGATGGGACGGTAATTGCCCAGATCTGTTGGATCGAGATGTGGCTTTTTCAGGAGGGGCTTCACAATGGACTTTTTCCAACCTGGGGGTACCGTGCCTTGGATGAGGGACGAATTTATAAGTTGGACCAGAGGTGGAAGAATAGTTCGTATGACTGTTTTGAGAATATGTGGGGGGGCTGGGTCGCAGGGAGAACCACTTTTGATGGATGAAAAAATAGGGAGAAGGGTTTCTTCCGTGGCGAGGGAGAAGGCGTTCAGACCTACGCCGGGTTGTAACGGAGTGGGGGGCAGCAGATCGGGAGAAGTGTCTTCAGTGGGGGGGGGGAGATTTTAGAATGTTTTGAATTTTTACATCAAAAAATTCTGCGAATTCATTGCAACGGTTTTTGAGGGGGTCGGCAGGTGGGGGGGTCTGGTATTTTTAAACGTTTGTTTACTATACGGTACATTTCTTTGGCTGGATTCGAGGAAGTTCTGATTTTTTTCCTCAAAGAAAGCTGCTTGAGCGGATTTGAGAGATTTTTTATAGCTGAGGATTGTGCAGCTATAGTCTTTCTTTTTTTGAGCAGCGAAATCTTTCCTCCAGGCTCTTTCATGTTTTTTACAGAGTTTTTTTAGTAAGCGGAGCTCCTGGTTAAACCATGGAGATTTCGTCTTGCCTATAGGGGTCTGAACCAGGGTCTTGGGGAGGATTGAATCAAGAGAGTTTTTGATCCATGCAGAGAACTTGGTATCTGCTGAGTGAGTAAGAGGATCGTGAGGTGGCACTGAGCATTCAAGGAGATGGTTCAATTTTTCTGTATCCAATTTCGACCAGAGGCGTTCAAAAAGGGGGGAGGGTCGTTTAAGCTGGTGTGGGGCTGGCAGATGCCAGTGGAAGCAGATTAAGAAATGGTCTGTCCACGGTAAGGGTATGGGGTTTTGCAGTTTTAGATTGGGGATGTTAAAGAATAAGGGATCAAGCAGGTGGCCCTTTTTGTGGGTACGGAGATTGCTAAGAAGGTGAAGTTGGTAGGCTGCGAGGTCAAGTTGCAGTTCTGACGCTCCTTTATCATTGGGGTTGTCGAAATGAAGGTTTAAATCACCCAGAATGATAAAGTCAGAAGAAGTACTGGCTAGTGCAAGGACGGCTTCCAGGAGAGAACTTGAGAAGCGACCTTGGGGGCCCGGTGGTCTGTATATCAGAAAGCCAGAGAGAGTTTTCCAAGGGGAAATTTGAATCGAGAACAAGGCGTTTTCACTGTCAGAGATTGGGCTGTCGGTAAATCGGCAGGAAAGGTGGTCTTGATAAATCAAGGCAATTCCACCTCCCTTCCCTGCTGGTCTATCAAGGCGCTGTATTGAATAACCCGGGGGCAAGGCTTGCGCGATGTCTGGGTTACATTCAGCTGATAGCCATGTCTCTGTGAGAAACAAGACATCTAGACGGAAGTCTTGTCGCAGCATGTATATTTCTGGGGCGTGTTTTGGCAGCGAACAACAGTGCAGTAGGGCCATGTTGATTGGAGCCCTTGTGGAAGAATTGTGCTCGGGTCCCACAAATAGGAAGGGACAAGATGAGCAGTGAGTGGGCGGGTTCAGCATGGAGATGGTGTGGGAACAGCTCAACTTAGGGATCTGTCTGAGTCGGATAAGATCCTCACTTGTAAAAATAGCTGGATGCGCAGCAGACAAGGGAAGGGTGCAGGGGCCTGGGCTCGACCTGGCGCAGAAGGGCGCAGACGGGCTTGCCTCTGGTGCGCCTCCGGCCCTCATCGGACTGCTGCCCACCCGCCTTTAACCCCTTGGCTGCGGCGGTAATTCCGCCGCAGCGCTAAGGGGGAGGGGGGGCCACGCGGCGCTGCCATGCTCGTGACGCAACCTCTCCGTCACGAGCTTCGGAGACGCTGTGCTTGTGATGGTGTGGTTCCGTCACGGCCCGCCCACTCAATAGAACGTTCAGCGCAGGCGCGGAATCGCTGCCGCACATTCATGCCTTCGGGGCCGTGACGGAACCACTCTGTCATTAGCACAGCCCGTCCGTGGCTGGTGACGCAGGGAGTCCGTCACCAGCACAGAAGGGGTTAAAATAAAACTTTATAAATAAATACATAACACAGCCTTTTTATTGGCTACTTTGTCATTCTTTTTTTTTTTTTTACATGTTGAGTTGAATAAAACATATCAAATATAATACTAATGGCATGTGCAGTGGGCGATCAATGTGTGGTTGCACAAAAATGTTGCTAATGTACAGCTGATGGGCATTCAGGTTTCACATTCCCCAAACGTGTAATTTATGGCACTTTCCCTTAACTGCTTGGCCTTTTCTCCCCTAGTGCTGAGCCCTTTTTTGGCTATTTGTAGTAGTTTGCGTCTGTAACTTTTTGACCACATAAGGTATGCACGCCAAATTTGCGTCCTTTACTTCCAACATCATGGGGATTCTAAAGGTACCCAGGGTTTGTGGATTCCCCTGGAGGGGTCCCAGATTTTAGCCAAAATACAGCTAAATTTAGGTTTTTGGGGGAAAATGGGAGAAAAGTCCTGCATATGAAAGCGTCTGGGTTTTTCCCTGCAAATGATATCAAAAAAGGGTTTGTGGGGCTGAAAACTCAATTTTCCCAGCTTTTAGGGAATGACAGACTTTTGTCAGAAAACAAAAAAATGTTGCACAGTTTTGGCATTTTTCTGCGACATAGCCTATTTTTGCTATTTTTTGTGCTTTCAATATATTGCAATTATTCTGGGAAAATGTATACATGGAAAATTCGGTATGAAAGACTCCTATGTATTTCTGAAATGGGAACAAAATATAAAGTTTAGAAACAGTATATATTTGCACATTTCCGAAATTGGGAATACTCATACTAGCATGAGAATTTTCAGTCATTTTTCAAAATGACTTCTTTTTTTACACATTCTCTTTCACTTGGAAGGCAGAAATGCATTGAAAGTCAATAGGTAACAACAGTTGCTTTACAAATCTGAATTGCGGTAAGTGTCCTGATACAAATGATACCTCACTTGTGTGGGTAGGCATAGTGCCCACAACAGGAAACGGCTGAAAATGCAATGTGAAAACACCACATTTGCACAATGAAAAATTACCCTTTTTTTGCAAAGTGCCTAGCTGTAGTTTTTGAACCCTTGCTCTGCCGGCACCCAGGGAAACCTAGCAAACCTGTACATTTCTGAGAACTAGACACCCAGGGGAATCCAGGATGGGGTGACTTGACTGGCTCTCACCAGGTTCTGTTACCTAGAATCCCTTGCAAACCTGAAAAATTGTAAAACAAAAGCACATTTTCCTCACATTTCTGTGGTGGAAAGTTGTGGATCCATGCAGGTTCCAGAAGTTTCCACCCACCCTGCGTTTCCCAAAGCCTTCCAAGTAAATTGGTACCTCACTTGTGGGGGTAGGCCTAGTGCCCGCGACAGGAAACGGCGCAAAACGCAACGTGGACATACCCCAATTTCACAGTGAAAAATGACCCTTTTTTGGCAAAGTGCCTAGCTGTAGTATTTGAACTCTAGCTCTGCAGGCACCTAGGGAAACCTAGCAAAACTATATGTTTTTGAAAACTAGACACCCAGGGAAATCCAGGATGGGGTGACTTTACTGGCTCCCACCAGGTTCTGTTACCCAGAATCCCTTGCAAACCTAAATAATTGTAAAAAAAAACCACTTTTTCCTCACATTTCTGTGGTGGAAAGTCCTGGAATCTCTGTGGATCCACAAATTTATACCCACCCCGCGTTTCCCAAAGTCTTCCAAGAAAAATGGTACCTTACTTGTGTGGGTAGGCCTAGTGGGCACGTCAGGAAACTGTGCAAAACGCAATGTGGACACACCTTAATTTCACTGTGAAAAATTACCCTTATTTGGCAAAGTACCTAGCTGTAGTTTTTGAACCCTAGCACTGCCAGCACCTGGGGAAACCTAGCAAACCTATACGTTTTTCTAAAAACTAGACACTCAGGGGAATCTAGGATGGGGTGACTGGACTGCCTCTCCCCATGTTCTCTTAACCAGAATCCCTTGCAAACCTAAAAGAATTGTCAAAAGAAACACATTTTCCTCACATTTATGTGGTGGAAAGTTCTGGAATCTGCGTGGATCCACAAAATTCCACCCATCCCGCGTTTCTCAAAGTCTTCCGATAACAATGGTACCTCACTTGTGTGGGAGGCCTAAGTACCCGTGACAGGAAATTGCCCAAAACGCAACGTGGACACACCACATTTTTGCAGTGAAAACTGACCCTTTTTCAACAAAGTGCCTAGCTGTAGATTTTGAACCCTAGCTTGCGGCACCTAGGGAAACCTATCAAACCTACACATTTTTGAAAAGTAGACACCCAGGGGCATCCAGGTTGGGGTGATTTGGCTGCCTCTCACTAGGTTCTGTTACCCAGAATCCATTGAAACCTATAAAATTGTCAGAAAAAAAACAAATTTTCCTCACATTTCTGTGGTGGAAAGTTCTGGAATCTGTGTGGATCCACAAAATTCCACCCATCCTGCGTTCCCCAAAGTCATCCGATAAAAACGGTACCTCACTTGTGTGGGAGGCCCAAGTACCCGCGACAGGAAATGGCCCAAAAAGCAACATTGACACACCACATTTTCGCAGTGAAAACTGACCCTTTTTCAACAAAGTGCGTAGCTGTAGATTTTGAACCATAGCTCTGCCTGGCACCTTGGGAAACCTATCAAACCTATACTTTTTTTAAACTAGACACCGAGGGGAATCCAGGATGCGGTGACTTGACTGCCTCTCACCATGTTCTGTTACCCAGAATCCCTTGCAAACCTACAACATTGTAAGAAAAAAACATATTTTCCTCACATTTCTGTTGTGGAAACTTCTGGAATCTGCGTGGATCCCAAAAATTCCACCCAACCCTTGTTCCCCAAAGTCTTCCGATACAAATGGTATCTCATTTGTGTGGGAGGCCAAAGTACCCGTGACAGGCTATTGCCCAAAACGTATTGAGGCGACATTAAAATTGCCTATCACAAAACAACCTGGTTTTGCAAGGGGGGTTACCTCTGTATTTGGCCCCGTGCTCGGCGGCCAGCTAGGGAAACCTATCAAACTCACACATTTCTGAAAACTAGACTTCCGGGTGGTTCCAGGGAGGTATGGCTTTCGTAGATCCCCAATGTTTTCTTACCCAGAATCCCCTGAAAACCTCGAATTTAGCTGAAAAAAAATCACTTTTTTCACACATTTTTGTGTGGGAAAGTTGTGGCACCGCCTGGCAGACAAGAATGTCCTACCACCCAGCGTTCCCCAAGGTCTCCCAATAAAAATGGTGCCTCACTTGTGTGGGAGGCCCAAGTACCCGCGTCAGGAAACGGCCCAAAACATTTTGTGATAGCTCTTTTTCGAAGCACATACTCATGCTTGTGGCGCGCCCCTGCGCGCTCCCGCAATGTGTATGCCGCCACGAGTATGTGCTTCAAAAAAGAGCTGAACGAGGGTTAAAGGTCTCCCATTCAGCGCATGCGCGCTGAGACCTAAAAATGATGGGACTACAAGCAACGCAGTTGCAAAACCGCACCAAACATGTGACATTAATGGGTCAATACGAGTAGTACTTGTACACAAATGGCTCGCCAGAGGCTGCGATCAGGTGGCCCCCCTAAGACGAGTGACGGCCAGACGCGCCAATGACAGCAATAGGTGGTTCAATGCAGAACTCAAGGAGAAAAAATTGGCCCTACGGCAAGCTGAGCGCGCTTGGAGACGCGCCTATTGTCCCACACTTAAGCTTCAATACACCATACTTCTCAACCAATATAAGAAGTCCATTCTCTCGGCTAAGGCCGACTACTTCTCCTCAAAAATGTTGTCCGCTGACAATCAATCGCGAGAAATCTTTACCATCATGCAGGACCTGGCCTTCTCGGATAGAGTCACCCTTAAACCCTCCCTTCTCAGGCCCTCTGTGACTCGCTTAACAACTATTTTGTGGATAAAATCATAGCTATCAAGTCCAACATCCCACCCCCTTTTTTGGATCCCCAGCCCCCGCCTGCACGGTCGTACCTTGATCACTTTCCCCTTTTGACTAAAGAGACCTTCTTGTCCCTTCTCTCAACAGTAAAGTCAGGCTCCACTGCTGACATCTACCCTGCACATATTCTGAGACAAATCATTCTGGCTTGCCCTTCCCCTCCCCTTACTTTCCTCAATAATTCCCTCGCCCAAGGTATTGTCCCACAGTCTCACAAATCTGCGATAATAATTCCCAATTTAAAGAAGCCTGGCGCAGATCCTTCTTCACTCGCAAACTATCGCCCCATTTCCCTTTTACTATTTCTAGGTAAAATATTGGAACGCCACGTCACCAGAGCACTCAGCACTTTTGCCGAGGAGAATGGCTGCCTAGCCTCTCGCCAGGCTGGTTTCCGCCCCTCGCACTCCACGGAGTCCGTAGTCCTCTCTGTTATGGACACCCTCAGAGAGGGCATGAATACCAACCATCCCCAGGCTTTGGTTCTCCTTGATCTATCTGCCGCCTTCGACGCGGTTGATCATTCCATCCTTCTCTCCCGTGTCGGGGCGGCCGGCATCAGGGGATCCGCCTTGGTCTGGCTCTCCTCCTTCTTGAGGGATTGCACCCAGGCCGTCCGTCTGGCTGACTTTTCGGCACCCTCTCGCAAGGTTCAGTGCGGGGTTCCACAAGGATCTTCCTTGTCCCCTCTTTTGTTTAATCTGTACATTTCCCCTCTTATTTTGGCACTTCCATGAGGCACAGGGTCAGAGCTGATTTGCATATAGCCAGTGTCTAACCCAGGGTGGTGTGGAGTGCAAAAAAACGATGGATTTAGGCCCAGATCCTTGTACTGGGGTGAATGTATGACATTGTTCTACATTCTGTCCATCAACTGTGTTTTTTGCAATTTTCACAGCAGATGGAGGTCACGATTTACAATTACGCTGATGACCTCCAGCTCATTTTTAATTTATCCTCTTCCCCAGAGTCCACCCACAACTTTCAATCCGTCATGTTTTTCATCAGGGACTGGATGAACCAAAACCATCTAAAGCTTAACCCTGACAAAACTGAGCTGGTTTTGACAGGTGGTTCCTCCAGTCCCTGGAACTGTTCTGGCCTTCTTCTTTGGGTACCCCTCCTACCCCCTCTTTTTCTGTTAAGACCCTAGAGAAAAAACTAAACGCTCACCTCACTTTGCACTCCCAGATTAGTTCAGTTGTTTCTTCCTGTTTTCTCACTCTCCGCACTATCCGAAGGGTCTCACGTTTTTTCTCTTTTTCTGCTCTTAAACTTATTCTTTCAGCTATGGTTATTTCCCGCCTAGACTACGGCAATGTCCTGTACACCGGCGTCCCCGCATACAACCTTCTGCGACTTCAGCTGGTTCAAAACCAGGCTGCTCAACTTGCTTTCAACCTCTCCAAGTCCCATCACATCACTCCCCTGCTCAAAGCTCTGCACTGGCTGCCCATTCGGGAGCACGCCCTGTTCAAGATGGGCTGCATTACCTTCCAAGCCAGGGCAGGAACAGCCCCTGGTTTTATTACCTCCTAAAGATAAGGCCTACCTCCCCAGCAGAGAGTTGCGCTCTTCTTCGCAATCTCTTCTGCTTGTCCCTCGCTTTAAGAAGAAGTTGTCGGGAGGTGCTAAATTTTACACTCTGCCCCCCGCTTTCTGGAATACCCTTCCCCTCCCCCTTAGGTCTTCCTTCAATTACCTGGAATTTCGAAAAGCATTAAAAACTTTTCTTTTTGCCCGTGCTTTTCCACACTAGCGGCCCACCCTTCCCTCTGTCCCACGGTTCGCATCCTTAGCGCCAAGAAACCGCCTGGTAGTCGTGCGCTTTATAAATATTTTAATTTCAATTACACTGTGCAGCTAACCCAATGGCATAACTATACTTTGTGTTCCTAATGCTGGTAGAACAGACTAACCATCGTATGTACGGAAGCAACTCTAGCAAGCGCCAGTTGAATATGCATGTGAAATTTATGTACAACTTGTCATGATGCAAAACTTAAAAAAACAATAAAAACAAATTTTAAAAAAATTAAGCAGCTTTCTGCTATGTCTCTTCTAAATATCTTTGGAAAACAAAATGTGAGGTGTCGCGTGTGATGTGGTGTAACTTGCGTACATTGCTACCACCAATCTAAAGATAACTACAAAAGTTCAAATTGCAAGACTTGCCAATTTTCTTTGAAAAAAAACTTCTACTTGTGCTTGTTTGGAAAGGCCAGAAGTTGATACTTGAATAATGGTTGGAGTGTAGGAAATCCAAGACATTATTTTTAACACAGCGGTTAAGCCAGCATTGAATAATTTGGGATAACGAGATGCCTGGTGGGACCATTAGTGTACTAATGGCTCATGGAAATGGGGAGGGGCTGAAGTGGTGTGGACGAAGTACGGTTTTCTTGCATTACTGTGGCTGAGCTGTAATTAATTGCGTTTGTTGTTTCATGAAATCCAATATAAAAATGTATGAAATATATTTATTTATACAGGGTTTCATATTGTGTTTTTTGCTTTAATTTTAGATTTCAAATGGGAACAATATCTAACTTTAATGGTTTCCCTGAATTGTTACATTTCTTGGTCGGAAAAACACCAACTAACACTCGGGTTGATGGGGGCTAAATGTAGGAAGCGACGCAAGTGTCGTTTGAATTTTTGATTTGCAACGTAGATGCTATTTTGACAGAAATGCGGTAAATTGTATTCAGTCTGGTCCTCGTTATATTATATTATATTGTATTATATGATATAGAACTTAACCGAACGAAAACACTGTTGGGTTATTTGATTCTAGGCAATTGCTGGGCCCTGCATGCCTCGCTGTCATACAGCACTAGAAATTCCCATCTGTGCCAAGCGGTTGTTGTGATCACCAATGGATTTCGTCATCCTGTGCGTAGAGGGGCGGGGCAGCGTCCACGTGTTTGTAGATATTTTTATTAAAGGGCAAGGCCACTCTGTCATTTAAACTGGGGTTGCAAAAAATCTATTGGCCCAGAGCCGTAAACGGTCGGGAAGGCCAACCCCCAACTTGGGATCCCTCCCAACTGCCTGACATCATTCAAAGTGGGCTCGCAAGGCCTCCCCTGTTACCCGATGACCACCTTAACCGGTTTCTTTACTGCGGAAGGCATAAAATGACAAGCGGTGTTTCTTTATTACGAAAATCCTATGAGCTCTACAATGTTTAGCCTTTCTATTTCTACAGGATAATGTGTATTGTGTTGTACTATTCAGTTAGAGCAGTAAACCAGAGGTACGTTAACCCCACAGTATTTAAGCATTATATATTCAGCAGCAGCATCATCGCATCAGAAACACTCGTGGTGCCAGGCAGACATGAACATGTATAAACGCGACCGCCTGCACAGTGTGGCTTGGACCAGAACGCAGACCCTCGCCCGATCATCGCTGGAGCGTTCGAAACCACCCTCGGACAGTATTTATATTGCCAGGCCAAAGTACTGCCAGTGCCAATCAGCCACCAATCGCTTCGAAAGCGCTGTCCCAGTCAAGCGTCTGGCAATACTTCTTTGTGTAGGGGTGGCGGCCATCTTGAAGCGGACCTGCCGTGCCAAGGTACAATGAAGAATGAGTCTTCTCGTCGCCTTCCCCGCCTTCTACATATATACAAATTGCAGTGCATCGTATCTTTCCTATTTAAAATACAATTCTATATATCAGTTATTTACAGTGAGAACTGTTAATCATGGTATAGAATGCACCCTATTAAAACTCAGTGTTCCAGATTACGTTATTGCACCGCAGCATCACGGACAAGGTGCGGTGCTTTCTCTGTCCGTAGTCATTAGTCATGTCCTAAACTCGTACGGGGAGGCAGATCGTTTTGCTTCAAGATGGCTATCAGGCGAGGTCATTGGCAGCACGGAGGGACGGCCCTGAAGCTGCAGGGGAGGGATGCAGGGGGCAGGGCGGGCTGGTTCTCGTGTTTGCTGCGCGTTGTTTGCTAGCTGGCAGCCAGCCCTGTGTTGTGGGTGTGACACGTTGGGGTGTGTGTGTGTGCAGTTGCTGGCCCTGCCACACAGAGGCGCGCATTGTCGGTACAGCTCCTGTTGTGAATGTTGTGTGCTGGTTGGTGCTGCACACTTTATCCTGCCTCGGTGTGCGCTCCCTAGTCCACTTGCTCTTCATTGTTTCCTACTCTGTGTTGGAGTCGTAGTGTATCCTTTGCGGCAACGATTTTGCACCAACGATTTTGCACCTGTTTGGGGAAGAGGAGCGGAGTAAAGTCGTCACAACCCAGCAGCAGCCCACCACTGGGCACCATGAGCGACTCGGAGCTTCTGCACACTGCCCCCATCATTCCAGGTATGTGTGAGTTGCCATCGCAGCATGGAAAGGGGCGACGAACCCGGAGAGGCTATTAATGTAGAAAGGGAGATAGCTTTTTTTCCTCAACTCTGTGTGTTTTAAGCGCAACACTGGTGCAGCGAGCGTTGTTTTGATCTGACTGTTGTAGATAACACAAACAAGACCCACTGTGCTATACATAGCTGCGCGGCCTATCTTCCACCGCCATAGGATAGTAAGCAAGTTTATTATCTGATCAGCAGTGGCGTGTCCCCATGTAATATGTGATTTAGAGATCTAACACTCATACAACCTCGGTTTACTTCTTAATTTTTTGGAGGCAATATACTTCGAGCTGGCTGGTTGGCAGTCACTCGTAATAGGTCTGCCAGTAACCTGCGTTCAAAAAGGACAGCGCAGCAACCACGCTTCGCAACCTAGCATTCTCATGGGTTTCACGAAAAAGGTAGTAGCTCGTACATGTCAACAACATTCCTGTATGCTTTGATAATCTTTGTTGAACTCTGTCACCGTTGTACAAACAATGCACGTTTGGACTGTTCCTGATGATCAGATGAATCATATTAATATTTTGCACGCCGATTTAACATCAGTTAACCTGTTTGCTCGAAATTGTGATTCGTAAAATGAGGGTAACGTGGGACGCCTTCTTTTTAAAGTGCCCCATTCACTCTGCCAAGACGTGCAACTCTGATGAAAATATTGCAACCAGTGCAGTTGACCATTTCGTTTCGAAATACCGTTATCTCCTTTCTGAGACGTAATATCTTTCTAGAATGTTAGTGCTTATATCGAATGTTTCTGCAGTAGTTTATGTATTAAAGCTCTCAACCAGATGTTGGATCTTCTCGCGTGTGAGGAGAACAAACTTACTGTACTCCAGGGGTTTTTAGCATTGGGGACAATACATTTGATCTTCTTCAGACTGGATATGCATTGTGATGATGCTTTTTAAACAAGCATTGGAAATGCAATAGGTCTCGCTTTAGAAAAGTTGTAGCTATTGGTTTTGTAAATGACAATTTTTTTTTATTGTGTTGGTCTTGAAAATAGCCACATTAATAGCTTTGTCATTTACAATGCCAATACTTTAAACTTTTTCAAATGTGACACCTATAGCATTTGTAATGCAACATGTTTTGTATGTATGTAATTAAATGCAAAAAAGCGAGAGACACGGCCCGCAACAAAAATTGGTTTAGAAATGAAGACAAGGCACATGTAAGTGAGAGCAAGTTAGACCTTTCAGTGCGTCTAAACACTAAAACACACAATACTTGTTCCTAATTCTTGTTGCGATCTGACCATAAGCCGTTGTTGAAGGGGCTGTTGCCAGGTGGTATGAGCAAATGTTCAGCTAGACTTGGCCCGGTTTCAGGAATATTGTGGAACACATGCAGGGATGTAGGAACACACAAGCTGATTGTTTGTAAAATAACAGTGACGTACAGTAATGGGAAGTCACCCAAGCATATATTTATACATTAATATATTTTAAAAGTAATTAATTATTCGCAAGACAGATATGCAAATGTTCTTTGTAAAATGCTTGCCTTAATAGCATTTTAGGGCTTGCTCTGCTTTCTGCTACGATGTTGACAAAGTATATGTAAAAAAAAAAAATTGCAGTATACATTACTTTTGCCTTCTCCAAAACATCCCTATACAGTGTACTTCATAGTGACTAATGCACATGCTAGTATTATGTCGTTTATGAGGCTTTACTATTATAGCCTAATCCTCACCCGTTCAATATAGATGGACCCAAACCTGTATGTGTGCAAACTTACAAAGTGAGGCAATCTAGCCGAAACTAAGAAACCAGTATTCTTACAACTCCCATTGCACAGTAAAACAGCTAAACATCTCAAATCAGGAACCGTCCCCTCCCCGTCGCCGCTCCTACTGGGCAGAGGATTTCCACAATCCTCACTACAAAAAGAAACAATGAACTAAATGGATCTAAGGCAGCAATCTGATTTGAGGTTATAGTTTTAAAAGCATTTAGAAGCCAAAAGAAGGAAGTTAGAGAAATTCTCAACTTCTCTTTGCTATTTTTAAGGGAATAGATTGCATGCCTTTTTTGTTTCTTTAATCACGTGTGATTTGATAAAGTTCCCTTTTATAACTAAAGGCAAATGGCTTGACCTCGAGCTGGGATTCCCGTGATGACTAGGGGAGGGAGGATTCCTAACATCAACAGTATTGAGAGCGGAAATGTAATCCTGCAAGGGTTTAGGTAAAGTGGGGGTAATGTCCCACAAATGTTACGGAAAGGTTTCACTCGTCTCAGTCGGCCGTGAGTTAAAGAACGTGAGACAAATTTACAAAGATTATATTCGGGAGCAACTGCCTCTTTTTAAACCGGCAAATCATCAATTGGACCCTGTTAGATACTAATTGTACAAAATAGAATATAGTCATATAAGCGCAAACAATTCACTGAATGCCAAACAGAGCAAGGATAAGAAGCTTCACATTCGAGGGGAGTTTTTTTCTCACGATGTAAGGGACCACACTAACATTATGGAGCAGGCCAGTCAGATGAGCAGAGCTCAGATTCCTGCATAAGAGTGCAAGGCAGACCAGGTAGTAGGGTACACATATATCGTAAACAAGCTGTGCTAAGCATCGCATGCTTTCCAAGCTGTGCTAATAACGTTAATGAGAAGACTGAGTAGTGTTCAAATAGGGGAGAGACAGTGATTTAAGTGGGTAGGATCCTGTGACCCTACAGTAAATAAAATAAGAGACACGGCCTGCCGGCCTTGAAAGTGAAAGTACAGCCGGCCGTGAATAATTAGGGGAGGAGCAGCCAGGAGAAAGCAGGAGCGGAGGCCCCAAGCTGGGGAACAGATGGCTGGCGATTTGATGAAGTGCACGCGCTTTTTAGCTCAATGTGCTTGCGCATTGACCTAAAAGCGCACGGGCACAGCATCAAATCGCCAGTCTAGTTAAATAAACTCTGTTTAAGCCCCGCATGCGCATTGACAGGCGAGACCTAAAAAGGCACGTCTTCTGCTCTTTCTAAATTGAAGCATAGATAGCAGTCTTGATGTATACGGGGATGTTGTTCCAGATTATGGGTACATAGATGGAAAAGCTCTTACTACTTTTTCCTTGTTGAAAACTTCCTAGTCTGCATTGCAATCTAATGGTGTCTTGCTGCACGTGTGCCGAGAACCACCAAGGATGGTGAGCTTCCTCAAGTCAGTTATTTTCCAGGGTCTAGGAACTGTATAGGATCTAGAATGTCTAGAGCATGGTTACTCGCAAACATTTCACAGGGGGCTGCAAAGTACTGTCTGTGACATGCCCAAGGGTTGCTCCGATGCCAGCAATGCAATGGTCGGGTGATGAAATGTGAGCGTAGGGAGACACGAAGCAGTTGCATAGTGTGGACAACAAACCAAGCCTTCACGTGACTTCTGTCTGCCATCAATGCCCTATTTTCACGCACCAAGAATTAAAGTCGGCGCTTTAACATCTAATGTAAAACGTGAGAGGTAAGAGATACTCACCTGGGGGCTGAATTGCAAAATGTGAAACCAAAAAGCCTGGTATCAGTCCTGGCATCCCAACTTGACCAAATTGTGTGATTCTAAGCAATTGGTTAATTTCACTTTGGCTCCTATTTCTTCATTACCACATACGAGAGCCCCATTGAAATATACAAGTTTAGAATGTGTGCTGTACCTCGAACCTTCTCGTGTGTGTGTGTGTTTTTTAATTAACTATAATGTTGTATAACCATTACGGCTACACACAAGGTACACCTAACAAATGACTTGCCTCTTGGCTCACTAATAGCATTGTTTTCAGAATGGGGGCAGCATCAATATTCCCAAGATCATGTTTGAAAACTATCACTGCTAATAAATAACTCCCAATGCAGTGATGTAATCTGATCTACTAAGGTAAAATGCTCATGCATGTTAAAAAAATTAAAAAAACTTATTTGAAGTTTGGAGGGAGTATATCATGTTTTTACATGTTTAGTGCAAGATGTCTTTAAAACTGAAGGTGTTCCTAAAGATAAGTTGTCTAGGACACCTGCTTTTCTTCATCGTTACTTTAGTTAAGGTGTAAATAAAGTATGCCTGTTTGTTTCACAGTTTTCTGATTGCTCCTGCTCTGTCAAGTGAACTAATAACAATGAGGGCTGGCTCTAATCAGTAAGGCTGAGCCTGAAAACAAGGAACTGAGAGAATTGCCAATACGGATACTCCATTTAATTCAAATATGTAGCCAAAGTACAGACCACAGTTCAATACTTTGGTTTGCTATTCAATAGTTGTTTATTCAAAAATAATTTGATAATGCACATTTTAAATTTAGTGTCATCAAATCAACCAATTTTCTATAACAGTGAGGACACAGCCAGTGAAATAAAACCTCATACCATCACTCATAACTCATCATACATACCACAGTCAAACCACTTACATTCAAACAATCAACCTAGGTACCTCACACGCTCTGGAAAAACAAAAAAACAGTGGGTGAAGTACTGGGTCTGCTATATGATCTAAAACAATTACTAATATTCTCAACAATGCACTGTAGAAAAAATCAATTACATCACAAGATTTTAAGCATAATCATTGAATTATCAGTGTATAGGCACTATTAGAGATGTAAAACCAGTTAACATCAAAGTGCGACCAGCAGACCAAAACGGCCTACGCGTTTCGAATCCCTATCAATCTCAGGATTCACTTCAGGGCCAAACTCTGTAGAAAAGAGAAGAAAAAAGTGGAACCATGTATCTGATAACTCAATAAAGTCAAGAAAACCTATGAACGCTACTACACCTAAGTGCACCACAGCTTACCAGTTTCTCTTTAGCCAATAGATCGCATTTCAGAAGTGTGTACCCCTAAAACAAATTAAAAAAACAAAAGAAGAGAAGGGGTATGTCAACAGGGCATGTTAGCATCAAACCACTATCTAAATGGTGTGTGGCAGTATTTCTCAGAATTTACCTATGAGGGGGGTTATGTAGACCAAGTGCTCAACTGGCTGGTAGCAATTCTTCAGCGCGTTGTAAAAGGGGGACCTACTGAAAGAACATTGTGTCAGTGGCCTGAAGAATATCAGAGGAGCAAGACATGGACAAACCAAGCTTTTGCGTGGCGGCTTACCATGAGGGTCTGTTCTTTGCGATACGATGGAGAAGGCAGTGAATGGTTTCAGAGTCCGGCTTGATCCGGGGGGTCAAATACCGAGGCGTCACTCTGGCAAAGGATGAACAGTATGGGAGTTAGTGGAGTCCCGAATTACGAAGTGAATCGGTTCGTTATTAATCGGAAATCTTCTTACCGTGAAAACGCCACGCAAAGTAAGCTGCGTCCTTGATTCAATCGGCAGCGGGTGCGCCATGGAATTTGCGCATGCGCTGAAGGTGCAAATCGTGGAAGTTGTAGTCCAGAGCGTGTGTCTGCCAGGGAAACAGGAAACTTTTAGCGTAATTATAGTAAACGCGAGGAGATAAATAACATCTGGCCTTGGAAACCGTGCATTCAGCACTGGAGGACTTGAAAACAGTGAAGGTTTCATATATAATTTCGCAAGGTTCAAGTTTGACAGCGGGGGCAGCTGGGACTTGTAGTTCGGTGGGAAGGTGATAGGCATGTGGGAAACTCTTAACATAATAATATTAAACGCGAGGAGATAAATGACATCTCGCTTTGAGAACCACACAATCAGCACTAGAGGACTTAAAAGCAGTAAAGGTTTCAAACCTAATATCGCAGGGTTAAATTTTGGCAACCGGGGCGGCTGGGACTGGTAGTTCGATTACTAACTGGGGAAAAAAGGATATGTGTCACAAGTCAGGGATTATCAAGGGACACTCTTCAGAAAGGGGGGCGGGTCATCCGCAAAAGGTCACAAACTGACAAAGCGGTAGAATATAAGTTGCAAACAGATCAGAACTGGGATACGATGTAAGAATTGCCTATAATTTGTATCTCGGACAATTCATTGAGGCCTGACACAGCTGTGTCATACTTTTTTTTTTTTTTTTTTTTTGAAACCTTTATTGATGACAAAGGAGAGGTTAGTACACAGCTTCACGCCTACAGCCTGTGGTGGCAGGCCGGCAGCCACAATATAATAGGCCCAGGATGGGCCCAACAGCAGAAAAAGTAGTCACCAGGAATTAAACACAGCATGCCGCCTACAACCCCACAAGGGCCGGCCGCGATGTAAAAGTGGCATAGTCACATGACATGTGCATTTTAATTGCTGTAAGGAGACACTGTGTGTACAAGCAATATATCTTGAGGTTTCTTTTATCATTTTCAAAACCAACTATAAAACACCAAACAAAACTGACCCCTCCCATGATATCCCACCATACACTGTATGTGGATAAAAGGACCTTGAGGTGAGGAGCGAGAAGGTGGTAACAAGTAGAAGGTGGAGCAACCGACGTCGGGATTAGTGTTGCTCCGCACCCGCTTAACACGCCTGGCTGACATGGGAGGGGAAGGACTGAGGGGGGGGGGGGGTGAGAGGGGGATATGTACAATCAAACCTGCGAGGGAAATAAAGTGCGAAGGCCACAGAAGAAGAGGTACGTATAACATGCAAGTTAAGTGGGCAAGTAGTCTGGTATTAGGAACTAGTCGTGGATCAGCCTAAAGCCGGGCTTCAGAAGCTGACGGGATATGCAGTCAGGCCGCCGACTGGTTCAGAGAGCACGTGGAAGTATTGGGTGAGGCGACATAGGGTATAGTATGCAGGCACATTCGTATGTAGGAAGATACTCAGGGGGGGAGGGGAGGGGGGGGATGGGAGGGAGGGAAGACTGGAGGCAAGGCAGGTGGGGGGGATCAGGGCGAGGTTTGGGTGAGGGAGAGGGGGTGGGTGAAGAGCATTCTAGTGTATCTTCATGCGTCCGAAGAGTCCTCACCCTGCTCGCGAAGGAGATAGGCAGTGAGGGGGCCCCAGAGATCTTTAGGACGTGACTTGTGCGGTAAGAGGTCGGCATAGTTGTGTAGGTGTTCTTGCCAAGTAACCATGGTGTCGAGCCATATCTTAAATTTTGGCGCGCGGCCCCTGCCCCATTTGCATGCCACATGACGTTTGGCCAACAGGAGGCCCAGTGCAAAAAATTTTCTATGTGACTTCAGCGTTGGGGCCATGTGACCCAACAGGGCAACTTTGGGACAGGGATCGATATCCAA
The DNA here is from genome assembly GCF_964263255.1 of Lissotriton vulgaris. Lineage (NCBI taxonomy): Eukaryota > Metazoa > Chordata > Amphibia > Caudata > Salamandridae > Lissotriton > Lissotriton vulgaris. The sequence continues at coordinate 857,222,670 of NC_141689.1, forward strand.
CCCGACCATGTCAGACAACGCTCTGAAAACAGCATGCCAGTATTCCGCTACAGCAGGGCATGTCCATGCAAGGTGAAAGAAGTCGGCTCTCTCGCCCCTGCATCTAAGGCATTTGTCGTTATCTCGGAGACCTAGTCGGAATAATTTGGAAGGAGTAAAGTAGATTCGGTGCAAGAATTTGAAATGCAGCAGCCTGAGACGGGCATTGCCGGTCACCGCGTTAGTGTGAGAGCAGCTTTCCTCCCATTGCTCGTCCGACAGCGGGGCGTCCAGGTCGCCGTCCCAGTCGCTGCGGGCTCTGAGCGGGGGGGGCGATGGGGCCGGCTGTGCATGTTTGTATAGCATAGACACAACATGTTTAGGCGTGTCCGCTTGCAGGAGCGTGTGCAGGGGGGCCAGGGTGTCCGGCTCATCAGGGAAGTTAGGAGTAACCGCCTTGACGTTCTGACGAAGCCGTACATAGAGGAACGTGTCCATTACGGAGGGGGCCTTTTCACCAAAGAATTGTGCCGATGTTCGAAATTGTCCCTGGAGGTATAGATCGCCCCACATGTGGATCGCCAATTTCGTGAGCATTTTACGTCCGATCTCTTCACAGGCTACACGCAGTCTTGGATCATGCGCTAGGGGCATAAGTGGGGAATAGAAAAACCCGACTTCCATGTGATCCGCCAGGCGCTTCCAGGCCTGAACTGTGCAATCAACCGTGGTAGGGTCTCGGTCTGTGATGTGGGGCGTGGTGTATAAATATCCCGACGGCTTCACGGGTCTCATGTACCCGTCCTCCACCGCCAAGTGGGCCATGAAGGGGGGAGGGTGTGGCCAGTAAGCGACAAAGTGGCCCTGGGCACAGTCGTAATAGCGTTGGAAGTTCGGGACATCAAACCCACCTTGATGGTAGTCAAGTCAAGTCAAGTCAAGTCATAACATTTATATAGCGCACTACATACCCAGAGGGTTTCAAGGCGCTTAGGAAGGGGAGGAGGATTATTTGTCAAATATCCACGTTTTAAGCTGCTTTCTGAACGCTGGGTGATTCTGGGTGAGGCGAAGGTAAGCGGGGAGTGAGTTCCATGTTTTGGCAGCCAGGTATGAGAAGGATCTGCCTCCCATGGTGGTCTTGTTGATGCGAGGTACAGTGGCGAAGGCTTGGCTGGAAGAGCGAAGTTGGCGGGAGGGGGTGTAGAAGGACAGTCGAGAGTTGAGGCAATATGGTCCGATGTCGTAGAGTGATTTGTGTGCGTGGGTAAGCAGTCGGAAAGTAATCCTCTTATTGACGGGTAGCCAGTGGAGGTCTTTAAGGTGACCAGAGATGTGTTCGTTGCGTGGGATGTCTAATATGAGCCTGGCTGAGGCGTTTTGGATTCGTTGTAGTTTCTTCTGGAGTTTAGCGGTGGTACCTGCGTAGAGGGTGTTTCCGTAGTCCAGTCGGCTCGTGACTAGAGCGTGGGTGACTGTTTTCCTTGTTTCGGAGGGGATCCAGCGAAATGTTTTTCTGAGCATGCGAAGAATGTTAAAGCAGGAAGAGGATACGGCGCTGACTTGTCTGTTCATTGAGAGTGAAGAATCCAGGATGACGCCAAGGTTCCGTGCGTGGTCTGTCGGGATGGGTGCATTTCCGAGGGCTTCCGGCCACCAGGAGTCGTCCCATGCAGAGGGGGATTTACCTAAGATGAGGACTTCTGTTTTGTCTGAGTTCAGTTTCAGACGGCTTTGTTTCATCCATTCGGCGACTTCTTTCATACCTTCGTGTAGGTTAGTTTTGGCGGTGCTGGGGTCCTTGGTGAGAGATAGGATCAGTTGAGTGTCATCTGCGTAAGAGATGATGTTGAGGTTGTGTTGGCGGGCGATGGCCGCGAGGGGGCTCATGTATACGTTGAAGAGGGTGGGACTGAGTGAGGATCCTTGTGGTACGCCGCAGATGATTTCAGAGGCCTCGGACTTGAATGGTGGGAGGCGGACTCTCTGGGTTCTTCCGGTGAGGAACGAGGTGATCCATTCCAGTGCCTTTTCTTGGATTCCGATGTTTCTGAGGCGTTGTAAAAGGGTGCTGTGGCAGACTGTGTCGAAGGCTGCAGAGAGGTCGAGGAGGATGAGGGCGACTGTGTCTCCATTGTCCAGTAGAGTTCGAATGTCGTCTGTTGCTGCGATGAGGGCGGTCTCAGTGCTGTGTTTGGCTCGGAAGCCAGATTGTGAGGGGTCGAGTGATTTGTTGGCTTCGAGGAAGGTGGCGAGCTGGTTGTTGACAGCTTTCTCGATGACTTTGGCCGGGAATGGAAGAAGCGAGATGGGGCGGTAGTTTTTGAGTTCGGTGGGGTCTGCTGTAGGTTTTTTCAGAAGGGCGGTGAGTTCAGCGTGTTTCCAGTCTTCTGGGAAGGTAGCGGAGTTGAAGGAGCAGTTGATGACGTCTCGGAGGTGCGGAGCTATGACGGAGTCTGCTTTGTTGAAGATGTGGTGAGGGCATGGGTCTGTGGGGGATCCAGAGTGGATGGAATTCATCAGGCGGATGGTGTCCTCAGTGGAGATTGGGTTCCAGGCGTTAAGGGTGTTAACGGGGGGAAGATGGTCAGCTGGTGGTGGGGTGGGTTGGCTTCCGGGTTGGTTGTCAAAGCTGTTGTGGATGTCAGCAATCTTGTTGTGGAAAAAAGAGGCTAGGGAATCGCAGAGGGTTTGAGAGGGGGTGATGTCGTTGGAGTTGGCCGATGGGTTGGAAAATTCCTTGACGATGTTGAAAAGTTCCTTGCTGTTGTGGGCGTTGTTGTCAAGTCGATCCTTGAATGCTGTTTTCTTGGCTTTTCGGATCAGTTGGTGGTGAGTACGGATGGCGCTTTTGAAGGCGTCCTTGTTGCTGGTGGATGGGTCTTTTTTCCAGGCCTTTTCAAGGGAGCGGCACAGTTTCTTGGACTTCTTGAGGTCATCGTTGAACCATGAGGCCTTCTTGATGCCAAGTTTGTGTTGACGTTTTTTCAGTGGTGCTAAGGTGTCGGCGGTGTTGGATAACCAAAGGGTGAGGTTGGAGGCGGCTTCGTTGGCGTTAGAAGAGAGGGCTGGGGAGGTTTGAAGGAGCGATGTGGAGATCTGCTCTGTGGTGATTTTGTTCCAGTTTCTTTGTAGAGTTGGTTGGAGGTGGATGATGGGTTTCGGCTTGTTGTAGGTGAAATGAACGCAGCTGTGGTCAGTCCAGAGGAGATCCGTAGTGTGGCTAAAGGAGACATGGTTGCTGGAGGTGAAGATGGGGTCGAGAGTGTGACCTGCGATGTGGGTGGGGGAAGTGACCAGTTGTATAAGTCCGAGGTTGTCCAAGAGGGTGGCGGTGTTGCGGTCGTTGATCTTTTCAAGGTGGAAGTTGAGGTCTCCCAGAAGGATGTAGTCTTTGGAGGGGAGCGCGTGTGGGGTGATGAAGTCCGTGATGTCTTCACTGAATTTTGCGCGTGGTCCTGGTGGTCTGTAGAGGAGGGTGCCTCTGAGTGTGGTCTTGGGGTCGATGTGGATCTGGAAGTGAAGATGTTCGGAGTTAGCGAGGTTGGCGTCAGAGCTGGTTGAGATGCGGATTGATTTCTTATGGACGATAGCGATTCCACCTCCTGTATGGTCGGTGCGGTCCTTGCGTGTGATCTTATAGTCATCAGGGATAGCGATGGCGATGTCAGGGGCGGAGGAAGCGTTCATCCATGTTTCCGTTAGGAAGGCGACGTCAGGAGAGATGGTGTCTAGTAGGTTCCAAAGGTCAATGGCGTGCCTGTGGACCGAGCGGGTGTTGAGAAGGATGCATTTTAGGTGGTTGGGGTCGGGGATCTGTGTTGTGGTCGTAGCGGAGATGTTGTTGGTGCCGCTAAATTTGCAGGAGAAGCAGGAGAACGGTCCGTGGACGCGTCCAGGAGCGGCTTGGACGCAGTTGGGGGCGCGACCGGGGTTAAGGGCTAGGAGGGTGGCGGCATCGTAGGTAATGCGGGGGGGCTGGGCAGCGCGAGGGGCAGGGGGACTGGCGCTGGGCGCGGTCCAGGCGCGGACGGGCGTAGACGGGCTTACCTTTGGCGCACCTTCGGCGTGTCCATAGCGCGTGGACGCTGCGCGTGGGGGCATTGGCCATAAATGGATGGGGGGAGGGGCGAGGGCGTCTCAGCTGGGAGGCGGGGCGGGTCCACGAGGTCGAAAACAACAAATAAACAAAATGGAGGCGGAGGGGGGAGAGCAGACGCGCAAACCGACCAATATGCAAACTGAACAAAAAGCAAATGCAGCACTAGCGGCGAGCAGCAGGCTGAACGCGGGCCAATTCAGGTACACAGCTGACTAAAATGAAATGCAGCAATAGCGGCGAGCAGCAGGCTAAACGCGGGCCAATTCAGTTACACAGCTGACTAAAATGAAATGCAGCAATAGCGGCGAGCAGCAGGCTAAACGCGGGCCAATTCAGTTACACAGCTGACTAAAATGAAATGCAGCAATAGCGGCGAGCAGCAGGCTAAACGCGGGCCAATTCAGGTACACAGCTGACTAAAATGAAATGCAGCAATAGCGGCGAGCAGCAGGCTAAACGCGGGCAATTTCTAATATTCGCTAGTGATTCAAAAGGGAATGCAGGTCCAACAATACCAGGTGCCGGCAGGGGACACTGGGAGCGACCACTCTGCTCGAGTGAGAGGAGTGAGTCACGGCGCCTTTAGGGAGGAGAGCGTTGTTCTATCCAGTGGGAGGGCGTCTCAGCTGGGAGGCGGGGCGGGTCCACGAGGTCGAAAACAACAAATAAACAAAATGGAGGCGGAGGGGGGAGAGCAGACGCGCAAACCGACCAATATGCAAACTGAACAAAAAGCAAATGCAGCACTAGCGGCGAGCAGCAGGCTGAACGCGGGCCAATTCAGGTACACAGCTGACTAAAATGAAATGCAGCAATAGCGGCGAGCAGCAGGCTAAACGCGGGCCAATTCAGTTACACAGCTGACTAAAATGAAATGCAGCAATAGCGGCGAGCAGCAGGCTAAACGCGGGCCAATTCAGGTACACAGCTGACTAAAATGAAATGCAGCAATAGCGGCGAGCAGCAGGCTAAACGCGGGCAATTTCTAATATTCGCTAGTGATTCAAAAGGGAATGCAGGTCCAACAATACCAGGTGCCGGCAGGGGACACTGGGAGCGACCACTCTGCTCGAGTGTAACATGAGCGTCTTCAGGCTAATCCTGGCCTGTTTGCCTCCCCATATAAGGCGCGATAATTGGGAATTAAGGGAACGAAAGAAGTGGGCACCCGGACTGTACGGTATGTTGGTGAAGAGGTAGAGCAGTTTAGGAAGGACAACCATCTTGATAAGGGAAATGCGTCCCGCCATTGAAAGTGGGAGATGGAGCCACTTAGTAATGGTATCGGTCAGTTTATCCAGGACAGTGCCATAGTTAGCCCGAATAAGGGTCTCTCGATTTCGGGATACAATGATGCCGAGGTATTTTAGTTCCTCTGTTTCCCATATCAAGGGATAGTCCAGGGGAAAATGCACAGTTTTATCAGTTAAGGGGAACAGAGCAGACTTTGACCAGTTAATCTGTATTCCCGAAATGGCACCAAATTTAGTGATCTCGCGCAGAATAGGATTAAGGTTCTCATGTGGTTTGTGTACGTATAGGGTCATGTCGTCAGCATACAGTGCCACTAGCAGCTGGCGCTCCGGGTATATTAGTGAGCGGTGGTTATGATGCTGACGGAGTTTAGCCGCTAATGGCTCGATGGCTATCGCAAAGAGGACAGGGGAAAGGGGGCATCCCTGTCTGGTGCCTCTATGAATGGCAAAGGGAGCTGACCTAGTGCCGTTGAGCAGGACTGAAGCGCACGGGTTATTATATAGCAGTTTTATCCAATCTAGGAAGCTGTATGGGATCCCCATTCGTTCAAGAAGGGCCAATAAGTAGTCCCATTCAAGGGAATCAAACGCTTTAGTGGCGTCTAGAAACACAGCAGCTGCTTCGCAGCGAGGATTGATATCCTGCAGTACAGCCTGAAGGGTGCGTAAATTATGGGAAGTCGCCCTATTGGGGACGAATCCTGCTTGGTCAGGCAAGACTAGGCGTTCCATTAGCAGGTTAAGACGTGATGCAAGTACCTTCGCCAGTATTTTAACGTCCGTATTGAGCAATGAGAGGGGCCTGTAGGAGTCACAGTGCTCCGGTGGCTTGCCCGGTTTCAAGAGGGATGTTATAAGGGCTTCGCGCATAGAGGGCGGTAGAGTCCCCTCCTCAAGGGCCGAATAATACACTTGTTGTAATATTGGGGCGAGTATATGGATGTAGGCCTTGTAAAAGTCGATTGGCAATCCGTCAGAACCAGGCGACTTGCCTGATTTCATCGACATGATAGCGTCCTTTATTTCATCTATCTCAAGAATGTGGTGTAGGAATTTTTGCTGGGTTGGGCCGAGCCATGCGATGGCGGTATCTTCAAGATATGGATGTAGATTAATAGGCACTGATCTGTGGGACGTGTAGAGAGTGGAATAGTGAGTTGTAAGGATGCGGAGTTGTTCTGTGAGGTCACGTTGTGGGACTTGTTGTTCATCCAGCAAGGTGGTGACGTAGCTAGTATATCTAGGGGGCCTGACAGCTGAGGCAAGCGCTCTGCCGGGCCTGTCTCCTTCTCCAAAGATACGAGCTGTGTGCTGTTTGCCGAGGAACTTACATTCCCTGTCTGCCGCCTCCGCGTATTCGTTCAGCTTTTCCCGAAGAAGGGCCTTGGTAGCATGGTCTCGGGCGTCACGAGTACTATTCTGTTCTAGGTCTCGAAGTTCGGATTCGAGTTTACGCAATTCCCCGCGCATTGATTTAAGGACTCCGCCCCCTTTAGCGATACACCAGCCCCGCACCGTAACTTTAAAGGCCTCCCACACCGTGGAGAGATTCGGCACAGACCCCACATTGCGTTCAAAGAAGTCGTGTATGTCCTGTTCTAGTTCTGCCCTAAAGGCGGAGTCGGTGAGGTGAGCAGGGTTAAGGCGCCAACTCAAGTAAGGGGAGGTCTCAGTGGGAATACGCAGCGATATCAGGACCGGAGAGTGGTCAAAGAAAGTCTTGGCTAGATGAAGGACACTGACTACCCAAGGCGTGAGGCCAGCCGATAGGAACACATAGTCTAACCGTGCCCATGTGGAGTGTACTGCAGAATGATGGGTGCCCTGCTTGAGGGAGGGGTGTAGGTGCCTCCAAGCATCAATATAGTGGTGGTCAGCAACAATAGAGGATAGAACACGTTGAGTGTGAGAGTAGTGCGCAGCCTGGGGGTGAGATCTGTCAAGGGCCGGTGTAATCGCGGTGTTAAAGTCCCCACCCCATATGACATGGTCTATGCCCAATGTTTGGATCTTACCCCACAGTGTGAGAAGTGAGGAAGTATCGTCGGTGTTGGGACCATAATAGCATGCAAAAAGAACAGTATGCGAGTACAATTTCCCCCAGATCATGCAGTATCTGCCACATGAATCCACCTCTGTCCCGGCAGGCGTAAACTTCATTCCACGTCTGACCAAGATCGTAACCCCCCTGGCATAGTTGGAGTAGGAAGAGAAAACCTTGCAAGAGGCCCACCTGGACGCAAAGAGGGGAGAGCTATCTGGCAAGAGATGTGTTTCTTGCAGCATGGCAATCGATACTCCCTGCCTGTCGAGGTATCCCAAAATCTGCCTCTTTTTCCTAGGATTATTCAGCCCACGTATGTTCCATGACACCAGCCGACACTGTTGTGATGGTCGCACATCCTCTACGTCACCCATTCTAACTTAGAACAAATCCTTTGGCATGTAATACCGTAAGTAAGGGCCATAGCACAGTCACCATTATTCAAATGACATTCCCCCCCCAAATACCTCCCAGAAATCCACCCCCGGGACAGCACAGTAAACATAATAAGGTCAGCAGTATCGAAACTAAGTTTCTTCCCACCCACACCGGCAACCCCAACTAGCCGGGAATACAACCACCACCCGCCATCCCAAAAACCAAACAAAACAAAGACCAGAAATGATATAACACTTGCCCCTTCCCTTAGAAGGTGCGGGGTGTTTAGGGGCTCGCCCATTGGGGGACAGAAACTAGGGGCACTAGACCTGCCAACCACCTCCCTACTTACACCCACAGACACCGGGTTCTTACCGGGCGTCTACCGTGGGACGGAGGTGGGTGACCGAGCACTTAGGTATATCTTAGACCGGTGAATCTTGCGCAGTTCAAGCAACTGGAACATAGTATGTAAGAAGGCTGGCTCCATTTAGGTGATGGACAGAGCGTGCTAGACGACAAGGTCCAATGTCACAATGCTCCCAGTCAGTCCTGCTGCGACAGTGGTGAGTGAGACCTGGATCGGCGACGAGTAGCTTCACCACTGTCTTGTTCTTTCCTATAGTGTTTAAGAAAATCTTCCACTTGTTGCGGGTTTTGAAAGAAATGGTGCCTGCCCTGAACTGATACTTTCAATTTGGCTGGGTATAACATGGCATATGGGAGCTCCTGCGCCTGGAGTTTCTTTTTAACCACTGCAAATTTGCGCCTTGCCTCCTGGACAGTGGGGGTAAAATCTGGAAAAAAGGAGAGAGTTGTGTTGCAGTAGGTCACAGTACCCAGTTCTCTGGAGCGTTTTAACACTGCATCTCGGTCTCTGTAGTTCAGGAAGCGCACGATGATAGGGCGAGGTTGAGCTCCGGGAGGCGGGCGGGCCGCTAGAGATCTATGGGCCCTTTCGATGATGAAGTGTGGAGAGAAGGACTCTTTCCCGAAGAGGTCCATGAGGAGGTTCTCCACGAAGGTCTCCATTTTACCAGTATTGGTGGACTCCGCCAAGCCTAAAATGCGGACATTATTGCGGCGGGACCTCGCTTCCAAATCCTCATTCTTATCTGCAATGAGTTTGAGCAACTTGTCCATTTGGGTGACCTGTTTGCCCGAGGAAGCAGCGCCATCTTCCAGAACAGATATCCTGTCTTCTGTCTCCTTTAAGCGGGTATCATGTTGCTCAAGCTTGGCCACAACGCTGTCCATACGCATGTTCATGGTATCTATTTTGGCGTCGATAGTGGAGAGGCTTTGCTTCATGCCTAGCAGTAGCGTTTTCCAGTCTTCTTCCTGAGGGGTCGAGGCCGCAGGGCTGCCCTCCATCTCCGGCGGCGTTTTGGAAGATTTTTTGGTTTCAAACGGTATTTTAGACTGGCGTGCGTCATTGCGGCCCATGTCGCGTCTGGGCGGCCGCGATGTAGTCGGAGAAATCGACGCCAGCTCGCAGCAATGTCGTGGCAGGAGGAAGGAGGGACCGTCTCGGGCAGGGCCGGTGGAGTGGATAACGGTCAAGAGCAGCAGTAGTCGCAGGCTACGAGTGGATGGGAGGCACAGGCAGAAAAGGCAACGCGAGGCGCAGGCCTGGGGATGGGCGATACCGCGGAACAACTTCCCACGCAGCGGTCGCTTGTGGTTCAGGCCTCGTGCTGCGTAGCGTCGACTATCTTACTCTAGGACAAATCAACAAGAGATGCCAGGAGACTATGTGGGCCTCCCCTGAGGGGGAGGGGAGGGTGTGGAAGAACATATCACCCTAGGAGGTACTTCAGAATGCGTAAGTGCGCAGTTCTTTGCCACGGTGACTGGCACTGCAGCGTGGTCTTTCCAATGGGGTGGTCTGGCTGGTGCCAGGTGAGTGTAAAGGCCCTGGGGGTGCCTCGAGATCGTTGGTAGATAGGCACCTGGGCACTGACTGTCGTGGTGGCCCAAGCGGTGGTATCAGCAGGAGCAGTGCAGTTACAGCAGTTGGAGAGACACAGTATCCCCTTGAGGCGTCTGCCAGGAGAGTGTGAAGCAAATGGTGGTTGGGAAGCAGCAGCCGGTAGGGTCAGTGGTCCCAGCCCCGTAGCAGTTGGAGTACCGTCAGGAGATTAGGCCCTAGGCTTCTCAGTCCGGGAGGCAGGGAACCTATGATGGCGGATGACTGGCACGTCAGCGAGGCCCTGGGCACAGTGATGAGCGTTCCCACGTTGGGGGAGGATACCGGCGGGGTGAGGCGGCAGATCGCGAGCAGCGCTCACCTGAATCAGCAGCTGGGGCCCCCCCGAGCCCGTCGGGCCCTCCCGATCGTCCAGCGGTCAGATCGCCTCCAGCATGCAAGGCCGCTCCGGCAGTGACGGGAAGGCCGCAGAGCACCGGCCTCTCCCAAGAGAGATGAGCCGGCGCGAAAGAGCCTCCCCCGCTGTACAGCAGTCCGCTCAGGATTCTCCGACCGCCGGCACCTCTCCGGTAGGGTCCCGCAGGGCAAGCGAGACACCGTTGTGTTCAGCACGGTGAAGCGGAGGTAAAGGGGCAATGTTTGAGCCAGTCTGCCCGGTCAGGATCCCTTCAGCATGGGAAAGAGTGCTCGGCCGATTGGGAGCCTTACACTAGTGCGGCCATCTTAGTCCGGCGCCACCTAGCGCCCCACAGCTGTGTCATACTTCACGATTAACAAGGCCTCCCTTTTGGATAGTTTCAAATCCAAATCTCCTCCACGGAAATCTTTTTCCACTTTGGAGATGACAGTCCATTTGAGATCACTTATTTGATGGTTCAATCTAGTCCAGTGGTTAACAAGTGGCGCAATTTGCACTTTATTTTTAATCCTGGACTCATGTTGAGAGATTCTTTGGCGGATTTCCTGGTTGGTCTTGCCTATGTATAGAAGTCCACAAGGGCATAATACTCCATAGACGACGTATTTGGATTTGCAGTTACTGAAAGAATCATGTTTCCATGAGATACTATTGTGTTTGAAAAGTGAACCTTCTATGGTCGAATTGCAGCAGAGACACGTGCCACATTTGTGGTGACCCACAATGGGCGCTAGGCCCATTAGTTGTCTCAATGTTGGCTGTATTTCTCTGGGTGCTGCTGCTCTCACTACATGATTTGAAATACTGCTCTTTTTTTTTAAAAGCGAACAATGGTGGTGACTGTAGACTTGGATCCAGAATTTTGTCCAATGATTTTTTTAAATTTATTGGCATTGGGGCAGAAAGTGTTGACGCAGACTTGACGTTTTAATTGTGGCTTATTTCTGCGTTCGAGTAAGCTGTCCCTCGGAGTCCATCTCGCTCGTTTCATAGATTTACCGACCAGTTTCTTGGGATAACCACGTTCACATAGTTTGGTTACCAAGTTCTCAGCATGTAGATTGTAATCACCATTAAAAGTACAATTCCTTCGAATACGAAGGAATTGGCCGTAGGGCCGGTTTTCTTTTAAGCTCCTAGGGTGGTTGCTTGAGAACAACAGGGCCTTATTTCGATCAGTAGGTTTGGTGTAGAGGGAAGTAGCCAATTTGCCATCAGCCGGATACACCTCAACGTCTAGAAAAGATATTTTATTGTACGAATGAGATATTGTGAACTGGATGTCAATAGTTCTGGCATTCAACCAATTGTAAAAAAGCATAAGTTTTTCTTCACCGCCTGTCCAGATCATAAAAACGTCATCAACGAAACGTAGCCACGTTCCAATATACTCAGCAGAGGGGTTATTGTGGTGGACATAAGTGTCTTCGTACAAAGACATGAATAATACCGCCAGCTATGGGGCCAAAGGACACCCCATAGCTACTCCTTTGATTTGAAAAAATAATTCCTTTCCAAAACAAAAATAATTCTTTTTTAAAGCAAATGATGCCAAATCGACTAGAAGCTGTGTAGGTACCTGGACTGGTCTAGTTCTTAATTCCAAAAAATAGGAGAGCACTGCCTCTGCTTCATCCTGGGGAATTTGGGTATAAAGGGACGTCACACCCAGTGTGACCAATATATCTTTCCCTTTATTAAAATTGACCATTTCCAGCTTGTTAATGAAATCCCATACTGTTCATCCTTTGCCAGAGTGAGGCCTCGGTATTTGACCCCCCCGGATCACTCTGGACTCTGAAACCATTCACTGCTTTCTCCATCGTATCGCAAAGAACAGACCCTCATGGTAAGCCGCCATGCAAAAGCTTTGTTTGTCCATGTCTTGCTCCTCTGATATTCTTCAGGCCACTGACACAATGTTCTTTCAGTAGGTCCCCCTTTTTACAACGCGCTGAAGAATTGCTACCAGCCAGTTGAGGACTCGGTCTACATAACCCCCCCTCATAGGTAAATTCTGAGAAATACTGCCACACACCATTTAGATAGTGGTTTGATGCTAACATGCCCTGTTGACACACCCCTTCTCTTCTTTTCTGTTTTTCTAATTTGTTTTAGGGGTACACACTTCTGAAACCTTCGGTGTCAGCGCGCTTTATAAATACAGCATAAGATAAGATAAGATAAGATGAAATGCGATCTATTGGCTAAAGAGAAACTGGTAAGCTGTGGTGGCACTTAGGTGTAGTAGCGTTCATAAGTTTTCTTGACTTTATTGAGTTATCAGATACATGGTTCCACTTTTTTCTTCTCTTTTCTACAGAGTTTGGCCCTGAAGAGAATCCTGAGACTGATAGGGATTTGAAACGCGTAGGCCGTTTTGGTCTGCTGGTCGCACTTTGATGTTAACTTGTTTTACATCTCTAATAGTGCCTATACACTGATATTTCAATGATTATGCTTACAATCTTGTGATTTAATTGATTTTTTCTACAGTGTATTGTTTAGAATATTAGTAATTGTTTTAGATCATATAGCAGACCCAGTACTTCACCCACTGGTTTTTTATTTTTCCAGAGTGTGTGAGGTACCTAGGTTGATTGTTTGAATGTAAGTGTTTTGACTGTGATATGTATGATGAGTTATGAGTGGTGGTATATATGAAGTTTTATTTCACTGACTGTGTCCTCACTGTTACAGAAAATTGGTTGATTTGATGACACTAAATTTAAAATGTGCATTATCAAATTATTTTTGAATAAACAGATATTGAATAGCAAACCAAAGTATTGAACTGTGGTCTGTACTTTGGCTACATATTTGAGATAAATGGAGTATCAGTAATGGCAATTCTCTCATGTTCCTTGCTGTCAAGTGAACAGCATCCCAATGCTACTGTTCACCAGGATGCCACAATTAAAGGTCAGGAGGGCCACATGCGGCCCTGGGCCGTACTTTGAGTAAACCTGGTCTAGAGTATACATTTGTCCTTCATAGTAATACTTACATGTAGTGCATTATCCCATGTTTACTGAAACACGAAGAAGCAGATGGTTGCATTTGGATCCAGAAAATAAAGAGGTGGGGGCAGGGGAAGGAGCAATGTTGATTAAGGGTCACTACATACCTCAGATGCTCACCAATATGATTGAGAATTGGCAAATCCAGAGGCTTGCTAGAAATGCATAATCAGTCAGGGCAAAATATATTTGTTTTGCAACTAACTCTGGGCATAAATATTGCCTCATATTAATTTGATTACTACAAAAGACATGGAGAGGGAAGTAGATTTTCAGTACTTTATGGTAATGGACTTCAAAAATGTACTAAATCTAAACAAAGCTGTTTTTCAGAGAAACAGTGCTTCTAAAGTGATGGCACACGCTAAATGAACAATCAATGACCCACTTATTTTGAAACCAGATTTGTATTTAAATATTTGAATGACTGACTGGCAACATTTGAAGAACAAGCATTTGTAATGTAATAGATCTCGCATTTACAAGAATTTGAGCTATTGGCATTTTAAATGACAATGCCTTTTATTTATGTGTTGTTTTTAAACCAGATAAATAAAAGGCACTGTCATTTACGATGCAAATTGCTTAAACTCTTGCAAATGCGGGACCTATTGCATTGCTAATGCGTTTGGCGCCCGTGCTATAACTATTTTCTTTTTTTTTTTTAAAGTGTTAGGAGAGAGTGTGTCCAGCAGGTAGGACACATTTATTTGAGAAAAGAGTGCTCAGAGGCTATAATTAAAGCCTACTGAGTAACCACACACGTAACAAGGGGTGTCGCCATGGGAGGTTACCAAATGAGACGAGGCGGTTCTAAGGAGGCACTACTATGCCTATGGACCAATAAACAGCCACAGTTTACAGTGGAAATGACACAAGCCAATGAAAAATGTGGGCGGAGCTTCAAGTCCCTACCAGAATACAGCAGCCCTCGCAGAGCAGTTCATGCGCAGCCCAGGCTCGACCTAACCAGCATTTGCAATGCAATAGATTTTTACCTGTTATACTTCTGCACTAGCACTCTGCTGGGACACTGAATTCTTGTTTTTAGCGGCGTTTTCTATTTTAAAACACTTAGGTCGTGTTTCAAATTGTTTAACTTCTGACTATCAGTTTTTAAAAATCCGCTCTTACCTGCTAATTTTGCACAGTCTTCATTCCTCTTTAGCGCGACCCCTGCCTCCCCCGCGTTTGTCCCCTGCTGTACCCGGAAGTTGCCGTGTCCGCATTGCCTGGGGTTGACGCTCTAGCTGTCCCGCCCACCACCACTATATCAGACTTGCTGGAGCAGCCGCGCAGCGGGCGCGCATTTGGCTCGCCAATGGCAAGCCTGTCTGCGCCCGGAGCGGGCCCACGGCCAGAACCCCTGGTCAACTCACTCCACACACATACGGTAGGTTTGAATTATTAGAGCTATGTCTAGACAGGTGTGTTCCCCACTTCTTACTGCCTCAAGACATCACAGAGACTGTGTTCCTATGTAAGAAATGCCTGTTCACAATCTACCCTAAAACACGCTCTGGCATTCGGCCTGCAGTTAATACAGGAGATGGGCGAAATGGTATAAATTCCATCAAAGAGGGAAATCGCGAACGTGGCAGTAGATTTCACTCACTAAGGCCTACCACAAAGAAATCACACTAGCAAAAAAAGCTTTCTTCGCTAAAAGAATTGACTCAGCCTGTAACATCAGTAAGGAAATATTTAATATCGTTAGGGAATTCACTTCCCCCCCTTGCTTCAAACCCTAAATTTTCTCCCTCTGAACTCTGGGTCAATCAGCTGGGTAGCTTTTTCTACAACAAAATTCTTAACATCCAGGCATCCTTTCCTCCTGCTGCCCCCGTCATTGATCCTGGCCCCTCTTCATTGATTATGAACATTTCACATGACACCCATACTCTGTCAGATTTTCCTCCTCTGTCGTTGGAGGCCTCGCTTGATTTGTTGCAAAAACTGAAATCTGGCTCTCCCTCTGACCCTTGCCCCGCCAAAATCCTTTCAAAAATGGCCCCCGTTCTCAATTCTCTGATTAATCCTCTCCTCAACGCCTCCTTTACTTTGGGCGAGGTTCCAAAGGCCTGGAAAAAGGCTCATGTCATCCCTCTTATAAAAAAATCTAATTTGAACCCTTTAGAGCACTCTAACTATAGGCCAATATCTCTGCTTCCTGCCCTTGCCAAACTTGCCGAAAAACATGTACACTCCACCTTGTCAAAATTCTTAGAAGCCCATGACATTCTTCATCAGACACAGTCAGGTTTCCGCTCCAACCTCAGTACAGAAACAGCACTACTGGAGGTAACTGAGACCATAAAGGAAGTGACTGATTGCGGAGAGAAGGCAATGTTGGTATTACTAGATCTCTCAGCGGCCTTTGACACCGTCCCTCACAACCGGCTCCTCTTTAGACTTCATGAGATCGGAATTAGAGGGACGGTGTTCAACTGGCTTAAGTCCTTTCTCTCCGAACGCCAACAAATGATCTGGTCGCCACCTTTTTCAGCAACAGTTCCATCTCTTGATGTGGGAGTGCCACAGGGATCAGTTCTTAGTCCCACTTTATTTAACGTCTATCTCTTCCCCCTTGGCTGAACTAGTGGAGACCTTTGGCGCGTGTATCGTGTCCTATGCGGACAATACCAGCTGCTTTTCACCTGCGATAAGAACTCTGATTTCGCAGGTGACTCTATTAAAAGCTGCTTAGAGGCGGTCTTTTCCTGGTTTCAGCTGAATCAGCTTAAATGTAATTCAGACAAGTCTGAAATTATATTTTTGGGCTGCTCTCCTGACACTCAATGGAAATCTTGGTGGCCGGCAGATATGCATCCTCCTTCTTCCCCCACTGCGATCGCTAAGAATCTGGGTGTCAAACTTGACAATGGTCTTACCTTCAAACCCCAGATCCTTGCCCTAGTCGGCCAATGTTTTGGCTTGCTGCGTACACTCAGGAAATTCCTACCTCTATTGTCTCAGGCTCATAGGAGAATCACTGTACAAGCAATGATTGGATCCAGGCTCGACTACGCCAATGTGCTCTATTTGGGTCTACCAGAGTACCTCCTATCTCGCTTACAGACTGTCCAAAATTCCGCTGCAAGGGCCATTTTCGGCCTAAGTCGCAGATCTCACACCTCGTCCCTCCTTGAGGCACTTCACTGGCTCCCGGTAAGGAAACGCATCATCTTCAAGACTTTGACCTTGACCTTTAAGTCCTTACACGGTACCGGTGCAGTCTACCTCAGGAAACACGTTCAGTTTTACCATCCTACCAGATCGTTACGTTCTGCCCCACAAGCTCTTGCTGTTGTTCCATCTGTAAAGCACTCGCGCATCGGAGGTCGCTCCTACAGAGCCTGTGCCCCGCAGCTCTGGAATAAGCTCCCCCCTTTTTCTGAGAAAAGCTGATAATCTCCTGTCCTTCAGGAAAGGCCTTAAGACCTGGCTTTTCAGCCTCTAGTGCGCTTGTTTTTCTGTTTTGCGTCTCTTTACAGATCTGTACAGTGCCGGGACACACTGCCCGAGTAGCCGCGCGCTATATAAATCACCTATTAACATAACATAACATAAAATTTCGGGATGCCGAAATGGCATATAGGACCCCTAGTAACACGAGTAAAGAGTATATCAAGGGCCTACTGCTCAACGCCTGCTCGATACCCAAGCATAAACATGAGCTAGAGGATTTATTCCAACTTACCTCCCCTGATCTCATTTTTATAACGGAGACCTGGACAGATACCATTTCCATGCCCGACTGGAACATAGCTCTACCAGCCAGGTACACATTCCTATCACAGGACAGAGGGACTGGCAAAGGGGGAGGCCTAGCTATCATCTACCGGGATCACTACAAAGTGCAGACAGATAAAATTACCACTTTTCCTGCTGAGGCTCTGCATTTTTGTATAAAACCAAATAATTTCCAGAGTTTCCAAGGGATTCTTGTCTATCGACCACCTGGCATCAATACAACTTTTCCCCAAGCCCTTCTGGTGTTGTTCGAAATATACATTGAACTTCAATTATCATCTGGAAACTCTGACACCGCCAGACTGGTGGATTACTTAGAGGCCTTCAACCTCAGCCAGATTGTAACAGAACCGACCCATTTGGCAGGACACACGCTAGATGGGATCTTTACAAGCAGCCCTGACATCACTCTCTCTAGTCTGACGGCTCTTTCATGGACAGACCATAAAGCTATATACTTTGGTCTCAAAGTGGAACAGCCACACTTATACACAAGTTAAACATCTAAGATACGAACTAGACGGTGGGGGAAATTGAAAGATTGCGTGTTTGAGTTGGCACTTGACCCATGTCCCGTCTTCTCGAGAAATAACAGCGAAGCTGCCCTGCAATTCAACAACTGGCTGCTGTCAGCTGCAGATCAGGTTGCACCAGAAAAGCTGGTGACGGTCAAAAAGGCTAAAAGATCATCACCATGGTACACGCCAGAGCTCAAACGTCTAAAGATTCGTTGCAGGGCCGCAGAACGTCTTTGGAGACAGGACTACGATAACCAAAAGAAACTTCTATATAACCACACTATTTTTCAATATAAGGAAGCTATCACTGCCACAAAAAAACAATTCTTTACCATCAAAATCAAGGAGGCGGGAAACTCCACCAAAGAATTATTCAAATCGGTCAACATGTTAATAAAACCACAACAAGAAAATACTTTCAAGCCTGACCAAGCCTTCTGTAATAGATTGGCCAAACACTTTCAACAGAAGGTGCAAGGAATCTGTAACGACGTTTCCATAAATACAACATCTCAAGTCAGGAACTTAATGACGGCTACCCCACCTGTACACTGACATGTTTCCAGCCCCCTACAAATGAAGTAACGCACAAACTTCTACTCTCTATAAAATCTGCGGCGCCTACAGATCCCTGCCCACCTTTTATTATGCACCAAGCAGTCCATACAGTCTGTGAAAACCTCACCCCGGTCCTTAACCAAATGATAACATCTGGTTGCTATCCAGCAATCTGAAAGACAGCATCTATTACTCCTGTTTTAAAAAAAAAAAAATAATCTAGATCCCACTGACCATCATAATTACCGATTCAAACAACAGGAGAGAAAGGGTCAAAAGAACACTCTCATATCCCTTATAGATGCATATATCAATCAACGTAAGAGTGTCAATAGTTATAGGAACCAGATGCTAAAGGTAAAAATTCAGAAGAATTACAGAATTGCTAGCACCAGAGGAGGCTGTTGGTATAGTGGAGAAAATAGAATGCACGTGCTCAGAGTGAACTAAAAGGACCCTCAGGCCCCAGCTAAAAGCTGGTAGCAAGTTGTCTTCCACTAACCAATAACCACTTATTAGTCCATTTTTTTCACTGGTTTTAACAGAGTTAGAGCTACCCTCTCATTAAAATGAGTTGTTTGAGGAGTAGTCCACACTCTTTTTAAATCACCGTTTCTCATTTTCTTTGCAACTATCTGGGACCCAATGAAGACAACTGGCTACCAGCTTTTAGCTGGGGCCTGAAGGGTCCTTTTAGTTCACTCTGAGCACGTGCATTCTATTTTCTCCACTATACTAACAGCCTCCTCTGGTGCTAGCAATTCTGTACATTCGTAAAGACCTCCAAAAGACCGTGATGGTCGCTCTCCTATTATCGAAACTGGACTATTGTAATGCCCTATTTCTGGAAATTGACAAGTACCAGCTGCAAAAACTGCAGTCTTTGCAAAATGCCGCATCAAGACTTTTACTGGGTACTCCCAGAGGTCAGCCTACTTCGGCTGGCATAAAAACCCTACATTGGCTGCTTATCAAACAGCATGTCGAGTTCAAAGCTCTAACTGTGGTACATAAAGCAATCTATGGCAGTGGTGCTGAGGATCTCCAAGCTCTTTTTACACTTTACACTCCCACCCGTTCCCTCAGATCAACCAATCAGGGCAAGATGGGGGGGCAGAGCAATCACGCATTGTGCATCCAAACTCTGGAACAAGATGCCACTCTTTCTGAGGACTCAATCCAACCGCCAGCTTTTCAGAAGGAGCTTAAAGACCTGGCTGTTTACAGCCATATAAGATCTCACCCCCAGCCACGCCCTCTACACACCACAGCGCCAAGACGCCTCGGTATTCGAACGCTTTACAAGCATATATAAACATAAACACTAGATCTCGCATTTATGAGAGTTTGAGCTATTGGCATTGTAAATGACAATGCCTTTGATTTGTGTTGTTTTTAAAAACGGATAAATAAAAGGCATTGTTGTTTACAATGCCAATAGCTTACTCTTGCAAATGCGAGACCTATTGCATTGCAAATGCTTTCAGCGCCCGTGCTATAAAGATTTTTTGAAAAAGCATTAGGAGAGATAGGAGAGAGCATGTCTTGCCTGCAACATCAGGCAGGACAAAGCTATTTGAGAAAATAGTGCTCGGCGGCTGTAATTAAAGCCTTCTGATAAACAACACACGTAAAGGGGGTGTCCTCATAAGAGGTAACAAAATAAGACAAGGTGATGCTAAGGAGGGGCTACTAAGCCTATTGAACAATGAAAAGCCACAGTTTACAGTGGACAGTGACGAACGCCAATGAGAGATGTGGGCGGAGCATCGAGTCCATACCTGAATACAGCATGCGTCGCAAAGCAGCGCATGTGCTGCCCAGGCTCGACGTAAATATGGCCCCCTTTTGTAGGCTGCTGAGGCTCTTCCTTAGTCTTTTACCTTCTGAAGAGCCAACTGCTATCTCCTGTCTAAACGTTTTTTTCTTTTAAGAGCGTGGTGTACTACAAGTTGGCTTTGGGCCAACAAGTAAAAACACGTAAAGGCAACAGAAAAGTACATATTATCTAATCAGAAATCTCAATAAAGGGATAATACACTACACCTACATTAACACCAAAATCACATAATACAGAAGGAAAAATGCTGATGGAGTATGCAGATTGGAAGAGATGGTGTAAGACTGTGTATTGTAAGAGGAATTGGGTTGAGGTAATGGGTGTTTTTAGTGGCTCGGCGCAGTCACCCCCTCACCCTTAGCCCTCTTTTAAATCAGGGCAGTATGGTATCGTTTGATATGAAAGATTCTATGTAGGTGATTTGAACGTTTCATTTTTGTGTGTTGGGCTATTTTGGCAAGTTGAAACTTTATAACCGGGGCATTACGTCTTTCATTGTATATATATTTCAAGTGTTTTAGTTATCCATTTCATTTTCAGCTTCTTCTTTTAATTCTAATAGTTTAGTTTTTTTGTTTCAATTAATTTATTGTGTTTTTTATTTAGTTACATTGTAGTTGATTAAAAAAAGATTAGTTTGGTTAATTTTAGCACAACAATAACCGACATTTGCTAGTTCAGAGATGCTGGTTATCTTCCATTAGACCAAGGCACATATTATATACACTCACAAATATATACAAGAGCCATTCAACCCACAAAGAGCCTTTCAAATGGATGTCGACTACCTGAAGCATGGTTTTACTATTGATTTGAATTTTTATTTGTAGTCCAAGTCTTTTTGTGTGCTCCTCAAAGCTCTTATTTTTAACGTACATAATCTTTGCCTTGTTAAAGTCAGGTCTTAACAGAATGGCTTCTGGTACTCCAACATAACTAGTACTTTTGTTTCTAAAGTTATATGCTTAAACCTTCCATTTACTATTATTTGTTAACTAGTGTTCTTACAAAACGCCTCTGTTGTAAGGTTATTGGTTAAATGTTTCTTGCTCTATTGTCGTTTAAAAAAAAAAACAAATACTAGAAGTTCGACATAATCAGTTGCTTGGTTCCATTTATCCCATCTAGTTTTAGGCACATCTTTATGTTTCGTTTGTATATTTGGTTGAGTATCTTATCTGTGATCTTTTTAAACTGTGTGTGGCCTCATACAGAGTTTTTTTGTGTTTCAGATCGTCTTTATTTCGCCATCTTCTCTCACAAACCAAAGGCCACCACAAATACACATTATTTCTGCATTGATGATGAACTTGTATATGAGAAGTGAGTATCATTTTTGTTTCTTTGCATCCAATTTGCTTTGCCCTTCACGTCGCAAAAAATGTTTCATGCCCACTGTGCACTGTTCAGTTAAACGGTCACTTGACTACTTTCGCTACAAGTCCTTGTACACCAGTCAGTTCTTAACATTGAAAATCTTATTGCCAGGATTCATTATTATTCTCTGGTACGAAGTAATCATCAACATGGACTGTTTCAACCTCACCTGCCTTTTTAGGCTACACGTTTGTTGTCCTTGAAACATTAATAGCCAATCTGTGGTGGCAAGTTACAAACTATTATCCTTAACGCATGCTTGTGCTTTTTGCCTGTTCCGTGCTTCTCTCTTTTGTGCTGACTTAGTATTTGTACAAGGGAGTCAGTCTTCGAGTGGTGGCTATGAAGGCGTGTTCTCTGTATTAACATACAGATTACGCCCTCACCCCCCTATGAATTTTCATGCTGTTTTTGAGTCCCTTCACTATTTTCTTGTGTATTTGTTCTTAGGCAGTGGGATTTTTTAGTTCTGCTGTTCAGAGGAGGCTAAAGACCTGCAATCCACCATTTAGAAGAGATGATATATCCCTGTCCCATGTCGAATCCCTCCCCGCTAATGATTTACCCACATCTTTTACTTGTATCATATACTGTAGTCACCTGGAGGGGTGTCTTTTTTTGTGGGGGGGGGGGGGGGTGCAGTGGGAGACTGATATTAATGTTCGACAAGTCCTCATCAGCTCTTCCACA
Organism: Lissotriton vulgaris; assembly: GCF_964263255.1. Lineage (NCBI taxonomy): Eukaryota > Metazoa > Chordata > Amphibia > Caudata > Salamandridae > Lissotriton > Lissotriton vulgaris. Next base: position 857,244,533 of record NC_141689.1, read on the forward strand.
TTTTATACCTTAATGTCAAATTACATTGTTGTGTCTAGCTGTCTTTCACTGGAAACAGAGCTATGAAAAATAAATCGATTGAGCAGTTTACATGAGCAATACATCTGTCAGTTTCTGATAAATCATTTGGAAATGGTATGAGCCATCTAGGACCTTGAGATCCAGTCATCAAAAATGGATTCAGGTGCCTAGATTTAAACCGGTCCGGTGGGGAGGGAGGAGCTTTCTGCTACACGCTGCTAGGGCATGGAATATGCTCCCAACGACAATAAAAAACAGCCCTTCGCTACTCTCATTTAGGAAAGAGATAAAAACCTGGCTGTTCACTGCAGGCTTGTAAATATTTAACTGGAAGCTAGCTGGTCTTGCACATCTACTCATCGCCAAGACGCCCATGGGCAATCGCGAGCTTTATAAATCATAAATCAAATCAAGCTAGTGGCATTGGGTATAAAGAGTTAATGACATCAGCATTGTTACCAACAGACAGAATTATCCAACTTTCTTGTACCTTAAATGGATTTCTCTAGAGACCACTGCTTCTGATAAGTTAATTTCCTTTAACCTTTTCTCTGTTAATAATTTTCTATGATTTGGTGGCATTTGCAAGCTAGATCACAAAAATTATAGTTTTTTCCTTTAAATAGGGGCTATTATTTTACACACTTTACTACAGTATCTTCTCATTGTTTTTTTTTTTTAATTGACTGCTATGCTGTTTTGAAATTTGTAGGTCTGTTGTATGTGGTGCATTTTGGACCTAGTTAAGCTGTGACCTAAAAGAAAAGATTTTGAGGCCCATTATCTATGGGTGCTTTCTCAAACATCGGTTGAAGAGAAGATTTAACACTCATTTTCTGTTGTGGTACTCAAATGTTCAGCTGTTTGGGAAATACTGTTTTGAAAATAGAGATCTGGTCAGCCTCATTAAAACTGTATTATAAATGAGTTGGTCCTTTGAGCTGCTTTGTGATTGAGGCAGTTCCCCCCACCCTCAGAATTCCGTTCCCATCTTTTTCGAAGGGAATGACCACTTTTGGTTTCTCTTTTGGAAAAATATTCATAGTTACTGCAATCAGGACACCATAGTGATGTGGTTTCAGACAGAGGGCACTTATTCTTATAATTTAGTGCAGTTTTCATTCTTTTAAATTTAGGCCCTGCATTGATGAGTAGGTCATATCATGACATCTTTTCAGCAACCTAGATGCAGCAGTCCTTTAGAGATCTACCTTTAATTTGAGGCCACAGCGTTTTTTTTTTTAGATATTGGGTTGAAATGTGATGATTAGTTTTCTCAAAGCTCAGATCAGGCCAAGTGTCTTGTTCAGCTGATCGCTGTCCTACCACTCCCAGTTTGGTCTTCTTGCTCCCTCATGCACAATTTAACGGAGCAGTGTGTGGCCTTTTCTGTGTTTTTGGGGCAATTTGCGATTATTGGGCCATATCTTTGTTGGGTACTGTTTGCAATTGGTGGTCTACCTTTCTGCAATTGAATGCCCAGCTTATCTTTGTCAAGCAGTTAGGGATCACTCGAAGAGGTGATACATTTGGAACTTGCGCACACTGACCTAGGTAACCCATAGTTCAGTTGTTGCTGTATATATTTTTTTAATAACTCTTACTTACATTTTGGCAATGCTTTACATTTGAACAGCAGATAGACCGAAAGGCAATCGACCCTCTTACTGATATACGAGCCCCCAATGATTTGTAGAATTTGTACTGGAAGGTGCTAATCTCATATTAACACCACAACTTCTGGACAGCGTTATCATATACAGGAAATGATCAGGAGATATAACTTTTCATCGGTTTCATTTCTCTTACTTTGATGCGTTTACATCTGTGGCCATTGAACTAAAGGCACGGGACAATCTGCTAATAACTATCAAATGTTCTTAGATACATCTGGTCATAGTTTACCATAATAAAAACTGAAAGGTTCCAAAGATTCCACCTTGCAGACGTTGCAGCAACTGCCTTTAAAGCTGTTTCCACAGGGTATTTCTAACAAAAAAAACATGTTCAACGCGAAAGTCTTGTTATTTGGAGAACAGTTTAGTCAACTCAGTTGGGGTATCCAATCAATAAACTTTTATTATTCCAGAATTAGTGTTCATGAATTTATGCTCAATACATTTTGTGTTGAATGACACTTTTTCGGGGGCTTAGAAGCCATATGAGAAACCTGTGTGCGCATCCTAGAGATAACATTGTATTACAACCTAGAAGTGTCACATTATTTTCATAACACGTTTATATAAAGGCAGTGTTGAAAAGGGACCTCCCTGTTTCGCAAGATAAATATGTAACCTTGAAGAGAAGTCTTAAATTACACATCTGCAGATTTATTAAAAATACAATATTGAACATAACTATGCTACAAGTGGAAAAGAAGACTAATTGAATCAAACCACTTTCAGTCCTGTGATGCAAATAGTTGAAGATTTAGACTGACAAACCTCAGACAATGGGACACTACCTTTTGACCTTGAGAGACTAGGCAGAAACAGGGTGATATAGGCTTTCTCTGAGACTTAATAGTATGGTGCAGGTCTGCAAGCGGCTGTTATACCACACTAGTTGTTTTGGGATGCCCCTTGCAGTTATCCAACTCCATGGAAAGTAGATTTCTTACGTTTGGTTGTAGTCCGCAAGGTCCTTGTGGCTATTGAGTGTCTTGATCGAATGATATATATATTTCCTCCGTTTCTGCTCCTTCCGCCTTGCCTCGCCCTGCGCAGTAGATCGCCTGTAGCCGGCGGAGCACGCCGGGCATAATATCAATGATTCAGACCAATAAAGCGATCACTCCGAGGTATTGCCTTTTCCAGAAGTTGGCTTTTAATACTGGTTACGCATTTCGCTTTTTTAAATTATTACTACTACTAAGAATATAGTCAGCTGCCTTTCGTTTAGGGATGGCGACAGCAGTAGGGCGTCTCCCAGAGTACTAGGCTTTTTCCCAATTTCGGGGGTAAAAAGCATATTTCAGAGTTCTGTTCCTCATTGCACCTGCCAGTTTAGTAGAGATTCTCTTGAAGTTCGGAACTCATCCCCTTAGTATAAGTGGTTGGGAGGTAGTTCTACAAAATAAAAATGGAATCACTGGTTCGAAACCAAAACCAGTCAAGTTGCGGTGCTGGGTCCTCAAATCTTCACACCAGCCAACCAACATAAATATCATCCATGTGAGCTTTGCTTCACATACTTTAACAAAGGAGAGGAAGAACAAGCTCCAGTTGGTCTTAAAAATGTGGATTCTAAGAGGCACCTCTGCAGTTTCTAGACCACACTTTGCATGACAAAAAAAAGGAAGGGCACAAGATCTGTATTGCTCAGACAGGCCTACATATATAGCTGCAAAACACCCAAAACAGATTTGGTATGTCTTGCGTGTGGGCGGGGCTATGGGCTGATTGAAAGTTAAAGGATGAAAATACAATGGGGTCTCTAAAGCTTGAGGGATATGTGAATCGCTAATCTCATGTGAATGCCCTTGCATGGCACCATTACCATACTTTCCTCCCTTAACACAGCCAATAAGCATATTGGATAGGACATATTTGCAAGGAGAGCGAAGGACATCATTTTTTTTTAAATTGGTGTTTGATCAGATTGTATGGGGGAGGGGTGAGCTGGCAGCTCTTATCCCTACCAGCCATAAAGATTAAAAAGGCTAGTGCCCCATAACTATAAATTCAGCTGCCATTAACTGTACTACATCCACTACCCGTGGTAGAGAGAGCAATAGCCAAAGTATATCATGGCCTTGGATAAACTTTGTGGGTGCTCTGCTGTGAGGCATTCAAAGATATGAAGCGCCAAATATTCTTGTGGTTTAGGTCCAAGAACTTGCTCTACCAATTCTGAGAAAAAGTCATGGACGCTGTGTCAAGTCAGGACTAAACTCTCTCCCTGTTCCACAGCAAGCAGTGGGTATTTCTGAAGCAAAATAAATTGTGAAGTGGCAGTCGGCCTAGCACGAGTTTCGAAAAGAGAACAGACTAGCCTACTGTTGGTACCTAACTGTAAGTCAATGTGTAAAAGAAAAAAAGAAAATTTAGAAAAGTGCCATGGGTAAGTAAATTGCTGTTGGCTTTGAATGTACATACTAAAGATACTGTAGAGAATGTTAAATGCAACGTAGTGAGTATCGCCACATATTTATATTATTGGAAAACATTTATAAATGTATTGTAAAAATGTGCTGCAAATGTTTAAAAGTGAAGTGGCACAGTGCAAATGTGAATTAAAAGTACAAAAGTGGTGAAACGCTTGTGAATTATATTTATCAAGCAATGGCGTTCAAGATGCTTTCTCAGGACTCATAACTCTGCACAATTCATTCTGTTTTAAGTGCATTAAATCGAAGACACTTTATTTCGATCACTGAGGATCATAAAATTGCACCACAGAGCTAGACAATTACATGCACACAATACAGATAAAACATTTCCATATAAATAAACATAAACAGTCAATGTATAGTTACTCCAGGGTTGGACAGTCAAAGTGCATCAGTAAATTGTACAAAGGGAAAGGAGAAATATTTCTCAATAATAGCAGCATGATTATAGAAATAACATCATTTTTTTAAGTTTCAAGCTTCATCACGGTGTAGATTGGCGAAAATATAATTGAGGCCATTGAGATAGACAATCGATGCCTATTCGCACTACAGTAATATTGGTCAGTCAAAGTGCATCAATATTTGTACAAATACATCCTTATTTATGCTTAAAAAGCCCCATCTTGAGAAATGTATATAAAAAGGTTAAAAAAAAATACTAAAATGATATATACTCCTATATTAGAGCATAACCCACAGTAAAAACTTTACAAACCATGGGTAATGGTGGCCCATAGAACCTACACCCTAGAGGCTGTCAGAGATAACTTAGGGTGCCTGATCCACATGGCCATTAAAAACGTAGTTATACAGAATACAATCAAGCGTAATGTGTTTGTCTTCAATATTCTATATGCCTCCTTGTATCGCCTTACTCCCAAATTTCTACAAAGGGGGGCAATCCATTTAAATCGCAATCTGGAGTACAAGGGACAAAAAAAATAAGACCTGTTCAGGTGAGTCAGGAATCCCTTGGCAACATGGACAATACTCATTGGTACTCTATCCTGCCTGACTCCAGTATCTCTTGAAATAATTTAGAGGAAGTCAGCCATACCTAAACTGTAGGTATAGTTTCCTTGCAAGCGGCGGTTCCATTTAATCTAATGTAGGCTCAAATAACAAAGTCTGTTTAAAATTCATAAATTCGTTTGAAAATGATCCCTTGCAGTTCCTTATCCGGTCGGTTTCAGTAAAACCTCAATATGCAACTTTAAGACTAGATTTACTGATCAGGCTAAGGGTTTCTGGATCCCTCCAGGACGTATCCAGTCCTAGCTTAGCTAGCAGATTCTTAACTGAGAGCATCCAGGGGATCTTGTCCAGACAGGATGCTCTCATTAGTTAACGGAGGCACTCCTATTTTAGGCGAGTGCTGTGGGGGTCGATAACCAGTGCCAAAACAAGAGTTATCCGCTTGCCGTTTTTATGTAAAATCCTCTTCTGCCCGAGATCTAAATAGAGAGAAATCAATGGAGAAGACACCGGGAGATTCACTAGTGATCTTAGGAATTTCTGTTCAGTGACTGGGAGATTACTACAGTTAGAAAAGCCCCAGAACTCTGCACCATATAAGGTCGCACTTAATACTTTGGTATTATAAATTTCTAGCGCTGGAGTCCGCTTTCTAGATCTGGTTCTCTTTTGGATTTTCAATATGGTTGTCGTTTGTTGAACCAAAAGTTAGCTGTGCTTTGACCAATTGTGGGGCCCAGCTCATATTCTGTGAGTTTAATACCCAGATAATAAATCTGTTACTAATTCTAGTAGTTCGCCGCCCACATACAGTTGTTTCTTAGATTTGGTCTTTAAATTATTTGAAAACAACATACATTTTGTTTTTGAACTATTTAGTTGCAGCTCCCTAACAAAAATTCTGAAAATCATCTCGCAGCTGCTGGAGCCCTTGAGGTGACTTAGATCTAAGCAGAGTGTCATCCGCAAATAAAAGAGCAGAGGCCCATTTACCACCTATTCTCGGAGCATCGCAGCCATCCCTGCTCAAAAAACTAATGACATTGTTGATGAACAGGGTGAGAGCCAATACACACCCTTGCCTAACTCCTTTGTCAATATTGCTCACTTCAGTTAAGGCCCCATTTTTACCCCACCTTACTTGTGCGTATTAGCTTGGAGACTTATTAAAATGTGAAGAAGAGGTGCTGACATTCCCATCTTTGCTGAGACCTCCCACAATTTAGCTCTAGGTACCATATCTAATGCGTAAGTCCAGAAAGGCAACGTATAATTTGCCTGTCCGAATAGTGACCTCCCTCCAAAAAATACACATAAAGCGGAAAATTTGGTCTAGGGTTCTTATTTGTTCCCTAAAACAAGCCTGCCACTCTGAGATAATATTACATTACCTGTTAAGTGAATCGATAAGGCTGATAGGCCTATAGTTCACCGGGAGGGAACGGGCCCCCTTCTTGAAAATGGTCACAATCTCCGCCAACTTCCACGAGGGGGTTACTTCCATACCTCATAGAAAGCTATTTGAGAGTAAATTTAAGATTGTCTGTGTGTAGGTAGCTAAAGTGAGCAACCCAAACCTCCGGTTGAATACAGAAAGCAAATGCAGTTTTCTTACTCCTAGACATGATAGCTACGCTTTTCCAAAAATCCCTAGAATCCCTGTTAACCAGGGTATCGTGCAGATCGGACCATATTGATTCTTCCCACTCCCTTTTTGCATTGTTGATTACTGCCCTATGGCGTGCCCTAGATTTTGTAATCTGTAACTGTGATTTAGATTTTATGGCACCCAGAAGCATTAAATCACACAGTATTAAGATAGGCCAATGTTCACAATGCTGTCAATGTTTAGACCTCAAAACTTAGTTAGCATCGGATTTGTTTTACTAATAACGTTTTTATTTGGGCACTGGATGAGTTGGCTCCAGTAGAAATGTTTTTTTGTATTTGTTTTTATTGGGTTTGATCATATTATATAACAGGCATAAACAGATTGCCAACAAATGCTGTATGCAGTGTCAGAAAGCATGTGTGCTGTATATTACCATCAACGCTAGCTCATGCATATTACAGTCGGGTCACCACTTGGGAGAATACTAGAATAGCCCACTAGGATACTTCCACAGTCGATAAGAGGTAGGCTGTAAACGGTCTCCAGATGTACATTGGTTGTGAGGGCTGTGATAATTCTGCGGCATTCAGTTCCAGCTGGTCTCTGCAGTATGCCATGTCATGGAGCCACTTATTGGTTTTTGGTACTGCCTTTCTGCCCCAATGTATAGCACCCCTCTTCTCTAAGAGTAGGGACACCACCAGTTTACGATTGGCTGGTTGTAGAGGCTTAACTAGGCCAAGCAGGCATATCTGTGTGGGGGAGCACTCTACCAGCTCCATTTCATAGCTGTGAGAGCTTTCACAACCTGCTTTCAGAATTGCACAGCCAAGCCAGGTGCATGAAGTCTGCTCCAATGGCCCGCACGTCACACAATTCGCATTCACAGTGAGCCCATATTTGAACAATCTGACAGGAGTATAATGCATTATCTTGCAAATATTTTAAATATATAATGAGCTGGTTACAATTAGATGGTCTCACGCTGTCAACGCATAGAAAAAATCCCAGTCCGCTGGGCTCAACGGTGTTTCAAGCATGACGTTCCACTTGTCTAACGTTGTGTTCAGGACTGCCTCCCTGTCCCTCTGTGATGCGTTCTACAACCTAGTAATTAGATTCCAACGTGCGGTTCTAGTGAGCCAAGTGTGGAGCACCCCAAGAGCAGGACGTTCAGCAGAGAACTAGGGATATAGCTTGCGCAGGACAGCAGAAGGTGGTTTTATGTGAAGGTCTGTATCTGGCGCTGCATTTACAGCACATCTACCAGGGCTACGAAGTCCACCCCCCTCGTTAAGCATTCCACATTGGTTTCAGGCCTGCCCGCCCCTCCAGAGCATGATGATCGCTCCAGTTTCATGTGTGACCGACATGGTCAGGTTATAGAGTGGAAGTGCTGGCGCATACAGCGGGGTGTTTGTCGCTTCTGCGACAAGGACCCGCCACACCCTCGTACTGCCATTGATGGTGTTGCTCTCGCCACATGCATTTGAGCGTGTGGCAAAATGGCTTTTGGGGAATGGGGTTTGGGTCATTATGTTCTATCGCCAGATGTGGTGTGTAAGCCTGAGATTAGTACCAGTAGTGGGCAAACTGCACCTGTGTGTACAGATAATACAGGTACAAGTCTGGGGAGTCACAGCTACCTGGTTGTATGGTAGTGTTAGCCTGTCCCAGCTAATTCTAGGCTGTTTTCCTGCCCAAGCTAAAGTGAGCATGTGGGATCTGTGTGTTTTGAAAAAGGCTTGTGTCAAACTAATTGGTATATTAATAAAGAGTTAAAGAAATGTAGGCAGTACTATCTTTTTCATGATTGCCAGTAGCTGGGACCACGGGGTCACCTGGTCTTGGAGTTTGGAAATTACTCTATCATAATTATATTAAATAATCATATCTGGACCCCCTGCGTACCCGAAGTATTTGACAGTATCTGTGTTCCACTCAAGAGGAAATTCCACCAAATGCGGCACAGTATCTAGAATCAAAGAAAAGATGCTTGATTTCGACCAGCTGATGCTCAAGCCAGAATAACATTCATATTGAATGGACTCCAGAATGACTGGTGCATGGCTGGGTCATAGGCATACCACACTATGTTGTCCGCATATAAAGGAATGAATAGCTAGCGGGCACAGGCAAAATTGTCATGCAGAAACAGCATATCAGTGACAAATCCTGCACATCAGGGGTTCCAGGGCCAGCGTGAATAATAATTGTGACAAAGGACAATCTTTTTGTGTGCCCCTATATATATGTTGTATCTCAGATGTGATACCATTTATCGGCTCCTGCGCCAGCTGATCTGTGAACAGCAGGCGTATCCACTGCAGAAAGGCCTGGGAATCCCCATCTGAAGTAGGACCGTGACCTATAGGTCTACTCGATTGAATCAAAGGCTTTGACGGTATCCGGAAGGACCGCTGCCACCTGCATAGAGGGATCTAGCTGGTGCAGCAATGCAAGGAGAGTGTGTAAAGTATGTGCAGTTGAACAAGTAGGGATTAAGCCTGACTGGTCTGACAGCACCATGTTCGTGAGCAGTGGTTGGAGCCAGGTGACTAGTATCGTAGCCAGAATGTTTGCATATGTATTGATCCGTGATAACGGTTTATAAGATTTGCAACGTTCGGGCTGCTTATCAGGCTTTAGCAATGCTATACTGGGGACGGAGACCATACCTGCTTGACATACACCTCTTCATACATTGCATGAAGTTATGGAGCCAGTGCCTCAACGTAATCCTTCTATGCCTACGCAAAGGAGTGCCGGTAAAGGTGGCACATTTCCTGCGCCACCGTGTCGGTGTAATTTGTGATTCGTTCCCTTATGGTGCCAAGCATGCTGGTGCGAGGTGCAGTGTCATAATCACACTCTAGGGTCTGTATGGTGTGTTCCATAGTCTGCAACTAGGCATGTCTGGCCCTCAAGACGCCTTCATTTGTGTCTATACACACCCATCTGATGGTAACGTAAAATGCCTCCCACAGGGGTATCAACCTCTGTCACGGAGCCCACAAGTATTCGAGAATTACCCTGTGCAGTCCCTCCAGGAACATGGGGTCTAGCAGGGCTGTGACATGAAACTTCCATGTCGATTGCATGGGGATGAGAGTAGGGAGTGAAACTAACAGCTGCACTACCTAATGCTCAGGCAGTGTTCTTGGTATAAGTCACACATTCACCGTCCAAGTGCTCCCCTCCCGGGTCACCAACCAATAGTCTAACCGGGACCACGACCTGTGCACTGAAGAAGTTAAAGTGCCCTCCCGACCTGCTGGGTTCTGCAGTCTCCACAAGGCCACAATCTTCCATTCCCTCGAGGATAGCTTGGACGGAGTGTTTGCCTTGCCAGTCCTTTGTGGCCGACCGGTCGAGTGCTGGGTCTAAATGCGTGATAAGACCACCTATTCCCCCCCCCCCCGCCCCTCCTCCCCCCAGTTAGTGTTGAAATGGGTGCCTATGAATGGCACTCCCTTTTTGACCAATAAGAATAACCCCCTGGAGTACGAGGTGGAGGACGAGGCCACTTGGACACCTACCCAATGAGCACCAATAACGCTCTGTGTGATTTGAGATGTCTCTTTTAGGTGTGTAATTTGTACATGATGCCGGTTTACCTATTCATTTTCTTGGCTTATTTTCTTGGGGTTGCTGAGTACCCAGACATTCCATGTTAGGAAAGATATGTGCTGGAGTCATGGCAACATCACAAGGTCATTTATCGAGCCATACAACTTCACAGGCAATACACAGCATTAGCAAATAGTTGTGCATTGGTCGCAATAAAAACAGTTAACAATGAATCCCCCCCCCGCCCCCCCCCCACCCTTACAGCATCCCAAACATGTCAAAGACATCCTGCAAACTAAAAGAAAAAGAGACAGATGTATAAACAAAACATCACAGTGCATGACAAGTGCTGCAGCACAGTTAAAAACAAGCATTTGCAATGCAATAGGTCTCGCATTAGGAACGTTTGAGCTATTGGTATTGTAAATGACAATTTTTTTATTTGTGTTGGTTTTGAAAATAGCTAAATTAATAGCTTTGTCATTTACAATGCCAATACTTTTAACTTTTGCAAATGTGACACCTATAGCATTTGTAATGCAACATGTTTTGTATTTACGTGACTTAGATGTATTGATATTACAAATAACAATAGCTTTTAATTTTTAAAATAATTAATACTTAAATAAGTTACTTTCATTTATAATGGCAATAGCTTAAACCTTTATAAATAACTTTTGTGAAGATTATGTTCAGTGTATTTTATTGTGACGAAAATCCAAGGACAGAAGTGAAATATTAACATCTTTTTGTGACATTTGTAATAAAGCTTGAAACATTGAGAGAACCTATTTGAACCGGTTGTTGTTGAATGGTTGCACAGATTGATGCTGTGGTAGCGCATAGTGATGTTTTGGTGCCCCTGAGTGATGCTGTGGTGCCCCTGAGTGATGCTGTGGTGGTGCAATAGACAGATAGAGAGAGGGCGATAGATAGAGGGAGGGCGATAGATAGAAGGAGGGCGATAGATAGAAGGAGGGCGATAGATAGAAGGAGGGCGATAGATAGAAGGAGGGCGATAGATAGAAGGAGGGCGATAGATAGAAGGAGGGCGATAGATAGAAGGAGGGCAATAGATAGAAGGAGGGCGATAGAAGGAGGGCGATAGATAGAAGGAGGGCGATAGATAGAAGGAGGGCGATAGATAGAAGGAGGGCGATAGATAGAAGGAGGGCGATAGATAGAAGGAGGGCGATAGATAGAAGGAGGGCGATAGATAGGAGGGCGATAGATAGGAGGGCGATAGATAGGAGGGCGATAGATAGGAGGGCGATAGATAGAAGGAGGGCGATAGATAGAAGGAGGGCGATAGATAGGAGGGCGATAGATAGGAGGGCGATAGATAGGAGGGCGATAGATAGAAGGAGGGCGATAGATAGAAGGAGGGCGATAGATAGAAGGAGGGCGATAGATAGAAGGAGGGCGATAGATAGAAGGAGGGCGATAGATAGAAGGAGGGCGATAGATAGGAGGGCGATAGATAGAAGGAGGGCGATAGATAGGAGGAGGGCGATAGATAGGAGGAGGGCGATAGATAGGAGGAGGGCGATAGATAGAAGGAGGGCGATAGATAGAAGGAGGGCGATAGATAGAAGGAGGGCGATAGATAGAAGGAGGGCGATAGATAGAAGGAGGGCGATAGATAGAAGGAGGGCGATAGATAGAAGGAGGGCGATAGATAGAAGGAGGGCGATAGAGGGAAGGCGATAGATAGAGGGAGGGCGATAGATAGAGTGAGGGCGATAGATAGAGTGAGGGCGATAGGTAGAGTGAGGGCGATAGGTAGAGTGAGGGCGATAGGTAGAGTGAGGGCGATAGGTAGAGTGAGGGCGATAGGTAGAGTGAGGGCGATAGGTAGAGTGAGGGCGATAGGTAGAGTGAGGGCAATAGGTAGAGTGAGGGCGATAGGTAGAGTGAGGGCGATAGGTAGAGTGAGGGCGATAGGTAGAGTGAGGGCGATAGGTAGAGTGAGGGCGATAGGTAGAGTGAGGGCGATAGGTAGAGTGAGGGAGGGCGATAGGTAGAGTGAGGGAGGGCGATAGGTAGAGTGAGGGAGGGCGATAGACAGACAGAGGGAGGGCGATAGACAGACAGAGGGAGGGCGATAGACAGACAGAGGGAGGGCGATAGACAGACAGAGGGAGGGCGATAGACAGACAGAGGGAGGGCAATAGACAGACAGAGGGAGGGCGATAGACAGACAGACAGGGCGACAGACAGACAGGGCGAGCGACAGACAGGGCGACAGACAGACAGACAGGGCGACAGACAGACAGACAGGGCGACAGACAGACAGACAGGGCGACAGACAGACAGACAGGGCGACAGACAGACAGACAGGGCGACAGACAGACAGACAGGGCGACAGACAGACAGGGCGACAGACAGACAGACAGGGCGACAGACAGACAGACAGGGCGACAGACAGACAGACAGGGCGACAGACAGACAGACAGGGCGACAGACAGACAGACAGGGCGACAGACAGACAGACAGGGCGACAGACAGACAGACAGGGCGACAGACAGACAGACAGTGAGGGCGAGAGGTAGACAGACAGTGAGGGCGAGAGGTAGACAGACAGTGAGGGCGAGAGGTAGACAGACAGTGAGGGCGAGAGGCAGACAGACAGTGAGGGCGAGAGGCAGACAGACAGTGAGGGCGAGAGGCAGACAGACAGTGAGGGCGAGAGGCAGACAGACAGTGAGGGCGAGAGGCAGACAGACAGTGAGGGCGAGAGGCAGACAGACAGTGAGGGCGAGAGGCAGACAGACAGTGAGGGCGAGAGGCAGACAGACAGTGAGGGCGAGAGGCAGACAGACAGTGAGGGCGGGCGATAGACAGACAGAGGGAGGGCGATAGACAGACAGAGGGAGGGCGATAGACAGACAGAGGGAGGGCGATAGACAGACAGAGGGAGGGCGACAGTGAGGGCGAGAGGCAGACAGACAGTGAGGGCGAGAGGCAGACAGACAGTGAGGGCGAGAGGCAGACAGACAGTGAGGGCGAGAGGCAGACAGACAGTGAGGGCGAGAGGCAGACAGACAGTGAGGGCGAGAGGCAGACAGACAGTGAGGGCGAGAGGCAGACAGACAGTGAGGGCGAGAGGCAGACAGACAGTGAGGGCGAGAGGCAGACAGACAGTGAGGGCGAGAGGCAGACAGACAGTGAGGGCGAGAGGCAGACAGACAGTGAGGGCGAGAGGCAGACAGACAGTGAGGGCGGGCGATAGACAGACAGAGGGAGGGCGATAGACAGACAGAGGGAGGGCGATAGACAGACAGAGGGAGGGCGATAGACAGACAGAGGGAGGGCGACAGTGAGGGCGAGAGGCAGACAGACAGTGAGGGCGAGAGGCAGACAGACAGTGAGGGCGAGAGGCAGACAGACAGTGAGGGCGAGAGGCAGACAGACAGTGAGGGCGAGAGGCAGACAGACAGTGAGGGCGAGAGGCAGACAGACAGTGAGGGCGGGCGATAGACAGGGAGGGCGATAGACAGACAGAGGGAGGGCGATAGACAGACAGAGGGAGGGCGATAGACAGACAGAGGGAGGGCGATAGACAGACAGAGGGAGGGCGATAGACAGACAGAGGGAGGGCGATAGACAGACAGAGGGAGGGCGATAGACAGAGAGAGGGAGTGCGATAGACAGAGAGAGGGAGTGGGAGTGCGATAGACAGACAGAGGGAGTGCGATAGACAGACAGAGGGAGGGAGATAGACAGATAGGTAGCGAGGGCGATAGACAGACAGATAGGTAGCGAGGGCGATAGACAGACAGATAGGTAGCGAGGGCGATAGACAGACAGATAGGTAGCGAGGGCGATAGACAGACAGATAGGTAGCGAGGGCGATAGACAGACAGATAGGTAGCGAGGGCGATAGACAGACAGATAGGTAGGGAGGGCGATAGATAGATTGTAGTGTAGTTCCTATATTCCCAATATGCTCTGCGCATTTGAATAATATATCCTGTAGATTAGACGCAGGCATGAGATCCCCTGGGTCTCTACTGAATATATTAGACTTAATTGTGAGTGCCAGCTAGCTCAGAGGTCACTAGAAACTTTCTCGAATTCACAAGAAGGGATTAGTTTCTGACAACCGCATAAACATGACAACTTTGTTTTCTATTATTAAGAAAAGCAATCTCTAGAGTCACAGAAACAATAGATAGCTAATTCACTCAATCGTGCATGCTTAGTTTCACCAGAGCGGCTGAGAAATTAGAGACAGGCGTTTTCAATAAAAGAGGTTATTTATTGAACAGTCTTCATTCCCAAGCATTGAAAATGAACTGCTACAATAGTAAAGCTTACTATGAAGTACAATGCATATAATCCGAACAGTATTATAAAATAGTACTGTAAAAGCATGATATGGTTGTTAAGCCATAAAGTGCATAAAAGGTATAAAATACATACAGTAATAAAGGATGACTAATAGTACTCAACTGGTGCTTCTGAAATACGCCTACCCCGGTGTACCTAACCTAAGTCTAGTACGAGGGAGGGAGTTTAAGAGGAGGAGTTTAAGTCTAGGGTTTTTTTCTGCCAGGAATCTAGTTCCAAGAATTCTCTAAGAGGGCTAATCAGCTCCGTACCTTTGGTTTCAGAATGAAGGAGGTCTTGTATCTCGTTCTCGGGACTCGATTTAACAGATACCCGCAAGGGTAAACCGGAAACACTGGAACTGGATTTCTCAGCAAGGAGAAATGGCAGAGTCTCGCAGTGTGTCTGCTGGAAGGTCGGCTTTCCTCGGCACTTGCTGCTGCAGGGCGTCGGGCAAGTAAATAGTCGATCTGCTCTAAACCACCGAGTGTTTGAATGGGCAAATCAAGGCATATTTATACTTTGAAGGTGCCGAGTTTGACACATGTTTGGACTTCATAACATCACTCAAAGGATCAATTCTTGGAAAATGCTGAGAGTTCTAGGAGAACTTAATATTCAAGCAGGGGGAAGTCCCGGGCTGCTGAAGGCGGGTTTTTCCAAGAAAACTTTGTTAATTCTTGGAGCTTAGTGAAAGTGTCCCTGCCGTATTTGGGCTGCATGGTTTGGACCAAATATGGTAATGATTTGTATGCCTTGATAACGATATGATAAAATAGACCTATACAAGTCAGGAATCTGGATTTTTATATTAGGGTCCTAGATTCATTTACAACAAGATGGAGTGAGGGCGATCGGTAGAGTGAGGGCGATCGGTAGAGTGAGGGCGATCGGTAGAGTGAGGGCGATCGGTAGAGTGAGGGCGATCGGTAGAGTGAGGGCGATCGGTAGAGTGAGGGCGATCGGTAGAGTGAGGGCGATCGGTAGAGTGAGGGCGATCGGTAGAGTGAGGGCTTTCGGTAGAGTGAGGGCGATCGGTAGAGTGAGGGCGATCGGTATGTGTAAGGCCAGATTTTTTTAAAGCCACGCCCTTAATTACATGGACCACGCCACTTTGAGAGATTCCCCCCACCCCCTGTTCAACCCACTTAACCACATGGCTGCTAGGCGTTTTCCCGTCCTGCGCTGAAAAAAGTAAAACACCATTAATCATGACGAGCTGGCCTTGTCATCCGCGCACGGCAGGTAAGCGCCATGACGAGCCCAGCTCGTCATTAGCTTCGAAGGGGTTAAAGCCTTGCTGAAAGGAGCACCCCAAGCTGCAGCCTTTATCGTATAAGTTCTGCAATAAATGTGGAAATGTGTGCGCGTGAGCTCAAGCAAAGCCTGTAGGTTTACAACCACCTTTAGAGTTTCAGACCAGCTCTTTCTGTGAGAATGTAGTGCTCCGATGTTAAATGGGAGAAGCTTTGCTGATTTACTGCTGATGAGGAGGTTGCCCGGATATTGTTTGTAGATTTAGCTCTGCCATGACACCACTTCTTAGCCATGCATAATCATCAGTCTCTTCCAAAGAAGCTGTCAAACAAGTGGGACATCAAAGTGCTACCCTGTTTGTGAGTGCTACCCTGTTTGTGAGTGCTACCCTGTTTGTGAGTGCTACCCTGTTTGTGAGTGCTACCCTGTTTGTGAGTGCTACCTTGTTTGTGAGTGCTACCCTGTTTGTGAGTGCTACCCTGTTTGTGAGTGCTACCCTGTTTGTGAGCGCTACCCTGTTTGTGAGCGCTACCCTGTTTGTGAGCGCTACCCTGTTTGTGAGCGCTACCCTGTTTGTGAGCGCTACCCTGTTTGTGAGCGCTACCCTGTTTGTGAGCGCTACCCTGTTTGTGAGCGCTACCCTGTTTGTGAGCGCTACCCTGTTTGTGAGCGCTACCCTGTTTGTGAGCGCTACCCTGTTTGTGAGCGCTACCCTGTTTGTGAGCGCTACCCTGTTTGTGAGCGCTACCCTGTTTGTGAGCGCTACCCTGTTTGTGAGTGCTACCCTGTTTGTGAGTGCTACCCTGTTTGTGAGCGCTACCCTGTTTGTGAGCGCTACCCTGTTTGTGAGCGCTACCCTGTTTGTGAGCGCTACCCTGTTTGTGAGCGCTACCCTGTTTGTGAGCGCTACCCTGTTTGTGAGCGCTACCCTGTTTGTGAGCGCTACCCTGTTTGTGAGCGCTACCCTGTTTGTGAGCGCTACCCTTTTTGTGAGCGCTACCCTGTTTGTGAGCGCTACCCTGTTTGTGAGCGCTACCCTGTTTGTGAGCGCTACGTGTGTTTGCGAGTGCGTGTGTAGCTGGAGCCCGTGATTGATTGAAATGGAGGGGGGAGGGATAGGGGTGGGTGAAACTAGAACCAGCTCGCCACTTTGAAGTCCCCATAAAGTCTTTCAACACGGATACCTGCAGCGCCGAAGGATTGTTTGTTGCCTTAGTAGCTCATGAGCTTAGAATCCTCCAGGAATATGATGGATAAATAAAAATCCATCCGAAGACAGATATTGAAAGTGTCTTTCAGTTACCATTGTATATTAGTGTTTAATAACGAGCGGGGGAAGTGGGAAATGTACCTCTCGTATCGTCCTGTGGTTTGGCCAGACTCTTTAGTTAATGGCCAGTTATGCCAAAATTGCAACAAACATGGCTTCCATCTAGCGCCAAGGGTGATGAGCGTTGATTCTTGGGAGGGGAATGAGGCCTTGTCAATTGCTCCCCTCCACGCCCATCCTTGTTGGGAAAAGGGAGGGGCGGAAGGCTGCAGCCAGAGGCCACCATCCTCACAAACAGTCGTGCAAGAAAGAACTGCTATCCTCACTAAAAGCCAAATGAATGTTTTACCAAATGAATGTTGTGTAATCGTGCCGTAGACGTGCAGTCAAATGCGCTCGTCACTCTCTTTGAAAGCGTTTGTAGAGGAACACTCTATTAAGTAATGAGCTTTGCAAACTAAACAAGTACCAGTGCTCCAGCTGTTGGTGGCCTTTTCTTTTACCAATCATCATTTTCGGGATAGAGCAACTGAAGTGGACTAGTACTACACTTCCCAGAATGCTTTATGTTGCTAATGAAAATTCAGCATTGAAGAGAGAAAGAGTACTTGGTGACCTGTAGTCTTGTGCTACGATTATGCAGAAAAGAGGAGAAGACGGCTGCAAGGGGGTTTGAAGGACACAAGTTAAAAGAGGGTTCTTCGCTTAGAGGGGGAAGATTGAGCGAAAATGCAGCAAATGAGGGCAGGAGCAAAGGAAGACAGCAGGGTGTAAATTGTAGAAGGTGAGGGTCCATGGAAGAGATGCACTGAACAGTTTACAAACATCAGACTGGACAGAGAGGGGAGTATATGAGGCTGCCGAGTGGAAGGAGGGGTTGGATGGGAAGTGGTGAAGAGTAGGGCTCGGGGCTCCATCACCTCGCTGGATTGCTGGAATGTGTGTGCTGCCTATAGCTCCCGAGCACCCCCAAGATCCATGATCATTTTGATAATAAATAAAAGCAGATGCAATGGACGGGGGTGAGGGTTCCGATAAAGAAAAAGATCAGAGAAAACAGAGAGAAAGACATAAGTGAAATGTGAAAGAAAGAGAATAATTGTACTGGAAGAAGTGACTGGAATACATAGAAGGGGAGAAAAGGAGAGTGTGAGAGATTGACAAAGCAGGGTGGAAGGAATGGGGGGGGGAATCAAGAGATTGAAGTGAGAGAAGTGGAGGGGAGAACTGCCTGTCAAACTATATGAGATTGTGAGAGATGGGGAAAGTTCAAAAGTGGCAGGGGAGGAAAGTAGGACGAAATCGGAACATGAAGGGGGGGGGGGGGGTAAAAAGAGCAGGCGTAAAGAGATTGGAAAGGGAAGACTGGTGAGTTTGAGAAGGACAGAGATTAAAAAAAACAAGCTCTCTGCATTGCTGTGGCTGGGGGTGGGGGAGCGGCAGCAATTGAAGTCTGATGCCGAGGCACAGACAAATGGTGGTGCGCGATGTGCACGGGGGCGGGGAAGCGGCAGCCTTTGATGTCCGATGCCGAAGCACAGACAGATGGTGGTGTGCTATGTGGCTGGCGATGGTGTGCATGCGCATAGATCACATGAACTGTATGCGATCCTCAGCCATTTTGGTAGATTTTTCTTTTCCGCTTTCTATAATCTCACATGAGCAATGCGCAAGCGCATTGGCTTAGGCGAGACCTAAAAATGTTGGGTGAATACTTATAGCGGCAGCTACAGGCCAAAATCCCCCCCTAGTAGTCTGGTGGGGCAGGAGTAACAACAGTATATCTGCTTTGTGGTAGCACATCATACATGGGTTAAGGACCTACTTTACCAATAGTAGCCTGAGATCAGTGCAGACCTCCCAGTCTGTGTATGTATAGGGTGGTCACCTGGCATTAAGGGAAGGTGCCTATCTTTGCACCGTAGACACCCTACTGTGTGTCCAACATGTCCGAGGAGCATCAAACCTCCAGCAGGTCTTTTTTGATGTCCTAAGAAGTTTGGTGGGTCAGTTGCTCTCGTCTTCCAACTCTGACTCTGGTTGCTCAGATGGCTGGTTTGGGGGTGGCAGACCTTTTGTATGCCCCATGGTGGTCTATGCGTAATCTAGCAGGGTAACGCATGGCATATGGAATTTCTTCCTTCTGTGACCTCTTTTTAACAAGGAGAAATTTCTTGAAGACGGACTGTACTGCCGCTGTAAAGTCAGAAAAGAAGGCAATTTAATTTCCTTGATATTGTATGGTCTTCTCCCGGGACAGGTAGAGCATCAGAATCTCAGTCTCGGTAATTGAGTAGCTTGGTTATAATTGGGCACGGAGGTGCCGCTAAGAGTGACCGAGCTATGAGACCCATACACCCTCTCCACTATCAACAGATTTGACAAGTTCTCAGATCCAAATATCTCCCTCAACATAGTTTCTACAAATTGTTCCATCTTGCTGGTGTTGGTGGGCAATGAGATACCAGCAGTAAGCCGGTCATTACGATGGGATCGTGCCTCTAGGTCTTCATTCGTAGCATGTATGACCACTAGAAGCAGTTCCATGTTCAAACATTTTGAGTTCCTGGACTGCAAGTTGCCTTTGGCTGTTGATATGTGCTGCTCCACCACTGTGAGTCGTTTCCACTGTTTTAGCCAACACAAGGAGATTATGGACGGAGCGCTGAAACTTTTCAGACACTCACCCCTGGTCACATATCTGGGTTGAATCCATCATCGTTCTTTAGCTCACTTCGCCACCCCAGTTCGGACCCAGCCATATGCAAATCAGTCTTGACCCTGTTCCTCTTGGGAACAGTTCAGCCAGAACTGCCAAGCCAGGTCTTCCCTGGACCGGAAACCAGCATCCTGGAACGAGTTTCAGGGTAACACCCATCATCAGCCAGGCTAGCTTGAATCAAGTGACAAAGTGAGCAAGGGACCCATGTCTATGCATACCCTGCCAACTTAGGGCGAACATATGGCTGGGTCTGAACTTGGGTGTATGAAAAGTTTCAGCGCTCCGTCCATCAACTCCTCGCATTTGTTAAAAATCCTCATGCATAATAAATTACGCTAGTTTTCGAATAAAACCACACAACATTTATTCTGCACATAACTAGGTAAAAGGTCAGCGCAAGAGCCGTTATGTAGAACAAGGTAGGATAAATGTAGGTAAAAGGTAGGGCAGTTACCTAGGCCTATATTGGGGTACATTGGGGCTCATAACAATAGTTGTGGCCCCGAAACACAGGCATGTGCTGAACAGGTTTAGCTTGCAGGGCCCTTTCCGCTGGCTAACATTGAACAATGGCTCGTGTTGGTCATCATCTGGACCAGTCAGTGTGGTGGATAATAAGGAATAACCTTATTGAATGGATTGAGCAATACTTAAAGCTAGTTTTCTTTCTTTGGCTTATAAATTTCACAAATTCAGTGTCTGCCTGTAATTATCTTGAAAAAAAGTGAAGATTAAATACTGAAACTTTCATTTTTGGCACACTTCTTGGGCACTGTACCATCATCACCTTTATTCTCTGTAGTTCTGGAAGCCCTTTAACCAGACATCTATCTGCTCACATGTCATGCATCACAAATCATGGTTCTTTCACCTGAAAAGTCTTACATGGAACGTACATTTTTAAAATTGCTCTATGACGGTTAGGATAATAGAAATCTGCTTAATCCCTTTTTAGGTCTCGCCTGGAAATCGCATCCGAAGGATGCGTCCAGGCTGGAGACTTATAGCGAGCTGACACGGGGGAATGACGGACAAGAAACTGTCACGCGCTTCTCCCCGGCTGGATTCAGCTGCTTGCACGCGCACCAACATTCACGCATGCGCACATCACAGCCACACGCATACACAGCACTCATGCATGCGCACATACACACGCATACACAGGCACACCCCCGTCGCCGCCGCCGCACCTACACGCATACACAGAGACCCCTCCACACACACCAGCCCCTCTCCTCCCGGCTCCACTCACCGGTGTCTGGCGGGCGCTCCCCGGGTCTCCAGGCTCCTTCCCTTCCTCCGCAGCTGCAGGCTCTCAACATTCACACATGCGCACATCACAGCCACACGCATACACAGCACTCATGCATGCGCACATACACACGCATACACAGGCACACCCCCCGTCGCCGCCGCCGCACCTACACGCATACACAGAGACCCCTCCACACACACCAGCCCCTCTCCTCCCGGCTCCACTCACCGGTGTCTGGCGGGCGCTCCCCGAGTCTCCAGGCACCTTCCCTTCCTCCGCAGCTGCAGGCTCTCCCCACATCACGGGGGCCCGCTGCTAGACAGAAGGCTTCTCTGTGGCCGGGCGGTGGTAGCGCTCGGCGGGGCTCTCTCTCCACATGGGAGCCCCGCCTCCTCAGTGCGCCCGCTTCGCCCGCGGGTCTTCACCCGGTCCCCCATCTCGGGACCGGGACTTAAAGGGAAACAGTATCCAGGGCTCCTTCCTGGTCACGGGAGCCCCGGGGCCGCAATGCTCACGCCACTTCCTGCTGCCGGCTCCTCTTCCTGGTTGCACGTCAGGTCCCGGGCCAGCAGCCAATCAGAGCGCGGCCCGGGAATGACGTCACAGAGGTGTCCCGCAGTACCGCCCCCGGCCTGCCTGACTTCTCAATTACTTTATTCAGGTTATTTTTTTATTTTAACTAACTTTGGCCAAAGCTCTTGTCAGTGTAGGCGCCCACGCCTGCTGACTTTCACCTTCTGAATAGTTAAGGTTCCGCCCGACGCCTCTCACGGGTTCCTTGGAGATGAGTTACGGCAGGCCGCCGCCTGACGTAGGAGGCATGACGTCCTTGAAGGTGGACAATCTTACCTACAGGACGTCGCCCGAAACACTTCGAAGAGTTTTCGAGAAGTATGGACGAGTAGGCGACGTCTATATCCCCCGCGACCGATACACGAAGGAGAGCCGCGGTTTTGCCTTTGTAAGATTCCATGACAAACGTGATGGCGAGGATGCGATGGACGCCATGGACGGAGCCGTACTGGATGGGCGCGAACTTCGGGTGCAGATGGCTCGTTATGGAAGGCCACCAGACTCACACCATAGCCGCAGGAGACCACCACCCCGAAGATATGGAGGCAGTGGAGGAAGTTATGGACGCCGGAGTCGCAGTCCCAGGAGGCGTCGTCGGTCGAGGTCCCGCAGTCGGAGTCGCTCCAGATCCCGCAGCAGGAGCCGCTACAGCCTATCCAAGTCAAGATCCCGCACACGATCAAGGTCTCGTTCCACATCGAAGTCCTGACAGTGAGTGCAGAGTGCGTGCAGAGTGAGTGCAGAGTGACAGTGAGTGCGGAGTGACAGTGAGTGCGGAGTGACAGTGAGTGCGGAGTGACAGTGAGTGCGGAGTGACAGTGAGTGCGGAGTGACAGTGAGTGCGGAGTGACAGTGAGTGCGGAGTGACAGTGAGTGCGGAGTGACAGTGAGTGCGGAGTGACAGTGAGTGCGGAGTGACAGTGAGTGCAGAGTGACAGTGCGTGCAGAGTGACAGTGCGTGCAGAGTGACAGTGCGTGCGGAGTGCGTGCGGAGTGACAGTGCGTGCAGAGTGACAGTGCGTGCAGAGTGACAGTGCGTGCAGAGTGACAGTGCGTGCAGAGTGACAGTGCGTGCAGAGTGACAGTGCGTGCAGAGTGACAGTGCGTGCAGAGTGCGTGCAGAGTGACAGTGCGTGCAGAGTGCGTGCAGAGTGACAGTGCGTGCAGAGTGCGTGCAGAGTGACAGTAGGTGCAGAGTGCGTGCAGAGTGACAGTGAGTGCAGAGTGACAGTGAGTGCGGAGTGCGTGCAGAGTGACAGTGCGTGCAGAGTGACAGTGAGTGCGGAGTGCGTGCAGAGTGACAGTGCGTGCAGAGTGACAGTGAGTGCGGAGTGCGTGCAGAGTGACAGTGCGTGCAGAGTGACAGTGAGTGCGGAGTGCGTGCAGAGTGACAGTGAGTGCGGAGTGCGTGCAGAGTGACAGTGCGTGCAGAGTGACAGTGCGTGCAGAGTGACAGTGCGTGCAGAGTGACAGTGCGTGCAGAGTGACAGTGCGTGCAGAGTGACAGTGCGTGCAGAGTGCGTGCAGAGTGACAGTGCGTGCAGAGTGCGTGCAGAGTGACAGTGAGTGCAGAGTGCGTGCAGAGTGACAGTAGGTGCAGAGTGCGTGCAGAGTGACAGTAGGTGCAGAGTGCGTGCAGAGTGACAGTGAGTGCAGAGTGACAGTGAGTGCAGAGTGACAGTGAGTGCAGAGTGACAGTGAGTGCAGAGTGACAGTGAGTGCAGAGTGACAGTGCGTGCAGAGTGACAGTGAGTGCAGAGTGCGTGCAGAGTGACAGTGAGTGCAGAGTGCGTGCAGAGTGACAGTGAGTGCAGAGTGCGTGCAGAGTGACAGTGAGTGCAGGGTGAGTGCAGAGTGACAGTGAGTGCCCAGTGAGTGCAGAGTGACAGTGAGTGCAGAGTGACAGTGAGTGCAGAGTGACAGTGAGTGCAGAGTGACAGTGAGTGCAGAGTGACAGTGAGTGCAGAGTGAGTGCAAAGTGAGTGCAGAGTGACAGTGAGTGCAGTCACTCAGCACCACCACATTATCACTCAGAACCACCACAGCACCACTCAGCACCACCACAGCACCACCACAGCACCACCACAGCACCACCACAGCACCACCACAGCATCACTCAGCATCACCACAGCCCCATTGAGCACCACCACAGCATCACTCAGCACCACCACAGCACAAATATGTTCTCTCAATGTTTCAAGCTTTATTACAAATGTCACAAAAAGATGTTCATATTTCACTTCTGGATTTCGTTACAATAAAATACACTGAACATAATCTTCACAAAAGTTATTTACAAAAGTTTAAGCTATTGCCATTATAAATTACAATCACTTTTATTAAGTATTAAAAAAAAATTAAAAGCCATTGTTATTTGTAATATCAATACATCTAAGTCACGTAAATACAAATGTTGCATTACAAATGCTATAGGCGTCACATTTGCGAAAGTTATAACTATTGGCATTGTAAATGACAAAGCTATTAATTTAGCTATTTTCAAAACCAACACATAAATGAACATTTGGTGAATTTCCATTAAAATATTTGACTTTTTTACTAAGATATCATTATACTCTTTTATGCAAACAAAATTTAGATACTGCATAAATAACTTTAATAAAACATATTTTATATGTAGCTTTTTATGTAAAAAAAAAACTATAGCACAAAGCAAAAAACAATTGCCATTTACAATGCTAATAGCTCAAACTTAAATAATGCGAGACCTATTGCATTGCAAATGCTTGTTGTAATTTGAAATATCTACACCAATCAGCTAGGGTCCTGAGTAATTCTCAACATGTTTAAAAGATCACAACAAGTGTTATTTTTGTTTTTTGGTCAAAGCTGAATCTTTCCGCTGGCTTCCCGATTTGATCATTTAAATAGACTTGTTTAAAACGACTTGCTTTATATGCCATATTCACAGGAGTTGCCTTATTCCATAACTCCTACTAACACCTCAGTCTATACTCTGACTCTAAGACTAAGATGAACTATGTGGTTCCAGCTTTTAGGGTAGCTCTTCTGGCATTGCCTAAATGCAACATGCCACAGTGCCCTCAGACTATTGCCTTTTTGTGAACCGGTTCTAAGACCTGACTTATATGACACATTATCCAAGTGTATTCTACTTTTTAATGACTTTTACTACTGCACTAAGATACCTTCCTCAGATCTTTGTGGCCAGTAAATAGCTCTTTACCACAGGCTTACTGGCTTCTTTGACAATGGAAGCTCCAACAAATATTAGTAAGATGTTGGTTCAGTGAGAGTAGCTCTCTATATATGATCGGATTGCCCCACTTTACTTAAATTTTGGAAAGATGTAATAGGGCAATAAAGGAGCTGGTTAATTCCAAAGGTGACATCAGCACCTTGTTGCTGGGCATAAGTTTCTCACTGGCAATGTTCAAAGTCTCCTTGGGGTATACACCGAATCACCGACTGTTAAACTGTTGATAATGCCAAACTGATTAGTACAACTTTTGACAGGAAACTGACACACTTTGGTGTGCTACTTAAGGTACTGGAGCAGAAGCACAAGCCACAGTATCTTAAAGCAACTGCAGAGTTTCCCCACTGAGTGCTTTAGAATCGGTGGAGACTCAGGAGAATGATGTTCTCTGCCACCACTGGAGATGGGTCTCTGAGACCTAGAGCAGGATAAGGATACACATGTGTTCAGACCTGAGGGACATTATAGATGCAGGTGTACTGAACTCCCAAGTGTTGTCAACTTGGCAAGAGGGTTGTTTTGTCAGTAATCCAGTAATATGGATTCCAGAGCCAAGCCCCAAAGGCTCTATGTGCTATAACGCATGAGTTGGACTCTAGCCAATATTTTACAGTCAGTGTGGGTTTATACTTTCATTGGACGGGGGATGGTGGCAGCTCCCTCCTGAATCGTTTTGCTGGCTTATGGTGATCCCACTTAACGTTTTTATCCTGACCTGAAGGATTTTAATTCATTGCACTTTCTTTGTTTTATATGTGAAGGGGACACTGTGTTATTTGCGGGGATATTTAGACTGATGCACACGCATTAACGGGGCTCTAAGCACTTATTTTGGTGGAACGAAGGCCTGTTCTCTGTGACCGGTCCTACCCGCCCTGGTCCGACGCGGTAGCTAGTACCGTTGCACAGAGGGCGTGGTAGGTAGAGCCAGGCACTTCCGTCTCCACTTCCGCTTTAGCAGGTTAGCGCTCTAGTTGCAGGGGAGAATCCTGCATAAATTTCGCATGCCCCAGCGACCGCGCAGCGGATGTGCGCAGTGGGCGCGCGAAGGCGCGCACAAGGCAAGCCCGTCTGCGCCCGGCTGGGGCAAGGGGCACGGGGCCAGGACCCCTTGAGGAGCTCAGGTATGCATATCTTATTCGCAACAGGAACTGCTGGCTCTCCGTACTGGGGCAATGGCTCGCTGTAGTCATTCTATGGACCCGAGCGGGGCTGATCGAATTAAGGAGTGCAGGTACTGCTGATTTTCTACTAATCCTTTTTTAGGGAGCTGTGAGACTAATAAAGAGCTCAGATGCGCCTTGATCAATTGCAGGTCACTTAAGAAACATAGGGTGGAAATACGAGACTATTTAGTCGATAGTCAGCTAGATATATTTTTTATTACTGAAACCTGGCTGGATGAGGATTCGGCTCCAGAAATATTGGATGCATTACCTCCAGGGTATGGGATATGTAGGTTGGATAGTCCCTGCGGAAGGGGGGAGGGATCGCTATTATTCACAAGGGCAACATAAAGCGTACCTTAGAGCCAGCGATAGTATCTGTTAGTGAAGCAGGCACCTTTTCCATAACACTGTCGAATAACTATATAATTAAGGGCCTTTTAGTCTATAGACCACCGGGAGGAAGTACTTCATTCACCGCGAGCCTCATTCAGAATTTATTGCCCCCCGTCATGCGATATGAGAAGTTAATTCTGTTGGGTGATTTGAATTTGCACTTCGAGGATGCCTCTAATGTACCTGCCCAAGAGCTTCGACAGGACTTGCTAACCCTGCAATTATTAATAAAATCTGAGCTTCCTACACATCGGATGGGACACCTTTTGGATCCTATTTTTTGCAATTGGGAAGCTCCCAAAATTTAACCTCCTATACCCATGGTTTGGACGGACCATTTTATGGTTCCGTTCCAAATGAATTATTTCCTGGGTAGTACCGCTGGAAAAGCGGGAGGCACTAATAAAAGGCAGAGAAAATGGGCTAAGTTCTCTTCTGAGAACTTTTGCACTGCCCTGGCTCAGGGTGGGTCCCCGGGAAGATTGGGCTCTCAGATTAATGGTGCGTGAGAGGCCCTGAGCCATCGTATTCAGCTTGCTCTGGATAAAACAGCGCCTTGGTCTAGTATGGGCCCCTCGCGGCGAACTAAATCTGCCGTGTGGTTTAAAGCTAAATTAAGGGAGGCTAAGACTGCTTGTAAGCGTCTGGAGAGAAACTGGAGAAATGGTTATTTGCCTGCACAGGAGAGGGTATATAAATCCTGCCTCATGGAGTACCATGCCTTGACAAGGAAAACTCGATCGGCCTATTATGCAGAGCGGATTGATAAGGCGGATTGTTCCGCCAAAGAACTTTTCCTGGTATATAAGGAGTTATCCTCTTTGGCCTCCATTAAGGAACCAGAGATTGGCTCTGCGGAATCTTGCAATCAGATAGCAGATTTTTTTGCCAACAAAGTGAAGGATATTTACTCTACCTTCCCGAGGGAGTCTAGGGTTGGATCTGGTAGTGAGGAGACACCCATGGGCGGGTTAATGGAAGAAGATTGTCTGAAGGTGTTCAGGGTCCCAGAAACTGACTTGCTGCTAAAAGTAGCAATCGGCGTGAAATCCAGTTCACCTCCAGCTATAATCCTCAGAGGTAACTTTGAGATCTTAGCACCGTACATTAGATACCGGTTAGAGCTGTCTTTGGGATCTGATACAGTGCCGCTAACAGGGAAAGAAGCGGTGGTTCTTCCTCTAAAGAAAAAGCCACAGATTAGTATGGATCAGTTGAGCAATCTGCGACCCATACTGCTCCTCACATATTTTGCTAAAATAGCTGAAAAGCTGGTTAACCAGCAACTGACAGATCATATTGAAACCCATGGGGTCCTACATCCATCACAGTCGGCCTTCCGTACCTGCCACTCCACGGAATCAGCTTTGCTCTTCTCCACAGAGGCCTTGCGGAGACATGTGGATGAGGGTCAGACCGCAGCACTGATTCTTCTGGATCTCAGTGCCGCGTTTGACACTGTGGCGCATCACACCTTGCTGCAGTGTCTTAAGGAAGGAAGGAAGGGTGGAGTGGTAGGCAAGGCGTGGGACTGGCTGGAATCATTTCTCCACGAGCGCAGTTTTCGTGTTGAGCAAGGTCCCCATAGATCTAAAGCGATTAACCTGGATCAGGGGGTTCCCACAAGGTTCCAGCCTGAGCCCCACCCTTTTTAATCTGTATGTGGCAGCTGTGGTGCTAATAACTGAGCAATATGGGGTGGAAGTGGTGACTTACGCAGATGACACGCAGCTGGTTGTGGCTTTGGCACAGCCCGCTGAGTGCGCAGCCAGCAATTTTGCGTCTTGATCTCGCTGGATGGATGGCCGATAATTGTCTCAGACTGAACGGTGACAAAACGGAGGTGCTGATTGTGGGCTAGACTCCATCAGTCTGGACTTCGGCCTGGTGGCCTCAGTCTCTGGGTCCTCTACCTGTGCCTAAAGATCAAGTTAAGAACCTTGGAGTCTGGATTGACTCTTAAGATATCCTATGAGTATCACACTAGACGGGTGGCTGAGATCTGTTTCGGCATCCTGCGCAGTCTTAGAAAGACATTGGATCTGCTCCCTATGACCGCTAGGAAGGCCCTAGTTCATGCTTTGGTTACCTCCAGTCTGGACTATGGGAATGTCCTTTATTTAGGAGCCAATGTGAAATGTCTCCAGAGATTACAATATATCCAGAATGCGGCCGCCCGCCTGGTGCTCAAGCTGCCTAAAAGAGCCGCCTCAAAAAATGCTTTGGAATCGCTGCACTGGTTGCCTATTAGGGAGCGTGTTTTATTTAAAGCTCTCTGTGTTAGTCACAGAATAGCACAGGGGAAAGGCCCTTGCTTCCTCCGTAATCTGTTAACCCCTTACACCCCGACTCGGCTGCTACGATCACAATGGGGCTGGTATGATGTCTGTCCCTAAAATTAGAAGGGCAAGAGTGGGAAGTAGATCCTTACGTTTTTTGGCTGCTAGGCACTGGAATGCCCTCCCCCATAGGATTCGTGTTAAAGCTTCTGAGGCGGTTTTCCGTAAAGAACTGAAAACCCATTTATTCCCTAGGCACTAGTTCCTCTGGGTCAGGCGGGGAGGAAATGATATAGTGTGTTGGTCGTGGGCAAGCAACGAGCGGGGGGACGACACACTGGTTTATGTAACCAGGCGCTGTATAAATTCAGGATTATTATTATTATTATTTATCACTCCCTGTCAGACTCTGAATCCAGAAAGCTGGACGGGAGGGGATGGGAAGTGGAAAGGAATCAGGAGGTGGAATCGTCTCTTACATACCAACCTTAAAGCTGGGTCTCCAGTTTTCTTGAAAAGGGTTTTAAGGAATTTGGATTCCTGTTGAAGAAATAATCTGATGTTGTAAGAGGTCTGCTACGAACAAAACTAGGAAACTTCTTAAATGCCTGGTCTTTGATTAAAGATAGCCTAGATTGTTGTGATATGCTAAGAAGTTTAAACGCTTATGATTACCAACATTGTGTCCTGGCAGTAAATTTGCTATTCTTAATTATTTATACAAATTACTTTTTGGAAATTCCCTGCAACTTAAGTGATTGCTTGTTAAGTGAAACTCACTGGAAGTGTATTCCACAATTAACATAATGCACATCAAAAGGAGCAGCTGCCTTGTCGGACCCTTCTAATTATAGGGGCGGTAAAAAGCATGACTGCAAATTACGTTCTTTAGTGTGGGTTTGAATCATTAGGCCCATAAATGGATTTATGAGATATGGTCAGGACTTTAAAACTAATTATTTAATCAGTTGGTAACCAATGTAGAAGGTGAAGATGTTTAGATGTGATACATAATCTCTTTAAGACTACCTGTCCGATCAGGCGAAGTTATTGGAGTGATCTGAGTCACTGATCTGTTAGTACCAAGCCTAAGCATTTTTGTAGACTATGTAGTCATATGAAAGGTAGTCTTGAATGGTCAGTTTATGCCATTTGAAAAGTAAAAGGAGAGGGCCAGGGCCATGCCCACTCCTTGATAGCATACGAGGAATGTAAGATGCTTTTCAGGAGTCATTTTTGGGATCCGAGAGTTGTTGCAATCCATGATCTCGTTCAAGTTCATACAGAAGTATGTTGAAAGCACACGAATGCCAGTCATATGGATTGAACGTCCATCAAAGGGGTGTTGAGGTGGGGTTTGTGTGTTTTGGAATTGGATTCAATGAGTGTGGAGAGGAGGCAAGGCAGCAGGAACATGTAAGCAACACGCATGTGATCTAAGGGTGCATAAAGAGACTGTGGCATGTTGCATTTAGGCAATGCCACTGGAATTATCCAATGCTGTGGCGTTTTCTGTATAATTATGTTGCTTAATCTGCAGATTTTACATAAAAAAATGGTTTCTACCTTAAATCGATCAAAAGTTACTAAGAAAACAGCAAAACCTGTTGGAGTGCAGTGCCAAGCCCTTGTCAAAGGTTGAATGTTCACCTTTCAGTTGCTTATTGCTGTAATTGGGCGTAAAACTGGTGCTAATGGGGTGTAATCTTTGCTCGGAAGGTGTTTACATGTCTTAATAAGTAATTATAAAAAAGTGCCACTTCTCACAGCATAATTTGCTTTTTCATGCTGTATAATTCTGCCGCTTAATTAGGTCCTTCTCTTTGCATCATTTCCGTGCCTCTGCGTTAAAGATTGTGTATGTGACTGATAAAACTGGTGCGCACAGACTGAGCATTCCCCTTGTTTGCAAATGGGATAATCAGGTAAAATCATTGGTTATGCCATAAGCAACATATTGGTTAAGGCTACTTAAATATGTTAATCGGGCAGTTTTGATGATCTTGAGGTGTTTGGCTTGTAACCATAACACCCTGTTGAAAGAGTATATATATATATATATATATATATATATATGTAAATTCGATGTGATTTGTATCTACTGTATTTGGTCACTAGCTACAATTACTTTTTAAGGTCCTCTACATCATTTCTGTACTAAATCCAGTTTTCAGCTGCATTGACACGTCCTCGTAAAGCACTGGACAAACTGGGATGAAGACAAATATGGCAGTATGCCTGCTTTTTCTTTGTTTACATTTCCTCTTGCCACTTTATATTTTTTTTAAAGACTTGATTGTATGAAATGCAGTTACAGCCATCAAGAAAGTGGAAATGTTAAGTCTTGCTTCCAGAAGTTTGGGGATAGCTGCACTTGGATAGCAGGCATTCACTTTGCAGCAAGCTTTTCCAAAACATTTTTTGTTCGAGATCTTACGTTTTTAACTTTTGGTATAAAGAAAAATGCCTTTTATTTGGTTTTCTCATTGTTTTTTTTAATTAAATGTATTTTGTGATGGTTGCATTTTTGTAGTAGTGGGTAAAGTCCTTAATGATAACATGCTAATGTTTTCGGTACTCCTGAACTCCAATTTCTTTTTTTGTTTTGTTCTTGAAGCTTCTATGCAGACTTTGGACCACTCAATTTGGCAATGCTCTACAGATATTGTCGCAAACTGAATAAGAAGTTAAAGGTAAGCACATTCAGTGTTTTTGATCTTCAGTTGTATTGTCTTTTTCTATTTGCTAAATATAAGTTACAGTTTTCTTTAAGTTATTTCGTGAACATTACATGTCCAAAGTGGTACATTTATTGTATAAATGTTTAGCTCAGTTTGTTACAGATGTTCAATGCAAATTCCATCTCACTTAGTTTCTTAGCACGTGGCACACATTAGCAGTTCAGATTTGTAACTTGAAAATGGGCTTGATTTTCTTACATCGACTGCTGTTTATTTTAGAAACTGAACTTGCGTCTTGTTAGCTCTGCCTACTTAATGAATGCATTTTTCCTTATGTGACTGGATTTCCGTAACACGTCCACTTGCAGTATAAATGATTTGTGTAGATGTTTCAAGGATTAATCTTTCCTGACATGCAGCGTTGAACTTTTACTGTTGGAAAAATATGTTCCTTAGAGATGCTCCTTAATGATGTTTCTTAGAGAATATATATATATATATATATATATATATATATATATATATATATATATATATTTCTCTCTGTGCTTCCTTCATATATATATATATATATATATATATATATATATATATAATTTCAAAAGCATCCAAGTTTAAACGTACTCTCAGAAGCCAGGTTAGTACACAGTGTTGTTTATTGCTGTTACGCGTTTCGGAAGCTTCTGCTCCCTTGCTCACACAGCATACAGTGGAAAAACGGAGGAAACAGTCAACAGGTTTCAAATGGCCAGACCGGTTTCGGGAGTGGAAGAAGCCGCGGAAGAAGCCAGCTGCTGGTGCAGACCCGGATGACGCCATGAAGGGGTTATCACGATCGGGAGGTATTTTCCAGAAGGCAGCTGAAAATGACATTGGTGCTTAAATGAAAGGAACATCATACCCACTGGGGTGTTTATTTTCAACTATTGCTGGGATTTCTGATGAACTCACTCGAGAAAGACGGCATAGCACTACAGGAACCAGAAGGCTGTGAATACAGCCATGCCCACTGAGGCAGGCTCTTCAAAAGTAATTAGTGCAAATGTCGAACATTCTGTCATCCTACAGCGTGCCATTGATGAAGGGAAACACTCCCGAAACCGGTCTTGCCATTTGAAACCTGTTGACTGTTTCCTCCGTTTTTCCACTGTATGCTGCTTCCCTTCAACAAAGAATGGAATATTTGCACTTACCTGACGGCTTCTTCCTTGTGGGTAACCTTGTGAGAGTAATATATATATATATATATATATATATATATATATATATATCTATATATATATCATATATATATAATATAATATTTTCAGGCTCCAAATACACCGGTATCGTGGGTCACTCTTAGTGTCGGGTGCCGTGAAACGCAGCGGTGTACCGCGTTTTTAAACTACAGCTCCATTCCTCCATACCGGGCCGGGAACGAAGACTCAGCACTCACGGGCTCAGGTAATGCAGCAAAGTTTTTTATTCAAGCAAACGCGTTTCGGGACAGCGTCCCTTCGTCAGTGGTTCAACAGTGAAAAACGCCGCGCCATTTTTTAAAACCCACAATTGGTCACAAAAATGAAAGACTGACTATTTACAACTACAATGAGGTAGCGCCATCTTGGAATGTCTAAAACGGCTTCAATGCCCACACTGCTTAAACGCAATTTCATTTTGTTATTATATTATATTGTACCTTAATAAGGTTTCATAAAATATAACTAATGTCGTGGTCTGCAGACTATGACTGTCATTATGACATTGATATACTCAGTTCACACTGCTGAGCCCAATCGAGAGAACATCCCTTAAGAAACACAATATATGAGGGAATGGTGCCATGACCATAATTTTAGGGTCGTGCTTGCCGATACACGGCAAAATGTCTTGTTATAATATAATAACGAAATTAAATTGCGTTTAAGCAGTATACTTAAATGTGGGCATTGAAGCCGTTTTAGACATTCCAAGATGGCTCTACCTCATTGTAGTTGTAAATAGTCCGTCTTTCATTTTTGTGACCAATTGTGGGTTTTAAAAAATGGCGCAGCGTTTTTCACTGTTGAACCACTGACTAAGGGACGCTGTCCCGAAACGCGTTTGCTTGAATAAAAAACTTTGATGCATTACCTGAGCCCGTGAGTGCTGTGTCTTCGTTCCCGGCCCGGCTGAGTATGGGTAAGGAGGACTGATATATATATACTCTTTTGTGGTTCTTTAATCACACTGCAGGCCGTATTCTGTTGCAGAGTGCGCATAGGGAAAAGGAGACTTTTCACGTTTGAAATGAAGCGCTTAAATATGCGTGTAATCTTCATCCTTACTTGTCAATCCCCCAGCGCTAAAACACAGTCAGCCACAAAGCACTGTTCGTTTTTCTTATTTTCCATCTGTGGAAATGCAAATTCAGCTCACAGTTCTTTCCATCAGCTCCCAACTCGCCACGACCTGGAAACCTTTTCACAGGGAGCAAGCAGTGCTTTGTGGCTGACTGTGTTTTAGACTACAGTAATGTCCCTCCCCAGTGGTTGAAGCTCATGCGGAATGGTGTGCTGTGTTATTGGTTGAATAACCACGTCTTCAGTCTTTTTCAAAACTGCAGGAGTGAAGGACTGGTTTTTATGTGGTGTGGCAGAGTATTACAGATTTTAGGAGCCGCAACTAAAAAGCGGCGGTCGCCCCAGGAGACTGTTCTGGCACGTGGGACCACTAATTGATTAAGGGATGTAGATCGGAGCTGTCTGACCGGGTTATAAGGAATTAGCTGGTCTTTGAGAAAGCGAGGTCCTTGATCCTGCAATACCTTATAAACTGTGCACAGAGATTTAAACTTTATCCTGTTTTGGATGGTCAACCAATGGTAAGTCCTCAAGGTGTCTGAGATGGGTGCGAATTTAGGCGTTTTAGACAATAGGCGTGCAGCCGCGTTCTGTACAGTCTGCAGATTTTTTATGACTCGAGATTGTGCATTAAGAAAGAGTCCGTTACAGTAGTCTAATGATGTTAAAACCAATGAAGTAACCAGGGTCTGGGCGGCAGTGTCCGGCAGAAAAGGAATGATTTTTCTTACCATTCTGAGTTTAAAATGGGCAGAGGCCGCTACCTTATTTGCATGTGCCGTAAAATTGAGCTGGTCATCGAAGGTTACTCCTAGGTTTCTGACCTTAGAGATAGGGCAAGGTGGGGTGCCGAAGGCTGATGGCCACCAAGTTGCAGACCAGGCTGGCGAGAGAGTTCCAAAAATGACCACCTCCGTTTTATCGGAATTGAGCTTCAGGCAATTTCTCGCCATCCACTCACCAATAGCAATCATTCCATTTTGGAACCGTTCTGCTACCTCCTGCCCATCACCCTTGATGGCCAACACCAATTGCGTGTCATTTGCGTATGAGTATAAATAGTAGTATGACTGAACTATGAAGAGCATGCCTCCTTATGAGATTCCATTTCATGAGTTCCTCTATAACTATGACTTTGGGCATATAATGGATTCCCTTTTATTGTATTGCTACAAAACTGCAGACATCCACAACAGCTTCGACAACCAACCCGGAGACCAACCCACCCAACCATATGCTGAACATTCTCCCCCCTTGAACACCCTTAACGACTGGAACCCAATCTCCACTGAGGACACCATCCGCCTGATGAACTCCATCCACTCAGGTTCCCCCACAGACCCATGTCCTCACCACATCTTCAACAAAGCAGACTCCGCCATAGCACCGCACCTCCGAGACGTCATCAACTGCTCCTTCAACTCCGCCACCTTCCCGGAAAGCTGGAAACACGCTGAACTCACCGCCCTTCTGAAAAAACCCACAGCGGACCCCACCGAACTCAAAAATTACCGCCCCATCTCGCTCCTTCCTTTCCCGGCCAAAGTCATCGAGAAAGCTGTCAACAACCAGCTCGCCGCCTTCCTCGAAGCCAACAAATCCCTCGACTCCTCACAGTCTGGCTTCCGAACAAAACACAGCACTGAGACCGCCCTCATCGCAGCAACAGACGACATTCGAACTCTAATGGACAATGGAGACACAGTCGCACTCATCCTCCTCGACCTCTCTGCAGCCTTCGACACAGTCTGCCACAGCACCCTTTTACAACGCCTCAGAAACATCGGAATACAAGGAAAGGCACTTGAATGGATCACCTCGTTCCTCACCGGAAGAACCCAGAGAGTCCGCCTTCCACCATTCAAGTCCGAGGCCACTGAAGTCATCTGTGGCGTTCCACAAGGATCCTCACTCAGTCCCACCCTCTTCAACGTATACATGAGCCCCCTCGCGGCCATCGCCCGCCAACACAACCTCAACATCATCTCTTACGCAGATGACACTCAACTGATCCTTTCTCTCACCAATGACCCCAGCACCGCCAAAACTAACCTACACGAAGGAATGAAAGAAGTTGCCGAATGGATGAAACACAGCCGTCTGAAACTGAACTCAGATAAAACAGAAGTCCTCATCTTAGGTACATCCCCCTCTGCATGGGACGACTCTTGGTGGCCGGAAGCCCTTGGAAAAGCACCCATCCCGACAGACCACGCACGGAACCTAGGCGTTATCCTGGACTCTTCACTTTCAATGAACAGACAAGTCAGCGCCGTATCCTCATCCTGCTTCAACATTCTTCGCATGCTCAAAAAAACATTTCGCTGGATCCCCACCGAAACCAGAAAAACAGTCACCCATGCTCTGGTCACGAGCCGACTGGACTACGGAAACACCCTCTACGCAGGTACTACCGCTAAACTCCAGAAGAAACTCCAACGAATCCAAAACGCCTCAGCCAGGATCATATTAGACATCCCGCGTAACGAACACATCTCTGGTCACCTGAAAGACCTCCACTGGCTACCCGTCAATAAGAGGATCACTTTCCGATTGCTAACCCACGCACACAAATTACTCTACGACATCGGACCAGAATGCCTCAACTCACGACTGTCCTTCTACACCCCCTCCCGCCAACTACGTTCTTCCAGCCAAGCCCTCGCCACTGTACCTCGCATCAACAAGACCACCATGGGAGGCAGATCCTTCTCATACCTGGCAGCTAAAACATGGAACTCGCTCCCCACTTACCTTCACCTTACCCAGAACCACCTAGCATTCAGAAAGCAACTTAAAACGTGGATATTTGACAAGTAATCCTCCTCCCCTCCCTAAGCGCCTTGAGACCCTCTGGGTATGTAGTGCGCTATATAAATTCTTTGACTTGACTTGACTTGACTACAGAGTACATTCTTGATTAGACTTACATTCGGGTGATTTCTTAACAATAGAAACTGTTCCTAGCTCTTTCTCCCTGCCCAACATCCATATTCACAACCATAGTTCCCGGGTGGGACCTCTTGGATAACGAAACATTTAAAAAAAAAATGTGTTTTACAATTTATATGTTTTGTAATGTTGTATGCACCTTAGCACTTGCACTTTTTGGCTGTCATCTAATTGGTAGGGCGTTTAGCATATGATGTTTTATCACAGAACGATGGTGGTCAATTCAATTGCAATGTGAATGGATAAACCTTACACAAATGTAATCTTAAGGATGAGAAGTAACTGTGCATTATGCTTTAATTTTTACTTTTGATGGCACAGTTTTTTAATTGGGAATAATTTTGTACGAAAATATTGAAATGAAATATTGCCAATGTTGTTCAGCTATTTGTTGTCTAAGACATGTGTCTCTGATCCATCTTTATCATTCTCAATAATACTGAGCTATGTGATATTTTATGCAGTCACCAGTGCCTAAGGTAGAACAAGTTTGGTGTTCAAAGTCTGTTTAACATGTTTTGTACCTGTCAGGTGACCTCTAAGCACATGATTGGTTTAGTGGTGTTTTAAATATAGTTGGGTTTGAATGCACTGACGTTTAGTGAACAAGGCGACTGAGCTTTCCGAAACGCGTCTTTGTGCACATGCAGTTCACTTGAGAAATGCTAAAATAAAAATACCTGCAACTTGAAACCAAGGAAGTGTCCGTTTCTAAGTTGAGTCTGCTTTTTTTGAACTGTCATTAGCAAAGATGGCTGGAAGTAATGAGACACGCGAGTGGTAGGTGTGTGCTCATTCTCCGAATAATAGCATGCATTCCAGAAAGAGGGGCTTGTCCATGAGATACATTGTTTAGAACCAGAAGTCTTTGGCTGACAAGATGATGCACCAGGATCAGCACAGTCTTGCAAGCAAAATCTACATTTGGCTTAACAACCAGTATTAATGCTCACCAGCAAAAGCTCCCAGTTGGAGTGTAGTTGATCGACATCAATGGTGTTAATTTTTTTTTTTTAAGTTGCCAGAATATAACATGCTGTTGTGGATATGGTTAGGGCTATGCTCTTCAGAATAATGAGAAACACAATTGCAGAGAAGCAAGTACGATATATGTATTTGCCATGGATGCTTTGTCCGAGTTCAGATTCCAGTGGATTTGAATCCAGCGTTGACAAAAATCCATAATTTTACTGTTGTGTTCTGAAAAGAGTTTGCCAGTATCCACTAATGTACAGGGGCAGTACAGGCTTCCCTAAGACAAAGAACAGGTATAGCACAGTTGGCTTCAAAGCAGTCCATATTTCTTCCCTTACAAAGAACAGGTGAAATATGTGCAGTCCAATACATATTTAAATCATGCACAGAATAATGCCATCAGCAGTTTAAGTTCCCCTGTCCTTTAGCATCCATTAATTCCACATTGGGGGGTCTGGAGTGCATCACCAGCATGACAGTGTGTAGTATTAAGAGCTAAAGGAATGTTTGGATACCAATTAGAAGTTAATTTTAAAAACAAAAAGCACAGGAAATGGGGGCTTTGTTGTAACTGATGAGGCATCCCCCTTCTGGAGATCTCTCTGAAGAGCTCATCTGAAATAATGTGTGGCTCTCAATGTATCACCAAATATCTGTAAGCTGGCAACTTACTCTGCTGCTGACATTGTGTGTGACCTGCAAGTTTCAAACTTGAATCGTGTTACGCTCCTTCAGGTTGATACATTCAGTACTGTTACACTGGAAAATAGAAATACCCCCTCTTTACAGCCCATAAAAGGCAGGCTGAGGTATAAAGTGCGGAATAAAAACATTCATTTGAAGCCAACTACTGTATTGTGTCCGAATCTGGAAGTTATGCATAAGTTTTACTGTCCATGTCTATAGGGCACTTCTGGGATATTGTCAAGTGATGAAGCCTGTCTAAATCAGTGTGTCTAGGTCTTAATTCTTCATCTGGATTCCTGTGTGTTCCCTCAGAAACCACCTCTGTGTGTTGTGTGTATCTGGAAACATTTAGTGGTGTCCTTTCTTGATGCAACATCAAGCCCAGCCTCTTGTTCCGAAGGAGTCTGAATAGATGGTGGATGGAGAGATCGTTGATGTCTATATGGAAGGGTGCAATAATGCTGGTGAGGTAGGTGAATCGATGCAACACTAGGCTAGAGGGACAACTGAGGCAGCGCTATGGAGAGGGAGTAGGGGTTGAAAGCAATTGGTATCCGTCAGTCAGGGATGCTTAGGCTGAACAGTACATGGTGGCATGGCCACATGAATCAAAGGAAGCACCAAGCTGGGAGGACGTGGAGCTAAATACCATTGTTTTGGGAACAGGGAAAAAGACAGCTGGGAAGTGGGTGACAAATTAAGCAATGTATACCGCCTAAGGCTGGTGTAGGGTAGCAATTGTGATGATGGAGAGTAACAGGAGTTAGCAGAGAAGGTGACCAGCATTTTAAATCAACTGGGAGGTGGAGAACAGAATGCAGTCCGAGCAGTATGTGTGGGGTGAAAATTGTGTTTGTTGTGACTGGAGCAAGGAGGGTAATCAGTGGTGGGGTCGATTTCCGAGAGTAAAGAAATGCTTCCCTGGCTCACACTGTATAGAACCAGTGGCATGCATCTCCTGCTAGTGTGCCTGAGTGCCTCCCATCATGTTGAAGCTCAACTGATTATTTGCATACAATAAATCCGAGCACCCAGCTTACCTTGGGCTCTGCCCAATAAAATCTCAGCATGTGAAATGCGGATTTGCAGGAAGGCAGGTGGTGGTAGAAGCAGCTTGTCACTTTCCTACTGCCTCCTCATTGATTGGACCATCACTGCAACAAACTGCTTCACATCAGGGAATAGCTGGGAGTGGGGGTCATAGAAGCCAAAGGGTAGGTTCCGTACAGGCAATAGCAGAGTGATGCATTTGGCACAATAATATGGAGGCTCAGTGCAGAATGGAAGGTGAGATCTTCAGAGTTCCTGAAGAAACTGC
Source organism: Lissotriton vulgaris (assembly GCF_964263255.1). Lineage (NCBI taxonomy): Eukaryota > Metazoa > Chordata > Amphibia > Caudata > Salamandridae > Lissotriton > Lissotriton vulgaris. The sequence goes on from NC_141689.1 coordinate 857,284,253, forward strand.
TTGTGGTGGTTTCATGTTAGTTGATTAGTTTACTGCAACCAAATGATTCCAAATCACCAAGGATGAAAAGCTACAGACCTCTGCGGTTTTCCGTAATCTGCCAGTTCAGCCCATATTGTTCAGTGATCAGAATAAACGTCAGCTGCCTCAATGCACTAGGCTGTTTTACAAAAACCAGAGCCTTGAGGTCTTGGTGATGTAGACTCTTCTAGTAACCTTAAACACGGTCATGGTGACAACATAATGTACACTTGGAGCACAAAGGATGGAACTTGATCTTTGAAGAAGTAATTTTATCACTTACCATACCACTTAAGATCTCAATCATCTAGAAATAATTCCAGACTGTACAACGACTGATCAGACTGTTCATAAAACTTTGCCAGACATAGAATTATTTCTAAAAAGCATGTGAAGGGAATGTTACTTATGTAAGTGTGCAAACTATAGATGTTGTAGTACTGGGGAGAGAGAATTTTTTTCTGGAGCCAGCCACATTGACAGCCCAGGTGTCTGTTGAGAGACGAGGGTTGCAAGGCCTGACATATATAGCACAACAAACTAAACTTAACGTATTAGCAAAGGGTCAATTTTTCTTATTTTTTGATATTGGGGAGGCTCAGTCATTGCTCATGAAAATGTCTAATTATCATTCTGAATCCTAAAGTTGCTGGCTGTTAGGTTTGATTTTTCGTTTGGGATCAGTATTCCATGCCAGGTGATCCTGGGTAGAGATTTTAACTTCCTCCAAGATTTGGCGTTAGACACATCCTCTAACATACGAAGGCAGAATAAGCCACAAATGATTAAAGCTTTAGCTAATTGCAAGAGGGAATTAGACCTGGTCGGTCTTTGGTGTACCCAGTATCCTAAGACACATGAACTTTCATGTTTCTCTTTAAATATAACTCTGCTTCGAGAATAGAGTTTCTCACTTCATATAGCTTGAAATTGGTTAATCATTAATATATACAGAATACCTTCTCAGACAACGCCACTGTTAAAATGGAAGTAATGGGAATTAAGATGGAAAGAGCAGTAGGCCAATGTGTTTCTAATAGTCAATTTAAAGGATGAAGAGTGGTGCACTGAGGTCCATGATGAGATTTTAAATGATTTTAGGACCAATAGTAATACTGCCCATATAGAGTATGTATGTGAGGCTTTTAAGGCAACAGTTCGCGGATACATCAAGACTAAAAGGATACAGCAACGAAAAGAGGCATCCTTACACAGATGGGAACTGGAGGCTGAATTACACCAGACAAACCTAGCACTTCTGCAAACTAGAAATGCTGTAAATAAAGAATTACTTAACCAGGCTAAAATACATATCCAAGAATATTACTATGCACAAGGATTTACTACAAACATCACATATCTCCAAAAGGTATATGAAGAAAGCGTAAACAGAGGTAGATTACTGACTTGGCAGGCTTGCGAACGACAAGCCAGTAATAAGATCACCTCCCTATTAGATACAGAAACAAAAGCCCACTTATCTGAATCACTTGATATTCAGAAGCCTTTCCTGCAACATTATAAGATGATTTATAATTCACAGCAACAGGTAGATATCATCCGACATAGGCAGCTTTTAGATAAGCTTCCTAACTTACGGCTGTCAAATGATCAAGCTCCGAAGATGGTTCCTAAATTCTCCCTCGAAGAAATAGTGATGCAATCCTTATCTAATGGTAAATCGGCTGGGGAAGATGGCATTTCAGCAGCACTATATAAGAAGTTGGACCAGTTTTAAATAAAGATTTTTTTTAAATTGCCACTCATATACTGGGAGGAGGTGAACCTCCACCATCATTCAATCAGTTTTTTAAATGTAGACTATAAGATTTTTACTAGCTTTTAGCAAATAGCATGAGTAATGCCATAGGATCGATTATACACCGAGATCAGTTCGGGTTTGTAGCAGACGGGCAACTTTTTACCAACACAAACATTTTAATAAAAGTCTTAGATTGCATGACGCAGAATAAAATACCAGCACAGGTGATGTTGTTAGACGACGAAAAGGCTTTTGATTTAGTATTTTGGGAAGGTCTTTTCACGATCCTAGGAGGATTTAGGTTTCCGAAAAATCTTACTGAAATAATAACTGGTGGTAGCACCCTCATGTAAGCGAAAGTCATCATTAATTCTAGTAATATAGCTGCAAGCAGAGTAAATAAGGGCATGCAAAAGGGTTGCCCCCTGCCACCATTACTCTGTGGCCCGTTTATAGAGCCGCTGGCAATAGCTATCCGAAATAAAGCAACTACAACCGAGCCAATAAACGGGATGTCAAATATAAAACTATACGCAGATGATTTTGTCCTGTTCCTTAAACCGGAGTAAGATATTCAGGAGAAAATCTTTGGGATTTTTCAAGAATTTCAAGAACTAGGCGGATATAAAACGAAGAAGTCAAAAACTTAAATTCTGTGATGTAATTGTGTAAATCTTTTTATTAATAAAAGAACAAAGGGCTACTTAGAAACGTATGTCTCCGAGAATGTGAACGATCTGTAACTACTGAATTACGTACCAGTAATACACAAAATTAAGCTGCTGCTCGCCAAATTGACCCACCTGCCTCTTTCATTAATTGGGCGCGTGGCCTTAATTTGCATGTCAGTTCTGCCTCTTTGTAATTTTTTTCTTTTTAGCAATTCCATATGCACTACAGATGACATGTATAAAGTGTTACGAAGCTCCTTCCCAACCTTTTATATGGGCAAATAAAATACCCAGACTGGCGCTAGATACCTTACACAGGCCAACTATGTAAGGAGGTATGTCGCTTCCTAACTTAAAGGAATATTACTCCGCAAATTTTGCACATAGTACTTCTAGATTTATTAGCAGTTCCAGCTTGTTCAGCACAAATAACTTTTTTTTTTGGTAAAAACAAATAACTTTTTTATAAGATTTTTAAACGAATATAACATTTAAATCTGAGACTTGTTAAAAAAAAAAGAAAGCACGATGTAAGGTTACTGCAATGGTTATTATAATAAAAGGCACAAATGTTTAAGTATTACAATATACCTCTGATAAATGGCTCCACTAGCTTGATAGATATATATTTAGGGGAACAACTCCTGGTAGAGTCAAATCTTACACAGAAATGGGAAAGGAATGGATATTCCATGGTTGCTGATTTTATCAACTCAGATGGCTGGAAAAACTGGAATGAGATAGAACACCGCATTACATATTTTAAAGAAACATTACAACGGTCCTTTCTCCAGATTAGAAATTACTTACAAATTATAAATCCCACTCTGCTCTCTGCAAAGCTGGATCTTAGGAATTGATTGAATCAACCACACGTAGATCAATTAGTGGCTGGATATCAGTTTTTAGAGAGAACACTAATAATAAAACGTTCGAAAAGGCTCGGGATAAATGGTAAACTAAAAATAACCTTCATCTTTCGATGGGAGCTTGGAATAAGATCCAAAAAGTTTAATGCCACATTAATGAAAGAGGCTAACTTTAGGAGAATGCAATGTTACGCAAAATGGCTACTATATAGAACCCCAGCCTTTTTACCTAAAATATACCTTAGGGTACAATATACATGCTTTCAATGTACAGTGAGAGGTGGGGGTAATTGGACTTGAATTGTCTGGGATTGTCCAAAAATAAAAATGTTTGCGGCAACATCAATAAGTAATGTAAGCACAATTCAGAGACCAGGGCAGATATTGATATTAACACTGCTATTATAGGATACTACCTGAATATTATAACCAGCCTTTTACAGGAGAAACATTTATAATTGCCAGAGTAGCCAGATCTTTGATATTGCAGAATTGACAGAGTGAAAGTATCCCAACATTTCAGCAATGGCTGAACAAAATGTGTAGAGTTCGGGGCTTGGAAAAATGATATCCTTTAAGGTCAGGCTCTTACACTACGTTTAAATTAATATGGGAATCTCTTCAACAATGCCTTTTTCAATTCCTTATTAGCGAAAAATAAGGATTCGCTAATAAGGAATAGCAAAAGGCTATGCATGTAGAAATAGCTTAAAAAATTGCGATTTCTAAACATTCCTTAATTGTGACTTGCAAATTGCGAGTCGCAGTTAAGGAACACCTCCCCATTCATTCCTATGGGTCTAGAGGCCCATAGGAATGAATGGGAAGACATTCCCAACTTACGATTCTCAATTAGAGAATCGCAAATTGAGAATGCTATTTCAAGGGTGCCAGGGTGTCAAAAAGACACCCTGTTGCACCCCTGAAATCTGCATATGAGTACATCTTGCACACACACATTCCCCAAGGGCATGTGAGTGTGTAAAATGGAACTTTGAAAAATGCACTTTAGTGCATTTTTCAAAGTTTTTGCAAATTACCATGAAGTTCAACTTCATGGTAATTTGCTCCCCCTATTAGCGAAATCGCTTTTTTTTAACTTTAATTCATTGCATTTAAGGAATCTCAATTTGAGATTCCTTAAATGCAATCGCAATTTAAGAAATCACAATTTAGAGATTACTTAAATTGCGATTTTTGCATTTGGGATGATATATAAATAGCTTTGGCAGAGGCTGCTTGTATAGCTTTGGATAACTGACCAGCCATGGGCCGGGTTGCTAGACTTGCTTTATCCTCGATTAACGACATAGATCTAACTGATTTGTTGACTAGCTGTTTAACCCCTTCGACGCTCATGACAAGCTCAGCTCGTCATGAGGTACACCTCTCGTACACTCATGATGAGCTGAGCTCGTCATGAACCGCAGGTTTTTAAAAACTTCAGCGCACCTTGGAAATCTGCACCGCACGCAAAGTGTTAAAGGTGTTGTGAGATCCACTGAGCTTCCAGGCTTCTTGTAGGCACAAGGTGTTTGAGTGCTTAAGGTATTTTGCAGCCGCACTATTGCTCTTACTTTCCATCTCATTCCATAGATGGTGATCTAGGCTTATGGCTTCTCCTCTCTGGATCTTGTGCCATCTTATGGCGTAGGCACCCATTCGCTCCAACGTTTGGTTTCTCAGGCCAAATTCCAGCCTTATTTGTGCCGGAGAGGTGTAGTTAGGCAGCTGAAAATCATTCTCATGGCCTTCGCTATTGTGCTGTTCAGTTGCTGGGCGTCCCTAATGGGTGGTTCTCAGTATCTGACCGGTTATTGTGGTGTCCCTACCACTGTTCCCAACAAGCTGCGCGGCTGAGCGCGCGCGCAGAGAAGCCACCCTAAGCGCGCAGGCTGCTGAATTTACCGCGCACTCCAGCAACACCGTTCGCGCCGCCGCTTTTAAAATGCGAGCGGCGCGAAAAAGTACCATTTCCTCGTTGCGGGAGATTGAAAAAAAAAAAAGCAGTCTCAAACACAGCGTGTGCTTTAGCACACGCTGTGTTTGACACTCTCCATTCCTCTGCATTCCTTTTCTTACACCGCACAGCTGCGGGGCTGATTGTGAACCTTTTGTATTAATGTTAATTGTAGCCCCCCCCTGCGCTGCAATTAACACGAATATACAAATGCAAAGGACCTACAATCAGCCCCGCAGCTGTGCCCTGTAAGAATCGTCATTGTGCACTACTGAGGGGCTGTTTGTGATCCTTTGTGTTGCGTTGCCTTCCTCCAGCTCTCCTGTCCTGTAAGGGAGAGGAACGATCATCAAGACCATTAGTATAGACGAAAACACAGACGACTGAATGTAACTCACACGGACAGAAAAAATTAACAAGATTTTTGAAAAAGTTATTGCTGGAGAAACACCTGGTCCTTCAAAAATATTTTTGAAATGGTAAAACGGGCTGACCCACATTGATCCATGTTTTATAGGATAGTGTGCGTAATAAATTGCGAATGACAAACATAACAGGCCATTGTGAAGAGAGCAGGTTGAAAGTCCTTATAAAAATAGTATATATATATATATATATATATATATATATATATATATATATATATATATATATATATATATATATATATATATATATATAATTTTAGTAAAAATGGAAAGGCCTCGGTTAACAACCGAACTAAAACCAGGGACAGACACCAGGGAGCAGGGACAGACACCAGGGAGCAGGGACAGACACCAGGGAGCAGGGACAGACACCGGGGAGCAGGGACAGACACCAGACACAAGAACAGACACCAGGGAGCAGGGACAGACACCGGGGAGCAGGGACAGACACCGGGGAGCAGGGACAGACACCGGGGAGCAGGGACAGACACCGGGGAGCAGGGACGGACACCAGGGACGGACACCAGGGAGCAGGGACAGACACCAGACACAGGAACAGACACCAGGGAGCAGGGACAGACACCAGGGACAGGGACAGACACCAGGGACATTGACAGGGAGCAGGGACAGACACCAGGGAGTAGGGACAGACACCAGGGACGGACACCGGGGAGCAGGGACAGACACCGGAGAGTAGGGACAGACACCAGGGACGGACACCAGGGAGCAGGGACAGACACCAGGGTGGGAACAGACATCAGGGAGCAGGAACAGATATCAGGGAATAGGGACAGGCACAGGGGAGCAGGGACAGACACCGGGGAGCAGGGACAGACTCCGGGGACGGACACCAGGGAGCAGGGACAGACACTGTGGAGCAGGGACAGACACCAGCGAGCAGGGACAGAAACCAGCGAGCAGGGACAGACACCAGCGAGCAGGGACAGACACCGGCGAGCAGGGACGGACACCGGGGAGCAGGGACGGACACCGGGGAGCAGGGACGGACACCATGGAGCAGGGACAGACACAGTGGAGCAGGGACGGACACCAGGGAGGAGGGACGGACACCAGGGAGCAGGGACAGACACAGTGGAGCAGGGACGGACACCAGGGATCAGGGACAGACATCAGGGAGCAGGGACAGACATCAGGGAGCAGGGACAGACATCAGGGAGCAGGGACAGACATCAGGGAGCAGGGACAGACATCAGGGAGCAGGGACAGACATCGGGGAGCAGGGACAGACACCGGGGAGCAGGGACAGACAGGGAGCAGGGACAGACACCGGGGAGCAGGGACAGACATCAGGGAGCAGGGACAGACACCAGTGAGCAGTCACGGACACCAGGGACGGACACCAGGGAGCAGGGACAGAAATCAGGGAGCAGGAACAGACACCGGGGAGCAGGGACAGACACCGGGGAGCAGGGACAGACACCGGGGAGCAGGGACAGACACCGGGGAGCAGGGACAGACACCGGGGAGCAGGGACAGACACCGGGGAGCAGGGACAGACACCGGGGAGCAGGGACAGACACCGGGGAGCAGGGACAGACACCGGGAGCAGGGACAGACACCGGGGAGCAGGGACAGACACCAGGGATCAGGGACAGACACCAGACACAGGAACAGACACCAGGGAGCAGGGACAGACACCAGGGACAGACACCAGACACAGGGACAGACACCAGGGAGCAGGGACAGACACCAGGGACAGGGACAGACACCAGGGAGCAGGGACAGACACCAGGGAGTAGGGACGGACACCAGGGACGGACACCAGGGACGGACACCAGGGACGGACACCAGGGAGCACGGACGGACACCGTGGAGCAGGGACAGACACCGTGGAGCAGGGACAGACACAGTGGAGCAGGGACGGACACCAGGGATCAGGGACAGACACCGGACACAGGAACAGACACCAGGGAGCAGGGACAGACACCCGGGACAGACACCAGGGAGCAGGGACAGACACCAGGGAGTAGGGACAGACACCAGGGAGTAGGGACAGACACCGGGGAGCAGGGACAGACACCGGGGAGCAGGGACAGACACCGGGGAGCAGGGACAGACACCGGGGAGCAGGGACAGACACCGGGGAGCAGGGACAGACACCGGGGAGCAGGGACAGACACCGGGGAGCAGGGACAGACACCGGGGAGCAGGGACAGACACCAGGGAGTAGGGACAGACACCAGGGACGGACACCGGGGAGCAGGGACAGACACCAGGGTGGGAACAGACATCAGGGAGCAGGAACAGATATCAGGGAATAGGGACAGACACAGGGGAGCAGGGACAGACACCGGGGAGCAGGGACAGACAGCGAGCAGGGACAGACACCAGCGAGCAGGGACAGACACCAGCGAGCAGGGACAGACACCAGCGAGCAGGGACAGACACCAGGGAGCAGGGACAGACACCAGGGAGCAGGGACAGACACCAGGGAGCAGGGACAGACACCAGGGAGCAGGGACAGACACCAGGGAGCAGGGACAGACACCAGGGAGCAGGGACAGACACCAGGGAGCAGGGACAGACACCAGGGAGCAGGGACAGACATCAGGGAGCAGGGACGGACACCGGGGAGCAGGGACGGACACCGGGGAGCAGGGACGGACACCATGGAGCAGGGACAGACACCATGGAGCAGGGACAGACACAGTGGAGCAGAAAGGCACCAAAAACGAGTGGGGCAGAGGGCAGAAGGGCACCAAAAACGATAGGACAGAGGGCAAGAGGTCATAAAGGCACAACAACGAGTGGGACAGAGGGCAGAAGGGCACCAAAAACGAGTGGGACAGAGGTCAGAAGGGCACTAAAAACGAGTGGGGCAGAGGGCAGAAGGGCACCAAAAACGATGGGGCAGAAGGGCACAAAAAACGAGTGGGACAGAGGGCATTAGGCCACAAAAAACGAGTGGGACAGAGGGCAGAAGGGCACCAAAAACGAGTGGGACAGAGGGCACCAAAAAAGAGTGGGACAGAGGGCAAGAGAGCACCAAAAATGAGTGGCATTTGGCGCCGCAGACAAGCGAGGTTCGGTTCCTGGCGCACATAGCCATGGTTGCAGCGCACAGAGACCCTCCACTGCCGCATACAGAGGAAACAAGCATTGGAAATGCAATAGGTCTCGCAGCATTAGAGTTAGTGCTTTTAGAATTGTTTATGGGTTTTTTTGTAAATCTTTAGCATTTTTGTTTCCTGTAGCCAATGCTAAAGAATAAAAAAAAAAAGCCATAAACATTTCTAAAAGCTCTAACTCAAATGCTCCGAGACCTATTGCACTGTGTGAGGGTGAGGGGTTGAGGGTGAGTGAGGGTGAGTGAGGGTGAGGGTGGGTGAGGGTGAGTGAGGGTGAGGGGTTGAGGGTGAGTGAGAGTGAGGGTGAGTGAGGGTGAGTGAGGGTGAGGGTGAGTGAGGGTGAGGGTGAGTGAGGGTGAGTGAGGGTGAGGGTGAGGGTGGGTGAGGGTGAGTGAGGGTGAGTGAGGGTGAGGGTGAGTGAGGGTGGGTGAGGGTGAGGGTGAGTGAGGGTGAGTGAGGGTGAGGGTGAGTGAGGGTGAGGGTGAGTGAGGGTGAGGGGTTGATGTTGAGGGGTTGAGGGTGAGAGGGTGAGTGAGGGGTTGAGGGTGAGTGAGGGTGAGGGTGAGTTAGGGTGAGGGGTTGAGGGTGAGGGGTTGAGGATGAGTGAGAGTGAGGGTGAGTGAGGGGTTGAGGGTGAGTGAGGATGAGTGAGAGTGAGGGTGAGTGAGGGGTTGAGGGTGAGTGAGGGTGAGTGAGGGTGAGTGAGGGTGAGGGGTTGAGGGTGAGTGAGGGTGGGTGAGGGTGAGGGTGAGGGGTTGAGGGTGAGTGAGGATGAGTGAGAGTGAGGGTGAGTGAGGGTGAGTGAGGGTGAGTGAGGGTGAGGGTGAGTGAGGGTGAGTGAGGGTGAGTGAGAGTGAGAGTGAGGGTGAGGGGTTGAGGGTGAGTGATGGTGGGTGAGGGTGAGTGAGGGTGAGGGGTTGAGGGTGAGTGAGGGTGAGGGGTTGAGGGTGAGGGTGAGTGAGGGTGAGTGAGGGTGAGTGAGTGAGGGGTTGAGGGTGAGTGAGTGAGGGGTTGAGGGTGGGTGAGGGTGAGTGAGGGTGAGTGAGGGTGAGTGAGGGTGAGTGAGGGTGGGTGAGTGGGGGTGAGTGGGGGTGAGGGTGGGTGAGTGAGGGTGAGTGAGGGTGAGGGTGGGTGAGTGAGGGTGAGTGAGGGTGAGTGGGGGTGAGTGAGGGTGAGGGTGAGTGAGGGGTTGAGGGTGAGTGAGGGTGAGTGAGGGTGAGTGAGGGTGAGTGAGAGTGAGAGTGAGGGTGAGGGGTTGAGGGTGAGTGAGGGTGGGTGAGGGTGAGTGAGGGTGAGGGGTTGAGGGTGAGTGAGGGTGAGTGAGTGAGGGGTTGAGGGTGAGTGAGTGAGGGGTTGAGGGTGAGTGAGGGTGAGTGAGGGTGAGTGAGGGTGAGTGAGGGTGGGTGAGTGGGGGTGAGTGAGGGTGAGTGAGGGTGAGTGGGGGTGAGTGGGGGTGAGTGAGGGTGGGTGAGTGAGGGTGGGTGAGGGTGAGTGAGGGTGAGTGAGGGTGAGTGAGGGTGAGTGAGGGTGAGGGGTTGAGGGTGAGGGTGAGTGAGGGTGAGTGAGGGTGAGTGAGTGAGGGGTTGAGGGTGAGTGAGTGAGGGGTTGAGGGTGAGTGAGGGTGAGTGAGGGTGAGTGAGGGTGAGTGAGGGTGAGTGAGGGTGAGTGAGGGTGGGTGAGTGGGGGTGAGTGAGGGTGAGTGGGGGTGAGTGAGGGTGAGTGAGGGTGGGTGAGTGAGGGTGGGTGAGTGTGAGTGAGTGTGAGTGGGGGTGAGTGTGAGTGAGTGTGAGTGAGTGTGAGTGAGTGTGGGTGGGTGAGGGTGGGTGAGGGTGGGTGAGGGTGAGTGAGGGTGAGTGAGGGTGAGGGTGAGTGAGGGTGAGTGAGGGTGAGTGAGGTGAGGGGTTGAGGGTGGGTGAGTGAGGGTGAGTGAGTGAGGGGTTGAGGGTGAGTGAGGGTGAGTGAGGGTGAGTGAGGGTGAGGGTGAGTGAGGGTGAGTGAGGGTGAGGGTGAGTGAGGGTGAGTGAGGGTGAGGGTGAGTGGGGGTGAGTGAGGGTGAGTGGGGGTGAGTGTGGGTGAGTGTGGGTGAGGGGTTGAGGGTGAGTGAGGGTGAGTGAGGGTGAGTGAGGGTGAGTGAAGGTGAGGGGTTGAGGGTGAGGGGTTGAGGGTGAGGGGTTGAGGGTGAGGGGTTGGGGTTGAGGGGTTGGGGTTGAGGGGTTGAGGGTGAGGGGTTGAGGGTGAGGGACTGACTGCTGGCATCTGGCGAGAAAACTCTATGCAGCGGCAAAACAGCCTGAGCAGACCCAGCGGTGGCCATATCCAATGAAGGAGCGCACTGGCGGCGACGTCCTGCTTCAGGCTGGCTCTCCCAGGATGGTAGCCTGGTGCAGTGCAGTCCTATTGTGTTGCACCTCCGCCTCTGTCTAATCCCCGTTCTGCTATCTTGGAGCGAATGGCAGCATGTGAGGCCACCGGGCTAGATGACCGAAGGTCATGGCTCACCTGAGTTGCATGAGGGAGCTTACAGGCCGGAGAGAAATTGTGGCGCCTTTGGACTGGACTCAGCAGCCTCGACACTTGGGGAGGGGCAGAGGCAGCGAGTACACACTTTGGGGAGGATCCCCTTACTAACAGAGCACAGCAGAGGACGTGGTGCGGGCCGCTGCTCGGGCCCCCGTATACCAGAGCTGAACAGTGAGCACACACGGACGCTAGGAAGTGAGGCCAGAGATAATACGCTGCTCTTTGTCTATCTAAAAAAAAACAAGCGAAAGGATCGGAGACACGGTGGGTAAAATAAACAAAAAAAGAAGCCGGAGGGAAGAGAGGGGAGGGGGGAGGGGGGAGGAGAAATGCGACACGGCGGGAAGGGGAGGGGGCGGAGCGGGTCAAATCAACAAACAAGCCGGAGGGAAGAGAGGGGAGGGGGGAGGAGAAATGCGACACGGCGGGAAGGGGAGGGGGCGGAACGGGGGAGGGGGCGGAGAGGGGAGTTTGGAGCAGCGTGTAAGGGTTCTGATGTAGAAGCGGTGCTCACGGCTCAGGGTGCCTCATTGTGCGATAACAATGAGAACAGGAAGTTGAAAAGCACAAGACATAGGCGTGGAGACTGCGGCTCGGTTTCTCATACAGGAAAGTCAACAAGGGAGGAGAGGAGGAGGGGGGAGGAGAGTAGGGGAGGCACGGCCTAGCGGCCGTGCAATCAAGTAGTGAGGGGGCGGAGCTGGGGGAGGCTGTGGAAGAGAGTAGGCAAGGCGACACGGCGGGAGGGGGCGGAGCGGGTAAACAAAGACGGACATGCACGCGCCCGTGACTTTTAAGGTCAATGCGCATGCGCATAAGCTTAATGCGCATGCGCATTGACCTTAAAAGTCACGGGCACTGCAAGGAATCGCCACGATTCCTTGCAGTGTAGATAAAGAGTGGATAACTCGCAATACTCTCGCCTTGCTCGATGCGCATGCGCATCGACAGGCGAGACCTAAAAAATTAGAGGGAACATTGGTCCCTACTGTCTCCCACAAAAAATGACAGGACGACCTCAAACACCCCCCTGGGTGTCATGCTTCATCATTGGCCATCCTTAGCTCGCCAAAGAATTCTCTAGTGGCGGGCTGACCCTTTCTCAAGATATTTTAAGATGGGTATTTGCGTGAGCAAGGGGAGGGTCGTCTGAATAAAGATCACTAACTCCTGCCAAGGTATATGCTTCAAATTTTATTTGTGGTGGAGGAGGGTTGATTAAAAAGTAAAGGGACAGATGTGTCTCATGAGGTACTCCTGTCCATTCTAGGTCGACAAGTTTCAGCCATGGGTGGCCCTCAAGATGTGTGTGGCTCTCTTCAGGATCAGTAGGGAACCCTAAATGTTCCAAGGGGTGTGTGAGGCCGTCCAGTCATTTTTTGTGAGAGGCTGTAGGGACACCACAATAACCAGGCAGATGCAGAGGACCACCCATGATGGAGGACAGCCACAAGAAGTAAGGGTGGTAAGCCCCAAAAAGGTATGCCTCTAGGGCACGTCCACTTCCACTCTCTGACCTGCTTAAAAAAAAGCTTTTGTATCTTATATTTTCTTTTTAGTTACCTTTTAGTTACTGATCCAACTTGGATCGGTAACTAAAAAGAAAAAAAGGCTTGCATTGTTTTGTAGACGCATGCATGCATGCTGTATGCCAACAAAATGACACGAGCAGTAAGGTCAATGGGTTTTCTGTGTATTGTTTTTTCCTTTAAACTGTAGCCATGCTGCGCAGCATTCAGGGTGCTCTGTAGCATGATTAGAAACGTTGTGGGTTTGTCAATGCTTGTTTTGTATAGCAGATACTAGTTATGTTTCAAAACCTGGTTATTAGTGTTGCATTTGCTCTTTGCACTTGCGCTGTGACTTATGAAAACATTCATTTTCCATCACTAATCTCCTTCCAAGAGCAGCATGTTTGTAACATAGTTGTACTAGTATCTCATTACCATAAATAATCCTTTCATAGATGCTAGTTGGGAAACTTTAGTCTTGACCGCCTTCTTGAACTGCGAGTTTAAGAATATTGTAATGTAAGACAAAACATTAATGGCAGTAAAATACTTTAATATTCTATAAAACACAATTTAAAGAAATAATAACTATGAATCGAGTGTGAAGGGATTTACCCCTTTGAGAATTGTGCTAAATTAAATTTTTTATTTATTTTACTTCGGTATTTGTTCAGTTGAACCATTAAAACCTTGGCTACTGTGCATTAGTAAGAGGCCTAGTGTACATCGTTTACTAAAACCATCTAGGTGAGCAGGCCACTCAGTATTGCCTAAACACAGCAATTAGCAAGTGAAAGGTGACCATTTAACATGCACCAAAAGGTGCATTGCACTTCATATGCAGTATGAGCAAGAAGCTATACAAGAGGCTAAGGATTGCTTGGCAAATTACGTAAATCCATAATTATTTAGCATTTGCAGCAACATATGTGGGCCATACTACAAACAATATTCTGAGCCTATGAAAATGCTAACGGGAAGCTATTACAAAGAGGCTTCAGGCATTTGAACTGTCAGGAATAATCTGGGCACTTCTGTTACATGTGAAAGTGCCTACAGAAGATTCAGTTGTTTGTCTCCTCACTCATTATGCTAGGTTAGTCTATTTATTGATTTTATAATATACACTCACTCTTCTATAATGTATACACACTCGGCAAACAAGTTAAAACTAGGTGCAGCGTGAGCAAAAAAAAAAGACAAATTGGCAATGTCAACATACAGGCAGATGCAGGAAAGAATAGTGATAGATGGGGCAGGGATCAAATTCCTTCTAGATGAAAGTTCTCTATTGAATTTTGACGGGCTTTGTGAAAAAGTATGAAGTGATTTAGTTCCATAATTTAGAGCTGTGGCAGTGAACTTCTGGTGCCCATGGTTGGTGTATTTGCATAGTAATGTATGTGGTCTTGTACAGTGCACTGCTGTCCTGAGGCGTCGTGGCGCTGTCGACCGCTGGGGAACCGGTCCTGGCTATCCCTGTGAGATGGTCCCTACTGGGTATCTCCAAGGTGAAACCAGGCATCCCCGGCTAATGTGGGGGGGGGACGTTGTAGAGAGGAGGCAAGCTAATGCCCAGAGTTGCCGAGTGTGATCCCTGGTTAGTGTTGGCACCGAGGCGAGAATTATCGAGTCCGCTGACCCTGGTACACAACCCTGCCGCGTCGGGAATTGAACCCTGGTCCCGGGCCGTTCTCTGCTTCTGGGTCTGCCGCCTCTAACCAGTGAGCCACACCACTCCATAGAAGAACCAAATAGTGCAGATAAGATGATGCTGTAAAGAGAAATAGAATTGTTCTCCCTAAGATAATGAAGCATTTGACACTGACGAGTGCTCGTCTGCATTTGGTTGATTTTCTTGGTTTCCTAGCTGTTTACTTTGATCCTCACTACCTGAGTCAAAGATTAGACTGCACTGGCAAGCAGAGCCCAATATAACTAAAGAACCGTCTAAATATAATATGTTGACTACAGAATAGGTCGGTAATCTTTGCAATCTATGTATGGTCTGGAACTATCAGGTTTTCTGGTCCCGAGTCGCTGATTGCTGCGTTACTTGGAAAGCCTTTGGTAGAGAGAGTTTCTGTATCTTTTGAGACTTTTCTGTTGACTCCAACTATTGTGTAATTTCATGCTTACAAGATCTCCACTATGCAAACTTATCCGCAAGGGATTGGTTGTTACACTAACAGTTTATAGAACAACGAGATTCTTGACGGATGTCGCTGCCAGAGTGAGTCTGTAATGCAAGGATAGGATGTCCAATGATTCAGGTGTGAAAGCAGTCAGTCCTTCATCAGGTCAAATGGTATAAATATTTGTCAGGACTTTTTGATCATGTTTTCGTTCTTCAACTCTTCCACTATTCCGAATAGTGTTTGGTGGATTTCAGCTCCTTTTGGGTGAGCCACCTGGTCCATACTCCTAGATAAACACTGGGTTTTAAGTCTGAATGAACCTTTGAGTGGTTATGAGAGTAAGTGAAAAGTCAGTCTCTGGTTCTTAAGAGGAGTTTCCCTTAGGTGGATCACCATGTGGATCCTAGGACTAGTACTATAGGGGTAGGTGATGTACGCTTTGCCCAAAGTAGAAGTTCTAGATTTCAGTATGAGCTAAATATGCCTCTGAAACATAGTTGGGATAGAATTAGGATTCCCCTACACTGGGGCACAGGCTTTCTCAAATATTTTAGGATGTGGGTGAACACGGACGGGGTGTTGTCATACATATGAACTATGGCACTACCAATGATCAAATCTCATTGGATCCCCCATTCTGTCTCTGTGGCTGTTCGTACAGGGCTTATGAAAACAGTTATCCTCCCAAAGCTGCTTTATCTCTTGCTAAATAAACCACTCTAATTTGTAAGTGTGCTCTGGACAAGCATGATCAGAATGGTATGGGTCAGTAGACAGCCCAGGGTTGGTTGGGAGACTCACACAACGTCCTTCACCATGGAGGTTTTGAAGCTCCGGACTTCAAGCTATTTTATCGATGTGCACAGACGCACTTTGCCACATATTTGTATAGGCCCTCCCCTTTCCCACCGCATTTGGCAGTAGAGATTGATAGTATAACTCCTGTCTCACCCTCTTCCTTCTTGGGGAGGCAACTCTTTAGGTCCTAGAGTTATGTGCCTACTATTGAGGCTGTTGAGTGTAGGATTAGGGTGTGGGATAGGCTGAATAGATGGGTGGAACTGGGCTACCTCTCACCACACCTCCCCTTGGGTCTTCATCCTGTTACCGGTGGTCCATGAGCCTAACCGCTTAGAACAACTATGCCTGGGGAGTAGGGGGCGTGGCTGTGGAATGGCTAATTTCTCACACTCGAGGAATATAAGGGGACCTCCCCCGCACCCCTCTAGATTTGAATCTCTACTACAGGTTACAAAGTAACTGCAAACTCTCTTACGGAATTCCATGGGGGAGCCGTCAACCTTCACACCTTTGGAAAGGATGTTGGATGCCACTATTACTAAGCACTTAACAGTATTTTACCTAGCCTCACATGACAGAAAAACGAAACAACTCCAAGTATTGCACTTGTGCTGCTATGGGGAATTGGGACAGGAACTCACTCATGAAAAGTGTAGATTTGTTTGTGCTCAGACAGGCACTGTACCAGAGTAGCAGGCTTTGTATAACCCACTATAATTTTCTAGGGAGCATATTACACCCTGATAGACCTTCGCAGGTTTGGCCTCAGGGATGTGAATTGTGCCAGGTGAGGTTCACCGGAGGCTGGGTTCCTTCACCTGGCATGGTCCTGTGTCCCGTGACACTGCTACTAGAATGAAGTGCTGTCCACATTATCCACCATGGTGGACTATGTCATGCCCACTGACCCAGTCATCACACAGGTGAACTGGGTGAGAGATCTGGATATCTCTTGTAAACATATTTTTACTGTTGGGTCTCCTGTTGGCAAAGAGAGACGTGGCTTCTCGATGGGGAAGAGGCAGGGATCCAAAATGTAACACTATAATAACTGGAATTCAATGCAAACTTTCTTTCAGAGGCATCTTTGTTTAATATCATCTGCGGACCCTTCAGATCTACTTGCTGCTCTATAGTGTGGACACGAGTAGTGATGCACTTACAACACTGTGATGTGCTGGCATGAAATGCGGTCATAGACACATACACAAAATAGGGGAAGTGTTAATAGATGCATGAGTTCCAAGGTATGCCTTTTAAAGGTATGTCATCACTGGCATCCCTTTGAAATCTGGAGAATATGATAAGCAGCCAAGGAGCAAAATGATAAACTAAGGTCTAAGGATGTGACTGATGACATTTCGATACTTCAAAATCTTAGCTAGACCTGATATAGTCACGAGGGTGAGTCCTGGACTACATTTGCATTTCTTCTAGCTAGAGAGAACCCATACGTTTTAAGAAACAGTAGATGCCCTCCATGATTGGAGGGCATGCAGTACAAGAACACCTTGTGCAATTAAACTAACAGCCCATCAACCATCAGTCACATCACAGTATGGTTAACAAACAAACACTATGGTGGAGGTAGCTGTGATGGTCCTATGGTGAAAATTATACAAATGACTAGGCACAAGACTAACTACTTCTGATTTCTCCTAAAGGCAGGGGCCTGCTCTGTACTACAGAAAGAAGGTTTGCTGCTGAAACAACCAACATGTCAAGTGGCCTTGTTAATTTTAACTACTGTGCTACACAAAACACACATACCCTGAAGAAAGCATGGGATGAAAGCCAATCAGCTGCACAACAGGATATATAGGACATACTTCTGTTGAGCTCTTTAAGAGTGAAGGGTAAAAATGGAGAGGATTATACCAGTTGTAATTTTTTAAAAAAAGATTGCTGCTGAGCAATTTAAAATTAGTTGTGGGGTATTAATTGTGAGCAAATCTGAAAAGTCTGAGAAATAGAAATTTCTATATATAGGTGAAGTGTTCATCCTTTAACAGGGTTGCAGAGGGAATTAAAAAGACAATTCTCAGCCTGATTTTTGGAAAAACAGTTGCCCCTGTATAATCCAGGCTTTACAATTCCAACGGGCTGTACCAAAGACCAGCTGTCTACCTCCAACAAAGGAATCGGCTATGCCAAACTTCTCAGCAAGACTGAAGCTGCACCGGACACTCGCTCACTGCAACACCTAAGCTTTAAAAATTCTTCACTGCCTCTTAGTTGCTAGATAGAGATATCATTCAGGTGCCCTGCATCAGTATTAGCTCTTTCAGTAGAAGCGATTTCATATGCACCAAACCAGACTTTCTTTAACAACAAAATGCTACAAATTGATAACAATCCATTACACAAATTCCATTTGTGAGGCTCCTATCTTCCAAGTACAGGCCATAAGAATATGAAGTTAGACACACAAGTCACCAACCACAATGCCTTCAAGAAATTCATTAAAATATGACTTTTTCCATCTGCCTTGAAGAAGAAGGTAACTACAGATGCAAAAAGTTAAGTACTGTGGTCATTAATGAAGCATTTAAATTGGTCACCAACCAATGCTGGTTCATGATCTTACACTGTAGTAAGTAGTGAGTGCCTGCCTAAACTTCATTAAAAGGCTAACCACTAATAACTTTCAAGAGCCTCCTCTACTTTTGGACAAGTGAATGGTCGTAACAACCACACCTCACTCACCGATCAGTAGCAAGATTAAATGATTCTGAGGGAGTCCAAATATCGATCAAGGTCATGATCATGCAATATTGACTTGAGGTGTTTAGCAGCAGTCACCATGGCGCTGGTTGCTACATATGATCCTGCAGTCAAAGTTACTGTGCCATATTAAGGCTTGCGGCTTGTTGGAAAGGACCGTGCCCCACAGGACATCAAAAAAGTTCAGGGTCATCGACATTCAGCCCATGTCCATTAAAACTGGTGCTCCTTGACTGACCCAGTGAGCCAGCCGCCTTGATTTGAGTGGGCCTTTTTGTTTTCTTACGAAGTCAAGCAATAGGAAGCCCATTGCTTGGCAAGTTAGATGGGTCTCCTACAGGAATGTGACAGTCACACAAAGTCTATCAAGTAGGCAAGGACCTGCCTGATTTTTCCCGCAGTTACGTCCCCTAAAGTTCTATATCCAATTCCTGTGAGTTATCCCTTGCTGCTCCCACCCAGCCGGACATACCTTACACATTGCAGTGAGCCACTCCATCCCCAGTCCAAAATAGCTTCCCTGTAATCTGGCATCAAGTTATAAAACACATTATCATTGGTAGAGTGTCAAACAATAGAAAATGAAATTCCCCTCCTTACCACCCACACTCATGGCCCAAACCAGGTATACAAACTTACACCCAAAGTGCCTGGCCTATCTGGGATATCAGCGAACCAAGTAGAAAAGAAACCAAATAATTCTTCCTAAAGGGCGTAACCTTTTGAGGTTGCTGAGCGAGAAAGTAAGACTGCCCCACCCTAGAGTGGAGGGTGCTGGGAACATAGGTTTTCATGCATAAA
Source organism: Lissotriton vulgaris (assembly GCF_964263255.1). NCBI lineage: Eukaryota > Metazoa > Chordata > Amphibia > Caudata > Salamandridae > Lissotriton > Lissotriton vulgaris. The sequence goes on from NC_141689.1 coordinate 857,303,548, forward strand.
TGAAGCAGAGCCCAGCCTCCCTAGAACAAATGACACATTAGCGATATAAAAGTGAACATTCATAGAAGAGAATAGGATTACAGGAATAATTAGTTGGTTATCATCAGATTTCACATTTATGGTCAGTGCACTCATACCCTAAGGCTGGAGATGAAAAACCTGATTACATCCCCACAGCTACACCCAGCCAACTCGCATGTTTACACTGTTTTCATGTGTCTTTTGTGACTGTGTAGAGGTCTACGAGTCACAACGCTGTTTGGAGCCCCCAAGTAGCTTCCAAAGTAAATATCCGCTGTGTCAACTGAAAGATTTGTTGTTTTTCCTGATGTGTAATCAGCAATCTCCTGCTGCTCATCCTGATCACTGGGGCATGGGGGAGTCTCCTGACAAGCTCCGAGCCCATGCACTCAGTGCGGCTTCACAGTGCACTTATTATGTCTAAGAATGGACTTGGACACTGTTGGGGTATATCTTCTCATGCAGTTATGCGCTTACATGAGGTATGGTGCACCCTGCCTCAAGACTGTAAGGCGTACAGTAGGGGTGACTTACCTATGCCTTTGGCAGTGCTGGAAGGCCTGGTGGACCAAAGCAAGCAGGCTGCAGTGGCAGTGGGCATGTGATTGTTGAGGGGTCTCTTAGGGAGGCATAATACATGCTGCAGCCCTTAGAGACCCTCTCAGGTCACAATGCTATTGGTACCACTGTGCCTTTTACAAGGGACTTATATGTGTGCCAGAGGTGTGCCAATTGTGGAAACAATGGTACCGTTTTGTCAAAGAACACAGGTGCTGGGGACCTGGTGAACAGGAACCCAGTGCACTCTCAGTCAGAAATGCATCAGGCAGGCAAAAAGTGGGGGGTGGGTAGGTACTACAACAGAAACCCACTTTCCTACAGTCACCAGCATGGAACCAATTCAAGGCAGCCAGACCATATAGCAATCTGGCTCCTCAGGGGAAGCAAAACTGCCCAGTGCTGCAAGTCAGACACCACACCTCACAAGGCCAGTGTGGTAATTATGGCCATGTGCTGATGGGAGTTGCCGATGAGCCCAAGCTCTCACCCCTAGTGCAAAGAGAGAGCGCTCCTCATGCCCATAGGCTCCCGTCAGCCGGAGCGACGAGCCATATCCACACGCAGCAGCTATCACGGTTTTCAGGTACTTTGTGTCGCAGCCTAAAGATCAGTTCTAGCCAATCGAGCTGAAAAGCAGGGGCGATTGCAGGACTTCGATCCGATGTTAATCTAATGCCCGACTGCGAGAATCTGCAGCCTCCGAACTGTCAGCCACACGCCCTCACAACGCTGCTCCAAATCTTCCATTCCTCAGGCTACCATCTTGAGATCTGTAATCTGAACCAGAGACTGTAGTCCTCCTGCCAGCGATGTGGGTATGGAAACTGCCCCTACTGTCTCTTGCATGTTAGTATCACCTCTGTGAAGTCCTCTTTCATTACACATTGACTATGTGAATGTACTCCATCGCCCTTATGTCCGGTAACACATGGAGTATGTCAACTTGCATTTTGCAGAAGGTAAAGTTGTTTGAGTACCCAACAAGCCTGCAAATTCTACTTCAGTTGCCACTGCAGATACTATCTTTTTTTAAATCTCCGCCCTGTACGCAGACTTCCTTTTGACTAAAGATCTCAGGTTCAGATTTGCTGAATATCTTCCATGCTATCTCAAACGATTTTATAGTAGTGGCCCATTGACTATTCCACCCTCCTATTATTTTTGATTGATTGACCCAACTTTTCAAGGACAGCCTTGTGCTGACCTTGTTTCTCCAGTCAGAACACTTGGCTCCTTAATGAACAGTAATTAATACTTTGGCCTTCTGTGTTTTGTTTTTTTAAGCACCAGGGACTCTTCTTGGTGTCCGTGCAATTAATGCATGTATTTACTGGTCATATTGGGGGCAGAATGACATGTTCATATGGGGTGACTCTACTTTTCTCCTGTTAAAGTACAATCAGCCACTTTTCCCCTTCAAAGTTAAGGAGATCCCTTTAGTATGGTAAATCAAGAAAAGGAAGTGCATAAAAATGTATGATGAGTTACTTGTATAAATTGCCTTGGTTTACCAAAATACATGTTTTTTGGGGACCTGCAAGAGGTCTATAGTTTGTTTTCTGTCCTTTATTTTTGGTTTTTTCAGTTGATAGCTTTAGTGCAGTTTATTTGTAATGCTCAATTAAATTACTTTATTGTTCTCCTCCCCAGAAGTGAAGAGCTGCTCCTTTTTAGGTCGAGGTATATCCGGTTTTGCCGAAGGCAAAACCGGATGTAAAGAGATCTTATGCTGTGTAGTAGGGCAGTTTAGACCCGCCTCTCAGCTCCGTTCGCTTTCATTAGCTGGCTTCCTAAACAGAGGCCAGCCATTGGAAGAGAAGTGAGTCATTCCAAACAAGCCCCGTCTTTTTCGGATTTGGGGGCGTCATTTTTGCTGTTCTTTAGCTCGTGACGTTGTCCGTCACTCAGGACAGCAAAACACGCCCCCAAATCCGAAAATGGCCGTGCGTTTCTCCAAGGCATTTTCTCCTTGCCTCGGAGAAACGTGGTGGTGTTTTTGGAGCTGCTCGCCTCCCTAGAAGCTGCTCGGCTTCGCTCCTCTCCTCCCTTCCCTCTGCCCTCCTCGTCGCGCTCTCGCCTCCCTCCCCCCCACCCCCCCCACCCCCGCAGCTCTCCTCCGTCGTGCTAAAAATCACATCGGACCGCATTTGGTCCACTTCTTCACTCCTCCCTAGGAGCTGCTCGGCTCCGCTCGCCTCCTCCCTTCCCTCTGCCCTCCTCCGTCGCGCTCTCGCTTCCCCCTCCCCCTCCCTCTGCTGCAGCTCTAAGCATTTCCCACGGGTCTTTTGCACAAAGCAGCGATGCTGATCCGACAGCAGTTTTTTTTTTGCATGAGTAAATGATGCCAGTGTTTTGTGTTCAAGCCTGGCGGGTTAAAATAATGAAACTTTCGCATCTTATCCACAACAAATCGTAAGCCTGTCAAAAAGACGGAAAAGTAGATATTTGTCGCGATGCGAGTCATTGCTTTTTTAAGAACCCAAAACACTGCAATGTCCTTGCTTCATTCTGTTATAGAGAGCTGAGGATTCAAATGGATTTGCACAATTTTTCTTCAAATTAGAACATTATTCCGGAGGCGGGGCTATGGCCGGCGCGCTCGGGAAATGGCAGGCAGTGGCTGGACTTCTCAATCAATCAGGATTGTTATGAAGCACGACTACTCAACCGCGAGGGTCTCACGACGGAAAAGTAGATATTTGTCGCGATGCGAGTCATTGCTTTTTTAAGAACCCAAAACACTGCAATGTCCTTGCTTCATTCTGTTTTAGAGAGCTGAGGATTCAAATGGATTTGCACAATTTTTCTTCAAATTATAACATTATTCCGGAGGCGGGGCTATGGCCGGCGCGCTCGGGAAATGGCAGCCAGTGGCTGGACTTCTCAATCAATCAGGATTGTTATGAAGCACGACTACTCAACCGCGAGGGTCTCACGGCATCTAACCCTTTACTCCCCGCTCTGACCAAGAAATGTTGTACGAGAGTCTGTGTGAATTCCTCGCCATTCATAAAACATCAATGGAGTGGGGGAGGAGACTGCAGAGACACCTTTCAGTAGAGTGTATTGCAAAGGCCAGTAACGGTGCTAAGAGTTTGTGGAAGTTGGTGTCCGAAGAAGCAAACGAGGATGCAAAAGAAAGCAAGAGTTAAATATTGTACCACATGACTTTTTCACCCCATGCACTGTTCATCGATAGGTGCTCTGGTGCTCTATTGTTATATTATTAACAACAAAAATTGATATTCCCGCTCACCGACCACTTGAGGCACACATGAAATACTAAAAACAAGCCAGTACAATTAACAAATGTAATTGCGTCTGGATTAAAGGCAGTGTCCCTCGAGCCCCTGCTGGTGACAGTCTGGATTTAAGATCACAAAGTGCCAGGAGTTTTGACACAGGCAGTCATGCGTGTTCAGTTGAAAGGGTATACAACCGGCACCTTGCATGACTTTTTCACCCCATGCACTGTTCATCGATAGGTGCTCTGGTGCTCTATTGATATATTATTAACAACAAAAATTGATATTCCCGCTCACCGACCACTTGAGGCACACATGAAATACTAAAAACAAGCCAGTACAATTAACAAATGTAATTGCGTCTGGATTAAAGGCAGTGTCCCTCGAGCCCCTGCTGGTGACAGTCTGGATTTAAGATCACAAAGTGCCAGGAGTTTTGACACAGGCAGTCATGCGTGTTCAGTTGAAAGGGTATACAACCGGCACCTTGCGTTTCTATCTTCATGTCGGGCTGGATGAGCCTGGAGCCAGATGGGACACCGCAGCTCGTTGGGCCACACGAGGCCAGCCCTGGAAGGTACAAATAAGAAATGACAATGTGTAGCACAAGTACACACTGCGCTTATTTAACCGCATTTATTATTGTAGCTATTCTATAGCGTTAAACTCGTTTTCACACGAATCTCATGTCGATCAGTGCCTAGTAACAGTCAGAAACAATTGCAGGGAGAAATGCACTATTATGACAACATGGTGCAAATTCCCATAGTGCTACCTTCTCGTGGGGATCTGCAGTGTTTATCAACAACGACAGTGGCCAATCAGCAAAGATGTGGGCGGTGCTAGCCTCGCTCCGGATTGTGTAAACAAAGCCTGCACTGAAACGGAGAAGACCTGGACCAGTCTTAAAGCCTGGCACGTCATGGCACAGAGTAGCCTTTATACGTTATTGTTCAAGCCACTCAGTCCGGCGAGTTGCATCAGCCTGCCACCCTGCAGGACTCGTGGCCATATTAACTCAAGCGTGCAGCAGTGAACACCGACAGGAATGTGCTTGCACAATAGTTTCTGCATCACCCATCTGTTCTGTGTTAAATCCCTTGCAGCGCCATCATTTTCAGGACAGCAAGTTACAGCTACGCGTGTTATATCTACACATGATTTAAAAACCCGTTCTGTAAACACGCTTTAAGAGGATCTTATGGTTCAAGGAGACACAACACGTGGTTGAAACGTGCTGCGTATTCTTAACAGTTCGGAAAGGCAGAGGTGTCCCGGGAAAGCTTATAAATGTAATCCGTATATTCCATTCAGGGGCGGGGGGCTGGAGGCCCCCATCCTTCAGGGATTCCCCATTCCCCTGAAAGCCTATGACTATCTTTCAGATATGGGATGCTGGGGGCCCCTCCTCGTATATTATGCTGCGGGGACACATGGTTTTGTGTTATGCCACTGGTCCAATTCTTGTGAAAACGAGAGAGCACTGTTCTCCTCTTAAATAAATATTTGTTTGTATGAATACACTTTCAGATCAGATCTGATTGTATATTAAACGTATTCTGGTTTTTTCTACAGTCTGTTCTGGGTTTGGCATATTTGACATTCCTGCTCTCTGTAATCATTGAGGGCAGTCTGACCCTGTTTTGTGTTGTTTCAAACGTGGTACCAGAGCAAGTCCATTAACGCTGGACATACCTCCCCAGTACAGTGCCCTGAAGCTTACTGCAGCTAGACTAGATCTGTGCAACAGGTCCCTTAACCCTGTCATCTATCTACAAAGCAGTCTGTTGGTGACTAACAAACTGAGCCACGAATGCCTTACTATAAGTTCCCCTTTGTTTTCAGATTATTTCTGCAGAGTTTATATAAAGTCAGACAATCAGGCGGCAATACTGTGGCTCATATAGGAATGCATTACAACCACTGCATTACAACCAGGGCTGCTTTATCCCTCCCTCTTTTTGGCTCACAACTACCTCACAACTTTACTCTCTATCTCACTCTCTCTCTATCTCACTAGCTCACTCTATTTCTATCTCAATCTCACTCTCACTACCTCAGTATATCACGACTCACTCCCTCAAAAATTCACTACATCACTCCCTCACTAACTCACTCTATCTCACTACCTCACAACTTCACTCTCTCTCTATCTCACTACCTCACTCTCTCTTTCTATCTCACTAAGTCACTTTCACTCTCTTTCACTACCTCACTCTCTCTCTCACTACCTCACAAACTCACTCCCTGTTTCTATCTCACTACCTCAGAACATCCCTCTACCTCACTCTTTCACTACCTCAGTCTCTGTCTCTCACTACCTCACTCTATCTACCTCTCTCTCATTACATAACTCTCTCTACCTCACTACACCACTCTATCTCACTACCTCACTATCTCACAACTTCTCTCTCTCAAAACATCACTACCTCACTCTCTTACTACCTCACTCTCTTACTACCTCACCCTCTAGCTCACAACTTCACTCTCTCTCTCTAACTCACTACCTCAATCTCTCTCTATCTCACTACCTCACTCTTTCTATCTCACTAACTCACCATGAAACCCCTGGGTGTCTGTGCGCTTAAAAAGTTTAGAATAACATAACTCACTTTCACTCTCTTTCACTACCTCTCTCTCTCACTACATCACTCTATGCTTATATCACTACCTCACAACATCCCTCTCCCTCCCTCACTCTTTCACTACCTCACTCTCTATCTACCTCACTCTCTCTCACTACCTCACTCTCTCTCTGCTAATGCAATAGGTATCACATATGCAAAAAAAGCTAATGCCGATAGAAATGACAATGCCATTTATTTAGGGATACAAAAAAGATAAAAAAAATAATGAGCAATACCAATAGCTCTACCTATAATATTGCCGAGACCATTGCATTGTAAATGCTTGTTTATTAGTTGCACTTGAACTTTTATGTTCCATCACATGCCAAAGTTCAGCATGCACAAATTACTTGGCCTCTTTGCACTGTTGGCTGTAAGATGCAGCTGTCACCAAATGGTGGGTTTGATTATTGGGGCAGGCTTTGTAAACTTGGTATTGTCTGACCCATACTTGTTGACTCAGTCAGTGTGTCTGTTGTGGATTGTCACCATGGAAGTAGAAGCAAGGGGATGGAAATTGTAGTTCTTGAAACTTTGTCAAGTCTGTTAATTTTAATGATTTGAAATTGGTTGTTTGGTTCGCTATCCTATGCACCATTACGTATTTGTGTCATTTCTGAATCAGTTTGTTGAGGATGATCCTAGATTGGGTTGGTGTGGGGGCAATATATATTTTTTAGACACTTTATTTGCCAAAATATCACATATGACGCAGATCTGAGCCCCAGAGACAACTGCCGCATGTAAGATACAAACATTGAATTTGACTATTTTTTATACATTTCCGGAGAAAATGAAAGGGAATGCAAATAAAATCAAACCCTTAGAACAACCCCCACCGCACACTGCCATCTATTCCAGAGCAACATATCACTTACACAAACTGCCATTGTACAATATAAGACATCATCATCCATGAAACAATTGTTCTTTCAAAGGGCAACAGACAGATCACAAATAAGAACAGCAGAAAATCAACAGCAAGAGATATGGAGGTCACACTGGGTCCCGTCCCGGCCCCGGTCTCCCTGTGGCGGCTCAAGCTCCAAGCCCCGATAGTCAGCCCAGCGCCTCCAGATCTTGTAGTGCTTCCAGGGACACCCCCTGGCCTCAAATACCAGGATCTCCAAGCCCATTCAAAAGTCTAGACCGTTTTTCCATGCAGAGGGAGCAACCACTGCCTTCCAGGCCCTAGCTATGTCCCTCTTTGCCAGTGTAAAGCCCAGGAGCATAAGATGGCGCTTGTAGATATTGCCCCCGATCCCCTCCATCACATGCAGGAGGACTAGCTTCAGTGAGTTGGGAAACTCCAACCCCAGGACTTCAGAAAGAGAGGCCAGCACCCCCCTCCAGAATCTTGCTAGTGCAGTGCAGTACCAGACAGTATGCAACAGGGTCCCATCCTCATGATCACATCGGAGACACACCGGAGAGGCCACCAGGCCCGCCCTCCAAAGCCTGACCCTGGTAGAATAAACTGTATGGAGGTACTTGAGTTGAATGAGCTGTAGGCTCATTGCGATAGCTGCCCCACGCAGACATGCCAGAGCCTCTATCCAGTCTTCATCTTCCATCTGACCCACATCACCCTCCCAGGCCTCCTTTAAGCGCTGCAGTGAAGGGGAACAGTGTGTAACTAGGGACTGGTAAATTTTTAGATCTTATGATGGAGGAGGTCCCCATAAATACTTTGGCTTCTACCGGGCTGAACTCCGGTAGTGAGTCCAAACCCTCCAGGTTGGGGGAGATGGCATGCCTGAACTGTAAATACTTAAAAATTTGGAGTTTCGGCAACTGAAAGTCTTTCTGGATGTCCTGAAAGGATTTTAAAATCAGACCCCGCGTAACGTCTCCCAAGGTGGAGATCCCAACATTAATCCAGTCGCAGAACCCATGTAGGAACGCCAGTTGTGGAAAGCGGCCATTATGCCAAAGTGGGGTCTCCTGAGTCCGTCTGTTCCACCAACCCATTTTCCGCAGCGCCTGCCTCCAGATCTGAAAGACAATCTGCGTGGCAGGCGGTAAAGAGCGTCTCAGCGGGGCGGAGTAGAGAATCTTATGTAGAGAGTGATCCCCCGTGCACAGTCGCTCAATGGCGTAGGCTTGGTCTGTCCCGTCCCCTTACCACCACTCGTTTAAGACGAGCAGGTGCAATACCATATAATAAGACCAAATATCCGAAGTGGCCAGTCCCCTGCAATACGTAGACTGTAAACAAGTCCGTATCGCCAACCTAGCCGCCCCACCATCCCAGAGGAACTGGCCCAAGGCTGCATTCATCGGACGAAACCACCGCAGGAGAATCGGATATGGATGATTGAGCAGTTGATACAGAAGGCGCGGGAGCGACACCATCTTAAAAATGGCTGACCGGCCATAAATAGATAGGGGCATGTGAGACCACTTCTTGATATCCTCACGCACACGATTCCATACGGGTGCCAGGTTACGATCCCACACCGTGGCGGGAGAGTCACAGATACTCCCCCAAATATTTCAATCCCACATGAACCACCTGCACTGATGATGCCCAGGAACCTCGCCTGCCCCCGTCTCCCAGGACCCACAGGGTGGATTTCCGAGGGTTCATATATAATCCCGAGGTTACGCCAAAGATCTGAATTAGATCAGCAGCCGAGGGCCCGTCCTATCTAAGTTGGTAAGGAAGAGCGGCACATCATCGGCATACAGTGCGATGCGATCAGACAATCCGTGTGCCCATTCAAACCTGGACACCTGAGCGTCCATCCTCGCCCAAGCAGCCAGGGACTCCATCACTAAAAAAAATAAATAGGGGGATAACAGACACACCTGCCTGGTACCCCGCCCAATTGCGAATGTAGAGGAGACAGAGCCCGGACTGACACTGACGCCGTTAAGTCTGTGTTCAACAGGGTTAAATATGACATAAATCGAGGTCCGAGGTTCAGCCTTTGCTGGAGAGCAAAAAGAATCAAAGGCCATTCATGTCCCCCAGCAGGAGCGCTGCCCATACCCCCAGTCCCGGGATAGTCGCCACCGCAACATGTGCCCGTCGAATATTGTGGCAGGTCGCCCGTTGGGGCATAAACCCAGCTTGATCTGGATGTACGAGCAAAGCTATATGGGACCGGAGACGATTCGCTAAGGCCTTGGCCAATAACTTGGCCTCGACGGTCAGAAGGGAGATACAGCGATACGAGGCGTGGTGCTCGGGGGGTCTGCCGGGCTTGTGAAAAACGTAGGGGCAATATTTGGATAGCTCATCTAGTCAGTTCACATGAATTCAACATTTTCCAGCTATACAAAGATTATTTTTGTATTTCTCCCAAAGCCCCTGATTGAGTACTGTTCTAGGCTGGAAGGAGAAAGGGATGTGGAGGGTTGTTCTTCAGCCAACTGGTTTGCAAGCATGGGGTCAGAAGACTGACATGTGGTTGGGAACTGTAGGTGATAGATAGCGAGGACTCAGACTGGGTTTAGTGCTATAGAAATGCAATTGCTAAATTAATAAAGGTCCATGCCTTTTGGTGCTGGTGTACAAAATGAGATTTACTTACTGAACACGGAATGACTGATGGGGAAATGGCTTTGTTTTGCAGTAGGTTGTTCTAGTCTGTCTGGATCCCAAAAGGTGTTTTTTACTAAATGGATTCAGTACAATTATCCAATGCACTATACATGTACCATTTATGATTCCTCATTTGGCAGTGATGTAATGTATGTAAACTGTAAGTTCCTCCAACATAGAGTCAAAACCAACAAATTAGCACCAAACTGAGGTGTTAAAATCCTAATCAGAAATATCTTCAAGTTTGTTTACCTTCATACTAAAGTTGGAAAAATTGAAACCGAAGAAAATAAGTAGTTGACACTTGAATAAACGTGCCCGTTGAGTCTCTCTTCTATTTCAGTTGAATTGTAATGATGATGAAGATGCCACAATGTGAGCAGCACTGCTAGTTAGAGGATAAGGGCTCTACCAAACAAACATGGTCCATATTCAGCTACCTGCCCAGCATGAACAGCAAGGGGAATGCACTGGTGGTGAAATTGGCCAAAGAAGGGAGCCAAGTATTGAACACTAACAAAGTGATCTTCCAGATTGATTTCCTGGTGAAGCAAGTTTAGCATGAAAAGAGGATAGAAAATCGTGACAGAATCCGAGATGGGTGAGAAATGACACAATGAGTAGGCTATGGAAAATATACCCATTGTTTATTTAAAAAAGAAAAAGGGACAATGGTTAGTTAAGTCATGTGGGGATAGCATTCAGCGCAACAGTTTGAGAATTGTAGGGGGAAAGGTAGGATTTTTAAAGCATTTTTTATGAGGGGCCATGAAAGGGTTGCTGGTTGTAACTTGAGGGTTTGGGTAAAGTGATACCTCGGCAGTAGAGAAAGATAGAAGATCATTGGAAGAAATATTAGTCTGACGATGCAGTGTCTTACCCTGCCACCCTAGGATCTCAATCGCAGTCGACACACCTTCCTGTGTCTGAGCAGGTAAAGCAGTAACGTGATAAGCGCTTGGTAGCATTTGCTGGTGGTGGTTCCTAAAAGTGTGCTGTGTGGGTTATAGTATGCAAATGCCAATCTCGCAGAAAAGGTGGTTAAATGTTATGAGTAACTTTCAGCTGATAATGAGATGACTTCATAAAAAGTATAAAATACGACATATCGTGACTGCTGCAACCTTGCTTTATTTTTCTGCAGTCATCATTCCCTCTGGCAAAGAAGAAAATCGTTCATTATACTGGACTTGATCCAAAGAAACAAGCAAATGCTGCCTTCCTGATAGGCTCTTACACAGTAAGTATTTAACTATTTTAAGTGGTGCACACATGTTCTGATCCATTTGATGCATACACATCTTTACACAGCTTCTAAGAATGAAGAATGGAAACAGTTAACCAGTGTAAAGTGATAGATGTCTCTTCATTATTTTAGTTACTCTGACAATTTAAATGTTTCTGTAAATATCTTACTAAAGCAGCCCGTTACCATTGTACATTTGTGTCACCAGACCCTCACAACAAGGAAAGTTTTAAGGTGACTGATTTAGCAACTGGAGATTTGTCCATGGAAGAGACTCTCCTCGTTGGCACATCTGAATGAAGTACAGTCTTGTTTAGTAAGGTTGAGTTTTATTGATTCTCTCTGGGAAATATGTAGACGTTGCCATGGAACTCATTTATTTTAGAGCACAATTCCTAAAAAAAAGAGATGAGGGAACTAACCAAGTTAGGCAGTATGCAAGTTATATCATGGTACGAAACATCACTGTGCGTGACATCGCACATGTCTTCGCAGGATGTGAGATCATAGGAAGTGGTATCACAACCCATGACCTCTTAGGCAGTGACATCAGATTTTAAGACTTCACACATGTTTAGCAGGTTTATCATGAGTACATTTGAGCGTTTTGCGAGATTAACAAATTAGATTTTGCATCTAGGTTGTGCCAAAAAAGTAATGCAACCCGACACAAAAGTTGGACCTCAATTTATACACGCACTTTTTTAAAACTCTGCAACAAAGAAATTGGCAACAAGTAGAATGTAGCATTAAATCTTTTCTGCTCCATTGTTTGCAGAGTCTGCATTGTAAAATATCTTATGGAGTTAAGGCACCTGCTGTAGAGATCTTTGTGTGCCATGGAATATTAATAATGGAAAGATAGCTCTGAAGGTTAATGCATTTTCTGGAAAGATCTGTTTTGTCTAGTTCCACTTTTGAATCACAGTAGAATATAGGGTTCATATGTCTCCTGCAAAGCCATCATGGTATATTCAGATGACAGATTTTTATTTTATGTAACTAGGTAAGTGGGCTACTGCTTTTAACGCGGAAATCCTTTTGTTACTTCAGTTCATAAATTGCAATCCTACTCATAAAGCACGGTGAGCTATGAAGGACATGTGACCCTGCACCTTGTAACCCTCACTGTCGTATATAACACATCTTGTACATTGATTTACACAGACATGATTTATTGTCAACCTATGTGTATTTGTGATGTAAAGCATTCTGACACCCTACATCTGAATGCGTAGCACTATAAAGAAAACAAAATAGTGGCACTTAAATTATTTGTGTAAATACGATGACAAACCAGCGCGTTTAACATTCTTATAGTGCATCAATATCTCTTATATACAGGGACTGAAGAAACTCAAAAGCATGCCTCTCTTTAGTACTATTTAAACAAAGTAATAACAAGCTGTGTGTCTTTTGCTGTTCCTCCGTTGTGTATGCATTTAGGTGTGAGGCTCCTGATGGCTCCCAGCCAGGATGGTGGAACAAAAGGAAGCCTGATGGCATCCTATGAAAATAGTGGATAAACGCAGTCTACCTGCGTGTTCCTTTGACTCGTGCCCTCATTCATTCTAACAGAATGCAGGTATCTGGGAAAAGAGAAGCATGTTGTCTGAAGACTGAAGCCATTATCCAAAGTGGTAGTTGATTTCCTACTCCTTTACACTTATGAAGCCAACACCAAAAAGGAAGAAGTCCTAGAGGGGTGCCAAAATAAGTGGAAATACTTGTCATGTGAACTTATGAAAATTGATGTCCCATATTCCATGTAAAAGCTCGGACGTTTCACAGTGCATACTGCAGTAATGTTCATGTTTAGTATTCAGAGTGGATGTAGACGTTTTGGTATGAACTGTAATGCACAGAGCAAACTTCATAATGCAAGTAGAACACCTACGCATATATGTATGATGCTTCAACTCTTCCACACTGTTATGTTCACCTCCGTCTTAAACAATTTTTAGCCATCAATCTTTTGTTGTATATACCATGCACTTTAAGACCATTTCTTTTGAAGGAGTAAAGCTTCTCCATTTTTTGTCCCTCCATTATCTTATTCAATCGAACTAACAGACTTACATTACCACTGCTCAAATTAACACCTATTTCCCCAAGTCTTCCTGAAGGGTTGTGAACAGTGACTCGAGAAAGGCCTGCGTCACCGGCTCCTCCTGGGCATCTCTTGGTGTGAGGGAGGACTCGGTCTTCTGAGATGAATGAGCCATTTTAATGGGGCCCGCTGGGCGCGAGACAAGAGATCCTTCACTGTGAGGTCGGGCTTAGCATACTTCTGTGTTTTGTCCCTCCTGATACGGGTAGAGGTCATATCCCAACTCTGCGCCCCAGGAGCGAGCGGAGTGGACCCATCCCAGTCTCGCTGGAACAGGGCCACGCAAATCGGGTGAGTACCCAGGGGCTCAGCCCAACAGCTTTGAGAAGTGGTAAGTGTGTACTCCACAGAAATTCGCATCAGTTTTTCAGGATTAGTATCCATTCTTTCCAGATCGTAATATGAAGGACAGAAACATTTTTAATTGCAGTGAAGTGTCTTTATTGTTGTTCATAGGACAAGGACAGCCGACACGTGTTTCGCCCCCTCTTGGCGATTTGCGCCGGGGCTTTCTCAAGGCTAGTTTAGCTTTATGACGTAAATGGTTGTAGTTTCCAAATAATTACAATGTCCAAAGTGCGAAAATATAGTTCTTCAGAAATAAAACATTTTTTTGTTAGGCTGATGCCCCTGCTCCTAGTATTCCATCGACATGGTGGTTCTTGGGTTGAATCCCAGCTGGGGGTCGAATTTCTCCAGGACCAGGGTGGCGCTCTCCAGGTAGCCCCTAATGTGAGCTGCTGTTACCTCTGTCCTCAATTCTCCCACTTAGAAGCCGTCTCCCCACAGATCTTGCGCAACGGAGGTCGCTGGCGCAGGCCCACCGAGTCTCTCACGGGACCAGAGGCCGCCATTCGTATCGGTGTTGGCACAGCTCAGGTTGGCCCAGCCGACCCCAGTCAATCTGTCAGGACCACCGGCCTCCAGGGGCCAGGCTGAAGGGATGTGCAGGAGAGCAGGGCTCCAGACCTCCTTACAATGTCCACCACTGACGTGCTGGTGCCGGGCAGCCTCCACGCCTCATCGCTGTAGGTGCGTCTACAAATGTTATTAGTTAACTCACCAATCGTATCTAAAACGGAAGTGAACCTGTAGGTAGTGACTTCAAAATCTGCTGTGGGCTGTGTCGTGTTCATTGCAATTAAAATATATAACATGTCGGTTTTCTACAACTTCAGGCGGGACACACTCAACTAATAACCAACGTGCACTCAACGTATCTTCACTGTACGTGAATCCAAATCCTCAACAAACTCGTGCCCCTAGATGATAACCCAATATCTGCAAACCGAAACAAGGTATTCTATTAGTGTTCATGATTACGGGAACATAATCATGCGCTGCTGCCTCCAGTGATCTCTGTGAACATACCTTTAAGCCGCCTCTACGAGTCTCTCACAAGTTCTAAATATTCAACAAATGCCGCTGCCGCCATAGTGAGCGTAACGAACGCACGGACTGTGCCATCATCAGTCATGTGATCAGGGGAGGATGGGAAATGTAGTTCTAATTAAACGCAATACACTCTTCCTGATTTAAGAGAGTGATCTGTATCGCCATTCACCCGAAACGATTACTTAACGAGCTCCTGAATCCTGACGCTTTGTACACAGGCTAAACGGGCACTTGTGTGTCTGAAATTACCTTTCTCCCACACGCCTGCTAAACACGCAACCATGTCATCACCAGTCACATGTTCCCGAATAGATGGGAACTGTAGTTTTAATAAAATGGGTGCCAATAATAGAGAGAGAGATAATCTGGAATCTAATCAATATCAACACACATACCTACTTTACAGTATCTATAAAAGTACTGGGTTCTGGTGCCTAAAAAACAAGCTTACGCTGAATAGATAGAAATGTGGTGTTCGAGGCATGTGGGCTGCTGAATTCATATCTGTGCATAGATCGCTGCCTAGTGTTGGGTCCGGATGATTGCATGTTGTTGTCCTGGAAGAGTCTTCGAAGTATCACGAGATAGGTGGCTCCTCCCTTGGAATACAGTGCGCATGGGCATCCTCTCCATCCTCAGATTGTTTTTTTCCGCCATTGGGTTCGGATGTACTTTCCTACACTCCAAGTTCGGAACTCTCTAACTTTCTTTAAAGGCCAAAAGGCCTTCGGTTCCATCTGTATTGTTTAGCGCTCGGTACCGAGACACTTAGGAAACATCTATTGCACTCCGGTCGTCGAATCGGGCGTGAGGCCTTCTCAACACCACGTGGATTGACCGTTGATGGAACGAAGTCCATTTAAATACTGCCCGCAGTGCAACTCAAAGTTCCCTCACTCGGATAAGCATCCTGTGTGCAACAAATGCTTATCTCCGGATCACAAGGAAGATAGTTGCCTAGCTTGTGCCCAGTTCCGGTCGAAAAAGACTATCCGGAATCGACTAGCAGTGAGGCAAGTAATGCAGAGGTTGGTGCCGGAACCAGACTACATCTTAGACGATGAAGAAGAACTAGGTAGCGCCGAAAAATCAGATCAAGCCGAAGAACAATACTCGGAGCACGACTCCGAAAATTACTTCGAGGAGGACGAAGAAATCGTTGATCTCGAGGAATACGATCAAGACGACATTGTAGCGGTTGAAGACGACTCCGATAACGACGAGGGGCGAACCGTGAGTACACCGCCCCATATAGACACTACACCGATATCAGAGACTCTGGTCGAGGCATCGCCACTGGGCCTTAGCCAAGATCTACACTTTGGTTCTACAGCCCGCAGTACCGCCCGGCTAAGAACATATTCGAAAGGTTTTCTGAGACACGCCATACGGCGCCGGTTTCATTAAAACCGAAACTTGTCGACAACACCGTCTTCGGACCTAATGTCGTCGATCCAAAAGTAGTTAAGCACAAGGTCCTCGAGCCGAAGGCCGTAGTCCCGACGTAACCTTCGAAACCAAAGACAAATCTGTCGAGTCGACATCGAAGACAAATCTGTCGAGTCGAGCTCGAAACCAAAAGCCGTCGAGTCCACCTCGCAGCCAAAACACGTTGATCCGACGCAAAAGCACATCGAATCGACCTATAAGCCAAGGCACGTCGAATCGAGCAAACAAGCCTCAAATATCGACAAGGGGAAAAACACTATAGACGAAAGTAAAAGGCCGATGCCCAAGACTAACGTTGAACCGAAAGTGAAACCTACTGTGGATAAAAACAAATCGGTCGAGCCGAAGCCCCTCAATCCGAAAAAAGGCATTGAGCCAAAACCACATACACCTAAAGAGACTGTCGAACCAAACAAAACGCTCGGTCCGAAAAAGGTGGGGAAGCCAGCTAAGGACATCCAGCCGACAAAAAGTGTCGACAAACATCAAAAACCCGTCCAACCACCAAAAGCGGTCGGACCAAGTAAACCTACAGATCCAAAATCTGGCAAACCAAAAGCTACTGTACCAAAGGCAAAGACTGTGGAAGAAGAGCTTATTCACCCAGACCCCTCCACAGAGGACCAGTCAAAGCTGTACATTGACCCAGCAACTGGCAAAGTGACTGTTTATACAATAAAGAAAAGGTCTCTGCCTATAGCAGACTTTCCTAGGAAACCACTCAAAAAGAAATGGGACTGTGCGACCTCTCCTATCCTTTTTGAACCTATCAATCCAGCCATGCCTTCAACCCCATATGACCCAGCATCACCTGACTACAACCCAGATGAAGATCAGGATGTAGATGTGTGGTTTGGTTATCCAAATAACCCAACTGGAGACCCCAACAGCCATGGGGTGCAGGGGGAGAACCAGATAATGAGGGGACTCTGCCCATTACAGAACCAGCAGTTTACCCAACTAAGCCATCACCCACTGAAGATACAGTGGCCTTTAATTCTTTACTAGATAGAGCAGCTACCTACCATAACGTAGATATGCACTCTGATGCGATTGAAGAAGATTTTCTCTTTGATACACTCGCAACATCTGAGGGACTTGTGAAAACACTCCCCGTGTTAAAAGGCGTCTTAAAACATGCACATGACATTTTTAAAGACACTGCTAGGGCACGGGTCATTAACCCTAGAATTGAAAATAAATATAGGGCTGCACCTATTGATCCTACATACATAAAAGGCCAGCTACCCCTGGACATCCTAGTGGTGCCCAACGCACGTAAGAGGGCTAACTCCCAGACTACGGGAGAGGCTGCTCCTCCAGACAAGGAGTCAAAAATCTTTGAGGCATCAGGCAAAAGAGTAGCAGCTCAAGCAGCAAACTCTTGGAGAATTGCAGATACACTGGCCCTGCTGGCCAGATATGACAGGGCGCATTATGACAGCCTAGAAGAAATTCTGCAACACCTACCTGACCCGTATAAACAGCAGACAGATGAACTAATACAGGAAGGGAAACTCATCACCAAAGCCTCAATTAAATGTGCCCTAGACACGGCTGATACAGCTGCCAGATCCATCAATACAAGCGTGCTGCTAAGGCGCCACGCATGGCTTCGCATATCAGGGTTTAAGAATGAGGTCCAATCCACCATTCTTAATCAGCCCATCAACCCAGACTTTTTATTTGGTCCAGCAGTTGACTCAATTCTGGACAAAATGAAAAAGGATGCGGATACAGCGAAGTCAATGGGAGCTCTCCAGTTCCAACAACACCGGGGCTCCTTTCGTCACTCCAATTATAGAGGAGGAGCCAGAAGTAATACCTCACAGCAAACCTCCACCTACAAGACTAACATGCAATCCACGTACAACAAAAACACCAACAGGGGTGGATACAGGGGCAATAACACTAAAGGAAGGGGTCGTGGAGGCAATGCAAATAGATCCTCCACTTACACCAAACAGTGACTTCTTGGCACTACCCCCAGACCATATAACACCAGTCGGGGGAAGACTACAACTTTTTCTGCCAGTCTGGTTAAACATCACTACAGACAAGTGGGTCAGGCAAATTATCCAACATGGCTATTACCTCAAACTCACTTCAACACCTTCCAACATACTACCTGTGCACCGTCCTATGTCACAGGAACATATAACACTACTGCAGCAAGAAGTCATCAGTATGCTGCAAAAGGGGGCCATAGAACCAGTCCCATTACAACATCAGGGAACAGGAGTATACTCCCTATACTTCCTAATTCCAAAGAAGGACGGGTCTCTCAGACCAATATTGGACCTCAGGCCCCTCAACCTGTACATTTTGTCGGAGCATTTTCATATGCTCACTCTCCAGCAAGTCATACCATTGCTTCGCAAGGGAGACTTCCTAGCAACTCTAGTCCTCAAAGACGCATACTTTCATATTTCAATACACCCTGCTCACAGAAAGTATCTCAGGTTCACCATTCAAGGTCAGCACTACCAGTTCAAAGTCCTACCATTTGGTGTCACGACAGCCCCACGAGTCTTCACCAAATGTCTAGCTGCAGTGGCTGCAAATCTCAGGAGGCAACATGTCCATGTGTACCCATATCTGGACGATTGGCTAATACACGCGCCATCGGCCCAGCAGTGTGCCAACCACATGTCAAAAACCATCCATCTCCTGCACAGTTTAGGCTTCTCGCTAAACTACCCAAAATCACACCTGCAATCCTCCCATGTACAACAATACCTGGGAGCAACTGTAGATACACTGGCAGCAAAAGCATATCCCAACGCAGCACGGATCAATGGAATGCAAACACTGATCCAAAAGTTCAAACGTCAACACTCATTACCAGCTCGAGTGTTTATGCAACTAATAGGCATGATGGCCTTGTGCATATTCATAGTCCCTCATGCCAGGCTACATATGTGTCCGCTCCAAGAGTGCCTAGCAAGGCAGTGGAACCAGGCTCAGGGACAATTGAAAGACCTAGTGTTGGTGACCAGTCGTGCATACAACTCTCTGCATTGGTGGAATCTACAAAACCTTTGCAAAGGTCGACTGTTCCAAGAGCCTGTCCCACAAATAGTGTTAACCGCGGACGCATCTCTACCTCGTTGGGGAGCCCATGTCCTAAATTACACAGTGCAGGGACTCTGGACTGTACAACAGAAGAAGATGCACATAAACGTACTGGAGTTGATGGCAATCTTCCTAGCCCTAAAAGCGTTCAAGACACACTTATGCAACAAAACTGTGTTGATCCGGACGGACAACATGACAGCTATGTACTATATTCAGAAACAGGGAGGAACACACTGACCGCAGCTGTCGCACCTAGCTCAAGCAATGTGGAAATGAGCCATTCAAAGGAACATCCCAGGCAAGGACAATCAGGTAGCCGACCTGCTCAGCAGGCACAGTCAACAAATGCACGAATGGGAGATTCACCCCAAAGTGCTCCAACCATTCTTCCGGAAGGGGGACATCCGGAGATAGATCTGTTTGCCACAAGCGAAAACGCAAAATGCCAGTACTTTGCCGCCAGGTTCCCACATCCACAGTCGCAAGGCAATGCGATATGGATGACCTGTTCATGCAAATTTGCATACGCTTTTCCCCCAGCTCCATTAATACCGCTAGTGGCACGCAAACTACGTCAACATTCACTAACGCTAATCCAAGTTGCTCCCACATGGGCGAGGCAACCATGGTACACAACGTTCCTAGAACTATCAGTGGTGCCACATCAAAGACTGAGACTCACACCCAATCTCCTAACTCAGAGCCATGGAGAAATCCAACATCCAGATCCGCAACAGCTGAACCTGGCGATCTGGCTCCTGAAATCCTAGAGTTCGGATACCTAAACTTGCCCCCAGACTGCATGAACATTATCAAGGAGGCCAATGTTATGCAGCAAAGTGGAAACGTTTCGTCATTTACTGCAGTAACAATGATATAAACCTACTTGATGCTTCAACTCAAAACATCATTTGCTATCTGTTGCACCTACAACGCTGCAATTTAGCATATTCATCCAACAGAATACATTTAGCTGCGTTAGCAGCATATCTTCAAAACAGGCAACATCTTTCACTATTTCGGGTGCCAGCAATTAAGGCGTTTATGGAAGGACTCAAACACGTAATTCCTCCAAGACACCCACCTTCACCAGTCTGGAATCTGAACGTTGTTTTAACCAGACTTATGGGACCACCTTTTGAGCCACTACACTCTTGCGAAATACAATTTCTTACTTGGAAGGTGGCTTTCCTTATTGCCATTACTTCGTTTAGAAGAGTTAGCGAGCTCCAAGCCCTAACTATTCAAGAGCCATTCATTCAAATGCATGCAAATAGAGTAGTTCTCAGAACAAACCCTAAATTCATGCCAAAGGTGGTATCCCATATCCACATAAATCAAACCGTCGAACTGCCAGTGTTCTTTCAAAATCCACAGACAGTAGCTGGAAGGGCTTTGCATACTCTAGATGTCAAAAGAGCTCTGCTATACTATATAGACAGAACTAAAGCATTTCGAAAAACAAAACAGTTGTTTGTTGCTTTCTCACCGCACCATAAAGGCAACCCCATTTCAAAATGTGGGTATAGCCAGATGGATTGTTAAATGCATCCAAATGTTATCTAAAAGCCAAACGCACCTTAACAGTTCCTCCTAGGGCGCATTCCACGCGCAAGCTAGGGGCATCCATGGCTTTCCTGGGTAATATTCCTTTACACGAAATTTGAAAAGCAGCCACATGGACAACCACACATACATTTACAAAACACTATTGTGTGGATGTACATTCAAGACAGCAAGCTGCTGTAGGTCAGGCTGTTCTCAAAACTCTTTTCCAGACTGCTGCGACTGACACAGGTAGCCACCGCTAAGGGAGATACTGCTATACATTCTATGCACAGATATGAGTTCAGCAGCCCACATGCCTCGAACGAAATATGCTACTTACCAGTATGCATCTGTTCTTGGCATGTAGGGCTGCTGACATGCCCTATTCTGTGTATTAAAAAATCATGTTCCCACTCATAAATGTACTCCTCTATTCCTCTACGAACGATAAGGTGATGAAGAAAGGAAGAACAAGGTTGTTATGGAAAGCACCATGTAATAATCCAGTTCGAGTGATAGTATCTAGTATTATTAATGATATATGTGTATTGGTAGCATGCATCTTAATATGCATTATTTGTGAGTACTATGGTGACATAACCTCAAATAAAAACTGGACATTATTATACAATGTTCCCCCTCAACCCTGAGATACCCAGTTCTAAATGAACTAGTCCCCTCTGACACAAATTCTAAATAATCGCTAACCATAATTTGTAGTGTATGCTTTGCAACCGACGTCCAATACCTAAGAATCACTTCCCATAACTCTCTAAACATCTCTAGTGATCTACAATTGTGCATATGTAAACTTCTGTATACGATTCAGAATAATGGGTATGTACCCCCGCCCATCATACATATTAATCACATTCAATGGTACTGATATGTTAAAAACAATAACAAGTGAAAACAGTAATCATTACATGCTGTCTATGAACTGAAGGCTTATATAGTAAATTGTAATATGCACTCTGTTTCTTGTCCAGTGGGCTAATACAAACACTGAAAAATACATAGTCAATTTTTAATTTTCTGCAAACCCCTAGATGCAATACTGTAATACCACCCTTAATGCTGTCATGATCCTGGTGTAAAAAAACACTGTACTTACAGAAAACAACTCATATTAATTTTGTCATTTAATCCTTTTGGCTGTAGTGTTTGTAAATAGTCAATCCAAAATATCTCCCTCTGTAGGAGCTTGTTGCTGTTATCAAAGCCCTCATGTTTGGGAACTACTTCTACTATTTGTGCCCTCAACTGTGCAATCGTGTGCTTTGCTTCTAACCAATGTGTAACTACACTCAACGCTTTGTTCCTTAATCTGATTGTGCTTTTATGTTCTGATAACCGAAGTTTAAAGTTTCGTTCCGTCTTCCCTATGAAAGCTTTCCCACACGGGTATTGACAAAGCTTGCCATAGGTGGTTATGGCATTGAGTTAAAGGGGGATCTTTCTTTTTCTTCCTGGCTGCTGCTAAAAGCCATTTTAGCCGCCCCTAAACACTACCAAAGAATTGATCGCTCTCCTATTGTTTGGGAGAGGTTTCTAGATACTAATCCTAGAAGTATGAAACTAGGGTCGTCCGGCACCGGGTACCCTAAATTCTCAGCATCTCAGCCCAAAAGGGAGTAATCGAGGGGCAATCCCACCAAATATGCTTAAAGTTTCCCATCATGCCACATCCTCTGCAGCATCCCTCCGAAACTGTGGGTAAAATTTTCTTAAGTTTGGTAGGGTATAGATATCGGCCATGGAACACTTTGTAATGTGCTTCTGAATTCCCATGGAGTGGTTACATTTAGATATATCCCTCCATTGCTTGCCTCAATGGTCATTAGAGATATCTGTATCCAATGTTCTCTCCTAGAAAGTGACATGTCATGATCTAGGGTGGTCAAAGGTCGACCGCAATTAAGAATATAAGAAGGAGACGTTGCCTTTGGATCCATTCCTATCTTCACAAATAGTTCAATTGGGGCGAGTTCTCTAGTTGCTGCTTCCCTCATGTTCATTCCTAACACCCAGTGTCTAAGTTGAATATAATGATAGAATTCTGATGCCGGAAGCTGAACATTCCTTTGACAGTTCTCATACGTCAGTATGTGCCAATTAAGAAAGCAATCAAAGGCGTAAATGGAGAGGGAAAGTGGTCCAAGCAGCAAAATGTTTAACCTCATCTCAACCCTTGAGTGTAGTTTGTGTGGGTGTGCTCAAGTATGCATTGGCCGGGCGATCTTTTTTTGGGTTTCCAAAGTTGGTCCTAATTCCATCTCCCCGTCACTGCCCTATCCATGTGTAGCCAGTGTTTGCCAGATGCTTTGGCTGACCACTTAGTTGAGAAGCTTTATAGTACTGGTGGAAGTCGGGTAATGCTAGCCCCCCTAGTGATTTTAGCAAACAAAGTTGTTTGTACAGGATACACGCTCTCTTACCCTGCCATAGTGTAGTGTCGTGGAGCGCTGCGCCTGTAAGTATCCATGGCCCTGGTCGACTGGCAACCCCTGGAATAAGTACAGTAGTCTAGGGAGGGCATTTCTGTTTACAGCGTGTATGTGACCCAGCCATGAAATATACAGTAGAGAACATCTCCGAAAGGACACCTTCAATTGTTGAAGAAGTGGGGGTAGTTGTCTTTTGAAGTGGTAGGGAATTGCAGTGATTTTAATTCTGAGGTAGATGATCTCTTTTTTCAGCCAAAGGAAAGAAGTGTTTTCCTCCACTCGTTCTATTTTTACTTGTGGTAGGTTTAGGTTAAGTAGGAAGGATTTGGTCATATTATCACAAAATCCTTACACAGACTAAAAGTGTTGCAGCTTCTTCTGTAGAGTTCAATCGCAATGCCATGGATACTTGGTGTTGATCGAATCTTTACGGCAAAGGGTTCCACGGCTGAGAACGAACAGTAAGTGGGATAAAGGGCATCCCTGCCTTGTTCCTCTCTAGTTGGAAGAGGTCAGAGCTCACCCCATTGACCATGACCTGAGCGACCGGTTGTGCATAGTTAGCTTTTATCATAGAAATAAAGCGGATGGCTTTCTCTGCGTCTAGCATCAACCAGGTGGATCACCCTTCAAACATTATCATGTGTGTCTTGCTGTTAAGAAGCCTGACTGGTCTGGGTGGACGAGGTCCAGAAGAAAAACCCTCGAGTCTGGAGGCTATAACTTTCGTGTATAGTATGACATCCAAATTAAGGGGTGCTATTGGGTGATCCCAGTCACATTTTTGGGATTCTTTCCCTGGTTTCGGGATGACCGAAATCATAGCTTCTCTCATGGTGATTGAAACCACACCTCCCTTGGCCACAGAGTTAAACAGAAGCACAAGATGAGGGAGTAACTGAGCTGAAAATGTTATTTAATTGAGCGGTCAGCTTATCCG
Source organism: Lissotriton vulgaris (assembly GCF_964263255.1). NCBI lineage: Eukaryota > Metazoa > Chordata > Amphibia > Caudata > Salamandridae > Lissotriton > Lissotriton vulgaris. The sequence goes on from NC_141689.1 coordinate 857,327,765, forward strand.
GGCCTGGGAATTTGTGGAGTTAAGCTCTCAATCGCTGAGCATATCGCTTCTTCAGTGATGGCTTCACCCAAACGGTCATTTTGTGCTACTTTTACTTGTGGTAGTTTCCCCCTCTCTCAAATAGGCTAACTGGGCTTTCTCATCGTGGTCCTCCCTGGTATACAGTGTCCTATAGAATTGGTCAAATTCCCAGGCTTTTTCTACATCTGTAGTTGCCTTCCCCCCTGAGCTGCGTTCGATTTCTCCAATGCATTCTCTTTCTTTTAAATTCTCAGCTGCCTAGCTAAATGTGTGCCCACTTAGTTTCTCTGTCCATATGTAGTACGTTTGAGTCGCAGAAGTGTGCTTAGCCCTATTATTGTAGATAGCATTGTTTACTTCTGTGCGTTATTACTTTCAGTACTACTGTTGGTTTCTCTGTGTGCCCTCTCTGTGTCCTGGAGTTCCCTTTCTAGTTCAAGTCTTTCTTTTATTCTGTTTGTTGAGTGCCACATTCATGGCTATACACTGGCCTCTAAGTACCACCTTAATAGTGTCCCAATTATTTACTGGGATAGTGTCCTGAGGGGTGTTTAGGGTGAAAAACTCTGAGTTTCATTAGGTCATCTCGCGATAGTTTGCTGCGTACCAGTGACTCTGGGATGAACCATCGATGCTCTCTCATTGGAGCTGCCTTCCAGGACACAATGAGGGTGGTTGGGGCACGATCAGACAAGTGATGGAATGAATAGAGACCGATTGTAACAGTGTTAGCGTCTGATTAACAAAAATTAAATCTAAGCAGGAGTAAGTGTGTTGGGTATGTGAGAAGGTGTAGTCTCGCCTAGTGGTGTGTACAGTGCGCCAAGCACCTACTAGGCCAAAGCCCATAAAGTCGCGTTTCAGCGCTTTTGTAACTCTACCGGTGTTAGCTCTTTGAGGGTGTGTACTTTCCATACCCGGGTCCCAGGTGAGGTTAAAGTCTCTCATTAACATGACGTTCCCCTCTGCGAAACAGCATTGTCAAGATAGAGCCCTGGAATGCTCCCTGATTGTTATTAGAGGTATATACCGATGCACACATGCACATACGTCCATGGAGGTACCCCTTGACCGTAACCACCCATCCCTCCTTATCCGACTTACATCCCTCTGGCTGAAACTTCAATGAGGATTGAAAAAGGAGGGCAACCCCATTATGTTTCGAGGGCGCCGAGGATCTGTAAATAATGGGGTGAGCCCTATGACGTAGCCTATCAGAACTTTCAGTGAATCTGTCTGCCACCCCTGTCCTTACTATGAAAGCTGTTTGCGATGCCCACTTGCCCTGCCATCCCTGAGCAGTCTGGATAATCATTAAGTCCCATACACCGTCCCACTCCAAAAGAAAAACAAAAGGAAAACCTGCAAAAACAGATGAGCTTATAAACTATGTCGCAGTCGTAACAACTTCTCCAAGGTCATCAGCCCAGGCGGATAGCTCAAAATCCACTAATGTCAGAGAAAAATGGCTTACCATGCAAAATCTTTATCATGGACTTCCAGTAACAGAACATCAAGGTTGGCGTTGGCAAACATGCCACAAACTGCCTTGCTCCTTTTTACCCCCGGAGAAATCTCCTGTACCTCCCAGCACACACAAAACAACTGCACAGCCCAAGAAGGTCAGGACAAAACCACTCTCATAATTACTCATTCCAGTTCACCATTTTGTGGGCGCTTGACGTCTGATTTGGGGTCCTCAGCGCCTCTGCCGTTGGTGTAGACAGGTCTGGGATTGCCAGGGCGCAACTCCTTTCCTATCTCCTTCAGGATATAGGCGCTCCCACTTATCCGCTCCATCTAATTGGCTTTCCCATAGCATTAGCCCAAGGATCTTCGCTGCCACTTGGCTAGTGACCACATGATGAGTTTTATCATTCATGGTGAAGGCGATCCCAAATGGATATGTTTAATGATATTTGATAGTCGTGTCTTAGCTTGTCTGTGACGGGGCAAACTTGCTGGCAGTGAAACAAGGTGCACGCGAAGCCCTAGAGGGTACCTCCCCGACTTATCGTGCTGCTTCTAGGATCCCCTCCTTTACTTTAAAAGAATGCAGTTTGACTAATACATCTTTTGCCCCTCCCGGGTTTGGTGGACCTACTCTGTGCACTTTGTTTATTTACACTTTTGTTCCAGAGGAGCCCAATAGCTTGGAAAACATACCTAGTATGAATGCCTCTAGATCTGCCCCCTCCTCTAGGTTGGGAACACGGTTGTTCTCCCTCTGGGACTTGTTTTCAAGATCTTCTAAATTTTAGAGGGCGGTCTGGAGCTGTGTCCGAATATGTTTTGTGATGGCCTCTGCCCTGGCCACGCGGTGTTCCAGGTCTTGTGTCTTAGTTTCTAAATCCAACGTGCGAGCGCCCCCACCAAGTCGATAATTTGTTGAAGGGAGGTAAGATTGCTCTGAATGCCCTCACAAAGTCCTTCTAGAGATGCATGCATATCGGATATCACATCCTCTCGCAGTTTCTGTTTGAACTCTTGTAGTGATGTAATGAGGTCCTCCCTAGTGAGCACCATTTTGTTGTCTCTACCTCCGCTGTGGTGTCCCCCCCCCACCCTAGTTTCCAATGGCGCAAAGAAGTTAGAGACGCTTTTGGAGTGACACATTTTTTTGGGGAAGCAAAGTCGTGAGGCGTCTATCTCAGCTTACTATTGTGAGGGGGGCCCTAATATCAAATACTGGTGATGGTCACCAGTTCCAGACTCCTAGATATTTAGTAACTCTTGTTTATCATGTAGCCCTTTTATTTTTGATGATACTTCCCCCTTCCTTTATTCTCCTCAGGAAGCAGAGTCTCCAGCGTCTTCAGTGGCAGCCCAGGTCTTTATTTACAATGGGGCTTACTCTGGCAGATAGAAGATAGAGGGGGCACAGGTCATTGTGCAAGAGGCTCAGTGAAGTAGCCTCTAGGGTTACCTGTAGTGTGGCTGTTGCCCACCCGACTCTCTGAGTGGGAGGGGCTTCCCACCAGCTGGCGCACCAGGTGTCACCTACCCGAGTCCGGGCGCCGCCCCACAAACACAATGGTTGTCAACTTTCACCTGGGGCAGAAAGGTTTGCCCCAGTGCGTATTGCCGAGTCACGTGCTGGGTTTAGTGCGCCACCATCTTCAAGTCAGGTAACCATATCTTTGCAGGCCAGATCTCTGCAAGGCTTCTTGCGGCTGGGGGCACTCACAGCTGCGATGCTTGCCATTCCTGTCTCGCGTCGCCTCTTCCCGGACCCGTGGTCGCGACCTAGGCAACATTCCGTCCATCATCTTGTGTGTTTTGCTGTTCACCCTATGTGGCAAGGGTATGCCCAGACGTGGGTCCCTTGCTCACTAAGCCACTTGAGTCAAGCTATCCTGGCTGAAGAATGCTGATAGCCAGAAACCGGTCCTAGATGCTTCAATCCGGTCCGGGAAAGACATGGCTTGGTAGTTCGGGCTGGACTGTTCCCAGGGTCAAGACTGATTTGCATATGGCCATGTCTGAACTGGGGTGGCTTGGTGAGCAAAATAATGATGGATTAAACCCAGATCTGTGACTGGGGGTGAATGTTTTGCCATTTTGCCATTGTGCAACATTCCGTCCATCATCTTGTGTGTTATGCTTGCGACCTAGGCAGGGAACTGCCGCCTCTCCACCCCCCAGGTTACCCGCTACTTCGTTATGGCGCTGTGTTATGCCACCAGACCCTCTGTGAGTCAAAGTAAAGTCAAAAAGTTTATTTGTACTGGTACTCAACAGAGGACCACAAAATATATAATACAGTTACATATAAAAAAGATTCAATATTATCAATACAGAGATAAAAACGATTTTAGAAATTTATACAAGTTAAAACAAACAAATTCATTCGGAGGTTGCTTGCAAAGAGCAATAAGTTCTCTCACTGTCGTGATTCTACATGAGCAATATATTGGTGCTAAAAATCTAGTGCGCGCAGAAATTACAATCTGGTTCGGACATACAAATAGAACGTGTCCCAGAGTCTGGTCACCCCCAGTGCACAATGTACATAAAGCAGATGCCCCCGGGGACCATCTTGAGATAAATGAAAGTAAGGGAAGGATGCCAAGTCGAAGCATAGCGATTGTTCTCCTAGCACCATGTGTTAAGGTTAGCCCAATATAGGGCCGACTTTGTTTAAATTCTAAGGAATCAGCAAATGGTTTATAAGTAGGTAATTTGGTACAGTGTCGAGAGTCCACTTCGTAACTGAGCTTTGGGGTAAAGCATTTTAAAAACAGTTTTAGTTGTGCTGGTGACCAATTTTGCAGCATATCAACGGTAATATTTGCTACACGAAATGCTTCAGCCATGTTCCCTCTAAAGACTTGCTTTTTGGCATCGGACTCAAAGGTTTCTTTTTTCAACAGTGACCTTAGTGTGTTCTCTTTTGCGTGCAATAAGTTGTAGGCCCACCTTATTACATTTGCAATTGCTACTGCATAGGAACTGGTCACTGATAGTTCCAGTCTCAGTGCTTGGACAGGAACTGCATCTGACAGTTTCATAATTTTTCTTAAAATCTTCCCCTCTTTCCGATCCATAAAAGCCCATTGTTTTATGGGGATGTACTCCGTCGCGTAAGAAAGTACAGGAGATATTTTTACTTTATAGAGGTTTATCAGAGATGAAAAATGTCTATTCCCTGTTGCGCTATAGAGTCTCAGGAGGGCCGCGACATGTATATCTGATTTCCTGGACAAATTATTCAGTTGCGTGGTGTTAGATAAGTTTTTTGAAAGGATCCTGCCGAGGTAGGGATAGTCCTTAACTTCTTCTATCTTTTCCCCTCCTAATCTCCAGGTATATTTTGCGCTTTGTTTCCTCCCCGAGAAGGCCAGCACTTTTGTTTTTTGAATGTTTGGGACTAGATAATTTTCTTTGGAGTATTTGTGTAGAATGTCAAGTGACGTTTGTAGTCCAAAGGGGGTAAGATCCAACAACACTATGTCGTCAGCATACAATAAAGCAATTATTTTTTGATCAGCAATTTTTGGAGGTAGGTTAGAGCCCAATTGCAGGTAACGGCACAGGTCGCTTAGGTAGAGGGAGAATAATATTGGGGCTAGGAGGCACCCTTGCTTTAGTCCGTTTTCAGTTTTAATTCTTTCCGTGTAACCTCTTTCTCCCCCCATTTGAACTTGACACCAAGTATTGGTGTGTAAGCTAATTATAGACTGTAGTAGTTGTTCGTTTATGCCGAGTTTCCTCAATTTTTCCCACAATGTTGGTCGGTCTACCCGGTCAAATGCTGTTGAATAATCTATGAAGGCAGCGTATACAACCTGATTTTTTTGTGTTGTATATTTGTCGATGATGGTTTGGATAACTGCGATGTTGTCAGTTACCGAATGTTTAGGCCTGAAGCCTGCTTGAAACATCGGTATCTGGCCAGTCGTGAAGGCCCATTCTTTTAGACGATGTAAGATTTCTGCTGCAAATACCTTGCCCACGGAGTCCATAGGTGCTATTTGACGAAAATTGCTTGCCCGGGTTTTGCTTCCCTTTTTATGGATCGGGATGATTATACTTCCCTGCCATGATTTTGGAACTTGGCCAGTATCTAAGATATAATTAAAAAGGGGATGTAGCAGCTGACTCCATTCTTTTGGGGCGATTTTTAGTGCTTTGATCGGAATCTGATCTGGGCCAGAGCTCCTGTTGATCTTGCTTTACGTATGTTTAATTCGACAGATGTTGCGGTGATTTTATTTAGTGGAAGTTTAACTTTTTCTTTATTGTAGACCCCACTGCTTTCTGATGGAACTATTAAGTTTGGTCTGTAAAGGTCTGTCAGAAAACTTTCCCAGGCATCCGGAGGGACCGGTATTGATTGTAGTTTCTTTTTGGATCCAGTAAGTTTTCCTATTAGGTACCAATATTTGCGCTGGTCGTTCTTGTTTGCCGCTATCTGGATATCTACCCAGTTACGATCTTGTAAGGTTTTTTTATGTCTCAGATTCTCGCGTCTTAATTGATTTTTGGTTTTATTTATTTCCTTTTTTATTTCTGGAGTGGGATTCATATATTGGGCGCGTATGTATTTGTTTAATTTTTTCTTTACTTCAGAGTTCTTATAGGTGCGCTTATTTTTATCTTTATTCTTACTGTTGCCAGCTGAATCCTTTGCTGTCATCTTAAGGATAAGAGATCTGTACTCTATTATAATGGATTCAACATTTTCGATGGGATTTTCTGAGAATATTCTCGTTAAAAGTTTTGGATGATCAATCAGGGACGTAATTTTGTCGATGGTATGAGAGTTCCAGAACATGCGTCTCTTTTCATTGTTCACCACTACATTGCTTTTTAGATATGTTATGTGACAGGCTGCAGAAGATTTAGGTAACCAATCTGTTGTCAAGTGCATTAGGGTATGATCGCTTTCTTGGCAGAACTGGTTGAGCAGATATGAAACTGTTTCTAGCAAATCATTACTTGTGATTATATAATCAATTATAGATGAAGTCCCATTTCCCCGTCTGGTATAATTTGCAGGGATATCCCCTTCCATGCTACCATTCAATATTACTCCATTGATGTTTGTCAGTGTTGATAATAACAGTTTCCCTCTTTTGTCGGTCAGTATGCCCTCCGGGAATTGTGGAGATATGATGTCCAGACCTTCTTCTGAGTGTTGTTTTGCCCATTTATTAATTTCAAAATTAGAAATTTTACTATTGAAGTCACCGACAACTAAAAAGGATGAGTGAAGATGGTTTTCTGTTATACTCTCAATCCTTTCCATGATATTTAAGAGTATTATATCATGCTTTTTACCTGGAGGAGCGTATACATTAAAGATGAGAATTGTTTTAGGGTGAGCTGTACTGTATGTTTTAACGGAGATTTTGATGCACTGGAGGTTGTCTGAGTTGGTATCTAATAATTCCTGGGCCCACAGATATTCTTCGCTTAATAGAATAGCTAAACCGCCTTTAGCATGACCTCGATGTGTGTTTATTGCCGGAATTTCGTAAACATAATAATTTTGAACAGTTGTAGGTTCGGTTGCCCATGTTTCTTGTAAAATCAAGATATCCGGCCGATTTCTAGTGGCCATGAACAATTTGTTCTTAGTTCCACCTGCGATGTTCCAGGAGGTTATTTTTATGCCAGTGCTAAACAGATTGTTGTTGAGATCTCTTGGGTTTGTTGCTATTTAGAGTCTCTGATACCCAAGCCCAAGACTTTGTGCTATTATCGTTCACAGGTATTTTAGGAGCTTGATACCAAACGGCCCGTTGACCTTTGTTCACCAGAATTTTTAGTTTTTCTTGCCCTACAGAATAGGTATCAGAGTGCATGATTGCTTGGTCTTCCAACACTTCATTATCTCTTGGAAATAGTTTCCTGTATGAATTGGAGAGTGCACTGATTTGGGCGTCATACCCAATTGGAACTGTACTGACCATTGATTCTATTCTTTCCACGACATCATAGCCTTGTTTGTATAGTATCTCCTTATCATTCAGGATGATTTCTGGGATAACAGATGACCAAAATGTTACCCTTGCTAATTTGGTGTTGTCTTTAATAGGAAAAGTTACTAAATCAAGTTCGTTGCTACTCAGTGATTGTAGAGGCTTAATATGGCGTAGTAGATGTATTATCCTTCTTCTGTTGAGTGGGGATGAGTCACTAGGAAAAAGTTCTTCGAATTGTATAATTTTGGGAGAAGACTCTTTTTCTCTTTGTTGGTTCCTGTCTAGATGTTCCATGATTTTATTATTATTAATTTGAGTTGGTTCTTCTAGAAGTCTGAAAGAGACAAATTCTTGCGCTCTTGGGTCTAGTTGTAACGACTTCTCTTCAAGGTTTTTCCTAGTTGCTGATTTTGCTATACTTTCAGATGCTGTTATTTTTCCAACTTCTTCCTCTTCAAGGTTTTGTTTTATAGCCGACTGTCGAAATTTTAGTTTGTGAGCTTTCTTTTTTTGAATCCTCCTTATTGGTTTTTTCTCCTTCTTTTCCTTCCTTCTATGTTACTTTCCAGATTCTTTTTATCTGTAGATTTTCCGTTATCTTGTGCTGATATATTAGATATGGGTATTTCCTGGTTATCTAATACAGAATTATTTACCAGTGTAATTGTTTCGCTTCTTTTTTTGAATATTGGGAAATTGTTAATTTTTTGCTGATGTTTTTCTTTGAAGAGTTTTTTTAAGGAGTATATTGTTGAATCATTTGGATGTTCCATCTTTTGTTTTTGTTGTGTTTGAGTCTTAAAAGTTTGGGTACCGAAATCACGTGTACTTTTCTTCTGTTCATTATTATGTTCTTTCGATATATCATTTTGCTCAGAACTTGCTTTCGTTGGTAAATTGTTTGCCTCTACTAAGAGGAGGTCTTTTTTCCTTTTCTTATTAACTAGATGTTTTAGTATCCCTATCTGAACATCCAGGGTTTGATCAGAATTATCAAGAATATTTCCCAGAAAAGAGAGGACAGATTCTAGAATCTCTTGCAGTGAAAACAGGGCTTTTGATATGGGTGATGTCGTATTGATAATGTTATTATTTGTTTTGAAGTTGATATTGAAAGGATCGGATGAAAGATCGGTTAAGGTGATTGGAAGAGATATTTTATCCTTATTGTTCTGGCTTGTTGCATGTTCCAAGTTTTGCAGTCCTAGAACTGATTTGTTGACATTTGAGTCGACCAATAGCGCTGAACTCCCTCCAATTTGGATAGGAGTAGAAGTTTTTAGAGTAGTCTGTTCTTGTTGAGGGTTTAGTAAATCAACTGGAGTGCAAGGTGATTTACTGTTTAGATCAGTAGCCAGAAGACACAGTTGTGATTGTTGGTTAGGAATCGTTGGAGTGCATTCTAATTCCCTTAAGATTACGGAAACGTTAGGAGAGGTTTCTCTGGCGGATGTATTCAATTCTTGAGTGTCTTTCGTTGTAAGTGTAGTAAAGTATGTGCTAATTGCCGGTGTTAACGTTATCCGACCAGGTTTAATTGCCTTGTCGGTAGATTTCCGAACAGCATTTTCTGTCCCCATTCTTTTCATAAAAATCGTACGGGACCGTAATTTTTTGAAACCCATTTATTTACCTATATACTTTAGATTGTTGTGGGTTATGGGTTCTCAGACGATAACATCAATGTAGGCTCTGATGTAAGCTGCAAGTTGACTTACCGAGTGCGGTGTTCTCTGTAGTAGTAGTCGGGATGTAAGGGGGGGGGGCCCGGCCCGTCCTCAGACGTCCCCGGACGGCCACAGATGGCCCGCCCTTTGCCCGGGCTTATCCCCGCGCTTGTTCCCGCGCGCGTCCCGCGTCGCGGGGATCGCGATGTTATTTTAAACGCTTCGTTGGGGGCGTGTCCGTGGGCGGGTCGCCTGGGGGAAGAGGAACCAGCTGATCTTCGCTAAGGTTTCTGGTCCTCGCAGTCCCCCAGGCTAGGTGCACTCGCTGTATGCGCCCCGGCCTCAACCCCTCTGACTCCAGCTGGGAGCGACAGGCAGAGCGTGCCGAGTGCAGCTCACGCTCACACCAGCGAGTCAGGGGGAGGCAGCACCACGACACGGAGAACAACAAGCGTCAGCCCCAGACAGCTAACACAGGCTTCAGACGGTGAAAGAGACTTTCCTGCACAGCAGAACAAGGTACAACAAATCAGCAGCAGTTCTGAGCTCCAGCGAGTGGCGCCCGCGAAGCGGGTGTCACGAAGCTATAGCCAACTCGTTGGGGGCGTGTCCGTGGGCGGGTCGCCTGGGGGAAGAGGAACCAGCTGATCTTCGCTAAGGTTTCTGGTCCTCGCAGTCCCCCAGGCTAGGTGCACTCGCTGTATGCGCCCCGGCCTCAACCCCTCTGACTCCAGCTGGGAGCGACAGGCAGAGCGTGCCGAGTGCAGCTCACGCTCACACCAGCGAGTCAGGGGGAGGCAGCACCACGACACGGAGAACAACAAGCGTCAGCCCCAGACAGCTAACACAGGCTTCAGACGGTGAAAGAGACTTTCCTGCACAGCAGAACAAGGTACAACAAATCAGCAGCAGTTCTGAGCTCCAGTGAGTGGCGCCCGCGAAGCGGGTGTCACGAAGCTATAGCCAACTCGTTGGGGGCGTGTCCGTGGGCGGGTCGCCTGGGGGAAGAGGAACCAGCTGATCTTCGCTAAGGTTTCTGGTCCTCGCAGTCCCCCAGGCTAGGTGCACTCGCTGTATGCGCCCCGGCCTCAACCCCTCTGACTCCAGCTGGGAGCGACAGGCAGAGCGTGCCGAGTGCAGCTCACGCTCACACCAGCGAGTCAGGGGGAGGCAGCACCACGACACGGAGAACAACAAGCGTCAGCCCCAGACAGCTAACACAGGCTTCAGACGGTGAAAGAGACCCTCTGTGTATTCTGCTGCCGTATTCTTTCTCTGGACGTCACCCAGAGGAACTTTAACAACTGCTACCTCTTCCGTCCTCTGGAAGGTTCAACCCTCGCCCCGGCTAGGCGCATATCACAGCCTGGGCACCAGATCTGGCTGCATCTACCTCTCCGAGAGTCGCCCACAGAACAGTCACTTTTCCCAATTAGTTGTCTATAGGAAAAACCCCAGACAATGCATCAGAGGCCATGCAGGAAGTCCATTTTCAGAGCCATTCGCACTCTCATAGCGGAGCCCACACGGATCACGTCCACACGGCCATCTTGGTTGGCCACGTCTTGAACGTTGTTTGCATCCTATACTACACAGCTGGAAATACTATAAACCTCATCCGATACATGTCAATGTAACTTGCTATGTTGTGTGTCAGCAGTTGCAGAACCGCTTCAGCCTCTGTGCTAGTCATTCGCACATCCCCCTGTTTTTTATGATTTATGTAAATGAACTGCAGCAACTTGATTGGAAATGCCTTTGGATGGTTTCACTGAATTATTATTCTGACGCACTGTATTTCCATCTGGACAGTTTCAGTCAGAAAAGGCACAGTTGCGAGTTAAACTATGAACTACAGCTTGCCTAGGGTTAGTGATCAAATGAGGAAAAGCATGGAATACCTTCCTGACGAGGTCGATGGTCTTTAAGAATGCCATTTCAGGCTGGCCTGAGGAATGCCATGAGAATGGCACGATTTGTGTGCAAATATGTTACACTGTTGGTAAAGAACTATGGCCATCTAAATATATGAAGCAGCTTTGGAAGTGCCTGCAGTTTCTCAGCATAACTAATGCCCATTTCTTCACTTCTTAATTTTTGGCAGAACATAAAGTGTTGAAATCATTTTAGGGATGTGAGTATATCAGTATGTGCTTTTGATCTGGTTCAGCATTAAGGAGATTCCCACTTGGCATGTCACATTGGTTCTCGAGATTTTCCTCTTGGACAAATATAATCATTTGTTGTGAGGCTAGACGAGCTTGCGTTGACTTCAAACCAAGACTTGCTCTTCAAAATCTTATTTGGAAATGCCACCAATGTACAGCTCTGCGCCTTTGCTGAAAAATGTTCTAACACACAAACTAACTGTTTAGCTTTAATTGTATTGATGGAGCTTCTTTTAAAGGCTGGGGGTTGATGGAGGGTATTTTTTGTTGCTAAACTATGTAATTGACTACTCAAGTTAGCATTAAAAGCGTAACCCACATCTGTACAGCTGGACTTTTAATAAAATATTTTGTTGTTTGTTGTAGACTCCTCATTCTTCAATCAGTTAATTTAATGATTTAAGTCATCTAATGTCCGTGTTTTGATTGACGCTGAAAATCGAGGTAACTGCTGCCAAATCTTTTTACCTTGTCTTTGCACTTAATGTCTCAGCATCTTTATACAGTTGTGGAATTAGTTTTGTCTTGATTGTTGCAAGCTGCGTATGAAGAACTACAAGTACAAATCATCAGTCCGCTACATTGGATGCAGAATAGAGCTGCCTGATCCCTTCTTTTGTGACTAAAGCACCTATCACCCCAAATGCTATTGCATCCAGTCAGATTTAGTTTAAAGCTTCTCCCTACAAGCTAGCGATAAGTGGCTGATTTGGTTTAAAGTCTTTTTTCCCATGGTTTTTGTCCTGCAGGACAGTACTATGAATTGCCTTGCAGGTAAGAACCACATGGCCATTTGTTCTTGTACTTTATCAGGCAGTATTTTAACACGCTGATACTTTTTTTATCACATAATTATGCCATATAAAAATAATTTACGGGTAATGTGATGTGTAAGGGTTCAGGGTGGCATGGGTTTTATAGGGGTTTTTGGTGTTCGGGGGGGGGGGGGGGAGTAAAAGTATTAACGTGGTTGTTAGGACTCAGAACTGAGTAATCTGGGATGTGGATATCTTCTAGCCAGGTGTCCAGTTTATATGGCTTGGGTCAAGGTCAATCATGTTAATTTTAACTACTACACATATCCACTGCAACACAAATATGTCCAGTTTGTCACAGTATTCCTCTGTGAAAGAGGATTGTTTGCAAGTTTTGTTAGCTGTATTTCAGTTGTTTAAACGTCTACATATGTTTCACTTGCCCAAATAATTTACCATTGGGATGAGCGCCTCGAGGAAGTGCAATGACCTCTGAGCCCAGCTTGCATCACTGATTGAGTCTTCTTGTTATGACCCAAGGATTCTGCCTTACTGTATACAAATACACTAAATAGACTAAAAGCAAGATTACCATTTGTTTAGTTTCAAAATAAATCCACTCAAAAAAGTTGATGTAGATAAGAAACTGGCTAAACAATTGTGTAATTGTATCTTTTCTTTAAGGCGTCATTCAGTAACATGTAGCTGATGTATACTAGTGTAAAAAAATGATGCAGATTGAATGTAAACAGCATGAAAATAATTTGGAGCCAAACTTTCAAAAGCAAAAAAAAAGTCAGAGCTTTTGAAGATATAGGTCCTGGCATTGGTGCTGATTTACGAATTTCAGGAATTCACAGGAGTTTACAGAAGTATGTTTGGATACCGTATTCCTAGGCAATTTTATAAATTCAATTTTCACATAACAAATAATCACTTTTGCTCATGTGAAAATCTGCGTCGCTATTGCTAATTTACACTACCTTTCTTCCTAAATTGTAAATGTTTACTCATCCCCTTGTTAGGAATAAAATGTCATCCTTTTCCAGTGTGGAAAGTGATTGGAGAGAAGTTGGTGAATACCCTTAAATATTTGTTTGCTACTGTACACATGCTTACAGGGTATGTCAACCCCGGAACTACTGCTTCCCACTTGCGTTGAACCCCTTGAGTGGATTTTCAGAAAGCTGGAAAAATTGGAGTCTTGCTAGAATTCAAACCATGAAATATGAGCCCCAGCATTATCCAAGAGGCTGTTTTAAGAGCTGTAACATAATGGTATCAGTGTCCTAGCCCCAGTGACATAGCCCAAAAAGAGACCAGAGAAAAATGAATGTGGCTTATGTGATGTATTGTGTTGCTCATTGAAAGGTCTTTTTAAAGATATTTTTTTGCCAATAATTTATGATGTCATGTTTAATCTAGTAGAAATAATAGAAATAGTGCTAACAAAATAATTAAAATAATACAATTCGATTTTACTACAATTCAATTTACTTTGGATTCCAAGGTTACATGAACTATGGTAATGTTTTATGCCTGTGGTCTGCTCCTATATTTGCTAATCTCATAAATTCAGGGATGAGAGGACAAAATCCTTAAAAGCGTTTGTATTTCCTACATCAACCAAAGCAGTGCAGCAAATATGTCAGAAAACAGTGTTTGCAAGCTCCATGTACAATTTCCTTGGCTGGGGTTTTTAATGGCGAGTCGACCTTGTAGTTTCCTGATTACACCTTAACCGTGCCATAAAACCGAAAGGCTTAATTGGTTTACCCTAACAGTTATGGCCAATAAAGAGGGAGGGCAACTCAAATGGTCAGAGAAAAGTACAAGGACTCAGTCAGAATGAGCTATCATTTTAAAATTTAGGGAATAGAAACATTATATATGAGATATTTACACAAAAACAGGAACACTTCTTAACTAGCTCGTTGGTTACTCATCGAACAGGTTGCGAGAAGGACTTGCTTCAAGCCACTGGATGGTCACTGTAAAGCTCCGCCTACCACCAACTGCACTCCTAGGTGCTGGAGCGCATCTGTATAGTAAGCGTTTTGTGGTTTAGAAACAGCGCACAGTATATCAGCAATTACATGGTTTGTTATGTTGCAGAATTGCAGGTTAAAAGCAAATGATCAGTAAAAGCCAGCCAGGCGGATAGCTCAGTGGATTGAGTGCTGAAGCAGGCATGTGTGTCTAACATGCTAGCCACTAGTATGAATTGCACTAAGGCAGGCAGTACCTTTTTATTCTGAAGAGGTAAGCAAAATATAATAATTTTACTAGGTAATTTTGGCAGCGCTCGTTAAAGCAAATGAACACATTAAATATTGTGTTTTGCTCTCCATCAAATAGTAAATTTAATTTGGGATGCCTTTTTCATGATGCCCTGTGTGAGAAGTTGGCCCGATATGCAACGTTCGCTATTCTAGCGACCGCTATGTATCGTTCCAATGACCCTTATGGTGTTTGGTTGTAAGTCAACCTATAGACCAGCTATCCTAGTAGCGTGGATACGAGCAGTCTAAGGCTAAAGACTCGAGAGGGCGTGTTAAGCCAGCTGTTTACCACACATGTACCCCTTGAACACCCAGTGAAAGGACACCACACAAGTGTTATGAAAATAAACAGGATATTTATTAAGATTCACAACAGCCCTGTGCTCTTTATGAGGACAGGGTACTAAGCACAAACCAAATCTCTTAGGAAAATACTTCAAGTGCACAATTAAAACAAGTGTCCGAGGACACGGAAAGTTTAAGGTCTCGGGCGGACCCGATAAGGCAAGTCGGAAGCGAGGGACTCTGGACCCTAGAGTAAAGAGGCTATGCAGGCACCGAAATGCCGAGTTACCTAGCCACGAGGGCTGCGGCTGCACAAGTCTTACAGGCGTCGGGGTCTTCGCTGACGAGCCAGGAGCCGGAAGAAAAGGAGTTGCTGGCCGGCGACCAGTGATGAATAGTTCGTAGAGATCCAAGCCTGGATCAGAGATTGATGATACCTGAAAGCAGAGGGGACCAAGTTCGTACTACTAGCCAGTAGTCAGAGGGTACCAGGAAGGCACCGGTTGGCCGTCACCTCGACCAGGTGAGTGGGCGACGCTAGGCTCTGCAGTCTCACGGACCAGGAGGCGTTTGTCGGCGACCACGGTGGAGGTGCGAGCTGTCCCACGAAGGATGATGCTGTCGGCGTCGCTGGGCCCAGGATGGGGCAACAAGCCTTGGCAGATCTCAGGGCCACGTGGTGGGCCTAAGATGGCGTCGTGAGTGGACCAGGAGGGCCCGGGGTGCTTCTCGCAAAGATGGAAGCAAGGGCCAGTCTGGAGCAACCAGACTAGCAGTGTTGATTGTCGGATGTCGTCACAGAAGGGCACAAGCCAGCGGCTAGTGACCAGACAACGTGCTGAGCAGCGAGCAGAAGGGCCCCACGCAGATCGTGGAGATGCTGGGAGACTGCACTTCGGTGCTGGAGCGGCTCAGGGTCGGGGCTTCTCGGACCCCAGAGCACTCACGAGAGAATTGCTTCGGTGGTCGTGCTGGTTAAGAGCGTGCAGGTTCTGATGATGGCCGGTCCCTCGAGGTCTCGTCGCACCCACAGATCACAGCTGAGCTGATGACGTGGGTAGAGGTCAGAGGTGCCAGGGAAGCCGGTTCTCGTCGAGCTGGGCCGTCGGATTCCTTGAGGAAGGACTTACAGCAAACCGCAGAGTTCTTAGATGGTGCCCGCTGATGCAGGGTGACTACTCCTTAGTCACAAGGGAGAAATCTTGAGAAGAGTCTTGAGTGTCCTTTCGTAGAAAGTAGTTCTTGATTCAAAGATGATCTAATTTGGAAGGGTCCCCGCTCCGGC
Organism: Lissotriton vulgaris; assembly: GCF_964263255.1. NCBI lineage: Eukaryota > Metazoa > Chordata > Amphibia > Caudata > Salamandridae > Lissotriton > Lissotriton vulgaris. The sequence continues at coordinate 857,343,658 of NC_141689.1, forward strand.
CTTTATCCTAAAGAAAGGGGTGGGTACATGACTAGGTCCTGCCCTAAGGGTGGGACCAGGAAGGGGGGTAGTTACACCCCTCTCCCCTGCCGGACTTTCCCCAGGCCAGGGCTGGCGCCCCTGGAACTGGTTCTGACCGGCAGATGCGTAGTGAGCACCGGGGTGCCACTCCGCAGTCACCTTCTCGCAAAAGCCCTACCTACCCAGAATACACAAACCCTGTCTGGGACGGTGCGAACACCGCCCTCGACAGGAAACCCTTTGTCCAAGCTCTCCCTGCTGGAAGGACTCCCAGCAGCAGGAGGTCAGACTCGTGTCTGTGGTGGCAGCATCCATTTTGTGGAGCTGAGGCTTTAGTTAACTTTAACCGGGGTTCACAGTTACGTACATGTCGTGTCCCTCTAGAAGGGCGGAATGCTAACCTCGTCGCCAGAGTTGGTGAGAGGGCAGCACCCCGATTCGTATGACACCTTACTCGACATGTCTTGATAACGCGACACCGAAGTTACCGATGTGGTACGCGTTATCATGGAACAGCCATTGGGTCTTGATTCCGCAAGCTGCAACCGGGCTCGGCTCGGGCCAGAACCTAGTTCACACGAGCCCACGCACTCTGCCTTCAGGATTGTCAAGGCCTGCCATAGGAGTGACTGATGGGAACTCGGGTGTCCATGGTATGGTTAGATATAGGGCTACTATATCTAAAGCAAAGTGTGATTACACGACTTCGCCCCAGCTGTCATGCAGCCAGTTGTGTCAAATTTAGGAGGCCAGCCAGGGGTGGCATAATACATGCTGCAGCCCCTGGCGGCCCTGGGTACACCTATGCCCTGCGTTACGGGGTCTGATAAGGTGGCCCAGTACCAATTGGTAAATGCACCTAGGGTACATATCGTAATTTAGAAAGAGAACAGCCAGGCTGTGGGTCTGATTGGCAGGCCCACAGCCAGAGAAAGTCGTAAACCAGTGAAACAAAAGCGAAAAATCTGGGTGATCATAGGATTGCAGACCCTACTCTCCTACACCCTGGTTACACAAAGGAGTAACAGTGCATCAGCTGCGGGCACTTTGCTGCTGCTTCCTCCTGGGGAACACTTACCATCTTGCCATACTGTGCTTAAACACATTGACAAAGCCAATAGGTCTCACATTGCCAAGACCAATTGGATTTGCCAGTGCTTCTTCTTAATTCTCATCAGTAACATCCAACTGCACATTTACAGTGGTATTCACTATACAACATTAACAGCAGATTAGCTTTAGCCATGCCAACCTGTTTGCCCTGAGCAGCTTCCACATTGTCTAATTCATTCGAAGATCAATATGAGAAGTTATCAAAATACTCAGTACAGCTTCCCCAGCCCCACCCCCTCCCCCCCAAATCAAGTTAAACTATTCGTTGGATCAATTAGTCTAATAGTTCTTCCCATTCAGCAAGATCTACCATCACTTTGTCGTCTTTCGGTGAGCCCTTAATATGCAGTTCATTCACCATGGTTCACTTTATCAAGTCCTCCTTTTTCCGCAAGGCAAGGCCCATGTGCTCGCTCAGTAAATTGCTATGTGCCTTTTAAACAGTTCCCAAAGATAACATGCATAATTTCATTTTATAACCCTTTCTGCTAGGATATATTCTCAGTAAGCTTTGCCTAATAACTTTTTTGAACAGTGCACCTGTAGTCCTTTTTAAACTGTCCACCATGTCCTCTCCGAACCCAGCATTCGAGTACAGCTCCACATAATGTGCTGAAGGTCCATGCCCAGCAAACTGCTCTTACTTAGGGCAAACTGTCTCCCATGGTAAATTAATGCCACCTTCTAGAAGGTAGAATATGCTTTATTTAAGAAATGTTATTGTATTGGTTTAAATTGTGCTTTGGAGGCGATGTGATTGACCTGCTCACACTTCTTCCTCCATTCAGACTGTCAGTGGTTCTGGTCTGTCCTCAGTCCATTTCCCATAGGCCTTTAGATTACACTATCATTTCAATGGTGGACTTCATCAGGCATTTGATCTCTGACCTGCGTATATCCAGGGCATAGTCTATACCTCTTTTAATTCTTGTTGTCGTTAGAAGTTCCGGTAGAACAACTGAACATTGAACCTTAAATTGACAACATGTGCTTTTCTTTTTTGGGGGTTGTTTTTGTGTCCTCTGCACAGAATTTATTGATTGACCTTGTAAAGGTAAGTACAGGTAAGCTTCATATGTTTTCAGAAGCAAAGCATGTCGCTCTCAAATCATGCTTTATTGGGATATTCTCGGCAATCGGGAGACAGCATTCTACAAACATGCACCTGAATGCTTTAAGCAGGTTCACTGTTGCAGTTGTTGTTTTTTTTTTAACTACAAGTTCAGACTAGCACGTGTTTTATGGCTGCAGCTAGGTATAATGCTGTCAAAGTTGGTTAGATATTACTATAGGGCATATATCGCAAAACAACTAGACATCAAGGATAACGTTGGCAGTGTTTTGGCATGGTGGACTAATATGACCCAAGTGTTAATGCATCATGTGAGGACACTGGAATCCTGACTCTGCATTTATCAAGAATTTATAAGTTGGTTGAGATGTGTTACAGGGAGTTGTAGTTTCAGCAGATTTCTGCAGGCCTCAAAGTAAAAAGTTATTGAAAGAAGTGGAACTCCTTGTGCCCCGCTGTCTTCCAGAGTATGTTGGATGTTCCCTGGAGTCCGAAATGAAGTGATTCGTGGAGTATATCCACACTGGTAATGCACATGGTGTTGGGTCACCTCCTGCTCAAAAAGTTCAAGACAGTGTATGTCAATATGCAATAAGATTTTATCATTGAGCAGACTTCCAGGGTCCATGATGTACAATATTTGTATTTCTCCAAAAATGTAAATATCCACTGGACTTTTTACGCAAGTTTCTTGTCCCTATAAGTGCTTCTACAACAAAGTGACTTGTCATCACTTGCACCCACCTTTTCGATATGAAAGGAGTATTATTGAACACGTTAGATTTCCCTTTGCCACCAATTGTAGATCAATGTAATTTATGAATTGCAAAACTGTACCTAGTTAGATCTAGGAGTAGCCTTATATTTGAGATTTTATTACTACAGTGAAATGCTCTCAATTGAGGTGCTCTACTGGTCCTTGGGGCCAGGTTGGTGCTGTATGAAATACCTGAAATGTTTCTGAGAAAGAAGGGTCCTTAATGTTTCAGTATTGTATTTATTTCCATTTCTAGCACTCAGTTGGGATTGCGGAATCCCCAAAACACTCAATTCGATATAGCTTAATCATCGGCTAACTTGAGATTTGCTTTATGCGATGTACCAGACTTTAGCTGGTGTTCATGTGCCAGTTTTAGAGTTTGTTATTGTAGAGTGGAAAGAAGCTTTTTGCAAGTAGACGTTCATTTGACACCTGTGCCTTCCATCTGCTATAGGTCATATATTTGAAGAAACTACCTGAAGATGTGTACAAGCTTCTGTTGGTTGTTAGCCCATCCTATCTTCCATTCAGGTAATTATAAAACCAGATAATTGACAACTCATTTAATTTAAAACACAACTGATTGTCTTAGTCTTTCTTGTTTTTTCTCATCGAACATACTCTACAACTTACATTTGAAACTTCTATAACAATGTTGGCAAATGCCGCTTTAAAAACTGTACATCGAATTTTGCATACTTGATGTATTTCAGTGTATTCATTCACACTATTAATCATTTAAAGTGGGATGTGCAAACCTGTAATGGAGAAGTCCAGACCCTTTTCACACTGAACAGAGTAATCAATTATAAAGCTCAACTGACCCTTCTGCGCCTTTATCACCCCTCTTTCCTATCCCTCCCAACTCTGCTGTGCGCCTTACCAGAGACCCGAGGCTGAGTTTCTTTTCCTCATTCTGATAGAAAAATCCAGATTTTGCACACCTTTCACTGTTCACTGGTTGAATGCCTTTTCTTGGACTTGTGATTTATTTTAAGATGTTTTCATTCATTCCTGGTTTACTGCTCATATCACAGAGGAAAATAAGCAGTCTCAGCAGTTCTCAAAATGGGTCCTTCACTGGTTATGCTTGTAAGGCTTGTCGTTTCAGCATTCCGTATATACATGCCCCTGTGTGATATTTTGTTCTCCGCATTGCTTCTTTGTTACTTCATCTCCACGGCATTCTTTGAGATGCTTCCCAAACTTAAAAGACACTGGAAATCATAGTTCGAAACTTGTTAATTTCTTTTATGTTACTCTCTTTGACATTCTAAAATCCAGGTCTCTACCAGTACCCTAAAGGCCAGATTTTCTTGACCTGAATGCGCATCTTGGTTCTCAATTTTCTGATCCCGGGCTGTGGCATTAGCTCAGAAGGACCATTAAGAGTGGCAGAAAAAGCCGGGCCAGGTAGACTGCTCTAGTTCCACTATTCTGTGCCAGAGTCACTGGAGCAGCTACAGAAAGGTTCACTTGATCATATCCTATGTGAGTAGGAAATTTCATGGCCAACAAGCACATGCGAATTGGTCTTCTGCATCTACCCAAGACTTTTCAGATCAGTTGTCTCAGAGCTCTTACAGTAAATACAATAGGGTCACCAAATAATCACCCATGAGAATTTTTGTCCTGAATTCTGACCTTCGGCCCCGAATTTTTGTCCTGAATTTTTGCACTCACTGTCCTGAATTTGCACCCATGCCAGTTGGTCATCCTAGCCCCTAGGCTCGTAAGTCGCGCTTTACAAATTCCAATTACATACCAAGTCAGAACAGTGCCATGTCACTCTCTTATGTGTATTCAGCAACATTCTGTATTTTTAGGGCTCGCCTGGTGTGGCAGTGCGAAGCGCTGCCGCCAGTGAGTCTTATTGTCGTTGTCTTCCCTCCCCAAGTGGCACAGACCAGTGCATGAGCAGACACCGGTCTGTGAACGCGCGAGCTGCAGGGAACGTGCACGCTCACGGCTTCACGCACCTGCCCTCCCGCGTCTCTTCCAAGGCGCGCTCCAGGCCGACAACATATTGGCAACATTTGGACATTTCCCAGAGTGCAGCGGATTGGCATGGCGGAGAGCAATGCCTGCGAAGTTTGACGAAGAAGGGGTGTTTGAGGTGGGTGGCAGCTCCATGTTCAATGCACTAGCACTCTGCAGTGAAAACGGACGGCAGAGCAGGTATCGGCCTGGGCCAAATCTGACCATCAGGGGGAATGATTCAGGTGTTGTAGGGCTGGCGTGCTTGTGAAGGATGGTGTAGCCTGTAAACCTAAGGCCTTTGGATAGCAGAGAAAATGGTCATTGGTTTGCAAAGGGGATGAGGTGTAATACACTACAAAGGGGATGAGGCATGAGTCTTAATTTGTAAAATTGGGTCTGCACCTGTGGCATTGGTATTGGTGCGAGGGGCAGCCGCTCGTACTTAGGCAGTAGTGCTGGAGGTAATACTGCTAGAGCTGAGGGTTTTTTCCGGGATAGCAGAGTCGGCGATACCTGGGGCGGTGGAACTGAGAGGTGCAGACCGGGGTAGCAAAGCTGAGGGCTGCAGAGCTGTGCTTTCAGTAAAGAGTAGCAAAGCATGCATATACTCTGGGACAGAGGCGCAGGTGCTGCTGGAGTTCCTAAGGTGAATGAGCATTAAAAATCACAGGCAATTTTGTGTGTTATCTTGTCATTCAGTCTAGTATTCTTACACATGACTGCTTATTCTTTAAATTGTGTTTATTTTCTTTTATCTTACTGTAAAATGTGAGTGACCTACATGACAATTTTGCTGGGGTAACAAACGCTACATAAATGCAAACCTTTTTTCCCTCTTCTATCCTTCCGCTGTCCTTCTCAATCCAAATAACTGACTACTATCCACAACTCAAATTACTTTCATATTTCACTACACTAATTCACCACTAATCCTTATGGTTTCCGGAGTAGCTTGCTACTCTCCAAGAAAGTGCTTCAACACCGCATTAGGGGTAACAAGCCCTATATAAATGCTAGCCTTTCCCCCCCTTTTATCCCTCTGCTATCCTTCTGAATCCAAATAAATGACTAACCTATCCTCCACTCAAATTACTTTCATATTTCACTATTTTAACTCCACACTATACCTTTATGGGTTCCGGGGTAGCGTGGTACTCGCCTAAAAAGCGCTTTGACGAACCAGTCAGGGGTAGTAGTGCTATATAAATGCAATTACAATACAATACCCGAAGGTATTGGATTGCTTTACATGAAACTCCAGTTACGTTACACAAGGGCACATTCAGGCACAGGGAGATTGTGATTGGCAGGCAGGGCTGCTTGGGAGGAGTGCTTGAGGCAGACTGGCACGATTTTTTTTTATGTATGGCGCCACTCTAACTCCTTTGGAGACCTCATGTCCAGACCTTCTTCATGACAGTTGAACCCCCTCTAATTCTCAGACGTGATCAGCATGGGACTTGCCTCAATTTGGGACCTTCAGGCCACCACTTTAGATCATCAGCGCGCAACTTAGCCTCCCCAAGTTGATGCGCATAAACTTATTTTTATTCATTGCTTCTCTTTTCCACCTCGTTGTTCACGTCTCACGTTCCTGACTTATATTTGAAAACTAAATTGTGTCCCGTATATCGTGTAGAATCTGCATTCAGGACCTCGACACTGTAACTGTGACCAAAAGAAACAAGCATTAAAAATATAATAGGTCTCGCCTTTCATTAAGTTAAAGCCATTTACTTTGCTATACAATACCATTAGCAAAGCAAATGGCTTTCACTTAATCAAAGGCGAGACCTATTGCATTTTCAATGCTTGTTTGACTTGGTGTAAATCTGTTCAGTAGTTCTTGAGAAATTAAGGTTAAATTGTATTGCTTGATGGTTGGATCCGTGAGACACTCTGGCGGAAGCACCAATTCAAAAATAAACGTTCTGATTGGCCCAGGGAGCTGTATTTCCCTTGGGCCATCTTGCTCTTGTGGGAGTCAGACTCCAGTAAGAGTGAACGATCTGATTGGCTACCAGCATGAGAAAAATGTTGTTGGAAACGATTACAAGACTCTGCACTTAATTCCCGGTCCTGAACATTTAAAAAAAATATATATATATATCTAAGGGGGGAGGTTAGAGACCCCCTGACCCCCTAGGTCCCATGGGGGGTACCCCCTGCAGGGCCAAAAACGAAAACACATAGGAAAACATTTCCACGATCCTGTGGAAGTCTTGGGGGATCGTAAAAAAATAAAATATGGCAGCCGAGGCCATATTGCGTTCATAATGAGGGAGGCATGCACCTCCCCTCCCAGAGCCATCAGAGGCTCCAGAGAGCCCACCCCTAGGGCCAAACGATTTCAAAATTGGGGGGGGGGCTGCGTGCCCCCCCTCCCCCCCCCACCCCCCACCCCGTGCCCCAGAGCCTCTTAAGACCCCAGCTACCCCATCTTCTTTGGTGCCAGCTCACATGCTATGACCTGAGGAGCCAACCCACAAGACATAGCGGGTTCCCTGCCTACGCGGACTGAGAAACCCGTGTTATTTTGAATCTCCTGCAAAGTGGGAGCAAACACAAAGTCTGCTCCCTGCTGGCAGGACCTTTAAAAATGCTCATCAGACTTTTGATCTGTTTCCCTGCCTGCACTGACAGATCAAAATATTGCTCCCCCTGGAGGCAGCAGCATCAGTAGCTGCTTCCTCTGGGTGGGATCAATGCTAGCTCCCGCTGCATAATGGGAGACTGCTGGGGCTGCGGTGGCCTTGGGGCTCCCCCTTGTGACACCTAACAAATGCATGGTGGTACCCTGGGTGGACACCCACCTTGATTATTGCAGGCCCCAGGTGCTGATGTCCCCGGGGCCAAAAAAGGCTTGGGGAGGGGCCCGTTTGAACCCCCTCCACATTTTGTAAAGTTTCAGCCCTGGAGCATGGGTTTCCCAGGGCCCAACAACACGGGGGCTTGGGAGTTGACACATGGCCCCCTCCCCTTTCATCTAAAGAACATTTTTTAAAAAGGGCATGGGGATGAAGTCCCCTGGTTCTAACAAGGCTCGGAAGTGGGGATCAGGCAACCCCCTCCCCTTTATTTTAAGTAGCAGCCCTGGGTTTGATGATGCCTAATAAGGCTCAGTGGGGAAGAAACGCAGCCCACCTCTCTTTAAAAATACCTGGGGGGTGGGCCCCTAAGGCCTAATAAGGCTCGGGTAAGGGGCACATGGACCCCTCACTTCTTCAAAAAAAAAAAAGTAAAGTCCTGTGGCCAATTCCACGCTGTGCGAGGCAGGGGGTTGGCTTTACATATGGAAATAAAATATTACTTTACAAACCCTAGAAATTCACTGAAGAAAATCAAAGGTTAAAGTAATGTTATAGTTGGGTGAATTTGTCAGAGACTACATCAATGTTTTGAACTTAAAAAAAAAAACACAAAAATTCACCAGTTAACTATATCTTGCGCCCCCATGCACTGCTTATGTCCTAACATATTGCATCACTCATGACATGTTCGATTACATAATTTGTGAAATCAATGTTGACATCATCCAATGAGTGTTTGTTTATTTTACAGTTTACATAGTGACTGCTAGCTACCATATACATTTTCTACCTAATTTTTTACATCCTGTGCCCAGCTAGTGGGTGTAAGTGTTAATAAAACGCATGTGCTTCTAATTCATCATAGGTGTTTAAATGTATTGAACACTGTGAAAAAAGTGCCTGTTTTGATATGGTTAGCCCCCCACCGTTTTGCCTGAAAATGATGTGGTTTCAGTTGTAGTCCACAGGGTCCCTGTGTGAGAAAGTGCCCTCTTTCTGCATGGTTGCCCCCAGGTTTTGCTGATGTGCTTTTTCTGAGTGTGCCCTGGGCTCCTGCTAACCAGGTACCCAAGGCCAATGTTCTTTCCCTAAAACTGCATTGAAGCCTAAACCCAATTGGCATTTCTGGCCACAGGTCAGCCCTGGTAAATGGTACCACAGATACCCATGGAACTGTGACCAGAGAAGGCCTCTAAGATCTGCAGGACTTATTGTGCCACCCTTAGAGGTCCTGTACCTTCACACTCGCACACTGCCTTTGCAGGCTGCGTGTTTTGGTGCAGAACAAAGTGAAGAGTCAACATGGCACACATCCCTGTGTGCCATGCCTCCAACCCACTGCCCTGGGATAGTTCAGTGACCCCTCTAGCTGGGTGCACTATACCAGTGGTGAGGATACAGGTGCATGAGCCCTGGACCCCTTCAGTGTCTAAGTCCTTTCCTAGACATTGTAAGTGCAGTGCTGCCATTATGAGCATATATTACTGGGAGTTTGTCATTACGAATTCCACAGCACCAAAATGGCTACACTGAAAACTGAGAAGTTTGGTATCAAATGTCTTGGCACTCAAAACTCACACTGATGCCAGTGTCGGATTTAATGAGAAATGCACACAGAGGGGGCATCTTAGAGAAAACTAACCTACCACTAGTGTCCAGGCTGAGTCGCTGCTTTCAGCTGCTACCGCCAGACATGGTTCTGGACCCTAGGCCGAGAGCCTGCTGAACTCTGGGGCATGAAACAATGCACATCATGGGATGAGGTGCCAAACCTTCTCCCCCAGGATGGGCAGGGTCTACGAAGGGGAAGCTTTAACGGCTTACTGCCTTTGTGAGCGTCCCCAGGTTACTTGTTGCTTTCAGCAACTGGTCCCCACTGGTTCTGACCCCCACTTTAGGCGGAGAACTGGTGGGAAAAAAACAAGTGAGGAAGAGAGGTGTGCCCACCTCTGCCAACTCCACCCCTCAGGTGGGGGGAGGCGAGGTGAAGCACAACTCCCAGTCCCCGCCATCTTGCAGATGGGGGGACTCAGTCAACGAGGGAAATGCTTATGCCCCCCTCCTACTGGAGGGTGGCGTAATAGGGGGTGTAACCACCCCAGGGAAGGGACTCATTGGTCCCAACCTTTTACCTACTTGTAACACCCCAAAATCTAGTATTTAGGGGCACCCCTGAACCTTGCTTCCTCAGACAAGAAGAAACTACAAGAAAAGAAGAATGAGGACCAAACACCCGTGCAGAAGCTAACAAGAGGAAGACGCTCACTGACTTGGTCCCAGCCCTACCAGTCTGTCTCCACCTCAATTCTGGTCCTGCGAAATCCCAGTTTGTCCTCCAGCCAGCAACCTCGAAAACCCCAGAGGAGCTGCCTGCCTTCAACTACAAAGACTGTGTCTCTCATGAACTCCGGATTTGTTAATCACCAACCTCTGGCCACAGCCGGCAACCGCGAATCCACACCGCTCTTCACCTGCCGTCCACAGCCCCAGCTCGAGTGGGAAAACACCATGAGGAGGTCTCTGGGGCGATCCTGACCTGAGATCCGGCGACTCATGACCTGACTTGAAGCCTTCAGCCGACGCCTGCAGCCTCAAGCCAGAAGCTGGTAAGAAGATCTGACCCTAAAAGGTACACCTGTATCAGACGCCCCACAGCCTGGGGTGGCCCAACTGATGGTGCCTATCTAACCCCCACAATCCCAACTTACCTCTCAAAGTGGTGGTCGGACCCAGAAGACCTTCATCCCGAGCCTGCAGTGCCTTTGCAAACTGGAGGTTTCCCATTGCAAACAGGGCGCCCAACGTCAAATCACCCTGCACCCAGCTGCCCTAGTGCCAACTGAGGGTGCACCTTTAGTGCTACTTTGTTTCCCCATTTGCCCTGAGCTAAAGTCCAGGAGCTTTACTCCCACATTCAAGTGGCCTGCTTGTCAGCAGCCACCAACTGGAGGCCCCCCACCCACCATTGGATAACATTAGGCCTCAGCACTCTGCACTCAGGCGCCCTATTGCCCCTGAAACAAGAGTGCATCCTGGGGGACCCCAGAGTTTACCCCAGAACCTCAACTCCCACTACTGAATACTTAACCTAAACCCGATAACAATATTTCTCTCCATAGGATAACATTGACTGTTTTTCTGGGAAAAGTTTGTAAGTGTTGAGTTTGAAAACCTAAAGAAATTCTTTAATATTGTACTAACAAAACGATTTTACTTACCTGTTTACAGGAAATGTCCCAGTGTAGTATACAGGTATACTACACTGTGTAAGAAAAGAAATCTCAAAAATAACTAACCTGCAATTTTACTCAAAATCCTATACAAAGTATATGTACGGTATTCTGAAAAGCATTGCATTATCGGTAACACTACTGTAATGAAATCAAAGTACGATTGCAATCCAAACTGTTACAATCTGTATATTTCTGCAAAATTCTTATCACTTACCTGTGCCAGGCTTGCTTGGTTCTAGGAAATAAAATAACTAAAAGAATATTTTTATACAAAAACAATTGGTCTGAAGTTCAGTCTTTGTGTGTGAAATAATTTGCTGATTGAGTGTGTACAACAAATGCTTCGAAGCAAACACAAGGAGATGATGGTCGGAGCACTGAAACTTGTCAGACACTCATCCCCAGTCACAGATCAGGGTTGAATCCATCATCATTCTTTAGCTCACTTCGCCACCTCATTTCAGACCAAGGTATATGCAAATCAGTCTTGACCCTCTGCCTCATGGGAACAGTCCAGCCAGAATTGCTAAGCCAGGTCTTCCCTGAACCGGAAACAAGCATCCTGGGACCAGTTTCTGGGTAACACCCTTCATCAGCCAGGCTAGCTTGAATCCAGTGGCAAAGTGAGCAAGTGACTTATGTCTGGGCATACCCTGCCAACTTACGGCGAACAAAGCGACCACAAGGAGATGATGGATGGAGCACTGAACTTTTCAGACACTCACCCCCAGTCACAGATATGGGTTGAATCCATCATCATTTTTTAGCTCACTTTGCCACCTCAGTTTAGACCCATCTATATCCCCAGGTGCCCCGTCATTGCTAGGTCCTGATGAGACCCCACATTGTTAAGTGAGTCGAAACGTCATCGACTAAGTGAAGCAAACCCTTGTCAGACATTATAACTGTATTAGTAGACAGCGAACACATATTATGTTTTGATTTAATGGTCGCTCTTGTACATCTTTGATGAAAGCTTGTGTTCGAGGCATATGAGCTGAAGATCTTAACACTGTGCATTAGATCGCCCCCTGGTAATGGGCTCGGATGATTGCATGTTGTCGTCTCGGAAGAAGTCTTTGTCTCAAGATAGGTGACTCCTCCCTTGGATGATGCGCATGGGCATCAGCTCCATCCTTAGATTGTTTTTTCCCGCCACTGGGTTCGGATGAACTTTTTGCGCTCCGAAATCTACTTTTCAAGTACTTCAACACGTAAAAATGTATTTAAACTTCAGCAAACTACTTTCGATATCGACAAACATCGTCTCGACTCCATCAGCTCGAGTCCGTTCGTCGACGTGGGCCATAGGGCCTATCCACGCCGTGGGGCCTACACCTCATGGAAAGGACGCCATTCAAAAGATGCCCCAACTGTGGAGCAAAGTTCCCACACAGTGACCATCACAAGGTGTGTAACCTGTGCTTATCGCCGAAACACGACGAATCCAGTTGCACAGCCTGCACGTCCTTTCGATCAAAGAAAACCATTCGAGACCGGAGCGCCCGTGGACACGTGGACACGACATGCAGAGATCGGCCCCAGAAACCGGTGTATATCTTCAGCTCGTTCCTGAAGAAGATTTAGACGATCTCCAAATCTTATCCGAGGCAGACGACTCAGATGACTCTATACCATCGGGTCAGCGCGTGAGTACTACTGCCCCGACCCCCATACCCACCACCCAAATCGAAGGCAAAGGTCAACACTCCGCCTCCGGGGCCCAGTCGAGACCGAATACACACTTCGAAAGCCCCGCCGTCGAGCCCGGCTCCGAAGAAAACACTCAAGCCTTCCGGTAGCTCCTTACAGAGCAAGCCTCACGTGCTGATCCCACCAGCTCCCTCGGCACCAAAACCGAAAGACGTCTTGGCTCCGAAACAGTCGGCTTCTAAGGACAAAACTATGAAGCTCCTGAGGCGGAAAGCCGGGAGCGCTAAGATTTGTTTTTAAAACTCTGTGATACTGTGTTCTTAATTCTCACTTACTCATTGCACTCTTGGCACTCTGAACAGCGGTAGCGCTGCAACGACACCCCCCATCTTCATCGCCATTTCTCGAGGGCGAGGCGCGTCCTGAGACACGCCCCCTCTGCTGGCCACGCCCCCTCAACGCCCTGACTCCCCCGCATAAATCATGTACCTGGGCAGGACGCGCAGCGGATGAGCGCAGCGGGAGCGCCGTTTGCGCGCCTAAGGCAAGCCCGTCTGCGACCGGACGGGGCTAGGGGCACGACTCTATGCCAAAACTACGTCCTACTCTTCCAAGGATCTCACTGCCCTCCAAGGCCACTGGCCACTTCCGGATCCCGTCCGCAGATTGATCTCCTCACTAGGCCTTGCTCCTTCTTCCCCCACAGCACCCTACCCCCCGTTGCACGATCCCCCGTCACCTTGCCCCCCTCCCCTTGACCCCCTCCCCCGCAATCCGGCATTATCTGTCTTTCTACTCAACACCAGGTCAGCGGTCAAGCACCACCACGAGCTGTTTGTCCTACTCGACTCAGAGAAACCTGACCTACTGCTCCTGACCGAAACCTGGTACTGTGACACTTCCCTCCCTGCTCTCCTGGCCACCCTACCTCCCTCCTATGTGGCCCTGCGAGCCGACTGGCCGGCAGGCAAGGTTGGCGGTGGGGTCGCCCTAATCGCTCGGTCGGAGTTGAACTTTCAATCACTTCCCTTTTCCCCTATTCCCCCTGCCGACTTCCTGGTAGTCCGCTCTCTTTCATCTTCCCCCCCCATCACCTGTCTCTTAATGTACCGCCCTCCTCAGTCCTCGCCATCATTCCTGCCGGCTTTTCAAGACCTACTAGCCAACTTGGTGGTCAACTACGCCTCGGTCTTGGTGCTAGGGGACTTCAATTACTGGCCCTCAGACCCACATGAGTGTTCAGCCTCAAAAGAATTCACTGATTGCCTTTCGTCCCTCAATTTCGTGTCTCACATATCCGTCCCCACTCATTCCCTTGGGCACACACTGGACCAGGTCTGGTCCCTCAACCTCCCTGTGGCCTCGGTTGCTGTCTCGACGTGCCCATGGTCCGATCATGCCCTCATCTCCTTTTCCATTCCCCGCAACCTGATGCCTAAAACTCCGCACGCCAAAAACACCTGGGCGCGGAACTGGAATAGACTGGATTATCCCTCCTTGACCTCCCTGCTCCGCAACTCCACCCCTACCCTTGTTGGCTTACCATCTGCCTCTCAAGCCAAGGCCATCAACACCTGGCTGGCTGGAGGCTGCAACTCAGTGGCGCCCCTACGCCGCATTTCCATCCGCCGACCGAAGGACTCCCAACAGATGGTTTAACGACCACCTAAAAGATCTTAAATTGAGCGCCCGACGGGCGGAGAGGCAATGGAGGAAAAATTACAGTCCCTTATCAAAAACCCACTATCTATCAGCACTGGCCAAATACAAAACAGCAATCCTGGCTGCAAAAACCACCTACTTTTCGTCTAAAATAACTTCTGCAGAAAATAAACCCAGGGAAATCTTTGGCATAGTGAATGACCTGGCATTCTCAGACCGAACCTCGCCCCATATCCCTCCCTCCCAGCCTCTCTGCGACCAACTTAACCCCTACTTCTTAGACAAAATAGCTACCATCAAGACCAACATCCCACCACCCTCTTCTGCCTTCATCGATCCCTCCCCCCCTTCCGTTCTATGCCCTCTTACCTCCATCCCCCCCCTCACTCAGGACTCTTTTCTAGAGATACTCCCCAGAGTGAAGTCGGGGTCTCCCGCGGACGTCTGCCCGGCACGAGTCCTGCAGCAAATTTACTCCAGCTGCCCGGACCCCCCCATTGCCTTCCTCAACAGCTCCCTGGCACAGGGCGTAGTGCCCTCTGCGCTAAAGGCAGCTACCATAGTGCCCATCCTAAAAAAACCTGGCGCTGACCCCTCCATCTCGGCCAACTACCGCCCCATCTCCCTGTTACCCTTTCTGGGCAAGGTGATGGAACGCCATGTCACCGCGGCACTTAGCGCCCATGTTGAGGCAAACGGGGGACTGGCATCCCGCCAAGCCGGGTTCCGTCCTAGGCATTCGACCGAATCAGTCGTGGTCTCAGTCTTAGACAAACTCAGAAAGGGCATGGACGAGAACAAACACCAGGCACTGGTCCTCCTTGATCTCTCCGCCGCCTTTGACACGGTGGATCATACCATCTTACTTACCCGTGTCAAGGCGGCCGGCATCGGGGGATCAGCTCTGGTCTGGCTCTCCTCCTTTCTGAGGGACCGCACTCAGGCGGTCCGGCTAGGCGACTTCACGGCCACTCCTCTCCCTGTCACCTGTGGTGTCCCCCAGGGATCTTCTCTTTCCCCCTTACTTTTCAACCTTTATATCTTTCCTCTCATCTTCGCACTCCAGCAGCTGGAGGTCACCGTCTATAATTACGCGGATGACCTCCAGCTCATCTTTGATCTCTCCCCTTCCCCTCTCTCTGTCTCTAATTTCCAGTCAACTATGACATTCATCAGGGACTGGATGAACCACAACCACCTTAATCTGAACCCGGATAAAACCGAGCTGGTTCTCACTGGTGATTCATCCAGCCCCTGGAACTCTCTCTTCTGGCCCCCCTCTCTTGGTCCCGCACCTACCCCCTCCACCACGGTCAAAACACTTGGTGTCAAAATAAACAATCAGCTCACCCTCCATTCACAAATTAGTTCCGTGGTATCCTCCTGCTTTCTCACTCCCCGCACTATCCGCACTGTCTCCCGTTTCTTTTCCCCCCAGGCACTTAAGATCATCTTGGCCGCACTGGTGATATCGCGACTGGACTACGCAAACGCTCTTTATCATGGCATCCCCGCGTACAGCTTGCGTAGACTCCAGACTATCCAGAACTAGGAAGCCCGGCTGGTATACGGCCTCCCTCGGTATCACCATTCCACCCCCCTTCTCAGGGAGCTTCAATGGCCCCCTGTAAAAGAACGTTCCCTCTTTAAGATCGGCTTTCATTTCTTCATTAATCATTCCTTATGTACCTGCAAGAGAACTTCGGTCTTCCTCCAAGTCCCTCCTTCAGATCCCTCGCTTCACACGTAAAAAGTGGGGCGGGGCCAATTTCTCCACCCTGGCCCCAACTTTTTGGAACTCACTCCCTGACCACCTCCGCTCTGCTACTCAGTATCTCCCCTTTCGTAGAGATCTGAAAACGTTCCTCTTCAGCCAGGCCTTCCCCACTTAAACTCTCTTATATCTCCTCTTATCTCTCTTTCTGGTCCTTTTCCCTCAGTTGCCGAACCCCCTAGCGCCAAGAAACCGCAAGGTGTACGCCGCGCTTTAGAAATATTTTAAATTCGAAATTAAATTAGAAGCCAGTGTCTGACGCCTCAAAGCCGACGAGACCAGCTTCCACTCCAAAGCTAATATCTTAGGTACAAAACATACAAGGCCTGATTCCGATGCGCTAAAGCCCTCGAAACAGCCTTCGACTCTGAAAACAACACCTTTGGTGCCAAAATCTATGCCAAAGGACACAGTTATAACTCCTAAGGCTAAAGACAAGCAGCAACCACTCTCGGCACCGGCAAAGGTTCCGCAAGGAGAAGAACTTTTCCAGCCTGATCCTCTACAAAAGAAGATCTACATTGACCCAAACACAGGTCATGTATCCACTACACCACACAGGAAGAGGAAATCAGACACAGCTCCTACACTTGCAGTGCCTGTCAAGAAGAAGGACTCTGCCACATCTCCTATGCACCCTTCTTCTCCCATACTTCCTTCTCCTTCATCTCCTGTTCCTCCTAAAAATTAATCTCAGAATTTTCCTGAACACTCTCCTCCTCATTCTTCATCACATACACCTCAAAATGATGATGAGTATCGTATAGGGGGAGGGGTAGACCCAGATGAGCCTTTTCCCTACCCTGTTGATGATCCAGATTGCGAGTATCCAAACCCACAAGATGTGCCAGATATTCCTGACCCACAGTCATATCCATCAAAACCTTCTCCCGAGAGGACAATATTGGTTTTGGGCATTTACTGAATAGGGCTGCCATTTATCATGGGGTCACCATGCATTCAGATAAGGCAGAGGAAGATTTTTTATTAGATATGTTTGAACAATCACAAAGATCAGTTCGAATTCTTCCTATGATCAAAGGGGTCATCAAACATGCTCCAGAGGTATTTTAAGATCCTGTACGTGCTAGGATCCTAAACCCTAGAATTGAGAAAAAGTACAGGCCTGCTCCTGGTGACCCAGACTACATTAAAGGACCACTACCCTTAGATTCACTAGTTGTCTCAAATGCTAGAAAAAGAGCAAACTCACAAACGTCAGGTGAAGCACCACCCCCTGATAAAGAATCTAAGGTGATAGATGCTTCAGGCAAAAGAATAGCTGCACAAGCTACTAATACATGGCGTATAGCTAACATGCAAGCCCTCCTTGTAAGATATGACGGGGCTCATTATGATAGGTTAGAAAAATTAATGCAACATTGTTGGACTTGGCCCTCTTGGCAGGGTCATCCCTGAACTTTTTGCCTTCCTCCAATACTCTCTCTGACCTGTTTTTGTTGGTTTAATGACTCTGGGCACTTTACCACTGCTGACCAGTGCTAAAGTGCATATGCTCTCCCTGTGCCAAATGTATATGTGATTGATTTCCATGATTGATTCATTGGATTTACTGTCAGTCCCCAGTAAAGTGCACCAGGAGTGCCAGGGCTTGTAAATGCCAATACTGCTAGTGGGCCTGCAGCTCTGGTTGCGCCACCCACAGAAGCAGCCCTTAAAATGTGTCTAGGGTCTGCCATTGCAGAACCTGCGTGCAGTCTGGTACGGTCATGCTGGCTGGGCAAGTGCACACACTTGCCAGCCTCTAAACCTTCCCTTAACTTCATATTAGTCACCCCTATGGTAGGCCCTAGGGCAGGGTGCATTGTAAGTGTAAAGTAGGACATGCTCTGATGTGTGTGGCATGTCCTAATAGTGAATTACAGCCAAATTCGTTTTTCACTATTGTAAGGCTGCCTGCTCCCTTTAGGCAGATGGGCTGCTGGAATTATTACACTCTATAATCCCAGCAGGCTCAGGGAACATGGTAGAAGATAATGTTTAATATGCCTGAACTCAGAATAATAAAATACTTATTTTAGTAAAGTTTATTTTAATATCCTGTGTTTGCAAATGCTTCTTTTAGAAAGCTAGCATTTGCTTGCCTAACCATTTCAGCCCGCCTCTGCAGTATGTGTATCTGACTGTCTGGGTTGTGTGAGTAACAGGGCTGGGGGATGACAGGTGGTGAATGCAAGGATTACACCTTAGTGGGAGGTAGGAGTGGCCCTGGGCTCTTAATCAGGCTGTGCTCTGCCCCCACAATGCTGGTTCCGCCCCCCTGGGGAGCGACTGATGACTCAGCCTGCACCTGGCCCAGGAAGGGCGAAACCCCATCAACAAGGTACTCCTGGCTGCCCCTGTCCACACAATGCTGGCTCCACCTCCTGTGGAGCGTCTGATGTGCCTGCCCCTCACACTGAAAGCAGAAGCCAGAAGTACACCCAACAAGTACTCAGAGACTGAAAGCAGTTATGTAAAGCCCCCCCTGGCCTGAGAAGACAAAAGAATTGGTGTATAAAAGTAGGAGCCCTGCTCCTTGTAAATCAGAATCCTGTTTTACCACAAAGGGCCTCTGCCCGACTAGAAGGAGAAGAGACGCTGGAAGGACTGGCCTGCTGCTTGCCTTGCTGAGAAAGGAGAGGAGAAGACTTGCTTTAAAGACTTTGCTGCTTTGTGCTTTAAACATTCTCCAAGGGCTTGATTGAGCTTGCCCCCTGAACTGAACCCCAGGACCAGTGGGTTCTCCTGTGCTTTGGCTCGTCCCCTGCCTGAGGCAGAGTATTTCCTCCCGCCGGAGGTGAAATCTGCCCCCTCTCGCCCCCTCCTAGGGCCGTGGTACTCGGGAGCCAGCCTGCCCTCTTGCCCTTGAGAGCCTCGCTCCACCCGGAGTCGCTCTCTGCCCCAGGGCTAAGGCCGGCCGCTCCTCTACCCATGCCTGTCCTAACGGAGCGCCTGAGCGCGATTTTGACCCCTCCCGCCGGAATCCCGGGGACGTGAGCCATCTGTAGCCTGGACGGCCGCCCGTGCATTGCCTTTGCACCCGGCCGCCCCGCTGTGCTCTGCCCCCCCAGGAGAGGCCGCGCCGCACTGTGAAGGGAGCCCCCTCGCTGTACCGTCGGTACTGAGGGCCCCCGTGCTGCGTGTCACCCCCGGAGATCCTCCGCTGTCAAAAGGGATCCCAAAGTGCTCACCGGACCGAGTCGCGATGCCTGTGCCGATTCGGCCCAACCCCAAGAGGAAGAAGTGTCCGTGTGCTTTTGAATCACCCTGGGCTAGGGGCCCGCAGCGTTTGTTTTCCCCTTCGCTCCTGCCTACAAGTGATCCAGGCACTCTGATCAGCTGTGGTGCGAGCCGCCCTCTCCAGCTGACTCGCACCGCTCTGTGTGCCTCTGCCTGCAGTGCCTCTCTGTGAGCGCCGCTCTGTGCTGTGAGAGCGCTCCAGCCCCTCCCGTCGGAATTTGACGAGAGCCGGGAAGGGGAGGCCGCAGGCTGCAATCCGAGCCCCTGCCAGAAGGGCTGGGGCTGCGCTGGGTTCTTTGGCCTTCCCTCCTCCTTGGCAGCTCTGAGGTCGGCGCTCCATGCCCCCCCCCACACCCCCCTCCGTGTGAGTCCCGCAGACCAGGGGGGCCGTACGCTCCCAGAGACCCGGCCGGGCCGAACGTGCCCCACGCGGGAAGCGTGAGTTTTGACAGGTCGGGCCCGGATCTCGGCCTGGAACGGACTAAAAGCGTCAAGGAGCCCATGGGCAGTCGTAAGAAGGGTAAAAGGGAGCATTGTGGAGTGGAGCATCCCACAGGGACTCAGAGAACTGTCCCAAAGTAACTTGAACCACAAGTAACATTTCTTTTAAAGACTGAGAGAAACATTGAAGTTAAGAAATCTCCATTTGAACTACAACTAAGGATAAAAGTGCCTATTTACAATCTGTGGTGCTACAAAAACGTTATTTGGTCTTGTGATAAGTCTGCTGAGATGCATATATATATATTTTTACATAAAGAAGCGTATTTTTTATATATACTTCCAGCCTGGTGCCCATTTGTGGGGGGATTGGTACATTTTACTGTGTGAGTGATTTACAAATGCTTAACTGAATAACGCCTGAAGAATAGCCTTGGCTGCTCACGCCACGCACCTAGAGGGTGAGCAAGGGTAATTCTAAGGGGTCATCCTTCGCCCTGACTTAGAGGAGAGGGTCCCTGCTTGTCACAAGTGCATACTTGCGCCAACCAGGGACCCCCAATTCTAACAAACATCTTCCTGACCAATATAAGGCGCAGGCAAACAACCTTATACAAGAAGGCAAGTTAATTTCAAATGCCTCAATCAAGTGTGCACTTGATGTAGCAGACACTGCACCTAGAGCTGTAAACACTAGTGTCCTACTTAGACGTCATGTGTGGCTACGCATTTCAGGATTTACGCAGGAAGTGCAAACTACCATCTTAAATTAGCCATTCAACCAAATCAATTGTTTGGACCAGAGGTAGACACAGCACTTGAGAAAATGAAAAAAGATACAGATACAGCCAAATCTATAGGAGCTTTTTCAATCCACACAGGCTAGAAGCTCCTTTTGTCGCTCCTTCTATAGAGGAGGCTCCAAACAAACTGGAGCAGATAATACAGCTTCCTTCAAATCCAATACAGAGGCATCCTCCAGTAAAGGATATTTTAGAGGAGGCTATAGAGGCAACAACAATAAAGGAAGAGGTAGAGGTAACAACAATAATCAAACCTCTTCCACCACAAAACAGTGACTTCCCTCTGCTCCCCCAACAGCACTCCACTCCTGTGGGGGGGCAGACTAACACAGTTCCTACCTGTCAGATGGGTAACACAAATTAACCAGTATGGCTACTGCCTCGAACTTACAGCCACCCCTCCACACAAACCACCCAGGCAGCGTCCAATGTCTGCAGAACATCTTGCGCTGCTCAAACAAGAAGTACTATCACTTCTTCAAAAGAACGCAATAGAAATAGTTCCTTTACAACATCAAGGAACCGCGGTTTACTCGCTATATTTTCTAATACCCAAAAAGGACTGGACACTAAGACTAATTCTCGCAACAAGGCAGTCTTCCTTACAACACTGGATCTAAAAGACACCCACTTCCACATTCCTATACATCCTTCTCTCAGGAAGTATATAAAGTTTGTACTGGAAAGACCGCATTATCAATTCAAAGTCCTTCCATTCGGGGTAACAACTGCACCAAGAGTGTTCACAAAGTGCCTAGCAGTAGTAGCAGCACATCTCAGAAGACAACAAATACATGTCTTCCTTTATCTAGACGATTGGCTCATAAAAGCCAAATCATTCAATCAGTGTGTTCAACACACACATCAAACAATTCAAACATTGCACTACTTAGGGTTCACAATCAACTACATCAAGTCGCACCTACAGCCCTCTCATGTACATCAATATTTAGGGGCTACAATAAACACCTCTACAGCTCTAGCGTATCCCAGTCTAGCAAGGATACAGAGCATTCAAGCCTTAGTCACAAAGGTCCAACATCAACACTCTCCCTGCCAGAGTGTTTATGAGACTAATAGGCATGATGTCATCTTGCATCTTCATTTTACCATATGCAAGACTGCAAATGCGTCCGTTACAGGAATGTCTAGCACAACAGTGGAATCAGGCTCAAGGACAACTATCAGACCTCATAGTGATTTGACCCTGGTTCCCTCCTACCATTTCTGCTTTCTCATGCTACATTAACATGCCTAAAGAGTCAACATTAAAAAAAATCGCTCTACTACGATTGTCCCAAGAAAGAATGAGAATAGTTCAGAATCTTACTTTATGATACAGTAAGTCTTTATATTACCTCTGGAACAAACCTATGTTGTCTTTGCTGAAAGTTCTGCTGCTTCATCTTGTACCAATCCAGAAAAGGAAGTGAAGTATATCTTGCTATGGGTCACATAGCATGTCTCACTCCATCTATCTCAGCCAAATGCTGATGTAGCGATTTTGGGTTGGAAATGAGGAATAAAATGTCTTGCATGAGGTCTTTCTTTCCTTTATTCAGTCACTGGTACGCCTGTGAGTGCCAGGCATGCTTAATTGTTTTATCTGATAGAGACTACTAACTGCAGATTCCTTAACGTAGAATTATCCCCAGGCGTGAGACTGGATCTGGAAATTTTTTGTTCGAGGCATATAAGCTGCAGATCTCACACTTGACATTAGATCGCCATCTGGTGTTGGGCTCGGATGCTTGCAGGTTGTTGTTGTCTTGGAAGTAGGCTTTGTAGTCACGAGATAGGTGAATCCTCCCTTGGACGATAGTGCACATGGGCATCGACTCCATCCTTAGATTGTTTTTTTCCGCCATTGAGTTAGGATGTAACTTTTGCGCTCCAGTTCGAAATCTACATTTCAAACTACTTTGACGCGAAAAACTTCCATAACTCTTCGGATTGACTTCGAACATCTATACTTTTTTTATTTAAATAACATTTTATTGAAATAAACCTAGAGCAATATCAGTGACACAATCACAAAGTGACATAATAACATAATATGGTGAGCAGTAGCAGTGGAGACATTTAGTATCAGCTTGAGCCTTATCATAAGGTTCTGTTTCTGTACATAGCCATGTCATTCGTAGGGGAGCTGCAGATCTCCCCCCTGTAGACATTCCAGTGGCCCCATTTCTTGTCCCATTTTTTGGGGCATCCCGAGTCTTAGAAACAGTTTTTTCAGCGATCATAGACCTGTCCATTTCCGCCACACAAACCACTATCAGAGGACGGTCAGGGGCCCCCCAGTGCATCGCTATCAAACGTTTTATGAGAAGACATCCAAGAGCCAGCCATTGGTACCCAATTTCCGTCAAATCTGTCACCTCCCAGACATTAAGGATCCCGCCCTTGGGTGACAGTGGGATTGGTTTCTCCAGCGCCTCCGTCATTTTCCTGGCCGCCCCTCTCCACAGGATCTGAATCACCGGGCATTCCCAAAAGGTGTGATAAAAGGTGCCCGGCATGCTACATCCGCTTAAACATAGATCATCACGGCGTCGGCCAACTTGGCCAGCAACGGACCAGACATGTATGTTCTGTGTAGAATTTTTAAATTGTATCAGGCGGAAGCGATGATTGATCGCTGTCTCTCGCGGGGACATCAATGCTGTGAGCCAGTCTTCATCTTCCAGTTGTCCTATATCACCCTCCCATTTGTTGTGTAGGGCTTGGAATGAATCAGGCAGATGATTGCATAGTTTACGGTATGTGCATGAGATTGCCTTAGACAAAAGGGGTTCGTAGAGCAGTCTGTCTTCGAGAGGTGAGGCCTCGGGGAGGGAAAAGAGGTCAGGTATATTCGTAAGAATGGCATGTTTGATTTGCAGGTAGCGAAAAGTTTCCCCCTGGGTGAGTGCATATTTTGTCTGGAGGTCGGAGAAGGTTAAGAGTTTTCCTTTAAAGATCAAATCCCCTAGTGTGGAAATGCCAATGGTGTCCCATTTGTCAAAACCTTGTTGGTAACACAAGGAGCTTAGTTTGTGTGAGGGCCACAGTGGGGTGGCTTTGGGGAATTTATGAGACCACCCCAGGGCCTTAGTAGCTTTATGCCAAAGTGCTGTTGTCTGCGCCATTGGGCCCACATAGCGACCGCAAATAGGCTTACTATACAGTGCCCCTAGTTAACCCTCCCGTCCCGTCTGATATCTTTCCAGGAGAAATGCTGGGTTATCAGGTGATCCATGAATCCAGTGATTTGTGGCCACTAGTTGAGTCGTCCGATAATATAGGCGCATGTCGGGTAGGTCAATGCCACCATCATACCAACCTTTGGTGAGCTTACGAAGGGCAATACGAGGCGCCCCTCCACCCCACAGTAAAAGGCGTATATCTCCTTCCAATGTGTTAAAATAGGATTCTTTGATGGAAAATAGGCAATTCTGGAACACGTATAGGAATCGCAGGAGCGCTAACATTTTAAACAGGGCTGCCCTGCCAATGAGGGACAAAGCAATGTTCTCCAGTGGGAGACATCATCGCGGAGTCGTTGCAATGGGCCCAGAAGATTACGATCATAGAACAGTTTGGGGTCGGAAGTGACCAAGATGCCTAGATATTTAAAACGGTCAAGGGCCAACGTGATGGAACACCCCCGTGGTAGGGAGGGCGACGGACCATGCAGGACATACATCAACGATTTAGACCAATTTATGGAATAGCCAGAATACTTCCCGAAATTTGTTAGGACATGGAGCAAGTGAGTGACGGATGTTTTAGGGGAGGCCACGTAGACTAATATATCTGCATAGAGGGAGATTTTATCGATCGTATCGTCCCTCCATTTGAGACCCCGGATAGAGGCATCAGTACGGATCCAGTGGGTCAGCGGTTCTAAAGTAAGGGCAAATAACAGTGGTGACAGGAGGCAGCCCTTCCTGGTCCCCCTATGCAGTGAGAATTATCGGGACGTATGATTATTAACTTGCACTTGTCCCCGTATATCGGTATATAACAATCTGATCTATTGAATAAAGTTGTGTCCGAATCCAAATCACTTTAGAACTTCAAAGAGATAGGACCATTCGATTGAGTCGAATGCCATTGTGGTGTCAAGTGAGAGGATTGCGGCCTCCTCCCGTATAAAGGACTGTCTGCCCATAACGTTATTCACCCTTCGGAGATTCAAGGCAGTATTATGGTCTGGGAGTAATCCGGACATATCAGCATGAATCAGCGAGGGGGGGAACAGTGAGAAGGCGAGTCGTCAAAAGTTTGATAGGACTTTAGCTTCTGAACTGATCAAAGAAATCGGCCTATAGGATCCGCATTCCGTGGTCGGTTTATTTGGCTTGTGAATAACCACAATGGAAGCAAACCTCTGATCGAGGGGTAGTGTGCCACTCTCTCTGCTTTTTTCAAATATGTTTTTAAGGTGAGGTGTTATGCCAAGGGCCACGCCCTTATGGAATTCAATGGGAATTCCATTAGGCCCCTTGGCCTTACCTGACTTAATGGAAAAGATAGCGTCATTAACTTCTTCCGACGTAATATCTACCTCTAGACAGACCCTCCAGGATTTCGCGATTTGCAAAAAAGTTGCGAAATCGGCAATTTTGTGAAAATGCCGCGATTTTTTTCAAAACTGCCCGCGGAATTTGCATTTTAGCCCCACGTGGCAGAATTTTGTGCTTCCCCAGTCGCTATTTTTCTCTTTACGCCACAGTCTCCTCTCCAATTCCATGTAGTTAGAGATACTAGGCCTGAGTACGCTCTGCCCTCCCCCCACCCATCCCCTTGCCCTTCTATAGAACGATCCTCACTCCAGCCCACCCCTTAAATCGTTCTCCTCCTGCCATAGATAGGACATCCACAGCTTCAATCACACTGTGTGCAGGCCACAAGTCTCTCCCTCCTACAGGCTCCAACTGATATTCAGACGTCCGTTTGTGTGCCATGACACACTGCACACTGAATACATTTTAATTTCCTATCTTCTTTCTTTGTCACAGATCAACTGCACACTGTGTACATTTTAATTTCCTATCTTCTTTCTATGTCACAGATCAACATTCAGGAGTCACGTGTCTGCCGACGTCCAATATCTGCATACTCCTGGCAATGCTGTGCAGGGTTGGGTGAGACATGTGCAGACAGACCCTTGAGCAGTACAGGACAGGAGGTGGTGGTGGGGGCTGGCTCTTTAAAACTCTGTGGTCCCTCCAATCTCGTGGGGGTTCAGCAGCAAGGACACTGCAGCCTGGCCTTTGAATCTCAGTGTTCGGCAAATATGAACCTGCAAAACGGTGCAGTTCAGCTGAGGGCTCACGTAAGAGTGTCACAGCAGTGCACAGGCTACACTCACGTAATTTACAGTATCCCACGATTACCAGTTGAATCCCAAGGAATGTGGAATAACAAAAGAGTGGATACAGGTTTACCGAGTAAACATGCGCATGTAAACCCTCATTCTTCAGGGTTTGACACCTTCCGGGTAAATGGAAAGGGGGGGGGGGGGGTTTGGGGATGTGGTGAGGGAGGGGTCTGGGGCAGCACAGGTTTGCTGTAGGGAGGGGGCAGGAGGGGGTAATCCACACTCCCTGCGTGTCGTAGGAGATTCGACAGGGGTTCAACTGGGCTTTTTGCATCCGTACCCCCTACCCGACCCGTAAGCAATATTACCCGTCGTTTTTTCTGGCCAATAAAATCCGTTCGATTTTCACGGTTGCCACTCAATACAGGTGTGGAAACAGTAGTGTAGAAAAGATGCCATAAGCCTTGGTGGAAGCAGGGAAAAGGGCCCTTTTCACTGCTGTAGAGGTGGGAAAATACAGCACTGTGGGGATTCAATGAGCCCTCAGGTCTCTGGGCCCCAGAGACTCTGCACCTGCTGCACCTACGGTAATTAAGTCCATGTGGTAACACTAATACAGTCATGATCAGGCAGAGTGGTATCCCATCAGGGGATTACCACCGTCCCTGACTCCTAATCGGAGCCATGAGGCAGATAACTGCTCATATTAGTGTTTCAGAATCAGGCAGCATGCTTCAAGGCGCGCTGGCACTTTATGTGGCACAGCTGCTAGCCTCCCAAAGCATTCTGGTACTTGTAGTGCTTAATGTGCTCAGCCAAACAAGACAGCTGATTAATCCGACTGCCCTAATATTGGTCACCACATACCTCTGCTATACTCAACACAAAGGCATACAACTGGGTCTCAATGGGGGTGATGGTGTCTGGACTTGGGTAAACAGGGCATGTGCTGCATCACCATTTAGTCACCGGGTGGCACCTTAACTACACAGTGTTCATATGATGCACTAATAGCACTCTGATGTATGACCCTTTTAGCTTTTGCAGCACCCCAGGTGTTGTCCTGCATCGGTAACAGCACAGATGGGGGCATTCTCACTACACAAACACTGTAAGCATGCCTATTACACATTTGTATACTCTGCTAAATCAGTTTACATTGATTTAAGGCTGAAAAGGAATGATTACAAGTTTACTAAAGTGGCGCAAAATGCCGCTAACTTTCTGTTTTTGTGCCGCTAAATTTTCATTTTTGTGCTGCTAAATTTGCAAATCTATGCCGCAATATCCTGGGGGAGTCTTTCTAGAGCGTCCCTGTCGGCCTCGGAGAGAGTGGGCAGGTGCATCTCTTCTAGGAGTTGCCGAGAGTCTGCAGCAGTATATTGTGCTCTGGCCGTATATATCTGCTCTAGGTGGTCAGCAAAGACGTCGGCCACCTTTTTGAGGATCTGTCCCATCGGGGTGAACTATCAGCGGGACCCATCTTGATCCCTGATCCCGGCGTTCCAACCATGCCAGCATTTTCCCGGCGCAATCTCCCAATTCATAAATCCGGTGGTGGGTCTGAAGAAGCCTGGCCCGTGCTATCTCTGAGGCCAGGGCCTTATATTCAAGTTGTTTTGTGTGGAGGTGGCAAGCGGTATCCTCGGAGGGATTGGAATTATGTGTTGACTCAAGGCAGAGTAAATCTGCCTCAGCCTGGAGTATTTGTTTGTTATGTTTGATAAATATCCTATTTTGAGAGCCAGTGCCCTTCCCTTGAGGATGGCCTTGTATGCCTCCCATATCGTAACCGACGAATGAACGGATCCAACGTTTTCAGCTAAATAAAGGTCTGTGTGTTTGATCAGGTCTTCTTTGATGTCCGGGATCTTAAGGATCCATGGAGAAATGATGATCGGTCCCCGATCGAACTGATGGTGGTAGGAACTCTGTGCTGAGGGGGGAATGGTCGGAAATACCTCTGGGGAGACCCTTCATATTTCTGAATTGGCTGATGTTCGTAGAGGGACAGAAGAAATAGTCAATTGGGGACAGACTGTTGTGGGCATTGGAGTAGTGCGTATAGTGAGAAGTGTCTGGATGTAATGTTCGCCATAGGTCTGCGAGTCCCAGTGCCCATGTGAAATCTGCAAGTTCAGATTCTGCCCTGTTGGAGCGTCTTTGGGGATGTCGATCTAGCTGGTCATTCATTGTCATGTTGAAATCCCCTCCCACGATCAGTGTGCCATGGGGGAGGTCTAGTATTATTTTGCTAAGGGCCTGCAGTGTCTCCCCACCCAATGCTGGCGGAAAGTAGACGAAACTACGTTTAGTGGCTGACCTTCCCAGGTGGCTTCCAGGACCGCAAATCGTCCTTGTGGGTCCGCCCAAGTGTTGGTAGGAATAAGTGTCAGTTTATTTTTCTTCTTAACGAGGATACCCATCCCTCTGGACCCAGATGTGAACCCTGCATGTATCAGTAATTTCTACCCCCTGCGTTGAAGTGCCCGACAACAGCTACCCACTAGGTGTGTTTCTTGCAGTAATACCAGGTCGGGTGCGTGGCGTCTTAGAAATTGTAGGACTAACCCCCTTTTGATTTTGTTGCCAAGGCCATTGACATTCCATGTCATGATCCTTAGTGTTCTGTCAAGATTCTTCGCCATCGTAGTGTTTGCAACATAGGCAAGGCGGATGAAATGTCACGCGATGTAGCCTTCCTGTGGAAGGGGTAAACATAATGAAAGGTACCCAGTGGGATATCCCACAGGAGGATCGGGTTTTTTATGGCATGGAACAGTACAGTCCCTCAGACCTAGACAGTGTCGCCGGCATGGCTCAAAATTGCAAGCTGCTCTGCATACAAAAAAATACATAAACCACACAAACCCCAACACAACCCCTCTCCCCTTAATACCCCCTCCCTGCTTCCCTGCCCGCGGACTTGAAATTATCCACACCCCAACTAGGCAGAGTGCCTGTCGCCCACCCAACCATTCACGGGATACCTGGTAGGTCGCCGTGCCAATCGCCGTCGCGCAGATTAATAGTAAATAAACAAAAAGTATTTAAGAACATACCAGTACAGGGCGCACGATAGCAGTGAACATATGTAACTAAGTAAGGTCACCCAACTCCCCTCGGGCCCAAACGGACATATGTGGAGATTCCAGCAGGGTCCCAGGCCACAGCACAGCGTCCAGAGTTGGAAAGGCAAAGGGAGCACCTGGTGGCGAAAATCTAGTCCTGTACGCCCTCTGCATAGGACGTGAGATTGGGGGGGGGGGGAGAATTTCCGGTTATACTACAGTCCGGGCGCTCTATCCTGACTCTCGGAGTGCCCCGGAGGCTGGTGTGGAGGAGAAAATCCCTAGGCTCCGCTATTCCGCCCGCATCTAAAATGACGGTGAGCACCGGGGCGGCCACAAGCCCGGGGTCCCACAGATATAGCGGTGCGGCAAGGCCCCGTCGTCAGTCGTCACTTCCGCCTGGTAGGCCTCGAAGCCGGGGCACTCGAGTAATTAGTCCCCAGTCCGGAGGTCTCCGACTTTACCTCTCCCTTGTCACCAAAGGCAGCAGTCAGCGGTTGGGTCCCCCTCCGGAGGGGGCCCGACGGCCCTCCGCTGCCTGGATCTGGCGGTCCAGCGGTGCTCAGCAGGTCCCGTGCCTAGGGCGTCAGGAGCGGTCTCCGGTGCTCGCCGTCATTTTAGATGCGGGCGGAATAGCACGGTTTAATTCTGTTACAGGAAACCCATAAAGAATTTACAACATTTGGGAGGAGTTGGGGCAGTGGCATTCTCTGCTCCTCAGCAGACAATAAAAAGGGTGGCGTAGTCACCTTGCTCAGAAAAAAATTCAGGCTTGCCCATAGAATCGCACATAACAGATAAGAGTAGATGGATTTTGTCAAAGCTTTCCAAAAACTCTAACTGCTTCCACGTTCTTAGGTATATGGCCCAAAATCAGACGACCAAGAATTTCCGGACTCCCTGTCCCCTCCTCTAAATCAGATCCCGAGCAAAGATCTTATTATTCTGGGCGGCGACCATATTTTCTCCTGGATGTGACCACTGACAATCTAAGTCTCCCCTACAGTCCTCTAGGTCCCACAAATCACTCCACAAACTATGCTCCAGATTTGGCCTCCATGATACCTGGATATTACAATACCCTAACACTAGGGATTATACCTTTTTCTCCAGCCCACACAAATCCTGCTCCAGGATTGATTACCTGCTGATTTCTAAAGATCACATTCACTTAATAGACCAGGCAAACATACTCTCAAGATTAGTCTCTGACCATTCTGCTGTTATTCTATCTCTCACAGGCTCAAGTACAAGAACCCCTAACAATCTTTGGAGATTCAATGATGAGTCGACTAAGGACACTACATCCAGGGACGTCATTAAAAAAGACCATAAGGAATTCCCTGAAAGAAAATGAACCCTCTCATTCCTCCCACCCTGTACATTTGGGACGCACTCAAGGCCACTGTCAGGGGTGCTCTAATCGACGTTCAGTCCAAAATAAATAAAGCCCATAAAGACCTAGGGGAACTGGAAATGCATACTAAATCACTAGAGGGTGCCCATATCTCCGATTCAGTTGCCTAAACCCCTCCACTCTCACCAAGAAAAAATATGAATCCAATAGAATCCTGAGTGAGAGTGCTAGGGTCTATATTAATAAATATAAAAGCCTAAGGCTGTGTGAGACAAACAAAGCCGGTACATTTTAAGTGTCCTATTTACAACACTAGCCGATCCCCAAAGGTATTAATTATCTCAAAGATGAAGCGAATGTCACCAGCACCAACTCTGAAAAATCTTTAGACTTTCACAGAGACTTCTACCAATCCCTCTACAAATATGACTCCAATGCTCTGGAGAGACTTGTAAAGTTTACTTAAAGTATTCCCCTACCTCCTATCACCGACCAAGAAAAGCTGGAATTCAGTTCCCAGATTACTACTGAAGAGCTAGATTTGGCCATCAAATCACTACAAACCACATAAAGCCCCAGGTCCGAATGGCTACACAGCTACCTTCTATAAAACATTCGCCCTATCCTCAAACCAACTCTGTTGGACCTTTACCACCATGTTGTAGACTCAAGCGTTCTATCTGGTACAACCAGTGAGGCCACCATAGTGGTAATTCCAGAAAATGGCAAGGTCTAAACGTTGGTGAAAAATTACAGACCAATCTCCTTAATTAATTTGGATGCAAAGATGTACGCCAAAATACTTTGCAATGCACTTGAACCATCCCTGCCACTGCTGATTGACTGAACACAAGTGGGATTTATGAACAATAGGCTATCCAATGATTATACTCCCCTCCTATGCCACATCATCAGGTTAGGCAAATCTGCGACCACCGAAATAGTAGTGGTTACCCTAGATGCTGAAAAAGCGTACAATATGGTAACCTGGACGTTTCTCCGTGAGTCCATTTTGCAAGAAACTTTAGGTGAAACCTTTACAAAAATGGTCCTGGTTCTTCATAGTGGTCCCTTGCCCAAACTGAGATCCGTCAGTCCACTGTACCCTACCTATAATTTAGAAAGAGGTAGTAGGCAGGGCTACCCCCTTTCTCCTTCCCTATTTATACTGAGCCTGCAGCCCCTACTCCACAAGATTAGAACAAATCCTTCCATCACTGGCATTTCCATACTTTAATGAAGATAACAGCTTATGCTGACTGTTTTAAATATGACCGAAAATGCACCCCAACCTCCTTACTGTTGACAACAGACGAATACGTCGGAGTTACAAATTATAAACTTAACAGGGAGAAGTCTGATATCCTGGGCCTGAAAAAACTCTGCACCGGTGATCTCTTCAAAGCTACAGGACAGTCCTGGCAACCACATTTTATAAAATACTTCGGCATGAATTTAACTCTGCCTGCCTCCTGCATCTTTCTGGTAACACATGCCCATTGGCATATGCAGGCTTTGCAGTGGGGCCTGAAGTCCCAGTAAGCGCAGCATTAGGGGAATCTTGCCAACCTTGTCCAGATATCGGAGTGAATGGCAAAAGACCTGCACTGGTGGCTTGAAACCGTGACTGAGTCAACGACAGGCCACTCTCCCTTCTCCACCAAAAGCTGAATGTAGTGACAGATGCGTCACTCCTGGGCTGGGGCAACCATCTGGGGGAGGTGAAGATCAGTTCTGGTCTCCGACAGAATCTCTGCTCCACATAAACCTGTTTGAGTTGAGAGCAGACTAACTGGCATTGAAAGCCTTTCTTCCTTCCATCAAGGTAAGGCTGATTTAGGTGTTCACGGACACTACCACCGCCATGTGGTACTCCAACCAGCAGACGGGGTGGGGTCGTGGCCCCTTGCCAAGAGGTCCAGTGTCTCTTGATATGGCTGGAATGTCAGCATTTCACTGGTGGTTCAACATGTGGTGGGCTCTCTGAATGCCAGAGGGGATGAACTAGGCAGTCGATGCCTAGCTGATCACGAATGCCCCACCTCCATCTGGAGGGTGTGCAAGGTCCTTTCAGAGATTGGGCAGAACCTTGGTTAGTTATATTTGCCAGTGCCGGAAACACACAATGTTAGCACTTCTGCGCACTGGAGTTTCCAAGGTAGCTCTCGCTCCGACCTGTCCTCTTGAGTGGCACTCAGGCCTCCTGTCCACTTTTCAGCCTAAACCACTCCTGCCCAGAGGGCTCATGAAGATCAGTCACAACAGGGTCCAAATCATTCTGGTGGCTTTGTTATGAACGGGAGTATGGCACCCAAACTCATGAACATCGGTCCTCCGATGGAAGATCTACTGCCGCAGCAAGAGGGCAGGCTCCTGCACCCGAATATGTGCATGCTCTGCCTTTATGCATGGAGATTGAGCAGCGAAAGTTGGCAGGTTGAAGTCATTCTGGCAGCCAGGCGTCCCTCAACCAAGACAGTATAGGCGAATATATGATGTTACTTAGCATACCGTTACTCCACAGGTATTTATTTTGAAGTTTTTACTTCGCAAATACCATTACTTCGCAAATATATTAAAAATGCTTTTACTTCGCAGTTATTTATTACACATACCGTTACAACACGTTATTGGTACTTTAAAACAAAAAATGTATCGTAATAGTTACCTATCCCATGGCACGCACCCTGAACCCTAAAAATACCCCCTACACCCCAAACCCCTATCTCACCCCGACCCCTAAAAATATCCCAGCACCACAAAACCTAAACACACCCTGAAACCCAAAAATACCCCAGCACCCCAAAACCTTTAACGCACACTGAACCCTAAAAATACCTGACACCCCTACACCCTAACCCCCTGATACCTAAATATACCCCTGCACCCCCAAAATACCCCAAAACCTTAAACGCAACCGAAACCCTCAAAATACCCCATGCACCCCAAAACCCACCCTGACCCCTAAAATTACCCCAGCACCCCAAAACCTTAAACGCACCCTGAACCCTAAAACTACCCCTACCCCCAAAACCATATCCCACCCTGACCACTAAAAATATCCCAGCACCCAAAACCTAAACGCACCCTGAACTCTAAAAATACCCCCTACACCCCAAAACCCTAACCCACCCTGACCCCTAAAAATACCCCTGTACCCCAAAACTTTAATTTGCACAGTAACTCCATTATGTGTAGTAAATGCATGCTAAGTAATGGCATCTGCGAACTAAAATATGCGTAGTAATGATAATACCAAGTAATGACCGCGTAGGAAAGGTGGAATACCGTATAGGTGCCGTTGGAACAACATTTTGGCTTGGTGTATTTCCACAAATGTTGATTCCCTTTCTGCAACAATCTGATGTTTTGTTGGTGGTTCTCTCGTTAGCCCAGCAAGGCTTTGCTTTGGGCACAGTTAAAGGGTAGCTTTCAGCCATATCGGTGTTATTGTGGTTGCTTGATCAGCCCTCCCTGTTCATGTCACCTATTGTGACTCGTTTTCTAAAAGAACTACAGCAGATGTTCCCTCCAAAACCCTTAATCATGCTCTAGTGGGACTTGAACCTACTTTTCACCTTCTCAATTTGCTCGCCCTTTAGGCACAATTGCCCTCTATGCCTGTTGATTAAAAGAACAGCCATTCAAGTGGCCAATATGTCGGACAGTAGGGTTAGTGAGCTGCAAGCACTTTCTGTGCACCATCTTTACACAACTTTTTCCCCCCAGACAAACTGGTTTTGAGAACACATGCCTCTTTTCTGCCAAAAGTGGTAACCCCTTTGCTCGGCCTCATGCTTCTATAGACCCAAAAAGAGCATTGTAGTTCTACATTAATTGAACCAGAGAGCTCTTGGTGGCCAATCTGCTCTTTGTAGGGGGCGAAGAAGAGGAGGCCATGCAGACACGGTGCTTTTCACTATGGATTGTGCCCTTGTGAGAAAGTGCCATCTTTCTTTCATTGGTATGCCCCCACTTTTTTCTGAACTGCTGATGTGCTTTGACTGATTGTGCCCTGGGTTCCTGCCAACCAGGTACCTAGGGCCTGTGCTCCTTCCCTAAAACTGTATTGAAACTAAAACAAAATTGGCATCTCTGGCCACTTATCAGCCCCTAGTAAATGGTACCCTGAGAAGACACCCTGAGGACTGCAGCACTTATTGTGCCACCCTCAGGGGCACTGTACCCTGACACCCGCACACTGCCTTTGCAGGGTTAGTGTCTAAGTACAGAACTAAACAAAAAGTCGACATGGCACCCCCCAGAACCCACTGCCCTGTCATACTTCAGTCACCCCTCTAGCTGGGTGCCCTATGCCACAGGTGTGGGCACAGGTGCATGAGCCCTGTGCCCCTACAGTACCCAGGGCCATTCTTGGGCACTGTAAGTGCAGTGATGCCATTAAGAATATATGGTGCTGGGAGGTTGTCATTACGAACTCCACAGCACCATAATGGCTACACTGAAGACTGACAAGTTTGGTACCAAACTTCTCAGCACATTAAACCCGCACTGATGCCAGTGTGGGATTTAATGTAAAATGCAGCTGAGGGCATCTTAGAGATGCCCCCTGAAAACCTAACCTACAATCCATGTATGGCTGAGTGGCTGCAGAGGCTGCCACACAGCAGACATGTTGCTGGACCCCTGGGTGGAGAGCCCCCCGCTCTCCTGGGCCTGCACCAATGCGAGGTCCTGGGCGAGGTGCTAGGTCTCCTCCCCCGGGATGGACAGGAGGTAGCTTTAAAGGCATGCCGCCTCTGTGAGTTTCTCCAGATGATTTGCTGTACCCAGCAACTGTTCCCCACTAGTCCTGGCCTCTACTCTGGCGGGAAGACTGGCGGGAAAAACTGTCACGAAGGGGGGTGTGCCAGCCTGTGCCAACCCCACCCCTCAGGTGGGGGAGACGAGGTGAAGCACGACCCCGGGGTTCCGGCCATCTTGAATATGGGGAGCCCTGCCCAATCACAGCTAGGCTCCTGCCCCACTCCCACACGAGAGGAGCAGGCTAGGGGGTGTACCCACCCCAGGCAGGGACCTATTGGTCCCAGCCCTTGCCCTACCTGCAACACCCCTAAATTCAGTATTTAGGGGCTCCCTGAACCTTCCTTCCTCAGATCCCGAGAAGAAAAGAAGAAAGATCAAGAAGAAGGCCCGCCGTGCAGCTGCTAACAGGATGACAGCTACTGACTTGGACCCAGGCCTACCGGCCTGTCGACCCTGGAACCTGCTCCTGCCTAAATCCCGGCGACTCCTACGGACAGCAACCTTGGGACACCCAGAGGACCTGCCTGCCTTGACCCTCTTAAAGATTGGGACTCCCATCAGCATAGCCTCTGCTGCACCAACCCCCCTGGTGCCAGCCAGGAAGCTCCGGACCAGCCCACTCTGCACCAGCCGAGCCCGTGCCCGAGTGATCCAAGACCACGAGGACGTCCCCCCGGCGACTGGGACCCGAAGTCCAGTGCTCAAAGACCCTCCTCGATGAACCAGACGACGCCTGCAGACTCAGAATCAGGGGCCACCCCAACCGCGACCAGCTGAGGGTAAGCTTTTCTGACACCCAAAGACACCCCGGCGCCCTACAGCCCCCTGTGCCTCCCTTTGGGGCACTTACCTGCGCTCCAAGATCCCAACTTACCTCTCGAAGTGCTGCCCGCGCCTGGATAGTCTCCGCCTGAGCCTGCACCCTTTGTTCACTTTTTACCTTTCCCATTGGATAACATTGAGCGCCCGACGGCTCAAAAGCACCCTGCACCCAGCCGCCAGAGTACCGCTGGCTGTGCCACCTTTTCCCTGTCCTGCTTCCCCCTTTGCCCTGAGCAAGTGACCAGGAGCCCAGCTCCCACACTGCGGGGCCTGCTAGCCAGCAGCCACCAACTGGAGGCCCCTTGTCCCTCATTGGATAACATTGGGCCTAACTACCTCTGCACCCGGCCGCCCCTGCGCCGCTGAGGGTGAACCAACTGTACCTACCTGACCCTGGGGGACCCCTGAGTCTATGCCCAGAATCACAACTTCACCAGTCGAGTACTCACCTGGAAACCGGTAACTCACTTACCTGCCATTGGATAACATTGACTGGTTTGGAAACTTAAAATATTCATATAAAATCAACCGTATTCCCAAGTACTCACCTGTGATCAGGAGAGAAGCTAGTACTGTACCTTGTAGCCCAGTACTGACCGCAAAAGT
Source organism: Lissotriton vulgaris (assembly GCF_964263255.1). NCBI lineage: Eukaryota > Metazoa > Chordata > Amphibia > Caudata > Salamandridae > Lissotriton > Lissotriton vulgaris. Next base: position 857,380,154 of record NC_141689.1, read on the forward strand.
AATCCTTACCGAGTTTACTAGTAACATGAATTTTCTCCATAGGAATCCATTGTCTGCTTTTCTATGAAATTTCTTCGAAGTGTCTACTTTTTGAAAACTTGAAATATTTTTTTAAAATCATACGAAATACTGAAACGAAATTAAGTTGAGACCCCAGTGCTGGACACAGGAGCCCAGTACTGGATTACCAAAGTAACAAGCTTGTACTTTACCTGCAACCTGAATTTTCTCCCATTGGATAACATTGCCAGATTTCTGTTGAAAAGTTTCGAAGTGTGAACTTTTAAAATAGCTTTATATTCCTGAAAAATCACTGCAATACATAAAACGTTTTTACTAAACAGTTTTCAGCTTAGACCCCATGACTGAATCTAGGAGCCAGTCCTGGAACTACCAAAATAATCTACAAAGTAATCAACAGTGTTTATATAAGAAAATCCCTTGAGCTCAATGCTAAATTGTTTGTAGAATTCTGTTGCCTACTGCAACCCATGTACCTATTGTGTTTACAAAGTTTATTGCTTTTCTGCAAAGTACTCCTCTGAGACCTCTCACATTGAGAACAGTATATGTTGATACCTGTTGGTTCTAGAATTAAAACCACTATATCTTTGATATAAAAACAATTGGCCTGGAGTTCAGTCTTTGAGTGTGTGAAACCTTTTGCTGACCGAGTGTGTACAACAAATGCTTTACACTGTCCTCTGGTACTGCCTTACTGCTCGACCAAGCTACCACTTTAGAGAGTAAGGTAACACCTGGCTTTAGCCTCCTGTTATACCTCTGGTGTTTGTGGACTCTATACACACTGTACCTTATTCTGGTCCAGTATATATAGAGCCACTTTCTCACAGCCCTGCCCAGCCCAAGAAGAAACCTTTTGATGGCTTGTGGGCTCGTTCCACCAGAGCCAAGGCTGTAACTACTGCATTTGGTTGTGGAGTCTATCCTGGACATCTTTCAGGCTGCAACGTGGGTATCTCTGTACAATTTTACGAAGCACTACTGCTTGGACAGTCGGGTAAGGAATCTGGCTGGAAGTCTCCGTCACATGAACAACCTTTAACTTCAGTAACCCCTTATCTGGTAGAGATAATATCTAACTGCATTTTCCTTAACCGATCCTCCCCACTCTGTGAACAGATGTCTCCACATAGGGTAATCCTTATGTCCTTTGACAATCCTTTGTCTGCACACTAGTACATCAGCATCCTTTGTGGCTTTGTGCTTCTGGCGTGGAAATATTGTGAAAGTAGCATCATACTAAGGGTGGCGCCTATAAAGGCACCATGCATGTCACTTCCAGTGCGGACAATGCAGAGCTGAAGACACCACCTATAGGCGCGCAAGCTCAAAGTTTCTGGATCCAGTCTGCCGCCTTCGGAAAATTCTAAGGTATGGAATCAGCGGCTAGATAGTCTCTACCTGATAAGGTGTTACCGTAGGTAAGTAGCTTGTTCTTCCGATGCTGAAGTAGAATCCTCCACAAAGCCCCCAACGGACATTGAGGCGAGGTGCCAAGAGGGTAAGTGAAGGTATGCTGACCAGAGCAATTTATGCGTAGTTATTGAAGGCAAGCAGGACACTTTTCTGTCAGGGTATGGAGACTAACATCTCCTTCAAGGGATTCCTCATGGAAACTTTGCATGCATCTGCAGCAGTGCAAAAGCACAGCATCAAGAGTAGCAGCATCCAAAACTGCTCCCTACCCAGAACAGCTACATGTGACTGAGATAAAAAAAAAAGGCATGCACTTCCTTCTCCAAACAGGGCAAGAGGGAAGTGAGGGGGGGCCAAGGTGCCAAGTATGTGACACACTCCCTTGGAGCTCTCATACGTTTGAAGTAAACCAGAGTGACACTGTAAATATTACTGAAGGCACCAAGACAGTCAGTGCTCTAACTGTGCCCCTCAGCACCAGCAGCTCCACTGTATGCCTCTGCTCCATGGTGTAACTATTGACATCCTCGTAAGTGAGCCTTCTGGTAGCACATGCATGAGACCATCATAACCACTGACCCCCACTTTTGCTTGAGAAGTGGTACAACCGCTTCAAGTCCTGTGATGTCTGCAGTAACATCCACTCAAATGTGCTCAGCCTATACTCCTAGCTGTGTGTGAGGAAAGGGCGGGAGAGCATATGCTCGTTACAGCAGGACTGCTTACATTAGTGTGCTTCCCGACCTTGCTAGGTCACTGGATGTGTGCCAGCGTCATGAACCCAGGTTGAGGGGCAGCATTAACCATGTGCTGAAGGAGCTGTCAGTGTCCTTCACGCATCTCCACTGAGTTTTTAGAATGTATAGCTTTACTTTCTCGCCTCTTTATTTGCTCATCTGGGATTGAGTGAAACTGATCAATAAAGCATGCCTACGGTCTACATACATTAACGCAAGTCTGTACCAAATTCTTAATGCAAATAAGGATGGATGTCCATGTACTCTATCTTCTGAAATGTGTAAGTATTCCATTTATTCAGATAGCTTGATTTTTAATGAACGGCAGACCGAAAAATATCACTAAACACCATTTCAAGCAAGATATATCTTGATGTCAATATCTAGAATACCCTCTAGTTGTGACGTCAGTAAACACTAAAATAGAGCGGCACACGATATCTGCTGCAAATTGAAGCACCATTTGACCTTGCCAGGAATATGAAGGGCTATATAAAGGTTTTCAGTCAATTGACCGGAATTATTGGCTCATGCTTTTACTCTGGCAACTGCACTTTCTGAGAACAAGCAAACCTGGCCAAATACTGCAATCGTTTCCTAATTTCATGGCATGGCACCTACTGACTTCTTTGGAAGAATCCTACATTTATAGAATGCACCACCATAGAGTTGATTTAAAGAGTGCACACGTTTGTGTGTGTGTGTATTTATATTATTAAATGCTTTATAAAGGTGTTGTTTCTCATAATGATCTGAATGAGGTCCATTAATCTGTGTTTAGCACATACAGTTAATATTTGTGATATTTACAACTTAAAGTTTGCATATTGGACAAAATACTAAATGTAAAATTAAATCACCATTTTGACAAAGGAAAAATAATTCTGAAATGTGTGCCTGTTTTACAGGGATGCCGCTTTTGGCAATTGTAGTTTTCATCTCACGTTGCTTGACTCCCTACATGCAATACAGAAGGCGAGTATAAAGTATCTATGGGTCTGTTTTTTTAAACAAACTGCTGTTTAATTGTTACTCTATGTATACAGTAATTCTGAACGTTGCTTATTACTGATAAATGTCAATGATGTTGCTTTATGTAGAATATATTTTTAAAATATATCTATAATTGTTTCTCTTGTGTTCTTTATTTTTTTCACTTTTTATTTGTACTTATCTGCTTTTGCATTTATTTTCTACTTATGCGATATATAAATGTATCTCAACAACCTCTAGAAAGCCGCAGGCCTGCACACCACTGAGAAGCAAATCATGTTGGCTGGCCTAAGTTGTCAGCTTGCTCAAAATTAAATAGAGGCAGCTAAATGCTCAAATTTTTTTTTTTTACATATGTATGTATTCCAACAAACGCGTTGTCACAAACTTTCGTAAGCGTGATTTATTCCAGCAAAGTCACCCTACGCGTTTCGGAGCGTCCGCTCCTTGCTCACGAGTAGTGTGAATGCAAAAACAATAGTCTTTTAAACACATCATGTGTTGTCAAGGAGTGTTGTCCTTTTGGATTGGTTTGTTACGACTCGTGTGTTGGTGTAGTAAGGGTTTGCAAACCTACCACAGCCTGCCATTGCAAGTGGCACAGGTTTTGACGCAACGGAACTGCTGGAGATATATATGTATATGTGTGTGTGTGTGTATATATATATATATATATATATATATATCTTCATTGTTCCCCCAAAGGAGACGAATTGAGTCGCACACAATCACTGTGAAGTTTAGCAGTTTATTACAAAAGATGCGTGTTCTTGTCCTGATGCATTTTGGCTGACCTTAGCCTTTCTCAAAGGACGGGGACGCTGTCCGTGTTCACACCAGTCTGTTGCTTAATTTATTGGAGATGGCCCCCCTGGTGGGCGACACGAAGGTCAACTGCTACTCCTAAGCTTGCTGGTGTTTGTAGTTAACTGGCTTTTCTTCGATGGATTATGTTTAAATTCTTTTGAAAAGGACCACTGACTAGCACCACAATTCCCCGCAAGCACGTTTAGATGTTTGATATATATATATATATATATATATATATATATATATATATATATATATATATATATATATCCTCACTCTTCGTTCGCCGCTGCATCACAGTCAATCCTGCTCAGACTGCTTTTCAAAAACGAACAAGTCAGACCCAAGATCTGGTGCAATCAGTGTTTTATTCCAGTTTGTCGAATAACACAGAGCAAGCCCGCATGACGCGTTTCGCCTCTAGCCAGAGGCTTGATCACATGATACATTGCTTGACATCAATGAGGGTACTTAAGGAGCCCAAAAGGGGGTGGCGCTGCATGTTCTTGGCGTACCCTATTTAACCCCTTACTGTTCACAGTTATAGTAGGTGTCCTTTTGATGTTAAATAAATGGCATAGTGCCACAGTTTAAAGTGCCAAAAAGTCATGATCTGTGCAAAATATCTGCTGTGCAAAAGTACGCAATTATAAATAACCCCTCTATATACAATATTATACAATATAGAAAAACATGGGAAAATGCATAAAAACAATTAATAATCATTTATTTATATATTATTTACAATAAAAGACAGTGTCCATTAATATAAAAGTCCTCCCATTTAAAATTGCAACTTAGCAGCAGAAGTTATATGCAAAATTTAACAATAAATATCAAGTTCTATAGAAACCTTAATAAACATAGTAGAAAAAGAGACCATTTTGGAAATCATGTGCATATCCAATTAAAAGACACCATTATTTTGTAAAAGAACAGAAAATCCAGGGCATTAAAAAAAGTTATTCTCCAAAACAATTCATATGAACTCCAATTGTATGTTGTATGTTCCTCGGCGTTAACCCTAACCCTATGTGCAAAACAGTGCAGTAGTGTATATAATAACTCAAAAATGTGTGTATATCTATAAAATCATGAAAGGGTGTGGAGGGAGGTTTCTCATATTCTTATTTATCCTCACATCACCTTAGATGTTACCATGCTAAAACCACTTGCCAGACATTATTCATCACAATTCCATCCTTATATTTTCAAAAGCTTCCAGGGAGACATGAGGTGCAAAGGGCAAAGTTCGTACATCATATTAGCCAATTCTAACCCAGGTATATTGTTACTCAAAAACTAAAGACATGTATAAAGATCTTCACTGGCGTTCAGACCCCGCGGGGCCTTACTGTCCAGTTCAATTATATACCTGGTCTCCAATAATCGGAGCTTTGCATCTCTGTCCCCTCCTCTCTTGAGTGGCATGACACAATCAATAGCGTAATACAATAGGACTGAGGGGTCACTGTTGTGCAGACTTTCAAAATGGCGGGCCACCGGGTATGACTGGTCTTTCCCCACGATGGCCCTCATGTGCTGCAGTACCCGCTTGTGCACCGGCAGGCGGGTGCTACCCACATACCGGAGATCACATGGGCACTGCAGCACATAAACTGCAAATTCAGTACTACAAGACATGCGTTTTTTAATCAGTACGGGCTCGCTTTTAAAAGGCACCGTATATTGGGTTTTGTTACACCCGTTCTTGCATGCTTTGCAGACAGTGCATTTCTTAAACCCTCCTCCGAGGGCCCCCCATGTATCCGAAACCGGCTTTTCAAGAAAGTTACATACTAACTTATCTGCCATGGATATGGATTTTCTAAATGTGATATTGGTTTTACCCAAGATAGATTTACCAATAACTGGATCCCCTGTTATTAGGTTCCAATTCTTGTAGAAAATCCACTGGATTTCCTTGTATTGTCTGCTGTATGTAATAATGACCCTTGGCTTTATCGTGATATCTCCTGTTACCTGTACACTGGGTTTGTCTTTAACTGCTAATGCTTCTTGTCTCGTGATAGATACTGATCGATTTATCGCTCTCTGTACGGTTTTAGCAGAATAGCCCCGGGACAGAAAACGTGCCATGCTTTCTTCCTGGGCTTTCTGACAATCTGCATCCGTACTGCTTATTCGCCTGATCCGCAGCATTTCCCCAAAGGGGATGCTGCTGATCAGGTGGTGAGGATGCTGACTAGAAGCATGCAATACGGTATTTCCAGCAGTTGGTTTCCTGTGCAACCTAGTGGCTATACCAGTATCTGTTATATAGACTACAGTGTCAAGAAATACCACTGACCTTGCGTCTATGTGTGAGGTGAATTTTAAATTAAAGCCATTGTTGTTAATTTCTTTAACAAAATCCTGTGCTTCTTCCAGTGACCCTTTCCAGACCATAAATAGGTCATCAATGTACCTTAGATATATGGGTACATGTTCCTGTATTGTTTCCTTAAGGGTGCCCCCGAGGACCCGCTCCTCCCACAGTCCAATGTGGAGACACGCCAGACTTGGGGAGAAGCAGGCCCCCATCGCGACACCCCTAACCTGCTGGAACATTAGGTTATTGAACAGGAAATAGTTTTGCTAAAGGCAAATACATATATATACATAGTTTTTTAGAGCATGTGAGGCTGTAGATACACAAGCTCTGCATACTCCTGTCATCTAATGTCACTCAACACCGCTATCCCCTTCTGTCTACAAGCCAACTTCGGGGCCAAACCCGAGCCCAAGGAGCCAGCACACTCCTCTGAGATAGAGCGATCGAAGGATAGATATTGGATAGACATGCTGACGTCAAGATGAGAAACTGTTAATCCATCTGGACACAGCTAGAATACTCAGAGGTCCCAGCTCCAGCCCTTTTTGCCATTCCAAAGAAACAACACCTAGCCTTCAAGGAAGAACCTTCTTCATCACTGCCTATTCCACCACCAAGACCTAAAAAAAAGTGAGTTACACAGCTACCACCCTTCCTTACTTTGTGCCACGTTTTACCACAGCTACACCTCTTCTCCCTATGAACTCAGTCATTTAACACACAGGACACCGACTCTGACCCAGGAAGCCCTTGCGGCCCCAAAAAAGAGCTCTTTAGACCTTAGGGGTGTAGGATCCTTGCGAAGACAATGTAGTGAGCACACAGGATTACCCAAATCTTGAGCTATACCTTTGTTAAGTCTTCCCCATCAGATACACTTCGTACCGTGCTGTCATACAGCAGGCAGCTCAACTTCATCTGGTACAGATCCACTCCACAGGGATGATTATGACTTCCTCCTAAAAACCTTCTCCAAGATGGAAAGGTCTGTTAGTTACCCAACCATACTTAAGGACATACCTAAGAATAGAACACTCTTTTAGGAGTAACCCACCTAAATGTACCCTTCAATTTGGAGCATTTTTTCAGCCCACGGATCGATTAGATCTTGGTAAAATTTAAAAAGACATACACATTGCCTACAATCGTCTTACAATCCCCCACACCAAAACCTGCATTTAGACCCCATTATGGGATCCCACACAGGGCTAGACCTTTCATTGAGATGACTACAGAGTCATAGATACAGAGTACTCGCTCTCAAATTAGGGGAGCCAGATTTGCATTGCAACCGCAGCGCCTCCTTTGCTTGTCACCATAAGGAGGTAAATCAGCAGGTCATCCTGTGGGAGGGGATGTTACACTCTTCTACACTTCCTGGACAGGCTTTTGTTCCTAACCTCCTGAGAGCAACAGGCTCCCACCCTAGGGGGTCAGAAACATGTCTCCGGTGGCAGACTGGCAGATTTCAGTCAGCAAGCACACCACAGGCTGTTAGGTTTTCAGGGGGCTGCTCTAAGGTGCCCTCGGAGTGCATTTTATGATCAGTCCAACACTGGCACCCGTGTGTGGTTTTTTTTAAGGCAAGATGTTTTACTAAACATCCCTATTTTCAGTGAAACCTTCATGTATCTGGGGAACATGTTTTCACCAGTGTCCAGTTCATGATTTAAGACTGCTTCCCTTGCCTCTTGCACTAGCAGAAATAGGATTGACCAGCACAAGGGTATATCTTATCATGCAGATAGGTCCTCCCATATAATATTAAACCCTGCCTTAGGGCTCTCTGACCTGCTGTAGAGGTGACTTACAAATATCAGATGCAGCGGTAGGGGACATGGCACACAGGGATGTGTGACACGTCTTGTTTTCACTTTTATCTGCATCAAGATACGCCGCCTGCACATGCAGGCCTGCATGTGTTTGGTGAGTGATAAAATTCGTCCTGCAGCCCTTAGGGACCATCTTTATTGCCCTAGGTACCAGGATACCATTTAGTAGGGATTTACAGAGGGTGCTAAAGGTTCTGCCAAATGAGAGAACAATTGCATATTTTTTGGAAAGAGCTCTGGTAGTGGGGACATGAACCCAGTGCACTTTCAGCCAAAATCACATTATGTATCAGTCAAAACGTGGGGGCAGCCATGTGGGTACTTTCCTACTCTTCTTATGCCCTAAAGGATGATGCACCCTGGCTGATCCTCTTCCTCCAAAAATAGAACAAGTTCACCTCAGAACACATTCACATGGCCATATTGCAAGAAGGTTTCCTCCGACTAAATGACTTCATATATGGGTTGGATCTGAATGATCCACCATTGGTACCTTATCTTCGTGGTAAGTGGAAAACGGCATTAGCTCAAGGCTCTTTCTTTTGGGATTACTGCAGCCCCAGTGGAATTTACCGAGTTCCAGGCAGTTGGGAAGTCCAACTGCACAGACATGCCATTCATGTTTTCCATACCTAGATGATTGACTGATAAAGCGCAGTAGCAGAGCCTAGTGCTTAACTGCTTAACACACACTCCTGCACAAACTTTGCTTCGCCATCAATGCGAAAAACTTGCATTTCCAACCCCAGCAAATTCAACACTTCCTAGGATCAGTCCTGAATGCCGAACTATAAAAGGTATTTCAAACCATACAGAGAGCAAGGGCATTCAACAGCTGCTTCCTCTTTAAGACACACCGTCCCATCACTGTATGAACTGTGATGAAACTATTGGGCATTATAACTTCTTGAATCACGATCGCCCTGCACGCCAGATTGCTCAAGACCACTGCAATAGTGTCTATCGCAGCACAGTGCTGTTGGAGCTACAGCATGGAGGGAACTGGGGAGGAATGGGCAGCTGTCGGAGAAACCACAAGGCATGACCTGTTTAGGGACGCAGTACTGTTACCCTTTGGCAAATTCTGCTCAGATCTCCCACACTGTCGTTTCCTGCTCCACAGGGTGGTTCACTCCGTATTCCGCAAATATTAGGCCATGGCACTGCAGAGCCATAGCTGCATAAGTGCTGTCAGTATTTGGTCCTCTCCATGAGAACTATCAAGGATGTTGCATCCCTGTATAGGGCCTTAGGGTAGACCTGCACCTCCCATTGGAGAGGTTGTGGCACCAACTGGAAGGCCCTGGGTGTTCCCATGCCCGAACATGATTGGGGCAATCTTCTTAATCAAATCCCAAAGACGTCCCAGGGAATGGGGTCCAACCTGATGCACATGGTCTGGTCTTGCCCCTTTTCCCCACACCTCCAAAACAAAGATGGCCAGCAAATTCCAAGACCTGGTCTTCATGCTGACTAAACATTAACACCTTAGCTGCGTGTAAACATCCCTCCCCAGTGCTGCGCTGTCCATTGGAACCAGTGCTGAATGGACGTCCAATGGTCGTGCGCAGCACTGGGGAGGTAGCGCTGCTGACGACCGTTGGCCGTCAGCAGCACTTAAGGGGTTAAAATACAAAAAAATGGAAATCCCCAGTGGGGCCTAGATTCTCTGCCTGGCATAAGGAGTTGGAAAATGGGCATACTGTGAGGGAAGGGTGTGGGAAGGCAAACGGGGATTATATAAACTGGACCTGGCCCGGGCATAGGAAGCATTGATGATTAGTATCAAAGACTCCGAGCCTGACCCACCTCGGGCATTCCTGAGAGGGCAGCCTATCCAGACACTACTCATACCCTGATACTCAGCACGTGGCACCACAAGACCCGGTGTTCCCGGACACCTGCGCACCCACTCACACGAAAAGTCACCTATGGACAATACTATCCCAGCAGAGGCTAAGGGTACAGAAGAAGGTACAAGAATAGATGTTCATCTGAAGTAACACATGAAAAAAGGGGGAGTATGATGCAGTTCAGGTTAAGATAGCGGGTTGAACATGCGCATGTCTCAATCGCTAACCATGGAGTACATGTAATTGAAAGAAGTGTTATCCAAATGTATGAAGTGTACCATGTAAACCCTATAAAAACTTTTGTGGAAGAGGTATGGCGCAGCGGTTGGGAGAGATGTGACGCAGTGGCCAAAGCATTTCTCACAATTCTGTAGTGCAAAGCTGCACTAATAAAGATAGACAACATGATATACATCATGATGGCAATCTGCTACATTTTCAAGCAGGACGGGACCCACCACACACAGCTTTCACAGTTTGCACAGGAGATTTGGCATTGAGCAGCCAATCACAAAATTCCCCTCTCGGTTGTGCATTTTCCAGGACTGGAAAACGAATTTGCGGACCTGTTCAGCATGGTGCATCAATAGGAACCCAAGTGGGAACTCAACCCACAAGCCCTTCAAAAGTACTTCCATCGTTGGGGGACACCGACAAAATATCTGTTTTCCACTGCCGAAAATGCAAACTGGCAAAATCTTGCCCTCAGATACCCTTACCACCCACCCGACCTAAATTCCAAGGGCAATGCACTATGGATCAGTTGATCGGGGTTATCTGCTAACACTTTTCTGTCTCTTCTCCTCATCCTGTATGTTGTCATAAAGATGCAACAGGTGTCTGTGACTCTAATCCTAGTTGCACTAACATGGGCAAAACAACCTTGATATTCTGTGCTTCTAGAGATGGCAGTCAGCCCTCTTGAGAAGCTTCCAAAAAGGCAGGACCTTCTCAACAGCATCAGGGTGGTCTCCGTCATGTCAATCCTAAAGGATAGGTACCTTAACCTCCCAAAAGAATGCATGTTAATTCTGCTGGACGTACTACTCGTGCTTGCTGCGCAGCCAAATGGAAGAGGTTTATGCACTCTTCTACAGTTTTGTTGCAGGACTATACTTATAAAGCAAGGTTAGCATATACTTTCATACAATTACATCTCACTGCAGTTGCAATGTACCTTCAGAAAAGAAAGCATTCATCAACCTTTAGAGTGCCTGTTATTAAGGCATGGAAGAGCTAAACCGTGTTGATCTCCCTCACCCCCATGCACTTCAACCAAAACACCTGCATCTGTTTGCAACTCAAATGTTGTATTCTTGCAAGTTATGGGCCCTCCTTCTGAGCTTCTCCATTTGCGTGCATTATAATATCTTTCAAGTCGATTTTCTTCTTAGCATCACTTTGCTTAGACATATCCTAAACTACACGCCCTTAGAATGCAGGATCCATACATTCACTTTCAGAGATAGGGTACTTCGCACTAACTCTAAATTATTACTTAAGGTTGTCTCACCTTTCCACACCAACCAAATCACTGAGCTACCAGTCTTTGTCAGTAGCCAGGCTAGCTAAAAGGGCTCTTGCTGTTAATAGCACTTATGTTCTATATTGACCGAAATAAGTCATTCAGAAAGTTTAATCAACTTTTTGTAGCCTTTGCTAAACCCCATAAGGGTCTCGTATTTCAAAAGCTGGTATTCCCAGATAAATAGTTACATTTATTTAAACTTGCTATGCTAAAGCTACACACACCCTTGCTGATAGAGACTTCTAGCTGTAGAACCCTCACTTTTTAGGTCGCGCCTACGCAACGCACAAGCGCTGCTTTGGAGTGACAACTTGGAATCACTCCGGACTTTTTTGGAAACTCGTGCATGTTCTACACTGTTTACAAAGAGCCCTCGTGCATGTATGGTTTTTACCTTGCTGGAGCGAGCAGCAGCACCATCTGTTTCCAATTATCGCTCTCGTGCTTTGGAAACATATGGCGCCGCTGCTCGCTCCCGGAAAGTAAACGCTGTACATGGACTGTGTTGGTTCCCATGGACTGTCTGTGATCGGTGTGCAGTGCTCGTGTGACAGTGTGCGCAGCAGGGCTGCGAGGTGTGCGGGAGATGGACGTGGCTTGCTTACCGCCATGCTGACTGGCTGCGGGCACTGGAGCTGCTGCTCTCTTTTTGCCTCCCTCTAAATGCTCCGCTTGGCTCCAACACTGTTACAGACAGGCCTTGCCTACGTAGCGCGCAAGCTGCGTATGTCATTTAACTCAGCGTCTAACCCCGGAGCAGCCTCAATTTTTGCAGCGCCGCTCTGTCACGGCTGCAGCTCCGCCCTCGAGCTCACCCACAACCCCTGTCATTGCGGGAGCTCTGACGTCCGTGTCAGCTTGCTGCCAGCGAGAGGCCCCGCGCAGGCAATAGGGCGGTGTCCTGCAGCATCGATTGGCTCCAGACAATCCAGCGAGCAGCAGGCATGCGCAGGGGGCCAGCAGCGATTACCACATCAATGAGACGGTGTTGGACGGCATTAGAAGCACGGCTGCACCAGATCTCCTAAGTCAAGCCCTCATCTTTGTGCTCGGCCAGGCCACACCCCCTCTTTTATTTACTTAATTAACGTGACTTGTATACTGAGCCATTAGCAATCTTCATTTTATCAAATTGCTGTGCTGTAAATATAAGGTTTTGCTCTGAAGCAGTGGGCTGTTGTGGCACTGCCAGAAGTTCCCAACTCCACTGCAAACTCACTGACTGCTTTGGGGCATGCATGTTCGCAATGTGTTCCGTGCAGTCTGGCATGAACGCTACCATAGACACGCTTCTAGCTATAGACGGGCTAGACAGTATATTTTGATCCTACCACCTTGTCTGGTTTCTTGACAGTGTTCTGTCTGTCCTTGCTGCCTGTTACGCACACTCACACACACTTTACTGTCCTTGCAGTGCACCACTTTAATTACCTCTACCCCTCCTCGCACACCGCACACTCTATAACTGTCCTCCACTTCTCGTAGGTCACTATATAATACTATACCCTGTCCCTGCAAACTACCACTGACTCCTGTTCGCATACCTGCCACTGTTCCTACACTCGTCCACCGCCCCGCACTCAACCACTATCCCTACGCTCTACTGCTATCCGTAAACTAGACCACTGTCCACACACTTTATCTCTGTTCTCTCACTCTAGTTTTCTGCAAGTAGCACCTTGTTCTGCCGGAGTGCTCCCTGTCAGGGCACATTTCCATGGCCACTGCCTCAACCCTCCGCATACGTGTCTCCCCCACGAGGACGTAAGGAACTTCTGCCTACTAGTGTAAAATGTGCATCCACTTGCCACCCGGGTAAAATGTCTCTAACCTGCCTTTCTGAATTATACAACTGTCCTGCTTGTTTAACACACACATACGCCATGCTTGTGTGAAATGCCCCTCTGCCCTGTCTGTATGGAATGTGCCTCTGCTCTGCCTCTATGAAGTGCATCTCTGCCCTCCTGTTTGAATTGCCCCTCTGCCCTTTATGTTTGAAGGTACATAGAGAAAGAGGGGTCCCTGTACACAACACACAATATTAAAAGGAATATAATTATTAATATGTATGAGAGACAAAGTTGTCACACTGTTATTTAATCACAATGTGCTTTTCAACTAGATACAGTACATCATTTGTAATCATACAATTGTAATAGTGCCCCAGGAGTGGGAAGGGTGGGTGGGAAGGACAGTGATGTGAGGAAAGGAATGTGCAAAATTGGTCATTCGTGCAAAAAAGCAATTAATGCATCATAAAGTATATACAACAGATCAATCTGGCTTAGGAAGAATAGCCAGTAGTACAATCAAAGCAATCAATGCTCAATACAATGTCAAATAACCATGCCGGCAGCATATATATATTACTATATTTAATGCTGGAAGCGCAAGCTGGTTCAAGTTGGTATCCGTCGACGTTTCAACCCCCAATTTTTGGGTTAGGTACACATAAGACCTTAAAGCGGGGTCTTCATCAGGACGTAGGGAGTGAGGCGGGGCAAGTTGTTCAAATTGGCCGCGTGTCACAGAAAAAAAACGCAGCCCGCTCTCAGTATTCTTCAGGCCAAAATGGAATATATAACAACATTTTTCTTTAAGGCGTAGTCGCTGCACATCAAGGAGAAGAGACTGGGAGCCGAATCCGCGGTCTCCGTTATCTCACGATAAATCGCTATGGAGTTCCAATCTTGGTAATCGTATTTTAAAAACACACGCGAGCCACATCTGCGGTCTCGATTTCCTTGGAAACAGGAACGACAGGAGGAAACGAATCCCTTCCTACACAGCTGTCAATGTTTGAAGGACACCTGTGCCCTATGTATGTGTGAAGTGCACTTCTGCCCTGTCTATATGAAATGTCTTAGCCCTGCCTGTGTGCAGTGCAACTATGCCCTTCTGTTAAATGTCCTCAGCCTTGCCTGTGTGAAATTCATGTGTTTTTAACTGTGATCTGTGCCCCTACCTTGCCCTTGTGTAATCAGTGCCATCTATCTGCACTTCTCCCTTAGAGGATGGAGAGGGTGAAAAGGGTTTACAATGGTAAGTGGGGTGCAGTGGCTTCATGCAGGTGGGCAGACATTCTGGCGATAAGAACGTGCCCACTCTGGTTAATTTTTTGAAGGACTGTAACTTAGGAAAACTGGACTGTTAAAGCAGCTTTATTCTGCATTAAGTAACAATCATTAAATCTGCAGCAGCTCCTCCGCTATGGCGAATCACAGATAGTATTCACATTTTTTAGCTCTCGCCTACGCAGCGCGCAAGCGCTGCTTTGTAGTGACCTCTTGAAATCAATCCAGACTTTTTGGGAAACTCGTGCGTGTTCTGCACTGTTTCCAATGAGCACTTGTGCGAGGCAATAGCTCTGTCTAAACATTTATAAGGTCCCAAAGGTGAGACCTATTGGCTATGCCAATGCTTGTTTAATATACCCTGGGTATCCAAATGGATCTGGAAACTCTTCAGCAGTAGTTATACGCACTTGTAGATGGCACTGTATGGCTCCGCACAGATGCAGATACACTCAAGAAGTACTGCCCGCAGCGCCTTTTGCTTTCAAGACTTTCCGCGAATCCGGTACAGAGCCTCCAAAACAAATTGGAGTGATCAGTATGCAGATTCCTAGAATTTTGATGTAATTAATGGATAGCGTACACTCACAGAATGAGGAGCGTGGGAACATCAGTAAGAAATCTGCAGCTAGATAGTCTCTACCAGAAAGAGTGTTACTGAAAGTAATTACATTGTTCTTCTGATATAGACTTCAAGCCACAGATTACTCACCTTTTGAGTGCATACTAAAGCAGTACCTAATTAGAGGTGCGTCTGTGGATGGACTGAAACCTGAAAGTCCTGCAGAACTGAGCAGGCAAAACTTCCTTCTCAGCGAACTGGACTGCCCAGGCAATAGTATTTCATAAATGTAAGGAGAAACACCCACATAGCTGTGTCTAGGACAGAGACTTTGCGTGCCGGTACTTAGCAGCTTTGGCCATAGTGTAATGAGCACACAGTCCTTCGGAGGCTGCTTTTTAGCTAATGCGTAGCAGATTTTAATGAAAGCACAATCTAGTGGGAGATGGTTCTCTTGTGCATCACCTTGCATTTCTTTTTTCCAGGAAACCCCACCAAGAGCAGATTGTCTACCCTTGTGTTCTAAAGTACTATCTTTGTAGAGTCTCAGAGCTCTCTTGGGGTCCCTTGGAGGGGTGAGGCAGAGCATAGCAAGAACACCGCAAGCTTATGTGGGGGGTGAACACGAAGGAGGAAACTCAAAACTCCCATCTCGAAATTAGAAAAATAATAATAAAAAAATATATTGCATGGGGTGTGCGCACCTGTCTAAGTTCACAAACATTTCCAAGCCTAGAGAAGTCTGCAAATATTTTAACAGATTTCTTGAATTTGTTTGTGAATCAGTGTTGTCACCTGCTCAGTTTGTGATCTGCAAGCAGAATATGTGCACTACGTGCCATTTGTATAAGTCAGTCTGCAAGCTCAGCTTGGAAGTTGCAAACTCCAGGCGCATTTTGGCACCATTTAAAATATGCTAAATATATTTCTTTTTTTTTTAAATGCACCACTGCTATGATTAGGAATAGTTAGTTCTGGCTTAAGTAAAACTAGGTAATACACAATTGGATGCCGGCAGCTTTGCTTGTTGAGCTCTTTTGTATCGTACAAATGATTTCATGTTTGAGGTAAGATCCACAGTACATCAGCAGAATCCCCGGTCTTCCCCATCGCCTCCTGACGTGATGGATAAATATAGATTTTTAACAGTGTCCAGGAAATTGAAGAAGCCTTAAGACACTGTAACTCTAGTAAAGGGTGCTAAAGAATCCTGGCATT
Source organism: Lissotriton vulgaris (assembly GCF_964263255.1). NCBI lineage: Eukaryota > Metazoa > Chordata > Amphibia > Caudata > Salamandridae > Lissotriton > Lissotriton vulgaris. The sequence continues at coordinate 857,396,536 of NC_141689.1, forward strand.
TTACTCTGGGCACTCTTATCTAGATAATCCCTGAATCAGCCCATTTACAGATCGGACATATCAGTTGCCCTTGTTAGACAGCCCTCCAGGATTCTGGGATCTTTAAACCTTTGTTAGTCATCATTGTGTTTTTTTCTGTGACTTGGCCCGCTACAAAGCTGAATTGTCAGTCTCCCAATAAGAAATGGGAATAGAGGTGGTGGGCAGAAATATTAGCAGTTGGAATTTTCTCTACAATTGTAGCCAAGAAGGTGGCCTTTGCGATGACACAATAGTCAGCAGCTTCCACACTATCAAGAAATGGCTTCCTTGCAAGACTGTCACCCAGGCTTGTTCAAGTAATTTATGAACAGATCTATGAACAAAGTAAAATAAAAGCATGTGTAAGCTTGGAAGGACAAAGATGAAGCGCATGGACTGCACAAGATCATTGACTAGCTTCCAAATAACCTACTTCCAATTACATTTGCACTGAATATAGGAAAAACAAACATTGACATTTGTGAAATCGAAATTTATTGGCATTTTGAAAAGCAAGAGCTTTAATTGGTTAAAAGGTGTATTACTTAATACACTCCTTAGAGTGGGAGAAAGATCTATATATGTTTAACCAAAGTTATTGCCTGCTTTGTAAGTTTCTGATTAACCGAGCAAGTGCCAACTTTTTATAGAGCATGGCAATGCTGTATAAATTATTAAAACATTGTAGTGTTCATGGTGTTTCTGAAATCAGTTAATTGTCAGTGTGCAATAATTTATGATACTGGCCTAAGGCTTGGTTGTTTTGTAAACTAACTTCTGCCAGACCTCTGCATTTTCTCTGGTTCTGCTGGAGAATGGAAGACTTGGACTGTTGTGGGAAAGACATTTTCATCACATTTTATTGCCTCCATTTAAAGTGTGAGCAGTGCTTGGAGAATCTTCCTCCCTTGTCTTGGCCCTATCTCTAATGTCAATAACTATTGTGCCCCTAGATCAGTTCCCACGAGAGGTAGGCACACCAGAGGGCCAAGGGCTGTTGTATCCTGTCCCCACTGTATTGCAGTAGGCTATAATTATCTACATGGTTCTAGAGTGTATTTTGGTGTGGTTCAAGGCAGTACTGTTGATTTGGCCTCACTTTGCCAGCTGTCTGGCTTCTTTGCTGTATTGTGTGCATGGGAATGAGGGTTGTCATGTCTAGTGTGTTCTGTTGGAGTATGGCCATTTGTTGATGAGATCAGAACAATGGTGTTGGTGTTCTTGCGTCAACCGACTAAAATATTATAGTCTAGTTACACCCTAAATTCTGAAAACCTGTTCCTGATACCACAGGAAACTAATTTCATATATTTGAATTCATGTGAACCAGTTATAGAGTATAATGCCAACTGCTAACATAGTATGTATATGTGACTTTCACACTTGAGTCTTTGACATTCTTTTTACTTTCTGATAGATACTTATAGCTGCAGATTCGTCATCTTAGAATACAATACAGACGCCAGACTGGATTTTTATCTTAATCAGTTCTGCATGATTAGGTGATGCCATGCGGCTCTTTGTTGACTTAATACCACATCAGAAGTGAGAGAGGGGACCTGCATATAATCGCCACCTCGGTGTGCTGATGTCCATTCCATCTGAAAGAGACCGTAGGCATAGATTCCTTACCTTAGAACTACCCCCAGGCATCAGACTGGATCCTCAGAAATGTTTTCGTAGCAGTACTCCTGCTCGTCAGTAGATGGCGTTGGTTGATTCCGCGTCCGTCATCAGCATCATGGTCACCGGGATGACGTCGCAGAGTCTACTTAGACGCCGCCCCTGTGCCCTGACGTCCGTTCTTTATTTTGTCCGGCCCAACCAGTGTAGATCTGGAGAGAGCGTGCCCCTTAGTCACTTTTTGACTAACCATATTTCGACTTTTGTCGACATCTTTTTGAGTCTTCAACTCTTGGTGCACAAGGGATGTCCAGTCATCGGCCCGGTTTCGAACCCTGTCACTCCTGTCACTAGTTGATGTCGGTCATCGATCATGCTTCGACTGCTGGGCCCTCAACCCCAAGTCTTTGCGGGAGCGTCCTGAAAGCTTTGGAAACCCGGCCGTCGGCTCCGCGCCGTTCGCGGTCCTGGTCGAGGGGAAGGTCACAGGACCGGTTGCGGAGCCAACACCATTCATCCTCGAAGTCTTCGCGCTTCTCGGTTAAGTCGAAGCACAAGAAGAAGGCGAAGAAGCCTCGCCGCTCTTCGCCTTCTCCCCGTCCTTCGGCTGATACAATGCGGACCTGGAGCATCGTCGCTCTCTGACTCCTTCCTCAGAGCCACCTTTGCCCGGAGCGTCCCCAGCCCAGCTTTGTGCATTTTATGAAGCACTGCACAGCATCTTTAGGCAGCCGGACTCTGCAGGCGCGCCTTCGGGCCCCACGGACTCGGCCGGGGGCCTTGGCCCTTCGTTGCCAGCGACTCCGGCCTCTGCTCCGCAGAGCCCTTTAGGATCCAGGCCTGGATCTGGATCGGTGCCGGTCGACCTCACGGTACCTTCCCCGGCACCAATACCAGTGACGACACACCCGACCTCTGTTGCTGCCCCAACCAGGGTCGTCCCCAGCCTCACCCCCGATTTGGGCACAGCGCCGGACCGATGTCGGTCCCGGAGGGTACTTTTGTGCCGCTGTTCATCCCTGGCATTCCCTACCGCCCAGAGGAGGGTGAGAAGGCCTAGGAGGGGTCTGTTGACCCTCTAGCAGACCAACTTGAGGAGTTGGACTGGCGAGAGGAGTTTGGTGATGCCGGTGGTCTGGATACCTCCCCAGACCTTGGTATGCTTTTTCCCCTACCGTGGCTACGGAGGAGGGAGCTTCCTATGCTTTGGTGTTGTGTAGGCAGCTGAGGCCTTGGGCCTCAAGCTTTGTATGGTGGCTGTCGGGACTAACCTCCTGACTGAGGTGGTTCAGCTGGCAGCAGTCTCTTCGGAGCGCCTGCTGCCTTTAATGATGCTCTCACTGACATCCTTCTGGGCACTTGGTCCAAGCCCAGCAAGCACAGGGGCTCCTGAAGACAAGATGATTGCCCGACACCACTGTCCTGCTCCGGGCGGCCACTTTTTCTCTCCCAACACCCTACTTTTGAAAGCTTGGTGGCCCAAGCCTCATCCTCCAAAGGCGCATTCCCTACTGCTCCCCCAGATAAGGAATCCAAGAAGCTGGACCATCTTGGGAAGATGTTTTTTTCCCCCAGCTTAGGACTGCGGTCAGTGGACACTGCATGGCTCTAGGGCCATTATACACACACAGTGTAGGATACGGTTGCGCAAGTGCTGCCACAGTGCCTGAAGGAGGCTCGGGCCATGCTCACTCGCGCTGTTGTTGAGGGTCAAGACGCAGCTAAGTTCACCATCCGGTGTGGGCTCGATACCGCCGACTCGCTGGGTAGGACGGTTTCCGCGTCGGTAGCTCTGAGGCGCTATGGCTGGCAGAGAACATCTGGCTTCTCTGGGGATGTCCATGCCACACTTTTGGACCTGCCCTTTGATTGCAGTTGCCTTTTTGGTGACAAGGCAGACAACGCGCTCGAGCGCTTGACTCTAGGGCCACGACCAGATCCTTGGGCCTCGCAGCAACGTCTCCCCCCCCCCATGCAGTCTGTCTTTCTACCTTTTCATGGCTACAGAAGGAGTGCACTCACAACGTTCCACCCAGAGCCACAGGGCTGCGCAAGCTACCCAGCCAATGCGTGGCTGGGGTCGTGGGGCCCAGTGTCGTGGGTCTGGGGGCCAGCTGGTGGGACAGTCCACCAATGCCCCCCTGCAGCAGCCTCTAAACCTTCCTAGTCGGACTTTTCAGGGCCACCAGGTGCCAGTGGGCGGCTGGATCCGCCATCACCTCCCCCACTGGCACAACATCACATCGGACAGGTGGGTTTTGCAGATAGTCTGAAGAGGCTACTCCCTCCTCTTTGACACTACCCCTCCCTCCATGCCACCTACACTCCATCGCGTGTCGGAGGATCACTTGGCCTTTCTCCACCAGGAAGTTACGCCTCTCTTAGCCAAGGGAGCAATCGAAGGAGTCATGGTGTCAGAAGTAAGTCGTGGTTGCTACTCCCACTACTACCTGGTAGCCAAGAAGGACAAAGGGCTGCATCCCATCTTACTCCTCAGGGACGTCAATCGCTTCCTCAGAAGGAGAAGTGCAAAATGTTAATCTTGGCTCAGGTCCTGTCTGCCCTAGACCCTGGAGACTGGATGGTAGCGTTGGACTTGCAGAACACTTATTTTCACATCTCCTTCTTGCCTGCCCACCGGCGTTACCTACGGTTCACGGTAAGCCACAAGCATTTTCAGTTTACCGTGCTCCCCTTTGGTCCTACCAGCGCCCCTCTGGTGTTCAAGAAATTGATGGCGATGGTTGCAGCTCATCTGCGCAGATCAGGGGTTCCAGTCTTCCCCTATCTCAACGACTGGCTGTTAAAGGACGGCTTGCCCCAGGCTGTCATCTCCCACCTTCAGGCTACGGGGGACCTCCAGCATTCGATGAGGTTCACTTTCAATGTGCCGAAGTCGCACCCGATTCCCTCCCAGAATCTCCTTTTCATCGGAGCCGTTGTGGATACAGCGCAGTTTCGGGCTTATCCTCTAGAGCAGCGATTCTGGGATATTCAGGCTATGATACCGATGTTTCAGCCTCTAGCCCCGATTTTAGTGAGAATGACTCTGAGGCTGCTGGGCCTAATGGCCTCCTGCATCCTGCTGGTAGATCATGCCAGATGGCATATGCAGGCTCTGCACTGGGACCTGAAGTTCCAGTGTGTGCAGCATCAAGGCAATCTTTCCGATGCCGTCCAGATCTCGGAGGGGACTGCGAGTCAGTTGCAGTGGTTACTAACGAGCCAAGATTGGGTCAGCTGCAGATCCCTCTCCCTTCCCCCAAACAGAGTTCACAGTGGTGACAGATGCGTCACTCCTGGGATGTGGCAGCCACATGGGAGAGGCGGAGATCAGGGGTCTCTGGTATCCGGCGGAGTCTGGGCTCCACATCAACCTGGAGCTCTGGGCAATCCATCTTGCACTGAAGGCATTCCTTCATTCTGTCAAAGGAAGAGTAGTGCAGGTGTTCATGGATAACACCACTGCCATGTGGTACTGCAACAAACAGGGTAGGGTGGGGTCGTGGACCCTATGCCAAGAGGCTCTTCGCCTTTGGGCATGGCTGGAACATCAGGGCATATCCCTGATGGTTCAACACCTGGCTGGTTCACAAAACGCCAGGGCAGACAACCTCAGCCACCGGTGCATGAAGGATCACAAGTGGCGTCTTAACTCGGAGGTGGTGCAAGGTCTCTTTCAGCAGTGGGGAGAACCTTAGTTAGATCTATTCGCCACTGGAGAGAAGTGCAATGTCAGCAGTTCTGCGCTTTGGAGTTTCCAAGGCAGCACTAGTTCGGCCATGCCTTTCGTCACAAGTGGAATTACGGCCTCCTGTACGTCTGTCTACCTGTACCACTTCTACCCAGAGTGCTCAAGAAAATCAAGCGCAACCAGGCCCAAGTAATTCTTTTGGCTCCGTACTGGGCGTGAAGAGTCTGGTAACCATAGTTCTTGAGCATGGCCATCGATCCTCCGATCAGACTACCTCTTTGGGAGGATCTTCTGTCGCAACAGCAGGGGACGGTTCTCCAACCGAACCTGTCCAGTCTCCACCTCCTTGTGTCGATATTGAGTGACAACAGCTGACAGCTTTCGACCTTACTCCTGAAGTCTGTAACGTCCTCTTGGCAGCCAGGTGTCCATCCACTAAAAGGGTATGCGCATGTAGATGGAACAAATTTGTGGCATTGGTGCACAGCAAAGGCTGTGGATCCCCTTTCTGCCCCCCTTTCAGAGGTTCTCCTCTTCATTCTTTCATTGGCCCATCAGGGCTCTGAGCACTCTTAATGGCTATATTTCGGCCTATCTTCACCTTCCTGATCAGCCTTCTCTTTTCAAGTCCCCTATCGTTAACAGATTTCTGAAGGGCATTACTCATCTGTTTCCTCCTCCTCCTTTCGTAAAGCCTCAGTGGAACTTGAATCTGGTCTTGACTTATCTTAATTGTGCTCCCTTTTGAGCTAATACATAATTGTCCTCTTCTTCTCTTACTTTAAAGACTGTTTTCCTGCTTGCCATCACATCTGCACGCAGGATGAGTGAGCTTCAGGCTCTCTTCCAGACCTTCCTTTCTTGCCTTCCATCTGGACAAAGTGGTCCTTCGTACTAGACCTTCTTTTCTGTCCAAAGTAGTTTCCTCTTTCCACATAGGCCAGACCATCCCATTTCCCATCTTGTTCCCGCCTCCTTCCAAGGAGGAGGAGAGACTCCACCGTCTGGACCCAAAACGTGCTCTGTCCTTGTACCTTGACCGCACTAAAGACTTCCGGGTGGACGATCAACTCTTCGTATGTTATGTGGGTGCTAAGAAAGGTCGCTTAAACCGGAGCAGAGGTCGGCGGAGCTTGGGGACCACGCTAGACCTACCTGAAAGCAGCGAGGGGGTCCACGAACGCCGTTTCCACCGCCAGAGAGTCAAACAAGGCATTCCATCGCGCCGCCGCCCCGGGACCACAGTTCCCGGAAGCCTCAGCGGCGGCGCGCATCAGTGACCTCACACCAGCGCCCGGAGGCGCTTAAACCGGAGCAGAGGTCCGCTCCGCGGGACGCGAGCGGGACGCCCGGAGCGAAGCCCGGGCAAAGGGCGGGCCCTCTACGGCCCTCATCGGCACGAAGAGGCAGGAGCAGGGCCAAGAACGCTGTCCAATCCTATCTAAGTAAGTGCTGTCACCCTTTTACTCCTGTATTCGTCTGGATCATCACATTGTCTGTCATCCCAAGGACTACCTTTGCTGATACTAATATGCCTAAAGCTAAAGCATCCTCCGCTCCAATTAACACAATAGAAAACTACATGGTACAGAAAGTTGCCAAAATCAACCAGGATAGGAGGTCTTCTTTGGGTCTTAGCTATTCTCCGGACATGCTTATTGGTAACACACCTCCACCAGTCTCAGTTCTTGACATCAGTAATGAGGTCTTTCAAATTCCTGATACTAACCCACTGACCCAATTACTAGTTGAAATTAATGAAGCAGCCCCTGAGTGCACTATTGACGTTGAAAGTAACACCCTAGAGGAGGAAGCCCCTACACCGGTGCCAGCCCCTAGAGTAACGAAGAACAAGGGTAAAAATATACCAAAAAGGGGCGGACTTAGATCAGGTAAAAAGTGTCTTGAGGCCTCCTCAGAGGATAAATATGGTGACGACATTGAGAATAATGGGGGAGGTGGAATCCATCTAGACGAAGATCAATTCAAAAAGCTACTGAATGCCATAGATAACAAAATTAAAACGATTACCAAACCACTTCTAAGCAAAATTGATTCGCTCACAGCAGAGGTCACTAGATTGGGATCGCTTCTGCAAAAAACTATAACAGAAACACCTAGGTCTGCCCAAACAAATTTGACAATGGCAGTCCCTAAAAATACTAAAACCATAATCTGCCCAGATAGTGCCGCAAGCACTTCCCAAAACATCATGCACCAATCTGGCCAAGGGGGAGAAGGGATAGGAACTATAAATCCAGTCCTGAGGGTTGAGGACTCAACAGGGCCTGCTACCAGAAATACCAACGAGCTAGAGAACTTGGATAGGGGTCCTGTAGTACTAATAGTAGAAGCTTCCCCACTAATTCTGGTTCTAGCAAACGTCCCTCAATTAGAACCAGGACAAGAGGAGAATATCCCTTCATTGATAAACAAATCACTCCATTGGTTATCCAAGAATATGGCTTTTAAACCAGGAGGCAGGGATCAGCTGGCACAGGAAATAGTAAAAGCTAGAAGGGTCGAATGGATCGGAGGTGGCATTAAAAAGTTTAGGGGGGATTGCGTGGTGTTGCACCTCTCAGATCCCGAAGTCCTACCAAACATACTAGCTAATATATACCCCCCTCAGCGAAGATCTACAGAAATAGTGCCATTAACGCTGGATTTCTTTTATACAAAAAAGGGAAATGCCATAAATCCAACGTTGTTAAAAACTAAATGGAACCCCGTTATAAGAAAAGCCAAATACCCGCCAAACAAAAGTAACTGGGGAATTACGTTAGAAAATAGGTTCTCTGCCATATCAGGACTAAGCCAATGTGATTGACTGGATAACCAGAGGAGTGCAGGGCAACCAAAGATTATAGAGGTTCATCATGGGAATCCTAGTCTTACCATGTTAGAAGAAACAGATCGTAGGATATTCGACCCTAGAGGCTGTACCACTAAACTAGTGGAGAACAGCTCATCAGCTGCCCAACCAGGTATTAAATTGATTGAAGTAAGGTCCCTACCTGGTGAGCCTTCCCCTAACCTGACTACTCCCTTAAATAAGAGGAGTATGGAAAGAGGAAGTCCCATCAAGATCATCTCTTGGAATATTGCAGGTATCCAACATAAAACTGAGACCCCGGAATGGTGTGACTTTATAGATTCTTATGACATTGTACTGTTACAAGAGACATGGTCAGTGTCACCAGTATTTCGCCTGGGATTCTTAAACTTTTATGTGCCCGCGAAGAAGAATCCAAAGGGACGCCCTTCAGGGGGTTTAATTATTTGGATACGGCAAACTCTGCAATGTACCACTAAGCAGAATCTTTCCAACAGTGACCTACTTTCTATCCTGCTTACTTGCAACGATGGTTGCAAGCTGGCAATATACAACATCTATGCTAGGGGGACTCTAGGGGGTATACCCTCAGATATAGTAGTAGATCTAGATGCGGACCTAGAGAAGTTATCTACCCAGTATAACATCTTAGTAGGAGGAGACCTAAATACAACATTTGAACCTCTAGGCTGTGAGGACAATGATCTGACTTACGAAGAAGACACCACATGGGGAATTCCTCAGTTAGACATTCCAGTGGTTAAAAAATGGTCACAAGTAGCTATCCAGGTGAAAAGCTTATGCCTATCCAGAGGATTGAGGGCAGTAAATGGCCGTACTCCTTCTGATGCTCAGGGTAGGCATACCTTTGATAACCTAAGATCAAGTAGTAGAATTGATTATATTCTGATAGATGTTAGAGTCTGGAACAAAGTGATCGACATGCAGGTCATATCCAGGTTGGAGAGTGATCACAACCCTCTGTCTTTAATATTTAACCTTGAACAAAAAATTATGACAGAAAATTTAGCTAGGAACTTTATGACCTCAGACGTTGTTTTATCAAACAACGTTCGTCATGTTAGATGGGCAACTTTAGTAGCCAATGCAGAGGATAGGCAGGTCCTTGAGGGGCTAGTTATTGATGAAGTTGCCAGACTGCAGGTTTTAATGAATGATGGGAATTTTAAAATGATAATCGAAGAGTCCCAGCCAAAGTTCTTTGCCAACCTCCAGAAGTTATTCTTGAAAGCTGGCAAGAAGAAGAAGGGTAACGGACAACCTATAAAAAAGGGTTGGTACGACCAATCATGTAGAGTAGCAAGGCATAACCTTAGCAATGCTCTTAGATCTAAAACGGGAGTTCTGAAAGCCAGGGATGAATATAGAAAAACCCAGGCAAAGGCAAAAAAGCTATGGGATGAGAATCTCTGGTTAGAACTGAAGAAGGCATGTGCTGACAAACATCAGAAAGAGTTTTGGGCCATATTAAAATGGGGTTCAGGGGGTGTAGCGGAATGCCCAAAAAATCATGTCCCGAAAGAGTCCTGGGTTGACTTCTTCAAACCCCAATACGCTGACAATATAGGCCCCCAGGTAGTTCCTCCTCCAGATAGGGTCTTCTTTGCCAATGGACCATTCACACTAAAAGATGCACATGAGGCAATGGATGGAGTGACCAGAGGCAGGGCACCAGGCATTGATGGTATACCGGCTGACGTTTTCTTATTAGACAGAGATAGCTGGTGTAAATATTTCGTATGGCTCGGGAATGCTATCGCACAGGGGGCAAAGATTCCCACAACGTGGAAAGGAGCAGAAATTATTCCAGTTTATAAAAAAGGAGATAAGGCTCTAGCAAGCAACTACAGGCCAATCAGCCTTATCGACTGCGCCCAAAAATTGATGGGTAGGCTGGTTCAAAACAAGTTGCAAGCCTGGATAGTTGACAATGACATTCTTTCGCCTTATCAAGCTGGATTTCGCCCTTTAACCAGCTCTGTTGACCAAGTGTTTCACTTTTTAACTTTATATTGGAAGAACGTCACCCTGCTAAATCGTCCCCTGTTCGCTGTTTTTGTTGACCTAAAGGCCGCATTTGATTTAGTTCCCCGTCAAAAACTTTGGGATGTTTTAAGGGATTTAGGAATAAGCCCGGAATTACTAACTTTGCTTGTAAGACTCCACGAGAACAACTATGCCCGGATTAGGTGGGGAACCCAGGGGGAGGTCACGGAAACCTTTCCTGTGGAGAGAGGAGTAAGACAGGGCTGTGTCCTGGCCCCCACGCTATTCTCCCTCTACATAAACGGCATTGTGGATTTCCTGAAGCAAACTCCGACGGATGCTCCATTACTAGATGGGAAGCGAGTTCCAGTACTTATGTTCGCGGACGACACTCTGCTGGTCTCGCGGACCCCTAGCGGTCTACAAAAGACACTAAACGCTTTTGGAGAATTCTGCCGGATCCGAGGCCTAGAAATAAACAAATCAAAGACAAAATTTATGAATCTGAATCCCTCCAAGAAATACAAGGGGAAAATGGTTCACAATGGGGCTTTCTTAGAAGAAGTTGACGCCTTTACCTATCTAGGCATCTCTCTGAATGCTAGCATGAATTGGAGATCTCACATGGACTTTGTAATGTTAAAATATAATCAGTTGGCAGGGGCAATAGCCAAGAAGTATAAAACTTCATTTACAAAACCAATACAGCCAACATTGGAGATCTACGGCATGAAAGTGCTGGGTGCATGCCTTTACGGGTCAGAACTTTGGGGCTTCACCAATTTGAATGCTTTATCAGTGGCAGAAAATAAATTCCTGCGAGGCTTAATCGGGGTCCCACAGAGTACCCCCTCCACTCCTCTCCTTTATGACCTGGGGAGGAAAAGGATTGTGGACATGATTAGACTTCGCCCCCTCCTATACTGGAGGCGTATAAAAACTACCCCGGAACTGAGCCACTATGCTGCTGCCTTATTGGATGTTGACAACTCTGATACCTTTCACAAAGTAGTTTGGTTAAAAGAGGTGAGGAAACTACTTCAAAAATTGCACCTTGAACACTTGTGGTCCGTAACTGACCCAAATGACTTTCCTTCCAAGAATACATTAAAAAAGCTATACTGGGAAATGATAAATAACGCCACATTGGTCTCCAGCCAATCTCCCGCCTTGACATCCCAGTTTCTAGAGATAAAAACTTTCCCCATGTTTGAACTGTACTGGGATTTGATCTCCAAGCCTCTAGATAGGAAATTGTTTTTCCAGTTCAGAGCCGGCACCCTACCCCTAAATGCTTTTACTGTTAAATGGTCCCCTGATAATGTTAGCACATGCTTTTATTGTAAATCCCATGTAGAAGATATTTTGCACTTTTTATTCGTATGTCCATTATACGCTGCCCCAAGGAACAGGTGGCTGAAACCGGCATGTAAAAACCTGGGCACAAGGAGATGTCTCGAGGCTTTCAGGGTCCTGAAATCAAATTGTGCCCCTCAACTTGCAATTGCAGTGGCCAAATTCCTGGGATGGGCTTGGATAATACGCACGCGCACTTTAAAACCCCCATGAACTACATGAACTTCCTTTGGTCTGTGATGACACTTTTTAATGTGTAAATTTTAAAGATTCTTATTCGCCAACAATGCACTATTGCACGTTATTTAATATGTTTTTTACTATTAGACTAGTATTTATTATGTTTAGATAGGGATGAAAGCTTTTATGACAATGTTGTCAAATAAAGTATTTAAACTTGAACTTGCTAAGAAAGGTCGGGCAGTGAACAAACTTACTATCTCTCAATGGGTTGTCTTATGCATCAAGGTCTGTTATTCTTTGGCAGAAAAGGAACCTCCGGTAGGACTGTGCACCCACCCTACCAGGGCGAATGCAGGCACTACTGCTTTGGGACGTGGAGTTCCGTTGATTGACATCTGCCAGACAGCCACATGGGCATACCTGCACACGCTCATGAAAATTACTGCCTGAACAGCCGAGTCTGGAGAGACTGCTTTTTCGTCAGTTCTGTTCTCCAGGACTTCCTAGTGTGAACTTAGTTCGTAGACCCACCACCAGGGTTGGCATTGCTGGGGTATCTATTATAAGGGAAAGAATCTATAATTACTGGCTCTTTCAAATGAACAAGTTACTTACCTTTGTTAACAATATTTTTATCTTTTGCCCTGCCCGCCATTTTGTTGCTGTTCTTCGCCATTCCTCCGGACCCAGACGCGCTATCTTGTTGAATTTTTAACCTTTTCCCTCGTTCCCCCTTGATGATCCTCAAACATTTCTCCCTCTTTCTGATTTGCTTTTTTTCCCATCCCCTTGTATCCCCGCACCCTCTCCCATAACACTACTTTTGTCCCCCTCTACCTTCTCTCCCCCCTTTTGATTTTCCCACTTCCCCTGTTAATTTCCGTGCATCTGTCTTTTATTTTACTGTACCTTGACTGTACTCTTGTCGTTTCCATGTAATCATTATGTAACTTATTTAAACTCGTAAATTGCAACTCGCTGTGGTGTAACTTAATGTAAAGCGCTCTGATACCTACGGGTCTGGCCAGCGCTATATAAAACTCATTAAATAACGATGCATCTGTATGAGACATATGTAGTTATAGATTCCTTAAAACACACAAGATGATGGACGGAATGTTGCACAATGGCAAAACATTCACCCCCAGTCACAGATCTGGGTTTAATCCATCGTTATTTTGCTCACCAAGCCACCCCAGTTCAGACATGGCCATATGCAAATCAGTCTTGGCCCTGTGCCTCTTATGTGAGCCTAACAATGGTGTCTAAAATTCCAGTGGGCCCAGCACCAAGGAAAGCGGTTGCAGGCAATTCAGATCTCAAATACTGCTCATGATCTGTAGTGGGGGCTACTCAACTGCAGGTGGAGCAATGGCAGGCCCTCTTTCTCACCAGAGTGGACGGTGGTGACAGACGCATCAGTGCTGGGATGGGGATGTCATTCAGGAGAGCTGGAGATATCAGCTTACTGGTGTTATGAAACGAAATTACATTTATAGAGCGAGAAGGCTACCCTGGGGCCTCCCAGCGCTACAGACGACACAACAGGGGACCGAGCAGGTGGGAATTAGATACAGTTCCTGAAGAGCCATGTCTTTAGAAGCTTTCGGAAGGCCAACAGGTTGGGCTCATTTCGAATGTGAAGTGGAAGAGCTTTCCAGAGAAAAGCAGCTTTATAGGAAAAAGACCGCCCGCCACATATGGCTCTCCTTACTCTGGGGGTGGGGGTAAAGAGAGAAAGGCGTCCATTGAACGGAGGTCTCTCCTAGGATGGTATGGGGTAATCAGGGATTGGATAACAGCTGGGCCGTTATTTCAAAAGGCTTTGTGAGCCAAACACATGGCTGGATTTAAACGGAATCCTTTCCCTGATCGGCAGCCAATGAAGGGTCTCTAGGGCTGGCTTTGCAGACTGCCGGCGAGGGATCTGTAGAACCAGCGGCAAGTGCAATTTTGGATAATCTGGAGCTTATTGATGGTGTATTGTGGGGCTCGCAGATAGAGGACGTTCCCATAGTCCAGGCGGGAAAGAATAAGGGCCTGGACCATAATCCTTCTGGCTTGAAAAGGGAGGAGGGGAAGGATCTTACGAAGCATCCTATGCAAGCCAAAACACGTAGCTGAGCGTTTCGCTGCTTGGTGATTGAAGGTGAGTGAACGATCGAGCCAGATGCCAATACTCTTAATCTGGTCTTTAGGGACTGGGGCAGCCCACAGTTAGGCCAAAGCAAGGCAGAGTTAAAGGAGGGGGAGTTGCCCAGGAGCATAAGCTCCGTGTTGTCCCCATTTAGTTTGAGGTACAAGAGTTCCATCCATCTGGCAACCTTCTCTAGGCAACAGCCTAGAGTGCTAGATGACCTCTCGGGTGGTTTAATGCCACCACGAGCTGCGTGTCGTTTGCATAGGTGATGATTTTTATGCCAAATGAATGGACAATCTCCGCCAGGGGTCTTATGTACACATTACAGGGCGTGGGGATCGGGGAGGAGCCCTGACGAACCCCACAGCTGAGAGGCAACTGATTGGAAACAACATCTCCTTTGAAGGAGCGCTCACTCAGAAAGGACTGCAACCAGGTTAATGCAATGCCGGATACTCCCAGATTTTTAAGTCTGAGGATCAGAGTGTTATGATTAACAGTGTCGAAAGTGGCACTGAGGTTGAGGAGGATGATCGCTACAGTGCTCCCTTGATCCAGGAGCATCCTTGCCTCCTCAGTTGCTGCGAGGAGGGCGGTCTCAGTCCCAAATTGGGAACGAAAGCCAGTCTGGGAGGGATGGAGTAAATCATTAGATTCCAGAAATCCCACCATAATGGTGTATGTGTTTCTCTAGAATCTTACTCGCCCAGGGAAGGAGAGAAATGGGGCAAAAGTTGGCAAAGTCATCCTGATTGAGATTGGGTTTCTTTAGAAGGGCTTTGACCTTAGTGCACTAAATTATTAGCTTTTCCTTGAAGGCCTTTCTACCATCCTTTAAAGGGAGGCTGGTATAGATGATCACAGGCAACACAACCATGTGGTATTGCACCAAGCAGGGGAGAGTGGAGTCCTAAGATCTGTACCACGTTGCTCTGCACCTCTTGAGTTGGTTGGAGAGTCATTTCCAGTTGTGAACCACCTCGCAGGGTCTTTGAATGGCAGAACAGATGAGTTCAGCAGATGGTCTTGCAGCCTAGATATGGAAATGATTTCCTTTAGCGGTACAGGACATCTTCCAGCAATGGGAAGAACACTGGCTAGATGTTTTTGCTACAGTTGAACATACAGTGGCAAATGTTTTTCGTTTTGAGATGCTTGGAGATACGTTCTAACTGGAACAGCACCTAGGACTCCTGTATGCCTTTCTGCCTCCTGCCCACATTTTTGAAAATGATCACGTACCACTGGGCCCCAAGTCATTCTAGTGGTTTCAGAATTGGCATGGGGAGTGTGGTACCGCAGCATCTGGACGTGAGCATAGAACCTTCAGAGCCATGTCTCTAACGTGGGTATAACCTTCTAAATTGTGTAACAGAGTTAAACTTGGGGTGGCATTGACCATAAAGGAAAAATAACTAGAAATAGAGATGCAGAGTAATTTTAATAAAAGATAATATTAGTGACAGGAGATTGAATTGTACTTTTTAAATGTATGTGTGCAAACCTTAACGTCTTCATTTTGAGTGTTGTTTATCTAGAATTGAATGTTGGTTTAGCTGGAGTGTGATAAAATACATGTACCTGCTTTTTTAAATTTCTCTCTTTGATTATTGTCCTCCTGCAATGGCTTTTGTTCTATGAATCGAAAATATAATAGTATTGTCTTGTCTTCTAGGCTGTGCAGTATGATTTCCTTAACTTCGCAGAATTTGATGTGGAAGAATATGAACACTATGAGGTTGGTAGTTTCTTTCGTTTACTTAACATACTGATATACCACACTTGCCTATTTTAACTACAGTTATGTTGGGCTAGATTGAATAATTTGGTTGTGATTCAATACATTGATGTGATTGAACAAAGAAGGACTTGATTTTAGCATGTTACATTGATTTAAGTTGAGGGGGTGGTTGGCAGAGCAGAAAATGAAGGGCTTTAGGCCGTGTAAAGTACTGTAAATAGTAGAGCCTCTTTTAACAATAATTCCCACATGAGTAGCCTGCCTTCTCCATGATCAATTGAGGCTATCGCACAGAGTATTGTAAAATATGCTATTAAACTGGTACACGACACACATTCTAAAATACCTTTTTAATTTTTCCAGAAAGCAGAAAATGGTGACTTTAACTGGATAGTTCCAAAGAAATTTCTGGCATTCAGTGGGCCTCATCCAAAAACTAAAATTGAAAATGGTATGTCTTCACTAAGCAGCGATCTTGGTTTGTGCATGGATTTAGTTCAACTAGATTGCTTCCCTTTTTAGGTTGAACCTTTTCTATTCCCTTTGTGGGCTTAACGCCTGCCTGCTGCTTTCATTTGTTTGGTTCAGTGTCCTTTAAAAATCCTTACTTGCTAGTGGTCAGTCTTCCCTATTTGTCCCACCTTTTTGTCAGTTCTTGTACCCTTCTACTTGTCCCATTGTAGCATATGTTTAGGGACTACATTTCCCCTTCTCAAAGAGCATTTGACAGGAGCTCTAGATGTTTACAGTTCAAGACTGAGGTCCGTTTCTGTAAACAGGGCTGTAAATCCTGTTCTTATATGCTTAAATTTGCTGTGCATTCAAAGACGGAGGTCAACTGTTGGAGGCTGTTTTTATTGCATTCCCAGTTACAGTAGAGTGTGTAATTTTTACACAGATTGGAGAGAATCATTTGTTTGCATGGCCCCTCCTTATGGGTGGACTGTTTGCTTGCAGTGTTACCACACGTTTCACAATTAGGAGTATGGCTTCTAACACCGCACCCCAACAGTTTTCCTTTGATAAATTTCAACAGGCCAAACCTGCTGCATTAACATTTTCTTCTGAGAAAATAGCATTCATTTTCCCGCTGGAGCTGTGACAGTCTTCCCTTAATCTTTTTTTTATTTTGTATTTTTTCATGTAGCACTCTCTCATTTTTGAACCATTTCCTGCTTTTGTTAAATCAACCTTATGTGCTGATTTTCCTTTCCTTCACTGAGCATACAGGTCTCTTTCCAGGGTAGCTACTGTTTTCTAATATGTTTTGTCAGACCAAAGCTGCTCTTTTCTGTGAAAATCGAGTTTCTCACAACCAGCTTTAGGAGTGTTAATATGTATGCACCCTCCTAACGCACCTTTCTCTGTATTTCAAGTACTATCTTGGCTTCTGCTCTATCTCTCGTATTCATCTCCATCAAATTCTCTCAATGCCCCGCTCTCATTCATCTCTTGTTCTCGGACAGCTATCTCTCTCCATGTACTTAGTGTTGCATGCTGTGATAAGTAGTGCATTTTCATGAATTCCTTTACCTTTAGTAGGTATATGCGCTGTAGCATGATGTTCATTTGATTTAAAAGCCCTCCAACATGAGGTTCAACTTGCCTGTGAGTGCTAATTAAATAAAGGACATGCAGAGGAGAGTGCCTTTTCACCTATCTTGCGAAGTATCATGAAGCCTGTGACCAAGGAGCTGTTGCTCTGAAATGCCTACGGCAATGAAATGAATTTGAATGAAGATGCCGTTTTTCTTTCAAATAAAGAATCAGTAGAATTTGTCTGCTTTTCGAGTGCGTCTTCAACTGGAGATGTTTTGATGAGTGATATATATATTTGCGAACTCTCTACCAGGGCCGCCGAACTCACAACGGGTGCATCTGAAAAGCAGGGGTGGGCCCCTCTTACACAACCACTCCTAAGAACACCTGGAGCACTGGCAGGGTATTATATAAAACGTTATTGCTGCATACGCGTTTCAGCTCAATGCCTTCCTCAGTGCGGCACAAACAAACATCCGATGTACACAAAACCAAGTCCATTTAAATTGTTTGGCTATCTGATTGGCTGTTCTCTGGCCAATCTGAAAGCGGCAGTTACTACGGCATGACAGTGACGTATCGACATCCTCCATACCATCAATCAATCAAAGGACCTCAGTGTCTGATCAAAAATATTTTCCTGATGTTCCCTTCAGATGTTGGCTCGCGCCACCCTCATCCGTCCTGCCTTACTCCAACAATCCTTCACTCGGGCTGTCACTCGTTGATGGTAAGTTTCTAAGTGTACCCCTCGTCTGCCACTGGATGAATTGTAATTCCTCAGTGGGCGTCCGTCAGTGACTGGCATCGTATGTATATATGTGTGTATGTGTCAGATATATATGTGTGTGTGTGTGTGTGTGTGTGTGTGTGTGTGTGTATATATATGTGTGTGTGTATATATGTGTGTGTGTGTGTGTATATATATATGTGTGTGTGTGTATATGTGTGTGTATATATGTGTGTATGTATATGTATGTGTATATGTGTATATATATATATATATATATATATATATATATATATATATATATATATATATATATATATATTATATATATATATGTATGTGTGTGTGTGTGTGTATATATGTATTACCTACTGGCGGTCGCCAATAGGTAGTTCTAATTAGGTCCTAGTTTCCATCGGAAATCCGCACCATTCTATTTGGAATAACTTTGGCGCCGGTCGACGAATCTTCGCGAAATTCTCCAAGAAGATGGCCTGCTCCGCTCCTTCCCTGAAAGTTTGGGGGTGAAAAAAGGGGGTCCCAAAACATGTTTTCCCCCATGCAATTTTCCATAGGGACCTTTAGACCTAGCTACAGCCCGAACTGCTGAACGGAATTACACCAAATTTGGCAAAAAGGTAGAGTTTGGTTTGTAGATTGTGCTTTTTGTTAAATGGTGTAAATCCGTTCAGTAGTTCCTGAGAAAATCAAAAGTAAAATCATAGATATATTAGAGAAGTTGTACCGTACGTGTACTTTCTGAGGCTGTACGCGTACCATTACGAGCACTAGCTGCATGCTAATTGGCTGTAAACTGTCTGTCAACGCTCCAAACCAGGAAGTGTTGGCAGCCATCTTGTGACTCAGTAGAACCGAGGCACAAGTACATTGAAAAACAAGTGCGCAAAAGGCGCAGAGTAGAAGCACCCTGACCCCCTAGGCCTGCTCAGGGGGTCCCACAAGGGACCCCCAAGGCCCCCAAAAAATGTGCATATATATTTTTTTTTTCAGCCCCCGGGATCAATTGACTTTGTAAAGGGTGGCCCATAGGGGCCCCGGGTACCGCCACCCCCCGGGGCTTATTTTAATAGGGTGGGGGGGCTCTGAGGCCCCCAGCCCCGGGGACCGCCACCCCCGGAGCTTCTTTTATTTGTAATAATGGGGTGCCCAGAGGGGCCCCCAGCTCCGGGGACTGCCACCTCCCCGGGACACTAATTTTCAAAATAGGGGGGTCTGTGACGGACCCCCCAGTCAAGGGGACCACCACCCCCGGGGCTTTTAACTGTTGGGAGAGGGGCCGCGTGGCCCCCCTCCTGGAGCCCTTGATGGCCCTGGGGACCGCCACCCCCTAGGGCCGGCTCGTGCAGTGTCCCACGGTGCCTACCCCCGGGACACTGCTGTTCGCTATGGTAGGGCGGGAGGCTCGCTGCCATAGCAAACTGCTTTGGTTTTTGAAAGAGACTTTCAAAAATCAAAGCGGATTGCTTCTCTGCATGGGGAGCAGCGGCATGGTAGCTGCTCCTCAAGCAGAAAAGCGATGCCGGCAGGGACCGTGGGGGGCTTGGGACCCACCCCCCCTCCCCCCGCCCCATGGCCCCCAACGACGAGGAGGGCCAGGACCAGGGGACGGGGTCCCCGGGGCCTGATGTGGCCCGGTAGGGGGGCCACGCGGCCCCCCTCCCCCCACCCCCCAAAAAAAAAAAAATAATAAAATGGCTCCCCGAGGCCAAAAGAAGCTTCAGGAGGGGGGCTATGCAGCCCCCCCACCTAATAACATTTTGTGTGGTTTTTTTTATTTAAAAATTGGGGAAGGCCCTGGGAGATGGGGACCCCAGGGCCAAAAAGAAAAAGAAGGGGGGCTACACAGCCCCCCTTCCTAAAAGTAAATTTTAAAAAACTGGATTGGGAGGAGGCCACGCCCCCACCCTGCGCCTCTCTGCAAACACGCCCCCTGGCACGTTTGCAGAGGGGGAACTAATTCCCCTTGCATACTGAGGGTCCCTGGGTGCCAACTAGCCCACCAGGAGCCTCCTGTATGGGCCAGGGGGCTGCGTAAAAGAGGCGTGGCCTTATTACACTTCTCTGCAACGCAGCCCCCTGGTGCATACTGGAGGTTCCTGGTGGGCTAGTTGGTCCCCAGGGAACCCCAGTATGCAAGGGGACTTAATCCCCCAACTTAGAATGCGCTACGCGGCTCTTTTGCTCAGTGGTGAAGGTAGGGGGCAGGGCTTGAGGTGATATGTGTGCAAACATGCTCTGTGGCGCGATTTAAGTTGGGTAATTAATACCTCTTCCATACAACTAGTCCAACAGGTACCTCCAGTAAGCGCCACGGAGCTGCGTTGCAGAGTGTTGTAAAAAGGGGGCGTGCCCTCTGAACATCTCTCTGCAAGGCAGCTCCCTGGCGCATACTGGAGGTACCTGGTGGGCTAGTTGGCTCACAGGGGACCTCAGGATTGAAGAGGAATTAATTCCCCAACCTAAAACGTGCCACGGGTGTGTTTGCACACATGTCGCCCCAGACCCCGCCCCCTTCCTTCTCTATTGAGCAAAATATTCCTCTAAAATCAGCCGAACTACGAATTCCAATTTACTCACCTGTTATCACAAGAGACGTCAGTGCTGCATCTTTGAGCCCAGTACGGACCCTGAGAAGTACATCTAAGCGCACTTACCAGTAACTTGTATTTCCTGCAATAGGAATCTATTGTGAGGTTTTCACCAGAATAGTTTCTACGTGTCTATTTTTGAAACTTAAAAAAATTCCTCTAAAATCAGTCGAACTACGAATTCCGATTTACTCACCTGTTATCAGGAGAGACCTCAGTGCTGCATCTTTCAGCCCACTACTGATCCTGAAAAGTAATTCTAACCGTACTTACCAGTAACTTGAATTTACCTCCATGGGATATCATTGCCTGCTATATAAAATATATATAAATAAAAAAAATATAAAATAAAAGAAATAAATATTACAATTTCAATATTTTTAACAACTTTTTTTCAATTTATATTAAAAATATGTAATGTAATGTAAAAAATAAAATATCTAAAAATAAATACTTTAAAACAATGTAGTAAATCAGTATAAAAAATATAACAATACATTTAAAATTTATCATTTACAAAACCTTTGAAATTCACTGAAAAAACCATAGGTTTCAGCCACATTATTGTTAGGAATGAGCATTTAAAAAGCCTTAGAAAGTCAATGAAAAAACCATAGGTTTCACCCATGTTGTAGTTAGCTGGACATTTCACTCATACAAAACCATTGAAATTCCCCCGTTATAGTTAGTTCAGCTAACTATAACTCGCGCGCCAGTAATGCACTGCTGATGACGTTTCATATTACATCCCTCATGACCTGGTCAGTGACATCACTCATGACATCACTGATGACATCTCAAATGACATCACTCATGACATCATCCAGTGAATGTTTGTCTTTCTGAAAAATAAATATTTTTATATATGTATGTCTAAAGGTCGATGCAAGAATAAATGGGTAAATAATTGTCAAAATGGATGTTTTTTTTGTTTGTAAAATTGATTGTATAACTGACTTAAGTGTATCTTAGTGAATGCAAGTATTAGCGAGTAATGTATAAATATGTAAATATCTGCATCAGTGTCCCACTTTGTGAATAAGTGGCTGCATGGGTCCTTATAAATGCAACCAACAAGATAGTAATGTATTACGTGATAAAAACAAGGAGGCACCTGCATTCAGCCAATTTTGCGAAACATGCCTTTCACAGTATGAGCCTTAAATTGCGATCTGTGAATGTTTCTTTGGACGGTATTCACATACCTTGTGGGCTGGGTGGCAAATGTTTTGTCAGCTGTCCTGGAGAATGTGACACACTCCTGATCCTCGATGGTCAAGATGCTTTGAAATGCACTATCTGGTCTTACCTGAACACAACAGACTGATTGGGTAAAGCATTTGGGGCCAGCATGGTGCTTAGGCGCTATACCTGAATCTGCTCAACAGGCTTTTCTTCAGACGTCCAGCAGTGTCCATGCCGTTCTTCACTTTAGTCTTAACTTTATCACACGAGCATTAGCTAATAGAAGCTTTCTTTTTATCATGAAAAGACATATTTGATTATCTTTCCAAGTTGGGTGGTATATATTTTCTTCTCGTCGTTCCTTCCAAGTTGATGAAACTGCTTTGATTCACTCTACAACCTTACCCGTTGTGGCACCTTGAAGAAAAGGGTGTCACCACCTGCTAGATGTCACAAAAATTAAATCAAAAAGCCTATTCTTATTCCCTGGTAACGGGACATGTAGCAGTCGGTCTTAAATCCTAGTTAGTGTGAAGTATTTAGGCAGTGCATACGCAGTACACAAAGTCACACACAACACAATAAAGCTCCACAACAGGTTTTCAGATAAAGAGAAAGATTTTACAAAAAAGATCAAAATCCAATATGGGAACCTAGGATATGATTTTTTAAAAGATGTAAGTAAAATTAGTACTAAAAAAGACAATGCTCCTGTGATGGTCCTATGGAAGCAGAAGATCACGACCTAAGTGCGACATGAGCCTGACCACGAAGGAGCCCTGGTCAGGTAGGAGGAATGGATTGGTCCTGGTGAAAGTACAGAAGTCAAAAAGCTAATAAAGTTCTCAAGTTCCAGCGCAAGAAAGTGAGTTTGTCACTTTTTAAGAAAACTGTAACCTCCACTGGGGAACCAACGGTTCGATACTTGAAGCAGATTGGTCTTGCTTGAGCTCTGGAACTTTGGAGATTTCTTACTGAAACGTTTCTAAACCTCAACATAGAATGAGACTTTGCATCTGCAAGTTGGATACGTTTTTCCCATCAGTCCCTCTAAAGCTCTGGAGGAAAAGTTTTCATACATTTTTTAACTTTCTTCTGGTACCCATAAATCACTAGGAGCACACTTTTAAGGTCTTCGGGACTCTGAGGGTGTCAACAGCAAAGTCTAGTTCATGTCCAGTTGTCACTGGTCAGCTGGGCGTTTCCAAGAAAAGGCCTCTTGCAGCTTGTGTCCTTTTTGTGACACAGCAAGTCAGCTAACTGTCTTTTGGAGTCCATTTCCTAGCCTGGTTACAAAGGGAGCAGGTACAGTCCTCTTTTGATCTTCTTCCGTTCCAGTAAGTGTTCTGATGATGGCACTTTGGGGTGCCATATTTATGCTTGGCACCAACGGGCTATTACCTAACCAATGAGGATAAAAGTTCCTGGGGGCAACCCTACCCACTTTCTCAGCAGTTCCTGTTTGCCCTATTGCAAACAATCCCCCAGTGCCCCTTTCTCTCAGAATCCAGCTAGGGAAACCCTTATCCCCTTCTGCAGAGCTTTTGTGCATACCCTGAAGTCTGGTCAGGGTAATCAATAGTCCCCTCCCTCCCCTGTGGCCACTCACCAGTTCTTTTGTGCCAGCCAGACTGTGGACAACGGCTGAGGCTTTCCAGGTGTCACTTAACATTTGTTTGTTACAAAGCAGGCTATTTTGAAGTTAAGTTCCTGGACCTGCTCCAACTGGTCATCCTGTCAGGAGAAGAGAATACCTCTGTTCGAGGCATATGAGCTGCAGATCTCAAACTGAGCTTTAGATTGCCACCTGGTGTTGGGCTCGGATGATTGCATGTTGTTGTCTTCTTGAAAGAAGTCTTTTGTAGTGACGAGATAGGCGACTCCTCCCTTGGACAATAGTGCGCATGGGCATCAACTCCATCCTTAGATTGTTTTTTTCCGCCACTGGGTTCGGATGTAACTTTTCCGCTCCGTTTCTAAATCCACTTTTATAGTAACTTTGATTAATTAACAACTTTCAATATAGAAGAACATCGACTTGACATCACCAGCTCGATTCCAGTCGTCGGCGCGGGCCGTTGGGCCTACCCACGCCGTGAGGCCTACAACTCCTGGAAAGGGCGCCATTCAAAAGATGCCCCGAGTGTGGAGCAAAGTTTCCACTCATTGACCATCACAAGGTCTCTAACCTGTGCTTATCGCCGGAATACGACGAGTCCAGCAGTACAGTCTGCGCATCCTTTCAATCCAAGAAAACCATTCGAGATCGGAGGGCCCGTCGACACGACATGCAGAGATCGGCTCCAGAACCAGTGGATATCTTCGATGAAGAATCATACATCCCAGAGGAGGATTCAGACAATCTCCAAATCGTATCCGAGGCAGACGACTCTGATGACTCCATACCTTCGGGTCAATGCGCGAGCACTACTGCCCCTACCTCAGACCCACATAGTTAAAAGGCAAAGGTCAACACTCCGCCTCCGGGACCCAGTCGTGACAGAAAAAATACTTCGAAAGCCCCGCCATTGAGCCCGGCTATGAAGAAAATCCTCAAGCCTTACGGTAGCTCCATACCGA
Organism: Lissotriton vulgaris; assembly: GCF_964263255.1. Lineage (NCBI taxonomy): Eukaryota > Metazoa > Chordata > Amphibia > Caudata > Salamandridae > Lissotriton > Lissotriton vulgaris. The sequence goes on from NC_141689.1 coordinate 857,420,780, forward strand.
GCAAACCGCACGTGCCGATACCACCACCTTCCTTGGCACCGAAACCGAAAGAAGTCCCGGTTCTAGAACATGGCACAAAATAGTCTACTTCTAAAGAGCATACGGCTCCGAAAGCAGTTAAGTCTGTTTCCAACGCTTCGAAGCCGACAAAAACAGATTTGACTCCAAAGCCGAAATCTTTGGTACCAAAACCAACAAAACTGGCTTCCGATGCTCACAAGTCCTCGAAACAGGCTTCAACTCTAAAGACAATACCTTCGGTGCCGAAGGCTACGCCAAAGGACCCTACAACAGCTCCTAAGGCAAAAAATAAGCAACAACCATGTCCGGAACCGATCAAATCGGCGCCGAAAGTGGTTCCTCAAAAAGAGGAGCTTTTTCAACCAGATCCCTGACAAAAAAGGATCTACATTGATCCACAAACAGGACATGTTTCCACTACACCATACAGGAAGAGGAAAGCAGACTCAGCACCTACAGTGCCTGTTAAGAAGGACTCTGCCACATCTCCTATGCACCCTTCTTCTCCTGTACCTTCTCCTTCACTTCCTCCTCATTCTGACATTGCACCTCAAAATTCTCTTCATTTTTCATCTCAGTCTTCATCACATACACCTCCTCAGAATGATGATGAGTGTAGCATAGGGGGAGGGGGAGACCCAGATGAGCCTTTTCCATATGCACCAGACTGGGAGTATCCAAACCCACAGGATGTGACAGATATTCCTGATCCACATACATATCCATTCAAACCTTCTCCTCCAGAAGACAGTATTGGCTTTGGATATCTAAGCAATTGGGCTGCCATCTATCATAATGTCACAATGCGCTCAGACGAGGCAGAAGAAGATTTTTTATTAGATACTTTTGAACAATCCCAAAAATCTGTTCAAGTACTACCTATGATTAAAGGTGTCATTAAGCATGTCCCAGAAGTGTTTAAGGATCCAGTAAGAGCTAGAATCATAAACCAAAGGATAGAGAAAAAGTACAGACCTGCTCCAGCAGATCCTACCTACATTAAGGGACAGCTACCCTTAGATTCCTTAGCCGTTTCAAATGCTAGGAAAAGGGCAAACTCCCAAACATCCGGGTGAAGCACCACCCCCTGATAAGGAATCAAAAATAATAGATGCTTCAAGCAAAAGAATAGCTGCCCAAGCTATATCAATACATGGCGCATAGCCAATACACAAGCCCTCCTTGCAAGATACGACAGGGCTCACTATGATCAGTTAGAGAAACTCTTACAACATCTACCTGACCATAATAAAGCACAGGCAGATGACCTTATTCATGAGGGTAAACTAATTTCAAATGCCTCAATAAAATGTGCACTTGATGTTGCAGACACAGCATCTAGGGCAATAAACACAAGTGTCCTGCTTAGACGTCATGTGTGGCTACGCATCTCAGGATTTAAGCAAGAAGTGCAGACTACTATCTTAAATCAACCATTCAACCAACTACAACTGTTCGGACCAGAGGTAGATACATCACTTGAGAAAATGAAAAAAGACACCGATACAGCCAAATCTATGGGAGCTCCACAATCCACCCAAGCTAGAGGCTCTTTTCGTCGCTCCTTTTATAGAGGAGGCTCCAAACAAGCTGGAGCAGACAATTCAGCTTCCTTTAAAACTAACACACAAACATCTTCCAATAGAGGATCTTTTCGAGTAGGATATAGAGGCAACAACAATATGGGAAGAGGCCGAGGAAATAACAATAGTCAAACCTCACCCACCACAAAGCAGTGACTTTCTTTAGCTCCCTCAACAGCATTCCACTCCTGTAGGAGGCAGACTAACACAGTTCCTATCTGTTTGGAATTCCATCACGACAGACAAGTGGGTAAGACAGATTATCCTGCTTAGAACTTACAGCTCCCCCTCCACATATACCACCCAAACAGCATCCAATGTCTGCAGAACATCTTACGCTGCTCAAGCAAGAAGTTCTAGCATTGCTTCAAAAAGACGCAATAGAAATAGTTCCATTACAACATCAAGGCATAGGGGTTTACTCACTTTATTTCCTAATACCCAAGAAGGACGGGACATTAAGACCGATTCTCGACCCCAGGCCCCTCAATATGTACATACTCAGATCATTTTCATATGATCACTTTACAGCAAGTGCTCCCATTGTTGCAACAAGGCGATTTCCTTACTACGCTAGATCTAAAGTATGCCTACTTCCACATTCCCATACATCCTTCTCACAGGAAGTGTCTAAGGTTTGTACTAGGACGGCACTATCAGTTCAAAGTCCTTCCATTTGGAGTCACAACTGCACCAAGAGTGTTTACAAAGTGTCTAGCAGTAGTAGCAGCACATCACAGAAGACAACAAATCCATGTCTTCCCATACCTAGACGATTGGCTCATAAAAGCCAAATCATTCAATCAGTGTGTCCAACACACATCTCAAACAATTCAAACACTACACAACTTAGGATTCACAATCAACTACACCAAGTCGCATCTCCAGCCCTCTCATGTACATCAGTTCCTAGGGGCTACAATAAACACGTCTACAGCTCTAGCGTATCCCAGTCCAGCCAGGATATAGAGCATTCAAGCCTGGATCACAAGGTTCCAGAACCAGCACACTCTCTCAGCCAGAGTGTTCATACAACTAATAGGCATGATGGCATCTTGCATTTTTATTGTACCATATTCAAGACTGCAAGTGCGCCCATTGCAAGAATGCCTAGCAAGACAGTGGAACCAAGCTCAAGGACAACTTACAGACCTGGTGTTGGTAGACAGCCGCACACATCATTCTCTGCAGTGGTGGAACACCAAAAACTTGTCCACAGGGCGGCAGTTCCTCGAGCCTGTTCCACAAATAGTACTTACAACAGATGCAACCCTCACAGGATGGGGAGCCCATCTCCTACACCACACAACTCAAGGAAAATGGACCACCCAACAAAAAGTGCTCTACATCAATCACCTAGAGCTGTTCGCGATATTCTTAGCTCTCAAGTCTTTCCAAGTAAATGTACAAAACAAAGCTGTATTAATCTGGACGGACAACATGAAATACCATGTACTATATACAAAAACAGGGGGGGATTCACTCCCTACAACTGTCCCAGCTTGCACAAAACATTTGGAGATGGGCCATTCCACAAAAAATATATCTGTTAGCAGAACACCTTCCTGGAGTTCACAATCAGATAGCAGATCTGCTAAGTCGGCAGACACAACAGATTCACAAATGGGAACTACATCTGCAAGTTCTTCTACCATTCTTTCAGAAGTGGGGTCATCCAGACATAGATCTGTTCGCCACACACAAAAACGCAAAATGCCCAACCTTCGCCGCCAGCTTTCCACACCCGTTGTCCATTGGCAATGCTATATGGATGAACTGGTCAGGCAGATTTGTGTATTCTTTTCCGCCACTCCCACTAATACCACTAATATGCGCAAACTAGGAAAGCAATCCCTCAAAATTATCTTAGTAGCTCCCCCATGGGCACGCCAACCGTGGGTCACAACACTACTAGAACTCTCTAGTTCCACACCAAAAACTGTGTCTCACACCATCCATGCTAACGCAGAACCATGGAGACATCAGACATTCAGATCCAAGTCAACTGAATCAGGCAGTCTGGCTCCTGAAGTCTTAGAGTTTGGTTATCTTAACCTACCACCAGACTGTATGAATGTCATTAAAGCTAGAAGACCTACTACTAGAGCTTGTTATGCAGCAAAATGGCCATTTACTGCAACAATAACTGAATGGATCCCCTGGATGCCTCTATCAAGAATATCATCTGCTACCTTTTACACTTAGAGATGTAATCTAGCATATTCATCCATACCTTTTCATCTTGCAGCCATTGCTGCGTACCTACAAAACAGACAGCATCTGCCATTATTTAGAGTACCTGCAATTAAAGCATTTATGGAAGGATTAAAATGAATCATTCCTCCTAGGTTACCACCCTCTCCGGTGTGGAACCTAAATATTGTCCTTACCAGGCTCATGGGACTTCCTTTTGAGCCTTTACACAAATGTGAACTGCTATTCCTAACATGGAAAACAGCTTTCCTTTTCGCTATTACCTCTCTCAGGAGAGTTAGTGAAATTTAAGCCTTCACTATACAAGAACATTTCTACAAGTACATCGTAACAAAGTGGTACTAAGGACAAACCCAAAATTCCTTCCTAAAGTCATTGCTCAATTTCATCTAATCCAATCTATAGAGTTGCCAGTGTTTTTTCAAAACCCAGACTCTGTAGCAGAAAGAGCTCTACAAACCCTAGACGTAAAAAGACCCCTTCTCTATTACATTGACAGAACAAACCCCTTTCGAAAAACAAAACAATTGTTTGTAGCTTTTTCACCACCACATAAAGGCAACCCCATCTCCAAATCGGAAATTGCTAGGTGGATTGTAAAATGCATACAAATATGCTATCAAAAAGCAAAACTTACATTAAGAATTCCTCCTAGAGCGCATTCCACACGCAAACTAGGAGCCTCTATGGCTTTCTTAGGAAACATTCCCCTAGAAGACATGTGCAAAGCAGCAACATGGTCTACAATACATACCTTCACTAAACACTATTGTGTTCACGTGGAAGCAAAGCAGCAAGCTGCTGTAGGCCAAGCTGTCCTCAAAACTCTTTCAAAATACTGCAACAGATACAGGCGACCACCGCTAAGGGAGATACTGCTGTATAATCAATTCTCAGTTTGAGATCTGCTGCTCATATGGAAAATGCTACTTACCAGTATGCATCTGTTCTTGGCATGTATAGCTACAGAGTCTCACACGCCCACCCGCCTTCTTGGGACCTGTATCTGTTCCAGTTCTATCTTAATTAGATACACACACATGGACATCACTTTTCTCTTTCTACTAACTCCCTCATTTCCCATCTTGGCGAAAAACAATCTAAGGATGGAGTCGATGACCATGCGCACTATTGTCCAAGGGAGGAGTCGCCTATCTTGTCACTACGAAGACTTCTTCCAAGAAGACAACAACATGCAATCACCCAAACCCAACACCAGGTGGCGATCTAATGCTCAGTGTTAGACTCTGCAGCTATACATGCCAAGAACAGATGCATACTAGTAAGTAGCATTTTCCCTACTCCCATGCCATTACCTCTGCTCTAGGAGCAGTTTTCACTCTTCTTTCACACATAATTCCGGCCATGTACAGGCTGGACAGTTCCTGGAGAGCGATTGCAAATTATCCGCTTCAGAGAGAGCAAAGGTAAATTTCTAAAAGTTACATATACAATATATTTATTAAAACTCTGAATTTACCATCAGGTAGGATTTTTACTAGATATAGAAATAAGCTTTTGAAAGGAGTCTGTAGCTGGTACAGGTCTAAAGTTATTGATTCAAGTCACATATTTTATACTTTGGCTTTTTCTGTGTACTAGTTACAGCCTGAACAGTGACTCTCGTTTTTGAACCATGTTACTGCAGGAACATGCCATCTCTAATATCGCACATGGGCCACTCTTCAATATTATTCGCCCTACCTTTTGGGTGCACTTACGTTGACTTGCTTAATATTTAAAATCTGGTTTTCATACCTGGCAAAAGGGGTGATTTTGACAGGTCGGTGTAGCAGGCTTCAAGCTGCTGTTGTCAATGTATACAGGGTTGGCCGAAGCCATATTTTCACTGCCACTGTAGTGCATCTCACTGAATGTGCCGCAGTCTACAAGTGGCATTTAACCTTCCGTGCCATTGGTGTTTTTCTGCACCGTATATTGTGAACTTACAGGAAAGTTGCCAATCAAGTTTTAAGCCAATTTCAGCATGTTTTAGGGGATAGAGCAGACACACAGGGCATTAGATAGCAGTGTCCAAGTGTTGCGTGCAAGATTACTAGCAGGTGATTCCCAAAAACATTTAAAAACTGTGGGTGACCACCCAAAAAGGGGTCGCTGTGCAACAAGGGTCCATTTCCAGCTATAGGATTACAAGAATTTCACAAAGTGTTTTTGTGTTTTTTAATTGACCTAAGCGGTTAATCACAGATCATTATCAAAGTCCTGTTTGGAATTACATTAGTTATAGTAGGTCAGTACATAAGACATCTTCATGATGCATGTCCAAACAGGTTTTAATGGGCGGACCATGCCTGCTCCAAGTCATTCCTCCACAGGCTCTCAGGCATTCTTTGTTCTTTAATGTAACTATTGCTTGATCTGTAAACTGAAAATGAGGTGTTCCTGGAATGTAAAAACGTAATGGTGCTAAGACCAGTTTTATACAAGGGTGTCTGATGTAAAAGGGATGCTTGTCAAGTGGCAAAATAAAGAAATTAAAAATACTACATAATTAACCCAAACAATTAAATTAGAATTTGAAACAAACACATTCACAGAATACAAGCCCAACAATAATGAGATAAAGGCACTGAACCCCAAAAAAGAATTAATGAAAGCAAAAAAAAACACACTAAACTATCTCGGGTCTGACATCTACATGGACATAAGAGAATAGGCATTAGAGTGCTTTGCATCATACCTCGCAGACTTATTCCAGGGGTTCATATTATCCCAACATTTTTCAACCTATATGCTATATACTCGAACACATTATATAGAGATAGAGGTTTAAAAACTGCGGCAGAGTGGGGAAAAGATTGAAAGAAATACTTCTCAGTTCTTATAGACCTTTATCTTTTGGGTTGCTGGGAGGAATAGTGGAAATAAGAATGTGGAATGTGGGAAATGGTGACTAGAAGATTAGGAGTAAAAACAGGGTGCTGGAGAATACCATTAATGGGTTGGCACGTTCTGCTAGGAATAGTGGGCATAGGGAATGGGTTAGAAATAAGAATGGTAGCTATTTGGATATTAGATTAATGCTTTTATTGTGGATGCTATCTGTTGATTATCTGTAGGCACTGTCATAAAAGGAGACCTGCAGGGAAGGGGATGGGAGAGAAGTCAAGGAGATGCCAATGAAATACACAACTGTAAGCTGGAAGTAATGGAGCGAAGTGAGAGAAGGACTGGCCCCGACTGAGAGATTGCATGAAAGTTGTTTTCAGGCTTTCCTTTCTTTCACCAAGGTTTCCTTGGTGTTCTCATTGATTTGTTTACCTTTGCAAAGGAAAGAAAAACTAGGGAAGTGTTGGGAACATATGCACTCATTCACTGTGTAGCTGGAGGTGTACAGTAATATAGGTTTATCTGATAGATACATCTAGCTGCAGATTTCTTAACATAGAATATCCTCCAGGTGCCACTCTGGATCCGGAGACTTGTCAGCAGTACCTCTGCACGCCGGGGGAATAGTGGCGTATGGCTCCGCTCTGAGGTCGTCCATGGATATGAGGTCAGTGGAGCCATATATGTCCCTCATGGCGCGCTGACATCGGTTTTCTTTTCTGTCCTGCGATGCGGATCCAGGAGAAACTGTTCCTCTGGCCTGATTTGGTTTTTGGCCTTACTGAAGCCTATTCTGGCCCGGGAACAGTGTGATCGATGCCTTCGGGCTTTAAGTTGTGTGAAACTTTTACGCGGCAGATGTGGACGACGGATCCTCACATGATTTGTATGTGGTGCTTGGGTGAGCACTACGACTCAAAGGAGTGCGACGTCTGTCAGCAGCTGAAGCTGAGATCCCTGCGGGAACGTAGGATGAAATTGTTGTTCGCCCGGATGTCGCGTTTGGAGTCCGAGCGTTGTCAGTCTCCTTCTCGAGCTGGCTTACCAGTTCGGGACATGTCACAAGGTTGTTCCCAAGGACATCACTCGCCTTCCTCAGGTACGCAGAAGAGGAAGTCACGTAGGCCGTCAGCCTCACGTAGGCGTGACGTCGGTGGCTGTTGCTCCCAGTCTTAACTAGACACGGCCCCTCAGCAGTCGACCCCTTCCTTCCCACCATTACCTGGTTTAGGGGCGACTGGGGCCCAGATGGAAGCCTATTACGAGGCTTTGCAGGCAATCTTGGGCCCACCCCTCTCCCTGGCGAGCCTTTGGACCCCACGGAGGTGGTGTGTACTCTGATTGGGAGCTCCCCAGTGGGTTCGCCCGCAGCGGCAATAGGATACCCTGACTCCGGCTCCAGAGTCGCAGCAACGTCAGGAGTCGGCCCAGTGGGGCCTCCCAAACATTCGTCAGGCCACCGTCCAACTCCAGTGTCAGGGGACGGGCTGGTGGGGCTCCCTGGGAGGATGTCAGATGCAGGCGCCGCAGGGGACTTGTCTCAAATTCGACGCCGTCCCACACCGCAGTCCCCCACCACGGTGGATATTTAGCCGACGCCGATTGATGGAGCCTCCTTAGACATTTGTCGCTCCAGTGCGGCCTCAACGTCATTAGTCCCAGGGACGTCTTTTTCTACTCCTTTTCAAATGGACGATGTGGCACCTGTGGGTTCACCCACTCCTGCTCCCCTCCAGCGTTGCTTGAGCGTTCTTCAGAACATGTTGATGTGGAGCAATTGCAGGTCCTTGGACAACTTCGGACTGACAGGCCTTTGGTTTTTGGTAGACGTGTTCGCTTGCAACCGTCCCTTAACTATGATTTGCTGTCACCCCCTAGAATGGTGACGGAGGCTGGTGCTGCGTGAGCGACAGTCGTTCGCACAGCTGCTAGCATTCTACAATTCCAGACTCCTTCAATCTCTCTGATCCCTTGTTGGATCTGCTCCACCAGGGCAACTCCGATGTTGAGTCTTTGCTACCTTTTGGTGAGTTGTTGTACAACATTCTTCTAGGGACCTGGGCGATGCCTTCATTGGGGGACCCGGTGGAACATGCTATCGCACATAGTCACCGCCCGGCTCCAGGTGACCCAGTCTGTTTGTCCCTACACCCTAGGGCTCAAGGGCTAGTCGTCCAGTCAACCTCAGCTTTGCGGCCTTTGTCCTCTCCGATATTTCCACCCACTAGGGTGTCTTGATGGTTTGAAATATGTGGTCTGCAATTGTTTGCGCCCACAAGCTCTGCCCTCTGGTCCTTGAACACGTCCTGCATGTTTGCACTGGCTACTTTTGTCCTCCGGGACTCGGTTGAGTTATTCCTTCCTTCCCTTCCGGAAGGCCTTCGGGTTGACCTGACTTGGATACTCCCGGATGGTCGTGAGCTAGCAAACTTTTCAATTCAATCAGCCATGGACACCACCGATTCTGTGGGTCTGGCTATGGCCAGGTCAGTTGCTCTGCACCGCCATGCTTGGCTGCATGCGTGATGGCAGTTTTCCTGAAAATGTTGAGGAGCGTCTTCAGGACTTGCCCTTTGTTGAGGCCCATCTTTTTGACAGTCATTCTGACTCATCGGTTCAGCGTCTCATCTGGTTTTCAGTGAATGGCATTCTTTCTAGTGCCTTGTTGCAGACTTCTTGTTGTGTTTGCATTGCTTGCAGTATTGTCTCTGGTGTCAGTCTCTGGTTTCAAGCTGTTATTTTCCAGACGGACTGTAAAGCTGCATAGCTGTTTCTGTCATTATTTTCAATTCCTCTGTCTAAGAACTAGTTGCAAGAGGTGTTCCCTTGTATTGTATATTGCTATGGGAAGTGCCTTCCTGGGTGGTGTGAGTACGATACTCCAGGAAATGTTCTTCCTCAGTGGTGCAGTTCCTATCTGAGGATCCGGCGAGGTCCTTGTAGGATTATCTAGCTCCTCTCTGGGGAGTTTTACTATAGTTTATGCTATTGACTTATTGCGATATGTTTTTTGCTTCTTCATGCTCCACCTGCTGTTGTAGGACTTCCCCTCAGGACAATCTCACAAGGGTAGCATAGCTCTGATCAGAGTTTACATGTTCGTATTTTACGATTGGTCTGTAGTTCTTTCCTCCCCTCTGAAGATGCAGACCTCTCCAGCCTATTATTGGGTTTGCGCCACGCCTGGCTCGTCCCAGTGTGTTCACTTACACTCCTCGTCTGGCCTTGGCTGCCTTTTCAAGTGTTTCACTGTGTTGCCGCCATTATGCATATGTTGGCTGTCTTTGCCAAAAGCCAATGTCTGTCTCTTGTGACCATGTTGTTCTATTCCAATTCAGAGACCGTTTCTTCAGTCTGGCGCGGTATGCACACTGGGCACGTTCACAGGCACGTTCACAGGCACTGGGTGTGTGCTGGTCCAACGTGCACCACAGCGTTGGCTGTGTTTGATTCTTGCGGTATTGTCTACTCTTTCATCTTTGATGCTAGGAAGTGGTTCTATCCTTGGTCTTCCCTCAGGTCTCAGACCCGTTCTGGCTTTTTCCTTGTCTGCAGTTGGTTCTACACCATATGCGTTGCTGGTGCACATTGTCTTGCGAGTAAACAAAGAATCAAAAGGGGGAGTGAAGAGGTAGTGCTAAAAAGCACTTTGGTGGGCGCACCCTCCTCCAGTTAATGGTATAAGTAAACAATAAATTCCACCTCTAGAAGGTATTCTGTGAGCCAGAGTATATCAGCCATACACAGTAGTTACAATACCCCTCACACACCAAAAGGGCCCTTGGCGTCATGCTTCATCATCGGGGTCTTCCCGCTGCAGGAGGGGGAGTGCTACGACTAGCGACTACGCTGGAGCACTTAGATATTGTAAGTGCTATGTGAAGTGTATTGAGTGAGTGTGAGAAGGGTCAGGAGTGATATAGAAAAGTGAGATTTAAAAGAATACCTGTCCTTATGAAAGCAAAAAATTCTTTATTAGTCATAGGCTGGTACCGTTAAAAATAGTGTGGCGGAGACAATCTAGCTTAACAATGGGCTAGTTCTCCTGGTGTTGTCAACATGTTTCGAGGCTGACTGCCTCTTTGTCAGGACGGGGTCAGATCCCTCTGTCACTCACTATGGTTGGCAACTATGTGTATATACAGGTGAATGGAAAATAGATTATAATACAACTGCAAAATGGCATTCAATATTGAACAGTTATAGCCCTGTCAGTATTTCTGAGTCGTGGGCTGGAATAAATACGAGTCAGTGCCCCATGAGCCGGACTGGAAGAGGGGTACATGGAACTTCCATTAGTTCAAGAGCAGTCCTCAAATCCTCCCTCATCCGCGGCACATTGTCTTGAGCCTCACTTTTTATATGCACCTGCAAGGCAGGGGCTCAGGTCGCTCTGACAGATGTTATCCTTTGATAGCTCTATAAGGTTATATTGGATATTTATGTATATATGTGTGTGTGTGTGTATATATATATATATATATATATATATATATATATATATATATATATATATATATGTGTGTGTGTATATATATATATGTCATTGACGCTGTAGTGACCAGCAAAAGAGGTGGCAACTATGAGAAGAAACTGCGGCAACTCGAGTCCCATTACATAGTTTTGCTTAACAGCAAAAGTCCTGGGGGCTTAAATATGGGGGAAGATTTGCATAATGTTTTGTAGCTCTCCACACTATCTATCTATATATCCTAAACAGTTACTCTGGATAGATTTCTTGACATTCTGAAAACAATAATGAATTTAGGAAGATGTGTGTGTATATATATCCATGTGTTCATGCCTACAACCCACTGTGATGAATTAGATCTTTTTTGGAAGTGAAAATAATATGATACAAACAATTATCACACCAGTATCAGAGCACAACACTTTTTGCACTTATTTCAATATTAATTTAGTGATCCTCAAAACTGCACTTTTTGGTTTATATGTTTAACGCACTCTTGATGTATGCAACACAATCAGCGCCAGTCACATAGATACAAACAAACATGTTGAATTCAATATGTGAGTTGGGACAGTTGGAGCGAAATATCCATAGGATATACTATTCGTTGGTGTTAATTCCACTTTAATACGCAGATGGTGATATATCTCAAAGTCTTAAATGCAACGTATTTGTACTAATAATAAAATATGAATTAGATCATTGTAAATAGATAGGAGCCCACGGGTCTTCTCAGATACCACCACATATGCAGGAATGGCTAATCTAGGTTGAACAATCAACTGAAAGAAATACACATCCTTGTTTCAATCCCAACGTAATCCCAAATGCATGCACAAATGCGTCTGAAATATAGCCTTAAACCGAGGTTTTTTCATGATAGTATATTTGTAAATATCGTATTTGCACAAATAATAACTTTGCGCCGAATGACTCATCAATCATGGATAAGATACAAGAAACGTAGTTTATATATTTGTAACTGAAATTATAAATCATTTGGTAATGTATATATGCTTTTTTGCGTATTGGAACGAATAATAGCCAAAGCAACGTTACATGATATCCGAATACTTGACTTTTTGGTTAATTTAATTTAAAGATGACTGCATACTAAGGGTGCATTTATTCACATGATATGTCAACAGTTATAATCACAAGTGACATGCAGCAATCATGATGTGGCATAATAGAGAAACCGTTTACCTGGAATCAATTTTCTTGTTGCAAACAAAAAAACAAAAAACTTTTGTATTTGTGAAACGGTCTTATATATACAATTGGAAATAGAAATATCGTTATGTTAAAACTACCATTCCAAGATGGCGTCCACAGTTGCCAAGAAATGTAACTGATGTGCAAGTAGTCTGTTAACTATGTCAATTAGTTTGTTTGGCGCGTAATTTGAAACATCTTGTACATATGGTGTTGCTCCATCTTTGCCATTTGTCAGTGAGCAAGGGCACAGGCGTGCCCGAAACGCGTCTGATGGCAGCTTTTCCACCGCACCATGATTTAAAATAAAAGTATTGGATACCTGACTTTGGCCTGGGCGTGTTGATTCCTGGGCTGTGTGCCTTTCTGTGCAGCTAAGCACTGGTGTAGACGGGCTGGATACACACACATATATATATATATATATATATATATATATTATTTCTTTCAACATATATATCTGGTTAACTATGTTTGACATGCGTTCTATCCTGCTATGGTTCACTCCGGTGCCGTTGGTACCTATTGTGCAGGCTGCTGTACTTGTCTGGGGCATGTTCGAGGATCAATTGCCTTTCACTTCCCCCAAAAATAAAATCCACGAAAAAAAATATATATATATATATATATATATATATATATATATATATATATATATATATATATATATATATATATATATATATATTATATTCACACTGCGAGAGTGCACACATTCTATGTTTTTCCTCGTTACAGTATCTTGGGTCTCTTAGCCCCAGATTATGTCTTCCTCTTCTTATGAGAGCTCGGCTTCTGTGTGTGTCCGGCTTCTGCCGGTATCCTTTCACCAATGAACTTCTGTGTATGGTTGGTCAGTATGACTACCTGGTAACATGTTCTGTGTCTTTCTGCTGACGCACTCCGTTTAATTGCTTTTGCATGTGTGTGGTGTGGGTCCACAGTTCACACAGTCTACCAATGTGTATCCATACTATCCAAAATACATGTATCTCCTTTTGGTTATGGTTTTGTATATCCCGGCATGGGTGACCTCTGTCTCTATACATGTCCATCTTGGTATCCACTGTTGTATGTCGTACTGCTTTGTCCTTTCTCTGGGACATTGTTTTTTGCAGATCCATGGATCCTGTGCACAGTTCAGCTTCTTATTCTTATTGCAGAAGCTTGTAAATTTCATCCATTGTGCATGGCTATTCTGGTTTCTATGATTTTCCCTCGTCCCTTCCTGGGAGGTGACGGTCTTGATCTGTCCTCTGGCGGACTGTGGTGCCATTGCCTTTACTTGTTGATGCTCCTTTTACAAAGCTTAATGGTCTGGTGTCAGCCAAGCTTACACTTTCTGTCCCCACCTAGTTTTGGTCCATCTTCTTGATGGATTGTTCTCTTATAGAACCTGGTGAAGTTGAGTCGCAGACCCTCCTCCACTGGGGTATAGCTTTTTTTTCTTTTTTTTTTTAACATAAAATTTTATTAATGAAAAGCAGAGTCAGAAAAGCAGTCAATACAATACAGTGAGATCAAAAATACAAATAGAGAGGAAATTAAATAAGATTATCTTACAATATGTCCAGTGGGCCCAACTTGGGTCATAGCCATCTCAGTCGTAGGAGAGTCACAAATTTCACCCCGGTATTTATTCCAGTATCCCCACTTCTTGTCCCATTTCTTCGGGCAGTCTCTTATCTTGTAGACAGTTTTTTAGCAATCATGCAACGATCCATCTCGGCCACCCAGCCCACCACCAGCGGCCTGTCTGGGGAGCCCCATTTCATCGCTATGGAGCACTTAGCTAACAGGAAGGCCAGAGCCGCCCACTGTAGTTCTAGCCCCCCAAATGTTAAGGACACATTCTCTGGGTGATGGTAGGAGTGGCTTTCCTAAGGAACCACACATTTTTCAGATCGCTCCACCCCAGAAACGTACCACAGGGCAGTCCCATAAGATGTGAAAGAAGGTTCTGGGCAGGCCACAACCTCGCATACACAGTGCGTCAGGGCGTCTTCCAATTTTGGCCATGGTAAGAGCGGACATGTAGGCCCTGTGTAGCAACTTTAGTTGGATTAGTATGAACCTGTGGCAGATTGCCGATTCCCTAGGGGACATTAGGGCCGACCGATAGTCTTCATCGTCTAGGGGACCCAGGTCCACCTCCCAAGGACTGAAATGGATCAGGGAGATTGTTACAGAGCTTGCGGTATGAGTAGGAGATGGCTTTCGCGGGAAGGGGTTCTGAAAGTAGTCTGTCCTCTAATGGGGAGGCCTCTGGTAGGGATGTAAGGTCCGGGATCGCAGCCAGGATGGCTTGTTTGATTTGCAGGTATCGAAAGATTCAGTCAGCGTAAGGGAGTATTTGGCCTGGAGGTCGCTAAATGTCAAGAGTTTACCCCTATGGACAAGGTCCCCCACCACTGAAATTCCGATTGCGTCCCATTTGTCGAAGCCCTGCAGGAAGCGGAGGGAACCTAGTCGTTGTGACGACCATAAATGTAAATGTAAAATGTAAATGTAGGTATACTTATATAGCGCGACCTGTCACCACAAAGGGCATCCTGGCGCTTGCCTAGGGAACCCGTCCTGGTATTCCCCTGGGAGAGGCCCCGACAGGGTATCCACAAGGTGAAAGCCAGGCATCCCGCTGCGAGGGGCCGTTGTGGAGATTAAGCAAGCTATTGCCCAGAGTCGCAGAGCGTGAACCCGTGAGTCGAGAAGGCACCGGAGCGAGAATTATCGAGACCGTGGAATTTTTAGCCCAAGACCCGCCGAGGCGGGGAATTGAACCCTGGTCCAGGGCCGATCTCAGCTTCCGGGTCTGCTGCCTCTAACCCCTGAGCCACACTTCTCCAAGGGCGTAGCCTTAGTACGTTTATCCGACCACCCCATGCTCTTGTTGGCCCTGTGCCATATCGCGACCGTATGTGCCATGGGTCCAACATATCTATTCCTGACCGGCTTGCTATATAGGGCCCCCAGGTATCCCTCCCGGCCCGTCTGACATTTATTCAGAAGGAAGGCTGGATTCAGGGGGCGAGCCGTGCACCCAGTGATTAACAGCCACCAGTTGTGACGCCCAATGATAGAGGCGGAGATTGGGATAGGCAATGCCACCGTCGTACCATCCCTGGAAGAGTCTCCGAAGAGCAATACGGGCTGCCCCGCCATCCCACAACAGGAGACTGATTTTACTCTCGACCGTATTAAAATATGAGTCTGGGATCAGGAAGGGACAATTTTGCAACGCATATAGGAAGCGCGGGAGCGCCAGCACTTTGAACAGTGCCGCCCTGCAGGGGAGGGAGAGCGGGAGGGACCTCCAGTGGGCCACGTCACTATGTAGTCTACGCAAGGAACCCAATAAGTTACGATCATAGAACGTCTCGGGGTCGGGTGTGACATAGATACCAAGGTACCTGAAGCCCTCTGGAGCCACCGTGTTAGAAAATCCCCGAGGCAAACGGGGTGGAGGGCCGTGTAGCATGTAAAGCTTTGATTTAGTCCAATTAATCGAATAGCTCGAGAATTTCCCAAAGTTAATAAAGACGTGGAATAGACAATTGAGGACCAGGGGGAAGCCAGGTATACCAGGATATCGTCGGCGTACAAGGAAATTTTATCCGTTATATCGTCGGAGGCCTCTAATGGAAGCATCAGTACGGACCCAATGGGCCAGGGGCTCGAGGGTGAGGGCGAACAACAGAGGGGACAGGGGACAGCCCTGTCTGGTCCCCTGTGGAGGCGAAATTGCCGGGACGTGTGGTTGTTGACTCGAACTTGGCCCAAGAGATCTGTGTATAGGAGGCGTACCCAGCTAATAAAATTGGATCCGAAGTCAAATCGACGAAGGACCTCAAAAAGATAGGGCCATTCGATTGAGTCGAATGCCATTGTGGCATCCAGTGAGAGAATGGCGGCATCCTGTTGTGTGATGGGTTTACGACTCATGACATTGTGAACCCTTCTCAGGTTTAGCACCGTGTTGCGACCTGGGAGGAAGCCAGACTGGTCATCATTTATAAGGGAGTGAAGCACGAGGAGGAGTCGATTAGCCAGCAGTTTGGCCAGGACCTTTGCTTCCGCACTAATCATGGAAATCGGACGATAAGAGCCGCAGTCGGTGGGTGGTTTATTCGGCTTAAGGATGACTGCGATGGAGGCTAGACGTTGATTGGGTATAGCTTTGATATCTAGCTTTTGTATCTATTCTAAGTTAAGGCGTCTGCGGCTAGATGTCTCTATCAGATGAACAAGTTACTTACCTTCGGTAACAATGTTTCTGGTAGAGACACAGTCTAGTGTCAGCTTCCTAAGCGCCAACCTATCCTTCCCACTCTGCGAGGACCTTTTTCAGGTTGGGTTCTTACTCACTGCTCTTTCCTGCCAGTGATCATTCCCTTCATTCGTGTTTCTCTACTTCACATCCTTTTCCAGGTCAGGATGTCTTATTCGGTTTTACCTGTTGCTTCTTCACTCATACTCGCAAATGGGTTGTGGAGTCATATATACAAGCACGCTCTTGCATCCTGGTTCTTTCCAGTGTGGAGGTTGACCATGTCCTTCTCTCCCCCACCCCCATTTTATCTATTAGTTTGTGGCCTATTTGACTCTGGTACAGTCAATTGCTCATATTTACTGTGTGTGGTTGCACATTCTCTGCTGTTGCAGGGATGTTGTCTTTTGTTTTAACATATTGGTACAGTTTTTGTTATTGATTCCCATGACTTACCTGTGGTGACAGACTGCTTATTGTTTCCCGTAACATTAATTTGCTGGTTCGAGGCATGTGGGCTGCTGAATTCATATCTGTGCATAGATCGCCGCCTAGTGTTGGGTCCGGATGATTGCACATTGTTGTCCTGGAAGAGTCTTCGAAGTATAACGAGATAGGTGGCTCCTCCCCTGGACTACAGTGCGCATGGGCATCGCCTCCATCCCCAGATTGTTTTTTTCCGCCATTGGATTCGGATGTGTTTCGGTTCCCTCTGTCGGAATCGATAGTTGTTTAACTTTTATTACTTGAGACCAAAAGGTCTTTAGGATTGGCGTAGGTATCGTTCGGGTCTGTTTATTCTCAGCTCCGAACACTTGCTGCCCTTCCGCGTGCTCTCGGCGCGGACGGGCCTACACGACGCTCCAGACTACTTAACATGGAACGAACTCCGTTCAAGAGGTGCCCGGTGTGCACCTCAAAGTATTCACACCTCGACGTGCACCCAGTGTGCAACAAGTGTTTGTCACCGGACCACGATGAGGCCAGGTGTATGGCCTGCTCCAAATTCCGGTGTAAGAAGACTCTTAAGCTTCGTCGGGCCGCTAGACTCCAGGCCCAGTTATCAGCGCCCCCGCCAGACAACATCTTCGAGGAAGACGTTGAGGACGACACCGTCTTACAAGTTTCGGACTCCAGCCCAGCGTCGGAAGAGGACAACTACGACGCGGGGGACGAGGAGTTTGAAGAAGTCGTCGGAGAGGTAGGGGACGACGACGGGGCCATTGCCACCGTGGGAGATAGCTCAGAGGACGAGCATCCTCAGACTAGCTCAGGGGTCAATCCCCATTATATGGCCCAGGTCGAGGGATCGCCTTCGGGCCTTACCCAAGATCTCGATACTCGTCCCACGACCCCGCCTCCGGGCCCGGCCACGGACATTGGTGATGCGCCACTCCCGGTGAAGAAACCGAAAGTGAAACCATCAGGGTCCACACCAACGGTATCGAAACCGAAAGTGAAAGTCGCACTGGTGGGACAGAAGGCTCCAGAGGCCTCAGCGACTAAGGAGTCCAAAATGGCCGCCGTCATCAAGAGCCAAGCCAAGATGGCCGACCCGAAGACCCCGGTGTCGAAGGCGAAGACGACCGACGCGGCTGCGTCGGCGCCGAAAGTGGTCGAGGTCGATGACCCGAAAAAGGCCTCGAAGAAGCGTCGAGACGACCCCAGGGCTCTGGCTGCGCCGATTCCAGTCGTCAAGGTCAAGGGTGGCGATGCGTCGGCTCCGAAGACCGTGCCTTTGATCGCCGACCCTATTCCGGACTCAGGTGATTCGCTCGGGACGGGCCAGCCCTCCCCGTCCTTAACCAAAAAGGTCACGGAATCCCTCCAAAGGATTCGGAAGGACGCATCAGCTCCCGCACCGAAGGATGTGGTGCCGAAGCCTTCACAGAAACCGGCAAAGGCGCAGGCGCCGATCCACTTCACGCTGCCGCTATAAGACGACGCCGAAGGCTTTCGCTCCAAAGCATGGGGCCGGGGTGCCTTTGAAGCTGGCGTCGACGCCTAAGCCGTCGTTAGTGGTGCCGAAGCCTCGTCTCCAGCCACTCGCGGACGAGGAGCGTCGGGAGGTCGTCATCGACGCCAACACAGGAAAACTCTCTCTCCTGAAAAGGAAGATCACATCGGAGCCGGTGTTGGAACATTTTCGGATCCCACTCAAAAAGAAGTTGGACTCTGCGGGTACTTCTGCCCCTATAGAGCCTGCATCTCCACAAAATCTGGAAGCCTCACCAACTCATTCAAACGCTGGGGAAGGTGACGGAGATGAAGAGGACGAGTACAATTATCCAGCGTACTCGGATCCAGAGGAGGTCAATGTACCTTGGTCTGCTGGAGGCGACACTGAGGACCCTCAGTCGAGTCACGAACCGCAGCTTTTTGCAGCAAAAACTTCTCCAACGGAGGACTCTGCAGCATTCAACGCTCTAATTGAGAGAGCTGCGGCTAATCATGATGTCGACCTCCATTCGGACCCAGTGGATGTCGATTTTCTGTTTGACACTTTCTCAGTGGCTGAAAAGTCAGTCAAGACTCTGCCTATGCTCAAGGGAGTGCTGAAGCACGCGCCAGAGGTTTTCAGGGAACCCACTCGGGCGCGAGTCATCAATCCTCGTATTGACAAAAAATATAAGGCAGCGCCCACTGATCCAACGTACATCAAGGGACACTTGCCACTGGATTCTTTGGTTGTATCCAACGCACGCAAGCGGGCAAACTCGCAGACCATGGGTGATGCTCCTCCCCCGGACAAAGAATCCAAAATCTTTGAAGCCTCAGGAAAACGTATTGCTGCGCAGGCAGCTAATATTTGGCGCATTTCAAACATGCAGGCCCTACTCGCACGCTACGATAGGGCGCATTATGACACCCTAGAAACACTTCTTCAACACTTACCTGATCAGTACAAGGAGGCAGCTGAAATGTTAATTCAGGAGGGGAAGCTAATCACCAACGCTTCCATTAAGTGTGCACTGGACGTGGCCGATACCGCCTCCAGGGCTGTAAACACTAGCGTGTTACTGCGTAGGCATGCATGGCTTAGAATATCAGGCTTCAAACCAGACATACAGACGACCATTTTAAATCAAACAGTTAATCCAGACCACCTGTTTGGCCCTGAAGTGGATGCAACCCTTGAGAAAATGAAAAAAGACACGGACACTGCTAAGTCTATGGGGGCCCTCCAGTCCCAGCAGTTTCGGGGTGGTTCCTTTCGCCGCTCCAATAACAGAGGCACCTCAAGGGGTCAGGCATCGCAATCCACGCAGTACTATAAAAGCAATACCCAGACCTCATACACCAACAAGGGTAGAGGTGGATACAGGGGCAACAACGTCAAAGGCAGGGGACGTGGAAACAACAGCTCCAGGTCCTCCACCACCACCAAACAGTGACGCCTTGTCACTGCCCCCCGACCACACAACACCGGTCGGGGGGAGACTCCAGCAGTTCCTGCCCGCGTGGAAATCCATCACCACGGACAGGTGGGTCAAATCTCTTATCCAGTACGGTTACTGTCTGGAACTTACTTCCACTCCACCAAACATACCTCCAAAGAACCGTCCTATGTCCGGCGAGCACTTGCACTTGTTGCAGCAGGAGGTCACAGCCATGCTGCAAAAAGGGGCAATAGAGCTCGTGCCACTGCAAGAAAGAGGAACAGGAGTTTACTCTGTGTACTTTCTAATCCCCAAAAAGGACGGATCCCTCAGGCCCATCCTGGACCTCAGGCCCCTCAACTGGTACATTCTCCCTCTGCTTCGGCAGGGGGACTTCCTGGCTACTCTGGATCTCAAGGATGCATACTTTCACATTCCCCTGCATCCTTCACACAGGAAGTACCTCAGATTCACAATTCAAGACCAGCACTACCAGTTCAGGGTTCTGCCTTTCGGGGTCACCACAGCGCCCAGGGTCTTTACAAAGTGCCTGGCGACTGTGGCGGCACATCTAAGACGTCAAACATCCACGTCTACCCCTATCTCGACGACTGGCTCATTCAAGCACAGTCGGAACAACAGTGCGCCGACCACGTGTCCCGCACCATTCATCTCCTGCACGATCTGGGATTCTCACTGAATTACCCAAAATCCCATCTCCAGCCCGCCCACATACGGCAGTATCTGGGCGCAACAATAAACACTCTGGCAGCCACTGCGCAGCCAAATTCAGTGAGGATCGCCAGTATTCAGACGCTGATCCAACGATTCAGACCTCAGCACTCGCTTCCAGCGAAAGTGTTCATGCAGTTGATAGGCATGATGGCCTCCTGCATCTCCATTGTCCCGCACGCGAGGTTACATATGCGTCCGCTTCAGGAGTGCCTAGCACGTCAGTGGACTCAGGCTCACGGGCAACTATCAGACCTAGTGTTGGTGAGCGGTCGGGCGTACAACTCTCTGCATTGGTGGAATCCGCAAAACCTTTGCAAGGGCCGACCGTTCCAAGAGCCTGTGGCACAGATTATCCTGACGACGGACGCTTCTCTCCAGGGATGGGGAGCGCATGTACTCCACTACACAGTGCAGGGACTATGGACACTACAGCAAAGGAAGATGCACATCAACGTCTTGGAACTGATGGCGATCTTCATGGCCTTAAAGGCATTCAAAGTACATCTGTGCAACAAGGTCGTGTTGATCCGGACGTACAACATGACGGCCATGTACTACATTCAGAAACAGGGGGGCACACACTCTCCGCAGCTGTCTCATCTGGCTCAGGGCATGTGGAAGTGGGCCATTCAGAGGAACATTTTCCTGATGGCAGAACATCTCCCAGGCAAGGACAATCAGATGGCGGACCTGCTCAGCAGGCACAGCCACCAAATGCACGAGTGGGAGTTACATCCATCAGTACTCCAACCGTACTTCCAAAGGTGGGGTCATCCGGAGATAGACCTGTTCGCCACAAGGGAGAACGCAAAATGCCAAAGCTTCGCCGCCAGGTTCCCACATCCGCAATCGCAGGGCAATGCGATATGGATGAACTGGTCAGGCAGATTTGCGTACGCTTTTCCCCCAGCACCTCTGATACCGCTGGCGGCACACAAACTCAGGCAGCACTCGATGGCTCTCATCCTGGTTGCTCCAACGTGGGCTCGCCAACCATGGTACACCACGTTTCTGGAACTTTCCGTGGTACCGCATCAGAGGCTTCATCTCACACCCAGCCTTCTGACGCAGAGCCATGGCGACATTCAGCACCCAGATCCGCAACAGCTCAACCTGGCGATCTGGCTCCTGAAGTCCTAGAGTTTGGCTACCTCAATCTTCCCCCCGATTGTATGGACATCATTCGGGAGGCAAGAAAGCCACCTACTAGAGCATGTTATGCGGCGAAATGGAAGCAGTTTGTCATTTATTGTGCAAACCACGACATTAACCCGCTAGATGCTTCCATTCAGAACATCATATGTTACCTGTTCCACCTGTACCAATGCAATTTGGCGTATTCTTCCATCCGCATTCACCTGTCTGCGATGGCCGCATACCTTCAGAATAGGCAACACCTATCACTTTTTAAGGTTCCTGCTATCAAGGCTTTTCTGGAAGGACTCAAAAGGGTCATTCCGCCACGGACACCACCAGCTCCAGAATGGAACCTCAATGTGGTTCTTACAAGGCTGATGGGTCCTCCATTCGAGCCACTACACTCGAGCTTCAGTTTCTTACTTGGAAAGTGGCTTTCTTAGTAGCAATTACATCGCTACGGAGGGTTAGTGAGTTGCAGGCTCTCACCATCCAAGAGCCCTTTTTCCAAGTCCATGCCAACAGGGTGGTGCTCCGCACTAACCCTAAATTTCTTCCCAAGGTGGTATCTCAATTCCACATAAACCAGACAATCGAGTTGCCAGTGTTTTTTCAAAATCCTGAGTCGCTAGCGGAGCGGATGCTCCACACCCTTGACGTTAAAAGAGCGTTGATGTACTACATTGACAGGACTAAGGATTTTAGAAAAACCAAGCAACTTTTCGTTGCATTTGCCTCACACCACAAGGGTAACGCTATTTCCAAAGCTGGTATCGCTAGATGGATCGTAAAATGCATTCAGATCTGTTACGCTAAAGCTAAACGCACTCTCGCGATTCCACCAAGAGCCCACTCCACCAAAAAGTTGGGGGCCTCTATGGCTTTCCTTGGGAACATTCCTTTAGAGGATATTTGTAGGGCAGCCACATGGTCTACCACACATACTTTTACTAAACATTACTGTGTAGACGTGCACTCTAAACAGCAGGCAGCTGTTGGTCAGGCTGTTCTCAAGACACTTTTTCAAACTGCTGCAGCTGGCACGGGCGGCCGCCGCTAATGGAGGGACTGCTATGTATTCTATGCACAGATATGAATTCAGCAGCCCACATGCCTCGAACTGCAAATGCTACTTACCAGTATGCATCTGTTCTTGGCATGTAGGGCTGCTGACATTCATATCGCCCGCCCTCCTCCCCGGTGCCTGTAGCAGCTGCAGTATTCATATTTATTTATGTTCATAGCATAGGCATCACTCACATAGTTCACTCCATCTCGGCCAATGGCTAAAAACAATCTGGGGATGGAGGCGATGCCCATGCGCACTGTAGTCCAGGGGAGGAGCCACCTATCTCGTGATACTTCGAAGACTCTTCCAGGACAACAATGTGCAATCATCCGGACCCAACACTAGGTGGCGATCTATGCACAGATATGAATGTCAGCAGCCCTACATGCCAAGAACAGATGCATACTGGTAAGTAGCATTTGCATTTTGCTTCATAGGAGGTATCGTTCTTTGTTTATGTAAGATTTTTTCTATTTGTGGAGTACTCTGCTCTCGCCATTCAATGTGTGACATTATGTAGTGGTTTTCCCTATCATGCAGGGTGATGTTTCTCTTAATTTTTTTCTTTATTATCATTGGTGTCTCAAAGATCTGTCACCCTTTTTGTCACACTGTTCCCACACATTTAGTTTTAGTATTAGCTCTGCGTTGTATTACGAACAGTTTCACAGTAGAAAACTGACGTCAGTGCACCGGGAGGAACTTATATGGCTCCACTGAAGTCATATTCGTGGATGATGTCAGAGCGGAGCCATGCAACACAGTCCCCTGGCACGCAGAGGCACTGCTGAAAAGTCTCTGGATCCAGTCTGGTGCCTGGAGGATATTATATGTTGAGGAATCTATGGCTAGACTGTGTCTCTACTATTTGATGAGCGAACTGTATGCTGATGCACTATTTGCTAAGAACGACTTGCTGTGTGATTGAATGAAAAATTGCACCGCTTACTTTGTAATGCTAAATACCTGATCCCAGCCGAGCAGCGCTGTGAAACTATTTAATGTTTTGAGCGCTATAACATTAATTTTTAAATAGCACCGCGTCGATTGATTTTACAAATTGCACTGTGTTGAATTTTAAAATACCTCGGTAGATCCTCACCTTAAAAACACGTGTGTCCCCTGTAGCCCCGGTCCACCGCAAGCGCTATGCTTGTTTGTGTGGAGGGCGGTACCTTCTTCCGGCTTTCGGGGCAGGCACTGATTGGGCCAGCGAGTGTGTAGAGGCGGAGCTGATGACTAGCCCGTCCTCTACATTAACTTGACACTCTCTATGACGCACAGCGAATACGCGGTGCGACCGCGCCATAGCCGCGCCAAAGACAAGCCTAAGACCAGCCCATCTGTGCCCGTCCGGGCCGGGCAGGGACAAGGGGCATGGAACCATACTCCACCAGCCCGACAAACTACAGGTATGAGCTCCAAACAATTAAGGGCCCTACGGCCTGCAAAACATAGCCACTGTGCTAACGCCATCAGAAAGCACCAAATGCACTAACTGTAATTTTACCCTTACCGATGTTCAACCCCACCCTGACCCAAGACCTTGCAAATTAGCACAATCCCAACGGCCGAAACATGCTTCTTGCGAATTCTCCTTTTATAGCGTTAATTGCAGATCTCTCCCGCAGCATAAAGTAGACATTTTTAACTTCCTTCTAGACAATGAACCCAGTCTCCTGTTCCTAACAGAAACATGGCTGCATGAAAGTACGGGCCCGGATATAGCAACCGCTCTCCCTTCAAACTATGCCATTGCGAGGAAAGACAGAGAGGGCAAAGTAGGCAATCATTTTCTGTAAAGAACTCATTTGCAATCTGGAGCCGGTCAATATCCCAGAATGTGAAGCGGCATTTTTTAAAATCACCCTAAACCCTAACTTCACGTTCTCCGGTCTCCTCATATACAGGCCCCCCGGAAATGCCAACACTTGGGCGGCTAACTTGGCAAACCATATCACTCCTTTTCATCTTGACTCCAAAAACTTCACGCTTCTTGGAGACTTAAATTTGCACCTCGAGGATTCCACCAATATGGCATACATTAACTTACTGGATGACCTAGCAGCACTAAACGTAAAAGTGCTCAACTCAGGACCCACACATAAAACAGGACACCTGCTAGACCCCATCTTCTCCATTATTCCCGAACTAAAATGGCTAAAAACCAGTCCCATTTGCTGGTCGGACCACCATCTCATTCACTTCTGCCTCACACTACCAGCACTCCCTCAAACTAACATGGCCTGGCCTGCTACTTCCATGAGAAATTGGAAGCTACTTGATGTTGAAAAATTAAATCAAACCCTGGCAAATAAACCCCCTACCCAGGCCCTGAATATGGAAAGTATAGCCGAAGCAACCCATTCATGGCTGGAAAATGCAGCAGATTAATGTCTTCCTCCATCCCAGGCAAAAAGGAATGTCTACCGTCCTCCAGCCCCCTGGTTCAACGAACTCCTAAAAATTGAAAAATCAAAGTGTAAAGTCCTCGAAAGACAGTGGCGGAAGGACTACACTCAAGAAAAAAAATTGATATATACAATAAAGCCAGAAATGTTTACCACTCTGCCTGCATTAAGGCCCGAGCCCTTTATGTAGCAAATACTATAAACACTGCTCCCAACAAGGCAAGAACGCTCTTTAACATGGTTAAAGATCTTGCAGGTGCACAAACAACTGCTACGACCCGCCCTTTGAACAAAAAACAATGCCAAGACCATGCCTCTTTCTTCACTGAAAAAATTGACAAGATCATTCTTGACATCAATTCAAACTGGCCTCCCGTAACCGTGGACTCATTTAAGTCCTCCTTTAAGACCATCACATCAGGCTCCCATCGTGATCCACTACCCGTCAGTGTCTTGAAACAGATTGACACCCCATCCCTGACCATCATAGCCGACACTTTAAATTTGTCTCTCCAACTGTCCTCAGTCCAATCACTCTGGAAACACACTATGGTCAACCCTCTTTTGAAAAAACCCTCAAACCCTGAAATATTAGCAAATTATCGACCAATATCTCTGCTCCCAGTTTTTTCCAAACTCTTGGAAAGACACATTCACTCTGCCCTCACTCTTTTCACCGAGGAAAATGCCCTCCTTCACCCAACACAGTCTGGTTTCAATGCGGGATTTTCCACGGAAACCGCCCTGCTGGGTGTAACCGAAAACATCAGATAACTTCTAGATGGCGGTCAAACGGTCGCACTCATTCTATTAGACTTGAGTGCGGCTTTTGACACCATCTCACATAGAAAACTCCTGGCCACACTTGAGAGGAATGGTATCCGTGGTGACGCTCTAAAATGGATCAAGTCCTTCCTGACACACAGGACATTCCAGATCACCTCTGCTCTCGCCTGTTCTGATACGTTCAGTGCCCCACACAGAGTACCTCAGGGCTCCATTCTGAGCCCGCTGTTTTTCAACCTCTACCTCAGACCCTTAGCTGACCTAGCCGACAGCGTAGGACTCACCCTCATGACCTACGCTGATGACTCCCAGATCATCTTTTCACTGTCAGACTCAAACCCTTTAGCTCCTTCCCTCCTCAAACAGGGGCTCCATAAAATCTTCAGCTGGATGTCCACCAACCAGCTGAAGTTGAACGGTGACAAAACCGAGATCCTCCTTTTAGGAAAAAATAAAGTACTATGGAACTCTTCCCACTGGCCCCCGAGTTGGGAAACCTCCCCACCCCTGCAACCCAGGTAAGAAACCTAGGGGTTATCATCGATAACGCCCTATCCTTGAAACAACAGGCCAATAAAGTGGCAGGCCTTTGTTTCACCATCATGAAGTGACTGAAAAAAATCCTATGGATGCTGCCCCTTGCCACCCAAAAGACCGTAGTCAACGCACTGATAACATCGCAACTTGACTACGGCAATATTCTTTCTGAGCTCAAACCAGGCAGTCATCAAACGGTTACAGCTTGTCAAACTCAGCTGCGCGACTTCTGTGCAAAATTCCAAAAATGGCTAGTGTATCAAAGCACCTGAACGACCTGCATTGGCTCAGGGTGGAAAACCGCATCAGGTTCAAAGCCCTGAGCTATACGTTCAGGATTAAATCAGGAACAGCACCGGAATATCTGCAAGCACTAGCTACCCCCTACTTACCAGCAAGAAACCTGCGCTCCCAAACAGCAGCAAACTTCGCGGTCCCCAGGTTCAGACTGACAAGAATAGGAGGAAGATTCTTCTCTGTCTGAGGGCCTATTCTCTGGAACACACTCCCCCTGCACATCCGTAAAGAAGAAAACTACGCCAGGTTTAGGAAGAACATAAAGACTAGGCTCTTCCAGAAACAACCATACTAATCATTCTCATCTCATACCTATGCTCAACTACATGTCGTCGGCGCCGGGAAACCCTTTTTGGGTAGCTGCGCGCCATACAAGTGTAAAAAATAAATAAATATACAGCGTTACCTGCACTATTTTGTGTGGGAACAAACCTCAGCCTGTTTCTGTAGTGAGGTTCTTGAACAGGAGGTAGCTAACATAACCTACCACATTCAGATCATTAGAACCAACAGTCTCTGTCTGTTCAAAAAGAGGCCAGCAAAGAGTTACTAAATCTCATTGTCAAATGTCAGATCATATTCTCGATGGCATAGATACTCCTCAATGGGAATTCCATTGCTTTTTCACCTGATGTGTATGGCAGCTGGTGGGGGAAAGGCAAAACCCACCAAGCAAAGATGAAAGTTGGTGTTTCTTACCAAAGAACACTGGGGAAACAGGATATTTAAAAAGAACAGGGTTAGTTGATGACTTTGCAAATCCTAGACAAAGGTAACATGCCTTCTCATCCTTTTGGATTTCTCTGACACTTGCAACATGGTCGTTCACCAGTCTCTGCTCTGCCATCTTTTGCTTGCCCTAGAAGATGAAGTCCTGGACTGCTCTGTATCATTTGTGGCAGGCAAGCTAGTTTGTCTAAATAAGCCTGCAGATTCCTCCCACACTTCAAATCACCCACTCCTTCCTGACTCATGCATGCAGGATTTCTGATGTGTTGATACTTCCTCCTTGATCTATAATCTTTACATTCTTCAGTTTGTTGACATTGCCTTACCTGTGTGTCCTTCAGATGATGAGTTGTCGTATCCGATATCCTGCTTTTCCCTTATTCAGGTTTGAATTTATACAACATAACAGCAGCAAAGGCGCAGAGGTTCACACCAGACTTTTCTGCACGGCCTAAGAATGTTGCTCACTCTGCTTTGATATATTTCAGCAGATTCATGATCCTCATTACTAAATGTCACAGGCAGCCTGGTATCCATTCTGTCTCTTGTATAAATGTCAATTCTTTGTCAGTAAAAAGGGGAGCAGAAGCTGGGGAATGAAGCTCCCTTTTTAGGTCTTGCCTGGCGTTGCAGCGCGAAAGCGCTGTCGCCAGAGAGACCTATTGTTGTTATTTTGCCTCCCAAGGGAGACAGACCGGTACACAAGCCGCTTAAGGTGTGTGGCCGCGCTTTGCGCGTGCACACACACACAGCATTACTGAGGCCGGCCGAAGGCCTGCACACAGGCGCATACACACACACCGGCTCCCGCACGCGCGCACACGCCTCCGCCGCCCCCACGCCTCCGCCGCCCCCACTCCCACAATTAAGCCCCACTTACCGTATCAGCCGGCTCTCCTGGCTTCTGCTGCCACCGCAGGGCTCTCTCTCAGGCATGGGAGCCCCGTGTCACCATTTCTCCTGGGCCATCTACTCCGTGGGCGCGGGCTTCTCGCAGAAGACCGACGTCCCGCCCCACGACATTGCCTTGCACTGCATCTTCAGCGAGCGAGGGAACAGCCAATTGGGTAGAGTTTCTCAACTCCATAAACTACATCTCCCAGCACGCCGGGTCACCCTCTTGTGACTTTAATCCTCACGTGACTTCTTTCTCGGCTGCGAAGACTGGCGTCCTTAAGTCGAAGACACTGTTTGGGTAAGTGACAAGTGCCCCGGCTATTCACGCTTTCATTCAATTATTTTCATCGCGCTACAGTGGCGAAGCTCTAGGAGAGTCAAACAGTATGACTGAACCTTCAACTTCGTTTGTGCGACTGACAACTGTAATAGCGTGGTATTTAATTTGATGTTCCAGTTAATAATGTTTTATTGCTTGTTGCCGACTTGGTGTGGCGCTGAGGTGATAGTGTTAAAAGAAGCATTTCATGAAAGTCTCCGATCCGGAGCTATAATAAAAATATAAAGCGTCTGCGATGAGCGCTGCCGCTCGGGGTATGCACATTTAAGACATAAGGATTAGGGCCGTCTACTTGCGGTAGGACTGTCTGTACAGTGTTATTCTGTAGCTAAATTGATTAATGTTGTACAGCGCAACCCTTCTGGCAAGCTTTCTATTGAGCTGGGACATTGTGTAATAAGTATTAGGGGCCCCTATTCTTCAATTAAAGGTGCCCATGTACCAACTCCACGCACTGGTATCTCTCGTGCCTCTTGCAGTCTACGCAGTGTGCTTCCAGTTCCACTGCACAATATTACTACCGATGTGGCAGCAACTTTCATTTAGGACAGTGGTTCACAATCTGTGCGCCACGTAATGCTGGTACGCCATTGAAACTAGCCAAGGACGCCACAAAGAAAGCACACAGTTTGGGAACCACAGGCTAGTTCTAACTCAACAAAGGCCACTGTGGATAACTTCGGGCAGCACAGGAACAGCTAATGCACTCACTGCCCCGACTGCCGGGGTACACTCCATCCTAGCGTGGTGCTGCTCCGCGCTCACCATCCTTGCCAGTGGAGGTGGGGGCGGGCAACACTCTCACCACCCTTCACACCGCAGCACATGATTTCCACAGTCCTTTCCGATACAGGTTATTCAGACATGGATGGATGGATGAAAAAATTCTCCTCGTACACAACCTAACACACGGTTACATTCACAAATGCACACTAGTGCACAATTAAGCATACACAGATATTACACACACATACACCAGCACACACTCTCAGACATACACAAAAACAAATACTCGCATATATACGAAATCACACCCCCAAAAACACTAATACACATAAACACGTACCCACACACACACACACACACACACTTACTAATACATACACCTACCGTCTACTACACACAGATACACACAAACGTCCTATCACTAACACACACATACAGTGATACACAAGTAGAACTGCATCTGACAGGGCCATGTGAGCCCGGGCCTGAGCGGGGCATATACAGTAATGGTCAAGGTTGTTCTGCGTTTCTGACAGAGATTGAAGAACTGATTAAGACTTTGAGCTATTGGCATTGTAAATGAATATGCCTTTTATTCCTGTGTTAATTATCAAAAAAGATTGATAAAAGGAATTGTCATTTAAATTGCCAATAGCGTAAACTCTTGCTAATGCTATTGGAATTGTAAATGACAATGTGTTTTATTTATGTTTTTTAAAAAAAAGCAAAAATAAGACCGTCATTTACAATACCAATAGCTCAAAATCTCGCAATTGCGAGACCTATTGCATTGCAAATGCTTGTTGATTAGATGTTTCTTTCTCTAAGTTGTACACAATTTTTGCGCACTTTGTCTCTCTCTGATCTGATAAATAGACTCCCAGGTAATGGTAAATATCAATTTGTTTCTCTTTATTACAGTACAGAACACTACCCCAGATTATAGTGCTGCTCTTCAGTGGATCAAGTGGCTCTCGTCTGCCTTTATACAGCTTCTTACAGTTTCTTGCATCCTTATGTTTCAGTCCAATTCTATACAGTTCTGTCACTTTAGTAAATGAAGCTAGGTGAAATAATTTAGTCTTATTTTGAACATTGACCTTATGCTTCTTTCATATTGTAATGAAGTTGTTGCTAGATGTAAAGAAGTGTAGCCCAGTATCAAACTTTGCAAAAACACAGCGGACGTTGCTGTATTTACTGAATTCCAAAAATAAACATCAACCGCAATGTCATTTTCAGTCTGAAATGTTTTCATGTTTTCTGTTTTTTTTTCTTTATTGTAGACCTGTGATCTGTTTGTGTTCTTGTTCACAAGTGTCTGGATCTTAGCCAGATTTGATTATTTATATATATTTTTTAATTTCTCAAACTTATTTTACTGTGTAAATGCACTAAATAATTGGACATTGCTTGAACGTCATTGAAGTGTCTAATCCTATAATATTGCTTGCATCCCTAACAAGTGAATGAAAAGATCTAGCCTGTGAGTTAACTTTTACTTGCTATACTGCGCACTGTGCGCCTAATGTTTTTTATATATCTATTTAGACTGTCCCATTTCTTTCTGTAGGTTATCCACTTCATGCCCCTGAGGCTTACTTTCCATACTTCAAGAAGCACAATGTCACAACAATTATTCGGCTAAACAGGAAAATGTATGATGCAAAAAGATTTACTGACGCAAACTTTGAGCACCATGATCTCTTTTTTGTTGATGGAAGCACACCAAATGATGCCATTGTGAAAAGATTTCTGAACATTTGCGAAAATGCAGAAGGTGCCATAGCAGTGCATTGCAAAGGTACACTATAGTTTAGAATGGCATACTCATTGCCATTAATCAGCTTTTGTGATTTTTTTGTATTCCGTTTTGTTATCTAGAAAATAGTGAAGCCAATTTTCCACTTCTATAAACATAAGAACTTTTGATCCAAATGGATTTGTCAATTTTTGCGAACAATGAATCCTGTAATGCATGCAGAAGGAAGGATTCTGCATCTTCACAGCATATTTAAGGCTTTGTTCCTTTGACTGCATAGTTTGTCAACATGTTCAACACAAGGGAGCGAGATATGGGGTGACGATGAATTGGTAGTCAAAAGCAATATTGAATTTTTTATATTGTGCTGAAGCATTTTATTGATTTCAGGGAAGTCCAGTACTGACATCTTTACTAACTTTCAGCCTCTGCAAGCAAAAAATTCTAATTCTAGATGTCATAGATATGTTTTGTTTTCCACTTTGAAGTTGTTGAACTTGGTAGCTTGTAATAGCAGTGTGTACTGTGCATGAGCAGCCTATTTTGCCTGAACTTTTATGTAAGCAAGCAGTAGATTGTATTCTCCATTTGTATGGCAGATGCTATGGCCTGGTTCCTGTGTTCTATGTTTGCTTGCACTGACTTATTTTCTTATTTGCATTGGGGCATTGGCAGGCAACCCACACACATTGCCTTTTTTGTATTTTATGCTGCATTTTGTTATGTGCATTTCTAAAGCACATGTTCGAAGGCATGTGTGCTTTAAATACACATGATTTGCATACTCCTGCCATCTAGTGTTGGGTTTGGATGTTTGCAAGTTGTTTTTCTTCTGAAGCATTTTTCAAAAGAATGTAAACAAAAAAAAAGTTTTTTTCAGTCACAAGGTAAGGTGGCTTCTCCTTTCGGTGATAGTGCACATGGGCATTGTGAGAAAGTGGCTCTATATATACTGGACCAAAGTGTGTATAGAGTCCACAAACCCCAGAGGTATAAGAGAGGTTGAAGTCAGGTCTGACCTTACTCTCAAAAGTGGTAGCTTGGTCGAGCAGTAAGGCAGTACCAGAGGGCAGTGTAAAGCATTTGTTCACACTCAGTCAGCAAAAGGTTTCACACACTCAAGAACTGAACTCTAAGCCAATTGTTTTTATATCAAAAGATGTAGTTGTTTTATTTTTAGAACCAACAGGTATGAAAATGTACTTTTCTCAATACGAGTACTTGTAGGTAATTACTTTGCAAAGATGCAATAAACTTTGTAAACACAATAGGTACAGTAGTTGCAGTAGGCAACACAATTCTAAACCCAATCTAACATTGAGCTCAATGGGTTTTTCTACATAAATGCAGCGGATTACTTTATAGATCACTTTTGTAACTCGGAGACTGGATCCTGGATTCAGTCCTGGGATCTAAGCTGAAAACAGTTTAGTAAAAACGTTTTAGTTAATGCAATGATTTTTAAGGAATAGAAAGGTATTTTAAAAGTTGACACTTCGAAACTTTTCAGTGAAAAACTAGCAATGTTATCCTATGGAAGGAATTAAGTCACAGGTAAAGTAGGTTCTCGTTACTTTAGTAATCCAGGACTGGACTCCTAGGTTTAGTACTGGGGTCTTTACCTAAGACAGGTAAGTATTTACGTTTCAGTATTTGGTACGATAAATATAAAAATAGACACTTAGAAGAAATTTCTAAGAAACACAGTCAATGGTTTCCTATGGGAGAGAATTCAGGTTATTGGTAAGTATAGGTAAAATCACTTTTGTGGTTCAGTACTGGGTTGAAAGGTACAGTACTGGCTCCTCTCCTGATTCCAGGTGAGTACGTTTCAAAACTTCATTCACACTTAGGGAAGATTTTTCGAGTCAAACCAGTCAATTTTTATCCTATGGCAGGAAAGTGGGTTATCGGTTTCCAGGTGAGTACTCGACTGGTGAAGTTAAGTTTTTGGGCATAGACTCGAGGGTCTCCCAGGGTCCGAAAGGTACAGTAGGTACACCCTCAGCAGCAAAGGGGCAGCCGGGTGCAGAGAGAGTAGGCCCAATGCAATCCAATGGAGGGGAGGGGGCCTCCAGTTAGTGGCTGCAAGCAAGCAGGCCACGTAGCTGTGGGAGATGAGCTCCTGGTCACTTACTCAGGGCAAGTGGGGAAGCAGAGTTGGGTAGTAGTTGCACTTACAGCGGCACCCGGGCGGCTGGGTGCAGGGTGTTTTTGAGTTGTCGGGAACCCAATGTTATTCAATGGAAAAGGTAAAAAAGGAGCAAAGGCTGCAGACTCTGGGATGGAGATTCTTCAGGTGCCGTCACCACTCCGAGAGTTAAGTTGGGATCTTGGTGAAGAGGTGAGTACCCCAAAGGAGGGCACAGGGGGTCGTGGGGCGTCTTTGGGTGTCGGGAAATCTTACCCTCGGCTGGTCGCGGTTGATGGTGGCCTGGGTTCGGAGGATGAAGGCGTCGTCTGGGTCGTCGAGGAGGGTTTTTGGGCACTGGACTTCGGGTCCCAGTCGAAGGGGGGAACATCCTCGTAGTCTTGGATCGCTCGGACACAGGCCGGGCTTGGCAGGTGCAGAGTGGGCTGGATTTGCGGTTCCTGGCTGGCACCAGGGATGTTGCTGTTGGAGCAGAGCCTCTGCTCATGGGAGTCCCAGTCAGTTAGAGGGTCAAGGCAGGTAGGTCCTCCGGGTTGTCCAAGGTTGCTGTCTGCAGGAGTCACCGGGATTTAGCAGGAGCAGGTTCCAGTGTCAACAGGCCGGTAGGGCTGGGGCCAAATCATTTGGTGTTCTGTTGTTAGCAGCTGCACGGCGGGTCTTCGTCTTCTTGATCTTCTTTCTTCTTTTCGTTTCGGGATCTGCAGAAGGAAGGTTCAGGGAGCCCCTAAATTACAGTTAGGGCAAGGGCAGGGACCAATAGGTCCCTGTCCTGGGGTGGGTACACCCCCTAGTCTGCTCCTCTCGTGTGGATGGGGGGTGGGGGGGGGGGGGCAGGAACCTACCTGTGATTGGGCAGGGCTTCCCATCTTCAAGATGGCTGGAGCCCGGGGTCATGCTTCACCTCTCCTCTCCCACCTGAGGGGTGGGGCTGGCACACCCCCTTCCTGATGTAGGGTTTCCCCACAGTCTTCCTGCCAGGTGGGGGGGGGTCAGAACTGGTGTGGGCCAGTTGCTGGGTACAGCAAATGGTCTGGAGAAGCTCACAGAGGCGGCAGGCCTTTGAAGCTTCCCCCTGTCCATCCTGGGGGAGGAGACTTAGCACCTCGCCCAGGATGTGCATTGTTGCAGGCCCCGGAGAGCGGGGTGTCTCTACCCAGGGGTCCAACAACATGTCTGTGGTGTGGCAGCCTAGGCAGCCTCTCAGTCCAGACGTGGATTTTTGGTTAGGTTTCAGGGGGCATCTCTAAGATGCCCTCTGGTGCATTTTACATTAAATCTCACACTGGCATCAGTGCGGTTTTAATGTGCTGAGAAGTTTGATACCAAACTTCTCAGTCTTCAGGGAAGCCATCATGGTGCTGTGGAGTTCGTAATGACAACCTCCCAGCACCATATACTCTTAATGGCAGCACTGCACTTACAGTGCCCAGGAATGGCCCTGGGTACTGTAGGGGCACTGGGCTCATGCACCTGTGCCCACACCACTGGCATAGAGCACCCATCTAGAAGGGTGACTGTATGCCGGGGCAGTGGGTTTGCGGGGATGTGTGCCGTGTCGACTCTGTTTAGTTCTCTACTGAGACACAGCCTGCAAAGGCAGTGTGTGGGTGTCAGGGTACAGGGCCCCTAAGGGTGGCACAATAAGTGCTGCAGCCCTTAGGGGCCTTCTCTGGTCACCATGCCCTGGGTACCTAGGGTACCATTTACTAGGGGCTGATAGGTGGCCTGAGATGCCAATTGAGTTTTAGTTTCAACACAGTTTTAGGAAAGGAACACGGGCCCTGGGCACCTGGTTGG
The DNA here is from genome assembly GCF_964263255.1 of Lissotriton vulgaris. NCBI lineage: Eukaryota > Metazoa > Chordata > Amphibia > Caudata > Salamandridae > Lissotriton > Lissotriton vulgaris. The sequence continues at coordinate 857,456,156 of NC_141689.1, forward strand.
CAGGAGCCCAGGGCACAATCACTCAAAGCACATCAGCAGTTAAGCAAAAAGTGGGGGCATACCAATGCAAGAAAGATGGCACTTTCTCACAGGTATTAACTCCATTCTTAGATTGTTCTCTTTCTGCCATCAGGTTCGTATGTCGTTTGCCGTGCTCCGGTTCGAAACTGTTCTTCCGCACATTTCTATTCTTGTATGGTCTCTTAGCGTTTTGGGTCTGGGCACCAATATGGTGCAGTCATACTCATTTGCTAAGTCATGGTGATGTGTAGGCATTGCATTTAGTTGCGCTCTGTGTTATCTAATAATACAAAATCATTTTGGATGAAAGCCGTATAAAGTTTAACTGACTAGTGTATTGTTTAGTAAAGGTTGTCATTAGCTAGTTTTTTATTAGATATGCATTCAGTGGCTGTTCAACTATAAGGCATTCTGTGTAGCTTTGGTACAGTGTTATGTACATGTTGTAGTGTAACCATTTCTGGAGGGTAGACATGTGGGTTTAGGGTGATAAGATGCATGCTGTTGAGAAGGTAGCTCTTTGTGACTTTTGGTTCTGTGTGTTAGGTAAGGCCATTCAATCATAGGCTGCAAGGGACTGAATGATTGGCTGATTTCCCTCACCTTGCTTTGTGAGGTGTTGCTGTGGGTTCCTTAGTCGCTGAGGGTGTTAAGGTTGTGGAAGCGGGAAAATACAAGAGGCTAGAGCTTTTAAGAGGATCAGGATGATCTTGAAGCAGAACAAAGAGGCTAGGAATGTTGCAGTGATGGAAGCCACAACGTAGGGCAATTGCCATATGTTTTCATCCCAGAATTCACTCACTGGAACCAAATCAGTAAGGCATACCAATGCTGCATCATTATCGCAGTAGCAGAGCATATCACAGTGTAGAAATTATGCTAGAATTACATGTCCAAATTCTCACCCAGCTTCTGTATATGGGTAATAATGTAACAATATTACATATAAATATAAAGGTAGCTGATTTGTCACTTGAGTATATGAGTGTTATCACACTAAATGTATAGCTAGATAGATGCGTTTATCTTCTTTCTGGTAACCAATCCGCTCCCTTTTTTTCACTGTCGTTCGACTCATATCAGGAGTTGTCCGTGCCCAGAATACTTAAGCAGAATGTAATCCGCCACCATCTCAGCCTTGGTGCGGTAGCCACGAATAAAAATCAGATGGCCCACCGGAAGGCCCAGGAGATTCGGGTTAGGAAAGGGATGCCAGGGAGTCTATCTTGTGGAAAGGAGGTACTGGCTGCTACTTCTACTTGAACATTGTTTGCAGAGGTATTAAATTAAAGTGCAATAATTGTGCTGTTCCCACCTGTAGTCATGGGGGGTGGTAGATTCGAAAATAGGATCTGACATTTTTTGACTAGGAAATGGAGAAGGGTGCTACAAACTTCCTTCCCAATCTAAAACCATTCAAAGGTAAAGTAAATTGCCTCTAAAATACATCTGCCAAAGCAATAGAATTATACCTAGCAGAATTTGCATATTTTGCCCAGAATATTTTCACACATTTTTTTTAATAATACTTTAAATGTTGGTAAAGTTTTGATCAGAAGCAGTCTGTTTGCAAGCCACTCTGAAATGTCTCAGTAGATCCCTGTACTCAGAGACCTGGGTCTACTTCAAACCCAGACCTCTCCTTACCTTGACTTTCACAATTTCCCTAAAACAAGATTTGTAGATGGTAAGGAATTGGAAACATTTCTACAATCCTTTGGCACTTTAAATAAGGCAAGATATTTTGCTTTCTTCCCTTGGCTTGTAAAAATAATCTGTCTACGTTACTCTGCAATGTTGAATTGAATTGAATATGCACTTATATAGCTCATGGCTACCCAAGGGCATCCCAGCGCTTATCGTGACACCTTTTACACCTAATCTGATCATGGAAAGAGGAAGATTTTAAGCGGAAGGAGGAAAAAGGAAGGTTTTAAGCTGCTTCCTAAATCTAAGATAGCTAGATTCCAGTCGTAGATATTCTAGAAGCTGGTTCCAGAACTTGACTGCATTATAGGAAAACCGCCGACCCCTAGTTTGTGACCACTTGATCACAGGAACTACAAGAAGTCATTTGTTAGTGGATCTAAGAGTTCTGTTGGGGCAGTATAATTGCAGCATTGACTGAAACAGTGGAGAACCCTTTCCAGAAATAGATTTATGTACAATACACATATCCTTAAACCTAGTTCTTTCCTGCATAGGGAGCCAATGCAGCTGACCAAGAGCAGGTCTGGCTGAGACCTGTTTGGACATATTCATTAGGAGGCTGGCTGCACAATTCTTAACAATTTGCAGTATCTTAGTGGTTCCTTGTGGTGCACCCAAATAAACTGCTTTTGCATAGTCAAGGCGAGATAATATGAGTGCCTGAACCAAAATACGTCTGGCGTCAAAAGGAAGAAGGGGAAGAATCTTCCTTAACACCCTTAGTAGTCCATAGCAACTTGCGGCGACTTTGCGAGCCTGTATTTTGAAATCCAAATTGCAGTCAAACCAAATTCCCAGGTTCTTTATTTGTTTCTTAGGGACAGGAGGGCAACTGGGCCACAAAAGGTCTATGTTCGCAGGGGCAGAGTGGCCCAGGAGCATAAGTTCTGTCTTTGCTCCATTCAGCTTTAGGAATGATTTGTCCATCCATTCATATACCTTCACAAGGCATGAAGTTAAGGCAGGCACAGATTTATCTTGCTGACTGAGGGAGACCACAGCTGAGTGTCGTCCGCATAGGTGACAATGTGGAGCCCCACGGAAGCACCACATCTGCCAGAGATCTCATGTAGATGTTAAACATTGTGGGACTTAAAGAAGATCCCTGGGGTAATCCACACTGCAGAGGGATCTGCTCTGATACAGCATCCTCTTCGTAGACAGAAAAGGATCTATCTTCGAGAAAGGACTGCAGCCATCTCAGGGCGACTCCTGTCACCCCTACTTCACTGAGTCTTTGGGCCATAAGTTGATGGTTAACAGAATCAAAGGCTGCGCTGAGATCTAACAAAATAAGAACAGCGCAGCCTCCATTGTCCAAGATTTTCCTAGATTCTTCAATCACAGCAAGTAAAGCTGTCTCCGTACCCTGTTGGCGTCTAAAACCTGTCTGAGTGGGATGAAAACAGTTGTTTCCCTCCCAAAAAACTGCCAATACAGAGTTAACGTACTTTTCAGCAAGTTTGCTTATTCCTGGCATCAAGGAAATGGGCCGATAATTAGCCCATTCCTCCGGATCAAGATATGTCTTTTTCAAAAGAGCTTTCACTCTTGCCTGTTTCCATAACAGAGGAGCCTTCCCCGTTAAAAAAGAAGAGTTTATCACGTCCTGAATGACTGGAGAGACTACTTCTGAGACCATATTTAGAACGGCAGGGGGGCGGGATCAACAGGAGAGCCAGATTTTAGTTGTCTAAGAAGTCCCTGCGAAAGAGGGAGCGTCGGGGAGGGGGGGGGGGGTTGAGGAGCGTCAGGAGGGGAACTCTTCCAGCACGGCTTGCTGTTTACAAGGGGCAATATCAATAGCAGAACTGGTTTGCGAAAAGGTCCCATAGATGTTGTGAACCTTGACGGGAAAAAAAATTGCTATTTCATCACATTGCCGTTGGTCACTATCAGGATCCAGGGGAGGGCTAGGAGGTGTAGTAAGGGTTTTTGCAATTTTAAAAATTTCCCGAGGGGAATTAGATGAGGACAGGATCATTTCATGATAAAAACTAGTTTAAGCAACTTTTATTTCATTTTTATAAAGTTTAAGTGATGCTCTGTAACTAAGTTAACTACTATCTGAAAATTCTTTCCTCCCTTTCCTTTCGTATTGTTACCACGCTTGTTTAAGCTGCCTAAAATTCTGGGAATACCAGGGTTGTTTGTTGGGTCCCAGTCGATGACAAAATGTGACCCTCTGGAGCACTAAGTCCAATGAGGAGTCCAGCCAACTATTAAAATCGTCATTCGCGACTGTAAGATTGGGTTGAGGTAGGGGAATAGAACTTTTTAACTTAGTTGCCCAACTTTCAGCAGACAGTTTGGACCAGCTATGACTACATTTGTTAGTTCTAATAACAAGCCGTAGAGAATCTTGAGGAGTCCAGGTAAATGAGAGTAAAAAGTGGTCTGAACAAAGAACCGGGTAGACTCAGCCATTGTAAGGTCCTGAAGATTAGTGAATAGGGGGTCAAGTAAATGTCCTAAGTTATGGGTGGGACCGTGCACTCTTTGCCTAAATTGAAAAGTTTCTAGGCTGACAGTAATATCCTGAGTGATAGTAGAATTCAAATCATCAAAATGTATATTAAAATCACCTAAAATAGAAACATTTTAAGATAAACTAGCACAGTTAGCAGCAATGTCGGGAAGTTGTTTACTGAAGTCGCCCAATACTCCTGGGGGGGCAGTATGTTAAAATTCCTGAAAAAGTACAGGTAGGAGAAAAACGAACTGAAAAAGCTAAGTTCTCACAATCAGGTACCGGGTTCCTAGTGATTATACAATTATACTTATTTTTGTAGCTATCAGCAATTCCTCCCCCACATCCACTATCACGGTCTTGCCTGCAAACAGCATAGTTTTGGGGAAGAGCTTGCACTAAAGCAGCATCTGAGTCCTTATTTAACCAGGAATCGGTCAGAAAAAGAATATCTGGACTCAAATCCTCAAGAAGTAAATGAATTTCAGTTGCATGTTTCGGAAGAGAACGGCAACTAAGTAATAGCATCATGACTTTTTCCTTAGTCTCAGCACCTACCAAAAGCTGTGTATTAGGCAGAAATTTAAAATCACAATGAGGGCATAACTTACTCCATTCAACTGGGGTCATACCATGCGTACATTCATTCTTGGTCTCACCTCTAAGCCTGATAAGCTGTTACCGATTAGAACGATAATCGGCTGGGGTGAATTTGGCAGGGTTCTTGGCCCCTGGGCCCGAACTGGCACAGACTGGCTTGCCTTTGGTGCACCTTCAGCGCGCTGATGGCGTGCCCACTGTGCGCGTCCGCTGAAATTGAAGCCAAGTCAGCGTGCAAAAACTCAAATGCTGACTTAAGTTCCAAGAGGAAGCGTGAGGTCCCCCCGAGCATTAAACGCAGCTCGTAAGGGCCCCCAAAAGTCAAATCACACAAAAAAAATACAGTACATTCACTTCAATATTTTTAAAAAGATTGCTGAAAAGCTTCTCGCCCCTGACTGAGAGTCGGAGTAAGATCAAAGCGCCACCTCACGGAAGCGTCATAGACTGATTTTGAAGCAGAGTCAGCGTGTCAGCGTGCAAAAACTAGAATGCTGACCTGAGTTCCACGAGGAAGCGTGAGGTCCCTCGAGCATTAAACACAGCTCGTAAGTGCCCCCAAAAGTCAAATCACATAAAACAAATACAGTACATTCACTTCAATATTTTTAAAAAGATTCTAAACTAATAGATTGCTAAAAAGCTTCTCGCCCCTGACCGAGAGTCGGAGTAAGATCAAAGCGATCAAAGTTGAAGTAATTGCCAAGTAAGGTCCCACATACTTTCAGCTGTGTGGGACGGGTCAATTGAAAAAATGAAATCTACTCTTAGAATGCTTCATCACAAGATGTGTTGCAGCGTGAGACCACCCTCACCAGAATCTTCAATATCTGGTGGTTGATGCAGGGGCAGAGCTTACTTAAAGATCCTGGGTCTGCCCAAGATGGATGCTACATCCAATAAGATTTTGAGCCCAATCTTCAGTGTCAATTTCATTTTATGCTGCAATCAGGAACGCAGATGCAGCAACATCTGATCCAACTCCTTTGCATACAGCAATGATTGGGGCCACATTTCGAGCTGGAACACAATGTAGCCTCAGCATATAGATGACTTTGTCATTGAGCCTATTGGTAACGACCAATTCTAGGACCGGAGATGGGATCTCTCATAGGGGTCTCTCTCCTTCGTTGCTCAATGTTGTATTCACAGATTGTTATAAAAAAGTTTTGCCATTTAGTGCTAGGGATTTCTCCGCCTAAATGTTAGGGTTCAAAGCCTGATGGGACAGTAATGGACAATGTCTATTTTAGATCCTCATGAATTGTGCTTTGGTTCAAGGCACAGGCTCGAGGTGGTGTGACAAGTGTGACCCTGTACATCCCAATGACTTAGAGTACAAGGCTAAAGGTTTATGACCCACGACAAACATCAGTCTTAACGTTATTGCGGTCTAGGTCAGGATCTCCATGCGGATCCTTCTCTCCATTGAAATCTTAAAAATAAAACACAAACTAAAGTATGAGGCATGGATATGCTTCTCAAAAGCATTGTTCCCATTCAAAAGTTAATTCACGTTGGAGCTTACTCTGCCCCCTGTTAGTAGTCATTGGAGTGCTGTAGGTGTGGAGATAATTTCTTCACAGGATCCTCTGCTAGCGCAGCCACTGGCTCTGACCCAAGGATTGTACCAGCTCTTCAGCCACCGCAGCCCTTCCCAAGGCAGCCTTGGGCCAAGCTCCTGACACGGGGAGCCAATGCAGCTTTCTTTATTCACCCCATGACTGAGATGTTTAGGTGTGCTTCGATCCCCTGTGGAGGACTTGTGAGCCCCATGGAATCTTTTAGGGTTCTGTTCAGGTTCTCTTCTGTGAGTACTGACGTAGTTCATCCTCTACGTTCCACATTGAACACCTTGTGTTATATCCCACGCGACAACTTTTGCCAGCTGCCCTCTGTGGCACCACTGTACCTCCTATTGAGCAGCCTATATCTAAAACGAAGGGAATCCTGCAGATATCTAGAAGAGAAGCCTAAAGAATTACTAGAGTTAAGATGACCCTTCCCACTAGTACTACTTGCATACAATGCACAATATATTTGGCTCTGATTCCAACTAAATTCAAATGCCTGATCCAATCCAACATAATTCAATGGTAACAAAGAAGCCAATTTACTTCCATCACGGTCTTCTGACAGAGTGGATTACTTAGCCTTGCAACAGCCTAATGGATTTGATACTTCTCCAGAGGTACAAATAGACTGCCCTTCTGGGTCTGCATCCCCTGAGGTGGCTTCTTTTTGTGCAGTTTTGAGAGGGTCTGCTGATGTCCTTGAGCATTGTTTGCCTACTGCAGAAGTCAAGTCTAACATGTTAACTAAGATCCAGATGTCCTTTAGCCATTACCTCCGAACCCTTACACCTGTCAAATAACTCAATTATCGACCCAGTGACAACTGCATGGGAGAAGCTTGCATCAGCCCTAGTGCTTGATTGCAGCTGCTACAGGCAATAGCCCTGAGGAAAGTGGTTGGGGATGGGGTGAAAAACGCCTACCAGTTTTGAAAATTTAGATGGGTTTTCAAAAGACTTCAATTTTTTGCCACCCTTCGCAGTCTTTCCAGCACCAGAACCAGCTCCTCGGACAATACAGGGGTAGAGGTAAAGGCAGGGGCTGTCAGGCCCACAAAGCCTCCTCCCCTTCCCCGCGCCACCTGGAAAGCTGCTTTAGCTTTCCATTGAAAGAGTGTGCGCAACCCTTGGGAGAAAGGGCATTCTCCTTTCTACTTGCCTGGAAGGCCACAACAATGGACCAGTGGGTCCCATCAGTTTGTAGAAAGGGGGTACCATCAAATTCCTCATCACCACCATACTTGTCTTAGAGTGTTAAGCTTTAGATCAGAGGTTCAACAATCCTCACCGTCAAAAGACAAACCCTCACTGGTTTGTCTTTTGACGGTGAGCATCTCCGTCCACAGGTTAACGAGATGTTGAAAAATGTTTTTAAAAATTAAAAGAATGCCAACACAGCCAATTTATTGGAGTGATGCAGCACCAGCAGGGTAAACAGTTTTTCATAGGTAACAAATGAGGGTATCATCCAAAGCAAGTTTCCCTCACACCTTAAACCCAGTACCACCACCAGCAGCAGCAGTCCTTTCAGAAAAGTCAGAGCAGTGCCACTATCAACAAGGAGGCTTCTGTGGAAACAAGTGAAGAAAAGCTAGTGGTGCCTGAGGTAGAGGCACCTCTGCCACTAAGCATTAACCAGGTATTTATTTCCCTGACCATCAAACATCTGTTTGGTAGCGGCTGACGTACTTGCCATGATGGCAGAGTAACATAACACTTGTATTTGTAAAGCGCAATGGGCAGCTCCTTGAGACCCATGGGTCTCAAGGCGCTGAATAACAGATGTTTATTGTTACCCAACTCAATAGTACTCATTTTATCGACCTAAGATGGATGAAAGGCTGAGTGGACCCGCCGCGATTTGAACCGGTTACCGTGAGGTAGAGCACCGGCCCCTGAAGTGGATGCATTAGTTCACTAAGCCACCAGACCCGGCGTATAACCTCAGATCAATAGGTACTGCTCATTGTCGCCCAAGGCTATTGTCTCTAGTTAAACACTAACCCCCAACATACTACAGGCCCGTACACCATGACTCACATTGCATGCTTCTACTGAAGTAGGTTCAAGTGCTACTCCAGAGGGAGCCATGGAGATTGCCCCTTCACAATAAGAGAAGGGGGCATACTCTTGTTCTTTTTTCTCATTCCAGGTGCACAACCACGTTTAAGGATGCCATCCCTCTTCTTTAACTAGGATTTTGTTACATGTCGACCCTCGATCTCCAGAATGCCAGCTTCCACATTCCTATTCATCCAGCCCACTAACAGTAGTTATAGTACTTAAGGTTTTGGAATTCATCACCAATTCAAGCTACTATACTTCGTAGTCATCACAGCTCCAAGGGTGTTCACCCAATGTCTGGCAATTTTGGTAGATCATATACGTTCTAGTACATCTCTTTACACACTTCCACAACTTGCAGATAAATGGAAGAAAGAAAGGAATGTGTCTTGCTTACACTTAGAGACAAAATTGCTTCTCCATCCATTGGCATTCTCAGTCAGTCTGAAAAAAAAATCACATCTTTGTCCCCAACAAATGCAAGCATTCCTTGAAGCCAAACTTCGTGCAGTGACACATGAAAGCTGACCCCATTCACGAGAGTGTGATGGAGTTCCAAAGACTGCTTCACCTTACCAGATTTTGTGTTCTCCGACTGTGAGAAAAATCATGTAGATACTACGAATATTAGCCTCTTATATTGTCTTAGAACAGAATACAAAATTGCACATGCGCCTACTTGTAAATCTGTCTGGGCAGTGGTCACAAGCGAATGGGGATTGGGAGGATCTAGTGTTGGTAGAGCCCAAGTGCTCAGATCAAACTACAGTGGTGCTTATTAATAGGCAGGTCGATTCTCTATTCACAATCACAAGTGACATTAAAATCAGATGCTTTCCTGACGCTTGGGGTGATGTTAAAGGTCACCCTTTACGGTCAGTGGTCTCTGCCGGAACATCTCCTTTGCATTACTTCATTATAATTGAAGACCGTAAAGCTAGCCCTTTGAACTTTTGTGCCTCACATTTGTATGGGAAAGTGATGCTTATTTGAACAGACCTCATGACGGCAATGTATTACATCTTAAACGGGGGATGCATTCACTTCAGATGTCCTAGATTGCACATACAATTTGACATTGGGCTACTTACCATCAAGTTCAATTGATGGCAGAACTTGTCCCTGGAGTTGATGATAACCTTGTGGATCTCTTGCACAGGAGTACTTAACAAACACATGAATGGGAGATCAACCCAAGTGTTCAATACTTAAAGCACTCTGGCATGCCAACAGCTGATTTGTTTGCCATGCATGAGAATAATACTGCTATCCACCTTCCCTATTGGACTTACCGACATAGGTACGTGTCTTGGTACATTGTGGGTTTCAGAGGATATAGCATGAGTCACATCTAGAACAAAAGGATTCCTTGGAACACTATAAGTTGTAGTGTTCCAAGACCACCACTCGATGACGGGTGTGCGCAAAGCACCTGTATCTAGAGCACAATATAGAAATTAAAGTTAAGTAACTGTTTCTGATAGACATACAAGTTCAAATTCCTCACCGTAGACTATTTCTCATGCACCAGACTGGATTTGGGAAAACCTTGAACAATGCCCATGCCCAATATTAGGTGCTGTTGATCGGCTCGGCGTCTGCATCAGAAGTGATGTGCATGACGCCTGTATAGGTACCACCCGGCGCGCTGATCTCTGTTCCTTCCTTTCCACAACTATGAGGATCTGAAGAGCTGCGGCTGTATTTTTTGTGCCACTTTTTTTTGGATCCTTTTGTCTTTATAGAGCTATAACCATGAACAAGGTATTACGAAATACCGAAACGCGTTGGTTGTGTATCTGGCTTCCTGACAAATGGATTTAAGAATAAAATAACTGTGCCTAATATCGCTGCAAGAGTGCGACCTGTTTCTTCTGGTAACGAAGGATGAGATGGATATATATATATATATATATATATATATAGATTCCAACCGGAGGTTGATGCGGCGCTTCCACAGCAAACCCAGGACGCAGACACAGATGGATAAATCCACAGCCAGACTTTTTTTCAAGGTATTCTTTCTTCCTTTATTTCATATAACGTGCGGAGGTGCAACACACTGCCAAACAGACGCGTTTCGGGCGTGAACGCCCTTGCTCACTGTCAGCGGGAAAGCGGTATATGCATAGTTTAAATACATTGGTTAATTGCTTAAACGCGCCAAAAAGAGCCCCATTCAGTAACATTGAACTAAAAGACGGACTAAGGCTGCAACCTATTTACCAAATGTAAACATAATGGTTCGGCCATGACACAGTGGAGCCAAGCTAAAAGTTTTTGGTGCCAGGATATTAGTAACTGTGCAATGAAGACTTATCTCTTGAATCCAAGGGTTGTGCAAAAACTTTAAACAATCAATGCAGGGAATTGTATATATAAAGTGCAAATACATAGCAGCATTCATGTAAACATATTACACGTGCAAATACGCAAAGTTATTAGGTGTGCATATATGCCGCATATTTAACTGTACAAATACAATAATTTATACAATAAGATAATTAATGTATATACAATATAAAGTGCAAATGCTTAGCAGCTTATTCAAATGTAAACATTGCCCGTGCAAATACGCAAAGATAACAAACTGTACAAATACGCAATAAATTAATTGTGCATCTCATATATATACATATCAAAATAATGTAATCGACTCCCTGCATTTAGACGATTCAAAGCACAAGCTATCCACAACAAATGGGAAAGTTTTGACGATTCTATTGCACGTTCAAATTTTGTATATTGCACATTCTTGAAATGGTTACCACTGTTATATTCATTAATAAGAATTCCAGCGCGTGTAGTGTTATGTCCGATTAACACAATGTATGGTACTACCGCTCAAAAAGATGTAAAAAACTATAACAAAAAGGTGAGGGAGTGCTAAGATGTCCTGTATATATCACAGAGAGGACATCAAGGTGTGAAGGGAATAAAAATTCCAAACCAAAACTGTTTCAGTGAATTAAAATATGTAAATACATAAAGATACTTCTTTGTCCACATGACATGCAAAGCGACAACTTCTATAGTGGTTATACATTATGAAACGTAAGTAAATGCACTGACATGCAAATAATGCTGATAGGGCAATAATCAGGAAATGTGAGGTGACAGCAGGATTACCAGACTAATCAAGGAGTCCACAACTTCCCAACAGGACTACCATCAATCACAGAAAAGTGCTAAGGTCTTCCCCCATGTTCAAACCTCCCGGAATCTTGGTATTGAGGCGAACTATATATAGGGACTCCAACTGCCGTAATCTTTTTTCATAATCGCCACCCTTCTTACTAGTCTTGACTGCGTCAATAACAAAATAACTGAGGTGGGAAAGGTTTCGATTATGAAATTGATCAAAATGGCGAGCTACTGGATAACTTTTATCACAGTTCACTATAGCTCTCAAGTGCTGCAGGATACGCTGGTGCACCGGTAATTTCGTGCTCCCTACGTACCTCAGATTACACGAACACGTGAGAACATACACAGCTAACTCTGTCTTACAATTGAAATACGTTCTTATGTTGATAGGTTTGTCGTCAAAGGGCGTCGTGTACGATTTGGTGTTGATTCCAAATTTACACGCCCTACAGGAAATACAACGGAAGAAACCCTTCCGTGACGACAACCAGTCTGCCTTGTTAGCTGTTTCTGGGGAACTGGAAACCAGAGCATTTCTCATGCTGTATGCTCGCCTATAGGTGACTTCAGGCTTGTTGGGCATCATCTGTTTCAAAATTGGGTCTGTAAGAATAACTGACCACTGTTTCCTGACTATTTTGGAAATTTGGTTAGCCTGTCGACTGAAACCTGTAATCAATCTAATGGGATCACTATTACCAACTGAATGATCAATAGCAGATATAGAATTGCTAGAGGCCTGTAAAAGTTTGGATCTATCAACTCTATTAGCTTTCTCCATAGCCGATCTAAGGGCACTGGGTTTATAGCCCCTCGCTTCCATCCTTTTCATCGCTTCTAGTTGGTGGAGATTCCTTTGCTCTAATGAACTACACGTTCTGTGAATTCTAAGGAACTCCCCATAAGGGATAGATCTAATAGTATGACCCGGATGGAAACTCTGCGCGTGAAGAATGGTATTGCCCGCTGTACTTTTCCTATACAGGCCTGTTGTTATAACACCATTAACTATGCTGACTTGTACGTCCAGAAAGCTAATGCTAGACTCACTTATATCTGCACTGAAAATGAGGTTGGCATTATTGATGTTAATGGCATTGACAAAATTGATAGCCTCATCCTTACTCCCTCGCCAAATAATGAAAATATCATCAATATAACGCATGTATTTAATGATATTCTCCTGCCATACGGTTGAATATTGTGTCCTGAGGACATGCTCCTCCCACCAACCCACGTGGAGCCCCGCGTAGGTCGGGGAGAAACATGCCCCCATGGCAACCCCCCTTAGCTGTCTGTACAATTTGTCGTCAAACAAAAAGACATTGTTATTGAGGCACACTTCAACCATGGTTAACAACATTGCGTTATGCCTGTGGAATTCCACCGGTCTTTTTGCGAGGAAATAACTTAAAGCCTTCAAACCATCGTGATGTGATATACTGGTGTAAAGGCTGGCAATGTCCATGGTGATCAGTAAAAAGTCAGTAGACCATTCACATTGTTCCAAATTTCTCAAAAAATCTGTACTGTCTCTGATGTAAGCTGGTAAGGTGGTCACAAAGTCCTGTAAATAATGATCGATGTACTTGGATGTATTTTCGAATAAGCTGTGGATAGCAGATACTATAGGTCTCCCAGGTACTGGTCTTATTCCCTTGTGGACCTTTGGAATGAAATACAGATTGGGTATAACAGGATGTTCTTTATACAGATATTTCATTTCTTCCTTGGTAAGAAGACCCTCCCGTTTCCATCCATTCAATTGCTTCCAATATGCTGTTTGAATGTTCTTGACCGTTCTGAAATCACAGGGTTCATAACAAACTGTATCGTTGAGGTGGCGAAACGCTTCTTCCATGTACTCCGCTTTACTCCAAAGAACCACATTGCCACCTTTGTCTGACTGATTGATTATGATGGTATTGTCAGATTGCAGTTTTTTCATCAAGTCATGATATGGTTTAGTTTTGGCATTATTGACACTCTTTTGTCTACAGACTTGGATATGTAATTTCTTCAATTCATCGGTTAATAAATCTGCATAGGTGTCTATGGCATCCTTCGGCATAGACGGAATGAACGTGGAAGCAGGTTTGAAGCCACTAGGTTCACTTTGGCCAATGTCAAGATTTTCATCATTGGCCACTTCCTGAGTGCAAGGGGTGGATGTCAATTCATTGCGTAATTCATGCATCGATTTTAGGAGAGGTAAATCTTTGGCCTGCAAGCCACTTCTATCCGGGTTGGATGTGGAAGGGCCGGTTTTTCTGTTTTGGATTGAGCCCCCCTTAATAGCATAATATTTTCGCAATTTAAGCTTTCTAATAAATTTGAAGACATCCACTCGTGTATTTCCATAGTCAAAATTGCTCTCAGGGCAAAATGAAAGTCCTAAAGCCAACAGTTGTTTTTCAGCTTGGTCAAGTTGTACATCAGTCAAATTTACAATTGATTTCTCGACTGCTTTTACTTGTTCGCAGCGTTCTTCTTCCTTTGCGGCCTCCCTTTGTTTTTTTGCGCATTTACGACGTTCCCTGCGTCTTTGGTTTCTGCGGTGTTTGGTTTCGCGTTTCTCGAGCGAAGAGTACCTTTTCTTTGAGTCCTCACGAACTCCATTTCTTCTTCCAGGGTGAGTTGCCCCAGATCCCCTTCTTCTGAACCTTGGGCTCCTCCATCCGACTCTTCACTACTAGGTACAAGGCTTTCCGTTGAGCTTGAGGTCGTAAGACATCCAGCTCCTGCTTCGTTAGATTGGGCTTGAGGGGGTGCCGGCACAGGTTTAAGTTGTTTGTTACCTGTAGCTCTTTGTTTGCGCAGGTGATCGTATTTTTTCGCAAACGTATAAATTTGCCCCAATTTGTAATCCTGCTCATCTCTTGCAAATTTATATACCTTTCTCTGTTTGATAGTGCTTTCGTGTTTGCTCAAACGCTCTTTTATTTCCTTACGCGTTTGCTCGATAAGGGCACTGTCTTTGGAAAATATATCCTTGGCCAACTCTTCATTGATCCTTGTTATTTCCAAAAGGTCGCTATCCCTATCAATTCTCGCATATTTGACTAGCAAGCACAAAAGCCTCATTGATGCTTCCAGGTTACTTTCTGCCCAATCCTTCAGCAATAATGGATTCGGATTTTCGAAGCTGGGGACCAGCATAATTCTGAGGCCCCTAGGCACCCGGTTCACTTCTCGGTACTTCTCTAGAGAGCGAATCTCCCACCATTTTGTGAGTTCGCTTCTCATGCGTTTCTCTAGCTCACGCAAAAGTTTCCTCACATCGCTATCATTAGCCACGGCGTTTTTGCTGGCATTGCCGCTCTGTTTGACTGTGGGCAAATTTGAAAACAGTTGCTCGAAAGCCTCCTCCCGATCCCGCTCCTCTGACATGGTTGCTCCTCACTGGGTATGCACATACGATATATGGAAAATGAAAGAGACTGCTTTTGCCTCGTGCGTCTCCTTACCGCTGGCTGCTCGGATACTTCCTTGACCTGCTTCGGGTTCTCACTTCCGTCGACCACCAACGCACCTGGGCTTCCGTGCCGAACGGCTCCGACTTCCGACGGTTCCCTCGACACACCAAAAACCCGGACACTGGAATGGACAATCCCGTGAGAATTACCACGATGCAGGGGGCTGGTATGCTTTGCTTCACAGCAACACACTCCTTGACGGTCCGTCTTTACCAGCCTGCTTGATTCCAAAGGAAGGGTCTGCGTATACAGGAGCCGACCTCGTCCTGTAACACATAGATTCCAACCGGAGGTTGATGCGGCGCTTCCACAGCAAACCCAGGACGCAGACACAGATGGATAAATCCACAGCCAGACTTTTTTTCAAGGTATTCTTTCTTCCTTTATTTCATATAACGTGCGGAGGTGCAACACACTGCCAAACAGACGCGTTTCGGGCGTGAACGCCCTTGCTCACTGTCAGCGGGAAAGCGGTATATGCATAGTTTAAATACATTGGTTAATTGCTTAAACGCGCCAAAAAGAGCCCCATTCAGTAACATTGAACTAAAAGACGGACTAAGGCTGCAACCTATTTACCAAATGTAAACATAATGGTTCGGCCATGACACAGTGGAGCCAAGCTAAAAGTTTTTGGTGCCAGGATATTAGTAACTGTGCAATGAAGACTTATCTCTTGAATCCAAGGGTTGTGCAAAAACTTTAAACAATCAATGCAGGGAATTGTATATATAAAGTGCAAATACATAGCAGCATTCATGTAAACATATTACACGTGCAAATACGCAAAGTTATTAGGTGTGCATATATGCCGCATATATATATATATATATCCAACGCAAATTCCTCCAATCACTGGAAAGGAATGCACCACACACTGGATTGTCGGGCAAACAATGTTTTAATGTTCATCCTGATAGTGTCAGCATGCAAAAAATCCTTTGTAAAGTCTTCAACCTGACGCGTTTCAGCTAACTCTGCAGCCTTGTTCACAGGTAACTTAGTCTGGATTACGGCATTTTCTGCGTGGTTACGCTTGCCTTATGAAGACTACAGGTCTCCATTGAAGTCTTCACTTCCTTAAGTTCCCAGAATGCACTGTACCACATTTTCTCTCAAATAAGTTTAGTTAATCTTGCAATTCGTTTTCCTTATCACTGTATTTGTAGGGACATTGCAGTCTTTTTCAAAAGTTATACGATGTGATAACATGCATTAATCTTGTTTTCATGTTTTTCGCTTTGCCGCCACCAATAAAAGTCAATTTAAGAAACATTGTGAGTCTTTGAATCATTCGTGAATGGGAAAACTCTTTTCACTCCGTTGCCTCGCAGTCGCCTCATTTATCCGGTCGAATTCCTCATACCTTCTTTTCATCTGGCGTGATGCGGGCGGGTCCGGCTCTTTCTTAACAAATTCCAACGTATTTTTCTGTCGAGGAGCCTCAGCCACACAGGGGAATGAGGAATTCGACCGTATAAATGAGGCGACTGCGAGGCAAGGAAGTGAAAAGAGTTTTCTCATTCACGAAAGATTTATATATAGTTATTTTTCTTCTTCCTACAAGAACATGTCCAAAAACTGACATCTTATATTAAGAACACATGTGACTTTTTGGCCAAAATGAAGAACTTTCCATGGAGAGAGGTCTACTTGTTGATTACACTGGATGTAGCCTCTTTATATACATCAATCAGACATAAAGATGGACTCGGAGCCTTGCAATATTATCTTTCAAGGAGGGGGCCACAATATGCTGAACACACCAAAATGTTGATCAATATGGTGAAAATGTGTTTAACAACATCTTTGTTTCAAAACACCCTGTTCCAACAATCTTGAGGGGTTGCTATGGGAGCCAGCTTCTCCCCCAGTTATGCAGGTTTACACATTGGCTGGTGGGAGCAGCTAGTTCTCATGGATGAACATATTAATGTCATAATCAACCATGTTAAGATATGGTGGAGATTCGTAGACCATCTGTTTTTAGTCTGGCATGGAACCCAGTCAGAAGCTGAAATGTTAATTGAACAAATCATCAACAATCAGCAAAATATACACTTCACTGCCTGTATCAGTAAAACCAAAATAATTTTTCCAGATGTTGAGGTGTACGCTAACCAGGTTAGGCTAGAGACAAAATTGCATAGAAAGCCAACAGCTGGCAATGCAATTCTGCATGCCAGCAGCTCGCATCCAGGCCACTTGGTTCAAAGCATACCATTTGCTGAGCTATTATGCTTAACTGATTTGCAGTAACAGTAAAGATCTAGAGGTTGCACAAATGGAATGCTTATCTAGATTTAAGGAGAGTGGGTATAGTAGCAAATATTTGGCTACCACCTTGACCAAAAGCAATCCGAAAGACAGGGAAACCCTTCTCAAACAGAAATCAAGTAAGGTTACTGTAGCGGACAAACCTAACAAATTTAGATTTATTTTGGAATACAGTCGTCAGGAAGTGGCGGTGAGAAACATAATTAGAAAAAATTGGTATCTCACCTGCCAAGACCAGATAATTGGTATAAGAGTCCCCAAGAGACCTGCCATTACCTATAGCAGGAGCATCTCCGTGAAGGATGCCTTGGTCAACAACGATCCCTGTGGTCCTTCAACCAAAAGTACAAGGGTAAGTCAGAGAGTGGAATTTTTCAAATGTGAGACTTGCAAAGCATGGCAACATGGGGTTTCCATGACAAGCTACACAACCCCCTCTAGCGGCCCGGACGGAAATATAGACACAGCTCTGAACTGCAAAACAGATTATGTGGTCTATGTGCTGGAGTGCCCTTGCAAATTAAAATATATCAGGAGTACCATCTTGCAAGGGCACAAAAGGGTGCTCCAGCACAGACAAAGCCATCAAAAACAACAACCAAGCCTATCCGGCAGCCTGCCATTTTAACATAACGGTAACCCTAGGGATCTAAAATACTATCTCATAGATTCAATCCCCACTAATAAAAGGGGAGAGGCCGAGAAAAGACGCTCCGGAGATAATAAATGAATTATATCTTAAATCTTGATACCAAGCATCCTAATGGTTTAACTCCTTGGACGCTCATGACGAGCTCCGCTCGTCATGATGTACACCTCCATACACTCATGACGAGCTGAGCTCGTCATGAACAATGGTAAATCTGAGAATCCAGCGCTGGAGAAAAATATCCCTAGCAGCCAAGGTGTTAAACAGTTCGGAGGAGTTACATGCCAGTCTATACACATGAGAAGGCATTTTTGCAATAATAATAAAGAAACCTCAAATGTTCAAAAAATGCCCCCAGTCCCAAAGGCAAAACCATGAATGTTCCAATTGTCCTTTGATCAAGTACTTTTTGTATTCAGCAAAAAAGACCGCCTTGAGTAATTTTACTAAATGAAAAATACACCTTCCCCTTGGTTTTAAATTCACTTAACTTTATTGTTTTGCACAAATCACTTACACGTTCGCATATTTGCACACACAAAAACAACTGACAAGCCACATAGGGAATAGATTTGGTGAAATTATCTAGCCAGAAAGTGGTCACTCTTGGCAGAGAGATGTTAATGAGCACCTAGATTGGAGGTACTTATACCAATATATCAACAAATCAGGAAGCCGAATGCAAGCATTTATGCACTGATCTTATATCTGGAATATTATATATATTTATATGTAAACAGGTATTTATTTATTTAAATATTGAATATGCGTCCTCAACTACATGTAGGTTTTATAATGACATGTTTTATGAGGATATATTTATATATTCATTGATGTATGTATATCCAGTGTTACAGAAAACTCTGTGCTCAACAAACTTTGGGGCCAATTGCACATTGTATATACAAAACGGAGCATGCTGTTTTAACAATGATCTGATGACTACAGAATGTACAACGATATCGGCCACTACCATCTCGGTCTTCATCAGTTGTGATTAGGCACATGTAACTTTAAGTTAACAATCATGTGATGTGGGGAAAAAAACAAAAAGAACAAAATGAAAAAAAGTGAAACCTATATAAAAAAACTGTCAAGGTTTGAAGCGCGTCATGTGATCAAGTCCCCTGGGAGGGACGGAACGCGTAATGGCTGCCTTACTTTGTTTGGGAGTATAATAAATATTGCGGTCTGAACAAATTTCCAGTGGTCCGTGCTCTTTCATTGCGCCTGCAGGAAAAAGGCGCTACTTTGAAGGAGTTTTCTGCGATATATATAAATATATATATATTTTTTTTTATTTACATTTTTTTTTACTTTGAGTGCAAGGGGGTGTGTCCCCTAACAAATCCACGGGATTTAAACCCTGTGTGGAATGTCACAGACCAATGTCGATCTCTGACCCACTTGTGGTTTGCCTATGGTTGAGCCACAACTACAAGGCTTGCGGTGACTGCAGGTCTATGCACTTCAAATCAATTTGAAAGCGTCGATTAATTTCATGGTGGTGTGGCATAATCAGGCACCAATCTTGGTCCTGATTCTGAGGGATATCTCTGGTACGCTTTTGGAGTGAATTCCGCTGACAGTAGTCATCCCACTCCCAAGTGATCGAAGTCTAGGAAGGCAAAGAAGCACAAGAAGTCATCGAATCGTTTTTTGGCCTATCCTAATTGGCACTGTGCTTTCAGGCCCTGCTCCTGCTCTCTACCCGCAGAGCAGGTGACTGGGTCTGCTCCACGTTTCCCTGAGTTCCCTGGAGATAACCGTGCCAAACTAAATGAGTTCTATGATGCCATTTGCTCCATCTTTGGGCCACTGGCTCCCTCTAGTGTGTCTTCGGGTCCCAAGGATCCAAGAGGTGCCCCTTCTGTCATACCTCCAGCGGGTACGCCCCAGACGTCAGCCAGGCCTTCTGGAGCCAGATCTGGACTGATGCTAACATGACACCAATGCTGCTTCTAGTCCCTTCTACATTGTTTTCAGTACCACTGACCCCACTTGAGGAAGATCCTATTGTCATTGCGGACTCCGAGATGGCACTGCCTCAAATCTGACACCCATGCCGCTTCTAGTCCCTGCTGCATAGTTTTCAGTACCACATACCCCACTTGAGGAGGATCCTGTTGTCCTCGCGGACTCCGAGATGGCACTGCCTCAAATACGCTTGACGTTAACACCGGCGCTGCATGGACCTCATCAACCTACCCTGGACTTACCACCCTTGGTCACCTTCCCAGAAGAGGGTGAGGGTGAAGGGGGATATTGCCCAATGGAGGATGATCCCTACCAGGAGAGAAATTGGTATGAGATGCTGGCTGATGTTACTTCACTCTTGCCTGAATTCTCCTCCAGGCCCTGTCACAGAGGAAGCAGTGTCTTGCGCTGTGGTAATGTGCAGAGCAATGGAGGTAATGTGCCTACAGCCCTCCATCAAGGTCAAGAACAACGTCTTGAAGGAGGTGCTTCAACCAGCCGTCAGCACTGCAGAACCCATACTCCCATTTAGTGAGGCCCTCACTGACATGCTCATGGGGCTTTTGGCTAGCACTGGACTCCAGTGCACAGGATGATTGCCTGTCGTCACCGCCCTGCCCCTGAGACCCAGCCTTCCTCATGCAAAAAACCCTCTCCCAAGAGCCTCATGGTGCACGCCTCAGCAGCCAAACTTAATCAAAGTGCATTCCCTACTACTAGTAGGGAATCAAATAGGCTGGATACCTGCTGTTGCAGTCTGGGAATTCTCCCTGTCCCTTGGGCTGATATACCCACACATTGCGGGACTTGGTTGCGCAGCTACTGCCTATGCTTCCCAGAGAGGGCCCGTCCTTCTTTAACCAGGCACTGATAGATGGCTGAAGCGCAGTGAAGCTCCCCATTCAATGTGGACTTGGCACCTCCAACGCACCAGTCCGTGCCATGATGTCAATAGTGGCACTAGCACATCATGCTTGGCTGAGGTAGACTGGATTTTCATGGGAAATTCAATTTTTCCTGATAGCTATACCTTTCGACGACTCTTGTTTGTTCGGCGATAAAAAGGTCATGGTGCTAGAGTGTTTAAAGGAGAGTAGAGTCATTGCAAGATCCCTAAGCCACTTATGGAGTTCCCAACAAAAGCAACAGTCTTCCTTTCACCCCTTTGATGGCCACGAACGGGGCTTTCTTGTGCGTCCACAATTCCAAACTTAGCCCACAGGCTTCTCAATCATTTTGTGGCTGGGTATGTGTGACCCAGAGATTATGTGGAACCCACACCCAACATACTGTCAAGTTCTCCACTCCTGTAGTGCTAGAGGTACTCCTGTGTATTGAAACCATGGGATGAACTTTTGACTACCATTATTTTAATTGACTTTTGGTGTTTTACTTTACTCTAGCCTCAATGTCCAACATCATTTTCCCTGCATGTGCCTTTTTTTCTTTGAAGATTTCTTTCATGTCTTCTTGTAGCTGCACAGGGGAGAGCTTTCACCGAGTAGAACAGCCTTGCCAAGAACAGAGCGTTTAGGATGTGCATTTGAAAGCATGAGAGAGAGAGAGGTGTAGAATGTAATTCTTGGTCTCGAAGTACAGTGTTATTAGCAGTGGTGCTCAAATGTACATTATGTTGTACATTGGGAGATGCAGTGTGTGATGCTATAGGCAGTTGGTGCACAAAAGTGCATTGTGCTGTACATTGGAACGTATTATGAAGTCCTTACTATTGGCTTTGGCATGCCCAAATGCCAAATTGAATTTTGTCAGCAAGCTTGAACGCTTGCGCACACAGGCAGGCCTCCAGATTACTCAAGTTGTTTAGGCTGTTTTGTTTTATTTTCTTTGTCTGGTGGCGACTTTAGTAAACTTCGTTAAGATAAAGGCTGGAATACGTGAGCGCCCAGAAGGAACGTGAGAACTCTTTTGCCTTTGGAATGCTTGCATGGAAAGTGGCCAACTCCAGTAAGTTTCCTTGGTGCAGAGGAGGGCCTCTCCGAACCTTCTAGTGTGTTTTGAGATTATAAAGCTGGGGTTTGTTGACTTAGAAACTATGATTTTGGAATCCGAATGGGGACGGACACGTCTACTTCGGCAGAACCTAGTTTGCTGAGGCTCTTAACCCTGGCTGTGAATCCCTCAGTCTGGAGTGGGCTCAAATGCAATGTTTGGAGCGTGAACAGAAAGACCCTACACCTCACTGACCCTCCTGGCAGGTTTGATGGCCACCAAAACGGCTGTCTTAATCGGCAGAAGACTTAGAAGGCAGCTGTACATGGTTTCAAAAGCGGAACACATCTAATAGGTTAAAACTAAATTAAGATCCCATTGGGGCATAAGGAAAGATTCGGCTTTTCAGAAAACAGGTCACAATAGGTCACTTACTCCTTAAAATACACCAACACCCTTAAACACTAACCCATCTTAACCCTATAAATATACCCTGTACCCCAAAACCCAAACCTATCCCTAAACTCTAAAAATACCCCTGTACCCCAAAACCCAAACCTAGCTCTGAACCCTATAAATACCACTGTACCTCAAAACCCAAACCTACCCCTGAACCCTAAAAATACCCCTGTACCCCAAAACTCAAACATAGCCCTAAACCCTAAAAATACCACTGTAACCCGAACCTACCCCTGAACCCTAAAATACCCCTGTACCCCAAACCTAGCCCTGAACCCTTAAAATTCCCCTATACCCCAAAACCCAAACCTACCCCTGAACCCTAAAAATACCCCTGTACCCCAAAACCCAAACCTAGCCCTGAACCCTTTAAGTACCCCTGTACCCCCAAACCTAGCCCTGAACCCTAAAAATACCCCTGTACCCCAAAACCCATACCTATCCCTAAACCCACTCCTGTACCCCATAACCCAAAACTATATCTGAACCCTTAAAATACCCAAACACCCCAAAACATATACCTCAGTACCCCAAAACATATACCCCTATACCCATACTTACCTTATCCAAACATTTAAAAAAAAATGCTTTTACCATTCATGCATTTACAACGAATTTCGTTGTAAATTTATGTGTGGTAAAAGCATATAAAATGTAATGCCATGCGTTATAATGGCATTGCGGAGTCATGGTACTTTCGTAATGAAAGTATGCGGAGTGATGGTATGCGGAAAGAAAGTTGCGGAATAATGGGTGTTTACCCTCCCCTGGTAAGTCATTGGTTGCACGGCGGTCCACATCTCCAGCAACATACTCATATTTTTTCACCACCCATTTGAAAAATGCACAGGTCTCTCTCATTGATGGCTAGCACCGATATCATTTTTTAGTCACACCTCCCGCCACAAATTCTAGAATTGCAAACTTTAGAGCTGGGGAGCTACGTTCGAATCTCGGCATCAGCTCAACATCCTGTGATTCCAGGCAAATCGCTTTGTCTCCCTGTGCCTACCACAAATGAATGTGTTCTTCTGTAATGTAAATTGTGCTCATGCCATGTTGTTGAGTTCGCTCTATATAATATTGCAAGAAAAATAAAGTAGGGAAACTCGAGTTCACACACTACTGAACGCGCACTCTTAAGTGCATCAGCAGTGCACTGTGAATTGGAGCGTTTCACAGGCCTGTCACAGATAAGAAATGCTATCAAAGCGAAATCCTACAAAACAATATACTACTGGCCGGCAGCAATTCATACCTGGACCATGTCGGGACGGGCTGCTAACCTGTTGTAAAGTAAGGAATCTACGGCTAGATGTTTCTTTCAGATGAACAAGTTAGTTACCTTCAGTAACTCCTTTTCTGGTGGTGACTCTTATCTATCCACAGATTCCTTACCAATCCTCCCCGTTCTGTGAACTGGACTTTCCCACCTAATAAGATCCTTGTAGGCCCTTACAATCTGCACAGGTCAAAAACCTCATGTGGTTCCATGCTTCTGGCACAAAATAGTTACAAACTGATGTCAGCACACTGGTTAGCGCCTATTTAGGCACCGCAAATGTCGCATTTGATGCTTCTAACTCAAAGCTGTTCAACGCCACCTACCAGCGCACAGGGCTACTTCTTATGAATTCCTGGATCCAGAACTGCCTTGGGGATATTCCAAGGTAAGGAATCTGTTGCTACATAGCCACTACCTGAGGAGGCATTACAGAAACCGAAGGTAAGTAATGTGTTCTTTTTAACTTTGACATCGGACAGGAATGAATGGTTCCAGTCCAAGAATTAGTATAGCTACAACCTAGCTAATAAACTATCCAAGAGTGCATTCAACTCAGTATCCAGGTCTGATGGCTTACTGGACTAATGCTTCTACTGTGAGGGCCTGTGTTTGACCTCATGGTCACAGATTCAAATCCTAGCGGGTCCACTCAAGCCTTTCATAGTGTTGAGGTCAATCAAATGAGAACCATTGAGGTTGGTAACAAAAAACATCTGTTATTCAGTGCCATGATACCCTTGGGTGAATCTGCGCTTTACAAATACACGGTGTGATATGTTAAGTTAACTGGTAAGGGTTCAACCGTGGCTCTTTCCCACAATGTCTCAAAATCAGGTGAGGAAGGATCACTTGTCCTGCATAACCTGGGTATGGAGGTCGCGTAAGGATTTGTCCCAAAACCCTCATACACATGTTTGATCTTACGTTTGAGCGGTATATCTTGATTCTCCGCTACTTAATCACATGTTTGCATAATCAGAGGGTTAGTAGTTATGCATCCTCCAGCCGGAGGTTTACCCCTGGTTAAAACAGTAGTGATCAGTGATGTGTGTTTAAAATACTCGTACAGCCAGATAATTGTTTTTAATGGGTCTGGATTAGAGTTGGTATTAAAAAGTTTGTTGGTGTGTGTTGGAGAGTTATTAGGGCTCTCACACACTATGATTAGTGATTAAAAAGGTTGACCTGTTTTAGCCCTTGGTTGCCTGGTGGCGGTCAAGGGGGCTTTCTTCAGGACCAAGTGAAGGGTGTAGAGAGACCGAGGGCGTCTCAGTGAGTGTAATCTCCTACACACAGTTTTGACTGTTCATGTGGTAAAGTGGGAAGACTGATATATTAATCCTTCCCCTGATTAGGTCTCAAAGTACCTGAAAAACAAAGTGACAGGCATACAAAGGGAGGGGTAGTGAGGAATTATTTAGGACTTCTATACAGAAATTTCTGTTTGTGTTTCTAACTAATCTGTACAGCAACTGGAAAATGGCAATACTTCAAAAGAACACACATCACCATAGCAAAGAATCACTCACTCATTCCATGATTCTATACTTGGATATTTAGAAATTCATCGTAAACTTATGGCAAAATTTCTCTACTCATTCTGTTGGCGGTATGCGGGCATTCTTAAACTTCTGTTTATAGATCTCATTCAAGTTATTATTGTGAAGCGCGGTATTACGCGTCGGCGCGCAACCATTCCCCAAATATGCCGAGTGGTCACATCCCCACATAAGATCATAATTAGGTCATGCGTGGTGCCTTGGTACCTCGATCTTTCATTGCAGGCTTACGCAGGGTCAATGGTATCGATGAGCATAAGCACAATCTTGCGGTGTTACGTTTCAACTCACATCCATTCATTAAATGTGCCAAGTAGTCACATACACACACAAGGTCTTAATTCAGTAATGTGCGGTGAACCCATCACCCGATGATTCACTGCGGGCTGTATTATGCGGGCCGACGAGTGTATTTTCAGTGATCTCATTGTATTTAGAAAAATGCCCAAGCTGTCTATGCGGCGATATTTTGCACGTACCTTTGTGGATTTAAATTTGTGCCTCAACGGGCCCCTCAGAGTCGAGGAGGCCTACTGGGATAATTATAGAGATTTAGAGAAGGGGTTGATAATACGTTACGGTTTTGCAGCGTTTTCTGGCTCTTCCTTCTGCTACCTGCGGTCTTCCTCTGTGCACGACTTGTGCTGGCTCTACCACTCAGGGCCCGGGAGAAGGGAGTTACTTCCGGGTCCCATTAAATCATGCTGGTGAGGTTGTCAGAGTACGAAGAAAGACTTAAAGTCTGTTTTTTGTTCTTGTGCTTAATACTATATCTAATTAAATCTGAAAATTGAAACTCCGATTACACTAATATATTGCAGAAGTTTCAGTCAATTTTGTTGCAGTATGATCTGGATTAGAAGCAAAGAATTCCCAAAGTATTGTGGCAGTGATCCCTCGTTATGGGCTTTCTGAACTGCTTGTATTATATTCCAAAGACGGAATTTTAACGTGTCAATTGTATTATTCCTGTAGAACTCTTTGGTCACCGTACAGCACTGGTAATTAAGTTTTTAGACGTAGTTCTGTTACTAGAAATAGGGTGCTGATTGTAGCATGTGACGGCTTACACAACAGGTTGCTTTGGTAATGTCCAATTGTTCAGTCTCAGCCACGGGATGTTATCATTCAATCCCTTAGAATCCGTTTTAAGTCTGTGCACCCATCTTTGTTCTTTCTCGAAGAGGGTTTTTTCAGCATTATCGTTTTTGTTGGTCAGGGTTTCAAGTATAATCCAATTCAGATCTCCTATTGTGTGGCCTGCCTCAATGTAGTGAGTAGACATTTTTGTGGTGCCTTTTTTGCATTTCACATTGCTGCAATGTTTGCAAATGCATTGTTTCACCTTTCTGCATGTCATGCCAATATAGCGCTTCTCGCATGGACATGTGAACATGTAGATGACATGACTGGTATTGCAATTGGTATGGTTTCTTATTGTCCTCTTGAAGTCTGTTAGTAGTTGTATTTCTTTCACTGGTTTCGTCAGTGCACAAACTGAGCAAGACCCGCAGGGGAAATGTCCAGTCACTGGGTGGTAATCCCATAATCGGGGGACATCAGACCTCTGTTTTCTAGGTGGGGGTCTTGTATGGACCAGTATGTCTTTGAGATTACGAGTTCTTTTATTCGCGAATCTCGGTTTTTGGCCATTTGATACTTACAGAGGTTAAGATTCTACTAACTCTAATTTTAATAACTAATAACCCTGTGATTATGCAAACACGTGATTAAGTAGCGGAGAATCCAGATATACCGCTCAAACGTAAGATCAAGCACGTGTATGAGGGTTTTTAATTTGGGACAAATCTGTACGCGACCTGCATACCCAGGTTATGCAGGACAAGTGATCCTTCCCCACCTGATTTTGAGACATTGAATATTAAGGAAGCTGAATGGATCACGCCTTCCTTCTCCCTCCACAATTGATTTTTTGTCTTTCCCACAATGGACATATATAAAGTTGACGTTTGTGCTCTTTACATATTCAAATTTCTCAGTAATTTTTGGTGTTGTATCTCAGATAAATTGCAAATGCGTTTGGCTGCTTTATGAAGCCTACTGAATTGGCCTTTTGTTCCCCTGACTTCTTCAGGCTTTGATTTACTCAATATTTCATCGATTCACAGAAAGATAAGATAGGAGCAGATAGGAGAAAGGTACCAAGAGCCTCATGTAGTGTTCCACAAAACGTTGCTGTTAAACCGTTAAGTAATCCATAGATTTGCATGTGACCCAAAATGTTATCTTGCGTTTTATCAACCTTTGTAGGTGTTATTGATCGCTAAATAATGAGGCTGCTAAACAGCACCTCAAACGTGGTAGCCATTTCTAGGTCTCGCCTGGCGTTAGCAGCGCGCAAGCGGTGCTCTCACCATGCGAGGGCCTTTTGGAATCAATACAGTTTCGGAAGGGACTTTAATCCCTGCCCTTGTTTTCAATTAAGAAACAAGTAGGGTCTGGCGTATACCACAGTAAGGCTGCGCCCTATCAAGCAATTAAACAAAACAATTTGCCAGTACTGTGAAACGAATGGCTACACTTTACATTTGGAGAGCTATCAATCGCTCTCTCAAGATGACCACTTTTTCAGTCAGAGAAATTAGAAACAAAAGGGTTCTCACAAGGTGGTTGTTTATTGAATATAAACTTCACTTTTTTCTGTTTATTCAAACTTTTGTTTTTGGCTTTATGTTTTTCAAAAATATTTTTTCAAAGGATCATACAATATATACAACAATACACAATTAGTTAGGAGGAGAAGCAAATGAATGGGCCAAGGGAAAGTACATGGAATATTTTAGACAACATTTAGACATTAGACGTACAATTAGACAATAGACAACAAAAACCTTAGGTAGTACACAAAAATTGGGGTTGGTAGAGGTTGTTGGCGATATTTACAGCTATTTACAACTAGGCAACGATGTTTTTTCGTCCTATATTCAAGGTATCCTGGGGGTTTACCTCAAAACAAATGAAAAACTGTGGCTATCTTTTTTGTCATTAAATGAAAAAATCCACATTGTAATGAAGCTTGACACAATTCAAATCATTTAGCGCCTACAATTGGCCTTGATTTTAGACAAAACCGCCACTCTAGTGGCGCCAACAGTACACTACCACCTCAATAGGTCGACGCGTTTCAAATCCTACATTGATGTGTAGGATTATCTTCAGGACCAAACAAACTCAATCTGTGAAAAACAAATAATAGAAAGCTCTGTCAGTGAAAACTATAGAAAGACTCTCACTCACACTCTACATCCATCCACTCTCAGTATATTACCTGTCACTTTTCTGACTGTGTTTATAGGCGTGGAGAATGCTGTGAAGAAGTGAAACACTATGTTTTAGAAATTGAGCATACAGATTGATCGTATAACAAAGAAAATCCCCTCCAAGTAGAGACCACTGGTTTTAAGAAGAAATCAAGCTTCTGTCCTCCAGCACATAAAGTGCCCAAAGAGGTTACCTATTTTGAAAAAACGATACTCTCAGCCTTAGCCTTACAGGAGAAAAAAAGAAACGGATATGTCAAACCAAATTTGTCTCAAGAACAGAAGTTGGCTTTACAAACTATCAAACAGAATGACAACATCATAGTGAAGCAAGCCGACAAAGGCGGATCAATAGTTGTATGGGGAACATCAAATTACATCCAAGAAGCAGTTAGACAACTATCAGATTCTACTTGCTATCGTAAGATCAATAAGGACCCAACATCGGAATTACAAAAAGAATTAGGGCCAATTGTAGGCGCTAAATGATTTGAATTGTGTCAAGCTTCATTACAATGTGGATTTTTTCATTTAATGACAAAAAAGATAGCCACAGTTTTTCATTTGTTTTGAGGTAAACCCCCAGGATACCTTGAATATAGGACGAAAAAACATTGTTGCCTAGTTGTAAATAGCTGTAAATATCGCCAACAACCTCTACCAACCCCAATTTTTGTGTACTACCTAAGGTTTTTGTTGTCTATTGTCTAATTGTACGTCTAATGTCTAAATGTTGTCTAAAATATTCCATGTACTTTCCCTTGGCCCATTCATTTGCTTCTCCTCCTAACTAATTGTGTATTGTTGTATATATTGTATGATCCTTTGAAAAAATATTTTTGAAAAACATAAAGCCAAAAACAAAAGTTTGAATAAACAGAAAAAAGTGAAGTTTATATTCAATAAACAACCACCTTGTGAGAACCCTTTTGTTTCTAATTTCTCTGACTGAAAAAGTGGTCATCTTGAGAGAGCGATTGATAGCTCTCCAAATGTAAAGTGTAGCCATTCGTTTCACAGTACTGGCAAATTGTTTTGTTTAATTGCTTGTTTTCAATTGGCACGCGTCATCGTTTATGTTCAACACTGGCGCATGATTGAAAATTGGGCTTTTTGGTTACCACCTTGTCCAATTTTAGGATGGCCCATTTGGACAGGCCGGCGCCATCTCTGTTTCCATTAATGAGAGTGCGCGCTCTTACTTCTGATAAGGCAGCGTTCGAGGCATATGAGCTGCAGATCACACACTTTGCATTAGATCGCCATCTGGTGTTGGGCTCGGATGGTTGCACCTTCTTGTTATCTTGGAAGAAGTCTTTGTAGTCACGAAATAGGTGACGCCTCCTTTGGACGATAGTGCGTATGGGCATCGACTCCATCCTTAGATTGTTTTTTTCCGCCATTCGGTTCACGTGCAACTTTTGCGCACCGGTTCGAAAACTTTCTTTTAAAACGTTTTCGTTGCGCACAACTTCTATAACTCTTCAAATCCTATCCAAACTTCGACGCTACCTTCATCGATTCGATTCCAGTCGTCGCGGCTGGACCTATCGACGCCGTTGGGCCTACGGCTCATGGAAAGGACGCCATTCAAAAAATGCCCCCTATGTGGAGCAAAATTCCCACACAGTGAACATCATAAGGTCTGTAACCTGTATCTCTTGCCTGAACAAGACTAATCCTGCTGCCAAGCCTGCGCCTCTTTTTGATCGAAAAAGGCTATCCAAGATCATCGGTCTCGAGGACACATGAGGCTGTAGAGATCGGCTCCGGAACCAGTGGCACCTCCGATGTAGGCCCAGATGTCCCAGAAAAAGATTCCGAAGATCTGGAAATCGTGTCAGAAGCTGAAGACCCCATCACTCCTGGTCAACGAGTGAGTACTACTGCCCCAGCCCCACCAACAAAGCAAAAGGCACCGGTCAAGACTTCGCCTCCTGGCCCCAGTCGCGACCGAAAGCACACTTCAGAAGCCCCGCCTTCAAGGCCGGCTCGGAAGAAAAAATACAAGCCTTCCGGTAGCTCGGGACTGAGCACACCGCGTGTTATAGTCCCACAGGCGCCTTCAATAGCGAAACCCAAAGAACACTATGCTCCGAAATCGGTTTTGATTCCTTCTACGCCGAAAGTCAAACCGGCCCGAACACCTCCAGGCCTATCGATAAAACGGCTTTTTACGCTTCCAAGCCTAAACATCATGCTTCAGCTCCGAAACCCAAGTCTTCGGAACCGCAAAACAAGCAAAAACGTATCCTAAGGCCAAAGAGCACAAAACAAAGCCATACTCTGAACCGGAAAAAACTGCGCTGAAAGCGGTTATCGAGGAAGAGGAACAGTTTCATCCAGATCCTGTTGATCCCAAACAGAAAAAGATCCTCATTGATCCCGAAACAGGACATGTCATAGCTGTGCCATCCAACAGCAAGAAGTCACATACTCCTGTTAAGGACTGTGCCACTTCACCTATGACTCCTTCTTCAGCTGTCCTTCCTTCTAATACCCTTCATCTGCCTAAACAAGTTACACCACAACCTGTAACTTCTCCATCACATACACCACCACAAGATGATTATGATGATGATGATTTAGGGGGTCGAGGGACACCCTAATGACCCGTTCACGTATCCACATCCTATACCACAGGATAACTGAGATTTCGATGACCCAATAGATCCAATCAACCTCCCAAGCCAACAGCCATACCCAACAAAACCATCTCCCCCTGACGACAATATGGGTTTTGGTCAATCATTAATAGGCCTGCTGTTTTTCATGGTGTGACTATGCACTCAGGCACACCAGAGGAGGATTTCCTTTTAAATACATTTGAACAGTCTCAGAAATCGGTACAAATATTACCAATGATCAAAGGGGTCATTAAACGTGCCCCTGATGTATTCAAAGATCCCGTAAGAATTGATAAAAAAAATATAGACCTGCCCCTGACGACCCTGCCTATATCAAAGGACAGCTGCCTTTGGATTCACTAGTAGTGTCCAACGCTTGGAACCGCGCCAATTCACAAACCAAAGGGGATGCACCACCCCAAGATAAAGAATCCAAATTTCTAGAAGCATCGGGCAAAAGGGTAGCTGCACAGGCGGCCAATCACTGACGCATAGCCAACACTTAAGCACTACTGGCTAAATATGATAGGGCTCACTATGACCTGTTGGAGACCCTATTACAGCATTTGCCGGACCAATACAAAACTCAAGCAAATTACCTCATTCAAGAAGGAAATTTATTAACAAATGCCTCAATTAAATGTGCACTTGATGCAGCAGACACTGCTTCAAGATCCATTAATACTAGTGTACTGCTCAGAAGACATGCCTGGCTACGCATTTCAGGCTTAAGCAAGAGGTACAGACAACCATTCTAAATCAGCCGTTCAATCAAGAACACCTTTTTGGACCGGCTGTGGACACAGTTCTTGAAAAAATTAAAAAAGACAAGGACTGCAAAGTCCATGGGAGCATTCGTCATAGAATATTGTGCTCATTGCTGCGCCTGCCATTGCAAATAAGTTATCTTGATTTGCCCATTTCATTATATAATATTGCTCCGCTTTGCCTGGTATCGCCGCTTTGGGTGGTGTCTGTGCCAGATTGTGCCCCACGATCCCGTCCTGCATTGTTTTCGTGCCATTTGTTGTGCCTCTCCTGCTCCCCCACGGCCCCTCCCCCGTAGCCCTCCGGCATCCCCAGACCTTGCAACCCCGCTCCCGCCTCCCAGCTGCTCCACCCTCGCTCCGCCCCCTCCACGATCCATTTATGACAGATGCACTTAAGCGCAGCGGTCGCGCCGAAGGTGCGCCAAAGATAAGCCCGTCTACGCCTGTCCCCAACCACAGACAACATGACCGCCCTCAAGGACGCCACCCGCAAACACCACCAGCTGATCCGATCCACCAAGAAATTAGCATTCAAGGATCGACTCGACAACGCCCACAACAGCAAGGAACTCTTCAGCATCATCAAAGAGCTAACCAATCCCAGCGCCGGCTCTAATGACATCACTCCCTCTCAAGACCTCTGCAACTCTCTGGCCTCATTCTTCCACAGCAAAATCGCTGACATACATAACGGCTTTGGCGACCAGTCCACCCCCCCTCACCACCACCCAACTGAAGCCCCCCACCACCACCCTTGGCGCCTGGGACCCAATCAGCACCGAAGACACCATCCGCTTGATGAACTCCATTCACTCCGGATCACCAACCGACCCATGCCCCCACCACATCTTCAAAAAGGCCGACTCCATCATCGCGCCCCATCTCCGGGATATCATCAACTGCTCCCTCAACACCGCTATCTTCCCAGAAAGCTGGAAACATGCCGAACTCAGTGCTCTACTGAAGAAACCCACAGCAGACCCGACTGAACTTAAGAACTACCGCCCCATCACGCTCCTCCCTTTCCCTGCCAAGGTCATAAAGAAGACCGTCAACAATCAGCTCGCAGCCTTCCTCGAATCTAACGTCTCCCTCGACCCCTCACAGTCCGGCTTCCGAGCCAAACACAGCACCGAGACCGCCCTCATCGCAGCCACAGACGACATCCGAACACTTCTCGACAACGGGGAAACAGCTGCCCTCATCCTCCTGGACCTCTCCGCAGCGTTTGACACGGTCTGTCATAGCACCCTTGTTTAACGCCTCAGAAACGTCGGGATACAAGGAAAAGCACTGGACTGGATCATCTCGTTTCTCGCTGGAAGAACCCAGAGAGTCCGCCTTCCCCCTTTCAGGTCAGAGGCCACCGAAATCATCTGCGGCGTACCACAAGGATCATCGCTCAGCCCCACCCTCTTCAACGTCTACATGAGCCCCCTCGCGTCCATCGCATTCCAGCACAACCTCAACATCATCTCCTACGCCGACGCCACCCAGCTGATCCTCTCCCTCACCAAAGACCCAAACACCACTAAAACTAACCTGCACGAAGGGATGAAAGACGTTGCCGAGTGGATGAAGAACAGCCGCTTAAAACTGAATTCTGACAAGACGGAAGTCCTCATCCTAGGATCATCCCCCTCTGCATGGGACGACTCATGGTGGCCACCGGCCCTGGGCAGCGCACCCAAGCCAACGGACCATGCTCACAACCTGGGATTCATTCTAGACTCCTCCCTCTCGATGACCAGACAAGTCAACGCCGTCTCATCATCATGCTTTAACATCTTACGTATGCTCAGAAAGATCTTCCGCTGGATCCCCACCGAAACAAGAAAGACGGTCACCCAAGCACTTGTCACAAGCCGACTGGACTACGGAAACACCCTCTACGCCGGAACCACAGCCAAATTACAGAATAAACTCCAACGCATTCAGAACGCCTCCGCCCGACCCATCTTAGACATACCCCACCACAATCACATATCCGGTCACCTGAAAGACCTTCACTGGCTCCCAGTCAACAAGAGAATAACGTTCCGTCTCCTCACCCACGCACACAAAGCCCTCCACGACCTGGGACCCAAATACCTCAACACGCGCCTGACCTTTTACACCCCCACCCGCCAACTACGATCGTCCTATCAAGCCCTCGCCGTGATTCCACGCATCCGAAGAGCCAACGTGGGAGGAAGATCCTTCTCCTACTTAGCGGCCAAAACCTGGAACGCTCACCCCACCCACCTCCGCCTTACACAGACCACCTCTTTCAGAAAACAACTCAAAGCTTGGCTATTTGATAAGTAACAAACCGCCTTGAGACCCTCTGGGTGAGTAGTGGGCTATACAAATTTTTGACTTTGCTTGACTTGAGGTAACAAACTCACTTACACCTCCCTTGCTTCTAAACAGTGACTTCCCTCCACTCCCCCAGGCCATTCCACTCTGGCCGGAGGAAGACTATCACAGTTCCTACCTGTTTGGAACTCCATCACAACAGACAAGTGGGGAAGACAAATTATCCAATATGCTTACTGCCTGGAACTTACAGCTTAACCCCCCCCCCCCCCTCAAACATACTACCCAAGCATTGTCCCATGTCCACAGAACATCTTACACTTTTAAAACAAGAAGTTCTCTACCTCTTTATCCTAGATACAACCTCAATTTACTCTCCTTCCATAAACAGCTTAAAACTTTTCTTTTCAACAAACCGGATGAATTTTTTCCTGCTGACTGTGCCCATCAGGTAGCATCACGTTTCTCTAGCGCTTGGACGCCTCAGGGCAGCAATCACGCTTTACAAAACTAGATCTCAAGGACGCCTACTTCCACATTCCCATACATCCTTCTCACAACAACACTATCAGTTCAAATTCCTTCCATTCGGAGTCGCCACTGCACCCAGAGTGCTTACCAAATGCCTGGCAGTGGTAGCAGCACACCTAAGAAGACAACAAATTCATGTCTTCCCATATCTGGGCAACTGGCTAATAAAAGCCAAGTCATTCAACACACTCATCAAACCGTACAAACACTGCACAACTTGGGATTCACAATCAACTACACCAAGTCGCATCTCCAGCTCCCTCATGTACATCAAAATCTAGGGGCCACAATAAATACTTCCACAGCTCTAGCGTATCCCAGTCCAGCTAGTATACAAGCTCTCATTACCACATTTCAAACACAACACACTCTCCACGCCAGAGTGTACACGCAACTAATAGGCTTGATGGCATCTTGCATTTTTATTGTACCCTATGCAAGACTTCAAATGCATCCCTTGCAGGAATGTCTAGCACATAAGTGGAATCGGGCTCAAGGACAACTTACAGATCTGTTGTTGATGAACAGCAAACACCGCTCTCTGCAGTGGTGGAACACAACAAACGTATCCAAGGGGCAGATGTTCAGCGAGCCAATTCCACAGATAGTAATAACAACAGACGCATCACTCACAGGATGGGGAGCCCATCTCCTCAATCACACCACTCAAGGCAAATGAACCGCTCAACAGAACGTGCTCCATATCAATCATCTGGAACTATTAGCAATATTACTAGCACTGAAATCATTCCAACTCCATGTATAAAACAATGTAGTCCTTATCCGGACAGCCAACATGACAGCCATGTATTACATACAAAAACAAGGAGGCACACATTCTCTGCAGCTGTCCCAGCTCGCACAGAACATTTGGAGGTGGGCCATTCCACAAAACATATACCCCCTTGCAGAACATCTTCCAGGAATTCACAATCAGATTGCAGATCTATTAAGTCTACAGACACAACAGATTCACGAATGGGAACTACATCCACAAGTTCTTCTACCATTTTTCCAAATGTGGGGCAACCAGACATAGATCTGATTGCCACACACGAAAACGCAAAATGCCCAACCTTCACCCCAGGTTTCCACACCTGCTGTCCAAGGGCAATGCGATATGGATGAACTGGTCAGGCAGATTTGCGTACGCTTTTCCGCCACTCCCACTGATTCCACTTGGGGTACGCAAGTTCCGACAAC
The DNA here is from genome assembly GCF_964263255.1 of Lissotriton vulgaris. Lineage (NCBI taxonomy): Eukaryota > Metazoa > Chordata > Amphibia > Caudata > Salamandridae > Lissotriton > Lissotriton vulgaris. The sequence continues at coordinate 857,492,083 of NC_141689.1, forward strand.
AGTCTCTAAAATTGATCCTAGTAGCTCCCACATGAGCACGTCAACCGTGGCTCACCACCCTGTTGGAACTCTCACTAGTCCCACACCAAAAACTATGCCTCTCCCCATCACTACTAACGCAGAACCATGGAGAGATAAGGCACCCCGATCCAACTCTGCTGAATCTAGCAATCTGGTTCCTGAAGTCCTAGAGTTTGGTTTCCTTAACCTTCCGCTGGACTGTAAGAACATCATTAAAGAAGCCAGGCGGCCTACCACCAGGGCTTGCTATGCAGCAAAATGGAAGAGATTTGCCATTTACTGCACTAACAATCATATTGATCCCTTGGATGTGTCCATCTAGAACATCATTTGCTATTTACTACATTTGCAAAGATGTAATTTAGCATACTCATCCATACGTCCACATCTAGCAGCACTTGCCGCTTACTTACAAAACAGACAACACCTGTCACTTTTTAGAGTCCGAGCAATTAAAGCCTTTAGGGAAGGCCTTAAAAGAATCATTCCTTCTAGATTACCAACTTCTCCGGTGTGCAATCTCAACATTGTACTTACTAGGTTCATGGGATCCCCATTTGAACCTTTACATAAATGTGAACTTCAGTTCCTCACATGGAATGGTGCTTTCCTTATCCTAATCACCTCTTAGAAGAGTAAGTGAGATCCAGGCTTTAACCATACAAGAACCTTCCTTACAAATACATCTTAACAAGGTAGTTCTCAGAATAATCCAAAATTCCTTCGGTAGAGTTACTGGTGTTTTTTCAAAACCCAGACTCCATAGCAGGGAGAGCTTCTCACACGCTAGACGTCAAAAGAGCTCTACTTTATTACATTGACAGGACTAAATCCTTTTGAAAAACAAAACAATTGTTTGTAGCTTACTCTCTACCGCATAAAGGTAAACCGATCTCTAAAGCTTGGATTGCAATGTGGATTGTTAAATGTATACAAATATGCTACCAAAAAGCCAAACCCACATTAACACTTCCCCCTAGGGCACATTCGACACACAAACTAGGGGCTTCTATGGCTTTCTTAGGGAACATTCCCCTAGAAGACATCTGTAAAACAGCAACATAGTCTGTAGCACACACCTTCACTAAACACTATTGTGTTGATGTGCAAGCCGAGCAGCAAGCTGCTGTAGGCCAAGCTGTTCTTAAAACTCTTTCAAACTACTGCAACCGATCTAGGTGACCACCACTAGGGGAGATACTGCTGTATAGTCTATGCTAAGTGTGTGATCTGCAGCTTATATGCCTCGAACAGAAAATGCTACTTACCAGTATGCATCTGTTCTTGACATGTAGAGCTGCAGGTCCACACACGCCCACCCGCCTCCCTGGAACCTGCATCTGTTCCAGTTCTATCTTACTTAGATATAAACACATGAACATCTTTTTCTTTTCCACTAACTCCATCATTTCCCATCATGGTGAAAGACAATCTAAGGATGGAGTAATGCCCATGCGCATTATCGACCAAGGGAGGAGTCTCCTATCTCGTGACTACAAAGACTTCTTCCAAGACAACAAGGTGCAACCATCCGAGCCCAACACCAGATGGCGATCTAATGCAAAGTGTGTGGATCTGCAACTCTACATGCGAAGAACAGATGCATACTGGTAAGTAGCGTTTTCCTTTTATTGCGACCTCAATAAGGCAGCGTTGGCAAAGTGCCCTCGTCCATGTTACTCAGGGGTTCCCCCAATGACCAAGCCTCGCTTTCTCAATGGTCTCAAACGGCGCTAAGCTTCCTGTTTGATTTGTTTTTTACTGAGCCCAGAATGCCTTCCTCTCACGCTGCAAATTCACTTGTGCGGTCCGCTTCGGCTGCACTTTAAGGTGGCATTGGCACGGTGCCCTCATCCATGTCACTCAGGCGTTCCCCCAATGACCAAGCCTCACTTTCTTAATAGTCTCAAACAGCGATGCGCTTCTGTCTTCCAAGGTCCAGGACCTCAAGGCACTGCGTGTTAACATCCTGTTACTAACAACAAGTCGTACATCATGAACCTGCCTTGAGGTTTCTGTCGTGCTTCACTCTAGTTAGTTCTCACTTCTTTGTCTGTCCTGTTTCCAAACTTCCTTTGTTTGGGACACTTTCTACTGCTCTCTCTGCGCCCTGCTCGCCTTCGTCGACGCTGCCGAGCTGTGTAATGTAAGCGCTCCAAAAGCAAGCTTTAACTAAAGATAGCTGCACCACCTGGTGAATGGTGCTACAGTTTTTGTGTTGGCAGCATCACAAGTGCCTTGAAGTAGCCGCGTGGTGTCACGTTGGATATATGCAAAGCGTGTTAACACACACACAATCCGCGTTGAGGAGCAACAGGATTTGTTACAAAGCCAGTCTTCCAAGCACATCCGGCCCACTGAGTTCGTGCAGCACTTCTCTGTCTTCTTTCTGATGTGTGTAAACTCGCAGCCTGTGTGCTGCTTAGCTAACCCCTTATATGGTCCCAAAGGCGAGACCTATTGGCTATGCCAATGCTTGTTGCTAAATGTATCTGTATGTCTGCTATGAGTGCACACAAACCCTGCCGGGTTCGTAAAAGTCAGATACTATGTCCTCAGTGAGATGTTGGTCCCCCCATATGTCGGGTAAAAACTTGACACATGGCCATAAAAGAAGCATGTGTCAAAACAGTTTTTGTCTGAGTCGGTTTTTAAATGTTTTTTAATGATTTATTTTTATTCACAAAAATCACAATGCAGAAACATGGAAAAGACAAAATACTTCTCACCGTAATCCTAAATAAGTTACCACAGTAGTCATATGTGCCACCGTTTTAACTTTCCAAGTGAACCCCAAACCACTAAATGCTATATCGAGCAACACTTTCCAGTCTTTGTAGGGTTCATTTCAGTGTATGTTCACAGGCAACATTAGGGTTCCATTCCCTGCAGCATAGGCATTCTTTGAGATTTAATCTTCCATTTTGAGAGTTTGTAAATGTGAACTATTTTTGACATTTAAGTACTAAGCTGTATTAAGTAGTTAACATTTCCATGTGCCTTGTTAATAGTTAGACCTAGCAGCATAGGTTTCACATTTAAAACACCTTAACTGCATAAACTCTCATAGAATATAGGAACACCATCCATATGACCTAAAACTAATTGGAGAAAATAAAAAAAAGTGTTTGTCGTCATGGGTGTTTATTTTGTGTGTCAAAAGAATTACTTTGATTGCCGCTTTCCAGCCTTTTAGTTGAAAACAGTTTAAGACTTCTATCTTTCTGCTGGTCTGAATAGGCTCCCCACAGAGCACAAGTAAATAGCAGTTTATTTCAGCTAGTCATCAAACGTGTTAAGAAGTATAGCTAACACCATAGATCACTCCATCTTGAAAAGCACCCTTGTTGAAGTTGTCCTAAGTGGACAAGTTCTCAAATATGTTACTAAGTTCCTTTCAGATCATCAGCTAATACTTTACACCTGTTTCACAGGGTTCAATTCTATCCCAATTACACTAACTGCCCTTTTATAGCACTTACGGTTTGGCTTTTACATGTCTGCGAATAATACACAAATTATGTTTGGTCTTCCCTTTTCCTTAAATTAAACACTAACCCGTAACTATTTGGAAATGCTCTAACCTGTGGCCTCACTTTGACTTGTGAAAGTCCTCTGACTTGCTGAACTTAAACCCTTGCAAATCTGAAGTGCTTCTCATGCCAAATACACCAATTTCCTGGTTGATGAGTCACATATCTGAATCAATGCGGGCACCTCCATGTCCCACCTAGGTCTTATGGAATGTGGCCTTTCGCTTGGATGCCAACTTGTCTCTCAAAATCCTGGTGCCCAAAGAATTCTGTGTATGTTTTGGCCAACTTCAAGACTGTGTTTTCGGTAACTCTTTGCTTTGCTTCCCACAGCCCGGGCTAAATAATGGGTATTCAGATTCTAATGGTTTCTCTGGCCTATACTCAACAGTGGTAACTCCACTGTTGCTGCCCAAGGTTTGGCAAAAAAGCCACATTCTTAACAATTGTCCTCAGTCTCTAGGCTTGGCTGCTCGTTTATGAACATCTAGTTTGTCTGGGTTGCCTCTAGTAAATATTGTTCTTGCGTAAGAGAGAAAGTTGTTCGCATACGTCCTTGGAAGCTGAAAAACAACTTGAACTCTGGCAAATGTAACTCTTGAAAATGTACTCGTAACAAATGTTATATTATGAACTTTTAAAAAAAACGATTTAGAACCTTTATTATTTGCCACTTGTCATCTCATCATCCTTCTTATGTGGCAATGGATTTAAATAATGTAGCTATGTGAGAAATTGCCAAAAGGAATGTCGTTTCCGTCCTTTTTGTTTTGTAGCATTGACTGTTTCCTTGTACTGTATGTTAAGAATCTGAGTAACAATCGTATTGTTTTAATTTATCCTGGCTTAAGCTCTGTGTACAGTGAGAACAGGGACACTATAATATCGAAGTTTTGAGCACATATAGACTACCTCTGGACGACAAGTTGGAAGTTCAATGAAGCCCTGCTAAAGTAAAGTGACTGCCCATCTGCTTAAAGGTTGCTCTTGGCGATCAAAGAGAAGATACAGTGTACCATTGTATTGATGACCTATGTAATTGGTTGGAAGCTGCTGCATGCTGTGTACAGTGTTCATCTCTCTTCCACAGCTGGCCTTGGCAGAACAGGTACCCTTATTGGATGCTACCTAATGAAGCATTTCCGGATGACTGCAGGGGAAACCGTTGGGTGGATTAGAATATGTAGACCTGGCTCTGTGATAGGACCACAACAAAACTTTTTGGCGACGTAAGTAGGCCTCCAAATAATGCTTGGAAATCGTAGATAGTATATGGATAACTGAAAAGGTGATATATTTACTGTTGTGCTTGAGCTTCTGGTATATTATTGCATTCATTTGATGGGGTGGAAAATGCGAGATCTGGGCTCATACTAGCTTCTTATTTCAATACTTTGTTCTGTTTATATTAGGAAACAGTTGAGCCTTTGGACTTTAGGAGACATCTACCGCAAGAAGTTAAAGGACAGAAGTAAAGGAGCTGTGACGATGATTCTTTCTGGTGTGGACGAAATATCAATTAACGACCGGAGGAACCAAACAAGCAAGGAAGATGACGAACAAGTAATTATTTGAGATTGTTTTTTTTCCAAATATAGATTTTCTTGGGCTGTATCAATGAAGATGATAGCTTGCACTTGTACCAGCTTATATTGCTCTTACATGGCTTGCTTGTTAGGCTGGTGGTTCAAAATAATGTAAATTGCCACAATAAGAGCAGTTTCAACATCCGCTTGTGAGGCCATAATGTTTTCACGTAAGGAACATCAATTGCATTTTATAATTTATAATTATTACCGCGGTTTAATTGTGGACCATGTGGCATATAAGGCCCCCACAGATGTCAGTAATGCAAGTTTCTGCTTTTTCCACAACTCTGCTGACATAAGATCTGGAGCTGGTACCTTTTACTGGGTTTTGTCTTTTGATTTTTGTTGAGGAGAATTCTGTTTTTCTGGGAAAATTATGTTGCATAAATGTATTCAGTCTTAAACCCTGTGCCAAATAACACATACAGATGTTGGTTCATAATCATTACTCCAAATACCTTTGTTAGGGTAAGTTACATGTCACAGATATTTTGGCTTCATTCCTGAATGCATCCTAAGGGTATTATTGCACTTGAATATAAGATTTTCATGTGCTTTCAACGAATCGTCATTCTGGATCTCATTCCCTGAGAAGTGCTCAAGAAATATTGTAATAAACATGCAGACTTCCTTTTGATTCTTACAATCACTGTGATAGAAAAGTGCAGAATGAGGTCTAGGATCAGATTTTTTCTCTGATTCTATTCTGTACTTTAATCGTCCGAAGTAGCCATAATGTGACGCGCAGAGCACTGGAAAACACTGAATTAACTAATATTTTAAGAAGTTTATGAAGACAGAAAAAAACGATTAGGTGCCCTCCTTGGGCCACCAAGGCTCAGATAAAAGTCCTGCTGGAATCTGAGCCGGCTGTACTCTCTGCATTCAAGACCACATTCTCCGGTTTGTCCCTTTGAGCAGCTGTGGTATTTAATGTATATTGACTTCTTTGTGGCACTGGTAGATGAAGCACTAGTTTGCCCCCTCCACTCTCAGCCCCCTTCCCAAGCACCATTGCGAAGTCACTCTTGGTTCTGGCAGCACGGTAGAAGCTGCCTTCTTTTACTACGGAATCGAAGACCACACTTAACGGTGCCAATCAAGTTTTAGTGTTGAAATTGACTATGAATGTGCTGGCATAATTAATCCTGAAAAGAGAAGTGAGCTGAATACATTAATGAACAGAAGCCTAACCTAAAAAAAAAAATCCTAACAATTTTTAGAGGTTTATGTAAATTTAGACACCAAGAAGTTCCCTAAGCTTGAACCCTGGCACAGATCGACAGTGAGGCGGGCAACCTCGTGCCACATATGTACTTTGATTAGGGATCATATTATAACCTTTAAAACAAAGGTGAATTGAGCAGCTCTGTAACCAGACATGCTATTTAGCTCCTCTGCTGATCAGTCAAGTTCATAAGCGATTTTTAAGAAAGAGGTAGAAATACTATACAGCTCTTCCCACCGACCAGCCAAAGTCTGGTGAACAATATCCTGAGATAGTTTTTCCTTTGGATTATGCTCTGCTGGACTATATTTGAGAGGCGTGGGAAAAACACCATTCAACATCTTTTCTTTCCTCCCATCTGACACCGGGATCTGGAAGTACAGGCTTGTTCTGCAAACTTAAATCAGTGCTCAGTCCTTGCAGCTTCTCTGCATGTGGAATCCTAGCAGAGGAGCGGCATAAAGCCTCTGTCTTAAGTAATAGCAAATGTTTGTTGACATATGTACAAGCCATTTGGGATGGTCGGGATAGTGCTATCTTTGCCTAATTTTGTGGCACTCCTTCATAGGCAATCCTTGTAATTAGGCTAAACTTGAGTGATACAAAATCATACCAACCTTATTGAACATCTTGAGCTTAGTCTTCAGTTTACCAATCCAATTTCAGGGACTCTGCCACCCCCACTGCAGCCAATACTGAGGAAGAGTTAGTCGCAGTGCTTAGTTTGTAAAGCTATAATTGCCAGGAAGCCACTGCAGTTTGCACCACCCATTGCCCCGGCCAGCACTGCCGGTGACTGTGCCAACTTTTCTACTAACCTCACATCCCTACAAGTGTGGCACTTCACACTATTCCAGGCCCCCAAAGCTCTAAGAATAGCTTAAATGGTAGGTATTCGTCAATTTAAATGTATATTGAACTAATAAGTAACTGTTTGCTCATCTCTAAATGAAACAATCAGGGCCATCATGTGGCAGTCTGTCATAAGGGCCAGCGTTGGCAATTAAGTGCTGGTGCTGAGCACCGGAAACCACTGGCTCAAATTAAGCGCTGGTTCTCATAGAATAATGTGACCAGCATTTCTGCTTTTCTCCTCACTCCCAAAACACCAGAACCTACTGATCATTAGAGCATTCAAAACCTCAGCTATCGCTTCGGGGTCAGACCACTTATTTCTTTCATAATTGGGGAGCATTTAGATTAGTTGGTTCTCCACATGATAAAATCAATTATTTTTGCGTTATTGGGGAAGCCTTTCTCCATCCCCTTGATCTACCCACCCACAAAAACAACAATGAAAAATTGTCTGCTTGAAAAGGAGCAATAGATAGGGTTTAAATTAGCAGAGACAAATCTGTACTAAACCTGATGCTTTCTTACTTCAAAAAATGCATTCATTCTTAGAGTGCAAAAAGGCACCCACCTCCTAAACAAATTCCTAAGAAGGAGAAATTCAAAACGAGGACATCACAACATTCTGCGCAAGCTTTAAAGTGGTCTCTTTAGAGCTCTAGAACATCCTCATCCATCTTAAATGGTTATAATAGATATTACATTTTCAGTTTGTACTTACCTTCCTTCAAGCTTATCTCGGCCCCTGGACTTTTGACAAAGATGGTGGTAGTAGTAGTTGCCCATTTATACTGACAATTCTGGAACTAGCTGAAGGACTGTGTCAGCCAGTTCATATAAATAAGAGAGGAACAGGTTCACAGCATTCATAGATTAAGGGATTCTAAACTAGATTACTGGTTTTGTGTAGTGTAAAGGCTTCAATATAAAAAAGCCCTGAAATATTTCTGATGGATACTTCTAACCACTGATTCCTTGGCTTCTGAATCTCGACAGGTGACAGATTGGATCTCCTGTAATAGCTCCTGCGTTCTGACATATGGCAGCATTGGCCCGTGATGACATTGTTCAGCATATAGGTGCTACCCCTGTTCACTGATAGCCGTTCTTCCTTTACTTATTGACAACACTGTCTGCAGATTTAATACCTCTTTAATCTCCTCCAGGAGCCAAACAGCATCTGGAGACTTGAAATAGCTCTCCTATTTCGATCGGTGATATCATGGCTCTGTCTTGTTCTATGGGATTGATTCCTAGGTATTACGTCACTGAGTCATATAGCACGCCACCCAGACTCACTGAAGTCCGTTCATAGTTTCCCAGGCCCTTTAGTGTAGATCCAGAGTTTGTCTTCTCTGAAACTTTACAGGTTGATGTGTTTCATAGATGTCTCTACTCCTATGAAAAGGGAGATGAAGAATTCTAGAGGCAATGGGAAAGGTCTTTGCATTCATGACATGAAAAGCAACTTGCCTTCTGATCTGTAGTTCCATGCTCTATGGGAGATGGTGCAAATGATCAAAGCAGACCATCTAAGTGAAGGTTTTGCGCACTAGTCTGCGATGGGCTCGATGCAGGCAAGTATCTAATTACCTAATCCTACTCTTTCATTAGCGTCCTGTGTGGTATCAACCAGCTAACTCTCTAAACAGAACCCCCAACTCTATCTGGACAAATATAATGCCCAGATTAGTGCTAGCATCTATGGGGTCACTCTTCTGAAAGTCTTTCAAATGGACTCGACCTTCTCTTAGCTAGCTCTCTGCCAACCGTTTAGAAATAGAACATTCGATTTACAGTCTTCTACACCTTCACTGTGACTACAAAGCCACCATTAAAACGTCTAAGGCAATGTTCTTCAACAAGAACATTTCCAATGCCCGTGGTTCGACTGCATCTATGGTTCTCCACTATTAAGGATCATAAAGATTCGCCCAGATCCCAAAGTCCATCTATTTCAGATAATAATTGTTATCTTATTACAGACTCATAACTCCTACCTCCTCCTCTCTCACACTCCACATAACCATGCTCTGCAAACCATCTGCCTAGGCCATGGTCATCTGCCTCCGTGGGAGGTTTCATGGTCTCCTCTTTAAAAAAGGCTCCTACCTGCCCTTACTGTACTAGGTATGATCTTGTATGGGCTTGTTTATGCTCCTGGCTAGTCCTGTTTCTACAGAATTATGTTTATGCATTTATGTATACATGCCGGCTGCCTTGGTATGCTCTTCCTACGTCGCCACTTCTTGTCGAGACTGCGAGGTCTGGATCAATATCTGCATGTGTGGGGGAGCTTTCAGAGTTGCTGCAAGTTGCCATAGGGGCCTCCTAGTTTCTACTCACTGGAGTGATTTCCCAGATTAATATTTGCTCCCTTTTTGGTGTTTCGACACTGTACGTGTCTTTTCTGGAGTATTGGTCTTGAATTCTGAGACTCTTGCTACAGTTTGTTCACTTGGTGTTTTGGCACCTTCCTTCGAATATACCCTTTTTTCCAAATTATCACCTACTCTTGTTACAAAGCTACACCTGCGAGACAGTTTTTCTCCTGGCAGTGGTCCTTGCTTCCTTCTTTAGACTAGTCTGTTAGGTGCTGGTTACATCTCTTGATGTTCATTTCAAGCTTGGGTCAGTAACTCATTGTGTGCCATTAACCAGAGAGTGTTTTAGGAAGAACAAGGGAACCCAATAGGTAAATAAGGACCCTGGGTATTAATTTTAATTCATCACTATGGTCCTTAAAGAAGCATTTACAAACAATAAATATAGACCAAGATAAGTGCTATATTCCATGGTATCCAGCCGGACACACGATTTAATTAATTAGACAAATGTTTCATCATTTCAAAAAGCAACCAACTATAGAATGGGACGCAGTCCTGCATCCAGTACATGAAAACAAGAAGACAAATATACATAAACAAAAAGATTTCCAGGCAAAAAACAAGGGAGGCTTTAAGTCGAGAATACATGGCAAGCTATCCATAATAGTTTACACACTCATATAACACAATGGTTTTACTCGTGAAACTATTCCATAGGTCGACAACGTTTCGATCCCTTTTAAAGGATAGTGGGATCATCATCGGGACTCTGTGATTTACATGCATGAATATAACAAACCTGACTTGGAGCGTAGTATGGCTCTAATGCTCTGGTTCCGGTTGATTTAAAGCTCTGTAATGGACACAAGTGAATCCTTTTCTCTCAAGGAGCCGCTAGCAAGGCGTGTAAGCAACGTGATAGATGCCTCAATGTGGTGAGCCGCGGGGCAGATCCTTAAAAAGGAGCCGGTTAGTTGATCCGTATAGCGGTACCAGAAGTGCAGGCGTCGATGGCCGAATCAAGGTTCACAGTGCGCGATGGCAGACAATCTTGGCTCGACTAGATGTCCCTATCAGATGTACGAGTTACTTACCATCGGTAACGATGTATCTGGTAGAGACGTCTAGCCACAGATTCCTTAACTCCCACCCAGCCCGTTCTGCGAGGACCTTGTCTAGTGGTGTTCTCCGCTGGCCTCTTCAGTTGCCATTGGGTTATACCTTAAGGGGGGTTCACATTGTTGCACTCCCCTGGGTGCTTTCATATACAGTTAACCTCTGCTGAGGGGCTTCTTTTCTGTTATATTGTGCCTTTGATTCACGAGGAGATTCCTTTTCCTCTCCAGTTCCCTTCCCTTCTGTCTGCTCTACTACCTTGGGGTCCTTGTCTCCTGGTGGTCATCCTCTTTGAGGGTCGGTTGTGCTCTGTTTCCTACCTCTGTTTTTAGAGGGGAAAGGCCAGTCTTCTCATTCTTCCTATAGTGGACTGTTGTTCTTTCTGTGTTCCGCTCTTAGTGATCGGCCCAGTTCCACATGGCACTATCCGTCTATTTCTGTCTTTTGAGATGTTCTTACCTTGTTGCACTCTGGAAGGGGCCTCCGCTTAGCTTGCAGGGCTCTTTCTCACAGCTTCCACTTATATGTGTATGCAGTATCTATTCTGTCTTTTAGATGGTGTCTTCCACCATCCTCCTTCATTATTTACAAATGTTTCATTCCTCGCACACTGTTCCCATACTTTCACAGTTTTTGTTTGGTGGCTCCGCATTGTGCCGCAGAAAGGTTTCTCCTAAGTACCGCAACGATGTCAGGGCGGGGTCGTGTGGCATCGTCCCCCGGCACGCAGAGGTGCTGCTGCAAAACATTTCTAGATCCACTCTCACACCTGGGAATATTCTAAGTTACTGAATCTGCAGCTAGACAACGTCCCTACCAGATACATCTTACCGAAGGTAAGTAACTCTTACTTTTGGGAAAGAGCTCTGGCACTGGGAACCCGGTTAGCAGGAGCCCAGTCCACTTCCAGTCAAAATCACATCAGTTACCAGGCAAAAAGTTGGGGTGACCATATCAAAAAGCGCTACTTTCTTACGCAAGTAGCAGTAAGAAAACATGGGTTGGGACCTGTCAGCAGGTACATTTCAGTTTGCAACAGATTTGATGTTCACCTACTTTTTTCCTTTGTGAGCCTGAATGTGTTTGAGTTTGTAGATGGATTTTTTATTTACCTCAGAAAATTAAACTTAAGAGTATTGTATTATCCTGAAGTGGTAAATATTTGGCTATTTCCTGTGGTTTGTTTCTGCAGTGCAGCACAGAGGATGAAGATATTCATGCTATCACACAAGGAGATAAGCTCCGAGCGTTGAAAAGTAAAAGGCAGGCTAGAACATTAGCGTCTGCTCCGTTGTCGTAAGTGATGCATGCTTTATTTGCTTTTTAATGCATGTTTTATATCAAACACTTTTGTTTTTGCTTCCAAAATCAATAATTCCCAAAAACATTTAAGATCTACCTGTGTGGACTAACTATTGTTTGTGCTTGTAGTTTATTATGTAATATTGCAGTCATTTATGCAGATGTATTTGATTCTGTAAATCCAAATCTAAAACAGTGTTAATGATCTAGGTTGTCACTTTTTGTCAAGACTCCCATGTAATGCGCAAAATGTTGATTTCGTAGGTCCTAATTGTAGCCTGTTTTAACTCTAGAGTTTTTAATATTTTTAGGAGCCTAGCAATAAGTCTGCCATCTTCCCACTCACTGAGTGAAGAAATATGCAGGAATTTCCACAGAAGCCACAAACAAATTACTACATAAGGAATAAAAAAAAGTATACTTTTGTGTAAATGTATAGCACCACTGGAACTAACGATTCATAAACAAAAGTACCTATATTACAGATTTTGGTTAAAACCCCTTTGATTTTGAGTTGGAAAACACCAAGTGTGATTTAGAAACTTGCATATTTCATTGGTATGTTGATGGATAACTAAAAATCTTCATTAACGTCTACTTTCAGGTTAATCTGGTGTTTTGTAATGTATTTACATTAGTTTATTTTCATTAAGAAATGCAAGATTATAAAGAAAAATCCCACCTTTTGCAGAGTTTATTTCTTTTATCACATTGGTAGACCTTTATGTGTCATTTTTAAGGATTTGAGTGTTTGATGTATTTCAGACCTTTACGGCCCCATTCACTTGTCTTTTTACAAAACAGGACCCGAGAGACAAACCTTCATTATGTCTAGGACACTTGAATGCTATCTTGCTGTCCGCACTACGTTTTGAGTGGAAAGCAATGTTTGTCAATCATATTTCCTCCTGTTCCTCAGAATGATATTCTTGTGTACCAACACCACTAGTACAGTATTCTACCTAACAAACGTGGTGCTCACGTATGCCATTCCTGGTTATTGCTGTTAGTTTCTTATAGGACCAAATTTTGAGAATTTGCCTCTTTTCCATTCATGTGGTGTGCTTGAAAAATTGGCAAGCAAGTTAAGCCGTGATTGCAACTCTCCTCATGTCTGGAAGCTGAACTCCTTGTGGTGGGGTGGTGGCTGATCTTTGAGAATACTAACATTTCCACTGGTGTCATTTCGTTGTAAATGAGCAGAACTTCAAATTACATCGATATGCATTATGACTTTACGTTGGCCCTTGTTCTGCACTGTGCAGGGAAATTCCTGTACGTATTTTAAAATTTCCAAATCATTTGCTGAAGTGTGCAAGTCCAGCCCTTTGTCGTGTACCGCCATATGATGCTGTGAATTGTGTATCCTATAATTCATTATCGACTGTCTGTGATCCCCTTACTTCTTTGGTGCTGGAGCCATTTCTGAAAACTTGTCCCAATGTCACCAGTAAAAAATTGTGGAAGTTATCCTTTTCAGAATGTTCTGCACCAATGATATAGAATGTTAAATTTGGAATGTTAGAGTAAACTAGAAAGAAATTCATAAATATCAAGTAGAACATAAGCAGGTGTAAATGTTTAAATGTCAAGCATCCTTCACGTGAAATTTTAATGAACAGATCAGTTTTCCAATCTGTCCTATATCTCTAAAGGCATTAATTAGCCGAGGAGAGATGCATGGGAAAAGGGGCCTTCAGCTGAACTATCAGCATCCGCTTTTGGCAAAACGTGGGTGAAAAAGTTGTGTACTTCTATGTGCTGTAGGCTGGTTATGGTGGGCGATGGAGTGCGTGTGAAGAAAGACTCTATGTAATAGTGGGAAAAGAAGTGGCATGTCGTATAAAAGAGAGAGCACAGAAGGGTCTGAAGGATATTTCTATCCACAGATTCCTCACCTTGTAAATACCCAAGCACCAGACTGGATCTGGAGAATTTTCTTAGCATTGCGCCCATGTGCCAGCTGGTGATGTCATGCAACTCCTTGTCATCTCTGCCCAGAAGTGACTCCAGTGCCACATATGTCTCTCCACGTGCTGACATCTGTTTCTTTTCCCACACTTTAATACACTGATCCGTAGCTAGCTCTTTGGATGAGAGCCACAGGCTTCTCTGCTGATGTTTAGGCATCACTAATGAAAAAGCATTTGATGGTATCTATCTCTTAGGAGATAAGGCAGACTGCCTTGAAGCACTTCAAGGAAAGCAGAGTCACAACTTGCTACCACCAACCGTTTTGCCTGTTTTGAGGATTCTGAAGAGGGTTTGCTAAAAGACCACACCAAGGCACCCCTCCACAGTAAGACTCTCTTCCCCCTCACTCCTTTCAAGGCTGAGGTTGGGGACCCAGCCAATAAAATTCAGGCCATCTGGGGCAGCTTACAGTATGCTTCCCCTTCCTCTTCCACCTAGCCACTTTTGCTTACCCTCGGCAGCACAGGGTTATCCCATTGGAGGTTGGATAAGGTATTACCTCCACAGGTAGAAAAGCATTATATCTGACAGATTGGTGCTTCAGGTGTCCAGAATGGATATGCCCAACGCTTCCCCTGTGATCCACTGAATATTCCATCTACCTCACAGAACCTGTCGGAGGACCATTTGTCCATTTTGCAGCAGGAGATCCAGGCTTTTTTGAACAAAGAAGCCATAGAGATTGTATGACAATGGAAATAGGGACTGGATGTTACCTCTGTTAATTCCAGGTGCGGAGAACTAAGGTCTTCGCTCTCATTTTCATCCTGAGAAAAAGGACAAATTCATGATGATCACATTGGCCCCATTTCTGTCTGCCTTGCATCCATAAGTATGGATGGTAATTTTGGACAGGATGCCTGTTTTCACATTCCCGTCTTGCAGGCCCACAGAAACTACATGCAGTTCAGGGTGAGCGTTTTTAGTTTTCCATGCTATATTTTGGTCTTACCAGTGCTCCTTGAGGGTTCACATAAGTGATGACAGTGATTACAGCACATGTTCGGAGGTTGGGGATGCCATTCTTTCCCTACGTCAACGCCTGGCTGTTAAAGGCAGGCTTGCCACAGTCAATCCTAGACCACCTCCAGATGATCGCAAACTTCCTAATATCTTTGAGGTCCTTAATGTGCTGAAGTCACAACTGACTACTTTGCCGAAGTTCCAGTTCATCTCAGCCATCCTTCATACGGTACAGTTTTGAGCCTTCCCTCTCACTCAATGAGTCAAAACCTTCAGACTGGGATCCAAATGTTTGAGCCGTTGCCCTAGTTCTCAGTGAGAGTGGCCCCGAAACGTAGCCTTCTGCCTTGTCATATACGCCATACAGCACATTTGGGCTCTGTAGTCTGAGTGGGCTTAGAAGCATGGGAATCTATCAGATCGCATCCAGGTTTCAGAGGAAATTTCAAAAGACATACAGTCGTAGCTGCTCGATGGTAAATGGATCAGTGGGGAAGGATTCCTCGCTGTTGGGTTGGGGAGGTAATCTGGGAGAACTAAAGATTTTTTAAAGTTGCGGGCCATTTGCTTGGCATTGAAGGCCTTCCTTTCGTTCTTCAAAGGGAGGCTGGTCCAGTTCCTCACGCACAACACCTCTACCATGAAGTAGGGCGGGCTGAGGTCATTGGTTCTGTGCCAGGACACCTTATGTCTCCTCAACTGGCTGATTCAACAGGGCATCTTCCTGGTCGTGAACCACCTGGCGGGATCTTTAAGTGCCTTGGTGGACAAACTCAGCCAGCAACCCCTAGTGGATTATGAATGGCACCTACACCCAGAGGTGGTGCAAGGCATCTTCCAGCAATGGGGTGAACCCTGGCTTGACCTCTTCGCCACCACGAGAATGTGCAATGTCAACACTTTTGTGCACTTGAGTTTCCAAAAAGTTGCGCTCTCTGGGACACTTTCTGCCCAGAGTGAAGCATGGAACTTCTCTATGCCTTCCTGCCACTGCCTCGCCTGCCCGAGTTCTGAAGATTAGGAATGACCAGGCTGAAGTCACCCTAGTGGCTCCAGATTGGACTGGAAGAGTGTGGTACCCGGAACTTCTGGGCATAAGCATCTGTCCTCCGATCAGGCTGCCACTTCAAGGAAACTTGTCTGTTGCAGTAGCCAGCATTGGTCTTACACCTGGTCCTGCACAATTTACACCTCTATGTGTGAAGATTGAGTGTTGAAAGATGATGGTCATCGACCTCCCTCCCAAAGTAGTGAATGTCATTCTAGCAGCAAAACTTACATCTAAAAAACTGTTTTCGCTGGATGTTCTGATAAGTTTGTGTTCTGGTGTAATTCCCACCTTCAAGCACTTTACAGGAATCATTGTCTGTTTCGCTTTTTGTGTTGTCTTTAACCCAGCAAGGACTTGCAGTGGGTACAGTTTAGTGATTTGTCGGCCCTTTTTTACATTTACCAAACCAGCTGATCGTCAAATCACTTATTCTGATGCTTTTTGTTAATGGTCTGGTTCATACGTTTCCACTCAAGCTTTTTGTGATGCCACAGTGAAACCTTAATTTGATTTTCAATGACCTTATGTGTCCCTCATTTGAGATGATGCATAGTTGCCCTTTGCATCGATTGACTCAAGAGTCTTTCTTGTAGGTTGCAATAACTTCAGCTCCTAGCGGTAATGAGCTACAAGCTCTGTTCATTCATCCACCGTACACCAGCTTTTTCCCGGGGCTCCCAAAGATTGCCGTATCGTTGGAGGTCGCGGGAAGAGCCTCAGACATCTGCCACCTCGCTGGCTCCCCGCAGGCTGCCCTGGTCCTAACTGCGGGGTATACAGCAACATTCTTTGTGAATGCTTTCTGGGTAAACATCTGGCATCTAGCTTTCTGCCACATTTGGTGTAATTCCATTCAGCGGTTTTGGCTGTACCCCTGTTCAAGAATCCCTATGGAAATTGCGTTTTCGGACCTACAAAGCTCCCCCAACCCCTCTTCTTTCCTTTTTGTTGGGCCCGGCTTGATAGATCTCCCAAACCTATAAAGTTTTTTTGGGGGGGGGGAAACTTTTGGCAACACTTGTCAAACAGCGCTAAAGTTATTAGTAAAACAAAAGCCACCTTTTCTATAGAAAATCTTTCCTAACTAGAACTACACAGTGGTGACCGCCACTGATGAGGGCCTTTTTGGCACATGTATTTTCAAAGGTGACTAAACAACTAGAGGAAAGACATTGAAGGATTGGGACATCTTCTAGACAAATGCAGTGCATTATGGTAGTTGGGAGTTTTAAGCTCCTAAAAACAGCACTAAGGAAAATCAGTGAAGAGTTCTGCACATGTGAAACAATATATTTTGAATGTATTGATGATGACATAGAATTCTAAATGTGCACTGTCTCAAGCGTGGTCATGTTGCATATTTAAAAGACTAGCACACTGCCACTTTAAAACTCGGTTTGAAATGCTCATACTCTGTCTCATAAATGCTCATTACTGTCTTTGAACCCGAGCTTGAACGAGATCAGATGTCGAAACGCGTAATACTGTAAGACTTGTTAAGATTTAAGGATTTTTTTACTCAAGCACGTCTGGTGGGCTTGTTTACATGTCACTGGAGGAGTACATGCTTTCGTTTGGAATAAATATATAGACCGATATTGGAATGGATCAAACATTTCTCAACTGTCAGAGGCTTTTATCTGCCTGAAATTACTGCGGTGTTCCAGGGAAAACGTTTCCAGCCTTAGAACGAAACTTCCTTGTGAATTTCATGGAGTTGCTGTTGTCTTCTGAGCATATGTACTCTGAAAACACAAATATCACCTCCCTGCCATACATCCCATGGCAAAAAGGGGTTTACATGGGAGCCATACTATCAA
Organism: Lissotriton vulgaris; assembly: GCF_964263255.1. Taxonomy (NCBI): domain Eukaryota; kingdom Metazoa; phylum Chordata; class Amphibia; order Caudata; family Salamandridae; genus Lissotriton; species Lissotriton vulgaris. The sequence continues at coordinate 857,509,859 of NC_141689.1, forward strand.
TGCCTAGTTGTAGTGATTTTTATTTTATTGTGGTGTTTTAACTACTTGTGAACTGGTTAGTTTTATATATAGCATGACATAAATTGTATATGCAAATATTCAGTATATAGTGTGTTAATGTTTACCATTGCTAAGGGAGAAAGAGCATCATGGTCAATTGCTGCAATCAATTGTTGTAATGAGTATTACATTCACCATACCTAGGTGTATGCACATGGATCCACACTCCAAAGTCTAAAGAGACCTGTGCATTGTTTCCTTATTTGAGTTATCAGTCTCACTGACCTAGTGGCTAGCCCATGAGGAGTTAACAAAGCCGGGAAAGATAGGGTTTTTTTAAATTTATTTTTTTGAAGTTTTTTTATATAGTGTGAACTTGATCTGAAGGTATTGGAGCGCTTTTCATGAGCACCAGTTACATTACACAAGGACTCAGGATATTGAGCGATTTGCCGAGAATCACAGGATGTTAAGCTGTCGCCGAGACTCAAACCGGATTCCCCAGCTCCAAAGTCTGCAGCTCTGGCCATTAGGCCACAACCTCTAACCACCACTACACGCCATTAGTTGAGGACAAAACTCAAAACGGATTAATTTGGAGGCCCATTTACCATTGTCAAAGCAATCAGGGCAGCATTTCTAGTATCTCACTCATTTTTATGTTAGAAAGCCATAAGCAAATAAATGCAAAAGTATTCAGCTTTAATTGCATCTTAGAAATGTATACAGACAAGCGGAAAAACTGGTCCATAAACATTTATATGTATTAAATTCATAGACTACATCCACCACACAATTCATGCTTCTTACTGCTACAATACAAATGAGAATATCACTTAAAAAAAGTAAATATGTTGTGAGTTGGTTGGGGCTTCAGGGTCCATGTCATCTTAAGTCATGCTGACTCATTCTGTAATTGATGCCCACAATCATTCATTTATGAAAGCATGCACTTGATTGCATAATGATGCTAGCATGTCACTATAATAATCTGCTGCATGCAAATCTATTAACGTTCCTAAATCTGGTGCACTGACAGGCAAGTTACTTTTTCATTTGCAACAAAGAGTAGATTTGCACTTAAATGATGTACATCCTGCCTGTATTTTGATGATGGGCTCAGAAAAGCCTCTGGTTTACTAGATTCGAGCTCAAGTCGTGTCTGTCCTGAACCCAGGAGACTTGATAGTAGCATCAGACTTGCAGGATGCATACTTCCACATTCCTGCCCTGCCTGCCCACAGGTGTTACCTGTGGTACATAATCGGCCACAAGCACTTTCAGTTTGCTGTGCATCCTTTTGGCCTTACCAGCGGAACTCGAGTGTTCAACATGGTGGTGGCCGTATTTGCATCTCATCTGCGGAGATCAGGAATACCAGTCTTCCTCTATCTCAATGACTTGCTGTTGAAGTAGGGCTGGCCCCAGGCTGTCGTCTTTCACCTCCACACTATAGCAGACCTCCTGCACTCGCTGGGGTTCACTATCAAAGTGCCAAAGTCACACATGGCCCCTTCTCAGATGCTCCCTTTTCATCGGAGCTGTTCTGGACATGGTGCATTTTCAGGCCTATCCTCCAGAGTTGAGGATATTCAGGCTGTTATTCAGATGTTTCAGCCTCTATCCTTGTTAGTGCAGGTGTTCACAGACAACACCACTGCCATGTGGTTCTGCAACAGACAGGGTGGGGTGGGGTGTGGACCCTCTGTCAAGAAGCCCTGTGTTTCTGGACATGGCTGGAACTTTCGGGCATATCCCTGGTGGTTCAACACCTGTCTGACTCTCTGAACGTCAGGGGAGCCAAATATGCTTAGCGGATCATGAATAGCGTCTCAATCGTGAGGTACTGCAGTGTCTCCTTCTGCTGTAGGGATAACCTTGGTTAGATCTGTTCACAGCCACTGAGAATGAGCAATGTAATTGGTTTGGCGCGCTGGATTTTCGTCTCGTGGAGCTCAGGCCCCCTGCATGCCTTTCCGCCCACACCACTTCTGCCTAGTGTTCTCAAGAAGATCAGGAACGACTGGGCACAAGTCATCCTTGTGGCTCTAGACTGGGCTCAGAGTTTGCTGTCCCGAGCTGTTGAGCATGTCCATCGGTCCTCAGATCAGGCTGCGTCTTAGGGAGGATCTTCTGACGCAGCAGAAATGGAGCGTTCTTCACCCGAACCTGTCAACACTCTGCATTCTTGCGTGAAAATTGAGTGGCGTCAGTTGAAGTCAGTCGTCTCTCCACCAAGACTGTACACACCTGCATTAGGGCAAGTTTGTGGCATGGTGTGCATAGAAACAGGTTGTCCCTCGTACTGCTCCCCTCTTTCAGGTCCTTCTCTTTATCCTTTCTCTTGCCAGCAGGGCTCTGCACTGAGCACCCTAAATAGTTATCTTCCTGCCATTTCAGCCTTTTGGTGGTTGCCTGATCAGCCATTCCTCCTTAAATCCCCTGTTGTAAATGGCTTCTCGAAAGGTTTTCGGCACAGGTTTCCATTTTCGCCATTCATCATGCCTCAATGGCACCTTAATCTGGTCTTAACATTTCTGTTGTTTGCTCCCTATTAGCATCTGGATAGATGTCCTCTCAGACTCCTGATCATCAATATGGTCTTTCTAGTGGCAATAATATCTGTCCAGAAGGTCAGTAAGCTTCAGGCTTTGTCACCTAAGCCTCCGTACCTGAGCATCTACCCAGACAAGCTGGATCTTTGCACTAGAGCTTCCTTTCTGCTGAAACTTCACTCCCTTTCATGTAGGCTAGTCCGTCAACTGCCTACTTTTTATGCTTCGCCACATCCCTCCACAGAAGAGGTGCGACTTCAACTGAATCCGAAAATAGCATTGTGTTCTATCTTGACCGCACAAAAGAGTTCGGGTGGATGACCAACACTTAGTGGTGTATGTCAAAGCAAAGAACGGAAAGGCTCTGCAGGAATGGACCATCTCACAACTGGTCATGCTCTGTGTTAAAATTTACTATGCATTGGCCAAGAAGCAACCCCCCGAGGGCTTGTATGCTCATTTCACCTTAAGCAAGGCTGTGACCACTGTGTGGGCACACAAAGTCCTGGTCTTGGACATCTGCCAGTAGCAAGGCAGTCCTCTGCACATGTTCAATAAACACTACAGCCTGGACAGTCGGGTCCGTCTGGATGGGCACTTTGCCTGTTCGGTCCTGCAGGACTTTTGGTGTGTAATCGTTTTTACAGACCTACCTCTGGAGAGGTATTGCTTGAATATCTATTCTAGCATAAGGAATCTGCGGCTAGACATCTTTCAGATGAACAAGTTACTTACCTACGGTAATGCCTTATCTGGTAGAGACTGTCTAGCTGCAGTCCTTACCGACCTACCCATCCTCCTCGCTCTGCGAACTGATTTCTAGGGACCAGGCGTTCCCTTTTCAGAGCCCTAGTTTTCCACACCAATGGTCAGTGTTCTTAGTAGCTTTCCGTTCCTGGCGTGGATATTTTGCACAAAGAATGTGACGTCTATGTTCTGGCGTGGGGCCTATAAAGGCACCTCGCATGTCTTTTATAACACAGCTGATGACGCCACACAGAGCCGAACAATGTCTTCTACGGGCGTGCAGGGCTACTGCTCATGAAAAATGTCCCTATCCAGTTTGACGGCTGGGGTTAATTCTAAGGTAAAGAATCGGCGGGTCTACTAAATAGGACGTTACCGAAGGTAAATCATTTGTTCTTTATTGTCAAACATGGCCCTTAAAAATTCTCATAACATTTGTTTGAAGGCGATCTGTTTTACTTATTTGTAGTAGAGTCAAGCACCAGTGGTGTGCTGCTTTCATCCTTCTATGTTTTATAGTGGAGGCTTTCACTTCATCCCAATACAAGATTTACCTGCTGCCCATAATGTCTGATTAGATGTAACTGAACCCTTTATATTTGATAGAAACCTCTTAAGACGAGACTTGAAGAATTATTTCTCATCTGGTATCCTGTATCTGAAAGTGTTCATACACTACAGATTTGTGGGTGGTGAATGGAGCACTCAGGGAAGATCTTTAAGTAAAGGTTTGTGGTCAGATATACTGCCCTCTAGAATTGAACAGTCTGAGACATCTGACAGCAGGATTTCAGACATAACACAGAATTCAGTACGTGTACACAGGAGACTAATATGTAGCCTCAATGTAGGTGCCGGAGTTTCCAGGCTTCCACAAATTAATAGCATGTTATCAGGTACGTAAGCAGGCTTCTAACTTACAGATTCAACAGTCACAGTCCAGTTGTACCTAACTATAATCCTGTATCAACTAAATTCGGTCAAGATCCTTAATATTCCTGGTAGGAACCCGACCTTACTTCCACTGGGGTCCATAAATCATGCATACCACTGCATTATTTTCCTATACAACAGTCTTTATTGTATTGAAAACGAAAGGAAGGTTTTTATTGGTGTGTGGCATGTATGCTAAGGCATAGCTGTCTAAGCCTAATGAATACCCTTTGGGCATGTACAGGCTTGGCCCTGAGACTGAGACATGTTAAGAATAAAGTATGCTGCTCACATACTCCACTTTATGGCAGTAGTTCATTTAGATTTAGAACCACAAATAGCCAGGCTATTCTTTTCTCCTATTCCTGCAGACCCCAGAATTACGAAGCTGCATGAATTATTCATCCAGCATGTCAGGGGAGACCTGTTTATGGTACTATTAACCATTATCCCCTCCACCTTAAAAAGGTGTACTCTGAGTTGGCAATTGATTTTGTTTTTTACAGTCATTGGCAGTAATGCAAATGTAGATTTTTAGTGTGTTCTCGAATGAAATGCTACTTTATTTAGTGAGTGATTGGGTCGCTTTATAATGATCTGAAAAAGCCTTTTGATTTGTTTCTAGTTTTATAACTATTAATACTATCACGTTTGCAGATTTTCAAACTCTATTTGCTTCTTACAAAGCAACATATAGGTAAGAAGTCTAGTCTATGTGATCTCTGAAATACCAACAGTAGTTGGTTGAGATCACAGTACCTCCACATCTTCGGTTAGTTTTTCGGAAGGGTGTTACCATGATTGGTGTGGAGGAAGACCCCATTGGAAGCCATTGTCAGAAGGGGACAGATGAACCAAAGTGAGTGAAAGGCATACAAGAGGGGAATCCTCCTTGTTGGAACTAGAGTCCTCACACACCCAGCAAGCTAAGTGTCTTGCTTCATCATATGGGCTCGCTCCTCGTCGAGTCGGCGGTGCAATACCCTACGGGCACCCATAAAGGGGCTCTTTTGCGGAGATCTTTTGTTCCTGCCGTATGGTGCCGTGGGTGTGAGGGCCCTAGGGGAAGATGGGTGTGTGTAGATGTGCGCAAGTGGTTAAAAAAGGTTGGGTTGTCCACAGAGGAACTTTAATAAAGAGGTAACCAACCCACCTTGCTAAAAACAAACCGAGTGGATGCTCTCTGGCTTAAGGGTCCAGGGGAGCCAGTCTCTACTCTATATCCATGGTGAAAATGTTTCACGTATAACTGTTTTAATCGATACAGTACATTTCATCCAGACCGAAAGACTATCTACACTAGGTTGTGTGGGTGGAAGCGTGCCTACCCACTACTAAATCAAGGTGCGAGTACTTAGTCCCCCCAAGGTCTACTGAAACCCGATTAACTTGAAGCGCTTGCTCCTGTCATCTCCCCGACCTAGGACTAGGTGGTTGTCCTGTCCTTAGTAGAACGAGCTCTGGTCAACTACCCACGCGCTGTATCCGGGAAGGAAAGTGTGGAGTGCAAAAGGCAATAACAGAATGTCCCACTGTTTATTGCAGATGCCGATACCTAGCTTTCAGCAAAGTCCATTTGTACAATTGTAATATAAGAAGAAAACAATCATATAGAAGGCGCACAATGTAATTACAAAAATCAACAATCAAATATTGAAGTCCATAAATAATCCAATTCCACTGCAAGCTTCCTTTTTTCTGGATCCAGTCTTTAATTGGTATACGTTGTTTTTTCTTTTTTATCTCCTTTTAATTAACAATTAGTTCTTCAAGAAGACATTCACAGAATGTGTTATTAAATGTACACCCCACAGCCTACGCATTTCGTCCCTCATGGGACACCAGGGCTGTAAAGCAAAGAGCATAAGAAATTCCGCACTCTAATACGTTAATTATGCAAATACTTAATTAATATTGATTTACTTCATCTACACCATGACTATATCTTATATAGCGGAAGCCTGCCTATATACCACACTAACAACAGTTATTTTCATTGATGTACCTGCCTATATAACAATCTACTTAACCAATGTCCCTTAATGTACCACCAAATGGTTAGAAAATAAAAATCTTAATCTGCATTAAAACAAATTCTCAAAACAGCATCATCCAAAACATTTGAGACTTCTTCAAACCAAGAATGGCATTATTATAACATTCCTCCCCTTTAAATTAATACTAGTACTTCGTACCTTCACAAATTGACTAGTCCTTGGATGGAAGAAAAAATGTATTTTTAGTGTCTTTTATTCCTGGTCTTATATCCAAATGTACCTCTATCTGTAAATGCAAAGCTTTATATGAGGTCGATAGGAAAAGAACTTTCTATTTTCACAAAAACACATTATCTTGCTTTATTTTATCCCGTAGGATACCTCACCTTAGGTCCTTAATGTGATTGATTATTATAAACGTCCTCCTGTCTTCTTCAATGTTGCCCCACCTAATTAATGTTTCACTGGTACCTATTATGTAAAAACGAAACTGAATTTCAATTCACCCATATTGATTCAATGGGATTTCACTGATCCTCATTCACCTCCTAAGTTCACTCACCCCAAAAAAGCTTCTCGCGTTGCTCCACCATTCATATTCACGGTTTTATAAACGACGTACCTCTATCTGTGAATAAAAAGCTATTGTAAATGAGCTGTATGCTGCCTATATCTCCTCCCTTTATTCCCCACCACGGTATACTCCATCACCTCTCATCAGCGATAAAATATCCTTGGTAATTCTCCTCAATTAATGTTCATACTTCTTTAATCCACAGTATTAGTTCCAAATCACCTATAAGGCGCAAGGAGACAACCCTTTAAGGTACAGACCAGCCATATGCTGTGTTGATTAATTACTACACTCTTAAGTTACTCACCTCCATATGTCCAATTTCATAGAACTATGGTCCAAACACATCCAATCTCTGATTCAAAGTCCCTATTATTTGTCAATAGCGTCCCATCTGTATTTAAAATATGAATAAAATAGCCAATTTTACTATGCTTATCACTTGCCCCAATATCCGGCAATCGACAATCCAATGTCTTTAGAAAGCTCTCCACCTCTCACCTTCTGAAAGCTCTATTCGCCGTGCATCCTCTTCCCTCGACAGCCTGGCACGATAAATCCCGCTGTGAATACTAGCCTGTGACATCATCTTTTTTTAAACCTCTATTAACTAATCATAATCCTGCAATGCAGGCCCTTGTTTGCGCTAATTATTCATCTTGGTGCTCATTCCGTCCGCTAAACAGTGCATCCGGTTCTGGAAATACATGGTGATTTGTCCAGGCCTAACGCATCGTCCAATCACCTTGCATTCTTTCAAGCTTCAAACCGGTTTACTCTCCGGTCCGCTCCCCCTTCTGTTTACATGGACCGTCTCTTGCCCTATCAATCCTACTATTGCTCGACATTTCTGCCTTATCCAATCACCTTGCCATATAACTCAGCCTGCCTCCTTGTGTCTTAACCGGACCCGTACGTTTTACGCTCCATTCCCAATACCACTGAAAAAATATCATCACATGCCATATTAACCCCATACCAATCACGCCTGTATCCCGGTCCTGGTTATAGTGATTATTGTTCACACCGCTTCTTCTTTTTCTACAATGCCTGAAAAATGTCAACCATCAATTTCAATCCCTTGTAAATAGAGTCTAGAAAAACAACACTGGTTGCCTCTATTACCTCCAGTATTAATTGCCGTCCCAACGGAGGTGTATACAATACTTTAACGTTTGCGTCAACAACAAATCCATACCAACCTTCGAATCATCGTACAGTCCAAATCTCTGTCTCAACTGCTATTCACATGTGTGTGCCTGATTAACTTCAAAACAACGTATATAATACTAGCATAATGCTTCATATTACCTAATTTTACGTCGTCACATCCATACCTTTCCCTTGTAGCTGTGCTTCCCAGCTAATAAACAATCCATTAAGTTAGTACTTCCTTCCTCATTCATACCAGCATTTCCTAAGAATACCTCAACGCCCTGTACCATCCTGAGGGTAAATCCAAGTTATTTATTTACATCAATCAATGAGTGCCATTAGCACTCCCTTACTACAGTGCATTATGGTAGAGGTCACTTATACCATTTAATCCGTAAATATACATTTTAAACAGTTTGTGTATTCAGATTTCCACCAATCAATAAGTACCAATATCACCTCGCTACTGTGCATTTTACTGAAGGTGACTTACACTATTAGTGCCGTAAATGTGAATTTCCAAACAATTTATCATTCCATTCATTTATTTCTAGTCATTCACTCCACCATGCGCAATAGAATAACCCGGGTTCAGACTTGCAGAAAAAAATATATTTCCCATTATAATCTCTTAACAACCAAATGTTACTCCAAAAATAGTGCAGTTCAGAATCCCTATTCAATCCCAAAGTGACTGCTCTACAACGACTGATCCACCTTGCTTCCTGTTTTCTAATCGAGTTCCCAGTCACCTCCTCTAGTCCTAGGACTATAATTTGTATTCCATGAAACTTAGACTCCTTTAGTGTACTATGATGTTCCATTTTGTGCTGGTATTTAAAAACACATTATAAAAGCAAGCAGTACAAGATATGTGACAATTTCAAAGCAGCATTTCTGTTTGATGGCAAGAATGTCAAAATTGGCCATTTTGTGCAAGAAGGAAAGTGTTGAGTGCAAAAGGCAATAACAGAATGTCCCACGGTTTATTGCAGATGCCGATACCTAGCTTTCAGCAAAGTCCATTTGTACAATGGCAATATAAGAAGGAACTTGAGATTGCTTCAACAGCTCTTTCTGAGCTATCTTTGTAAGTGCGTTGTTAGACTCTGCAAGGTGATCTGGTTTTACCCCCTAAAGCCCTTCTCATGTTCTTTGTCTATTTCATATTGCTGAGCTGTGTGCAGTGTGGTTAAAATATTGTTAATAAACTTCCCACCCCTAGCTATAACTTGAGTGGAATTGTTCCTGAAGCACAAATCAGATGCTTTCCTGCAATGCCTCAGTAAATTGTCCCGAAAGACTGGGAACAATAATTGACAACAGTCGTTAGCAAGGTGAGGACAACAGCACAGCAGATGTAGCCAGAACTCATGTGGATAATTACAAAGCCTACACATTAGCTGTCCATTCCTCTGAGCCCAAAGTGGATTGAAGTCGTAAATTGGAAGGGCTAACAGCCTCATATAAATAATTTTGTTGCAGGTGTGTGGTTGAAGGGAGTAATTAAACTATGGTTGGGGTTTCCCCTATTTATACAAGGCATCCAGAGCTGTGAAGAGTGTTTTTTAGGAAGCTGAGCAAGGTCTCTCTCAAATGACACTAGGGTAATTTGGCTTTTTATTGTTTTTGACAGAGGAATGGTTGAGTTAGAGAGGTTTGTAGTTTCAATCTTCAGTGTGGAGATGGCCAAATGCAGCTATCTGTACCTGGGGGAGAGTTCGTCCGTGAATATAGATTGAAGTTGTTCTTTCAGGGATTAAGCTGAGGCGCACAGAGTATAGATGTAAAATGTCATTAAGTCACCTAAGCAGTGAAGGTCTGCACTTGCCAGGCCCAGCTCGAGCCTCAACCTTGGCCCTCCTTGCATGCTGGGGAGAGGAAAGTATTTTCATATAGGCCATTGTTTGATAATTTGCAAGGAATGGATCCATTTTGCCTGGAAAAGCCAGGTGGTCATAAAATAATGCTGGGAGCAGTTTGGCACATAAGACCCTCAAGAATGGCTCGGCGGTGGGGCTATTCAAGTGCCGATTCAGGTGCCTCAGGCTATGGATAACCCCAGCTTCCTTGGGCTGAAGATGTTTGATGGGCCACTTGGTTTGCCCTTTCATTGAACCAGACTCCCAGATAGTTGTAGCTGGTGCAGGTGGCTATTTGTGATCCACCTATTCTCCTAGACAAACAATTTCAAGTGTGTTTTTTTTTTTTTAATAAACTTTGTGTCACTGGTGGCACTGAATGCTGTGAAGTTGTCTCCCCCCCCCCCCACTGAAATATTTGACTGTATACCCAAAACACTGTTCTATTGGTCGATTCTGCACAATTAATGGGCCGTGCAGTGGCTTATCACCTTCACTGATCGCTTCTCTATTCTGTTTTTCAGTTCAAGTATGTTGTGTGTTAAATTTATTCTCTGGACTGCTGCTAACATATTTCTTTTTACTTGGCAAATCACGAATGACTGGTCTCCTCTGAAACCATGAGAATGTGCGTGTTACAGCCTAGATCACAAGATTAATTTGTAAGTAAAATAAATAAGACCTTTATAAGACAGACTGGAGTGAGCTTTTGAAGGCTTCCCCAATATGCAAAATGTCTTTATTCCTTTTTTTCTGAAGGATCTATTGTTTTTGCCAGTATACTGTTTGCTTTGGTACCCGTACCTTAGTCGACATGTCTGTTTATTCTTCAAACTTGAGTAGGTCAGTGATTTTAGTAAGTATTGGCCTGTGTTCCCTAGGAAAAGGTTTCCAATAAAGGCAGCATGCCATTCTGTGCTTCAACTTAAAGGACTATAGTCACACAAAATTGCCCCCTCTCCAATTATTTTTAAATAGAGGACCAAATACACTCTTATTTAAATCCGGTCCGGTATATTTATTTATACCGGGCCGGATTTAAATAAGAGTGTATTTGGTCCTCTATTTAAAAATAATTGGAGAGGGGGCAATTTTGTGTGACTATAGTTATAATAGGGCCCAGCCCTCCTTCAGCCCCACCAAGGGTCTACCTCCTTTCTGTATTCAACTTAAAGGACTGCAGAGAACCAGCCATTTTCACTTTGATTCCGGACCTCAAAGTGAGTCAGCCGTTGCAGTTTCCAAGGTTCTTAATCCCAGTCAGGAGCTTGCATAAATAAGGAACCTTGGTCCTCCATTGTGGCAAGTCTCCTGTTTGTTGCCCATATCCTACCTTTGAAGGATACAGAGTCTGCATGTTTGGACTTGACTTCAGTACCTCACCAATTGAGAATTTGATAGCTGGTAGCTCCCTCATGGATGATTCAAGTTTCACCTCAGTATAGCTGACCTACCCTACCCCTGCAAATAGGAGTCGACATGGTACCTTCGGCTTGATCATGAGCAAACTTCTGTGTGAAAGTGAGTGGATCCTGGTCAATAGATATTTATAAGAGCACAGAGGCCAAACACAGCGATGATGTAATAGTCACCTAAGCCGTCTTCTACAGAACTAAAGGGCACACAATGGAACTAATTGCCAACAATTATGTAATAGTCAACTAAACTGTTGTCTACAGAATTAAAGGGGACATAAAGGAACTAATGCCATAAAATCTCTTGGGGGTTATGAAACCACCCAGCCAGCCACCTGTCATATTTTCAGGTAAAGGTAGAAGGAACAGGTAAGCCCTACAAAACAAAGTGGGAGTTCATTATTGTGAGTATCCAGAATGCAGTATATAAGTTATAGTGGCTCAAACAGGGTGAAGTGTGGCCTACACAAAATCAATATTCAGAGGTCTGTTAGTTTAAGCACACTGGAGGACATCCAGCACCATGGGTCCCTGTGCAGGTTTTGTGCACATTCTAGTTTTAGATGTATATAGTACCTTTAACTGTTCTTTTTAGCAACTGGTAAAAAAAGGCCTTGCCTGTGTGAAGAAATTGCATTGGCAGAACATTGACTTTTTTTTTTTTTTTTTTTTGAAAACCTTTATTCCGTAAATGAAAATACAGTTACAGACCTACAACCACAGAGGCTGGTCAGTTACACAAATCAGTATCAACAAAATAATACACAGCTCATCAGCCGACAACCCTTGGGTCCGGCAGCGAGATCTCATGATCCTGTAAAAGCATGTGGTAAAAGTAGGATAAGTGAAAGGTTTCACGTTTTATATTTTATAAATAAAAACCAACAAATAAAACACAAAGAAGGTCGAGGCATTACTGTGCAGTAAATTGGCTGTCCCTTACGGCAGTGGGAGACGGGCGGTGAATGTGCAACAATATGAAGGAGGAGAAATACTGGAGAGGGGAAGGGGGGCCCAGGGGCAAAAAAATACAACACAGTCAGCAAAAGCGAAGAATCGGAAACGCACAGTCAAGGGAGGTGAAGCGGATCGGGAGCGTTGGTGAATGGGGGGGGGTGCAAATCTCTCCACGGTACGAATTCCATTGACCCCAGACCCTACCCCATTTCTTAGGTCTGCCACGGGAGACATACACAGTTTTTTCCCTAAACATGGACCAGTCCATGTTTTCTTTCCATGCTAGGAGTGATGGTGGCCTCTGAGAACCCCACAGCTGGGCTGTGTCTCGCTTAGCAACCATATTACCTAGTGTAACCCATTGAGTTTGAGCAACAGTGCAGTCATTCGGCTCCCAAACATTCAATAAGCAGCGCCTGGCCTCAGGCAATAACACAACCCCCGTCACCTCACCCATAACCACATGCACTCGGTGCCAGAACACCGCCACTTCCGGACACTCCCACAGGATATGAAGAAATGTAGCCAGCATACCACACCCGCGCCTACACAACCCATCCACAGAGTAACCCATATGCACCAGTCGTGGGCCCGTGACATATACCCGGTGTAGTATCTTAAGTTGCACCCGCCTGAGACGTGCCGGAATCGCAACCTCTTTGGGGGAGGATATCGCCGCCTGCCAGTCTTCATCATCCAATTCTAGCCCGTCGCTGGTCCAAGCACTCCGTAATTGTACAAGAAGGTCCGAGCGATCGTTTATCAGTTTCTTGTAAATAAGAGATATGGCGCTGTCTGAGACGTACCCGTCTAGCACTCTATCCTCAAGAGGAGAGGACTCTGGGATCGTAGTACCAGCCGGGAAAACCGAGTTGAGCGCATGACTGATTTGGAGGTAACGATAATGTTCCCTGTCACTCAATTTATACTCCCGCTGGAGTTCCTCGTAGGTTTTGACTCTGCCCTTAGCCCAAAGGTCGCCTACCTTGCTAATGCCAATGAGGTCCCATCTGTCGAAACCCTTCGACGTCCACAGGCCACCCAGTGCCTCTGCGGCGTATAAAGGGGTCGATTTAGTCAATTTATCCGTCCATCCCGTGGCAGCGGTGGCACTTCCCCATATTCGCACCGCGACCGCCGTAGGGCCCGTCAGGTGCTTCCGGTCAGCTCTAGAATAGAGCGCTCTATTGTAGTCGCCCCCGGGCAGTTGCCATCTGTCCATCTCGAATGCGGGGTTCGGGACAGGGCCGTACATGGCGTGGTTTACAGCACTCAACTGGGATGCCCAGTAGTAGCGCTTGATGTCAGGTAACGCGATACCCCCGTCGTACCAGGGCAAAGTCAATTTTGCCAATGCGATAACGCGGTCGTCCGCCCCACATCAGCTTCCTCTGCAGGCCCTCGATCCCACGAAAATAGTTAGCAGGTACCAAATCAAGTGCATTTTGAATGGCATACAAGAAGCGGGGGAGAGACATCATTTTGAACAGGGCCGCCCTTCCCAAAGGGGTGAGTGGCAAGCCACACCACGCCGCAACGTCCGACCGAAGCCGGGAGAGCGAAGGCAACAAATTCCGCTCATAGCGAGCTTTGGGATCCAGTGAAATGTAGATCCCTAAATACTTAAAGCCGACTCTAGAAACCGGTATCGGGCAAACGCGGGGAAGAGAGGGCACATCGCCCGTGAGTGGATAGATACAGGACTTGGCCCAGTTAATGACCAAACCGGAGTTCTTCCCAAAGGAACTTAACACATCAAACAGGACACCCAATGACTTACGGGGAGAGGTAAGATACATCAATATGTCATCGGCATATAGCGATATTCGGTCCTCGAAGTCGGGTGACCATCAAATGCCCTTAAGCGAAGGTTCCCAACGGAGCCACGCGGCCAGGGGATCTAGGGCAAGCGCGAAGAGGAGTGGCGACAAGGGGCATCCCTGTCTCGTACCGCGTCCCAGGGTGAAGGGTTCCGAAGCCCTGCCATTAACCACCACCTGCGCCAGTGGCCGCTCATACAAAAGCTTGATCCACCCAATAAATTTAGGGCCGAAACCAAACTTAGCAAGGGCTGCCCATAAGTACGGCCACTCCACCGTATCGAAGGCCATCGAGGCATCAAGTGAAACCAAGATGGCCGGTTCCTTAAGAGACCCCGCCCTTGCCAAGTTTCCATGGAGGCGACGAAGATTGAGCGCGGTATTACGATGGGGAATGAAGCCAGATTGGTCCGGATGGATCAAGTCAGCAATCACCGTTATCAGCCGATTTGCCAAAAGTTTTGCGAGAATTTTAGGTTCAACATTTAAAAGCGAAATCGGCCGATACGATGAGCAATGATCACGGGGCTTGCCATCTTTGTGAATGACCACGATGGATGCCAATCTCTGATCCCGAGGAAGAGATCCGAGATCTCGCGATGACAGGAACATCCGACGAAGATACAGCGCCATTTTGTCGGGGCATAGTTTGTATAATTCAACTGGTATGCCATTCGGGCCTGAGGCCTTCCCAGAGCGAAGTGAACGGATAGCGAGCGCTTCTTCATCGGTGGAAAATTCCGCCTCCAGAAGCTCCTTGTCCGAATCCGACAGGCTAGGCAAGGCGATATCCCGAAGCAATAAATGTGAGTCCTCTTCCGGCCTATCGGAGACCGGTGCATAAACCGCCTGAAAATGCTGGGCAAAGACCTGGACTATATCAATCGGGTCCACGACACGTGTACCGTCCATCCTTTCAACAACAGGCACCACCCGATTCAATCTATCCCTTTTGTCCAACCAGGCAATCAACTTTCCCGCCTTATCCCCAACATCATACAAACGCCCCTGTTGCTCACAGTGCATCGCCTTGGCCGCGTCAGTGACCAGCGCCTTGTAATCAGACTGTTTCAGGGCCAAAGAGTGCAGCACCTCGGGGGTGACTCCGGACTCCATCTGACTCTCCAGCTCAGTGATTTCATTCACTAGGTCCACCACCAGCGCATTCTTACGCTTCCTCTCGCTGGCAATGAGGGACAGGGTTTGGCCACGAATCACTGGTTTATATGCCTCCCACAATGTAACAGGGGAGGATACCGATCCCTCATTCTCAGCGAAATAGTAGTCCACACACTTAACCACCTCCGACCTGATCTTGGGATTACGAAGGTGCCAGGGGTTGATCGGAGCGATCCGGCCCTCGGCACCCAACTGTATGTCAACTGTAAGCCAAAGCGGAGAATGGTCAGAGATCCCCCTGGCCAAATGCCTGATTTCCCTCACAGAGACCATCTGCACCGCTGGTACAAGAATATAATCCAATCTCAAGAGACTCCTGTGTAGAAAGTATACTGGAGCTGTCCAGGGTGCAGTTGCCTCCAACAATCAACCAGACCAAACGTGTCCAGGAGACTCCTGAGCCAAAGCTGCGTCGCGGGCAGAATTCTGGGGGGGCTACGGTCTTCATCCCCACTGACTACAGAATTAAAATCGCCACCCACTACCAGTATGCCGTCAGGAAACCCCAGGATCACATTACCCAAATACGCAAATGTGGTGGTTTGCAGGCCAGGGGGGACATACACAGACAAAATGGAGATCGTCTTTCCCTCCCACCGACCCATGATAGCCGCATAGCGGCCCATGTCGTCCAACACTACGTCATTTATCTCCAGGGGGAGGGAAGTTCTATCCAAAACCCCCACCCCTCTCGATCCAGAGGTAAATCCAGAGTGAGCCACCAATCGGTAGCCCCGCCTGTTCAGCGCTTGGCACGTATTACCAACCGGATGCGTCTCCTGGAGTAAAATCTCATCTGGGGCACATCGTTTCAAATATTGCAAAACTATCCCCCGCTTTATCCTATCACCAAGACCGTTAACGTTCCAGCTCAGCACCCTAAGCTCCCCACCCCCATCCCGGCATGCACCCCTGCGGTAGACCAAAAAGCCACCCCAACTTGCAGTGTGCCTGTCGCCCCATTAAGCTAACCTACAAGAAGAGAGAGAAAGTCCCCAGAGGAGGAAGAAGAGGCCCGATTCCCCCCACCCCTGGGTATCCACACTGTAAAGCAGATCGATCACAAAGCCACTGCTATAAGTCCAAGGAAATCGGCTCGCCGATACAGACTCACTACTCCTGTAAAGCCAGGCCCCCTTCGGCACCTCTCGAACTCTCGCTGCTGGTGCGGTTTGACGACAATGTATCCAACCAGTCACTGGCCACCTCGGGGCGATCAAAGAAGAATGCCCGCTCCTCATATTCGATCATCAGGCGGGCCGGAAAAAGCATGGCATACTTCAGTCCCATATTCCTAAGCCGTCTCTTCACCCCGGTGAAACCCATGCGTTGTTTCTGCACCGCCTGCGTAAAGTCTGGATAGAAACTAATTGAGGCATTATCAAACTTAGTGGGACCTGTAGTACGTGAGGCTTGCAGGATAGCGTCCCGGTCCCGAAAATTAAAAATTCTGGCTATGATATGCCTTGGTGAGGCCCCCAGCTTGGGCTTTCCACCGGGGACTCTATGAGCGCGCTCCACCGTAAAAAAGTTGCTGAGGCCCTTAGGCATAAGATGTTTCAGGACCAGATCTTCCACCAGAAGGTCCGTAGACACATCCGCAGAGTTCTCTGGAACCCCCACGATGCGGACGTTATTGCGCCTGGCCCGGCTCTCGAAATCCTCCAGCCGGCGGGCAAACAAGTCGTTGGAGGTTCGGAGAGTGCGAACTTCAGCCTGGAGGTCCGAGACATCAGTAGTCAAGCTCGCAGTTTTGATATCCAGGGACTTGACCCGCTCATTCGTTTTGCCCAGGTCCGCCCTAATAAGATTGACCTCGATCGCCACTGTGTCGATCTTCGCAGCAAGGGTTTCATACTGTTTGCCCATAGTCGTTCGAACACTGGTGATGGCGCCCATGATGTCCTTCAATGTCGGCTCCTCCGTTGTAGGAGGACCTTCTCCGGTCCCCTCCAGACACTTGATCGCTCCGCCTGGGGACCCTTTTGGGCGAGTATAACGCTCTATGGTCTGGGTTTGAAGAACTCCACCACGATGCGTGCCCTTGGTGTTACGTTTCTCGGCATCCGCTTTGCCCGCCATGTTGAGCGATGTACTCCGACGGAACCGGTGGGATCTGGTCAAAATGGTCCCGCTCACCGTGGCCCGCAAGGGCGAGAGGGCTAAGATCCCAAGCAAACGTAGGACCTACAGCAAGAACAGGAAAGTTGTGTAGAGCGGCCTTAGAACGCCGTCAACAATGACCAAAAGCGAAACCGAAAGTACCACAGGGGCTGTGGGCGTGGCATACCAGCCGTTGTTGTACAATTGCCACCTGGGTACCTCGGGGACTCAAGTCCGAGGATGGTCTACGATATAGGCCGCAAATTTCAGGGTGCAGTAAGTCCGGTTCTCGGCGTCCAAATTGATTTTCGAAAAAAGTTCTTGGAATCAGCAGGGCATCAGCAATAAGTACCCGTTGTTCAAATCAGGATTTGTGGCAGGATAGATGCGGGAGGCGAAGAGGGTCTCGGGAGCCCTTTGCTCACGCGTCCATCTTGGAACCGCGCGAAGCTCCTCCCCAGAACATTGACTATTTATGTCATGCTGTGTCTGAGTTTCTAAACCTTTACCATCTCATAGAGTAAGGCTTTGCTTTACCCCTCAACTTCGCTACCTTCGCAGAGTCAGGTCCTCAAAAATATACATATATATATATATATATATATATATATATATATATATATATATATATATATATATATATATTTGTCTCTTGCATGGAAAGTAAAAATGTACACTGTTGTCCTAAAAGTAAAGTCAAAAGCTATCAAATGGTGGTTTGTCAATTCTATTCATGCCAGTAATGTCTCAGAGTCCTGTCTTTGCCCGGTCATCAAGCAGACCACAATGACAGGAGGGATCAGTACACACATCTACCACCAGTAATCTCAGTTCTATTTTCAGCAGCCATTACCCTTTATCTGCAGCACACATTCCAAGACTAGTTATCTTATTGATTTGAAGGAGATGCAGATGAAATCGGAGCTCACTGTGTTCAGGAACCCCACCCAAACAAAAAAAATGATTGGGCAGCTGGCAGAAGAAAGACTCTCACCTAGACCTGTGGGTGTTCAAAAGAATTGTCATAGAGCATAAAGAGTACCATTAATAGAATGTCCCTGTTATGTTTCTAAGTAAACATGGAACATTTGTGTCAATAGCCTTGTTGATAGTAAACATTTCTAAGGGACTATATTGGCACTTTGAAAGTGGTGGCAACGGTTACAGAGACTCTGCCGCTTCAGAATGCAATTTTTCTTTTCTGAATGTCGCAGTCAATCTAGGAAAACTTTGATGATACTTCTAGGAATTAAAGCTTCATGTATGCACCTGGTATCTTACGTAAACCTTTACTTGAGCCAACTTCAAGCATAGTTCATGGATCCACCTTCATCAGCAAGTTGTTACAGACTTTAGGTAAATGTGAGGATGTAGTGGTTGTGACATACAGAACTGCCTAGGCTTGTGTATTCCACTGTCTTTAGTAGCCAGGCCTTTGCACTGAGCCAGTCCCCAGATTGACCATAAGGAAACTATTCTTACATGATGTAGGGTATATACAGAGTATCTTACATGACGTGGGGCATATACAGAGTATTTAATAACCAAAAGGACCTTGGCCTCTAGGTGCAATCCTGTAGGTCATCCTCCACAATTAAAAGATCTGGCCAGATGGAACGAAATTGACCACTGTCTAATGACAATCACAGGCCTTGTTGGTATTGGATGATCAACAAGGTGCATATAGTCACTCAGCTGATCTCTAGGGATCACAGTGCACACGCAAACTCTACAGAAAATGTCTCCAACTGAATAATGTACTGCAATAATGCTTGGCCTCTTTGAATGAAAGACCGCTTGTAGAGCTTTGTTTGGGATAATAAAGCTGTTGATGCTGGCACTGTCCATATAATTTTTTTCTTTCTTACGAGTCTTTAATAAGTCTTATTTTTATTTTCTCTTTATTTGCCTTTCAGATCTATTGCCACACTTGTAGGGTTTCTACTCTGGTTACTCTAAAATACACAGTTTTCATCTTTGACATGTTTTTTTTATTTCTTTGAATGCTCGTGTTCTATATGTGAATTACTCTTTCCTTATTCCCTGTAGTGGGTTGTGCCTGTGTGGTGCATTACACCTTCTGATCTGTTGTGCATAGTGAATGGTGCTCGTGTTGGTCTCATAATGTGACTCTTAATACACTGCTGCTATGCACTAATGGCGGCCAGCTATATCTGTGCCTTACCTGCAGTGTTTGGACAGTGGATGCAGGCATCACTTTTGCTCCTGTGTGGCCCCACTCAGTCCCAGCAGTCACACAACCCTTCCTGGTCTCATTGAATGGTGCAGTGCCGTGTACTACCTCCACCTAACTTATCCCAGTTTTGCGCATAGTTCCTGAGATGCTGTGCTTTCCTCTTCCACGCACTCAGGCATTTTCACTGTTATTTCCCTGATGGGCCACTTTCTGTTTTCAGAACATGGCATATTTTCTTTTACTATTGTCTAGATTCCTTCAGCTAGCCACCAAGGTGACAGAGCAGAAGAGACAGAATTTTAAAACATGTATCATATTTTGTATTAAGAGGAGAACATTAATAAACCTCTCTGTGTACAATGGTTAACTTTAATTTTGAGCCTAAGCTTTGGCGCTCATGACACCTTTGAGGGTCTAGCAACCAGACGCTGTCTCTCATTAGGTCGAAGCCTGCTTTGCAGGGCATGCCCTGCTGCAGGCAGAGAGATATTGTGAGGAGGGGAATTCAGTACTGCCTGAAGCCACGCCCCTTTTTTCCATTGGCAGGCCTCTGGAAACGGAGGCCTGCCATTGGAAAAAGCTCCTGTTTAGCAGATTTGTCTGCTCTGGATACCGCCTCTCGAGGACTCCATGACCTGCCTTACGGTAGCAGGACAATATTTCTTGAAATATTGCCTTGGCAACCATGGGGCAGGTCAGGGAGTTCTGGAGGGGCGGGATTCAGTATCCTGTTTCTGCCCCCGTTAGTGCCGTCATTCCTGCGTGTTCCTCGGGTGGAGGAGGTAGGGAAGAGGCGGTGCTGGTTTTTGGACGGCCTCAGTTGGGGGTTTATTATTTATAATTCCGTTATTTTGTCATTTTGCCTGGCGTGCACGAGGAAGAGGCGTCACCCCAGCTGCCGTGAGAGAGAGGGGGAGGGCTGTTGGCACCGGTGAGTAATAGACCTTGCTGCTGAGGAGAACGCTTTTTTTTCCAAAATACTCTGCCTGTCTCACATTTTCAGAGAATGAGTGGACCCCTCTGTAGGTCAACAGCTTCTGTTGATACCAGCTAAACGAGCAACAAATCGAATGTAACTTGTGCAAGACTGCACTAGTATCTGAAGAGGAACCGGAAGTCGATTTGTGAGAATGTTGAATTCGGTCTCATTATTGACACGTTGTGATAGTTACATTTTTTGGTGCAAGTAACTGTACCTACGATGTCTGCTTTATTAGAAGTCGTGCCCAGGTCCACAAAGGCAGAGTCCCCCTCATACACTAACACTATGACCAAAAGCGAAGAAAAACAGAAAATAAATCTGGCCGTGGCGTAACGCAAAAGGATACCCCGCCCCCATCCCCATTAACCCCCACCCCAAAGAATGTGGCCGAGGCCCATGAGTCTACCACATCTCACATGGGCTCCCCTGAAGGTTGGGGGCCCCTACGCCGCACTGACTACAGGCGCCTGTGATAAGCTGCTTATGCCACTAGAAACTGGGCCCACAGAAACCTGATGTTACTGGCATCTGGCTCGAGAATGTCTCCAAATGGGAAATGAGTGGACACAATTGAAAAGACAGATGTGAGACAGCTACAGAGTTCTGACTGACTGCGCGTTCCTCGCAGCGGGGAAGGGGTGTCAGGCATCCCGTTCCTCTATTATTCCATTATGTGGGCCAGAAAAGTTAATGTTTATGTTTTGAGGAGCACTGTGTTTTATTTACGGCAGAAACACCCTCTCCCCTAGTTGTTTAATATGAAAATATTTTTCTGAAGCAGGCAATGAGCTGAGAACGTTACATTTCTATACGGCTGGCAAACTGGCTACATTTTTTTATTTTGAGAGGGAGAGTACCTGCACCTTTCAAGACAACACGTAATAATTTTCATTGGAGCGTACCAGCACTTCTCAGAAGCAAGCAGGTAATCTGGTGCAGAGTACCTGCACTTCTATTTTTCCATTTCAAGCACAGCTTGTTCTACAAGGACTGTGAACTTCAGTCAATGAAAAATGACCACTTTTTAACCGTTTTGTACAACAGAGATCTGACAGAGAGAGGGACGCCATAGAAGCAGCGGCCCAGGAGCACACAAGAAGGCAGCAATGCATACATGACTAACTCATGGTTGTGAATCACTTCATCTCACCCATCGCACAGCCTCGCAATGTAGGCAGCGCACTCATACATATGGCGATTGGAAAGTGCCCTTTCATAGGATTCCAAAGTTCCAATCAAAGACCTAGGTTTTAATAAAATAGCTCAGTGGGTTGAACTACCTTCAGCTTCCTCCCTAGCACTCCCACTCAGCCTATTGTCCTTCTGATGTCAGCATGGCAGCCACATTTCCCAGGTCAATGAGTGACTAGTGACACCAGGCCCTTTCTGGTTGAGACGGACGACCAGACTACCACCACCACACTTACCACCACCACCCTACCCACCACTACCACCATCATCACCCTACCCACCACCACCACCTTACCCACCACCACCCTACCCATCACTGCTATGCACTACCACCCTACCAACCACCACCCTACCCAACACTGCCCTACCCACCACAACCCTACCCACCATCGCCACCACAACCCTACCCATCACTACCACCACCCTACCCACCACCACACCCACCCCTACCACACCCACTACCACCACCCTACCCACCCCTACCACCACCACACCCACACCCCCTACCCACCACCGCTATGCATGACCACCACCCTACCCACCACCTCCCCTGCCCACCAACTCCACCCTGCCCACCACCCCTACCCACCGCAACCCTACCCACTGCCACCCTACCCACCACCCTGCCCACCAACCCTATCCACCGCCACCCTACCCACCGCCACCCTACTCACCACCACCCTACCCACCACCACCCCCACCCTACCCACAACCACCCCCACTCCTACCCGCCACCCTACCCACCACCACCACCACCATCACCCTACCCACCATCACTCTACCCACCACCACACCCACTGCCATCAGTAGGTGGTGGAGAAGGAGTAGTAGTAGTAGGTGGTGGTGTAGGAGTAGTAGTAGTAGGTGGTGGAGTAGGAGTAGTAGGTGGAGTAGGAGTAGGTGGTGGAGTAGGAGTAGTAGGTGGAGTAGGAGTAGTAGTAGTAGTAGGTGGTAGAGTAGGAGTAGTAGGTGGTGGAGTAGTCGTAGTATGTGGTGGAGTAGTAGTGGTAGGTGGTGGAGTAGGAGTAGTAGGTGGTGGAGTAGGAGTAGTAGGAGGAGTAGTTGGTGGAGTAGTAGTAGTAGGTGATGGAGTAGGAGTAGTAGTAGTAGACGGTGGAGTAGTAGTAATACTAGTAGGAGTAGTAGTAGAAATAGTAGGTGGTGGAGTAGTAGTAGGTGGTGTAGTAGGAGGAGTGGGAGTAGTGGGTGGTGGAGTAGTAGGTGGTGGAATATGAGTAGTAGGTGTAGGAGTAGTAGTAATAGGAGTAGTAGTAGTAGGTGGTGGAGTAATAGTAGTAGGTGGTGGAGTAGTAGTAGTAGTAGGTGGTGGAGTAGGAGTAGTAGATGGAGTAGTAGGTGGTGGAGTAGGAGTAGTAATAGTAGTAGATGGTGGAGTAGGAGTAGTAGATGGTGGAGTAGGAGTAGTAGGTGGTGGAGTAGGAGTAGTAGGTGGTGAAGTAGGAGTAGTAGGTGGTGAAGTAGGAGTAGTAGGTGGTGAAGTAGGAGTAGTAGGTGGTGGAGTAGTAGGTGGCGGAGGAGTAGGTGGTGTAGGAGTAGGTGGTGGCGTAGTAGGCGGAGTAGGTGAAGTAGTAATAGGTGGTGGAGTAGGAGTAGGTGGTTTAGTAGTAGTAGGTGGTGGAGTAGTAGGTGGTGGAGTAGTAAGTGGTGGAGGAGTAGTAGGTGATGGAGTAGGCATAGTAGAAGTAGGAGTAGTAGTAGGTGGTGAATTAGTAGGAATAGTAGTAGGTGGTGGATTAGGAGGAGTAGGTGGTGGAGTAGGAGTAGTAATAGTAGTAGATGGTGGAGTAGGAGTAGTAGGTGGTGGAGTAGGAGTAGTAGGTGGTGGAGTAGGAGTAGTTGGTGGCGGAGTAGGAGTAGTCGTAGGTGGTGGAGTAGGAGTAGTAGTAGGTGGTGGAGTAGTAGGTGGTGTAGGAGTAGGTGGTGGCGTAGGCGGAGTAGGTGAAGTAGTAGTAGGTGGTGAAGTAGTAGTAGGTGGTGGAGTAGTAGTAGGTGGTGGAGTAGGAGTAGGTGGTGGAGTAGTAATAGGTGGTGGTGGAGTAGTAGGTGGTGGAGTAGTAAGTGGTGGAGTAGGAGTTGGTGAGTAGGAGTAGTAGGTGATGGAGTAGGCATAGTAGAAGTAGGAGTAGTAGTAGGTGGTGAATTAGTAGGAGTAATAGTAGGTGGTGGAGTAGGAGGAGTAGGTGGTGGAGTATGAGGAGTAGGTGGAGAAGTAGGTGGTGGAGTAGGAGTAGAAGGTGGAGTAGGAGTAGTAGGTGGTGGTGTAGGAGTAGTAGGTGGTGGAGTAGGAGTAGTAGGCGGAGTAGGTGGTGGAGTAGGAGTAGTAGGTGGTAGAGTAGGAGTAGTAGTAGGTGGTAGAGTAGGAGTAGAAGTAGTAGGTGGTAGAGTAGTAGTGGTAGGTCGTGGAGTAGGAGTAGTAGGTGGGCGAGTAGGTGGTGTAGTAGTAGTAGGTGGTGGAGTAGTAGTAGTAGGTGATGGAGTAGTAGTAGTAGGCTGTCGAGTAGGAGTAGTACTAGTAGGAGTAGTAATAGTAGGTGGTGGAGTAGTAGTAGGTGGTGTAGTAGGACTAGTGGGAGTAGTGGGTGGTGAAGTAGGAGTAGTAGGTGGTGGAATATGAGTAGTAGGTGTAGGAGTAGTAGTAATAGGAGTAGTAGTAGTAGGTGGTGTAGTAGTAGTAGGTGGTGGAGTAGTAGGTGGGCGAGTAGGAGGAGTAGGTGGTGTAGTAGTAGTAGGTGGTGGAGTAGTAGTAGTAGGTGATGGAGTAGTAGTAGTAGGCTGTCGAGTAGGAGTAGTACTAGTAGGAGTAGTAGGAGTAGTAATAGTAGGTGGTGGAGTAGTAGTAGGTGGTGTAGTAGGAGGAGTGGGAGTAGAGGGTGGTGAAGTAGGAGTAGTAGGTGGTGGAATATGAGTAGTAGGAGTAGTAGTAATAGGAGTAGTAGTAGTAGGTGGTGGAATCGTAGTAGTAGGTGGTGGAGTAGTAGTGGTAGGTCCTGGAGTAGGAGTAGTAGGTGGGCGAGTAGGAGGAGTAGGTGGTGAGTAGTAGTAGGAGTAGTAGGTGGTGGAGTATGAGTAGTAATAGTAGTAGATGATGGAGTAGGAGTAGTAGGTGGTGGAGTAGGAGTAGTAGTAGGTGGTGGAGTAGGAGTAGTAGGTGGTGGAGTAGGAGTAGTAGTAGGTTTGCGGAGTAGGAGGAGTAGTAGGTGGTGGAGTATGAGTAGTAGTAGGTGGTGGAGTAGTAGTAGGTGGTGGAGTAGGAGTAGTAGTAGGTGGTGGAGAAGTAGGTGGTGTAGGAGTAGGTGGTGGCGTAGTAGTAGGCAGAGTAGGTGAAGTAGTAGTAGGTGGTGGAGTAGTAGGTGGAGTAGGAGTAGGTGGTTTAGTAGTAGTAGGTGGTGGAGTAGTAATAGGTGGTGGAGTAGTAGGTGGTGGAGTAGTAAGTGGTGGAGTAGGAGTAGGTGAGTAGGAGTAGTAGGTGATGGAGTAGGCATAGGAGTAAAAGTAGGTGGTGGAGAAGTAGGTGGTGTAGTAGGAGTAGTAGGTGGAGTAGTAGGTGGTGGTGTAGTAGGAGTAGTAGGTGGTGGAGTAGGAGTAGTAGGTGGAGTAGGAGTAGTAGGTGGTGGAGCAGGAGTAGTAAGTGGAGTAGGAGTGGTAGGTGGTGGAGTAGGAGTAGTAGGTGGTGGAGTAGTCGTAGTATGTGGTGGAGTAGTAGTAGTAGGTGGTGGAGTACTAGTAGGAGGTGGTGTAGGAGGTGGTGTAGTAGGTGGTAGAGTAGGAGTAGTAGGTGGTGGAGTAGGAGGAATATGTGGTGAAGTAGTAGGAGTAGTTGGTGGAGTAGGAGTAGTTGGTGGAGTAGGAGTAGTTGGTGGAGTAGGAGTAGGTGGTGGGGTAGGAGTAGTAGGTGGTGGGGTAGGAGTAGTAGGTGGTGGGGTAGGAGTAGTAGGTGGTGGGGTAGGAGTAGTAGGTGGTGGGGAAGGAGTAGTAGGTGGTGGGGTAGGAGTAGTAGGTGGTGGAGTAGGAGTAGTAGGTGGTGGAGTAGGAGGTGGTGGAGTAGGAGTAGTAATAGTAGGTGGTGGAGTAGGAGTAGTAATAGTAGGTGGTGGAGTAGTAGGAGTAGGAGTAGGTGAAGTAGGAGTAGGTGATGTAGTAGTAGTAGTAGTAGTAGGAGGAGGTGGTGGAGTAGTAGTAGGTGGTGGAGTAGTAGTAGGTGGTGGAGTAGGAGTAGTAGGTGGTGGAGTAGGAGTAGTAGGTGGTGGAGTAGGAGTAGTAGGTGGAGTAGTAGGAGTATGAGTAGTTGGTTAGTAGTAGGTGGTGGAGTAGTAGTAGGCGGTGGAGTAGGAGTAGCTGGTGGAGTTGTAGGAGTAGTAGGTGGTGGAGTAGGAGTAGTAGGTGGAGAAGTAGGAATATGAGTAGTAATAGTAGTAAGTGGTGGAGTACTAGGAGTAGGTGATAGAGTAGGCGTAGTACGAGTGGTAGTAGGAGGTGGAGTAGGAGTAGTAGGAGTGGGTGGTGGAGTAGGAGTAGTAGGTGGTGAAGTATGAGGAGTAGGTGGTGAAGTATGAGGAGTAGGTGGTAGTGAAGTAGGTGGTGGAGTAGGAGTAGTAGGTGGCGTAGCAGGTGGTGGAGTAGGAGTAGTAGGTGGTGGAGTAGGAGTAGTAGGTGGTGGTGGAGTAGTAGGAATAGTAGGTGGTGGAGTAGGAGTAGAAGGTGGTGGAGTAGGAGTAGTAATTAGCATTTCTTACAACGCCCTTGGACTATACCATTTCTTGCTGAAAGGCAATATTTTTCGCCATGTGTTCCCATACCTGGCGTGTCACGCAGTTTGGTGCTTACTTACCCTATATGTTAAACAAGCATTTGCAATGCAATAGGTCTTGCAGATACGCAAGTTTGAGCTATTGGTATTGTAAATGTATATGCTTTTTATTTATATATTTAAAACCAAACCCAAAATAAAAGCCATAGCCATTTACAATACTACCCTAATTCCCCTACCTTTTATCTGCATATCTTCCCCTTCATTCTAATCTAAATACTCCCTCAGTACAACACATCGTACTCACAAATATATACAATATATATTGCCCTCTACCAAACAGATATAGTTTACGGTTAGACACAATAAGTCTGTATATATCACATTAGGCCATTTAGTACTATCTTTTTACTTTTATTTAAAATTACAAATCATTTTCATTATGTTTTACAAAATAAAAACAACACACAAAAAACAATGTCATTTACAATATCAATAGCTCTAAATAATGTCACTGCGAGACCTATTGCATTTTTAATGCTTGTTTTTATTGAGAGACTGTGCATTGTTGTAGTACATACAGATGTGAACAAAATAAATGCTCATTATTTTCCCTCAGAGATCCAAAGCTGGGGTCTAGTTAAAGTATCTAGACGTAATTTAATATGGGCTATTTGTGTACGATTTTTACCTCAGTCACACTTGTTACACAGGTGGATGGTGAATGCTTGCTTAGACCTCTAAACCCACCATGCTGCAGTATGACTCCCTTATTGAACCTGATTATGGTACTGACTAAATTGATGGCACCTCTCTGTGGGCCAGTGCATAACTTATCTAAAGCACCTGACTTGAAGATGACTTTCTTTACTGAAATTGTTTGACAATGTGAAATAAGTAAGATGTTGAAGTAGCACCTCTCTCTGCCTTCTGATACACAAGCACATATTGGTCATGCTCTGTCGACCGAGGTTTGTCCCTAAATGGTCTACATTTTTCATGTCAGCCAGATGTAAATAGTTCTTTCTTCACTGACCCTAAAACCTCAGCAGTAAGAGTGCTGCACTCCTGTGACATCCTGCACTAAATTAACAGGACAAAGACCATAAAATTCCAACAGTTTTTGACTCCGGTGCAATACATAGCAAGCTGTTAGATATTCAGCAAATGTTATTCACTACACCATAGACAATCTTGTTGATTTCCATTGGCAATGTATCTCTTGCAAACGTGAGCAAAACAGCAGTTAAGTTTTTGGTTAAGCAAGCATTCCTGCTCTACTCAGGGCATTGATGGGTGTTAGTGCACAGCCATTATTTTACACTGACCAACTTAGGTAGATATGAGAAGAAAGGGAAATTAACACCAGTTACCCACTGGTAGCATGGATTCAGTAATTATCTTACCTCCTTGACAGTTAACAAATCTTGCCCTCCCCACTGAGCGCTCTCTCGCACAACACACCGTACTTTCCCTTTGTGTTTCATGCCTCAGCTTCATGTCACAGTTCCACTCACTCACTGATGTACAATGCGGGAAGAACAGATTAACCATTCTCTGAGCTAGTCCTAGCATTACGAAGGTGCTATTAGTATTTGTGTTAGTTTTTTTGTTTATTTATTAGTAACTTTAGCCATTTCTGCTTTTCTCAATTTAGTTGCTATAAAAAAAAGTGCATTCATTTGGTTTATTACCTAATTATTGTGCCATTTAACTAAGGTGAATGCGTTGCACAATCTGTCCTATGTTTTCCACCTTTGTTTTCTAGACATCAGGTAGCTTTCTCATCTAATGTTTATGCTTCTTTTGCAGTTATAATTTTTTGTAGAACATACCAAAAGCGATTTTAAAATGACTCTCCCACCTCATCACTCCAGATACTAACAACTCGCACTTCCCTCCTCATGCTTCAATATCTTTCCCAGAGAGATAGTTAACTGCAGTGAGAAACTCAAAAGCAGCTGAAGCAATGGTGAGAGGACCTTTTGTACTCCAAGTCATAGCAGAGCTTCCTCAGAGTTTCACTTGTTAGTGTTCCGGATGATGATTGTGGCCAGAGGTTGTTCCTGGTACGTAATGCCTAGTTATAATTCCTATAAAAGAAATTGATATTCAGGGTGTAAAAGCATTACTGTAAAAGCCATACATTATAACCACGTTTAGTTATTGAGTTGATCAAAATAATAGTACTGATACTGTCAAGAGCTTCATGTTACTAAAATGTCTTCCCTTCAAATGGCTCACAGTAATTTAGGAGATTACACAAATACACTGCTTGGACTGCAGTATTGTAAAGTCGCACAGAGCTAAGTATTTTTTTGACATTTGTATAATAACCGTTTTTCACTTGATCTATACAATATACATCTCCTGCTTATTTGCATATGCGTGTTATGTTTGGGTAAAGTGGGTGTGGTTTTGCGCATCACTATTTCTGTACATAGTGTGTTATGTCTTCAAGTGTGGTTTTGACTGAAGCCTTTCCCCATCAGGCATGTGCTTGACATGTTGTGCTATAGTTGGGGTTTTTTATGTGTTATCAGTTCGACTACGTTTTTCAATCTGTGTATAATGCAAAGGACTATTTCTTTGCAGGGGGGCATTAGTTAAGTTTCAGTGATTGAGACAATAGTAGACGATCAGGTTACCAGCAAGTATCTGTTGAAGTCTTTTTGCCTACATAACACTGCAAAGGATTCTTTTTTGTGTGAAATGGTTGCATGGACTATTGTGACACTTACTAATAAAAACAATGCATGGCGTGTTGTTGGATGCAATATTTTTGCATTTAGGCAGCCGTTAGGAAGAAGTTCATTAGTACCTTACAGTTCTGCTGGGTCGAATCTATCATAGATTGACATGCTTGAATTAATCTCAGTTGTTGGGTAGGGATCTCGCAGTGCAAATGGTAAATCAGCAGCCCCTTAAAGCACACATTTAATGTAGGATTTGAGGGAATCTGTGAGCTCTACTCCCCTGCACCACCATAACATATTCCTATGGATACTGCGATCTGCGATTTCCTCACTTTATCCAGACCTTTGCATAGCAGTTGCTCCGAATTGCTAGGAGGTGTGAACATCGGGCTCTGCAATGACATCAATCACATTGTCTTCGGAGGTGGCACACAAGGAGCTGTATATAAGCACCAACACCTTGTGTTGACATCACTTTCTTCACCCACTCTTCGACACAAATCCAGAGCTCTACTCCTAACGTTTGCAGTGTCTTACCATCTCCAAATTGTTTTTCTCCACATACTGTACTCGGCAAATCGTGTCCCCTGAAGACCACGGTGTTCAGACAATACCACAACTACAGGAAGCAGGCGGTTAGTCATGGATCCACACAGCTTGTGGTATCTGGGATCTTAGCAATACTTTGATTCTGTGACAAATGCTCTGTGAAGCACCCGAAGGCCATCAAGGAGCAAGCAGCAAATCTGAACATCACAGATAAAAAGGGTTCCTTACACTGGACTTGATCCAAGTCACTGCCAATGGGTAAGGTGAAGACAAGATCAAAAAACCAGTCTTGCCACAAATGCAGGAAGTGCAAGCAGGATTCTTCCTTGTCCCAAAACTGTTCCTCACTGTGCTCTCTTCATTCAGCTCTGAGCCAGTTTCGACACTGGCTTCAGCTCGCTTTGAGTTTATTGGGTTGCCATCAGCCCCACAGCAGATAGACGACTAGAGGGAAGCCATGCTGCAAATTTTCAGTGGCTCCCTCTAAAGAGCCTTCAGGCCCCCTGCAGCTGTTGGTGCCCCCAGCTAGACTACATCTGGGGATGCCTGTCATTGTGCCAGCATCCAGCTCCAACCGTGCATTAGAGGCTGCAGCAGTTCCAACTGCTCCACCCGTTACTCCCTAGGTGGCTACTCTTATCCAACCCAGACGCATGCTTCTGATTCAGATCCAAAGCCCTCCTGCATCAGGCCCATTTTAGGATCAGATTCTGCGCCAGCTAGGACTTCTGAAAGTTCCTGATGACAAGGATAACTACGAACCAGAAGTGTGGTGGGGTTGAAACACTTCTAGTTTACCGTCCAATCCTTCACCAAAGCACCTTCGTATTTACAAAGGTGATGGCAGGGGTTGAGGCCTGTCCTCGCAGGTGGGGTATACATGTATTCCCATAGCTCAACAATTGCCTACTGTAGATGTGTCTTTCACAGTGAGACACAGCCTACCTACAGACAACTGTTACCCTTCTTTCATCTCTAGAGTTTTTCATCAACAAGGTGAAACCCCACTTGCATCAAGTTAAACTCATTGAAGGAACCTCAAAAGAAGAAAAAACTTTCTAGAAGCAAATCCTATTTTTAAAGTGTAATAGTATTAGGATTTTGAATGTCTGGGAAGAAAGCCATCCATCTGCACATTAAACAGTAGTTTGTTGAGGTGATTGGCATTGTTGGCCTATTGTGTTTCATGGATTTAGCCACTCTGCTCTCATTTTGATGGACTACATGTCTTTTTTGTTATAAGGAATCTCCTGAGAATGTAGGAACGGTGTTTTCAACCTTGTCCAATATTGCCTGTCCTGATGAAGAGCCTTGCACACATTATAAAGCAAGAGTTGAAACATGGGTGCTATATTTACCCATATTGTTACTATATTCCCCAACACCAGTGCACAGTTTGTTTTTTCACTATTTTCTTCTGCTTACTAATCTACAAAATCAAACAGGCTTGGTTTGTTTCATCACGTGCCCTGTTTCTGCTGCTACTGGTATTCTGATTCCTAAGATACAATGGTGGTTTATTTATGTATTGGGCCTATTTCTGAGGCTTGTCACAAACACCAGTTTAAAGTTAAACAAGGGAATGTTGTTAATGTAGGATCCATTGTTCTTACATTGTGTACTCCATTCCCATATGGAAAATAGGGTTGCCCTAGCTTTGTTATTGTCAGAGATGCAGCATTTGTTTGCAGCCTCCTTGATGCTGGCTTCAATACTGTTTACTTTTAAAGTATTCCTTCTCCTGGTGAGTTTGGCTACGTGTTTCACTTCTCTTTGAAGCAAATGGCTATCTCTTAAGAAGGTAAATTTTGAGCCCTTGCCTATCATGAATGAGCATAGGTTCATTTTGGATTGATGCTTTTCAATGTAGATGCCTCACAACAGACTGGATACGCAAACGTTTCCATAACTCTCCAGCTCTGGCAGGGGGTGCAGGGTCCATCTCTGCACCAGAAATGATGCTACTGTGTAAAAGTGCTTGAGGGCAAATTTTTCGCACAACTAGAGTCTGCCTCAACACTGCGCGCACCGCCAAAACACTCTTCTTCATCGAATTTCTTCAAGGAGAAGAGGAGAAAACCTAAAGAGAAGAGAAAGGACATGGATGACTCACCTAGACTCAGTGTTGAGAGGTTAGTCTCCGCAGCTCACTCTGCCCCCTGCGAAATCATCCTCATAATCAGAACTGGTAAATAGCCCCATGCTCAAGAAGCTTTCTCCATGTCCTCTACTGGTTCTTCTGCCGCAGACACCCTATACAGCACCAGCTTATCCAAAATGTGTTACCTGGGGCTGATCCGGCTCTTTTCTCCTTCTATTATTGAAGATGTTGCTTACATCTGTTAACTCTGGAACCCCTTGGGTCTCAAGACTTTTTGGGGCTGCGTTTGCGTTCCTGACTGAGGATCCTCCCTAATACCATATATATCACCCACCCCTGTTTTTATTCCACTTGGAATACATTTGGTGCTGAACCGTGCCATTCCGTCTTCAAGCCCGCACTGCGAGACCTTCCATAGGTGGCAGTATTGACTCTGGACCCCCAGTGCCACCTACCGAGCAGCCACATTCAAAGGCTGTACTGTTCAGAAGTCCAGGAAAGACTTTGGAGGAGGAGGGGTTAAGGGAAGAGCAACCGCTCCTACAATGACAGGGAGGTTACTGAATGTTTCCGGATCCTGTCTGGTGCCTAGTGGGTTCAACATGAGCAATCTTCAGGTGGATAGAGAACCCACCAGAAAGATCTCCAAGTATTTTTTTTTTTATAGAAAAAGAGCAATCAGAAAAATACATGGTAGCAGAAGGGCCTATTAGGGTAAAGTTTGAGCTGCTGACTTTTGTGATCCGAAGGTTATTCTTTACATTTTTAGTTACTAATCTCACAGTTTACTTTGCTGAAATCTGTAATTTGGGTACAATTGAACTCTGTAGTGGTAGCATCTATGATTTTTATTGCTTTTTCAGTAGCAAAAGTACAGTTTGAAGTTCTCTATGAAGATCAGTTTTTATTAATATACCTCAAAACCTCCAATGAGAGAGCTTCTGCCCAACAGGTATGTTTGACCTCTTCTTGATGGAGTTCACCAGTTGTTGCATTATTTTCTGCACTTGGCAAAGTTAACATAAAAACACTTCCATCAGTGTCTATCTGGCAACAGTTTTTCGGTTC
Organism: Lissotriton vulgaris; assembly: GCF_964263255.1. Classification (NCBI taxonomy): domain Eukaryota; kingdom Metazoa; phylum Chordata; class Amphibia; order Caudata; family Salamandridae; genus Lissotriton; species Lissotriton vulgaris. The sequence goes on from NC_141689.1 coordinate 857,542,708, forward strand.
GCAAGGCAACTGAAGTCAGCCTCAATCTTCCCCTTGTCATATCCATAAGTAGGTTATTCAGAACATCTTCTCCAGTTTCTTCTAGTACTCCCACATTTGAACTCCGTGTAATGTTGTCAAGTCTCCTGGTACCCCTGTTATGACCCCCATCCTCAAGCGAGATTCAAAATTCCTGCCTCAGAAAGCTGCAAAACTATTTTCTAGACTTTATTTCAACAGGGCTTGTTAGCAAAACATCTTCTCAAGCAGGAAACATAACTCATGTTCTACTACGACCAAAGTGCTGAAAACAAGTCCACATCTAATTTCTAGTATACCAACAGATTTTCATTGGAACCAGCAGGAGGTACTATCTATTTTTATCAATCTGTTTACACCATCCTCATTTGTTTTAGTTGGATATCAAGAGGTGCCTAACAGATTACCTGACAGAACTAAGATATTCCGAAAATCAGATCAGCTGTTAGTTTTTATTGGACTCAGCAGCAAAGTTCAGGCTGTATCTAAATAAGTATTAAGGATGTTTGTAAAGGTAGGCACCAAACATTGCCACATCAAAGCAGGAAGGCTGCTCTGTGTGGTCGCTTGTCTTCATTGTACTGCTTTCTCAGGCTTATCCATGACAGACTTTCGCACAGTCACAAAAAACATGTCACATCTTTATATTGTATTAAAACCTATACATCCTACCCAGATCGAAGACCAGATTAGGGCAGGAGGTGCTTAGGAACAGCTTTGATGTAATTCACCTCTAAACCCCAAACCAACTAGTTGTCCGATGGCCTGTCAATTTTTGAAAGATTCAGTGCTCATGGTACTTCCTGAAAGTCCATTTTCTTGTGTTGATATTTTTCATGGATTCTTATACAACCAGCTTTTCTTCTCTGGTGTGAGACTCTAATTAGTCCTTTTCACATTTAGTATTAGAGTGCCCTATAGGGTGAGTACTGCTCACAGTCTCCTCACCTCCTTGGTTGCAAAGCTGTTCAAGCAATTAATTGAATAAGCTGAACAAAATACTGTGTTAAATGTGTGGCACTGTTGATTTGTTATTTCTACGAATGATTCCCAGCCTGATTCTGAATATTCAAAAATGTGAATCTATGAAAAATACCAACACTGAAAAGCTGGTGCAGGTAAGTAATTCTTTCTTAATCCTTCCCGTTCCCATTTGTGCTATGTTCATGTTTTTCCCCTACTTTTTTAGATGGTTTCTAGCTATGCTGGTTTCGACAGTGTGTAGCGTTGCCCTGTGGTGGATTGTTTATGACTCCCCTCTGCCCATCCTGCTCTTCTTTGGGGATGGTTTAAAAGAATAATAACCATAAGGACCCTGGTAAATTGCCACTGTAAGTGTCCCATTCCGTTTCTCTACAATGCTTTGCGTCCAGTGTTTCTCATTTTTTTGTTTTTTGCTGCATGGTAGTGTATCTGCTTTTTCTTGCACCTTGTTTATATGCCCACTGACTTCTTTTTGGAATTCCTCCTTTCTGTACTGGAGTGTCTTTTGTCTGCTGTGGTGTCTGCAAACCATTGCCTGTAGCAAGGTATGAAGGTCATGTACAAAGATGGTTTCTAGGTTCTTCATTAGTAAGATTTGCAGTTAAATGTGGGATTGAGCATCTTTATATGTTGCTGGAGGCTTTATTTTGGTTAAGCTGGAATGGAATTCCTTGTATTCCTTACTTGATTTTTTTCTTTGCTTGCATGAAAACACTTGTTACTATGGTATCCTTACAAGTATAGAACATTTTTGGTATTGTATGAAATGGCAGTTCCCTCGCTTTTCACAGTGCAAGACAACCCTGTATCCAGGCACGAGGGACACAGTGGTGCACTCACCATCAAACCTCTCAACGGGTAAATGCTAGAAAGAACAGATAAGCTATGAACACTATTGTGCTATTCTTTTTTTCAGGTTGATGAGTTTTCCATCTTAGCAGAAGTGTGTTTGTGCGCACAGGTAGTAATACTTTTCTGCAGTATCTACCTACTGCTACCTCCCAGATTAGTGGATTTTGGTGCACCCCACTGACACTATGTTCTATATCCACAAAAACAGAGTGCCCAACTCCACTCTTCTAGGGGTAATAGAGCTCTGGATTCGGTCCTAGCTGGGCACCAGTATTTTGGCCTCTTTTGGTTGGAGCTCTACTTACTCAAGTTGTCTTCCTGAGCAGACTGACCCACTTTCTTCCCAACTGGCAAGTACACAGTTAAGTGTGGTGTGGATTAAGTGAAGGGATTTCTCTGCAAATGGAGGTCCACAGAGGGGCGGTGCGTCCTGAGTCTGAGGATTTGAGTTGTCTCTGTCTGGTGTGCTACAATAGGGATTTGGGTCTCTGTACTCTATAATGTAGACCGTCACTTGGGGTCTCCCCTAATTCCCAACTGCACTGGCTGGTTACAGCCTTTTGTCTGTGTTAGCTTATTTGCGAAGTGGCCTGATTTGCTTACATTTCTTTTTACATGTTTTATCATCCATGTGACTATGTGCTTTGTCTCGCTCCTTTAGAGTTCTCAAATCTTTCCTGGGTTCTGAACTGTGTAATTCCTGTCCCCAGTTCATGTGTTTCTCTGCAAATGTGTACCCCCCTCTATTTTCTTAGGCCCAGTTTGTATTCTCCCATCCCATTCCAGTGTGCTTGCTTCGGTGAAGAATGAGGAGTCTGTCCATTTGGAGCCAGGCATAGTAAGCACGAAGATAGATTACTTCATGGAGTTCTTGTTAGTGATAATTAGTAAAACCTGTAGAAGAGAGCCAAGGTAGGTAGAAGTGTATTTATCCTTTGCATATCTAGAATATAGTTAGTAGTGCTCCCCTCCTATATCTCTGCAACCACATGAGTAGACAGAAAACCTGATCCAACAAGTTGTTGGTGTTGGAAAGCAAGGTGTGGAGCTGAGCTCAGAGTATCAGTGTTGCAGTGAACCAACTTGATAGTCCTGCAGCATGGGTCACACCAGGAGACCTGAACACTTTACAGGCTTTGGATAGGAACATAGGGGATTTCTTAATGGTGAAGGGTTTTGTAAGATTCTTCTGCTTATGATGAGCATTTGTTCAATTGTTTATTTTCTCAGAGATAATAGAAAGTCAGGACTCACCAAAAAAATAGACATTTTGAAATGTGTTGGAGCAGTAAACCTCTGAACCGCAGTGTAAGAGTAAAGACGAAGCTGTGAATACATAGTGTTAATATCCTTCCTTTCAGCCTGGCTATCACTTTTACCTACACGTGTGTGTCCGTAAACAGAGCATAATCATGCATAAGTGAATCAATATGCCAGTATTACTGTATGTAGTGTTATAGCTCACGTTCTGTACTCTGTCCTGCCATCTAGTGTTGAGTTTGGAATATTGCAGACCGTAACTCACTTTTACAGTATACCAGCCATCACCCCAGAGGTCTCCGAGACAACCTCCCCTTCGGGCAGTTTCTCCGGATCCGGAGGAACTGCTCCAACAAAGACAACTTCATAAAGGAATCGGATGATCTCATCAACCGCTTGATTGACCGTAGCTACCCGGGGAGACTAGTCAAAAGAGCTCGGAAACGAGCTTGGTTTAATCCCCGTGAGACTCAACTGCAACCCAATATACATGAGGACAGTACTAATCAGAGAATGATCTGTGTATCTACTTTCTCAACCTGCAGTAACGCTATTAAAAAAGTTGTCAACAAACATTGGAACCTAGTGTCTCAGGATATAGACCAACCAGCCCCTCCCATGCACTCTTTCAAAAAAGCAAAGAGTATTTGTGACCATGGAGTACGATCCTTTCTGGACATCCCGGACCAGCCCTCCATACAATCTATGTGGGACCTTCCACCGATTCTAGGCCACCATCGCTGTGGAAGCTGTAAAGCATGTGGGATGACCATGCAAACAAAGGACCTTGAATATAACCAACTCAGGGTAAAACTTAAGACATTTACGAACGGCAATACCGATAAAGTAATTTACTTGATCCTCTGTCCTTGCGACTTGGTATATACAGGCCAAACACAACAGAAAGTAAAGGCAAAAATATTACAACACTGCAGCAGGATTCGCTGCGAAGTCCCCGGCGCACCTCTTGTGGAGCATTGTAAGACCAGAGGGCATACACCTGAATTACTGCGCTGGCTTGTCCTTGAAAGGGCTACCCTGGGGCCCCGGGGTGGTGACATTCGGACCATACTCCGCGTTAGGGAGTCCAAATGGATGTCCCTTTTTGATTCGGTTGAGAATAGCCTTAATGAACTTGACAGTAGCCAGCCACAATTAGCCATGCTGTGATCCCTTTCTGACCTATTCTTTTTACTTTCTGGGTCACACAGACTTTTGTAGTCTATTTCCCATTTTTTGTATCTGTCATGCTTTTCTAAAATCTCTACATACACACCTATGCCCTCCTCCGATGAGAGGCTCTGGTGCTGCAGTCCTTTCATCTCAGACCTTAAAAACGACAGCAAATCAGGCTCAACCGCGGGCCTTATGTGTTGTTGTTTTTGTCCTCCTGTGTGAGAGTCGTGGGCTATCATGTATGGGTGTTCCAAAAAAAAAACTGACCATCCTGTGTAATCCTAATGTAAGATACGTTTGAAGGCCATTTCGCCCACTTGCAGTGTGAGGCGCTTACCTATGTTTTTTTGTAAACATAATGGATAGTTATAGGAGAGTGTAATATTTTTTTTAGTAGAACAAGATGGGAGTCCAAATGCACCCTACAACAATCGATTATCCTGTGTGTTCTGAGTGTACAAAATCAGTGAAGGCCATTTCGCTCTCTTGCACTGTGAGGCGCTGACCTGTGTTCTAGGAAACCTGTTTTAGTGGCTAGGTAATAGTAGACATATTTTATCGGCTGCCTGCACACATGAGCACTGCTAATTATATTTATTATTATTATTTTTTACATTGTTTTTTTTTTTTTTTCTCCATGCAAGCATGACCAGTAGTTAGGTTATAGCCCAGTATTTCTTTATTCATGCATTGAATCTGGGCCCCTGTGAGTGCAATCAACGTTTTTTTGTAGTCTCTCACCTTGAGGAGCCAGCACGCCAACCACCGTTCGTGTTTACTGGTTTCCATGGTAATCCATTTGACTCCAGCGACGTTACCTCCCCTTACGCGTGCACGCACCCCGCCCCCTTGCCGGCTCTCACATATCCAACTCTGCCGAGAAAGCTCTCGATGCGACAAGACTGAGACCGACTTGAACGCGGCCTCTTTGTTCCTGTGCACTGGTGAGTTAATTGACCTACACCGGGCTTCCGTTGTGAGGTGTTACGGCCATGTCCCCCGTGTATACATTCCCTTTTGTTCGTGTTGCACTTTGCAGAACGTGAGTCCCGGCCTTTTCCGGCGGCAACCCCATACTTTGCACAAGCCGTCTAGCCGATGCACGCCGTGAGTATTCAACCATTTGTTACTCACTCATGGGTTGACACTGGTTTTTCAAGATCACCATCGACTCTGGGGGTAGTATGCGCCGCTCTGGTTGACACACTGGTGGGCACACACTATCGCGGCCCCCTTTTGACCACACACCTCGGGCATATCATTTTGACGGGTTTTTTAATTGAGCATGTGACCCACACTCTCTTTGCCGCATTGTATAGAGCAGTAACGACAACTGAATGTAGTGCACCTCACCGTGTACCCAAGTCTTTTCACATGAAAGGTGCTCCTTCACCCTCACACACGTCTTTAGAAGGGTTTCTGGCATACTGAGTGTTGATTGTTATTCCCCTAGGCGCTGTTTTCCAGCCAACCAGGTTCTAGCGGCCTTTTTCATTGGAAGGTGTCTTGGATTTATACCTCCACACTAAGTGAGTTTGTACATCTTGTTTAGGGTTTGGTGCATTTCTGTGCATTTTTCTAAATTTCTTTGATTCATCTACCTTTCACAATACGTTCCTCAGATACTAGTTTAATTTCTCTGTCTCGCTCGGAGCTTTGAGCCCAACTGTACCATGAAGTTTTAGACCCGTGATGACAACCCAATCACAGTGAATATTGTTCCCATGTATTCGTTACACAGTGTATCGCTTTCATTATTGAAGTTATACTTACGCTCTGCCCCCTGCCCCCCACAGGTTCCTTGCCCCCTCCGTGTCTGTCCTGATGAAGACCCCAGCCTATGGTTTACAGCATTTCCTAGAATTCCAGGGGTCGAAACGTCTACGATCTTTTAGCGTGCCCAAAAACCAACCATATTGTTACACTGATCTAATGGTTATTTTTTGAGGCTATTGTACTAATTATTGTATGACATTTATGCACAGAGTGTGGCTGAAATTACGAGGCAACAGGCTTTTGAATCTGTTTAAAATTGGGTCCTATTGACCAGTATTATTTCACTATTTGTCCCCCAACCCACACAATTCCCTGCAACACCCCCTTCCCATTCCGGGGCACTGTGTTTTATTGGTCCTTTATGTATTTTTGAACCAACAGATGACTATATTAAATTGTGAATCATATATTGTGTCATGATTCTTTGTGATTGTTGAACATTGAATCTCAAATATTTCTTTCTAAAATTGTGTTTTCTAAAAATATCATCTTTCTTTCCTCCTTAGGTGGTTCCACACTGGGACCATCTGTTAATGTACCTAACGTAACCCAGGTCCCAGTGATCATTTGTGTATACCCCCTCTTTGTACCACATTAGCTATTTTTCTAGCCTAGTGTAGCCAAAAATATCATACAAAAAATACATACATATATCGGCGTTCCCAATCAATACTTTTGTCAATCAAATTGTATTCCCTCCCACCTCAGCAGACAGTATCAATCAACAGTCCAGCCCACTTCAAGTATTAGATGCTTTCTCTTTGAGTGACTACATTTTGCTCTTGCACATGTACTCGTATACCTAATAAATAGTTGCCCAAAAATAGAAATGTTATCCCTTGCACTTCCCTATGACTAATAGTTCCTATGTGTAGTAGGTTTACATGACTATAACCATAACTTTTAAGACATTTATTGCAAATTACAATGTTCATTCCTCACTATAAACCAGGTATGGTATATTTATTTGCCATACTGAAAATTAGCACGTCATTAAAGTAGCTAGTGTATGCAGATTTGTAGGTTGTAGTCACCCCCTCACCCCAGGCTTGTGATTGACATTTCAACCACTTGAGAGAGCCCTATAGTATCTACCTTATGCCTCCCCTATTGGAGGGTTGTACCAGCACTGTCCGTATTCAGAAAACTCTCCTCTCAACTAAAGACAAAGCTTACACCCACCAAATCGATAAGCCAAAATAAGCAATCTAAATGTATTTGTACTTACCAGTAAATAAAAGTTCCGATAAATAGTAGGATATGATCACAAACTTTATTAAAATAAATTATCAAGATATGTAGCAAAATCTGCAATTTGTACAAATAATGAATCCTGTGGAGAATATGCACAAACGATTAACATAGCAAAAGTGTGTATGCATATTTATATACTAACGCCACACGTCCTCAGCTTGGTGCCAGTAATTTGAAGCAATTGCTTCTGACTTGAGCTGAACCTGTATTAACAAGTGGAACTACAGCTTCCTGTTAATATTTCAATGCTTTTGCAGTTGACTTGTGAGACAACTAGTGGAACTGCAGCCTCATTTAAGAATTTCAATGTTTTTGCACCTAACTCTAAAGGAACACCTAGGAATGACTAGTGGAACTGTGGCTTCATTTAAGAATTTCAATGTTTTTGCATTTGACTAGAAAGCGACACTAACGATTTGTAGAACTTCAAGTGCTTTACCCTGTGTTGGTTTGCAGAAGGGTGTTGTCAGCGGCCCTATTATGAAGCATACCACTACATAGTGGGTGAGGGCAGTCTTAAAAAATCTAATGATTTTCCCCCAAATTTCCATATCTCTCACACTTTTTCTCTCTAGTAAGCACATCTAGTGTATTTATAGACAGAATGATTAGTCGCCCTGTTGCTGTTTTCTTTTACAGCATATTTCAGTCCTTCTCTTTTGGTGAGTTTATATGTATTTGTGAGGGAAGCCTCACTCCCTTGTCCCCCAGTTTGGTCGATATACAGAAAAAATACATATATAGAGGCTCCCAATCAACACTCTTTCACAATTGGTCGGTTTGACATGCCACTCCAGTTGTTCTCCCTCACACACCAGCAGAAGGTGTAATTCAACAGGCCAGCTCACTCCAGCCATTAGATACTTTCACTTTGAGTGACTGCAATTTTCCTTTGCACATGTACACATACACTTAAAAAAATTGTTCCCAAAAAATAGAAATTAAAGGCTGTGTTAAACGGGTAACGAGGGTTGTGGGGAGCTACCAGCGGGGAGAAGATGAATAACTGATTGAACCCTATATTTCATAAGTCTGCAATAAAAACTGTTTTAAAAAAAAAAAACAGTTTTGTTCCAGTGGATATTGAAGTCGCCTAGGAACAGATTTCTAGATTTGTAGAGTGATGCTTGAATAATGAGATCGGACATCTCCTCAGCAAAGGTGGAGAGGATTTCCGGGTGGATGGTAGATAATATGTATTATAGACAAAAATTGGTCCTAGACATTAATTCAACATATACTGTGTAAAGATATATTTCAATTATTTTCTTTGATCACCATCCGATTAAATCTGCTATGGTTGATGAAAAACAGAACACAACAGATATATTAGTCCGAAATATCAATTGGTACAAGAAAAACACTTAGAACAAAGCGAATATGTCTCACCAAAGTCCGAGAGACTTCCTTATTTAATATATGTTTGGAAAAATAACAGATATAAAATACAAATATTTACAACTGGGGTTCACTGTCAATTGGCGTGCACAGAAAAGAGTGAGAGTAAGTGCTCATGTGAATAAAGTGACCAAGAGGGTCTATGAAAGAGGTAAGATTATTAATGTGAAAACATGGGGGAGCCTGCCCTAAATCCTTAGGTCGCAAAAAATGTAACTCTTCCTTGCTGACACGTGATTGAATAGTCCTCCGTATTTTTTAATTAGCACAAAAGACAAGGGGGGGAAGGGGGGGCGAGAAAATGTAGGTGCAGGCTCAGGGGGAAAGGGGATTGTCGACGTTTCGATCCAAGACGAACATACAGGGTGATTGGTTTCCTCAGGGACGGGTCTTCATCAGGACTGGGGGGAGGGTGGGGGGCTCAATGCGCACGACGATAAAGTAACCCCAACATCAGTGGGCACCCTTCACTGGTGTGCCACTTGTGCAACTTTAATCTGCACCCAAAAGGTTTTTCCAATGTGCTGGATTAGCACCACGAGACGTCCCTTGTGATGAATCCAAACAGTAGATAAGGAATATAACTCAATTGATTACCAAAGACCGCGAATCGTCAGCCTGGCTTCGTTTCCACAACGCTGTAACTGACTCCGTTACGCCTGGATTGAAAGCGGAGGGTAGATAATATGTAGGCAGATAGGAGGGGAACCCTGAGTTGTAAGTTCGGCTCCGAGGTATTCGAAAGTGGATAGGTCCTGGTGAAGCACAGGAGAGGGTTTAAGTTTAAGTTCATCCTTATAAATTACAGCGAGGACACAGATGCGTTTTTCAGTTATTTAGCCAGTGATTTCAATTCAAATGCAGTTTTAATAGCAGATATCGCAGAGTCTGTCTTTTTCATTAAAATAATTTACAGCCAAATGATTTCAGTGAAATGTGCTATATTGGGGGCAAATGCACCATTCCACTGCCAACACCTTCCACAAATTGCTCCTATAAAGACAACTAGAAGGCAATGTTTCAGGGTATTGGTTGACCTTGTGGACATTTAAAGATCCTGGGACCCTCCACCCTGCTAAACCTTTGAAGAACTTTCTGAAATGTGGTTCTTTAAGAAGGCATATATTTCTACTTGCTTTAATTAAAAATTTCTTGTAAAGGTTTTGTAAATCAAACTGTTTCCTGTACACCTCTACTAAATGAAGCAGGTCCTGGTAGCTTCAGATACTTAAAAGACTGAGTCACCCATAGCATTTATTATCCTAAAACTCAAGTAAGATGTCTGTAGTTTGTGCAGTTGTGCTGTAGGTCGCAAAACAGTCTTGCGATGTTCAGTGCATAAGACTTGTACAGTTATCCAAGGTTATGATGCCTGCCATTGGGTCACAGGACTGTTCATAAGCCCATGCGGTGTTGTTTGGCGCCAGAGAAGAGAGAAAGCAGGGAGAAGACCGGAACAGTAGAGAGGAAGAAAAGAAGAAATCAGCCAGACAGACAAGGGAAAAAGAGGAAACTGAGATAAGGTGAGATTAATTGAAAATATTTGAGCAAGATTATTTTCAAATTAATTTAAAGGCTTAGTACAGTTAGAGACACATTGCTTTCAAATTGCACCTGTGGAACCATGCCATCTCCATGTGGTCATAGTTCTGTCGAGAGAACGCAAGGTATGGTAATATATATACAAGAACGTAACTGAAAACGAGATCCTCCATGGATTTTAAGATCTGCTTTGGTCAGTTTTGTTATATTGCTTGTGATACACGGCATTTTATGAGGTTAATGTCATGTTAGTTGCAAACAAAATGATAGAGAAAGGGAAAATACATCAAAACAAATAAGGGGGCCGGAGGAATGGCGGTTGTCACAGGATAATTTGAAATAGAACATTGTTTTTAGAAAGCCTGGGCTGTACAATTAGATGTAAAGTCACAAGCATAAAAGAAATATCCACCATACGAAAATCGTATGAAACTGACAATGTTACCTGTCTTTGCTGAAAACCTATGGGTACATTGTCACTTTTACTTTTCACCTCTTAAGCACTGCTGCTCTCCTACCTCATCCAAAACTTTCTGTACTTTCTTCACGTGTACTTTTCACAGGTCCTTGCTAGACTCTCCAATCCCCTGATCTTTGGTGACTAATATTTGAGAGAAGATTCACACCTTTAACTTCCAACACAGTTATGCACAATCTGGAACACTGGTTCGAACACAGCTGAGTGCTTTCTCTACAATAAAAAGATCACACAATGGGCATATTATTATCTAACATCCAGCAACAGCACAGTTTACCTGTTCCCATTCAAGGTGTGCCCACTTTAGTTCTCTTCACATCTGCCTCTCACGTATGCCTGTGCATCCACTCCCACAGCATTCATGACCATCCGGTTAAAAAGATGCCTCTTCCACTTTGCCGTTTGTGATTCTGCCTCATAGGCACACAAGACACCAATTAAAACAATGATCCCCCTTCAATCCTTTAAATAATAAAGGCACTAGTAAAAAACCGCTACAGATACTCTTCAGACACTCCCATCTCAGGGCTCACAAAAGTCCATAATGGATTAATCCTCCCTTGTTTGCAGTGCCCCTAATACAGTACACTCACGTTTCTGGTTCCTGAAGAAGTCCCCACTCCACAACTGCTTCAACTTCATGCTCTAACCCTAAATTCACCAATCTGTCTAAAGTTCCGTCCACCTTCTGCATTGCTAAAGTTACAAAGCTTTGACAAGACATCAACTACTGTCCAACTTTGCTGTCTTCCCGGACATTTAATCCATCCACCTCTACATCATGTTCCTCCCACCTGCAGGCCATCAGCCCAATATCAGACTGATCTCCAGTCACGCTGCCCTTGCAACAATTTTGTCTCTCCCATTGACTCTTTTCAGAGGCTTGTCCTGTTGGCACAAACGAGCCACTACAAACGTTTCTGGGTATAGTCTGGCGCCTATGAGCTTTACAAAACAAGAACTTGCTCTGAGAGTTGATTGGAGTGCCTGACTAATAAACAACCACTGGTAAAGACCTACAGTATTAGGACAGCAGTATTCACAATTAAGTTTTCATGTGAACAGGTTGCTACTGTCAAGGATCTTGCAAAATAATTCAGTTTCTGTGCTTTGAATGTTCCTTTATAAATTGGCACACCAGCTAAACTTACCTCATCTCAAGTAAAACTGACAATCCTATCCTCTATATTGCAGATGACGCAACCTAATTTCCTTACTGCATTGGTTTTGAAGCATTAACTAAGCCAGTTATTGATCACTTTGCGATCTGTTTCATAAGTATTCCTCCTATAGAACCTTTGCCAGGAGCAAGTGCTAAACATAATATGCAGTGTAGAAGAAAAATACACAAACGGGGCTGTGCAAAAAATAGAATCTTGATTGTGAATATGAACAGATTTAAAAATTGGAAGGTGCATTAGTGGAATTACAAAAAAATTACAATATTGAAAGAAATTAGTATTCCTTGCAAAGGTTCACGTAAAAAATCGAGTTTGCCAAGCTACAACAGGAAATGTTGTAGGACTAAGTATCCATTTCCGTAAGCTTCTTTGTCAGATTCGTAATCTGTAAAGATATATCCAAATATACTTTTCTGCGGGCATTAGAGGGTAGAAAGCACTCTTCATGTGGGTGGCAAAACATTCACTGAGTTTATTTAGCCAAGACGTCCATTAATGATAGAGAAGGCATTAGTACTGTGGTCAACCACTAAGTCAAAATTGAGCATAAAGATCCATACAGAGGATGCAATGTACCTTCGTAGTTGAGATGCTGGAATTACCCTTTTCAGATGCTTCTTGTGTTTCCATAGATTTAGGGTCTACAGTGGTGGTGAAAAGATAAGGTGTTTCTAAGATGGTTAGACCGGTAAGTGGTAATAAGAACTTGGATCCACTGGGAAAGACAGTGGAAGGAGGAGAGCGAAAGAGTGGAAGCAGTAGTAATGTTTTTTTGTGCAAACAATCTATCCATGGAGAATTTATGAACATGCACTAGAATACGCTGGCTGCAGCATCTGAGCAGCAATGAGGGTAGGGCCTTAAGAGGGGTAGGCCTCATCACAAGTCTTCAAACAAACTGTTCAGACATATTGTGACAGTGCCTAAAAAGAGCAAGGAATGAGGTCGGAGCAGGGTGGTAGTTCAGTGATGAGGAAAACCATTTGAGTTGTGTTGTACTGGATTCAGTCCCAGCAGGTGACACTCTTAGGTTAAACTAAGGGTGCCAACATTAATCTGGTTTAGATTTGAAGACATGCTTGGAATTTAATTGTAAACATCTGGTGTTTAATTTTTTTGTGTTGAAGTGAGGAAAGCGAACATTAGGTTCTACCTGTAGGTGGTTTGAGCGGCACATTTAAAGGTGACTGCAGATATCTGGCCTGGGGTAGAAACGGTACCATGTTGTGCATGACTCTATACTTTATAATGAAGAATTTGACAGAAGGAAATTCTGCTGGCTGGTGCTTGGCAATGAAAGTGGCAATGGTTAATGAAGGGCTTGCATATTCACTGTATATCTTTATAAATTGATGAAGATGGTTTTAAAATTGCATCTAGAATATTAGACGATTTTATGTTTTTGTATGTTCGTATACAGTTGTATACCGTGATCTGACAAAATACAGTTTTCTAGGTGCAAATAATTCTGACTGTAGATTTATTATCAGAATGAGTTGCACCAGATGATCTTCGAGCCAACAATGGAGGTGGGTGTAGATGGCTATGTCTGATGTTATTCCTGGGTTGCCATATACAATAAAAGTAGATGCTCAGTACTTAGATTAAAGAGGACTATTGGAAGATTATCGTTGGTAACAGGTCCCCTCTATTGGACCTTTTTTGCCCAAGTAAAAAATGCATTGGGGTCTTCTATTAAGGTGGAGGTAAATCTTTTCAGTCCAAATGGGTTTCCCTATGTTACATCATCTAAGCAGCCGAGCTGCCTATAAGATGAAGTTTAATTGTGGAGACTCACTGACTTTAATCCGCATTTATTTTCTGTGGTTGTCAACCTCTTTGTTTCTCACTAGTCAGAGTGTTCAATAGAATTGTTTGTAAAGGGTGCAATTCTTCAAGATAAAACAGTCAAATAGCAAATTGACTTGCGGCTGTAGTTTGAAAAATATTTGAGTAAAGGAATTAAAACAGCTTAACTCGTCTCTGGCATGTGGGTTTTGATAAATGTAAATATCTTTTGAAGTCATAGTTGACTTCAGTAAAGATAGCTTCTTGTGAAAAAGTTAGCAAAAACTATCTTTTGAATAAATTACTGTACTTCGTAGTCTGTTGGAGGCAAAGTTGAAACTTTTTTTTTTGTCATTGTTTTATACAATAGAGGTTATATTTGTGTTTGGATACGAGGAGCACATTCTTTCTTTGTAGGAACTAGCCCCTTTGTTGTCTATAGGATATGATTTGTCAATGTGCCATCCTACTAGAACACACAAGTCCTGTATTTGTGGGAAAGGAGGATAAAAGCTTTGACGCTTCTTTGCCTTGTGCGTGACATTTATGTGCCACTTTATCTAGGCTGCTCTTCACTTTGTCCACATCTGCTTTGCTGGTTCTGGTTCAGGACAAAGAGTTGTTGAAGCTCTGACATATGGTTTGCAAATGGTCAAGTGCCTGTAGGTGGTGATTTTTTTACGTGCATCTAGTTGGGTTGTTCCTATGTGCCGTTCCGCACCAGCCTTCACTTCAAATGCAGCATTTCCAGTGAGTATCATCAGGACAATTTGTAATGTTGTATGACAGTAGCAGCAATGTCCTTAAATTCTACTCCACATTCCTAGTTGATTGTTTTGGGGAAACTATAAACTAAAATGTTCCTAGTGTAAGCATCATGTTGCACTATAAATGTTGCTCACAAGAGGATTGTGAGAGAATGGGGTTCTGTGGCTGTACCCCCGACTGCGCCCCAACGCCTGACACTTCCCCTTCCCCACACATACACATGTTTTGCCTGGCATTTGATGCAACTTTGACTGTAGATTTGTAGTTCTCTGCTATCCAGGTTCCCAGTACCAGTTTTCTTTTCCTAAAAGCATGTCCAAAATTGGTACTTCTGCCCCTCTGTAAGTCCCTAGTAAGTGGTACCCTGGGTACTTAGGGCCTGAAGACTGAAGAGGGTCCCTTGGAACCCCCTCACTAGGACCATGTCCCTGCAGCTGGCATGCCACTGTGAGGTGACAGAATGCCCAAGTCGACATGGCACACTGTGTGCCATGCCAGCTAGCACTGCTTAAGATATAGGTAGGTCACCCCTCTAGCAGGCTTTACCAGCCCTAAGGCAGGCTGCACTATATCCCAGGGGTGGGCATATCTGCATAAGCAGATATGCTCCTAAAGTAGTAGGGTCTATTTCTAAAAATTGTAAGTGCCAGGGTAGCCATAGAGAGTGCATGGGCAGGGAACTTGAAACTCGTGTTCCACAGCACCATGATTGCTTCACTAAACCCAGGAGTGTTTGGTACCAAACAGCTCCTTGTAATAAATCCCCACTGATGCCAGTGTGAGATTTATTAAAACATGTTCTCAGAGGGCCCCCTGGAAACCTACTGCCCCTGGTGTGGGCACTGACTGGCTTTAGGCAGTCAGTACCACCAGGCATGTTATGTTTCTGGGCCCCTGGGTGGAGAATCTCTGCTCTCTGGGACCACAAACAATGCACATCCTGGGCAGAGGTGTCAAAACTCCTACTCCTGGGTGATCCAGCGCTCGAAGAGGGATGCTTCATAGGCCTGCTGCATTTGTAATGCGACCCCCCCTCCCCAGCCTTGGCTGGTATCAGCAGATTGCAGCCCCTGGTTTGCACCACCACTTTGGGTGGGAAAACCAGAATAGGAGGTGTGCCCACTTCTGCCAACTCCACCCCTAAGGTGGAGGACGCAAGGTGAAGCACATCTTTTAGTCCCCGGCATCTTGAAGATGGGGAGACCCCTCTAACGAGGGCTAGGTTTTTGACCCCTCCCACAGGAGGGTGGCATAATAGAGGGTGTAGTCACCCCAGGTACGGGTACGATTGGCCCTACCTGCTACTCCCCTAAAGCGTCTCCTAAATTTGTTTTTTAGGTGACTCCCCCAGATCTGGCACTCAGATTTGTGACGACTTAAGAAAAAAGAAGACATCCTGCAACAGATACCAGAAGGCGACAACTGCCTTGGCCCCAGTCCTACCGGCCTGTTTCCTGCTTTGAGGACCCTGCGACTCGCATTTCAACAGCAACCTCTAAAACCCCTGGGAGGACGGTTGCCTTTGAAAAAATACTCCACTCTCCAGTGGACAGCGGACTTGTCCAGAAGAAACCTACTCCTTAGACTCTGAATCCAGGTGGATCAGTGTCTCCTGCCCACTCTGCACCCGACGCCCACGGCCCCAGTGAGTGGGTGACCTGTGCAGTGGAGTCTCCTGGGTGATATTGACCTCATGTCCAGTATTGGCTGACTCTCCTGCCCTCCACGATGGCACCTGCAGTGTAAGTCCAGAGGCTGCCCCGACTGTGACCGACTCTGGAAAGACAACTCTGACGTTAAAAGGCACCCCTTCACCTGAAGCCCCTGAGTCTTGGTGAGCTCAATCGATGGTGCCCTTATTACCCTCTATATCCCAACTTACCCCTGCTGTCGCTGGTTCTCCGCCCCCGCAACCTCCGGTGCCACTCTTGCAGCTTCTTTACCACCTGGAAGATCCTCACTGAAAAGATTAGGCACCCAATGTCAAGTTTGCACCCTGCCACCGGCTGCCCTTGTGTCACTGCTGATGTATGTGTGGTGCTGCTTTGTGGCCCGCTTGGCCCCTGCAGCCGATTTACTTACCTGCAGGTAGTGTGGTTCCATTTTGACCTCTGCACTTGTCTGCCCCTGTACTGCTGGTGGTTCTGTTTTGGTACTTAACTGACCCCCTGGTCCTTGCTTACTTTTAACTCTGAAGACTGAGATTGTAAGTTAAATACTTACCTTTTTAGCCGGAATATTGTTTTCCCCATAGGATAACATTGGACTATATGTATGAAAAAGTTTCTAAGTGCTGATTTTTCAAACTGAAAAGTGTTTTTTTGTTTTTTAAAAGTACTTACCTATCTGATAGAGACATCTAGCCGCAGATTCCTTAACTTAGAATATCCTCCCAGGCGTCAGAATGGATCCGACAAATCTTTTTCCCAGCAATACCTCTTCACGCCGGGAGGGGGCGTCGCCCGCCTCCGCCCTAACGTCAGAAGTGACGTCATTGGAGCCATATATGCCCCTCCTAGCGTGCTGACGTCAGTTTTCTGTGTTCTAACGCGGATCCGGGAAAGCGATATCTCTGTCCTGTTGGTCTTATCTAAAGGCCTTTTCGGCGCCTTTTTGCGTCAAGGAACAGTGTATTCGATTCGATGCTTGCGTGCTTTCAGCCGGTCCGGTCCTGCTCGCGTCGGATGTCAGCAACGGACCCTCATGAAAGCTGCATGTGGTGCATGGGCGAGCACCACGACTCCGTGGAGTGAGACGCTTGCCGCCAGCTGCAGCTGAAGCAGCTGTCTGCCCTTATGTCCCGAACGGACCCCTCACAACACCGGTCTCCTTCTCCAGCGGAGAGGTCCACGCGGTGCCACTCCTCACAGGAGGACATTCCTGTGCTTGGCAGGTCCCGGGACCATTGCCGTCATTCGCCTACCTCGGGTAAGCACAAACAGAAGTCACAGAAGTCGTCTGCTTCGCGTAGCCATCATGTGGGGCCCAGTTTTTGCAGGACTTTGGCCCCCAAGAGTCGTGCCCTGCACATCCGCCTTTTCCGGGTGCTGGGGCGACTCGGCCTCAGATGGAGGACTACTGCAGAGCCCTGCAGTCCTTTCTTGCTTTGCCCCCCTTCCTAGCACGACTTAGGGCCCCACAGTGGGGTAGGGACTCAGGTCGGGACTCCGCCGGCGGGTTTACCCTCTGCACCGACCAAGTGCCCTGGCTCCTAATCCAGAATCGCCGCAACATTGGGACACGGTCCGGAGGGGCATCATACAACGTCTACCCTTGCCACAGCGCCGTCGCACAGCCTTCCACGGCTCTCTGCGGCATCGCTGGATGTGACTGCGGCGCGGTGCACGACACCGCTTCGGGACACTCTATACCCGCAGGTTTCCACCTTGGAGATGTTGAGTCGTCGCCAGACCGACTAAGGTCGGTCACAACCTTTCTGGTGGTCGCCGACACCGGCTCAATTCGGCCGGTCGAGACCTTTTCAGAGGTCTCCGGCTCGACTCGGCAGGTCGAGGGCCTTTTCAGAGGTCACCGATGCCGGTTCGACTCGGACGGTCGAGGCCTTTACGGAGGTCGGGAACACCAGGTTGACGTTGCCTCTATTCCGGTACCATCGCCAGCTTTATTGATGGAAGGTGAGGTTCCAGTGGATTTCCCACCCCTTGAGTCGCTGCAATGCTCTCCGCAGCATGCGCCAGTGGAGCATTGGCCTACTCATCCTTTTGCTGAGCCTCTGTTACGTGACCGGATTAGCTTGCATCCATCACCTACGTTTATCGGGGCTGTTTTCAGAGCTGCAGACATTTTGAGGACGCAGCCGCCCTCAGTCTCTAGGCCTTCGGAGCCAATGCTCGATCTTCTCCACCAGGGCGCAGGTGACCTGGAACCATTGTTGCCATTTGTGAAGTCATTATTTGACCTCCTTCTTGGGCGTGGGCGAGGCCCTTTTGGGGGGACCCCGTGGATCGTGCTGTGGCACACCGCCAGCTCCCGATGACCCTGCCTGTGTAACCCTCCTTCCTGTGGCTGGTGGACTTGTGATTCAGGCAGCTCTCTCGACTACTCCTGTTCTATTGCATCCTCCCACTTGGGAGCGTCTGTGCTTGGAGTCATGTGAACGCGATATGTTTGCCTCTGCCAGCGTGTGACTCCAGTCCCTAAACACATTGTGTGTTTGCTCGGGCTACATCTGCCCATTGGGACTCTGTTGAGCAGCTCCTCACCTCCTTGCCAGAGAATTTGTGTGCCGATCTGGCCCTCATAATCCGTGATGGCCATGATATTGCGCAATATTCGATTTTGTCTGCCATGGACACCACTGACTCCGTGGGTTGGACGATGGTCAGGTCGGTTGTCATGCTCCGCCATGCGTGGTTGCGCGGTGTCGTTTTTCCAGAGCTTATTCAGGAGCGGCTTAGAGAGCTACCATTTGATGAGGTCACTCTTTTTGACACGCATGCTGATTAGGCAGTCAGGCGCCTCCTGTCTGTTTTCTTGTCTTCCAAGGTTTTAATCGTCATGGAGGATTTCTGGTTTTGTAACAGTGCAGTCACTTTCTTCTCTGTTACCCGTTCCAGGTTACAGCTGTGTGGCTGTTCAGCCTTATTTCCTTATTCTGGTACATCTGGTTTAGCTGTATTTACCTTTCTTTTGAGCCTCTGCCCACAAGCTTGTCTCAAAAGGAACCTTTCTTTTGCAGGGTTGTGCCTTACCCTATGTGGGGTATTTGTTGGCAGTTATATTGCTACTCTTCCTTACCCGGGAAGTTTTGCTACAAGTTGACTCTTCCTACTGTTGTAGGATGTCTCCTCTGGTGAGATCCATCGGGTTGGTCTCTCTCCGGGGGTTACCATGGGTCGTCTACACATGCATGCCTCAGTAGGGGTGCCCTTCCCTGCTGTTTGGTTGGGGTTTTATCACGCCTGCTTTTTCCTGGCGTGTTCTTGCAGGCTCACTGTGTCTGTCTTGCCTGTCTACAGGTGGACATGCGCCCCAGGGAGGTAGCTCCCTCTGTTCCGTTCCAGAACAATCTTTTCTGTATTCTGTGAATACTCGCTGTATTGGTGCTGGCAGGTTGTGCTCTACTTTGTTTCTTGTGGCTCAAACACTGTCTGGCTTCTTGCCTATGGCTAGGGGAGTTCCCGCCGGCTCAGTCTCTGCTGTGTGTTGCCTCCTACCCCAGTTCCCAAGCAGGGTCTCTGGACCCTTGCTTCTTGCAGGACAGGGGGTTCGGTTTTTCCGCTCCTTCCCTGTGGATATTTCTTAATTCTTCAAAGGGTGGCTCTTGTCTATAACTTTCTGCTCCCGGATCTGTACTCCATCCCTGCTGTTTCTCCGGATGTGGGTTCTTACTCACATTTGTAGCACTAGTGTTGATTTCCCCACCAGCTGTTTTTCTGTTGGTGCATTTTTACTCCCGTTTATGGCACAGTTGCTTCTTTAGGTAGCATTACTGTGCTGGTCTTCTTGGCATTCTCCTTGTTGGTAGACAGTGTCAGACTATGGCGATGTGTGCTTCTGGCGACAGGCTTCTGTCTGTGCCTTCTCTCAATCTCTTACGGACAGTCTTGTGGTCTAGGTTCCCACCTACATTCTGTGACTGTTCTGCCGCACACCCGTACAGTGGTGCCAATTGAACTACTCCCCTGTTTAGGGTTTCGTCCCTTCACGTATGTGTGGCACCATTCCGGTCTTTTTGTGTGTATATGTCGGAGGTTCTACACGCCATGGGGGTGCTCGCATACTAGGTTCTTTTTGCCCTAGTATCTGGCCTTCTTGCTCCCTCTCTCCTTCGGGATACAGTCCCCTATGTGTTCCTGGCTTTGCAGGTTGACCCCTCACGGTGGTACCTTCCGATACGTTTGGATGCATGCCTACCTACTGAGCTTTGCTCCATGGTGACTCTTTTGTCTCTGTTGACACTCGACTCTGGGGTCGGCCCTACCACTGTTGTCGCATGTCCTAAGAGGTACACATTACACATTTGATGTGTGTTTTTTTCTTACACACACGGGCCTCCTGTTGCGGCTCCAGTTCTTCACCGGACAGTCTTCGGACTATCCCCTGTATCGTCTTGGCATACGCTATGGTATATGTTCAGGCGGTATGCTCTACCGTTGTCATGTTCCTTATGGAGTTCTCTAGGTCTAATGTCAGTTGCCCTGACATTGCGGTTCCCACCGTGTTTCGTTAAGCCTTTTGACGAATATGTTCTCCTGGAACTTGGTGGTTGTTTCGCAGACCCTCCTCCTAGTATGGCTTTGGTATCTATTCTACGTTAAGGAATCTTTTTTTTTTATTTTATTTTTTTATTTTTTATAAAGACCTTTATTTAACAAAATTACCATTACACAGCCTCAGGCCTACAACCCAAGGGGCCAGCCGCGTTGTTACTCAATTACTATTCTGCAGAGGTGGTTTAACACAGCCTTTCAGCCTACAACCCTGGGTCCTGCGGCGTATTTAAGGAATGATGGCAATTAGTAGTCAACACAAGCTGCGGATAGATTATTGTCTTCGTTTTATTTTTCGTTATAGCGTATGTAGTGCAAAGTTGTACAACTTATCTATTATTAACAGCAATCAAACATTAACTTGGGCAATAGACATAATTTATAACATTATAAGGTATATTTAGCATTAGCGTACGGTTATGTGTACACTGGCTACTCCACGGCAGTGCAGTTGTTCATCTGTGAGAGTCGTGTGGAATTGATGTCACTACCACTCATACCCATCAGGATAAACTATTTTCATCCTCTTCTATCATCATCGGAGTCGGGAACGTCGTCTTCAGGCAGTGGGTCACACAGGTCCCCCCTATATACATTCCATGGCATCCAGATCTGGTTCCACTTGCGTGGACTTGCCCATTTCGTATATACCGCTCTTTCTATGAGCATCAGTACATCCATATTCCTACACCAGTGTGCCAGTGCAGGTGCATCAGCCGCTCCCCACTTCTGTGCTACATCTCTTTTAGCAACCATCATGCCTATCGTTCCCCAGATTTGACCAGGGCGCTAGAGATCGTTTGGTTCCCATATGTTCAAGAGACATTTGCGGTGCTCCGGTATGAGAGAGACTCCTAGTGTTTGGGAGATAGTGCACATTACCTGCCTCCAGTATTCTAGCACACTCGGGCAGTCTTCCTCTCCACACCTGCGAAGACAGTACGGATGTTGCGCCCGGTGAAATGTATGCAGTGTGGTCCTGGTTTATTATATCCGGTGCAGTATCTTAAGCTGCACCAGACGGAACTTGGCACAAATGCCTATTTCTTTTGGGGACGCTAGTGCCTCATTCCACTCTGTTTCGTCCATGTTGCCAAGTTCGTCTACCCATTTCTCTCGCAGTTTACCTGTAGGGTCTGGTAGGTTGTTGGTCAGTTTGCGGTATGTGAGGGAGGTGGCGCTATGTTGCATAAAATCTGTGAGCAGCCGATCCTCCATCGGGGAGGCTTCAGGGATCTCTGTGTCTGTAGATATTGCAGTCAGTAAAGCATGCCTAATTTGTATGTAACAATAGGTTTAGTTAGGGCCTAAGCCATATTGTTGCTGGAGCTGGGGGAACAGGATTACTGTCCCTTCTGCCCATAGGTCTCCCACTGTCGAAATGCCAATATTGTCCCACTGCGTAAAGCCCTTGCTCCTTAGGTGTCCCAGCGCCTTGGTGTCCCATAATGGAGTTTGCTTAGTGATTACGCCACTCCACTTAAGCTTTGCCCGTGCTGTGTACCATTGGGTTACTGTGTGTTTCGTGGGTCCTATAAGTTTTGCTGCCATCCTTTTGTGGTAGAGCGCCACCAATAAACTATGTGTGCCTAGCTGTATTCGATCAGCCTTATATGCTGGATCATCTTGGGGTACATGTATCCAGTGATTAATGACCTTGAGCTGTGTTGCCCAGTAGTACATCTGTAAGTTTGGCAACGCGATCCCTCCCCCATACCAGCTTCTGTTCAGTTTTGCATGCGCTATCCGCGCAGGGCGATCTCCCCATAGTAGGCTGGAGACAATGGCCGTCACTTGCCGAAAGTATCGCGGCGATACCGGGTACGGGTTGTTTTCAAGAGCATAGATGAAGTGGGGCAATGCCATCATTTTGTACAGTGCTGCTCTCCCCAACAGCGTCAAAGGTAGATTCGCCCAATGTTGCACGTCCCGCCGTAATCGATCGAGTGGTGGCTTCAGATTTTTGTCATAGAACTCGGTCTAGTTTTTGGCGACATGTATACCAAGATATTTGAAGGAATCCACTGCCACTTCCACCTGACACCCTGCGGGTAGGACTGGTTCTGGCCCTTGCAGCACATAAATTACGTATTTCGTCCAATTTATCATATAGCCCGATGCCGTCCCATGAGTATCGCAGAGTACAAGGAGCTCCGGAATACCACTCTCTGGTTCCATCAAATAGACTAACATGTCATCCGCGTAGAGGGAGACTCTATCTTCCCAGCCCTCCCCCCAGCTGACTCCTTTCAACAACGGGGTGGTTCTAATCAAGGTCGCCAGCGGTTCCAGTACCAGGGCAAATAGTAAGGGGGACAAGGGACACCCCTGGCGAGTTCCCCTCGCAAGTGGGATCGAGTGTGAGATGCGGCCGTTTGTCGCGATGTGTGCAATCGGATTTGCGTATAGGAGTCGGATCCACTATAAAAATTTAGGACCGAATCCCATATGCGAGAGTACCGCAAAGAGATATTGCCATTCGACCATGTCGAACGCCATCCTTGCGTCCAAGGATAATATCACTGCCGCTGCCGACAGTTGCGGTGCTCGTGCCAACGCCCCATGTACTCGCCCAAGGTTCAGAGCCGTACTTTTGTGTGGCATAAAGTCCGATTGATCCGGGTGGATCAATTGTGAAAGGTGAGGCATTAGCCTATTAGCCAACAGTTTCGCCAGAATTTTCGCTTCAGCATTTAAGAGAGATATGGGCGATAGGAGTTACATTCTGTTGGAGGTTTTCCGGGTTTTGGGATTGCTACGATTGTCGCGGTTCTCTGGTCTAATGGGAGTTCAGTATGTTAAGGAATCTTCAGCTAGATATCTCTATCAGATGGAAGAGTTACTTATCTTCTGTAACGATATATCTGGTAGAGACAGTCTAGCTGCAGATTCTTTAACGCCTGCCCATCCTCCCCGCTCTGCGAAAGCCTTTTCATATGTTTTTTTTTCACCTAGCCCCAACCTTTCCGGTGCTCTTGGTGTTTCGGAGGAGTGCTCTTGCACCTCACACTGGGGTAGGGTGTGTTGTTGTGCGAGGGGACCTTCGGCCTCCCCTCCGTCCTAGTGTTTGGTTGGGGGCGTGTTCTCGCACCTTCCATTTGGCGCAGGGGGTGTTATTTGTTTTTTGAGCCCTTTTTGTGCCCCACTCCATCCATGTTTTTAGGTGGTTTGGGCCTATACTTTTCACTGCCTTCTCATGTTGCTCTACCTGTGTTCCTCACGCGTGGAGTTATTCTGTTTTTAATTTCCACCCACCGTCCACGCATGTACCTCCATCTTTCTATGGCAGTCGGTTGGGTTAGGTTTTCTTTGGTGTTGCACTCCTTCAATCTCTGGAAGGTGTGTGTAGTGAACTTTCTGGTGGTAGTTCACTTCTAATCACTTGTTTTGCAACGTGTTGCTTCAATATGGTGGTTCTTTTAATTTCCCTCCGGTGGTCACAAGCTGTGTCTGGCTTGTGCTATCTTTTCTGCCGTGGCCGTTACCCCCTCAAGGTCGGGCACAGCTTGGCAATTTGTTGTGGCCTTGCTTGCAGCAAGTGCTCTATGAGCTCCCTTTAGTCCTTCCGGGTACTAGGTGCATTTTCAACTTCTCATTCTTTTTCATGTAATTTATCGTTGTTATTTCAACAATCTTGCTCTTTTTTGACACACACCTATGCTATTGCAGTTTTTGCATAGATCTGCGTTGTGGCGTGGAAAGGTTTCCTGTAGAAAACTGACATCAGCACGCCGGGAGAAGCATATATGGCTGCATTGACGTCACTTCCGTGGACGACGTCAGGACGGAGCCGGGCGACGCCGCCTCCCGGCGTACGGAGGTATTGCTGGGAAAAAGATTTTCCGGATCCAGTCGGACGCCTGGGAGGATATTCTAAGTTAAGGAATCTACGGCTAGACTGTGTCTCTACCTGTTAGATTGTTACTGAAGGTAAGTAACTCTTCCGATTACGAAGACCTGGGTCTTAAAATAAAGTACAAACAAAGTCTAAATTTGTAAAATTGAACTGGATCTCCTTGAGTAGTGTGTCCATTATTGATCACTCTTTTGCAATAAATGTGTTACACTCCTCTGTGTTAGGCCTAAGACTTCTTGCCCACATTACCCCTAATAGAGCACTTTGGGTTTTACATTGATCCCTTTACTCTTTTTACAAAAAAACAGTGCTGTTTACCCAGTGCTGCATCACCAGCAATAGGCATTTTACCAAATGTTCCTTTGCTTGGTGGGGTCTTTGGTGATTTCTACTTGGGGTTTGAGACCTATTGTGATACCGTTAACTGGATGGTTTATTTAAGGAATGTTCATCAGCAATGTAGTGGGTCTAAAGATTGAAGCGCTCCAAGACACGGAGTAGAAACAACTTGCAGAGTAAAAGAGCAGATATTCTGTGCTTGAGAGTATTGTCAACTCTTTGTTGATAAGAATAAAGTGGAGCCAATATTTATGCAGTGATGATTGTCTGTCCCCATGTTTCTTTTAGTTTTCATTAACCTCCACATTGATTCTTTACCATTTGTCATTAGGCACGCATTCACCTATATTTTATTTTGAATTTTATCTTTTTGTATGACATACAAAAGTCCAGTGGAAAAAATGCAATTAAAAAAAAAACTGATGCAGAACTTTAGAGATACCATTCTTAGGTCAGAAACAAGAGCTGATGTTTTGTAATGCAGTACAGAAGCAGTAGCCAATGTTTCTTAAAGGTGTACAGAAGCAAGAGACAATGTTTCTTACCGGAGAACAAATGTATTTATGGAAAGTGAATGTTACACTTGGCACCATTGTCGTGAGTCTCCCTTCCATTTTTGCTGTTGACTCCTGTGTTTTTCTGTTTTTGCTGGTCTAGATGCTTGGAGCACTCTGCCACTGCTGTTCAGTGCCAAAGTACAAGTGCTCCCTATTGTAAATTGTTGTTATGGATTAGTGATTCCATGATTGATTTTAATTACTTATCAGTCCCTAGTACAGTGCACCATGGGTACCCAGGCCCTGTAAATCAAATGCTGCTGGTGGGCTTTCAGCACTGATTGTACCACCCACAGAAGCTGCTTGTAAAATGTGGCTCAGGCCTGCCATTGCAGAGCCTGTGTGCAGTCTGGGACTGCCATGTCGACGTGGCAAGTGCACACACTTGCCAGTCCCTAAACCTTCCTTTTTCTACAGGTAGTCACCCCTAAGGTAGGCCCAAGGTACCCCTGTGGGCAGGGTGCATTGTATGTGAAAGGTAGGACATGCCCTGATGTGTGTGGCACGTCCTGATGGTGATTTACAGCCATTTTCGTTTTTCCCTATTGCAATTTTATGTGTTCCCATAGGCCAGAATGAGCAGTTTGATTATAACATCTTATAAACATAACTGACCCAGGTAACAAGATAGGAAAATAAAGTTTAGTATGCCTCAACTCAGAATGTTAAAGTGCATCTTTTAGTGTGGGTGTTTTTTTTTTTTATATTTTTTATTGCAAAGTCATATAGATATTTTCAATCACAGTACATAATTGCGCCTACAACCCTGAGGCCGGCTTGTAGTATTTTGTACAGATGATCCAGGTACAGATATTTTAGCCTTCTCCGATTGTGGAGGCATTATTGGTTACTCAGGATACTTATTCATACGGAACGGATAAAATACATATCGAAATACAATTAGCATTTTGTGTTTTTTGTATAACTAATAAACTGCACACTTAAGTCAGTATGTCAACAATGTATACATGGTTTGCTATCTGGTATCGACGCTGCCCTGCGAGAGATCAGTTCTGCAAGTCTCCCTAGGTTACATCCCGCCCGCGCATCCCCCCTTCACCAAACCCCAGTACATTGAAACCAGCCCCGTTCCCCTCACGTGTGCTGCCTTCCGTTGTCCTTGGCCCCTATTCAGTGTCCTCCTCCTCCCCAGAGCTATCAAGATTCTCCTCCGGCAATGGCTCACAAATATCCCCTCTGTACGTGTTCCATGGTTGCCAAACCCCATTCCATTTGCGTGGATTATCTCTGTTTGTATACTGCCCTTTCCGTCAACATGAGCATATCCATGTTTCTGCTCCATTGTGCCAAAGTGGGGAGTTCCGCTGCCCCCCATTTTTGTGCAATGTCCCATTTGGCCGTCATGAGGCCTATCGTAGTCCATAGCCTCTCATAAAACGTAAGATCTGTAGGTCCCGATACATTCAATAGGCATACACGTGGGTCCAGTGTTAGTGAGGTGTTAAGTGTTTGAGCGATAGTGCGGAGTACCCGCTGCCAGTAGCCAACAATACGTGTGCAGCTCCAGAGTGTGTGTATGAACGTGCCCTCTTCCCCGCAGCCCCTGAGACAATAGGGATGGTCTGCTCTCTGCAATTTGTGTAATGTAGTTCTCGTATAGTATACCCTGTGTAGGATTTTTAGTTGTACCAGGCGGAACTTAGACAATATGCCAGCCTCACGCGGGGATGTAATGGCAGCGTTCCAATCGGAGTCATCGAAGTCTCCGACTTCGGCCACCCATTTGTCCTTCAACCTCTCCAGTGGGTCAGGTAAGTTATTAATCAATTTACGATATGTTAAAGAGGTTGCGCCTTCCTGCATGAAGTCCGTGAGCAGACGGTCTTCCAGCGGGGAGGACGCTGTTGGTGTCGTATTCGGTGGGATCGCCGCCTGGAGGGCATGTCTGATTTGTATATACCTATACAGCTCGCTATCTCCCCGTTCATACTGTTCCTGAAGGGACGCAAACGGGATCACGCCCTCTCTCGTCCACATGTCCCCCACTGTCGATATCCCAATGTTATCCCACTGGGTGAAGCCCTTAGTGCGCCGTAGGTGTCCCAATGCCTTGGTGTCCCACAGTGGTGTGAGCTTCGTGATGGTCCCATCCCAGTGTAGCTTCGCTTGCACCTTGTACCATAGCTGTTCGGTATGTTTGGTGGGTCCTATAAGTTTCGCCGCCGTGCCCTGGTATAGAGGTGCTAGTAAACTGTTTGTACCTAGTTGTGCCCTGTCTGACTTGAATGTTGGGTCGTCCTGTGGGGCGTGTACCCACTGGTTGAGGATCTTGAGTTGGGCCGCCCAGTAATACAACTGCATATTAGGCAGTGCAATTCCGCCATCGTATCAGCTCCTGTTAAGTTTTGTGTGTGATATTCGGGCTGGTCGGTTTCCCCAGAGCAAATTCGATATCAGTGCGGTTACCCTCTGGAGGAAACTGGCGGGTACCAATTTTGGGGCATTTTCAAGTACGTATAGGAAGCGCGGTAGCGCCATCATTTTAAATATTGCTGCTCTGCCCAGTAATGTTAATGGAAGTTCCTTCCAATGTTGCACATCATTACGTAGTCGAATTAAAAGGGGTTGCAGATTGAGCGTTGAAAATTCAGTGTCGTCTCGAGTGATATGTATTCCTAGGTATTTAAAGGAAGAAGAAGCCACCTCCAGCGGGCAGGAGTCTGGCAGGGGCGGGAGTGGCCCTCTGAGCTCAAAGAGTATCGATTTAGACCAGTTGATAGTGTAGCCTGACACTCGCCCGTGTGAGTTGCAGATTGCTAGGAGGTTCGGGAGGCTATTCTCTAAGTCTGTGAGGTATATCAACATATCGTCCGCATATAAGGACACTCTGTCTTCCCAGTGTTGATCTCATCTAATCCCCCTCAGGAGCTGCGTACTCCGAATAGTGACCGCCAGCGGTTCTAGGACCAGTGCGAAGAGGAGGGGCGAGAGTGGGCACCCCTGTCGAGTTCCTCGTCCCAGATGTATGTCTTGTGACGTGTGTCCATTCGCCACTACCCTGGCCACGGGGTCTTTGTATAGTAACCTGATCTACGAAATAAAGACGGGCCCAAACCCCATGCAAGTAAGCACCGCGAAGAGATAGCTCCATTCCACCATGTCAAATGCCATTTTGGCGTCCAATGACAATATCGCTGCTGGTTCCTTCAACAGTGAGATTCGCGCCAAAACTCCGTGCACTCTACGAAGATTCAAGGCCGTGCTTCTATGTGGCATAAAGCCGGACTGGTCCGGGTGGATCAGCTGACTTAAGCACGGCATAAGCCTGTTCGCCAGCACTTTCGCTATTATTTTGGCCTCTGGGTTCAGGAGCGAAATAGGTCTATAGGACTTACAGTCGCTAGGCGGTTTACCCGGTTTTGGGATGGCGACTATAGTTGCCATCCGCTGATCCGGGGTCAGCGTACTCTTTTCTCTACTCTCCTCATACATCTGAAGTAGGGGTTCACTCAGGGATTCCGACATGGTTTTAAACCATTCAATGGGCACCCCGTTGGGGCCCAGAGCCTTACCCGAGTGGAGGGAGTTAATTGCCAACTGAATTT
Source organism: Lissotriton vulgaris (assembly GCF_964263255.1). Classification (NCBI taxonomy): domain Eukaryota; kingdom Metazoa; phylum Chordata; class Amphibia; order Caudata; family Salamandridae; genus Lissotriton; species Lissotriton vulgaris. Next base: position 857,571,734 of record NC_141689.1, read on the forward strand.
CATCAGTTGTTAAGGGGGCGTCGAGGTCCTTCGCCGCTTCCTCTGTCAGCGCCGGCAGAGGCACACAGTCGAGGGTGGCTCTGGCTTCATCCTCCGTCACTACTACTGTCGGGGTGTATACTTCACTAAAGTGGTCGGCCAATGCATCTACAATTTCCTCCGGCTGGGTGTGTGCTATGCCATATGCGTCAGTGATTTGCAGTATGTTCCTGCCTCCCCCCTGTTTCCTGTCCAGCCACGCAAGGAGTTTACTGGCTTTGTCCCCAATATCGTAGACTCTGTGTTTAGTCGCGGCGATGTCTGCCATCACACGCCTCAAATGGTCATTGAGGCGGCGTTGGTGTATCTGCAAGGCGTGAAGTGTGTCTTCTGATGGGTCAGCCATATGGGCGGTGTTGGCCCTCTCGAGGCCTAATTCCAACTCCAAAGCTTCCCTCCTTTGTACTCTCTTGTGATTTGTTATCGCCGCAATAGCCTGTCCCCTGAACACTGTTTTGTACGCTTCCCATAATATTGAGGGGGAGGCTACCGAGGACTGATTCTCTTCAAAATATAGTCGGGTCGCTTTCTTCAGGTCTTTACTAATTTGTGGGATTTTAAGATACCCTGGAAAGATCGGATAGATCCTCTTACGTTTGGTGCCTGTACTAGACACGGTCAGAGTGATCGGCGAGTGATCCGAAATGCCCCTCGGCTGTATCTTTGTTTCGTCGATGTTAAGGAGGCCGTTTCCTAATGTGAAAAAGTAGTCTATCCTTGAAAGGCTATTGTGTGTTGCTGAGTAGTAAGTGTACTGTTGCTGTTCCGGGTGTAGCAGACGCCACACATCCACCAATCCCTGCGCTTCTAGAAAATTCTGGAGTTTGCTAGGGCCATCTGTGTGTGTTCGTGTGGGGAACCGATCAAGGGTGTTTGTGAGCGTTGTGTTAAAATCTCCGCCAATAAGTAGTTCTCCTTCAGGGAGTTCTAATAGGAACTTGCCGAGGTCTGGCAGTGCCACGGCTTGCAGCACCGGCGGGATGTAAACGGAGACAACGTTTAGTAGTCTACCCTCCCACTGGCCATGTACCGCTGCGAAGCGGCCCTGGTCATCTATTTTTGTGGATTTCACTATGTATTGGGAGGACTTTCGCAGCAATATGCCTGTGCCACGTGACTCTGAGGTAAATTCTGCGTGCACTATCATGCGGTATCCTCGCCTATCCAGAGCCTGTGTGGCCGCCCCCACCAAGTGTGTTTCTTGCAAAAGAACCAGGGCGGGTCCCTGTCTCTTAATTCCTTGTAGCACCAGGCCTCTTTTGATCCTATCGCCCAGGCCCCTAACGTTCCAGGACATAATTTGCAGTGGGGCTGGTGGGGTGTGACTATTTACCCTGGCCATAGGAATCGCTGGTGGTGGGGCCTGCAAGAAATCATAGGATGCAATCTCCCCCTTGTCCCGCGGAGGGATCTCGATAAGCCGCGAGGCCTTCTCGCCGTGAGTGAGGTGTTGTGTGAGGGCATGTACAAGGCAGGTGCGACGCTATCTTATCCCTCGCTATTTGTTCTCCCCAATGACATGTGGTGTTGTCCAAAGGCAGTGTCATACCAATCAGCATGTGCGTGTGTCAAAACCATAACTTGTAGGACCAAGTGGTCCCGAACTTTAACCATCCCCTTACCCCTACCCGCCCCCCTGCTATACGGACTCAAAACTGCCCGCCCCCCCCAACTGAGCAGAGTGCATGTCCCAACCCCAAAACATTGTACTTGCGCGTCGGGGTGAGGGACTCTCCGCAGCCAGCGGTCTCTCAGTCTCACCCCCAGAGGTCCATCACCCAGTGTCCAATGGCGGGTGGCATGTAAGCAGCACAATAAGTCTAGTAAATTACGAAAACCTGGAGATCATAGTTCTTCGTTCTCCTCTTGTCCACCTTCGTCTCTTAAGGGCGAGCTGCTCTCCGGGCCCCCTCCCTATGCCTGGGAATCCGGATGTCTTCCTACATTACGGCCCTTTGGGTGTCGGTTGGTTCGCCGAGGGTGAGGGCCCGGCCTCCATCCCTCCAGCCAGTCTTGCACGGCATCAGGGGTGTCAAAGAACCATGTTTTATTATCTGCTACCACCCTGAGCCTTGCCGGGAAGAGCATGGAATACGGAATCTCTCGTGTCCTTAGTTCTTTCTTTACCTCGAAGAAGGTTCTTCGCCTGCGTGCGACGTCCGCTGTATAATCGGGGAAGACAGCCACAGTGGAGTTCTGAAGTCTGTTGGGAGGGGACGTCCTGGCTGCCTGCAAGATGGCATCCCGGTCTCGGAAGTTGAATAGTCGAGCAACTATAGGCCGCGGGGATGCCCCTGGTTTCGTTTGACCACCTGATACACGGTGAGCCCTCTCCACGGAGAAGAAAGTGGACAGTCCTTTCGTTCATTCGTAATTAGGCTCTCCACATACAAGTCCATGGCTCTTGTGCCTTCCGAAACCGGTACCCCAATAATGCGGATGTTGTTCCGCCTAGAGCGCCCTTCTTGCTCATAAAGTTTCTCACGCAGTACCTTGTTGTCCGTTGCCAATTTCCTCATTGCCTGCTGGAGTTCCGAGACGTCCTCCACGAGGGATTTTGTGACCACTTCCATGGCGTTGACTTTCTCCGACATTTTGTGGAGGTCGGCTCTGAGCAACGTTACATCCGTTGAGATCGAGCCCACTGTCGTCTGTAGCTGAGCCAATGCCTGGATCACGTAGTCTAATGTTGCCTTCTTTCCTCCCGGGGCATCTGTCGATTTGCCCCCCGTCTCTTTCCCCGTCGTGGGGGAGGTAGCTGGCTTGTCGTAGGCATAGCGTTCTATGCGGGTCTGCGTGGTGCCGCTCTTCGGTCCTTTCCCCGCCATACCTATAGTCTTCGAGGCTTTCGGGCCTCTCCGCTCCAGCTTGTTCGGAGCGTCTCACCCGCAATGGTCGTGGAGTGTTGGCGCTCTTGCTCACATGTGGGCGCGATTAGGGAGCTTCCCTGCTGTCCACCGGCGCCAATAAGCTGACACCCCCCCCCCCCCCCCCCCGGGCCCCGGAGGATCGTTACGTTCTTACGAACCGGGTGCAGTTTGCAGGGTGTGTTCTTGCTCACTGACCGGACACAGGTAGGTCGCTCCGCAGGGCGAGTTATGCTAGCGGTCTGTTGGTGCGCACTGTCTTTCACCGTTCAGAAAATGGCGGCTGTCCCTTACAATCTTGAGCTCCCCTCCGCGTGTGGCCGCCAGTCTTGCAGTATACGGGTCCGGAGGTGGCGGCCGTGGTGTGCAGATGCCGCCACTCCACCTCTGATTGTAGGCAGTGCCCAGTCTGTCGGCGTGCTTACTGGGTTCCGGCTGCCATTCACAGCGTGCGGGCACTTCCGGCGCAGGTCCCCCGGAACAGCTTCACATCCTGTCGGGCTAGTCGATCAGGGAAAGTCCCGGCTCAGATGGTCGGAGTAGGCCAGTCCGCAACTCCGACGGAGCTCGGTCTCCAGGCGCCGGATTTGAACGCCGCTTTCCGCCACTTGCACCGCCCGGTCCTGGGCTCTGGTTCCCTCCTGCAGGGCTTGAAAAATGTGACGGATTACGAGCCGGATAGTCGAAGAGGCCGCCTTAACCGCGGAGCCTGTCCCTTATGCTGCCGCCATGATCGGCTGCTAGCCACGCCCCGTAGTGTGGGTGATTTTAACATTCTGTGTTTGAAAATTCCACTTTAAGAAAGTAGGTATTTTCTTGCCTAACCGTCCAGTATGCCTCTGCTAAGTGTGTGTATAGCATGTCTGGCTTGTGTGACAGGAGCTGGGAGAGGGCTGCGGCTCCAGCAGTCTGATGAGTAAGGGCTGGGCTGAATGGGACCTGGGTTGAATTTAGAGTAGGGGAGGAGATTTCCTTTCACCTGCCTGGGCCAGGTCTGCTTTCAACAATGCGGTCTCCACCTCTGGCCAGGAAGCTGCACCAGAGAGGACAGAGCTTGTTTTGGCTGGGTACAAACACTCTCTGCCTGCAGAGAGTGTGTGTATAAAAAGGGGGACCCAGACCCCAGAACACTTCTGGGAAATCAAGAAGAACCTTTGCCAAGAAGAAGAAATGGGAGAAGCTGAAGGAAGATTACTGCCCCTGTGCTGTTTGTGGTTGGCCTGCAGTGGTTACTTGTTGCCAAGGAAAGGAGAAAAGGACTTTGCTGTTTGCTTTGTCATCTTGAGGAAGATCTCCAAGTGCTTGAAATTGAGCTTGCCTCCTGTCTGAAGTCTCAGAAATACACAGACTTCACCCCCAGCTCCCACAAATTCCCTTTCTGGGAATTCCAACCTGCAAAGAGGTACCTGCTACTGTTTATGACCTCTAGAGACTGTTGTTGGGAGCTGGAAGATCGACGCAACGAGTAAGAAGCGTGTCGCAGCCACACCGATTCCTGATGCATCGCCAAGTCACGTAGAAGACGTGTGCCGCTACCGCACCTGACACATTGCCGTGCCCCGGAAAAGAAGCTTGCTGCATCCACACGGAGTCCCAAATCAACGGCGAGATGATCGTCGAAGCACCTGCTGTGCAGCTGCAAACGTTCACGCATCGCACCGGATTGTCGCATCACATCAAGCCGCCATTTTGTCGCATCGCACTGGATCGTCCCCACGCATCGAGGCACCATTTTGTTGCATCGTAACCCGAACGCAGTAATAAACTGACACATCCCCTCCACTGCACTGCAGTAAGGAACAGGTGCGCCGCCTCCCCTGACGCAAGGAACTGACGCATTGCCTTTCCTGCTACCTTTTTGGTTGTTTTGCGTGACACATCTAAGGTACTTTGTTGGAAAATTGTGGCATTTACAACTTGCATTGAACTGAACTATTTCTACCATTCAAGAGCCTATTTATAGGTCTCGCTGAGCCAATGCGCTCGCGCATTGCTGGCTAGATTATAGTAAGCAGAAAAGAACAGTCTACTAAAACGGCAGATTAGACACAGTTCATGTGAGACAGGCGTGTTCACAAACCAGCCCGTCACTCACCACCATTTGTCTGTGGCCTCGCATCAGACTTCAAAGGCTGCCGCTCCCCCCCACAACCCCCCCATCGGACTTCAAAGGCTGCCGCTCCCCCACCCCCGCATCAGACTTCGAAGGAATGAACTACTGATCCTTATTGTATAAATCAGCTGCAGCTTCCTGAAGCTCCTCACCCTGTATATATGCCTCGAGCCCCTACCTTGTTTACATTTCCTGTTCATGTTACCTGCTCGTAGCTCCAAGAGCTGCCATGCGTCCCACTTTCAATTCACCGTTTTCACCTATTGTTCATGTGGTCTAGAGCCCCTCCCTCCCCATTCTGTCCCTGTTGAACATTCCCCGCTCCCCTCCCGTTGTCATCATGAAGCACGTCAGTGCCTCAAGCAAGCTAAACATAAGGCAACATCACAGTGCGCACTCCCTGTTAGTCCTTTGTTTGTTTGGTGAAACACTTCTCACTCACGTTTACTGTATTGTATTGTGACTTGCCGCCAGTGTCTGTGCCCGGAGGACAAACCGCCTACACCACAGAAGGTGCAGAGAGGTGCTTTACATCCCTGTTTAGATTGCTTCAACCTTTGGCAAAGGCCGGCAGTGAGATCGTGCACAGGCTTGAAATGGAGCGGAGGCTGCACTCCCGTCCCCCCTTTTCTTTCTGTCATCTTTTTGTGATTTTCAGCTTTGTGTGACTGACTACTTGACCTCGTGCCTATGAGTTTTTAATGCGTCTATTATATTTATTTACTTGCAATGTTTTTTATTCAACTGTATGTGCCCAAACACGTCCATTTTTTCCTTTACTTACATTTTGTATGCAAAAAAAACCACTCTCTCCACAAACAGCACTTCCGTTCCGCCTTTTCGTTCGCTCATCTCATCACCACCACATGAATGAATGAATGAATGAATGAATTAGGGATTTATAAAGCGCGAACTAAGCCCATGGGCATCAAGGCGCTAACAGCAGACAGCACAAGCAGCAGCGGGTCCGGAGCGCCTCAAAGTATTTCACACAGCAGCCTGGGAGAAAAACCAGGTCTTAAGAGCCTTGCGGAACACAATGTGAGAAGGAATTACCGTGATTTCTTCGGGGAGGGCATTCCACAACTTGGGAACAATGGTGGAAAATGCACAGCCTCCCCATCTCGCCTTGTTAAACCTGGGCACTATCAGAAGATTCTTGTCCGCAGAACGTAGCTACCTCCTAGGAATGTAGCTCTGAAGGATCGCCTTGATACCTTCAGGCCCCGCGTCAAAAAAGACCTTATGGGCAAAACAGAGTGTCTTAAAATAAATTCTCAGTGTCAGCGGCAGCCAATGAAGGGCCTTGATACCTGGAGCTACAGAGTGAAATTTTGGCAGGTTCAACACGAACCTTGCCTCCGCATTCTGTACTAACTGAAGGCGCTGTTGAAGACCTTTGTTGATACCCAGGTACAGCGCGTTACAGTAATCCAACCTAGAGGTCACCAGGGTCACCACAGCATGTTAACGTGCCTCAAATGAGAGAAAAGGGGATAGTTTCCCAAGGGTTCTAATGACCCCGAAACAGGTAGAGGAAGTCCTACTAACCTGTCTACTCAAGGATAAAGAATTATCCACGATGAAGCCCAGGTTTTTACCAAAAGGCACCGGGCGGGGGCACGAACCTAAAGAGTCCGGCCACCAATCGGAGGCCCAGGTATCCACTCTACTACCAAAAATAAGAACTTCGGTTTTCTCAGCATTGAGTTTTAAGAAATTGCCATTCATCCACAGGAAGACGGCTTCCATGCTGCTCCTAAAATTGGAGGCCGAGTCAGCCACGTTATGGGTAATGGACACCATAATTTGGATGTTGTCCGCATAGGACTACACTTCTAGGCCAAAGGACTTCACAACCTTGGCGAGAGGCGCCACATAAATATTAAAAAGCGTCTGACTCAGGCAGGAGCCCTGAGGGATGCCACATGTTATAGGAGTGGGCTTAGATGAAAACTGTCCCAGACTCACTGTTTGAGTCCGACCGGTTAAAAAAGAAGCCAAGAGCCCCAGGGCCGCCCCCTCGACCCCTATTTCTTCCAGCCGCTTGATGAGCCTAACAGGAGACAGGTGTCAAACGCTGCTGTGAGGTCGAGGAGGATGAGCAGCGTGGTGTGTCCTGCGTCAACCTTGGTACGGATGTTGTTCAAAACCACCGTAAGGGCAGGTTCCGTTCTATGGGTACTCCTGAAACCGTGTTGAGACTCATCCAACAGGCGGTGTTCCCTTAAGTAACTAGCAAGATGGAAATTGAGATGCGTCTCCACAATCTTAGCCGGGACTGGGAGCAGCGAGATGGGGCGAAAGTTTAATTCCCCAGGGTCCAGGTAAGGTTTTTTTTAACAGCGGTTTCACCATTGCATTCTTCCATGAAGCAGGGTATTTCCCTTTGGTGATGGCCAAATTCATAATGTCAGTGAAAAGAGGTATGATGAATTTCTGACAATTAAGAAGACTCTTAAGTGGACACGGGTCCAACGGGGAGCCTGATTTAACAACTGAAAGTAAGCACTCTGTATCAGCAGAAGCAAGAAGGGGAAAAGCAGATAGCTTGGGGAGAGGATCACGTGTAGCCAAATCGTCGGCAACCTGATCCTGGGAAGCAGAGGAGCCCCTATTAGCACCTATCACTCAAGGACAGCACCACATCACTCTGGGACACCACCACATCACTCTGGAACACCACCACATCACTCTGGGACACCACCACATCCCTCTGGGACACCACCACATCCCTCTGGGACACCACCACATCCCTCTGGGACACCACCACATCCCTCTGGGACACCACCACATCCCTCTGGGACACCACCACATCCCTCTGGGACAGCACCACATCCCTCTGGGACAGCACCACATCCCTCTGGGACGCCACCACATCCCTCTGGGACGCCACCACATCATTCTGGGACGCCACCACATCACTCTGGGACGCCACCACATCATTCTGGGACGCCACCACATCACTCTGGGACGCCACCACATCACTCTGGGACGCCACCACATCACTCTGGGACGCCACCACATCACTCTGGGACGCAACCACATCACTCCACCACATCACTCTGGGACACCACCACATCACTCTGGGACACCACCACATCACTCTGGGACACCACACTCAGGGACACCACCACATCACTCCAGGGCACCACCACATCACTCCGGGGCACCACCAGATCACTCTGGGGCACCACCACATCACTCAGGAGCACCACCACATAACTCTGGGGCACCACCACATCACTCAGGGGCACCACCACATAACTCAGGGGCACCACCACGTAACTCAGGGGCACCACCACATCACTCACGGACACCACCACATAACTCAGGGGCACCACCACATCACTCAGGGACACCACCACATCACTCGGGGACACCACCACATTACTCAGGGGCACCACCACATCACTCAGGGACACCACCACATTACTCAGGAGCACCACCACATCACTCGGGGACACCACCACATCACTCGGGGACACCACCACATCACTCGGGGACAACACCACATCACCCGGGGACACCACCACATCACCCGGGGACACCACCACATCACCCGGGGACACCACCACATCACCCGGGGACACCACCACGTCACTCGGGGGCACCATCACATCACTCTGGGGCACCACCACGAGGCACCACTTCATCAGTCAGGGACACCACACCACTCAGGAGCACCACCACGGGGCGCCACTTCATCAGTCAGGGACACCACATCACTCAGGTACACCACCACATCACCCAGGGGCACCGCCACATCACTGTGGGACACCACCACATCACACTGGGACACCACCACATCACCCTGGGCCACCACCACATCATTTAGGGACACCACCACCACATCATTTAGGGACACCACCACATCATTTAGGGACACCACCACATCATTCTGGGCCACCACCACATCATTTGGGGACACCACCACATAATCTCAGGGACACCATCACATCACTCTTGGACGCCACCACATCACTCTTGGACGCCACCACATCACTCTTGGACGCCACCACATCACTCTTGGACGCCACCACATCACTCTTGGACGCCACCACATCACTCTTGGACGCCACCACATCACTCTAGGACACCACCACATCACTCTGGGACGCCACCACATCACTCTGGGACGCCACCACATCACTCTGGGACGCCACCACATCACTCTGGGACGCCACCACATCACTCTGAGACGCCACCACATCACTCTGGGACGCCACCACATCACTCTGGGACGCCACCACATCACTCTGGGACGCCACCACATCACTCTGGGACGCCACCACATCACTCTGGGACGCCACCACATCACTCTGGGACGCCACCACATCACTCTGGGACGCCACCACATCACTCTGGGACGCCACCACATCACTCTGGGACGCCACCACATCACTCTGGGACGCCACCACATCACTCTGGGACGTCACCACATCACTCTGGGACGCCACCACATCACTCTGGGACACCACCACATCACTCTGGGACACCACCACATCACTCTGGGACGCCACCACATCACTCTGGGACGCCACCACATCACTCTAGGGCACCACCACATCACTCTAGGGCACCACGCCACCACATCACTCTGGGACGCCACCACATCACTCTGGGACGCCACCACATCACTCTGGGACGCCACCACATCACTCTGGGACGTCACCACATCACTCTGGGACGCCACCACATCACTCTGGGACACCACCACATCACTCTGGGACACCACCACATCACTCTGGGACGCCACCACATCACTCTGGGACGCCACCACATCACTCTAGGGCACCACCACATCACTCTAGGGCACCACCACATCACTCTAGGGCACCACCACATCACTCTAGGGCACCACCACATCACTCTAGGACACCACCACATCACTCTACGGCACCACCACATCACTCTACGGCACCACCACATCACTCTACGGCACCACCACATCACTCTACGGCACCACCACATCACTCAAGGGCACCACCACATCACTCAAGGGCACCACCACATCACTCAAGGGCACCACCACATCACTCTAGGGCACCACCACATCACTCTAGGGCACCACCACATCACTCTAGGGCACTACCACATCACCCAGGGGCACCGCCACATCACTGTGGGACACCACCACATCACACTGGGCCACCACCACATCACACTGGGCCACCACCAAATCATTTAGGGACACCACCACCACATCATTTAGGGACACCACCACATCACTCTGGGACACCCCAGATAATTGAGGGACACCACCACATCTCTCAGGGACGCCATCACATCACTCAGGGACACCACCACATCACTCAGGGACACCACCACATCACTCAGGGACACCACCACATCACTCTTGGCCACCACCACATCATTTAGGGACACCACCACATCATTTAGGGACACCACCACATCTCTCAGGGACACCATCACATCACTCAGGGACACCACCACATCACTCAGGGGCACCACCACATCACTCAGGGGCACCACCACATCACTCAGGGGCACCACCTCATCACTCAGGGGCACCACCACATCACTCAGGGGCACCACCACATCACTCAGGGGCACGTCCACATCACTCAGGGACACCACCACATCACTCAGGGGCACCACCACATCACCCAGGAGCACCACCACATCACTCAGGGGCACCACATCACTCAGGGACACCACCACATCACCCAGGAACACCACCACATCACCCAGGAGCACCACATCACCCAGGAACACCAACACATCACCCAGGAGCACCACCACATCACTCAGGGGCACCACATCACTCAGGGACACCACCACATCACCCAGGAACACCACCACATCACTCAGGAGCACCACCACATCACTCAGGGACACCACCACATGGCTCACAGACACCACCACATGGCTCACAGACACCACCACATGGCTCACAGACACCACCACATGGCTCACAGACACCACCACATGGCTCACAGACACCACCACATGGCTCACAGACACCACCACATGGCCCACAGACACCACCACATGGCCCACAGACACCACCACATGGCTCACAGGCACCTTTTTGTCTGTCCCACATCCTTCTTTAAATCCCTGTTCTCTTCACCTGTGCTGATCTCCTGCTCTCTTCCACCCCGCACCTTCTCTAAATCCCTGTTCTCGTCTGCTGCTCTCTTCCACCTCGCCTCCTTCTCTAACTCTCTGTTCTATTCTCCCGTGCTGATCTGCTGTTCTCTTCCACCCGCTTCCTTCTTTAACACCCTGTTCTCTTCTCCTGTGCTGATCTGCTGCTCTCTTCCACCCGCCTCCTTCTCAAACTCCCTGTTCTCTTCTCTTCTGACTTGCTGATCTGCTGCTCTCTTCAACCAACATTCTTCTCTACCTCCCTCTTCTCTTCTCCTGTGCTGATCTGCTGCTGTCTTCCACCGCCTCCTTCTTTAAGTCCCTATTCTCATCTCTTCTCCTATGCTGAGCTGCTGCTCTCTTCCACCCCGCCCCCTTCTCCAAATCCCTGTTAACCTTTCCTGTGCTGATCTGCAGCTCTCATCCACCTAAACTCCTTCTTTAACTCCATGTTCACTTCTCTTCTCCTGTGCTGATCTGCTGTTCTCTTTCACCCGCCTCCTTCTCTAACTCCCTATTCTCTTCTCCTATGGTGATCTTTATGCAATCTTCAATCCGCCTCCTTCTCTAACTTCCTGTTCTCTTCTCATGTGCTGATCTGCTGTTCTTTCACCCTACCTCCTTCTCTAACTCCCTGTTCTCTTCTCTTCTCCTGTGCTAATCTGCTGTTCTCTTCCACACGCTACCTTCTATAAGTCCCTGTTCTCTTTTCCAGTGCAGATCTGCTGCTCTCTTCCACCCCACCTCCTTCTTTGACTCCCTGTTCTCTTCTGTTCTCCTGTGCTGAACTGATTCTCTCTTCCACACCACCTCCTTCTTTAACTCCCTGTTCTCTTCTGCTGTGCTTACCTGCTCCTCTCTTCCACCCACATCCTTCTATAACTCCGTTATCTTCTATTCTCCCATGCTGATCTTCTGCTCTCTTCCACCATGCCTCCTTCTCTAACTCCATGTTCTCTTCTCCACTCTATCTATCGCCCTCACTGTATATATCTGTCACACTCACTCTATCGATCTATCGCCCACACTCTATCTATCACTCACTCTATCTATTGCCCTCAATATATCTATCGCACAAACTCTATCTATCGCCCACACTCTATCGCCCTCACTCCATCTGTCGCCCTCATTCTATCTGTCGCACTCCCTCTATCTATCGCCCTCACTCTGTCTTTCTATTGACCTCACCCTGTCTTTCTATTGACCTCACTCTCTATCTATCTATCTATCTATCGCCCTCACTCTACCTATCGCCCTCTCTCTATCTTTCGCCCTCTATCTAGCTAAATATCTATCGTCCTCACTCTATCGTCCTCACTCTATCTATCGCCCTCACTCTATCTATCTATCCCATCACCACAGCATCACTCAGCACCACCACAGCATCACTCAGGGGCACCACAACATCACTATGCGCTACCACAGCATCACTAAACGCTACAGCATCACTCGTCGCCACCACAACATCACTCCGCGCCACCACTGCATCAATCTGTGTAACCATTCAACAACTGGTTAAAATATATTCTCACAATGTTTCAAGCTTTATTAGAAATGTCACAAAAAAAGCTAATATTTCACTTCTGTTCTTCGATTTTCGTCTCAATAAAATACACTGAACATAATCTTCACAAAAGGTAATTTCAAAATTTTACTCTATTGCCATTATAAATTAAAATACCTTTTTTAAAATATTAATTATTAAAAAAAGTATAAGCCATTGTTGTTTGTAATATCAATACATCAAAGTCACAAACACAAAACATGTTGCATCACAAATGCTATAGGTGTCACATTTGCAAAAATTACAAATATTGGCATTGTAAATGACCAAGCTATATTTTCACTATTTTCAAAACCAACATATAAAAAAATTGTTGTTTACAAGACCAAAAACTCAAACTTTCCTAAAGCGAGACCTATTGCATTGCAAATGCTTGTTGATACTGTAGTGTGGATTTTTGCCTTTTGATCTTGTTTAGATAAAGAATACTTAATTTTCTAAACTGGTGTGTTGTCCATTTGTAGTGTTATCACTGTGTTACTGTATGTGTTCACAAATGCTTTACACACTGCCTCTGAGATATGCCTGTCTGCTCGTGCCAAGCTACCAAGGGGGTGAGGAGGGGTTATTTAAGGAGTGTATCCCCCTGACTAGAAGCAAGGGTCCCTATTTGCACAAAGGTGCAAGCCATTGCCAACTAGACACCCCTATTTCTAACATTGAAGCGAACTGTCCAGCTATAGAATCTTTTGTGATATCTATTTTGCCGAAAGAGCTTAGTGTTATAGAATACTGATGTCCGGCTTTAATGGGTGATCAGTAGTTATGGATATTTCAGGGACGTTCTTAATATGTCACAAAATGCAACCAAAGAGCAGTTAAATGGACAAGGAAGGGTTTTAGGGCAAACATAGTTTTGTGGGGTGGGATGGAGAGCCTCTCATGGAAGTATGATAATTTGGAGAGTAAGAGTGGTGTACCTGCTGCTGGAAGTTTCTCAGAGCTATAAATGACAAAGGGTTTGTAAAATGTGATTTATTATTATTTTTATTGAACAGGCACATAGCAAGATTCATTATTTCAAAATGCAATTCAAAAGATATTTACATTATTATAACGCTTTTTTTTTTTTTTTAATTCAGTGCTCTTTTAGCAATAACAGACTTCGTTTCGCTACTCAAATACCACAATGGACACAAATGTACAATTGCTATTCTATGTTAAAATATTTTTTACCATACTTTTGTGCAAATGCTTATATTTATTCTGTGTTAATGAAATAGTAATTAAACATTTTAATATGCAGACACCTTTCTACTTTAGTTATTCTAAATTTGTCAGGCTATAACCTTTGAGAAAAGCCATCAGACCTTTTTTTCTGTTGTCTTCAATTCATTCATATTCTTCCAAATCTTTCTCTTCCCTCATTTGCCTATGTCCCTTTCTTCCCGTGAGAACACTTGCTACAATTTATTTAAAGTATTGAGAGCCTTGTTGTCCTTCCTTACGATTTGTAGCCAAAATTATTGAACGTGCCATACAGCTGTGAACGATAAGCAAGTGACCTTTTACAAATCATCATGGTGAAGCTGAGTGCCCTTGTTGGTCGTTTCTTGACTCTACAGCATGCCATTTTCAGCACTGTTTCCAGCTGTTGTGGGATTCTACCAACTAAGTGTTTGTAGCTTCAGACTTGTATACACTGATCTGACAAATCGCGAAAGCTAGAGAAGCCATAGAGTTCTAACTAAGCTCTCACTGTGCAAGACTCAGGGTCTGCTGTTTAGAAAATCCCTAAAAACTTAGGTTTATACCCAATAGTAAGTTCCTCTTTTTCCGCAGTTCCTTTTTCTTTTTGGCTATGCCTTGGTGCCAGTACATCTATATAGATATCAGTGTGATCATCAATCAACTACCTAGATAATAACATAACCATCATCGCACAGGAATCTGCAGTAGATTTAATGAAGGTGTAAGATGTGGTGGGCATACACTTTTACCGAATTCATTACAGTGAATAAAAAGTGCGAGGCAAAGCAGCCTTTTCAATGTAAAAAGGGCACAGGTGAGAAAACCGTAAAATCCACTTGATGACTTTTTATCTTTTTCTATCTAGTTCTCTTTAAAAGCTGAGAACTTGGTTTTGACAGTATATCAGGGACTTTGGGTCTTGTAGATTGTAGTGTTAAAGAAGAGGCCCATCTAGCATGCTGTATTTCACATCAGACCAGACATTTGACAAGCACTACAATAATCATGATAGCTTCTTGCATGATATACTATCAGTACCCATATTCTAATGTATGATTTACACAACACATTTTCACTAGCTCTTACGTCCAATAACATTCAGTATACAAAATGACACAATAATCCCATATCAAATAAAAAAGCATTTTATATTCTCATTGAGGGGACACTAAACTGAACCGTTGGAGACTGACTTCTCATGTATCCTCTCCAATTGATCCCCTAGAATTTGCCAGTTTCATAGAGGCTGGGATATTACATACAATAATGTTGCTGATCACAAGGATATTTGGTACCTGGACCTGTTCCTGTTGAGCATGAATTTTACATTAGTAGCACACCAGGCAGATCTTCTAACACAAATGGATATATATTTTCACTTGAAATCTATGAAAGTGGGACTTAGATGGATGTTTCTTAAGTGCCTACTTGATGGAAACTACTCTGTCCTGTGTCATATTGACCCAGTGGTTGCTTAATTGGCTTTTGCTTTGCATATTTTGTGGCTTGTGGAAAAACTGTTCAAGGCATGTGTAGTTGTAGATACACATGCTTAGCATACTCCTGCTATCTAGTTTTGGGTCTGGATGTGTGCAAGTTTTTTCTTTGAATAAGTGTTTCGAGTCATGAGGTAGGGTGACTCCTCCTCTTGGTAATAGTGCGCATGAGCATCTGCTCCGTTCTTAGATTTTCTTTCCGCCATCGGGTTCGGACGTGTATTGCAGCGCTCCAGTTCGAGACTGTTTTTGGGACCACTTTGGTGCGTAATCCATCTTACCCTAGTCTGTGTTGTTTTGAACGCTTTTCCTCCCTCATCGAAATTCGGGAGAGACTTGTCTGCCGGGTTGGAACGTTCTGATTGCAGCCTTTGGCCCTCGCCCATTCTGGCTACCTTACTTTCATTCGACTCCATCAATAATGGAATGGACTCTGTTTCGCCCCAGTACCATTCCAAGTACCTGCAGACCAGCGTTCACGAGGTCTGCAATCTGTACTTGTCCCCGAGCATAGAGAAGAAAATTGTGAGGGTTGTCAGTCGTTTTGATCGTAAAAGACCCTGTGGAACTATCGGGCATGACACAGAGAAATGCAGAGACGTGACATTTAACAAATACCCGATATCTTCGGTCAGGAGATCTAGAGTCAGAAGAAAAAGAGCTCCAGGTCTCTGCAGCCCAAGAAGGGGCCTTTTTGGTTCAAGATTCGGACTCCAACTTGAAGATAGACTTAGTGTTGCACAATCTTCCACCAGGTCAAGGTGCTGTGAGGTATCCCCCACCTATCCCTATAAAAACCTTCGGCTTCCACAAAACAAAAGGCTTTCGGGCCACCACTACCATATGGCCATGGTCGGTACAGAGAATTACCCTAGGGCTTAGTACTGAAAGCACATGTGAAGCTGCCTGCTTCCGCACCAAGCAAGGATTCCACCTCTTTGGCTACGACCGCTTCGGTTCCGAAAGTCAAAACGTGTTTGGTTCCGAAACCTATGCCACCAAAATCCCACTACTCTCCTGGAGCCCATTTAAGAGACGATACAGGAAAGACTCCTTGTGAAACAAAAATGGATTAATAAACATAAACATCCAGAGACTGGCCGCATTATCACAAAGACTGCGTCAGTGCCTTCTACCAAGCAGCAAATAGTTTTCCAAGAAGACATTGATATGCCAATACCTATGAAGAAAAAGGACAAGGCAACCAGTCCTCTGCACACTGTTCTTCCTCCTCCTCCTTCTCCATCACATGTGACACCACCTGCGGTATCTCCACATAAGGTTGCAGATGGGAGGGGGATGATGACACTTATGGCGTACTACCACTACCAAACCCCTGGGGGGATTATGACATTGACCACCAGGGGATATATATATCCAGACCTATAATCCTGCCTAATCTTCACCACCTGATACTAAATCATTGCTAGGGCAGTAGCATACCTTGACGTTACACGACATAAGGAATCCATGGAAGATTCTTTATTTGAGACATCACTACACGTCTCAATCTCTTCCAATGCTGAAAGCAATGATGCGCAATGCAGATTATATTTTTAAGGATCCTGCATGGGCTCGCAATATCACCCCTAGGGTAGATACAAAAAATATTAGGCTGCACCATCTGACCTAATTTTTATCAGAGGCCAGCTTCCACCATACTCCCGAGTTGTTTCAAATGCCTGTAAACTTGCAAACTCACAAAGTACAGCTGACACACCTTGCTTCCGATAATGAATCCAAACTTAATGACGCATCAGGCAAACAGGTTGCTGTACAATCTGCCAATCACTGGTGAATTGCACACACACAGAGGCCGTTGGCTAGATATGACAGAGCTCACTGGGATGAGATAGATGAACTCCTCTAGTTTCTCCCAGAGGAACATAAAAAGAAAGAGCAAGAACTTGTTCAGGGAGGAAAGTAAATTTCCTCCCTGCATGGGCATCTGCTTTAAATGTGCACTGGACTCTACGTATACTGTCACAAGAGGCATCCATACAAGGGTCCTCCTACTGAGGCATTCCTGACTGCGTATCTTTGGATTTAAGCCAGAAGTACAGCAGACTTTACTAAACATTGCCTTTGATAAGGAGCATCTCTTCAGCCTACAAGTAGGTGAGGCCTTGGAAAAGATGAAAAAGATACTGAGGTTGCCAAATCTATGGGGACACTTAAAGCTCTCACTACTCTTGGCTCTTTCGACACTCCTCTTATAGAGCAGGATCCAAAATCACCTCCACAGATGCCTCTGCATCCTCCTACAGGTCACAAATTCAATCCTTTCCATCTAGAGCATATTCTAGAGTCAACTTCAAAGATTGAGTCAAAGGTTGAGGCAAAGGTACACCAACCCATAATGCCCAATCCAACGGCAAACAGCGACTCACTTAGCTCCATTTCGTGTTCACAAGCCAATGCGGCCAGCCCCCCTGACTCCCTAAAGGGGGATATTCTACATCAGAGGGTGCTTCTGTGAGCTGTTTAAACTGTATTAACAGGGGCCTGTGCACTTCGTTTTTTGGCCAGCAGGGGGAGTAAAGTTTTATTCAAACAGTATTGTTAGATTTCGAGTTAGTGAAGCCTTTATCTGCAGACGTTCAAAGTGTGGATTGAGCCTGTCTGTCTCCTAGGAGATTCTGAACAGGAGAAGCAGCTTCCAACTCCCTGACCAGCAAACCTTGTCTGAGGTCGCTGGGACCTTATATGGTCTGCTAGTGGTTGGCACATGTGTACACTTATTGGTGGTTGTATCTGGTGTTTCTATTGGGGTAGGGTTGATATCCTCAATGGTTGGGTATTTGAGGGTTCTGATTGTTTTCTGGGTCTGTGATTCAATCATTGTAGGGTTGGGGCTAGGGTTAGGATTTCTATTGGAAGTAGGGACTAGTGCTTCCTATGTTATTGGTTGTTGGGAGTAGGGTGGGACTAGGGCTAGGGTTAGACCTTTAATTGAAGTAGCTATTTAGGGCTTCTGGTGTGATTGGTTGTTGGACTAGTTGTGGGACTAAGAGTAGGGTTAGGCTTTCTATTGGAAGTAGGGACTAGGGCTACCTGTAGCATTGGCTGCTTGGACTTGGGTTGGGACTACTGGTAGGGCTAAGGCCTTTATTGGACGTAGAG
The DNA here is from genome assembly GCF_964263255.1 of Lissotriton vulgaris. Lineage (NCBI taxonomy): Eukaryota > Metazoa > Chordata > Amphibia > Caudata > Salamandridae > Lissotriton > Lissotriton vulgaris. The sequence goes on from NC_141689.1 coordinate 857,590,241, forward strand.
ATCAGGGTTTTTGAACTGATTGGGTGCTTGGACTAGGGTTAAGATTGGCAGTAAGGTCCTGGTCTCCTATTGGTTCTAGATTTTAGGGCTAGTGCTGTGATTGGATAGTGTTAGGGCTATGGTTCCCATTGGCTGAAGGGGTCGCCTGATTACTAGGGCTATAAAAAAGGCCAGGCTTAGGGCATCTCAGCCCGGGCGTCGAGGCTAAGGGCTAGTTGCCTGTTTGAGCCCGTTAAGGGCGGAGAGGACAAGGGTAGTTGCCTGTTTGAGCCTTGTTCGAGCCTGTTCGAGACTAGGGCCAGAAATGCTGCCCTGTTTCTCATTTAGCAATACCCAAAACTCCTTTTTACTCATCCAAAAGCCTCCTCCTATTGCTAAGACCTAAGAAAGAAAAAAAAAATGTATTTCACTTTTTTTATCCCTCCATTATCCTTTTCAATCGAAATTAACAGACTAACATGTTCACTTCTCAAATTCCATATTAAACTATACTAATATACTACCCAAATAACTGAATAACATATCCACTACTCAAATTACTTCATATTTTTTTACTATACTAATTTTCAACCGTAATCCTTTATGGGTTCCGGAGTGGCGTGCTACTCGCCAGAAAAGCGATTCAACACCCATTAGGGGTAACAAGTGCTATATGAATGCAAATCTTTCTTACCCTTTTATCCCTCCGCTATCCTCTCACTCCAAGTAATTGACTAATATCCACCACTGAAATTACTTCATATTTCACCATATTAATTCACCACTAATCCTTTGTAGGCTTCCTGAATAGCATGAGTCAACAAGCGCTACATAAATACAAACCTTTGTCCTCCTCTATCCTTCTGTTATCATTCCAAATCCAAATAACTGACTAAACTATCCACCACTTAAAATGTACTTGCATGTTTCACTATACTAATTCAACACTAATCCTCTATGGGTCCGGAGTAGCGTGCTACTCGCCGAAAAAGCGCTTCGACATCTCGTCAGGGGTAGTAAGCGCTATATAAATGCAATTACAATACAATACATACAATCAGAGCACTTCCATATGGCCACACTTCAACAAGTGCTTCCACTTCTACAGCAAGGCGACTTAAAATCAGCACTGGACTTAAAGGACGCATACTTTCACATTCTCATTCACCCCTCACATTGCAAATGCCTTCGGTTTATGTTAGCAGAAAACATGACCAATTCAAGGTCCTTTCATTCGTAGTCACCAAATGCTTAGTAGTGGTAGTAGCACATTTACACAGACAAAACATTCATATCTTCCCTTATCTTGACAACTGGCTTATCAAAGCCAGTACGCACCTTCTGGGTCGTCAACACACTCAGATTACCATAAACCTTCTACAGCAGCTGGGGTTCACTATCAATGTTCAAAAATCCCATCTTCAACCTGCCTACTTGTACCATATCTAGGGGCGATGCTCAAAACTCAATTAGGTCTAGCCTATCCAAATGCAGCCAGAATTAAAAAAAAATCAAAAACTGCTACCACAATTTCAAGCCAATCAATACTGTACAGTCTAAACCTTTATGCGTCTTTTGCGGATGATGGCATCCTACATCATCAAAGTGCCTCATGCAAGACTAAACATGCGTCCTCTACAAGAATCTTTGGAATGACAATGGCCTCACAGGGTCGACTGGACGATCTAGTGTTGGTAGGCAGCCGCAGTCATCACTCTCTGCATAGGTAGAACATACAAAACATGTTAAAAGGGTGGCCGTTAGTCGACTTTGTTCCACAGGTCTTGCTAACAGCAGGTGCATCCCTCACAGGTTGGGGTGATGATCTACGAGATCTGACAGTTAAGGGTCTCTGGGACACCAAACACCAGAATCTCCACTTAGGATTGGTGTCACTACAACGTAGGCTATTACAACGCCTGCTGTTACAACGCGGTTTTTACATCGCATACCACTACAACGCATAGTGCTTTTAAGCGCTGGATAGTGATTTATTTAATTTACTATTCCAACTCCAGTCCCCGTGGATAGTAGGGAAGGTGTTGGATAGTACATTAAATATATTCCCTATCCTAGAGCGCCCCCCAGCGCAATGCGTTGTAATGGTTTGTGTTGTAATGGTTGCGTTGTAATAGTAGTGCGTTGTAATAAATGCGTTGTAAGTTATGTTCCCCCTCCACTTCAGCTATCTAGAGCTCCAAGCTGTTCACCTAGCATTGAAAGCGTTTCTGCCTCACCTCATAGACAGTTATCTTCGTCCGGACAGACATTATGACAGCCATGTACTATTTGCAAAAAAGGGGACATACACTCCACAGTTGCCACGCCTCTCTCGGACAATTTCACGTTGGGCAATGCATCACAAAATCATCTGGTAGCAGAACATCTTCGGACACTGACTATTTTGCTGACCTCAGTAGGAACTCCACCCCTAAGTCCTCGTCCCATATTTCCACAAGTGCTGGTTTCCACAGTCGGGCCTCTTTTTGACAGCAGAGAACTCAATTTACCTAAACTTCGCTTCCAGGTTCCCCCATCTTCTTTCCAAAGGCAATGTGCTATGGATGAATTGGTCAGGGATATTTGACTATGCTTTTCCGCCTCTCCTTTTTCTGGTTCGGAGGCTTAGGCAAACGTCTCTCCTTCATTCTGGTAGCTCCCACATGGGTTGTCAACTGTGGTTCACCACAACACTCGAACTTTCAGTAGTTCTACATGAGAAGCTTCACCTCAACTCTAAATTTGTCATTAGAATACATGACTATTTTTAAGGAAGCACGTAAACCTATCAGAGCTTGTTATGCATCCAAATGGAAAATATCTGTTGTTTACTGTAGTAACCAAACAATTTATCCACTCAATGCATCTGTGCGAAACATTTTTTGTTACCTCTTGCATTTACAACACTCTGGCCTTGCTTACACTTCCATACGTCTACATCTTGAGGCAGTGGCTGCGTATCTGCAAAACCGGCAACACTAATCCTTGTTCAAAATGCCAGTTACTAAGGCTTTTGTGGAAGGCCTTAAAAGAGTAATACCACTCAGAGTCCTACCTGCACCTGCGTGGAATCTCAATATTGTTCTCACAAGGCTTATGGGTCCACCCTTTGAACCATTATACAATTGCCCCCTTCCAATTATTATATTGGAAGGTTGCTTTCTTAATTGCGATCACTTCACTAAGGCGTGTCAGTGAGCTCCAGGCCATAACTTTAGGAGAATCATTTTTCCAACTTCATAGGGATTGGGTGACTCTTCCTACCAACCCAAAATTCCTTCCAAAGGTAGTTTCCCCTTTCCACAATAACCAATCAGTTGAACAACCTGTTTTCTTCCCTTAAACAGATTCTGTGGCATAAAGAGCTCTCTTCATTCACGAGATGTCAAAATAGCATTATGGTATTATAATAACAGGCCAAAAGACTTCCATAAAACAACTTTGTTGCTTTTGTGCTGCCTCAGAAAGGCCAGCCCATTTCAAAATCTGGCCTTCCTAGATGTATTGTTAAATGTATTACAAACATACTATATCAAAGCCAAACGGACATTGACTATACCCCTTAGAGCACATGCCACTCATAAAATAGGCGGCGGGTGTCCATGGTCTTTTTTGGGTTTTATCCCCCTAGCTGACATTTGTAAAGCAGCTACATGGTATACATCACACACTTTCACCAAGCATTATTGTGTGGATGTTCTAGCTCACCAAGAAGCTAATATAGGACGGGCAATTCTACGTACACTTTTCAACAACTACAACATCCACTGGTTAGCCACCGCTTTTGGAGGACACTGCTGTAAAGTCTATGCAAAGTATGTGTATCTACAGCCACACCTGCCTCAAACGGATTATGTTACTTTTCATGGTCTCTTTAGTCTATTGCACTATCCACTTAATCCCTTGCATAGTTATATAGTCCTATTTCTGTTTGAGGAATTATTTGCATGAAATCACTTTGGTTAGCATGTTTTTTTAGCCTTGTGTAAGCAATGATAGCAGATACTGTCCTGTACTCTGATAAACAAGCCAGCTCTCGAAGTGAAAATATTTCTTATTACTATAAGAAAAAATGTTTTGTTTGCTTTTGTTTTTTCCCTCCCTCAATTGCTGCTTATTTTCTTGATTGCTGAGTTTATATTACACAGTACCTGCCTTTTTAGGAATGATGTTTAGCATAGGTACACCCTGGCCTTTCCCCTCCCCCTGATAATTAGTTATTCTCCAAACACCTAGATCGTCCTGGGTTGTGCGATATGTCACCCAATTGTAGATTACATCTTACGTCCAGGCATCTGATCACCTACCACCATTCAACAGAACAAACAACTGTTCTATATGTCCTTAATAGGATTTGAAACCCAGTGTATCAGCAACCCAGCTCCCATATGAGTCCTTGGAGCCAAAGGGAAGATGCAACGTTGTCTTCATTGTTTGGACCCTCTGGTTTCTATAGTCAAAGGTTGGTTAACTGGAGAAGGTGGTCTCTGAGAATAGCGGCACAAGGATGTGACCATTAACAAAGCATAGGTATGCACTCCTTTCTAAGGAGTTTTATCAGGATTACCTAGTTCATAGAGTCTGCAGCTGAATGGGACCCACTTCAGACATGCATCCTTTTTTTCCGCATGTGAGAGTGGACGTTACAGAGTCTAAGATTATGGCATTTATTATCTTGAATGACCTCACAAAGGCCTAAGTTCAGAAAAGGTTACACATCTTTCCAATTCAGAGAACCTTGCTTTTCCTATGTGTGCTCAGTTTAATCAGTTGGCAGCTTCCTTCCTGGTATCAGAGGCTTTGAAGCAGGTGTCTCCAACCAGTCGATTGTGAGCTACCAGTAGTTCTGTAGTAGGGGATCTCTGTGTATAGTCATAATCTTGTGAATAGTCCCGCCCATGTGCGTAGACCCCGGAGCAATCAAAATAATCTTACGTTTTTTTCCTTCAGCAGTCCTGCATAGACACTTAAGAGAAAATCAAAGACAAATAATGCAGCCTAAAACTACAAGGCTACATTGGCCAGCACTCCATCTTGAAGTGAAAAGGATAGCCAAATAATATTACATTTAACACACTTTCCAAAGTTTCACACTCAGAGAAACTCCCCTTCACAAAAATAAGTTGTAATGATAGAGAGGCAGGGTTGGACAGACAAACCCCATAGGCTGCCATTATGCGTCTGGAAAAGGGATGCCGTGCCTTTAAGGAACTCTCCAGAGACCCTCAGTATCCCAGGATGCACAGCCAAAGGCCTTTTACTTTCAGTTCTTTTTTCGGCTCCTGCTAGCAGGACCCTGGAGCATTGAGCTCTACCTTTTTGGGTGTTACTTCCATTTCTGGCACTTATCCAGTATTTTGAGTGTTTCACTCGATGTCTGGGGCCTTCCTCTTCCAGTTGCTGTGCTTTTTAGCCAGTTTTGCCACCTCTTTATGTCAAAAATGCCAGCTTTATTCGACAAGTGCCCTGAGTGTGGTAGGAATAAGGCAAAATCTGCCCCCCACAGAGTATGTATGTATACTCTGCCTCTCCTCCACCCATGTCCCTGACTCCTGTGAAAACTGTCACTCTTTCTCCAGGAGGACCCTGCGTGACAGGGAGTAGATTCGTCTCCAAGGCCTGGAGCAGAGGAGAGACAAAGAACCAGGTGGGACCTCTGGACATGGGGGGGACTCTGTCATCGTCCTCTGCCCGTGCATCGGCCTCTGGGGGGCTCCCCAGTCAAGAAAAGGCCCAGAAAAGATACCGGTCCCAGTCGACGTCGATGGCCTCGAGAGGTATGACCACCATATCCTCCCTGTCGAGCGGGTAGGACGTCGGACGAGGTTGACGTCGAGGACTTCACCGGCTTCGACACACCATCGACGTCGTGAGGAGTTCCGAAGGCGCTCGCCGTCGAGGCGACACCGCCGTTCGCCGTCGACGCAAAGGTGAACGTCAAGGAGAGACCAGTCGACATCGAGGAGAAGACATTCGACGTCGAGGAGTTCGTCGACGTCTGGAAGGTCGTCGTCAAGAAAAGGGAAGTCGAAGAGGTCGACATCGAGGAGAGAAAAATCGACGTAGTGTAGACAGTCAAGGCCTAGGATGATGTCCAGTGACTCTGTGGTTAGTCTATCATATTCATCGGCGAGTTCCCGGTTGCGGCGGCACCGCCGCTCATCCGCAAAGAGGTCTGCCTCTAGAGCATCCTCCTTGAGGCCTGCTCGTAAGAAGAGGAGAGTGCTTAGGTCACTGGAATCTGATTATTCACGGACCTATTCGCCCTCTAGGCCTAGGACTCCTACACCTCCTACTCTTCCGCCACTTCCTCCTAGGAAGCCTCCTCCTCTTCTGCCTCCGCCACCTCCGCCTCTTCCTCCCCGGCCTCCCAAACCTGGGGTTCCGCCTCCTCTGCTTCCGCCTCCTTCAAGGCAGGCGGCTCCTGCGAGACCCAGGAGGTCTAGGTCAAGGTCCAGAGTAAGGTATCGCTCTCGCAGTGAGCATCGCTCCTCCACAAGGTCCCGTCATCGCCATCGGAGGGAAAGGTCACGGTTCCGTCACAAGGACTCTTCCAGTGACCGGAGGTATTCTACCACGTTGTCGGACTCTCCTCCTACGAGAGTGTCACCTGTGGACGACATTGTGACATTCCAGGATGTGCTGCTGAGGGGGGCAGCAAAGTTAGGGATCACATTGACGGTACCCACTCCTTCTACCTCTGTGATCTTTGAGACTTTGCACAAAAGACATCTCTCTCGCCTTTTGGTGCCAGGACTGGAGGAACCGGCCATGGAGCTGTTTCTGACGCCGGCCACGGTGAAGTCGGCGCCATCTCGACCCCGGATTTTGATCCGGCGTTCTTGAGGTCAGGTCCTGTCCCAGATTCTGTAATCGTGACAGCGGCCAAGAAGCAGCATTCGACTGCCCCTTCGTCTACGGGCCCTCCGGACAAGGAGAGCCGTCAGATTGCCTCTGCTGGATGGAAAGTCTGCGGTACGGCTGCCACCTCGATGAAAGCAGCGTGTGCCTCGGCGCTCTTGGGTCGCTATGACCGCTCCTTGTGGGAGTCGCTGCAACTGTTCATTGAGCTCCTCCCGAAGGATAGGCGAGAAGACTTCTAGGAGATATTGAACGAGGGCATGATGGTCTCAAATCAAGTCATCAGCTCGGCGACAGACGCCTCTCTCCTGGCTGCTCATGGGTACTGCCATGGCATCAACTTGAGACGTCATTCCTGGTTGCGCCTTACCTCTCAAGCCAGAGGCGCAACAGAGGGTAGCGAATTTGTCATTCTCTGGATCGACCCTCTTCGGGACGCATGCAGATGAGGAAATGGCCCGCATGAAGGCGGAAGTAGAGATGCTGAAGGGTGTTGGTTTGGAGAAACCAAAAGAACGGAAGTTCTTCCGTCCTTTCCAGAGGCAGTACGGTTCCCGGAGGAGAGGGCAAGGTCGTCAAGCTGGCCAGCAACAACAACAACCGGCCAGCAACAACAACAGCAGCAGCAATACCAGCAGCAGCCCTTCCAGAAGCGTCAGAAGCGGCCAGCAGTCCTCCTTGGCGAACAAGGGCCCGGTCGGGTCTAAGCCCTGAGGAGTTACTTCCTCCTTGTCCGTTACCCGCTCCGGTGGGGAAGCATACAAAATTACTTGGCAGAGTGGAGAAAAATTACTCAGGACAAGTGGGTGCTGAATATTGTTTGCAATGGATACAGTCTTAGTTTTCTCAGCCCTCCTCTAGCAATTCCACCGGTTAGCTCGCAGTACCAGCTGCGCAAGCTTCAAGCGGAGGCCGATACCCTGTTAAGAAAAAGGGCGATAGAAGACGTCCCTCTGTCTCAAAGGGGAAAGGGTCTCTACTCAAGGTTCTTTCTGGTACGCAAGAAGGACAAAAACAAGTTCAGGCCCATTCTGGATTTGCAACAAGCAAACAAATTGATTTGTAGGGAGAAGTTTTGCATGCTGTCTTTGCATCAGATGTATCCTCCGCTACAAAGAGGAGACTGGCTTTGCGCAATAGATCTGCAGGATGCGTACTTCCATGTGCCCATTGCACAGAAACACTGGAAGTTCCTGCGCTTACTAGTCGGCACCAATCACTATCAGTACACCGTACTACCATTTGGACTGAAGTCTGCACCCAAGACTTTTTCAAAATGCATGGCAGTGGTGGCAGCACACCTGAGAAAGAACAAGGTGTTTGTCTACCCGTACCTGGACGACTGTTTGATCAAAGCCTCCACCTTCCAGGAAGCGCAATTGCACTTCAACAGGATGGCCGTTCTGTTGAACCAGCTGGGGTTGCACTTAAACCTGTCCAAGTCTGTTCCGACTCCGGTTCAGTGCCTACAGTACTTGGGAGCCTCCATCGATAGTCTCTCAGCAAGCGGGTCTTCTTCGGAGGAGTGACGCTTATCGATCCCTCGGAAGGCTCAGGCTCTCATGTCCGTTCCATCTACGACAGTGAGGACGGTGTCATCTCTCCTGGGGTCGATGGCCTCTTGCATCTTCCTCACTCCACATGCACGCCTCCACATGAGGCCGCTGCAGGAATGTCTGGAGGATCAGTGGGACCGGAAATGAGGGAGCTGGGACGACAGGATCCGACTGTCTGTACACGCTCAACAGTCCATGAGATGGTGGTGCTCAGCAGAGAATCTCCTCAAGGGAGTTCCATTCCACAAGGACATTCCCATTCAGACTATCATGACGGATGCTTCTCTCCACGGCTGGGGAGCGCATTCGGACCATTTACAGATCCAAGGAACGTGGTCCCCGGTGGAATCCACGTATCACATCAATTTTCTGGAACTCAGAGCTGTTCACTTGGCACTGAAGGCCTCTCATCTGTCTTTCCAGACCAACTCCTTTCTTGTACAGACGGACAATACGACCACAATGTATTCCTCAACAAGCAGGGGGGCTCCAGATCGCGCACACTGTCACAAGAAGTGCAGGCGATCTGGCAATGGCTGCTAGCCAGAGTACGGACGATAACAACTACCCATCTGCCAGGGGAGCAGAATGCTCAGGCGGACGCACTCAGCAGGCTGGTCCAAGAAAATCACGAGTGAGTCCTAAACGACGAGGTGCTAGGAAACGTCTTTGACAGATAGGGCACTCCAGGAATAGATCTGTTCGCCACTGCAGAAAACAGAAAATGCAGAGGCTTCGCCTCCAGGTTCTACCAACCGGGGACTGTGGGGAATGCGCTATGGATCAGCTGGTCGAACAGCTTTCTGTACGCTTTTCCACCCATTCCCCTGATTCCGGCAGTACTCCTCAAGCTGTCTCAGACCAGAGCACGAATGATCCTCATTGCTCAGGAGTGGCCTCGGCAGTGGTGGTTCACGGACCTGCTCCACCGGTCTCTCCAACTCCACCTACGGCTGCCGTGTTGGCCGGACCTTCTCACAAAGTTCGGGGGGCAGATGGTGCACTCCAACCTCTCATTGTTGAGTTTGGTGGCATGGCTCCTGAGATACTGCAATATGGACACCTGAATTTGCCTGACAATTGCATGGAAATACTCAAGGAAGCGAAGAGGCCTTCCACAAGGACTTCCTATGCCTACAAATGGAAGAGGTTCTGCATCTGGTGCACGTCCAAGAACTATGATCCTACCACCTGCAAGGAAGATGTCATCCTTCCATACCTCTTACATTTGGCTCAATCTGGCCTTAATTTCCATTCCATTAAGGTTCACCTCGCAGCATTAACTGCGTATAGGAAATGCTCTTCACAAACATCATTCTTCCATATTCCTGTAAGAAAAGATTTTGGAGGAATTGAAGAAAGTATTTCCCCATGTTAGGCGTCCTTCGTCTTCCTGGGAGCTGAATGTGGTGCTGTCTCGCTTGATGAAGGAACGTTTTGAACCTATTCATAAGGCTTCTATACAGCATCTGTCCTGAAAGGCGGCCTTCCTTGTGGCTATTACATCGGCCCGCAGGGTGAGTGAAATCCAGGCCTTGTGTTGCCAAGAACCTTACACTCTATTTCATGCTTCTAAGGTAGTGATGCGAACTCACCCTAAGTTCCTCCCTAAAGTGAATTCTGATTTTCATGTTAATCAGACGATAACTTTGCCTACGTGCTTTCAACATCCTTCCACTCCAGCGGAGAGGTCTCTTCACTCTCTGGATGTAAGAAGAGTGTTGAAATTATACTTGGATAAGACTAAAGACATATGTAGGTCAGATCAATTGTTTGTCAATTATGGATCGGTCAGGACTGGTCTTGCCACCTCAAAACAGTCCATCTTTAGGTGGATTATGTCCTGTATCCAGTTATGTTACCAAAAGGCTAACAAAACCTTAGGGGTTAAGCCTAAGGCTCATTTCACCAGAGGCAAAGGGGCTACAACGGCTTTACTGCGTAATGTTCCCATTGCAGATATCTGTAGGGCTGCCACTTGGAAGTCGGTCCATACCTTTGCTAAGCACTACTGTCTGGACTCTAATGCGAGAGCAGGCGCTCAGGTTGGGAAGGCTTTGTTGAGAAATCTGTTTGCACAGTAGTGATGTTGTCTGTTTCCTCCACCGCTGGTTTGGTTTGTTGGGATGGGCTTGCCATTCTATTCACAAGAATATGACTATACACAGAGATCCCCTACTACAGAAGGAGTAGTTTCTTACCTGTAACTCCAGTTCTGTAGTGGGGGTATCACTGTTCTAGTCATAAGCGCCCACCCTCCTCCCCGGTGGATGAAGAGCTAATGTACTGTATGCTACAGGCCTGGCTTTATACACCTTCAAAAAGAACTGAAAGTAAAAGGCCTTTGGCTGTGCATCCTGGGATACCGAGGGTGTCTGGAGAGTTCCTTAAAGGCACGGTATCCCTTTTCCACTCACATAATGGCAGCCTATGGGGCTTGTCTGTCCAACCCTTCCTCTCTATCATTACAAAGGATTTTTGTGAAGGGGAGTTTCTCTGAGTGTGAAACTTTGCAAAGTGTGTTAAATTTAATATTATTTGGCTATCCTTTTCACTTCAAGATGAAGGGCTGGCCAATGTAGCCTTGTAGTTTTAGGCTGCATTATTTGTCTTTGATTTTCTCTTCAGTGTCTATGCAGGACAACAGAAGAAGACAACTTAAGAGACCATTTTGATTGCTCCGGGGTCCAAGCACATGGGCGGGACTATTCACAAGATTATGACTATAACAGAGATACCCCACTACAGAACTGGAGTTACAGGTACGAAACTACTCCTTTCCAGACACCTCCAGAGTAGCTCACAGCCTTGAGTTCATTTTTATATAAGCGCAAGGTCATATTTTCCTTTTAAAGTTAAGGGAAGGCTGTGTTTATTTTACAATACAAACATCAAGCTGCAGATAGCAGGGTCTGATAATGAGTGGTGCTCAGTCAGATTTATTACCTGGGATGGGGCACAGAGGTGAACTGAAGCACAGATATTTAATCCTTAAATAAAATCCTTGTCAACCCCCAATACTGGAGCTGTGAACAAAATGTTTCTGAATGCTTTTAAATAAGAGAACATTAAAAAGAAAATTTACTTAATGATTAAGTTTAATCTTAATTTTAATTTTCTCCCATTTCAAAATGCCACATTTACAAACAGGCGCCTTACTCCCAGTGGCCAGTAGACACGTTGCCATATGTATAACTGAAAAATACAGCCATTTATTTAATTGAGAGAAATTTAAAGAGTAGAAAAATGTTCCATATAAAAAATTATTTGCAGAAAATGTTTCTGCACTTTAAATTCCTCTCATTTAAAAAAAAACATATTTTATGTTTGTGTTACATATGTAACAGTGCCACATATGGCGAAAGATATATTCACCTCCAAAGACCACGCTCACACTGACCCGCCTAGCAGCCCTGTCATAGTGGCCCTATTCAGAGTATTTTATTAAAACCATAGTATCAGGCTCCATGTACATTAGGCTTAGTCAATGGAGCTGGGTGTGACGGTGCGTGGTAACAAGCCACAAGTTGTTTAGCCTTCAGTAGCTCACAATGATTTTTACTGATCAGAAGTAGCCCTCGCTACAGAAAATATTAGAGGCCCCTGCTTTGGAGGGTCTTATCCATCTTTACCTGATCCCACACACCCACCTCTTCCTGACACCTCAGAGGTTACCCAGATATGAACCCAAGAAAATTGTGATCAAATGACAAATCTTACTTTAAAGGTGACTGGCGGTCTGTGTGCCTTTTTCCCTTATTAGTTTATGGCAGGACTATAAACTGCTTCTGTAGGTCCTGCACATCTTTCCTCGGGTACCTCTGCACCATTGACACTATCATTCATGCAAAAACATCTCGTTAAGTTTTTAGGCAAGTGGCTAAGATATTGGCAGGTGGGAACTGATAGAGGGAAAGAGCTTATGTACTGAGATGGAGTCCCTATATAACTTTATCACTCCCTTACATCGTGGCCCTTTACCATTTTCAACTTTGTGGTAAATGCCACAACAGCAGAGGGCAAAAAAGGTGGAGGAGGAAAGACTTCATTGGGTAACTTAGGGCAAGGCAAACATGTAGCATGCACGTTTCTGGCCAAATATTTGATCACTCTTGGAATCTGCCGTGAAAGCCTAGTGTCTGCAAAATGCTTGCTGGGAAGCCCCACACTTTTACGACATATGTTTTTATCTTGGAGAATACCATAGATTCTGCCTTACTAGAAGTGGCCCTTTTTTGTAAAAGATGGTTAGATGTTCTGAGGCATGAGGTTCTCGTAGCTCACTTATGTAACCCGAAGATGTTATGGTAAACAAAAAGAAAGTATTCCATGGCAAATTGCCATTGGCTGAAAAAGTGTGTATCAACTGGGCTTGGCTCTTGTTTGGGTCTCAAGATTCAGAGAGTTGTCTGTCCGAAGGGACCAAATGTATTAGGCTACTAATATGAAAGGTGTCCTGCAAAGGAGTTGGTCCATGTGAGTTCCCTGGAAATCCATCTGCTGGAGCAATTTGATCAGTTTTTAAGAAATCAGTCCAAGCGTTTGCCAATTTTCAAACCATTTAGTTCTAGTTAATAAGGCTTTTGAGCAATTGGCTACCAGTGACAATCTATTGTTCACTGGAGAAGATGTGGTTTTGGTTTGCAGGTACCTTTTCTTGCAGAGTCTGTTAATTTCAGAATCTATCATGGTGTAGCCTCCATATTTTTGATCTTCCTTTAAATCCCTACGTTGTCCCTTCCTGAGTTCCTATCAGATGCTCATCTCACTTACGAGACAGTGTCACATTTGTCTTTTCCTTACCTTTATTCGTATCTCAAAACGACTATTCAATTTCTAGTTTTAAAATTTTACCTGAATAGAACTAGAGGCATTGGGTCTCCTTCAGGTTACTAGCTACCTCTTAAACGTTCTGGACGAGAGTCTTCCATGGCACTGATTGCTTTTTGAGGGACACAGTGTACCAGCAAGTACAAGCCAGATTTCTCTGTTCTTCTGTCTCTTGGCTATAAGTGTAGCAGAAAGAGTTGTGGAAGCTGGCAGCTGTGAGTTGGCCAAAGTCTGTGATGCATAGGCATTTGACTCTCAAAACATTTCTTATCGATATGCAATCTATATTTCGTTGGATCTCCCTGAGGGATTGAATGGTGTGAGGCCTCTGGTACAGGTTGAAACAAAGAATTCACGTCAACGTACTGAATCTTCACGCCATCTGCCTCGCCTTGCGCTGCATAGTGCAGGCTCTGTTAGAAAACACAACATCAATCCATCATCTAAACTGGCTGTGAGGAATGGGGTCCAAAATCCTGTGCATGGAGGCTCGGTTTGTGGCAATCATCCCTATTACACAAATGGAGCTGATTTACATGTGCCTGGAATGTAGTCTTGAGAAACCACTTCTATTTTTACCACCCCCTTAAGTCAAATGCCTATTGAGTCGGAGGGTAGATTATCTTTGGCTGTACAGCATTGTCTGAAAAAGCACACTCCACTGGCCTGACAGAAACACTTCAAGCATCTAACTTTGATTACTGCCTATCTTGAAAATGTGCAGGGGGGTGGGGGGGATTTGCATGGATTTTAACTGCAGCTGGATAATTGTAGCGTTTGTGTGTGCGCGGTTATTCCAAGGGGTTGTACACAGTTCTAATGTTTTTTTCTGTGGTTATGGGTAGGTAGGCTTTGTTGGTTCACTCAGAATGCATTTTATTGGAGTGGCAACACACTTTTAATACTTCACATTTGAAATGGGCAGGCAAGGATCAACATTTGCATAGTATGCACTGTAAGGATTCATATGCCCTTTACTTGCTCGATAAAGGTTTTATAGCATTTGATTTAAAATTGCTACAGCTTTTGTCAAAAAAATTATGTAAGCTCGCTCAGCATGCGTTTTGTTGGGAATTCCTATGGGTAGCTAAACACTTTGTTTTTAATGCTGATATGGATGATGTGGCACAGTTTGCACTTTAAAGATCAATATGCACTTTAGTAGCTCAGCGAAGATTTGACTACATCCTAAACTTTTTTTTGCCACAGCGGACACTATCAACTAAAACAAGGGACTATCTGCCACTGAATATATTTGTACCTTTGTTTTTTCTTTTATTGTTTTACTTTTTGCAATTGTTTTAAGTAACCAAGTAAAACCACCAAATTTGAAACTATTACGCAAATGTTTTGCTGTTGGTAGCTTAACTGGCAAGCGCATTGAATGTGCAGGGTGATTCGCTATGCCCTGGACTTGGCAAGTTGAAACTGTGTTCTGCCTCTAGCAGAGTCGATCTGGTGCTGGAGGATGTTCATGTGCTCCACCCTAATCCATGGATGCTGAAGCTTTAGTCAGAGATTTTCTCTCTGAGTTAGCGGGTGTAATTTTGGGGGAGTGGAAGCCGTACATCAAATCTGTTTATTCCGGCCATTGGGACAAGTTTGTTTACTGGTGCCAGGGGCTAGACTTTAATCCTTTTAAGGTATGCCTTTGTGTGTTCCACACAAACATACCTGGAGTGGTAACTCCGGCAGTAACTTTCATGTTGTAGTCCCAGAGTCCAGAAATTGGAATGGTCTAGTGGTGGCAGTAGCAAAGACAGTGAGGTCCTCAAGTTATTCCTTATGCACAATCTGTCACCATGTTTCATGCACTGGAACAAGGATTAACAAAGTCCCCAAGGCTGTCCACAGGAGACTAATATGTAGCATTTGACCATTTCAGCGCAGATCATTTTCTAGGCTCAGAAAAGAATGCAGACTAAAGTCACCACGTATAGGTTGAGGCAGCACAAACACATTGAATGGGCGCTAGGTAGAGCAACAGAAGAGGACATACTACTACAGTGGAAGAAAACACACACATCTGTCTGGAGAGTTCCTTAAAGGCACGGTATCCCTTTTCCACTCACATAATGGCAGCCTATGGGGCTTGTCTGTCCAACCCTTCCTCTCTATCATTACAAAGGATTTTTGTGAAGGGGAGTTTCTCTGAGTGTGAAACTTTGCAAAGTGTGTTAAATTTAATATTATTTGGCTATCCTTTTCACTTCAAGATGAAGGGCTGGCCAATGTAGCCTTGTAGTTTTAGGCTGCATTATTTGTCTTTGATTTTCTCTTCAGTGTCTATGCAGGACAACAGAAGAAGACAACTTAAGAGACCATTTTGATTGCTCCGGGGTCCAAGCACATGGGCGGGACTATTCACAAGATTATGACTATAACAGAGATACCCCACTACAGAACTGGAGTTACAGGTACGAAACTACTCCTTTCCAGACACCTCCAGAGTAGCTCACAGCCTTGAGTTCATTTTTATATAAGCGCAAGGTCATATTTTCCTTTTAAAGTTAAGGGAAGGCTGTGTTTATTTTACAATACAAACATCAAGCTGCAGATAGCAGGGTCTGATAATGAGTGGTGCTCAGTCAGATTTATTACCTGGGATGGGGCACAGAGGTGAACTGAAGCACAGATATTTAATCCTTAAATAAAATCCTTGTCAACCCCCAATACTGGAGCTGTGAACAAAATGTTTCTGAATGCTTTTAAATAAGAGAACATTAAAAAGAAAATTTACTTAATGATTAAGTTTAATCTTAATTTTAATTTTCTCCCATTTCAAAATGCCACATTTACAAACAGGCGCCTTACTCCCAGTGGCCAGTAGACACGTTGCCATATGTATAACTGAAAAATACAGCCATTTATTTAATTGAGAGAAATTTAAAGAGTAGAAAAATGTTCCATATAAAAAATTATTTGCAGAAAATGTTTCTGCACTTTAAATTCCTCTCATTTAAAAAAAAACATATTTTATGTTTGTGTTACATATGTAACAGTGCCACATATGGCGAAAGATATATTCACCTCCAAAGACCACGCTCACACTGACCCGCCTAGCAGCCCTGTCATAGTGGCCCTATTCAGAGTATTTTATTAAAACCATAGTATCAGGCTCCATGTACATTAGGCTTAGTCAATGGAGCTGGGTGTGACGGTGCGTGGTAACAAGCCACAAGTTGTTTAGCCTTCAGTAGCTCACAATGATTTTTACTGATCAGAAGTAGCCCTCGCTACAGAAAATATTAGAGGCCCCTGCTTTGGAGGGTCTTATCCATCTTTACCTGATCCCACACACCCACCTCTTCCTGACACCTCAGAGGTTACCCAGATATGAACCCAAGAAAATTGTGATCAAATGACAAATCTTACTTTAAAGGTGGCTGGCGGTCTGTGTGCCTTTTTCCCTTATTAGTTTATGGCAGGACTATAAACTGCTTCTGTAGGTCCTGCACATCTTTCCTCGGGTACCTCTGCACCATTGACACTATCATTCATGCAAAAACATCTCGTTAAGTTTTTAGGCAAGTGGCTAAGATATTGGCAGGTGGGAACTGATAGAGGGAAAGAGCTTATGTACTGAGATGGAGTCCCTATATAACTTTATCACTCCCTTACATCGTGGCCCTTTACCATTTTCAACTTTGTGGTAAATGCCACAACAGCAGAGGGCAAAAAAGGTGGAGGAGGAAAGACTTCATTGGGTAACTTAGGGCAAGGCAAACATGTAGCATGCACGTTTCTGGCCAAATATTTGATCACTCTTGGAATCTGCCGTGAAAGCCTAGTGTCTGCAAAATGCTTGCTGGGAAGCCCCACACTTTTACGACATATGTTTTTATCTTGGAGAATACCATAGATTCTGCCTTACTAGAAGTGGCCCTTTTTTGTAAAAGATGGTTAGATGTTCTGAGGCATGAGGTTCTCGTAGCTCACTTATGTAACCCGAAGATGTTATGGTAAACAAAAAGAAAGTATTCCATGGCAAATTGCCATTGGCTGAAAAAGTGTGTATCAACTGGGCTTGGCTCTTGTTTGGGTCTCAAGATTCAGAGAGTTGTCTGTCCGAAGGGACCAAATGTATTAGGCTACTAATATGAAAGGTGTCCTGCAAAGGAGTTGGTCCATGTGAGTTCCCTGGAAATCCATCTGCTGGAGCAATTTGATCAGTTTTTAAGAAATCAGTCCAAGCGTTTGCCAATTTTCAAACCATTTAGTTCTAGTTAATAAGGCTTTTGAGCAATTGGCTACCAGTGACAATCTATTGTTCACTGGAGAAGATGTGGTTTTGGTTTGCAGGTACCTTTTCTTGCAGAGTCTGTTAATTTCAGAATCTATCATGGTGTAGCCTCCATATTTTTGATCTTCCTTTAAATCCCTACGTTGTCCCTTCCTGAGTTCCTATCAGATGCTCATCTCACTTACGAGACAGTGTCACATTTGTCTTTTCCTTACCTTTATTCGTATCTCAAAACGACTATTCAATTTCTAGTTTTAAAATTTTACCTGAATAGAACTAGAGGCATTGGGTCTCCTTCAGGTTACTAGCTACCTCTTAAACGTTCTGGACGAGAGTCTTCCATGGCACTGATTGCTTTTTGAGGGACACAGTGTACCAGCAAGTACAAGCCAGATTTCTCTGTTCTTCTGTCTCTTGGCTATAAGTGTAGCAGAAAGAGTTGTGGAAGCTGGCAGCTGTGAGTTGGCCAAAGTCTGTGATGCATAGGCATTTGACTCTCAAAACATTTCTTATCGATATGCAATCTATATTTCGTTGGATCTCCCTGAGGGATTGAATGGTGTGAGGCCTCTGGTACAGGTTGAAACAAAGAATTCACGTCAACGTACTGAATCTTCACGCCATCTGCCTCGCCTTGCGCTGCATAGTGCAGGCTCTGTTAGAAAACACAACATCAATCCATCATCTAAACTGGCTGTGAGGAATGGGGTCCAAAATCCTGTGCATGGAGGCTCGGTTTGTGGCAATCATCCCTATTACACAAATGGAGCTGATTTACATGTGCCTGGAATGTAGTCTTGAGAAACCACTTCTATTTTTACCACCCCCTTAAGTCAAATGCCTATTGAGTCGGAGGGTAGATTATCTTTGGCTGTACAGCATTGTCTGAAAAAGCACACTCCACTGGCCTGACAGAAACACTTCAAGCATCTAACTTTGATTACTGCCTATCTTGAAAATGTGCAGGGGGGTGGGGGGGATTTGCATGGATTTTAACTGCAGCTGGATAATTGTAGCGTTTGTGTGTGCGCGGTTATTCCAAGGGGTTGTACACAGTTCTAATGTTTTTTTCTGTGGTTATGGGTAGGTAGGCTTTGTTGGTTCACTCAGAATGCATTTTATTGGAGTGGCAACACACTTTTAATACTTCACATTTGAAATGGGCAGGCAAGGATCAACATTTGCATAGTATGCACTGTAAGGATTCATATGCCCTTTACTTGCTCGATAAAGGTTTTATAGCATTTGATTTAAAATTGCTACAGCTTTTGTCAAAAAAATTATGTAAGCTCGCTCAGCATGCGTTTTGTTGGGAATTCCTATGGGTAGCTAAACACTTTGTTTTTAATGCTGATATGGATGATGTGGCACAGTTTGCACTTTAAAGATCAATATGCACTTTAGTAGCTCAGCGAAGATTTGACTACATCCTAAACTTTTTTTTGCCACAGCGGACACTATCAACTAAAACAAGGGACTATCTGCCACTGAATATATTTGTACCTTTGTTTTTTTCTTTTATTGTTTTACTTTTTGCAATTGTTTTAAGTAACCAAGTAAAACCACCAAATTTGAAACTATTACGCAAATGTTTTGCTGTTGGTAGCTTAACTGGCAAGCGCATTGAATGTGCAGGGTGATTCGCTATGCCCTGGACTTGGCAAGTTGAAACTGTGTTCTGCCTCTAGCAGAGTCGATCTGGTGCTGGAGGATGTTCATGTGCTCCACCCTAATCCATGGATGCTGAAGCTTTAGTCAGAGATTTTCTCTCTGAGTTAGCGGGTGTAATTTTGGGGGAGTGGAAGCCGTACATCAAATCTGTTTATTCCGGCCATTGGGACAAGTTTGTTTACTGGTGCCAGGGGCTAGACTTTAATCCTTTTAAGGTATGCCTTTGTGTGTTCCACACAAACATACCTGGAGTGGTAACTCCGGCAGTAACTTTCATGTTGTAGTCCCAGAGTCCAGAAATTGGAATGGTCTAGTGGTGGCAGTAGCAAAGACAGTGAGGTCCTCAAGTTATTCCTTATGCACAATCTGTCACCATGTTTCATGCACTGGAACAAGGATTAACAAAGTCCCCAAGGCTGTCCACAGGAGACTAATATGTAGCATTTGACCATTTCAGCGCAGATCATTTTCTAGGCTCAGAAAAGAATGCAGACTAAAGTCACCACGTATAGGTTGAGGCAGCACAAACACATTGAATGGGCGCTAGGTAGAGCAACAGAAGAGGACATACTACTACAGTGGAAGAAAACACACACATCTTTTTTTGCCACAAGGAAATAATTAAAATGCTGCGATTGTCTTGTTTATCACATGACTTATGCACTGCTGATAGGTTTGTGCGAGACATTTGCATATACTTTTTTTATTGCTAAGCCAGGTGACCATGGAGGTGTATAAGTTGTCCATGAACACAGCAGAGAGGATAGCGTCAAATCATAGAAGTAGCCATTGCATGATTCAAACATCCACAACATTACTCCATTAAAAACATCATGTCATTCTTATTGTATCTGACCAATATTCGTGGTAAGCATCGGTCTTGTAGCTCTGACTACGTCAGAAAATGGAGCCCAACTTGACCAAACTAGGGTTAACTTTTTTTCTTCTTTTAGAACCAATTGCCTTATCAGCAAAAGGAATCCCATTACTATTTTAAGATCTAAAAACAGTGCTAGAGTTAACAATGAAAGGAATGAGCATGATAGCAAAGGGTTTTTTTGTATGTTTTTTTTTGTTTGTGTTAATGGTGTTTCATAAGCTCTGGTTTAACTTCCCAAATAAACAAAAAATAAATACTTACATGACAAGCATAAGACGGGTTTGACTCATTTAGACTTGAGAATTATAGTCATTTCTGTTCATCATTCTCATGTTTCTGACTTATTCACTAAAAAGGATGGTAACCTTCACCCATCCTGTGGCATACTTAGTCATTTGGTTCTGCCTAACAACAAACATACTTTTGGTACATGATGGCATCTTGCGGGCGCTCTTGAAAGCACATGGAGTCTACCTAAATGATAAAGCTACCATGCAAATTGAGTACGGCGAAGTGTGTACGTATAATCCTTCTTCGGTGTTGTATAGGGTTTATGTATGGGAACTAAAGTTAAAACTATGTAGAGGATGGTTGTAGATAGTTTTCCTTTATTCATACTGTCCCTCTAACATAGTTACAAACACCAAGCCACTAGGGTTTAGATTGAGTCCCCCACTGTGTTATTATCAACATATTTCTACCTTATCAAGTGTCATCCTGGGAACTCCACCGGACATGACCTTTGTTCACTTCTAACCTCAGCAGAATTGGTCCTAACGTAGGTAGTGTGTTCATGTTAAACAAAACAAATTGGATGCACCTTACCTTTAGTGGGAATGTTAACGGGTTAGTATCCCTTTTACTCAGATGGTAAAAAATGCAATAGAGCAAAAGTAGATTTTTATGGGCCATGGTCAGCGTGGTACGGTCAGGACTTCTGAGTCATGGTATTTTCATCGTTCAAGCCCATCATTTGAACTAATTCCCTATTGAAAGTTTATCTTTCATGCGATCATAAATGGTGTACTGTTACTAAGAAAAGAGTAGTCTACTGTGTGAAATTACTCCTAGCACCAACACAGATCCCAGGGCTACTGCGCACCTTAGAGAAAAAGCATGTGTTCCCTCTATTGTCCTCTAAGCAATCTATGTTAATTGCCACCCGGCAACGTAGGGGATCCCAGGTGTGGTACTGTAGGTCGATAGTATAGAAAAAAAGGTTGGTCTTTGAGTATGTATAGTCACATATTGTTAGGCTGCGACGTAGGGAGCCACAATACATTTCTATAGAGAAGTCCAAGTGCAAGACAGGTTCTAGGAAGCATCCTGCAGTTTTGCTCACAAATTCATGAGGGATTGTTATGTCAGTCCAAAATTGTGAAATACATGCGAGGCAAGAGTTATTTAATAATTTGACAGTTCCCGCATTATCCCACTCCCTGATAAATTAAATGTTTAAGATATCCATTCACTATGCACCCTCTACTTACTCTAAACAACTGTAAGTGGCTTGCTTGTCAAACACTGCACTGCTTAAAACATAGCAATCTCAAAAAGGAGTGCCTTTGAACTCATGCTGACTCTACCGAGTCCTCTTGAAGCAATTCAGGACGAATTGGAGGAAAGCGCCGAGCAGAGGGACAATAGGTCTTTTTACAGAAATATCTGTGTTTATAGCTGTACAGCACGACGATCTGATTTCTTTTCCATTGAAACACTTCCAGAGGAACAGTCTTCTGGTCCCACAGAATTCCACAAGGAGTGTAAACCAGTTCAAAACGAAGAACCACATTGATGTTTTTCATCCTCAAGACAGCACCACCTTTTGGTTCCACCAGCATCACAAATCTTACTCATTCTTTTTTTTAAAAAAAAGACAGCTGTAAAAGTGAACAGATCTGATCTTTCCAATGGAGTTTACCTTCGAGATGTCACTCCAGAGAAGAACCTGATGCCCAGAGCAACACTATTCCAGACATCCATTGAAATCGGTGCTCAGACATGACTCCAATGCAAACTGATTTCTGAAAGGGATCAATTTAATATTGCTCTGATTGCAGGCTAGATCTTTTATATCAAGTTACTATCAAAAACTAACTGTACGCTGCACTACAGAAATTGACTGAAAAGTTGAAAGCTGGAAGAAGTAGGAGAAGTTTGAAGTGCACGAGTTTTAACCACAGTCCATCAACATGCAGTTATCCTAAGAACAGCATACTGTCAAGAGGATTTCTTATTTGAAACATATGAATACAAAGCCAGTGCTTCCCCATTTGAAACGTTGTTTTGAAGTCGGCTAAATACTGATTTGCTGCTCTTTCAAGACTAGATCCATTGCCCTTGGTTGGCATGGAATGTTAAAGCGACACTGCAAGAGCTTACATATGATATGGTTGTCATGAGTGGGAAGAAATGGAACAAGTTCCGTCCAGTGGCACCACAAAAATGAATTTAGGAGATGGCGAATGAAGAAATGCTTTATTTCTAATGTGAATATCTGCTCGTCATTGGATGTTGGAAGTGCTGCTTGTCAGCAATTTAACCCTGCCTCCTGTTGAATCATTACACATGGCTATTAGTATCCAAATTGATTTCTAAACTTGAGATGCATTTAAATGCGCTTTTTGACTAGTAGCACCTCTTTGGTCCCAAATTGATGAAGATTTCAAAGAATACAGATACTGCTAAGTATATGGGGACGGTAATAGGTTCACCCTTATATTTGCAGAGCACAGATAGTCAAAGGTAGTTTGTGTCTACCAAACAAAGCCACCAAGGTTTGCAGGAGGACACAATATCCAAGGATGTAAGGGAGGCACCACCAGGTCACAGGAAAGGAAATGTTGAGGTAGCTGTTCCTCTAAGTCCAAACAGTACCTTTTCCCTCCACCCTGCTAAGATTCAGACATTGGTGTAAGGATATTACTTAAGGCCTGTCTGCGCTTAAAAAATATTGTAGGTAGATTTTCCATTGAATTAGTTACTTCAGTTATCCACCAAGACAACAGAATAGCAACATATTCAATTTGCAAGTAGCCTCTGTTCTTGTTAACGTTACTGTGGGGAGAAGGTTCTTCTCTGTATATTTCCTCATTCTAAAACATTCTGGAGCGTTTTGTCCCATACTAAAAAGATCTCAGAATTCTCGATTGACATGTAGGCGATCAGTATTGCCGAAAGGCAACCCTACAGAAATCTTTTTCTCTTATGCAGTTAGCTTATTTCATGTTAAACCTTGATTTGAAGGATGCCTACTACCACATTACTCTTCTTAGTGAATGAAAATACCTAAGATTTATGGAGAGTGCATACCTCATCAATTAAGAAGTCACCCTCTTAGTATAAAGTCTGTTCCACAAGTGTGCACCAAATGTCTTTCTGTGGTGGCAGCGGCGGCTCATTTACTCTGCTTGTCCGTTCACTTTTGCCAAAATCTGGCCAATTAGTTGGTGATGGGAAAAATGCTTGTTTAATGCCAACCCCGACCAAGCAAACAATCTAGTTTCTCCACTATTTTAGTTTCACCATAAAGTTTTCCAAATGTTGCCGCCAGCCAGAACCGATCCAGAGTTTTCTAAGTGCTGCCCTAATTTCCAAAGTTGCTAAAGTATATCCCAAACAAGAACAGGTTCAGACATCATTTACATGACATTGTATTGACATGCAAAGTCAGCATGTCATCTAAGCCATACTTGCAGAAAATGGGAGCCACAGGCTCACTTCCGATTTCAACAGTGACACAGAACAATTGGTATTGGACTCTCCTTTTGGGTATACCACACTGGTCAGAACACTTGCCAGGGATACACAATGATCTGCTGAGCAGACATCCTCAAAAGACCTAAGAGGAAAATATAAACAATACTGCTATACAAGTTGCTTTTAAACTAAGACAATTGATGTCAATACTACACTTCCAGGTATCCTCACCCAAAGCCTGATGGAGTGCTTTTTCCCACCAAGAATCTATTTTCATTCAAGGTGAGAAACTTGCATTTAGTTCCTATGGCAATCGTTCATTTCGATTTCTTTTCCCACTCCATGGAGATGTTGTTAGTCATAAGGAAGTCTTCCTGCACATTACGACCCAAGAAGCCAAGCTGTGGGCAAAGACTTGACAGACCTGTGAAATCTTGCTTCAAGATACCTGAATTTACATGCTGAATGTATAAATTGCCTTCAAGAAGTACACCAGAATACCACAATGGTGTGCAACATTACTAAATGTATTTTTTTTGTGAAGCTTTGTATTACTCAGGATTTCAATTCCTTAAGACTTTGTTACAGTACATTTATAGAGCATGTCAACCATCTGGTTTAACCCCTTCGGTGCTCATGACGGAACGGTTCAGTCATGAGCGTCGGTTGGCCTGTGCTCATGACGGAACCGTGCCGTCATGAGTCCGTTGGCTCAATAGAACCTTCAGCACAGCGTGAAAATTCGCGCCGCGCTGAAGGGGTTAATGTACATTTCTGTCTGCTTTTAGCAGACCCCGTTATTCTATTTTTTTTGTGATTCTCTTTAATCCTTTTATTCTTGGAAGTATTATCTTCTCATCCCAGCTTGGAGTCTTTGTTCTCAGAACTACACCTTCCTTTTGTACCAATGCATCCATTTGGACTTAAGGAACTGTCATTGAAAGTGATTTTATATCAGTTAAGGCAGTGAGCTGCAGACCGTGATAACAGAGGAATCTTATGTTCGAGGCATATGAGCTGCAAATTCTACACTTTGCATTAGATCGCCACCTGGTGTTGGGCCCGGATGATTGCATGTTGGTATCGTCTTGTAAGAAGTCTTTGTAGACACGAGATAGGTGACTCCTTCCTTGGACGATAGTGCGCATGGAAAATCTGCTCCATCCTTAGATTGTTTTTACCGCCACTGGGTTAGGATGCAACTTTTCCACTCGAGTGCGAAAATCCTCTCTCTCAAAGGCTTCAACGCGCAAAACTTTCTAAAAACAGACTTTACCATTGATATACATAGACTCGACTCCATCACTTCGTTTCCGGTCGTCGACGTGGGCCGTTGGACCTACCCACGCGGTGAAGCCTACAGCTCATGGAACGGACACCATTCAAAAAATGCCCAGAGTGTGGAGCAAAATATCCACACTTCGACCATCACGAGGTGCGTAACTTGTGTTTATCACCTGAACACGACGAGTCCAGCTGCACAGCTTGTGCATCCTTTCGATCCAAGAAAACCATTCGAGATCGGAGGGCCAGTCGACGGGACATGCAGAGATCAGCTCCGGAACCGGTGGATATCTTCAATGAAGAAACATGTGTCCCCGAGGAAGATTCCGATGATCTCCAGATCGTATCTTAGGCAGACAACTCCGATGACTCCATACCATCAGTGAGTACGACTGCCCCTACTCCAGCCCCAACACCTAAACCGAAGGCAAAGGTAAAAACTCCGCCTTGGGGGCCCAGTCGCGACCGAGACATTGCTTCGAAAGCCCCGCCATCGAGCCCGGCCCGAAGAAAATATTAGAGCCTTCCGGTAGCTCCATACCGAGCAAACCGCACTTGCCGATAATACCAGCTCCCTCAGCACCGAAACCAAAAGAAGTCCCAGTTCCGAAAGACTCAGAAACCGTCAACTCCTAAAGACCAGACAGCACCAAAACCAATGAAGCCTGCTTCCACCCCAAAATCTTCGGTGCCGAAACCTACAAAGCCTGCTTCCGATGCCTCCAAGCCCTTGAACCAGGCCTCGGCTCCGAAAACAATACCTTTGGTGCCGAAAAGTACGCCAAAGGACTATACAACAACTCCTAAGACTAAAGACAAGCAAAAACCAGGCCCGGAGCTGAAAAAATCAGTGCGGAAAGCAATTTCTCAAGAAGAGCTTTTTAGACCTGATCCTTTGCAAAAAAGGATATACATAGATCCAGAAACAGGACATGTTTCCACTATGCCACATAGGAAGAGGAAGATAGATACAGCACCTTCAACCCCAGTGCCTGTCAAGAAGGACTCTGCCACATCACCTATGCACCTTTCTTCTCCTGTACTTCCTATTTCACCTTCTATTCCTTTTAACACCTCACCTCAAATTTCACCGGTTCATTTACCACAAAATTCTCCATCTCAATCCTCACCTCCACAGACACCTTCTCAGAATGAGGATGAGTATAACATAGGGGATGGGGGAGACCCAGATGAGCCCTTTCCATATCCTTCTGATATACCAGACAGGGAATATCCAAACCCACAAGATGTACCAGATATCCCTGACCACCATACATAAGCATCCAAACCATCTCCTCCTGAAGATAATATTGGGTTTGGGCATCTAATTAATAGGGCTGCCATCTATCATAATGTAACCATGCACTCAGATGAGGCAGAGGAAGATTTTTTGTTACACACTTTAGAGCAATCCCAATAAACTGTTTAAATATTACCCATGACTAAAGGGGTCATTAAGCATGCCCCAGAAGTTTTTAAAGTTCCTGTACGAGCTAGGATCATAAACCGAAGAATAGAAAAAAAAGTACAGGTCCGCTCCTGGGGATCCTGCGTACATTAAAGGTCAGCTACCCTTAGATTCCCTAGTCGTGTCAAACGTTAGGAAAAGAGCAAATTCACACACATCAGGTGAGGCACCACCTCCTGATACAGAATCAAAAATAATAGATGCTTCTGGCAAAAGGATTGCAAACAAAACAGGTGATGGACAGTTTGCCTGGGTTAGACAATGGCGATATGCAAATCAGCTCTGACCCTGTGCCCCATGGGTACAGTCCAGTCCGAACTACAAAAGCCATGTCCTTCCCAGAACGGAATCAAGCATCCGAGGACCGGACAGGTGTCGAGGTAACACCTCTCATCAGCCCGGCTAGCTTGACTCCAGTGGTGTGGAGTGCCTGGGACCCACGTCTGAGCATCCCCAGCGCACTTATGGCGGCAATTGCAAACAAAACAGGTGATGGACAGAATGTGGATCAATGTCACACATTCACCCCAGTCCAAAGATCTGGGCCCAAATCCATCGTTTTTTTGCACTCCACACCACCCTGGGTTAGACAATGGCAATATGCAAATCAGCTCTGACCCTGTGCCCCATGGGAACAGTCCAGTCCGAACTACAAAAGCCATGTCCTTCCCAGAACGGAATCAAGCATCCGAGGACCGGACCGGTTTCGAGGTAACACCTCATCAGCCCGGCTAGCTTGACTCCAGTGGTGTGGAGTGCCTGGGACCCACGTCTGAGCATCCCCAGCGCACTTATGGCGGCAATTGCAAACAAAACAGGTGATGGACAGAATGTGGATCAATGTCACACATTCACCCCAGTCCAAAGATCTGGGCCCAAATCCATCGTTTTTTTGCACTCCACACCACCCTGGGTTAGACAATGGCGATATGCAAATCAGCTCTGACCCTGTGCCCCATGGGGACATGGCTTTTGTAGTTCGGACTGGACTGTTCCCATGGGGCACAGGGTCAGAGCTGATTTGCATATCGCCATTGTCTAACCCAGGGTGGTGTGGAGTGCAAAAAAACGATGGATTTGGGCCCAGATCTTTGGACTGGGGTGAATGTGTGACATTGATCCACATTCTGTCCATCACCTGTTTTGTTTGCAATTACCGCCATAAGTGCGCTGGGGATGCTCAGACGTGGGTCCCAGGCACTCCACACCACTGGAGTCAAGCTAGCCGGGCTGTTGAGAGGTGTTACCTCGAGTCCGGTCCGGTCCTCGGATGCTTGATTCCGTTCTGGGAAGGACATGGCTTTTGTAGTTCGGACTGGACTGTTCCCATGGGGCACAGGGTCAGAGCTGATTTGCATATCGCCATTGTCTAACCCAGGGTGGTGTGGAGTGCAAAAAAACGATGGATTTGGGCCCAGATCTTTGGACTGGGGTGAATGTGTGACATTGATCCACATTCTGTCCATCACCTGTTTTGTTTGCAATTACCAAGTGCGCTGGGGATGCTCAGACGTGGGTCCCAGGCACTCCACACCACTGGAGTCAAGCTAGCCGGGCTGATGAGAGGTGTTACCTCGAGTCCGGTCCTCGGATGCTTGATTCCGTTCTGGGAAGGACATGGCTTTTGTAGTTCGGACTGGACTGTTCCCATGGGGCAAAGGGTCAGAGCTGATTTGCATATCGCCATTGTCTAACCCAGGGTGGTGTGGCGTGCAAAAAAACGATGGATTTGGGCCCAGATCTTTGGACTGGGGTGAATGTGTGACATTGATCCACATTCTGTCCATCACCTGTTTTGTTTGCAATTACCGCCATAAGTGCGCTGGGGATGCTCAGACGCGGGTCCCAGGCACTCCACACCACTGGAGTCAAGCTAGCCGGGCTGATGAGAGGTGTTACCTCGAAACCAGTCCGGTCCTCGGATGCTTGATTCCGTTCTGGGAAGGACATGGCTTTTGTAGTTCGGACTGGACTGTTCCCATGGGGCACAGGGTCAGAGCTGATTTGCATATCGCCATTGTCTAACCCAGGGTGGTGTGGAGTGCAAAAAAACAATGGATTTGGGCCCAGATCTTTGGACTGGGGTGAATGTGTGACATTGATCCACATTCTGTCCATCACCTGTTTTGTTTGCAATTACCGCCATAAGTGCGCTGGGGATGCTCAGACGTGGGTCCCAGGCACTCCACTCCACTGGAGTCAAGCTAGCCGGGCTGATGAGAGGTGTTACCTCGAAACCGGTCCGGTCCTCGGATGCTTGATTCCGTTCTGGGAAGGACATGGCTTTTGTAGTTCGGACTGGACTGTTCCCATGGGGCACAGGGTCAGAGCTGATTTGCATATCGCCATTGTCTAACCCAGGGTGGTGTGGAGTGCTAAAAAACGATGGATTTGGGCCCAGATCTTTGGACTGGGGTGAATGTGTGACATTGATCCACATTCTGTCCATCACCTGTTTTGTTTGCAATTACCGCCATAAGTGCGCTGGGGATGCTCAGACATGGGTCCCAGGCACTCCACACCACTGGAGTCATGCTAGCCGGGCTGATGAGAGGTGTTACCTCGAAACCGGTCCGGTCCTCGGATGCTTGATTCCGTTCTGGGAAGGACATGGCTTTTGTAGTTCGGACTGGACTGTTCCCATGGGGCACAGGGTCAGAGCTGATTTGCATATCGCCATTGTCTAACCCAGGGTGGTGTGGAGTGCAAAAAAAACGATGGATTTGGGCCCAGATCTTTGGACTGGGGTGAATGTGTGACATTGATCCACATTCTGTCCATCACCTGTTTTGTTTTCTGGCAAAAGGATAGCTGCACAAGCTAGCAATACATGGCGTATAGCTAACACACAAACCCTCCTCGCAAGGTACAACAGGGCTCATTATGACCAGTTAAAAACCCTTTTTACAACATCTACCTGACCAATATAAGGCACAAGCAAATGACCTTGTACAGGAGGGTAAGCTTATTTCAAATGCCTCAATCAAGTGCGCTCTTGATGTAGCAGACACTGCATCTAGAGCAATAAACACTAGCGTCCTCTTTAGAAGACATGCGTGGTTACGCATTGCAGGGTTTAGGCAAGAGGTGCAAACAACCACATTAAATCAACCATTCAGCCAACTGCAATTGTTTGGTCCAGAGGTAGACGTAGCACTTGAAAAGATGAAAAAAGACATTGATACTGCAAAATCTATGGGAGCTTTGCAGTCCACTCAACCAAGAGGGTCCTTTTGTCGCTCCTTTTATAGAGGAGGCTCCAAACAAACTGTAGCAGAAAATTCAACTTCCTTTAAAAACAATACGCAAACATCCTCTAATAAAGGATATTTTAGAGGAGGTTACAGAGGAAATAACAATAAAGGAAGAGGTCGAGGTAATAACAACAATCTATCCTTTTCCACCACTAAACAGTGACTTCCTTCAGCTCCCCCAGCAGCATATCACTCCTGTAGGGGGGAGATTAACACAGTTCCTACCTGTCTGGAATTCCATCACAACAAACAAGTGGGTAAGACAATTTATCCAGTATGGTTACTGCCTAGAACTTACAGCTACCCCTCCACACATACCCAGACCGCTTTCAATGTCCACAGAACATCTAACGCTGCTCCAACAAGAAGTTCTCTCATTGCTGCTAAAAGATGCAATAAAGCTAGTTCCGTCAAGGAACAGGGGTTTACCCCTCTACTTCCTAATACCCAAAAAGGACGGAACACTAAGACCAATTCTAGACCTGAGGCCTCTCAAGTGCTCCAATTGTTGCAACAAGGCGATTTCCTAACCACACTAGACCTCAAGGACGCCTACTTCCACATTCCCATACATCCTTCTCACAGGAAGTATCTCAGATTTGTCCTAGAAGGACAACACTATCAGTTCCAAGTCTTTCCATTCGCGGTCACAACTGCATCAAGAGTGTTTACAAAGTGCCTAGCAGTAGTAGCAGCATATCTCAGAAGACAACATATCCACATCTTCCCATACTTAGACGATTGGCTCATAAAAGCCAAATCATTCAATCAGTGTGTCCAACACACGTCTCAAACGATTCAAACACTGCACAACTTGGGGTTTACAATCAACTACACCAATTCACATCTTCAGCCCTCTCATGTACATCAATACCTAGGGGCTACCATAAACACCAATACAGCTCTAACTTCTCCCAGTCCAGCCAGGATACAGAGCATTCAAGCCTTGGTTGCAAGGTTTCAAAACCAACACTCTCTCCCAGCCAGAGTGTTCATGCAATCAATAGGCATGATGGCATCTTGCATTTTTATTGTACCATATGCAAGACTGCAAATGCGGCCACTGCAGGAATGTCTAGCACATCAGTGGATTCAGGCACAAGGACAACTAACAGACCTGGTGTTGGGGGACAGCCGCACACATCGCTCTCTGCAGTGGTGGAACACCAAAAACTTGTCCAAAGGGCGGCCGTTCCTCGAGCCAGTTCCACAGATAGTACTGACAACAGATTCATCCCTGACAGGATG
The DNA here is from genome assembly GCF_964263255.1 of Lissotriton vulgaris. Taxonomy (NCBI): domain Eukaryota; kingdom Metazoa; phylum Chordata; class Amphibia; order Caudata; family Salamandridae; genus Lissotriton; species Lissotriton vulgaris. The sequence continues at coordinate 857,621,214 of NC_141689.1, forward strand.
GGGAGCACATCTGCTTCACCACACAACTCAGGGAAAATGGACTGCTCAACAAAAGGTGCTTCACATCAATCACCTAGAGTTGCTGGCAATTATCCTATCACTGAAGTCCTTTCAAGTGCACATACAGAACAAAGCTGTCTTATTCCGGACGGACAACATGACAGCCATGTACTACATACAAAAATAAGGAGGCACACATTCCCTGCAATTGTCCCAGCTCGCACAAAACATTTGGAGATGGGCCAGTCCATAAAACATATATCTGCTTGCAGAACACCTTCCAGGAGTTCACAATCAGATAGCCAATCTAAGTCAAGTCACCAGACACAACAGATTCACGAATGGGAACTACATCTGCAAGTACTTCAACCATTCTTTCCCAAGTGGGGTCATCCAGACATAGACCTGTGTGCCACACACGAAAACGCAAAATGCCCAACCTTCGCCGCCAGGTTTCCACACCCGTTGTCCAAGGGCAATGCGATATGGATGAACTGGTCAGGCAGATTTGCGTACGCTTTTCCGCCAATCCCATTAATACCACTAGTGGTACGCAGGCTCAGACAACAGTCTCTCAAACTGATTCTGGTAGCTCCCACATGGGCACGCCAACCGTGGTTCACTACACTGCTAGAACTTTCTCTAGTTCCACACCAAAAACTGTCTCTGACACCATCCATGCTAACGCAGAAACCATGGAGACATCAGGCATCCAGATCCAAGTCAACTGAATCTGGCAATCTGGCTCCTGAAGTCTTCGAGTTTGGTTACCTTAACCTGCCACCAGACTGTATGAATATCATTAAAGAAGCCAGAAGACCTACTACTAGAGCTTGCTATGTGGCTAAATAGAAAAAAACTGCCATTTACTGTACTAATAATCAAATTGATCCTTTGGATGCTTCCATCCAAAATATTATCTGTTACCTTCTCCATTTGCAAAGGTGTAATCTAGCATATTCATCTATACAATTACATCTTGCAGCCATTGCGGCATACCTACAAAACAGACTACAAATGTTGTTGTGTAGAGTACCAGCAATAAAAGCTTTTATGGAAGGATTAAAAATAATTATTCCTCCTAGATTACCACCTTCTCCATTGTTGAACCTAAACATTGTTCTTACCAGGCTCATGGAACCCCCTTTTGAACCTTTACACAAATGTGGACTGCAATTTCTCACATTGAAAACCGCTTTCCTCATTGCTATTACCTCTCTTAGAAGAGTTAGTGCGATTTAAGCTTTCGCTATACAGTAACCATTCTTACAATTACACCGTAACAAAGTGGTTCTAAGGACTAATCCCAAATTCCTTCCTAAAGTAATTACTCATTTTCATCTAAACCAATCTGTAGAGTTGCCAGTGTTTTTTTCAAAACCCAGACGCTGTAGCAGAAAGAGCTCTACACACACTAATGTCAAGAGCTCTTCTCCATTACGATGATAGGACAAAATCCTTTCGCAAAACAAAGCAATTATTTGTAGCTTTCTCTCCACCACTTAAAGGCAACCCTATTTCTAAATCTGGAATTGCAAGGTGGATTGTTAAATGTATACAAATATGCTATCACAAGGCAAAACGCACATTAACAGTTCCTCCTAGAGCGCACTCCACAAGCAAACTAGGAGCCTCCATGGCTTTCTTAGGAAACATTCCCCTAGAAGACATCTGCAAGGCAGTAACATTGTCTACAACACATACCTTCACTGAACACTATTGTGTTTATGTGCAAGCCAAGCAGCAAGCTGTGGTAGGCCAAGCTGTCCTCAAAACTCTCTTTCAAATTACTGCAACGGATACAGGTGACCACCGCTAGGGGAGACAATCGATGCACAGTGTAGAATCTGCAGCTCATATGCCTAGAACGGAAAATCCTACTTACCAGTATGCATCTGTTCTTGGCATGTAAAGCTGCAGAATTCTACACGCCCTCCCTCCTCCCCGGGACCTGTATCTGTTCCAGTTTTATCTTAATTAGATATACATGCATGACATCCCTTTTTTCTTTCTACTAACTCCATCATTTCCCATCATGGCGAAAAAGAATCTAAGGATGGAGCCGATGCCCATGCGCACTATCGTCCAAGGGAGGAGTCGCCTATCTCCTGACTACAAAGGCTTCTTCCAAGACCACAACAACATGCATTCATCAAAGCCCAACACCAGGTGACGATCTAATGCAAAGTGTAGACATCTGCAGCTCTACATGCCAAGAAGAGATGCATACTGGTAAGTAGCATTTTCCTTTCAAGTGCATAAGGGTGTAGAATTTATTGTGAACAAGTACATTTCCACCCAAGATTCTCACTTTTTCACATTAACGAACACCCTGAGGCCCCTTCATTTTTTACTGGACCACAAAATAAAACAGAGTGATCAGTATATGCCCTTGAACAACTACCCAAGGGGAAAGACATTTTCAAATCTTTAATTATGGATTGAGCCCTGCATAGCAGTCAGTTACGCACAATCCAGTTATTTTTCATGCTATTCCACATCTGCATTGAACATGTGGAAAGGACGTAATCTTAGACTTTTTAGGGATCACCTAAAACGTGTAAGTCTTTGAGCCAGAAGGAAGGCTTTAGTTTGTTTGTCATGTTTATGGTTTAACTATATGAGAGCTTAACGCATTGGGCGCCAAGAAGACTACACTGGCTTGAGATTAAATAAGAAAAAACAGCAGGTTCCAAGCTGCCACATGTGAAGCTCTCACTAAACGCCTCTAAAGAAAACATGGATGTAGAGGATGGCACAGTAGTTGCATTACAGCTGTCCAATATCAGTGTCATAACAGCTGTTTCTTCAAAGGTAGAACACAGGGTGGGGGGTCTAGGGAAGGAAGAATAACTGGAAAACAACAAAGAGGAAAAACCAACATTGCATTATAAGTCGCAAAAAGAAAACTTAACCACCCACCCCAGTCCTAAATAGCATGTAATACTGCATAGGATTGAGAACTCCAAAGCGATCACCACTCCACCAAGAGCATTATTCTTAAGAAGAATTCCTCTTCACACCCTCCACGATAGACATAGCTATATTGTGGTCATTAAAGATGAATTTTATGTGTATCTGAGCCTGGTGAGATTCTATAATGTCACATGATGTCGAACTTTGAAAGCCTTTATCTCGGCGCCTCCTGTCCAGAAGAATCCTTCACCTCAGTCTTATTTCTCCTTCGCCTGGCCATCTGGATGCTGAAACACCCCACTTGGAGGTCATGATCTCCCAAGAAGGTCTACTTTCTCACTGCACCAGTCATCTTGTCTTAACTACAGCTCGGACATTTCTTCTCCTTCACTGCTTTACCATCCACCGGATGGCTCCCTTTCAATGCAAGGGTCATCCACCTTCCTACCAGTTGCTATCGTCAGTGTTGCTGTCCTGTAGACCTCTGTGCCCCAAGTATGTCCCCAGACGGATTGAAGCACACGGGCATTCTGGTGTCTACAGAATAACTCGAATTCTGCATGTTGTGCAACTTATTTCCTCCTCATAGCCACAAAACGTTGCTTTAAGGAGGGTGGAGATTCTTTACTTAAATGCTTCATACTGCTGATGGAAAACCTGTTTAACTTCAGCTTCTGATTAGCATTTGGTTCTCTTGCCAGTTCACCTGGATTAAGAGGTAAAAACACATTCCTAATGACTATTTTTAAACACAGATTCGTCATTTTAGAATATTCTCCCAGGGCGAGACGGGATCTGGAGATTTTTCTTAGCAGTGCTCCTATGCGCTACTAGGTGGGACCATGCGATAATGCATTGGCTCTAATTCACCCGGGTAGTGATAACGTTGATCCACATATAAGTGCTACCCTGTGGTATGTAGTGGGTTCCTTTCTTCCCGTTCCTTCCATTGCAGATTTGAAGCTCTGCTCCCGAATTTGTCAGTTTACATATGGCTTCTAAACTTGTCGGTGTGCTAGGGAACAATGTCTTCACAAAACAAGCATTTACAGTGCAATGGTCTCGTCTTTATTAAAGTTAGAGCTATTGGCATTGCAAATGTAATTTTTTTCATTTATTGTTTTTTTTTTTTAAACCGATAAATATATGGTATTGTCATTTACAATGGCAATAGGTAAGCATTAGAGAGTAGTAGATAGTAATAGCTTAATCTCTCGCAAATGCGAGACCTATTGCATTTGCACACACACACTCACACAGCCACACACACACCCCACACACAGAGCCACACATACACACAGAGCCCCCCCACACACACACAGCCACACACACAGAGCCACACACACACACGCTATCTCTAAAGTAATTAAAGTGAAATGCTGATCTTCTATACCTAGTTTTGTCATTTGTTTTATATCTCGCATTGACGTACATGCACTCTGTATTGTCAGAACTATCTCCAGCTAAGACCAATCAACTGTTTTACATGCTTATATTCTTTCACATGCGGTACTACTCAAATAGATTATACTACATATTTGTGATAGGCCATACCCGTGTATGTTTTACCCAACCATGTTTATTTTATGTATCCACCCTTGCTCCATTTTTTGCAATAGATTTTAAAAGTAAATTAATTGTATGTAATTTTAGTTGTACTTTTAAGCTCAAATTGACCGAAATAAAGATATTACTGACTGACTGCTAAAAATCAACAAAGGGATTAGATACCAAATGTTTACAGTTTTTAAGAGTTTTTAAGAGTTGCACAAAACATGTATTACACAGACCATTGAATTAATCAATATTTCGACCCTTAAATTGTGAAATTTTCAGTTACACATGCCATGATTGAAACTGGGCTCGCCAGGTCACAATCCCCCCAGCACAAAAGGCGGACATTGAGATGGGGAGAGAGAATTCAGAGGGGGGCTGGTGAAAACAATCCGGCTAAATAAACTGGGGGTGCGGACTAACATTAAGAGTGCAGAAGAAGGCCAACGGGGCTGGTGCAGTGAGACAAGGCTAGGGGGGCAGACACGGGTAAGAAAAATACGCGGCATCTGGTGCAGCTCGCTGTCAAGACGGAGTGAATATACACATGGGAAAAAAATACTGGGGATTACTTTTCCACCCAAAATAAGCCTGCGTCCATAATACATTCATACACTACCCACCGCTCTCCACAACGGGGGTCGGCAAACGCCACAGCAGAGGCACGCTGCTTTTAGCACTAAACGGCAAAGCGGTGTGTGTGTGTGTGTGTGTGTGTGTGTGTGTGTGTGAACGGGTCGGCCTAGCCCGCGGAACTCTGTAGTAAATAGGCAGGTCCACATGGTGGGGGTGGAGTAAAGCCAGTGGCAGGGTGTCTGGCTAGTCGTGCCTGTAGTGGGAGCAGTGCCGGCGGCCAGCAGTGCCTGCAGGGGTCTGGAGAGCCTCAATCAATTAGAGTACTTGTAGAGCGCGCTACTCACCTGTGAGGGTCTCAAGGCGCTGAGGGAAGGGGGTACTGCTACTGCTCGAAGAGCCATGTCTTGAGGAGTCCTCTGAAGGCGAGTAGGTCTTGGGTTTGCCGTGTGTGGGTAGGGAGGGTGTTCCAGGTCACAATCAGGGAACAGAGGCAAGAAAAAACGAGCACAATCAGGGGGACAGAGGCAAGAAAAACTGGCACAATCAGGGAACAGAGGCAAGAAAAATGAGCACAATCAGGGAACAGAGGCAAGAAAAGCGAGCACAACCAGGGAACAGAGGCAAGAAAAATGAGCACAATCAGGGAACAGAGGCAAGAAAAACAAGCACAACCAGGGGGCTGAGGCAAGAAAAACAAGCACAACCAGGGAACAGAGGCAAGAAAAGCGAGCACAGCCAGGGAACAGAGGCAAGAAAAATGAGCACAACCAGGGAACAGAGGCAAGAAAAGCGAGCACAACCAGGGAACAGAGGCAAGAAAAATGAGCACAATCTGGGAACAGAGGCAAGAAAAACGAGCACAACCAGGGAACAGAGGCAAGAAAAGCGACCACAACCAGGTAACCGAGGCAAGAAAAACTAGCACAACCAGGGAGCAGAGGCAAGAAAAGCAAGCACAACCAGGGAACTGAGGCAAGAAAAACGATCACAACCAGGAAACCAGAGGCAAGAAAAACGATCACAACCAGGGAACAGAGGCAAGAAAAACGAGCACAACCAGGGGGCAGAGGCAAGAAAAAACTAGCACAACCAGAGAAAAGAGGCATGAAAACGAGCACAACCAGGGAACAGAGGCAAGAAAAACGAGCGCAAGAAAAACGAGCACAGCCAGGGAACAGAGGCAAGAAAAGCGAGCACAACCAGGGAACAGAGGCAAGAAAAGCGAGCACAAGAAAAGCAAGCACAACCAGGGGGCAGAGGCAAGAAAAAACGAGCACAATCAGGGAACAGTGGCAAGAAAACAAGCACAATCGGGTAACAGAGGCAAGAAAAACGATCACAATCAGGGGGCAGAAGGCAATAAAACTGGCACAATCAGGGAACAGAGGCAAGAAAAACGAGCACAAACAGGGGCAAGAAATCAGGGAACAGAGGCAAGAAGAAAGCACAACCAGGGGGCAGAGGCAAGAAAAGCGGGCACAACCACCACTCAACTCCATTCACCTACTGACTCCATCCACCCACCGACTCATGCATCCACTGACTCCCTCCACCCAACCACCAATAAACTCCATTTACCCACTAACGTATGCATCCACTGACTCCATCCACCCACCAACTCATGTATCCACTGACTTCACCACCCAACCACCACTCAACTCCATCCACCCAACCACCACTGAACTTTATCCACCCAACCACCACTGAACTCCTTCCACCCACTGACTCCATCCACTGCATAGATTTAAACGATTAGCAGGTGCACATTAGGGGCAAAGTCAAAACACACAGATTGATATAACGCGGATCTGTCCTTGGAGAAACAGGGTGCAGTTGGAGCCACTTCCAGGATGACACAGCTATCCCCAAGCCCCCTGAGGAGGCGCAAGGAATGTCTCTGTAGCGGAGGAGGGTAAGAGTAGAAGAATGCGCCACGAGCTTACAGCGAAAAGAGAACGTCACAGAGACCTCTTCTCCAATGGCTGGCCGCCATTTAGGAGGCCAGCCAATGGAGAAGAGGGGCAGGCATTAACCTCGCTAAGAGAATGACACCCATCCAACTTAAGTTTTGCGACACCATTCATGCCATCTTAGTGTCCCACGAAGCCAAGAGGTGCTTCTGCTGGGTTACTGACTGCAGGTTTGCCCTAGACATAAGCCAGGTCCTCTGGATCTGCCCCCAGATCCGGACTGATGCTGTCACCGATGCCTCCGTCCTCCCCTCCTCTGTACCATCTGGCACCATCCCCGGTACCACCAGAGCTGCTGGACGACGAGCTGATTGCTATCCCGGACCCAGTGCAACACCAACACCACTCTACGTCTCTATCGGCACAGTCCAGGCCCTAACATCCCCCTGGACTTTCCACACATTGACATTCCTGACGGGGAGGGATGATGAGGCCATGATGTGCTTGACAGCAGAGGTCCTCGACTGGCAGCTGTCGAAGTCAAGATCAATGTCCTGACAAAGATGCTTCACCCAGAAGGGGGTTTTTGTGAACCCTTGCTCCCCTTCAACGAAAGCCTCTCTGACATTCTCATGGAACCCTTGGCTAAACTTTGCACAGGTGTTCCTGTGCACTGCATGATTGCCCAATTCCACTGTACTGTCTGCGGTGATCCAGTCTTGCTTTCCCTGCACCCCTCCTGAGAGCCTGGTGGTGCAGGCCTCAACAGCAAAGGTTATATGGAGCGTGTTTCCTACCTCAACACCGGATAGGGAATCCAGCTGTGCCCAGACCAGTAGCCTGCCCTTTCAAGGATAGAACTGTGGAGCTCAAAGGGGATGCAAGAGCCAGTCCCAGCATGTTCCCCAGTCCACTGCCCCACCCTGCATGCCTCTTTAGTGCCCCTCTGCTCATTACTGCCATCCCGTTGGTGACAGAATCAACACCACCTGCCCCAATGGTGGTTCAATTGCATTCAACAATTGGGCGCTTCTGATAGTGCAGAAGGGTAAACCTTACCATTTGTGGATACCCCTAAGCCCCTCCCACCATCCAAAGACCATCGTTCCTTACTCCGTCAAAAGTGCAGGTGCTTTTAGCCATAGTAGCCTTCGAGAGGGTCCTGCACCAGAAATGGGGCCGGGTTTTTATTTGAGCTACTTCTGGTGCCGAAAAAGAATGGAGGTCTACGCCTTATACTAGATCTGCGCCCTCTCAATGCCTTCCTGAAAAAAGACAAGTTCAAGATGCTCATGTTGGTTCTGGTTCTGGTTCGAACTACACTGGAGACTTGATGGTAAGCTGCAGGACGTGTATTTCCACATCCTGCTGGCCACAGGAGTTACCTGTGGTACACTGTGAGCCCCAAATAATAGCAGTTCACTGTGCTCCCCTTTGGCTTCACCAGTGCTCTTTTATTGTTCATGAAAGTGATGGTGGTATTTGCATCCCATTTACAGAAGTTACGGGCTCCAGTCTTCCCCTATCTCAATGACTGGCTGTTGAAGGCAGACTCACAGCATTTATAGACAGTACATTTCCCATTAAAATGGCCAAAAACTTTAACTACTAACATAACGTTTTACTGATAAAACGATATGGTGCATTAGCAAAGATCTGTGAAAATTGTGTGTCAGCAAACTTAGTTATTATTTGCACATCACCAGGTAAAGTTTTTTGATTTGTTTTCATCGTATTAAAATAATTTTTCATTTCACAGAATTAAAAAAATGGGCTTTTATGACTACTGAAATATATTTTGAAATGTTTGTTCAGCTCACGTATTAGCTATTCAAATATTTTAGGGAAAAAGCCTAACATTCTAAAGCCTATCATTTCCCACTATTTGTTCAGTACATCAGATAGTTCACTTTTCAGAAAGAAAAGTAATTGTAAGAAGACTTAAACTGACTTCGGACCTCTGTCTCTGAACAGAGAGCAAATTTGACAAGAAAGAAACCAGATTTAAAGGCATCTTTATTGCACCTTCACTTTCTGAGTGACAGAACACCTGGTCTTTATCAGCTCTCCAGAACGGGCGAGTAGGCCTCAAATATGGCTCGCCCTGATTAAATTTGACTTTACGTAGCAAGTGAGGTAGTGGATTTCTCATGGCCCAAGACCCCTTTCCTTTCCCCAGATAGAGTTAAAAGGTGGTGACAGGTGCATCACTCCTGGGTTGTGCGGCCATTTGGGAGCGGTAGAGATAAGGACTCTTGTCTCCTGCGTAATCTCTACTCCACTTCAACTTATTGGAGTTGAGAGCTATTCATTTGCCATTGAAAGCCTTCCTCTCATCCATCAAAAGTCAGGCTGCAACAAACAGGGCGGGGTGGGGTCGTGGAATCTGTGTCAGGAGTCGCTCCGCCTCTAGACATGGCAGGAACTTCAGGAAAATGTTCTGGTTGTACAACACCTAGAGGGATCTCTGTATGCCATGACATACAAACTCAGCTACCTGCCTCGCAGATCACAAATGCTGCCTATATCCAGAGGTGGTATAAAATCTCTTCTGAGCCAGGGGAGAACCTGTTCTCAATCTGTTTGCCACAGTCAAGAAAGCTCAATGTCAGCACTTCTGCGTGCTGGAGGTTCCAAAGTGACTCACTGGGAGACGCGTTCCAACTCAAATGGAACCTGGGACTCCTGTGCGCCTTTCTGCTGATGCCACTTCTCCCCAAGGTTCTCAAGAAGATCAGGACCAGCTGGGCCCTAGTCATCACTGTGGACGGAGAGGATTGTATCCAAAAGTCCTGAGCATGAGGATCTCCTGTCACAGCAACAGGGTTCAGTCCTACACCTGAGCCTGTGAATGCTCCACCTTCGTGCGTGGTGACAGTTGAGAGTTGTCACTCTCCTGAAGTTTGTAATGCCATCAGGGTAGCCAGAAGTCCCTCCTCTAAAACTGTTAACACCTTCTGTTGGGATAAGTTTGTGGCTGTTGTAATTTGCGGTTAAATAGTCTACACCAGAAAAGACGTTACTAAAGGTAAGTAATGTGTCTATTGAGTCGGTCCTAGCTGACTGTTTTAAATTACAGGTGGATGGGCAGGAAATAGAGAGATCTCTCTCAAAGCTGTGCAAGTCTATTTCGCGCACCCACAGGGAAAGTGAAAAAGTTTAAGCTTTTGTTTTTGTTAGTCTAATTTAGGAATTCAGTTACTTTCTGCAGCTGATATGTATAGTGTTTCATACATAGTTTCCTTTTTGTTATGAGCAAGGAAAGCATTGTATGACAAATACTCTGATAAAGGACACTTTGTGGAGCGCTTGTTGTAGGAAAGTGTACTTAAACACACCCATGCTTGATACCCACATTTTCTAAAGCTATGACAAAAAAGGGAACTGTTCAGCCTCAAAACTAAATGGCGGTGAATGTACTGCAGTGCATCTATAATCATTAAAGCCCAAAATATTATTTTTTCCTGCTGTGGTCACCGTGGTTGCCGTACTGCTTTCAGATGGAGTATTACTGTCTTCTATAGGAATGGCACCGCTGAACAAGCCTTTTTAGGAAATCGTAGCACAAAACTGCTTTATTCTGCTAAACCTAAGAGTAGGACTTGCAGGCTAAGTTGCTTATAAAATTTTAATGCCATGATGTGTTTTGTTGCATGATAGAGATCTGAAGCAACAGTGGTCCTTTTTCTCTAAGAACGTTTACTGTACTGTTAAGAAGGAAGGATGCAATTTATGAATATTTGCCACAGTGTGTAATTTATCAATTATTGTAATTTGTTTAAGAATGTAAACACAATTCTAATTGGATTGATGGATTATAAGGCAGCCTATTAAGGAGAGCCGACAACAAAGGATTGAGGTTGCTTTGCAATTGGCATTTAGTTGTCTTAAGTTTTCACATTTTATGTACAAAAGGGTAATACTAAGCATATTCCAGACAGCAACGCTATTTTGTTATTACTGCTCTTCACTATCAAAGTATATCCCTTGCTAGGAGAAGATTTGTAAACTTGAGTAGTTGGATTGTTTGCATTTCACATCAACTTGTTGTTCTTATAATGCCGCTTTGCAGGCTTATATACTGAAATGTTTTCCTGCTCTTTTCAGAGTTATTCTGCAATCGAGTGTGCAGAGGAGTAAACCTTTAAGTGGCAGTACAGTGGTTGCTAAAAGAACAACCAGATCTGCTGTGGGAGATGGCAGCCTGAGAGGGTAAGAACTCTTTCTTATAATAACAAGACACTGTTCACTTATGTTCAAAGTACTGTGCTCTCTTGATGTGCATATACTAGTTAAAGCACAAGTGCTACATATGTTTAGCTTTTATTAGTTGATATTAAAATGTTTTCAACCCAAACCAACAAATGTGTTATTAAATCGCAATGGCACAAACCTAGCAGTTTCCAGAATTATCTGATTTGACACTCAACTACTTTTGGAAAAGTTAAATTTGCCTTTTAACCAATCATTTATTTCACATTGTAATATTAAATGAAAGAAGTACAACGATTAAAATCGCCCATAAAGCCAGTGAGTAATTTCAAGTTTTGATTCAAGGTGATTCTAGGCTTTGACTTGGGAGTACAATCACAAGTCCCCCTTAATTGTTTTCCATTGAACTGTGGTGGATGGAAACTAATCCTTGAAGCAGCCTAATGTGATCAATTGATGCCATGAATTTTGACTAGTGACCTAATGCACACTTTCTTCCTTCCAAAACGCAGACAATCTTTAAATGCTAAGTTAACCAGATCACTATGCAACTTGCATGTATTGGATAGTGACCAGGATCCCAACCAGAACAGGGCAAAGTCAGGTTGTAAACCCCTGAGTCCTTCAAGCAAGCAGCAGAACATTGCAAACACTTACAATCTTGGAAGTCACAACCCTCAAAGAATGGCCAGAGATGCCGGCTGGTCTCACTCGGTACGATATTTAAGTCGCTCGCATCCAGTAAGTGCTTGCTTCTCTTAACAATTGCATTTATTCTCATTTAGAATGCCCAGTCTCACTGAGATGCTTTATGATGGGTTGTGGGAGCATGGACACAAGTTAATCTTCATGTGTGGTCAAAACGAGCATTGAATGCAAGGAGTTTTGGGAGCAGGGAGGTTTGTTTCTGACCCCTGATCACAAACTCATTTGATCCATTAGCTGACTGGCCCTAACAAGAAAGCTTTTTAGCAGCAGTCCCCTCTTTAAAAAAACCATGGAAACTGCTTTGATGTGCCAGAGCTCTCTGTAATCTGATTCCCTTTTATTTAAAAGCCCTATGCAAAATTTGCCTTTTATCATTCTTTCTACTTTTCCCACAGCCTGATTCCTCAGAGGGAGAGGAGGAAAAGGATTGCTTTACACCAAATGCGCTTAATGAAATTATGGTACTCTCAATCCTCTGCTGCTTCTTGCCTGAAAAATTGTACTTCAACGTTTGCTCTGCTCTGCATAATCCATCCTCTCTGTGCTGCTTTAGAACTAATACAGCATTGTCTTAAAACAGAACACATCTCTGTCCTTTGTGCACTCCATTGTTTATTTTTTGCTTGGCTAATTCAGTAGACGTTATTTTATATTTTTGATCGTTTTGTGTGTGATTTTCCTAAATGTCTGTCCTCATAATAACTTTACTTGGCATTAAAATACATTTTATCATTTCAACAGTCACTCCGTTCCGAGGACTAGAGCTGTGTTACGTTAAACTCCAGTGCCCACAGCTGGAGATGCTGGGCAAAGAAGTTCTCTACTTAATCCACAGACTTTAAAAGCCATCGGGCAATGGACTGCTTTGAATGGGGATGTCCTGGGATGCCCCTTCGGCAATTGCCATATAAAGTTCCGTTTGCTGAAAACAGACTTGTGGTCTTCTCCTAGATCAGCATCCTAAAATAGGACTATCTGCATTTGTGCTGCGGAATGGCGGGATGTCTTTAAACTGGTGTAAATAGAAATGCCTTCATTGTCAAGAAGGGTTGATGATTTGTTGGATGAATGTGGTGCGCAATTGCGAAGGCAATCGTTCCTGTCTTGTAACCCAGTGAAATGGGTTAGAAAAGAATGATTTTTATACATATACATATTTTTTTATCTGTTAATCAAATAGCCTTCATCTGCCACCAATATATAATTACTTTGTAAATAGCACTTGTACCTTTAATGTTATGGCAAAATTACGCTTCTTTTTTTAATACAGATGTGTTGTATGGTTTAACAGATAGTATGTTGCTTATTTAAGACATTCCTCCTCATATTGTGAGAGAAAAAATCAGTTTTGTGGAACTCAAGCGACAGGTTTTGAAAAGTGATCAATTCTTGTAAAGGAGGAGTTCTAAAGCATACCGTTCAAAGACCAAATTTTGAGTGACTGAAGGAATGTGTCAGACAGCAACATGCCACCACAGTAGCCTTGCCATCAAAATGATTAATTCAAACCAAAGTGGGAACAATGCTGTGTGTGAGGTAGCAATACACAATCTGCTCAAGGAACAGAATGAATGTATAGGCCATATTAATTTGTGATGCTTTTCTCCTTCAACAAATGGATGCAGTTCTATAAAAGTAACATGGTTGTGACTGGAAAGCCGCCTAAATTCACTTTATTGACTTTAGGGACAGATCTAGAAATTGACCTGAGATATATTCCTTGGCTTTTGACTTGGAGCTGTTGTGGTCCTACTTCTCTGACTGACTTAGAAGACAGGAGATCTCGAATACTTATGAAAGTACACGTTCGTGTCTGTTGAAGCAGCACCTTTTTCCTGCTCTAGTCCGCTCTTTTTGGACACTCTGAAGTTCCCTCATGTCCCACAAATACAACAATGATAAAGACTGTATCTGAAGTCAAGCAAAGAAGATCATATTGAGAATTTGAGGAAGAACCAGAAAAGAGAAAATGCTTGGTTGACCGTAAGAAAAAATTAAGAACCGCTGCTTACCACTGTACTTGCTTGGAAAATACACAATAATATCAAAGTTAACAGGTTTTGAGGTGCCTGTTAGTCCACAATAAAGCAAGATTCAGGCTTTGACTGATGATTTATTAGCAAGCTTCTCAAAGTCTCAAGCATTTTGTGTTTTTTCTATCTTTTCACTACCTGCTAAAATAAATCCAAAGAAAAATATTGGTCATGCATGGGGATATGAAGCTTTTAAATTCTTTCCTCAGATAGTATATGTATGCTCCTTATACTTTTCCATACTTAACATTTTTTGCCAATTTACATTGTTGTTTCCTAAGCAAATTCGAATTTTTTTAAAATTCGGACTTGCTTTAATTATAATGATTTAATTATAAGGAGTTAATATTGTAACTGGTTTGTACATCGACTATATACATGCATTGCTTATTCATGCAATCTAGTGCCTGCATTCGTATTATCCGTATTAGTGAAAATTAAGGCCTTTTTGGAAATCAACGGAGTAACTGTTGGTGTGAACAGTTGCTCCAGTTCATGTTTTTCTTTCCATTCTGGGACTTGTCTTGTTTATCCCATTATAAAAACGAGGTCTACAAGCTTCAAAATGCAAAGATAAAACCTGGACTGGAGCTGTTAGTCACGCATGAACCTTAGAAAATTGGCAGCTATTCAATCCTCTTCTGACCTCGAGAATCTCCTCTACTGTGACCCAATCTTCTGAATGCTTTGTAAATGATTAAATATTGAAACAAATATATTCATATATTCTTATCATGGTGAGCAGAATACCAGGCGAATAGCAGCAGTTCTGCCTTAAACTCTAAAGATAATAATTATGAGACAGTCAAAGTAGTCAGTGCTTGCTTTAAAAGCCTATTGGGGGGAAGGCGGGGGCTTCGTTTCTGGGTAAAAGCAAGCTTGGTTAATGCCCTAGCATAAATGCGATATGCCTGCATTTAATCAAACTGCAATTGTTTAGAAGACAGAGGCTCCCTAAATTTGAGGATTCCAGTGCGAAATACTGCATCTTAAGTAGTAACTGAAGAAGCCAACTATAAAAACTCTTTGGATCTCACAAGTAGGGTTCCATTGCGCAATATTGACATTGATTTTTTAGTATTGTTAGCAATAGGAAAGTTTATCCTATCAGTATTTCACCTGAGGCATGACTAGAGAGTATTTGTGTTTGATAATTTCAATTTGTAGTTGGACTAAACACTGGGCAGGTCTCCAACTTGATTGTTCCGCTTAATCATTTGGTGTTGATGGTTGAGGGCAGAAATACTGAGTCGAGGTACAGTTTGATGTGAACGTAATCTTCCCCATGACATTGGACCATTCTGTCGAAGAATACCAACTCCTAGAATATGCATTTCCTCTTTTGGCAACACTGCCTATATAGTAGGTGCCAGGGAATGAACAACACTTGGGTAATTACTCCCTATATTTACAAAGCGAATGGTACTCTTCGGGCTATATTAGACCTTCGCCTTTGGAACTAGACTTTTGCAATTATACATTTGCAACTGCTAATTTTACTTTCTTGCTTATTTCAGACAAATCAGGTACTTGAGTTTTTTTTATATACATCAATCACACTACCTGCTTGGTGTCATGTTGGCACCCCGAGCAATGAAGACATGCCATATAAATCTTCACTCGGTTAATTAGCTCATATGAAGGTCTGCAGTCAGCTAAGTGTATCTGTTACAATGCTGATTTCTCTACTACTGATTGGACGGTTGTGGTAAATATTGCAAAAGGTTTTGATACCACGTTTCACAGTTCCAGACACCAGTGCACTGTTGGAACTGATGGCTTCCAATATCCAGTTGGTGCCTTGAGGCAGATTTAAGAATGTGTTGCTGCAGGAGTGTTTGAATGAACACAGTCTGTGGAAAATTTAGAAGATTGTGTACTTGTCCTATTAGGCAACAGACTTAAAATGTTTTGATCTCCCAAATTATAAAGTATATGATGTACATAATATACATGCATGTCTCTGCTCCATAGAACAAGTGGTTAAATTGTCTGATGCTCCCCAGACATGATGGGGCATTACTTCTTGGTATACTGCACATAAATGTAAAATCAAGTTCAGCAGAAAGCAAGCCCTATCTGTAGCTCAACAGTGACTCTTGTGCTGAACTTGAAAAAGTTAAGAAGACCAAAAAAATGCTATCAAGCAAGTGTGTGCACCCTCCCTATGGCTATCAAGGGAGACTAAAATAGTTTTTAGACTGGGTATTTTTAATGTGAGTAAGGTTGCTGGCAAAGTGTTTGCCAGAAAAAGAAAACAAGATCTTGAATGCTGCAAGTATCCTCTTGCAGGACCTCCCCTACGTTGTAAAAGGACCAAGGAGTAGTTGAAAGGTTTTCTCTCACTGTTAGCCAGATATGTGGAAAGAAAAACACAAATTGTCCCATTCAAGTATCCCCAAGTGGCCTTTCTTGTGGATGTAGTTTTGATAGACTAGTTGATTACATGTATGCTTTCCTCCTCTCTACCATCAATTAGACATGTGGCCTTGAAAATAAGAAATGTCAACGTTTTGATAAAACTGTGTCTTGATACAGAGTTCTTAATAAGATTGTCCATTCCTAAAAGTACAGCATTGGCCAGTGTTATCTAAGGTGAATAAATATTTTTCAATTTACTTCAGAGACTTGGCCTGGTGCTCTAGAGTGAGGGGTCCGGAATGTAGTTTAGAAATTGTTGGAAAATCTGAAGAGGCCGAAGATCTTGAACAAGCAAGTGTTAGTCATTTAGATAGAAAGCTTGTTTACAAAGTGGGCAAGTTGTGTAGCCTAAACTGAAGTAGAACATTGCCCTTATTTTATTTTTAGATCATGCAGCACATACTTTTCCTTCATTATCCATTTAGCAACTTTGCCCACAGATAAAATGCTGCTATTTGCACATTGTTTAAAGAACTGTTAGTTTATGAATAAAGATCGACAGAAATTGAGGTATTACTGCTTGTAGACCACCACGATCCTGCTGCCTGTACTTTTAGCAGCTTATATCAACTTTAGGGAGCCTGCAGTATTAATGCACAGAAAATTAGCTCTGAACCTGCCACCATTGTTTGATCAGTCACCTGCTGACAATGAACCACAGTCCTAATGGGTTTTCTTACTGACACTGCAAACAGTTTGTCATGCTGGGCCATGCCATGGCCACATTCAGCATAAACCCCTTCCCTTTTATGCTGAATACTTTCTCCTAGTCTGTACAACTGTGCACATCATCCAACTGGCTGCTGTCAGTCAGCCAGGTTTTGAACACTCAGCAAGACCAATTTACAGTGCAGAGGATGAAGATGGAACATGCTTACATATGTGGAGGTTGTTGACACATCACTGGACTGGGGAGGACTGAGAGGCGTTCAGAAGGGAAAAGGGGGTCTTTGCTGGGAGGAGAGTTCTGAACTGAAGACACAAGGAGAAAGTATCTGCTGCTAATTTGTGTCTGTGAGCAACTGCAAACTACAGGCTCTCGAACACTATGAGTATCTCCCGAGACCCACATAAGTTATCATGGGAGAACTGTGAGGATTAGTGAGCAGCAGAGCTGTGTTGTCAGCTCTTGTCAACTGTAGCAAATAGGAAATGTAAGGAGCCTGCAGCACTGCTGTGGAGGCACAGCAGGAAACTTTTCCTTTAACAGAGGGGCTTGGAGATCCTGAATTAGTGCTACTTTTGAGTGTTAGCCAACAATTCAGTCTTGAGTGATTCATGCAAGTTGTTTTTTATGTGATACACAGCTGTCGTATTGCATACATTTGGTGTGGTACGGCATTTGTAGCAGTCAATATGACTTCACAGTCGGTGACTCAAATCAATAAACTAAAATTCACCGAAATAAGGTGACTCTGCAACTCCTTAATCCTCTTCCCAATACATAATTTCTGCTTTTACTTCAGCCAAACTGTTGATCTGCCAGTGTTGTTCTTCAATATGATTGCTTATTGCAAAGACACACTCAGTTTTATCTGCAGTGCAGATAAAAGCAGTGCCAAAGAAATGTTGTCCTTTTCAAAAGGCGTGTGTCAACTTCAGTTACCACTTTGCCAACAAGCAAGTACTAGATGTTGCAAAAGCACATTCAACATGAGGGAAAGTAACTACTGCTACAATCATAGGCGCAGTGTTCACTAAAACTTTAACAAAGCAAGAGCTTCCTTATTAAATAGTTTCTTTAATTGGCTCTGCTTATAAAAGAAATGCTACCTAGTTGTAACACTGGATTTTCCATTTAATACTGGATATGAAACTACATTAGCCACCCCTTCACCCGTCCAGAAGTAAAAGTACAAAGTGAGTCCCTACTGCATGTAGTCTCCGCAAGATATTTTGAGTATGAAGTAGAATCAGTAGGGTCTGGTCAATAATACAAAATGTTTGATGATAAAATTACCTCCGACACCTATAAGGTTGTATTTCATAAAGTACATTTGAGCAACAAGCACTGGATTGTGGAAATAGACATATCATGTAACTGTGTGACAAAATCAAGTTGCAATAAGTCAAAATGGGGAATCTAGGCCTTGTTCTGTTTTGCGGCTCTTTAGGAAGCCAAGAAATCATTAGTCTGTATTATTGGCTCTCCTCCTGGGATATCACTGTAATGTTCTTAGATCGTTTTACAAAAATTCATTAAATGTAGTCATACCACCTCATACATAAAAACAACTGTTTCAAGATTGAGATGAAAGCAAGGTCAGTGCTAGTTTCTGGGGTATTGTGGTGATCTTTGTTTTGAGGTCTGACTTTCAAGCATTCCAAACCAAAAGCTGCACAAAAAGGTCATGTCTGAATGAAAAAAAAATTAATAACTTCAAATGGCTTGCTACCTTTTGTTGTGTAAGTGGGGTGGATATTAAAGTGCCCTTAGGTCAGCTTATGAATGAATCATCCTGCTTCCCCCAGACCCTGACAACCCCACCTTCCCATTCAGCTTGTGTATATCTTGTAACTCATGATAAAAGGAAAACAGTTTGACTTGTAAATATTTACATTTTCCAAGCACTCTGTTACAGAAAAACATCAGATAGTTTGTCAGCACATAGGGGAATGCTCCTAAAAAATGTGTCGGAGTAGAGCAGCACTATTTTAGAGCAGCTATTTTTCTTTTTGTTAAGGGGAGCTAGCTGGTAAATTGGACCAAACTTAGCTTCAGAACTATCACCACCGCTTCATTGTCGTTTACCTGTGTTTATTATGCACTGGCATGAATTGGTTTTAATTCTGTTACTACAGCTGTGTTCAATGAACATTTTATATTTTTAAGATTATGTACTGTTGTAAATAAATGTCACTGCCCTTTATATTTGAAAGACTATAAAGTCTGATACATTAGTTTTCCCATAAAAATCCATATGGGCATATTATTAAATAGGAGCACCATCAGTTATTTTAAAATATTGTATCCAAACAAAAAAGTTAATGCTGAATGCAGTCGTTTTTTTCCCAGTAGGAATGCTGTGAACTCACTTGAATTATTTTTTTTCTGTTACATCTCAGCTGAAAAATAGGTATTGCTTTGGGTTACTGAGAATACTTGCCTTATTGCTGGATGAGGGATGGGGAAGCACAAATCCACTATGTAACAGATTGCCTATTATGGTCCATAACTTTGAAGCAAATCGCTTCAGTGCAAAAGACCAGTAGCTGGGTTGTGTTTGGAAATAGTTATTTGCATATATTGTCAGTCAAATGTATGCCTGGAATATTGATCACTAGTGACTAGTCTTATTCTTTGCTGGTTGTTCATCATATTAAGGAACTTCAATGACATCTCCTGTCTCCAAAACTGTGAGTTGCAACACGATATATTTTTTTTTGTATTGAATAATTAAAGTGCAAAGACAAAAAGTTTTATAGAAATGTCTGCTCCTTATGTATTGCTAGTTCACAAAACTGATTCCCTTGCAACTGCTTTATTTGCATATTCATTTAGTATATTTGATGGTTGGAAAAAGTTGATTATTAACCTCAGTTGTTGGTTAATTTTTAGAAGATGTATTTTTACCATAGTTTTTAAGTCCAAATAAGCTAAAGAAAAGACTGGAAGATTATTTTACTGAAGGTATTTTTTTAAACAATAGTTATACCCGTCTTGCATATTTGACATATTTTTGTAGCTTGATATGCATCATCTTGCTTGAAAATCTTTCATTAAATAATGTACATTTGTATTTTTATGCAGATTATTGTATAGTACGAATCACTGTACAGTGTTGTAATTTACAACAATTAACCAAAATGTCTGCTTTAAGCCTGCAAGAAATAACTCAGTAAAAAAGAAAAAGAAATGACTTGTCTTCGTGGTTTTTCTGTGTATTTATATTGTGCTTTGCTGTACGATAAGGTCATCTCGGAATACTTTTTACAAAAATCCATCAGACCAAAAAGGGTTTCAGGTCCTATCACATCTTAGTTTGAGATGTGGCTCTAAAACGTTTTTAAATATCAACAGGGCCTTCTGTTTTCGAATATTATAAATACAGATTCATATTACAGTTCCCAATAACTAAACGGCTACGCTCTTCCTTTGTGATGCTATTGGAGTAAAGCAGCCCACATTCTTACTTTGCAGGTGATAATCAATGGATAAAATTACTTTGAAAATGTCTCATGCCTTTCATTATTTGTTAATTTGTCAAAACAAAGATTTGCAGTTCGGTGCTACCTAGTCCTATTTCGCTACAAACACTATTTTATTTAATCATATGGATTCTAAAGTGATGCAAATGACCATGTTCCATACTTGCCTGGGGTCAGAGCTCACCACAATCATGTTGGTTTCCCACTGACTATATGACGGAAACATTTAAAACTTTTATAACAATCAAAAAGCAGAAGGCCTATTCTGAGCTCAGTAGATTTCCTGTAGCACTCGTGCCGTGGTGGGTCATGGACAGTAGGAGTTAATGTCAGTAGGGGATTCCTTCCTCCATTTGAGATATGAGGATGTTTGTGGGAGAAGGACACACAGGTGAAGTGATGCAGCAAATTGAGAAATCTTGTTTGTGTGAAGCTTCCTGCTGCTTTCGCTCCCTGGTTTTCTTCTCCACAGGCGCACATGTGAATGAAAAGTAGTTGGGCATTGGAAGATCAATAACCTCAGCATTGCTGGCAACCTCTTGACCCTTATCTTCCATTTTGGATCTTACAGGCCTTCTTGGCACTTCTAATTGCATATGTGTATGTTCCTATCTGGAGTCAGGTGGAAGTGGTCATACTCTGCATTTTAATATCCGTGAAAGGTGTAGGTGTACATCATACAGCTTTTCTGCACATTGCTTTAGCACTACATGCATGGGTTGAACTTGGAATGGGTTTGCATAAGATGTTAGATCTAGATAGAGGATTTAAAAGAAATCTTGGAATAAAAAAAAACGGAGTATTTCCCATGTGGTACAGAATCTTAGCTTGAGAGATACAGCTTTCCGGACTACACAGAAAAGAAGGGCAAAAAGTAATTGGTAAGGGTGTGTTGTGTGGTGGGTAAAATACAGTGCTTAATTTGTAAAATGTGCTGAAGTCCGAAGTTTTTCTTAGATGCCCACCACTGACACTACCGAATGTCGAGGTTACCGAATACGGAGTCTTGATTCCACCTAATGATTGTTTTCTACCCCCACCTTACACTCCCAGCCCCTTTATCTCACTCTTGCAGTTTAATTTTAGTCCCTGCTGTCTCCTTTTGTTACTGTTTTCAATCATTCTCTATCCTTTTTTCTCTCTTTCCTGCCTTTCCTGTTTTGAGTTCGTCTGATGATGGGAAATAAGTCCTGGTGTTTAAAAAAGTGTCAGTTGGGCCACACCTGCAAGCTCAAAAATAAGCATTGTTCTGATACTATGATCATATGCATATTCACGTTGGTACAGTTACACACCGCTTTGATGAGCACATTCATGCCAGCCACCGGTTGGCATATTGCCTGTTGGAATAGGAGATAGTGAAGACATAGGTATACTTATGCTCAGTCTTGTATCCGCACCCAATCTCCATGTGTGTTTAAACATTACAAAGAATTCGAAAAGGAGGAGGCTGATTGAAAATCAGAAAGAAGTCTTAAATTATGAAGTCTCTTGAGTAATGCTTGACTGAACTGTGTCCAAATGGGTGATTGTGGCCAATACATTTCTGTAGAAACCAAGAGGCATGGCCAAAGTAAAGGCTTGTAAGAGGGTTTCCATAAAGGTCATGAGATGAAAAGCAGATGACACCACTTTGGCTGCAATTTGTGGTTTTCTGGATGAGGAAATTTCCCAGAACAACATGCACTTATGTTCGGTAGAACCCTCCATGCTTCAAGTTGTTTAGAAGTCTTCTTCTCAAAGGCAGATTATGCACAGGTTACAAAAGAGGATTTTTGTATTCTTCAGCTAATAGTAAAATGCATTCTCTTAGCCACATGGTTATGAAGATCAGTCAGCTCTGAAAATCTTAAGGGACTTGAAGGTAGGAATGATGTACTATTTTGCAGGAGGAAGCACTGGAATCATTAAAAGCAGTTCACGAACATGTTGCAGTCCTTGAGGCAAATCAAAGGTCATGGAAAAGTTAAAATATTGACTATAGCTTGATTGAGGTATGCAAAAGCAGCATATGTATCTTGCTTCCCCACTCATTCCCTGAAGCAGCACTTCCTGCCGCACAACCATCTTCCCTCCTGGAAAATATTTCAACAGTGACATTTCCCACGTTATTTTAAAGCTATGGATCGCATGCAAGCATCCAATCTAGAAACTTTTCAGAATTGTTTTTAAAGAGACAATAGTAGGGGTATAAAGTGAACTGAATAGATCAACTTTAAAGTGTACAAATCGTATTTATAGGCACCTTTGACCAAGCTCTTGTTAAAAAAATGCAAGTGGTGATAAATGCATATTTCCAAAATGCAGGTGTTCAGTGTGAGAATGCAGCATAAGAATAAATATTAGCATCTCTGTAGAGTTGTATTTTTTAAAAACAAAAGGCAATCATTGGGAATGTACTTTGTAATGGCTACTTCTACCTGCAGATTTTTCATTGCTTGAATCTTCTCCGGGTGCCAGACTGGATCCTAAAAATACCTCTCCTGTGCCGAATGATTGCGTCTCCGCTCCGACTAACCCATGGGATGGATATGAAATACCTGAGCCATCTAAGGTATCACCCCGAAGCACTGACTTCAGTTCATTTTCCATGCTCTTGAACACAAATCCATAGTTGCAGTCCTCTGAATATTTTTGCATACAAAATCCCTATACAAAGCAAACAATTCAGGGTTTAACTTCTGCCATTCCTACAGCAGACAGATAGCCATCGCATAACCACTCACTACCTATCACTGGTGCTAAAACATGATTCCATATCATTTGGGAAATGCAGCTGCATGCACACCTAGGCGATCGAGAAACAGGAAATTACGTTTTCATGACGAGCACCAGGAGATGCGCCATTGTCCCAGATTCAAGGTTTGAATCCGGTCCTAGGCTGACTGTCACTCGATCTGTAAATTCTCAAAACGATGCCACATTTAAAAGGAAGGAAAAGATAATCTTCTCCCACTTTTCTTTCCTCCCCACTGGACAAATGCTGGTGAGTAGCTCTGCAAAAAGCTAGATGGCTGGATACCTCACAAGGTGAATCTAGAAACTGGGAGGCGGGCCCGAATTGATCTCAGTGTTTGTTGGGAGCGGGGGTCTGGCCATAGGGAGCATCATGCTGAAAACTGTGCTTTATTTTTTGTGAAATAAACAGGCAAGAGCCTCTCAGTAATGGGCCATCTGTAACGCCCATTGTCACTCGTATCCTGGCTGGGAGTAGGCGTCATAGTTGCAGAAATTACCAATAAACCTCCCTGTCCTCTGCCCAAATCCCTATTTTATCAGACTCTGACTACTTTTACTTTAGGGCAGTCATGTGTTTTTGTTGCATTTTTAAATTGATCACTGAACATAGCTGCAATAATTACATTATTAGGTATACAATATATTTAGAGCTGCTGTTTAAATTTTTGGGGCCCTTTGTTGTTTTGATCTTTTGCCCAATGGTGGTGCAGTGTGCTTTGCGACCACTAATCTAGAGATTCCTTTGAGGTCTCCGACTGATGTGGTTGCCCCATTTATGTCGGTCTTGTGCTAGGTCGTAGCAGTCCTTCGCCTGCTGTTACCTTTGGAAGAGAACAGGGTGAACTTCCTCAGACATTTTGCAGACTTCCTTTTTGGTAGCCAGGCCATTTTCCTGTTCATTGACTGGTAATGGACCTCATCTTGGTCACTTGGAACAAAACAGCTTTAGTCTAAAAGATGGGGTTTAGGATATGCCAGGACATATGGTGCCTTGCTGTATTTGTGTTTAGTGTATTAGTTATGCCTGTGACACGGTGTAATCAGGATAGGGGGAGTACCCAATAACCCCTATGTGTGTGTGTGTGGGTAGAAACCAGCACAATTTTAGACAAAGAAAGTCCCGGGCACAAGTGAATGGGTAAATGCAATGATTAGCAAAGTCTCTTGCATCAAGAATGTTGCCACTCAAGGTCAACTCAGGTTATTTATGGGCTTTTCAATTTGTTTAATCTTTATCATTAATGGACACACCCAGCCAACACGTGTTTCGTCACAATGGGAAGTATCCCGTGACTTCTTCAGGGTGCTCCGCCGGTAATAATTCCGACCCGGCTGGTCTGGTAAAGGTCAAAAAAGAACGGTATCGTCCTTGTGAGTGTACAGTGTAAGACCAAAAGGCTCCGGTGTGCTGGAGATCCCAATAAGTAAAGTAAAGGTAGGAAGGACTCGTCTTTGTGACTGTGCAATATAAGAACAAAAAGCACCGGTGTGCCGGAGATCCCAGTAAGTAAGCACCTGTAATCCAGTTGAACGGTGGGTCCGCCGTTGAAAAGGAACCTTTAGCGTGTGTGCTAATGAGGAGCACAGGCACTGGTCCACTTCCGTACCAGAGGTGAACCAGTGCCGGTGCTCCTCTTCTTCTTGGTCTTCTTCTGGAACCTTGCCCTTTGCTCCTGGAGGTCAGTTATTTCAGCTCCTTGTGAGGAGTTGGTCATCCCAACCTTTTTTATGACCATTTTGCAGAAATAGTCTGCAATGAGCAGGACACAGTAAAACAAATGCTCCACTCTGGTCTGGACAGTGATTTTTTGAGTGGGATATATCGGCGTCTCGATTGGCCGCTAAGCTTGGATGTGTTCCACTGGTTATTAAGGCAATACAGAAGCAAAAGGCATGTCTTTTAACAGAACCTGCCTTTTTGGTAAGAAAGAAGACTCGGCCCTAGATTGCTTGAAGCAGACCTGGCCATGGCTCACACACTGCGACTGGCTACTCCTGCATGCCAGTTCCATTAGCAGTACCGCAAGTTCAGGCGATATTCTTGATTACTTCCTTTTCATTTCCTCCAGCATCACAACCTGCTCAGCAGCATAAAAGGCTGTTTTGCAGACATAGAGGATATATGGCGATTTGTGGGGTTTTCATAGGCAACAGCCCTCCTCAGTCCTTTGCAAAATGGCTTTAATCCACTCTTGAGGGAACAAGTGTGCCCTGTTAGAGAAGGGTGTCCTATCAGTTTGCACTCTGGCCGTCAATACTACAGACTGTTCGGTCCTTCATATTATGGCCCTGTGTTCCTTCCTTTTGCTATCTGCCTCATGATGTTCTCTGTGCCCACGTCGTTGAGCTCTTTCAAGGGTGTGGTTACCTGTTCATCCTGCTGGAGATTATCTGTCTTTGGGTTGTTAAAATGATCTTTTAAAAACTGTTGATGGTGCTTCAGGGATATAGGAATCAATGCCTTCATGGTTGGGTCAGAGGAGATGGTTAACAAAACACAATGATGGCGCGGGATTTCGGGTTTCTAAGTCTGTGTGCAGTTTGGCCCAAAGTTCATCGACTTGTGCTTTTTTTATGGCCCATTTCAGTTTTGTGTTGTCTTAAAGCAACTAGGGCGATTGGGTCTCCCAGTCTTTTCCGCAAGATATGCAGCGTCTTATTTACTGTGGTTTTGAGCTGCCGGAGTCTGGTCTGTGTTGTATAATTTTTTCTCATTAGGGTCTTGACGGAAGGCTTTGGTTTGGTTGTCAGGTCTCGGCCTAGCGTACACTGCGCAGTAGTGTCACGCAGCCGAGATTTAATGTCAACAGTATTGGGGGCTTGAACCCGCCCCTCTTCTCCATTGGCTGGCTTCCTAAACAGAGGCCAGCCATTGGAGGAGAGGGCCGTCACTCCGTTAAAGCCTTGTCTTTTTCCGATTCTGAGGCGGTTTTTTTTCCGCTTCTTTCTTGTTTTTTTTTTTTTCTCCTCTTCCCATTGGCTGGAATTTTTCCTTCCAGCCAATGGGAAGAGGAGAGAAAGAAAACCACGCCCCGAATCAGAAAATGACCGTGCTTTCTCCAGGGCATTTCTGCTTTGCCTCGGAGAAAGATGGTGGTGTCATGACGTTGTGCAGGTATGTTTTTTGGCATCTGTTCCCTTGTTGTGCGTCTGTTCCCTCGTGCTTTCCGCCCCCCCTCTTTGTGCGTCTGTTCCCTTGTGCTTTCCGCCCCCCCTCGTTGTGCGTCTGTTCCCTCATGCCGCCCCCTCGTTGCTTGTGCTTGCTCTCCTGCCCCTGCCCCCTCGTTGCTTGTTGTGCCTCTGTGCTCTGCTTATGATCCGGTTTTCGTGCCTCTGTGCCCTACCCTGCTTGTGATCCGGTTTTCGTGCCTCTGTGCCCTACCCTGCTTGTGATCCGGTTTTCGTGCCTCTGTGCCCTACCCTGCTTGTGATCCGGTTTTCGTGCCTCTGTGCCCTGCCCTGCTTGTGATCCGGTTTTCGTGCCTCTGTGCCCTGCCCTGCTTGTGATCCGGTTTTCGTGCCTCTGTGCCCTTTCCTGCTTGTGATCCGGATTTTGTGCCTCTGTGCCCTGCCCCCCTTGTTGCTTGTGCTTGCTCTCCTGCCTCTTCGTTGCTTGATGTGCCTCTGTGCCCTGCTGGTGATCCGGTTTTCATGTCTCTGTGCTCTGCCCTGCTTGTGATCCGGTTTTTGTGCCTCTGTGCCCCCCTGCCCCCTCGTTGCTTGTTGTGCCTCTGTGCTCTGCTTATGATCCGGTTTTCGTGCCTCTGTGCCCTACCCTGCTTGTGATCCGGTTTTCGTGCCTCTGTGCCCTGCCCTGCTTGTGATCCGGTTTTCGTGCCTCTGTGCCCTGCCCTGCTTGTGATCCGGTTTTCGTGCCTCTGTGCCCTTTCCTGCTTGTGATCCGGATTTTGTGCCTCTGTGCCCTGCCCTGCCCCCCTTGTTGCTTGTGCTTGCTCTCCTGCCTCTTCGTTGCTTGTTGTGCCTCTGTGCCCTGCTGGTGATCCGGTTTTCATGTCTCTGTGCTCTGCCCTGCTTGTGATCCGGTTTTTGTGCCTCTGTGCCCCCATGCCCCCTCGTTGCTTGTGCTTGCTCTCCTGCCCCTGCCCCCTCGTTGCTTGTTGTGCCTCTGTGCTCTGCCCTGCTTGTGATCTGGTTTTTGTGCCTCTATGCCCCCCTGCCCGCTCGTTGCTTGTGCTTGCTGCCCCCTCGTTGCTTGTGCTTGCTCTCCTGCCCCTGCCCCATTGTTGCTTGTTGTGCCTCTGTGCCCTGCTTGTTATCCGGTTTTTGTGCCTCTGTTCCCTAGGGCGTTACTGGGCAGAGAGCACTGTCTGTCTGTGTGTGTGTGTGTGTGGCTCTGTGTGTGTGTGGCTCTGTCTGTGTGTGTGTTTGTGTGGCTCTGTCTCTGTGTGTGTGTGTCTCTGTCTGTTTGTGTGTGGCTCTGTTTGTGTGTGGCTCTGTCTGTGTGTGTGTGGCTCTGTCTGTGTGTGTGTGTGGCTCTGTCTGTGTGTGTGTGGCTCTGTCTGTGTGTGTGTGTGTGGCTCTGTCTGTGTGTGTGTGTGTGGCTCTGTCTGTGTGTGTGTGTGTGGCTCTGTGTGTGTGTGTGGCTCTGTGTGTGTGGCTCTGTGTGTGTGTGGCTCTGTGTGTGTGTGTGTCGCTCTGTGTGTGCGTGTGGCTCTGTGTGGCTCTGTCTGTGGGTCCGTGTGTGTGTGTGGGGGGGGCGCTCTGTCTGTCTGTGTGTGTGTGTGGGGGGGCTCTGTGTGTGTGGGCTCTATCTGTGTGTGTGTGTGGCTTTGTCTGTGTGGCTTTGTCTGTGTGGCTTTGTCTGTGTGTGTGTGTGGCTTTGTGTGTCTGTGGCTTTGTCTGTGTGTGTGTGTGGCTTTGTGTGTGTGTGTGGCTTTGTGTGTGTGTGTGGCTTTGTGTGTGTGTGGCTTTGTGTGTGTGTGTGGCTTTGTCTGTGTGTGGCTCTGTCTGTGTGTGTGTGTGGCTCTGTGTCCGCTAATACTCTCTAATGCTCACCTATTGCAATTGTAAATGACAATACCATTTATTTATGTTTACAAATAATGAAAAAAATGCCATTTGCAATGCCAATAGCTCTAACTTTAATAAAGCAGAGACCATTGCATTGTAAATGCTTGTTTTTGTGTATGCTTCCTGGAGTGTTACTACAAGGGAATCCCAGTTTGATACAATGTCTTCATCTCCACCCCTAAATTTCGAAAGAGTGTCCGCTGCTGCTGCGGGCAGTTGCGAAAGTATGGCTGGGGTGATCTTGATTTGTTTGTAGTTCATAGTATAAGTTGTCTCCATGGTCATCCTGATGGTTTTGGGATGAATAGATTTGAAGCGAAGGATACATCTTGCTGGAAATGGTCTCTCCCAGTTCTATCTCTGATTTGATAAGTGTGGACGTGTTAGAATAGTGGGAGGGTCACAGAGGTGTAATCCAGAGTTATGCTTGTTCTGATGGAATGATTTGTGACAGCTGGTGGATTGTCTTCTGTAAATATGCCATTCAGTGCCCTGAAGCTTATGGTATGGTGCATTTTGTTGCGCACATACCAGGAGTTTTGACATCTAGGGCTGTTTCAGATGCTATGCTTGCTATTGAGATCTAGATTGCCAAGCCACCCACGAGGTGACCATGTTTCGCTCATTTCACAGCTGGAGCGAAAAAGTTAGTAAAGCCTTGAATATGTACAGGTTCAGTCCGCCAGGTCTCTTGCTTGCAGGAGGATGACATCAAATGACCTCAAATAAACTTGTTTAGTCATTTTCAGATAACTTTGTGGTGAGACCATTTATATTCCAGGAGCACATGCAGGAGTAGGCAGGAGTTGACGCCATTCTGTGCCTCCTGTGCCACGTTGTAGTTGGAGAACAACTGATTGTTCTCACAAAGCTCCTTGCAGCGTCATCTGATAGTTCAATACCAGTACGTCCTGTTCTCTAGTGGTTTTTATGCACTGGTTGTTGTCTAGTCGAGGGGCCCCTTGCACCCTTGAGCACAGAGGAGGTTGTCTTCTGCCCCCTTATTTATTTTATTTATGTTCTTATATAGCGCCAGAATTCGACCCCCGAAGAGGTATCTCCGTGCTTTTCGCTTTACAAAAGGGGCCCGGACCTAGTTCTGAGCTGTAAGAGGAATTAAGCGAGATTCTTAGCAGGCAACAAATAGAAAGGTTTTCAGAGTCTTCTTGAAGGATTGAAAGTTAGTGGTGTTTTTAAGGGCAGGAGGCAGTGAGTTCCAAAGGAGGGGGCCTTTGTAGGACAGGGCTCACCCTCCCTGCCTAGCTTTTTTGATCTGTGGAACCTGAAGCGGTTGCTGGTTGCTGGAGCGCAGAGTGCGAATGGGTTTATAGGGCGTGAATTTTTCTTTTAGATATTTGGGTCCATTGCCAAACAGACACTTATGAATAGTGCAGAAAATTTTAAATTTTACACGCTGCCTTATTGGTAGCCAATGGAGTTTTACCAAGAGGGGGAGTGAGGCAGACCTTGGCTGGGCGTTGAGAACTAATCTCGCAACGGTGTTCTGGACCACCTGTAATCTCTGTAGTTGTTCCTCATTGGCCGAGATCAACAGGCCATTACAGTAGTCCAGTCTACTGATTACCAAGGCCTGGACAAGAGTTTTCCAGTAGGAGTCTGATAAAAATGGGAAAACGTGTCATAGTAGTCCAATGACCCTGAAGCAAGATCCTGCTATTATATTTGTGTGCTCTTTGAGCAGAAGTGTTTTGTCTAGCCGCACACCGAGGTTTTTAACAGTCTGTTTGGGACTTGGTGTTGGTCCTAAATCCGGGGGCCACCATTCCGGGTACCACAGGAGTATGGCCTCCCCGAACAACATGACCTCTGTCTTGCCTACATTACACTGGAGGCGATTTGTGGCCATCCAATCAGATATAGCCCTCATTCCGTCCGCAAAAGATTTTTGTATTGCGGGCGTTAGGGGTTTGAAGGGAAAAGAGAGCTGAGTGTCGTGAGCGTACGACACAGGGGTGAACCCATAAGATCTTACAATGTCCACCAAGGGGGCCACATACACGTTGAACAGTGTGGGGCTTAGACATGAGCCCTGTGGCACTCCCTTGGTGAGCTCCCTTGAGATGGAATGGTGGGAGCCCAATCTGACCCCTTGTTGTCGGTCCGAAAGAAAACTTTCCAACCAGGAGAGAGCCGCACCTTCTATGCCCATCTCCCTCAAACAACGAGAAGTATTTCGTGAGACACAGTGTCGAAGGCAGCGGATAGATCTAACAGCACTAGAATCATGGAATCCCCTCCATCCAGTGACATTTTAATGTTATCGGTCACTGAGAGGAGGGCAGACTCTGTGCTGTAGTTAGGCCTAAATCCAGATTGAGAAGAATCTAGGCCCTCCGCTGCCTCGATGTATTTGGACAAGTGAGCAGTAGCGGTGGGTGACATTTGAAAATGGTGGGGCGCAATGTGATTTGCATACCGCACCGTAGAGAGCATGCGCAGCGCGCGAGCCCGAACCCCAAAATTTTGAAAAAAAAGACTAAAATCGTGCATTTTCAAGCAAATTTGAGAAAGCAGGAAGGTTAATAAAGCAATTGTGAAAGTGCAGTTATTACATTATTCTCTATGTTCTCGTAGTAAACTCTCCTAATTGGACTACTTAGGCTCTCGCTCTCTCCCCTCTCTATCTAGTATCTACGTCCCTTTTCTATCCCGTCTCCTCCTTCACTCTTCCCTAAGGTCTATTTCCCTCTCTCTCAGCACGTTCTACTTCTCTCCTGCTTGCCCTGCTCTTCCCCTCTCTCTCAGCAAGTCCCTCTTCTCTCGTACCTTTTCCTTCTCTCCCCACACTCTCACCCCTTCTCTCTCTCTCTCCACTTCTCATTCTCACTAGTCCCCTCTTTCACTTTTTTCTTACTCTTTTTGCCTCTCTCTCTTTCTCTCTTTGCACTTCCCTCTTCACTATGGCTCGTTCTTCTCACCCCCCTCTGTCTCTGCACGTCTCTTCTCTCCTGTGCCTTCCTTCTTTCTCCCACTCCTCTCTCTATCTGTTGCTGCACTTCTCATTCTTTCCGGCCTCTTCCTTCTCTCTCCCCTCTCGCTCTGCACTTCCCTCCTACCTCCTTCACCATCTCAACCCCGTTCTTTATCTCTCCCCTTCTCGCATCCTCTTCAGCTTTATCCTATTGACTCTTGTACTCTAGCCAGCTTAAACATCTCATTATTGTACCACCTTTTTTTTCATTTTATCAGTGTTTGCAGTTCCATTCTTCTCTCTGTGGACCTAAATGCATGCACGCATGCCTGTCTTCCTTCCTTTCTTTTCTTCCTTTCTTTTCCTTCCTCTTTCTTTTTTCCCCAGGTCTGGTTAGGTGCACACACTCTTTATCTAGCTAAATTGTTCCCTCTGCATTCCCATTATCAGTGTTTCCTTGTCCTTTCTTCGTAGCTACAATTACAGTCTAGGTATGCCCCACGGTGCCCTGTGCACTGTAACTTGCTCACGCCGGCAAAAATGTGCACATGGATATGCAGCCTGATGCAAACTGGTATTGATGTGCATAGTCATATGCGCTAAACAAGCGAATTACCTACAAACGACGGGAGGTAGTCAAACCAGCATTTATCAGTTCAATGTCTTTGTTTTGTTACAAAATATTTTTTACAAAGTGGGTGCGCATGAACGAGGGACCAGCCACCATAGACCCTCTGTCAGTCAAACATCTTGGTCAAAGAAGTTATAAAATATTTCTCAGCACTCCAAATCAAGCGACCACTGCAATATTACTTCACGCATAATGTGAATCAATCTCCATAATAAACGCAAAGACAGCATAGACAACCCAAACTAGTTAGGCGGCTGCAGCTCAGAGATCTGCGCTGCCCTCCAGCTGTGTCTAATAAACCTCCCACAGGACACGTTAGGTCTTTCCACAAACGGGATCACAGAAAGCCAAAGCTGTCCTAACAGGTGCACATAAATACAAAACTGCTCTCTAGTTTGCCACAGTGACGGTTTCTGTGAACAAATCAGGGAGGGAGAAAATGGAGTAAGTAAAAAACAGACAGAAAACTGCACATTCGACGGCGGTATGTGGCATGACGTCGCCTTAAGCACATGGGTGGCTCTAATTAGGCCAGGCTGCAGTGAGTTTCTGACTGTTGGTATGTTTGGTGTTCAAAGTGTCCCTCAGGTCCCGTCCAACATGGCTAATCAGAAGGCCGCTAATTAAAATGAAACGCTGAAAAGAAACAGTCGAGCGGGTAATGAAATGCGAACCCTCAAATGCAAGGGAGACAAACAAAAAAGCAGCACATCTTGGAAGAACCTGGCAAACGAAGCACTAGCGTGAACACAGCATTTTATCGAAGTCAGAATGTATTACATTGACATGTGAAGCGCGGCATCAGCGGTTGTTTTACGGCGGTAAATGAATGATTTGTCTAACAACATTTCTTTGATATATGCATGAAATGTAAAATAGGGGAGATCGAGTGAGTAACATGATTTACATTTCGTCATTGAGTAATTCACCTTGCCACCAACTCCCTCACACACATTTCCTGTAGAAAGTTGGCCGTGTAGTCTTATAACGCGAACCTTACCTAATAGTGTCAGGTGCTGTGATAACTGGAAAGCGTGGTCACGACGTATGGGACCGGTCTATCTATCCCCGAGTCCCGACACCTCTCGTCCTCCCTGAGATTCACTCTCTTTCGCCTCGAGGGCCGCGGTTTCCTGTTCAGAGAGAGTGAGAGTGCGCGGCATCCAATGATGGATGCCGCGAGGCTGACCAGCCAATCCTGGAGCTGTATGCAGCGCCAGGATTGGCTAGGGGGTCATTTTGCTGCTCGCCCTGTCGCCCTTTGGAAACCCGGGCTGTGGCAGGCGAGCAAGCACCCCTGGGTCCTGCTGGGAACTTACAGTGCGCATGCTGGAGTTCTGGACTTTTTGGTTCCGTCCAGAGGTGTCAGGGAACAACACCCAAAGACCCCGGAGTTCCACCTGCCTTGGTGCACAAATGAACAGAAACACGGGCTTCTCGATGGTGGCGTCAAAGACCAAAGGTTTATTACTGCAGGGACACAGAAGTCACAGAAACTACGCATGGGCAGTAACTAGGAGCCTGTTCGAATTGTACAAAGAGGGTTGCTCCTTATATACTAAATTTTGGCCTTTAGGCGAATTCTTCACATGTTAGTACATTCCCAAACCTTTGTGTCATGAACAATAAATATTTGGTGTACACAGGAATCGTCGACAATATCTGATGTCACAACATTACGAACGAGGGGTTCCCACTTTTCCATCATAATCCCATGTCAGCTTTTCATTCAAGAGCCGGACCGCCTCATCGTAAATTTCGTTACCTCCCCCTAATAAAGGCCCAGAAGGAAAGAAGCAGAGCCAGGTGCAGAAGATAGAAAAGCAGGATAAGGGATGTTTGTGGGTTGTAAATGGGCAAGGCTACCGGCTTCGGCCGCCTAATCATGATCAGGACAATGGACACGAAGACCAGTTTGGCAGGACTGGCCTCGGGCAGAGGAGACAGTCTTTGTCGAGTCATGCAGCTACAGCGTGATCTGGTTTAAGGTGCACGTGTCATGTAAGAGGTGAATCTCCGGCTAAGGCTACGTGTCCTTAATCGAAATGAAGTGATTAGAGGTTATTGCGTATGTGAGGGCAAGAAACACAAATGGCGGCCATGATCTAAGATGGATGCCGTGGGTAGATCAGAAATGTGTCTTTAAAAGGAGCGCTCTTGCTCGTAGCGTAGCGAAAACACCAGGATATACTAAATGGATCATTTGCGGTTCGCTGATACCGATATTATGTATTTCCGACAATATTGAAAACACGGGTTCAAATCGTCACGGAACCTCAGACCCTCCTTTTGCCCTTACATAGGCAATTACTCAGTCTACGTCAGAGTCTAATTCTATGCTCATCAGGTCAGTGACATGCTGTTGTATCATCATCCTTTCTCGTGCCTTTTCTCCAAACGCAGGTGGTTTCCTAAAACAAGTTGCAGCACAAAGACTACACAGAGCAGGACCACACTGGATAATCAGGCAACATGAGAATAGGAATACTAAGATGACACCAATGACCATTAGAACCTTCCATCCCCACGCTGATATCAGAGTCCAAAACCACTCCATGAAGGACCAGTTTCCCTTGTCTACGTGAATAGAGTCGGAAATCTTGTGTAGCTTAGAGATCGCCTCATAGACTGTTGGAGCATTATTAGGAATAAAGACACAGTAGCTCGATTGGATCATTCTGCATACCCCACCTCGATCTGCAAGGATAACGTCTAGAACCATATGGTTCTGCAACGTCATGAGCCTATCCGCCTGAAGCTCAGCTGTCAGATTGCTAAGGGCACCAGCAGTTTCGGTAATAGTAGATTCAACTACCCGTGTTAGCTGACGTATGTTTCTACTATTGGCCATAGGCCCCCAGAACGGAAGGAAGCCTTTGAAAAAGTCTCCAGCTTCCTGACCAGCAGTATCTTCCTTGCTGAAGACACCTCTCGCTACTCTGGTTCTGTGGTAATCAGATGAAGCAGTGTATGTCGGAGGCAACAATCGAGCAATATAGCATGATCCTGAAAAGTCGGCAGGCAACCATGTATAAGCTCTATCTCGACAAATGAAGTAGGTACCCCTAGCAGTAAGAAAGCAGGGGAAGAGTTAGCCGGAAACACATAAGTCTCTACGCACTCACTCCTCCCTAGCTGAGCTCTCGGATTTCTCCCATTCCCTTGCAAACAGACCTGACCTCGGTGAGGTACGACCCAGATTGGAGTTGAGCTTTTACGCTTGCTTTCTCCTAAACTAAGGCGATACTCTGAAGCATTCCAACTTAAATACACTCGCAATTCGTCTCTAGGGTATGATGGAGTATTATTGACGTCCTTGATCATGTCAATAATTCCCTGGACTAAAGCTTTGTTGGCAGAGTTATATTTAGTGGAACGTGGTGGACGTGGAGGATAGGTTTCAAGGGCATAAGCAAAGATGGTTTGAAGGGCCTGAAATGATCCATTGTAGCTGAAAGGCAAAACCAGATAGGGAATACCTTTATCCATAGTGTGGGGTATCAAGCCACACACCCAGCAGTCTGTAGTGTTAACTACCAGTTGGTGTTGATGCAAGAGCTGTACAAAAGTGTTGTTAATGAACTCTGAGCGTCGGGCTTGCTCATGTTCGGGAAACGAATGAAAAGAATGTATAGAAGAAACAGTAGAAGTAGCAGGATCAAGGGGAGGTACTGTAGTAACTGGCACAAAAATCAAATTTATACTGAAGACGATTCCACCCACCAACGTTATCAAAATAATCAAGAATGTAATGGCACATTGCATCAAAAAGCATTTGCTATGAAGAATTCTATAAAGTCTGTTTCTGCGAACATAAATCACATTTTCTCGTTGCAGCGCAGGAAGCTCCATCTTCTACAATCCGCTCGCGACCACTGATGATGTGTACGTAGATGAAAGTGCCTCTATCAGCCCTGGGAGTTCCCAGAACCAACAGAAAGATCGACCTTGTGTCAGACCCCTGCAAATTCAACTAGGCACACAGCCACGACCCTACGGCTACCCAGACGGCAAGGCAATTTAAAAATAATAAAACAAATAGCAAACTTCCTGGCTGAAGGCAAAAGTTCAAAATTTTAAAATATTCACAATAGGCAGTTGCCTGCTTTATTTGTCCATTTTTCGGTTTCGTAAGTTATATCTCTGTTTCGCAGGTACTGTCTGATCAGCAAATAGCGTTTCACTAGTAACTGTTGCAGTGTTCAAGTTCGCAGATGACAGAGTTCTTTCTGATGCAGGGGACAAATGTTCAGTGTTTGAAAGAGTCTTTTCTGGAGGAGAGTCAGAGCTTGGAGTGTCAGTGATCAATTCGGCATCGCTGAAAGGGATGAATTTTGGTGTGCTTTCAAATTCGGAGGAACCAATTCCCTTCTTCACCCAGTCGTCGTAAGGAAGTGGCAAAGGCACACGCTTTACATGGGATGCATGCACCCAGTGCTTGCGTCCAGCCACACGAACCGCTGTCCTCGTTGCCAGTAGGATTTGGAAGGGGCCGACAAATCTCGGCTGAAGGTTCTTCGTCCTCGCAAAGTTTCTGACTACAAACTCGCCTGGTTTCAGCTGATGCCCTGGACTCTCCGGAGGCTTTGGCAAAGCATCGAAAACCTGTTGGTGAATAAGACTCAATTTAGCAGTCAAGTCGTACAGGTAGTCTATCAACATAGGATATTCTAGAGAACAAAACTTTTTAGGCCTCGGCACACCCCAAATATTTGCCGGACGGCCAAAAATTATTTCGTATGGACTGAGTCCCACTCTAGAATGTACAGTTGCTCTCGTTGATAACAAAGCCAAAGGAAGTGCGTCTGGCCAGGCCAAACCTGTGGATGCTTGTATTTTAGCTAATTTTAGCTTGAGGGTGCCATTATAACCCTCCACTAAACCAGCAGACTGGGGATGGTTCGCACTGTGGAATTTTTGTTTCAGCCCTAGACCCGCACACACACTCTGCATAACTTTCCCTATAAACTCACTTCCGTTATCTGACCATACAATCCGTGGCATTCCGTACCTAGGGAAATATTCTTTGAGAAGAATCTTGGCAGTTGATAGGGCAGTATTGTCCTTTAGTGGATATGCTTCGATCCACCTGGAAAAAGCACAAACTACCACCAGGACATATTTCAAATTATTGCATCGCTCCATGTGAATGAAGTCTAACTGAATCACTTCAAAGGGGCAGGAAGGAGGAGCGAAATGACCAGCTGGAGTTGGAGTTCCCTTGCCAGGATTATGCATCAGGCATACCATACAATTTTTCACCACCCTCTCTGTACACTTACTGATCCCATCATTCTTCCAGACTGGAGCCAACATCTTACAAATTCCTTTAGAACTTATGTGCGCTACTCCATGCGCCATTGTCACCACTGCAAGCACATACGCGTCAGGCAACATCCAACGTTGCTGTTCTGTCAAATCAATCCAACATCCATTCGAATCCAA
Source organism: Lissotriton vulgaris (assembly GCF_964263255.1). Lineage (NCBI taxonomy): Eukaryota > Metazoa > Chordata > Amphibia > Caudata > Salamandridae > Lissotriton > Lissotriton vulgaris. Next base: position 857,658,471 of record NC_141689.1, read on the forward strand.
CCTGCCCATACTTTCTCTCCATACACGTTTTTCTTCCTCAGTTGCGTCTTTCTGAATCTCTTTCACACTTTCCATAGTATCCTCACACATTCCAGAGTCAGCAATCCATCTTGCAGACGTAGCAACATACATTCTGCTCATCGTGTCTCTAGCTGTCTGTTTAGCAATTTCATCAGCAAAAGCATTCCCACGACCAACATCATCCGTGATTGCTTTATGAGCACTGCACTTTACAATCGCAACTTCAGTCGGCAAGGTTAGAGATTCCAACAAGTCGTTAACTAGCTGACCATGTTGGATCTTAGTCCCATGGGACGTAATGAAACCTCTTTCTCTCCACAAGCGGCCAAAACTATGGGCCACGCCAAATGCGTACTGACTATCTGTGAACACATTCACTCTCTTTCCCTTAGCTAAAACACACGCTCTTGTTAGAGCTATTAATTCTGCAGCTTGGGCAGAATTCTGACTCACTCTTGCAGTCTCCACAATCGTCTCCAAAGTCGTTACTGCGTAAGCAGCAGTCACATCACCATTCTCCAACTTAAAACATGACCCGTCCACATACAGCGTACCATCTGGATCGGATAACGGAGTATCCTTTAAGTCGATGCGTCCTTTTGTCTCTTCCTCCGTTTTAAAACAACAGTCATGTGGCTCGGAATCACTCGACTCTTGATCAGTCGGCAACAGCGTTGCTGGATTCAATACATTACATCTTTTGATCTGAATATGACTCGCTAGTAATGTCAGCTCGTAACCAGATAGTCTCGCACTGGTAAGGTGTTGTGTCTTCGTTCGATTCATGAGTGTATCCACTGCATGAGGAACCATGACTACTAGCATGTTGTTCATTACCAAACCAGCAGATTGTCGAATGGAAGCCGCAGCTGCCGCTGTAGCTCTCAAACAACTAGGCAACGCTCTAGCTACCGGATCTAATGTTGATGAAAAATACGCACAAGGGCGTTGTTTATCACCAAACTTCTGTGTCAAAACACTCAACGCGCAACCTTCCCTCTCGTGAACATAGAGCGTGAATGGCTTACTGTAATCAGGTGTACCCAATACAGGAGCTGAACACAAGGCTTTTCGTAATTCAGTAAAACTTTCTTGACATTCATCAGACCATGGTACCGGACTCGGAACATTTTTCCCAGTCAAAGCTACCAACGGTTTTGCTAGAAGAGAAAAATTTGGGATCCACTGTCTACAATAAGAGGTAAGAGGAAAAGCACGTACTTCTCTCTGTGTGCGTGAAACACTCATCTGCGTAATTGCTTTTATTCTCTCTGGGGTCAACTTCCTTCCCTCCTTTGACAAGAGATGACCTAGGTAGGTCACTTCTTGGCAGCAGTATTGCATTTTGGAAGGTGACACCTTGTGATTCAAATTAGACAAATGATGCAATAACGAAATCGTAGCTGCTTTGCAAGTTTCCTTGTCATCGGCGGCCACTAGAAGATCGTCTACATACTGTACTAGAGCAGAACCTGGAGGAAGGACAAAGGAATCTAACTGGCTTTTTAATGCTTGACTGTAAATGGATGGGCTCTCACAATAACCTTGTGGAGCGCGTTTAAATCTGAAACTGCGACCTCCTAGACAGAAGCCGAAAATATCTCTGCTTTCCTCGGCTATTGGAATGCTGAAAAAGGCATTCTTCAAGTCAATGACTGAGAACCAAGTGGCTGTAGCAGGAATCAGTGTTAACAAGGCAGTAATGTCTGGCACTACAGGAAACTGCGGGACCACAATTTTATTAACCTCTCTAAGGTCGATAACAAACCTATAAACTGGAGGCTTTGTAGGATCAGTTCGTTTCAAAATCGGTAGTACAGGACTGTTACAGACATTTCCTCTCGTTTCTTCAACCACACCTTTTTTAATCAAATCTTGCACAATCAATAAAAGTGCACGCTCACCTTCACTAGATATTTTATATTGAGGAATTCTTGGAAATTTTACATTCGCTTTTAAAGTTACTACATATGGTGGTATTTCTAAAAGGCCTACATCATTAGGGCCAGTTGCCCAAAGAGAATCAGGGAGTGAGCGTAGCTCTGGCGGGAGTGCACCCATTGACAAGTACATCGGAGAAGTGATATTTTTACCCAACGTAAGCTGTACTCCCTCCAGAGAACAGTACAATGTCGCATATAGTCGTTTTAACAAATCTAAACCAAGCAGATTTTCATTACAACCTGTTGTCAAAATCAGAGGTGCTTTCAAGTGACATGGCCCAACAGAAATAGACAAAGGACCAGATATCGGGTTGTAAACAGGGGCGCCTGAAAAACCTACAGAAACATTTGTTGAGCCGGACAAAGGTGCGCCAGGGAGTTTCGCATGAATGATAGAACTTTTTGCGGCACCAGTATCCAACAGAAACGGTTCGACTACACCTGATGTTGCTACTGCGACATAAGGCCCACTCTGATCCACTGGAACTGATACTACTCCCTCTCTTTGTCTATGGCTGTCCTAGTACCCATTTTGCTGAAATCCCTCATCCACTTCACAATAGTCTTCAACAAGATATTGTTGAGATCTATTTTGCTGAGTAGACTGTCCATTTCGTTGATCAAAGTGATTGGAAGGACGATCATTCGTTTGTGGAGGCATAACACCTCGTCCTCGACCTCTAGAGTTTTGCACAAAACCACCACGGCCTCTCTGAGCTGCTGCTGCATTATTCTGTGTTAAGATCGGACATTCATTTTTGTAGTGACCCTCTTTCTTACAGTATGCACATTGGTTCCACTGATATTGAGGCCTCGATGTACTATAATCTGTTCTTTGATACGAACCCTGTTGCATATTAGTCTGATTCGTGCGAGGCGGATACGCCTGCTGTAAAAGAACTTTAGTCTTTAAATCCTTTGTTTTCTTCTCTGATTTCTCCTTTTCCTCTTTATCCCTGTTTTCGTAGTACTGTGCAGTCGCAAGTATTTGCGCGGTTGTGGACACAGCCCACGCACTCTCTGAATCTTTTAATTTATTGCATAATTCAGGTAACAAATTATGCACAAATTTATCGACAAACAGTCTTTGCCCTCCTTCTGTACTCATGTCCTGACCACTATGATCTACAAAAGTCTCTTCAAACCTCGTGAAGAAGTCGGAGACACTTTCGTCTTTCTTCTGCCTGCATGCTGATAACTTGTCCCAATTAACACGCAATGCGGGCATCAGAGTCTTCATTAAATCAATTATTCTGCCTGGAAGATTAGCAATTAGAGGTTCGGGTTTTGCACCACCTACTTGCTGACCATCCGCTGCAGTGATAGCTGCCCAGTCACCACCTAAGGCAACTTGATGATCCTCTCTACGAATCTTAGCCCACACTGGTTGCGGAACTACGTTGCCAAATAACATATCGATGTCTGCTAAGTTCATTATACAAGCCTCAACTGTCTGTGTTAATTCCTTATAGTATCCAGCAGGATTCTTACGTGGATCTGGCAAGGCCTGCTTCACTGCTAGCACTTCAGCTCGCTTCCACGGAATGTGTATCCACAATCTCTGGAATTGCGCTGGAGCAGCTACAATACCATTATTTTGATCGGCTTGCACAGCTTCGCGCCAAATTGGAGGAACCTCCCTCATTGGATATTGGCGACTTAGCTTCGTCTTGCCTTTCTCTAAATCTCTTGGTGAACGAAGTGATGGATCATTCCTATAACTTAAAATCAGTTCCATCGCTTCTTCTATATTATCACCCACTATCATTCCAGCAGCAAAGTCTTTCTGAACCTTAATTAAATCTTCTAAATTAGATTCAACATCGTCTTCTTCTATCTCCTCACGTAACAACGAGCACATCTCGTCAAAGACATACCGTTGCATTGGCTCTTTCCACTCATAAACGTATCTAGCACATCTCTCGTACTATATCTCCTACTCTTCGAAATCCATCTGAGAGCCGTGGAATCTAAAATTCCCCGTTCCTCAGTACTTGGAAGCTGACTACGCCTCTGTACAGAGTCAGGAGTAGGAGTCTTGATTAAAGTTTTATAGAAAGGAGACAGCATATTAGATACAGAATCAGTGATTCTCCGACGAACAGAAAGTGGAGTCAACACACTCGCAGATTCAGAGAACACAGTAGAGGTAGGAACAGATAACGGAACAGTAGAAGTATCAAGGAAGATAGTTTGTGGAACAGTAGGTGTAAGCGAGACAGATACAGGTATAGAAGTCGGCAATCCAGGAGGAGGAGGAGGAGCCGTAGGAACATTTACATTGACCACAGGAGGTACAGGAGCTTGATTCTGAGGGACAGGAGCAGGAACACCAGGTTGTCCAGCAACCGGCAATTGAACATTCGGTAAAGGTGGAGCCGTAGCACCTTGTGCATACGGTGGAGGTGACCGTAACAAATAAGATAGCAGAGGATCGTTTTCAGAGTCCTCTAGTATCTTAGCTGTTTTCGATGGCAAGGCTGGATAGCACTTGTCAATCGCTAAATTGTGCTCTCTGATGGCCACCTCTATGGCTTTCTCACACTCGTTAGCCTGCAACTGCTTAGTTGCTTGTTCTAGGGTCAACTCTTCTTGCTCTTTTTGTTCTTTCTTTAACCTCTTCATTTCTCTCTGTTTGGATTCTTTTCGCCAGTAACGGAAAGAATCAAACATTGCCGGCCGGGCTTTCTTCCTAAACAATTTCGCTTCTAAATTATCAAGAATTTCGGGTTCAAAACTACCATGCAGTGGCCAACTAAGGACACCATCCTTTTTAGTGTAACGGACCCACACCTCATTATAAGATATAGGACCCACACCAAATTTACAATACAAGTCATATAGGGGAGTCCCAATCGGAGGAACCAGACATGAGTCCTCCAATCGTGAGTCACTGTTGCAACTAAAACAGGACAACATACAATTTTTCCGACTTACCATTTTCAGTCCGGAACACAAAACAAACAAAACACGGAACAGATATGTGCACTCGAACCAAGAACTTAGGCCTACCAAAACGAACTGATGTATCGATACCCAAACTAAACCAAATAGATTATCGTAACTAGAACAACCAGTGATAATCTTACGAAACCAAACCAAACCAAGAACCGATCAAGGATTTTAACAACCCTCACAAAGTAACCAGCTAGCTATCACTAAATACTTAACTGAGGCACTGAAGACGTCACCAAGGAGAAACCTGTCACGTTTCGCTGTACTAAGGACTGCACCTCGGGTCCAAGACAGGGCGACGGTCAAGGCAACGGCCCACTGCAGCCGTCCTGAACGGGAACCCTCGTGGAAGAGAACGTCGGGCCACTTTTGCGATATGCCGGGATCGATGAAGTGGGGCGCCTCCCTCAGGAATCTTCACACGAAGCTTCTCGAACTCTTCAGGCTTTTGGACCGGTACCGAATGACGTCGCCCCACGTTGGGCGCCAATTGGAGTTCTGGACTTTTTGGTTCCGTCCAGAGGTGTCAGGGAACAACACCCAAAGACCCCGGAGTTCCACCTGCCTTGGTGCACAAATGAACAGAAACACGGGCTTCTCGATGGTGGCGTCAAAGACCAAAGGTTTATTACTGCAGGGACACAGAAGTCACAGAAACTACGCATGGGCAGTAACTAGGAGCCTGTTCGAATTGTACAAAGAGGGTTGCTCCTTATATACTAAATTTTGGCCTTTAGGCGAATTCTTCACATGTTAGTACATTCCCAAACCTTTGTGTCATGAACAATAAATATTTGGTGTACACAGGAATCGTCGACAATATCTGATGTCACAACATTACGAACGAGGGGTTCCCACTTTTCCATCATAATCCCATGTCAGCTTTTCATTCAAGAGCCGGACCGCCTCATCGTAAATTTCGTTACCTCCCCCTAATAAAGGCCCAGAAGGAAAGAAGCAGAGCCAGGTGCAGAAGATAGAAAAGCAGGATAAGGGATGTTTGTGGGTTGTAAATGGGCAAGGCTACCGGCTTCGGCCGCCTAATCATGATCAGGACAATGGACACGAAGACCAGTTTGGCAGGACTGGCCTCGGGCAGAGGAGACAGTCTTTGTCGAGTCATGCAGCTACAGCGTGATCTGGTTTAAGGTGCACGTGTCATGTAAGAGGTGAATCTCCGGCTAAGGCTACGTGTCCTTAATCGAAATGAAGTGATTAGAGGTTATTGCGTATGTGAGGGCAAGAAACACAAATGGCGGCCATGATCTAAGATGGATGCCGTGGGTAGATCAGAAATGTGTCTTTAAAAGGAGCGCTCTTGCTCGTAGCGTAGCGAAAACACCAGGATATACTAAATGGATCATTTGCGGTTCGCTGATACCGATATTATGTATTTCCGACAATATTGAAAACACGGGTTCAAATCGTCACGGAACCTCAATGCTTGAGAAAGTTGAAAACTTTCCCAAGCATGCGCACTGTAAGTTTTGCAGCGTGAATCTTTCTGGATTCACTATGCTGTACATTATTCCGCGATCTGGTGGTTGGGTCCGGATTCGTAGTCTTTTTTCTCTTTTTTTTTTTTTTTGTAGCCCAGTTGGGCGTCGACGTCCCACCATTTGGTGCACCTTCGTGACGTCGGCACGCTTCCTGCGGAAGCTCCCACCCTTGGGCGCCATCTTCAGATTCTTTTTTCCGCCGTTGGGTCTGGATCGTCGCATGAAGCTCCGGAGAATTTTCAGGAGAAAAGAAGGAAATACACAAGTTTTGGAAGAAAAAGGACCGAGGAAGGTCGGAGAAGAAGACCTAGAACCAGAACGGAGAAGGAGGAAGAAAACATCAGACGGAGCGGGCAGGGGACCCCCTGACCGAGCACATGGACAACACTCCATTCAAGTTCTGCCGTAATTGCCACCACAAGAACGCGCAGAAGGACCAGCATCCAGTCTGCAACCTCTGCCTGCCGGTCGACCACTCCAGCGAGGATTGCAACGCCTGCTCAGTCTTCACGCCGAAGACTTTGAGAGTTCGAGAGAGACAGAGGGTGGCCCACCAGACGATGCAAGGGAAAGGGACCACGCCGATGCTTTACGACCTGGGTGCCTCCTCCGAGGAAGAGGAGAACATCGCCGAGGGACCAGATGACTTCACGGTCGTAGAGACCGATGTGAGACCTTCAAAAAAGGTAGGAGAGTCTACGACCCCGAAAACCCAGACAGGGCCTAGAAAGCCTGAGGGAGAACCCCGAAAAACAGAGGCTAAGTCCTCGAAAGGAGCACCGGCGACGAAATTTTCGACGTCCGAAGTTGCATCCTCCGAAAAGCCCAGCGGATCCTTCGAAAAGGACTCCCAGATGGCGAAGACCAGCGAAAAGCATAGGTCGTCGAAGCAGGCCCTCGAGAAGGGACCCGCGAGCGAGAAGACGCTCAAAATGGCCTCCACGTCGAAGGCGCCGTCGAAGAGACCAGCCGAGAAGCTCGACGCCGAGCAGGCGGCAGAGATGGAGAAAAAGAGAAGAAGGCTCGAGGCCGAAATGGAGAGTATGCTCCAGAGGAAGAGAGACTTCGACGAGAAAATGAAGCACTACTCGATTCCCTCGAAGACCGCGACTGCCGCCTCGAGCACCGCAGCGCCAGCCGAAGAGGTAGAGTTGCAGGAGGACTTCGAGGCCGAAGAGCCACAGATGAAGGGGAAGAGGAGGACTTCTACCGCTCGGAGGGAGATTACCTCCGCGAGAGCTACTACTCAGAATGCTCGGCGTCGTTAGACGAAGAATGGCAGGATCTCGAGGCCGATAACCCCGAGGAACCTGTGGAGACGTATCCGTCGAGGCCTTCGCCGCCAGACGACATCGGGGCTTACTATGAAGTCGTCAAGAAGGCTGCAACAGTCTACAATGTAAAGTTGGAGGAGGAACAGACAAAGGCAGATTTCCTGCTGGAAACATTGCTCCCCTCACAGACAAAAAGCAGTTTCCTGCCCATGCTGAAGAGCGTCACTGCACAAGAAGCTGAAGCCTTCAAGGAACCGGCTACATGCAGGTCGGTGACCCAGAGGACGGAGAAGAAATACAAGTTCTCCTCCGGGGACCCCCCTTATATCCAGGGCACCGTGGCAGCTGACTCTATTATCGCGGCAACTGCCAGGAGAAGGGCCAACGTGCCAACCACATCTGGTCCACCACCTGATAAGGAAAGCAGGAGGATGGACCTCACTGGAAGGAAAATAGAAAGGAATGCGGCCATGCATTGGAGGATGGCAAACTCCAACGCACTCCTGAATAGACACCAATACCAGCACTGGGAGGAGATGAGCCAGTTGCTGAAACACATGCCTGAGGAGTACAGGCAGAGGGCAGCCCACCTCGTCGAGGGGGGAAAGGACATAGCAAACGCATGCCTGAAGACGGCCCTAGACGGGGCAGAAACATCAAGCAGACTGATGGCCGTAGGTATCACTGAGAGAAGGCAGGCCTGGCTCAGAATATCAGGCTTCAAGGCAGAAGTACAGAACAACATCCTGAACACCCCCTTCAATGGGGAGACGCTGTTCGGAACAGCGGTGGATGACAAACTGGCCCAGCTGAAGAAAGACAATGAGACAGCCAAATCAATGGGAGCCCTGCAATTCAGGGGGATGCGGAGAGGCACCCCCACGAGGAGACCAAATGGTAGAGGTGGAAACCAGCAATCACATTCGCATCAGTCGCACCACCATGGTCAACAAGGGGACAACCAATGGCAACAGGGTCAACAGAGGCAGAATTGGAGCTCCCAGAATAGGGGCCAGTCCTTTCGAGGGAGAGGAAACGGACGGGGCCAAAGACGGAGAGGTGGTGATCAACCCCCCCAAAAATGACTCCATGAAGAGGGAGGCGCTCACCCACCCAAAGCCTCCGGGGGGAGAGCACCTACAGCTAAGGAGAGGCTCACACGGACTCGGCTCAAGAGAACACACAACACCAGTAGGGGGAAGGTTGAGATTTTTCCTACACGAGTGGAGAAAAATAACCACAGACAAGTGGATACTAAACATTATACAACACGGATACTGCATAGAGTTGGAAAGATACCCACCAAGCAGGAGGCCAAAGAGAAGGGGTCACAAGGGCAGAGAACTGCGCCTGCTCCAGGAGAAAGCTCAAGAACTGCTCCTCAAAGAGGCCATAGAGCCAGTCCCGCAAAGAGAACGGAACAAGGGAGTGTACTCAAACTACTTCCTAGTACCAAAGGCGGACGAAAGCCTAAGACCCATCTTGGACCTACGCTTCCTGAACACCTACGTAAAAACTCAAAAGTTCAAGAAGACTTCCCTGCAAGAGGTCATCCCACAAATAAGGCCCGGGGACTACTTGTCCACAATAGACCTAAAAGACGCATACCTGCACATCCCGATGAACAGGAAACACAAACACTTGTTAAGATTCAAGGTGAACAAAGACCACTATCAGTTCACGACCCTGGCTTTCAGGCTCAAGTCAGCACCAAGGGTCTTTACCAAATGCCTTGCGGCGGTGGCCGCACACCTGCGAAGGGAGGGTATACACGTGTACCCCTACCTGGACGACTGGCTCGTGAAAGCAAGCTCTTACACGAGGTGCAAAGCCCACACAGAACAGGTCACAAGAACACTCACGAACCTGGGCTTCTCCATCCACTGGAGGAAGTGCTCCATGGACCCAGAACAAGTAAAAATCTTCCTGGGAGCCCTGATCAACACTGTTGAATGCAGAGTGACACCCAGCGAGAAGAGAACACTCAGCCTGCTGAGGGAGAAACGTCACTACCAGAAGGGGCAAGTTCTGACAGTGAGGACGGTGAGCAAGATCTTGGGGATGATGGCGTCATGCATCCACCTGGTCCCCAATGTTCGCCTAAAGATGAGACCACTACAGGAGTGGCTGCAACAACAATGGTCACAAGCAGAAGGAAGTTGGGAAGATCTAGTGGTTGTTACGCACAATGTGCAGGAGGGGATGACATGGTGGACGAAGGAGAATATAACGAGGGGGAAGCCTCTAACGCCACCGGACCCAACTGTGACCATCACCACAGACGCATCCCAGAAAGGATGGGGCGCACACATGAACAGGCTCAGAGTGAGGGGTCTGTGGAACCCAGGAGATGCGGTCAAGCACATCAACTACCTGGAACTGAAAACAGTGTTGCTGGCCCTCAAGGCCTTCCAAAAGCACCTTTACAACAAAAGGGTGTTGATACAGACAGACAACACCACAACGATGTTTTACATCAACAAGCAAGGGGGGACTCAGTCCTTCCCTCTGTCGAGCTTGGCTCAAGAAAAATATGGAGATGGGCGATCCCACTCAGGATAGACCTGCTGGCCATACACCTGCCAGGGAAGGACAATGTGGAAGCGGATTGGCTCAGCAGGCAAGCATCGGTGTCCCACGAATGGGAACTGAACAACCAAGAGACAGAGAACCTGTTCAGGAGGTGGGGCACACCAACAATAGACCTGTTTGCAACACGCCGGAATGCAAAATGCCAACACTTTGCATCGAGGGAACAGGAACCAATGTCCCATGGGAATGCCCTATGGATAAGCTGGTCAAAGAAATTTGCCTACGCTTTTCCACCGACGCCACTGATCCCCAGAGTCCTGAACAAGTGCAGGTCGAGCAACATGACTCTCATCCTGGTGGCTCCCCAATGGGCGAGGCAGACTTGGTACTCCCAGATTATGGAGATGGCGCAGGGCAGAGCACACAAGTTCCCAAAAAGAAGAGACCTTCTCTCCATGGAAGGGGGACAAGTTCTACACCCAGAACCAGAAAGCCTCTGCCTGTCAGCGTGGCTCCTGAGGACTTAGAGTTTGCTCATCTAAAACTACCAGAGAGCACACTTCGGGTGCTGAGAGAAGCAAGGAGACCCAGTACACGGAAGTGCTATGGGGAGAAATGGAAGAGGTTCACGCAGTGGTGCCATAAGAAAAACCTGGAGAAAAAGCTGACTAGAGAGTCTACAGTACTCAGATACCTCACGCACCTGATCAAAGCCAAACTAAGCTCGTCCTCGCTGAGGGTTCACCTGGCAGCGATTGTGGCATACACAAGGGGAGAAACGGGGAGAAGTTTCTTCACTTCCAGAGTAGTGAAAAGGTTCTTGGAAGGAGCAAAGAGAATAGCGCCACCCAAGAGGATGCCGCCGCCGGCATGGAACTTGAACGTGGTACTGACGGAACTCATGAAGCCGCTGTTTGAACCCATCCATAAAGCGTCACTACAAATACTGACAATGAAGACAGCCTTTCTAGTAGCAATAACATCGCTACGCAGAGTGAGCGAACTACAAGCTTTAACGCTGCAAGAACCGTACATACAAATACACAGTGACAGGGTCGTGATGAGGACAGACCCGCATTTCATGCCCAAGGTAGTATCTAAATTCCACATGAACCAAAGTATCCAGATCCCTAGCTTCTTCCAGAAGCCCACATCAAATGCGAAGAGGGCGCTCCACACTCTGGATGCAAGGCGGGCAGTAATGCACTATATAGAAAGGACGAAAGAACACAGGAAGACAAAACAATTCTTTGTGTCCTTTGCAAGGAGTCTCCTGGGTAGACCAGTGACTAAGAACACCATAGCGAGATGGATTGCAAAAACAATACAGCTCTGCCACATGCAAGCGGGTGAGGAGCTCAGGGAGGGGCCACAAGCCCACTCAACCAGGAAGAAAGGGGCAACAATCGCCTTCCTGGCAAACACGCCCATCCAAGACATATGCCTGGCGGCAACATGGGCTTCAGTGCACACTTTCACTAAACACTATTGCGTAGATGTGCAGATGAACAAGGAAGCACAAGTGGGCCAAAGAGTGCTTCAACATATCTTTAACAACCAACGCTCATCTTCCACCCAGCCGCCACATGAGTGACAAAACCGCTACGAAATCAATGCACAGCATAGTGAATCCAGAAAGATTCACGCTGCAAAACGAATAGTTTCTTACCTGTCGGTGTAGTTTTGCAGCTTGAAGATCCTTCTGGATTCACTAGCGAACCCACCCACCTCCGCCAGAAAGATGAGGCTGGAGAAGGTGGAAGGACATAGAGTAAGATGGGAACGCTTAACAAGACAAATATACGTGAAGAAGTTTACGTTGAAGGAAAGTTTTAATACACATAGCCATGGATTCACCACAAAGGAGGGAAGAAAAAAGAATCCGAAGATGGCGCCCAAGGGTGGGAGCTTCCGCAGGAAGCGTGCCGACGTCACGAAGGTGCACCAAATGGTGGGACGTCGACGCCCACCTGGGCTACAAAAAAAAAAAAAAGAGAGAAAAAAGACTACGAATCCGGACCCAACCACCAGATCGCGGAATAATGCACAGCATAGTGAATCCAGAAAGATCTTCAAGCTGCAAAACTACACCGACAGGTAAGAAACTATTCGTTACCCAGCGGCGGTCTGCTGCAGCCTGAGTGTGTGGACTGTCACTCAGGCTTCAGCAGGCCACGCCCCCTTTGCAATTCACGCGGCTGATTCCTGATTGCTAGTTTACTTGTCTTTACACAATTATTGTTAGATCCGGCAGCCGCGATGCGGGGCCATTGTGGCTGGTGGGGCTACGCCCCAATGGACGCACCGCTGCTTTTAAGTGAGTGTTCACGTGTTTCTCGGTCATTTTGCTGAGGTTAGGCAGGAGGGAGATGGGTCGGAGATTGGACAGGGCAGTCCATGGAAGTGCAGCGTTATTTCGGATTGGGTTCACCACTGCTTGTTTCCATTCTGTGGGCACAGATCCTTCCCTGAGAGAGTGGTTGATTAGTGCTTGCATATGGGGCCCAAGCAGAGTTTGCAGGGAGGCAGTTGTTTTAGCTGATAGGTCATCTGGAGACCCTGATTTTATGTGGCTCATAAGGAAGGTGAGATATGAGCCATTTACTGCTGGGAATTCTGTAAGTGTGGTATTTCTCCGAGTAGGCAGAGTAGGGGAGGAAAAAGAGTTGTTGTTTTTTTGATTGGAGGCCTGTAAGATTTTTACGTAAATCAGGTTGATTTTGTTTTCGAAGAACAGAGAGATTTCATCACATAGTTTTTGGGAGGAATCGTTAGGGCTTTCGCATGCAGTAGGTTTTACAAAGTCCTGAAGAATTTTAAATAATTCCTTAGATCGATTACCCGCTTCTGCAAGTTGATGAGAGAGGCTATTCCTCCGTGCAAGTTTGATATTCTTATAATATTGGGTCTGGGCCTCGTGATGTGCTTTCTTGTTTTCTTCAGTTCGTGTTTTCCTCCAAATCTTTTCTATCCTCCTACATTTTTGTTTCTCTGTTCTGAGTTCCTCCGTGTACCATATTTCCTGTTTGGTGGCAGGGTATTGTTTATGTAACTTTAGAGGAGCTATTTTATCAATTGCTTCTATAAGAGAGTTATTGAATTTGGTCAGTGCAATCTCTACACTATCCGTCTCAGTGGGAGTAGGCTGCTTCCATACCTTTTGCAATTCCTCTACGGTAACTCTATGCCATTGTCGACGCCAGACAGGTGGGAGGGTGTTTTTATGAGGGAGCTTATCTGTCTCGGATAAAGAAAATTCCACAATAAAGTGATCGGACCAGTTTATTTGAGCAGGGGAAAGACATTGTACTTTGGGACAGTTAGTAAATAGCAAATCTAGTAGGTGGCCTCCTATATGGGTGGGTTCGTGATCCTGCAGATCTAGACCCAGGGAAGATAAATCAGAAACCAAGGAGATAGTTTCCGGATGTGCAGAATTATCAGCGTGAATGTTGAAATCGCCGAGAAGAAGAAAGTCTTCCATGGCTTTAAAGTGTGGGGCTAGAAGTTCCAGTAGTGCAAGGGAGAAGCCTGTACTGGGTCCCAGAGGACGATAGACTAAGGCTCCTTTCCAAAATCTGTTGGTGGCGTAGTGTATTTTAAAGATCATTATTTCAAAAAGCGGACAATACTTTTGTTCTAGTATTGTAACCTTCAGATGTTCTTTATACATGATGGCTAGGCCACCACCTGTTTTCACAGGACGATCTAAATGGACAAACTTGTAGCCCAAAGGAACCCCTACGGCTATAGGGAGGGACTGTATGAGGTTTCAACCAAGTTTCCGTTAGGAAACAGAGGTCAGGTTGCATTGTGTGTACTAAGTCCCATACTTCTAGTTGATGTTTAGGTAGGGAGCGGACATTCAAAAGAAAAACACTTTGTCCCTTTTGGTAAAGTATGTATCCTTTTTTTGGACATCTCAGTATAAGATGTGATATGCGAGGCTTGAAACTGGCAGTGAATGCAGGAGAAAGGGCCCTCGGGCATGACCAGGAGTCTCTGGAGCATCCTGTGAGAGGGGATGGTCTGAGGTATAACAGAGTGTACGCCGTATACCTGATGTGAGGGGTCCCTGCTGAGGTGTTAGCCATAGATGTTGGGCCCCTGGTCCCGTCCTGTCGCAGACGGGCAGCTCTTTGGCTGCTCTTCGGCGTGTCTTCGGCTGCGCGCTCTGAGGAAGGCGAGGGCTAAATAGCCCCAGAAGTGCGAGCTCTAGAGCGCTAACCGCTCCAATGCTACCGGATGTGTCTTGCTCACACCTGACCGCCCTCCGCACAACGGTAATAATTACCCTGTCTGACCGGGGCGGGCAGGAAGGAAGTAGAGCCTCGACTTGTTGCTGACTCAAAGAAAATAATAAAGGAGCTGCTACCCTCCTATTACATCAGGTAGGGAGAGCGAAAATCGTAGTAATTAAAAATGCCGATTCGGCGAGATTGTAGTCATCAGGACCAGACGTTATTTTTAAAAACTAGGCATAGTATCAGAGTTACGATTTTCAATTTAAAATTAGATCATACACAGCATGGAGCACAGTTTTAGGCACCTTCGTCAAGCGAGCGGGTCGGGGACACTGCCACCATCACCTTACCGCAGCTTCTATGAAGTCGATGCTCTGCCTAAAGAGCCCCAGAAGTGCGAGCACTAGAGCGCTAACCGCTCCAATGCTACCGGAAGTGTCTTGCTCACACCTGACCGCCCTCCGCACAACGGTAATAATTACCCTGTCGGACCGAGGCGGGCAGGAAGGAAGTAGAGCCTCGACTTGTTGTTGACTCAAAGAAAATAATAAAGGAGCAGCTACCCTCCTATTACATCAGGTAGGGAGAGCGAAAATCGTAGTAATTAAAAATGCTGATTCAGCGAGATTGTAATCATCAGGCACAGACGTTATTTTTAAAAACTAGGCATAGGATCAGTGTTATGATTTTCAATTTAAAATTAGAACATACACAGCATGGAGCACAGTTTTAGGCACCTTCGTCAAGCGAGCGGGTCGGGGACACTGCCACCATCACCTTACCTTAATGGCCCTCTTGAAAGGCCAAAGGGGAGAAAAGGTATGGGGTATACTGGTTCATATTATGGGGTAATATTTATTCCCCACCTTACAATATGTTGCACTTACCAGGTGGTACAATTCATACTTTATATCTGCTCTTTGTTTCAATTCTGACAGTCGTTAAGATGAAGTGGACAACTGTGCTCCTACATAGGATGAGCACAATTGGAATGCCAAATTACAGGACACCAGTGGTCTGGACACTTCCTCAAGCTCTCGACTTTTCTCTCATCGCTGAAGAGAGTGCATCTTTTTCGATGGTCATAAGGCAGGCTGGAGAGGTCCTACAGCTCCCAAAAAAGGAGGTCAAAACTTACATTTTTTACTGAGGTTCTTCAGCTTGGCCAGATGCCTACTGAACTTCTCTTATCATTTAACAAGGCTTTAACAAATACCCTCTGTGGCATTTGGGAATACCATTTTCTGGCCCCAGGTAATAGGTAGCTTGTTGCTACAAACCAGCACTGGGCGATCCTCACTTCTTGACACAACACCCTGTGCTTGAGAGCCTACTGGGCTAGGTATCTACCAGCCTTTCCCACTACACGTCCTGACTGTGTCTAAGCACATGGAAACTTCTGGCAAGCCTTATTTTGTGATTAGTAAATGCTAACTGCCTTCTAGGCCACTACAGTCAGATCCTGCCGGCAGTTCTAAAGGACCTACTGATGTCCAGCCCAAACCATACAGAACATCCAGGATGCGGAAAAACTTGGCCTCAACACAACTGACTGCTTGGTTCAAATAATCAGCACAAGTGTGGAGCTTCAGCACCACTCCTGTATGAGGTTTATGGTCTTCTCTAGGGATTGAGGTTCCGTGACAATCATAAGTGGTGTTCTCGACTCGCACTGAACCAGGTTGTAATCCTTTGTGCACCATGTTATCCTATGCTCAAAAACTGTATAAAAAGAGCGATCCACAGATACAAATTGAATCAGACTCCGTGAACTTACATGCTATGTACTTCTCGTGACTTCTGTGTTCCCTGCAGTAAATAAATCTCGAATCTTTGACGCCGAAGGAAGTGTCCCGTGTCTCTGTCATTTGTACGCCGGAACAGGTAACCCACGAAGGTTTCAGGTGTTATCCCTGGCACCGCTGGGTCTTAGAATAACCCAGTCCTTCAGTTGGCGCCCAACGTTGGGGCCGCATCAGTGGTACCGGTCCAAAGCCCGACGATCGTGAGGAACTTCGTGTGAAATCTCCGAGGGAAGGTGCACCCCGCTTCATCGATCCTGTTGTCGAAACAAGTGGCCCGACGGCTTTTCCCGCGAAGATTCCCGCCTCCTGACAGCTGCGACGGACTACTGCCCTGACTGTAGACCTGTTTTGGCGCCTGGCGTAGACCTTGGTACAGCGAGACGATAGACGGGCCTTCCTGGTGACGCCACTGATCTTTGAGTTAAGTATTTGTGGGTCGCTCCCAGAGTCCTTTGTTGTTGTGGGTGCTTAGTTGTTGCATGGTTCCATTGCATTTGTGGTTCTTGGTATTTTGTTCTTAGTTCTACTATTTGACGTCTGCAGTCGCCAAAAACCGAGGGTTTTTGCTCTTTTCGCTGGGATATAGTGTAATCCCGTAACCCTTGACGTTTGTGAAACTCGGTTAGTGTGCATGATGCCTGGCCGTAGTACTTTGTTCAGTTGCTTTAAAGGTTGTGGTGCGGATTCCCGGCTGGAGGGCTTGCGTCCGATACCTCCGGTTTGAACTCCAACTTACGAGTTATACAGTAGACATGGTTTGGGTCCGATCACATTCAATGAGTGTTGGGTTCGTTACACTAAAAAAGATGGTGTCCTTAGTTGGCCACCTCATGGTAGTTTTGAGGCCCCGATTTTAGATAATCTTGAAGCGAAATTATTCCAGAGAAAAGCAAGGCCGGCCATGTTTGATTCCGTTCGGTTGTGGCGTAAAGAAGCCAAGCAGAGAGAAATCAAGCAGCTTAAACGTAATAAGAGAGAAGGTATTGTTACAACAGTAAGAAACGCAGAGCAGTTTCAGCGAGATAAGGAGGAAAAGGAAAAGGAAGTCTTTGATAGATTGCAGCGCATGACTGTCGATAAGTGTTACCCCGTTTTACCGACGGGTACGGATAAGAAGGAGGAAGTAGTAGAGGACCCCTTGTTGTCCTATCTCTTGAAATCACCACCTCCGTATGCACAGGGTACCGCAGTTCCTGTGGTTCCTCCTGTTCCTCAACCTGTTGCTGCTCCCTTACCTGCTCCTGTCCCTACTGCTCCCCCGCTCGTACTTCCTCATACTCCTGCTCCCGCTACTTCTACTGTTTTGGTTACTCCTGCTGCCCCTTCTGTTACTGACACTTCTCTTGTTACCCCGTTGAGTTACTCTTCTACCCCATCTGCTCGACGTCGTGTCCCTTCTGTTGCTGCTAACTTCTTTACTTCTCTTGGACCGATTCTTTAGTCCGCTGGTTTTGATGCTCCCCAAAGACGAAGTCAGCTTCCTGGTGGTAGGGAACGTGATTCGCTATATAATATGGCGATGGGTTGGATTAGATACCCCCTTAGGAATCCTCCGCGTGTGGTGCTTGATAAGTTTTCTCAATTCAACGAACCGACACAGAGGTTCGTGTTTGAGGAAATGTGCAAGCTTTTACGTGAACAAATATCAGCCGATGCGACTGATGATGTATTGGCTGCTCTCACTAATCTTCAGCTTCAGTTTGCGAGCGGAATAATGGTGGGTAGCAATGTTCGACGTGCTGTCGAGCAGTTGCTATCTTTCCGTCCTTCTATAATGCCTCGGGCATTGTTTCTCGAAGACATTGAGGAACCGCTAACAGCGCCTGGTCAGTATCCTACGCGCGAAGTTCCACCAGTGTTGATGCCAGGTAACCCTGGTGCTAATCCACCGATCCTGCCACATTTCCAGAGGGTGTGGATACATCTTCCATGGAAACGATCGGAAGTTTTGCAGGTTAAACAGACTTTGCCCGTCCCTCGCAAAAATCCTGCAGGGTACTATAAAGAATTGTCGCAGCTAGTGGATGCTACGATAATGAATCTTGCTGACATCGATATGCTGTTCGGCAATGTCGTTCCGCAACCGGTATGGGCAAAGATTCGTCAGCAAGACCATGCAGCAGTATTAGGTGGTGACTGGGCTGCACTTAGAGCTGCAGATGACTTACAAGTCGGTGGGGCTAAGCCTGACCAGCTCATTACCGATCTTCCTCAGAGAATAATTACTCTTATGAAAACGCTTATGCCAGCTATGAAGGTGAATTGGGACAAATTGTCTGCCTGCAAGCAAAAGAAGGACGAAGGTGTCTCCGATTTCTTTACAAGATTTGAGGAGGCATTTATCGATCACAGTGGTCAGGATATGGGCACTGAGGGAGGTCAGAGATTGTTTGTGGACAAATTTTTGTCGAACTTGTTGCCGGACTTAAGCAACAAGTTAAGGAATTCAGAAAGTGCGTGGGCTGTTTCCACTTCTGCTCAGATATTGGCTATGGCCCAATATTATGAGAATAGAGAGAAAGAGGAAAATGATCGAGCAGATAAAAAGACGAGAGAACTCAAAACGAAGGTGTTGTTGCAACAAGCGTATCCTCCACGTTCGAATCAGAATGATTCGCAACAGCGGAATCGATCACAGTCTCAGTCGAATAGGTCGCAGACCCGAAATGACTCCTCTTCGCAGAGATCTACGCTGGGGTACAATCAGTTTATTTATTTATTTATTTATTTATTATAAAGTTTTGTATAGCGCGAACAAGACCCGTGGGTATCAGAGCGCTTAACACAAGAGAGAAAAAGTGTAAACATATATATAAACAGTTAGCGAGCAACCGCTGTGAGGTAGATGATAAATATATTCGTAACATGAGAGAGAAAAAATGTAAACATATATATAAGCAGTTAGCGAGCAACCGCTGTGAGGTAGATGATATATATATTCGTAACACCTGTGGACGTTAGCGTACATAACTATGCTATGACAGAATTATTCACAAAAGCATGTATATATAACAGATATGAGGTAGCTCGGTATATGTTCATGCAAGATGCTGTTCTCCTGTTCACTCAAAGTAGCCAATTACTAATGGCCTTTCGGTTGTTCTCATATCATAGGATACGTATTCCATTATAGAATGACCTGTGCCTCCCTTTCTAAAGGCGTACCAGATCAGTACTGGGCAGCAGTAAATCCGAGCCAAGAACCGTGTACTAAGTAATGTATCTATTCATCAGCAGGCTCTTCACTTCACGCTTGAATGTTACCAGATTCTGGATCTTCCTGATGTTTGGAGGGAGTGAGTTCCAGATTCTGGGGGCAGCTCCTGAGAACGCTCTGTCATAGGTTTTTTTCTTTCGGAAGAAGGCTGGCCGTAGAAGCAACTCCTTAGCACTCCTAGCTGGTCTGTTGCCACCGGACAACTGAATTTTCTTGGCTAGATATCTTGGGGTGTTCTCGTGTAATGCTTTGTGTGTGATGCATGCTATCTTCATTTGGATTCTTGCTTCATATGGTAGCCAGTTCAATACTTTCAGGTGCGGGGATATATGATCATATTTCCTGGTTCCGGTGATAAGTCTTGCCGCAGCGTTAAGGCATGCTTTCAATGGTGCTGTGGACGTTTTTGGTAATCCAGCCAGGGTAGTGCACCCATATTCAATCCTCGAGATAACTAAGGATTGGATTGCCATTTTGAGGTCGGACTCTGTGATGTAAGGTTTCAATTTTCTTAAGTAGTTCAAGTGAAAGCGTGCACTTTTCGCCATTGAGTTGATGTGGGCTTTCATGTCTAGATTCTCGTCAAGGGTGATTCCAAGCGATTTAGCTGAGTTGACAAGGGTTGGGGTGCAGTTTAGCGCAGTCACGATTTTCGTCCACTCCTTTATTTCTGTATGGCTCCTTGGTGGAGAAATTAGTAAGAACTCTGTTTTATGTGCATTCAGCTTCAGGTGGTTTGTGGTTAACCATTGAAGTGCCATTTTTAGAGTCTCATTCATTAATTCCAAATCTTTTAGGGATGCGATCTTTAAGTATATTTGCGTGTCGTCAGCATACATGTGATAAGATATTTGAGATTTTTGGAGAATTTCTGTGAGTGGTTCGACGTATAGGTTAAACAGATCAGGGGATAATGTCGAGCCTTGAGGGACTCCAATTGAGATAGGGCACGGAGGTGAAATTGATTGGTTAACCAGGAAGCGTTGCGTTCTGTTCTGTAAAAAGGACTCGAACCAGTTCAGCACAATTCCCGATAGTCCCATCCTGTCCCGTAGCCTGGCCAGTAATGCCTCATGGTTTACCGTATCAAATGCCGATGACGGGTCTAGGAGAATCAATAAGCATGCTTGATTTTGGTCAAGGGCCTGCAGCGCGTCATCAATAATATGGAGAATCGCTGTTTCCGTGCTGTGCCCTGCTCTGAATCCCGATTGACATTCGTCTAGCAAGGAGAATTTGCTGATGTGTTGGCTCAGTTGGTTCTGCACACACTTCTCAGTCAGCTTGGCCAGTAGAGGGATGTTGGTCACTGGGCGAAAGTTATTTGGATCTGATGCATCCGCTGTGGGTTTTTTGATTATGGGAACGACTTGACCTGTTTTTAGGCAGTCAGGAAGGATCCCTTGTGAAAGTGACGCATTTATTATTTCGGTCCATATTGGAATCAGGATGTGATTAATTTCTTTTACGCATTTTGCAGGCAGAGGGTCTTGGTAGTGGTTGTTAGGTTTGATTCCTGCTAGCGTCTTAGCAATCGTGTGTTGGTCATAAAGTTCGAATGATTCCCAGCTCGCCTTGTTTTTTGCGGTGGTGCAATTTGTTGTGCAATCCGTTGTAGAGTCAGCATCGTTAGTAAACGGAGGTTCGTTGGGAAGGTTCGACGCCGAGTTTCTAAGCTCTACTTCGAGTGTTTTGGCCTTTTCCGTGAAAAATGTGGAAAATTCATCACAGTTTAGAGGTGTTTTTGAATTTTCTAGCACTGATTTGGCTAGTTTGTTTGATTGCTCCTTTATGATTTCAAATAGTTTTCGTGGTCTGTTTTTGGCATTATCCAGTTCTGCTCGTATAAATTCCTTTTTTGAGTTGATGATCTTTTTATTATATTGGTTCCTCATTTTTCTGAGGGCTTCCAGTTCGGGAGATGATGGGTGTTGCCTCCATTTTCTTTCGGCCATTCTCAATTTGCGTCTATCTTCGTTTAGTGCTTCGTTAAACCATGGGTTTTTTGTCTTCTCTGAGATTCTTTTCAATTTTAATGGCATGGTGTTATTAACGATATTTCCAACAGCTGCTATGTAGTGATCCGTCAGCTCGTTCACTTTTTCCATGTTTTTGGGTGGCTTTAAGTCTCTTTCGCAGCTTTCGACCAGTCGTTCCATATTTGCTTCTTTTGTTTCCCGGGTCCATTTTTTGGCTTTGAAAGGTTGTCTGGTCCTACCTTTTCTCAATGTGGGTATCATGAAAGTTATGGCATAATGATCAGACCAGTCACATGGTGTTATGGAGTGGATTGTTGCAGCATTGTTTCTTGAGATAATCCAGTCTAACGTCGCTCCTTTAGAGTGTGTGGGTAGTGTGCATGCTTGAGTGAGGTTTAGTTCAGTGAGGAAGCCTTTCAGCATGTTGACCAGTTTGTCATTGCCGTTCTCCCAGTGAAGATTGAAGTCGCCTAGAAATATGTTATTGGCAGCGTTGTTAGAGTTGGCTGTTATGATCTCCATTAACTCTACTATAAACTTTTCATTATCTCCTGGTGGGTGGTAGAATGTATGCAGGTTGCATTGTTGAATGTTGGTTGATCTTATATTAAGACCAAGATACTCACAGGATTCTAGCGGGTCGGCCTGAATTTGTTTAACCTCTGTCAGATCGATGAATACAGGCTATCCCTCCCCCTAGCTTTATGGGTCTATCAAGTCTCAAAATGTTGAATTGCGGTGGTACTAACAGATCCATGGTTGGGGATGAAGATTCCGTAAGCCATGTTTCAGTAAGGATTGCCAGGTCAATGTCCTTGTTGAGGATGAGGTCCGCTATGTCCGATGCATGTTTGGTTGCTGATCGACAGTTGAGTAGTAGACAGGTCAGATGTTTTTCCTTTGTACTAGTGATCACATTTTCGGCTTCATTAGGAGTTATCCGTATATGCTGTAAGTTGTGGGGGTTGGATGTTCTATTGTTTTTTCTCGATGTTCTGTTAGCATCCGGAGGTAATGATTTGATTCTCTCCCCTTCGAAGCGGTCCGATCGATCATATGTTCGGATTAAGGCCAGCGTTTCCTCTTTAGATAGTGGTTTAGTCCTGTCAGGTCTGTTGTCTCTCTGTTTTAAACGCATGTCCGCCTCGTTACGCTCTCTATGTGACGAATGAGCAAGGTTTTGGATATCCGTGACTTTAGCATGAATGTTCACCGTCATCTCTCCAATTTTTTCAATCGTCTGTACGGTATTAATAGTGGCTTTTGCTAGCTTACTCACTAGTTTCTGAAGCTTATTAAAGTCCTTCTTGTTCTGATGAGATTTCTTAAGTGCGGCCGATCTGTACCTCCCTTCTACTCTTCTCCTTTTTGGCTCGGTTATTAGTTGCGCTGCTATTTCCTTTATCACCTCATTTTGATTGTCGGTTCCAATTCTATGAGGTGTGACGTTGGTGTTAGATATGTTCCGAGTTACTAGGGGCATGTGTGTGGGTGAAGGTCTGCATGTCGCTGGTGTTGTGATAGCGAGCGGTAACGGGAGGTTGATGTGGTTAGATGAATCCTGGGTCGTTGGTAGTTCGTTTGATGGAGGAGGTGTGAGCGCCGTTGGAATTGTGCTGGAGAGGGTGTGGGATGTAGGAAGGCTGGTGACTTCTGTCTCCACCAGTGTATGCTCTCCGAGAGGGGCCTCGTGGTCCAGGAGTAGGGGCGACTCTTCTCTTTGGCACTGGTAGTGTTCCTTGTTTGTCTGAAAGGTGGACTTCTCCGTTCTTACAGTCGTGTTCTCCGGTGCTGGCATTACTCGACCAGTAGTCTCTACCTGGTTAGGGTTTTGCGTGTGATCGTTCCAGGTTCTATTTGCGCCTCTGATGGTGACATCATGAATATCTAGAGTGCCTACTGGTGGGGTTAGAATTCTATTTGCGCCTCTGATGGTGACATCGTGAATATCTAGAGTTACTACTGGTGGGGTTAGGCGACGTATATTACTCAGGTCGTCCATTGAGTCCTTTAGCGATTGGAAAATCTTGGCAAATCTCTCTAGATCTCGATTTGCTGTTTGTATCAGCACCATTCCCGATTTATAGATCGTGATGCTAAGTTCGGCTCTGCATCTTTCTGACGGAGAGGTTGACATCTTTAAGCCATGAGGGATGTTTTTCGTGGTTTTTATGGTAAGCATCCTAGAGAAGGCATTGCGCCATTTAGCTGTTCTGTATGTGTAGAATATTAGGTCATTCTTTTTCGTACAATTAGCTATTTTGAAGTATAGGTCTACGAATAGTATGTCCGGGTTCTTTCTCAGGGAGTCATGTTTAAACTTCTTAGCTGCATTTTTAGATAGATTCTGGGGGTATTTTATACTCTGGACCCTTAAGCCAGCAGACTCAAGGTAACTTTCAGCCATTTTTGCTCCGAATTGCACAAATTATGGTGATTCTTGCTCCGTTTTATTCCAGGTAGCTCCACTGCTGGTGTTAATTGATGCTGGATTTCTTCCCCGATCTGGAAGTGTGTGATTAGACTTTACTAGGTAGTACTGGATATGGCTTCTCATATTCCATAATTATTCCACATTTACCTCTGGTAGTTGTAGTTTCAGAGTGCTTAATCTTTCATTAATTATACGCCGGCTGACCTTTGCTCATCTCTGTGTTGGGTGTAATAGCTAATCCTAGTAAGAACCTTGAAAGATGGCTGCCGTTATATTCGTTTTTATACAGGCAGTGAGACCTTTCTCTCTTTCCCCTTTTTACTCCAGACCAGCTTCTCTCGTCAATTCGTCCCGCTTCCCTGGCTCTCCTTTAGATAGTCATCTTGCTGTGACCTTGTGTGTTGTAGAGATTCCGCTATTCACACACTTGTGGATAATTGTGCCAGATCCACAAAGATATTTGATCAACGTTAAATGTCCGAATTGGCCGCCATTTTAAGGTCAGGCGGGGCGGACTGCAGACTTATTGTGAGTTTCCTGCTCTCTCCTCAGCGTGCGGCGGCGGCGGGGGGGGGGCGAGGATGGGCGTTGTTGAGCTGCGCTGCAGCAGCGCGGGTGCCTGTACCTCCGATCGCCCTGCACCTCCTCTCTGCTGTGCTCTGTCCCTGGTCCCCGTCCTAGGTCTCAGTGACGCCGTCTCAGCCCACCATCGGCACGGACCTCGCTCGTCTCGCCGTGAGAGCCCTCCGCTCTCTACCCGCTCCGCCTACAGCCTCCAGCGTGCCAGGTGATGTCGTCTCTGCCCGGCGCCCTCCCAGTCCAGCGCCCCTCTCAGCACGGGAGTCGGAAGACTGCGAGGCTGTCACGTCTCCTTGCAAGGTATTGTGTTGTCCTGGATTTTCCTTTCGGTTCCCGTGTCACGGGTCGACGGTCCTGACGATCTTAGGCTGCAGAGGGGGATATTCAGGGATATATGCCAGACTTGGCGATCCCAAATCCCGGAGCTCTTGCCTAGGACTACTGGTCAGCGGCCATCTTGGTCATCTTGGATCAGTGTGCCTATTGTAGGGGAGAGGGTCATTTGAAATTTGATTGTCCAGTTTTGCGTGATCGAAATAGTGGTAATTCATCTAGAGGAGGTCGTAGTGGTCCTCAGCAGGCCTCACGTGGTAGAGGTCGTGGTGTGCAAAATGATCGTTCCAATGATTCCTCTGATTCTAATAATTGTTTTGATCAGCGTGGATCGTTGCATGGCAGATCCGCACAGTATAATGTGGATGATTATTACGTCGATCAGGGCACTGACGATGGTAATTACTAGGACAGCCATAGACAAGGAGAGGGAGTAGTATCAGTTCCGGTTGATCAGAGAGGGTCTTACGTCGCAGTTGCCACCTCGGGCGTAGTTGAGCCTTTTCTGTTGGACACTGGTGCAGCGAAAAGTTCCATCATGCATTCCAAACTCCCTGGCGCACCTTTGTCTGGCTTAACAAATGTTTCCGTTGGATTCTCAGGCGCCCCCGTTAGCAATCCGGTTTCTCGTCCTTTGCCCCTTACAATTGGGCCACGTGAGCTGAAAGCTCCTTTGATTTTGACTACTGGTTGTGGTGAAAATCTTTTGGGCTTGGATTTGCTGAAACGACTATATGCGACTTTGTATTGTTCTCCTGCGGGAGTGAAGCTTACTTTGGGTGAGAAAGTCATCTCTCCTATGTACTTGTCTCTTGATAAGCTTCCACCGGAATTGAGTTCTCTTCCTGCATCTTTGTGGGCGACAGGTCCCAACGACGTGGGTCTACTTGATATCTCTCCTTATGTTGTTCACTTGAAATCTAATGTGCGTTTACCACGTATTCCCCAGTATCGTATCTCCCTTGATGGTGAGCGAGCATTGTTAGCAATTATCTACGACTTGATCGAGAAAGATGTTATTGAGGAGACTCAGGGAAACGTGTGTAATAGCCCTGTGCTGCCCATTCTGAAACGCACCGATCCATCTAAGCCTCCTGTTTATCGTTTTGTTATCGATTTACGGGAGGTGAATAAAATTGTGATTCCTCAGTTCCTTGTGGTGCCTGACATCACGGCTCTACTGACTCTGATTCCAGCATCTGCGTCCTGGTTCTCAGTGATCGATCTGAAGAATGCTTTCTTTAGCATTCCGATTGCTGAAGAGAGTAGGGACCTTTTCGGTTTCTCTCTAGGTGGCCGCAGTTTTAGGTTTAAGCGCGCTCCTCAGGGCTACTGTGAGAGTCCATCGATATACAGTCAAGCCTTGAAAGGCCAACTTGACGCGTTTGTGTTGCCGGCTGGTGCGGCCTTGATCCAATATGTCGACGACTTATTGGTGGCTGCGGACACTCAGTACATTTGCAAAATTGCTACTGTGTCGTTGTTGCAGCATCTCTGTGACTTACATCACAAGGTGTCACCTTCTAAACTGCAATATTGTTGCCAAGAAGTAACCTATCTAGGTCACTTATTGTCAAAGGAGGGAAGAAGGTTGACCCCAGAGAGAATTGCAGCGATTGCTCGAATGACTGTGCCAACAACTCAGAGAGATGTGCGCCCCTTTTAAGGCATCACGTCCTACTGCAGGCAATGGATTCCAAATTTTTCATTGCTAGCGAAACCATTGGTAGCCCTTACGTGCAAGGATGTTCCAACTCCTTTACCATGGACGGAAGAATGTCAGAAAAGTTTTTCTGAACTGCGTGATGCGTTGTGTTCGGCCCCTGTGTTAGGTACTCCTGATTACAGTAAGCCGTTTACACTATACGTTCACGAGAGGGAAGGTTGTGCGTTGAGTGTTTTAACGCAACAATTCGGTGGTAAGCAGCGTCCATGTGCATATTTTTCCTCGACCTTGGACCCGGTAGCTAGAGCATTGCCGAGTTGTTTGAGAGCAACAGCGGCAGCTGCGGTGTCCATCCGACAATCTGCAGGATTGGTCATGGATAATATGCTTACGGTAATGGTTCCGCACGCAGTTGACACTCTCTTGAATCGCACGAAAACCCAACACCTGACGAGTGCAAGGTTGTCTGGTTATGAGTTGACGCTTTTGGCAAGTCACATTCAAATAAAACGCTGTAATGTCCTGAACCCGGCGACTTTGTTGCCAACCAATATGGAATCAGATGAGATAGCACCTCATGACTGCTATTTACGAACTGAGGAGGAAACAAAAGGTCGTGTTGATTCGAAAAATACTCCATTGGAAAATCCCGATGGTATCTTGTATGTGGATGGTTCGTGTTTTAAGTTACCGAATGGTGATGTGACGACCGCGTATGCTGTGGTAACATTGAGTACGGTTGTGGAGACTGCGAGATTGAATCAGAATTCTGCACAGGCAGCAGAGCTGATTGCCTTGACTAGAGCATGTGTGTTGTCGAAAGGGAAGCGGGTGAATGTGTTTACGGACAGCCAGTATGCTTTTGGTGTTGCTCACAGCTTTGGACGATTGTGGAGAGAGAGAGGTTTTATGACATCGCATGGTACGAAGATTCAGCATGGACAGCTTGTGAATGATCTTTTGGATGCACTTACATTGCCCAAGCAGGTGGCAATTATTAAATGTAGTGCGCACCGTAAGGTGACGGATGATGTTGGTCGTGGCAATGCGTTCGCTGATGAAGTTGCTAAGGAGACTGCCAGGAACCTTACAACTAGAATGTATGTGACGAGTTCGGTAAGGTGGCCTGCAGAAACGGGTATGTGTGAAGATACTATCGAAAGTGTGAAAGCGATTCAGAACGAGGCCACCGAGACTGAAAAGACCAAGTGGAAAGAGAGTACGGGAAAGTTGGATGCGAATGGCTGCTGGATTGATTTGTCGGAGAATAAGAGGTGGATGTTGCCGGATGCGTATGTGCTGGCTGTTGTAACGATGGCACACGGCTTGGCACATATTAGTGCGAAAGGTATCTGTAAGTTGTTGTCCCCTGTATGGAGGAATGATGGTATTACTAAGTGTGCTGAGAGATTGGTCAAGAATTGTATGATATGTATGATGTACAATCCTGGTAAGGGAACTCCTACACCCCCTGGTCACTTTGCTCCCCCTTCATGTCCCTTTGAAATGATTCAGCTAGACTTCATCCATATGGAGCGATGCAATAACCTAAAATACGTTTTAGTAGTGGTTTGCGCATTCTCCCGATGGGTTGAAGCCTACCCTCTTAAAGACAACACTGCTCTGTCCACTGCAAAAATCCTACTGAAGGAATACTTTCCTCGGTATGGAATGCCACGGATTGTATGGTCTGATAACGGAAGTGAGTTTGTGGGGAGCGTGATGAAGAGTGTGTGTAAGGGCCTTGGGATTACACAAAAATTCCACAGCGCCAATCATCCCCAGTCAGCAGGTTTGGTTGAAGGGTATAATGGTACCCTTAAATTGAAACTAGCGAAGATTCAGGCTACGACTGGTCTCTCGTGGCCTGACGCTTTGCCCTTAGCTCTTGTGTCAACCAGGGCGACTGTACACTCCCGAGTAGGGCTCAGCCCCTATGAGATTGTGTTCGGCCGCCATGCCAATGTTTGGGGGGTCCCTAGACCCAGTGTGTTTTCTGATCTTGAGTACCCAATGTTGAACGATTATCTTCATGATCTGACTGCTAAACTGAGGTTAATTCACCAACAGGTCTTTGAAGCATTGCCGACACAGACGGAGGGTCCAGGCCACCAGCTCCAGCCCGGAGACTGGGTGGTGACGAGGAATTGTGGACGAAAGCGCAACCTTGAGCCTCGTTTCACCGGACCCTACCAGGTGCTCCTTGCCACGAGGACCGCTGTTCGTTTGGAGGGGCGTAAGAATTGGGTGCACGCCACCCATACCAAAAAGGTACCTATACCTTTACCAGCGGACTCGTGGGTGAGGAAGGGCATCGCCTCGTCTGAGGGTGAGGTCTTGCCGAACTTTGTTCCATTCAGCGACGCCCAGCCTGTCGGAGATACCTCAGTGCAGCAGAACGATATTGTTGAACATTTGTCAATACAAAATTCACGATCTGAACAATTGATTGATCAACAGAACTCTTCTCATCATCGGATCAACTGTTTGACGAACAGACTCGTCCTGGGAGAAGCCGATATTTTCTTCGCTCCAATATCAGAGACAAATAAACAAATATCTTTGCTTTTTCCCCTGACATCCATGTTACCCCATTATCACTATCCAGTTTGAACACACTTGCATTATTGTGATTTTGAAAAATTTGAGTCTTTTCTTCCATATGTGTTTTTGCTTCCACAGCTAGGAGATTTTGTATATTGTCTAAATTAAAGTACCTTACATCCGGGTGAACCGTAGGGCCGCTCGGGTACTTCCTTCTGGTTAGTAGGTCTTGACACTAGGTCCGAGACCGTCGATTCCTGGGAACTCCTGGGGATTGGCTACTGCTACACAGAACGAAGTGCGTCAAGAACGTTGCGGACGGTTTTAGAGGATGGCTTTCTCGAAGCTGTCGGAATTGGAAAAGACTCAATCTCAAAGATTCGAATTGCATAGTCGCACGAACAAAATGCTTCATGTTTCAGGTGTTCTTTCTTTCTATTCCTAACTGTTTCATCGTTATTGGTGGGTGGGGTGTATTATACGATACAGTCATTGTTGCCCACTGCCTCACCTACCCCTTCTTCTGAATCTAAACCTACTTCCACTGTTTCCCCTCATTCCTTCCACTTCTTACCACAACACGAGCAGGCTAGACGTGCGGAGTTCATGAACAATTCCTTCGTTCAGCTCCTTCATCAGCATCAGTTGGTGGTAAACACTACCAACTGTTGGGTGTGTGGGTTAATGCCACATACCACCGATAAGGGAATTCCGTACTTGGTCCTTCCTTACAGTTCCCAGGGTTCAGCTCGAGCATTCCAAACAATGTTTCGAAGCGCACTAGATTCTTACCCCAATCGAGAGCCACGTTCTCCTCACTTTGGTCCCGGTCCGTACCATAAGTCGTTGGCAATAGCGATTGCTGATTTAGATAGGGATATCTATGATTCATCGCTTATCCCAGATGAAGAGGTGCGAGCCTACAGGGATCTGAGTGAGGCTGAGTATAGTGTGCTTGTGGGCGATAGACAGCTTAAAAGCTCATCTCCTATATGGATCGTACCCCACCTTGGTAATTTCTGTCTGAAAGGCCGTGGTCGAAGCCCGAGAGCTCACCTCGGGGAGAGTGCTTGCTCTGAAACATATGTTTTACCAATGCTCTCTTCCCCTGTTCTTCTAACTGCCAAGGGTACGTACTTTGTATGCTACCACCGTGCATATACATGGTTGCCCCTCGACTTCGCGGGCACCTGTTATATTGCAAACTTGTTGCCACCAACCTTTACGGTTGCTGCAGATTACCACAAGACTAGAGTTGTGAGGGGCGTGATTAGCAAAGAGGACACTGCCGGTCAAGAGGCAGGAGACTTTTTTAAGGGTTTCTTTCCGTTTTGGGGTCCTATGGTCAATAGTAGGAACCTGAGACAGTTGACTCGAGTGGTGGAATCGACTGCTAATATCACTGCCAGTGCCCTTGGCAACATCACAGCAGAGCTTCAGGCGGACAGGCTTATGACGTTACAAAACCGTATGGTTTTAGACGTTGTCTTAGCAGATCGAGGTGGAGTATGTAAGGTGATCCATTCGAGCTGTTGTATTTTCATTCGAGACAACGCTCCGACTGTCTATCAAGCCATCTCGAAGTTGCATAAGATCTCTGAGTCCATACACGTGGACGTAGGGGATTGGACGCTACTAGGATGGTTTTGGGGCCTGATGTCGACTTGGGGTTGGAAAATTCTGATGATCATTGGGGTTGTTGTAGCATTCCTGTTCACGTGTTGTCTTTGTGTGCAGTGTGGTCCTGCCTTATGTGGCCTCTGTGCTACGACGTGTATAAGGCGGCCGCCTGTTACCAAGGAAGCACTGATGGATAGAATTATGTTGCAGCAGCATCTGGATGGTCTGATGAATATCGAGATCGATTATGATTCCGACTAGTGCTTGCCTACATGAGGGCAAAAGGAGCGTCTGAGGTTCCGTGACAATCGTAAGTGGTGTTCTCGACTCGCACGAATATGGTCGAGTCTGGTATCTATGAACCGCAAATGATGAGTTTAGTGGGTGTACGCGTTTTCGCTGTGCTAGCCTAAACCGTTCGTTTGTTTCATGGGTTTCTTCATCTGAACCCACGGGTTCCATCTTAGATACGGCATCCATTTTGTTTCTTGCCCTCAAGTAGCCAGCGAACGGACACTGTCCGCTTCGCGACCCTGGGATTCCCAAACTCTTGCGGAAGACACATGTTCGTTTGAGGGTTTCTTTATGATGAGGGGAATGACACTGTAAGGCAGATGGCCCCGCTCGAGGCTCATCTTGCCGTGCCGGTCTATTGTCTTAGTTGTGCATTCATTAGGCACGACTCCTTTGATGCCTGCAACGCGTGTTTCCCGATACCACCCCTTTTACACCCTTTTCGATCTGTTCGCTATCCTCGTCTTCCTCTGCACCTGTTTCTGTCTCTTCCTTGATTCGTTTACAGCCGAACGGAATGTACTAATGGTGGGAAGATGTACTTTTACAGTTGGGAACCGCCAAATGCTACTGTAATTATGTTCCGGGCCCTGAATACATGAAAGCGACCCCTTATGATCTTTACGATGGGAACCAGGTTGTAATCCTTTGTGCACCATGTTATCCTATGCTCAAAAACTGTATAAAAAGAGCGATCCACAGATACAAATTGAATCAGACTCCGTGAACTTACATGCTATGTACTTCTCGTGACTTCTGTGTTCCCTGCAGTAAATACATCTCGAATCTTTGACGCCGAAGGAAGTGTCCCGTGTCTCTGTCATTTGTACGCCGGAACAGGTAACCCACAAAGGTTTCAGGTGTTATCCCTGGCACCGCTGGGTCTTAGAATAACCCAGTCCTTCAGGATGTGCATGAATCTTTGAACGTGCCATTTGATGGCCCTCCCTCTTTAGTGAAAAAGCAGCCCCTGCTCTGGAATCCTTTAAGGAGAGTTGTGCCACAGTTCATTCTCTGGGGCTGTCTGCCCCTACTAGAAAATGTCATCAGCAGTTTCACCCCCTTTGTGGCTACTTAAGGGGTTTTCAGTACAGCTAACACCGGGTGGCAAGACCACTTCAGATGCATGGGTCCTGCAACTTGTCAAGCAGGGTTATGCACTTCCATTACCTTTTACTCCAGCACACTTTCCACCCACATCAACACAGCTGGTGGATGAACACCTAACTGTTTTGTAGGTGGAAGTTCAGGCTTTCTTTTGCCAAAGGAGCCAGAGAACATTCTAGCCTGAGAAGCAGGAACTGAGTGTTGCTCCTTCAGTTTCTTTGTGCTGAAGAAGGATAGAGGCCTATATCTTATTTTGGATCGTCACCCTCTCGAAGCCTTTCTGCAGATTCAAGATGCTCATGCTGATCCAGGTCTTGTCTACCCTGGATCCCGAATACTGGGTGGTAACATTGTATATTCCTGTACTGCAGGCCCACAGGCATTGCCAGTGGTTCACAGTGGGGCAGGAGAATTTTCAGTCCTCCCCTTTGACCTTACAAATGCCCCTCGAGTGTTCACAAAAGTGATGGCGGTTGTCATACTGCATATTAGGAGGTCTAGTGTACCAGTCTTCCCATACCTAACCAAGTGGCCAGTAAAGGCAAGCATGCAGTTGTGGGCCACCTTCAGATGAGAGAAAACAACCTAACATCATTTGGGTTTACTATCAAGGTTCCAAAGTCAAACCTCACTCTTTGCAGATGTTCCTGTTCATTGGAGCTATCTTGGATATTGTGCAGTGGCAGTGGCACTGAAACCAAAATATACTGACTGATATAAGGGTGGAACTGGTTTTGCGCTGCTTTTTTCCAGCTCGGGGAGGATCTGGCCTAGCAACTCTGCTGGACTGTTCCTATTGGAGCATGGTGAAGCCAGATTTGCAGATGCCAAGGCCAAACTGCGGTGGCACGGTGTGCAAAATAACAATGGACTGGGATGCAGCCCTGAGTAATTGCCAGTAGCTGAGATTAAATCAAGCATTCAATCCATTACGTTTGTTTTGTTTACTTTGCTATTCCAGGTGGCAGCAGCAGATCACAGCTTACTCCAGCCCTCTAGTTGGCACTTAACTCACGTTTAGGTTCACTCTGGTGCTCTGTTGAGTATTTGCCTTGTTCTTCTTGAGCATGCTTGCCACACACCCACAAATGACTGTTCCTTGTGGCGGTGGGCACCAGATGTTATCTTCTACATGCAGTGTCTTTAGGCAGGTACAGAAATATAACATACTTTTTCCAGTTCATTAATACATAACTTTTAAGTTTATCATAAAATAACCAATAAATAAAACTAAATAGCATTATTACAAATAACACAAACCTACAGACACAAATCCGTGGTTCAAATACTTTTCCATAGAAGTACACCTTGGCAGAGCCTGCTGCAAATCCAATTCATAAACATACTTATATTCACCATGTACAATGGTTAAGCTATATTGAGATGTATGACAGCAAATAGTTTCCGTTACTTACATAGTTAATAAGGTGCATTGTGCAATACCGAGTTTGAAGAAGGCTTCAAAAACGAATGCGGTCAAACTATAGTTCTCCAATTTCCCAGCTATCAATATTAGACCCCGACCAAGCTCTCCTATCTTGGACTGCATGTTCTCAATTTATTCGCAAATTATCCCTCTGTCCTACAGCGAGATATAGTCACTATTCGGGGAGGGAAGTGGAGGGGGGGATATTCCTAGCATAAGATAACACAATTTTATGTAAATATTGACTGATAGCAATGGTTACATCCAGATGTCTCATACCATACACCAAGTTTGAACCCACTTCTCTCGACCAAATCCCATATTTTTTAAAGTCTGGTCGCAGATTCTTATTCCGTTCCTCTTGAAAAAATACACAATCCACTAATAAGAGGCTTACTGAATACCCAACTTGCATGGACACTGACCACAGTTCTCAGCTATCTGTGCTTTAAACCTGGCATCCGCCACCCCGGGTCAATTCCCACCCTCGGACGCAGAACTTCACTCTGCAAAATCGTATCTGGTATTCTATATAGATATGGTAAGAGGTCAGGGCCCTGCTGAGAGAATAAAAAGGGGGCGACAGTTCTCCTATTCTTCAAACACAATAAGGCTTTGTTCCAGCTAGTTTCCTCAGCACAACGCCTAAGAATACTCTTTATTTGGCGATTGTTTTCAACTCACCCCTTTCGAACTGCATGTTTGGAGCACCTAAGCATTCCATATAGATTTTCCCTGGCTCTCTTTCACCAGGAAGGACTGCTATTACCTCGGGGAGGATTAGCACTGATAGTTTATCATTAGGGGTTCCATTTTTTAAAGAAAAATAGCATTGCAATGCCCTTGCATCCACTGAAACACCCAGTTGTTGCAGTCCCTTCCAGTATCCGCTCATTCTGTAGGTTTGGCACTTCCTTCTCTCGCTCATAGAGAGGATGTCTTGGTACCCAAGACAGTCGTTAATTCCTCGATCCCATCATACTTCAGGTGATGTTCCCTCGCCTCTGGGGAGGTGGCTGTCAGTGCGACACCCTTTGGCTGTGTAGAAGTCCCTGAATACTCTGCAGAGTACCCCCTCTGTGATAGAAGAGACCACAACAATGAAGTGTCTTGCGCTTCTTTATGTGGATTTCGAAGACTATGGGTGTCTATTCCATGTCGGCTTCCGTGGATCCAGTTTTGGTCTGTTCTCATTTCATGTGTCCTGGTCAGGTTACCTTCCAGGGCTGGCCTCCGTCTGCAAAGATGATCTGCCCAGCAGGACACACTGCAGGTGGAATGCCCACCATAGAAGTATAAAGAGGTGTGAGCAGGCTGCACCCAGCCATGTATGACCTCTCCTCACAGAGATCAGGAAGTCAGAACAGGATCTGTGTCCATGCAAAGGACTCATTTACCTAACAGCAAATGCTGCATGCCTCACCTTGTACCCCCTACCATCTACCTAATGGCAGCTGCAGTCAGTAATTTACAGCCATGTCTATCAGAAAGGGCCCTGTCACTTACAAGGAAAGCCTGTCTCAGCTTTCCTCACCATAGCATCTGGTGTTGCCCCCTACAGGCGATGCCAGCAATATACATTTGACGTCTAGAGAAAGCAACTTCTCATTCATCTTGTCCTCTAGTTCAGGTTGTGGGCTTCCAAAATGGAACCCACAAGCCTGTAGCACTCATGCACGACATTCTGCTTACTCTAGCACACAGATACATTGCACAGTATTGCACATTCTGGAATTCGGGGTTCTTCGTGAGCAGCTGAACTTTTTAGATGAATAGGCCAGCCCAGTAGGCGTGCATTCATGTTTCCGTGGTAAAGAGATCTGTTGCTTACATCCATTAACACAGGATGCTGCCACCACCTCGCTCCACACCTGAAACCTGCAACAGGTTATTGTCCCTCTCCCAGTTCAGGACTAGACCGAGAACATCTTGTCATCAGACCGGTCCTAGGTACATGCGTGCACAGAGGATGTGTGGCATGCACAAAAATCAAGACACTGGGATCACAGCTGTGCGGTTCAGGTATGCCTGGCACGGGATATTCCCGTTCCAACACCATTCCCAGGTCGAGGCTGCAGCAAATATCCTCATGTCTTGACCAGGGTTTTCACGTTGATGATTTGTCCATCACCAACTTAAGGATATAGACAGAGCATCAGTGCCATGCCTACTTCCTGGTGCATCGGGTGATGTGCCTAGCTATTGCGGCTTCCTCCCCTTGGTGCAGCAGCATGTAGTGCAGTATCATGTGAAACACCTACATATGGAGCTCTTTTCATTGTTGCAGCTTAAATCTGATTGGACGCCTTCAAAAGGACATGGCAACTCCGTAGGCAGCTTGCCTAGATTGTTTGTAAAAATGTTCAGGCAGATGCCCAGTGCAGATTAGTAGAGGCCCAATAAGGGAATTTCAGCCCGGATATGGTGGAGGGTGTTATCTCCCATTTGGTGACCGGAAACATCGACCTTGGTCTAAGATACGAGCAACAAGCAACCTCTATAAAGCTGAAGTATGTTCCTGCAAATGGGATTGCAAGAGATGGCATCGTGAAAATTCAACTCTTTCTATGTATTCACCAGTGTTGAATGTTCTTGTGTGGGTACGTGCATGGACAACCCATGGACGTCCATGGTATAAATGTATTATTCAGCACACGTGTGGCTGAAGTAGTCCAGAAGAAATGGTTTCATCCAGCAATCATGATCACGACAGACTGGGAAGTAAAACCTGGACCTATATCACAAAAAAAGGTGCACCGCCCCTGTATGCACTATAGTGCACCTTTAACTGGTTGTGCCAGGCGCATACAAGGACGTTGTGCCCTATGACACATAATGCGACTCTTGGGTGGTGTGGGGGAGGGGGGGCTGATGGTGCAGCCAACTTTTTAGGTCTCGGGACGAAGCTGAGCAGCTTCCGGTAAGAGAATTAATGTCCTCTAGTGGGGCTTCAGAACCCGCCTCCCTGCTCTGTCTCTGCCCATTGGCTGGCTTCCTAAAAGGAGGCCAGCCATTGGAGGAGAGATCAGTCACTCCAATGTAGCCCCGTCCTTTTCGGATTTGGCGGCGTGAGTTTTTGCGTTCTTTAGACAGTGACGTTGTCCGTCACTCAGAACCACAAAACCACGCCCCCAAATCCGAAAAAATCTCGGGGCTTTTTTCGGCCATTTTGAAGCTCGCTTCGAGCCTGTGAGCCCTCCTGAGGTCGGTTTGGGTCGTGTGCTTCTGTTTTCCTGCGTGCCCCATGGCCGAGCACTTTACAGGGCGCCTGGGGGCTCGCGTTATTTATCTCCTTTGTTTTTCCCTCACGTCGTGCTCTCTGGCCGAGCCTCTGCCTCTGAGGGTGCCTGAGGGCTCGGTTTTGTTTAAATGCTTCCTGCTCCTGGGGGGGGGGGGGGATCGGATGTCTGCTTGCGTGCCCCCTGGCCGAGCCTCTAAGGGCGCCTGGGGGCTCGCTTTTGTTTAAATGCTTCCTGCTCCTGGGGGGGGGGGGGGGGGGGAGGGGATGGGATGTCTGCTTGCGAGCCCCCTGGCCGAGCACCAGCTGGTGCGCCTGGGGGCTCGCGATTCTTTCCGGCTTGGAGATTCTTTGAAAAGGAATCTCCGGAATGCTGGTATTTCCTTCCTTGGAGTCTCCCCGGGCCGAGCTCCAAAGGGGGTGCGCCCGGGGTCTCTCCAATGTAGTTTCTCTCAAATGAGCCTGAATGCGTCTTTCCCGATTTTTGCGGGGTATTCCCGAGCCGAGCACCGCAGTGCGCTGAGGATTTCCCCGCTTTTCAGCTCGTGATTCGATCCTGCTCCCTCCCACTACCCTCCCCGTGGGGTTGGGCTCACCTGTTTCCTGCCCGCTTGGGCAGGTGTTCCGAGTGGGTTTGCGTCCTAGAGGTGCCCCGAGCCGTGCACTATCCAGTGCGCCCGGGGCTCCTCTTTAAAAGTGTCTCCCCGAGCTGCGTGCTGGCTCCCTCCCACAGCTGCAGCGCACCTCCGGTGCCCAGGCCGAAGTGTGATCCCAATCCGACCCTGCCTGCCATGCCCGTCATCCCCGGGAGGGCAGCTGCCCCTTCCACCGCGGTGCCCGAGGAGGAGCAGCCCCCCGCCGCAGTGCCCGAGGAGGAGCAGCCCCCCCGCTGAGGTGAGGCAGGCCGAGGCGGAGCAGCCCCCGCCGCAGTGCCCGAGGAGCCCCCCGCCGCCGTGCCCGAGGAGGTGCCCAAGGAGATCCCCGAGATCCTGGCGGACCCCCGCACCGGACGGCACTACAAGCGCGGCCGCTTCCTGGGCAGGGGCAGCTTCTGCAAGTGCTTCGAGGTCTCGGACATGGAGGAGCTGGCCTGCAAGATCGTGCCCAAGAGCCGGCTGCGGGACCCGGAGCAGAAGCTGAGCACGGAGATCGCCATCCACCCCAGCCTGGACCACCCGCACGTGCTGCGCTTCTGCGGCTCCTTCGAGGACCAGCACTTCGTCTACGTGCTGCTGGAGCTGTGCCGGCACAGGATAAGCAGAGACACTCCAGGCCGCAGGGCTGCTGCTGTGGGAGTTTATGGGGGAGCTGTGGCTAGTAACATTAGTGGGAGGCCTATAGGACTGCTATGCATGCCCTATAGGCCTCCTATAGGTATGGGTGCATTAGGTTTAGGACGATGTGTGAGAAATTCGGAGTGCATATATAGGCACTATGTACACTTTACAGACTAAAGTTTAATGTAGACAGGATCACTTTGTCAGCGGTGTTGTGTAGATTTGCTTAGTTGTTGTTGGATTGAGTTGTGGGGGGTCAAAGAAAAGGAGCGTTATAGTTGTCTATGGGGTGCACTTATTCTGATACTTAGGAAAAAAGAATCCGAACAATTCTAACCAGGAATTGCAAGCAAACGCAAGGATGAAACCCCAATCCTACACTGGGACAATGAGATAACTGCAGGGTCTCTGTTGCGTTTGCACCCTTCCCAGGATGCCGAGCAGCCAAGAGGAGAGGTGGATTGTTGACACATTAGGTGAACGCATTAAACAGACAACGCGTGGCTAAAGGGACACCCTACAAGCAATAGGAACTAGTACATCCGAGGTTCCCTTGCCTTCTCTAACTTCTGCGCCTGCTGCTGGGAGATAAGGTGCCCGCCTTCGTCGTTATCGTCTGGGTTAGGGCGGGCGGTGCAGTGGGCGGGCAGCCGTAAAGGAGGCAGAGCCCGGGTCACATGTTGTGACTCCAGGCGCCTCGTACATGCTGTGTGTGCCGGCAGTAAGCTATTTCCATCACGTAACCTGAGGCCGGGAAAGGTGAGTAAACATTGCAAGAACAATGTGTGCTTAACCCGTACACACCTCCCAGGGACCCACGGCCCGCGCCGCTCACACCCCCGTGGCTGCTGCCCGCCGGGGCATGGCGCCCGCTGCATGACTGGGGTGAGTTCACACTACTTGGTCTCCAAAAGGCAAGCTCGACTTTTCATTTCTTCGTTACTTTTTGATTTTGTGCGAAATTAAGGTGGGCAGAACTTTCCTTGCAGTGGGAGGAGAGTGGTGACGTTGGTTGTAGGGCATCCGGTCTGTGAGAAGCAGGTACATACTGCACCTCTTTTAGGAGGGATTGGTAAACTCCCAGCATATGCCGTTCTCGTTACGCGCTGGGCGTCACACATTTTATTTGTTCCAAAAAGTGAAGAGGGGCGTAGTGTTAAAGTTGTTAGTGACTTTTTGTAAGCAGTGTTCTCTTAACCGTTCACACATCGACTAAGGTACCAAGTTCGTACCTTAAATAAAGGAGGGACACACCATATCCAGCTTAATGTAAAATACGTCAGGGCGGTTCATGACTGCAGCCGTTGGTGGGGGCTCGCGACGCGGGGCACTGAATGGGCAGAGCCGGGGCCCGCCACCTTCACAGTGACTGGCTCGAGAGTACCTGCTGCCATGCATGGAGAAACATGGCATCTGCATGCTCGACGACTTCCTGAGCCCGGTGGCGGGCGATGGCATTGCGCGGAAGGTGCGCACGGATCGCTTTACGAACGGGCAGTCAGTGAGCCAGAAGAGCGACTCATCGCAGACCAGATCACCCGAGTGGAGGGCCGCGAGCCCGAATGCAAGACCATCGGGGGCCTGATGAGTTGCATGGATGACCTAATCCGGCACTGTAACGCAAAGCTCAGCAACTTCAGAATCAACGGAAGGACCAAGGTAAGTGCTACCCCTGTCGTCCCTCCTTCACTTATTTTCTGAGCCTTCCAGTCACTTGCCTTGTATGCCCGAGTATTGACAACAGGCATCGTTGGAACCATTCTTTCCTGAAAGCTTTCTGCTCCATATGCCTACCCTCTCCGGCAGATATTTTCGACTCCCTGAGTTTGCATCTCGTCCTTGGCAGGAGTCCGCATAATGAGATGGCAGGGGTTCTGGGTATGAGGCTGGCAGGGGTCTGGATTCAGGCTGGCAGGGGTCTGGATATGATACTGGCAGGGGTCTGGGTATATTGCTGGCAAGGGTCTGGATACGAGGTTGGCAGGGGTCTGGGTATGAGGCTGGCAGGGCTCTGTATACGAGGCTGGCAGGGGTCTGGAAAAGAAGGCTTTAAGGTAATTGGGGAAGTCCTAGCAACACATGGGGCCGTGGGAAGTTCCCTGCAATGTCATTATAGCTTTCTGTGCTCCGGACTGCTTAAACGGGCTTTGTGTTACAAATAAAAAGGCTCTTTGAATCCCTGCGCTTGACAGCAACCATCCCGGTGTAGTTAGTCTTCCATGTACGGTGCCGTGGCCAGTAGTGGGTCCCCGGGTCAAACCAAGTGATGATGGACCGAAATAGAATGTTCTCAAATGCTGGAGCAGATGCTGAGTCATTTGTTTACTCTGCCCTTTCAGTGCATGTCCTGGGCACAGGGCTCCCAGGGGGCTGCAGCTCTGCCCTTCCTATATCCGGGGGCGCGTGCGGGCTGTTTTTGTTTCCACCTCTCCCCCCCCCCCCGCCCCCCCTCCCCCCTCCCCTCCCCGTTTTCTGCTCTGTGCATTCACTCCTCCTCTTCCAGTGGTGCACATGTGTGAATGTTCCTACACCCGCAGGACTCGCCCTCTTTGTGCGTGAGCCGGTAAACATTCCCGAACAAAGGGTAGGTTTACACTGCATTTGGGAAGGAAGCGATGCTGTGGAAACAGGGGGCAGGAAGGCGTGAGAGGTGTGCTCAAAAAGAACTTGTGAGTGTAAATTATGCATTCGGATGCTCCAGCGAAACAGACGCTAGTAGGCAGTTTCCGCATAAGATGGCAGAGGTCTGGCTAGGAGACTGGCAGGGGTCTGGGTATGAGGCTGGCAGGGGTCCGCATAAGGGGCTGGCAGGGGTCTGGGTATGAGGCTGGCAGGGGTCTGGATATGAGGCCGGCAGGGGTCTGGATATGAGGCCGGCAGGGGTCTGGATATGAGGCCGGCAGGGGTCTGGATATGAGGCCGACAGGGGTCTGCATAATGAGATGGCAGGGGTCTGGACATGAGGCTGGCAGGGGTCTGGACATGATGCTGGCAGGGCTCTGGATACGAGGCTGGCAAGGCTCTGGGTATGAGGCTGGCAGGGCTATGGATACGAGGCTGGCAGGGCTCTGGGTATGAGGCTGGCAGGGCTACGGATACGAGGCTGGCAGTGCTCTGGATATGCTGCTGCCATGGGTCTGGATACGAGGCTGGCAGGGGTCTGGATACGAGGCTGGCAGGGGTCTGGGTATGTTTCTGGCAAGGGTCTGGGTATGAGGCTGGCAGGGCTCTGGGTATGAGGCTGGCAGGGGTCTATACGAGGCTGGCAGGGGTCTGTATACGAGGCTGACAGGGGTCTGGGTATGAGGCTGGCAGGGGTCTGTGTGTGGGGGGGGCTCTGTGTGTGGGGGGGCTCTGTGTGTGTGTGTGGGGCTGTGTGTGTGGGGGGGGCTCGGTGTGTGGGGGGGGCTCTGTGTGTGTGTGGGGGGCTGTGCACGAAGTGGTTCAGACAGGTATGTATGCTGCTGTTTTGCTGTTTGAGGTAAGCCATTTTGTTTATTTTGCTAATCTTATGTTTATTTCTTTGTTTTTCAGGTCCAATATGGCCTGT
This sequence comes from Lissotriton vulgaris, assembly GCF_964263255.1. NCBI lineage: Eukaryota > Metazoa > Chordata > Amphibia > Caudata > Salamandridae > Lissotriton > Lissotriton vulgaris. Next base: position 857,700,008 of record NC_141689.1, read on the forward strand.
GCCGTCTCCGTGCAGCTGTGTGCACCGTTGTGCACGAACTGGTTCCGATATGCTGCTCTTTTGATGTTCGAGGTAATCTATCTTTTTGATTTTGCTAATCTTAGGTTTTTTTCTCTCTTTTCTAGATACAACATGGCCTGTGGCGTCTCCGTGCAGCTGTGTGCTCCACTGTGCACGAAGTGGTTCAGACAGGTATGTATGCTGCTGTTTTGCTGTTAGAGGTAAGGCATTTTGTTTATTTTGCTAATCTTATGTTTATTTCTATCACTCACTGCTGCACTCTCTCCTCAGCCTCTTACTGCACCATCCCTTCACTCTCTCCTCAGCTCCACTATATCGTCTCTTCACTGTTTTACTCTACTCAGTCTCTCACTGCACCATCCTTTCACTGCTGCAGTCTCTCCTCAGCCTCTCCCTGCACCATCCTTTCACTTATGCACTCTCTCCTCAGCCTCTCCCTGCACCATCCTTTCACTGATGCACTCTCTCCTCAGCTTCTCCCTCCACTGTCCCTTCACTGATGCACTCTCTCCTCAGCCTCTACCTCCACTGTCCCTTCACTGCTGCACTCTCCTCAACCTCTCACTGCACCATCCATTCACTGCAGCACTCTCTCCTCAGCCTCTTCCTGCGCCATCGCTTCACTGCTGCACTCCCTGCTGAGCCCCCCACCCAGGCTGCAGCCCTCACTCCTCCACTGCACCATCACTCACTGCTGCACTCTCTCTCAGCCTCTCACGGTACTATCCCTTCACTGCTGCACTCTCTTCATTCTCTCACTGCACCATCCCTTCACTGCTGCACTCTCTCCTCAGGCTCTCCCTGCACCGTCCCTTCACTGATGCACTCTCTCCACAGCCTCTCCCTGCACCGTCCCTTCACTCATGCACTCTGCTCAGCCCCCCATTGCACCGTCCCTTTACTGGTGCACTCTCCTCAGCCTCTCACTCCATTATCCCTTCACTGATACGCTCTCTCCTCAGTCCCACTGTACAGTCCCTTCACTGCTGCACTCTCTGCTCAGCCCCCCACTGCACCGTCCTTTTAAAGCTGCACTCTCTGCTCAGCCTCTCCCTGCACCGTCCCTTCACTGCTGCACTCTCTGCTCAGCCTCTCCCTGCACTGTCCCTTCAATGATGCACTCTCTCCTCAGCCTCTCCCTGCACTGTCCCTTCACTGCTGCACTCTCTTCAGCCTCTCCTTGCACCGTCCCTTCACTGCTGCACTCTCCTCAGCCTCTCCTTGCACCGTCCCTTCACTGATGCACTCTCTGCTCAGCCCCCATTGCATCGTCCCTTCACTGCTGCACTCTCCTCAGCCTCTCCTTGCACCGTCCCTTCACTGCTGCACTCTCCTCAGCCTCTCCTTGCACCGTCCCTTCACTGATGCACTCTCTGCTCAGCCCCCCATTACATCGTCCCTTCATTGCTGCACTCTCTGCTCAGCCCCCCCATCCAGGCTGCAGCCCTCACTCCTCCACTGCACCATCACTCACTGCAGCACTCTCTCCTCAGCCTCTTTCGGTACCGTCCCTTCACTGATGCACTCACCTCAGCCTCTCACTGATGCACCATCCCTTCACTCTCTCCTCAGCTCCACTATACCGTCCCTTCACTGTTGCACTCTCTGCTCAGCCTCTCCCTGCACCGTCCATTCACTGATGCACTCTCTGCTCAGCCTCCCATTGCATCGTCCCTTCACTGCTGCACTCTCCTCAGCCTCTCCCTTCACCGTCCCTACACTGGTGCACTCTCCTCAGTCTCTCACTGCACCATCCTTTCACTGCTACACTCTTTCCTCAGCCTTTCCCTGCACCATCCCTTCACTAATGCACTCTCTCCTGAGCCTCTCCCTCCACCGGCCCTTCACTGATGCACTCTCTCCTCAGCCTCTCCCTGCACTGTCCCTTTATTGCTGCACTCTCTCCTTAGCCTCTCCTTGCACCATCCCTTCACTGCTGCACTCTCCTCAGCCTCTCCTTGCACCGTCCCTTCACTGATGCACTCTCTGCTCAGCCCCCCATTGCATCGTCCCTTCACTGCTGCACTCTCCTCAGCCTCTCCCTGCACCATCCCTCCACTGACGCACTCTCTGCTCAGCCCCCCATTGCATTGTCCCTTCATTGGTGCACTCTCTGCTCAGCCCGCCCCCCATCCAGGCTGCAGCCCTCACTCCTCCACTGCACCATCACTCACTGCTGCACTCTCTCCTCAGCCTCTTACGGTACCGTCCCTTCACTCTCTCCTCAGCTCCACTATACCGTCCCTTCAAACTCTCTCTCACTACCCCACTCTCTCTTTCACTAACTCACTATCTCTCACACTACTACACTATCTCTCATTCACTCTCTCTCTACCTCAATCTCTACCTCAGTACTCAACTCTCTCTTTCTCACAGCATCACAATATCACTACCACAGTAACTATCTCTCTAACACACTACTTCACAACTTCACTCTCTCTATCTCACTACCTCACCCTCTCTATATCACTACCTCACTCTATCTATTACTATCTCACTATCTCACTGCCTCACTATATCATGACACTCTCAAAAATTCACAACACTCTCTCACTGCCTCACAACTTCACTCTCTCTCTAACTCACTGCTTCACTCTCTCTCTATCCCACTACCTCACACTCACTCTATTTCTATCTCACTATCTCTCTCTCACTATATCACGACACTCTCTCTAAAGTTCACTACATCACTCTCACTACCACACAACTTCACTCTCTAACTCACTACTTCACTCTCTCTCTCTATCTCACTACCGCACTCTCTCTCTCTCTCTCTCTCTCTCTCAAATACACTAACTCACTTTCACTCTCTCATACACTACCTCACTCTCTCTCTAGCTCACTACTTCACAACATCTCTGTTTCTATCTCAATACAACACAACAACTCTCACCCTCACTACCTCATTCTTTCATTACCTCACTCACTACCTCACTCTATATCTACTTCACTCTCCCACAAAACAAAAATAACTACGTCACTACTCAAATTATATCTATAACACTATCTCACTCTCTCTCTCACTAACTCTCTCCATAACATCACTCTATCTATTTCCATATCACTCTCACTACCTAACTATAACACAAGTCACTCACTCAAAAAATAACTACAACACTCTCTCGCTGACTCACTCTCTATCTCACTAGCTCACAAGTTCACTCTCTCTCTCCAACTCACTACGTCACTCTCTATCTCACTAACTCACTCTCTATCTTTCTATCTCACTAAGTCACTTTCACTCTCTCTTACACTACCTCAGTCCTTCTCTATCTCACTATGTGACAACATCACTCATTGTTTCTATCTCACTACCACCAAAAATCACTCTCCATCACTAACTCACTCTTTCACTGCCTCACTCTCTCTGTCTCACTCTATCTGCCTCACTCTCTCTCTCACTAAGTCACTTTCACTCTCTTTCACTACCTCACTCTCTGTCTCTGTTTTCTTTCAGAGGTAAGCCATTTTGGGTTTTTTTTGCTAATCTTATGTTTATTCTCTCTTTTCTAGGTTCAACATGACCCGTGGCGATTCCCTTCAGCGATGTGCACCGCTGTGCACGGAGTTGTTCAGACAGGTATGTATGTTGATTTTAGTTTGTTAGAGGTAAGGCATATTTTTATTTTTGCACTGCACTGTCCTTTTACTGCTGCACTTTCTCCTCAGCCTCTCCCTGCGCCATCGCTTCACTGCTGTACTCTCCTTGCTCCTGAACTGACTTGGAAGTGACGGGCTGCAGCAAATTAATTTCAGTTGTTGAGAGCTGACTACGATAGACTCAACGTTGTAACTACAAACGCCAGAATAATACGATAGGAGATTTTCACCAATTTTTTTAGATATCTTATCTGCCCAATTCCTTTTCTATACATCTATGAAGTCAGGCGAATAAGGACTTCAAACAGGTTATTCTACTAGGAGACATACAATCATTTTGATTTATGCTGTGTCGCACATTACCACCATATTCAGAATTTTCGTGATTGAGGGTCTCCCAAGATATGATTTTTTATGTCCTGAGGATGGTCTCGGAAACGCAAGAATAGAGACCGAAACGTCGACGATTGCTTTTTCTACCGGATAATAAATTAGATTGTAAATAGGTAGAAAAGCTTTTGCAATTGTTGTATAGAGAATTTTTATAGATCAATTTATTTGTATGTTCTCTTACAACGTTGTTTATCTATCATGTACCCTTGTAACAAATATTAAATCCGAATACTCTTTCATATACACCCTTTCTCTTGCTCTCTTTTGTCTCAAAAAGATCACTGTTCAGTGACAAACAGAAATTAACTTAAAAAGACATTTGTCACAGTTGTTGTGCATTAACGGCATCAAATATATCAGGTCGTACAATTGTAGATATTTAAAATAATATTCGAAACATTAAGACAATTAAAACCCTTGAAGGTTCAATTACCATAACGTACTCTCTGCTCAGCCCCCCCACCATTTAGACTGCAGCCCTCACTCCTCCACTGCACCATCACTCACTGCTGCACTCTCTCCTCAGCCTCTCACGGTACCATCGCTTCACTGATGCACTCTCCTCAGCCTCTTACTGCACCATCCCTTCACTCTCTCCTCAGCTCTACTATACCGTCTCTTCCATGTTGCACTCTCCTCAGTCTCTCACTGCACCATCCTTTCACTGCTGCACTCTCTCCTCAGCCTCTCCCTGCACCATCCTTTCACTGACGCACTCTCTCCTCAGCCTCTCCCTCCACTGTCCCTTCACTGATGCACTCTCCTCAGCCTCTCCCTGCACCGCCCCTTCACTGATGCACTCTGTTCAGCCCCCCATTGCATCGTCCCTTCACTGCTGCACTTTCCTCAGCCTCTCACTGCACCACCCCTTCCCTGCTGCACTCTCCTCAACCTCTCACTGCAGCACTCTCTCCTCAGCCTCTTCCTGCACCGTCCCTTCACTGATGCACTCTCTGTTCAGCCCCCCATTGCATCGTCCCTTCACTGCTGCACTTTCCTCAGCCTCTCACTGCAACATCGCTTCACTGCAGCACTCTCTCCTCAGCCTCTCCCTGCGCCATCGCTTCACTCTCTGCTCAGCCCCCCCATCCAGGCTGCAGCCCTCACTCCTCCACTGCACCATCACTCACTGCTGCACTCTCTCTCAGCCTCTCACGGTACTGTCCCTTCACTGCTGCACTCTCCTCAGACTCTCTCTCTACCCCATACCTTCACTACTGCACTCTCTCCTCAGCCTCTCCCTGCACAGTCCCTTCACTGATGCACTCTCTCCACAGCCCCTCCCTGCACCGTCCCTTCACTGCTGCACTCTCTGCTCAGCCTCTCCCTGCACCGTCCATTCACTGATGCACTCTCTGCTCAGCCTCCCATTGCATCGTCCCTTCACTGCTGCACTCTCTTCAGCCTCTCCCTGCACCGTCCCTTCACTTGTGCACTCTCCTCAGTCTCTCACTGCACCATCCCTTCACTGCTGCACTCTCTTCAGCCTCTCCCTGCACCATCCCTTTACTGATGCACTCTCTCCTTAGCCTCTCCTTGCACAGTCCCTTCACTGCTGCACTCTCCTCAGCCTCTCACTGCACGGTCACTTCACTGCTGCACTCACTCCTCCTCCCCACTGCACCGTCCCTTCACTGCTGTACTCTCCTCAGCCTCTCCTTGCACCGTCCCTTCACTGATGCACTCTCTGCTCAGCCCCCATTGCATCGTCCCTTCATTGCTGCACTCTCTGCTCAGCCCCGCCCCCCATCCAGGCTGCAGCCCTCACTCCTCCACTGCACCATCACTCACTGCTGCACTTTCTCCTCAGCCTCTTATGGTACCGTCCCTTCACTGATGCACTCTCCTCAGCCTCTCACTGCACCATCCCTTCACTCTCTCCTCAGCTCCACTATACCGTCCCTACTACCTCACTCTCTCTATCACTACCTCACTCTCTCTTTCACTAACTCACTATCTCTCACACTACTACACTATCTCTCATTCACTCTCTCTCTACCTCAATCTCTACCTCACTACTCAACTCTCTTTCTCACAGCATCACAATATCACTACCACAGGAACTATATCTCTCTAACACACTACTTCACAACGTAACTCTCTCTATCTCACTACCTCACTCTCTCTACATCACTACCTAACTCTATCTATTACTATCTCACTATCTCATTCTCACTGCCTCACTATATCACGACACACTCTCTCAAAAATTCACAACTCTCTCACTACCTCACAACTTCACTCTCTCTCTCTAACTCACTGCTTCACTCTCTCTATCTCACTACCTCACACTCTCTCTATATACTACCTCACTATCTCTCTCACTATATCACGACACACTCTCTGTAAAGTTCACTACATCACTCTCTCACTACCCCACAACTTCACTCTCTCTGTCTCACTACCGCACTCTCTCTCTCTCTCTCAAATACACTAACTCACTTTTACTCTCTCATACACTACCTCACTCTAGCTTACTACTTCACAACATCGCTCTGTTTCTATCTCAATACAGCACAACAACTCTCACCCTCACTACCTCATTCTTTCACGACCTCTCTCTATCTCACTACCTCAAAAAACTCACTCACTAACGCAATCACTCTCTCTCACTACCTCACTCTTTCTATCTCACTAACTCACTTTCACTCTCTTTCACTACCTCTTTCTCTATCTCACTACAGCACAACATCACTCTATGCTTATATCTCACTACCTCACAACATCCCTCTCACTACCTCACTCTTTACTACCTCACTCTCTATCTCACTACCTCACTCTCTCTCACTACCTCACTCTCTCTCTATTTCAATACCTCACTCGCTCTCTCTATCTCACTACCTCACTCTCTCTCTGCTAATGCAATAGGTATCACATATGCAAAAAACAAAGCTAATGCCAATACAAATGACAATGCCATTTATTTAGGGATACAAAAAAGATAAAAAAATAATGAGCAATTCTAATAGCTCTACCTATAATATTGCCGAGACCATTGCATTGTAAATGCTTGTTTATTCTGGTGCACAATCAGTGCGCCTCCTGAAGGCCTCTACCCGCATCCATTCGAAGTGTTGACCTCATTTGCATGGGCCCATGCACCAGTGCAAATGAGGGAACAGCTTCTTAAGATAGCGCTGACACTGTGTATTACAGAAGAATACCACAAAAGCGCTTGGAGTCCTTTCTTAAATGCTACAGTGCCTGGGGATGCAAAAAGGAGCGCACATGCCCGTTGAGTCCCCGGGGCTCTGTGTTCAATGTGGCCCCTGCGTCCATAGCTCCTGAAACTAGTTCCGATTTGGCATGTATCTGTGTTGATGCTTTTGAATCGGGACAGGAGGGCATTACATTGCCTATATCGAAAACCTGGCACTACATACACTAGGTGTCCTGCTGCTAACCCCTTTTATACCTGCCAGTGGGCTATGATGTGGATAGGGTATTCTGGCAGAGAAGCCCTTGTTCTGCATTTCACCCTTTTCTTGGCTTAAAATGGCTTGATGGATAGGCTGAAGTGTTAACTTTTGAGCCTTTCACTGTTTCTCAGAGCAGGGTTTGCGCTTAAACTTCCTTATTGGTCTGCTCTGTCCGGCTGGGAAGGCATTTTGGAGGCCTATCAAATTGTAAATTTCATCTGCCTGGATCTTTCTTTAGTTCCACCATTTCTGATGAGATCTTGCTTTAAACCTAGGTACTCTTGCTCATTTTAACCTTTAATGTTCATAACTTTTTTCCGGTGCATTGCTTGCCGGTTGAGCCAGCTGCAGCTGTTCTGGGTGCATCCACTCTTCATTTTGTCCTTTTTATACAGGTAAGTGTTGAGAGAGGCATTTATTTCTCCTGAAGGCAATGTTAATTCTTCACAATAAATCTCTATTGTTTTTGTTGATGTCCTTGTCCTTTAAAGCAAGAGGAGGTTTTACACTCTATTTTTCTTTGTTAAAACCCTAAGGTGTCCCTTGCACCCCAATATTATGAATTCACACCCGGTAGGTGCCCTTAACCCAATACGAAATGCACTGTAGGATGAAAGGAGAACTGTTTTTCATTTCTAGTGAGCCGTGCTGTATTAAGTGGGGATTGATAGGAGTCAGACAAACCTATCAGACTTTCTTATCTGCAGATGATAACTGGAGCACTGTCCTTGTATCCCAAATCAGTATGCACACACGATGGTTGGTATTTTACTCGCATATGATTATTTTGTAGTAATTGCCTACAAATCGTGTATCAGCAGGCTCGCTGTTATAAACAGTTCAACGGATAATTTTCAGATTGAGGCAAATTTTAGACATGCCCCAATCATATTTCTTCACACAATTGTAACCTTTTAGTCTCTTCCTTACACAAAGTTGTCAGCCATCTAACCTGTTGATGTACTGAGCCTAAATTATGCCATGAATAGTTTCCCAGGGTTCTTTATGCTGTCATTATGTCAACAGTTGAAAATTCAGCATTCCTCCTTAGTTCCTGGTCCTTGTGTATCACCCTGCCCCAGCACTAATACCCTACACACCTTTATCACCAATGATGTCCTTCGAAGCGAGGAGGGGGTCATTTATGCTCCTCTTTTGCTCTGCTACAAAAATAATTACTATGTCCTATCACTGAAGCATACGGAAGCTGCTGCTACTTTCCTCTTCAAAGATCTAAGGGGCAGATTTACAAGCCCCCTTGCGCCACTTTTGCATCATTTTTAACATGGGAAAAGTGACGTACGGGTGGCGCAAGGGGCTTGTAAATAACCCCTTAAGTCTCTAAGGTCATCCTTGCTTGCAGGAGTGGTTAAAGTGCATGCCCCAGAGAAGTGCCAAATTTGACTTTCTCTTGTTAGCTTGAACAGTGTCAAACATGGAGTTTCTATACTGAAAATACAGCAACTGCTCGCACACATGTGATAGCACTACTATGGAGACAGTCTGTAAACCTATAGTATGTTATGGTCAGAGGTGCATCCTTCACAAGCATTTCTTTTAATGGAGTTTTCTGGTGTAGGGATGGACATGGTGGTTTTAAAGCAAATCCTTCCTAGATGGATTATGTGCGGCCCTTAGGTTGTCAAGGGCGAGCCCCTGCAAGGTATCTTTGTACATGCAAAATTGGTCCCATGCAAAAAAGTTGAGAAAATAAATAAAATATAGACAGAGTCAATCTATATTAAGAGTGACATGTCCAGCCGGACAGTGGTCTTTCAAAGTTTACTCAATTTACACGTAGTTATATCACACAGAAAACCTTCCACAAGTCAGCCAGTGTGGAACACAAGCCTGTGCCCAGCACTCCCAGGCAAAACACGTTTTTCTGTTATGAATGCAATTGTACAGAATATTTAAACAAAGCACCATTGAAACACATAGTAATCACGTTTTCGTTTTTTGGTACTTAAAGGTCGACGGCGTTTCGGACCCCTAGTAAATCACGGGGACCATCATCAGGACATTTTCAGTGAAAGCCTTAACAAGAATATAGCCTCTAAATGCCAGAGATCCTGAATAGGAAAAGGCAGTGGAGAGTTGCGCCCGCCCGCAATCAGGCGAGGGGTGCCGCGGTACACGATGGTATCCGTCGGCGGCCAGGGGAACCGGGTGAGTCGGTTTTCACTCGTGCTTCCTGGCGTGCTCCCTTATAGATAGATATATATTAACTGAAAACTGATGTAAGCAAAAAGAAATTTTGTATAACTTTTGGCAATGTATGATAACACATGGGTCTCAAAGGTTTTTTTTTAAAAATGACCTCTAAGATAAAGACCTTGTGGCCTCTGAATGGAGCATAACCAGAGTCCCCACTGCCTCCCAACTAACTGCAGTGGGCACACACTATACAGTTCTACTCACTCCTACCCAGTTCCTTATTGTCCCCGCAGGTCAGTGGGAATGTTTGACCATGGGGCACTATGTTGTCATCTCCGTGCCCTGGGTGACTATTACCAACAGTCACTGGTGAGCTACAGCGGCCTGCCAGTATAAGCACTGGCCTTCCCAGACATGTAATTATTTTGAATATACTCCGATATGAGACTTGGGCTCTAAAAAGAAGAGTCAAACGTTTGATCTTGGCTATATAGAAATGATTCAACATGTGTGAAATACTTATGAAATTATTCCATTGAGACTGCCCCTTGCAAACTTCCAAAGACAAGAGCCAGACTGGTCTTCTACCCAACTGCATAATATATCCGATATATTACAGCCTTGGGTTTGTGTAACCTGCAAAATAGCGACTCCCCAATGTATGCACAGTGTGGCTAAATGGGATCCACTCTCCCTAAGGCTTGCACTTACATGATAACTCTACTTACCACCCTTCAAGCTATTGGTGCATTAGCCTGCGATGCTGTTTGTCATTCATTTGAAAACTTGAGTCCATCTGGAGGAGATTTCTTCCCCCTGATAACAAATGTCCTTCTTACTGCATGCAAAGTTTTAGTCAACTCTTACAAGAATCGGGATCAGAAGATTAGGAACCGCTTTTATAATCTCTGGCCCTTACAGATAAAGTGAAATCTCCAAGTTGTGATGTACTCGAGAAATTCTTACTGTTCTCTTTGACCTCATTAGTCACTCATGAAGAAATGGTGAGACAACGTATGGTCTAACAAAAAAGCTCTTCTTTCCTATATTTTGCCAAGACACCCAATTTATAGTGTGTCCTAAAAAGTATTCCTTGAGCTACGTGGATGGCACCTGTTGGGTATGCCATTTGGCTAAAGAGACTTTATGAACACATCCCCAGTTGTTCTTGTTATTGGGGATTTAATCTGAACTGTAGGATGACCACTTTGGTTTTTGTCAGATATCGTAACTATAATTTTTATTCAAAATAGGATTTGAGAAAATGAGGATAAAGAACATTATGAGTTTATCATGATGGTGCCTATTGATCCATAAGGGAAAGAAAGAAGAACCAGTTGTGTAGGTTCATATTCTAACACCCACCTGCCTATATGAATAAGCGCGCATAGTGTCAGCCCTCAAAGGCTTAGCAGTCTTTCATTATCTGCATCCAAGGACAGAGGATACTCCTAGGTGCACCTGGAAATCTGATTGAAAATATAATACAGCCTATTGCATTTTTAAGCAAGGAGTGCATAGTGGGAACATGTTCATTTGGATATGGCAAACGGCCTCAGATCACACAATAGTGGTGGTAGTGGCTGACACTCCTGCTTAGCCCTTTTCCCACAGATAACAGTTTTCACACGTTAATTCCGCAATTTGTCCCTTTTACTGGTACCAGTACTATGCGCCCTGCCCAACTGGGGGTATTGCCTGATGAACATGAGGTACTGCTAAAATATGAACGGACTAAGATGGCGCCTGGGTCACAGATAAGCCTGTGCGATCGGCCCAAAATTAAGAAAGGTAGCATCATCTCCTCATGAAAGGTCATGACTAACGCACGGGCTGGCACACAGACTTATTTGCTGTATGATCCCAAACTACTGGCAAGTGATAAAGATTGCCCTACCAACTGGCCCTTTGAGGATTCATGTTTCTAGCAAACATGAACAAGTGCCTTGAGACCCTCACAGGTGATTTGCAGTGCTTTATAAATCCTTGATTGATTCAGAAAATGATTTTGCCTGAACATTGTGCAACATCCAGTCAAATTGTACTAATTTGCCTATTTTGACACCCCCTTTGCCACATGTCTGGTTTGCTTTGTCCCCTTAAAGAGGATGCATCCAAAAAAAGGAAGTGATGTAATCATCACTACAAACAGTAAGACTATTGTGCCAGGTGAGTCAAGGCCGGAATTGTGCTGTTTCTCTGAGACAAAGCCGCTTACTTATAAAGAAAGTCTCCTACTGTGTGAACAATTGTCATCATACTTTAGCATATTTCGAAGTGCACCAAAATAAAGCAGCCCAACAAGAGGATCACCACCCCTGCTTAGCCTGTAGAATACCTACTATCAGGTAAAAGAGCAGCAAATATTACTCTTATTAAACGGTTCCCAAATGCAGTGACTACCCTCCAACTGCTTGCCAAGCTAAAATCTGGGACCTGAGATTAAGCTATGGGCCGAAGTTCTTATCTTGACAGTACCTCTAACACCATGTCTACCCCTTTTAAAGAGAGTTTAATTTGCCACTGACTCAAGCTCCCGTCAACTTTCTATGCCTGACGGAGAGAGCAGATAATCACAACTGTAGCTCCTTGTTCACTCCGACTTCTTGGTGCTTGCGCATCCAGATATAATGCCGACTTGAAAAAGGTAGCCCCCCAAGTCATTAAAAAAATTACAACAAACGGAAGAGGACGCGTGCCAATCAAACACAAACAGTCGTCCATCTCAGGAGACAAAAGGGCCAACCATCGCCCCTGCAACTGAAACGTGCGAGGAGGCACAACCAAGAATGTTTAAGGATCAATCCCCCATCCCCCTTGATGTGGCCACCACCTGCTAAACACCATGGAAGTCATCGGAATTGCCATGACATACTACGCAGATAAGCTCGACACTCAAGTTGAGCTACAAAACGTCTTAGCTATCCACGGTTAGTGGATAAAACTAAGGTTACAGACTTGAAACACAATGATAACAAAGGTTTAACAGGATCATGACATTACCTATCATTCTTGTCATTGTCCCCAAATAATTGATAAACTTGCAATGGTTCCAATCATAATGACAGAGCTACTAGGGGAAGTCAAGGAAATCTACTCTAACTTCGTAATAGCAGGGACTGGCGCTCAAAGGCCAAAGATTGTGGCAGCCACCAGTCTGCAAAAAGTAACAAAAAACGATCCTCAATAAAATAGAAAGTGTGTCTACAACAATACCTGACGCAACGGATGAGATCGAGCAGCTGAATGGACAATCTCCCGGAGGGTCAACAACGCCACTAAAAGAAAAAAACTCTACTGGGAAGGTTGATGACATTTCTACATCAACAAATTCACACATTTCCCTCACAAAGAGGGAACTCAAACACCTGAGGAAAGTAAGGAAAAGTAAACTAAATAAACTGTGTTCACACTCATTACTCACACAAAAGGGAACCTCTCCTCACAATATCAATAAAAAAATGGAATAGATCTGGGAGTAGAAAACACCTGGGAAGCCCCAAACATTATCAGTGCAACTAACCGCACACTGACACCTACAAAAGAGGTTACAGACCCACAAGCAAAACACCCCCTGCTAGCAGAATATATAACATATTCAAACTTTCGGACATGCGCGAGAGAACTAAGACAACAATTAAGGTCGAACCGAATATCAATTTAATCCAACTCTCCAGAGAACCAATGACAAGAGCGAGTGAAATCAGCAACCAGGACAGGCAGCTATTCACAGGAGGATAGTCACCATAGAGAAGTGCAACCGCAAAGAAGGCCCGATAACTCCCACCAATTTCGAGAAGCCTAGATGTACAATCACCAATGGATTGACAAAGCACCTCACAATAGCACATTGGTCACTTCTCACAAGTAGTACCATTGTACCAAGGTACAACCGAAGCACCTGCAGAGACACCGATCAACTATTTCAAGTTACATCCGACAAATCTTTTAAGCCTGTGTAGAAATAGAGCAGGTTCCACACTATACATCGCGTTGCGCGCATGACATGTTGAATAGAAGCGTGAATCTAAAATTACTAGAAGCTCTTCCAGATCTGAGGTATATTAAATCCAGAGACTTGGATAGACTTGAGTTTAAACTCAACCCCAACCCATTGGGGTCCGGAAATCACGATGTTGTTAGGCGTGCTTATATAGTGCATGGCTGCCCCAGCAACGGGGTGTCCCAGCGCTCGTGAACAGAAACCAGGAGGGTGGGGCAAGGCAGAAAAGGACAGACTGGTGTAGTCACTTTCAGGAGCGCGACAAGCGCATACACCTGGCTAGATAGATGCAAACAGCCATGTTTTAATCTGTTTTCGAAAAGACCAATGATCTTGTGTGCTGCGCGCCTCGAGAAGAATAGAATTCCATAGGGCAGGGGCCAAAGACCTAAAGGAGCGGCCTCCTGCTCTGCTCCTGCACACCCTAGGGGTGCACACCAAATGCAGGTCTGCGGGGTGCAATGCTCTTGTTGGAACATAAAAAGTACAGAGTCCCTGCAGTATCTGGAGGCCCTGGCCATGTAGGATCTTATGGGTAGTACGGAGAGTTTTAAACTGAATTCTCTGTTTCATAGGCAGCCAGTGTAGGCGGTGCAGAAGATGGGAGGTGTGACAGTATTTAAGGAGGGCAATAAGAATGCGGGCAGCCGCATTCTGTGCCCTTTGGAGTCTCTTTGTCACAGTTTTATTAACGTCCACTAGCAGCCCGTTACAATAGTCAAGATGTGACAAAGCCACTGATTGAATAATCACTTGTTGGGTTGAAGCCTCTAAGAACCCCAGAATGTGTTTGAGTCCGCGTAAGAGGCCAAAGTAGGTGCCTGCCACCTTTTTAGCATGGAGCTCGAAAGAAAGGGATTTGTCCATCAGAACCCCCAGATTCTTAACTACCCCTTTCAGTTGGGGAGGAGGGCCCAGTGCCGCAGGCCACCACTGATAGTCCCATTTATGGGAGTCACGACCAACCAAGAGCACCTCCGTTTTTGAGGAATTAAGTTGAAGATAGTTGTCAGCCATCCAATCTGAGATGTCCAGGACATCTTCACGAAATTTTAGTTGGTCATTCACTGAGTTATTAGTGAAAGTGAAAATCAGTTGTGTGTCGTCCGCCTATGATATCATATTAATCTTCCGGTCTTTGGCCAGAAGAGAAAGGGGGCGGACGTACATGTTGAACAATGTGGGGCTCAGAGCAGAGCCTTGGGGGACACCACAATTGAGGGGGTGAGTGCCGGACAAATATGGCTTGGCGTGAAAAGACGCAAACCAGGCCAAGGCCCCACCACTGACCCCGATCTCACCGAGTCCATGGAGCAAAATCTCATGGGAGACCGTGTCAAAGGCCGCACTCAAAACGGCCAGAATCAATGCCGTGGTGTTGCCCATGTCCTGCGATGCCCTCAGTTGCTCTGTGACTGCCAGCAGGACGGATTCCGTACTATGCTTAGGCCGGAATCCGTTTTGTGACCTGTCCAGGATCTCATTAACTTCCAGATACTTGGTCAAGGTGATGTTAACATGGGATTCCATTACCTTGGCCAAGTAGGGAAGCAAAGAAATAGGCCGGAAGTTCTCCGGTAGGGATGCATCCAGTGCTGTATTTTTCAGTAAAGGAACAACCTTGGCGTGTTTCCAAGATTTAGGGTTTACTGATGCCTGGAGCGATCTATTGAACAATTCCCAACCCTCAAGCAAAATACAGTCCTGGAATTTCCTAAAGGTGTCCGGTTTTATAGGGTCGTCAGGGGAACCTGACTTCACCTTCGCAGCCAGGGTTTCTAGGTCTTTAAAGGACATAGATGGAAGGGCTTGTAGAGAGTCGGGAAGGTCAAGTGCGCAGTTAGGCGGCCGTGGTTTTAAAGCAGCCCTTCTGACTTCGAGTGAGTTGTAGATACACTCAACTTTGTTGATGAAATAACGTGCCAGAGATTCGCATTGCAGGTTAAAAGATATTATGTTGTTAGTTCCTGCCGGAGATTTTGTCATGTCACCTATAGGAGAGAAAATTGTTTTGGAAGGGTTAGGACTTGATGTAATCAAATTAGTGTAGAATGCGGCTTTCAACTTTTTTACAAGTTTGTGGTATGCTTCACTAGCCTGCCTATAGGTCTTTTTAGCTATGGGGTCATAGGTGCGCCTCCAGGAGCGTTCTAGAGTTTTACAGTGTTTTTTTTCCAACGCTAAGGTCTCATTATACCAAGTGTGCGAGGACGTGCGTTTGGCCCGGTCAATCTCTTGGGGATAAAATGGTCGAGTGAGTTGTTAATCCACCCCCTGAAGGCTCTGTCCGCTTCTTCTAGATCAGTGGGCCAGTCTGGACAGGATCATTTTAGGCTGGACCCAAAGCTAGGTGCATCCAGTTTGTACCAAGGGCGTTTCAAAGAGGGTGGGAGAGCATTCTGCCGGGGGGCACCGACTAGACCAAGACACATATGAATAAGGAAATGATCTATCCAAGTTAGTGGAAGGGGAGCATGAAGTTTGAGCGACCGAATATTGGAAACTACTGGGTCCAGTAGGTGGTCTGTGAGATGTGACGGGCCCTCCACTAGCTGAGTTAGCTGACAGGCACCCATGTCTCCCAGAAAGTTGGTAATCTCCTGGAGTCAAGACGTTCCAGATGTAAATTGAGATCTCCTATAATGCTAAAGGTGGCTGTCTGTAGGGCAAGCGTGGATGTGGTGTGAGCTAAGGCTTCCTAGAAGGCTCTGGCCGGCCCTGGGGGGTGATAGATAAGAAGCCCAGTGAGAGTGAAATTATGTGATAAGTGGCTTTTAAACAGGGCACATTCACAGTCCGATATAGCCAGAGGTGAAAAAGTGCAGGAATAGGCAGATTTGAATGATAGCAACTAGGGCAGATCATCTCATTTCAGAACATTTTTGCTGCATAGGGAATCTTTTGCAACATCGGGTATCGAGTTTAAAACAGTGGTGCAACCTTGCTGCCATAGCCCTCAAAACAGTCTAATCAAAATACAGGTGTACTGAAAGAAGCAAAAGGGCCTGACAATTTCAGCACAGTCAAAGTCGGAGTTCAAATCACAAGGCAAATGATCATCACAAGGCCACAGACCCATGTAGCTAACCCCAAGGATAACCCACTTAAAGGGCCTCTAAAAACCCAAACCGGAAGAGCATGAACCACTACTCAGAACTTTCCCAACACATCGCAAGGCTGCAAGATCTGCTCTTGGAATGTGAATGGTTTAGGCAGTAAGCTTGACGAGGCTGACATTGTGGATTTCCTGCACAATATCCTGCTACTTCAGGAAACCTGGTGGTCAGCAAACGCACCAATCACAGGCTACACGGAACACTTCAACATAGCCACAAAAGAAGTAATCTACGGAAGGGCAAAAGGTGGATCGATCTATATTTCCACTCACATCCTTTGGGAATATGAAGAAATAGACCTAGATTCGTCCTGGATGCAATGTATTGAACTAGCAGTTTCCTCTTCCTCTATCTTATTAATTTTGAATATTTATATTCACCCAGCACACAAGCACAATGAAAAAAGAAATCCAGTTATTGACAGGCTCGCTCAAAACACTAAAAGCTACTATAATCCTGTCGGGAGATTTCAACATGAATTTACTACAAGGCTACGAAAACAATTCAGCAGGTCACATACAGGCGAGGCAGGGCAACACAACAAGACGCGATATGCTAGGCAAGAAATGCATTCCGCTAATGGAAGAACTGTCCCTGCTCAGATTAAATGGACAAGGCCCCCTGGACAGCCCGGCAGCCTTTACAAGAGTAACTAACAAACTGACGTAACTATCGACTTCACCCTGACAGACCCAGACGTGTTTACATATATCTTCAACTTCAAAACGAAGAAAAGATCTGAGAGTGATCACTACCCCCAAACATTTACTGTAGCCTGCATCCCGGAAAGGACCAGGGAAGCCAAGGCCCTCACAATGATAACCCAGCCCTACAATTTTAAATGCCTTGCATGGAATGAAAATAACATAGATGCCATCATAGAGGCTTGCACCACCTTACTGACGACAGACAACGCAAAGCTACCCAGTATAGTGGCTTGGAAGGCCTTTGTCATCAATCTAAATACAACATTCACTTACAGCATCTCCATTCTCAAAGTAGTCGGGAGCAAAGATGCAGCATGGTTTACACACAACTTAAAGATAAAAACTTAACAAACAACTTAGATTGATGCGTTCTCAGGGCTCCCAACCAGCTCAGCACTCACTTGCAAGAAGTGCAAAAATTAAGTGACTTCAAAAAGAAATTTGAATGACAAAGCACATATGTAATGTGGCCATTTAGACAAAAATGCTCCATGCCAGCCTGCAAAGAAACTCAAAACTTTTTTGGCCGTACATCAATAATCTATTAAATGGTAAAAGCCGTCATTGTAATTCAGACATCATAGAACACTCCTGGCGAGCCCATATACCAATCACATACAATAATGCAGCCTACCTTCGTGCAGCAACCATCTAAGAAACATTGAATGCGACTCAGTCGGTCTCTACTCTGAAAATGAGCCTCAAGGTCTCGAAGCCCTTAAATAAATTGAAAACAGTCACCAACATCTGCCTACCAATATCCATGAATCCACCTGAGATCCAAGATAGCCACACGGAAGACTAGGTTAAGTTTGTAGGGCACTTAACACCAAGGGCCAATCAAAAGTTCACAGTTCACGCAAAAGCAGGTAATGTAGGCCATAAAATAGCAAAGATCTGATGGGGCCAAGGGGCCAAATGGCCTGCCTAATGCCTTATTCAAAAAAGATCCAGTCTTCTGGTTTACACTCCTAACCCCCTGTTTACCTACGCATTGGAGACGGGTACCATCCTAGACTCATGGCGAGGAAGTATACTCCAGCCGATATATAAAACAGGGGTGCACTCAAACCCTGGTGACTATAGACTAATAGCACTCATTGAGGTGGAGGCTAAGATTTATGCTTCAAACCTGTTGATTGACCTAGAGGATTGGGTTAACAGCATAAACCTAATTCCTAAAACACAAACAGGACTCCGCACAGGAATGAGCACCTTAACAACTCATCAGCAGTTACTCTCCTGGCTGACCAAGCCATTGCTAAAACAAGCTTCCTCTATGCATGTTTTGTAGACCTTAAAGCCGCTTTTGATAAGGTCCCTAGAACAAAGTTATGGGGGAAAAATGAAAAAGCTGTGGTAGCTCCCAAGCAATTGCTGGAGGCAATCATCAACCTGTATTCAAGAACATGGGTCCATATAATAATAATAGATGGCTGAAGTGTTACTAACAAAATCTCACCAACCAACGGCTTAAAACAGGGGTGCATTCTGGTCCTCCCTCTGTTTAGCATTTACACAGTGGACCTAGAGACCCACTTATGCTATATACAAGGAGACCCCCCACCCAAAATTGGGCAGCGCTCCAACAGCAAGCTTGCAATATGCTGATGACATTGTCCTGCTCAGCAAAACACCTCGAGGTTTACAACTGCTGATTACTCTGTTATCCTAGGATATATATCCATTGCTCAACTAGACCTTAATTACCGAAAATCGAAGTTATATGCTTTTCAAGTTCTCATAAAAGACAACCCAGATTCACCTGGACGGCAGAAAGTAACATCCTGGTTCAGGGCTACATATAAATATCTGAGGGTACTACTAGATCGGAACCTCAACTACAAGCAATACTTGGCATTAAGGCAAGCTAAAGCAAACCAGCTTCTATTTGCATTCCAAGTCCTGCAGA
This sequence comes from Lissotriton vulgaris, assembly GCF_964263255.1. NCBI lineage: Eukaryota > Metazoa > Chordata > Amphibia > Caudata > Salamandridae > Lissotriton > Lissotriton vulgaris. Next base: position 857,719,336 of record NC_141689.1, read on the forward strand.
AAAAAACCTAGTGACTGCTCAAAAAATCATCTGTTAAAGGTTATAGCAGCAAAATTCTTGCCCTATATCTCGTATGGATCGGAACTGCTTAAAACCAATTATGTGTCAGGTCTGAGCACTGCACAATCTAGTCTCTTTAAGAAATTATTTTCAATTCCATGTTACATATTTCAAGCTCACATCATACTGGAGTTCGGATTAAAAAAAACAGATCCCGGCGAGACATGGCTCCCTCATTAAATTTAACTGGAGAATGAGGGCTGCAGAGGCAAACTCCCTAGCCCTTCACTGCTGGCTGGAGGTTGAAAAACAATCCAGATTGAATAATTCAGTATATTCTGTTTTAAGGTAAGCACTTTCATCTTTAAAGTTGGACGAGGCTTGGCTCACAACACCTGCCTACCCCGTATTCAAACAAACAAACAACCAACAAAGCCATTAAGCTGTAATCACAGCTAATAGATAAACCAACCAAGCCCATAAAGGGCTTTTACATCCTTTGAAGTACAAAGTTCATGCGTGGGTGGTGATGCCAAAATATAAACCTTAAAACCTCAATCGTACCTTCTGGAACACTTTATAATATCAAAAAAGCACAACTTGATGTCACTGAGGCTCGGAGTTTATCCAACTAAAGACCTTACACCCAAATGGAAACGTCTTGGCCTACTTTGGAATGGCGCCTTTGCGGTTATGGTAATGAATCACAACTCCATCTATAATGCACCTGCCCGGCATTACTACCTCTCCGGAAAACTCTTTTACGGCCACTATTGAAGCAACAATAAGTAAGAACATGCAGATCTGCCGTCATAACATCATTAGGGGGTTCAATAGTCCAATTAGCATGTAAGGCAATAACGTTTCTGAGCTCGGGGGCGCTAGGTGGCGCCGGACCAAGATGGCCGCACTGCAGTGAGGCTCTCGCCTAGCCGAGCCTGAATCTATCCTACACACCATCCTGACCGGCGAAAAATCGCCCTACCTGCAACGGGACCTTGTCCACCTTGCTGGGCTGAACGTTCCGATACCAAGATCTCCCGAATACCGCTCCCGGAACCGGAGAAAATCGATATTGAACTGGTGAGCGGCGCCTCACGTTCTCCTGCGGTCCTGTCCTTCCACGGTGACGAACTGGGAAACACCGGGGATTTGAGGCCTGGACACGGCTGCCCGATCATCGGACGGTGAGAACTCCCGGGCCCTCCAGAGGCGGAATCCTGAAGAGATGAAGGGCCCCCCGATCGGCTGCAGCCTTCGCCGGCCATCCCCCCTCCCTTCCCCCGCCTGGATACTGACGCTGCACGGCCTACTCCCTTGCTGGATCCCGCCGCAGTCATCACCTCCGGCGCGGGGCCCAGTGCAGCCTGAAGAATAATAGCGCTGCCTAACTGGACGACCGCCGAGAGACCTTGGTAGTGCAGTTGCCCTGGAAGCCCCGCACAAACACATTGGCGCGGCCGCTGCCACTTCGAGACGGCCATTAGACGTGAGTGGAGGCCCAGCCGCCCCTTATCCTCACAGCTCCCGCTTTATCAGGATTTTACTGTTGGCGCGGGACAGACAGCCAGGGGAACCCGCCGGGGCCTGAGTCTCCATCTCACGCCCCCCCCCCCCCCAACACAGGACTGTCGGGAGGAAGCGCAGAGGCCATAATTCTTCCCGCCAAAGCGGCCATTTTCGGGGACCATCGCAGCGGAGGTCCAGGGTGCTCGAACACGCTTTTCAAGCCTGTGACTTCTCCCCCAATTCCTGTCCCGCGATCAACACTAGCCTGGCTGATCCCAAAATCGCGACATTAAGAACGCCGAGCCATGGGTCGTGGCGACGCCAAACAATCCAAGATCCCGTTTGAAGCCAGGAAGACAACCAAAACAATGCCTGGGCCGGACGGCAGCCCCACCACATCCACACCGCCAGATGAGGACTGGAAATCCCTACTTTTAGGCATGAAACAAAGCCTCTCCACCATAGATGCCAAAATAGACACCATGAATTCCCGCATGGATGGGATAGTGGCGAAACTAGACCAACATGACATACGCATCAAAGAGGCCGAGGGCAGAATTTCTGGATTGGAGGATGGAGCCGCCTCTGCGAACCGTCAAGCTACCCAAATGGACAGACTCCTCAAAGTCATCGCGGACAAGAACGAGGACTTGGAAGCCAGGTCCCGCCGAAATAATGTCCGCATTTTAGGCCTGGCGGAATCGACAAACACTGGGAAAATGGAGCCCTTCGTAGAATCCTTGGTTACTGAACTGTTTGGGAAGGAATCCTTCTCCCCGCACCTCATCGTCGAGAGGGCACACAGATCTCTCGCAGCCCGCCTTCCTCCTGGGGCTGCACCCAGGCCCATCATTGCACGCTTCCTGAATTACAGGGACCATGACGTGGTGCTGCGCCGCGCCCGCGAACTTGGCACAGTGAACTATGGCAATGCCACCTTGTCTTTTTTCCCGGATTTTACCCCCGCAGTGCAAGAAGCTCGGCGTAAATTCGCTGCAGTGAAAAAGAAGTTGCAAGCTCAAGAACTATTCTACGCCATGTTCTACCCTGCGAAACTGAAAATCTCCTACCAGGGCAAACAACACATCTTTGCAAACCCACAGCAAGTCGAAGACTTCCTGAAGCAGCAGAAACGTGATCGCGCCAGGGACGACGAGGAAGGGCGCCGCTCCAGGTCACGCTCGCCGATTGAGCAACAAGACTGAAATTAACTAGGCATATGCTTGGTGACAGTGACTTGCATGCCTATACATCGCTGCTCAAGGCGCTCTAAATTCCCGGTGAGGTACTTTAAAGACTTCCTATATACTGGTCTGAACAATGAGCTTTGCTCGGCAACCCACCTTCATCCCAAGACAGACGACCCGGTTACTGCCTGGCGTCCAATGGGTGTGAACTGTGAGGTGGGAGGCAGGTCAAGCGCCCCTAGACTTGTTTCCCCAATGGGTGATCCCCTTTACAACCTCTCCCTCCTTAGGGAAGAGATAGCTTTGAAATGTTGATTTATTGTCAAAAAAAATTGCGGGATGTTGGGGGGGATGGGAGGTGCTCTTTACCCGGCGGGTTGGGGTTGCCGTTGTGGGTGGGCTGGGGTTCCGACAACTTATGGTCATAGCTATCGTACCTTTGAAGTGGAACTGGGTCGGGTGGATAGATGCACCAATAGCGTGGCTTATTGTATGTATGTTTGCCTGACGCTTGTTCAATGCAAATTTCTGCACTTGTTGAGATGGGAGACGTAGCGGAAGCACAGCCTCTCCAACAACTGCAACTGATTTCGTGAAATGTCCGTGGGCTCAACAACCCGAGGAAGAAAAGACAGATTCTAGGTTACTTAGATAGGCAGGGAGTATCCATCGCCATGCTCCAAGAAACACATTTAATGTCGGGAAACCCTCCACTATTTGCGGCCCGCTGGGCCTCCAGCAGAGTGTTCTCATCATACTCCAACTACGCTAGAGGGGTAACAATCTTGGTTAGACGTGGAGTGCGCTTCACCCCTGATGGAACTGAAATAGATTCGACTGGCAGGTTCTGCATGCTATGGGGAAGACTTTACTCTCACACAGTTCTTTTTGCATGTTACTATGGGCCTAATACAGATGACCCATCCACACTCCTTACGCTATGGGGTAAAGTCCAGTCGTTGGGGATTGCTCATGTTGTCTTAGGAGGGGATTTCAACACTGCACTTCGTCCCAACATGGACAGATCCCACCCACAGGCGACACACTACACGCACACTCAACGTGCCCTCTCGGATATTGTCGAAGAATACCGCCTGATAGACGTCTGGAGACACATTCACCCCACGCACACACAGGGCACTCACTATTCAGCGGTGCACTCCACTTGGGCACGATTAGACTACATATTCTGTACCGCGGGGCTCTCCTCTTGGTTAGTTACAGCATCTCACCTCGCTTGCACCTTCTCCGACCATTCCCCAGTATTAGTGACGCTACGTGTCCCACTGGATGTCTCCCCTTACTTAAATTGGCGCCTTAACCCTGCCCACCTGACCGACTCGGCCTTCAAGGCTGAGCTAGAACAGGACATAAAAGATTTCTTTGACCGCAACATATCCTCGGTGTCCAGCATAACAACAGTCTGGGAGGCCTTTAAGGTTACCGTCAGGGGATGGTGCATTGCTAAAGGGGGCGGAGTCCTCAAATCCATTCGTGGCGAGTTGCGTAAACTTGAATTAGAGCTGAAGCAGCTCGAAAAAGACACAGACAGTACCAAACACGGCCATGCAGCCAGAGCTCAACTACGTGAGAAACTTAATGAATATACAGAACTATCACAAAAAGAATGTAAGTTCCTAGGGAAGCCACACACAGCACGCAGATATGGCGAGGGAGATAGGCCTGGCAGGGCACTCGCATCCGCTGTTAACCCCCCTAGATACCACAACTATATCACTACACTGCTGGACGAACACAACACACCCCAACGTTGTTTACCGGACCAACTTAGGATACTCGCTGACCATTACTCCACACTCTACACTTCCCAAAGGTCCACTCCAATAAACTTAAACACCTATCTAGATGACACTGCACTTGCGTGGTTAGGCCCATCCCAACAAAAATTCCTACATCACGTACTTGAATTGGAGGAAATCACAGACGCTATAATGTCCATGAAATCGGGTAAATCGCCGGGTACGGACGGTCTACCAATTGACTTTTACAAGGCCTATATGCACATTCTTGCCCCGATATTACAACAAGTGTATTACACAGTCCTAGAAGAGGGTATCCTACCGACCACTATGCGGGAGGCCCTTATTGCATCGCTGCTGAAGCCGGGCAAGTCGCCGGAATCTTGCGACTCATACAGACCCCTTTCCCTACTAAACTCGGATATAAAAATTCTAGCGAAAGTGCTTGCATCGCGCCTTAATCTGCTGATGGAACGGCTAGTGTTACCGGATCAAGCGGGCTTTGTCCCGAATCGCGCTGCTTCCCATAATTTGCGCACACTTTAGGCAGGAATACGGGACATTACCCCCTCATGTGAAGCGGCCGCCGTTTTACTAGATGCCACGAAGGCTTTTGATTCGCTACAGTGGGATTATCTACTTGCGCTACTCGAACGGATGGGGTTTCCTTTTAGTTTCTTAGACTGGATTCGACTACTATATTGTCAGCCGATGGCTTCTGTGCTGCTGAATGGCTACCGCTCTCCCCCCTTCGAGATTCACTGCGGAACACGGCAGGGGTGCCCGCTGTCCCCGGTCTTGTTTGCAATAGCGATCGAACCCTTAGCGGCCAAGCTACGCCAGCACCACGGTCACCGCTCCCTCATATATCCGGAAAGACAATTGCTTATAGCATTGTACGCCGACGATATGACCCTTTACGTACATAAACCTCAGGAGAACCTTAATCCTTTGGTACACGAGATTACCAAATTCGGCGGTTTCGCAGGGATACAAATAAACTGGTCGAAATCAGCCCTGTTCCCACTGACTGAAATCACCACGCAATTCCCCCTTGATTATCCTCTAATCTGGGAGGCGGAGGAGATCAAATACCTAGGTATCAACGTGACAAGGCACCGTGATACTCTTATCAAAGCTAATTACGGTACGCTCCTGGACAAGCTGACTGAGAAAGTCACCAGGTGGATCCATCTCCCACTATCGATGGCAGGGCGCATTTCCCTGATCAAAATGGTAGTATTACCTAAAGTACTGAACCTTTTAACTAACATTCCGTATAACCCGGGCTCCCATTTTTTCCGTGCACTTAACTCACAAATGTCAAGACTGATATGGGGTGGCAAGCAACCTCGGATTGGTATGAAAACGCTAATTCTCCCCTACCACCAGGGGGGGTTTGACGTTCCCAATTTCCGGAGATACCATGATTGTGCGCAAGCCCACTTTGCTGCATACTGGCTACACTCCCCCCCCCCCCCTTTATGGCACATCTGGCAGTCGAAGATGGCTACATGAGGCCAACGCAACCATCGGGCTACCTCTACTCGGACTCCAAAATTGTAGGCCGCAATCCCACTACGGTTGATTGTACGGTGCTTTCCTGGAGGCGCTTAGCGGACACTATGGGAACGCCGTTCCTATACTCACCACTTATGACACTAGCACACGACCCACGACTCCGTATCACTTGCGAGGAAATAGGCCGTAAAATGCTCACAAGGTTGGCACTCCACACATGGGGGGACCTGTATCTTCAGGGCAGTTTCCGAACATCAGCACAATTCTTTGGAGATAACTCCCCCTCAGTCATGGATACGTTTCTATATGTGCGGCTCAGGCAGAATGTAAAGGCAGTCACCCCGGCCTTCCCGGACGAACCGGACACAGTACAGCCCCTCCATTCTTTACTCCAATCAGACACAACGAAACATGTTGTCTCTATGCTCTATAAGCACACACAGACAACTCCATCCCCACCCTCCCTTAGAGCAAGACGTGACTGGGACTGTGACCTAGATGCCCAAATGTCGGATGAACAATGGGAAGAGAGCTGTGCACACACTATGGCAGTGACAGGTAACACGCGCCTCAGACACTACAAATTTTTGCATAGGCTTTACTATACGCCTGCCAAACTGCACCGCTTCCGACTCGGGGAAGATGACAGGTGTATGCGCTGTGGGGCCGAGGGAGCGGATTTTTTCCATCTCGCGTGGACATGCCGCGGAGTGGCGGCTTACTGGGAGGAAGCTATGTCGGACATGGTCGGGGTGAGTGTGTCACCTTGCCCGAAAGTCGCATTGCTGGGGCAAACATGCCCTGCGCTGCAGGCGCACCGTAAATTTTTCGCTTTGGGCATTCTTCTTGCGAAGCGACAGGTGGCATGCCGCTGGGGACGCGGACGGGCACCCAAGTTTCAGGATTGACTTACTACAATGACCACATGGCAAGACCAACAGCATAATTATGCAGAGCTTCCCCCCCATAAATCAAGGCCCAAAGACGTGTGGGGTCCGCTTACTGCATACCTTCTACGTCTACAAGCCACTACACAGCCAGACACAGATGCGCCAGGCCAGGGAGATGCCTCTGCAATACCACACACTGCACCTCATACCTAATACATAGCGCTTGCGGAACACATTTTAGTCTGTGGGCCATGTCCGCGGCATGTAATGCTAACTACGCCCTTACAGGTTAACCCACCTGTGCTATATTCAATAACGCCCATTGTGCCCAAATGGTATTGAACATCTGCACCTCATTTCCAATTTATAGGTTGAAAGCATGGCGAACCACGATACTCCACATTGTCTAGCTAGTTCATATGCCCCTTCCACGACACCCGACGAGTGTAGATCTGGCATAACATACTACTGGCCACGTTTCATCTTCTCACTACCTAGTTCTCAGTCCCACCCCCGACCCCTCCTCCTTTCCGACCTACAAAGATTTCTCCACTGGGCATAGTGGTATCAGTGTAGGGCCCTCATAGCCAAGATATGATAAACGCTGCGGGCTCGATCTTGCGCTTAGAAAGCTCCCCTCCTTTTCTCAATATACGTCGGGGTGGGTACATGGAGGGAAGACCAGACACACTAGACCCACCGGGTTGTCAGACCATATAGCTAAGTTGAAGTTGAATGTTGACAATAAAAAACAAAAAAATCGAAAACCTCATGCATTCTCTGCTCTATGTACGTTGTCATCTCCATCACTACTGAATGCTGCCTCAGACAGCTCCCTATAGTCCTTAACGCGGCCGGCCCTGATGGGTTGTAGGCGGCTTGCTGTGTCAGAAATGAACCCCCTCAATTAACAATTTGTATTGCGGAAACTGTAATAGCTGCCGGCCTGACTTTGCAGGATGTAGGCGAAACGGCAGTGCAATTTATAATTGCCTCAATAAAGTTTTTTTTTTTTTTAAACAAAAAAAAAAGTTTCTGAGCTCAGCGGCGACGGAACTGGAAAAGAAGGACAGATGAATCAAGCATGTCAAATGGGATTCTTTACCTCCTCTGTTTATTTTTTATTGAAGCAAGAAAGAGCACCAAGACCTGTAAAGTGTTTTTTCTTTTAACTCAATAAGTCAATAGAAGACAAAAAAGAGGATATATAAAGGCAATACAAAATCAGAGAACACATAAAGGAACATACGCTACCATTTCATAGGTACCTGTCTATTTTTGGTCAAATACTGGCAGTCTAGGTGATCATTGAAGTAGCCCCTTACACATTATTCATCCGTTGACCTTTACCGGTGACACAAGATTGGATAGTCTTCGGTTGGACTAACTTAAATACACCAGATGTCTTACCCTTTCATTGCAGGGCTGGGAGCCCTATGTTTATAAGCAGTCATAGGAAAATCGTTTTATCATTATTTTAGACCGTATTTCAACCAGATTATTGTAACCTTATATTTAAACTAGCACTAATGTCTAATGTGCTTAGATCATTCTTTGGTTGTTTGTATCGTGCTTTTATTATTTTAAATGAAATCTAATAAAGCATTTTTCTTTTCCAGTCTGTATCTAAGTTGGTTATAACCGCCTAATATGTCTCGCCAAGATCACTAGTCACTACACTTTAGTGTAAACTTTTCTCCAAAATCAACTTCACAAACTCTAACTAAAATCTGTCTCATAGATCTACCTGCTTACTAACATTACTAAGATCACCTCACTGGTTCTACTTGGCAGAGTACTAATTCTGTCTCACCTTTCTTAACCTTTAACATACTAACTCATGATATTACTTAGGTTTATGAAAGGTAGACTGGCCGCTGACAATATCCACGTCTTCTATCATGCACTTGAAAAAGCTCGCTCTGCGTCCCCACCCGCCATGGCTATGACACTCGATGCCAAAAAAGATTTTGACAAGGTCTCTTTGATCTTTCTGTTCAAGAATTTACGCAAATTTAACCTAAGTGAGAACTTTATCCGTATGACGATGGCCCTTTATGCCTTACCATTTGCAAGAGTCTGTATAAATGGCCGGCTACCCAACCCATTCCACTAACACAAGGTACGGGACAATGGTGTCCCCTCTATTCACTCATATTTTTACTAGTTATAGAGCCCCTGCTATATCGCCTAAAAGCCAACAATAGCATTATGGGTATTCAGTTTCAATCCGGTAGACAACTAGTCACAGCCAACACTCTCGATGTCCTGATCTTTACAGAATACGCCGACCAGTCCATACCGCCGATCAGGTCCGAAATTAATGACTACTCCAAAGTATCTGGCTAATCCCTAAACCATTCCAAATCGGAAGTATTCCCTATGAACAGTCACTGCACATCCTCCATCCTAGGCACTTCAGGCCTGAAATGGCAATCAAGTATCTTGGCATATGGTTCAGCAAGGACCTCTATGAAACCATACCGATATATACCATATCTACCTTAAAGATCCACTACATTATACAGAAGGCCACAAACAGTAGGGCTCAGTTTTTCTACAAGTAAACTCAAGAGATGCTCTCAGAAAAGGACACTTCAAACCAGACTGGTCCCTAGGTATACACAAAGACCATTTACAAGAATGGTTGGTACAAGCGGAAAAAAACTCTGAAAGTCACTTCTAATAAGAATAAAATAAATTGACAACCACCTAGAGTGAAAAGGACAGCAAAGAACTTGCGCTTCCCTGGCCAAAGCCACAGAAAGAAATTGACAGACCAGATCTAAACATTATCACCCAATAAGGATAGGAACAATTCACCAGTACAAGTGAGTTACTCAACACACATGCTTCCACATACATAACATCATTAATCCATACAAGAACTGATAAAGGTGGCAAATAATTTATCAATCGCAGACTCAATCGAGAGTCACTCAATGGGCACTTGCCATACATGGTTGAAATCGTATTCAGTGGCGCTGGCAGTGGCTGAGCTTATGGGAAGTACTCCATAAGGATGTATTATTAAGGAAATGCAGAAACATTCTACCCTAGCATTCCAGGTAAAATGTGTGAATTATTAGTACCTCATACGTATTCCTTACATGACCGAATTGCTTAAGCACCTAGGACACCACTAAGCTTCAGCATGAACTATTTCAGTGGAACAGCAGCATAGATAACCAATCGCTTATTCGAAATCTGCTATAATTAATGATGTTCTCATGATATTTTTTTAACAACCGTACTACTTAAAGTACATGACAGCCATGTAACCTTCGTGTACATTAAATTACTCTCCATACTGCATGATAAATTGTTTCCAACTCATGTGCCAAACTGTGTAATAATCAACATGACAGACTGCAATTTTTTTTGCAAGTCTGTAAGGCAGCATGCATAGCCAAAGCAGCATTCTACCACTCCAAAATGTGTTTCAGTGTCAACATAGGGATAGCAAATGCTGTATGAAAAGCAGTACAAATCTTTGCATAATGGCTCAACCTTCTAATCTGATTTGTGTTACCTACTTTTATAACTCCATCACAAACTATGTAAATGTTGCTTATCTTTGGGTATGACTTTTTTATTCAAAATTATTTAAGACCTCTTAAATGAAGCAAAAATGAACTCGGACCACTTGCTCTGCTCTCTATCTGAAATCACTGACTTACACACCTGTGACCACACAAACATGCACACAATAAATCGGATGTCCTTCTATATACACTTCTATAGCCTTTCCTATTATTCCACTTACCAACTGGAAAGTAATTCTGCACCTAGACCCAGTTGAGGTGTAAAAGTTTGTCTGCATTTAAATGAACGTCAAAAATTTGTGGATATGAAAATATAGACTAAAACCAACAAACACTATCAAATATTAATAAAAGAGTAAATGGGAATCTGAAATCTGTAGGTTCATAATCCGTATGTGATAAACTGTATGTATTAACAATCAACTACAACTGTCTCCTAAAATTTACACAAGGAACCATTCCATGTGTACAACGAATGCTCTGCCTCTCCCCTTTTAAACCGCGAATTGGCTGCCACTCTCTCTCTTTATCTAAAAATGGACTGTATGTCTCCTAATTCATAGGCTCTTGATGTATTGTATGAACCAAACTGCTCTGAGCATCTAGGGAAGGGTCTTCTTCAAGTTACAGCTCCCTTGAAGGACCTAATTCTAAAATCCTCTAAAGTTTTTGGATATGCATCAAACTGCTTGAGCCTGTGCAGTTTGTCTATGACTAGTATCAACCCCAGAAGTGTACTCCCTTCCTGGACTAAACAGCTACCCACACTACCTCCAATCGCACGTGCAATGCATGTGGCCAATCTTCATACTCTTTATACGCTTCAGAAACAATACCTCTAGCGGGATTTGTTAATTGGGGATTCACGTCCTTGTATGAGCCGTGTAAGTTGAGGAATGAGAACCACCCTACTTGCTCCTCCCACAAAAGGAAGGTTACAGTCACAGCCAACATGGCCTCTGTGTGGACAGTGCGATTCACACTAAGTTCATTTAAGCAATATGGTTAACAGATGTGACGGAACCTATTGTCTTAACAATGGTAAACAGCCGTGAATTAAACAAGCTGGAATGAGGAGGAGGCAGCTGCAGCCCTAGGAGAGAGCAAGCGTTCACATATGTGGACCGCTAAAGTAAACAAGCAGGAAGAAGGGGGAGGCAGCTGCAGCCCGAGTAGAGGAAGCGGGCATGGGAGCGAATGTATGTTCAGAGCTCGTCTGAATTTTAGGAAAAGTTCCTGAGCCGGTAGTCAAATAAAAAAGGCAGAAGCAGACAGGTCATGCTGCGATGCTCCAGGGGAGTGAACGAGTTCTAAAAAGGAGGGACCAGCAAGAGAAATTACCTACTGGCAAGCAAGGAATTTTAAAAGACAAGCAATTAGACCAATCAAAAGCGATGAGCGGAGTCCAAGCCCACAAAGTATATACAACAGATCATCCTGACAGCGCAAGCGCTGTCTAGGCTCGACCTAAAAAGCATACCACAGAAGTTGAAGAGCACATTGGTAAACAATGACAGTCACGCTAAAAAACAACAAGCAAGCTGAAAACAACTGCAATGGGAAAAAACAACACGCTACTTTAAGAAGTCCCTCCACCATGCACATTTTTGCTCCGGACTCACCCTGTGATTATCTTCTTTGTTTTCACCATGATGAGGCCCCAGCTGCTGGTATAGCAGTCTGTGAGGAGTCATTCCGTGGGTGGCAAGGAATGAATAGGCTGATCCTTTGTATGCAGTTTTTTTTTTAAGAGTCTCCAGGCAAGCACCTTCTGATGACGTCACTACCGCAAGAGGTACTCCCATTGGCCTTCTGTTATGTCATGTTATTGTGTCTTGTAAGCGCAACAGCTGCCCCAGCAAAGGGGCGTCCTGGCGCTGATAGGAAAAAAACTGACAAACAGCAGAGATAACACAGGCTAAGTTAAAGGGAAAAGAAAAGTCTTGATGGCCTTCCTAAATTCCAAATAGTTATTAAGGCCACAAATCTGCACAGGGAGTGAATTCCATAAAGTGGCAGCTCTGTAACGGAAGGAGCGGCCACCGGCCCGAAATCTTCATATCCGTGGAACCACTACCAAATCCTGGACCTGTGGGAGAAGGGGCCGTGATGGAGCATACAGTAAAAGAAGGTTGGCCAGAATAGGAGGGGTGGCGTATTTCAAAACCTTAACAGAGGTACATAAGGCCTTAAATTCAATCCGCCTGGCTACATGTAGCCAATGAAGACGATGGATGGCGCTTCTCCCTCTTGCCAGTGATGAGACTAATAATAGCGCACCTCTGCTAGGTGCTGGGTGCATCTGCTTGGCTGTTGGGTTGATACTAGGGATGGGCAAGCTAACAAATTTCCAGGGAAAGCAGAGCCAAGGTTCTGGCTTAACCGTACAGCCCATGCACGAGTTGAGCCCTGAACATATTTACTATGCAAATCACACAACAAACTTCACATAAAATATGAAAAAGTTGCTTCAAAACTCAAAACAGAATTGAATTTCTTTAACATGAAGCATTGGCATTAATACTCCACATTATAGCAGTGCACGGGGAAGTAGTAAAGTAATAGTTTATTAGTCAATAAAAACTATACACATTGCAAAACGTCTTCAGTAATTGGTATGTTAAAACGAGAACAACAGTAACATAAACGGATAATATCACATTAAAAAAACAGTCATTAGACCTGGAAGCCTAGTACGCTACACATTTCCCCACCTTAGCTAATATTGCTAAAAGGTGTAATATAAAAAGGATCGAAATCACATAAGCCAACAACCCCTAATCATAAACTGTGGGGGCTGAAGTGCTTCCTTTTGCTACCATAGCTTATCTTGCTGCAGGGTGCCAGTCTCATAACATATTATTAGATGATACCACTGCAAATGGGCTTGAACTTATTACTGTCCAAAGAATATCCCTGTGCATTCGGTGGTCAGTGCATGCTGCCTAAAGTATGTCCAGAACCTCAATTAGGCAGGATTGGGGACTAGAAAATTTTTGCCAATTGATGTGCCGCTTGTGACCCACCCATAACCTAAGAATGGCGGGTCACCACTATGTATAAAGTGCCAGGGTGCATACGTAAGGCCTACAAATTAATCGAGGGCTCAGGAAGGGAGGGATAGGGGTTTAAAATATTATAAAAAATTTACTACAGCTCTATCAGCCTACCTAGGTCTAAGCAGGGTTAACTAATCACTTTCCATGAGACTGAAACAAGTGCTGTAATGGCTATAGTGGCGGGCCCTTGGCCTTAGCGGGCGGGGAAATGGGCCTTATTATTTTTAGTAGCCCCAGCAGCCCCCATGGCCTACAGCGGGATAGAAGGTTATTATTCCAGCATCACTCCTTTTCAAGCCATCTGCAAATACCCATCAATCCCCCAAGGCGCATCAGCCTTTGGCCACCCAGCACCCTAAACAGAATTCTTAGCCTTAACCAGTTCCTTAAAAATGTCCATAAACTGCACCAGTTGAATACTAGGCATCATGGGAGCGGAGCTTAGCCGGCTGCAAGATGGCCGCACTTTGAGTGGGCTCTGCCAACCAAGCCCATAATCTGACTTTATCCAGCAGACCCTGGGGGACAGTGACGACCCCGATTGGAAGCAAATGATCCCGCCATGTTCAGGGGTGAGAAGACCTGTTTCTGGGGCCCGACGATCACCACAGCACCCATGATGCGGCTTGAAAAGTACGACAGCCTGTGGATGCTGATTGCTGAGCAACGTGATCGTGCGGACAGCGGACGCCGGAGAGGCCGGACCGCGGCATTTGGTTTGCGAGGACTTGTGAAAGGCTCGCTATGCTCGCCCAGGGAGGAGAGGCTGGCCATCCAGGCCGACGGGCGCTGCAGAGGTGAACCGGGTGAAGGAGCATGGCTTGCGGCCTACCTGCTGATATGGCATGGCTTAGGCGGTCTGTTGGTGGGGGGAGGCAGTGGCGACCACTGCTGAAGAATCCAAAGACTCCCGGACCTTGGAGCAAGTCGACTGGGACCTCAGGTGAGCAGGCCTGGGACGCTGCTGGGTGGGTGGGGGTGCTGTTGGGGGCATGCAGTTATCGCGGGGTGCCAGAGTTTGTGTTGTGGCAGGGTCGGGAAGTGGTGGGTGCGGCCTAGTTGCTGCCTGGGTTCGGGCCTGTGCCTTCCCCTCTGCCCTAGTCAGACTGCCACAGTGGTGGCATCCCTGCTTAGTCCTTCACTCCCCCAGGCGAAAAGGCCCACAATGACAGTGGACTGCACTTTGAGCTGCTGAGGTGGCAGAGAGGCTGCGGTGACCGGCGTTGGTGTGGCCTGTGATCCTACTGTGCTGCAGGACAACTTCGGAAGATGTGGAAGGGTGGCTAGTAGGACGTCCTGGCCACTGCTGGCGCAGAGTCACGAAGAACTTGGCCCATTGGAATCGGGGGCAGTGTAAATAAGTGAAGCCTGAATGCCTCAGCGCACCCATCCCACTCCTCTCCATAGCTACTGAATTCATTGCCGGCAGGGGGACTGAATTCTCAGACTCGCCCCACCCAGCACCTTGAAGTAAAGACCGCATATTGATAATCATGCTGCCAGGAAATATGGGTAAAGCAGATGCCAAACAATCAAAGATGTCGTTCGATGGCAGGCGGAAAATCCGGCAGGAAAATCCCCCCTCCGGAGACAGGGAAACAGTCCACACAGACCGAGAGTGCAGACTTCAGTGATGATGACCTTTACTCGCTGCTGATGGAGGTTAAAACCAGCCTTAGAACTATTGACTCAAAGCTGGACCAATTGACTACTAGTATTGATCACGTCAAACATAGGGTGGGCACGCATGATGAAAAAATTGCGCAATTGGAAACCAGGGTCTCGGATGCTGATGACGCGCTGGTAGAGGATAAACACAGATTATTAAAGATGGACAAAATTGGAGAACTGATTAAGGCCAAAAATGAAGACTACGACGCGTGTTCCAGGAGGTACAATCTCTGTATAACGGGAGTGCTGGAGTCCACAGCGATCTTGTGAATGGAGGACTACCTGGAAGCATTGCTGCATGATATCTTCGGGACTGTCCTCCCCTCGGTCTTTATTGTGGAACGCGCGCACAGATTGCTCAGACCAAGGCCACCGCCGGGAGCCCCGGAGTGCCCGATAGTAGCCTGATTGCTAAATTATTGGGATTGCGACGCCTTTCTGCGGAACGCACCCGAGATGGGTGAGAGCCAACATCAGGGTAATGTCTTATCCTTCTAGCCCATTTCACCCTGGCTTTGCAGGTAGCCCGTAGAGAATTCCTCCCAGCTAAACGCATCCTAAAGAAACATGGATTGCCTTGTGCGTCAACAGCGGAGACAAGATGCAATTCATCACAGATCCTAAGACTGTCCTGACGTTCGCCGAAAAAATTGAAAAAGCCTGCAAGGCCTCCAGCAGAACCCCTGAACACCGTGTTGAAGTCAACACCAGTGACAATGATTGATGTACTAGTAATCTGGTACAATGGTGGGCTGGCTCAAAAACTGTGGTGGTACTGGAATTAATCTACATGACTATGTGCGGAGGCACTATACTGACTAATCTTGTTTGGAAAAATAAACAGTCCTAAGGATGCCGATATTGCTTGGCCATCCTGTTCTTGGCAACAGAGGAGACCACTGGAAGAATCTGTGCCCTTGTGGCATAATTCCCTAAAGTCCTTAGGATGGATCTACTGGGTTGGGGGAGGTGGGCGGAAAGTTGTTCCTAACCTAATTAGGGGTTGGTGTGGGTGGGGGTGGGGTGTTGGGAGTTGGGTTACAGGTTCTAAGGGGGCAATGTTGATGGGTAGGGATTGGGAGGGGGTGTTTGCTCACTGGGAGAGGACTGTACCAACTGGTTAGATACATTACTTTCAGGCTCGACACGCTGCCCACAGAATACTAGATACCCATACATACATACGTGCCCTCCTACCCCTTGTGTAATAAAGCACACCTTATCATTCGGTCTCTGGCTGATATGGGGCTCTGGTGCATATGGCTAGGATAATGTGCTTGACGTGGAATGTCAGTGGTCTAAATGACCGCCGGAAGTCCCGACTGGTGC
The DNA here is from genome assembly GCF_964263255.1 of Lissotriton vulgaris. NCBI lineage: Eukaryota > Metazoa > Chordata > Amphibia > Caudata > Salamandridae > Lissotriton > Lissotriton vulgaris. The sequence goes on from NC_141689.1 coordinate 857,735,807, forward strand.
ACACTTACCTGGCTAGGCAGGGGGTGGATGTGTGCTTCTTGCAAGAGACACACCTGACTGGGAGCACGAAATCCCGGACCCGCGCCCATTGGTGCGGGGATTCCTTTTCATCTGTCTACTCTAATTACAGCAGGGGTGTTGCTATCCTATTCAGAAGCGGCCTGCAATGGCGCACTACTCACACTCCCACGATAAGGAGGGGAGATAGGTAATTCTTACTGGCACTCTGTTGCAACAGCCCATGACTCTGGTGGCCATATATGGACCAAATGGAGATGACCTGGCGGTTTTCCTGAATGTCTGGAGGCAGGTGATGGCCAATGGACTGGGGGGCGTGTTATGGGGCGGAGACTTCAATGTACCATTAAATAGCCAGCTGGATCACTCGCTCACAAGAAAGCACCACCCTCAGGCTGCAGACACACACTGACAACGGGCTAACAGATATATGGCGTCACACGCATGGGGAAACGTGCAGTGGCACCTGCCACTCCACATACCATAGCTCATGGTCTCGCATTGATTTCTGGCTGGTGACCAGAGATGTAGTCACGTGGATGGTGCCAGTGGACCACCTCCCTCACACACTTTCGGACCACGCCCCTGTACGACTGGTGCTGACGATTCCCTAGACCATTCCATGGGCGTTCTCTTGGAGGCTCCCCCCAAGCACCCTGCAAGATGCAGTGTTTCGGGAGGAGATGTGCACTGCTATTGTGGGCTATTTCGCAAATAAAGTTGGATCGGTCAAATCGCCATCCACATTATGGGAGGCTTTCAAGGTAGTAATACGCCCGACGTGCAGAGCAAAAAAAAAGGGGGGTACTGAAGGCAATCAGGGGTACCTTGAGCAGACTAGAGGCAGATATCGGCAGGTTAGAATTGACACAGGCTGCTGACCCGAGTCAGACTACTTTGGCAGACATTAGAAAAAGATATTAGAATACTGTGAAGAAGCCAAAAGGGAGGTCCATTATTTAGGGAAAGAGGCGCAAGCGTGGCGTTCTGGGTAGAGAGACTGACCCAGTAAGACCCTGGCGGGACTGGTGTGCAAACCACACACCTCAGCTTATGTGGTAGAATTGGAGGACAGTAATCGCCGACCACGATATCAGAGGTTATGTCCTCCTTTTATGGCAAGTTATACACTGTAAGCTCAACTACGGGTCAGCAAGCCAAAGCAGGATACTTTGACACTATTGAGCTGCTCTGGTTGTGATCAGGTCACAGGGAATTTCTAGATGGCCCGATAACGCCGGAGGAGGTGCTCAGGTAATAGCTGGCTTACCTAGGGTGACCAACCGTCCTTAAATTTCACGGGCCATCCGTCATTTTGGTGTGATATCCGCTGTAAGTAATCATTCCTTTTACAGACGCCTTTTGACCGTAATTTTGGACATTAATTACAGCGTTCCCTGCAAGAAGCCCCAAGAGATTAAAAGTTTCCAGGGGCCAGCTCGCACTTCTCTGTTGAACTCCAGAGGCTGCAGCAGCCCCTCCCTGTGGGCAGGCCCATTGTCATTCTGATTGAGGCTGATTATCCCCTTTCGAATGACAATGCGCCCGCTGCCTGTCTTTAGCATATTATGTGCCAGTGAGATCGTAGTTAGTGATTACAGAGGAGCTTCCCCAAACAGAGTACTGTGGGGAATTTGCCACCTTGTGTAATTTGTCAATGTTGTACACAGAGTGAACAGGGCAGGAGCAGTGACGGGACAGAAGAGGCGACAGGAAAGGAAGGGTGACCGGGAAGGAGAGGTGATCGAGCAGGAGAAGATTTTAAGAAGCACTTTAAGAGCAGATCTTCATGGGAGAAGATGGCCACCTGGTAGGAGCTACTAGCGTGAGCTCCAGGGCTGGGGATAATCAATACGATCAATATCCTCGTTAAACCCCGCAGCAACCATCCACCCACTGAGCACCAGACACCGGAATGAAGAGAGCGTAGAATAAAGGTGAAGAGGCTTACTTATTTCGACGAGAGCCCATCAGTAGGGAGAGACTGGCAGTACCAGCAATTTGTCCAGGCAAGACCGATGCGACGGAGGACAGAGTCTTAAAAAGAGGAGCGGCGGAAAAGCGGACATGCTTGTGATCCTGAATGCCACAACGGTATTTTGGAGTTCGGAGGATACTCGCAGCTGAACACGCACTGCCGCGAAATCACCCGCAAAGGTGATCGGCTGCGCTGCACAGAGACAAGGGACCGGACAGCAGCTTCAGCAGGATGAGGAAGTGCGGGGGTGCCGCGCTGTGAAGAAGCGAAGTTGAGGGACAGAGGCAGTAGCAGTGCACCGCTACATGGAAAGAACGAAGCTTCACAAATCAGATCTACGCAGAACCTCGGAACAGAACCCACGAACCGGCGTGCCTGACCTTAAAATGGCGGCCGCTAAAGACATCGGGAGGATCGAACTAATGTAGCTCCGTGCTGGCTTTGAAGCCGATTTGCACACAAAGGTTCTACATCCACGGCCAAAGGTCTCTCAACCTTATGAACCATTTTTACCACAATGTTACTAAGTAAAGTAGGAAAAAAAATATATGTTAGCATTTAAACCTCAAAATGGCTGAAAACAATAGGGAAACTGAAGTAAACATGGAGAAAGGACCCAAACACATGAACTGAAACAAACTAAGGCAAGTGAAAGAAGACACATAAAACAATAGAAAGAGAAAAAAGACTTAAGTTCTTATAGTGAAAGAGGTCATGTAAAACAATAGAAAGAGAAAAAGGCTGAAGTTCATAGAATTAACTAATAGGGCGGACATCTTGAAGAGACAACACAATGTAATTTGAAAACTTAATAATTATAATATAGTTACCCTATAGTTACCTATGTTAGAGAGAGGATCTTTTTCACCATCAAAAGAAATTGCAAGGATGTGGAACTAACATAGTAACATAGTAATCCAAGCTATATTATAGCTACTTACTTATGTTGGAGAGATTAAATAGACCCCAGTCATAAGAAATTAACAGGAAAAGGCAACCCTAATATTACGCAACTGCATATCACAAATACTACTCAATTGAATACAACAAATATGGAAGATAACTACCTTGAACCAATAAGTAGGAACGCCTATATCATAAAATACCCAAACTATCTTTCCAAGAATGCAGCCAAAAAATTCAAGCACAACCTCACGAGGAAAAACCCTGACACACTGATTTCTGACACTTCGTTCTGCATGGATAAAGAAATTATCGCGAAAGACATGATATTCTATACCAGAAAAACGGCGAAATGGCGCATTACCATAACAAAGATGCTGAACATAAAATTCACAACTAATATCCCTCATGGTACTAAAATTATGACCAGAGCATCACCAAGACTCAGAGCGGACCTCTGCATAACTATCTTCAAGACGGGAATAGTGATGATCCAAGCTTCTAATAACGATTTGGAAACATTTGTCAACATATTCTCATCCTTAAAAAGAGCTGTAGAGAACCCTAATCCACGGCAACACCAGAATCTTATCGAAGACAACCATGGCCCAACTAACAATATCTCCACAACTAGCACTACAACTAGAGACCTCCAGGAACCTGAACAATTTATGCAATTAAGGAAACAAGATCTACACAACGTCAGAGTCCGTCAGAAGACATCACAGTCTCATTGGTCACTATGTCCACAATTAGCACCCCAACTAAATACCTCCAGCAACCCGAACAAAGTAATCACCTAGGAATCACAAAAGAAACAGAACTCAGGTTGTTGGAGAAGGAAGCAGAGGGATCACGTAATTCTAACAGCAACAACATCATTGGAACACAAAGTTTAGATAGAAATTCCGAAACAATTAACACCCCAACTAAAGACCCCCAGGGACCTGAACTAATTATTCCACCAGGAATCATAAGCGGAACTGTAATTAAGCGGGTTGAGAATGTCAAAGAGAGAACTCGAAATGCGAACAGCAACAACAGCCTTGGAACGCAAAGCTTAGATAGAACTTCCAACAGTACAAACAAGGGCACATATGTCAACCAATCTAAGGGAAACCTTAAGAATTCCCAGAGGAAATGCTTTGAACGAAAAAGCGGGAACAAAAAATGTGATCATCGTAATAGACAGATAAGTAAGCACAATACCTCAACCAAGGTAACGAGAAAAATCATAGAGTTACAAACACAAATAAACAACATGTCGCAAGAGTTACTAAACACTCTGAAAGGCATAGAAAAACTTAGAGATATTACGGAAAACACGCATTCCGAAGTAGAGCACATCCGAGAAATACTTCTTCTGAATACATCCAAAGGCAAGAGCAACAAGAGGGCGATGCCACTATCAAATAGACAAAACCGACTGGATAGGACTCAGAATTATTTAACGGAAGAAGAACTACTATTCCTACTCCGGGATTATGAAACTACGGACAACATCAAGGGGGAGGAAATCAAAAGAGTACCGATAGACGCCAACAGAATACCCAAGAGAAATTAGAGGAAACACAATATCAACAACTTAAAACAAATCCAACTGATCACTGATTCGCTAAACGAGAAGACTGACAGAACAGACAACTCTTTAAAATGCTTACTGCTCAACTGTCGATCTGCAGCTAAACATGCATTTGACACCAGGAAATAGAAACTTGGCTAACTGAATCTTCGTCCCCAGTCTTGGACCTTCTGGTGCCCCCGCACTATAACATAATGAGACTTGATAGACCCAAAAAAGCAGGAGGGGGTATATCCTGTATGATTCCAAAATGGACAGAAATCATAAACGCCTCTCTATCCCAGGGGATCCTTCCAGAATGCCTTAAGACAGGGCAAGTAGTCCCAATCATCAAAAAACCTACAGCTGACCCAGCAGATCCAAATAACTATCGCCCAGTGACCAACATCCCTTTCCTTGCCAAATTAATAGAAAAATGTGTACAGAATCAGTTGCGCCTGCACATCGAATATTTCTCACTGCTGGATGACTGCCAATCGAGATTCAGAACAGGTCACAGTACAGAAACAGCAATACTTCACATTGTCGATGATGTACTTCAGGCACTAGACCACAATCAATCCTGTCTACTCATCCTCTTAGACCTGTCTTCCGCATTTGATACAGTTAACCACGAAAAATTACTTAACAGACTTCACAACAGGATGGGTATATCGGGTAATGTATTAAAATGGTTTGAATCATTCTTACAGAACAGAACTCAGGGATTCCTGGTAAACCATTCACTCTCATCCTCATGCCCAAACACTATTGGAGTTCCCCAAGGATCAACATTATCTCCCTCTTTATTTAACCTGTACATCGAACCCCTTACAGAAATTCTACGAAATTCCAAAATTTCTTATCACATGTACGCGGACGACACGCAGATATATATCAAAATCTCGTCACTGAAAGACATCACCTTAATGAATGAGGCCCTCAAAATGTCTCTAAAATGGTTAACCATCAATCATCTCAAGCTTAACGCAAACAAAACAGAATTCTTACTTATCTCTCCACAAAAGAATCAGTCAGAAGTGAAGGAATGGTCCAAAATGATCACAGCGTTAAATTGCACCCCACACTAGTTGACTCGGCGAAATCACTGGGAATCACACTAGATGAGAAGCTAGACATGAAATCCCACATTAAATCAATGGCAAAAAACGCCCGTTTCCATCTAAACTACCTAAGAAAAATGAAAATCATTTTTAACGGAGACGGATCTAAACCTAGCAGTGCAATCATTGGTTATCTCGAGGATTGAATATGGGTGTACAACGCTAGCAGGACTACCAAAAATCTCCACAGCACCTCTAAAAGCATGCCTCAATGCAGCGGCAAGACTTATTACAGGAACGAGGAAATTTGATCATATCTCCCCTCACCTGAAAGCTTTAAACTGGCTACCTTACGAAGCCAGAATACAGCTAAAAATGGCATGTATCACCCATAAAGCGATTCACTACAACACACCGAGATACCTCGTCCAGAAAATAGAAATCTCAGGAGGTCACAGACCTGCCCGGAGTGCCAAAGATCTGGTGCTGAGACCACTTATCTTCAAAAAGAAAAAAACCTACGAGAGAGCGTTCTCAGGAGCGGCCCCCAGAATCTGGAACTCTCTTCCCACAAGCATTAGAAAAATTACAAACACTGCAACATTTAAGAGGGAAGCTAAGATCTTTCTTATGAGTAAGTTCCTACCAGAGACTTGACAAACCACCAGCTAAAAACTGACATTGAGCTGACTGTTGGATAACAACTCAGGAAAAATCACAGAAGCTCACCAAAGATATGATAACACTGGCGATTGAGATGATGCCAACCATGGGACGGGAGAAGATAAAGTCCTAAAGTATTATAATTAGTCCCCACCTACCTCAGTGCATTATATTCTAATGTTTAAACAGATACCGACCCTTACGTATTTTATTTTTATACTATCGTCCTAAATCGTCCGGTATGGAATTATTCCTAACTTATTACCTTTTAGCCTTATTGTATATTATATATGTTTGTGTCACCATATTGTATAGGTATGTGTTTTATCATATTCCATATGTTGTTAAGCGCTCTGATACCCATGGGTCATGTTCGCGCTATAGAAAACTGTTCAATAAATAAATAGGAAATAATGGGCAGGAGAAGTAATGGGCAGGAGAAGTGACGGGGCAGGAGAAGTGACAGGGCAGGAGAGGTAACAGGTCAGGGGCAGTGACAAGACAGGAGAGGCGACAGGAAAGTAGAGGTGACAGGGCAGGAGAAGTGATGGGGCAGGAGAAGTGACGGGGCAGGAGAAGTGATGGGGCAGCAGTGATGATGGGGCAGGAGAGATGATGAAGCAAGAGAAGTGACGGGGCAGGAGCGGTCATTAGGCATGAGCAGGAGCGGTAAACGGGCGGGAGCGGTGAAAGGACAGGAGTGGTGAATGGGGCTGGAGCAGTGACAGAGCCGGAGCAGTGATGGGGCAGGAGAAGTGACGGGGGTGGAGAACTGACAGGGATGGAGAGGTAATGGGGTAGGAGAGCTGACTGGGCAGGAAAGTGACTGGGCAGGAGAAGTGACCGGGCAGGAGAAGTGACCGGGCAGGAGAAGTGACTGGGAAGGAGAGGCAACGGGGCAGGAGAGGTGACCAGGCAGGAGAAGTGACCGGGCAAGAGAAGTGACCGGGCAGAAGTGACTGGCAGGTAACGGGACAGGCAGGTAAGGTGACGGGCAGGTCAGGTGATGGGCAGGTCACATGATGGGCATGAGAGGTGATGGGGCAGGAGAGGTGACAGGGCAGGAGAAGTGATGGGGCAGTAGCGGTGATTTTGGCAGGAGCGGTAACCGGGCAGGAGTGGTGAACGAAGCAGAAGTGATGGGCAGGAGAAGTGACGGGATAGGAGAAGTGACAGGACAGGAGAAGGGACAGGGCAAGAGAAGGGACATGGCAGGAGAAGGGACAGGGAAGGAGAGGCGACAGGACAGGAGAAGTGACGGGCAGGAGTGGTGATGGGGCAGGAGAGGTGACGGGGCGGGAGAGGTGACTGGGCAGGAGAGGTGACGGGGCAGAAGCAGTGATTAGTCATGTGAAGGAGCAGTGACCAGACAGGAGCGGTGAAAGGACAGGAGCGGTGAACAGACAGGAGCGGTGAACGGGGAAAGAGAAGTGATGGGGCAGGAGAAGTGATGAAGCAGGAGAAGTGATGAAGCAGGAGAAGTGATGAAGCAGGAGAAGTGATGGGGCAGGAGCAGTGAGGGGGAAGGAGAAGTGAGGGGACAGGGGAAGTGACAAGGCAAGAGTGGTGATCGAGCATGAGCAGTAGTACTGACTGGAGAGGAGAAGTGAAAGGCAGGAGCCGTGAACGGGCAGGATCGGTGATGGGGCAGGAGAAGTGATGGGGCAGGAGAAGTGATGGGGCAGGAGAAGTGATGGTGCAGGAGAAGTGATGGTGCAGGGGAAGTGACTGGGCAGGAGAAGTGACGGGGCAGGAGCAGTGATTAGGCATGAGCAGGGGTGGTGAACGGGTAGGAGCAGTGAACGGCCAGGAGCAGTGACGGGGCACGAGAAATGACAGGAAGAGGGCAGACGGGGTAGGAGAACTGACAGAGCAGGAAAAGTGACTTGTACTTATGTTCCTTGCCTATTCTTTTATATACTATTGCATGACATCCACTGATGTGTCTGCAAAGCATACCTGTTGCCCTTCATTTTTTTCCTGAATTTTGAACTCCTGTCCTGAATTTTTGTCCTGAATTTTGACCCCTTGTCCTGAATTTTTACACTCACCATCCTTAATTTGCGCCCATGCAGTTGGCCACCCTAGGCTTACCGGCTGGAAAGACGCTGGGCTCAGGCGACCTTACGCCCGCTTTCTATAAGGAATATGCAGATTTGCTAATCCCGCACCTCAGTGAAATGTATCAGGACATGCTGACAAAGTGGGCACTCCCTATGTGCAATAGAAGGGGGTTCCCCAGAGAAAATAAGTGATATAGGCAGGAAAGAAGGGGAAAACACAGGAGCAAATAGAAAAGATCACCCTGCCAGGGAAAATAATCAATGGTCCCAGGTGGGATCCAGTTCTGATTAGGGGGGAGCAATATCCAATGAATACCCACGACCAAGAAAGCAGATGGACCGCAGTCAAGTCATTCTTTATAGAAAATATATATTTTTTATTTTATTTGTTTTGGTGCAAGTAGTCATATTTACAAAACAATCAGACAATAACAGGTTCAAAAATTCATAAAATCATTAGTACTGTTCATCATTTCATGGGGAGAAATAAATTCATAAGGAAATACAGTGTTCCAATCACTCCGGGGGGTAAAACAGGGGGCTCAACAGACACTCACATCTAACAAGAATCATTCATACTCTAACATGTTCAGTCACTTCATACGGGTAATTCACATTTAGCCTGCAACAAAGAAGATGGAGTTATGGTTGCATGGACGTGGGTGCAGCTTGAGGAAGGCAAGAAGGTGACGTATTGTTGCCGTTCCTGATAGTAACGCCGTAATAACGCTAACGCGTGTTTCGGTGTGAAGCACCTTCGTCAGGGCTGGCAAGAATGAGGGAGAAGGGGGACACACTAGCTGGAAAGTTTAAACAAAAAGTATTTGAGTATATCAGACAATACCAAGGATTACATGTACATCGATTTAACATTATACAGATTTATGCGTTTACCAAAGTTCTCATGGAATTTCATGGATAAAAGTTTGAAGTTCATGTAACAGTTCTAAACATGGTAGAATCTGTGGGCACATCACTAAATGGTCTAGGTTTAGGTATTCACAGATTGCTCCCAGGATATAAACCCCGACGGTAGGGAAATGGTCCAATCCCACGGGGTAGATAAGGTAAAGACACAGACCATCTCTTATTGGGCTACATATGTTTCACATTCATACTACCTTCTCATACTTCAGATCCTCGGGTTCCTTAGGGCGAGAGAAACAGTTCAAGGTCCCCTGAGGTAAAAAAGAAGAAGATTCTATTTGGGGGGGATTTCTCATCCATCTTATGCATGTGTGGGGGTCCCTAGGTACTGATAAATGAGTGGAGCAGTGACTCAAAGTTCCGCCGTAGGCAGAAAGGAAATCACTGGGGAGATGTCTGGGACATAGATCATCTCACATGTGCAAAGACCTCTATAGTGGGCACTCCCCCCATCCTTATGTGAAGCTATGATCGTCACAATACTCAAGTGAGATAAGTCACCTAAGCTGTGCGATTCCTACTGCCCCCTATCTTTAATAAATATTCATGCCAAAGTCTATGCAGAGCTTTGGGTGAACCGCATGCTGCCTCTCCTGCCCTTAATTATATGGCCGGGTCAGTCGGGTTTTGTGCCTAGGTGCGGGACCTCACATAATTTACGCACTATCTTTGCTGTCATGCACCAAATCAAACCCTCGCTGCCGGCTGTAGCGGCCCTGCAAGGCACGACAAAGGGGTTTGATACGCTACAATGGTTGTTTCTTTTCGCACTAATGGCGAGACTGGGGTTCAGTACCAGCTACATACGAAAAGTCGCTCTCCTTTATACCCAACCTACGGCCCAGATAAGGTTGAATGGACAAGAATTGGAGTAATTTGGGACATCCTGTGATACTAGACAGGGGTGCCCGTCTCCTCTGCTTTTTGCAATGATCATGGAGCCGCTGCCGGCGAGGCTGAGACAGCACGAAGCGGACCGTGGCATAAGATTCTCTACCTGCGGTCTGGTGGTATCGATGTACGCAGACAATGTCTCTCTTTAGGTCCGGGAGCCCAGCCCCAATTTGAAACCATTGACCAGTGAGGTCATACAATTTGGGGGGGCATTCCGGCATTCAGATCAACTGGGGGGAGTCAATATTTTTCCCACTCACTGACGCCACTATTCTGTGCCAGAGTGAATATCCCTATCGATGGGCCACTGAACCCCTCAAATATTTGGGCATATGCCTAAGCCAAGATGTGGGCGAGATTTGGAGGGCGAACTATGGACAGGAGGTGGACTGGCTAAAGTTGCGCTTACCAGTCTGGATCAAGCTCCCATTGTCTCTTGCGGTCCGCATTGCGATAGCAAAGATGATCGTACTTCCTAAATTCTTGTATCTATTTGCTAACATACCGATACCCCTAACGTTGCGTTTTTTTAAGAGGCAACGGTCCAATTAAAAAGCGATTACCTGGGCTGGACGACAGCCCAGAGTGAGCTACGAATTGCTGATGCTGCCGCCGGCATGTGGCGGATTGGGGGTACCACATACACAGCTGTATGCTCTGTGTGCGCAGGCGAGTTTCCTGCACTGCTGGCTGTATCCGGCTCCATTTCAGCCACACGTGGCAGTTAACACAACTGGGCGTCTCTGTGGCTGTTGACAACGGTTGTGTTCCAGCAATATAAGGCACCCAGAGACTAAATAGATCCAGCGGAGTGCGTGAGATGGACGTGGGATGTCTCCGCCGCTGGGCTCATAGTTTTGCATGCCCAGTCAGCCCCGCTGGCAGACAACCCATTATCTCGCCCTTTACAGGAAGGACAGGGGATTGGCTAACAGAGCTGGTGAATTGGGAATTAAAGCGCTGACAGACCTGTTCCCAAAGGGTGAGTTCATCTCTTCCCTGACCGACCTCTCTGTACGAGGATCCATTGTGCTAGGCACGCTGCTATACTACCAACTACGATTGAATTGTCGTACGATGTATGACACTTTGCCCGTCCCCACCTACCTTCGCGGAGCTAGACCACATGTACAGCACGACGATCCCCCGAAAACGTGTTACTGGACTCTACATGCTTACAATGAAGGCATCTCAGCTGGATACTGTTATATCCTAAGTATTACATTTATATGTAATCAGCCTAGGTCCTCCTAGCAGCTCAGCCAGAGTGAGAGATGGTAACAGAAAGTTGGTGTAACTGTGATGAATGGAATGCCGGGATGCCTGTGTGGATGAGTGGTGACAGTTGGATCTGGGCTGAGCAGCAAGGCAGGCTGCTCCTCGTGGGGCTGGTACATGGCGAGTACCTGACTAGAGCTGGCTGAACTATGATTGCTACTACCTTGAACTGGAACCAATAAAGAAGACTTGAAATATACATGGTTTCCAGTGTCTATGTGCAGGGTACAACAGATACCAAAGCACTGGAAGCGTGGGGCGGGAACTGGGATGTGAGATCCTGGCCAACAGGTGGAAATACTGCTGTGGGCAGGGAGCCGGAGCGCTTATCCCTAAATGTAAATGTGGGTGTACTTGTAAAGCACACTGCGACTCCTTGGAGTATCCTGGCGCTGAAGACCGCTGGGGAACCCACCCTGGTTTTCCCTGTGAGATGATCCCTTTCTGCCTGGCGTCTGTGAGGGGCCGTTGTAGAGATGAGGCAAGCTTAATGCCCAGAGTTGCCGAGTGTGTTCCCTGGTTAGAGTAGGCACCGAGGCGATCGAGTCCGTTTTGACCCTGGTCCACGACCCTGCCATGTCGGGAATTGAACCCTGGTCCCCGGCCGTTCTCTGCTTACGGGTCTGCAGCCTCAAACCAGTGAGCCACACCACTCCAATGATACGCTTTCTTTGATTCATATTAAGTACATCCATAGACTGTATCGCACGCCTCTACAGTTGCACAAAATGGGGCTGCGAGAGACCTCGAGCTGCAGCCCTTGTGGTGTGGTTGAGGCACGATTCTCCACTGGGCTTGGGGATGCGCAGAGTGGCGCGCTATTGCGAGGCGGTGCGTGCTACAATTAGTTGCATTAATAGAGGCTATTTGCCACTGGACCCTGTGATGTGCCTCCTCGGCTATTTTAGGAAGATACCAGTCGTACATCGCCATCCAGTGGCAATTCTGCTTCGAGGCGCAGGGTTGCATGCACTGGGGCCGAAGGCGTGGGTTTTGGATGGCTCCCGCCGTCAAGAACAACTTAGTGCATAGTGAGAGCTTATGCCGTGAGATTCAGACCTATGTACATCTGGGAACCCTTCACCACATACCTTAGACACAGAGATGAGGCAGCAATAGATGGGCCGGGCAGATGGAATGATGTTGCCAAGTGGGACGTGGGAGGGGGAGGGGGGGGGGAGGGCGGTATATGAAGGGACTGTTCCTGCCTGGCAGACTTGTGCTGGGATGCTGCTGGAGGGTTTACTATACATGATTTGATTGTAACGATACGATGCTGACATGTCGAGATGCAATCCACCATGTACCCTCTTTATTTGTTGATCAATGAAGTAAAAAAAAAAGAATACTAAGCATCATGCTCCACAGGTTTAATGACTACTTGCTGCAGATCTATAGTGTAAGTAGCAAGTACCCCCTGGTTAAATATGATAACTTACATTCCAGGGAAAAAACAAACGTGTGCATAAAATCAAAAGGATATAAGGAGGGTAGTTGCAAAAGAAAGAAATTCTAACAAAATTGTTAAAAAATTATGTATCACTTTTAATTGGTATAATCAGTTAAAATCGACAAAAATACAAAGAAACATTCATATAACATTTAAACACATTTCCATTTCAAAATAAAATCATTACATAAAGAAGGAAAAAGAGATTTATAACAACAATATATTACACAGTCACTTAAAATTACAAAGAAAAAGTGGCAATTAATATTCGACGCGCGTTTCGGCGTTCAAAGCAACGCCTTCCTCAGGAGCCACAAAGTATACCTAAAAAGACACATAATAACAGCATATAAAAGGTATATTCGTCAACATTATTTTTTACTTACATACACAATAAAATGTATAGATCCTATAAACAATTATTTTTAAATCATAAACACTGTATTGCAACAACAAACTCTTCCTACATGTTTTAAGCAATATATCATTTGCAAAACAAGTTACAGAACTAGTTCACATGTATCTAAGCAGTTGTAATGACTCCCTACATAATTGAGGGGACATCGAGGAACCAAGTGTTAACTTTGAGATATGAAATTAGAGACATCTCAAAGTTCTCAGTCATTAGTAACTTAATCTACTTGTAATGTAAAGTTACCGATTGAAACTACCAAATGAAAGGCCATGAATATGACGATTGACATGAAAAGCCTAAAAAATAAGGGGTAGGGGACAAGCGCCCTATGTCAACCTCATTAACATGCGTCACACAAACTAAAGATCCAGAGAGGTTACTATGAAATAAGGTTGGTAAGATAGAGAATTTCAAAGACCATAGGTGATGTTCTCTAGATTGGTGACTACGAGCACTTAGATAGTTAAACCGAGTTAGGGTATGTCACACATTTATCTCCATACGTCATACATTGAGGCTTACCTCTGCGTTTTAAAGGAAAATGCCGAGTGTAGATTATTCTGGGTTGTTTGCTCGGACGGCCTTCGAAGTTTAAAAATTAATTGGTATAGTTCTCAAGGCTTCTCATTTTTCCTGTCGTTCTAAATAATATCAGAAAACTTTAAATGAACCTTCATGATATTTAAATATGCACAAATAGAAGTTCCTCATTAGTTGCTAAATGACTAATTTCCTTATTTCTTACCATCATCAGATATAGAGTTTATTCCTTTCTAAAAAACCGTATGCTTTAAAATTTCGCTGCACAGTCACTCTTTATATATCCAGGTTCCTTTTTGCAAGTTACTAAGGATAAAATAGAAAAAGGCAGGTTTGAATTATCGATCTATCAAGGGTGATGTGCCTTTAATAAACAGGGCTGCGAAAATGCTTCGAAATTTCTATTGCTCGCTCTTATCGCGTTCGAGCCTTTAACAAACAAGACTATGTAATTATTTTAACGTTTATGTTGCTCGCTCTCACTATAGTTGACTGATTGCTGCATTTAAAAACCGCTAATATCTCGGGTTCGTTGTAAGGGACGATAAGCTTTTAACTAACAAGTTAGTGTGAAAGTTTAAGAGCTTATGTTGCTCGCTCTCACCATGCTAGAAAGATCGCTGCGTTTAAAAACTGCTAGCGTCTCGGAGCCGTTAGTGGAAGTTCAGAGCTTTTCGTCTCTTCTCGGAGATGTGTCGCTCACTGCTTTGCCTTCCCGGACTCTCCTCTACATGGAACTGCCCATGAAAGAGAAATTAAACAGATGGGCTATTATTAGTTATGTGCATGCAAAGATGTAGGCAGCGCTACTCGGGAGAGTCTAACGCTGAGCTAGTTCTTACCGTGTGAGCGCTGCGTACGTTGGCTGCTGGCGTCACCGCAGGACCGTTGGACAGGATGTATCACCTGCAGCGACTATAGGCCATGTTTAAATATGCGAAGACATGTGACGATAAGTGTCCTATAGGAGACAACCTATCTGATAAAGTCGGAATGCACCCAATCAGTTGTCCCAACTAACAGAGTCTGCTCCTCGAGTCCCGATTAAATCACGTTATCGGCAACTACCGAGTAAAACACCCAAATGTTGGGGCAGCTGTTCATTCCTACTTAGTATCATTTTGATACACTCTTCATAAGGAAAATGTTCTGATTATAAAACGCCCTATTTATGTAGGATTATTTAGATTCTATTTTTATTAATCATTATGTCCACAGATCGAAAATATAGTATGGCAGGTAATGATTAATAAATGGTATCGTTCTGCTACGCTCTTCCAAAAGAGAATATTTCGATTTTAAAAAACGCCCTATTTCTCTGAGATTATCCTGACTCCATTGTTATTAACCATTATATCCATATATATACAGGGTATATTTCATTGTGTAATACAGCTACAGTGAAACATGTACCATGAAACATGAGGTTACTGTAAACCGGCATATGTATTGTGGAGATAACTAATTTAGATAATTGCATTCTCCCACGGAATTTCGCTATTTAAACCTTGTTTAAAGGTATTAAAAACGAAAATCCAAAAGACTTATTTTTTCTTTCTGACAGCGCAACCGCCTTTACTGTCCGCAATCCGTATTTTTTCTAGAATGCGCCAACTAAAATCTTCTGGCTTGTGATGGTTTTCGAGGAAGTGCTTAACTAATGGTGCTGTCATTTTACCTGTCCTGATTGCCGATCTATGTTCTGTGAGGCGTACTTGTATAGATCTGCTAGTTTCGCCTACGTAACTAAGGCCGCACACACATCTGATGAAATAGACCACATTAGTGGTTTTGCAGTTCCACATATCTCTTGCTTTGGAAACAAAGCCATTGTGAACAAATTCTTCTCCCTCGATGATGTTATTACAAGATTTGCACGAGGAGCATTTGACTGTTCCTCGTACAGGTATGTTATTTATCAGGGATCTCTGAATGGGGCCAGGTGCAACATCGGTTTTCTTAAATCTAGAGTGGACAATTCTGTCCTTTAGATTTTTATTCCTTCTATGCGCAAAAAGCGGCTTCAAAAGCACGTCTTTTGAGGTAGGATTACAGTTGAGAATATGCCAGTTAGCATTAATTACTTATCTTACACGTTCGTTTAAGGTAGAGTGCGTGGTCACACAGACAAGTTGGTCCTTAGTAGGGGCTTGCTTGGATCTCAAGAGGCTATCTCGGTCATAGAAGCGCGCTCTCTTGTATGAGTTCCTGACCAATCTATGTGGGTAACCACGTTCCAGAAACTTTTGACGCATAACAGCTGCTTGCCTGTCATAGTCGGAGAGATTGGTACAATTTCTGCGAACTCGCAGGAATTGAGAAAATGGAATGCTTTCACGCTGACTCTTAGGGTGAAAGCTACTAAAATGCAATAATGTATTGCGTGCTGTTTCTTTAACGAATAGATCCACTTCTAGTTTGTTGTTCTTCTCTCTTATTAGTAAATCCAAAAATTCAACCTGGTTGGTGCTGTATTGGGCTGTGAATTTAAGATTGGTATTAGCCAAGTTTATCCATTCGAGGAATTCCAAAAGGGATTCTTTCCCATTAGTCCAGATAAAAAAGATGTCTTCTATATATCTGGACCAATGGGAAATGGATTCAAAGAAAGGCGCTACCTCGTTGTCTATGAACTTGTCTTCAAAGGAAGACATATAAATGTTCGCTATCGAGGGAGCAACTGATGCGCCCATACTGACGCCCTTCTGTTGGCGATACAGTGTGTCTCCAAACTCGAAAGTATTTTCTGTTAAAACAATAAAAAGACAGTCAATCAAAAATCTCTTTGGGCATATTATATTATGTCTGTCAATGAACCAGTCTGTTGCCACGATTGCCTCATCTAGAGGTATGTTACTATATAAGGATTCAATATCCATCGTCACCATAATATCTCTATTAGATATAAAATCTAGGTCCTCTACTATATTGATCATGTGTCCTGTATCTCTAACATAAGATTTAATTTTAGGTATGTGGGGTCTCAAATGATGATCAATACATTTAGACAGGGGTTCAGTAGGAGTACCAATTGTGGACACAATGGGTCGGTAGGGGGGATCTTGCATACTCTTGTGTATCTTGGGAAGTCCATAGATACATGCTGTCTTGTTTTTATTGGTATTCAGATGCCGGTGCGATTCAGACCTATGTACATCTGGGAACCCTTCACCACATACCTTAGACACAGAGATGAGGCGGCAATAGATGGGCCGGGCAGATGGAATGATGTTGCCAAGTGGGACGTGGGAGGGGGAGGGGGGGGGGGGGGGGGGGGGAGGGCGGTATATGAAGGGACTGTTCCTGCCTGGCAGACTTGTGCTGGGATGCTGCTGGAGGGTTTACTATACATGATTTGATTGTAACGATACGATGCTGACATGTCGAGATGCAATCCACCATGTACCCTCTTTATTTGTTGATCAATGAAGTAAAAAAAAAAGAATACTAAGCATCATGCTCCACGGGTTTAATGACTACTTGCTGCAGATCTACATGTCTTGATTCCTAGTTTCTTAAACGTACTTCACAGTGTGGGCCTCCGCTGTGGGCCTAAACTGGGGCAGATACAAAGGACACGCAGCAGCGTCTCATTTGTCAGATGGCACAAGTGGCACTTCATGGCCCCCTGCTGTACTCCCTCCTGCCATTTTGGCTTGAAGTCTAGGGTAGGAATCTCTCCCATTCGCTTTAACAGTAGCTTCTACTTAACCTTAAGAAAGTATGCAGCTTCTAGGAAAGGATTGTCCTTTTGGTCATTGTAGGAACTTAACACCAGCCATCCGTGCGCTCGCTTGGCCACCATTCCTGTATCCTCTCCCCGGCTCTGCAGGCTAATGCTTTTGTTTACTATTCTCTTGAACACTTGCTCGATCGTGTCTACCTTCCACAACTCACCCAATTTGAGTTTTTCTATGTTGTCCTCAAGATACTTTTGTAGTTGCTCTATCCTCTTTGGAGGTTAATTTCGGACTCAGCAAAGTGGGCTAATGACTCCTTAGTCCTTACTGCATGGTTATGAATGCTCCAGGCCTTGCAAGGGTCTGCCTTACCAGCAAGAACTAAAGCCTAACTTGCGCCGGCGGTGCAGATCTTGATAGCTACTATACCAAATGCACTCAGGTATTCCACTACAGAGGTATCTTCAATCATTGGCTCTAATCTTCCCAGACTCCATGAGCATGTCAAGCAGACCACTCCATTCCTTGGCACTAGGGTGTATCACTATTTAATCCTTAAGGATAGTCGTAGATAGAATGGATGGCAGACAGATCCAGCACTCCTGAACGTTTTGCCTCCTTATGGCCCATCGCTGCTCCACAGGCTCACATTCTATTTACTTGAATTGTCAGACTGGAGTTCTTTACGGAAGTGGGTGAGAGGGCGGTGGGGAGATGATACTCCATCGTGCTTCTCAATATTGATCTTGGAGAGCCTATCCATAAGACTGGGTGTTGTTGCTGTTCAAACAGAAGGGGGATATTGGTCTCCCTTGAAGGCTACAACTTCTATGACCCAGCTCTAAAGCAGCTTTTTGCTCTCTAAAATTTGTACTGGGAGGCCATCCAGGTGCAGAACATGTAATAAGAGTGGGTTCCGAAACCTGCCTTCCTTTAGTTGGTAGGAACTTGATGGAAAAGATGTCATCTGACACTACGTGTTCCTGGCAGCACCCATATCAGTTTGGGTAAGTTTGTACAATTTAAAACATCCTGTGTGCCCCTAGACTTAAATTCTGGGATCCATAGGAGCCAATGCACCTGGTCTTTCTGTTTGGCTGGGATCTGACGTGGGCCTTTGGCTGGTCTTGGTGAATCCCCAAGTTCTTCCCCTTGGCTGGGGATAGGGCCCAGGTTCCAAAAAAGAGCACATTCCCGAGGGCATAGCAACTTCTCTTGCCTAATCGATTGGTTTTGGGATACTGACTCTGTTGGCCTCTATGGTGCCACCCTACACCTGCAAGGAAGAACATCACTATCTGATGATGGACTACGATCCTTGGGCTGGTTGGTATCTTCATTATTTAAGATGGGATGTGTTGCTTTCCTGGGCTTGATTAGCAAGCTGCTGCTCTTTTTGTCTTGTAGGGTTATGTAATTTGTTGGTGTGGTCCTTACCGGCACAGGATTGTCCTCTGGTGAGTCGTTGATTTCAAGCAGACCCTCTTCCACCCTGAGGGTCCTAGTTGGAATTGGGATTAGGTTCATAGAGGCCCTGGGGTGGGCCTTATTTCTACCCTTTCTGGCACATTTCCTTTCCCTCTTCATCAAGTGGGTGCGCACCGAAGCAGCAGCTAGGCTGGTTTCCTGGTTTGCATCGCCCCATTGCCTACAGGCTGCCCAGGCTGAATATTCCCTCTACCTCATCGGTGACAGGCGGGTTCTGATGTTCCATACTCCCAGGGACGGTTAATTACATGGTACATTATATGCTGGGGTACCTGGGTGTCACCCTTTGGGGTGAGGATGGTTCATACTTCCCTCAAGATTTCGTCAAAGATCTCCAGAAGCTGCACTAGCTGGTCGACCACTTCCTTGCATGAGCATATAGGGAAGTTGGTATCCTTGTTTGCTTGTACTCAAATGATAAGAGCATTTAATTTTTCATCAATGCCTGACATGAAAAACTGCCATGGTGATGAGTAGGTCCACTTGAATGTCTATTTTGTTGGCATGATGATTGTGAGACATAACAGTGACTTGCATGGCGCATACAACTTGTGAGAGTCTGTCGGACCTTGAGCATTGGCCTTGAGCCTTTTGACCCAAGCAATGTCCTGCAATCGCCAGGCCGAGGGAGTTATACTCCCTAAGTTCAAATCCTGTGTTGACCTAACGGGGCTGAAGCTGCCTTTGGTGAGTCCAGACCTGTAACTGAGTTGGCATTGAATAATGGAAATGTGCAATACATAACATGGGAGCTTTTTGGGCTACCTGAGCTGGATATAAACTCTGGTGCGAGGATTACCTAGGCAGATTGCCAGTCCGCTGGGATCTCCACAACTTTGTGGGTATCACTGCATGGGCCTTCCGAGGCTGTCTTGGCCAAATTGGGCAGAGCGGGGAATACATTCTTCATGAGAGACTTAGAAACCGAAAAAGGCCTCTCCAATGAGGTTTATTTATTTATTTATTTATTTATTTATTTATTAATAACATTTATAGAGCGCGAACAAATGCCCTTGGGCGTCTCGGTGCTGGCATATCTGCATGTACTTACTCCTGATGGAAGAGGGATCTATGTTTACTGATTAAACAGCCAGGTCTTTAACTGCTTGTGAAATGACCAAAGTGAGGGACTTGTTTTTATTGACAGGGCCAAGGTGTTCCATAGTTTCGGGGGTTGATATCAGGAACCTTCTATCCCCCAGGAAACCGTTTTGGTACGGGGAACCATTAGGTCATTTAAAGTAGAAGAACGTAAAGATCAGGGTAGACAGTAAGGAATAAGGTTTTGTGTAAGAAAAGCAGGTCCTTGATTGTGCAGAGCCTTATACACAATACAAAGGGTTTTGAACTTAATCCTATTTCTGATGGGCAGCCAGTGTAGGTGTCTAATGGTTTCTGTAGCAGATTTATGTTTACGAATTCTGCGTTACTTTCCTCCCCAGCAGGCCCAGATGCAATTTGCGATGCAGCTCTGGCAACAGGATTGTCTTCAACCCCAGTGTACAGGCTATGGCTTGCTCCACTAGTGACCATTCCATCTCTTGTGCTACTTAAGAAGTCTGGGATCTTTGATGCTTTTGGTGGTGCGGTGATCCTTGGAGCCATCCAGTAGCTTGACCGACTTCCAAGCCCCCCTTGTCCAGTAGACTCCCCACTTAGCCTTTGCCCCACTCTGAGACAGGGTTGTGCTTGACCAAGGGGGAGCTACTAGCCACTTTTCTTTTGGCTTTACTTTTTGACGCTGCCTCCCCTGGAGTTGACTCCAGCATCCTGTTTTTTTAAGCCCCAATGGGGCTTGAGCTCTGGATTTGCCTGACCTCATCCTGATGAGTGTCTGCCTCTATATAAGGGCGATGGCTGCCCTTGCCTGCTTAGAAAAGTAGTTTGCAGTTTATTCGCCACACCGGTCAAACCGAGGTTGAATTGCAGGCACTAAACTGCAGCTCTCCTAAGAATAGCTGTATTTGTTATCTCCTCTGTGTAATTTCCCATCAGGGAACAATTTTCTTAGGCCTTCTCGGCACTGCCTCACCCCGTATGACCTTGTTGCTTGTATTACCTGCATTGAGACAACAGGGGGCTCCATGCTGATAGTTGCTCAATTGGTGGGCTGTGCTGTGGGTGTACACTGGTCTCTTGTAGCTGCAGTAGTTGATAGCTCTCTTGTCTGGGGGAGGGGTGGGATCAGACCTGGTCGCAAGCTGCACCCAGTCCTGGCTGGGCCACTCCTGTGACGTAGAGGTCAGCCAGGTCAAACAATGGGATCTAACACCACTGAACCGACCCCTAACCAGTTAAATTAAACAAGGCCACACACAGTCATTTCTTAAAGGCGTTGGGAGATTAAGTGATTGACCAGAATCACAGGCTGTTAAAACGACATCGAGAATCAAACCTGGGTCGACAGTCTGCAGTCTGCAGCACTGGCCATAACGCCACAACCGGGGAGGAAGGAGGGATCTTCCACATGAAAGCTTGACTAAGTCCCTCCTGAAGCACCCCAGAAAATCATAAATGTGCACATGTAAATCGCACACTTGCCCTAAGGGCATATGTGCACTACATGTTACTTTGAAATATGCATTTTTGTAGATGTGTGCTAAGGGAATTGCAAATTGGGATTCCCTATTTGTAATCGTAATTTTAGGTAACAGCTATTTTTGCGATCACCAAAAATTGTGACTACAAAGCCTTTCATACATCTTGAAAGGTTATTTTGCATTCTTAGACGGCCAAAATTACTGATTTGCACCATTTTCAAATGCAAAATTGTTTCAAACATGTGGCCCATAGTCACTACAGTGACTGATCTCCATTTGTTTACTGAACAACACGTTGTGTGTTAGGATGCTTGCAATGCTGCTTTGGTAGAGTGATGCATAAGCAGTTGGTATTGTAGCTGCTCTCTGCTTTTTTTCATCTCACTTAGGACTTCATTCTGAGCTAGTCTTTCATAAAATGGAATCTGCTTATGATGAAGTATCAATGGTTAATTTGAACCTATGGGGGCTACCAGCACTTGTTTTTCCTCATCAGACATTTACTGAGAGCAAGATGGAGAAAAACACACACATTGTAAAGACAGAGGAAGAAAAAGATGGAAAAACCATCACCAGAGGAGAGAGAGCAGTAATATTTAAGCGTGAGAAAAAGTCTGGGAGTGTCTGGTGTCTGGTAGACTATTTAAGAGACATGAGATGGATTTAAGACTACCAGCCTTGGTATTCGTTGTGTTGACGTTTAGTTGCACCGGCTGCAGGCTTCTGAGCAGAGCGTATGTATGGTCGAACTTAAATAGAAAATAGACCGGGGCGTCAAAATAAAAGTGACCCTCCCCCCCCCCCCAATTAGTAAGTTATGAAGGTAAAAACTTGGCCCATATTAAAAAATTGGGCAGTTTTGAACTTGTAAAGACAAACTGTGTACGTTTTACAAGTAAGGTGACCACATTTTGAGAGACAAAAACAGATCCAGGTTAGACATAAATCTCTCTCTCTCTCTCTCTCTCTCTCTCTCTCTCTCTCTCTATATATAATATATATATATATATATATATATATATATATATATATATATATATATATATATATATATATATATATATATATATGGCTTCCTGTGAATGTGGGCGTGTTACCTAATGGCAGTCGTAGGTAGTTACAGTTAGGACCTAGTTTCCATAGGAAAAGCGTTTTTTGTTTTTCCAGTATCTTTGGAGTCGTTTGACGAATATTCGTAAAATTTTCAAAACTAATGGCCCTCTCACTTCAGCTGCTGTGTTGAAAGTTTCGGGGTGATTCATCAAGGAGGGGCTGAGAAAAGGGAGGCCCCAAAACCCTTTTTCTCCATGTTTATTTCCGTGGTAAACTGTTGAAACAGCTACAGTCCTAACTGAACGGAAACACAGTAACTTGGCAGAAAAGTAGCTCTTGATCCAGAGTGCACTCTTTTTGTTATGGTGTAAATCCGTTCAGTAGTTCCTGAGAAAGGTAAACATGTCTTACATCTATAAATATGACCGGGGATGATCTGCAAACTCTCCCAATCTTGAGCCTGCGAGCTGATTTGCTACCAACAGTTGGAACCAGAAAGTCTTGGCAGCCATCGTGTACTCGGTTGAGCCGAGTCACAAGAAAAAAGTTTCAAAAACATAAACAATTAAGAAAAGGGGTAGGGTAGAAACCCTCAGACCCCCCAGGCCTGCTGTGGGGGTCCCACAGGGGCAAAAACAGCAGTTTAAAAAACATTTTGGTCGGATTTGCATTGGATCCGCAAATCTGGCAGAAAAGTTTAAAACAAATAAAGCGCAGGCTTAGTTTTCTTTAAGCACCCTGGTGGACTTGGTCCCTGGGGCAATGACAAATGAGATGCGGGGGCCCGTGTGGCCCCCGCCTGCCCTGTGGACGGCCACCTCTCCAGGGCTTAGTTTATAATGAAGGTGTGTGGGGGGCTCATGCCCTCCCATGCAACCCCCGGGGCCACCACCTCCCTGGGGCTATTTACATAATTAGGTGTAGGGGGCACCTGCCTCTCATGCAGCCGCGGGGACCACCACCACCTCTTATAACTACTTATAAATGGGAGGGGGCAGCACGACCCCCTCCTGGAGCCCGCCACATAGCCCCCGCACATTGGGGACCACCACCTTACTGGGGCTATTTACATAATTAGGTGTAGGGGGCTGCTGCCCCACCCCCCACAATGCAGCCCTGGGGTACATGGGTAGGGGGGCCACGGAGGCCCCCCTACCCATTTTTATTTATTCCATAAGAGAAAGGATGTGTCCATGCCCTGGGGGATGGGGTACCCGGGGCAATAGCCCTGAGGGATGGGGTACCCAGGGCAACATCAGCTTCAGCAGGGGGGGCGCATGGCCACCATCCCAAAACAATAATGAATAAAATAAAGGGCAGGCCCTGGGGGATAGGGTCCCTGGGGCCAAAACTGGCTCAGTGACGCGGGGGGTCAGGTGGCCCCTCTTCCTTAAAAAATATATGTATAAAAAAGGGCCCAGCCCCAGGGGATGTGGTCCCCGGGGCAGAAATCGGCCTCCATCCCGTTTTATATATATATATTTTTTAAATGGGTCAGGCCCTGGGGGATGGGGTCCCCAGGGCCCAAAAAGTATCAAGGGAAGGGGGACCCTCTTCCTAAAATAAGAAAAAGAACCAAAGCCGAGAACTCGCTGGAGGCCCTGCCCCCTCTTTACACTACTCTGCACATGCGCCTCCTGGCTCGCTCTTAGTTGGGGGATGAAGTCCTCTTTGCTGCTGAAGGTCCTTAGGGGCCCACCTGTTACCTCCAGCAAGCCCCACACAGTGGGATTGCTGAGAGGGGGTCAGAGGCTACCTGTTACCTCCAGCAAGCCCCTCACAGTGGGATTGCTGAGAGGGGGTCAGAGGCCACCTGTTACCTCCAGCAAGCCCCACACAGTGGGATTGCTGAGAGGGGGTCAGAGGCCATGCCCCTTTTTCCACCACTCTATAAACGCGCCTCTCAGCTCACTGCTGTTGGGGTGATGAGGTCCCTTTCCGTCCTGAGGGCCTCAGGACTAAAGTGGACTTCATCTCTCAAGCAGCAGTACGCCAGGAGGCGCTTTTGCAGAGTGGGAGAGAAAAGGGGCATGGCCTCAGACCACCTCTCAGCAATCCAGCTGTGTGAATCCAGCTGTGTGAGGCTTACTTGCGGTACCAGGAGTGCTAGTTGGCCCATGAGGCAAGGGGACTTCATCTCCCAACCGAGAGTGCGCCAGGAGTCGTGTTTGCAGAGTGGTGGAGAAAGGGGGCGTGGCCTGCAAACACCTCTCAGCAATCCCACTGTGTGGGGCTTATTAGAGGTAACAGGTAGGCTTGTTGGCCCCCAAGGACCCCAAGCAGTGAAGGGTACTCTCAGCGGCATGGCAAATCTGAAGTACTCTGCCTGAGAAGGCATTCCAGGGGCGGGGCGTGGGTGTTCCCACGCATCCACTAATGGATTTTGGCGTATTCTCAGATTTACTACCAGTAGTAAACCTGGGAATGCTCAGGGGAAGAATCCCCCTGGACGCACATGAAGCTGCTTTCACCTGTTCCTAGTGGCACCGTCCAGTGGAATCAGTGATGTCAGCGCTGACGTCACTGATGGGCCGGGTGAGAGGTGGGGGCTGACGCTGAAGTGATTCCACATTGATCCTCATCGGTGGCCACATGGGAGGAAGTCTCAGTGTGAGCACAAAAGCTTCCCTCATGCTTCCCCTTTGGAGGACCCATTGCTGTCCTATGCACTGCAGAACTAGCATGAAGGACATAAATGGTTCTTCTCATGGACTCGAGGGGTGACGCATCCAATGGCAAAAAAGTTTTGAAAAGCTCAATACTCGATTGAAGAGAAAAGGGTATTTTTATTTTGGAGATAAAGAAGAAGAACCCAGTGTGAGTATACTGTTCAGAAGAGGGATCCAAGTCCTTGACATCTGAAACTGTTATGGAAGAGATGAAACACAGGGACAGTTAATTTTGCAAGTAGAGCTTTCAGAGACAATTCATAAACAAGCTCAAAACCAAGTTAACATCTGACAAACGACTATATTTAGAAGAAGGAGGACTACTCATCAAAATTCCTCTTAGTAAATAGCAGATGAGAGGATATTCTACTGGTTTCCCTGCAATGTTTTGATGGTTTAGTGAAATGGCTGATCTATGAGTGTTTATCCTTCTATAGGATTTGCCTGAAAAA
Organism: Lissotriton vulgaris; assembly: GCF_964263255.1. Taxonomy (NCBI): domain Eukaryota; kingdom Metazoa; phylum Chordata; class Amphibia; order Caudata; family Salamandridae; genus Lissotriton; species Lissotriton vulgaris. The sequence continues at coordinate 857,761,443 of NC_141689.1, forward strand.
GCCAGATGACATAGGAAATCTGCTATAAATGCTAAATCTGCCAAAAAGGCATCTGTGTCTGATTCCACACACCAGTGAGATGTAGAAGCCCTTGCTTATCTATATACTCTCCTTGTCCCTGGTGCTCAAACCTATTGGGTAGGTTTGAGGGTGTGAGCCAAAAGTCCATGGACATTCCAAGAAGCCTCGATACATTCCAGGCAATGAAACAAAGATCCCCCGATAGAATCAGGTTATAGAATTGGCCGGTTGGATTGCGTGACAGGTGTGGGAAGCTGGGAAGGAGGACTGGAATGTTTACTGGCATTTACAATAGGTCCTGATACCATATTTGTGAGAGCCAAAATGGAGCCACTATGACTAGTGAAAGAAGTTATTATGAATAGGAGAAAGGCATAAGGAAGACCCCAATCCCAAGGTTCGAATAAGGCATCCTTTGCCTATTTTAGGGGATCTGATCCCCAGCTTTAGAAAAGAGAAAGTTCAGAATTGAGTTTGGAGATGAAAAGGTGTATGGAAACACAGACTCCAGATGGTCAGGAGATGCTGAAAAATTGGGACATCTAGTTGCCAGTTGCTGGTGTCTGATATGGGAAGATAACCAATCTGTAACCAACTTTATGTGTCCTGGTAAGTATTCTGATGTGACTGAAATATGATGGTGAAAAGAATACTCCAAGAACTGCTTTGCTAGAAGATAACTGGCTACAATATGCACCTTGCCCCACACCGATGAACTTGCATATGACTCTAATAGAATATCTGAGATGGAACTGGAGGTCTATTTTCAAAGTGAGGAAATGTTCTAGCCAAGAGCGTGCCATCTCTCTTCTTTTTGAATCCAGAGGAACCATAACTAAATGACTTAGATCCTCTTTGAGATGGCAAATGTTTATCCTCTGAAGGGATTGACAGTGGAAGGCTATGGAAAGACTACGAGGCATATTTACAAGGACAGCGATAAATAAACGAAAAGCACGCTTAGCGCTTTTCTATTTATCGCCATCTATCGCTGGATTATATCGCCCTGTTAGCGCGTTATTTACAAAGCGTTTCCCCAGGGCGATATAATTACCAGCGATAGCGGGAAAATCGCAGTTTTGCAGGGAACATCGCTGGTTTTCCAGTGATGTTCCCTGCAAATCGGCGATAACCTTGCTGATACGACCCACAGGGTAGTATCAGCACAATCCACCCCCCATACTAGGTATGCCTAAATCTGCATTTTAGCAGACGTTAGTTTTCGGTGAAAACATCGGTTTTTGCCCAAAACTATCATCTGCTAAAATACTTTGTCAGCCTTGTAAATATTGCGATGTGCACATCAGCGATATTTACAAGGTTGTACTGCCCAGTGACGCAAGGGAGGCGTTGGGTAAAAGGGTGCTAACATGCGTTAATGCATGTTAGCACCCTCTTGTTAATAGGGCAATAGTTTTATCTCTGCTTTTTTGGCTTTAAAAGCCAAAACAGCAGAGATAAGGCCCTTGTAAATATGCCCCTAGATGACTAGATGATGCTAAGAGCCCTACTATATGTGCTCAGTGATAAAGGGACACATGAGATAGCGTAATTATATTAAACAATTCTGTTCTGATAGTAACCAATTTCGACTGTAACTGTAGGGTCGAAGATTTTGAGTTTACTTAAAACCCAGAAACACCAGACAGAGTCAAAGTAAATGCAAATGTTTGTTGGTTTATGAGATACCTAGGGGCAAATTTGTGAGAGGCTTGTATTACGTTTGGACCACACATAGTGGTACATGAGTGACACAAGCCTTTACGTCATATTATTGAAGCTAAGCAATGCCACATTGCGTGGCTTTCAATAGCTTCATAAATCTTTAGTATGTCAACGCAGTGCAAATCGCTGCGTTGCCTTACTCTGCGCGAGGGATGCGTTCCATGGGCATTGCCGTGGGTGTTCCTTTGCAAATCCCTTTTTTTACGCATTCCCAGATTTACCAAACTTGGTGAACCTGGGAATGCACCAAATAGATACACCTCTCCAGGTGAGGTGTAGCAAGGAGAAATATTTATGTTTCTTCTTGTTTTTTCCTCTATGTGTGCAGCATTCTGCTGCACACAGAGGAAAATACCTCTTCAGTTTGTTTTTGTGCAGGAATGTGCCCCTTCCTGCACAAAAACTACCCTGCCTACAGCACGGGCACCCTTGTATCATGGTGCAAGGGTCCCTGTGTTAGTGCTAGGCTCCCAAAACTGCTCCATCACAGGGGGAAAGGACAGGAATTCACCATATTTCTTTAATATAGCCATTCCTGCCCTTTCCCAGTGACGCAGGGCAACGCAGCGAGGTGACTTGCTGTGCAGCCCTGTGACCCTATTTTCAGAACTATGCCCCCTAGTGTATTTGGATTTCAGTTTCAATTGAGCAAGGCCTTTACGAACCCAGGGCCAAATTTACAAACATTTGCGCAACAAAGTGCAGCAAGTCAACTTGCTGCGTTGCACTACGTGAAATGGAAATAGCAGAAATACGCCATATCGACAAACATTAAGTGCACTTCTGCTCTCTCACAGCGCTGGCGGACTTCAGGCAGCCTAGCACCAATGCAGATACCCCTGCACCATGATGCAAAGGGGCCTGCATTACAAGAACAATTGAGGCATATTAGAAAGAACCTCGTTAAAATTATCGCAGTTTTAGCGGCAGGAAACTGCTGCTAAAACGGCGATAATGGGCTTGCTAATATGCGTTATAGAATTCCAATAGGAGCCCAGGTTAGATGTGCAGGACATCTAACCTGGGCTCCTATTGGAATTCTATAACGCATATTAGCAGCAATATTTTTAACGAGGATCTTGCTAATATGCCCCAATTGTTTTTGTGCAGGAAGACATACCTTTCTGCACAAAAACAAACCCTTGAGGCATTTTCCTCTTTCTATGTATGCACATATAGAAAGGGGAAATAAGGAGGAAAAAAAGATTTTTCTCCTGGTTACGCCATCCTTTGGAAGATGTAGCGATTTTACAAAATCCTATGTTTACAAACCTTTCAAATCCATGGATAGATGCACGGAAAATGCCCCTTCCCCACCCATGGTACGCACACCAGAATGAAATAGAAGGCAAAGCCGCTGCTGTGAGTTAAATTTCTTTACAAAGCCACGCAAGGCAGCCCAACTCACCCCTTCCATGGCTTTGTAAATATCTACTCGTATTTTGCATTGTGGTGCAGAGAACAACTTTATAAAATCTGTCCCCCACTGTTTAAAAAATGTCAGTTTCCACTTCAATTGGTGAGCATGTAGGGGCAATTGTTCAAAGAAGTCATGCAAAAATGCTGCACTGCGTTGCATGACAGGGAGGGAGCAGGAGGGCGCCATATCTACAGAGACATGGCTCTCTTCTTCCATCTCGCTAGCGCCAGCACTAATTTCAGTGACGTGCACCAGGCACACACCATAGCCCCATAGCGCTAAGGTGCCTGCCTGAGTGTAGCATATGTTTTGTACAGGAAGGGTACCCTTCCTGTACAAAATATTATGCCCAGACAAGTTCAAACACTTTTCTCACTTTGTATGTGTGCCCGCACAGTGCAGCACACATGCAAAGTAGGAAAAAAAAGAAGAAATGTTCAATTTCTCCTCTGACGCAGCCTTTCAGATGGCGTTAACCTTTGGCGCTAAACCCTGTCGACAAATGTTTGCAGAGAGAGATTTGCATCAAAAGGCATGGGTGGTTGAATGGGAACGCCCATGTACCACCCATATAACTCCCCCTTGGCGCGAAGTAACACAAAGCATTGCTATGTGCTGCTTTGCATTACTTGTAGGTACTTTTCAACGTAAGACAAGTTTAGTGCTGGAAAGTAAGGGCCTTGTTTACAAAAAAATAATGCAGCGTGGTGCTGCAAGCAATTTTGCTGCGCCAAGCTGCGTCATTTTAAAAGCACAGGGATGTGTTGTATTAACAACAATACAATGCATCTGTGTACTTTGCCCTGTGCTGGCACACGGCTGCCATGCGCCATCGCAGGCACTCTTGCGTCATGTTGCAAGGGTGCATGTGTTGTGGGGATGATTGGTATTGTGCAGGAAGGGACACCTTCCTGCACAAATACAATCATTGATGACATTTTCCTCTTTCTATGCTTGCTTCAGAATGCAGAATGCTTAGAAAGAGGAAACGACCAGGAGAAATAAAAGTATTTCTTCTTGTTGCGCCACTCCTACGCCTCCCCTGGGAAGGTGTAGGATTCGGATGCATTCCCAGCTTTACAAAACTTTCTAAATTTGAGAATGTGTCAAGTTCAATGCATGTCACATGGCAACACCCAGCAACAACCATGGAACACCCCTTTCACGCAGAGTAATGCATGAGAGAGGCCCGTATTTACATGGCTATGAAAAGTCACGCAGGGTGACTTTACATGGCTTTTTAAATATGGGCAGGCCCACTGCGTTGACGATGTGTCAAAAAGGGTGACAGTGGCGCAGTGACCTTGTAAATAAGGCCCTAAATTGGTACAAAAAACACATTTTGTGCTGGTTAGCATCACTTTGGTGACGCTAACGCAGTGCAAAATGTTTCATTTCTACCCCAATTTTTCTAATGCCTGCAGTTGCTGTATTTTGCCACATGATGGGGCCAAAGCACAGTAAGTGCAGGCAGCCACTTACACCTTACATTTGTGAATCCGCAGCAATATTTTGGATATATAAATGCATTGTATTCTTTTGGGCAAATTGACATTTAAAAAAATTAGGCCTTTGCTTGAAAATAGGAATTTTCAGGGCTGCCCTGTTTAGAATTGAATCTGTTTACTCACTTCCACTTAGAGACGTGGTTTCGGAAGGCACAATAATTGTTAAATACAATGGGGCAGATTTACAAGCCCCTTGCGCCACTTTTGCATCACTTTTCCCAAGTTAAAAATGACGCAAAAGAGGCGCAAGGGGCTTGTAAATCTGCCCCAATATTTTTAAGGACCACATGACTCCAGAGAGTACCCTGCCGGATGACAGACTGCCTGCTGAGGTATCAGCCTCAGAAGACGAGCCACCTGGCTGCCGTGTGGTGTAAAACTAGCGTGAATTACAAGCAACAGCTGTGGTTAAGGTATAACAATAAGCCCGATTCAGGCGGGTGACTACCGATTTTTGAAGCCTAAAATTGCTTTATTTTAGCTGTCTCCCGACTAAAAGTGCCTTTTGTTTCATATAAGCCTATGGTGAAAATATCAGTGGCGGCTGGTAGGGAACTGTGGCGACGACCGGTAAGGTGGGGGTTAGAAATAAAGGATAAGGAATAAATGAAGACTTACCTGCTGGTCACCAGTCGCCAGCCACCGCCTCTTGTCCGTCCTCCCTATTTTCCTGGATCCCGGCAGCACCCAGGCTCCCAGACTCCCCTAGCTAATGACGACGCTGCTGTAAACAGCATGACAACAGCGTTGTAATTGGTCTGAGAGGCCTGGTTCGACACTCAAACAGGGAGTGGGAGCCTGTGCATGTTCTCCACCCAGGCTGTGCAATACAGCCCAGTGGACAATATGTTAAGTGCACATTGTTGAGTCTTTGGGCCGCATGCGCGTGGTGTGGTTAGCGCTGCGGCAGTAATGAGACTCAGGACACCAGTTAGAGTTACCGCGTGGTCCGGACTAACTTCGCCGGCCACGCCCCGTTTATTTTATAGTCTAGCGCATGGGTACTCACAAACTTTCTCTAAGGGGCCAAATTTACAGTGTAGTTTGTGGCCGAGGGCCGCACCGGTGGGGGCGTGGTCAGTGTGAGAGGGGGCGGGCTAGAGACAAAAAAAAACCTGTGACCATGAGGTTGAACACAGGCCCTGGCAGCGGATGTCTTTGTCCACTGAGCCACCAGACCGAGCATACACACATATCTCTCTCGGTCTCCCTCCCTCTCTCTCTTTCTCTTCCTCCCTCTCTCTATTTCTCTACCTCCCTCTCTCTCTCTCTCTCCGTCCCTCCCTCTCTCGTCTCTCTCACTCCCTCAATCTCCCTCACTCTCTCTGTCTCCCTCACTCTGTCTCTCTCACTCTCTCTGTCTCCCTCCCTCACTCTCTCTGTCTCCCTCACTCTCTCTGTCTCCCTCACTCTGTCTGTCTCCCTCACTCTCTCTGTCTCCCTCCCTCCCTCTCGGTCTCCTTCCCTCCCTGTCTCCCTCCCTCTCTCTGTCTTCCTCCTTCTCTCTGTCTCCTTCCCTCTCTCTGTCTTCCTCCCTCTCTCTGTCTCCCTCCCTCTCTGCCTCCCTCCCTCTCTCTGTCTCCCTCCCTATCTGTCTCCCTCCCTCCCTCTCTCTGTCTTCCTCCCTCTCTCTTTCTCTACCTCCCCTCTCTGTCTCCATCCCTCTCTTTCTCTCCATCCCTCTTTTTCTCCCTCCCTCTCTTTTTCTCTCCCTCTCTCTCTGTCTCCCTCACTCCCTCCCACTTCCTCCCTCCCTCCCTCCATCTCCCTCCCTCTCTCTGTCTCCCTCCCTCTCTCTGTATCCCTCCCTCTCTTGGTCTCCCTCCCTTTCTTTGTCTCCCTCCCTCTCTCGGTCTCCCTTTCTATCCCTTTGTCTAACTGTCTCCCTCCCTCTCTTGGTCTCCCTCCCTTTCTTTGTCTCCCTCCCTCTCTCTCCCTGTCTTCCTCTCTCTCTCCCTCTCACCCTCTTTCTCCCTCCCTCCCTCCCTTTGTCTCCCTCCCTCCTTATGCCTCTGCCTCCCTCCCCTCCCCTGATTCTCCCTCTCTCTCCCTCCCAGACTCTCTTTCCCTCCCTCGCCTTCCCCTGACTCTCCCCCTCTCTCTCTCTCTCCCTTGCCCTCACCTGACTCTCTCTCTCTCTCCCTCCCTCTCCCTCTCCCTCCCCCTCCCTCTCCCTCCCCTGACTCTCTTCCTCCCTCCCCTCACACTCCTTCCCTCCCCTCACACTCCCTCCCTCTGTCTCTCCCTCCCTCGCCCTCCTCTGACTCTCACTCTCCCTCTCCCTCACCCTGCCCTGGCTCTCCCTCCCTCCCTCCCTCTCCCCTGACTCTCCCTCTCTCTCCCTCCCCTGACTCTCCCTCTCTCTACCTCCCTCCCCTCACTCTCCCTCCCTCCCTCCCCTCACACTCCCTCCCTCTGTCTCTCCCTCCCTGGCCCTCCCCTGACTCTCACTCTCCCTCTCCCTCACCCTGCCCTGGCTCTCCCTCCCTCCCTCTCCCCTGTCTCTCCCTCTCTCTCCCTACCCTGACTCTCCCTCTCTCTACCTCCCTCACCCCCCTGGCTCTCCCTCTGTCTCCCTTCCCTGACTCTCCCTCTCTCGCCCTCACTCTCCCTTCCTCAACCTGCCCTGTCTCTCCCTCCCTCTGTCCCTCCCTCTGTCTCTCCCTCCCTCTCCCCTGACTCTCCCTGGCTCTCCCTCCCCTGACTCTCCCTCTCTCTACCTCCCTCCCCTCACTCTCCCTCCCTCCCTCCCTCCCCTCACACTCCCTCCCTCTGTCTCTCCCTCCCTCGCCCTCCCCTGACTCTCACTCTCCCTCTCCCTCACCCTGCCCTGGCTCTCCCTCCCTCCCTCTCCCCTGACTGTCCCCCTCTCTCTCCCTCCCCCTCTCTCTCCCTCCCCTGACTCTCCCTCTCTCTACCTCCCTCACACCCCTGGCTCTCCCTCTGTCTCCCTTCCCTGACTCTCCCTCTCTCGCCCTCACTCTCCCTTCCTCAACCTCCCCTGTCTCTCCCTCCCTCTGTCTCACCCTCCCCTGACTCTCCCCCTCCCTCACTCCCTCTCTCGCCCTCCCCTGCCTCTCTCACTCCCTCAACCTCCCCTGACTCTCCCTCCCTCTGTCTCTCCCTCCCTCGCCCTCTCTCTCCATCTCTCTCCATCTCTGTCTCCCTATCTCTGTCTAGGCAAGGTGTATTAATTCTATTAGAAATATCACGAAAAGCAAGAGCTGTTTGCTGCACACATCGAACCACCTTCCCCAGCCTTCCCAAAATCTGCAGCACATTATTAGTGACTCCCTAATGTAGAGGGTGCACGAGAGCTGGCTGGACCACTGCAGCAGAGATCAGGTGTAATCTGGAGGGCAGAGATTCCAAATAAGGCTGGGCTGATTCAGACTTTCATCCCTTCAGTGTCGATAAAACGAATGCTACTCGAGGCTACGCAGAGTGATCTCCAAGTGGCTCAGTTCAATCAGTCACGGGGTTTGTCCTGATCACTGTAATTGTCCAACAATCCTCCCCCCCCTCCCCCCCCCCTCTCCTCTGGGGCAGCCCGGGATGAGTCAGCTTGCCTGGCGCGCACACAGCCGGAGCATTTCACAGGTCTTTAAAAGACCATTAAATCGTTAATGAGGCTTTGTTCTGTTTCACCTCTTCTGAGGCCCCTGCAGCTCCACTCTGTGGCTGGATATTCCCGGCCCCCCTAGAGCAGAGCCTCTCCGAGTCAGGCTGCATCAACCAGCGGTGTTTACTAAAACTCTTGATTTTTTTTTTTAAACTGGTACATGTCTGCAAGGTCCGGCGGGCCGCCAGGGAAGGCTTGCCGGGCCGCCACCGGCCCGCGGGCCGTACTATGAGTACCCCTGGTCTAGCGCATGACGTAATACGCCCGCGTATGCGCACCCCACGGTGCGCGGCTAACTAGACCGCTAACCCGCGGCCGCAAACATTACATTCCTTTTACCTTTATTAAGAAGAACAAAATAAACATGAGTCATTCGTGATTACAGTATAGATGAAAGTAATTCTGGGCCATCCGGCCTGTTACCAGTCTGATGGATGGAAAGTTCAAGTTCAGCCTACAGCAAAGTCCGCCAGTTGGGAAGACAGGCCGGATTTCTTCTGAGCCCATATCCTGCTGCTTCTCCGCAGGAAGGTGCCCTTTGAGGAGTCTCTTGAGGGGACCCTCTGGCGCCCCAGGGATCGTCCGGGGACCGGGGACTGCTGACTCTGGGGGTTTCAGCAGCTGTGGGGCTCGCCGCTCTGTCATCACCTAAGGTATAATTTTCAGTCTCTCCCGGACTGTTCGATCCCTCAGGTTGGCTGGATGCTTCATTTTCTGGTTCCTGACCTTGAGGGCCTGGGGAGCTCTGGGGGCCCTCTTGAAGAAGGAGATGTTGCGTGTGACCGTTTCCCTCCCTCGTTGAGCTGTCACCATGGTGCCTGTGCGGCGCATGACTGTCCATGGTCGAGGTTTGAACGGGAGTTGGAACTTGCTCCCCGGATATCTGTCCTTTACATAGACTTGATCCCTTTCTCTGATGGTCGGCTCTTTGGCCCTTCGTCGAAAACTGGCATAGTCATTTGACCGGAACCTGTTGGACAGGGTCTTCTGTGGGTCAACATTGTTCGGAGCCCAGGTAGGGTGGCTGGGTAGGGTGTCTCTTACTATCCGCCCCATCGCAGAGGGGCCTGGGGCAGCCTCAGTGGTGCAATGTGGTGTGAGCCAGTACTCCCTTAGGAATGTGTAGTTTGCTCTCTCTAGGGGAGCTTCTTCTGCATGGGCGATTCTGATGACTTTGTTCAGCGTGCGCATGAACCTCTCTACCTCCCCGTTGGCTTGAGGCCAGCGGGGGGTCACTTTCCGGTGGTGGATCCCCCACTCCTTGAGGTAATCTGCGAACTCTTGTCCTTGAAATGGCGGTCCGTTGTCCGTCGCATTCGAATATTCCGTGCGTGGCGATTGCCTTCTCGAATTTTGCTATGACTTCCTTGGCCGTGAGGGTTGCTACGATCTCTACCTCAGGGTACTTGGTGAAATCGTCTATGATGACAAGCACGTATCTCCCATCTGGCAGGTGTCCGAAATTGGCGCTGACCCGTTCCCACGGCCTCTGCGGGTTGTCTTCTGTGATGACTGGGGGTGGACGTTCGGGTTGCCCCGCGGCCTGGCACCATCGGCACTCTTTGACTGTCTGTTCCACTCTGGTGTCCATGTCCGGGAACCACACCTTGGCTCGGAGTCTACTCTTAGTTTTCACTATGCCCTGGTGTCCGCGGTGTGCCACCTCGACTGTTTGCCCTGTCAGGCTTTCGGGCATCACGATCCGAGGCCCTCTCAGTAGGGACCCTGGCTGTCGACTGACAGTTCTTCTTTTACCCTCAGGAACGTCTCCAGGGAGCTCCTCGCCTGTGGTGTCCTCTTGGTTAGCGAAGCTTGAACGGTTCTCCAGTCGTTGGCTTGTAGGGCACTCATCACCAGCTGGAGTACTTCATCGTTACTAGTTGCCTCAATGATCATGTCCAAACTCATCGGTAGGGGCCTTGACCTTTCCAGCACGACCTTCACGTACTCCTCTGTTTCCTTTGCGTCTTCCTTTTCCACGTTGGTGGCAGCGCGGGGATGTCTAGAGAGGTAGTCCGCTGTGTTTGTCGCTCCTGGTTTATATTCTACTTGGTAGTCGTATTCTTGTAGTTGCTAGATCCATTTTTCTATGCGGGGGCGGCCGTTTGGACACTGACCCCCGGAACAGTGGGATCAGAGGTTTGTGGTCTGTTGATACTGTGAACGGGTGTGCATATACGTAGACATGGAAATGTCTGCAGGCCCAATGGATCGCAATCGCCTCTCTCTCTATCTGAGAATATCGTTGCTCTGTTTCGGTTAGAGACCGACTGGCACAGGCGATGGGTGCCCAGTCATCTTCTCCTTGGCGTTGTGTCAGCACGGCTCCCAGGCCGTAAGGGCTGGCATCCACGGCTATGTTGGTAGGCCTTGCCGGGTCAAAGTATGAGAGGGTCTTGTCCGCCGACAGCGCGGCTTTGGTGTCTCGGAAGGCTGCGTCCTGTTCTTCACCCCACAGCCAGGGGGTGGTGGACTTGGTGAGCTCTCGGAGGGGTCTGGTGAGGTTAGACAAGTCCGGGATAAACCGCCCACAGAAGTTCACCATGCCCAGGAAGCTTCTCACTTCCGATATGTTGGAGGGGGCTGGGGCTTCCTGTACATCTTTCACCTTGTCCAGGTCGGGGGCTATTCACTGATCCGAGAAAGTGTAGCCGTAAAAGCTGATCTTGTTTCGGAGGAATTGACACTTCTCGCGGTGCAGGGTCAGGCCTGAGTCTTTGATTCTCCGTAGCACACCTCTCAACCTCTGGTGGTGCTCTTCTATTGTGTTCGCGTATATCAGCAGATCGTCGCTAACGTTCAGGACTCCCGGGAGCCCGCTCAGAACTTCTCGGATGGTGTTCTGGAAGACTTCCGCGGCGCTGGAGATGCCGAAGTTGAGGCGTCGATACCGTTGGAGGCCCACGTGGGTGGAGAAAGTGGTTATGTAGCGGGAGTCTGGATGAAGGGGCAGCTGGTGATAGCCCGATCGAAGGTCCATCTTGGAGAGCCACTTTGCTCCGTTTAGCTCCCCTAATATGTCGTCGATTGTGGGGGTCAGGTGCCGTTCTCTTTTGACCGCCGCGTTGGGCAGGCGCATGTCCATGCAGATGCGGACTTGGCCGGGTTGCTTAGGCTTGCGCGCCACCACGATGGGAGACACCCACGGGGTAGGCCCACTGACTTTTTCAATGATGCCCTGTTGTTCGAGGGCTTCTAGTTCTTCCTCGACCTTCTTTCTGAGGTGGAAGGCTATCCTCCGATGCCTGAGGGCGACAGGTTGAATTGACTGGTCAATGTGGAGTGATACCTCTTTCCCCTTGAGGCACCCGATGCCTCTGAATGTCTCTTCGAACTCTAGTATCGTGTCTAACTCTTTGGTTAGTACCGCCATTGCGAATGATATTAGTTGGAGTTCTTCTGCCGCCTGCCCGCTGATGAGCATGCCACTGCCCTCCTTGGTGACGTAGACGGTCGTCAGGACTTTCCGGTCCTGATGTTGCATTTCTGTTTGGAAACACCCGATCAGTGGGATTGGAGTCTTCTGTCCATAGGCGAATACTCGGATCTTTGTTGCTTTCAGAGTCGGTTTGTCCCGTAGTTGATTGTATACGTTCGCCGCCATGAGCTCAATCGAGGCTCCCGTGTCAATCGTGGCTCTTACTTCCTGCTGATGTATCTTTATGCGACATTTTGGGAGACGCCTCTTCTTCCTCTGTGGTTGGTCAATGGCGAACACGTAGTGTACCGGGTAGTCGTTGGAATCATCGTCCATATCTTCGCTGTCCTGGCTTTCTCTGATGGCGTGGGCTGCCTCATTTTTTGACTTCGTGGATCTGCACGCCGCTGCGAAGTGGTTCATCCGTCTGCACGAGCTGCATCTTTTCCCGCGTGCTGGGCAGTCTTGAGCGCGGTGGGGCTGGCCTCCACAGTATCCGCATTCTTTGCGCCTTTCCTGTGGCTTCCTCCCTCCAGACTGGCGTGATTTCGGTCGGATGACATTGACCTGTTCGGCCGTGTTGACCTGTTCTGCCTTGACTGGCCAGTGGAGGGCCGCCTCCATGTGGGACGCTCTCGCTTGCGATAGTTCTTTGGAGCGCCCTAGTTTCAGGATGTCCGCTAGCGGTTTTCCGTCTTATTGCAGGATCTTCACTCTCAGGTTTGATGAGTAACACCCTTGTATTATTTGGCCTCATACCTCCTCTTGCTCATCGCGAAAACCACAGGTGCTGGCGAGTTCTTTAAGCCTGCCATGGAATGCGTCGAGTGACTCTTCGGCCTCCTGCTTGGCCTGCCGGAATATGAATCGCTCATAGTCCTTGCTTGCCATTGGTTCGAAATGCGCATTGAGCGCATTGAGGAGCGTGATGTAGGTCTTTAGTGTGGCTTCCACTAGGGTCTTGTAAATCCTGTGGATATCTTTCCCACCTAAATGAAGAAGCAGCGCCCTGCGGCGTTCCCTCGCTGTGCCTGCCCCCTCAAAGTAGAACTGTAGGCGATCGTCCAGTCCTTCCAGCGCGGCGCTAAGGCTGCGGGGCACCGTCATGGCGGCACGTGGAGCGGCCTAGCACGTGGCTTGGGATGATCTTGCCGCTGCTCCGGTCGGTCGTGGTCCTGCTGCACTGTCGAGCGGTCTTCGCTGTGTGCGTGCCACTGAGCTGGTTGTTTGGGGCTACACGACCTGGCAAATGGTCTTCTCCCTCGACTGTGTTCGGGTCAAACCCCATCTGCTACTGGCCGTGTCTGCGCCGGTGGTGGTACTCGCACCACTTCTCACAGGGCCAGGGTGCCAGTATCACTGCTTGGGGGTACTACACGCCCGTCCGCGGTCCTTTCCTCCGGTAGGGGCATAAGCGGGGACAACCTCTCGTGCCGTCGTCATCTGCCGGTTCCAGGCGCGGAGCGGGCGGCTAGGACCGGCCTCGCCAGGCGTGGGAGCCCCTATTTTTTCGGAGTGTGGCCGGGATGCGGCAAATGGGGCACAGCATGGGTTCTCAGACCTTCGTCCCCAGTGTTGAGTCTTTGGGCCGCATGCGCGTGGTGTGGTTAGCGCTGCGGCAGTAATGAGACTCGGGACACCAGTTAGAGTTGCCGTGTGGTCCGGACTAACTTCGCCGGCCACGCCCCGTTTATTTTATAGTCTAGCGCGTGACGTAATACGCACGCGTATGCGCACCCCACGGTGCGCGGCTAACTAGACCGCTAACCCGCGGCCGCAAACATTACACACATGACGTTTTGCCCGCCCAAGACGGCCCGCCAAACCATTATGTACACTTATTGTGCAACGACCACTCCTCCTTCCACTGACGTGAGCCCCGCCCAAATCTGGCTCCACACTAAAAATAAAATTATAATAACATTATGTTATTAGCATTTTCTTTTTCCTTTGCAGTGCTCATAGAGCAATGGGGGCGACTCTCCTCCGCCTTAGTGGAGGAGCCACCACTGGAAAATACATTCTCAGGATATTTCTTTAATAATCCCCCACTTACCTGTCTGAAAATGTATGTGTTAAGGGAGTGTTCATGAAACAATAACGTGGATGCAGGCCTCCATCTGTGACCTTGCCTTACAACAGGAAGGTGAGGGGTACATCTTGGCCAGGGGTAATTCCCTTGCAGCCAGCACAGCTTCAGAAAATGATTTAGGTGCAGAATGGACATATATACAGTCTCTGCTCTCGCCAGAAGTGAGCATTGGGCTGTGAATTGGTGTGAGGGGGCATTATACCTCTTTTATCTTAGGTGTCAAGAAGTGCCCTAGCTGACTCCTTTCTAAATCTGAGAGGGCTCCACAGAACAGGAAGTACATTTATGGTGGTGTAATGTGTCGGCTTTTGTTTTCTGGAGTTAAGTTGTTGATGTTCGTAGTTTTTTAAAACATACCCAATTTTTGGGGTAAGAGAATGCAGGGTGAAATGATATGCTTCTTTTGCCTCAGATAAAGCGATTTTTGAGTCGAAGTGCGACTACAACCATGTTATGTTTGTCTGTTTTTTCCTGCTTACTGGTCAGTCAAAGGACTCCCATCTAAAGCAAACAAAAGTTGGCAAAATCATGGGGCAAATCACTCAAATTCCTTCCCCTGCTATGCTGCTCCCCGGAGGAGGGAGGGTGGTGGTGGGAGGGGCGCCCTTACTTTCCTTCTCAGGGGAGGGTACTGCTAAATGGCTTCCTCAATGGGAGTTCAGTATTCATACTGTCGTCAGGGAGCATGCACTTGAGGTCACATGCAGCACAGTGTTCAAGGGGTTCTTACCCATTAGAGCATTGGGGCTCCGACTCTCCTTAATGTCAACCTTAAAGTAAACATTTCGAATTCAATCTGTCTGGATATGTAGGTCCTCGTCGACAAGAAAATGATGCAGCGCTGCAAGCCTTTTAGCTGCACCGCGCCATTTTCAAAGCACAGGGATTCATTGTATTAACAACAATACAACACAGCCCTGCGCCATCCCAGGCACCCTTGTGTCATTTTGCAAGGGTGCCTGCGCTGCAGGAATGACTGTTTTTGTGCAGGAAGGGAGATTTTACTACACAAAAGTATTCATTAATGGTATTTCCTCTTTCCATGCGTCCTGTGTGTGCCCTGGTAAGAAGCCAAGAATTCTGAACACCTTTTTGACCCACTGACAGGCGCTGCGAGAAGCTTGCACTACCTTCAGCCTCAACTCAAGATCTCTTAATTGTGGCCATTATAAACACCTGCTGGCTACTAATTTCAAAGCATGTGCTATACAAGAGCATTATGCTGAAAGAAATACAAAATTAATCACCCTGCCAATAGCTAACACTCTAATTGAGTGCAAGATTCAGCATAACATGTGAAATATAAACCAGAACTAAATCACTGAGATGGATTACCTAATGACTGATTACATTAATTGGTCAGAAATCATCTGTAAATTTTCCAGTAAACCAGGAGGGACCCAGCACACTTAAAGCCATGCTTCCGACGGAGGCGTACATTTTTTTTACAAAGATTGCTTTGACTGATTAAGCAATCATTATATAAAAAAAATTCTAAAGAATAATTACTCCGTGTCTCTCTCTTCTCTACTATGTAGAGTATTTTCTCAAAGTAGCTTGTTGAATGCTTTAAGTAACAGTGTTCCTGAACTTAATGATCTCAGTATCTGATTGATTCTTTACATTTTCTGTGATTATTTTCAACACAGAATCACTATCTGTTAAATAATTGTCATAAACGAAGTCCCTTGCAGGCACCTTTTATTCTTGATTATCTAGATTGACCCAAGCTCGCAAGGGTTTATTGGGTTTCCCACCCTTTTCCTAAGTGGTAGAATGAGGCGTGTTTCTATAAGCTCGCAAGACTTCATTTAGAGCCATTTTAGTGTCCTTCCGAGATAGTTCAGCTTGTTGAATGGCCTTCTTTAACCTGGACATAAATCGTTCAACCATTCCGTTGGCCTGTGGCCACAGTGGTGTAATTTTGCGATGCTTGAAGTTGAGGTGCTTGGCGAACTCCGTGAAATCTTAACTGTTGAACGAGGCCCGTTATCAGTTTTCACTATTTTAGGAATACCCCAGGCAGCAAACACTTCAACCAATACAGGTATTGAGCTGGACGCTTTTGTTGATGTAACAAGTTGTGCGATAGGAAAACGTGAGTACTCATCCATAATGACCGGGATATATTGTCCAGATTTGAATGGCCCAAAGAAGTCTACAGCAACATGTTGCCAAACACCCTCCGGCAGCTGGGACATTTGCAGTGGTGCAGGAGGATCAGGTCGACTGACCAGTTGGCATTGGGGACAGTCTTTTAGCGTGAGCTCTACCATTTGTCCAACAACGGAAACCAGACTCGTTCCCTCAGTACTCGCTTGGTGGCCACAATGCCTCGATGACCTTCATGTGCTAGATTGATGACTCCTTGCCGTAGGTGTTTCGGGATAATTATTCTATTGTCTCGTAAGAGCAGGCCATTGGTAGCTACTGACAGTTCATCCTTCACGTGCTTGAAAGCGGCTAGTTCATGTATGTCGGTTGGGCTGTCTGAATTGTTGTCATCTTATTACCAGTCATTGTTTTGTATACAACGCTTTACATCTTGCAGAGTAACATCTGTATGTGTGGCATCCTGGATGGCTTCTAGTGGGACGGCCGGTGGTCTGGCCTGATCTATCACAAATCATACATATTCCTCGGCCACTGACGGTTTGCACTTGGTTGTCTCTTTGGGGTACCTTAACATATAGTCAGCAGGGTTTTCTGCTTTTCCTGGCTTGTGCACAACTGTATACATGTATTCTTGGAGGTGAAGACCCCAGCGTTCTATTCTCGGTGGCATCTTAGCTCGAGGATTGCCAAAGATGGTGACAAGGGCCTGATGATTGGTGATTAGTGTGAAGTGTTTTCCGTATATGAAGATGTGGAAATGTTCACAGGCCCAGACGACAGCCAAGCTTTCTTTCTCCGGCTGGGAGTATGCTTTCTCCGTGTCAGTCAGGCTCCAGCTGGCATATGCAATTATATAACGTTGGTCACCCTCCATGTCATATTGCTCAAGAATGGCTCCCAGCCCCACGGGACTGGCATCAACAGTGATTTCCGTCTTTTTTTTTTAAATCAAAATACGCCATGATGTCTGCCGATTCCACAGCTGCTTTAATTTCCTTAAATGCTTGTTCACATCCCACAGACCACTGGAAAGGGTGCCCTTGCTTTGTGAGTTGTCTCAGGGGATAGCTGATGGTTGCATAGTCCTGGATATAACGGGCACAGTTACTGGCCATCCCTAAAAAGGAGCGAACATCTCCTGCATCACGAGGGCTGGGAGTGTTATACAGAGCATCCACTTTGTCTGGATCTGGTCTCATTCCCGCATGGGAGAAGATATGACCAAAGAACTTTAATGTGGACTTATGGAACTTGCACTTTGCTTTGTTTAGCGTGAGGTTGGCCTCCATTAGCGCATGGCAGACTTGTTCTATGGCAGTGTCAAGTTCTTGTGTCGTAGACCCATAAACAAGGATGTCATCACTGTAGTTCAGGCATTGCGGATGTGATGAATGGTTTTCATAATGGCTTTTTGAAAGATTTCAGCAGCAGAAGAGACTCCGAAACTGAGTCTCTTATACCTGAAAAGACCGATGTGGGTTGAGAACGTTGTAATGTAACGTGACTGTTCATGTAGTTCTAGCTGGTGGTAACCTTTGTTAAGATCCAGTTTGGAGAATATCTTTGCTCCATTGAGTGACGCAATCATATCACTGATATGTGGTCCAGGGTGTCTTTCTCTTTCAATGGTGGTGTTAGGTGCCCTCATATCAACACACAGACTGACATTTTCCGTACAACTACTACTGGAGAAACCCAGGGTGTAGGTCCATCCGTCCTTTCTATGATGTCAGCTTTTAGTAGATCCTGCAGTTCCTGTTCTACTGCTTGTTGGAGGTGAAACGGGATTCGTCTGTGGTGTTGCGCTACAGGAGCTATTTGTTCATTGATGTGTAGCCGAATCTGACAATGAGCCATCTTTCCCAGGCCAGCGAATAGCTTCGGAAATTTCTGAACCACATCAAGTTCGTCATCCACTTTGTATAAGATCTCCACTAGTCTTAGCCGCTCAGCAGTTGGAAGACTCAAAAGACAATCAGCCTCTGGTCCTTCAATGACATGGATGTATGCAGGTATCGTGCGATCTTGATACGTGAGGTGAGTTGAGAATCTTCCCAGACACGGAAGTGGCTTTTTGGACATCCATGTGCAGACTCTCACATGAGCAGGACTTAGTTGAGGTGGTGACTTCATCCTCTGATACTCTGCCACTGGTATGTATTTGAGACAGGCTCCACTGTCCATCACAAATTTAGTCCAGTTTGTGCCGATTTGGAAGTTGAGCCAAGGGTATTTCTTCAGTCTGTCGGGGTCAGCGACCATACATACATATTCATCGCTGTCCTATGAGATGGGTGACAGTGACCTTGATTCTTGGGAGGATGAGCGTCGTGAGCGGTAGCTTTGGCGAGACTGGCAGCTGGAGAGGGATGATCCCATCGATGAGTCTCTGTGATACCGTACCGCCTTGGCATGTTGACGTGTGCTCGAATGTCGTGATTGCCTCTCCTGATTTCTCTGTTTATCTTTCCTGAAGGTTCCACAGACGTTCTCAAAGTGGTTCTCCCCCCCACACTTCCTGCACTTCTGACCTTGAGCGGGACGCCCATCCGTGTGGGGAAAGTCATAGCCACAATGATAGCATTTGAGATGACGTTCACGCCGTCTGTTATTTTGACTGGAGCTGCGACGTCGTCGGCTCACAGGTTGCTGTTGCATTTTGGACTGGGATGACCTCGGCTTCACCGGAGAATATCTGCGTGTGTTACGAGATTGAAGCCTGAAGGCTTGTTCACGCTTGTCTCTTCTCCCTGCTTCCATCTTTTTGGCGTGTTCTTCAGCATGATCATGCACCCTTGTTATCTCCTCAATTTCATCTAGCGAGTAACTTTTCTTTAACAGTTTCTGCCGCAGTGATTCGGACTGACAGCCTTCGATAACTTTCAGACGAAGGGCATCTTCGGTCGAGAAAGAGTCAAATTCGCAATAACGTGCCAATCGTCTAAGGCGTGTGATGAAAATGCACAAGGGCTCTTGTTTTTCTTGGGCCGCCTAGTTAAACATGTATCTCTCATAATCGATATTCCTTTTATGTAGAAATTTCCGGTTCAATGCTTCACACACATCAGCGTAAGATGCTACATCGGCTGCAGGTAATTCCTTTATGATTTGGCCAACATCTTTTCCTATTAGATTCCGTAGTGCTATCAGCTGTTGACTGGCTTCCGTCACGTGGGAACCCTTCATGAAGTCTTCAAAATCTTCAAGCCACTCCTTCCAACAAAAACCCATAACTCCTCCTGTTTCGAGGACCAAAGTTTCAGGTGGACGCAGAAACAACACTCCAAGCACCCCCATATGTCCAGCATTGGCTTGCATCGGATTGGCTTGCGCCAGACCCGCTTGAGGAGGTGGTGTAGTAGACATGGTGATGAGGCGGCCTTCTATCAAGTCTATCCACTGACTGAGACGACAGCTCTCTTTGCTGCTCCGGACGAAGCACACTCCAAATCACCACTGGCCGAACCCGGCTTGAACTTGTGAGGGCTTGATTCAACTAATGCACAAGAGGGCACACCCCAGCTGTATTTGGAAACTTTTCCGTTGACTTTACCAGTGCTTGATGGATTTCAGGTTGTATCAATTGAATTGGCCAGTGCTTGATGCGTTACAGGCTTTCCCAGTTGCCTTAACCAATGCTTGATGATTTTTGAGTTTTGCAATTGAATTTGCCAATGCTTGATGATTTTCCGATTTTCAGTTGAATTTGCCAATGCTAGATGTATTACATACTTTCAGTTACATTTACCAATGCTTTTTTGCTTTGTTGGGCACTCCGCCTGACTTCAAAATGGCCACCAGGACTTCCTCGCAGGAGACTGGTGCAGGTGCCTGACTTAAAGATGCCCGCCACGAACTCTCGAGATTTGGTTTCTCACACACCGGCAGCAGCTCTTCATTCAACCGGACCTCCCCAGCAGCCAGGTAACCAAAGGAAGACACTCACCCGCAGGTACTGGGGGCTCATTACTACGCGACTGGGGTGGGCACCCAGATCGCCATTATGCACGGCCAACGCGGGACCTCCACGCTGCTCCGACGTCGTGGGGGAGGACTCCCAGGTACTCCTCACTCCTCCCACGAGGCAGACGGGCGCAGCCGGGGTAGGCACCCGGACCGCGAGGCGCTACGATGAACGCGGTCGGGGTAGGCTCCTGAGCCACGAGGTGCCAAGATGAACGCGGTCGGGGTAGGCTCCCGAACCGTGCCAAACAAATCCTTTTCTAGGCGCTCCACGCGCTCACGCAGCACCTCCTAGCAGCAGGACATACAAGACGCACACCCACAACGCATGGGTCGTCCCCACCACTCGTCGCCAGTTGTAGTGTCCTGTGGGTCACAGAGGACACAGACACAGCAGGGGAGTTCACTTTTCTTTATTGTACGTCCTTCCACTTCAATCTCCTTCTTACAACTGCCCCTTTCCTGGTGTGACTCCTCCTCTTCCCTTATCCTGCCCACGTCCCCTTCCTTTGCCGAGCTGGTCCTACTGCCCAGCAATTTGTGCTACATTACAACAGTGTCCACTTAGGCTCTGTGGAGACATTTACACTGTAGGTGTGCGAGAAGGTCCTGCTAAGAGGCACATCTCCTGACTCGAGAAACCTAAGAGTAAGTTTCCTGCTGGCATAGCAGAGTAGGGCAGCACTTGAGTGGTGCCAGATCGAGGAGAAAGGTGGTGATGATGAGGCTGTAGCACAGCAGTGGGGGGCAGGCGGGGGGTGGGGGGGTCAAGGTAGTAATGTGGACATCAGAATATGCGTTTCTAAAACACATGAACTAAATACCCTGTCTGCGTGCACTAGTACCTTTATGTCCCTGTGCATGTTCTTGTATGAGTGTTGTCTGCAGTGTGCATATCTGCACACCAATTAAACCTCAATCAAATTAAATGTATGCCTTTGGCCCCGTCCCATAGCACTGCCTTAGCCTTGCCCCCATAGCCCTGCCCCCCTTACCCCACCCAAAAGTCAACATCTCAGGTGAGTACCTGCACTTATTTTGTTCCATTTAAAGCACTGCCTACAGTGGTATGGGTGGGAGAACGTGCATTCACAAATATAAACTCTTTGGAATCCTTAACCTTTTCCCATTGATCTCCAGAAAGTATTTGGAATCGACTCAGTGTAAATCTTGTGTCCCAATTCCTCCTCTGTACTCATTCTTGCACCTCTTAACACCTTTGCTGCGGCGGCTATTCCGCCGCAGCGCGAAATGGGCAGGGGGGCCGCGCGGCGCGCACATGCTGGTGACGGAACCGCTCCGTCACCAGCCGCGGTTGAGCTGTGCTCATGACGGAGCGGTTCCGTCATGGCCCGCCCGCTCAATGGAACGCCCAGGGCAGGCGCGGAATACGCGCCTCGCAGGCCCAGTGAGCGGGCCATGATGGAACCGCTCTGTCATCAGCACAGCGCCACCTCGGCTGATGACGGAGCGGTTCCGTCATCAGCACGGAAAAAGTTAACCCCTAGGCCGCTTTGAAGCAGCCCCTTAACTGATCTAGCATTATGAAAAGAGAAAATAAAAATGTCTAACATAAAAATAAAAGCAGCTGGTAGTGTCATGCTTCGACACATCACGGCCGTGTTTTCCCAAGTCATGTGTGACTTACTTCTACAGTCAGGTCTGGCTTTCCAGCACACTGCAGTCTGAAACTTGTATTAAAGCTTATATCAATGCATGTGCGGGCTTGAAAATTCCAGTATAAAACTGTTTTTGGATACAATTAAAGGACTGATACATATGACGTGAAGATATTAAAATGAAAATATAAAAAGCACAAAGGACGACAATACACAGAGAATAACATTCACATTTAATAAATTATAACTTATCTGTGTACACCGAAATACTTTTTAAAAATCGGTATACATTGCTTATTTACGCTGCCATTTGCTTTTTGAACTGCGACTAATGTAGGCCAAAATCGTGGAATGAGTGCAGGTGGAATATTTTTCTTCCTCGTTGCACTTGTTCGAAATTCCACTAGATGGCAGTTCAAGAGTTAAAATTTGGAAATTGGTCATTCATACGCTTTGAAAATAATGAGAACCAACGTGCAATATGGTACCTAGAAAAAGCATGCAGGCAGCTCTATTGAAACATACAAACGTGGCACAAGAAGCAAATTGTTCGGAACTCTCTAGTTCGTGCCATTCCCAGATTGCAAAACTGTGTGGGCATGATACACAACAATGGGGGTCGGGAGGGGTGCAAGGGGGATGGGGAAGCAACAACGAAATGCGCAGAGTGGAAGTGGAGGCAAGCAAAAATGAGCTAGTAGGTAGGGGTGGGTCACCAACAACGACAGGAGGAGGGCATGTGCAAGCCAATAGGATAGGAGGAAGCAATGACAAGGGGAAGAGCCAGAATTAAAGAAACATGCATTGGCATAGCCAAAGGGTCTCACTTTTGCGATCTTAAAAGTATTTATTTATGCAGCACAATATCCTGTGTGCAACAACATAATCCGTTGCATGGCTAAACAGATATAATGTCCCAAAGGCGAAACCTATTGGCTATGCCAATGCTTGTTTTCCTTAGATTTTTGATCCGTAAAATCTGGAGACATTACAGTATTTTGCGACACAAAATCTTAATGTACAACACCACATACTAAATCTCCTCTAGCTGATGCTGTGTTGGTGCTGAGTGATGCTGTGTTGGTGCTGAGTGATGCTGTGGTGGTGCTGAGTGATTCTGTGGTGCTGCTGACTGATGCTGTGGTGGCCTCAAGTGATGCTGTGGTGGTGCTAAGTGATGCTGACGTGGTGCTGACTGATGCTGTGGTTGCGCAGATTGATATTGTTGTGGCCCTGAGTGATGCTGTAGTGGTGCTGACTGATGCTGTGGTGCTGCTGACTGATGCTGTGGTGCTGCTGACTGATGCTGTGGTGGTGCGGAGTGATGCTTGGTGGTGCTGACTGATGCTGTGGTTGCGCTGAGTAATATTGTTGTGGCCCTGAGTGATGCTGTGGTTGTGCTGAGTGATGCTGTGGTGATGTAGAGTGATGCTGTGGTGATGTAGAGTGATGCTGTGGTGATGTAGAGTGATGCTGTGGTGGTGTAGAGTGATGCTGTGGTGATGTAGAGTGATGATGTGTTGGCCCTGAGTGATGCTGTTGTGTAGCTGAGTGATGCTGTGGTGTAGCTGAGTGATACTGTGGTGTAGCTGAGTGATGCTGTGATGGCGCTGAGTGATGCTGTGATGGCGCTGAGTGATTCTGTGATGGCGCTGAGTGATGCTGTGGTGTTGCTGAGTGTTGCTGTGGTTGCGCTGAGTGATGCTGTGTGGTGCAGAGTGATGCTGTGGTGACGTTGAGTGATGCTGTGGTTGCGCTGAGTGATACTGTGGTGGCCATTCCACAATTGGTTCTTGTGTTGTACGTGCAAGGTTTGTTGATGGTGTACTGATCTGTGTGACCCTGGCCAAAGTGGGATGCCTTCAAAATATTCTTGCAAAGGGGCTCTAAATTGAAGGCCATTCTTTGCTAAGTTGCAGTAGGAATCATCTCAAGGGGCCTGGTGCCTGAGGGAAGTAGATTCAGCATTGTTTAAATGCAAACAAGTGAGATCTGGACGATAAAAAGACTTTCTCTGTTCCTGTTGCCTTGAAAGCCTTATCTGCGCTTCCTTGTCTAGTCCTTACAGGCTTCCTTCATATCTGCCTTCCCACCTCGCTCTCAGTCCTGGGTAGATTACAGCTGCTCCACAAGCAGAAGGTCAGTCAAGTGGGGCGAGGCAGTGAAGATTGAGTAGGTTATAATGATAAGTCAGTTAAAGTTTCCACTCCTTTTTTTTGTGTTGCTTAATTTTGATATCTTCCCTGGTTTAGTTGGTTCCTTTGTTATTCTGTGTAGCTCGGGAGACTCGTAACTTTGCTTGACTGCTGTTAAGTGTAAATCTTTAAGGAACCGTGAAAGGGCAGCAGGTTGGGGGTCAGACAGGATGCCATTAGGCCTGGTAATAGACTTGTGGAACTTTGACGTCAGATGAAGTGCATGTAAAGGAGGTGAGAGAAGGGTGGGCGACAACGTAACATAGCAGGTTGTTTGTGGATTGGAGGCATTTGGTGCAGAATTGGTCTGAAGATAGACCGGCCATCATAACAGGCTGTCTGAAAATAACCCGAGGCCAGAAGCAGTATGGCTCTGCGGCCTCAGCAAATGCAGATTAACATTTGCCTAGCTGCGGTCATGTTAGGCAACAAATTGTGTGTGTGCGTGCGTGCTCGAGTGCTAAAGATGCAGCAACCTTTTTATGTGTTGGGTTGCTTAATTTTGATATCTTCCCTGGTTTAGTTGGTTCCTTTGTTATTCTGTGTAGCTCGGGAGACTCGTAACTTTGCTTGACTGCTGTTAAGTGTAAATCTTTAAGGAACCGTGAAAGGGCAGCAGGTTGGGGGTCAGACAGGATGCCATTAGGCCTGGTAATAGACTTGTGGAACTTTGACGTCAGATGAAGTGCATGTAAAGGAGGTGAGAGAAGGGTGGGCGACAACGTAACATAGCAGGTTGTTTGTGGATTGGAGGCATTTGGTGCAGAATTGGTCTGAAGATAGACCGGCCATCATAACAGGCTGTCTGAAAATAACCAGAGGGCAGAAGCAGTATGGCTCTGCGGCCTCAGCAAATGCAGATTAACATTTCCCTAGCTGCGGTCATGTTAGGCAACAAATTGTGTGTGTGCGTGCTCGGGTGCTAAAGATGCAGCAACCTTTTTATATGAAGATGACACTGCTTTGTACGATAAAACACATTTTACTTTCGCATTTGTTGAAGCCACGTCCCGCCCCTTTTGTTGTATTTAAATTTGCTTACTCCTCGTGCTTTTTAAGGGAAGAGAGGTGTGTAGAGAGGGAGAGGGGTGTAGAGAGAGGTGTAGAGAGTGAGGTAGAGAGTGAGAGGTACAGAGGTAGAGAGAGAGGCAGAGAGAGTTACAGAGGTAGAGAGAGAGGTAGAGAGAGCTCGGTAGAGAGAGGTAGAGCGAGGTAGAGAGAGAGAGAGGTAGAGAGAGAGGGGGAGAGAGAGAGGTCGAGAGAGAGATAGAGAGAGAGGTAGAGTGAGATAGAGAGAGAGGTAGAGAGAGGTAGAGAGAGATAGAGAGAGGTAGAGAGGTAGAGAGAAGTAACAAGAGAGAGGTAGAGAGAGGGGGAGGTATAGAGGTAGAGAGAGAGAGGTAGAGAGAGAGGTAGAGAGAGAAAGGGTGGAGGAAGAGAGGTATAGAGAGAGAGGTATAGAGAGACAGGTAGAGAGAGAGAGAGGGTGGAGGTAGAGAGTGGGAGGGTGGAGGTAGAGAGTGGGAGGGTGGAGGTAGAGAGAGAGAGAGGGAGAGGGTTGAGGAAACTGCAGCCTGCTTGCTACACAGTCGCAGTTGTTTCTCAGCCAAAGAAATGCTAATGGCAGATTATTGCAGCCTAAATTGTAACCTGGCCGTCTGCGGGATTTGCATAATGAAATATACAGAGGCGATCTGGCAGATGTGTTATTTCAGAGAGGGTTTAACTTTAATACAATTAAATTTCTGGAAGGTGTGTCACTCAAACCAACCCGCCATTCGCAAACAGAAACAATTGCCATGGTATTCCGGTCACACTGCTATTCAGGGTTAAGTGGCTCTGCGTCGTGGCCAAAGATGATAGGCGCATACATACCCTGTATATGTAGCAGCACATAAATAACAGAATTGAAAGTCCAGGAAGGCCCTTAAATTCTCTCTCAATTTAAGGACAGGCAAAAGTAGGTCTGGGGAAAAGGACATTGCTATAGGCAGAGTGAAATGAAGTGGACATTTGGCTAATTGCTTTGCCATATCTTATTGTACAAACAACATGTGAAAGAGAACTTAGAATGCCTAGTGATAGACTAGAGACGTCAGTGCGCAGACGTGAACAGCAATAGCATGGTAGTTGCAGCATCCTCCTGCAAAATACACACAATCTATGATGAACGATACCGGCTTCAGACTTTGAAGCTGCTGTCTACAATCAGGGTCGTGTTACAGCCATGGCACAATGCAGTAGCGACTGTCATTGCCTTCTAACCTTCCTCTCTCGCCCCACCCCCTCCCCGGCCTCTCACTTTCAGCTTGGTGTCAGTGAGGGTAATGCTTAGGTGATTTAGGCGAGGACGAATTATGATGTTCACTAGAGGTGGTGAGCTGCTGAAAGCTTGAGCCAGGCTGGAGCCTGAAGCCGGGCTCTAACTCAGCTCAAAGTCCTGTTGGAACCGTGGCCAGCAAGATATGTAAACATTTTAATTTACATGTTCTCATTGTTGTAACCATCAGTGAGTCATGTGACACCGTCGCTAAAACAAACAGTAAAACTGATCAGATATTACCCTGTCTGTACGTGCATAATTAAACACATCAGTTTATTGTTCTGCCATTACTTTTTTATATAGTCCAATGCGTATATTTTGACTTACAGGGACATACTCATGTATAAGAAAAGGTTATTGTGTCTCTGTTTTAAGGATGGACCTAAAAATACCCAAATGAAACAAATGCTACCTAAATTGTACAGGCAGCAAAGATAACATGTAAATGTAAATGTACAGGAATGTATATTACGCAAATCACCAAGCGGTTTCTAAGCGCTTGCTTAGGGAACCCGTCCTGGTATTCCCCTGTGAGATAACCCCGGCAGGGTATCCGCAAGGTGAAAGCCAGGCATCCCGCCACGAGGGACCATTGTGGAGATTAAGCAAGCTATTGCCCAGAGTCGCAGAGTGTGAACCCGTGAATCGAGTAGGCACCGGAGCGAGAATTGTCGAGTCCATGGACATTTTAGGACTCAAGACCCCGCCGAGCCCTGAATTGAACCCTGGTCCCGGGCTGACCTCTGCTTCCAGGTCTGCCTCCTCTAACCAGTGAGCCACACTTCTCCACTCAACAGGAAAGAAAGATGCCAGATTTATGGTTACAGTCGGCACCATGAAGATGACCCCGGCTAACAAGGTTTTAAACGCCAGTAAGGGGGAGATTGTGCAAATAGCTCAGAAGTCTGTAAACCACCCTCATCAGAGAGAGCCGTCTCAGAATTGGGAGGGGGGAGTGGAAGCGGAGCAGCATGAGTCACAGCTGACAAGAAGGGCGGGGGAGAAAGGAGGGGGAGTGAGGGGGTAGTGCAAGCAGAGAAAGGCTTAATGAGATAAGAATGGCAGATGGCGGCTGTGCGCGTTCTCGCGCACATGCACACACGCTTTAGGCCAGGAAAAGATTGTGGGTATGATTTTTAAAAGCCCCTTACTAAAAGTCGAGCAACAGCGCATGCGCTGCTATAGGCTCGACTTTAAAAACATTCCCAGCAACATAAGTCTTAGGGCATACTAGCTCCCCATCCGGTTTTACTTAATATAGGGGGAGCAGGTTTTTAAAGAGGCTGCAGAGAAGACTGAGCTGAGCACCAATGGCCAGGCACAGCTCTCTGCCATGTTGCAGGCTGAGGTCACAGCCCACAAGGAAAAAAAGGCACCCTGCAATGGATGCCTGCTTGTGCCCTTAAGGGACCATAGAGTGAGTGCTGATACAGAGCACTCTAGTAGAGTCCCTGCTTGTGCCTTGGAGGCACTGGAAAGTGCACAATCAATCAGAGCGAAGGAATGCACAAATACAATTAAAACACCTAGGGCCCGAATCCGATGCGGTTAGGAAGGCCTTTCAATGGCAACTGCTCCATCGGGAACATGTCTTTCTGACCGAATCGGAAAGGTTTCCAACTGACCGAGTACAAAGCGAGTTAGGCGTTAGGAATATCCCAATCCGAACCAGACGGCATTAGGAATGACTGAGCCGTTTGGAGCAGACTCGTATGTCTCTCCGGGCCGCATTTCTGAACGACAGATTACGATGCTGGATTCAGACAGCCTTTCTGAATCATGCCGTCCAACTTGAATCGGAAGTCAGAATCAGACTTTGGGGCCCGTAACGGGCCCTCCTTGCACCTGGAGCCTTCCCAAAGTGGGGGTACCCATGGGTCCCCGCTTACCAGCCATGCACAGTGTGGCAGGCACCAGGGAGTACCTGCCACAGGGTGCCCAATTTACCCCAGCACCCCTTTCAATGGGAGCCTATGCATTCGGTCAGAACATAGGTTCTCATTGAAGTCAATGGGAGCCCGACCGAATCGTATCTGGAAGCATCCGGATGCATCGGATTCGGTCGGTCAGACTCTCCTGATCCGAGTCAGTCAAAAACCATTCTCAAACGGATTTAATCAGAATGATTTAAAACCACATCGGATTGGGGCCCCTAGTCCCCACAGCGCTGAGCCCTACAGCAATCGGGATCAACTGTGGGGTGCCTTGCTGATCAAATAAAAGGCGCTGTCACAAGGTTTACAGGCCTGTTTTCACTTGGGCTCAAAATGAAATGGAAAGGCAGGGGTAGACCAGCTGTGCTAGGGAGAGCCTTTCCATGCCACAAAAATGCGCAGAACAAACAGTGTGCCAAAACTCACCCAAATAGACAGGAGGGTAGGAGTACATGTTAAAGGGCCAGTAGCCATGGGAGTAAACCATACACCAAAAGGAGGGTCAAATACAGCCAATGCAGCAATGAAAAGCCAGGTTTTTAGAAGAATGAATGAAAAACAATAGGCGTGCTCGAAGCCCACAGAGTAAATAACAGCAGGTCTGGAAGAGACAGCACAAGCGCTTCCTAGCTGAGACCTAAAAAGCTAGGAAATATTGCAAAAGCAAGAGGGGAAACATGGGATATTCACACGATTGAAAAAGAATGAGATAAAAAGCATGAGAGAGAAAATGGAGAAAGAAAACATTTGGCTTATTAATACAACGTATTCAAATCTTTAGAGATACCAGTGACAGAAGCAGCAAAGGGCTTTCATATTTGCATGTAGACTTGCCAGGTGGTGATATGTCATATGACTGACTCCCTATTGAACGCAGAGATGGTGAAAATCATACAACTAATATTGTGTAAAATATGATAAAGTCTGATCAAAGAAGTGTATTTCTTTAACATTTTTTTTTTTGTAAAACAATTTTTATTGCAGATTTCAATACAAGCATTACAGTCATTTCGTATGTAAGTATATGCGGGATCCCGAGTTCTCAAATTCTCTTCAACAAATTTTTGACATCGTCATTGCTCGTAGTTCTGGGGCTGGGTGATAGTTGTCTCACCTAGTGCTTCCCCTCCACCACTACTCGATGGTGTATCTAATGATCAACCGCTGTCTGCTTTTAACTTTTCTCCCCCCCCCCCACCAATCCCCCCCATTTCCAGCATCCGGTCTGTTCTAACTGATAGCTCGGTGTCAATGGGATGCTGCAACCCCTCTCCCCCCCTTCCTTTGCCCTCCCCCCACCCCCGGTGTTCCATGGTGTCTCGTGTCTGGGTTGCCGCATACTGGAGTGTGTTGGTGACCTGCGGAGTTTGGAGATGTCTAAGGAGTGTGTGTGTCCATGGTGGGAGCTTTGGTAGGTACCGCCACCCTAGGTTCCCCAGGGTCCTCTGCTTCCTCCTCCTCCTCGCTCTCTATTGTACTATCCCTAAGTGCTTGGACCAGAGTTTAAGTGTATTTCTTTAACATGTGAAAGTTTTAGCATTAATAGGACACATCATAGCGCTGCACTGAGAAGTACTCAGTAAAAGTGAACTGTAGAACTATTCCTGCCCCTGCCCCCAACCAATGACAGTGCCATTAGTGAACTAAGAGGCAAGACAGTTGTCATGTGAACCCTGTATGCTTCCCAGATCATCATTGAGCATCATTATGGTCAATTAAATCAAACAGTAGGTTTTTGCAGAGCTGGTATTCTGAACTCACATTTTTTTAAAATACTTTCATGTGTACTTATGAAGAAAATGGAGTTTAAGTGAAATAAACTACATCCTTAAGATCACAAGTTTTAAGCAGGGAAACCGTGCTTTATATAGGCTTTCAGGTTTCACTTTATAAAAAGCATACACAAAATGGGTATGTAGTGCTTTCCTTTTATGTTGAGGCTTTGTTTTTACCTCTCTGCATTTTTCTGCAGTTTTTATATATCTCAAATCGACCCGAAAACATTGGAGCACTTTACATCAGTATCGGTTAAACTACACAAGGTCATATTTTTTGGAAAGGGTATGTTAAATGATTTGTCCAGAATCATAGAATGTTGAGCCAGTGTTGAGACTTGAACTTGGTTACCCAAATCCAAAATTGACAGCTCTAGCCATAATGCCACATCCAGGGCTGAGCACAATTTGAAAGCTCAGATTGTTATGGGTTCAAGGTTCCAACAGGGCCTTCAAAGCCATGCTTCAGTCTTGAACCTACATCTATGAAGTACCCCTCTAATTCAACCTGCAACAACTTACAATATGGCACTTGTAGGCTTTACTTTGAACCAGTGCTGGACAAGGAAAGAAATAACTAAAGGATCCCATAAATTGGGGCTGCAATTGTGGCAGATGAAAGAGCTAGAGGAGCCCTGCAAACTTTACCCTGTCCCCAACCCAAGTATTTTCTCTGAATTCTGGGACTTGTAGTCTTGTTTATTCCATTATAAAACAGGACTACAAATCTCAGAATTCAAAGTAAAACCTGAGCTGGGGCAGCCCATTATGCATGGGTCTGGGAAATTTGGCAGCAATGCTGGAGTCACAAAGGACAGAGTTAAGATGGGCAGGGGTTGATATTCAATACACACACACACACATATATATATATATATATATATATATATATATATATATATATATATATATATATATATATATATATATATATATTCAGAGATAAAACCATAGGTTTCAGGGGCGTTATAGTTAGTTGGACATTTCACTTGTACAAAACCATAGAAATTCGGCCATTATAGTTAGTTCCACTAACTATAACTCGCGCCCCCTCAATGCCCTGCTGATGACGTCACATATTACATCATTCATGACATGGTCAGTGACATCACTGATGAAATCTCAAAGGACATCACTAATGACATCATCCAGTGACTGTGTGTTTCTGTAAAGTTTAAATATGTTTTATATATATAGGCCAAGGTGTACTGAAGAATGAGTGGGTGTATAAGTGTCTGAATGGATGATTTAGTTGGTGCGTGACTGACTTTAAGAGAGTGATTAAATGTATCTTACTGAATGCATGCGTTAGTAACTGATACAGACATTCACACAGTTTAGTTTGTCAGTTGGTGTGTAAGCGGTTGCATGGGTTGGTGAGTAGCTAAATGAGGGTCTGGATGGGTTATTGATTGGTTGTCTGATTATCTGTATGGGTGCCTGAGTGTCTGTGTGTGTGGGTGGGTGGGGTGTGTGACTGCATAGATGTGTGAGTGGGTGATTCCCTGGGTGTATGGGTTGAAGAGTCTATCTGTGAAGGGCTGTAGGGTTGGGTGAGTATGTGTATGGGTGTGTTGGTGAGTGAATGGATACCTCAGTGGTACATGTGTGAGTAACTGCATATGTGAAATTCAGTATATGTGAGAGTTGGAGTATATACATGACTATGTGAGAGTGAGTGATTGTGAGAGTGGCTGTATGGATGAGAGTGTGCTTATATTAGTTATTGTACAAGAGTGTAAGTATGTGTTAGTATATGCTTGAAAAAGTAAGGTGGTGTGTGTATAACTGTATAGATGAGTAAATGAGAGTGTGATTGATTCTTTGCATAACTGACTAGGTGGGTAATTAACTTTATGGATGAGTGGTGGTGTGTGAGTGTCTGTATAGATATGTGAGTGCATATGAAAGTGCTATATTGATTGTTGACTGCATGTATGAGTGACTGTATGGGTGAATAAGTAGATATGTGTATAGACCTAGGAATTAGTGGGTATATACTAACTGGTATTGGTGTGTCTATGGTTTTGAAAATGGTAGTCTGTATTTTAGAGTGTGTATCACAGGTTATATTAGGGTATGAGGAGGTGCATCAGATTATCATGTGGATGATGTCATCAGTGGTGTCATCTGTGATGTCATTTGAGATGTCATCTGTGATGTCATTTAAGATGTCATCCGTGATGTCACTGACCATGTCATGAATGATGTAATATGTGATGTCATCAGCAGTGCATTGCGGGGACGTGAGCTAGAGTTAGCGAAACTAACTATAACGGCCGAATTTCTCTGGCTTTGTACGAGTGAAATGTCCAACTAACTATAATGTACCTGAAACCTGTGGTTTTTTTCAGTGAATTTCTAAGATTTTTTAAATGCTAATTTCTAACTATGCCTACAAAGCTAGGACATGTGCAGAAAGAGGAAGAAAGGTGCAGTAAGAAGCAAGAGAAATGCAGAAAGAGGCAACAGAAATCCAGAAAGTTCAAAAAAAGTTCATAAAGAAGCAAGAGATGTGCACAAAGAACCAACAAAGGGGCAGAAAGAGTCTGTTGCAAAGTCATCCTGTTCCCCCAACATTTTGCTGACTCTGACTAACCAGGCCCAGCTGCCAGTTCTATGGTGAAAGACACTTAGAATACAGTGAAAACACCTACAAACACTAGGGTACACTATGGGTTGGGGTACCCCTGTGATTGGCATGACCTCCCCTGTATGGTCCTAGTACATAATAGGGCAGGGGGATCAAAACTACCTCTAACTAAGAGGTACAGAAGGAGGCAAGAGAAGTATACAGAAAGAAGCAACACAGGTGCAGAAAGAGGCAAGAGAGGTGCAGAAAAAAGCCAGTGAAGTGCAGAAAGAGGCAGGAGCAGTGCAGAAAGAACCAACAGAGGTGCAGAAAGAGGGAAGAGAGTTGCTGAAAAAAGGAACCGAGGTGTAGAAAGAAGCAAGAGAAGTACAGAAAGAGGCAAGTAAGGTGCAGATAGAAGCAAGAGCAGTGCAGAAAGAACCAACAGAGGTGCAGAAAGAGGGAAGAGGGGTGGAGAGAGAGGCAAGAAGGGTGCACAAAAAGGTAGGATGGGTGCACAAAGAGGCAAGAGAGGTACATAAAAAGGCAGGAGGGGTACAGAAAGAAGGTACCCTTCAAGACCACAAAGGCCACTCATCTGGCAGACTGTGCGGCCTTGAAGCAAAGTTAGTGTGAAAACAAACAAAATTCTCATTCTAAGGATACCGACTTTGCAAGATCCTATTTTTCTTTTAAAAAAACAATGCTTTTGTCTAGTTAATGTATTACTTACCACATTTTGTTATTTAAAAATATAGCTTTGCGTTGGGAAAATTATCTTGATCTGTGCCAGTTGGCAGAGCCCGAGGTGTATCAGGGTCTATAATGTCCCTGCGAGTTCAAAAGGTTTTGGAAACCCCTTACCAGATTTTGTCCGGTGAAACACATTATCGATCTTTCGCAAAAAGAGAACATGCCAACGAGCTTTTCGCCGGCTCTGCACCGAAAATCTGGAACTCTCTTCCACCGGAAATTCGTAGAATCTCCTCCAAGGCTGCTTTCAAAGATTCCTCATGAACAAGTTCTTACCTTAATAGGGTGCGCGATCGTCTGCTCTAATGCATTGGACTTACTCCTTTAAGCCCAGAGCTAGGTGCTAACAATGTATTTTTTTTTTCTTGACTTGTTGAATCATTTTCTCCCCTCCTATGTCGCTATGTATCATCTGACCCCTAGGATTTGTAACTGGCCTTGTTATGTGAGCCCTAATTGATTCCCTGTCTGTTTTATACTCCCATTTGACTCATGTGATGAACTGTCCTTCCTTTCCCTCAAATTGTAAAGCGCTCTGATATCCTTCGGGATCAAGCACGTGCTATATAAAACTTTATAAATAAATAAATAAGGAAGTTTAGTGCAGAAAAAACCAAGAAAAGTGCAGAAAGAGGCAAAAGAGGTACATAAAGAGACAACAGGGGTGAAGAAAGAAGCAAGACCGGTGCAGAAAGAAGCATGGAAAGTGCAGAAAGAAGCAACAGGGGTGCAGAAAGAGGCAAGAGAACTGCATAAACAGGCAAGGGACGTGCATAAAGAGGCAAGAGAATTGCTGAAAGAAGCAACAGGTGTAGAAAGAAGCAAGATAAATGCAGAAAGAGGTAAGTGAGTTGCAAAAAAGGCAGGAAAGGTACAGAAAGAGTGGAAGACGAGTGCAGAAAGAGGCAACAGGGGAGCAGAAAGAGGCAACAGATGTGCAGAAAGAGAGAAGAGAGGTGCAGAAAAATGCAAAAAAAGTGCAAAAAGAGGTACAAAAAAGACAACGGGGTACAGAAAGAAGCAAGACAGGTGCAGAAAGAAGCATGGAAAGTGCAGAATGAAGCAACAGGGGTGGAGAAAGAGCCAATAGAGGTGCAAAAAGAGGCATGAGAGGTGCACAAGAGGCAAGAGAATTGCTGAAAGAAGCAACAGAGAACAGAGCCGGCAGGGGGAGAGAGAGAGAGAGAGTAAGTGAGCATGCAGTGCTGGGGAGAGAGGGGCCAAAGAGAGGAAAGGGATGAGAGCAGGAAATTGGAAGGCGAGAAGTTAGGGAGAAAGAGGGAGAGCAATTACTGCTGAGGAAAGAATGTCCAGGCAGGAAAGGAATGGAGAGAGTGAGAGCAAGCACTGCTGGGGAGAGAGGTCAAGAGTATGAAAGGCTGAGAAAGGAGGCGTTGCTGGGGAGAGACTGTGAATCAGTCACGGCTTGACTCTCTCAGTGGTGCATGCACCACACTTTCCCTGCCCTTTGCTTGTTCATCCAAAAGAGAGTGTCATCAAACTATTTAATATTAAAAAGCTTTCACTTGTTTTTGTCTTTTCTGCATTGGAATGTGCAATTGGTACCACCTAAAATGTACATTCACGCAACTTTCATTTGTGCTGACCAGCCAACTGTGAAAATATCTACTTTTCACCAAGTCTTCAAGTAGTTCTTGCCTTAGTATTATTACTAGTCACCTTCTGCCAGCAGTAAACACACTAAAGATATCCAGGTGCTGACTGACCCGTCTTCCATCAACCATGAAGTGCTGTTGGTAAAACTGCCCATATCATAGTTTAGAACCTTTTTATATTCTAGCCAAAATAAACCTACATTTGTGAAAAAAATGATGAAGGTTTCTATACAAATCATTATCATAAAAACCTATATCAGAAAGCCGAAGACAAAACGCGTGAAACAAAAGACTTGAGATGATGCTCAGACATGAGAAGATCTGGTGCCTGCGGGTATTCGAATATATTGCGTTGACGCCTAAGTTACAGCCAGTCATCAATTACTAACATTGCACGGTTCTAAACAACTTCCTTTCGCGCAAACTCCATCGAAGACATTTGAACACTTCACATGAGGACTAGCGGCATTATGCAAGGACATTTCTTTTTGTTCAGGGAGATTAAGCGATTTGCTCAGAATCACAGAATAGTGAGCACTGACGCCACGAGTCAAAGCTGGTTCTCCTTATCCAAAGCCGGCACTCTGATGTAATACAAGATCCTCTCCCTTTGCTATACATTGTCAACAAGGAAATACGTACTGATCAAAAGTCACTTCAAATTTCAAATTTCAGTCAGTAATACATTTAACAGTCTCTTCTTTGTGAGTGATATCCTCAGTTCTAATCCTGACGTTTCACTTTACTAAACAGTTTGATCCTGTGCACACACTTGTTCATTGTCGAACACACAAGCACAGCATCACTCAATGGCCAACCCCCTGGAGATCATCCTTTCGCCTGGCCAGAACCATTTGGTCTGAACAATTTTTGCTCAGGCGGCTTTACAGAGCTTCATTCACATTCAATACTTTGTACATATATCACTAAAAATGCTTTTAGTACATACTCTAGCAAGTGCTTGGCAGGCTTTGGATCACTCATTTTATTTTATTTTTGGTGGCATTTATAAGCTACGAAAATAGGCCAACTTTAATATAAAGTTACAAATGGGTAGTAACATTGCAAAAATGCACATTCAAAGGTGTTTTAAAATATAATAAATACAAACATACCCGAAGAAACGTAGCTGACAGACACTACCAAGGAGAAATGCACTTTGCTAATGTCAGTCTTGGGTGAGTATACACACATAATCGATTGCCCTTCAGAATCGGCAAAACACACACATAATCGGCGAATTACACACACACACAGAATCAGCAAGTGGATATCAACCTCCACTTGCCTGCTCAGTGAGAAGAGGTGATGGGATGATGGCTGGTCACAGCAGGTCATCATTATGCTCTAATCAGTGTCGGCCACGCGAGCAGGTGCAGGGGTCTACAGTTCTGTTTGGCCTACTGTCCTGGCTCCCCGCGATACTGCCACTGGCAGGCTTACGCAGCACAGCAATTCGAGTGCTGGCGGTTTGTAAACAGTGGCATTGTAGAACAGCACATGCAAACGTTTTATGGCAGTGACTGCAGTTTGTAGTGAGCCTAGGCCACGAGCACATACAGGTAGTAGTATGGCCACCTTCAGCTGGTTTCAGTTCAGTGCGAGCTGATGAAAACAGTATGCTATGCACCTTTAATTTGCTCCATTACATCCTAAAGTTTGTCCTGAACTTTATCAGCATGCCCCCAATCAGTTAAGCCACCAACCCGCCCTCAAACCAAAATTTACCAATGGAATTAGAAAATGACGATGTTCTTTGGTGAAAGGTAGCTATTCACTGCTGACATCACAATCGTGATGCAGTCATCATGTCTGGATCTGGGTGGGTCAGCCTCTGGAGACATACCAATCTGACATCCAAAGGAGAACTTGTACATTTATTTTTAATAACTATTAGGCCTACAGCCCAAGGACGGAAAATTCAGTAGACACAGCACTGTGAAATAAGTGCCAGCGCTGAGCACCGGAACTCACTGGCACAAATTAAGCAGTATTTTTGGCCCAGGTGCTACTTCTATATCCTCAGTCATTATCAATAACAGTGGTAACCTCTTCCCAATATTCATTAATGGGAGGGCAGGGTCAAACAAGCTGCAGGAATTCCTTTTCCTCTGAAGCATCATGGGCGCAGCACAAGTCAGTGGAGAGGCTTCTTTCCATTAAGATGTTAGGTGTGTGCTCAATTCAGTGAAGACATTTATATTGAGTAATGCTCTGACTGCTACTGGGTTACAGGATTCAATGACAATATCAATGCGTAGAATATCGATTCTATGTCAGGACCGGAGGCTTCAGATTATGCTTTTCTCTTTTCGCTGTTTATTTAACAAAAACCACATAGCAGCCAGAAAAGCATCTTATTTTTCGAAAAATATGTCAAGCACCCAACACAGGGTTAAAACATATCAAACATCAGAAAAAACACATGAGATAAACTACAACTCCCATCAGTCCATGAACTATAGTCCTTTCATAGTGTCCATAACATTGAGGTAGGGCGTCCATCTTAGGCTCCCTTTCTCTTTCTTCGCTGCCTCGCAGCCAGTTAAGTGCCTTTTTCCCTTTCTCCCCTCATAATTGGGTAGGTGGATTGTTTTGGGTGGCACTGTGTTGTTATTTCTTACGGTAAACGAGGGGCTCTTCATTGTGGGTTTCACATGTGTGTTTTCCTTCCACAGAGCCCCGTATTTTGTTGTTGTTGTCGCGGGGACGTTTTTCCCCCCTGATGCGACTGTCCCCGGAGTTGCGGCTCGTATGCATTGCCGCTAGGGGTGCCGTTGCGTCTCGTTCTCCTCGGCGCGGCTTTCCCTCTGACAGGAGCCGCGCTGAGGAGAGCGACAGGAGGATGCCCGGTTGATTGACGAGGAGGTCTCATCGCTATGCCGAAAAGGGGCCATCTGTCGGTCGACAAGGCATCCCGCAGGTTTACTCAACAATATTTTCCTAGTGGAAAAAACGGACAGGGGCAAGAGACCAGTGATAAATGTCCGGGAATTCAATGGTTGGTTGGTCTACAACCACTTCAAGATGGAAGGTATCCATCTTTTGAGGGACATCCTTCTGTCCAACGACTGGATGGTCCGTCTGGACCTCAAGGATGCTTACTTGGTGGTTCCCATCCACCCGCCGCACCGGCGATTCCTTCAATTCCTCTGGCAAGAGCAGATCTACGAGTTCACAGCCCTTCCTTTCGGGCTCTCCTCGGCCCTGTGGTGTTTCACTAAGCTGTTGCGCCCAGTGGTGGAGGTCCTTCGGAGTCAGGGCATTCGGATGATTGTCTACCTGGACGACATCCTCCTAATGGCGCAATGTCCCAACAAATTGACTCTCCAGCTCAACCAAACGATAACCTTGTTGCAAGGCCTGGGGTTCATTGTCAATCAGGACAAGTCTGTTTTGACACCTTCTCAGCAGATGGTGTTTTTGGGGTTCCAAGTGGACTCGGTGCGGGCCACTTTGAGTCTCCCGACGCGGAAAATGGCCAAGATAAAGCACGAGCTCCGACAGACAATCACCAAGTCACACACTTCCCTACGTCAGATCGCCAGGATAGTAGGCCTTCTCTCGTCCTCCATCCAGGCGATCTTTCCGGGTCCGCTTCATTATCGGGCCCTTCAGCGCCTCAAAGCGCATCACCTCAGAAGCGGCCTGTCCTACAACCAGTCGGTTCCACTATCCGACGAGGTGAAAGAAGAGATGTCCTGGTGGCTCACCCATATGGAGGCCTGGAACGGTCGGGCTATTTTCGGATCGGTGCAGGACTTAATCATAGAATCGGACTCCAGCAGATCGGGCTGGGGCGCCCGTTGCGGCGACTTCTCCACAGGCTGAGGCTGGTCATCCGAGGAGCAGCAACTCCATATCAATTGCCTGGAGCTCCTCGCAGGCTTCTTTGCAGTTCGTTGTTGGACCAAGGACACAGCGACGTCGTGCGTCCTTCTGAGAATGGACAACATTTCGGCAGTCCGCTATGTCAACCATCTGGGCGGCCCTCGGTCCAGAGCCCTGGCGAACCTGGCGAAAGACTTCTGGGATTACTGTCTCGCCCACCAAGTCTCAGTGACGGCGGAATACCTGCCGGGTCGGGCCAATCAAGAGGCGGATTGGCACTCGAGATACCTGAGGGACTCGAGCCTGTGGATACTGGACGCGAGGGTGTTCCATTCGTCGGGGACCATATGGGGCCCGTTCTCAGTGGACCTCTTTGCATCTCGCCTCGACTTCCAACTACCAAGGTTCTTCAGTTGGAGACCAGACCCCCTGGCGGAGGCGACGGATGCGTTCCTCCAGGACTCGAGCCAGGGGCGGCCCTATGCCTTTCCTCCTTTTTCCATGGTATTGAGATCGGCGGCCCTTCTTCGCCGCCAGCAGGCGGAAGTGGTGATGGTGACGCCATGGTGGAGGTCACAAGTGTGGTTTCCAGTTCTGCTGGAACTTTCTTGGGATTATCCAATCCTACTCCCCCAGCTCCCTCACCTTCTTCTCAATCCGGAAGGGAGCCCGCATCACCTGATAACGCAGGGCTCTCTCTGCCTCATGGCGTGGAGACTTTCCGGAGACGCTGGTCGCTCCCGGGACTTTCGGGCTCAGCTGAATCTTTCCTGTCGAAGGCATGGGCTAATAGTACCACGAAGAGATACCGATCAGCATGGTCCAGGTGGGTTCGTTGGTGTGTTCGACGGGACCTGGATCCCCTGGTCACAGGCGTTGTTCACATTTTGAATTTCCTGGCGGAGTTGGCGGCGAGTGGCCTGGCATACCGGACCATCAATGTTATACGCTCAGCGATTTCGGCGGCGCACGAGCCGTTAGATGGAAGCCTGGTAGGAGAACATCCTTTGGTTTGTAGACTCCTTCGAGGAGTACGCCTTAGTCTACCCCCGGAACCAAGATATTCCGTCCTTTGGGATGTTAATGTGGTTCTGAATCTTTCTGTCGTGGCAACAGAACAGATATCTTTCTTTGAAAGAACTGTCAGCAAAACTGGCCATGCTCTTGTGCCTGGTGTCATGTCGCAGAGTATCTGATGTGCGAGCTTTAGATATATCAGCGTTTTCCCCGGATGGGGTTACCTTTACGGTGGGTCGTCGCACGAAGTCCGCTACGAGATCTATATCTTACCCGGCCTTTGTGGACGTCCCCAAGCTTTGGGTTGTTCAGTGTCTGAAAACGTACGAAGATGTGACATTGGAACTTCGCCCTCCGGGCGAACGGCAACTCCTGATTGCTCTGCGTAAACCGCATAAAGCGGTGTCTTCTCCCACCATAGCCCGGTGGGTGCTGCAGGAGGCTGGTTTTGATACCAAACAGTTTGGAGCACATTCGGCCAGAGGGGCCATAGCATCAAAGGCTTTCTGCTTGGGAGCGCGTTTGGAGGACCTAATGCGTGCTGCGGATTGGTCCTCAGACTCCACTTTCAAACGGTTTTACTTTAAACCAGTGGTGGATATTGCGAGTCTGGTGGTCAGTCAGCTTTAAACAAGCCTAATCTGAAGCCTCCGGTCCTGACATAGAATCGAAATTTGCCTAGCATAGTAACGGTAAGTTTCAATTCTATTAAAGACACGGAGGCGAGGATTATCCCACCCTTTTTTCCTACGGAATTCCCTCTCCGTATTGGTGTAAGTAAACAACTTTGTTGGATTGTGCTGGTTTTTCTATATCCCTGCCTATGCATTGTTTGAGTTGATTACTGTCCGGTGGGATTTACAACGCTGACGCTGTGGTTGTTTTTCCTACCAGGTAACGAGGCTAAACAGGACCGTGGTTGAGGTGGCGTGTCTCGCATGAAGAAAGAGGAAGGGAGCATAAGATGGACGCCCTACCTCAATGTTATGGACACTATGAAAGGACTATGGTTCATGGACTGATGGGAGTTGTAGTTTATCCCATGTGTTTTTTCTGATGTTTGATATGTTTTAACCCTGTGTTGGGGGCTTGACATATTTTTCGAAAAATAAGTTGTTTTTCTGGCTGCTATGTGGTTTTTGTTAAATAAACTTACCTGTCCCTACGAACAACAGCACCGTCCTACCACCTGCAGAACAGATAATAGACTTAACGCGAGACAAGTAGACTACAAGATATAAGATAGCAGTAAAAATAAAAAGGCAGCTAAATTAAACTAAAAACACTATCTCCCCATAGAAATCAATGGGAATATAACTTGAAAATGTAAAAACTTTTTTCAATATTTTAAAAATGTCAAATATTTGAAATAACTAAATTATGCATTTAATAGTATAAAAATATACAATTATTAAATATATTTTGAAACATTCTCTAGTTATGTAAAAAAATGTATATGAAATCAATGGTAAATAGTGGAACTGTATTCAACATAAAAAACAAATATCCTAAAATATTAAAATTCATTTTGATAACAATGCATTCATTAAATCACAAATATGTTATTTCATTAAATATGCATAAATATATACATATTTTTTTAATTGAAAATAATTTTTTTCCCCAACATTTTTTAACTAATTTCATGTTTAAATTAAATGTGTCAATAGCCTACATTGTTTTAATTTAGCAAAACGTTCAACATATTTATTAAAATGTAATAAATATATAATTTATTTTGCTTTTGCTTTTAATTTGCATAAGAAAAAATTACAAATTACATTAAAAATAAAATATCAACATTTCTAAAAATGTACCAGCCTCTATTCCCTAAAAACCTACATCCTTCTACTAAAAAAATGTTACCAATTAATGTTACATTAAAACTTAAAAATAAATATTTCTCGATGTACAAATTGTGATACATTATTTTACTAAACACTCTAATTATAAAAGATTTGAAGGATATGTTAGCCTTTAGACCAGCTAGCTCACAGTGCCATCATAAGCCTCCTAACTTTACCAAGGATCGAATAGTCTCTGGCAACTATCGAATATGACAACCCTTGATCATTCAGGGATCAAGGAAACAGTGCACTTCTTTTCGCTCAGTCACTCGTACTCACTTAGTTTCTTAGAAATAAACAGAATAAACGATGGGGATGTTTTCAATAAGCATTTATTAAACCAGCGTCATTCTAGTGTAAAATACGTGTGCTGCGACAGCCATGCGACAGAAACAGATATATACAATTGCAAGCACTGACAGAGTAAATAAAAAGTAGAGTTCTACCATGGTGCTAAAAAAGTGAATATATGCAGGCATATAGATTCATAGCAGCAATCAAGCATACTCTTAAGATGCAAACCCTACACCCAGAAGCTGGCTTATTTTTTGTTAAAATCCTCAAAAGTTGTATGAACCATCAACTCGCTCATTTTTATCAAAATCAACCTTCTGGGTGATATTCAGTCTAGCCTTTGAGCTGACTGCAGTACTAAAACAGTCATTCTTCAAGTCATCTATTTTGCTCTATACATTTTGGACAATGGAAGTTGATAATAAATGTATTTTGCTGCTATTAAGCATAAGGTTCTTATAAAAACTTTTTAAAATTATATTATGGGGCAGATGAGTTGGGACACGGCCTAGCAAAATGTACACCTACAAGTTTCTTACATGACCTCAAAAAGCGGCTGGCTTGAATTGGATTTATTCATAAGCCTATTGGGACAAGAGATCGCCCATGAAACGCCCTGGAAGAGACACTTATTGAGAGTGAAGGCAATATTACAAGC
Source organism: Lissotriton vulgaris (assembly GCF_964263255.1). NCBI lineage: Eukaryota > Metazoa > Chordata > Amphibia > Caudata > Salamandridae > Lissotriton > Lissotriton vulgaris. Next base: position 857,803,761 of record NC_141689.1, read on the forward strand.
AGCAACAGAGAAAACAGCCATGGAAGACAGATGTGCACTGCTTGAGAGGCAACACAATATGGCAGAATCCAGACGGCATTGACAGTAGCCCACAGGAAAAACATTTTTTTTTAAATAATAGGGACAAGTGCAAAGCAGCTGCAGTCCACCCGAGAAGCCCATGGAGGAATGGAGAGACTAGAGGAGACGTGACACCAGCAGGGCGGGTGGCATAACTGCTGGAGGAGGGACTGCTTAGAAGGCTTTGAGGCCGGGTTTCACAATGCTCCCATAGCCCTTGAGGTGGAGATGCTGCAGAGACTGAAGTGGCTAACTAAAGGGTGGTTGCATCTGTTAAAGGGGTAATCTGAGATACAAGCTAGACGGTGCATCAACGCTTTGATTGTGTCCCTAGTGCCTCTTCTCGCTCAATGGGCTTCCACATATGACGCGACAATAGGACCAGATGAGAACGTTTAATTCAATAACAAACTGCTCTGTCTTACCTAGTCATCTATGGATAATCAGGGACCCCAATCACAAATTCAAATAACAGATTAGCCGAAAAGGCGGGCATCTGTATCCCACTATTGCAGCCTGCGGGCTCTTCGCAAAACTGTGCTTAGAGGAGAGCTCCTTTGCCCTCTCTAGTGCAACAGAAAAGCACTGAGACAACCTGCATAACACACAAACAATACCGACCGTCAGGAAACCAATGAGACAATACATTTGTCACACTGAATGATAACCAGAACACAGATGCCAAGAAAATCTAGCAACGGTAGACATGCAACCTAACTTTTGAAGCCCTCTTTAAATGCTTCTTGGTGAGAAAGATCTTCTACCTACCAAAAGTAGCTCCTCGTTTGGAGGAAAAGGGGCTTTTTCTAACTCTCAACCTGTGCACATTCCTCTGATCAGGATCTCTAGCAGAAAACGCAAGTGCCTCCTTCCCTTTGTGCAATAATCGAGGCCCCAGGTGACTGGGAGATTTCACACTCTCTTAGGCAACCATTTGCCCAGGATGGAGGCCCAGTATTTGGGGGGAGAGGGGGGTCCCCATTCTAGCTACAAAACCATCTACATTCCTTTTTCCTAATACAGTTTAGCGCGTGTGACTTTTTCCACACTGCTTTTGCAGTTAACGTTATAGAAGGTATTAACAGAACTTCGAGGAACGACCTCCTAGCAATTTGTAGCAATCATCTAGCCGCCCCTCAATCCCCCACCCCCGAGGAAGCACAACAAGAGGGGGCGCCCGCACGGGAATCGGCACTGCCAGGAAACAGCAGGGGCACGCCGACTGCGGGACAGCAGTAGGGGGGGGGGGGCTCGGCAGAATCTGTATCTCTCCACAGAAGTGGAAACCGGACCAAAAATAAGACAACATCTGAGGCACCCGAACGAGGAAGGAGCCAAGAATAGAAGGTGTGACTTTAGTATCCCGGCCACATTATCTGCGTAGTATAAGGAGAATAAGTTTAGGAAAAGCCTGGAAGACACCGTAAGAGAGGACAACAAGTGCGGCAAGGCAGGCTGGTGGGTACAAGGCACAACAGAGGTAAGTGTAAGAATTTACGTATTAAAAAAATAAAAAGTTACTTTTTAATTAAAATTGAGAAACGAATAACAGCAGTACTACAGATTAGGCAACAAAAACCAAGAAATGGCACCGAAAAGAGGGCAAAATCAGCGCAAAGAAGATAGCCCAGAGAAGAGTAAAATATTGGAGGGCTCAATATCATTGGAAGAGAGCCAGGAAAGCCAGGCCTCAATCATGGACAATAACAAGGGGCGACGCAAGAAAAGAAAAGTTAAAAGGGCAACTAAAAACGCCCAGCAGGCTAAAAGGGATTGTATTCCAACAACTTCCAAACAGTAAGATAACATGGCAGCGTCCAAATCTATAAAGGACTTTGTAGGGAAACACTACAAATCTATAGAGCCAGTAATAAGCCAGGATCATGAGGAAGACGTGGAGGAATATGGCGCGGAGGGTGGAGAAAAGGCAGGGGCAGCAGTTGTGAATCAGATAAGGAAAGATACGCAGCAAGACGCTAAAAGAACTGGCCACCATATGAACCCAGACAGAAACCACACACAGGATTCGGATCTTTCTGTAACGCCTACTTCATCATTGGTGGACATAATATTGATGTTACAGAAGATATTACAAGGAATCCTAGAAGTAACACTTTCAAATAATGGAGTGATGAAAGCTCAGAAATTGTACCTAAAAAAGATTGAAGAGGAATTAGCGGGGATAAAGAACCAAATGCCAAAGATGTTAAGCCCAATAGTTACTGCACCACCCATTGATGAAAGTGTAGAGAATGAACCGGTAGAGGCAGCCGTGGGAAACCCATCAGGGTCTCCACAACCCACAGATCAAAGTATAACAAATGAATCCGTTGAGGTATTAGATAACGTATATATCTCTAGATGCCCAATGCTGATAAAAAGGCGTGGGGTGTATGTAGTGGCCCCCACCAAGAATAGGGTTGGAAAGAAGCGAGCCCTAAACCTAACAGCAAAGAGAAAAGGGAAGAAACTAGAGAGGGAGGCACAGTCAGGCCTAAACGCATCAGCCCCGATCTATGTACCAAATAGTCCAATGCAATCGGAGCTTAAATTAACAAAGACCCTGATAGATCCAAGGAAAAACTGGAGAAGCAAAGAGGTAAAGGAGAAACCAATAACATCTCGTACTGTGAAGCAGAAAGTAAGGATAGCCTCAGGACAACCCAATAGTGGCCATAGAGTTGAAAGCCCACAGGTCCAGGTACTATCCGTAATGGGAAGTAAAGGGTTGCAGATAGGGCGATAAAAGGCCAGACAGCAAAAATATGAAACTCCCAAGAAAGTACAAGAGATGGACAACAATAAATGGGTATACTTGGATCACATGCTGGTGGGGAAAAGGGGAAATACGGTTAGAAAAATGAACCCCCTAAATAGGGCACAGATTTTGACCGCCTTCGCCAAATGTAGTAGCCTGTGTGGCAAATGACCTTCGGCAAATTGGTTTTGTAGAGAATAGAAATGGTAAGGAAATAACAAAAGTGTCACTTCACTCAGACCTGGTAAAAATGGCAATCCTGAAAGCCACCAGTGAGATAAACCATCTGGGAATAAGGATAATTCCGGAGAGGGAAGTAAAAGCCCCCATAGATAATACCTTCCTAAAATATCACGCAGGTCTGGGGAGGAGACAAGTGAATCTATATAGAGATAAGGAAGGAAACCATAGCTGCCTGAATATAGTTATAGATAATACAGGAAACGAAGCCTCATGGGATAAATGGTCTCAATGTAGTAGCCCGAGGGGTGACCCTAATGAGAGTTATACGGAGGAAGAGGTAGAAGAGGGTGGCATGAGTGAGGTAGAATAGGATGAGGGGTTGCCGCAAAGTCTAGGTCTCCTAACATGGAATTGAATGGGCTAGGCAACGAGCTAAAGCGAGAATATATAAAGGACATAGTAAATAAAGTGGACATTGCCTGCCTACAAGAGACCTGGACATGCGACGAATCCGCAATCATCGAGGGATATCTACAATTAAGTCGCCCGGCCTTGAAAAAAAGCTTTGGCTGCCCATCGGGGGGACTAATGACACTGGTCCCAACAAAAGAAGTAACACCGTTAAAAATGAAATGTAAATGGGTTCAATCCGCAGATTAGAACTATTGACAGTGGAAAAGAAATACAAAATGTTGACTGTGATGAATGTATACATGCAGTGGGATAATGGTGTAGAGTATGAGAATGAGATGAGGTTTTTTAAAGAGGATGTCGACATTATACTAGAAAAATATGCATCGGATATTGGAATAATAATGGGGGATTTTAACCATAAATTAAACCCAAATAAGGCTGACCTCTGGAATAGAGAATTGTTAGAGGTGTATGGAATAAACCCCGCTAGCTTCCCAGCAGGGGTGAAATCGAAACAGGAATCAGAACTAGTACACTTCCTAGGAGGTAGGGGTCTCCAATGTCTGAATGGTAGAATGAAGACTGATTGCCCAGCAGGGAAGACCTTTAAAATAGGCTCACAGAATTGCCCTTTCGACTACATGTATATACAAGCCTGGAATTTCCCCCAAGTACGGGAATTTAAGTTAGAACAAAAAGAGGCTAGTGACCATAACCTACTGTACCTAACAATACTTGGGGGAAGAAAAATGCCCAGAGACAATGTGATCCCCCAGGAGGTTGAGTACCCCAAACGTGTGACGACACGACTTACGGAGGAATATCAGGCAAAACTGAAGGCTATGCAAATTAAAGCAAAAACTTGAAATGGTTCATAGAAAAGTTAGAGGAAGTGGTTCGGTGTTTAAGAATAGAACTAAAGGGGATACAAATATTAGGGGGGAAACCACCCAGCCGAGTAAAATGGTTTTCTGTCGAGTGCCAATCTAAAAAAAGGGAGATACGGGCAGCACAAAGAAGACAAAAAAGGAACTTCACCCATGAGAGACAGGATCACATAAACAAGTTGAAAAGAGACTTTAAAAAAATGGTAAATGACGCAAAAAGGTCATTTAAAGAGAAATGTTGGTCAAACCTGTTAGAAGCAATTGAAGAAAAAACCCTTAGACAATTTTGGAAATTGGTAAAGGTAGCAATCGGCCCAACGGATGGCGAACTAAAATGTGTAGTCAGTGAAGCAGCATGGGAGAAGTATATAAGGGAACTGTACGAGGTAAGAGCTCCTAGAGATCATGTAGCGACCCAAAAATGGCAAGAAATATCAGAAGATCTTAAATCTAAATTTAATGAAAAGCAAGTAGAACATACAATAAGAGAACTGAAGCTAACCCGTGCGGCAGGACCCGACAATCTTCCTGCAATAATATTAAAGTCAGAAGTAAAGTGGTGGGCAAGATTTTTTGCACAGATGTTCCATATAATATTAACAGAAGGCATAATGCCACCTAATTGGAAGGGCGCAATAATCAGGCCAATCCATAAGAAAGGGAGCATGAAGGCACCACAAAATTACCGTCTGATTAACCTCCTAGACATAGGAGAGAAAGTTTTTTCAAAAATTGTACTGAATCAACTCAATGCATGGGTAAAGGAGTTCCAAAATGTGCCCATAGAACAGGGAGGATTTAGGGAGGGACACTCCACGATAGACCATGGATTTGCATTGTGGGCTATGGCAAAGAAGTCAACTGAACAAAATGGCAAGTTATGCTGTTTCGTTGACTTCCGAGCAGCCTTTGATTCAGTAGATCGGGTATGCCTATGGGAAACACTATTGAAGGTAAACATTCCCAGCGACCTTCTGACTATAATAAAGGAACTACACAGTGGGAACTGGGCGCAAGTCATCAAGGATACCGTGGGATCATTGACTCAAAAAATACCCATAGACAATGGTTTAAGACAGGGTTGTGTTCTAGCCCCACAGCGATTCACCATATTCCTGTCAGACCTCCCGACCTATTTAGAGGTTGAGGGTAGTGCAAGCCCCAGAATGGATGGAATCAAGGTGCCCTGCTTACTATATGCTGACGATCTGGTAATAGTAGACCAGACCGAGAGAGGCCTCCAAAGAAAGCTTAACGCTTTCAACGCATATTGTGCTAGCAAATTTCTAACTGTCAACCTAGATAAAACAAAAATCCTATGGTTTGGGAAAATGACAAGCAGTTTTAACTGGTACCTAGGAGAGCTTAAACTGGAGACGGTTAATGAGTATCGCTACCTAGGTATATCGTTTGACAAGAGACTAAACTGGTACACGCATCTGGAAACACAAAAAGCAAAAGCACACACTTCAATATGTGGCCTAAAAATGTTTAATAGGGATTATGGAGAGATGTCACACCGACCAATGCTAAGAGCCTTTGAGGCAATGATCCCCCCCACCCCCCAAGTCCTGTATGGAGCAGAAATCCTTTACTTGAGCGGTAAGGGAGCCTGGGACTTGGTGGAGGGGAAATGCCTCAAAAGCCTTCTATCTCCCCCACAATCATCTATGGTACAAGCTATAAGAAGAGAAATAGGCACAAAGTCTTGGGAGATACAAAAACAAATGGCAATAATCAGACTTTAGAAACGATTTGAAGATCCAGATGGGCAAAAAGTAGCACAATGGTGCAGGAATGAAATCCAAAAGAGTGACCTAAAATGGGCAAAAGCATGTAGGGAAAGATGGGGGGCGTGGCCAAGTGCCGATCATGGTGGACGTGTAGCTTCGGAGCTCCGTCCTTGGCCCGCAATATAAGCTTATTATCCTGATATCCTGACCTGCAGCCCACCTGCACTAGGTGCCCAGAAACCCCGGGGGCGACCGGCGTGCAGCGGACGGGCGCTGCTCCTCCAAAGCTTACACCGTGGGAGCGCCGGGACCGAGGTGACTGCTGAGGCCTGTGACACAGAGTGCAGCCCCGGCCTCGATTTGTGGACTGCCCGGCTCACCCTAGGGCATTGGCTGGCTGTGGGAGAGATCTTGGCCCGGAGACGCGGCGGTCGCTTTACCGCGACGTCGGGACATACGGCGGGGGCCCCCCCCGCGCCGCCTGTGACCTCACTGCCTCCTACATCGGCCCCCCGGACACTCGCTGGTCTCCCCTGCTGCGAGACCCTTTGGCCGGCCGGGACTCCAGACCCGACATGACACTATCGCCGCGCAGCTACAGCGTCTGAGCCCGGACCCCCCGCTGGTGTGCAGCACGAATGCAGTGAAGGACGAGGCCCGCCATCGGCACTACACAAGTGAAGACTGCTCGCGGCACAACGCGTCGGGAGGCGAAGAGAAGCCCGGCAATAAGGAGGTACTGCAGGCGCCATTTTGTTTGCGCCCCGGAGCGGGGCCCAGGACAGTGGGGACTCGGTCCCGGCAATTGCCACACCCAGATGCCGGCGCAGGCGGTCATTTCACGGTGGGAGTACGTGAGGCTGTCCACTCCCGAGGTTAGTGCCTACTAGCATAGCGGCATACCTACGACCTCACAGACAGGGGCTGGGGGCATCGGACACACGTGGGGGAAAGAAGTCTCACCCTGTGCAGCCCTGGCGCCACACTGCAACCCTAGCGCCTGCCGCGATACTGGCCGTTGACGCTGCCCCCACTTATCGCCTTCCCCGGCCTGCGGAATCCCCCCTGCACCTTGCGCAGCCAGGCACCTACCGGTTCTCAAGACCACCAGTGGAACCCCACTCTGCCTTGTGACGACGCCACGGCACGCCGACCGCCGCCACCCGGACACAAACTGGCCTGAAGCATCCCCGGCTGCCCGAAGGCTGCGCCGCAATCACCTGTATTCAGCCGAACCTGGGTGCCTCGCTTTCGGAGCCCGGCGCCCCTGCGTGGACACTTGCATAGAGGAGTCAGACGGCCACGAATACTCCAGCATCGCCCTGTTTACCAGGTCAATGGGTAGACACAGGGGCAGGAACCAAGACCCGGGCGCCCCGGCAGACATGCAATCCACGGGCTCAGAAGACCCTCTGGCCTCTTTGAACGCAGACATCATCCCGCCGACGGGGAAGGGTTCTCAAGACGCCAAGTTGGACCTAATCCTCAACGAAATACGCGCCACGCGCGAAGCGTTGGAATCACGCATTGATAGCATGGCGACTGGCCTATCCCTACTGCGTGCTGACCATAACAAGCTGGCAGAGCGCGTTTCGGAGCAGAAGATAGCACTAAATGACCTCATACCCCAACAGACGGAGCATTCCACGAAACTGGAAGCCGTGGAGAAGCAGCTTAAACAGCTATGGGACAGGGTGGACGATGCGGAGGGACGAGCCCGCCGCAACAACGTCCGCATCCTAGGTATTCCGGAGCGAAGCGAGGGGAGGGACCGCACCCGATTCGTCAAGGACTGGCTGCGGAAACTGGTGGGCCAGGACGACCTTACGGCCTTATACAGCGTGGAGCGGGCACACAGGATGCCGTCGCGCCCCCCGCAACCGGGTGCGCCCCCTCGACCATTGATTGCACGCCTGCTCCATTACAAAGATCGAGACACTGTCTTAAGAGCGGCTAGGGAGAAGGCGCCTATACGCTTCGAAGACAAAAACATATCAGTGTACCCCGACTTCACGCCAACGGTACAGAGAGCCGGGTCCACTTTCCTGGGGGTGAAGCGCAGAGACAGAGACATGAAATATGCGCTGTTATTCCCTGCAAGACTCAAGATACTACACGGCAATAAATCCCACTTCTTTGACTCGCCGGAAGAGGCGGAGGAATGGATGGAAGTCACACTCACCCCTCCGGCCTCACAAGACCCATTCGCAGACGACCACAGTGGGGGGCACAAAGCGTCACAGGGGCGACGAAGCAGTCCCTCCACTTCAGGACAACACCCCACGCGAGGCGCACAGATGAAAGCTCGACCACCCGGGGACCAAACAGCGGGTCCCACTTCAACTTCAACAACACGGATGCGATTAACAGAGGAGGTGCTGTCCGCCCACGACGCGGGAGCAACCGGGGACGGGGGCACCGTCACCACCGACACCCACACTGAGGTTTCCGGGTCGGTGGACAGCCTACAGCTGTTCCCCAAGATCACGGCCCAGATGGCGGAGGAGTTCTGACTTTCGGCATGACTGATCCTCTCCAGGTGGTAAAGTATAACCGGCCCCCCTTTCCTCATACATGGTGGGTTGCAAGAGGGCTCACCCTATTCAGGGCTACCATGCCAGAGCAGGCCATCAAGAGACAGTCAACAGAGGCCTGCTTCCCCCGTTTTGAACATGGAACACACTGACTTGTGCCCACGTTGGGCACCCTTGTTTGGCTCCCGAGCCCGTTGGCCTGGGAACCTTTCAGTTCAGGGGTTATACGTTTACAAGGCACTCTTACCTGGCACCACGACGAACCTACCATGGTCACTTATTAGCTTCACTCCACCACCACACACAGCTGGCTATGGGACCTCTTAATGTATATCGATTGTGCACCTGGAATGTACGGGGACTGGGCTCGATACACAAACGCCACAGAATCCTGGCCCAACTTAACCGTAGAGGGACCCAGATAGCTTGTCTGCAAGAGACACATCTAAACAGTGCTGAGACTGTGAAGTTACGCAAAAAATGGAGGGGACAGCTCTTTGCTACCTCCTATTCTGCGTTCTCAAGGGGGGCGGCGATCTGGCTTCGCAACTCTGTCCCCTTTAAGGCATTAGATCAGAAGATTGATAAGGAGGGGCGATATGTATTTGTGCGGGGTTCACTAGATGGGGATGCCGTTGTGATAGGATGTGTGTACTCCCCAAACACAGGCCAATCTGAATTCTTGCTTACACTAAATGAGACGCTGGCTGACTGGGCTGACCACCCGCGGATTATTGGGGGGGATTTCAATGCCGTTCTCGATCTTAGACTAGATAGGTCACACCCCCCCCTGCTGGCCACAGAGAGCAGAAAGCAGGCGGAAGCCCTGGCACGTTGGGCCGAAGGCTGGGACGTGGCAGACGCATGGCGCAGCACACACGCACAGGAGAGGGAATACACCTTTTTCTCCCCGCCCCACCAGCTCCACACGAGAATTGACCATATCTTCTGCTCCCGCTCCCTAACGACCTCAATTGTACAGGCCCAACACATGGGAAAAACCCTATCGGACCACAACCCCGTTGAACTCGCCTGGCACTGGGGCAAATTGACGCCCCCAATCCCGACATGGCGACTACCCCCTGACCTGCTTGAAGACACAGTTTTCAGATCGTCCCTTTCCGACACCATAGACACATACTTCACCACGAACGCGAACACGGCCATCATCCGTCAGATCAAATGGGACGCATTTAAGGTCTGCCTAAGGGGAGAGGCGATGGCCGCTCGAGTGGGCAGAAAGAAAGAGGTCATCAATCAATTGAAGGAAGTGGAGGGTTCCCTGGCGTCCCTGGAGAGTGAGGCTGCGGGCACCAATGCACATTTCACCCCGCTACAGGAGGCCCACATCAGACACGCAGAGCTTCTAGAGGACCTAAGACTCCTGGATTACAGAGAACACACAAATAGGCAGCATACACAGGCAGACCGAGCTGGTACCCTTCTGGCCCGGATACTACGGGATTCCCCTCCATGCCACCCAATCTTAGAAATTGTGGACCAAACAGGCACCCCTACCACCACACAAATAGGGATTAATACGGCGTTCAAGGACTATTACACCACACTATATAGTCCCCCCCCGCCCCAGGCAGAGCTCGCCTATGAGGCCTTTATGGGGGACCTAGCCCTGCCCCGGCTTACCGACATACAAAGCAAAGCCCTACAGCGCAGCATCTCACTAGCGGAAATCAGACAAGCGATAAGAGCCCTCCCTAGGAACAAGGTCCCAGGGACCGACGGCCTCCCGGCCGAATTCTACACAACGTTCATAGACCTATTGGCCCCACGTTTACATACTCTCTATCTGGAAGCCTTACGAACTGCCTCTCTGCCGCAATCATCCATGCAGGCATTGATCACATCTCTCTTAAAACCAGGTAAAGAAGGGCTCCAGCTGGCCGACTACAGACCCCTATCCCTCCTGAACACTGACTCGAAGATCTTGAGTAAAGTGCTGGCGACGAGACTGATTCAATATATTCCCCAGTTGATCCATCCGGACCAATGTGGTTTTGTGCCGGGCCGGAGCACGGCCATGAATCTCAGACGCTTGGCCCAGCTGATGTTGGGAGGCATGGGGGGTACGAGCCAGGAGGGCTGCATCTCACTAGACCTCAGACAGGCGTTCGACTCCCTTAGATGGGGCTACATGTCTGCCACACTCTTGAGATTCGGGATACCGCCCGAATTCGTTGCCTGGGTCAGGCTTCTGTACACTCTCCCTACAGCGAGAGTGCGCACTTCTAGACATATTTCGGGTCCTATAGCTATAGCTAGGGGCACCCGGCAGGGCTGCACGCTTTCCCCTCTCCTATTTATCCTTGCCCTCGAACCGTTGCTGTGCAGCCTCAGGGCGAAGGCCCTCCGCTATGGCATCCAGAGACATGGGGCGGCGCACATTGCGTCCGCCTATGCCGACGACATCATACTGTACCTTCGAGACATACGGGGAGATATGGGCCCTATACCCCAATTGTTTGAGGACTTCAGGGAGATCTCGGGCCTTGCTATAAGCGAACCCAAGTCATATGGGTTCACCTTCAGGAATACAGACTCTTCCACTCCCCTACCCTTCGCTCCACACGAATTCCAGATGTCGGGTACTACCTTCCGATACCTGGGGATACACATCTATAGGGAAGCGGACATGATGATTGACGGCAACCTCGGCAGAGCCATGAGAGCGCTGAAAGCGCAAATTCAGTTCTGGCTGACACTGCCCCTCTCTGTTGCTGGCAGAGTGGCCATCTCCAAGATGGTAATGCTCCCTCGCCTAGTTTACCACTTCACCAACCTGCCTTTCCTGATCCCAGCCGCGACGTTTCGACATCTCGATACACTGCTCACAGAACTTGTGTGGGGTCACGGGCGCAGACGTATAGGTCTAGCCAAACTGCAGCTCCCCTCAACTTCCGGTGGTATGGGCCTCCCAGACTTTAGGGCGTACAACTATGCGTGCCAACTACAATGGCTGGCCTACTGGGTGGCGGGCCGCAACCTCCACGAGCTCAATATGACAGAGAGGGAACATGAAAGAGGGGACATACACAAGTTGCTCCTCCCCCATTCGGACATACCGAGACATGCCCCGCCACTCCTCCGGCTGGCGGTGTCATACTGGCGGAAGGCAGTGAAATACTCTTCCCCCACAACATCTTATGCCCCCACGATCCCGCTTCTGGGCATCCCACTGGGCTCGGGTACACTGACAACAAACAGACTGACGCAGTGGCAGGACGCAGGGGTGACTCATGTGGGAGACCTGTTCGCGGAGGGACGCCTCCTGTCCTTCGCAGACTGCAGGGCTGTGCATAATGTCCCTAGAGGCTCATTCCTATTACATGCAGGCCTTAGACACTATATAACACACACCTGGGCGCCTGAGGGAGAGGAACCAGCTACCAACCCCCTGATAACGATGCAATACCTCATGGGCACGGGCAGCCACCTAACCAAATGGCTCACTGCTAGCATTAAGGCAGGGAGGGCGGTCCCTCTAACAACTCTCAGATTAGCATGGGAAGGAGACATTGGCAGGCCACTGAGGGACAAAGAATGGGAACGCATCCTCCAGCTCCCCAAGAAGGAAGCCAGAAACCCCAAATACAAGTTTATTCAGCTGATGCTGCTGCATAGGGCATACCTGACCCCACATCGCCTGCATGTGATGTTCCCCGACGCGAGCAGCAACTGCCCCCGGTGCGACGCTGACGATGCGTCCCTAATACACATGCTCTGGCAATGCCCTAAGTTGGGTCATTATTGGGCCACCATAGCTGACTCGCTTGAGAGTGCCGGAACCCTGTCCCAATCGCTCACTATAGAACACACACTACTGGGGTTGGGTCCATCGACACGCACAAGGACCGTGGCGGCACGTTTCACTGACTTGGCCCTACTTCTAGCAAAACGAGCAATCACGATGAGGTGGAAATCCCCCAGACCCCCTGGCCCGGATTTATGGAAAACAGACGTGATTAGGTGGGCCAAGGCAGAGGGCGAGGCATTACGAGAAGAATACAGAGGTCTCAGGAAAACACTGATCTCCCTGGACTGGTACGCGGTGCTGGGGGCCTTCGTAACTGGAGGGGTGGAGGAAGCGGGGGACACAGATGACTCGATTCAGGCGGGATGATGGGGTCCGGCCCCTTAAGACATTCATGATGTAAGGTGCACTGTAATTGGGTGCGGGGAACCCTGTACCATTGACAATGCTATGGCCACCGGCCGCCATGAGTGATGAAAAAAGAGGAATAGTCAGAATCACTATACTTTGCGGAGCAACAGGTGACCAGGATGTGAATGTCACATTTACTCGCATATGTAAGGAGTGCCGGGAGGGATTTAAACGGGCGGGAGTGGGTATGTTAGGGGATTGTTCAGTTGCTGTGATTTCAGACGAAAATGGAAAATCAAGGTTACTACACGCTTGTGAATACTGAGCAGGCATATGAATATGACGTACTGTTAATAGCTGTGCCCGAGTATGTATGTAACTGATCCTATTACTATGCTAATAAACAGATTTAAAATAAAAAAAAAAAAAGCATGTAGGGAAAGATTGATGCAAATTTGCAAAAGGCTAAAGGTAGAGGTGATCCAGGATACGCATCAATTACTGTGCACTAGGAGTGAGCTGAAATTAAAGGGGAAGGAAGTATCTGGAATGATTGATATGGGATACTTAGCAAAAAAGAAATCAGTAACACACATGATGAGCTCTTGGTCAAACGAAAATTGGTGTCCTTACCTAGACATCCTACCCAACCGCAGCTATAGGCAGGAGATATTAAGGCTGCGGATTGGGATTAATCCATGGTTAACAAATAAAGACCTGAAAGCAAAAATGTTAGATCAGAAAGGGTGCTGCAGGTGTAACCTGGGATGCAAAGGAGACCTGGTACATATCCTACTCGATTGCTTAACATTACTGGAACAGCGGAAACTGTGGCTGCAGCCTGTGTTCCTAAAACATGATATAAGAACTAGGGCGTAGGCAGCCAACCTATCAACCGAAATTCCCACTATTGATATTGCAATTGCCCATGGGAAATACTTAAAGGTGGTACTGAGTGATCTAAGAAACTAGGAATAATCTGCAGGATTGTATGAATTTTAATTTAATGAAATTATACTCGAACTAAAGGAAATTAATGGGTTTTAAATGCAATGCTAAGTTTTATCTTAAATGCAATTTTATTGGCGTTGGTAAACGTATAAGGGTATGTAAGTGTCTTAACCAATATTGGATTAATTTTTATAATGTTTTATCGTTTTTATGTGAATATTTTAAACTTGTGATACTGCCTCTTGCACCTGTTTAAAGACTATGGTCATAATAAACTTACTTTTGACTTGACTTGACTTGAATTTGTAGGTACCAGACAAGACACTCATGGGGCAGAATGAAACTCGATTTAATTTCACTTGTGACGCGATAAACTCATTAGTAGAACTACACGTGGCACTTAAGTCTCATGGTATTTAAGGATACAAATGTATCTCTCCCAATAAAAGATCCAAGATAAGGAAGCACCTATTAGAAAGCAGATATAGCACTGCTCTCCAAAAGACACGTTAGAAAATAAGATGAAGCCTGCATGAAGCACAGATGCTACCCTTTGGTATTCCAATCCTCGGCCAAGACTAAGCATAATGGGTCTAGCACTATACTTTCGAGATACGCTAGGGCTATAAACCTTTTACCATGAAGCTGTTAAACAGGACACTGATTATAGTAATAGGTACATTACAAGAAAATAAAGTAAACGGACAATTTAAGGCCCGATTCGAATCTAGACAAATTATTTTGTCATGTTTTAATAAATTGGGAGATTTAGGGGTGAATGAGTGGGACCCAACTGCGGATAGATGTGAAGGCTCCAACCTTCAGTTCTCTAAAAGATCAAACATGTTCAGGGATATGGCTTCGAGATCCGTATAAAGAGCAATACAGTGCAAGTACCTTATGCATTTTTTCATTCACATACACATAATAGAATATTAATATTAATATAAATAGACTATATAGTAGTCAACAGTGCCATGTTGCCCATGGCATGTAATACTCCAAAGGGTCAGAAAATGATTTTGGACCATACTTCTACCAAAATTACGCTGGCATGGGACCTAGTACATTAACCTAAAGAAGATCGCTGTATATGCCACATGACAGTCCTTACAGACCAGGTTATGAAAGACAAGTTACACGAACACATTTATTACTTTCAGAATAAGCCATTGAGTGACACTAGCCCTGGTTGCACCTAGAACGGCCTTAAAGTGTTAATAGAGGCAGAGGCACCCTAGTTAATATTAAGAAACCGAGGCGGGCTGAGCAAGAATCATTAGTCTCTAACACCAGGAGATAAAGAACGAAAAGAAAACACAAGACACCTGCAAAAGGATGGCCCTAAGGGACACACTAAATGAAATAGCCACTATCAAATCAAATCAAAAAGAGCTTTATTCGATTTTGGTTTTGTAAAATCACAAAAGCAGACAAATAAAAACAAGTAAAATAACATCTCACAAAATACTTTGAAAAGACAAAACATATGCACAAAGTTACATCTTTAATAGCCACTAATAAAGCAGGACTCCATCCTTCTACTCTGGCTATAGAGTTGGTACACAATAGGAGAGGCAACTTAGACATAAGGTAGACCAAAAATACAAAGGGGAAATAATTCTCCCTTCTGGACGGGTTGAAGAAATGATAAACCTTTAGAAACTTCTATGTGTTTCTGTACTCTAAAGAATCCCCACAAGAGAAAGCACAATCCCAATACCTGCAAGAAGTCACCCATGCACAGCTCCCTTCACAGGGAAGGTATTCAAAGGGGTCACTGTGTTGTGAAAACTTCATAAGGCTCCAGGCCCAGATGGCTGCACACCCAGCTTTTATAAAGCCTTCTCTCCCACCCTTATACCCAATCTACCTTATTTAATATAGTTATACAAAATGGGCAAAGACCACATTTGTGATAGAGGTTAATGTACCAGTAAGATTGCTGCACAATGCTATGCTTACAGTCCTATAGCACTTATCTCGATGCAAGCGCAACATAAAAGTTCTAGCTCACCGATTGGTCATTATGATGGATCAAGAATGGTATCAGAGGGTACATACACAACTGGGAGGTTTTTAGGTGTTCCAGAATTTCTAGGCGCACAACCTGGGCGGCCGCAAGGTGATGGTGACAATAAGTGGTCAGTATAGGCAATGAGGCGAACGGTAACCCTCACAACCGTCCTTGGAAAACGGCGCCGGGAACCACAAGAGGGAGTCCGGTACCAGCTAGGTGTACCCGCCGGTAAATTGGTACCAACATTTGTTTCTCCTCCCGGTGACTACTTGAATATTTAACAATCTTGATTCACCAAAATCCCGCAAACTTCGAACTGATACTCCTTGGAATTCCGAATACAGGATTCCATGAAATGCCCCTACCGGGTGCTCTCATTTACTGCATTTTCACTTATCACTTGTGAGGCCCTGAAGATTCGCAGTCTGTTCCCTGCGATGAAACACGTGTTGGCCTATACAAAGGAACAATAAACAGAAATACTACACCAAGAAAAGAACGTTTCTGTACTGATATATGTCAACCTATCTACTCTCGAAATTTGTGATTTCATATTGGTGTGCTCTATTACGTTTACTACTTCTACAGACACAAATATTACCAATAATTAACTGTAATTGTATAGTGCAGGGGCTTTGCTGTCTGTTGGTATCAGAAGGTACAATCGTGTTTCCTGCAGGACAGGCAGAACCACATTAGACTACTCCACCTGATTGAATAAGCCAAAAATGAAGCTGTTCCTGCCTCTTTACACAAAGGCAGCCTTCGATTGTGTGTATAGGAGATTTCTATTTTGACTAGAGCACCATTTGTCCCTATATTCATTAAGATTACTCTTGAGGTAGGATAACTGTAGCCCACCATAACAAAGTCAACAGGAGATGTTCTCGCCCACTCTCCTTTAAGTGTGGTACCCGCCAGCTCTTACCAATGCTTTGTGCTTAGTTGGTATCCAAGTTAAGAGAAGAAATGGAGATTAGAGGCATACCATTCACACAGAAGCATACAATTATACACTTTTCTCCAATATTCTCCCTTACCCCAACTACAATATTGCCGAAGCTCCAACAGCACCTGAAAGAAATCAAAGAGCTTGGGTTCAAGATGCACATAAATCAGATTATGCATTTTAGTCTTCTTCAAGTTGTGAAGGCCACTCTGCTCCCCTACTTGTCGTTTAAATTGGCAAGTAAATCCATTAAATAGTTGGGCATTCATAGCTCACTCAACCTTCATGACTTC
Organism: Lissotriton vulgaris; assembly: GCF_964263255.1. Classification (NCBI taxonomy): domain Eukaryota; kingdom Metazoa; phylum Chordata; class Amphibia; order Caudata; family Salamandridae; genus Lissotriton; species Lissotriton vulgaris. Next base: position 857,820,663 of record NC_141689.1, read on the forward strand.
TAAAAAAAATCAATCCAGCGCTATAGGGAGTCCTATGATGAAGCTTGACATCTGTGGGTGTATGAGGACATCCAGTCACATTTTTGTGAGTGTCCAGAGGTGGACAAACACATGTAGAAAGAATAAAATATTTCTGGGGACGCTCTTGTGCATTACAGCTCAACTTTCTGTCACAGCAGTCTAATCACTTCATGCCACTGAACAGCACTGGTTGCATTTGGGTCGGGCTGTTGTGGGTAGAACTTATAGATGTAATTTGGAAACCATAAACAGAAAGGCACACAATTGCAAGTCAACACAACACTGGTGGTGAAGGACTCTTTAGATAGACACATAGACAAACTTTTCGGTCCTCACACATTCCCATTCATTTTACGACAACCGTCCTTCCCCCTTAGCCCAGATCTAAACCAGTCTGCTTGACAAATGGAGATCAGGGGATTGTCTTACGATCTTTGATATATTTTAAGGACAGGAGGTATTATCTTTCAAATGTTGTAAGCAGAAGTTCTGTTTGTAGGAAGCTGGCTCTTTATATAGAATTCCAAAAAGAGATATACTGTGCAAAGAGTTCAGGTATTCCCTTATTAGTGGACAGGGGCTCGATCTAGCAATCCCAAGATGCTGTTCTAGGGGATAGTGTGGTTGAGCAGCCTTAGGCTTATCAGAGAGGAGTGTTAGACATCTACAAATACACACACTAGTTAATAAATGATGCATACGACTCAAGAAAGGAGATACACACCAATTTATGAAAATAACACATACCCTTATACATCTTTAGTCATCAAAATCAATACGATCAGGTAAATAAGTTTTGCAAGAGAAATGCTTTTACATTTTAAAAAATTTACTGCATTTTTCTGAAGCCGGAATGCTATCCTAGGAGAGGAAAAACAAGTACAGCATTCAGGTAGAGTACAGTGACTTACAAGACCCCAATCTCCTGAACCTAATGTATCAGGCAAGGTCCAAGGCAGCACCAGAAGGTCACATCCAGCAGCACAAGGGCGGCCGGGTGGAGTGGTGTAATACAGCGATGGTTGTGCCTATGCCCAGTCTGCATGAAAGAAGGCTGCAGGTTTGGACTAAGGGGCCAGTCTGGCTGAACCAACCAGTGGCTTTAAGCCTTGCAATGCTATGGGACGTGAGGACACAGGTGGTCCTCTTCTCCTCAGGTTGGGGGGGGGGGGGGAGGGGCAGTTGCAGAGGGTCCTTGATGTGTTGGGTTTCTTTGTCCGGGAGCACTCGCGGTTGAGAGGGCCTGCACAGAGAGGCTACAGGCAGTTTCGAAGAGTTCAGGAGGGGCAACACCAGCGTGGACTCTGTATCCTGTTGGTTTGGGGACTGCGCATGGTTGGCCCAATTCAGCTCAGGCTGGGGGCTCAAGTGCAGTGATGCTTGGAGTGGTGTGGTTTTGGCAGGTCCGGAGACCTTGTGGCCCTTCTTAGGTGCCGCCAGGATGAAGGAAAACAACCCTGTCCGCGGGAGTCCCTGGGTGTTTGTTGAAGGCAGGCAGTCTTCCCAGGCTGTGGGAGGCATGACAGCTTGCAGGACAAGACTACTTATGGCACAATTCGATTGGAACAGCAGACAGACAGAGCTGAGGCCAAGCAAATTGCTCCGTTCATGCTTTGCTTTAACGGTTCGTCAGTGTCCTTAGTAGGTCAACATGATTTACTTTTCTGGTGCCAGGTCCCCCCTAAATACTGGTTTTTAGGGCATTAGGGGAGTTTAGGGGTCACTACACCCCCTAAATTACCACTTCCTGTGGGAAGTAGGCATAACCCCGTCCCTGAGTTCCAAAGTTTGCCATCACCAAGATGGGCAACTCTGAAAAATCGTAGGCACTTCAGGTAGCCCACCTTAGGGGTGGCACTAGCCTGAAGGTGGACACGCCTACCTGATATAAATTTCCCACCTTTTCAGGTGCCAAAGGGCTATGGACAAAGGGGGGGTGGCATCCTCTTCTGTGAGGGAAGCCAGATTTGCATACCAAAGGCAGGGGCTCTTTCAAGCTTTCCTGCTTTGGAATCTTAAACTGCAGGTAATTCTGTTTGAGAGGGTTTGATACTGACCTCCTGAGAGCAAAGGCCCTCACCCTTGGGGGTCAGAAACTAGTCTCTGGTGGCAGACTGGCAATAACCAGCCAGTCAGCACATCAGTAGCTGGTAGGGTTTCAGGGGGCACCTCTAAGGTGCCCTCTGGGTGCATGTGTCAATAAATCAAATACTAGAATCAGTGTGGGCTTATTAATACGAGATGTTTGATACTAAACACTCTTATTTTCAGTGAAGCAACCATGTAGCTGGGGAACTCGTCTTCACCAGTGTCCAGCACAGGTTTTAAAATGGCTTCCCTGACCACTGGTACTGGCAGTAAAGGAACTGACCAGTACATGGGGCATTAGTGCTCATGCAGATATGTCTTCATATGTAATATAATGCACCCTGCTTTAGGGGGGTGTAAGGCCTGCTGTAGGGGGTGACTTACAAATATTACATGCAGTGTTTAGGAGACATGACACAAGTGTGGGCTATGTCAGGTTTTCACTTTAGAGCACCTTGTAATGCAGCCTGCAGTGGCAGGCTGTAAGAGTTTTGTGCTGGGGTCCTTAGTGTGGCACATGATATGTTGCAGTTCTTCGGGTCCCTCTTTAGTGCCGTACTAGGAACTTACAGAGGTGCTAAAGGCCTGGCGACTTGAGGATCAAATGTCCAGTTGTCTTGTCTTAGGGAAGGAACACTGGCACTGGAGACCTGGTTAGCAGGGACCCAGTGCACTTCAAAGTTGCATCAAATACCAGGCAGGCAGGGGGAGTGGGAGTTACTGCAGCAAGAACCCAGTTTCTAACACTGTTTAGATTAATCTAAGTGGCTCCAATATGCGCAACATACCAGGGTTTTGTAGCCACAGACTAGGCGGATAGCAACTTAAAAGCTTACCCCAGGGAGCATTTGTTAAAATGTCTAGAGAGTCAAGAGGACGGATAATTGCTCCACGCACCATAGTATATCAATTCAATCAACTGACTACACATGGATATAAGACACAAGGGATATAGGGAAGGATATTAGTGAACTACAGAGGAATGTCCCTTAGCAGGACACATCTACACACAGTCCTAGTATGGTGGGTGGAGATGCAAACTATAAGGTCATGCACAACTGGTATATGGAAAGGCTTCACACAAACGAGTACAGGGTGCTAGATAGGTTGTGGTTTTCTAGGAAATTTTAGGCTGGGACTGCCCTGATTAAACTATTGAGATCATAGGTGCAATAAAGACGATCTGGGGAAATTCCGTAGCAACTGATATTTCCACTGTGAAGGCCTAGTATTACTCTCAGGCTGTGATATCAAACTAAGGGGTCCATTAGGATGACAGGCGGACTTTGTCCGCCCGTCATCCTAGCGTGGATTGGGACCGCCCACCATTAGGGCGGGGGTCCCGTAGGTGGCATTAGGATGCAGCCGCCACAGTGGCGGCCGCATCCTGCATTCATAACATTTTGGCGGGCAGTGCACTCTGCACCGCCCGCCACAATGCTATGAATGCTTGCATGCATTTGCATACGCAATGCGGCAGGCATCACGCGGTGCCTACCGCATTGCATATGCAAATGCGGGGGGGTACCACAGGTACCCCCTGTGTGCACCCCCACCCCTCCTTCACTTTGGGGGCCCGCAGGGGGCCCCCCAATGTGAAAACCACTTGCCTTTCCGTGACAGGATTGCTGCCACGGAAAGGCATCTGTTTCCCCCATCATAATATGGCTGGCGGTGTCTGTTAGATACCGCCACCATATTATTCCTTTTCCGCCCCGGCCGCAAGGCGACCATTGCGGAAAAGCGGCGAACGGTCTTTCCGTCCTTCGTGGTCCCTCCCGCCATGCTGATATGGTGGGGGGGAATTCGGGAAACGGTGTTGCGGGGATTGCCTCCGCCAGGCCGGCGGTGGCTACCGCCAGCCTGGCGGAGGCAATACGCCCGACATCATAATGGGCCCCTGTATCTTAAAGAATGGTGATATGGGGATGCTTGGGTGCGACTAAAACAACTTTGGCAGGTCACTGGAAAAAGTGCCTATACCAATTGCTTTGGGGCATCTTCGTCTCAAGGTTACTGGCGATGGAGATAGAGCAACGCCCTTATGGATACTTTGAAGTGATCTAGGGTGCTTTGCTTGATTTTCTGCTGCAAGGTATCCTTAGAACTTGCTGTCCCACATGGCTGAGAAACTTTAATGCACTGAAGAGTGGTTGATAGATTTGGTAGTGAAAACAGAACCTGAATCTTCACTGGATGTTAAAATAGTGGTGAAATGTGGACACTATGTTCTGTGACTTCTAACTTGTAGACTTGATTGTTAGCCCTTACAGGTTGCTTTGGGGGCAGGGGTACTAAGGACAGACTTTGTTGAGGGATGAAATAAGAAAATTGAATGTGTTGTGATATTTGATAACAGCAGATATACTGTAGAATGTTAGTGCCTGTGTACTTGTATTCACTTATTTTTAATAAATAGCATAGGAGGTGCTTGCAACTTCCCCTGTCCTTTGCCAATAGAATAGCACTCATGATCATTAATGTGTTGCACAGGTTCTTATACCTGTTGTAAGACAATAAGTATCCCTTCCGGAGCGCAACGGCTCCTCGGAAGCTACAGTAGGACAAGTGGTACACCGAATGATAACACACCCACTATTTTAGGGGTGGGAAGCGAGAAGAACCCTTTTCTTTAAATAACCCTCACCCACTCTAATAGTGGCATGCTACATCATTGGGTTCATCCTGATTTCTAAAGTTCTGGGTGAGATCAACCGTATTCCACAGAGCGCTTGGGAAGATAGGGTGTAGGGGGGAGTAACTTTAAAGATAAAATTCCTCACACACTCCCAAATTATTCTTTATTAGTGGAGTGGGCGTGAAGAAAATAAATATATGCTATAGGGTATGAGAAAATGATGGTCCTATGACCCTACTTCACCAACATGTTTCAGCCCTGTTCTATCAGCCTGTGTGAGGTCCTGGGCTTTCGTCAGGGTGGGTAGCAAAAAGGTCACTCCCCCAATGGCGTGACTAACATGTGGTAGTTGTTAATAGCATGCAAAAAGTATGCATAAGGTTTGTAAGATTTGTACTTGCCACTCCTGGGAATTACCAAACCTGAGTTGGAAAATAAATGCTCCCACAGGGGCATTGAATTATTGGGCTTCTCCCTGAAAAATCCTACTGGGCATGTGCTGACCGGGATGGTCTGTTACAGACCTCCGGGAGAAGTCACTTTGAAATTCCAACAGGATCTGGCCGATGTCTTCAGCAATATGGCACTGGCCCATGCCAGAATGCTAATTCTAGGAGATTTCAACATGTGGACCAATGGGAAGCTGGACTCAGGCTATAAACACATTATACAGTCCTGTGAAGATATGAATTTGGTCCAATGGGTCACAGAATCTACTCACAAGGGAGGCAATGCGCTGGATTTGATTTTTGCTGAGAAAGACTCCATTGGTATGGACGGTATCCTACCAATGGGATGTTCCGATCATTACCTGGTTAGGTTCCGGGTGACTAACCTTAGCTTGAATGCCTCTGCCCCGAAGACAGGAAGGGGTTATACTGGTAGAATTTGGAATAGATTGGTGAAGAGGGCTAAAATATCCCAGGTATTTCACTTAAAATGAGATTTATGACCCTAGGAAACAGGTGGACGAAAACAACTCCGCATTCTGTGAGGGCATCAAAAATGAACTTGATCAGATTGCTCCATGAAAAACGATTAGAAAAGTGGGTAGACCCTCTGCCCCCTGGTATAATGAAAAAATGAGGAATGTAAAAAAAGGAATGCAAATATGCAGAGCGGCAATGGAGGAAGAGGTACGTGGAAAATGGAAAAGTTATAAGGAAGGGGAAAATAGGTAGCTAAAAAGAAGAAAACACTGTAGTAAAAGCAAAATATTATGCAGGTGTCATTATGAAGGCATCTAATAGTACGAGGAGCATTTTCAAAATTGTGAAAGATATTGCCAGCCCAGGCTGTACAAGAAATAAGATCTGTCCAACACAGGAGTTATGGGATAATTGATCAGTCTTTTTTGAGGAGAAAAAGAGTAAGTAAGATCATTATGGGGATGAAAGCGGGTGACCCGGACAATTCCGGAGGGTTGGATGGCAGGTCATCGGTAAACACTCAATGGAGTGAGGATGGTGGGATCAAGACAGATGAGCAGGTGACCGTTTTAGACCATTTTGAGCTACCCTCAGAGGAGGACTTTAAAAATCTAGCACTGGGTGTCTCTTCAGGCTCGCCTCTTGAACCCTTGCCTCATAAAACCTGGAAAGAGCTAGGACCTGAACTTTTCCCACCACTCCGAAGGTTGTGTGGACAATCCTTAAGTAGTGGATTTGTACCACCCTGCTGGAAACAAGTAATTATCACGCCGCTTTTGAAGAAGCCAAATCTTGATCCCCTGTGCCTTAAGAGTTATAGGGCCATTTCTCTTTTATCGAATTCAGTGAAGATCATCGAGCGCCTGGTGAGCAGGACACTCTCAAAGTTTTTAGAGGCTAATAATAAATTAGAGGACACTCAATTTGGTTTCCGCCCGGGACATGGGACGGAGACCGCGCTGGTGACTGTGTTGGATGATCTTCGAATGCGTGCAGACAGGGGACAGTCAGCTATTTTGATCTTGCTGGACCTGTCTGGCGCTTTCGACACTGTTAACCATGTGATCCTTCTAACCAGGCTAGAAGGAATGGGGGTGGTGGATGTGGCCCTGCGATGGTTTCAATCTTATCTGGCTAACAGATGGCAAGCAGTGGCTCTCCCCCTTATCAATCAGCATTTGCTGATATTGAGCATGGTGTACCCCAGGGGTTGGCAACTAGCCCAATACTGTTTAATGCCTATATGAGCCCGCTGATGGCAATCATTACATCATTCAATGTCAGCTTTGTTAATTATGCTGATGATACACAGTTGATTTTGTCTCTAGAAGGGGATCACATTGCATCCTTAGGAAATTTTCACGCTTGTATGCAAACAACAATAAAATGGCTAAGACACAACTCTTTGCAATTTAACAGTGAAAACACTGAAATTTTACAGTGTGCGATAGGGAAAGTGGCTCCTACACTTCCAATTGACTTCTGGCCTATCCCTACGGATGTACCTTTGGTACCTGTTGAGACGGTTCAAAACCTAGGAGTCAGTTTTAATGATAAACTGAATCTAGTTACTCAAGTCAACAAAATTGTGGGAGGTGGGTTCTCAATTATTAGAACACTTTGGAAGATTCTTCTAATGTTACCAATCCAGTCCAGAGCTCTAGTAGTAAGGAGCGTAATCCTGAGTCGTCTGGATTATTTTAACTCCTTGAGTCCAGACTGTGGCAGCAAAGCTCGCCCTTATGAGACCAGGGCGATCTTCAGCATCTCAGGCTCTGGTGGAGTTGCATTGGCTCCCTGTTCTGCAACGGATACAGTTCAAGTCACTGTGCATTGTCTATAAGGCACTGCACGGGCTCGGGCCTAAACGTTGAAGAGCAAATTTAGATGGTATGTTCCCACCCGTATTCTCCGCTCTTCCTCGGCTAAACTGGTAAAAATACTGAGGATTAAAAGAGCGCATTCAGGAGGAAGGGCCTTCAGTACTGCAGCTGCCAGGCTATGGAATGGTCTGCCCACTGAACTGAGGCAGGTGCAGGACCTGCTACTGTTCCGCAAGAAAATAAAAACTTGGCTCTTTCCAAGAGGTTAACAGATCAACCTTGTATGGTTCTGCTGCGGGCATGATGGTAGTATATATGTGTCTCAGCGACAGGATGCCCACAGGGTTACAGTGCGCTTTACAAGTATGCTTAACAATAACGATGAGTGGGAGGCCTTGTAGTCACAGTCTTGTCAAAGGTCCCATCCAATCTGTCTACCTAGTTCAGGCTTAGCTCCCCTCTTGCACCTTGAACTAGGTAGACAGATGGGACCATACCGTACCTCTCAATGCCATTCTCCCTCTTGAGCGAAAAGACGTTACAAGTCTAGAAATAAACACCATACAGAGCACCACAAGGGCATAGCGCATGCTTAGGTGTGTGGGCGAGTAAGCCCACTTCGTATACTCCTGTGTTGTCGCTAATACACCACCCAGCTATCTCAGTCTCCAAGAAACCCGCTGCTGCTATTCAGTTATCGGCTGCGGGAGGCTGAGAACGCTCTAACCACAAATCCCAGACAAACCACCCACTCTGCTTACACATAGCAAAGTCAAGTATCTTGTCACAAGGTTATATAATGCCTCCCAGGCAGATAGAAGAGCAGCATCTAGTGCGGCATTGGAAAAATGAACACTCTACTAGAGGTCCAATTCACGTTAGAGGACTGGGAATTTTTTTGTGCACAAACAGGCCAACTCACCGCCAACTGCAACCTAAGAATAATCTATTTTAAGTATCTTCAACAAATATCCTACACTCCTCTTTAATTGACTAAGTATGGGCTCCGCATAGATACAACATGCTCCAAAAGCCATTACAGATGAAGAATTTTTAAGATGTAGCTTCAGGATGCCACTGCATACAGTGCTTTGGGGTCCAGGCATCCTAGGCTCTGTCTGAAATGGTAATGGAGGGGGCATGCATCCCCCACATGCATCTCCTTGGTCTAGTGAAGCAACTACAGCCGGCAAACCGCAGATTGACAGCAATAGCCTTATTGCTGGCAAAACAGAGAGTGGTCCTCCATTGGGGTGGGGGTAGTAGCCCCCACATTCGTCCAGTGGTTGGGAGCTATGGCATACTGCAGAGATCAGGTTGATTTGTATACTGAGGAGCTTCCACAGGCTTAGACACCCAAACATATATGGGGCACATTTACCACATATCTTCTGACCAGGTTTGCTGGGTCCTAATCTGATATGTATGTTATGTATTGTAAACCTTGTGCCACAAGTAATGCATTGAACTGTCTTATATGTAATAATGCATGACAAACATTGTAGAAGCTGATGTTGCCTTTATTCTGTAAAAGCTGAAAACTTTAATGTAAAAACATTATTGTGCTCACTCCCTAAAATATGGTGAAAAACACCCAATTGGCACATTTAATTTACTTGTAAGTCCCTAGTAAAATGGTACTACATGTACCCATGGCCTATAAATGAAATGCTGCTAGTGATCTTGCATCACAGATTGTGGCACATACTTAAGTAGCCTTTTCAACAGGCTGCAATGGCAGGCCTGAGTTATGTGTGTGCCGTGTAAACTGCCATTTTGACATGGCAAAATAATCCTTTAGCCAGGCCTAAACGTTCCTTTTTATTATATAAAAGTCACCCCCAGGGTAGGCCCTTGTTAGACCGGACACCCTTGGCGTGGTTTTCCCCCATCTTTTTGCCTCTGCCTCCTGTATTTTTGATGCTGTGCTGGATTTCGTTTTTGCTGGTTTAGATGTAAAATGTAAATGTAAATGTAAATGTGGGAGACTTGTAAAGCGCACTGTTACTCTACCCGAGTGTCCTGGCGCTGTAGACCGCTGGGGAACCCGTCCTGGTTTTCCCTGTGAGATGGTCCCTTTCTGGGTATCTCCAGGGTGAAACCAGGCATCCCCGGCGTCTGTGGGGGGCCGTTGTAGAGATGAGGCAAGCTTAATGCCCAGAGTTACCGAGTGTGTTCCCTGGTTAGAGTAGGCACTGAGGCGAGAATTATCGAGTCCGTTGACCCCTGGTCCACGACCCTGCCGCGTTGGGAATTGAACCCTGGTCCCGAGCCGTTCTCTGCTTACAGGTCTGCAGCCTCTAACCAGTGAGCCACACCTCTAGATGCTTTGGACACTCTGCCACTGCTGATCAGTGCCAGAGTGTAAGTGCTCTTCCCTGTCTGTGCACATCAGTCACCCATATGGAAGGCTCAAGGTACCCCCCTGGGCAGGGTGCAGTGCATGGGTAAGGTAGAGCATGTACTAGTGCAGGTAACATGCTCTGGTAGTGAGCAGCAGCCATTTTGTGTGCTCACTGCTGCAAGGTTATCTTGCTCCATAGATTAACATGGGGGAGGCTGGTCCCAATGGATACCAGCCTATCTTCCCATAGGAACAAGATGGGACATAAGTGATTGATATCCCTGAACTCAGAATTTAATAACCCATCTTTTAAGAAAGGTTGTTTTTAAATTCTGTGTTTGAGAATAGTACTTTTAGAAAGTGGCTGTTCTCTTGTCTAACCTTTCTGTGTGCCTGGGACTGTTTGTGGATTGACTGTCTGGTTTGAGGGTGACAGGGGCTGCAGAGCCCCCAGGAGGTTGTCTGAGTCAGCCCATGGATGAAAGGCAGCATCTGCTGCCAAGGAAGTGGGAGGGGATAGCACCTGGGAGTGACTAAGATGTGCCTGCCTGACCACAATGCTGGCTCCACCTCCCGCTGGGCGACTGTCACCTCTGTCCCTGATACTGAAAGAAAGAAGGAAGCCAGGAAACCCCCAGTGCCTCAGCAACACCCAGAACTGGTTTAGACCGGGCTCAGGGCCCACTTGCACAAAGACTTCAAAGAACTTAAAGACTTTTAGGGGTATAAGAGAAGGACCCCTGACAACAGAAAATCAGATTCTACAATCAAGAGGAACCTCTGCTGGAAGAAGGACTGCTAAAGAACTGAAGGAAGATTGCCTTGCTGTGTGCTCTAAGGGCTGACCTGTTCTGCTGACCAACTAAAGCTGAGGAGAAGAGGGACTTTGCTGTGTGCTGTGCCCCTGCTTACTTGAACTTAAAAGACTTTGCTGTGTGCTGTGTCTTCACTGAATCTCCAAGGGCCTGAGAAGAGCTGGCCTCCTGTTCCTGGAACCCAGGGTTAAAAGGTTCCTAAAAAAGCCCCAAGACGCTGTGCAGATCGTGCTGTTTTGACCTGGAGCGTGCTTGGTGATCAACTGCTGAGCGTGAGTAGGGATCGGTGTGCTCATCGGCACATTCCCAGCGAGGGTCGGAGGTCCGTGGTGCCACCCCTCGTGAATTCTGCTCTAGAGCGGTTGTGAGGCCGAGAGGGTGGTCTTGCAGTGACCTGCGCCCTCAAAATCATCTGCCGTCTGTTCACCGCCGCCACCCGGGGCCAGAAAACCTCTTGCCCGATTTCCGTCCTGATCGGAGCTGCGGGCCGAAGACCGAAGCTGCCGAGCTCCCACTGGTTGAAGTAGCAGAGCCCCCTCACTGACGCTGCGACAGGATTGGCCCGTACGCCGTAGCGTCATCGCCGAAGCTGTGCAGGGATTGGCCGCCCAGGACTCGTCATCGTAGGCTTGTCCCGGGAGCCGCACTGCCGTTGGCTGACTCCCGGGTGGTTGCGAGGGCTCGCCTTCAGAGCTGCGACCTGATTGGCCCATCAGAAGAGAGGAGCTGCGTTCAAAGACGCCGGGGGCCGCGCCGCGAAGAAGAGCCTTCTCGGAGAAGACCCGTCCTCGCCGAGGGAACCGAGAGTGCCTCTGTGACCCCCGGCCTGTCGTCCCAACTGCCGAGTGCCTGCATACCTCCCCCCCCGCTCGTTGGATTGCCGCGGGCGGGAGAGCAACTGGGACCGGCCGGGGCAAGGAGCGAATGTGCTCTGTTAGGCGCGGTGCGCCTGAAGCCATCAGAAGTGCGAGGCTGTGCCGGTCAGAGGAAAAGAGTCCGAGGAGTACTCGGTGAGGCGCGCTTGCAGCGCTTGGGGCGCATTTCCTCACAGGGCTGATTTTAAAGTTATTTACCTGCTGGCATTGCTTGGTTTGCTCGTTTTTAGAGCCAATTGGAGATAAGTCAGTGGCATTATTTGAAATACTGACTTAAGAGACTTGAGACTATTTGTTTTTAATAAGTACTTCCTAAACACAAGAGTAACCAATTAAGATTAAGTGCAACATATTCCTGAAGAAGTGATTATCGTGTATTGTTGATTTTTACTGCTGCAACTAGATACAGTTATATTTTTTATATATACTTACCTGTGTGGTCTCAGTTTGTGGTGGATGGGGGATCACTGTTTGTGTTAAGTGCATTTATTACACACATTGCCTTGGGGATAAGCCTGCCTGCTCGCGCCAAGCTACCTAGAGGGGGAGCAGGGGTTATCTACTGTGTGTATTCCTTCACCCTGACTAGAAGCAAGGGTCCCTACTTGGTCTAAGGTACTTACCTCTGCCAATTAGAGACCCCCAGGTCTAACAGACCTAAACAGCCTAGAGGGCAGGGTACAGTGTATTCAAAAAGTTGGATATGCACTTTCAAGTTTGACATGTCCTGCTATTGAAAAACTCATTGTTTTTTCATTACTGCAAGGCCTGCCTCTACCATAGGGTAACATTGGGTTAGCTTATTACATTTAATTAGTGATAACATCCAATTAGGAGCAGGTGGGAATGTAGAGTTTGAGGTCTTAAAACTTGTAACTTAAAAACTTTGTAAATTGTAATAGAATTCTACCCCAGTAATTCAGCAAACTTGTAAAATATTAGACGCTACTCTTCATCTTGTTTCGCATGACTAATACCTTTCTCAAGTCTACATTGTGACACAACAAACTCATCCTTCTTAATAATACACCTGTATGCTGGACAGTATGGAGAAACAAGGGTTTACCTTGGGTGCATCAGTTATTTGATCAAGGCATACCTATCCAATTCTCACAGCCACAGGCCCTCCATCATTTAACTCTTTCGTTTCAGCATAAATTTACACTTCTGTGAAATGCAATACTTGCACCTTGGTATAACCTCATAACTAGACCTTCCCGCCCCTCCACTCTACGTGGCATAATTTCCTATGCACACATCCTAAGGCTTCTGCCATTTATTCTTGCTTAGTGAATCCTCTCATCAATGGGGATAAAACCCAAATAGAACTCTCTTGGGAGCTTGATCAGGAAGTTGTTTGGCCTATTTCTGTATGGAACAAAATTTGGATAAAAATACGGAAATCATCTAGAGCGGCAAGCACAACACAAACAATGTTCTTCATGTACAACAGATTGTTTCTAACACCTACTCATATGCATAAGATTCACAACACAAATCCCACTACTTGTTGGACGTGCTCTCAGGACAACACTGACTTGAAACACATGCTCTGTTCATGCCCATACGTCTGCGAATTTTGGAAACAAGTTTGGTCTCAAATTAACATAATTTTTCACACGGACGCCCCTCTGTTTCTTCCGAATCTATTTTTCGGAAGCTTATCCACTGACTGGAAGAGATCACTATCACAATCACAAACACTACTTATAGACTTGTTACTAGCAGTCGCCTTCAAGCAGATAATTAAAAACTTAGAAGATGCTTCTAAATTGTCCTATCTAGCTTGGTGGTATGCTATTTGTAACTACCATCGATTAGACACAGCTCTGGTACATCCCATTTCTCTTGCTAAAAAGAGTTTACAATTATGATGTCCTATCACGCAATTCTTAGATAAAAGTGTGAAGAAATCCTATACACCTCACCCCTCAATACAAAAAGTTACAAAGCCTCCTTCACTTCCTATATACTGAATATGACATTGTTTAATATATTATTTCAGTAGTATGCATATAATTCTATATTTTTAGCATGTATTACAATATTAAGATCCCTATGAGCCAAATCTTTATATTCTGACTGTATTTATATTCCTCATTGTATTCTTTATTTTATTTTTTTCTCAATTGTAATGGCAGAATAGCATTATTCTTTATTTCTTTTTCTCGTACTTATGGAATCCTTTTTGATCACTTGTACGAAGTATTGATACTGTCTCTCGATTGCTTTTTTTTTTTATCTTCTTTTTTTTTTCTTATTCCTCATTAGCCTTTTCCCCACCCACGTTCAATAGTCTCCGCCCTGGGCTTTTATCTCAATATGCTGGCTGTGGACTCGAGTATTTGCAGCTCTCCAGCCTGGACTGGGCCACAATCTCCTATACCACCCTGTGTGTATTATGACACAGCCACACTGGAGGCCGCGACCCGATTCTTCCACTCCGCCTTCACGAAGGACGGACCTACTCCACCGGCCTGCGAGATAGGCTGAGGCCTTAATCATAGGAATTTTCCATTATGTACTTATCTCTTGTCCTGTACCCAGACAAAGGTATGCCTATTATCCAAAGTGTTCCAAAAAGAGTAATCAAAATCTGTGTTTCTTATTTCTATTGCTTTTTGTCAATAAACTTACTTTATGAAAATAAAAACGTATTTAATGGTAAAGTTGGATTTTAAGTCATAAATCTGAAAAATGTCACTTTCAGAAAGTTTACATTTTCTTGTCCTAACTATTTGGTGCCTATATCTGGGTCACATGATTGGGTGTAGCTAGCAGCTGGTCAGTGAGCATTGCTCCCAGAGAGTCACACAAACAGAGGAATAGGGGTCGGTAGGATGGGCCATCTCCAACGTGATGGGGAAGAGTCAACACCTACCAGCTTTGCATTTCACAAAGGATCTGCTTGAGCATAGTCACAAATGGATTGATACTAGTCCTTGGTGCCCCAGTCATGCGGGAGGCAGAACATTTCAAACCTCCAAAACTTTTTCCTACTTCAAAGCTGGCACCAAGCATAATTATTGGACCCTCAGACCTAAATCTTCAGTACACCTCTGGACCTGGGGATACCTCAAAAGGAATGCTACTTTGCAGCCTTGTTACTCTGCTACCCAGCTTACACAGAAGGAAGACAGGACCTGCACCCTTCATCCCAGGCTGAAGTGAAAGAATGGATGAAATTATATTTATATAGCGCGTTTCTACTCTGAGGCCTCAGAGCGCTGTGGGCTGAGGGACGATAGATCAATTAGGGCACATTACGGAACAGGTGGGTTTTGAGGAGCTTGCAGAAGGCTAGTATGTTTGGTTCACTGCGGAGAGAGGGGGAGAGGGAGTTCCATAATTTGGAGGCGTTCAGGGAAAAAGAGCGGCCACCCCATTTAGCGCGGCGGACTTTCTTGGTGGTGGCGAGGAAGGCTGTGCTGGACCGGAGGTTTCTTGAGTGTTGATAAGGCGTGATCAGGGAGTGTGAGATGGCCAGACCAGTGTTCCACATGGCTCTATGAGCCAGGCACAAGGATTTGAATTGGACTCTGGCCCGAATAGGGAGCCAGTGCAGCATCCTTAGGGCGGGTTAGGCTGATTGTCTCCGGGGAATTTGGAGTAAAAGGCGGGCTGCGCTGTTCTGGATCACCTGGAGTCTCTGTAGGGTTGCCTGTGGGGTGCCCAGGTACAGTGCATTCCCGAAATAGAGGCGTGAGAGGATTAGAGCCTGTACCATGATTCTTCTGGCTTTGAAAGGGAACAGGGAGAGAACTTTCCTAAGCATCCTTAGTATGTTGTAGCAAGTAGCAGCTAGCTTAGAGGCCTGGTGGCCAAAGGACAGCGAGCTGTCGAGCCATACGCCAAGGCTCTTAATCTGCTGCTTCGGACGAGGCATAGGGTTGAGGCAAGAGGGCCAAAAATGTGCAGACAAGGGGGATGGCAGTTTGCCCAAGAACATGAGCTCAGTCTTGTCGCCATTTAGTTTGAGGTGGGAGATTTTCATCCAGTTGGCTACTGCCTCTAGGCAGCGGCTGAGGGAGCAAGATGATCCTTCCGGGTGGTTCAGTGATACCACCAGCTGGGTGTCGTCAGCGTATGTTACGATATGTATGCCGAATGGAAGAACTACTTCGGCTAAGGTTGCCATTTAAGTGTTAAAAAGTGTGGGGCCCAGGGAGGAGCCCTGTGGGACCCCACAGCTGAGCAGCCAGGGGTCTGATGAGGCGTTCCCTTCAAAGACCTGAAAGACCCGGTCCTCAAGGAAGGATTTCAGCCAGGAGAGAGCTGAATGGGTCACTACTAGACCAGATAGCCGGCTCAGCAGGATCTTGTAATCTACAGTGTCGAAGGCGGCACTGAGATCTAGCAGGATGATAGCTGCTGAGCCGCCCTGGTCCATGAGTCTTCGAGCCTCTTTTGTTATGGCCAGAAGGCCGCCTCAGTCCCTAGAAGGGGGCAGAAACCTGTTTGTGACAGGTGGAGTAGTTTTTTGGTTTCTAGGTGCTGTACTAGGATGGAATTTATGTGTCTCTCGGTTAGCTTACTTAGCCAAGGGAGGAGGGATATGGGTCTGTAGTTGGCGAGGTTAGAGGGGTCCAGTGAGGGTTTTTTCAGGAGGGCCTTGACCTGAGCGCACTTCCAGGCTTGGGGTACCCTACCTGTTAGGATGGAGGCATTTATAATAGCCAAGACGACTGGGCATATGATATTGGCGACTGAGGGAAGGTATCGGGGAGGAGCAGGGTCCAAAGGAGATCCAGAGGTCACTTTAAGCATAATTGCTTTTAGAGAATCTTCGTCTAAAGGGGGGAATTCTTGAAGTGTCGACCTTGGAGGTGTCGATCAGGGCAAAGGGAAGGAGTTGGAGATTAGCTAAATTTTTGGGTAAAATAATTCTGCGAGCTTGTTGCAACGATCTTGTGCCTCATCGGGATTAGATTCTTTCTGGGGTATAGAGATCAGGTTTTTTGCGATGCGAAAGATCTCCTTGGGGGAGTTTGCGGCTGTACTAATTTTCTCCTCGTAGAGGATTGAGCCGTTTTTATTTCAGACTTATAGTTCCTTATTGCCTTCCTGTATATTGATTTTCCTTCTTCTGTTGAATTTTGTCTCCAGCTCCGTTCTAATTTTCTACAGGTTTGTTTCAGTTCTCTCAGTTTTGTGGAGAACTAGGGTGCAGTTTTATGGGTAGACCTTTTTTGGATTGATCTTTTGGGGGCTAACGTGTCTAGAGCCTTGGACCCAAAGGCTATAGTTATTGTTCGCTCTCTCTGGGTCTGAGCTAGAGTTAGGTAGTGAGTTCTCCAGGAGATTGGACCATTGGCGTTAAACAACCTTTACAACGCAACTTTTACCACGCAGTGCCTTTACAACGCGGTATTTACAACGCAAACCATTACAACGCATTGCGCTGGGGGGCGCTCTAGGATAGGGAATAAGTTTAATTTACTATCCAACACCTTCCCTAGTGTCCACGGGGACTTGTGTTGGAATAGTAAATTAAACTTTTCACTATCCAGCACCCCAAAGCGCTATGCGTTGTAGTGGATTGCGATGTAAAAACCGTGTTGTAAAGGCATGCGTGGGAAAAGCATGCGTTGTAATGTCATACATCCACCATTGGCTGGTGGAAAGGTTTGCCCATTTCCTGTCCTGTGTCTGAGTGGTCCTCTTCAGGGGGATGCTGTGTGGAATTTTACAGTGAAAAGGGACCAGTGAATGGTCGGTCCATGGGAGGGGGATAGGAGTGTCGATCTGGAGATTCCGCGAGTTGCTGAACAAGGGGTCCAGAAGATGGCCTTTTATGTGGGTTGGTGTGAAGCCTTTCTAGGTTATTTGTAGGGCTGAAAGGCTAGATATGAGCTCCTTGGCCATGATATCGGTGTGATCATCAAGGTGGATGTTGAGATCTCCAAGAATCGTGTAATTAGATGGGGAGATAGCTAAATTGGCGATTGTGGCCGGGAGTGTACTGAGAAATTGTCCTGGGGGTCCAGGGGGGGGGCGGTAGAGCAATAGGCCGGAGAGCGTGGTGGTGGGTGAAAATTCCAAAGAGAAATTCATGTTTTAGCAGTCTGGCAGCTCCTCTATAGAGGACCGACACTGAAAGTGAATCTTAAAGATGATCGCTAATCCTCCCCCTCTGCCGGTTTTGCGATCCGCTCTATGGATGGGTGACTGCTGGGTCGGCTTCGTCCTGTAGCCAGGTCTCAGTGAGGAAAATTGCATCAGGGTTAAGGTCTTCTATTAACAGACGGAGTTCGATTGAATGTTGGGGCAGGGAGCGACAGTATGGCAGAAACAGTTTTAAGGGAGGGCAAGTGGGGGGTATATTTCCTGGTTGTAGTTTGAAATTACAGTGGGAGCAGCCAAGGGGGCTGCTTGCAGAGTCTATTGAATGCCTGCAGTTGGGGTTCATAGGACCTGCCAAGCTCCGCAGTGTCTGTGCACTGTAAGTGGGGACACCTCTCGTCGGACAACTAGGCGTGTCTGATTGGCGGATGGGCCCGGAAGTTTTAAATCAATTCCGGGGCACGAAATCTCGTCCCGCGCCCCTCCCCTCAAACCAAATGATTGGCGGTGGACCGGGAACCAGGGAACAGGTAGGTACAGTGCAAAATACAATTGTGCAGTATATTAGTTAAAAAGATGGATTCTTAGAGTGAATTTTAAAAAGTTGTAGGTTAAAAGTACGAGTGAGCCCTTCTCCGGCACTCCTCTTTGCCAAATTGAAATACCTTCGGCAAGCGCGTCCGCTGCGCAGCTTGCAGGGATCCTATCCTCAGCATAATCTCCTACGCCGACGACACCCAGCTGATCCTCTCCCTGACCAACGACCCCGCCGCCGCCAGAGCCAACCTGCACGAAGGGATGAAAGAGGTAGCCGAGTGGATGACGACCAGCCGCCTGAAACTGAACTCGGACAAGACGGAGGTCCTCATCCTGGGCTCCTCTCCCTCCGCCTGGGACGACTCCTGGTGGCCTCCCGCCCTGGGCACCGCACCCAAACCGACAGACCATGCACGCAACCTGGGCTTCATCCTGGACTCCTCCCTCTCCATGACCAGGCAAGTCAACAACGTCTCCTCGGCATGCTTCAACATCCTACGCATGCTACGGAAGATCTTCTGGTGGATCCCCACCGAGACCAGGAAGACCGTCACCCAGGCCCTCGTCACCAGCCGACTGGACTACGGCAACGCCCTCTACGCCGGTACCACCGCCAAGCTCCAGAAGAGACTCCAGCGGATCCAGAACGCCTCAGCCAGACTCATCCTCGACATCCCACGAACCAGCCACATCTCCGGACATCTGAGAGACCTTCACTGGCTCCCCGTCAACAAAAGAATCACCTTCCGCCTCCTCACCCACGCACACAAAGCCCTACACGACCAAGGCCCGAGCTACCTCAACAGCCGAGTCAACTTCTACGCTCCCAAACGCCACCTCCGATCAGCCAACCACGCCCTCGCCGCCGTCCCCCGCATCCGAAGAGCGACTACAGGAGGAAGGTCCTTCTCCTACCTGGCCGCCAAGACCTGGAACTCCCTCCCGACCGACCTGCGCCTGACCCAAGACCACCTCTCCTTCAGGAAGAAGCTGAAGACCTGGCTGTTCGAGCAGTAGCGGCTCCCCCCCCCTCCCCCAGCGCCTTGAGACCCTACGGGTATGTAGCGCGCTTTATAAGTGTCACTGATTGATTGATTGATTATCTTGTAGTGTGTGGGATGACAACTAGGCGTGTCTGATTGGCGAGTGGGCCCGGAAGTTGTAAATCACTTCCGGGGCCCGAAATCTCGTCCCGCGTCCCTCCACTCAATCCAAATGATTGGCGGTGGACCGGGGACCAGGAAACAGGTAGGTACAGTGCAAAATACAATTGCGCAGTATATTAGTTAAAAAGATCGATTCTTAGAGTGAATTTTAAAAAGTTGTAGGTTAAAAGTACAAGTGAGCCCTTCTCCGGCGCTCCTCTTTGCCAAGTTGAAATACCTTCGTCAAGCGCGTCTGCTGCGCAGCTTGCAGGGCTCCTATCTTGTAGTGTGTGGGCTGACAACTAGGCATGTCTGATTGGCGGATGGGCCCGGAAGTTGTAAATCACTTCCGGGGCCCAAAATCTCGTCCCGCGTCCCTCCACTCAAACCAAATGATTGGCGGTGGACCGGGGAACAGGTAGGTACAGTGAAAAATACAATTGTGCAGTATATTAGTTAAAAAGATCGATTCTTAGAGTGAATTTTTTAAAGTTGTAGGTTAAAAGTACGAGTGAGCCCTTCTCCGGCGCTCCTCTTTGCCAAGTCGAAATAGTTTTGTCAAGCGCGTCCCTGACGAGACTCTTGAAGTGACTCCAAGGGTCAGCTGACTCGCCTCCTGCTCGGAGCTACAAGTATATAGGTTCCAGAGGCCTCCTGGCATCTGCTCAGCTGACCTTCAAATTGACCTGCCTTAGCCCAGCTGGCTTCTGTTGGGCTAGGTCTCTGATCTCCAAGCTCTGCCCCTCAGATCCTGGACACTCATGGGCAGATTTACAAGCCCCTTGCGCCACTTTTACGTCACTTTTAACACGGGAAACGTGACGCAAAAGTGGCACAAGGGGCTTGTAAATATGCCCCTCAGTGTGGTATCAGTTGAGCTTTCCCTCCAAGAAAAGGCAAAATCCTAATGTTCTGGGCTCTTCGTGATTGTGAACAAGGCCTGTTCACGCTTAGATCTTGCTGGCCATGCCGACCACCAACACAAAGCTCTGGTGCACCAGACTCTTCGTGCTACAGCTACCAATGCGAAAGCTGCACTTCAGACTACAGCATCAGCCTGCAGTGACCACCAATGCAAATCTCCAGCAAAGACAGTCTGTGACACCGACAGGATATTCCTACTACAACAACAACCATCCATGACACCAGTCTGCTCTAAATGCTCCAGTTACAACCATATTAGCCTCTCTCCCTGCTCCTCACAGCCCTCTCCACTGCAAACTGGACATTTCGCTCAGAATTCTAGAAAGTAACTTTTTCAGCTGGAGTAACCTAGTCCATGTGTCTGGGCAACTTGCGACTTTCATCAAGTCTTACACGACTAGATAACAAGTGGCACTGTGTGCTTTTAGGCGCTATACTCATCTTACATCTTTACAATTGAAAATCTCCGGTTTTACTGATTGTATTATTGTTTAGGCCTCAAATAATTTATTAAATTCTGTTTTTCTAAATTCGTGCGTGATTTTTCTTGTGATGTGTTTTGACTTGATTACTGTGAGAGGCAACAGACACCGTATTTATACAGCACTTCAATGTTAAGCCTGACTGCTTTTGTGTCAAGCTACTAAAGTGTTAAGCAGACATCGATGTGTGGTTAACTTCCGATTCAACCCCGACAGGAATTGCGGTTGCAGCTTGAAAAGGATTTTACCTCTCCTCTATCCCACAGTAACCCAATTTCCTACAGTAGGCATCAAAGGTAAACTACTTGATTGGGTGATTTGTATATTTTATTTTCTGCATTTTTATACAGCACAAACTTGTCCCAAGGGTATTAGAGCGCCTCACATGAGAAGCGGTCATTAGTTTTATTTTTGCTAAGGGAATAGGGAGGTTAAGTAATTTGCCCAGAATCATACAATAGAGCAGAGGCCAGGAATCAAAAAATGTTCCCAGTTTTAAAGTCAGCAACTCTATCAATTAAGTCTCTCCTCCTGCTTATGTATTTAAGCACACACAACTGGTTAGGATTGACCAGTCTTTATCCAACCTGGTCTCAGTAACTAAAGGAGTTCTACAAGAATTTGTTCTAGCTCTGCACACTAACTTATGTCTCATACATTAAATGTCTGGAATACTTTCTAACATTTTGTTCAATCTGAAGGTTTCATCTAATCAGAATTATTTGCTGGCAGACTAAAACCATGAAATCCTGGAAGAATGCCCATATCCTCAAATCAGTTCAAACAAAATAGTCCTACTTCTCTAGCGCCAATCTACTTTCACCTAAGGCCAAGGCCAAAACAGGTTAGTCTGTGGCAACTTCAACGGTGCTTGGACGGACTTCGTCTGCGGGGACTGTCGTCGGAGTCGACGGGCTGGTGGTTGATGGCGAAACTCTAGTAGCCGGTGAGGGCCTCGTCTACAACAATGTAGTTACCGTAGTAAAAGCTCCCATCCGTCGACTTCTTGACCACCGTCGACTTCGCAGGTACCTCCGGTTTTCTTGAGGGGATCGGAATCTTCGACAACGGTCAAAAAGATTGGTCTCTGAGAGGAGCAGGCGGTGAAGAAGGCTCTGAAGCCTCTGTCTGAGGTTTGTGGTGTTTTGGTTAAGATTTGTCCTGGGACTTTGATCTCTTAGAGTCCCCATGATGTGAGGAAGGACTGTCCGCCTTTCTTTTCCCTTAGGAAGAATGGGCTTTTGCCTCTTCTGTAACCAGAGTAGCAGCCTACCCTCCCTGTTTTTGAGCATTTTAGCTCAAAAAGTGCGACAATACTTGCCTTCCTTGGGTTTATGGTCAGGGTAGAGACAACATAGACCCTGTTTTTGGGGGTCTTCAGAAAATAGCCTATACTTCCCACAGGTCTTCCAGGGCCTAAACAGCCCTTTTTTAGGCTCTGGAATCTCAACACTTAGGAAGGTTAGAAGTATAAAGTCCATCAAATACCTCAAGAGTAGCAAAAGCTGAGACTGGAGGTCTAAAGTTGAAGGAGAAATACTGTAACTGAGCAGAGCTCATGGAGACTCCCTATCACACGATGTGCTGTAAGAAATCTGAGGTAAGGTAGCTCTGTGGGTAAGGAAACTGAGGTCTCTGAAGTGATTGGCTGAAATTTGGAGGTTATAAAATGAGGCTGAAAAGTTCCTTACGTGAGTTTTCTGTTCCATGGAGGTCTATGGTGATGTTTTATCACTGCTATTCCTTCTCTTACAGTGGGACTCCAAACAGGACGATGGGGAAGATTCAAGCATATGAATCTATACAAGATACAATACTGGGAAACCTAGACGTAATTGTCAGGGTGCAGGTCCTGCAAATCAGGACATCCACAGATTCACTTCAGGACAACCATACAGTCTCCTACTCGCATACATGGCGATTGGATGAGAATATACTAAAACATGACCTAATTCAGACAAAAGATCAAGTTTTCTACAAGACAACTGACCGGAGACTCAGATCACGGGCCTGGGGGATACCCTCAGAGGTGTCTGGGGAACTGATCTCACTGGCAGCATGGTATAAGGGGGAAAGGTGGGACAAGCGGTTTGAACAAAGAAGCATAAGAAAGTAATTGAAGACGTTCATCAATGATCTGGCTCTCGTAAAGTATGGCACCACCTTTCACTGGCTATGAAACAACTCAAACCACTGGATCTGGATAGAATGGGATATGCAGTCTGTCTCAGTCAGCAGTACTATAGAGTGCGGGGGAAGGGAGTGTGCACAAACAAAGCCTGTAAACGTCTTTCATGTAAAATACAGGCTAAGCTGTAAAAAGGGACCACACAACAAATTGCCACTGCAAAGAGGGAGAGACTGTTAATGAGTGCAGAGATTAAAAATGTCATTCAGCAATATTATGCAGATCTGTAAACCACAGAATCGCTATCAACACAATATAGAGCCACACTTATCAGCAATTTCATTGTCATCTCTCATAACACAGCAGGCCAATACCTTAAGAGACAGATATAACATTTAAGGTGGCTATCTTTGAAACAGCTAAACCACACATATGAAAGGCTCCGGGGAGAATGCTAGAAGACGTTTTGTCCTCTTGGCACAACTTCTGACATGCTTATATAGTACCTTTGCTCCCACAGGTACAGCGACACTGTATATGCGCGAGTGTCATTACTGTAATTCCCAAGCCAGGCAAGGACCCAGCAGTGTGCATCATGGAAGCCTGTATCACTTTTGAATGTAGAAGTCAAGATCTTCAGACATCTTGGCGCACCACGTTGGTCACCATATGCTGGGGCTAGTGGACCCGAACAAACTGGCTTCATCCCTGAGGGGGAGTCAGTGAATAGCCAAATAAATAATCTAAATTCTTGACAAAAACTGCCTGTACAAGGACAATCTCAATTGATGCTGCAAAGAACGCTTTTGAACAGGTCCACTGGCTCTTTTTGCAGTAGGGTCCTGGGTAAGCTGGGCCTTGGCCCCAAATTCAATGCCTGGAAATTTACAGATATTGTAGTCCCACTGGGAAATGTGGGGTTAATGGTATCTTGTCACAGCCTCTGGTAGGGCACCGGGGTACAAGTCAGGGGTGCCCCCGGTCCCCACTCCTCTGAATAAAGAGCTATTGGCAGAGCATACAGTCAAACCCCCTAATTAAGGGATAAGGATGGGGAATCACAACCATAAATTGGTTCTATATGCGGATGACACACTAGTGATGCTACCGAATCGATGATGAGCTCCATTGTGTGTCTTACAGGAGTTGGAAACATTTGGACAACTCTTAGTCCAAAAGTCCAAACTGAACACTCAAAAATTACAGACCGTATCCAACCACAAGACACCAGAGACATTAAAAGGGATGCGTGGCATTCTTAAGTATTTTATCTGTATCTATTATTATCTTTGCTACTGTGTTGAAGAGGTCAATGGCTATCTTCATGTTCTATTGTGGAATGAACTCTTTATTCTTTTGAAGGGGTGGTAAAGCATTAGACCAACTGGGCCCTTTGTACCAGCAACTTATCTGTGTGTTATTGCTTCAATAAATATTCATCTAAAGAGCCTACTTTGTGGATTGCTTCCTGCCTCACGCTACAGTTTTGGCGACTAGGATGGGATTTCTACTAATCAGATCTCTGCAAGTTTGGTGCAAAAATCACAATTATTTCTTGTGATACATTTAATGAACTCTAGAGTGACAAAGAGTTATTTCCTCCAGATGTCGGTACCACTGATTTCAATGGCAGTAGGATAGACTTGGATGGATACTTCGAATATTAGTTTTGAAACCAACACCAGTCAAGGAAAAGTTGGTTGCTCGCAAAGGCATTAATATATTGGGCTGGTGGCCTCAAGTTGATTTGAACATTTTGATTATCCCTGGTCATAAACAACCAGTCACAATTGTCAATGCTGTCACTAATCAGAAATCTTGGAAGGAATATTTTAGGAATGTGTTTGCAGAGAAAGTAGGGAAGATCAACAATTTTGCCCATACCATCAAGGTTAAAGAAAATAGCATTCCTGTAAAACATAGATTATGTAATGTACCATACAGTGTAAGAAATAGGTTGTCATCTATTCTTAAGAAAATGAAAGATGATGGAATAATTGAGCAATAGTTCTTGCAAAGAAAAAATCTGGTGACTTACGTTTGCGCATTGATCTTAGGTCACACAATGATTCCATTTGGGTGGAGAATTTTCCTTTGCCTCGGATTAAAGATTTGATCAATACTGTAGGCCAGGCAAAATGGTTGTCCAAACTAGACCTTAGGGCAGCTTATCATCAAGTTGTGTTAGATGAGCAGTCTTGTCATCTTACTGCCTTTGTTACACTGGATGGTGTATTCTAATTTTGCCGCATGCCATTTGGGCTGGACTCAGCGGCATCAATTTTTTAGAAAGTCATGACAAGGATGTTTGACAATGTTTCAAATGTCATTTTTCAAGATGACATTCTGATCTATGCAGATTCTATTACTGAACATGATAAATGTGTGGAGAAGGTCTTGTCTGTACTGGAGAACAATGGTGTAACAATCAGAAAGGACAATTCAAGTTTTGTTTGGTCCAGTGTGTGTCAACACAGTTTTGATTGTATCAAGCAGAGTATCTTATCTGCACCTGCTTTGCAACCTTATGTGGAAGGTCGTGATATTTCTGTAACAGTATATGCAAGTGCGTATGGTAGCTGTGTTGTCACAGGCATGCAATGGTGTTGAGATGACTGTAGGATTTGCTTCTAGGAGGTTGAGAGATGTTGAAACAAGATATTCCGTTATAGAAAAGAAAATGTAAGCCTGCATGTGGGGTGTTGAAAAATGTAAACCCTACTTGTGAGGTAGAGCATTTGAACTCAAAACATACCACAAGCCATTGGTGGACATCCTACCAGGTGTCAAAATTAAAAAAGCTACAGCCACATTGGCAAGATTTTTGACAAAGTTGCTAAAATTCAATTCCAAGATAAGTTACATTGCATGTGGTAAGAACGTTAGGGCACATTTTTTATCTTATCTCGCTTGCCTGTAGAAAATGATGACAATTATGCCCTCTTCAATTTCATCTTGTACAACTGCCAGACAAAGTGGAAGACCACGTGATTTGTGCAGATATGGTGGAATGATGTGGTAAATTAAAAGAAGATGGTGAGCTGAGCAAGGTAATTTCTTTCGGGAAATTGTGATGGCTGAGAGAAAAGTCTCTGGATGTGTCTTTACAAACATACTGTAAAACAGCTGATGAGCTATTTTTAGAAGGTGAAGTTTTGGTGAGCGGTGACAAGCTGGTACCATCTTCATGTTTTCGCCAACAGATTTTAGAAACTGCGCATGTGGGACACTTAGGCATGATGACCACCAAGTGCAGAATAAGAAATTTCTTTTGGTGGACTGGTGTGGATGTTGAAGTAGACTATTAGTGAGGAGCTACAATCAATGTTGCTACATTGACAAGCATTTAACTACTTCATTGTCTACTCCCATTCCAGTGAACAATCCCAGCAAAGTATGGCAGAGGGTTGCATTGGATTTTTTTGGACCCTTCAACATCTTGCCTTCTAGGATGAGGTATTTTATTGTTTTAATAGATCATTTGTCAAGGTAGTGCGAGGTGTAGCAGTGCCAAAAACGGATTCAGTGATTCATTTTCTTGGTGATGTGTTTTCTAGAGAAGGAACACCAGAGGAGCTCCTCACTGACAATGGTGTTAAGTTCATGTCTGTAGTCATGAAGAGTTTCCTCGATCGGTGTGGTGTGAGACATTTACGCACTTCTCTTTATCATCCCCAGATAATTGAAAGGCTTAACAGAGTGCTAGTGGAGTGTATACAAAATACGATTAGGTCGAACATGGATTGTGAGATTGCTCTGCGAGAGTTGATTTGGGCTTACTCTCTATACCCCATTCAGTCACTGGGAGGGGCCTTGAGTTAATGAGAGGGAGAAAGGTGGTATCTTCCCTGTGTCCTTTATGGAAGGATTATTTGATGGGACAGAAGTGTGATGTCCTGAGTGATGTGAGAAAGCCAAGTTTTTGAGTGACAAAAGCAGTAGGTCTCATTGTCATGGAGCAATGACTTCTATGGACAGTGTTCCCAAGAAGTCTAAGATCAGGGTTGGGAACATGGCTCGCATTAGAACCTGTGTTGCAAAGAAAAGGGCTTTCGAAATTTCGGGTTTAAGTTTGGGTCATTAAATTGAGTGGCAATGCAGGCCATGTATCTGGGCAATGGTGGAATTTATCTAGAATTGCACGGGTGGAAAGTAATGTTGCGGACGGTAATAGTGGCCTTGAGGGAAAAAGATGAAGAAGCAGGAGTTGGTGTGCAAAATATTTCAGACTATAAGTGAGCAAAAGTGGATGGAAATTCTAATAGCTTATTGTTGAGAAAGAGTGACAGACCAATTAGACTGCCTAAAAGATATGTGGACTAGTTCTGTTCGCTAAATTTATTTGTTCATTTTTACATGTGTTTTTTATTTGTTTGTTATTTTCAGCTTTTGTTTTTACTTTGTTTTCAGTATATCCCTTCTTTAAAAAGAAAAGGTATGTGTGGCATTCCTATCAAGTATTTTATCTGTATCTTTGCTAATGTGTTGAAGAGGTCATTGAATATCTTCATGTTCTTTTGTGGAATGTACTCTTTGTTCTTTTGAAGGGCTGGTAAAACGTTAGATCACCTGGGCCCTGTGTACCAGCAACTTATCTGAGTTATAGCTTCAATAAATATTTATCTAAAAGGCCTACTTTGTGGATTGCTTCCTGCCTCACGCTACAGTATTGTTCCCACTTACCTGGACAACGTCATATCCAATGCCTTGGGTTTAAGATCTGCACCACAACAGATAAGACAGCCCTTCAAAACTATAGTGACCGAGATTACCAGAAAAGGCAAAGCTATCAAATGGGTGGGATGTCATTATTGGGCAGCATCAAAGCTACAAAGAGGACGCTCCTGCCCAAAATGTTATATATAAAACAATCCGTACCAACTTTAGCCCTTCCTTGGGATTAATAGAAGCACTTCCGAGGCTTATGGAGTGCTTCATATTGTGGTGTGAGACTAAGGGGGGGGAGGGGAGGGTGGTAAAGAGGCCCACATAGCTAAAATAAACACAAGCATATTTCTCCCTGGATGAGAGTGGGCTGGGTGTTACTACCTTGCAATATATATATTAGCTACTGGTAGTCGCCAGTAGGTAGTTCTAATTAGGACCTGGTTTCTATTCAAAAATATATTTTTCTTTTGCCAATATCTTTGGTGCCGTTTGACGAATTTTCACAAAATTTTCCAAACGAATGGTGCCCTGGTCAGCTCCGATCGTGAAAGTTTCGGGGTGATTCGTCAAGTGGGGACTCCATAGGAAACTTATGTCGCAGCTACAGCCCGAACTGCTGAACGGAATTACACCAAATTTGGCAAAGAGTGCACTCTTTGCTTTAAATACGTTCAGTAGTTCCTGAGACATTCATATAGAAAAAAACATGGGTATCTGGTGACCGCGGTGACTCCGTGAACCCTCCCAAACGTGAGCTGACCTTTGATTGGCTACTAACACTTCAAACCAGTAAGTGTTGGCAGCCATCTTGTGACTCTGTTCAACCGAGTCACAAAAAAAAGGCTTATAAAAAAAGAAAGGGAAGAAACACCCTGACCCCCTTGGCCTGCCTAAGAGGACCCAAAAAAGCATTAAAAAAAAAAAAAAAATCTGCGGGATTTGCGGAGGGTGCACGAAGCCCGCTGAAAGGTTTTTAAGAAAACGAAGTGCTTCGATTCATTTAAGCACCCGGGTGGGCCAGGCCCTGGGGCAATGCTTAACTATTATGCAGGCCCCCGCAGCCCTGGGGACTGCCACCTTCCTGGAGCTTTGCATCAAAATAAAGTAGTGTGGGGGCTTGAGCCCCCCACACAGCCCCAGGGACCACCACCTCCCCATGGCATACATAAATATTTAAGTGCAGGGGTCCATTGCGGCCCCCAGCCCCAGGGACTACTATCTCCCCGGGAATTAAACACTAAGGGAGGGGGGCCACGGGGTGCCCCTCCAGGAGCCCTTCATGGCCCTGGGGACCACCATCCCAAAGGGCTGGCTGCAGCAATGTCTTGGGATGCCCAGCCCCGGGACATTGCAGTTTGGTATGGCAGCGCTCCTGCCCTGACACAGAAAACAGTGTACTCAGTTTCTGCACAGCGAGTACACTTTGCATTTTATTCCCAGGGAGCTGCACGTTAGCAGCTCCCGGAGGGTTAAAAGCAATGCGGCCACCGCAGGGTTGAGAGCCGGCTGGGACCGCTGGAGCCTTCAGGCTCCCAGCGGTCCCTTCAAAGATGCCTCTGCCCCAGGGGATGGGGTCCCTGGGGCTGGAAACAGCCCCGGAGGCGGCCACCAGGCTCCCATCCCTGAAGATAAAAAACAAAATAAAGTGGCCAAGCCCAGGGGGATGGGGTTCCCGGGTCCGCAATTGACCAGGGGAGGGGGGCCATGCGGTCCCCCTCCCTGAAAATGAACAAACTTTTTTTTTAAATGGCCAATGGGGTCCCCGGGGCCAAAACAAAATCGCCTGGAGGGGGCTGAACTAAAAAAAAATAATAATAATTGTCCTGGCCCCGTGCAATGGAGTCCATGGGGCAAAATTCGGCCTGGGGAGGGGGGCCGCATGACCCACCTCCCCTTAAAAAAAGTTATATAAGCAAAGGCCTAGCCCCTGGGGATGGGTTCCCTGGGGCCAGATTTGGCATTGGGAGGAGGGCCCGCGCCCCCCTCCCTTTATATTTTTTATATGAAGTGGGTCTGGCCCCGGGGGATGGGGTTCCCAGGGCCCAAAAGGGTCAGGAGAAGGGGGGCCACAAAGCCCCCTTACTAAAATAAAAAAAATAAAAAGGAAGCTCCGCAACTCGCTGGAAATCTCACCCCCTTTCACCACTACTTTGCAAACGCCTGTCCTGGCACGTTCTAGGTTGAGGGATCAAGTCCCCTTCCCTACGGAGGGTCCTTAGGGGCCAACTATCCCACCTATTACCTCCAGTAAGCCCCACACAGTGAGATTGCTGAGAGGTGGTTGGGGCCATGCCCCTTTTCCCACCAGTCTGTAAACATGCCTCTTGGCGCACTGCTGGTGCGGCGATTAGGTCCCCTTGCAATGAGAGGGCTTCAGGACTAAAGTGGACTTCATCGCCGTAGCAAGTGTGCCAGGAGACTCAATTGCAGAGTGGTGTAAAAAAGGGGGCGTGACCTCTGACTACCACTCTGCCATCCAGCTGTGTGGGGCTTACTGGAGTTAACAGGAGGGCTAGTTGGCCCTCAGAGACCCTCAAGAGGCAAAGGGACTTCATCCCCCGATCCAGAGCATGCCAGGAGGCGCGTTTGCAGAGTGGTGGGCAAAGGGTGCATGGCCTATCAGAACGTAGCAACCCTGCTGTATGAGACTTAGTGTAGGTAATAGAAAGGGTAGTTGGCCCCCAAGGATTTTCTTGTGGGGCAACAACCCAATCTGTCACCTTCAGTAAGTCACACAGTGGGATTGCGAAGAGATCTTTGGAGGCCACGCCCGTTTGTCCACCACTCTGCAAGTGCACCTCCTGGCACACTACTAGTTGGGGGATTAAGCCCACTTTACTCCTGAGGGACTTTGGGGGCCAAGAAGGTGTCTTGGTACCTCCTTTAAGTCCTACGCAACAGAAATCCTGAGCGCTGGTCGGAGGCCCAGACCCCTTTCTCCACCACTCTGGAAACAAGACTACTAGTTAAACAAGCAATTGCAGTGCAATAAGTCTCGCCTTTGTGAGAGTAGAGCTTTTGGCATTGTAAATGTAAACGTTTTTTACTTATGTTTTTTGGAGTGGATGTACGTTGTGTGTAATTGAATTATGTGGTATGTTGTACAGTGAAATTATGTGGATAGAAAGTATGTGGTATTTAGTGTATAAGAATACGTAGAGTGGGATTGTGTGTTATGGAGTCAAATTATGTGGTATGGTAGTCTGTGTTGTGAAGTGGTACCCTCATGTTTTGTCTTCCTCATTTCCATAGAAGCTAAACTATAAACTCAATAAGACCCTAGAAAAAGAAGGAACCACTGAGGAGCACTTCTGGACCTAGTCGGAGGTATGAGCAGGGCCATTAAAATTATGACACTGTTCGGCCATAGCGATTTTTGCAGTTATACAATGGATACTAATGGTGCACAAACCACTCTTGCTTCTTTCTGTGCCTCTCTGCATTTCTCTTGCTTCTTTCTTCCTCTTTCTGCACCCTTCTATCTAATGCACCTCTCACATCTTTATGCACCTCTCGCATCTTTCTGCACCCCCTTGCTTCTTTCTGTACCCCCTTGCTTCTTTCTGCTCCCCCTTGCTTCTTTCTTCAACCCTCTCACTCCATACTGCATTTTTCTTGCCTCTTTTTGCACCTGTTGGTTCTTTCTGTACTTCTCTGGCTTCTTTCTGCACCCTTCCTGCCTGTTTCTGCACACCTATTCCTGCACCCCTCTTGCCAGTTTCTGTAACTCTTGCTTCTTTCTGAACTCTTTCCTCCTTCTGCACCAGTTGCTTCTTTCGGCACCCCTCTTGCATCATTTCTACACCACTCTTGCATCGTTTCTGCACCTCCGTTGCCTCGTGCAGCACCTCACTTGCTTTCTGCACCCCTTTCCATAACTCAATTGCCTCTTTCTGCACCGGTTTCTTTCTGAACTTATTTTGCTTCTTTCTGCACCTCTTGCCTCTTTCTGACCTTCCCTTCCTTCTTTCAGCAACCCTTGCCTCATTCTGCACCGGTTACCTCTTTCTCTTTTGCTTCATTCTGCATGTGTTGCCTCCTTCTGCAACCTTCTTGCTCCATTCTACACCCCAGGTCCCTCTTTCTGCACCTCTTTTGCCCGTTTCTGCAACTCGTGCCTCTTTCTCCAATTCTCTTGCCTCCTTCTGTACCTCTGTTGCTTCTTTCTGCAACCCTCTTGCCTCTTTCTGCATCACTCTAACCTTTCTGCACTGCTCTTGCTTTTCTGTACCTTTTGCTAATTTCTGTAACTCTGGTTTCTTTCAGCACCCCTCTTCCCTGTCTGCATTGGTTGCTTCTTTATGTATTTCTTGCCGCTTTCTGCACGTCTTGCCTCTTTCTTTTTATTTATAAAAGAGCAACATTCATCCCATAAGGATATGACGGCACTTGTGTAGCGAATTAGGCGAGTCTAAGGAGTTCGGTGGCATCAGTCCTTGGGAAATAAGTGGGTTTAAAGATTCTTCCTGAATGCCATGTAATCCTCGATCAGCCGCAGCTCCAGCGGAAGCTTGTTTCAGTGCAGAGCTACAAGGTACGAAAAGATAAGTCCACCTGCCCTACTCTTTCTGCACCTATTGCCTCTTTCTGCCCTTCCCGTGCCTCTTTCTGCACCTCTGGCCTCCTTCTGCACCCCTCTTGCTTCTTTCTGTACCCCAATACCATCCATCTTTCTTCACCTCTTGCCTTTCTGCACCTCGCCTGCCTATTTATTTCTCTTGGCTCTTTTTGCACCTCTTTTGCTTCTTTCTGCACTTCTTTTCTGCACATCTTACCTCTTTCTGCACCCTTCTTCCCTTTGTGCACCCTTGCATCTTTCTGCACTTCTGTTGCCTCCTTCTGCACTGCTCCTTTCTGCACCTCTTTCGCCTGATTCTGCAACTCTTGCCCCCTTCTGCACTTCCCTTGCTTCTTTCTGCACCCCTCTTCCCTTTCTGTACCTCTTTCTGCACCCTTTACTTTTCTGCACTGCTTGCTGCACCTCTTGCCTCTTTCTGCACCCCCCTTCTCGGTCTGTGCCTCTTTCCGCACTTCTTGCCCCTTTCTACACCCCTCTCGCCTCTTTTTGCAGTTCTCTTGCAGTTTCTGCACCTCCCTTGGTTCTTTCTGCACTGCTCTTGCAAATTTCTGTACCCCTCTTGC
The DNA here is from genome assembly GCF_964263255.1 of Lissotriton vulgaris. Taxonomy (NCBI): domain Eukaryota; kingdom Metazoa; phylum Chordata; class Amphibia; order Caudata; family Salamandridae; genus Lissotriton; species Lissotriton vulgaris. The sequence continues at coordinate 857,853,285 of NC_141689.1, forward strand.
CTGTCTGCACCCGTTCTCTCTTTATGCACCCCTCTTGCCTTTTTCTGTACCACTCTTGCTTTTTTCTGTACCCCTCTTGCCTTTGTGCACCCCTCTTGCTTTTCTGCACCCATTGCTTCTTTCCGCACCTCTGCTGCTTCGTTCCGCACCTCTGTTGCTTCGTTCCACACCTCTTGCCTCTTTCTGCGCCCGTCTTGCCTTTCTGCACCGCTCTAGCCTCTTCCCGCAGCCCGATTACCCTCTTTCCGCACCCCTCTAGCTTCTTTCTGCAATTCTGTTGCCTCCTTCTGCAACCGCTTGCTTCTTTCTGCACCCCCTCGTCCATCTTTCTGCATCATTCTAACCTTTCTGCACCGGTTAGGAGTAGTTTCTGTCCTGTAACTCCAGTTCTGTAGTAGGGGTATCTCTGTTAAATAATGCAGCCTATATCCAGAGGCTACACTGTCCAGTACTTCAACTAGAAATTCCACCAAACACCACACACAACCCAGCCTGCAGTTTCTACCATAGAGAAACTTGCCTCCACCAGTAAAAGACTCTGGAATGATAGAGAGGAAGGCATGGACAGACAAGCCCCATAGGCTGCCATTATGTGGCTTAAATAGGATACTGTGCCTTGAAGAGAACTTTCCAGAACTTTCTCCCAGTATTCCAGAATGCATAGCAGGTCCCTCTTACTTTCAGTTCTTTTTGAAGGCGTAGCACGGCAGACCTGTAGCATTCCTTACATGAAGAATTATCTCCACCGGGGAGGAGGGCGGGCGCTTATGACTATAACAGAGATACCCCTACTACAGAACTGGAGTTACAGGACAGAAACTACTCCTTCTGTAGTAGGGGATCTCTGTGTATAGTCATAATCTAGTGAATAGAATGGCAAGCCCATCCCCACACCAAAGCAGCGGTGGAGAAAGAAATCAACACCACTATTGTGCGAATAAATTCCGCAGTGAGGCCTGTCCAACCTGAGCATCTGCCCTGGCATCAGTGTCCAGACAGTAATGCTTAGCAAAGGTATGAACCGACTTCCAAGTGGCTGCTTTGCAGATTTCAGCAATCGGCATGTTACGGAGCAAGGCGGTCGTGGCAGCTTTGCCTCTGGTGGAATGAGCCTTAGGCTTACCTCCTAAGGTCTTATTAGCTTTTTGGTAACACAATTGTATGCAGGACACAATCCACCTATAAATGGACTGCTTAGAGGTAGCAAGACCCGTCCTGACTGATCCATAATTAATAAACAACTGGTCAGACCTACGAATATCTTTGGTTTTATCCAGATAAAATGTCAACACCCTCCTAACATCCAGGGAATGCAGAGACCTTTCCGCTGGAGATGAAGGATTTTGAAAAAACGTAGGCAAAGTTATGGTCTGGTTGACATGAAAATCAAAGAACCTTAGGTAGAAATTTAGGGTGAGTACGCATAACAACCTTAGCAACATGAAATACAGTACAAGGTTCTTGGCAACACAACGCCTGAATTTCACTCACCCTGCGGGCCGATGTAATGGCCACGAGGAACGCCGCCTTCCAGGACAGGTGCTGCAACGAAGCCTTATGAATAGGTTCAAAAGGCTCCTTCATCAACCTGGACAGCACCACATTCAGTTCCCATGAAGGCGAAGGAAGCCTGACAGGAGGGAATACTTTCTTCAATCCTTCCAGAAAATCTTTGATCACAGGGATCTGGAAAAAGGAAGTCTGTGAAGGGCATTTCCTGTAGGCAGTCAATGCAGGGAGATGAACCTTAATGGAATGAACATTAAGTCCAGACTGCGCCAAATGTAGAAGGTAAGGAAGGATGACATCTTCCTTACACGTCGTCGGGTCATGCTTCTTAAACTGGCACCAGATACAGAACCTCTTCCACTTGTAAGCATAGAAAGTCCGAGTGGACGGTCTCTTAGACTCCTTCAGTATGTCCATGCAATCCTCTGGCAGATTCAGATGGCCATATTGCACTATCTCAGGAGCCATGCCGCCAAACTCAAAGACGAGAGGTTGGGGTGTAACATCCGTCCCCCGAACTTCGTGAGAAGGTCCGGCCTGCACGGCAGCCGAATGTGAGGAAGGAGAGACCGGTGAAGCAGGTCCGTGAATCACCACTGTCTGGGCCATTCCGGGGCAATGAGTATCATCCGAGCCCTGGACCGGGCCAGCTTGATGAGCACCGCCGGAATCAGGGGAACGGGAGGAAAGGCGTACAGAAAGCTGTTCGACCAGTTGATCCATAACGCATTCCCCAGCGTTCCCTGCTGGTAGTACCTGGAGGCGAAGTCTCGGCATTAGCTGTTTTGGCGGTGGCGAACAGATCTACGTCTGTAGTTCCCCACCTTGCGAAGACTTCTCCTAGTACTTCGTCGTTTATCACCCATTCGTGGTTTTCCTGAACCAGTCTGCTCAGTGCGTCTGCCTGAACATTCTGCACACCTGGCAGATGGGTAGCAGTTATCGTCAGTCCTCTGGTTAGGAGCCAGTGCCAGATCGCCTGCGCCTCCTGTGACAGAGTGCGTGATCTCGAGCCCCCCTGCTTGTTGAGGTAATACATCGTGGTGGTATTGTCCGTCTGTACAAGCAGAGAGTGGGTCTGAAAGGACGGAAGAAAGGCCTTCAGTGCCAAATGAACAGCTCTGAGTTCCAGGAAATTGATGTGATACGTGGCCTCCATCGGTGACCACGTTCCTTGAATCTGTAGGTTGCCGGAGTGCGCTCCCCACCCCAGGAGAGAAGCATCCGTCACGACAGTCTGCGAGGGAATGTCCTTGTGGAAGGGAACCCCTCTGAGGAGATTCTCCGCCGAACACCACCACTTCAGAGACTGAAGAGCATGCAGAGACAGTCGTGTCTTGTCGTCCCAAGATCCTTTCCTCTGATCCCACTGGTCTTCCAAGCACTCCTGCAGCGGTCTCATGTACAGCCGTGCGTGTGGCGTCAGGAAGATACAAGAGGCCATCGTTCCCAGTAGAGAAGACACCGTCCTCACTGTTGTAGATGGAGTTGTCATAAGAGCCTGAGCCTTCCGAAGGAGAGATAATCGTCGCTCTTCCGAAGGAGACGCGCTTGCTGACAGCGTATTGATGGAGGCTCCCAAGTAATGTATGCATCGGACCAGAGTCGGGACAGACTTGGACATGTTGATGTGCAACCCCAGCTTGTTCAAGAGAACGCACGTCTTCTGGAAGTGTGCTCGCGCTTCCGAGAAGGAGGATGCCTTGATCAACCAATCGTCCAAACGGGTAGACAAACACCTTGTTCTTCCGTAGGTGTGCTGCTACCACCGCCATGCACTTCGAGAATGTTCTCGGCGCAGACTTTAGTCCGAATGGAGTACTGTGTATTGATAATGATTGGCGCCGACTTGGAACCGCAGGAACTTCCTGTGTTTGTGTGCAATGGGCACATGGAAGTACGCATCCTGTAGGTCTATAGCACATAGCCAGTCTCCCTGTTGCAACTGAGGATAGATCTGATGAAACGACAGCATGCAAAACTTTTCCCTGCGAATCCATTTGTTTGCCTGTCGCAAGTCCAGAATGGGCCTGAACTCGTTCTTGTCCTTCTTGCGAACCAGGATGAACCGGGAGTACACACTTCTTCCTCTCTGAGACAGAGGTACGTCTTCTATCGCCCTTTTCCTTAACAGGATATCCGCTTCCGCCTGAAGCTCGCGCAGCTGAAACTGCGAGCTGACCGGTGGAATTGCTGGAGGTGGGCTGGTGAACCGAAGACTGTATCCATTGCAAACAATATTCAGCACCCACTTGTCCTGAGTAATTTTTCTCCACTCTGCCAGAAAAAATTGAATGCTTCCCCTACCGGAGTGGGTAACAGATCCGGGGAAAGTAGGTTCCTAGGGCCTAGACCCGGCCTGGCCCTTGGTCGCTGGAGCCAACTGCTGGCCTCCTCTGCCCTTCTGGCGTTTCTGGAACGGCTTACGGAACTGTTGTTGTTGAGACTGTCCCGAAGCTTGGCCACGTCCTCTGCCTTGCCCGCCGAACCGCCGTTGGAATGGGCGGTACGATTTCTTCGTTTCTTTAGGCTTCTCCAGACCCACAGCCGTGAGTGTTTCGGCCTCCGCCTTCATGCGGGCCATCTCGTCATCCGCATGTTTCTTAAAGAGGGTTTCGCCAGAGAATGGAAGGTTGGCTACCCTCTGCTGTGCGTCCGGTTTCAGTGACGTAAGGCGGAGCCAGGCGTGACGTCGCTGGTTAACTCCATGGCAAAAACCATGTGCCGCTAATAGGGATGAGTCTGCTGCAGCGCTGATCTGATTCGCCACCAGCATCCCTTCATTCAGCACTTCCTGGAAGTCCTCCCGCTTCTCGTGAGGCAAGTGTTCCGCAAACTGCTGGAGGGAGTCCCAGAGGGCGCGGTCGTAGCGTCCCAACAAAGCTGTGGCACTCGCAGCCTTCATAGAGGTCGCCGATGTTCCACATACTTTCCTTCCTGCTGAATCCATCCATCTAGACTCCTTATCCGGGGGAACCGTGGATGACGGGGTGGTGGCATGTTGTATGCGGGCCGCCGTCACAATCACAGAATCCGGAGGAGGTTCCGCCCTTAGAAAGGCCGGGTCCGAATCGGGAGCCCGGTACTTTTTCAGCAATCTCGATGGAGCCGCCTTCGTCACCACAGGGGTGAGGAAAAGGGCCATGGCCGGTTCCTCCAGGCCCGGCAGCAGTGGACGAGACAGGTGTTTCTGATGCAATGAATCGAAAATGACTGATGTCTTAGGTGTAGGCACCGTCAAAGATATGCCCAACTTTGCATCGCCTCTCAAAAGAACATCATGGAACGCCACCAGGTCATCAATCGGAGACACCCTCATGTCCGGTGATCCCAACAAGGTCGGAGAGTAGTCCCTGGTCCCCGAGGACCTCGTGTGAGAGCGAGATCTGTGCCTCCTATGGCGGTGTCTCGACCGCGTGGACGATCTGTGGCGCGATCGCTCCTTCCTCCTAGAGCGAGAGCGTGATCTGCCAGCCCGTGGCTGCTCCACAGGTTTCCGTGGGGGGAGTCTTCCTCGGTTCCTCCTGGGGTCTAGGTTTCGGTGTCCCCTTAGGAGGTGTCGGTAGAGGAGGTAATAACGTGGACCTCGGCGGAGGGACCGGAGGTATCACCGACCGAGGGGCAGGCCCATGCGGTGGTAGTGGTCTGCCTGGCAGAAAAGGAGGGTTGGTGGGAGGGTCCTCCTTAGGTACAGGCGGAGATTGCGACCTAGGCCAAGATGGTGTGTATACCACTGAGTACACCGAGCCCGCTGACCCCTTCGGCGAAGGGGGCTGAGATCCAGCCCCTTCAGCAGGCGATCGCTTCCTCTTGCGTCCTCCACTAGATCCAGTCTGACTTCTGAGGCAAGAACTCCTCTTGCGCCGTTTAGGAGAGGTGGAGCGACTCCTGGACGCCGATCTCTTCTTTCTCGACGCTGAGCGTCGCTTTTCCGGCGTCAAACGTCGCTTCCGTGACTCCGGCGTCAAACGCCGCCTCCGCGACGTCGATCTCCACGACGTCAAACGCCGCCTCCGCGACGTCGACCTCTTTTGTGACGCCGTACGCCGCCTCCGCGACGTCTAACGTTCCGTTCTCGGCGACGAGCGTTGATTCCTCCTTCTTGAGGTCCTCGGCGTCGACCGTCGTCTAGACTGCGATCGGCGGTGTCGCCTCGACGGCGAGCGCCGATGCTTGTCGCCCCGTCTTCGACGTCGATAGGTCAACTCAGACGTCGACGATGCCGTCGACGGTGGTTTCGACGGCGGCCTCTCCAGGCCCTTCGACGTCGAATCGTCACGCCGTCTCGACCCGGAGCCCCGGGGAGACGGGGAACACACCGTCGTCCTCCCTCTCGACGTCGTGGATGTAATCGACGTCGACGGAGACCGGGACCGTTTGCTGGCCTTCCTGCCTCTGGGGAGCCCTCCAGAGACCTCAGCAGAGGCAGAGGGAACCTTCCCAGCCTGCCCAGACCCACCTGCAGCCGTCTCTCTTCAAGGCCTTGAAGCCTAATCTTCAGCCTGTCCCTCAGGGTCCTTGCTGAGAACTGCTGGCAGATGTCACAGTCTTCAGGGACATGTTCTTCAGGGAGACAGAGGATGCAGACGTCGTGTGGATCACTCTTGGCCTTCTTCCTTCCACATGCTGGGCACTTGTCAAAAAGACAAGGCATTTTAGAGCCCTAAAACGCCTGAACCAACACACAGGGGAGAAGAAAAGCACCAAGAAAGCTAAACTCAAACACTTTTATACAAAAAAATCCAATAAACCCTTGAAACAAGGGAGAGCTCAATGCCAGGGACCTGTTAGCAGGAGCCGGAAAAAAGTACTGAAAGTAAGAGGGACCTGCTATGCATTCTGGGATACTGGGAGAAAGTTCTGGAAAGTTCTCTTAAAGGCACAGTATCCTATTTAAGCCACATAATGGCAGCCTACGGGGCTTGTCTGTCCATGCCTTCCTCTCTATCATTCCAGAGTCTTTTACTGGTGGAGGCAAGTTTCTATATGGTAGAAACTGCAGGCTGGGTTGTCTGTGGTGGTGTTTGGTGGAATTTCTAGTTTAAGTACTGGACAGTGTAGCCTGTTGATATAGGCTGCATTATTCTCTCTTAAGTGTCTTGCAGGGTCTGCATGATTTGACAACTTAAGAGATTATTTTTGATTGCCGGGGTCCACGCACATGGGCGGGACTATTCACTAGATTAGGACTATACACAGAGATCCCCTACGACAGAACTTCTTTTTGCACTGCTCTTGCTTCTTTCTGTACCGCTTGTTTCTTTCTGAACCCCTCTTCCCTGTTGCTTCTTTTTGTACTTCTTGCCTTTCTGCCCTTCCCTTGCTTCTTTCTGCACCCCTTTTGCCTTTCTGCAAGGTTGCTTCTTTCTGTACCTCTTGCCTCTTTCTGCACCTCTGTTGGTTCTTTCTACATGGCTCTTGGTACTTTCTGCATGGGTCTTGCATCTTTCTGCTTCTCTCGCCTCTTTCTGCCCTTCCCATTCTTCCTTCTCCACCCCTTATTCCTGTTTCTGCACCTTCTGCGCCTCTTTTGCCTCCTGCATCCCTCTTGGCTCTTTCTGCACAGCTCTTGCTTCTTTCTGTACCCCAGTTCCCTCTTTCTGCAGCTCTCTTGCCTCCTTCTGCACCCCTCTTGGCTTTCTGCACTTCTCTTGCCTCTGTCTGCACCCGTTCCCTCTTTCTGCAACCTCATGCCTTTTTGCACCCCCTTGCTTTTTGTGCACCTCTCCGCACCTGTGTTTCTTTCTGCACCACTCTGGTCTCTTTCCACACCAGTTTTTTCTGCACTCCTCGTTTTTTTCTGCAATGGCACCTTTCTGAACCTCATTTTTTCAGCAATTCCCTTGCTTTTTTCTGTACTATTTTTGCCTGTTTCTTTATTCAAATGGGAAGTGCGAGCTATCAAGTTTAAAGGTCTGCATGCTCTTGTGACTCAGGTATACATCTACTTGAATACAAGTATTCAGGTAGATGCATCTGGAGATGGTAGCCTAAAAAGCAGGTAGCTTCTCTTATAGGTGGTCAAATCTGCTTTGTTCGGCTCTTTCATTTGGTTTCAGAGGCAGACAGATCTTATGTATATACCCGTTAGAGCCACCCCCAAAATATACCATTGAATTCCCATGTGCCCTGTATTATGAGCAGAAAGAAATATATACTACTTTTTGTACACACATTTACAGAGTATGCGGTTTGAAACAAAGGAATTCAAGTAGTTGTAAGTTTAATTTTTTGTAACATGTCACTAGGTAAAAGAACATACACATGCATTCATACCCTCACAAACTTGGTGAGACCTAAAACAGTGATTATGCTTAGGATTGCTGGTTTATATTTGGTAGGCCCCAACTCTGCGCAGTCTATTAATAGTGAACCTTCAATAGAAAAGTGAGGTTTAAGACATCGTTGGAGAAGGATCAGTGATTAGGCTACTTTGAATGTAAAAAGGTACAAAGTAGGCCTCTTTCTGCACCTCTGTTGCTTCTTTCTCCACCTTTCTGGACTTCCGTTTCCCCTTCCTGCATTTTTATAACTTCCTTCGGCACCTTTCTTCCTCTTTCTGAACATGTTCTATCAGCAACACCCAACACGTTTCAGTCTCTAAAAGACCTTGTTTACGGGTAAGGAAGAAGGCGGCATTTCATTATTTAAAGACTTGCAATATTTTAGCAACGCTACCTGTGTTGTGCCACTTTGCATTATGGTAAACTTAGTTTTGTGAATTCAAACACCCATTTTTATCAGACCAACACCAATTCAAGTGAAAATAATAACGTGATAAATCAGTGAACAAGGTCTTGAAGAGACTGAAACACGTGGGGTGTTGCTGGTGTGTTTCCAGCATAGCTGTTAATTGGAAATACACTGGACTATCCGTGAGTGGAATTTTTTTCGTTTGGAAAGACTTGTGTAATTTGAATCGGCTTGACTCTGCCGACCAACCATCGCACCGCCTGAGAGCGCCCACAGTGTCGGAGTGGTCATAATGCAGGAAAAAAATATATATAAACATATATTATAGTAGATATTTGTTTGGGAAGTCCCCTGGCTGCCCAAAAAGCATAGATCATATGGTGTATAAATTTCCTTGGTTGTTATGGCTACCATGTCATCAGGAGACCGTAGCAGTCTCAAGAGTTCCAAACTAATCCTTCCCAGATAACTGATAACCCAGAATTTTCACCAGCAAAGGAAGGCATGGAATACAGTGGGCGCAGACTGCAAACATGAAGGGCATTCAGTCTTTCTCAACACTGAAACAAGACTATCTACTCCTTGAGAGGGAATGCAGGCACTACACAGATTAGACACAGTGACTCACCCCTTAATTAAGACCAATGCCAGCAGATCGCTCACACCATCAGATTTTTCTGCACATCATGCCACAAATTTATTTCAACAGCAGGAGTACACCGTCTTTGTGGAGGAACGCCTGGCTGACAAAATGACAGTACACATTTTGGGAGGGAGGCTGAAAGCGGTCAACTGCTATCGCTCAAACTCCAAGCAAGAAGGCGGGGAGAGGGGAGATTTGAATGGAGTACCCTCCCCTGATGCGGCGACAGAAGATCCTCCCAAAGGAACATTGTTAGTTGTGGGGGTCTCTAGTTGGCTGAGGTAGGTACCTTAGTCCAAATAGGGACCCTTGCTCCTAGTCAGGGAAAGGAGGGCCACTCTTAGATAACCCATGTTCACCCCCCCCCCGTAGCTTGGCACAAGCAGCCAGGCTCATCGCCAAGGCAATGTGAAAATAATTTGCAACCACACGTCCAGTAACCGTGATAACACCACAAATGGACCACACACTGATTTAGGAAAATAGCAGTATCTTTATCAAGAAGAACTACGATGAGAGGAAACGATAAAAATATCCAGCATATACGTATTCGTAGTATTACACTGGGCCGGTTATTAGGCCAACAATCACTTGGAGGTTCTTGCAGTATTAACGAGCAGTTCACGATGATCTAATGCTATGCAGTTCATAATGTAGAAAATAAGACAGTCCTTAATGAAAGTACTAATGCGGATCGTAAAACCAGGTAATAATGCTGTTCGTAGTGCAAGTACTAATGCGGAGTATACAAACCATTTGGCATCGATTGCAGCACTTGTGAAGGTCTCTATGCCACTCCTGGCTGACTCGGTCAGCAGTTGCCAAAATATGCCCTCCTAATCCGGTTACAAAAAAAACAAAGTGCAGCACAGGAATCCGACCCCGGTACTGCCACTCCTCAACAAGTACGGGCCGAGATACTGACTTGAGCGCTGCAAAGATGGGAAGGGCCGAGAGCGGTCTCTCGTAGCACACACTCCGCCCCAGGCGGCGACACGCACGCTGAGCATTCCCGGGGTGTGGGGGGGGGGGGGGGGCAGTCTCTCGCCTCCTGGGCGTCAAGCTGTGCGGCTTCAGGTTGGCGGCGGCTGCTCCTCGCAGTGAGTCGGGCTACCAGTCGACAGCCTTGCAGCTGATTGGCTCTCAGCATGACTCCGTTGATCTTGGGCAAAGGATGGGACGATAACTTCTGCTTATACTGTCGATCGAAGCAGAGCGCAAGACTGCTCCAGGGCACACTGTCAAGGGCAAATGCTCACAATGGTCTCAGGCTGCAAAAAGCACACACTTGGAAACCTTTAGGTTCCAGAGTTACCACAACAGGGAGCAAGTTCCTCTCTGCCCTTGGAGACAAGTTACTTCAGGACACAGCAAAGTCCCTTGTCCTCGCCTCAGTCAAATCAGTTCTTCCTTGGTAGAGGTTCCTCTTGATTACAAAGTAGTTTCAATTCTTTTTCAGTCTGGAGTTCAAAGGCATTTAGGGGTATAAATGTGCGCTGAAACCCTTGAAGTCTTTGTGTTCAGGGTCTCCGATTCCAGTCCAAACCAGACCTGGGTGTCTTCCTGCCAGTGCACACCCTCTTCCTTTGAAAGTGAGGGTCTGGGCCCCAGATGCTCAGCAGGAGGTGGAGCCATCCTTTGGTGGCAGCAAAACAGCCCTCTTCACATCCAGGGGGCTACTCCTACCCCCACATCACATGCAGGCCAGCCTGTTGCTGTATCACCTACAACTCTCTGGTGTCTGGACACTCCTCAGATCGTGTCAAATCCAGACGGTCAATACACAACCAGGCAGCGGCACACAGGATGGTTTAAGACAAGAAACCAGCCACTTCTAAAAGCATTGTATCTAAACATATAATTTGTATGCAGTATTTATAGAGCCCAGCTATCACCCAACGGATATCTTGGCGCTATAGTACATGAATCATCAGTCAGAGATGGCATCAGGTGTGGAATAACATAGAAAGTCCTGGATGTCAAGTTCCAGGGAACAACCATGTTTTGACCTTTTTCAAAAAAATCTGCAGAAGGCGTGGCCAAGATGGCAGCTTGGAAGGTCGCATAGTCCGCAAGCTCCCTCTCCTGCCGCCGACAAAGGCCGCTTTCATAGCATAGTGGGGCAGCCATGTGCTTGTTACAAGAGACGTATTTACTCTCTAAAGACTGGCATCACATGAGATCAATGGCCTTCCCCAGCAATACTTCTCTTCCACCACAGAAAAAAAAGCTGGGGTCGCTCTACTCTTTGCACGTCACTTCAAGGGCCGGGTAGGAGACAAGCTTGCAGAAACCAAGGGCAGGCTCCTAGCACACAATGTCCACATAGGAGAGCAGACGATCACTATAGGGTCAGTATATGCTCCCAACACCAAACAGGAAACCTTTCTCAAGGGGGCTCTGGCAGATGTCCTGGCATCTAACACAAGGTACACACTGGTGGGAGGTGATGTCAACATGGTGATGATTCCGAGAAGGACAGGTCAGGACAACATTTTGGCTTTGCGGGAGCAATTTCTAAGGCAGGGGGACAGTGGCTGGCCAGTAGGGGGCTCCTAGATTTATGGCGGGGGCCCATCCCACTACTCCTGGGTACACCTTCTACTCACATGTACACCACACTTGTGCCGTATTGACCACTTTTTTGGGTCCACGGACCTAGCCCCTATGGTCAAGGATATCAAAGTTGTCCCGGCAGCTCTCTCAGACCACGATGCAGTAATGGTCCAACTAGAGGTTCCACGGGTAAAGACATGTCAAGGCAGATGGCGCTGAAGGGAAAACTTACTCCAACGCAAGGGGGTCACACAACAGCTCACCAAAAGCATTACGGATTACATACGCACAAACGACAACGCCGAGGTTGCACTGACCGCGGTCTGGGGGGCACTCAAAGCGGTTGTACGAGGGGAGCTCATTGCGATAGCGACAGAGGAGACTCGTGAACGCAGTGACAAGAGACAGGCGCTGTCGGAACAAGTGCTGGAGCTTGAACGAGCTCACAGTCGAACAGGGGCCCCTAGGATATGGCGCAAGCTCAAAGCGGCTAGGGCTTTCCTTGCGAACCTCGACCGTGCGGAACACGCGGCACTGCGCCTTCGCCACAAATATTACGTGGGCGGAGACAAAACGGGGCGTTTGCTGGCTACCAAGCTCAAAGCCAAGGTCCTCCGCTCCAAGGTCTCCAGTATTCGGGAGGACAATGGTCGGGCGGTCCAGGAAGACTATCAAATAGCATAGGCTTTCCGACCCTTCTACGCCTCCTTATATGCAAAGGACCAGACCCTAAATAGGACAGCTGGGGAAGCATAACTCAGAGAGGCATCAGTGTCAGCCCTCAATGAGGCCAATGCGAAATCTCTGGACGCCCCGATTCGACTGGAAGTAGTAATTTCCGCATTCGCCCGCCTCAAGCCGCTGAAGGCACCGGGACCGGACGGATTTTCGGCAGGGTTTTATAAAACATACTGCCCCCTGCTGGCCCCAATAATTGTCTGAATGTTCAATTCCTTCCAGGGACCGGGCTCCATTCCCTAAGACATGGTGGAGGCGGATATAGTCTTCCTGCCGAAGCCGGGCAAGGATGGGACAATGCGCGGCCTACCGACCAATTTAATTACAATATTGACCTCAAATTGTTCACTGGGATCCTGGCAGCAAGGCTGGGCCCTTGCCTGCCAGGTATAGTGGAGCCGGATCAAGCGGGTTTTATACCAAACAGGCAATGCGCAGATAACACCAAACACTTGCTACATGTCATAGATAAAGCCCACTTCAACGATTTGAACGCGGCACTCCTGTCGGTAGACGACGAAAAAGCATTCGACAGGGTGGATTGGAGGTACTTAGACGGGACGCTGGTGAGGTTCGGCGTGGGAGAGCGGTTTAGGGCATGGGTCGCCAGTTGTTACACTGCCCCACGGGCAACCATCTGGGTGAATGGAGTGGGCTCGCAGCCCTTTGACATCAGGCGTGGTACACGACAGGGGTGTCCGCTTTCGCCGCTCTTATTAGCCCTTTACATAGAACCCTTTGCGCACCACATCCGAGACAACCCGGCTATCACAGGCATTAGCTTTGGGGGGCACAGCAGACCATAAGCCTCTTTGCGGACGACATCCTGGCAGCAAGACCCAGCGGCTTAGAACCCTGCTTTTCTGGAGGAAATGGTGACTTTCGGGAGGGTCTCGGGCTTTAACATGAACATCGGGAAGTCTGTGATCCTGTCCCTGGGGCGCAACCTCCAGGCACCCCACAGAGACCGGATGCAAATAGGGGGGCTCTCCACCAGCATGTCTGTGCCCTACCTAGGTATTACCCTGACACCGCCCAAACAGTTGAACACAACTACACAAGGCTCCTCGCTCAAGTGCAGGGGGACCTACAGAGATGGCGACAACAACCACTTTCCTGGTTAGGGAGGGTGGCTGCCATTAAAATGTCTCTATTACCCAAAGTGCTATACCTCTTTCAAACTATCCCGGTCACACCACCTATAGGGATGGTCAAGAAACTGCAGGATGCAATCGGGCAGTTTGTCTGGGCCGGGAAACGCCCTAGACTCCGCCGCGACTTGGCTAGGTGTACCCCCGCGGAGGGCGGCCTAGGCATTCCCGACCTCCAGAGGTACTTTCAAGCTGCACAGCTTCAATATCTACTAGAATGGTCCCGTCCGGAATCAGAAAAACACTGGTTATTTCAGGACCGGTCAATGGCCCGAACATCGCTATGGAAGGTCCCTTTCCTGCGGAGACCTGACCGGCCTGCCTATATTAAAAAATCGCCGATCACCCGCACACTGCTCCAGGTGTGGGATGCAGTGGCAGTCTCAAGAGGACTAACCTTCTCATCACCGAGGACTCCTCTGCTGGATAACCCAGCCTTTCCACCGGGGCTGGCCCCCGGCTCGTTCCCCCAGTGGCGCCAATCAGACTGCAGGTCTGCCAGTCATCTGTTCAACACTGAGGGCTTCATGCAGCTAGGTACCATACAGGAGATTTACAATGTGGGGTACCCACAGTGTTTCCAGTACTTCCAATTCCGACACTGGCTCACAGAGAGGGACACATTGCCACACGTCAGCCAGCACCTCACGGTGTACGAAAAGTGGCTCATCACAGACCACCGACAAACGTGCAATTACGGAGCTGTATAAAATGCTAGGCCCCTCTCCGCCTACTACCCGTCCCGTGTGTCAGCGACGATGGGAGCGGGAGCTAGATCGCTCCTTCACAAACAAGGAATAGCAAGATATTTATTACAGAGCCCACCATACGGCCAGGAATGTCGCAAGCAGAGAATCGGCCGTCAAGATAGCCTACTACTTCCATTTAACCCCGGCACGGCTTCATCAGGGCGACCCGCGTCGCGATTCTATGTGCTGGAGGAGGTACGGTAACACGGGGACCATGACATCTTCTGTGGGAGTGCGTAGAGGTGCAAGACTATTGGGACAGAGTGCTTCCCAACAAACTCACATTCCCACTCAAGTCACTACGGGGGAGGCAAATGGGGCTGGCGACACATCACATCCTCTACTATGGGGCACCACGAGAAAATACACACACGGGATGGCTCCATAGGCTCTGGTATGTTACGGGCATTGAATGCATTCAAGCTTTCCTCACACAGTCGACAGACTCCTTCAACGACACATGGCAGCCACTGGTCTCCCTGTTGACCCAAGAATTCAATGAGGTGACGTGCCCAAAATACCTTAGAGTACTCCGCCTGGTCGATTATTTCCATAAGCCATCGAAAGGCACCGGGACAGGCCCAAGACGACACACCTGAAACAACACCACACAGTAGAAATGAGGAACACATCAGGGGGGGGCCGGGCGAGGGGGGTTTTGGAACTGTTGGGTTTTCGGGTTGTTGCTGGCATTTATATGAAGCATATGGCCCACACTGGCTCGCATGGACACATTGACCCTTCCCTAGAACGAGGCGCAACAGGGGAAGTTGGAGTGGGGAGCGAATTTCAGTTGTTGCAATTGTCCAAATGTATGATCAGCAAAGCCAATGGAAAAAATAAAACCAATTTGATAAAAAAAAAAAAAAAAAAAATCTGCAAAAGGTCATGGGACTGTCGATTTCCGAAGGAAGTTTATTCCAGAGCTTTGCGGCGGCCGAGCTAAACGCCCTACCTTCTGGCTTTTCAAATTTTAGGAGTTCTCACCAGGTAAGTAGTGGAGGAACAAAGGCACCTCGGCAGGATACAAGTGTGAGTAAACAAGGACCCCCTGGGTATCGGTAATATACAGACTCCTAGGGCAGGGTAATCTCCTATATGAGTAAAAAATCCTAGGCCATCAGTAAAGGAAGAGAGCAATTAGTCTAGAACCAGTGGCGAAAAGGAAAAATGAATATGAACTGTATAAAAATATATATTTAATAGATAAGTAAAAATCATATAGAGATTAAAAAATCAAACTATATGATGGGATAAAAGTATGATTCATAAGGAAAACAGCAACAGGTATTATAAACAATGAGTACATATCATATAAATCATACAGGTTACAATAAAAACAATACATTCGCATTAATTAATAACATGAAAATTACTGAAGAATTATTCATAAAAACTCGACGCGCGTTTCGGCAGAAAGAACCGCCTTCTTCAGGAGTCTCTGCTGAGATTCTGGAAAAATATTTACAAGAGAAACATATATCAGGTCAATGGTTTTGTTTTACATAACTAACAAAAAAATGTTAATACATGAGGGATTATTACAGAAAAGGACACATAATGAAACAGGTACATATTCTACAAATCAAATTCGTAAATCTTCGCCAGCTATCAGGTTCATGACTTTAAATTTGGTCACTTATTGTCATATGATAGACAACGATTATCACAGAGATTGTACAGTACTTAACTAACAGAACTTCTGATCATAATTTATATAAGATATAATTTTCTTCGCTTTTCTTATGGTTGGCTTGTTCAAACAAAAACTCCATATCGTGTAGATAGTGACACTAGATACGACCTAATCTTAAAGAAGCATTCCATAGTACATAGAGATGAACTTACATTAGCGATACTGTGATTCTATGAAGTATATTTGAAAGTTGATGCTATCTTCTTTCATTCAAATAGTCAGAGCCACTTGATAAAGGCTAATTCCTGATCAGTTGAAAAATAAAAGGTAAATAAAATAATTAATTACTAACAATTAATATGGGAAATGGAATATATTAGGTCACTTTGAACACATGACACCACACAGCTAGTGAGACAGAAAGGTCTACATAAGCTCATTAGGCAGGATATGAAACTGGGGCAGGGAATGCTACATAGAAAAACCTAGATAATGGCATGTTCCATGGACAATAAACAGAATTTAATTGTGGATAACCTTATTAGAAAGATATATTAGGGTGTAGCAAAGATATAAAATAACCCCCGTATAGCTGAAGGTAAATGCCAACTATGTTTTTGGCAGATGTCTGTGCCGTATAGCGCCACTTACGTAGTTATGGCAGTTGACAAATGAAACGCGTGAATTGCTATAAAGTAAAGCACCAGCGCTGTGTGAGTACATGGTACCTTTAGACAAAGGGGACGATACCCGAGCATAAAGAGCCTTCCTAAATAACTGATTATTGTTAGTCAGCTCCAGAAATATCAAAAAATGGTCTGAAATAGAATTACCTGGTGTAGTCTGAAGTACTTATGTCAGATGTGAGGATACGTTAATATCAAACACGAAAATCATGTAAGGCCGCGAGGGGGAAGGGGGGGGGGAGAAGGGGGGGGGAGAAGGGGGGGGAGAAAGGGGGGGGGGAGAAAGGGGGGGGGGGAAAGGAAAAGAATGATAAAGGATCAAGCAGGTAGCGTGTTAGCAGTGGACGATAAGGATGAGAGGTAAACAGTCTTTTGAAATATTACGTGATTTACTAGCGGCCGATCACATTTTATAAAAACCAAAGGACTACCTTGCATGTTCAGATGCAGGTTCTGAGTTCATGTGGTGAGGGCTACGTCAGTAGCTTTTAGAGGTCAGCTTGTGGCCAATGGTTCATGGCTGTGATTAAAGACAAGCAATCGATACCTTACAATCAGTAAGACGATGATCAATCTATGCTGGCTACAGAGCTCTCACCGGCAGAAGGCTTGTGTGAGTAGCAGCAGTACTGCGTAATAACCGATACAAAACAGGCAAGTACCTTGTGTATTTAGAAGGAGCTTCTTGGTTCGTACTCTGTATTCTAAAGTTAATGAAAAGCGGCGTCTGAAAGCACCGGGTATATAATAACTGTAAAGAGAAAAAACAAGGTATTCTATATAAGTGGCATGGAAGTTAGTCTCGGTTAGGTGAAAAACGCCAGTATAAAGGTCGAATGGTGAGCGATCGCGTATATTACGGAACGCTCGTTAAGTCTTACCTAGAATAGATGGAAATCTCATGGGCAGCAAGATGGCGCTGTTCCAGGGGGCAAAATGTGGCTCAGGTAACTCGGGCCGAGAAAGTGAACGCTGCGGGTGAAGCCGACATTTAAAGCCCCAAAACCGCGCGTGAAATCGAAATAGAATGGTTCGGTTATCTAGAGCGATAACGGACTAATACAGACATGGTGTTAAAAATAACCTATTCCAAGATGGCGCTTCGAAATAGAGTGGTACGGTTGTCGAGAGCGATAACGGACTAATACAGACATGGTGTTGAAGCTAACCTATTCCAAGGTGGCGCTCATGGAAAAAGATAGTGCACAATAAATAATATAACCACAAAGATGGAAAGGAGCGCTGTTTATATAAGCAAAAGAGCAGTTCTCGAACGGGCATAAATGTATTAGGCTGGGGCCTCAGTTGATCAGTGAATGTAATGTACGGGATGAAAAACCCATGCAAAAATATAAATAGATCTATTCGACCAACAGGAGGCATATAGAATCAAGCAGCATGATGTAGATTATGAAAAGACCACAGTACTATATATATATCATAAGGGGGACACAGTCAAAAGTACTATAAAAAGTCTAAATATAGTGAATTGAGGAAAGGAGTTCTGTTCTTCCCAAAAAGTCTTTTCTATTTCTTGTAGTCTGAATAAATCAAGGGAATGTGTATATATAGTACAGGAGAAGTTGCAAGTTCAGTATAATCTATAAAGGATTATAATTTAATAAGTTCCAAGTAAGATAACAAAGATCTGGAATATGAACTTTTGCTGTAGATACAAGGAAATTAGATTATGGCATTCTCCCAGGGGATTTCAGCATTGAGTCCCTTCTTGAAGGTTCCCAAAGCAAAAATCCAAAAGACTTCCCTTTTTCTCCTGACTTTGTCACCACCTTTACTGTCTGGGAGTCTAATTTTTTCTAGAATGCGCCATTTGAAAATCATCAGGTCCATGATGGTTTTTCTGCGAAATGTTTAACTAGAGGTGTCAGGTTCTTATTTGTACGGATGGCTGACCGATGTTCCGTGAGTCTACTTTGTATGGGTCTAGAGGTTTCGCCAACATAACCAAGTTGGCAAGGACATAAAATGAAATAGATGCAGATACCTCAGCAGGATACACCATGCAAAGGTCTCCTGTAAAAGTTTGGGTCCAAAGCCGTGAAGGGCTTTGAATACCAAGCAGAGAGACGTAAACTGAATTCTCTGCATTATTGGTAGCCAAGAAGCTCTGCTAGGGCCGAGGAGGTCGATGAGCGGCGAGGTTTCATCAATGCCAGTTTGGCTGCCAAAGTTTGAACTCTCTGAAGGCGTTCGATCAGGAATTTAGGGACTTCAATAGTAGGGCGTTACAATAGTCCAACCTGCTGAGAATGATACTTCCAACTACCAAGGCTCTGGCCGTATTAGGCAGCAGCAGGAGGTTCTTCCTCAAAGCTCTGATCAGGGAAAAACAGTTCCCACCAGCTTATTTATATGTACTTCCAGATTTAGGTTGGCATCTAGCATAACTCACAAATTACGTACTGATTTAGCCAGGACCCGAGTAGAGGTAGCTGAAGTTGGCCTGAAATTGTCCGGGAAGGGGAGGGAACTTTCCCCACAGCACAGTGTAAGACTTCAGTCTAGTCAGAATTAAATTGAAGAGAGTTGTCTCTTAGCAAAAGGGCAGTGCCCTGCATGCAGGCATGAAATGTCGCAAGAGGTATCGACTGACTTCACTCGAAGGAGAGCAGAGTGTCGTCAGCGTAGTTCACCAATTTCACAGCATGCACCTTTATAATATCGATCAAGGGTCTCATATAGATGTTAAAGAGACCAGGTCTGATCGCCGATCCTTGAGGAACACCACGATTGATATTGGAAAACTCAATTTGGTACGGAGGGAGAGACACTACCTGACACCTACCGGATAAATAAGAGGCGAACCATTCTAGAGCCGTGCCAGACACCCCGATCTCTTCCAGCCTGGTCAGAAAGATGTCATAGTTGACCGTGTCGAAAGCGTCAGACAGGTCAAGCAGAATAAGAATGCCAGATTGTCCCGTCTGCCCTCAATCGAAGATAGTCTAACACGGTCACCAGAGCAGTCTCAGTTCCATGGCCAGGTCGAAAACCGAATTGTAAATCTAGCCTAGAGTTAGATTCTAGGAACTGGGACAAAGTTTTGTTGACCAGTCGTTCAATGATTTTAACCGGATACAGTAAGAGTGACATTGGTCTGTAATTACTAGCACAAGTAGGATCGCGTGTCGCTTTTTTCAAAGGTGGTGTGACCACAGCCCGTTTCTAGCATGCTGGTAATGATCCAAAAATCAGGCAGTTATTGCAGATTTGTCGAAGAGTGGAAAAGAGCAAAGTTTCTTCCCGATTTTATGCGGGAGAGTGTCTCAAGGGGTAAGATGACACACCCAAGGCAATTCTGTTAAAGTTCTCCTCCGTGGTGGCTCAAAATGGATCAGAGAAGTCGGTGGACCTGGCTCCGCCCCGTTCTCTATACCTGTATCTCATGACCCATTAGTTTTAGTAATAGGACCCTCATTCCCAGAGAGATCATTCACCTTCAATATTATTAATTTTCGCTAAGTTATCACACAGAGCTGTAGTTGGTAGGATTTTAGATTGTGCACAATCAGGAGCAGCAATATCCTTTACTATTTTAAAAATAGTTCTGGAGTTATTTTTAGAGTTTAAGATGTTTGCAAAATATTCTGATTTGCTAAAACAATTCCCTTCCTATATTCCACTATTGCAGCCTTCCACCTAGATTTATCCTCATTAACCATCTTCACCAAAAGATGTGTGAAGTTCTGAGTTCAATGCAGTAAAAGTTGGAGAACAAGCGCACAGCTTAAGATATCTTGTGGTTACATGTGTGAGATAACATTAATTTCTCAATGTTTGAGGGTGCCGCCTGGGTAAAGTCTCTTGTCAATGGCGTCCACAGTTATCATGTACAAGTCGTGCCTCTAATGAATCATTAGAAGCATCCCCTGGCGCTCCACTTTAACCTCATGGGAAATTGCAGGAATTCCTTACTCAAAAGTAGTATTGAAAAGATGCCAAAACAGTTCATTGGTTATACGATCTTATTTTATTCATAAGTTCATCTTTCGTATGCATATTGTATTTTTTTCTTAAACATCACTGTTTTTTAGTCCAATGCATTTCGGGCTCTACAGCACTTCATCGGGGACCAAGAAGCTGAAACAAGGTACAGTAACGAAATTATAATTACAACGTAGAGGTAAACAAAATCACAATACACGACATTTAAATATCCATGCACACCAGTGTGACCCCAAAATGTGAAGTGAAAATATACGACGTTCTTTAATTTAGAAAAACGCCCTCAGGCACTCACATGTCATACTATCAGCAGAACAGAATAGCTTGTTGGTAACCCGAATAAACCGCAACACTGAAAAACAACCTACATTAGGTACATTCCATTACTTCTGATCATGGTGATCTAAACATCATAAACATTAACATTTTATATCAGAACCGGACTTACTTTTAAGACGCAAGGCGTCCCACCAGTTCATAACTGTTCCACGCATTGTTCGTGAATAGTTTCAAACAGCCGAGGCTGTCTACCTATCAGTATTCTTGTACGAGCTACAGAGTTAAAAACAGCATGATTCAAGTGCCGCGATTGGTTGTAGATCTGATCTTGTGACCAGAGGACAACCAATGGCGGGATAGCATTACATTCTTCATGCACCTGTCATTGAGAGCTTGTCACCATATATCAAGGCATGTCAATAAAGTTATACTAAAGCAAAAAAAATATACAATAATCGACAATACTCAAATGCACAACCAAATGAGATCTATACTTGCATGTCTGAAGACCTGGTATCCCCACTGTCCAGGTGCAAGGCAGAACAGCACAAAAGACTTAATTTAGTCCAGAAATTAAAAATAACACAAATTGTGTCCGATCATTAAGACCAAATGGTTTGTTAGAGTTCAACAGATACATCCAACTGTTTTCTCGTTGCAATAGAAAGATTGTTGTTGCGACCTTTCTTCTCAATAACCTCCAGCACGTGAAACTGTAATTGGGAAATGTTGTGATGTTTTTCAGTGAAGTGCACCACTACTGTTGACTTAGTATTTTGAGTTCTAATGTTCGATTTGTGTTAGTTAAGTCTCACTTTGATTTTATGTTCAGTTTTCCCCACATACACCTTTCCGCAGGGACACTTAAGCATGTATGTAACATTCGCCGTGTCACAAGTAGCGTTCACTCTGTTTTATCTTGTGACCTTTCACGGGATGTGTTAAACAGTTGCCTCTGATGATGTTGTTATAGTTCCCACATTGTAAGCATGGGCGAGTTCCACGATATGTCTCCAATGGGTCTGTTCTGGTTTTAAACTGTTCACCAAAGTTCTTGCCTCTGGTGTAGGCAAAAATGGGTTGAGGATCATATGCGTTTTTGAAATCAGGCTGGCTTTAAGAATATTCCAATGATTGCGAATGATCTTTTTGAAATTTAGACTCGCAGTGGAGTATTTTGACACGATGGTCATTCTATTTTCTTTGATTTTACATTGTGTTTGTAATAGATCTATTCTCTGTATGGTATTCACTTTCTGTTCAGCCTGGTTAATCAATGCGTCTGGATAGCCTCTCACGAAACCTTTCCCCATTTCTCTTTTCTTCAACTTGGCCTTCACCGAGTCCGATGTGATTCTTTTCACTCGCATCATTTGAGACAGTGACAGATTTTGCTTAAGTGATTCTTGATGGAAGCTCTGGTAGTGTAAAGTATTGTTCCTGTCCGTATTCTTACGGTACATCTGTTTCAATTCCTCCATTATGTAGGTTAATACGTACATCTAAGAAGGTAATTGTACTATCCGAAATTTCCCAAGTAAAATGTATTCTATCATCCTTTGTATTCAAACTAGTTAATGCTTTCTCTAGTAGTTCTCTTTAGTTTTTCCATAAGATGAAGACATCATCAATGTATCATACAAACATCTTAAGATTATTCATCCATAATGGGTCATTCAGAATGTTGTGTTCCTCATATGATTTCATGTAGATGTTGGCATACACTGGGGCGGAACAATTGCCCAAAGAAGTTCCAACCAATTGTTGATACCACGTGTTCTGCTTGAAATAGCTGTGATATAGTGTAAACACAACAAGCTCCATAAGAAAAGTTTGTAGTGACAGATCATAGTTGGTTGTCAATATGGCTTCTTCCATGGCTTCAATGCCTGATCCATGTGGGTTCGAAGTGTAGAGCGATGTAACATCCGCTGTACAGAGCAGCAGTTGTTCATCCTTTTCAATGTTTAGCATGTACAGTCTATTCAAAAAGTCTGTTGTGTCTCTTATATATGTTGGCATTCGTTAAACTGTGGGTTGCATGTATTTGTCAATGAACTGACCTGTGGGTTCATGTATACTGTCCTTTGTTGAAACGATTGGTCGTAGAGGTGGATCAAACAAGTTCTTATGCACCTTGGGCATCATATAAAATTAGGGGCTTCTCGGCTGTGACTTGATCAGAAAGTTTTTAGTTCTCTCATTGATAACCCCATCCTCTTTGGCTCTGGTTACAATCTCAGTAAGTTTTTTTAAATATTAGTCGGGTTGTAGTCTAATGGTGCATAGATGTCTGTGTCAAATATGTGATCCTCAACTTTCTTATGGTACATGGTAGCGTTCATCACGACAAGGCCACCGCCTTTGTCAGCTTTCACACAAACGATCTTCTCATTCTTCGCTAAATTTTTCAATAGACTCAAATCTTTATTCGTAATGTTTCTGTGCCTCTTTTGTCACATTTTATCTTTAGTAGATCTTATTTCACCATTGTTTCAAACAGATCCAATGTTTTATGGCTCATTGGAGCCATAAACATGCTCTTAGGTCGTAGCCCCTTCAGTTGGTCTGGTTCTTGAGATCCTGGTTTCGGTGTGATATCAAAAAAATGTCGTAATCTCAATTTATACATTAGCTTAAAAAAGCTAACCTCTAATTAAAGTATATTGGTTTGTGTCGTGGGGACAAAAGACCTCCCTTTTTGTAGTAATTTAAGTTCTTCACTCGATAGTGCGTAGTCAGATATTAATGACTAGTTGTTCTTGCTCGTTGCTTTCTTCTTTTCTTTGATTTTTGTAGTCACGCTCCTTGTGTTTGGAGGATCTTTTTCCCCTCCTGGGTAGTCTGTTGGTACGGGCCCTTGCTCTAAAAAAGGTACTTCCGAAGTACTTGTTTCTGTGGATGTAGTCGGTAATGTGCATAACACGTGGTATCAACAATTGGATATTTAAATGTTGTGTATTGTGATACATTGTGATTTAGTTTACCTTTACGTTGTACTTATAATTTCGTTACTGTACCTTGTTTCAGCTTCTTGGTCCCCGATGAAGGGCTGTAGAGCCCGAAATGCATTGGACTAAAAAACAATGATAATGTTTAAGAAAAGAATACACTATGCATACGAAAGATGAACTTATGAATAAAATAAGATCGTATAAATAATTAACTATTTTGGCATCTTTTCAATACTACTTTTGAGTAAGGAATTCTGGCAATTTCTCAGGAGATTAAAGTTCTGAGTTCAGGCACACTAAACTCCATTTCACCATCTTATGCCTATGGGAAGATATGCAGGAAACATGTGACTCAGCATTTCCCATTCTGTCCTATGGGCAAGATGGCCTTGCAACAGTGAAAAACGCTGAGAAGTCGCACTATCTCCCTCTCCTGCAAAAGACTTAGAACGCTGTGGATCCTTATGGCTAGATGGCCGGTAACTGCTGGTGGCAGAAAGGTTTAAAGGAATATCTGCAACTGATAAAGCACCTAACTGGGGGTGAACCTGCCTGGCACTGGCTGAGAGCGAGGTGGTTACGCTGGGCTAGCAGTGTGGAGAACGGAGCTGCTAAAAAGTCGTTTTTCAAGATGCCCATGCGGAGTGCTAAGCCGGATAAGAAAAAGGAAATGCCGGAGTTACCAGCGGTAAAGAAACCTGTCAGCGTGAACACACCAACCACTGATCCGGTTGTCAGCAAGTCAGGGAAATCTCTTGGGGCGATACGGAAGAATCCCGCTGTCCCAGCCATGGCTGTCAGGAGGAAGACGGAGCTACGAGGCAAGACGGGAGAGGCAGCAAGGAGCGCGTCTGCAAGCGCCACGGAGCTCCGAAATCCGAAAGGGAGCAGAGCAGACAGGTTGAACAAAGGAGCAGATACACAGAAGATGAAGGATCCGGCGATGCGGCAACCTACCCTAAACGAGGTTTTTTCCCCGAAGATCCCAGGACATACCGAAGGATCAAAAGCACAACAGGAGTTCAGCCTGAACGTCCTCGAGGACGCTACAAAGACAGCGTTGAGCGTCGGAAGCCAGGTTGCTAGGCAACGCTCAGATCTCGAGAATGGTGAGCAGCGCGAACAATGCGCCGAGACGGAGCGGACGCCCAGGCAGGAGCTCAGCGAAGAGAATGAGCTGCGGAAGGTGGTAGCACCGGAGGACATACCAGAGGTACCGCCAGAGGAACAAGAGGTGCGTACAGAAGGACTAACAACCAAAGGGTGCGAAATGAGAAAAGACAGTAATACCAAGTTGCCAGGGTGCATAGACCAGGGGAACACTGACATGTTGGAAGCTTTACTGCTAGTAGAGGCTGAGATTAACTCTGAGAAACTTATAAAGCAGCCGGAAAATACATGGGGCAGTAGAGGCAGCTTGAGTGGTAAAAATGATCAGGAAAGAGCTTCTGGCAGAAATGCAAAAGAATGGGGTGAAGGTGCCTCATTAGAGGGAGAGCGTTTCTTTTCTGTGAATGAAGGCACAGAGTCAGAGTCCCTAGTATCAGAGAGCCCTGAAGAGGAGGATGAGGAGGGCTCAGATTCTGGGTCAGATACCTCGGGAAAAGACTCCACGCAAAGGAAAAAAATCCCTAGATCAAGGAAACGGGCTACAGGATCTCCTTCTCAGACTGAAAGGCAGCTAGAATGGGACTACTCAGCTACCTCGCAGGAATATCAGGACACAGATGGAGCTGGTTCCGCTCGCAGCGATTCTTTTGAGATTCTATTCACTACTCTAAAACAAATGCAAGGTGAAGCAAGGGCTGATAGCCGTAGAGCGAGACAGGATACAAAGAAAATTCAAGGCTCCCTGAGGAAAATTAACAAACTGTATAAAGAAGTAGCGGATAGAGTGACAGAGGTAGCGGAACGTACAGGAAAATTGGAGGATGACGTTGGGGGCTGGCAATCCTTCAAAACTGAACATGAGAAGATGGCAGAGGACCTACGCTGGAAGATGGAGGACTTTGAGAATAGGCAAAGACGGAACAATGTCAGAATTTTGGTTGTGGCAGAAGGGTCAGAAGGGCAGGATATAAGACAATTTGTCGTAGAATTATTAAAAGGGGCCTTTCCAGAATCTCAGTGGCAATGGGAAAGGGAGGTGCAGAGAGCACACCGGTTCCCCTTCGTGTTAAAGAAAGGACAGGCTAGGGAAGGCAGAGGGGTGCTACCTAGAGCGATTCTGGTCAACATAGGAAATTATTTGCTAAGGCAGGAGCTTATAGACAAAGCTAGACCTAATAGTAAACACTCATTTAAAGATATCACATTTTTCACGAGACCTGATTTTTGCCACATGACGGTAGAGCGCAGATGGAAACTACGACAAATGATAGCACCTTTTCAGGCTTTAGGGGCAGAAGCGTACCTTCTCTATCCTTCTAGACTCAAAGTGATTGTAAAAGGGAAAACTTGGATGTTCCCTTCGGAGATTAAAGCCCAGCACTTCTTAGAACAATTGAAGGAGCAAGAAGCAGACCAGGGAAGGGGATGAAGAAAGCTGGTTACTAATAGTATGAGCTGAGGGCTCACAGGGGGTAAACCCAAATTTAGTAACACAGCACGAAGATAGCAGGACAGTAGGTATAAGGCAGGAGGGGGAAGCGACACGCACAACTTGACGCAGCCACATATAGGTCGCTCGACCTATTTGCCTGTAAGGGGTGGGTGGGAGGGGGGTGGGGGGGAGATAAAGGGGGAGGGGTGGCAGGGAAGGTTGGGGGGGCAAAGGGTGGGGGAAGAAAAGAGACACGAAGGATTGGTGATTTAAAACTGGCACGGCACACTGGGAAAGAAAAAAAGATGACATACATGCAAGATATACAAGATATACAAGACATGCAGATATACATAGTATATGTATCATACCCACGAGTAAATAAAGCAGATGGGGCACACATTAGTGACAGAAATAGTTTCAAATGTCATGTAGGATAGCCTCAATAAACGTCTGTGGTTTGAACGACCTAAATAAAAGGCATAGAGTTGCGGCATTATTAAATACTCTAAAACTAGATCTGATTTGTCTGCAAGAGACTCACATAGTAGGTACCAAGGCATACCTTATGGAACAGTTGGGATTTGTGCATTTTGGCAAAAACAAATCAAGGTACAAAAACTAGAGGGGTGGCTGTGATGGGTAGAAAGAGAGACAGAGGTAAAAAGGAAGATCAATGGGGTAGATGGGTTATATTAGAATTAGTATTTAAGGGCGAGACAATTACGCTGGCCTCAGTTTATGGGTCTACGGATGATGATCCGGACATTTTTCAATATCTAGATGTGGAGATGGCACAATGGCCGGAACCAATAATTTGTTGTGGTGATTTTAATATACATGACCCAGATAGCTCTTTCACACAACCAGGGATCCAATACCGAGGCAGAAAGAAAAAAACATAGAGCTTTGTCAGAAATGGTATTAAACAATGCCTTGATAGATCCTTGGATAAAATGGCACCCGAATCTGGATGGCAGCACCTTTTTTTCAGCTCCACACCAAGTTTTAGTAAGGTTGG
Source organism: Lissotriton vulgaris (assembly GCF_964263255.1). Lineage (NCBI taxonomy): Eukaryota > Metazoa > Chordata > Amphibia > Caudata > Salamandridae > Lissotriton > Lissotriton vulgaris. The sequence goes on from NC_141689.1 coordinate 857,880,408, forward strand.
ATTATTTCTTGATTTCGAGTAGTCTAGCAATAGGTTCAGAAATAGAAAAATACCCACGTATTGTATCAGACCAAAACCCACTAGTATTAACAGTTAAATTAGGTCAAACCCAAAGAAAAGAGACACATTGGACTTTTGAAAGGGCTCTGTTGCAGGATCAGGAATATAGAAAAATTATGATAAATTGGATGGCGAGTTATTGGGATATAAATAGAGACAGCATCTCCAGGCGTAGTTTGGGATGCCTTTAAGGCTGGGGTGAGAGGGGAGACAATGAGCTATGTCTATTCAAGACAAAAGAAGGAGAAACTGAAGGTAGAAGAAATAAACAGAAATATTACGAAAGTCGAAGATGAATTAGAATTGGCTATTAGACAAAACTCCCCGATTGATCATATATTGCTGAAAGGTATAGCATTAAGGGCAGAGGCAGCAGAAGGGATTGCCAAGAGAACAGTAGAGAAATATTTGGCAAGGAAGGAGAGCGTTTATGAGTTTAGTGAGCGGGTGGGCCACATCTTAGCCGTGCGGACTAGGCAGAGAGAAGCAGCAGCAGACATTAGGGAGATCACAGATGCACAAGGGAATATGGTTCAAGATGCAGTCCAGATAAGGGAGGTATTTAGGCAATATTATGTAGGTCTGTATGATGCAGACGATACAGTAGGAATGTTATGTTATGTTACTGGGTGTTTTGTAGAGCGCTCAGCTGCTCAAAGAGCGTCCCGGCGCTATAGATCCTCTTCACAAACTACCAGCAACCAACAAGACAGCCAAACGGTACTAGAAATCCAAGGAACAACTTACAGAACAAAGAGATACGTTTTAAGTCCTTTTCTAAAGGCGGACAAATTAGGGCACGTTCGCAGCATCAGGGGCAGAGTGTTCCAAAGACGGGGGGCAAGGTAGCTAAAAGAGCGACCTCCACAGCGAACACGTCTCACTACCGGTACCATGGCATAGGCCTGGGCAACAGACCTCAAGGGTCTAGATGGAAGATAGAAATTGACCCTTCTCTGCAAATAGCCAGCGCCGAGATTGTGAAGCGCCTTAAAAGCTGTAGTTAAGGTCTTAAATGAGATGCGCTTGCGAATCGGCAGCCAGTGCAGAGTGGCAAGGAGATTGCTCGCCCTGGCTCTTCTGGTAAGGCCAAAGATTGCCCTGGCTGCTGAATTTTGGACTATCTGCAGACGGGTCAGCAGATATTCAGGAAGACCCAAGTAAAGGATGTTGGCATAGTCTAGGCGAGAGCCTATCAGGGCCTGCACCGTTATCTTCTTATGTTCCAAAGATAGGTACGGCAGAAACTTTCTCAACATCCTTAAGATGGCAAAGCACTTCCCTGACAGGCCAGCTACCTGGGCTTTGAAGGAGAGGGTGTTATCGACCAACATGCCCAGATTCTTTGCTGTAACAGAATCGCTGGCCGGGGGGAACATGGCCGAAGGCCACCAAAGCTTCCATCTCGGGTCGGCAGGACAGCCGAAAAACAATATCTCGGATTTGTCCGAGTTGCATTTGAGGCCGCTTTTCCCGAACCAATCAAACACAAACTCCAGGCACTTCCGGATGGCCGCCCCGTCGAAGTCACAGCCCCTGTCACACGTGAACAGGAGCTGTGTGTCATCCGCATAGGATACGATCTGGGCCCCTAGCTCCTCCACACGTGCCGCCAATGGTGTCATGAAGATGTTAAAAAGGGAGGGGCTGAGTATGGAGCCCTGCGGAACCCCCACCTCGAGCTGCGGCATAGGGGCGGAGAAAGGGGGGGCCCAGATCGTTTGTCTGCGGTCGGCCAAGAAAGATTGAAACCATTCGAACACCGTTCCCCTTAGGCCAATCTCCCAGAGTCTTGTAAGGAGAAGGTCGTGGGGGACGGTGTCGAAGGCCGCCGACAGATCTAGCATGATGAGCAAGGCCTTTCCACCCCTGTCCAGAGTTTCCTTCACAGCCTCGGTCACCTCGAGTAGTGCAGTTTCAGTACTCAGGTTAGATCTGAACCCCGACTGTGACTGATGTAATAAGGAATTAACCTCTAGATAGTTGGTTAAGGTGGTGTGTACATGCTTTTCCGCTAATTTGGCCAAAGCGGGCAGCAACGAGATTGGCCTATAGTTGGAATGCAATTTGGCATCTACATTTGGTTTTTTTAACAGGGGAAGGACTAGGGCCTGTTTCCAAGTTGAGGGGACTTTGCCCGTGCTCAGGGATAAGTTGATAATAGGGTTGATAGGGTTGAGAGCAGGTGCCAGAGTCGCAAGATACTTGGCAGGGCAAGGGTCAGATGGAGAGCCAGATTTCAAGTTGGATAAGAGGTCAAGCGAGGCCTGAAGCTCTAAAGCAGGGAAGCAGTCAAGAATAGGACCCGGGGTATACGTGTCCGATACAGATGAATGTACCCTGGGATTAAGAGAGCCGTCAGCCCCGGATCCTGAAACCGAGATGTTATGGGCTCCTTGCAAGGCCGACTGAATGGTGCGGATTTTAGTAGTGAAGAATGCTGCAAGCTCCGTGATCCATGGTTCCGAGAAGACAGACGTAGGAGTGCAGCAGGAGGGAGAGATAAAATCTTTAACAATCTTAAAGATCTCTTTGCAGGAGTTATCTGAGTTATCTAAAGAATGGAGGATGTAGAAAGATATCTGAGTGAAATACCCTCTTCAAAGTTATCAATGATGGATAAGGAGTGTCTAGAAGTAACATTTCAGCTAGAGGAGTTTGTGGCTGCAGTAGGAGATCTACCAGCAGGGAAGGCTGCAGGTCCGGACCAGATACCATTGGAATTTTATAAAACATTTCAGACAACACTACGAGGGGATATGTTTAATATAATGTTGTTGGCGCAGGGGGGGGGGAGGGGGGCGGGGGCGGAGTCAATACCGGAATCCTGGGGAGGAGCAGACATTATAGTAATTGCAAAGAAAGGGAAACCAATGAATATTACAGGCTCATACCGGCCAATCACGTTGATGAATTCAGGCTAAAAGACTATCAAGTGTGGTAGAAAGCTTGGTTTGTCCCTCCCAACATGGTTTCATTCCGGGGAAAGGAACAACACAACATATAAGACAGGTTATAACAATGTTTGATGCAGCAAATACCCTAGGAGACCCTATGGCTGCTTTATTTCTAGATGCTGAAAAGGCGCTTGATAGGGTCTCCTGGGGGGGTTTTGTGGGCAGCTATGAGATGGTGTGGAATAGGGGAGAGGTTTATAAAAGCTATACAAACTCTGTATATAAATCCGACAGCTAAGATAAGAGTTAACAGAGGACAGTCGGAAGCTGTTAGAATAAGGAGGGGGACAAGACAGGGTTGCCCTTCATCTCCCTTGTTATTCGCACTATATCTTGATCCCTACTTGCGCAGATTGGAGAGTAATCTAAATATACCGGCAAGGAGTATAAATGGCTGCAGAGTAAAAACACTGGCGTATGCGGACGACGTAGCCATATTAACACCTGATCCCAGAGATGCAATCAGGGTAACGGAAGAGGAGGCTCAACATTATGGACAGGTCTCTGGATATAGTCTCAACAGAAGTAAAACGCAGATTGTTGTAAATAGTCAGGTGAATTGTAACGATGATAGAATTGTTGACTCAGCAATATACTTAGGGGTGGCAATAGCAGCAAATCTAGATTTGGTGGTGGGTAACAATATGACTCCATTAATATCACAAGTAAAAAGGGATCTGAAGAGAATGAACAATCTACATCTGTCACTGGTGGGGTGTACCAATGTCATTAAGATGATCATTTTACCCAAGCTTTTGTACCTCTTCAGATCTGTTCCTTTATTTTTTGAAGTTAGTTGGTTTAACACGCTGGAAGCAATTTGTAACAGGTTTATTTGGGCACAGGGCAAAACGCGTAGAGCCTATAGGTTTATGGCTTTACCTAGAGAAAGGGGAGGATGGGGTGCGCCGGATTCCAGACTGTATTATATGGCAGCGGCCTTGCAATATATGCAAGGATTGATAGGAGGAAATGATGGAGATCCAAGAGTTGATAGTTTTTCTACAAAAATATAAACAGCGGTAGTAGGGGCGGAAGTGAGAAACTGTTTTCTAAATTGTATAGATTATGGATACTTTAAAAGAACGAGATGGGGGAAGCCGGGAGCGTGCGGGACCGCAACATTAACTTAGGCGAAATGTTAAACAAATGTACCTGCAGAGGACTGTCTGTAGATGAACACACTCAAGTGCTCAATGATGACCATAGTTGGGTTTTAATGTTTTAGTTTTTTCAACTGTTACACATTGTAGGTCTCAGATACATAAAACAGATATATAATGTCAGGGAATGTCATATGGGCAAAAAGTGGACTTGGGCCACGATCCGAATGGGCATGTTGATGCTGACTGCTCTACTACATGGCCGTGGCAGACCAAGAAAATTATGGACATATAATATGTGTTGCTCATTGCTCCTGCTTGCACATGATATTGTTCTGTCAATGCGCCTAACGAATGAAAGTATGAAAATATCTGTTATATCTCCTGACAATAAAGAATTTTCAACAAAAAAAAAGAACGAGATTCAAGACATTACTGGCTGCTGTTAAAATATGGAATGCATTTCTGAAAAAGTGTAAATTAGGTAGATTTAATAGATATACAAGATTATATCAAAATAAGTCATTCCCTTTGGAGATATTTGGAGACCAAATTATGATGAATTGGGCAGAAAGAGGGATTGAACAAATTGGAGATATATTGAAACCGGAGGGGTTGGTACAGTTTGTAGACCTTAAGAATAAATATGATTTGAGCAATAGGGACTTTTTTAAGTATCTCCAGATTAGAAGTTATCTAGGTGGTAAACAAGGAGGACCAGGAAGATTTAGCAAGAATGAAATCTTAGAGCAAATAAGAACAGCAGGAGATCGTTCGATACGTTCAATATATGCTAGTTTGGTAAAAGAGAAAACTGACGATTTGGAAAAATATAGTAATAGATGGGCAGAGAAAATAAGGGGAGAAACAAGCTGGTTTCAGGAGTCATTAGGTTTAGGCCGAATGATAGTGTGCATCCTCCCTTCAATCTCAACATTACAAAACTATATACTCATTATACATTACTCCAGCCAGGATAGCGCAATGGGGAGGCACTGCGGGAATTACCTGTTCAAGATGCAATGCCGCTGAGGCTGACAATATTCATATATTTGCCACGTGTCCGCAACTCCATACGCTGCTTAGAGATATTGAGAGGTTTCTGGATAGTACATTAGGGATTCGAATAAAGCTTACTCCGTCTTGGATTCTACTAGGGGTTGGCAGAGATAATGTCGGGATGCAGCAGGAGTTTTTGTTTGTCGCAATGGCGGTATACAGGTAAATGATAGCTAGGGCCTGGTTGGACAAAAATCCGCCGACAGTACAGTGTTGGTTGGCCAACTTGCTAGCATCTTACAATATAGAGAAGAATGTATATGCTCGAAGAGGGAAGAGAGGGAGATTGATGGGTTTGAGAATATGGGATCCTATAACGAGATGGAAGGAGAGATTAGGTTGAGTGGGTATTTTGTTTTTTGTTGTTGTTCTTTTATCATTGTTTTACAAAACCCTGTAGGAAACTGATGAAAAGCATTGGGTGTAAGGAACAATTCATCTATGTATTTTTGTATATCGTTGCTATACATGAAGTAATGGAAATCTAATCAATGGTGAATAATGTATAATATACACAGTGTGTCTAACTTTGAAAAAAAAATATATTTAAAAAAAACAAAAAACGAATTTGGCAGTATTTCACTGTCAGAACATGGTACACACCTCATTACATGTCCTACCTTTCACATACACTGTCTAGGGGGGTACCTTGGGCCTCCTATAGGGGTGTCTGCATAAAAAGGTAAGGCCGGGCAATTGGGTGCACTTGTCAGGACAACAAGGTAGTTAAACAGCACGCAGGTACAGCAGTGGCAGGCCGGAGATCTCTTTTTAGGGCTACTTGTGTGGGTGGCACAATTAGTGCTGCAGGCCCACTAGTAGCATTTACATTACCAACCCTGGCACACAGTGACCTTTACTAGGGACTTTACTAGTAGGAAAAACATACCAATTATGGACAACCAATTACCATAACATTCTATGCAGGGAGCACTTGCACTTTGAAACCGATCAGCAGTGGCAAAGTAGCCAAAGCACCTAAGCCAGCAAAACTAAATCTATCACAGCATCAAAAATAGAGGAGGTAACATCAGGGGGTAACCACGCCAAGAAATGCCAGGTCTAAGGCATCCTGATGGGAGGATCAACGGCCAGGCTCAAAAGCTTGGGATACTAAACTCTTCGTGCCCAGTTCTGAGCTACAAAGATTACTTTTGCGCCATCGTTCCTGAGCAAGAGAGGTATGGGCAGAAAGGTGAACAAGAAGCCCGAGCTCCACTCGAGATAAATAGAGTATACGAGCAAGAGCATCTAAAACATACAAAACTGTTGACATTGCACATTCAGAGGCAAACAGATCTAAGGCTCTCCCCACTGCTGAAAGCCCTTGCACCACCTCAGGGAGGAGACGCCATTCACTAGGCATTTGTGGCAGAGTGCCAGCTCTGGCATTCAGGCAGCCCGCCAGGTGTGGCACAACCAAGGATATATCCTGCTGTTCGTCATGTCCAGAAGCGCAGGGCCCCTAAACAAAGGTTCCATGACCCCACTCTATCCAGTTAGTTTAAGTATCACATGGAGGGGATGGTGTCGTCCACCATCACCTCCATGTGGTACTGAAACTAACTGGATGGAGTGGGGTCATGGAACCTTTGTGTTCTCTAAATTCATACCATGTACTTTAGGTACATTACCAATTGGAAATTGGGTCACTTTGTGAGACCCTGTATAGTGTACCATAGGTACCCAGGGCATTGGTGCATCCAAGGCCTACCAGGGGCTGCAGCATGAATTATGCCACCCACTTGCGCTAGCCTTTCCCTGGAGGGTAGAAAGGCTTTCAATGCTAGTCTGATCGCACAGAGCTCCAGCAGGTTGATGTGGAGTCCGGATTGCACTAGAGGAGTCCTCTGATCTCCACCTCTCCCACATGGCACACTCCTTGCAGGAGTCATGCATCAGTCACGGTCAGTTTTGGTTGGGTAAGGGAGAGGGTCTGCCGCTGACCCAATAGAGGTTCTTAAGCCACCACTGCAGGTTCTTTACAGTTCCATCAGATCTGGACCATGTCAAAGAGGTTCAGTTGATGCGGTGCCCACTGAAACCAAGTCCCAATGCAGAGTTCACTTATTCCATCGGGCATGTCTCATAAGCAGGAGGTCATGAGGCCCAACAGCTTCAGTCTACATCACCAAAACCGAGGATAGAGGCTGAAACATCTATCATAGCATGACCATCCTACACTCTGCTTGGCAGGATAAGCCAGAGAATGCACTCTGTCCAGAACAGCTCCGATGAAAGGGTACTCTTGAGGAGTCAGGTGTGACTTCAGCACATTGGTAGGAAACCCCAATAAGTGCAGGAGTTTTGCTGTCGTACAGAGGTGGGAGATGACAATCTGGGGCAAGCCCACCAACAACCCGTCATTGAGATCGTGGTGGTCACAGCTAATCTGCTGAGATTAGGGGTGTGAATCTTCCCACTATCAGCTTGCTGAACACCTGAGGGGGCACTGGCAAGTCCAAAAGGAGAGCACTGAAAATGCTTGTGGCCTACCCTGAACCTCCGATCGTGCAGGTGGTCAGGCAGGATGGGAATGTGGAAATGGGTGTCTTGAAAGATGTGAGCATCTACATTTCTCCTTTGAGGAAGAAGTTGAGGGCCCGGAGATAGAGGATAGGAGAAAAGCCCTTGCCCCCTTTTTTTTTTTTTAGGAACCAGAAGGTAGCGGGAATAGCAACCACGGTCTACTTGTGCTACCGAACCCTCTACGGCTTGCTTGGTCAAGAGTCATGGCTTCCTTGCGGAGTAAGGCTAGATGACCCGCAGTCAGCCAGTCTTGAGATGGTGGCATGGAGGGATCGGTCGTCTCGAAGGGGAGAGACTAGCCCCTTCGGGCAATCTGTGAGACCCACCTGTCTGATGTTACGGAGTTTCAGTGGGGCAGATGATGGTGAATCCTGCAGTCAACTGGATGCCAATGATAGTAACAGGTGATATGGAGGGCTTGGAAGCTTCAGGGGGATGGTGGGCAGACCAAACCGCAGGCTACCTGATCCACAAAGTCTGGAGGTACTGCATCCATGCAGAGGCTGGGAAGCATGCACAGCTCGGTATCCAAGTGAAAATTGGTGAGGTTGGAAGCCCCTTTCGTAGCGATAAATGGCAGATTGATGTAGGGCTGCAGAGAGGCCCAAGGACTCTGTCAGTCCTTAAAGCGGTCCAGCGATCTGCCTGGTCTCTGAAAAGACTGTGCCAACGAAGGGCATATCCACAAGGGAAGTTTGGGCATTCACTAAAAACCAATCCTCAACCATGCGTGGCACCTCAGGGCTACAGTCAATGAAACCGTTCTGCCCAGTGAGTCAGTCATGTCAAATCTACAACAAATGGTGACCTTTACTGCATCCCTCCCGGGAGAGAATGGCCATGCCTCCTTCGGGACCTATGGCAGGAATTGCGCAAGCATATCGCAGGGTGTGGGAATAACGACCCAAAAGGCATGCTGTGTTCAGACCGCAATGCAATGCTGAAGGAGGAAAATATCTTCCCCCAAAGAGTCCAGCCTCTAGGAGTCCCCGTCCAGGGGAGCAGTAGGGAATGCACCCTGGGAAGTTCAGGCTTGGATCACCAAACTCTTTGGGGTAGGGTGAGGAAGTTTGGGTCCCCTGGAACAGGGCAGTGGTGGCGGGCAATAATCCAACTCACAGAAGCCCTGTGCTGTGTTTCAACCAGGTCCCCAACAGGAAGTCAGTGAAGGCATCATTGAAAGGGATTACAGGTTCAGATAAAGAGACTACTGGTTAAAACACCTCCTTTAAGATGTTAGTCCTGAATGAGAGGGCAGCTGAAGGTCAAGGACCTCCGCATCCCTCAACACTACCACTGTATGAGGCTCCCTCCTTTATAGCAAAGTCAATGCGAACCGCTGCACTCCAGCTGTAAAACAAGGTAGATTTGATGAAACTTCAAAATTTGAGGGTGCTCAAGAAGGTCGCATTCTGCCCTGTGGAGGAGCAAGGATAATTGAGGAAACAATGGTGCCTTACAAGTGTAAGGAAAGAAACTTGAGCACACCTATATGCAGAATCAATAGCTGCGGTGTTAATAAAATTCAAATGTCCAAACGTGGTATGGCTGGAGTATTCACGGTTTTAATCAATCCATAAATGGAGTCATTACTTCATATGTTCCATGTAAGATCCAAGAAATAAACAGATCCAAACTGGTTGTACAAATGCATTAATTGAGATTACTACAGTGGCATGACGTTGAGTCACCCCGATGCATTTCGAGCCTGGGCTCTTCTTCAGGGGAAAATTTAAGGAGGAAATGCAAATAACTATTTATAGAAAAGGAGCCAGAGATAAATACTGGATAATAAAACGAGTCAAAGTGAAAAGTCACCATGGTAGACCCGACTGTTAGAAAACGTGGAGACCAGTGGAGCCGCTAAATACTGGCTAGAAAAAGACGGGGGGCCGGGGTTGCTACCATCTTTGGGATGGTGCCAATAGTCTGGATAAATAAACGAAGTGATTTGAATACATGAAGTAATATGGTGCCAGAATGGATATCGGTGCTACGTTAATTGCACAGGAAAGCCAAATTAACTAGCTCTAATTTAAAAAACGTGCATGTGAACGACCAGTCGAGCCGCTATTGACTAAAAAAAAAGAGATGTAAAGGTAGTGCAGGCGAATCTAAGATAGTGCTGATATCCTAACCGAACATTGAGATGTGCATAAATACGGTGAACTAGCGCCGAAGTAGATGCCAGAGCGGCATAAATCACGCAAGAGTCAAAATGCGCATGTTAACCCAAATTTAGTACGTGCATAAGAAATGCGTGCCCGAGTAAGGATTCTCGTGAATTAAAGCGTGCTGTGAAGCGCTTACCATGCCTGAGTAAAACGAATAACTCTGATATCAGCGACGTGTGGCGTTCAAACTCTCCGGGGAGAAATGATGCCGGTACGCAAGCATGCGTGATAAGTGCTGCGATAGTATATATAGAAAGGACTGTAGAGTGTAAATAAAGAGCGATGCGAAGGACAGAAAAAAGAAAGAGGAAACTAGCTATTATAGTGATTTAGTGGTGCTAAGACCCAAATTATTACGAAAAAAGTGTGTCTCAAATAAAGATAGAGTACTGCCAATGTATTTGAAAACAAATGGTGTCCAGGATTCATACGAATACAACAGAACAATGTGGGGGTCGAGCTAGATACAGGGAAATTAAACCTGATGATGCAAATAGACATAAAACAAACAGAACGAAAAACGTAAACATGATACGAATAGGTAGAAAAGTAAAAGTGGAGAATGGAACAACAAAACATGAATGGGACAGATAAATGTGTGGGAGAAACCAGAAGTAGAGAGGGGAAAGAGTGAGTGTGAGAACAAAGGGTGGAACCTGTGGTGCTTGGAAAAGAAAAACAATTTATAACAAAAGTTACGAGAAAAAAGAAAAAGGTAAGGAGGATGTACTACAGTCGGAGAGAGAGCAATGACGGAACGGTAACAAGGTATGAATAATTCAAAGAGAAATAAAACATTTGATCAAAGGAAACTGCTGTATTTGATTCTCTCATTGAGGCCCGTCGGATGGATGTATCAAAGTCTGTGCATCCAATAAAGTTTGCGTTGCAACAAGAACTTTTTGGGGTCCAACCCGCGAGGTCCTCACCACCTCCAGGATCTGAAATCGAATTGGACTAATGTTGTGACTGTTCACGTAATGTGCCTCAACACATGAGTTATTAGGGGGGTGGGAGCGCACCAGACACGCCCCAGCGTAATTACCTCTTGCATGATGGTTCACGTAGTTCATGATTTCTCACTCAATACTCAATTCAAAGTGTTCATAGCCAGTGCTGTATTATTTATTTCCAATTCGTATCCCTAGACACGAGTTTCATGATTCCTCGATTGTCAGTAGGGAAAAAAGCAAAGTTCATAGGGTGCAGGGCGTGCTGCTGTCATCTCTCAGGACCAGTACCACTCACAGCATGAAGGTGCAAGCTCCCGAGCTAGTCAGCTCGGTGGCTCGTGAGAGCCATTTTTAAACTATTAGGGGGTGGGAGCGCACCAGACACGCCCCAGCGTAATTACCTCTTGCATGATGGTTCACGTAGTTCATGATTTCTCGCTCAATACTCAGTTCAAAGTGTTCATAGCCAGTGCTGTATTATTTATTTCCAATTCGTATCCCTAGACAAGTGTCATGATTCCTCAATCGTCAGTAGGGAAAAAAGCAAAGTTCATAGGTTGCAGGGCGTGCTGCCGTCATCTCTCCCCACACCCCTAATAGTTTAAACATGATTTTAAGTTCTTAATTCTGATGTTGCAGCGGTGTTCTGAGTCGTATTTTCATTTTACGGTCGGTTTTCCTGACGTAGGGTAAGCCGCAAGGACATTTCAAAAGATATACAACATTTGTGGTGTCGCATGTGGCGTTTACTTTAAGATTAATGGGGGTGCTTTGAGTCGGATGCGTCACTACAGTGCCTGGAATGATAGTTGCAATTTGCGCAGTTGTGACATTAGATTGTTCCTTTATATATTGTGGGTTCGGTGGGTTTTGGTTTTAACATCTGTTGCAGGTTGTGTGAACGTTGGTATGCGAATATAGGTTGATTTGGAAAAATTTGTTTGAAATCGGTTTCCAATTGCAAAAGTTGCCAGTGTTTTATAATGGATTGTTTGATAAGTTTGCTGTGTGTCGAGTATTTGGAAACAAATACACTTAACCGCATCGCTGCTGCAGTGATTTTTGCGCTACGCGGCTTTTTTGCAAAAGCCGCGTTAGATGACAAGCTCAGCTCGTCATCCGCACACGCCCCCCGTGGCTGATGACGAGCTGAGCTCGTCATCAGCATCGAAGGGGTTAAGTAGTGCGGTCCATTTCTTCGACTGTTTATGGCTGCGTTGATGTGGTTTGGATAACCTCTTTGTATGAATTTGTTAATGAGGAATTGACTGTCCGATTTGTAAGCTGCTTGGGCTGAGGCAATTCGCTTAGCTCGTAGTAGTTGAGAAAATGGCAAGTGGCGTTTTAGGCTCATTTGATGGAAGCTTGAGAAATGTAAATAGTTGTTGCGGTCGGTTGGCTTGCTGTAGATGGAGGTTACCAACTTGGATTGCACGATCTTAATGTCAACATCTAAGAACGAGATTCTTGATGCGTTGATGGTGTAAGTGAATTGGATTCGCTCGTTGACTTCATTGAGGTGAATGATAGCAGAGATGAATTCCTGTTCAGAACCCGACCATGTCAGGAATATATCATCGATATATCGGTAGTATGTTTTGAGGTGCTGTTGCCATTCTGAGTTCATTAAGATATGTTCTGTCTCGTATTCATGCATGAATAGATTAGCGTATGCTGGAGCGGCACAATTGCCCATGGCTACTCCCGATGGTTAGACATATTTTTTATCAGAGTATTTGAAGTAACTGTGCAGTAAGGTGAATTGCATCAGTTCCATGAGGAAAATATGTAAATCTGTAGGTTTCTTGGTCTGAAGAGCAGATTCTATTGCCTGAAGGCAGAGGTTGTTTGGAATTGAAGTGTATAATGAATTAACATCGATGGTACAGAGAAGGATGGATGAGTGATCATCAATGTGTATGTCTGGTTTTCAGCAGGAAGTCGGTGGTGTCTGATGTAACAGGACATACTGGTATCACTGGAATGCAGATGTCGGTCAAGGTAAGTGCCTATTGGCTCATGCATTGAGTTCCGTCTGCTCACAATGTGTCTTAATGGAGGTCTGGACAGGTGCTTGTGAACTTTAGGAACCATATACACGTAAGGTATTTGAGGATGTTCTTTAAGCAGGTATCTCTGGTCTCTTTCTGTAATCGTACCGTTGGATTGCTTTGTCAATGAGAGCATGGAGTACAGCAGTGTATTCTGAGGTGGGGTCAGAATTAATTTCCATGTACACATTAGTATCTTGTAGATGTGTGATTACACCATCTGTAAATCGTGGTGTCCAGGATAACTAGGGCACCGCCCTTGTCCGCTTTGCAGATGGAGATGTCTTCATTCATAGCTAGCTGTGCTAGCGCTTGTCTGTCACTTTCAGTTAAGTTCATTTTTGGTTTGCGTGAATCTTGAAAATGGTCTGTAAATCCTTCTGTACTAGAGCTTCAAACATGTCGAGTGTTTTGTGACTTGTAGGAGCGAGGAAAGAACTTTTAGGTCTCAAATCCTTTGTAGCCATTTTAGGTGGAGAAAGCATACCAGTATGTGGAATAGTATCCAGTCCACTGGCTTCACCCAATTCCTCACCAGTCATTATTAGGGTCCTCAACGTATGGCTCACATACTACCAAGTCCTAGCCCAAGGGAACAGGGCTCAGGCTTCAATCTTGGACTCAAAAGTCCTGCCAGCATTGAGGGGGGTATGACTGGTGCCAGTTAAGATCCAGGATTGGATCCCCTAGGGGCCCACTGGAGCTGCAGAACCAGATTGTGCCCCTGCAATCCCCGCAGGACCTAAAGGCACGTCGACTGGGCCTGGCCGCACAGGCAGTGGAGGCCCGTGGCCTCAAAACTAGTTTTGCTGGGGGAAGGGGGTGGGGGTCGATCTGGCAAAAATCAGGGAGGTGCACCGTCTGCGCTGTAGGAGTAGGGTCCGCTTTCCTATAGTCACCCCACTTTTTGCTTTACTGGTTTGACTTTAATGTGGCTGTGGGCCTGCTAATCAGACCCACAGCCCAGCTGTTCTCTCTAAATTCATACCATGTACTTTAGGTACATTACCAACTGGAAATTGGGTCACTTTGTGAGCCCCTGTATAGTGTACCATAGGTACCCAGGGCATAGGTGCATCCAAGGCCTACCAGTGGCTGCAGCATGAATTATGCCACCCCTGGCTGGCCCTCCAGATTGACACAACTGGCTGATCACTCAACTGGGGCAAGGTCGTGTAATCACCCCTTCCTATATCCAACCTTATATCTGGACACATATGCACCTATAAGAAACGCGTTACTTACCTGTAACAGCAGTTATCCAGTATTGGTGTCTTTCATAGATTCACATGCCTGAATCATTCCCCATCGTCGAGACGGGAGCCTCCGGTACATAGAAAAGTAATGTCCTATAGACATACATAGAGAAAAATAGGCCTAAGGGCCTTACCTTAGTAGCCTATCCTTGTCCTTCTGTAAAAAGGACCAAACTCTTAGAGCCAGCCAATCAGCTATGACCTCCCTCTAGAACCTTCCTGGCAGGAGCCTCAGTCCCTCAGATTTTCGTACGCACCCAGCTAGGTAGGCGTAATACAGTTAGAGAGGGATGTGAGTCCTTCCAGGGGAGGCGGGAGGGTTGCATGTGAATCTATGAAAGACACCAATACTGGATAACTGCTGTTACAGGCAAGTAACGAGTTTCTTATCCAGTATTAGGGGTGTCTTTCATAGATTCACATGCCTGAATCAGAGTAGTTAGCAATAACTTATGCACATTTCTGATATAATGGTGCTTTACAGTCTTGTTAGACAATACACATATCATATAACATTGGAATGATAGCATAAAGCATAATATCAGAAAGACAAAGAATGTGCATACCCAGATGGTGGGATGTTGGAAGGCTCACCTCACTGAAACAGATGGCGAAGCACTGCCTGGCCCACTGCTGCATCCTTCTGAAGTTCGATATCCAGGCAGTAGTGTCTGGAGCAAGTGTGTGGCGATTTCCAGGTCGCCGCTCTGCATATTTCCAAAATCGGCACTCCAGCGAACAGTGCTGCCGATGTGGACATCGCCCTGGTGGAATGCGCAGTAACATGATCACTCAAAGGCCGTCCGGCTTTGTCATGGCAGAATGCTATCGCTGAGGAGATCCACCTTGAGATGCTTGGTTTCGTGAGAGGCAGACCTATTCTTGGTCTGCTGTAGGCCACAAATAGTTGTGAAGATTTTCTGAAAGTCTTAGTTTTGTCTAGGTAGAACTTTAGACACCTCTTGAGATCCAAAGAGTGTAGTGTTTTCTGCTGCAGTGGAAGGGTTCGCAAAGAAAGACCGAAGGACTATCGGTTCATTGAGATGAAAGTCTGACGGCACTTTCGGTATGAATTTAGGATTCGGTCTCAGCACCACCCTGTCCTGTTTGAACTGCATGAATGGTTCCTGAATGGATAGAGCCTGTAGCTCGCTTACCCCTCCTGGCAGATGTTAAAGCGAGTTGTTTTCCATGAGATGTACTTGATGGATGCTCGATGAATGGGCTCAAAAGGATGCCTCATGAGCTGGTTGAGGACTAGATTGAGATGCCATGTCGGAGGGACCTTCCGAGGTCTTCCGAGGTCTCGGGAAGGATCTATAAAGTCCCTTTAGGAACGGTTTTACCAGTCTACTGGACCACAGAGAAGGTCCTGTGAAAGTTCTGGTGAACCGTGAGATAGCCGCCAGGTGAACCTTTATGGATGTATGCGCCAGTCCTGACTGTGCCAAATGCAGGAGATATGGCAATATCTGTTCGGGTGTGATATGCAGCGTTCGCAGGCCTTGCTCTGAACACCAAATGCAGAATCTTTTCCATTTGAGAGAGTAGGTTTTGTTGGTACTGTCTGCTCTCGCTTTTGCCAATACGTCTCTGCATTCCTGCGGGATATTCAGGCTACAGAACTCTGTGCTCAGGAGCCAGGCCGATAACCTGAGTGATGGTAGGTTCGGATGTTGTACTTGCCCATTGGACATTGATAGGAGGTTCGGGTGCTGTTGCAGACGAATCGGTGTCCTGATGGAGTCGTAGAAGATCCGAGAACCAGTGCTGTCTCGGCCAGAACGGGGCAATTAGGATCAGGGTACAAGGTTCCGCCTTCATCTTCCTGAGGACCCTTGGGATCATCGGAAACGGAGGAAAAGCGTACGCAAACACGCTGAACCAACCGATGGAAAAAGCATTTCCCAGTGATCCTTGTTGGGGATGCCAGCTTGCGTAGTTTGGGCATTTGGCATTCCCCCTGGTGGCAAACAGGTCGATTCTTGGGACTCCCCATTGAGAGAATATGTGAGTCAGTGCGCTTTCGCTCAATTCCCACTCGTTGGAGAGGGATGTTTGCCTGCTTAGGGCGTCCGCAATGGTATTGTCCTTGCCTGGTACATAGTCCGCCCTGAGCGTGATTCCATGTAGTACCAGCCAGTTCCAGATCTTCTGCGATTCGTGTGATAGAGTGAGCGAACGCGTTCCTCCCGGTTTGTTGAGATAGTGCATCGTCGTGGTGTTGTCCTTTTTGACGAGCACCTGGGAGTTCTGGATGCGTGGTAAAAAGGCTTGCAGTGCCAGATACACAGCTCCAAAAGATTTATATGGAGCTGTTTTTCCTGAGTGGCCCACTTGCCGCTGATCCGAAGGTCTTGGAGGACAGCGCCCCATCCTTCCAGGGAGGCGTCCGTGGTGATCACCAGAGGTGTTGCCGGAAGTAGAAATGGTAGCCCTACAGATAGATTCTTGCGACACCTCCACCAGTCCAGATTCTTGGATATTTTTGGTGTTATTTTTACAATGTCCTCGAAAGAACCTCTACTCTGAGTCCATTGGTTCGTGAGGGCCTCCTGCAATGGGCGCATCCTGAGTCTTCAGTGAGGGATGAGGGGTATACAGGAAGACATCATGCCCAGGAGAGACTTGTAGGTCCGGGCTTTTAGGTACTTCTTTGACGCCACAGCCGTGGCCAGAGATATTATCTTGTTTGTCCTTTCCATCGAGGGGAAGGCCCTTGCGTACTCCGTGTCCAAGTTTGCCCCGAGGAAGGTAATGTTTGTAGTAGGGATCATGCAGGATTTTTTGAGATTGAGAGTTAATCCTAGCCTTTGAAAAAGATTGGTGCAGGCGTTGGAGGATTCGGTCGCGCCGATAGCTGAGGGTGCCTTCACCAGCCAGTCGTCTAGGTAGGGAAAGACTTGGTGACCCATTTGACGCAGGAAAGCGGCCACCGGTGCAAGGCATTTTGTGAAAATCCGTGGTGCGGACTTGAGGCCAAACGGCAGGACCTTGAATTGGTAATGTTGTCCCGCGACTTCGAACCTCAGGAATTTTCTGTGAGACTTGAGGATGGGGATATGGTAGTAGGCATCTTGGAGATCCAAAAATGTCATGAAATCTCCTGTTTCCAGCATGCCTAATATTTCTTGAATCGTCACCATCCTGAACGATTGGCTCCGTAGGAAAGCGTTTAGCGCTCGGAGGTCCAGAATGGGCCTCCATTTGTTTTCCTTCTGGTGTACAAGAAAGAAGCGGGAATAGAAGCCTTTCCGTTTCAGAGGTGTTGGAACTCTTTCGATTGCTCCTTTCTTTAGCATCACAGAAATTTCTTGGAGAAGCAGGCGTAGATGTTTGTGTGGCCGTCTGCGGGGAGGTGTTGGAGGGACGGTGGTGAATTCCAGGGAATGGCTGAATCTTATTATTTGGAGAACCCACCGGTCTGTGGTGATGAGTTGCCAATTTGTTAGGAAGTGGGTCAATTTTCCTCCAATTTGTAATGAGGGATAGGGTGGCTGGACTGGCTGGAGTAATAGGTCACTGGCGGCCGCCAGTGCCCCTCTTCTGATTTTTGCCCCTGAAGTTGGATCTTCCGTAAGAAGACTGACGAATCTGTTGGTTCTGTTGGTATTGATTTTTATTTTGGTAGGAATACGAGGACCTGTTCTGATAGGAACCTCTGTAAGAGGATTGTCCTCTGGATCTGTTGCCTCGAAAGGACTGGTTCCGCGCCTGCAAGGTGCCCAGTGCTCTGGCAGTATCGGTGTCCTTTATGGTTTGTAGTGCTTCGTCGATCTTGTCCCCAAAAAGGTGCTGGCCGTCGAAGGGCATGTCTAGCACTTTTGATTGCACCTCCTGTCGGAATGACGTCGCTTTAAGCCATCCCTGACGGCGTAGGACTGCTGCTCCAGCAAGTTGACGAAAGCCGGTCATGGCTGCATCAATAGCACAGTCAATTATTTCCGCTGCTGAGGTTTGACCCTCCGTAAGCAGTGCCTTGACTTCACCCTGGACTGCGTCAGGTAGTTCCGCCAAATAGGGGACTATGTCTTCCCAGAGTTGGCGATTATAACGCCCCAACAGAGCTATGGAATTGGCCACCTTGATGGTCATGGCCGATGTAGTCGTAAATAGTTTCCCTATCGTGTCCAACTTCCTGCCCTCTTTGTCCAGAGGTGCTGACAGAGGGGAGGAAGGCTTGCAGGAGTTCTTCTGGGCCGCCTGTGTAACCACCGAATCTGGTTTCGGGTGCCCATTGAGGCAAGCTGCCGCTGTAAGTGGGGCTTTATATTTTTTGTCCAGACGTGGAACAACCGCAGGTACAGAAGCGGGCGTCCGCATTAGTTTCTTGCCTTGCTCCCATAGGAATTCTATTATTGGAATAGATTTAGTTGACTTTTGTGTCTGCTCCTTGAAATTGTGTAGGAAGCATTCGGTTTCAGTTGATTCCATAACCATATGGAATCGCTTTGCCGCCCTTTCCACAATTTTATGGAAGCCGCCAATATCCACAGGTGGTGAATCCGCTTGGCGTGGTTGTGGTGAAGCTGGGGAAGATGCCACATACTCATCCTCCTCATCATGGGCAGAGTGGATGTCCTGGACCTCTCCTAATTCCACATCATCATCATCATTGTCTGACGATACTACCACCTGAGGTTGGAGTCTCTCACGGTGGGCTTGAGGGAGAGGTCGAGACTGTTTTGGGGCTGACGCTGGGTTATTTACTGCAGGCGTCTGATTCCCACCTTCTGTTGGTGTTTCCGGGAAGCGTTGCTTGTAATCCTGTATAAGGTATTTCAGGTCATTGACAATAGATACCGGCAGGCATACCATCGGGGTGACGTCCGTGCGAACACTAGTGTGGACAGAGTGTTCCTGGTAAGTCATCTCCTCCTGTTCCTCGTCTGTGCTCTGGCATTTGACATGAAGGTCCGAAATGGAAGTAGCTGGACCCAGGAGTTCCTCTTCCTCAGATTCTTCACTCTGGAAGATTTCTGAAGGTAACTGCGTTTGCACTTTACTCGGAGACGTGGTTTCCGGCGTAATTTGCTGCTTGGAAACCTTGCCAGACGCAGAACTTGATGTAGAAGTTCCTGCAGTCGTCGCTGGTGTCGTCGACGGTGGCAGCGTTAGAGACAACACTTCTACGAGCTTGGACTTCCTCCATGGCTCAGAAAAGGCCAGTGTCGACGAAGAGTCATCCGTCGACTGTTTTCGTCGACGGTAAGGTCTTCGTCGACGGTATCTCCGTAGACGGCACTTTGGTCGTCGACAATGACTTAGACGTCGGTGTGGTCGGTGTCGGTGCACTCGTCGGCGTGTCACTTCTCGTCGACGGCGAGCCAGTCGTCGACGTCTTCGTCGTCGACGTCTTCGTAGTCGACGCCTTAGTCGTCGATGCTTACGTCGACGCCTTAGTCGTCAGCGTGATCGTCGCCGGTGGGCTCTTCATCGACGACGCAGTCGTCGACGGTGTAACCTTCGTCGTCGACGAGGTTAGACGTCGATTTTAGCAGGACAATAGATGAAATAGGTCTAACTGCTGACGACGATGGAGTTGTCGTCGATGGGGAGGCCGACGACGCGGTCGTCGACAGTGGTTGTCGCTGTGGTAATCCTGTGCGTATGCCTGCTAGATGACTGAGCAGGCTCCTTAAAAGTCTGGGCATCTTTGGCAGACACTGAAGATGTTGTTTATTTTGCCTCTGAAGACTTCTTTTGTGCCTTCTTAGGAGGAGTGTCTGAGGGGCCAGGGGAAGCTAAGGTGGAGAAGAGTGTTGCCGGTGGCAGAGGCAGCCTCTATTCACTTAGCGCTCTGTTAATAACTGCACTGCTCGCGCTGTTGTCATAGCGACTGTTTTTATCTAGCGATTAGGCTATTTTAAAACGTTCAGTGTATGTTGTACCTGGTAACATCTTGTATTCGCTGTAATACACTTCAGCTGCTCAGTATTTCACCCACTCCCGCCCCGGTCTGCCGCGTCCAATCATGGGCGTTTGATGCGGAGGGCGAGGAGGAGCCTTGCACTTCCGGGCTCAGGGAGCACAGGTCAGCGCTGTAGCGACGCTGTAAGGGAAAAGTCTACTTGAGGTCAGCTGGGTTTCTATTGCGCTGTGGAGAAGAGTGTTGCCGGTGGCAGAGGCAGCCTCTATTCACTTAGCGCTCAGTTGATAACTGCACTGCTCGCGCTGTTGTCATAGCGACTGTTTTTATCTAGCGATTAGGCTATTTTAAAACGTTCAGTGTATGTTGTACCTGGTAACATCTTGTATTCGCTGTAATACACTTCAGCTGCTCAATATTTCACCCACTCCCGCCCCGGTCCGCTGCGTCCAATCATGGGCGTTTGATGCGGAGGGCGAGGAGGAGCCTTGCACTTCCGGGCTCAGGGAGCACAGGTCAGCGCTCTAGCGACCCCTTCCCATCGCTATAAATGTGCTTTGGTCAGCGGACGCGTGCAGCGGGCGCGCCGGAAGCGCGCCGAAGTCGAGCCAAAGTCTAGCCCGTCTGCGGCCGGACGGGGCGCGGGGCCATAAACCATGGCTCTCCCACTCCTACCACCGTAAGATATAGCAGACAGGAACTGCTTGACATCCAACCAGACACGCCCGCATGCTGCAAACACTATGAATGCCCTTTTGCTAAAGGCTTGCACCTTGTGCACTTTTGTCCCGTTCAATCCTGCCTCCACTACCAGTACGATTAATACCATTAAAGCAGCCTTGCTTAATTGTAGATCCTTTCGAAAGCACCGTATAGAAGTCTTTCACCTACTTGAGGATCATGACTTCAACATCCTGTTTCTTACGGAAACATGGCTGAATGAATACTCAGATCCAGATATCATTCAGGCCCTCCCTCCCGGATATTCCCTCTCCAGACTGGATAGGAAAGACGGCAGAGGTGGTGGCATCGCCATTGCAACCAAAGCCCCTAGGGTATGTACCCTATCTCCTATTTCGGTTGACCATAGTGAAGCTGGCTCTTTTACTATTAACACCGGTCCCAACCACTCTATCTCTGGCATCCTGGTATATCGTCCTCCTGGAAGGCTATATGACTTTACTCCCACTCTTATGGAAGCCATAACCCACCTAGCACTGAGAAAATCTCGTTTATTAGTGCTAGGAGACTTAAATGCTCATTTTGAGGACCCCCTAGATAAGGATGCGACTGACATTAAATCTGAGCTACTCTCTGTACAGCTGGAAATAAAAAATAACGAGCCGTCACACCAATTAGGACATCTATTAGACCCAGTTTTTGGGAACTGGAAGGGAGTTGACCCTATCTCCCCGGCCTATACCATGGTCTGATCACTATATCATCCCTATACTAATCCAACTTGATAGAACTGAGCGCTATCACCTACAATCTCAACGCTACAAATGCAGGAAATGGAAGAATTTCTCGGTAGAGTCGTTTATCAAAATTGTTCAGGATGCAGGTCCTCCTAGTGGAACTGATTGTGAGACAGCACATAAGCATTTTCAAAACTGCATCACTAAGGCCCTTGACGCTACAGCCCCGATTCGCACCATGACCAATGCCATGAGAACAAAAAAAACGGCTCCCTGGTTTAGTCAAGAACTTCAAACCATGAAAACGGCTTGTAAAAAACTCGAAAGGGCATGGCGCCACAAATTTTGCCCAGAAATCAAAGCCCAGTATAAAGCAGCGCACAAAGAGTATAACAAAAAAATACGCATATCCAAGGCAGCTCACTACAACAGCCGAATTTTGGAAGCGGAAAACTCCTCGAAGGAGCTTTATCAAATTTATAAAGAAATTTCTATAATTGACTCTAACCCCTCCTCTCAGAGTGATTCAGTGGAAACTTGTAATAACATTGCCAAGTATTTCTCAGGAAAGATCACTAACATTTGTCAGTTTCTCCACCAATATAAAACCGGGAATCGAATTTACAGAGAACGAAGACCACATACGTACTCAAGTATGTTTATGTTCATTCTCTGTTCCTCCCTCTGAAACACTGGCTAAAATGTGCAAAAGCATTAAATCGGGTTCTCCACAAGACCCTGCGCCATCTAAAATCCTAGCTGAAACGATCTCTGTACTAGAACCCCATTTTAGATACATGCTTCAAGTTTCCTTCTCTACTGCCTGCTTACCCACTGAATGGAAACAAGCCATAGTGCTCCCAATTAAAAAAAAGCCGAATATGAGTCAGGACATATTGGAGAATCTTCGCCCAATTTCCTTGCTACCCTATCTAGCAAAATTAGCTGAGAAAGTTGCAAATGTCCAACTTATGGCCCATCTCGAAGCCCAAAATGCTTTTCATATATCACAATCGGGCTTCAGATCAAACTTCTCTACAGAGACAGCTCTCCTGAGAGCTACTGAAACCCTACGGGAGGGAGCTGATGAGGGCAAGACCATGGCTCTCATCATGCTGGACCTCAGTGCCACGTTTGACACTGTAGCGCATTCCATCCTGCTACAGTGTCTAAACAGAGCGGGGGTCACCAAAAAGGTGCTGGGATGGTTGAAAGCCTTTCTCACCAACAGGAGCTTTCAAGTCCAAAGAGGGACTTTTCTTTGACAGTGTGATGCTAGAACAGGGGGTTCCCCAGGGCTCTGCCCTGAGTCCCACCCTGTTTAACTTGTACATGGCTCCACTGGCAGAAGTGGTTCAATCGTTCGGCGTAGAGCTCGTCTCTTACGCCGACGATACTCAACTTCTAATCTCACTGTCACAAGCTCCCTCCCCGGAAGCAGACAACTTCAAATCCTGCATGTGCAAGCTTGCCACATGGATGACAGAACACTGTCTTAAATTAAATGGCACAAAAACGGAGGTACTTATAATAGGTGGAAATGATACAAAATGGACGAAAGAATGGTGGCCCAGCTGTTTGGGTCCCTTACCTACTCCCAACCAGGAAGCAAAAAACTTAGGTGTCTGGATAGACAATAAGCTCTCTTTTGACAGCCATGTCAAAAAAACAGTAGGTAAGTGCTTTGGAGTCATGAAAACTCTCAATCGTACCCTGGATTTGCTTCCGCTGAATTCCAGACGTACCATGACTCAGGCACTTATCACATCCCGTATAGACTATGGGAATGTGCTGCTCCTGGGCACGTCTGCAAAAAACATCAGGAGACTACAAGTCTTGCAGAATTCAGCAGCCCGCCTGGTGCTAAGACTCCCCCGTAGAGCTCCCTCCAGACCCTCTTTGGCCTCCCTCCATTGGTTACCCATTAGCAAGAGGATATTATTCAAAGCACTCCTCTGGTGCCATAGGATCATCCACCAAAAAGCTCCGTCCTATCTATCTGATCTGGCATCATTGTATGAGCCCAATAGATCCCTTAGATCTAAAGGAATGGGCTTGCTCATAACATCGCGCCCCAAAAGAGCTAGAATGGGAGGTAGGTCCTTCCGCTCTCTGGCAGCCAAGAAATGGAATATCCTCCCCACGAACATCAGACTAGATACGAATGAGGCATCTTTTAGAAAGCTGCTTAAAACCCATTTATTTACTTTGTAGCGGTTACCCTGTCACTCCTCCTAACATTCTCTCTCCACAGCGCGGGGACATGCCGGGAGGCGTCACCAGGCGCTTTACAAACCCCTTTAATAAATAATACCCTTGGCCTCTTTAGAGAGACTTCTGAGGTCCTTGAAACGCTACCCTCTGAAGATTCCAAGTGGTCTCTCTCCTTGAGCCTGTCAAGCCAGATGAGCAGGCGACCTTCCCTGTCCCTTACGGTCTTCTTAGGGAAAGACCTACATATTCTGCAGTCTGCAGGGACGTGGTCTGGATAAAGGCAATATAAGCACAGGGCATGCTTGTCCTCCACATGTAGCCTTTTCTTCCCACATAAAGAGCAGGCCCTGAAAAGGGCTTTCTTCTGGGATTCAGACATTGTAGAAAGCAGTGGAAAGAAAACACTTACTGCAGGAATAAGTGGACTGAAGTAGTCCTTGACAAGATGTAGAGTGAAGAAATCACTTCCAAAAGTTAAGTAGATTGTTTTAGAGAAATCCTGAGGAGAGCTCAGGCTGGAGATTCCCTAGCACAACGTGCGGTAGAAAATCTGAGGGACTGAGGCTCCTGCCAGGAAGGTTCTAGAGGGAGGTCATAGCAGATTGGCTGGCTCTAAGAGTTTGGTCCTTTTTACATAAGGACAAGGATAGGCTACTAAGGTAAGGCCCTTAGGCCTATTTTTCTCTATGTATGTCTATAGGACATTACTTTTCTATGTACCGGAGGCTCCCGTCTCAACGACGGGGAATGATTCAGGCATGTGAATCTATGAAAGACACCCCTAATACTGGAAAAGTCACTCATAAGGGAGGCCTTAATCCTGAAGGCAGAGTGCTTGGTTTTATGTGAGATGAGGCTCTAGCATGAGCTGAGCCTGTCTGCAGCTTTCGGAACCATGTCCTCGCTGTTCTAAGATATAACCATACCATATACTCTTAAGTGCATTATAATCCTCGCGGTTAAGTGCCAACTCTGGTTTGGCTTCATCAAAACATGTTGTGTAAGGAGTCATAGGCTTTGGAATACTACCCCCCCCTCGCCAGTTCTGGCGACGGGGGTAGCATTCCACCCTTCTAGAGGGAGAAGACATGTTCCTGTTAATCCCGGTTAAAGTTAGCATCACAAAATGGATGCTGCTGTCACTCCTTCCAGCAAGGGAGGCTTGGACAATAGATTTCCTGCCTTGGGAGGTGCTAGCACCACCCCAGACTGGCCTTAGTGCATTGGGGCAGGGAGGGCTGAATGAAATAACACTGCCTGGGGCACACAAGGTGCTCCATGCATAGTCCGGTTCAAACCAGTTGCTGGGGCACTCCAGCCCCAGCTCTGGCACGAAACTGGACAAAGGGAAAGGGGTGTAACCACCCCCTTCCCTGGTCCCACCCATAGTAGGGACCTAGGAGGTAATCCAGCCCCTGTGATTGGTATAAAGTTAGGAGCTGAGTCAAGAGACTTTAGATTTATCCTGAACTGAAACTTGAAACAAATCTCCCTTGTGGTCAAGGAGTGACCACCCTGTGCAAACCGGCACCATCCAGCAATCTGCGGTTTGCTTTGTCGACGCTCCCGCCGGAGCCCGAGCACAGAGCCTGACTATAACTGGACTTCCAGACTTTCTTGAGCCCAATCCACAGCCACAGCAATGCTGAGACCCGGGGAGGCGACGAGACGTGGGACCGGACATCTTGAAAAACCTGCTCATTGCTACTTGTGCAGCTTCTGAGGCACCCTCGAAGTTGTGCATTGGGGATTGAGAAGCCCCAGCCCCGAGCACCTTTTGCACCGACGCACAGCCCCCCACACACACACACACACACACACACACACACACACAGAGTGCCGCGTGGGGCCTGCTGGTACTTTTGCGCTCAACGAGTCTGTCCGGTCACTTGTCCGTTGGCTAGTGGCCTCTGTGACAAACCTTTGAATTTAAACTGCCTGCCTGGTTGCTCCAGGCTGGCCCCTGCTTCCCAATAAAGAAGCCCCCCAGACCTTGCTGGTCTGCCTCGAAGCGAATAATCTATTCCTGCGTGGGTTGCATTTGCCATACCCGTTGACTCCAATCCGGAAGCTGACGCCACCAACAGCAAGATCCTTCGTGGGACAGTCTGTATGCAGTTCATGGTAGTACCCGACGGCTCCTGGTCCACGTGGCTGCAGAGACAAGCTTCACGACATCACCAGATTGCGTCGCAACATCGCCTGGTTCCTTCCTGGTCACTGGCTAGTGACCCAGACTCTGTCCCCTCTGCTTTCAGGTACTCTTGATCCTCGATCCGCCCTTGGATCCAACCGGACACTTCTCTCCTGGTCGCCTGCAGCATCTTTATACAGGTCTCCATAGGATTCAGCGCCGAAACCAGACTACTTGACACCCAGGCACCCGGCTCCTGTGGGTGAGGTAACGCGGGCACTCCGGTGCTCCTGTGGGTATGGACTATCCTAGTGTGCTAGTTTTCAGTAGCTTTCTCCTAGTTCATCCAGAAGTATCCTAAATCAAGTAGTTTCTAACTCTTACGTTCCCATTGTATCCCTATGGTAACTCGCGTGTGTGCTTAGACACTACACACATCCCGTGGGCCTCCTGATTCCTAACTCTCGTTAGCTCAGTGTAGCCCCAGGGATTCCCTAGGCCTACTCCCTGTTCGTGACGTGGTACATACCACTATTTTAGTATATGGTTTGCAACGCCCCTGGGCTCAACTGTATTTTGTGCAACTTATTGTATGATAATGGAGTAACTTATGTGCTTTGGCCTCTGACCTCAAAGAGTTCAGAGGGGTTGTGTTAGTAATAAATACATATATATTTGATATATAACCTGTGTGGTGTCCTCTCATTTGGTATTCAAGTGGTTACATATGGTAAAACAGCTGGCTTCACATGCTCTGAAGTTTTAGCCTAAGACTGCTTTGTCCATGCTACCACTTGGATAGCTGGTCTATAAGGTTGACTTCACAACCATCACTATAAAAGTTGTTTGGACTGGTGCAAGGTGCTCACTAGAATAGTGAACATATACCAGGCCAACTTTTCACATGCGCAGGCTCCGAGGAACAAGGTCTCGAAAGCTAATACTTGCTCGTAGCGTCAGCTGAGAAGTCTAAAAGACAAAGTCCACTTCTTACTTCTGTGCCTCTTACCTGAATGTCCCAAGGACTTAATGTAGGTTGAGTAGGACTTTGGGCACCGAGAACAAGCCTGGGACCTCAATTCTTGTTGAGTTTCATGCTGGACTGCCATAAGAGTCAGGGACCACTCCCTCAATCCCTCCAGATTTATCACCTGGCAATTAGCACGCCTTCAGGTTTATCACCTGGCAATTAGTGCAGGACTCCGTGTCGTGCTCCAGGAACCACAGGCAGACTAGGTGCAGGTCAGTTACTGACAGGCTAAGCCCACTGGAGCCCATCTTCCTGAAGGACATTCCTACCACACCAAGAGGAAAAAACTCCAGAAAGTCAAAATCCAGCCAAAAATATACTGAGGGGTAGCTCTTCTCGGATCAGCGTTGGTGCAGAAATAAAAGAACTGGCATCAGCGTGCCAAGGTGGCACCTATATAGGTGCCACAGACATCACTTCTGGCACAGGCAAAGCCTGAAAAGTCGATCAACACCACCTGCTGACGCACAGGGGTACTGCTCCCAATCAAAGGTAAGGAATCTGCTAAGAAGTCTATCAGGCTGGCAATCACCACACTGTTGGGTTGGGGAGGGAGTTTGCTACAGAGTGGGGGATTGACCAGAGAGTATGGGAGTTGGGTCAATAGGCTGTGGGAGCTCTTTGGTATGGAAAAGCTCTCCACAAACATAGAGAGCAAAGTAGCCAGATACAAGAAGGCTAGGAGGGCAGGCAGCCCTTACATTTCCCTAGAGTTTAGTTAGTTTGCCTGCCCGAGAGATTTTCTGCATCTGTCTACAAATCCAGATGCTGTCGTGACCTAGGCCTTCGTGGAGTTGGAGGGGTGCACATCAGGAAGTACAAACTTAATAGTGACAGCAATAGGAGGTGGCTTTAATCGAACAGGCCTGTTGAGGGAGGTTAGTGGGGGTTCTTTGTTTTATTAGGTTTGTGTTGTACAGTAGTTAAAACTCACTGATTATACAGCACCACAGGTCGGTGGCTGTATGTGAAAGCGAATACAAAGATTAACCATAAATGTAAATGAACAATTACCACCCAAGGTCACAAGTAATAGTGTTAAGGCTCTTGAGATTGTTCCATTAAGTTGTGACAAAAGATGTTGGAATGCAGCTATCTTCCATATTACATTTTGTGCAACTTTGAGGTGGATCATGGTTGACGTGTCAGTCAAGTACAATGAGCATCAACATTCATTCTTGAGGCTATGCCCTTGCAAATGGCTAATGAACATGCATATGCCAAAGGGCCAAAATCAGCTGAATCACATTAACTCTGCTCTAGATTGGGGGATGAGTGTAACAGGATACAAAAATCTGGCATAGGCGATTGACATTTTATGGGAACATACAATCTGATCTACCACTTTTTAATCACTTGTACTGGAGATATTCTTGCT
Source organism: Lissotriton vulgaris (assembly GCF_964263255.1). NCBI lineage: Eukaryota > Metazoa > Chordata > Amphibia > Caudata > Salamandridae > Lissotriton > Lissotriton vulgaris. The sequence continues at coordinate 857,908,593 of NC_141689.1, forward strand.
GCAGTCTCAAATTTCCAAAGCTAGCTTGTATTGGATTTTGTACCCAATCCTTTAAAGAAAATTGTGGTGGCAGTCAGATTTGCACCATAATACCACTCTTCTGTCTCTAGAAAGAAAAGTCTCCAAAAGGGTATGTTCATCACATCTGCAGAGGACCAATGGCTTCTCACCCACTTGTTGCCTCTTTAAATGTACCCCTCTCACCCAGTCTTGAAGCATGTTATTTTAACAAGGGTGCTGCTGGTGTTTTGGATTTAGGACTAGATCTCTGTACTGAGGTGATATGACATTGTTCTGCATTCTGTCCATCAACTGTTTTGCATTTGTCACCCGAGTGGGATGGGTATGCTCAGACACGAGCCCCATGCTCTCCACACCACTGGAGTCAAGCTATCCTGGCTGAAGACGGCTGATAGCCAGAAACCGGTCCTAGGATGCTTGATTCCGGTCCAGGAAAGACAAGGCTTGGCAGTTCGGGCTGGACTGTTCCCATGAGGCACAGGGTCAAGGCTGATTTGCATATGGCCATGTCTGAACTGGGGTGGTGTGGAGTGCAAAAAAACAATGGATTTAGGCCCAGATCTCTGAACTAGGGTGAATGTATGACATTGTTCTGCATTCTGTCCATCAACTGTTTTGCGTTTTGCCACACATATTACGAATAGTTTACCTGTCGGTGTAGTTTTGCAGCTTGAAGATCTTTCTGGATTCACTATGCTGTGCATATTCTGCGGTCTTGTGGTTGGGTCCGGATTCGTAGTCTTTTCTTTGTTTTTTTTGTAGCCCAGGTGGGCGTCGGCGTCACCTCCTCGGGTGCATTTCCGGTGACGTCGGCATGCTTCCTGCGGAAGCTCCCACTCTTGGGCGCCATCTTCGGATTCTTTTTTCCGTGTTTTTCGTTTCCGAAGTGATGGCAATGTTCTATTTAGGTGACATTTTTAACCGCTTTGTACTTCAAGTTTTTTCTACTTCTTTTTTTTACCACCTCTTCCCTCTCCAGCCTCATCTTTCTGGCGGAGGTGGGTGGGTTCGCTAGTGAATCCAGAAAGATCTTAAAGCTGCAAAACTACACCGACAGGTAAGAAACTATTCGTTTTGCAGCGTGAATCTTTCTGGATTCACTATGCTGTGCATAGATTTTGTAGCGGTTTCTCATTTCTGTGGCGGCTGGGTGGAAGATGAGCGTTGGTTATTGAATATGTGCTGGAGCACCCTTTGTCCGACTTGTGCTTCCCTGTTCATCTGAATATCGACGCAGTAGTGCTTCGTGAACGTGTGCACCGAAGCCCATGTTGCCGCCAGGCATATGTCTTGTATGGGTGTGTTAGCCAGGAAGGCTATTGTAGCACCCTTTTTCCTAGTGGAGTGGGCACGTGCCCCCTCTGCTAGTTCTTGCCCTGCCCTTTTGTGGCAGAGTTGAATTGTTTGTGAGATCCATCGTGCAATAGTGTTTTTTGGTTACTGCCTTGCCCATGAAACTGTTGGCGAATGACACAAAGAACAGTTTTGTTTTCCTGTGTCCCTTTGTCCTCTCAATGTAGTGCATGACCGCCCTTCTGGCGTCTAGGGTGTGCAGAGCTCGCTCTGCGCTAGTGGTTGGTTTTTGGAAAAAACTCTGTATCTGTATGGACTGGTTCATGTGGAATTTGGACACCACCTTTGGCATGAAGTGTGGGTCGGTCCTCATCACAACCCTATCATTGTGTATTTGTATGTAGGGTTCCTGTAGCGTTAGTGCTTGAAGCTCGCTTACTCTGCGTAAGGACGTTATTGCAACCAGGAAAGCAGTTTTCATAGTTAGCATTTTTAGGGAGACCTTGTGAAGTGGTTCAAAGGGCTCCTTCATGAGTTCTGTAAGGACTATGTTCAAGTTCCATGCCGGTGGCGGCACACGCTTGGGTGGTGCGATCCTTTTCGCTCCTTCCAGGAACCTCTTCACAACCTGTGATGTGAAGAAACTCCTGCCCATATCACCCCTTGTGTAGGAGACTATCGCTGCCAAGTGAACTCTCAAGGAGGACGAGCTGAGGTTCTTTTCCAGTAAGTGCGTCAGGTATTTTAGCACTGTGGAGTCCTTCATTTTATTGTGAAGCCTTTCCTTCCTGCACCACATTGTGAATCTTTTCCACTTTGCAACATAGCACTTCCGTGTGCTGGGCCTTCGTGCCTCCCGAAGAACCCTGAGGGTGCTTTCTGGCAGGTCTCAAATGTGCGAACTCTATGTCCTCAGGAGCCATGCCACTAGGTTCAGGCTCTCTGGCTCTGGGTGCAGTACCTCTCCGTTGTGCATGGAGAGCAGGTCTTTTCCCCTGCCGAATCTGTGGGGTGCACTCTGTCATCTCCATGATCTGCGAGTACCATGTCTGCCTGGCCCACTGTGGCACAACCAGTATCAGGCTTTCAACTTGTTATGTTCTCCATGGTCCACCATGTCATCTCCTTCTGCACTGCGTGAGTCACAACCACTAGATCCTCCCAACTGCCTGAAGCCTGTGACCATTGTTCCTGGAGCCATTCTTGCATGGGTCTCATGTGAAGTCGTGCATTCGGTACCAGGTGGATGCATGATGCCATCATCCCCAAGATCTTGCTTGCAGTCCTCACTGTCAGAGCTTGTCCCCTCCGGTAGAGGAGAGTTTCCCTCACCAGTGCCCTTGCTCTCTTCTCGCTGGGGAACACCTTGCCCTGTAAGGTGTTTGTGCCCCCAGGAATATCTTCACTTGTTCCGGCTCCATTGACGATTTCTTCCAATGGATGGAGAACCCCAGGTTTATGAGCGTGCTAGTCACTGTATGTGCGGGTTGCTTGCATTTCTGGTACTATTTTGCTTTCACCAGCCAGTCGTCCAGGTAAGGGTATACGTGTATTCCCTGCCTTCGTAGGTGCGCTGCGACTGCCGCGAGGCACTTTGTGAAGACCCTCGGTGCTGATTTTAGCCCGAAGGCTAGTGTTGTGAACTGGTAGTGGCTTTCTCCGATCGTGAACCTGAGCATATGCTTGTGCTTTACGTTCATTGGGATGTGCAGGTAGGCGTCCTTGAGGTCTATCGTGACCACGAAGTCTCCGATCTGCAATTGCAGTAGCACCTCTTGCAGGGAGGTCATTTTGAATTTGTGTTCTTATGAATTTGTTCAGGAACCTCAGGTTCAGAATGGGTCTCATTGTCTCGTCAACCGTTGGTACCAGGAAGTACGTTGAGTATATTCCCTAGTTTCTTTCCTTGAAGGGAACCCGTTCTATGGCCTGCTTTTGTAGGAGTTTTTGCTTCTTCCTGAAGCCGCTCTAGCTGTTTGTTTACTAGTGGCTTTCTCTTTGGTTTCCTGCTTGTTTGCCTCCCTTCCAACTCTATGCAGTATCCGAATTGGATGATGTTGAGGATCCACTTGTCTGATGTGATTTCTCTCCATTCCTGGAGGTAGAATCTTCCACCCACTGGTGTTATGTGGTGGTAGGTGTCCAGCTTGTCTTGACCCCTTTGTACGTGCTGCCCCCTGGGATCTTTTCTGTGGGCGGGCACACAGATCTTTTTGAAGTCATTTAGAGGTGAGCTGCTGGCACCCTCTTTTATGCGGTCCTCGTCCATTTCCTCTCCCTCGAAAGGACTGGCCTCTTGACTGGTACTGCCAGGACTGATTCTGCTGACTCGGTTGCACCTGCGAGTCTGCCTGTTGCGTCTGTTGGAAAGCCTGGTGTGATGTACCTGGCTGGTTTCCACCCCTCCCGCCGGGCCTCCGTGACTGGGTGCCCCTTTTGTTGCCTCCTAACTGCAATGCTCCCATGGATCTTTCAGTTTCATTGTCCTTCTTTAGTTGACTGAGTTTTTCATCAACTGTTGTTCCGAACAGCGTCTCGCCGTTGAACGGTGTGTTCAAGATGCCGTGTTGCACCTCTGGTTTGAAGCCCGAAACCCTGAGCCATGAGCCTGCTGGAGGCGTCTGCTCCATCCAGGGCCGTCTTGAGGCAAGAATTTGCCGCATTATACCAGTCTTCCACCTGTTTCTCGGCCTTCTGCCTGGCCTCCTGGGGCAGGTCTTTCACCAGCTGTCCCAGCTCCTCCATGATCTGGTACATGTGCCTGTTTATGAGGGCATTGGAATTAGCCATGTGCCATTGGGTCGCGGCATTCCGTTCGATCCTTCTGCCCACTAGGTCCATTCTTTTGCTCTCCTTATCAGGTGGTGGTCCAGAAGTAGTGGGCACGTTAGCCCTCTTCCTTGCTATGGCCGTGATGATTGAGTCCGCTGAGACCGTGCCCTGAATGTAGGCTGGGTCCTTCGAGGAATGCTTGTACTTCTCCGTTCTGGGAGTGACTGCCTTGCATGTTGCGAGCTACCTGAACGCTTCTATCCCCTGAGCCAAGACGCTTTCGAGCATTGGCTTATACTGGCTCCTTGTTTGCGTGGGGAGTAATGTCTCGAGAAGAAAGTCTGCTTTCTGCTTCTCTTTGTCGAGTTTGAGTCTAAAAGCTGCTGCCACAGACCTTATCACAGAGTTGTAGGCCCCGATGTAGTCTGGCGGCGATGGCCGAGAGATGTGTCGACCGCCTTCACCGAGCTTTCGGTGTCGACATCCAGGTAATCCTCCTCCTGCGGGTCAGAGGTGGCCGACTCGGCGTCCATCCTGCTGTCCTCTTCTTCCCCATAGTTGTAACTCTCGTAGGGGTTCTCGTCATGTCCCTGGTAGTCGACCATTTCGACGGCCGGGTCATGTTCTTCGACGTTTGTCTTCCTTCTCGAACAGCTCCACCACGGGTGGCTTGGTCTTGTGGGGACTCGTGAAGGTTCTCATCTTGGCGTCGGAATCTTTCTTCCGCTGCAAGATGTTTTCCATTTCGGCTTAGAGGCGCCTTCTTTTCTTCATCTCGGCCGCGTGATCCGCGCCGGGTGGTTCGGCTGCTCTTCGGCGTCGAGATTTTCGGTGCCGGAGACTTGGACGTCGAACTGGGTTTCGGGTCCTTGGACATCGTAGGGGCCTTAGGGTCTTTCTCCCTCGGCGTTGATCCGTCCCTTTCGGGGGAGATTCGACGACTTCTGCTGTTTAACAGCTCTCGGCACCGGGGACTCCTTCTCAGAGGATCCGCTGGGCCTGTGAGTAGGCGGACGCCAGGTGTTTCTGCGTCAGCGCTTTCAGGGCCTTGCCCTCGTTTTTTCGAGACTCAGAGTCTCTCGGGTTCTTGGGGAACGAAGAGTCTCCTACCTTATCAGAAGTCTTCGTGTAATCGGTCTCTACGACCGTGTAGCTGTAGTCTTCGGCGGCAGCGTTGTCCTCTTCCTCTTAAGACATCCCCAGCTCGTACAGCGATGGCGTCGGGGCTTTTCCCTGCAGGGTGGCGTGCGCTACCCACTGGCTCGCTCACATGAAGGGTCTTCGGGGCGAAGGCGGAGCAGGCGCTGCAGTCCTCGCTTCCGTGGTCTACCGGTAGGCAAAGGTTGCAAACTGGGTGTTGGTCCTTCTGCGCGTATTTGTGGTGGCAGTTACGGCAGAACTTGAACGGCGTGTTGTCCATCATCGAGTGTTCAGGGCCTCCCTGGCCGCGTGGACGTCGACGATCGTCGAAGTTCTCAGTGATTTCTCCTTCTTCGCTGGTCAGTGATCGGCGTAGTCTTCTGGTGAATTCCTTCTTTAATTTTTGTCTTTTCCTTGTACTTTCTCCAAAAATGTCTGGAGCCCAACAGGAACGATCCAGACCCGACCGCGGAAAAAAGAATCTGAAAATGGCGTCCAAGAGTGGGAGCTTCCGCAGGAAGCATGCCGACTTCACTGGAAATGCACCCGAGGTGTGACGCCGACCTGGGCTACAAAATAAATAAAATAGACTACGAATCCGGACCCAACCACAAGACCGCGGAATATGCACAGCATAGTGAATCCAGAAAGATTCACGCTGCAAAACTGACGTGTGGTAAAGGTAAATTTCATCCTGAAAAGCCAGTACTCTAGCGATGGTACTACTTTGATAACATCACTCCCAGTTCCCAGAGAAGTGTGTAATGTATTGAAGATTAATCAGATGTATCAAATTTCAATTGATACAAGAATGGTAATACCTTGTTTACACTTGTGACAATTTGAATAACTTCCTCTGCACAGCGGATGGTCTTAAGTATGGTTACACATATATGGTACGAGATATAGCGTGGCCAAGTAACCATCCTGCGTTAGGGCTGAAGTAAATCATGTGTCTTACTTTAGTGGTGTGGACTCCGTTAAGTGTACTAGATAAAGTGTTAAACTCACTTCCGATGTTAAGAGAAAGAAAAAAATATAATCGCAAACCAGACTCCATTTTCAGCATGTCAAGTGAGACTGCTTGCCGTGGTTCACATCCAGCACTTCATTACCTTTTGCAGAATTCATTAAAGTGTCAATTTATCTAAACAAGGACTTTGCTATCAGAAAAGACAGGTCTACTACAAGCTCCACAGTATCTATGTTTCAAGGTTTGAAAATAGATGTGTAGAATAAACATTTAGCCCAAGATCACATTTTCATCAGGCAAGTTCAGACCAGTTCTCTAAGATTAATGGAAAGTCCCCCAATGTTGGCTAAAAGTCAGTGGTCAACCCTATATAAACTCAGAATTGACCACTGGATTTGAAAGGCCTTCGAAGTGCATTCGCACAAGGTTATCACAAGAGGTACTGGCGTAGCATCCCCTCTTATGCCAAGAGCCGAAAAAGATAAGCTGAGCTAATCATGTGTTTTCCCTTCCCATGAGTGAACAGACTCCCAGCGGAGGTCGATAATTGGAGCGGATATGCTGTACACAGGTGTGAGGTGTGGTGGGCCCCAAGAAACTTTAAGAAAATTCCATCTCCAACTCTAGAAGAGCATGGAGTAGCTAATTTGCCTCTAATCACCTATAATCCTTAAATCCACTTCTAAGTGTTATAACTGTTAATTTTTTTTCTTGCTAGCAACATGCATAAGTGCTGTTTTAATTATAGTGTGTGTGGCTATTACACATGACCTAAGCAACAGGAGGAGACTTGAAATAAAGCACTTTTAAACAGTCTTTTCTTAGTGCATTGTTTGAAATCGCTTTTCTGAAGTACGAAATAGAGTCTGAATTCGCACTGCGTCCCAAAGCACTTTACAGGACTGTTAACCCAGAAAGCATGGATTCCACACCGCATGTCTGCTCAGTAGGTTGTGCGGGGCTACAATAACCTGGACTCCCCTGCTTAAGTGCAGGTGCACTGTACTCAGTCCAGGCACCCGTGGGTAAAGAATCCAAACCCGGCAGACCTGGGCCAGAGACCCAGGATATGTAACACTTTGGTATCGTACCTCATGTGGAAAAAAATTTTATTGCTTCATTTTGAAGTAGTGCATGGCCCTCTAAAAACAGAGGTTTTTTTTATTGTATTTTCCCCCTCGGTCATACATTTGGTGGCAAAGGTTTATGCAATACAGTCATGTGAAATTTGAAAGACCATTTGTTTGAGATCATATTCTACTTATAGTGGTCCTTCAGTTTCTTCTGAAACATCACACTGATGCTTTGTGGCCAGGGTATTTTAGGATTGATCATGCATCCTGTTTGGATTCTACCCTCTTCCTCCATAAAAACGCCTATGTATTTGTTGCCTCTGCATTGTGACTATGCTGACCCAAGAGTTTACTATTGGATGTATACTTGTTGTACAGAGGAGTATCCACGGAGAAGCAGTGCAAGAACATGCCCCGTCTCAAGTGCATTTAGTGACTAGAGCTCCCATAAATCTTACTATCGCATTGGCTCAAGTTGCAAGGGCCATAATCTAGGTCTGCATTGAAGATTTCAAATGTGACTAATATACCATTTGTTGCCATTAAAAGGTTGTTTAATCCTAACTGGTGTTTCTTCATTTGCAACCAACCACAACAGTGTTAAAAAAGAATCTAAAGATAGTGGCTAAGTACAGAGCACTTCAGTGCTACAGATCTCCCTCTAGTCAACACACAAGTTAAACTTACAGCAATTAGAGGAAGTGTCAGAGCCAAACACTATATGATGGAGTAAAGCACAGCATGAGAATCTGGTCATGCTGCAAAACCTGCATGGTCTATTGTTTCAATCCAAAATAAGACGCAAATCCTAGACTAATGTACATAAAAGAATCCAACATGTCATATGTAGACTACAGAGATCGGTCCCCGACCTGGATGGCAGATGTTAGCTTCACCTTACGCAACTATACACTTCTGCACTTGATTGCTGACAAGTAAACTGAAGAACAGTTCAAAGTCTTTGATCTGGTACTACTCCACAGACACTAACAACGCACATGCAAACTTTGAAGTTAGGGAATCCTAACAAATCTTACTCTACATAAATTATAGTTATTGAAAAAGGCAACTTTGAAAGCAGTTAGATATGTTTATTTTTTCAATTCTGAATAATGCAGTAGAATTGCATAAATTTCAATGGAACATTGTTGATTTAACAATGAAGCAGGGAACTTTTTTTGTTTAACTTCCAGCTTTCTGGTACATTGTCCAAACTGAACAGTAATATACAGCTTGCATGAATTTGTGGTAAAGTAGAAATCAACCTTTATATACATATTTTTGTTAAACATCTTGCTCTTAACTGTCTGAGTAACCATATAAACCTTTGCACACCTGTCCAGACGCAAACACCATTAGTGTTCTCAAAATGCACCTTAATTTTTAACCCCAAATCCACGAAAGCGCAATCAACTGACATTACAAGGAAAAGTGTACATCATTCCATTTTACTACTTGGTCGCTCCCATTTCTTCCACCATAAGCATGAACAGTTGACTTAAAGACCAAGCCATTTCCAGGTGACGTAAATTAAGGCATTGGGGCTGCTTTAAGCCAAAGCAGGAAAATCCTCTGGGTCATCCGGGTTAGGAGCCAGGCTTAGTGCAGGAACTTCAGTCTACATGGAGTAGAAAAAAATATAAATGCTTAAACTATTGACTGCATAAAAACTCAACGTAAACACTTTAATGTACACAACAGTAACATATAATAATTTAAATTACAGTAGGCAAGGAATAATCCATGCACAGCTAACCTGAGGGCTGGAACGCCCATCGGACAGCATAGGTCTGCTTCGAAGAAATTTTAAGAATAGTGTATACACCAATGGAAAATATGCACTGTATTGAACTGGTCATACTACTGTAGCGTGTGAAACATACAGACTGTACAGACTCAAGATTCGGCAAAATTTATGTCAGTCTCATTTTATTTTGGCTAGGGCAGAGCTACAGTTAGTTTAATATAGCAGTTTCACTTCTTTGGGGCTTTTACTGTGACACTGGGTGGGATTTTAAATAATGTTGTCTGGAGCTTTCTCATTGCATCAGGAAGCCAAGCTCTAAACTGGGCATTTTGCTTACTAGTTACTTGCAAGGGATACATATAAATGCAGGAAATCATAATGGAGCAAGTAGTTTACTTCCATTATGCCTCTTAGACTTCATTACCAATCAACTGCCTGGCACCTAATGTCAGGATTGAACAAGTTCTAAACTCCTTGTCCATCATTTTTACTATATTTGTGGTACGTAATAGCTTGCTTCAAACCAAACGTAACAGTCAAAGGGTAGATGGAGAAAGTAGCTACAGGCATTGTATTTTAAATGTGTTGCCTAAACTTCCCCTAGGACACTGCATGTCATGTGCCATAAGAGGATATGGGTGGAAGCCCACAAGGAGCTGCAATTATCTGGACTATTACATGCCTGCAGAATGGCTATTTTCAGGATTAGATAATCCTTGAAGAGTACAAATACGTATGCACTGCAAGAATATGCACTCTACAATGGATACCTTTGAGAACACCTTACCTGAAGTACTGAACCGACTCCTAGTCATAGATAAAGCAGGTTGAAGAAACTTCCCTGGTCCCAAATATGCAAAAAATGTAGACTAATATACATGTTATGAAGCACATTTGGCCAAGAAACCCCAATAGATTTACTCACCAGGATGGAATACTCTACACTTTCAGGAGAAAGGGGCACATGAGGGTGGAGGATAGATATAGATAGATATATTTTACATACCACATAGGGAGGGATTAATCCTCTTAAGCAAGGCTGGGTCTTGCAGAGGTTCTTCCCTACGATCAAAGGTGGTTCAAGAGAAACAGACCAGCTGTAATCTCCAAAGTTACTGCACCATTGCAAAAGAGGAAACCTATTCAGTCATAGTTTGCACATTCAGACCAAACTTGCTCAGTCAATCAGTGTGCACAAAGGATACTGTGGTCCCAGATCGTAATGAGACCTGGAGGTGAAAGGATAACGTTGCTGAAGATCATGTACTGATGAAGTCAAGTAATATACACACACAGATCACAGAAGATTATAGCTGCAAGGAAACTAACAGTTGGAAAATCACAACATGTGACAAAGTAACTTTGTAAGAAGAACATTTTCTTAAAGCATCACCACAATGGAACATCCTAGGAGTTCACATAAAGACAGACCCCTCATTTTAAACATTATTTTGTTCAATAATGTAGGATTCTAGTTGGAGGCCAGAGGTACCCTGCAAGACATCTACTTGAACGCGGCACAATATGGATCTGAAACAGTCTTTGCTTGCTAGGGCGGCCACCTCTCTTCCATATCATTATGGAGCCCATTTCCAGTTCTGCACTTTAGAGCGATGACCCAATGCTTTATGCTGTTGTGGTTATGTTTGCTTTCATTAAACACATTACACCAACACTGGAAACAATTTGCTCGTAAAAGCTTCATGATGTGTGTGTTCAAAAGTGCAGGGAGACCCTATCAGCGCTGGGAGACCTGGTTGGTAGCTGCATGCTTTATAAATCAATAACGGCTCAGAGTGAGATGTCCACCTTAGTGCTCAACCCTATAAAAAGGTTACAATGTTCTCAAAGATCTTTACCCCAAAGCTTTCGAGACAATCGGGCCTCATCTAATGCCACTGAGCTGCTCAACAAAATTTAAAGCAGCTTTACCACCAACAAAATTAAAGCGGCTGCACCAACCATGTCAAGTGTCAAACGGATGCAACTGGTATTAAAACAACTTTGGTGCCAGTGGCAGGATAAAACCTAAACTGATGAGGGTCCAACATATTTGATGCCTCACAAACCCCAAAAACTGAGCTGTCTAAATTTGGCTGGGAAAGTTAGTGAGATTGGGCTGTCGTTCGAAATGTTAGGCTCAGCATTTGGATTATTCAGAGGAGGAACAAGAGATTTCCAGAAGAGGATGCACAATGAGATTGAACCAATTTTAGACTGAACCGATTGTTTAGAACCTAAAGGGAAAGCAGAAAGTGTGCAGAGCGATACCAGCTCAGGTATTTCCGCAACCTGTAAAGGCAGCTTCAGCCATTCTCCAGAGACGCAAGGTCTCTCGACAAAGGGTCCACGACCCCACCCGGCTTGTTTCAATACCACATCGCGGTGGTGTTGTCTGAATACCTGCACTAACTTTCCGTGAATACCTGCACTAACTTCCCTTGATAGAGGGAAGAAATGCTTTCAGTGCCAATCGAATTGTTTGGAGCTGCATCAAATTTATGCAGAGCCCCAACTCCGCCAGAGACCAGTGTCCTTAGATGGTCACCTCTCCCAAATGGCCACCCCCCTCCCAAAAGTGATGCATTCGTCACGACTGAACTGTTTAGGGAAAGGAGAGGGGTCTGCCGTTGACCCATTTGTCCACCACCACTGCAGGCCTCTTGCAGTTCCTTCAGAGATCAGGACCATACTGGTGACATTCACTCTATGCAGTTGCCACTGGAACGTCAGGTCCCACTGCAGAGCCCGCATACGCCACCTGGCAACTGGATGCAGGAAGCATGAGGCCCAACAGCCAGAGTCACTCACCAAAATCCGGGATAGACGTTGAAGCATCGGAAATAAACTGAATATCCTGGACTCGCTACTCGGGAGAATAGCTCTGAAATGGCACTGTGTCCAGTACCGCTCTGCTGAAAGGGAGCGTCTGAGAAGGAGTCAGGTGTGACTTTGGCATGTTTATAGAGAACCAAATGTAGGAGGTTCACCGTAGTATGAAGGTGGGATAAGACAGCCTGGGGCGAGGACGCCTTCAACAGCCAGTTGTCGAGGTAGGGAGAAACCTGAAACCCCTAACCTGCACACATGAGCTGCAATCACCGCCATCACCTTGGTGAACACGTGAGGGGCACTAGTAAGGTCGAAGGGTAGCACCATGAACTGAAAGTGCCAGGGCGTATCTTGTACCGCAGGTAACATCTGTGGCCCAGCAGGATGGGTAAATATGCACCCTGCAGGTTCAACGCTACCATCCAGTCTTCCTGCTCTGGAGCAGACAAGACCTGCGCTAGAGTGAGCATTCTGAAATTCTTGAGGAAGAGATTGACAGTCCGAAGATCCAAAATAGGCCACACCCCTTTGTTCTACAGAATCAGAAGGTAGCTGTGATGGCCTCGTTGAAGGGTAACACAGGCTCAACTACTGACGAGGGAGAATGAAGAACCTCAGTCAAGACGTTAGGCTTAAAGTCAGCAGTAGGAAGAGTAATGTTCAAAAGGCTCGCTGCTTTTTTAATAACAGTGTGACAAGGCACCACATCCTTTGAAGGCACATTAGAAACTGAAGCCAACTCCCACTCAGGTGACAGTTCAAGCCCACTGGCCTCACACAAATCCTCAAAAGGATCCTCAGAATCCCGTAACTCTCCTTCCTCAGTATCTGAATACTGATACCTATCTTCTTCCAGGAGTCTGAGCCCTTCTCCGAGACCTTTCCTCCGCGATCGAAGCCAACGGGTTCGGAATCAACTCAGACAGCACCGGAGCCGAACCCGACGTCGGACGAGGCTTCTCAGCTCGAGGTCGGACAGAATCTTGCCTCGGAGTCGTAGGCATCGGCGTCGATGTGACTGGCGTCGACGGAGTCGGCGTCGAGCGCTTCGGCGTCGACGACACCGGAGGTGTAGGAAAATGCCAATGCGGTGGTATAGCCGGCATAAAAGGCATGAAGGGCGCAGGGGCGTAAGCTTGGGGAACACCCAAGTTGAAAGCCATAGGACCCGTGGGACCAACAGGTGCACCAGACGGGAACATTGCCCTAGAATAGACACCAAACATGGCGTTCAGAAACTGAGATGGATCCTGACCTGGAGCTGGAAACTCAGGATAAGAATCTCTTGGTCGTTCTTGAGGAGGCGGAGTCGAGACGACGTCGACCTCTTCAACGAGTCCTGGAACCGGGGTCGACGAACCCGCAGGCACCGGAACCTAGACTTCACCAGCCCCCTGCTCCTCACCTTCATCCTCCTGACCAGAAGGATTGGATGGAACTGGAGAATGGACCTGCTCCTGTGACTCGGGCGAACCTGGTTGTGAAGCCTCACCAACAGAGACATGCTCCGACTCCGAAACGACCACCTCTTTACTCAGGAGCTTAACCTGGGACTTCGGTCTCGAACCAGAGTCTTTTCCGGAGCGATGACGTGACTCGTGGCTCCTCTTCTTGTGCTTCTTCCTCGAAGACTTCGAAGCGTGAGCTGAAGACGACTCCGAGCGTGACCTCGATCGAGACCTCGAACGACGAGTTCGAGACTTCGAAGATCTCTTTTCCTTCTTACTCTTAAGCTTCGCCACAAGGAGTTTCGCCTCTCTCTCTCTCAGCGCCTTCGAAGTCATCTTCTTGCAGCAAGCACAGTCCTCGACGTCATGGTCAGAGCTTAAACACCAGACACAGCAGTCATGTGGATCGGTGATGGACATAGTCTTGCCACATTTGCCGCAAGCCTTGAAACCAGTCTTCTTCGACGACATCTCGAAGAATATGAAGTTATACAGAATAACAGGTAAATAGTAACAAAGTTACTGAAAAGCTACAGCACGATCCCTGAAAACTGTTAGCGTCGACGACGTGGAAAAAAGGGAACTGATGCCATCACGCCGGCGTGGGCCTATTGTAGGCGTCGGTGACGTCAGCGGAGTCGCGAAAGGAGCCGTGTCTGACGTCCGCGTCCACGTCGGCGCGAAGCTACAAAAAGAATTTCCGAATGTTGCTGACGCAAGGGGGATATTCACAAGGTGAGGAATCCGCACGGCAGATGTATCTATCAGAAAGAGCTGCAACTGCCTCCTGGAGAAATTTCAGATGATCCTTGGTTCCTAATTTGGCAGAATGGGAGGAGGAAAGGCAGAGAAAACCCCTACTGGAGGATATGAAAGACAGTGTCCGATGTTATGGACTTCCAGTGTGGGAGATAGATTCTCCTGCCAACTGGAGTGGTGTGGTCTTGCAGAGTCAAACTAGGAGTGCTTGGAGGCTGCAATTGCCAATGGCAGGATGGTAAGACTACTTCAGGCTCCCATTCCTAGGTCAGAATGAACATCTACGCACAGCACGGACAGTGAAGCGTGCGCACAACGGTGGCTGAGATAGGACTGACTTGGTTGGAAACTCCTTCAGTTACTACAAAAGGGGCGAAGGGTAGACTGGCCACGAGGAGTTGAAAAGAGCCCAAGGATCTGGCTGCAGCTCGAGAGTCCTTGAACCTCACTAGGACTGACTCTGCCTCTCACCCCAAAAAAAGGTTCTATCAAAGGGCATGTCCATCAAATCCACCTGCACATCACCAGAGAAGTCAGTTGTTCAGAGCCAGGTGTGGCTCTTCAAGGCCACTGTTGTGGAAATCTACCAAGTGAATCAGTTGCATCAAGGCCAAACCTTATGGTGAATTTGGCTGCATCTCTCCCATCCATGACTGCTTGGGAGACCACAGCCCGGGCCTCCTCGGGGACTTGTGGCAGCAATTGCGCAACAGTCTACCAAAGGGAGTGGGAGAAACGGCCCAATAAGCATGCTGTATTCACTGACCGCAATGCCAGGCTGGAGTAAAAAACATGGTGGTACAAAAGGGGGTGGTTATGGACGGAGCATTTGAACCAATCAAACACTGACACCCAGTCAACAGATCTGGGTTTAATCCATCACCGTTCTTTAGCCCACTCTGCCACCCCAGTTCAGACATGGCCATATGCAAATCAGTCTGACCCTGTGCCTCATGGGAACAGTCTAGCCCGAACTGCCAAGCCATGCCTTCCCCCGGACTGGACTGTTCTCATGAGGCACAGGGTCAGACTGATTTGGATATGGCCATGTCTGAACTGGGGTGGCAGAGTGGGCTAAAGAAAGGTGATGGATTAAACCCAGATCTGTTGACTGGGTGCGAGTGTTGGATTGGTTCAAATGCTCCGCCCATCACCACCCCCTTTTGTACCGGAGTAGAAAATATGTTCCCAAATGAACCCAACCTCTTTGATTCCCTATCCAGAGGAAAGGGAATGCGAGCCATGGGATGTAGAGGCCTGCACCACCAAACTTTCTGGGGTGGGATGCTAGCTGAGGCACGGTGGGTCACCCAGCAGTGGGCGATGGAAGCATGCAATTGTCCTATCCACAGGAGCCCCTGTGCTAGACTTGGACCATGTGCGTAGGACATCAGTTAATGCTTTGTTAAAGGGCAAAAGGGGTTCAGAGGTGATTGCCCCAGGTTGAATCACTTAAGTCAGGAGATTAATCCTGACCTGCACCGAAGGCAGCTCTAGTCAGAGGACATCAGCTGGCCTCTTCGCCAACTGTGGGTATGGGGTATGCCATGGTGGTTGAGAGGAGAGCGCTACAAAAGGGGGATGATGGATGGAGCGTTTGAGCAAATCAAACACTCACCCTCAAGTCAACTGATCTGGGTTTAATCCAGCACCATTATTTAGCTCACTCAGCCACCCCAGTTCAGACATGGCCATATGCAAATCAGTCTGACCCTGTGCCTCATGGGAACAGTCCAGCCCGAACTGCCAAGCCATGTCTTCCCTGGACCGGAAACAAGCATCCAAGGACCGGTTTCTGATAAATCGGTCCTCAGAAGCTGGTTTCCGGTCCAGGGAAGGCGTGGCAGTTCGGGCTGCACTGTTCCCATGAGGCACAGGGTCAGACTGATTTGCATATAGCCATGTCTGAACTGGGGTGGCAGAGTGGGCTAAAGAACGGTGATGGCTCAAACCCAGATCTTTTGACTGGTTGTGAGTGTTTGATTGGTTCAGATGCTCCGTCCATTATCACACCCTTTTGTACTGCATGGTGGTTGAGAGAGCATGCCAGTACCTGGAGAAGAGTCCAGTCCACTGGCTTCAAGTTCCCCATACCAGTCCAACTGCTCTGTGGAGCCATCCTGGTGTTCAGAATGGTTTATAGACCCCTCCCATTCCTCTCCCGAGCTTAACACATCCTCAAAGTGTTCAGGCGACGACCCAAAACCCCTGGCGTCGAGCAACATTGTTCAGACTTTGTCTCATCAGATCTAAGAATAGGGCTGGTGCCGGTGGCACAGACTTGGTGTCAGACGCTGGAGGAGGTCAAGATGGCACAACCGGTGTCGACCTGGATACGGGATCAGATCCCCGACGCCCCACCGACGCTGTGGCAGGAGCAGACTGCGTCAAACCCAATGGGGCCCCTTCATATTCCATGCAGTCGTAGGGCTCAGAGGGTTTGCTCCAGCTACAATAGGGAGGGAGGTTCAAAGTCAACCCAGGCTCCGCCGAACCTTTCCTAGAGCGTCGGTGCTCCTTACCTCTTATGTCGACAGAAAAATAGCCGAGGTGAAGACAAAGACTGCTTGGACTCCATTTGGTGCCTCGACGTGTCCTGAAGACCTTAAGTGGGACAAAGACGACTTTGTGCTTAGGGAGCAAGTGTCCTGAACACCTTAAGTGGGACAAAGAGGACTTAGTGCTTTGGGAGCAGTCCCGCGTCCATCTCTTCTTCGATCTGGACCTCCGGGGAGTCTCACTGGACAGTTTCGACTGCCTGGCCGCAAGGAGCTTCTTAGCCCACTCCGGCAAGGCCTTGGGAGGCCATAGCCAGACAGTCAGAGCAAAACTTCAAATCATAATCGCGCTTGAGACACCAGAGGCAGGGTGTTTGGGTCGATAAAGCATCATGCAGAGACAGACACTGCCTGGTTTGAACCCAGTCTTCCTCTCAGACATCTTCACACAAAGGAACTTTTTTCAAATTTGACATAATTCAAAAAACCTGTCAAAAAGCAATAGAGGGGTAACTCTTTCCAAATCGGTTCTTAACTGGAGTGGCAAGAAAAGAACTGACGTCTGCATGCCTGGTTAGTGCCTATATGGGTACTGCAATGTCATAACTGACACTACCAGCGGAATGCAGAGCCAAATTAAGCAACCACACGGTGCGCGCAAGCGGTATTGCTCAGCAAATGTTTACGGATCCAGCCTGATGTCTGGGAAATTCAAAGGTAAGGAATCTGCAGCTAGAAGTCTATCAGATTTCTAGAAACCGGAGACCAGGCCAGCAGACTCCTGCTGTGGCCGAGTAGAAAAGACCAGGAACCAATTCTCAGCCCAACTGGGGTCATTTGCAACAGACGCCCTTACTTGCTGGTGACTTCATATCCACTACTAGGAAGAGTTTCATAAAGGTATATCGCTCCAGGACCCGGATGCTACTGCACAATATTTGGCTAGGATACGCACCCCAGTGCTAGATGCGGAAGCAGAGGACTCTTTGGAAGAAGAGTAGATGCTGAAAGAGATACAAGCCCAGATATCCAAACTGAAAAAAGGGAAAACCCCAGGGCCAAATAGCATCCCTAGAGAATTTGATAAAAAGCTATGCAAATATACACTGGGCCTCACCAGCTGAATCGGTTTATGGAAGCCAGAGACTCAGAGGAGCTTCCTTCAGATCTGCAGAGTCACTATTATGGTTCTTCCAAAGAAAGGGAAGAGGTCCGATTCTTATTGCCCAATCTATTTAATAGACTAAATTACTGACCACAAACCTGGCCACTACTGTTACAGGTAATCACCTCTTCTACATAGGGATCAGTCCGGGCTCATGCCCGGCAGGTCGACCTGCCTTAATCTGAGACACATGCATAATTGGTTAAACTCTGTAAAAGCATGCTCAAAACCGAATAGTTTACCTGTCGGTGTAGTTTTGCAGCTTGAAGATCTTTCTGGATTCACTATGCTGTGCGCATATTCTGCAATCTGGTGGTTGGGTCCGGAATCGTAGTCTTTTTTCTTTTTTTTGTCGTAGCCCAGGTGGGCGTCGACGTCCCACCATTTGGTGTACCTTCGGTGACGTCGGCATGCTTCCGGCGGAAGCTACCACCCTTGGGCGCCATCTTCGGATTCTTTTTTCTGTCTTTCTTTTCTGTGTTTGTAGTGAATCCATGGCTATGTTTGTTAATCCTTTCTCTTTTGTAATTTTTTTTTAACTTAATTCTTTTTACGTATCTTGTAAGCTTCAACTTTCTTTCCTTTCCTATGCGTTTCCACTTCTTTCCCAGCTTCATCTTTCTGGCGGAGGCGGGTGGGTTCGCAAGTGAATCCAGAAAGATCTTCAAGCTGCAAAACTACACCGACAGGTAAGAAGCTATTCGTTTTGCAGCGTGAATCTTTCTGGATTCACTATGCTGTGCATAGATTTTGTTGCGGTTTGTTACTTGTGGTGGCTGGGTGGAAGATGAGCGTTGGTTGTTGAATACATGTTGAAGCACCTTCTATCCTACTTGTGCTTCCTTGTTCATTTGTACATCCACGCAATAGTGCTTAGTGAACGTGTGCACTGAAGCCCATGTTGCCGCCAGGCATATGTCCTGAATTGGTGTGTTGGCCAGAAAGGCAATTGTTGCTCCTTTCTTCCTGGTCGAGTGGGCCGGTGCCCCTCCTGTTAGCTCCTGGCCCGCTTGCTTGGGCAGAATTGTATTGTCTGCGCGATACATCGAGCTATGGTGTTTTTTGTCACTGGTTTGCCCATGTAACTGTTTGCGAAGGATACAAAGAATTGTTTTGTCTTCCTGTGTCCTTTCGTCCTTTCCATGTAGTGCATCACTGCCCTTCTTGCGTATAGAGTGTGGAGTGCTCTTTCAGCGCTTGTAGTGGGGTTTTGGAAGAAACTAGGGATCTGAATGCTCTGATTCATGAGGAACCTTGACACCACCTTCGGCATGAAGTGCGGGTCCGTTCTCATTACGACCCTGTTACTGTATCTGGATGTAGGGCTCCTGTAGTGTTAGAGCCTGCAGTTCGCTCACTCTCCGTAGCGATGTGATTGCTACTAGAAAGGCTGTTTTCATAGTCCGCATTTGCAGTGATGCTTTGTGCATAGGTTCGAAAGGTGCTTTCATGAGCTCTGTCAGTACTACATTTAGGTTCCAAGCCGGTGGCGGCATTCTTTTTGGTGCCGCTACTCTTTTAGCCCCTTCCAGGAATCTTTTTATGACTTGAGATGTGAAGAAGCTTCTCCCGGTTTCTCCTCTTGTGTATGCCACAATCGCTGCCAGGTGTACCCTTAGCGAGGATGAGCTTAGCTTAGCCTTTATCAGGTGCGTGAGGTACCTTAGCACCGTAGATTCCCTGGTCAGTTTTCTATGGAGTTTTTTCTTGCAACACCATTGAGTGAATCTTTTCCATTTTTCCCGATAGCATTTTCGTGTGCTGGGCCTTCTTGCCTCTCGCAACACCCGCAGGGTGCACTCCGGTAGCTTTAGATGTGCGAACTCCAAGTCCTCAGGAGCCAGGCTGAGAGGTTGAGGCTCTCCGCTCTGGGTGTAGAACCTCTCCGTTTTCCATGGAGAGTAGGACTCTTCTTTTAGAGAACTTGGGCGGGGTGGCGGGGGGGTGGGCTGCCCCATCTCCATTATCTGAGAGTACCAGGTCTGCCTTGCCCATTGTGGTGCCACCAGGATCAGCGTTATGTTGCTAGTCATGCATTTGTTGAGAACCCTGGGGATCAGTGGTATCGGGGGGGGGGGGGGGAAGCGTAGGCAAATGTTTTTGACCAGCTTATCCATAGGGCATTCCTCTGTGACAGTGCCTCTGGTTGCCTGGATGCAAAGTATTGGCATTTTGCATTCCGGCGTGTTGCAAATAGGTCTATTGTTGGAGTGCCCCACCTCCAGAATAGTCTGTTTCCTGTATATTAAGTTCCCACTCGTGGGATGCTGAAGTCTGCCTGCTGAGCCAATCCGCTTCTACATTGTCCTTCCCTGGCAGGTGTATGGCTAGCAGGTCTATTTTGAGTGGTATTGCCCATCTCCAGATTTCCTGTGCCAAGCTTGACAGAGGGAACGATTGAGTCCCCCCCCCCCCCCCCACAGTTTGTTTATGTAAAACATCGTTGTGGTGTTGTGTGTTTCAGCACCTTCTGGCTGCATAAGGTGTTTCTGGAGGGCCTTGAGGGCTAGCAACACTGTTTTCAGCTCCAGGTAATTGATGTGTCTGAGCACATCTGTAGGGCTCCACAGGCCCCTCACTCTGAGCTTGTTCATGTGTGCGCCCCATCCCTTCTGGGATGCGTCTATGGTGATGGTCACTGTTGGGTACGGTGGTGTTAGAGGTTTCTCCACTGTTATCCTTTCCTTGGTCCACCACCTTATTTCTTCCTGCACCCTGTGCGTTACAACCACTAGATCCTCCCAACTTCCAGTAGCTTGTGACCAATGCTGTTGTAGCCACTCTTGAAGCAGTCTCATCTGTAGGTGTACATTGGGGACCAGGTGTATGCATGACGCCATCATCCCCAAGATCTTGCTCACTGTCCTCACTGTCAGAGCTCGCCCCTTCTGGTAGTGACGTTTCTCCCTCAGTAAGCTGAGTGTTCTTTTCACTGGGTGACACCCTGCATTGGATGGTGTCGATTAGAGCACCTAAGAAAATCTTCACCTGCTCCGGTTCCATTGAGCATTTTCCCCAGTGTATGGAGAATCCCAGGCCTGTTAGCGTTCTTGTGACCTGCTGTGCGTGATCCTTGCATGTCCTGTAAGAGCTTGCCTTTACGAGCCAGTCGAGGTAGGGGTACACGTGTATCCCCTCCCTTCGCAGATGTGCGGCCACTGCCGCGAGGCATTTGGTGAACACCCTTGGTGCAGACTTTAGACCGAAAGCCAGGGTTGTGAATTGGTAGTGATCGTTGTTCACTGTGAATCTTAGCATGGGTTTGTGCTGCCTCTTCATGGGGATGTGCAGGTACGCATCTTTGAGGTCTATGGTGGACACGAAGTCCCCGGCCCTTATCTGTGGGATGACCTCTTGTAGGGACGTCATCTTGAATTTTTGGGTCTTTACATATTTGTTTAGGAACTGTAGGTCCATGATGGGTCTTAGACTTTCGCCCACTTTTGGCACCAGGAAGTAGTTTGAGTACACTCTCCTGTTCAGTTCTTTGAATGGGACCGTTCCGATGGCTTCTTTGAGGAGGGGTTCTTGAGCTTCCTTTTAGAGCAATTGCAGCTCTGTTCCAGAGTGCTCTCTTCTCCTTGGCTTTCTGTTTGGTGGATTTTTTTTATCAGCTCTATGCAGTATCCGAACTGCATGATGTTCAGTATCGACTTGTCTGTGGTGATTTTTCTCCACTCCTGGGAGAAAAAATCTTAGCCTGCCTACTACTGGAGTTACATGTTCCTTTGTGTCTTGTCCGTGTAGCCATCTCCTCTTTGTTTTTCCATGCTCTCCCCCTAGAGCGTTCGAGTGGGTGAGCACCTTTTCTCGTGTGCAGTCACTTAGAGGGGGGTTGTTCACCGCCTCTCCTCTGCCCTCGTCCGTTTCCTCTTGAACAAAACTAGCCCCTGCTCTGGTAGTTCCAGTTTGGTCTCTGCTGGCCCTGGTGACCTTGGTTGTCACTCTGTTGTCCCTGGTGTGAGTCTCCTCGCTGGCTTCCACCTCTGCCGTTCGGCCTCTGCATAGGAGTGCCCCTTCTCATCCCCCTTAATTGCAGGGCCCCCATGGACCTTGCCTTCTCGTTGTCCTGCAGTTGTGTGAGCTTATCAACTGGGGCTCCGAAAAGTGTTACCATTGAAGGGTGTGTTTAGGATGTTCTGAACCTCTGCTTTGAAGCCCGAGATCCTGAGCCAGGCTTGCCTTCTCTCTGATGCCTATAGCCAGCAGTCTGCTGGATGTTTCAGCCCCATCCAAGGCGGTCTTCAGGCACGAGTTAGCAATGCTTTTCCCCTCTTCCACAAGGTGTGATGCCCTCACAGTATTGCTCCGGGAGGTGCTTGAGCAATTGCCCCATCTCATCCCAATGTTGGTACTGATGTCTGTTCAGGAGGGTGTTAGAGTTCGCCATCCGCCAGTGTGTTGCGGCGTTTCTATTTTACTGTCCGTTAGGTCCATCCTCATGCTTTCCTGGTCGGGTGGAGGCCCAGATGCTGGGACGTTGGCCCTTCTGGCCGTCGCAGTGATTGAATCTGCTGTGACGACCCCTTAATGTAAGCCGGGTCCTGGGAGGAGAATTTGTATTTCTTTTCCGTCCTCGGCGTTACTGAGCTGCATGTAGCCGGGTCCTTGAAGGCTTCCTACCCCTGGTCTGTGATACTTTACAGCATGGACAGAAACGAATAGTTTACCTGTCGGTGTAGTTTTGCAGCTTGAAGATCTTTCTGGATTCACTATGCTGTGCATATTCCTCGGTCTTGTGGTTGGGTCCCGATTTGTAGTCTTTTCTTTGGTTTTTTGTAGCCCTTGTGGGCGTCGGCGTCACACCTCCTCGGGTGCATTTCCGGTGACGTCGGCATGCTTCCTGCAGAAGCTCCCACTCTTGGGCGCCATCTTCGGATTCTTTTTTCCGTGTTTCTTTCTTTTCCGAAGCAATGGCAATGTTCTATTCAGGTGATAATTTCTTTACCACTTGTCCTTATATTCTCTTACTGCTTCTCCTCCTATTTTCCCTTTTTTTGACCACCTCTTCTCTCTCCAGCCTCATCTTTCTGGCGGAGGTGGGTGGGTTCGCTAGTGAATCCAGAAAGATCTTCAAGCTGCAAAACTACACCGACAGGTAAGAAACTATTCGTTTTGCAGCGTGAATCTTTCTGGATTCACTATGCTGTGCATAGATTTCGTAGCGGTTTCTCATTTCCGTGGCGGCTGGGTGGAAGATGAGCTCTGGTTTCTGAATATATGCTGGAGCACCCTTTGTCCGACTTGTGCTTCTTTGTTCATCTGAACATTCACGCAATAGTGCTTCGTGAATGTGTGCACCGAAGCCCATGTTGCTGCCAGGCATATGTCTTGTATGGGTGTATTGGCCAGGAAGGCTATTGTAGCCCCCTTTTTTCTAGTGGAGTGGGCGCGTGCCCCCTCTGCCAGTTCTTCTCCTGCCCTTTTGTGGCAGAGTTGGATTGTTTGCGCTATCTATCGTGCAATAGTGGTCTTAGTCACTGCCTTGCCCATGTAACTGTTGGCAAACGACACAAAGAACTGTTTAGTTTTCCTGTGTCCTTTTGTCCTTTCAATGTAATGCATGACCGCCCTTCTGGCGTCTAGGGTGTGCAGAGCTCGCTCTGCGCTAGTGGTTGGTTTTTGGAAAAAACTTGGTATCTGTATGGACTGGTTCATGTGGAACTTGGACACCACCTTTGGCATGAAGTGTGGGTCGGTCCTCATCACCACCCTGTCATTGTGTATTTGTAAGTAGGGCTCCTGTAGCGTTAGCGCTTGCAGCTCGCTCACTCACTCTGCGTAAGGACGGAATTGCAACCAGGAAAGCAGTTTTCATAGTTAGCATCTTCAAGGAGGCCTTGTGAAGCGGCTCGAAGGGCTCCTTCATGAGTTCCGTCAGGACCACGTTTAGGTTCCATGCCGGTGGTGGCACCCGCTTGGGTGGTGCAATCCTTTTTGCTCCTTCCAGGAACCTCTTTATAACTTGTGATGTGAAGAAGCTTCTGCCCATCTCACCCCTTGTGTATGCCACTATAGCCGCCAGGTGAACTCTCAAGGAGGACGAGCTGAGGTTTTTCTCCAGTAAGTGTGTCAGGTACTTTAGTACCGTGGAGTCCTTTCATTTTATTGTGGAGTCTCTCCTTCCTGCACCACATCGTGAATCTCTTCCACTTTGCGACATAGCACTTCCTTGTGCTGGGCCTTCGTGCCTCCCGAAGGACCCTGAGGGTGCTCTCTGGCAGTTTCAAATGTGCGAACTCTATGTCCTCAGGAGCCATGCTACTAGGCTCAGCTCTCTGGGTGCAGCACCTCTCCGTTCTGCATGGAGAGCAGGTCTTCTGCCGAATCTGTGGGGTGCACACTGCGCCATCTCCATGATCTGCGAGTACCATGTCTGCATCGCCCACTGTGGCGCGACCAGTATCAGGGTCATGGTGCTCGCTCTGCACTTGCTCAGTACTCTGTATCAGTGGTATCGGGGGAAAAGCGTACGCAAATTTCCCGGACCAATCTATCCATAGGGCATTCCCAAGGGACCCTTCTTTGTGTTGTCTGGATGCGAAGTTTCGGCATTTCGAATTCTGGCGTGTTGCAAACAGGTCCACTGATGGTGTTCCCCACCTGTTGAACAGCCTCCTTGTCTCCTGAGCATTGAGCTCCCACTCGTGGGATGCCGAGGTCTGTCTGCTCAGCCAGTCTGCCTGAATGTTCTCCTTCCCTGGTAGGTTTATGGCTAGCAGGTCTATCTGGAGAGGGATGGCCCACCTCCATATCTCCTGCACCAGCGTAGAGAGCGTTGTCGACTGTGTTCCGCCCTGTTTGTTTATGTAGAACATTGCCGTGGTGTTGTCTGTAGCAACACCCTTTGCCTGTACAGTCTTGTCTGGAAGGCTTTCAGTGCAAGGAAGATTGTCTTCAATTCGAGGTAATTGATGTGCTTTGTTGCATCTGCTGGCGTCCAAAGACCCCTCACTTTGAGTTCCTCCATGTGAGCGCCCCATCCCTTCAGGGATGCGTCCGTGGTGATGATCACTGTCGGAGTTGAGAGTGTTAGAGGCTGTCCCCTTGTTAAGTTCTCCAAGGTCCACCATGTCATCTCCTTCTGCACTGCGTGCGTCACCACCACAAGATCCTCCCAACTGCCAGAAGCCTGTGACCATTGTTCCTGGAGCCATTCTTGCATGGGTCTCATGTGGAGCCGCACATTCGGCACTAGGTGGATGCACGATGCCATCATCCCCATGATCTTGCTCGCAGTCCTCACTGTCCGAGCTTGTCCCTTCCGGTAGAGGCGAGTTTCCTTGACCAGTGCCCTTGCTCTCTTCTCGCTGGGAAACACTTTGCCCTGTAAGGTGTTGCTCTGCCCCCAAGAAGATCTTCACTTGCTCCGGCTCCATTGATGATTTCTTCCAATGGACGGAGAACCCCAGGGTTATGAGCGTGCTCGTCACTGCATGTGCATGCTGCTTGCACTTCTGGTACGAGTTTGCTTTCACCAGCCAGTCGTCCAGGTAAGGGTATACGTGTATCCCCTGTCTTCGTAGGTGCGCTGCGACTGCCGCGAGGCACTTTGTGAATACCCTTGGTGCTGATTTCAGTCCGAAGGCCAGTGTTGTGAACTGGTAGTGGCCTCCTCAGATTGCGAACCTGAGCATATGCTTGTGCTTCTCGTTCATCGGTATGTGTAAGTAGGCGTCCTTGAGGTCTATCGTGACCATGAAGTCTCCGACCTGCAATTGCGGCAGCACCTCCTGTAGGGAGGTCATTTTGAACTTTTGTGTTCTTATGAATTTGTTGAGGAACCTTAGGTCTAGGATGGGTCTCATCTTGTCGTCGACATTTGGTACTAGGAAGTACGTTGAGTATATTCCCTTGTTCCTTTCCCTGAAGGGAACTCTTTCTAAGGCCTTTTTTTGTAGAAGTTCTTGCACTTCTTCCTGAAGCCTCGCCAGCTGTTCTCTTGCTGGTGGCTTCCCCCTTGGCTTTCTGTTTGTTGGCTTTCTTTCCAACTCAAGCAGTATCCGAACTGGATGATGTTTAGGATCCATTTGTCTGATGTTATTTCTCTCCATTCTTGGAGATAGAACGTTAATCTTCCTCCCACTGGTGTCATGTGGTCGTAGGTCTCTAGATTGTCCTGACCCCTTCGTACGTGGTGCCCCCTGGGATCTTTTGTGGTTGGGCACCCGGAGGTGTCTGAAGTCACTTTGAGGTGGGCTGCTGCCCCCCTCTTCCATTCTGGCCACTGCCATTTCTCGCTCGAAAGGACTGACCCCTTGGCTGGTATTGCCAGGACTGCTTCTGGTGACCTTGCTGAGCCTGCGAGTCTGCCTGGTGAGTCTGTTGGAAGGCCTGGTGCGATGTACCTGGCTGGTTTCCACCTCTCCCGCCGTGCCGGGGTGCCTCTTCTGTTGCCTCTGAACTGCAATGCCCCCATGGATCTTGCCGTCTCGTTATCTTTTTTGAGTTGGCATAGTTTGTCGTGAAAAGTGTTTCCCCGTTGAACGGTGTGTTCAGGATACTGTGTTGTACCTCGGGTTTGAACCCTGAGATCCTGAGCCAGGCGTGTCTCCTTTCCGTGACACCCATCATCATGAGCCTGCTGGCGGTGTCTGCTCCGCCCAGGGCCGTCTTAAGGCAAGAATTTGCCGCGTTTTTCCCTTCTTCGATCAATTTTTCGGCCTTCTGCCTGGCATCCTGGGGTAGGTCCTTCACCAACTGCCCCAGCCCCTCCATGTGCTGGTACATGTCCCTGTTTTAACAGGGCGTTGGAATTAGCCATGCGCCAGTGGGTCACGGCATTCCGCTCGATCCTTCTCCCCACCAGATCCATCCTCTTGCTCTCCTTATCCAGTGGTGGGCCCGAGGTAGTGGATACGCTCTCCCTCTTCCTAGCTGTGGCCGTGATAATGGCGTCAGCGGAGACCTCGCCTCGAATGTAGGCCGGGTCCTTCGAGGAGTGTTTGTATTTTTTCTCTGTTCTGGGAGTTACCGCCTTGCATGTTGCGGGCTCTTTGAACGCTTCCTTCCCCTGAGCCAAGACGCTGTCGAGCATTGGAAGGAACTGGCTTCTTGTTTGTGTTGGGAGCAATGTCTCTAGCAGGAAGTCTGCTTTCTGCTTTTCTTCGTCGAGCTTTAACTTGAATGCAGTTGCGGCAGATTGTATCGCCGAGTTGTATGCCCCGATGTCGTCCGGCGGCGAGGGTCTCGAGGGGTATGAGTCGACCGCCTCTTCCGGGCTCTCGGTGTCGACGTCTAGGTAATCCTCCTCGTGTGGGTCAGAGGTGGCCGACTGTGTCCAACCTACTGCCCTCTTCGTCCTCATAGCTGTAATCCTCGTAGGGATTCTCTTCAGCTTCGCGGTCGTCGACCATCTTGTCGCTAGGCACATGGTCGTCGACGTGTTCCTCTTCCTACTCGACCAGATCTAGCACGGCGTGCTTGGTCTTGTGTGGAATCGTGAAGGCACTCATCTCGGCGGCGACCTCCTTTATCCGCTGCAAGAGGCTTGCCATCTCGGCTTCTAGCCGACGTCTTTTCCTTTCCACCTCGGCCGCGTTTTCGGCTTCGGAACGTTCGGCCCCTCTCTTCGTAGTCTGGTTCGGCGGCGAGACTTTCGACGTCGACGGCTTGGACGTCAAACTGGCTTTCGGGTCCTTGGACGGTGCAGAGGCTTTAGGGTCTTTCTCCGTCGACCGGTCCCTTTCGGCGACGATCTTCGACGCTTTCTGCTGGTCAACAGCTTTCGGCGCCAGGGACTCCTCCGAGGATCCGCTGGGCCTGCTTGTCGTCGCAGACGGCAGATGTCGCTGCGTTGGCGCCTTCGGGCTCTTGGCCTCGTACTTTCGAGACTCAGAGTCTCTCGTGTTCTTGTGGGACGTCGAGTCTCCTACCTTATCAGGCGTCTTCTTGTAATCTGTCTCTACGACCGTGTAGCTGTAGTCTTCGGCGGCAGCGTTGTCCTCCTCCTCCGAGGACATCCCCAGCTCGTACAGCGATGGAGTCGGGGATTTTTCTTTGAGGGCGGCGTGTGCTACCCTGTCTCTTCCTCACATGAAGGGTCTTCTGGGCGAAGATGGCGCAGGCGTTGCAATCCTCGCTTCTGTGTTCTACCGGTAGGCAAAGGTTGCAAACCGGGTGCTGGTCCTTCTGCGCGTACTTGTGTCTGCAGTTCGGGCAGAACTTGAACGGCGTGTTGTCCATCCTCGTGCGTTCAGGCCTCCCTGACCGCGTGGTCGACGATAGTCGAAGTTCGAGGTTTTCACCTTCTTTTCTCCTAGTCAATGTTCTGCGAGGTCTTCTTTAGTCTTCTTCCAAAATCTCCTCCAACTTCCACTCTTTTCAGTACTTTCTCCAAAAATGTCTGGAGCCCAACGGAACGATCCAGACCCGACCGCGGAAAAAAGAATCTGAAGATGGCACCCAAGAGTGGGAGCTTCCGCAGGAAGCATGCCGACGTCACCGGAAATGCACCCGAGGAGGTGTGACGCCGACGCCCACAAGGGCTACAAAAAAAACCAAACACAAAGAAAAGACTACGAATCCGGACCCAACCACAAGACCGCGGAATATGCACAGCATAGTGAATCCAGAAAGATTCACGCTGCAAAACTGGCTCCTTGTCTGTGTGGGGAGCTATGTTTCCAGCAGGAAATCTGCTTTTGGCTTCTCCTCAACTTAACCCCATAAGCTGCTGCTGCCTTCCTGACTACATCGCCACCGGATGACATCGGGGCATACAACGAAGGTCTCTAAGGGTATGTCTCCACAGCCTCCTCCGGGTTTTCGGCCTCGATGTCCTGCCAATCCTGGTCTTGGGCCGTCGAGGAACCTGAGCCGTAGCTTAACTGCTGTTCCCCGTAATCCCCCTCTGTATAATAGAGGTCCTCTTCCTCCTCGTGTTCCGAGAACTCCGGAGTTTTCGGCGGCTCCGACATCGAACTCCTTGTTGCCGGCAAAGATGATCTTTTAACTTCTCATTCTTTCGTCGAAGTCTTTCTCTGGAGAATGTTCTCCATTTCGGCCTAGAGCCTTCTTTTCTTTCTCAGCATCTCCGCGGCCTGCTCGTCGTAGAGCGTTTCGGCTGCTCTCTTTGGCGTCATAGACATAAGTCGAAGCTTTCTTCAGATCCTTTTCCTTCGAAGTCGAAGACCCTTTTTCGGGGGCTTGCTTCGACGACCTTTGCTTTTCACCGGTCCTTGGCCTCCGGGAGTCCTTGTCTAAGGATCCGCTGGGCTCTTAGTATGCAGCTTCGTTGTCGAACTTTTCGGCGCTGGTGCTCCTTTCGGGGCTTTGGACTCTGACTTTCGAGAGAGTCTGCCTCTGGCTTTCGAGGCCCTGTGGGAGTTTTTGGGGTCGTAAACTCTCCTACCTTATCAGGCGTTTTCTTATCGGTCTCTGCGACTGAAGTCAACTGGACCTTCGGCGATGTTGTCCTAGTCGTCGGTGGAGAGGCCCAGTTCGTAAAGCGTCGGGGCTTGGCCCTTGCCCTGCATCGTGTAGTGAGCTGTCCTCTGCTTTTCTTGGAGTGTCTTCGGCTTGAAGACGGAGCAGGCGTTGCAGTCTCTGCTCTCGTGGTCGATTGGCAGGCAGAGGTTGCAGACGGGGTGCTGGTCCTTTTGCGCGAACTTGTGGTGGCAGTTTTTGCAGAATTTAAATGGAGTTTTGTACATCCCTGCGCTCAGGGGGCCCTGTGCACGCATTCCTCCAAGGATGTCGAAGATCGATGTTCTTCTCTTTCTTAGTCTTCTCCGATGGTCTTCTCCCAATCTTCAGGTCTTTACCATCGAAGAGTTGTATTTTCCTCCTTTTCTCCTCCAAAACTTCTGGAGCTTCACGCGACGATCCAGACCCAACGGCAGAAAAAAAAGAATCTGAAGATGGCGCCAAGGGTGGTAGCTTCCGCCGGAAGCATGCAGACGTCAAAGGTACAACAAATGGTGGGACGTAAACGCCCACCTGGGCTACGACAACAAAAACAAAAAAAAAAGAGAAAAAAAAAAAAAAGACTACGATTCCGGACCCAACCACCAGATTGCGGAATATGCACAGCATAGTGAATCCAGAAAGATTCACGCTGCAAAACTTGTGTTGCTCTCCCTAGACCCAGAGAAAGCGTTCAATGCGGTCAACTAGCCATTGCGTACACAACACTACTGAAATTTGGCTTAGGCCCCAGCTTCAGGAAGTGAGTGGCAGTGCTCTACAAGAGTCCGGCTGCAACATTACAGGCTAATGGGAGAACATCAGCCAAATTTCCGATAGGGTAGGGGACAGCTCTGCCTAGCCCCCCCACCCCCCCTCCCTACTTTTATTCACCCCAAAGTTGAGTCCTTAGCTTGTGCGGTGCAGTTACATCCCAGAGTTTAAGGGTTTTGTACATCTGCCGCAGATGACCAGGAGGAAAAAATACTGTTGTATTATGACAATATTCTCATTTATATAATTAATCTGTTGACCCCTATCCCGATGTTCTTCCAAATATTAGGAGAACACGGAACCCATTCAGGCTGGAAGATTAATTGGGACGAATCAGTTCTGTAACCACTAGTGGCCTCTTAGACCAAACATCCTTGCCACAGGGGGTGCTGCTGGCAGACTGGTTTCCAATACTTCTGGATCTTTGTAACATAACAGAGGGAACTGCGTGGATCACAAAGTAGGGAGGGTGCTCACAGCTTTTCAGGCTGACGTTGGTGGAGTGGGTAGTTTAAAATAATTACACTCCCCACTCTTATCTATGCATTACAGAACACCTACTACCAGTCCCCCAGAGAGTGTTCCCTAAGAGGAATGGAGAATTGAAGACCCTGCTATGGGATGGACACCACTCTAGAATCTTGCTCTAAACACTACAACATAGCTAATAAAAGGGAGGGTGTAGGCAGCAGACTGCACAATTTACCTTAATTTGGTATAGTTTGTTCCAGTGAATTCCCGGAGGTTTTACAGTGGCTGACGTAGATAATACTCATGCTCTTTTGTGGTAGTGTGGGCGAGCAGTTAGGCTTATCAGAGGGCAGTGCTAAGCATTTGTTTTACACATGCAAGGATTACACACACAATGACTTAATCAGACCAATGGTGTGTAAAATATCACTTAGTATATTTTATAGAACCAAATATACTTTGTTGCAGTAAAATAAGTTTAGCCCCATCACTTTCAACTGTAAAAAGTGGACACAGGAAAAAAATTGGAAAATACACTATGGGAAAGAGCCCAATCGGCAACATGCAGGTAAATAACCTATTTCCAGTATAGAGCTTTTAGAAGAAGAATCAGTACCAGGCAAAATTCAGGTAAGTGACCTCAGCTTCTTCACCAGCGGCACCTAGGCAGTGGGTACAGAGGTCAAACTCAGGTTCTGGTTCCAATGTTATCCAATGGAGAAACGGGGCAGTTAAATTGGTAGTACTTGCAGGAGAGTTGCATGGTTTTGGAACCCAGCCAGAGTGTTCAGGTAAGCATGGGGGCCACAAGGCAGCACCAAATGTACACCTCTAGCAGCACGGAGGCAGCCAGGTGCAGAGTGCAAACAGTGTTGGGCGCTGAATTAAAAACAATGGGGGAAGCTCAAACTTTGAAAAATGCTGCAGGCTCAGGCCAAGAGGCAAATCGATGGAACCCTACTGCTGCACAGGCAAGTTGGGATGTTCTGGAGCCTCAGGACACAGTCAGTAGATTTCCAAGGCTCAGGGGGCTCCGAGTGCAGGGTGTCACTTGGTGTCAGAAGTTAGCTCATCAATGTGTTTGCGGTCAGGGGGGCATCATTGTGCAGAGACTGCAGGAGTCAATGTGTAGTCTTGCTCAGGATCGCTGGGGAATCATTTCTTGACCAGTGGGCCTCTTGGACTCTGCCGTGGGCATCAGGTGAAGAGGTGGTTGACTTCGTGGTTCCACAGGCAAAGCCTTTGGTCTTTACTTCTGGATAAGTCCGCTGTTCATGGGAGATCAGGAGTCTTTGTAGACGGCAGGCAGTCCTTCGTTCTGGAGTCACTGGTTTGTGGGACAAGGCGCTCTTCTGTAGAAGTGTCTGAGGAATGAAGACAGGCCAGTAGGGCTGGGGCCAAGTCAGCTGGTGTCTTCAGACTTCGCTGCTGCACAGCTTTTCTGTCCTCTTCATAGATACTAATCTGAGGATTAGGTTTCAGGTGTGCCCCTAAATGTTCATTTTAGGGGTTTTACTGGGTTAGAAGACAATAGCCAATGGGATGCTTCCCTTGGGCTGCCTGCTTTTGTATGTCCCACTCCCTATTGGTGAAAGTCATTCAAAACAATATGGAGCATTCTCAAAGGAGGGAGTCAATTCAGCTCAGGGCACCTTCGGGGTGTTCCTGGCTGAGGGAGACACCTCTTGCCTATTAATTTCCCCACAGACCTGGCTGTAAAAAAGAAAAAAAAAGTCAGATCAGGGGTTGAGCACCTCCACTATCTGATATGCTGACCAGGGTGCCTCCAAAGGACGGGAAGCCTTTGAAGCTCACTGCCTTTCTAGGTGGTTCCTGCTTGGAGGTTGGTTTGAAGCTATGCTCTGGGTAGTTTTGTTCACATGCTCTGGGACTATTCCCTGCATACAATCATACTTAACAGCAATCTTCCAAGAACTGCTTTTTTTTTGGGGGGGGTGGGGGTCTCCTGCTTGGGCCGAAATTTGTCCTGTTGGATAACCTCAGTGACTTAGATGTTCCACGTTTTCAGTTGCTTTTTAGTTCACTGGCTTTGGTGGTGCCAGAGAATGTTTACAAGTATTGGGATGCGTCAGAGGTACCCTCTGTGCAATATTGGAAGGGGGGATGGACCTATTATGGCAGGGCAGCAGAAAAAGTAACGTATAGTAGTAGGGATTGTTCATGCAAGTTCTTCAAGTTATGGGATGGTAGAGGGCATATTATGGGTTGGGGATCCAATGGGTTGACTCCAGAGAGATACGGGGCCCAGGTGCCCAGCCTGCAGTAATAGATTTAAGGGAGACCTGCAACAGTTGCTGTGCTCCATTCCTTACTGATGTATTTTTAATAGTCTACTGACTAGTTTTAAATATTTGACCCCTTCCATGCTCATGACGAGCTCAGCTCGTCGAGACACAGTGGAGCTGTGCTCATGACCAGCTTAGCTAGTCATGACCACACCCGTTTCCATTGACCTTCAGCACAGGAGAGGAATATCTCAAGCAGCGATGAGGTTATATAGAATACTGTATACTATTTTTTTTTAACAGATTTTATTGTCAGATTGCACAGGTACCAAGGGTGACTGCAAGTATAAACATGACAGCATCAACAGCAATCAACTTTTCACTGTACACAAATTAGCAAGTAAATAAGCAACCCCTCCTAACCAACCCCCCGCTCCCCGTCCTCCCACCCTAAACCCCACTCCCCCAACTCCCCATACCCTTCACAACCACCACCCCCCCGAGTTGCACTACCCACGCCAGGCCTAACCCAGTCCCATTAAACAATATCCAGCACAAACACCGAACCAGAAATGAAGAGATTGCTCCCGCAACTCGAACCGAAGCCGTTAAGTCGGTGTATAGCAGGCGCAAAAAGGACAGGAAGCAAGGTCAGAGATTGAGCCTCGCCAACAGAGAGAACAGATGCACCCAGCTTAATGAATCGAATGCTCGGTCTATGTCGGCAAGGAGGAGCGCAGCCCGCTGTCCAGTGCCCCTAATAGCCTCCATTGCCACACGCACCCGTCTGACATAATGTCTGGTCGCCCTTTGAGGCATGAAGCCAGCCAGGTCTGGGTGAACAAGCCCGGTGATATAGGGGAGAAGCAGATTGGCCAACGCCTTGGCCAAGACCATCGCCTCTACGTTGAGGAGCGAGATAGGGCAATAGGAGGCGTGTTGCTCTGGGGGACGACCCGGTTTGTGGACCACCACCACCTCAGCATGCCTCCAATCTGGGGGGAGCCTGCCTCAGGCCCTGGCCTCTTCCCAACGCCGCCCGGTATTAAGGGGCTAACTGCGTTTTGTATTTCTTGAAAAACTCACTGGGAAAATCATTCGGACCGGGGGCTTTCCCCGAATTCAGCACACCCAGGGCCGCACCTAGCTCATCATCTGTCAAGGGGAGTTCCAACTTGTCTCGCACCTCATCTGACACGGCCTTGGGGGGCAAGTCAGCTATGAATTTGTCAACCATATGATCCGGCAGGCACTCCCGTGGGGCGTACAAATCTGCATAGTATGCGGCAAAGCTCTCCGTCAACTCCCGGGGGTTGGTTACCGGGTCCCCGGTGTCAGCCAGTATCCCCGACAAGTTCTGCGCATGGAAGGTCCCCTGGCAGAGCAGATGTAGCATTTTACTCTACTTGTATCCTAACTGGCAAATTCTACTGCGTGTAGCTAACCATATCTGCCTTGCCTCATCTAGAAGGAGAGCCACATAGGACTGTTGCGGCAATAAGAGTTGGCTCACCTCCCCAGTCCCCCCGGTCGCTAGTTCCCGACGCTCCAATTCTCCCACTTCCGCCCGCACCAGGGCCCCCTGCCGCTGCTTTCGCGCCGCCGCACACCAAGCAATATCCACCCCCCGCAGCATAGGCTTCAATGCCTCCCATAGTGTCCGAGCACTAGAGACCGATCCAACATTCCCGGCAAAATAATTGGAAATTGCTGTACAGATATGTAGTCTATACTCTTGCTGGAGGTGCTACACCGACAAGCGCCAGGGGAATGGCTGCCTCCCCCGGCCCAGCCGAAGCTCTACATCTAACGGCGAGTGATCTGAAAGGCCCCGTGGGAGAATCGCCGCCGATTTTACCAGTCCAACCGCGATTCGAGGGACAAAAATATAATCCAGCCTGGAGAAGGATTTATGGACAGCAGAGAGGTATGTGTACTCCCGTTGTTCCCCATGAAGATTCCTCCACGAGTCAACCAAGTCCAGTCCCACCACCATATCCCGCACTTTCGTGGAGATATGCTTATACCCCCTAACCCCCCCCCCCCGTCCTAAACCTACCCGTGGTAATATCCAGGACATCGTTCCAATAGCCCCCAACCGCTGCAAGCACATCTGGGATGTCTGCCCATATCGAATACAGTTTCTCGATTAGTGACCACTGCAATGGCAGCAGATCATAAACACAACCCAAGACCTCCCCTACCTTACCCCTAACAAACAGGTACCTTCCTTGTGCATCTGCCCATAGTTGTGCGGGTGAAGGGGATTCTATGGTGAATGAGAAAAGCCACCCCCCTGGACCCCCTCACAAAGCCTGCATGGAAGACCTGCTGATAGCCGTAGAGCTGCAAACACAGGGCTTTAGTGCCTAGTAAATGAGTTTCCTGTAGGAAGAGAATGTCAGCCCCAATTCTTTTCGCATGCTGCAGCACTGCCCCCCCCCGCCCCCCCCCCCACCCCTCTTAATCTGGTCTAAGATCCCACATATATTCCAACTAAGTATGCAAAGGGAACTGTGAGGCCCCAGGACTTTATCAGCGCAATAAGTCATCCATGAGCTGCTCCGATCGTCTCACGGATACAACAACATGTGGGCGTGCATAGACTGAATGTATAAGACCCCCCCCCCCCCCCACGTGCGCAGCCGTACGACCCAACCAGAACAAACCCCTCCCCAAACAACTGACCCCCGCATCCCCTCCCCCAATACCTCAAAACAGTTGAAGTACCCGTCACGGCAAGATGGGCCCCAAGGTCCCCCATACCAATGGATCCCCGCCCAACAACCCATGTCATCCTGGCCC
Organism: Lissotriton vulgaris; assembly: GCF_964263255.1. Lineage (NCBI taxonomy): Eukaryota > Metazoa > Chordata > Amphibia > Caudata > Salamandridae > Lissotriton > Lissotriton vulgaris. The sequence goes on from NC_141689.1 coordinate 857,944,016, forward strand.
GCCCCCACCCAGTGCCAGGCCAAGGAATAGAGAGGGATGGCGCGTATCACCTTCCCCTCCTGCAAAAAGGAATCATAGCACAATAAGACCCCCTAGAAGGAACCGGTAGACCTTAGTAAAAACACACACTGCACAAGTTATAGATATGCTGCTTAGTGTCCTGAGGCCCCACCGGAGGCCGATCGCTTTCGAGACTGGGATCGCCAGTTCCCCTCCCGGCGAGACCCCCTGGAAGACTTCAGTTGGGCCTCACTCGCAGAAGAGTTCGAGTCCATCCCCGGCGGCGTGTGCGGTCGCACCCTCACGGTCTCATCGGTCCACTTAAAGACCTCCTCTGGGATATCGAAAAAAGTTGGGTGCGCTCCTGAAACACCACCCTCAGCCTGGCCGGAAACAGAAGAGCGTATGGAAGTTTAAGGTCCCGAAGATGGGCCTTGGCAGCCTGGAACGAATGCCGCTGCTGCACCAGGCCCGTGTAATCTGGGAAAATCATGATGCAGCTGTTCTCATACAGCAGAATGCAAATGCTACTTACCAGTATGCATCTGTTCTTGGCATGTAGGGCTGCTGACATTCATATCTGTGCATAGATCGCCGCCTAGTGTTGGGTCCGGATGATTGCACATTGTTGTCCTGGAAGAGTCGAAGTATCACAAGATAGGTGGCTCCTCCCCTGGACTACAGTGCGCATGGGCATCGACTCCATCCCCAGATTGTTTTTAGCCATTGTGGCCGAGATGGAGTGAACTATGTGAGTGATGACCATGCTATGAGCATATACATGAATACTGCAGCTGCTACAGGCGCCGGGGAGGAGGGCGGGCGATATGAATGTCAGCAGCCCTACATGCCTAGAACAGATGCATACTGGTAAGTAGCATTTGCAGTTCGAGGCATGTGGGCTGCTGAATTCATATCTGTGCATAGAATACATAGCAGTCCCTCCATTATCGGCGGCCGCCCGTGCCAGCTGCAGCAGTTTGGAAAAGTGTCTTGAGAACAGCCTGACCTACAGCTGCCTGCTGTTTGGAGTGCACGTCTACACAGTAATGTTTAGTAAATGTATGTGTGGTAGACCATGTGGCTGCTCTACATATATCCTCTAAGGGGATGTTCCCAAGGAAGGCCATAGAGGCCCCCAACTTTCTGGTGGAGTGGGCTCTTGGTGGAATTGTAAGAGTGCGTTTAGCTTTTGCGTAACAGATCTGAATACATTTCACGATCCACCTAGCAATACCAGCCTTGGAAATAGCGTTACCCTTGTGGTGTGATGCAAAGGCAACGAAAAGCTGCTTAGTCTTTCTAAAATCCTTGGTCCTGTCAATGTAATACATCAGGGCCCTTTTAACGTCAAGGGTGTGGAGCATCCGCTCCGCCAGCGACTCAGGATTTTGAAAAAACACCGGCAACTCGATTGTTTGGTTTATGTGGAACTGAGACACAACCTTGGGTAGAAATTTAGGGTTAGTGCGGAGCACTACCCTGTTAGCATGGACTTGGAAAAAAGGCTCTTGGATGGTGAGGGCCTGCAACTCACTAACCCTCCGTAGCGATGTAATTGCTACTAAGAAAGCCACTTTCCAAGTCAGGAACTGAAGCTCGCAAGAGTGTAGTGGCTCAAAAGGAGGGCCCATCAGCCTTGTAAGAACCACATTGAGGTTCCATTCTGGAGCTGGTGGTGTCCGTGGTGGAATGACTCTTTTGAGTCCTTCCAGAAAAGCTTTGATAGCAGGCACCTTGAAAAGTGAAAGGTATTGTCTATTCTGGAGGTATGCGGCCATCGCAGACAGGTGAATGCGGATGGAAGTATACGCCAATTTGCATTGGTACAGATGGAACAGGTAACAGATGAGGTTCTGAATGGAAGCATCCAGCGGGTTAATGTCGTGGTTCGCACAATAAATGACAAACCGCTTCCATTTAGCCGCATAACATGCTCTAGTAGTGGGCTTTCTTGCCTCCCGAATGATGTCCATGCAATTCGGGGGAAGATTGAGGTAGCCAAACTCTAGGACTTCAGGAGCCAGATCGCCAGGTTGAGCTGTTGCGGATCTGGGTGCTGAATGTCGCCATGGCTCTGCGTCAGAAGGCTGGGTGCGAGATGAAGCCTTTGATGCGGTACCACGGAAAGTTCCAGAAACGTGGTGTACCATGGTTGGCGAGCCCACGTTGGAGCAACCAGGATGAGAGTCATCGAGTGCTGCCTGAGCTTGCGCGCCACCAGCGGTATCAGAGGTGCTGGGGGAAAAGCGTACGCAAATCTGCCTGACCAGTTCATCCATATCGCATTGCCCTGCGATTGCGGGTGTGGGAACCTGGCGGCGAAGCTTTGGCATTTTGCGTTCTCCCTTGTGGCGAACAGGTCTATCTCTGGATGACCCCACCTTTGGAAGTACGGTTGGAGTACTGATGGATGTATCTCCCACTCGTGTATTTGGTGGCTGTGCCTGCTGAGCAGGTCCGCCATCTGATTGTCTTTGCCTGGGAGATGTTGTGCCATCAGGAAAATGTTCCTCTGAATGGCCCACTTCCACATGCTCTGATCCAGATGAGACGGCTGCGGAGAGTGTGTGCCCCCCTGTTTCTGAATGTAGTACATGGCCGTCATGTTGTCCGGATCAACACGACCTTGTTGCACAGATGTACTTTGAATGCCTTTAAGGCCATGAAGATTGCCATCAGTTCCAGTACATTGATGTGCATCTTCCTTTGCTGTAGTGTCCATAGTCCCTGCACTGTGTAGTGGAGTACATGCGCTCCCCATCCCTGGAGAGAAGCGTCCGTCGTCAGGATAATCTGTGGCACAGGCTCTTGGAACGGTCGGCCCTTGCAAAGGTTTTGTGGATTCCACCAATGCAGAGAGTTGTATGCCCGACCGCTCACCAACACTAGGTCTGTTAGTTGCCCGTGAGCCTGAGTCCACGGACGTGCTAGGCACTCCTGAAGCAGACGCATATGTAACCTCGCGTGCGGGACAATGGAGATGCAGGAGGCCATCATGCCTATCACCTGCATGAACATTCGCTGGAAGCGAGTGCTGAGGTCTGAATCTTTGGATCAGCGTCTGAATACTGGCGACTCACTGAATTTGGCTGCGCAGTGGCCGCCAGAGTGTTTATTGTCGCGCCCAGATACTGCCGTATGTGGGCGGGCTGGAGATGGGATTTCGGGTAATTCAGTGAGAACCCCAGATTGTGCAGGAGATGAATGGTGCGGGACACGTGGTTGGCGCACTGTTCCGACTTCGCCTGAATGAGCCAGTCGTCCAGATAGGGGTAGACGTGGATGTTTTGACGTCTTAGATGCGCCGCCACGGTCGCCAGGCACTTCGTGAAGACACTGGGCGCTGTGGTGACCCCAAAGGGCAGAACCCTGAACTGGTAGTGCTGGTTTTGAATGGTGAACCTTAGGTACTTCCTGTGTGAAGGATGCAGGGGAATGTGAAAGTATGCATCCTTGAGATCCAGAGTAGCTAGGAAGTCCCCTTGCCGAAGCAGCGGGAGAACCTGCTGCAACGTGAGCATATGGAAATGTTCTGACAGAATGTACCAGTTGAGGGGCCTGAGGTCCAGGATGGGCCTGAGGGATCCGTCCTTTTTGGGAATTAGAAAGTACAGAGAGTAAACCCCTGTTCCCCTTTCTTGCAGTGGAACGAGCTCTATTGCCCCTTTTTGCAGCATGACTTGGACTTCCTGCTGCAACAAGTGCAAGTGCTCGCCGGACATAGGACGGCTTCTTGGGGGTATGTTTGGTGGAGTGGAAGTGAGTTCCAGACAATAGCCGTATTGGATGAGAGATTTGACCCACCTGTCCGTGGTGATGGATTTCCACGCAGGCAGGAACTGCTGGAGTCTCCCCCCCGACTGGTGTTGTGTGGTCGGGGGGCAGTGACAAGGCGTCACTGTTTGCTGGCGGTGGAGGACCTGGAGCTGTTATTTCCACGTCCTCTGCCTTTGACGTTGTTGCCCCGGTAACCACCTCTACCCTTGTTGGTGTATGAGGATTGGGTGTTGCTTTTATAGTATTGTGTGGATTGTGACGCTTGACCCCTTGAGGTGCCTCTGTTATTGGAGCGGCGAAAGGAACCACCCCGAAACTGCTGGGACTGCAGGGCACCCATAGATTTAGCAGTGTCAGTGTCTTTTTTCATTTTTTCAAGGGTTGCATCCACTTCTGGCCCAAAGAGGTGGTCTGGATTAACTGTTTGGTTTAAGATGGTAGTCTGAATGTCTGGTTTAAAGCCTGATATTCTAAGCCATGCATGCCTACGCAGTAGCAAGCTAGTGTTTATAGCTCTGGAGGCGGTATCAGCCACGTCCAGAGCGCACTTAATTGAAGCATTGGTGATGAGCTTCCCCTCCTGAATCAACATTTCAGCTCCCTCCTTGTACTGATCAGGTAAGTGCTGTAGAAGGGTTTCTAGGGTGTCATAGTGTGCCCTATCGTAGCGTGCAAGTAGCACTTGCGTGTTGGAAATGCGCCACATATTAGCTGCCTGCGCAGCAATACGTTTCCCTGAAGCTTCAAAGACCTTCGATTCTTTGTCTGGGGGAGGAGCATCACCCGTGGTCTGAGAGTTTGCCCGCTTACGTGCGTTGGAGACAACCAAAGAGTCCAGTGGCAACTGTCCCTTGATGTACGTTGGATCAGTGGGCGCTGCCTTGTATTTTTTGTCAATACGAGGATTGATGACTCTTGCCCGGGTAGGCTCCCTGAAAACCTCAGGCGCATGCTTTAGCACTCCTTTCAGCATTGGCAATGTCTTGACAGTCTTTTCAGCCACTGAGAAAGTGTCAAAAAGAAAGACATCCACTGGGTCAGCATGGAGGTCGACATCATGATCGGCCGCAGCTCTTTCAATTAGAGCGTTGAAGGCTGCAGAGTCCTCTGTTGGGGAAGTTTTTGCAGCAAAAAGCTGCGGCTCGTGTCCTGACTGAGGGTCCTCAGGGTCGCCCCCAGCAGACCATGGCTCATTGACATCCTCTGGATCCGAGTACGCTGGATAAGTATACTCCTCCTCGTCCCAGTCACCCTCCCCAGCGTTAGAGTGAGTGGGTGAGAGCTCCAGACCTTGTGAAGATGCAGGCTCCATAGGGGCAGCTGCACCCGCAGAGTCCAACTTCTTTTTAAGGGGAATGTGGAAATGCTCCAACACAGGCTCCGGGGTGATCTTCCTTTTAAGGAGAGAGAGCTTGCCTGTGTTGGCGTCGATGACAACCTCTCGACGCTCCTCGTCCGCTAGTGGCTGGTGCCGTGGCTTCGGCACTACCAAGGATGCTTTCGGCGTAGAAACCAGCTTCAAGGGCACCCCGGCCCCATGTTTTGGAGCAAAAGCCTTCGGCGCCGTTTTTGGCAGCAGCGTGAAGTGAATCGGCGTCTGCGCCTTTGCCGGTTTCTGTGGAGGCTTCGGCGTCACATCCTTCGGCTCGAGAGCCACTGCCTCCTTCCGAATACGCTGAAGGGACTCCGTGACCTTCTTGGTGAGTGAGGGGGAGGGCTGGACCGGCTCGAGCGAGTCCTCCGAGTCCGGATTCGGGTCGGCGACCAAAGCCGCAGTCTTCGGAGCCGACACAGCACCTCCCTTTGCTTTGTCGACCGGGATCGGTGCAGCCAGAGACTTGGGGTCGTCCTGACGCTTCTTCGAGGCCTTCTTATGGTCATCGACCTTCTTGGCGTCGGCTCGGCTCTTCAGAGCGTCGACCAGCTTCGGCGCCGACGCGGCCGCGTCGGGAGTTTTCGCCTTCGGCTTCGACACGGGGGTCTTCGGATTGGCCATTTTGGCGTGGCTTTTGAGCTCGGCGGCCATCTTGGATTTCTTCGGCGCCGAGGCCTCTGGAGCCTTTGATCCAACCAGTGCGACTTGCACTTTTGGTTTCGATACAGATGGTGCCCCCCGATGGCTTCACTTTCGGTTTCTGTACCGGAGTGGCGCTTCACCAATGTCCGTGGCCGGGCCCGGAGGCAGGGCCGTGGGACGAATATTGAGGTCTTGGGTAAGGCCCGAAGGCGATCCCTCGACCTGGGCCTTATGCTGGGGTTCGGCCCCGGAGTCAGTATGAGGATGCTCCTCTTCCGAGCTATCCTCTACGGTGGCAATGGCCCCGTCGTCCCCTACCTCCTCGACGACTTCCTCGAACTCTTCGTCTCCCGCGTCGTAGTCTTCCTCGCCCTCCGACGCCGGGTTAGAGTCCGAAACATTCAGGATGGTGTCGTCTTCAACATCTTCTTCAAAGATGTTTGCTGGTGGGGGTGCCGATAACTGGGCCTGCAGTCTTGCGGCCCGACGTAGCTTGAGAGTCTTCTTCAACCGGAACTTGGAGCAGGCCATACACTTGGCCTCGTCGTGGTCCGGCGACAAGCATCTGTTGCACACTGGGTGCACGTCGATGTGCGAATACTTTGAGGCACACACTGGGCACCTCTTAAATGGACTTCGTTCCATGTTGAAGTAGTCTGGAGCGTCGTGTAGGCCCGTCAGCGCCGACGGCACGCAGAAGGGCAGCAAGTGTTCGGAGCCGATGAATAAACCAACCCGAACGATAGACAATACAGACGCGAGTCCTAAAGACCTTTTGGTCTCAAGTAAAGAAAGTTAAACAACTATCGATTCCGACAGAGGGAACCGAAACACATCCGAACCCAATGGCGGAAAAACACAATCTGGGGATGGAGTCGATGCCCATGCGCACTGTAGTCCAGGGGAGGAGCCACCTATATCGTGATACTTCGAAGACTCTTCCAAGACAACAATGTGCAATCATCCGGACCCAACACTAGGCGGCGATCTATGCACAGATATGAATTCAGCAGCCCACATGCCTCGAACGTTCTTTAGCCCTGGCCTGTTTCAGGATGACGTCACCATCATGGTAGTTCAATAATTTCGCAATGACTGGCCATGGCCGGGCCCCCACAGGAGGTTTCTGTATCAGGTGGGCCAGTTCTTTCACAAAGCAACGGGACAGAGTGTCGGGGGAGAGCAAGCTTTCCAGCCATTGAGTCAAGAACTTCTCCATATCGCCCTTCTCGCAGCCCTCCGCAAAGCCAACAAAGCACAGGTTATTGCTTTGCGCCCGTCCCTCCGCATCTTCAGCCCGCAACGCCAGACCCTTTTGTACGCTTTCCATCTTGGCTACTTGACGCTTCAGGGGTGCGACCTCAACCTCCACTCCCGAGATCCTAGTCTCTGCCTCTGATGAAAGACAGCATTCCGCAAGTCCTGCCGCAGGAGCGGGACGTCCGCACCTACTGCGCCAATTTCAGCATGGAGCAGGCCCCGGGACTGCGTGATCGCCGCCATCAATGCCGCATTATCTGGCCCGAGTTCCTGGTGTCCCCCAGCCGCTGCGGCCCATCCACTCGGCTCAGTGAATTTATCAATGGGCCCATGGGTCGCGGTGCCCCCACTGCCCTTGACCCTGGTCATGGCTACCAGCCTCCGGGCGCCCTCCAGGCTGGGCCAAGTTCCAGGCGCTTCCTCCACTTATGCACACTGTACTATGAGGGTCCTCAAGTTCAACTCTGGTCAGTAACTGTCAGCAGGTCCCAGCCAAGGTCCGCAGTCCCCACTCCGCCGGGCCACACTCCGCACACCCCCGCCTGGTGCAGTCCGCTCACCCGGCCCTCCGCCACAATCTTTTCACACCAGGGGGGGGACTTCCGCATACTACAACGTCCCCCTTCCACGGTCTTCACCAGTGAGTATGGTCGTCACTGCAGATCCTAAGCAGGTCTGACCCTGCCAGGGAGACCTCTCCTCTCCTCCTCCGCCGCCGCGATTCAACTCGTATGGTGCAGGCTCTCAATTAGAGGCCCCGGCTCCGCACGCTGCGTCTAGGCCGCGCAGCACCGGGAAACCCAAGCTCTGGTCCCAGGCCCTCCAGACCACCAAAATGCCACGAGAACAGTGCTGCCAAGTGCGCAGGGTATCTGGGAGCCCCGGGGCCCGTCAAAATGCTGTGGGAGTTAGGATAAGTGAAGAATAAAAGGCGGGCCAGACGGCGCTCGTCTGGAGCACGTCCGCCATGCTGGCTCACCAAGCCACGCCCCCCATACTGTATACTATTACCGACTATATGCTGATATGCTGACAGTGATATATTGTGTGACTGTTGCCTATGTTTGTTTGTGTACTTCTATAACCGAAAAAATGTTTTAAGAAATAAACATGCATAGGACATGAAAACTAAGTACTAGTTTCAAAACACTGAAATAGAACTATGTATCTAGGGCATTTATGAGGTGGACACTTCGGTGCAAGGCAATAAAGCGTTGTATGATGGCCTCAGGTGAAGATAGGAAAGTACACAAAATATGGGGTTTAGTAGGTTTGTGGCATAGACATCAGCAAATCAAGGAATGAATATGCTACTTACCAGTATGCATCTGTTCTTGGCATGTAGGGCTGCTAACATTCATATCTTAGCATTAGATCGCCACCTAGTGTTGGGTCCGGATGATCGCACATTGTTGTCCTGGAAGAGTCTTCGAAGTATCCTGAGATGGGTGGCTCCTCCCCTGGACTACAGTGCGCATGGGCATCGGCTCCATCCCCAGATTGTTTTTCGCCATTGTGGCAGAGGATGGAGTGAAAAGTGTAAAGGATGTCCATGCTAATGATTGAATACAATAGTATATCTGCAGCTGCGACAGGCACCGGGGAGGAGGGTGGGCGATATGAATGTTAGCAGCCCTACATGCCAAGAACAGATGCATACTGGTAAGTAGCATATTCAGTTCGAGGCATGTGGGCTGCTAAATTCATATCTTAGCATAGAATACATAGCAGTCCCTCCATCAGCGGCGGTTGCCCGTGCCAGCTGCAGAAACCTGAAAAAGTGTCTTGAGAACAGCCTGTCCTACAGCCGCTTGCTGTTTGGAATGTACATCAACACAGTAGTGTTTTGTAAAGGTATGTGGTGTAATCCACGTGGCTGCTCTGCAAATGTCCTCTAGAGGAATGTTTCCAAGGAAAGCCATGGATGCCCCCAACTTGCGTGTGGAGTGTGCCTTTGGGGGTATTGTTAAAGTGCGCTTGGCTTTATGATAACAGATTTGAATGCACTTAACAATCCATCTGGCTATTCCTGCTTTGGAAATTGGGTTGCCTTTGTGTTGTGGTGAGAAGGCAACAAAGAGTTGTTTTGTCTTCCTAAAGTGTTGTGTCCTGTCTATGTAGTACATCAATGCCCTCCGTACGTCTAACGTATGGAGCATCCTTTCCGCCACTGTTTGTGGGTTCTGGAAGAATGCAGGCAAATCGATAGTTTGGTTGAGATGAAAATGTGACACCACCTTTGGAAGGAATTTGGGGTTAGTACGTAGTACTACCCTATTTGGATGAATCTGGATGAATGGTTCTTGTATCGTGAGTGCTTGCAACTCACTTACGCGTCTTAGTGACGTAATGGCAATTAGGAAAGCAACTTTCCACGTTAGGAATTGCAGTTCGCACGAGTGCATTGGCTCAAACGGTGGTCCCATCAGTCTGGTGAGGACCACATTGAGGTTCCACACGGGAGCTGGCGGTGTTCTTGGGGGAATGACTTGTTTCAGGCCTTCAAGGAACGCTTTAATGGCAGGCACCCTGAAGACTGAGAGATGCTGCCTATTTTGAAGGTAAGCCGCGATGGCGGATAGATGTATCCGAATAGAAGTGAACGCTAGCTTGCACTTATAAAGGTGTAACAGATAGCAAATGATGTTAGGGATAGATGCATCTAGCGGGTTTATGCCATTGTCTGCACAGTAGATGACAAAACGCTTCCATTTTGCGGCATAGCATGCTCTGGTTGACGGCTTCCTCGCCTCCTTGATGATGTTCATGCATTCAGGAGGTAGGTTTAGGTATCCAAACTCTAAGACTTCAGGAGCCAGATCGCTAGGTTGAGCTGTTGCGGATCTGGATGCTGAATTTCTCCATGGTTCTGCGTCAGAAGTCTGGGCGTGAGGCGCAGTCTTTGATGCGGGACCACTGAGAGTTCGAGGAACGTGGTGTACCATGCTTGGCGCGCCCACGTTGGAGCAACTAGGATGAGTGTCATGGAGTGTTGCCGTAGTTTCCTCGCCACCAGTGGTATCAGGGGTGTCGGGGGAAAAGCGTAAGCAAATTTGCCTGACCAGTTCATCCATATCGCATTGCCCTGCGATTGGGGGTGTGGGAACCTGGCGGCGAAGCTTTGGCATTTTGCGTTCTCCCTTGTGGCGAACAGGTCTATGTCTGGACGCCCCCACCTTTGGAAGTACGGCTGGAGTACCGATGGATGTATCTCCCACTCGTGCATTTGATGACTGTATCTGCTGAGCAGATCCGCCATCTGATTGTCCTTCCCCGGGAGGTGTTCTGCCATGAGGAAGATGTTCCTCTGAATGGCCCACTTCCACATGCTCTGAGCCAGGTGAGACAGCTGTGGTGAGTGGGTGCCCCCCTGTTTTTGGATGTAGTACATCGCGGTCATGTTGTCCGTCCGGACTAACACCACTTTGTTGCAGAGATGTACAATGAAGGACTTGAGTGCCATGAAGATCGCCATCAGTTCTAGATAGTTGATGTGCATCTTCTGTTGCTGCGTCGTCCATAGTCCCTGCACTGTGTAAGTGAGCAGGTGTGCTCCCCATCCCTGGAGAGATGCGTCCGTTGTCAGGATAACCTGTGGCACTGGCTCCTGGAACAGTCGGCCCTTGCAAAGGTTGTGTGGAGTCCACCAATGCAGAGAGTTGTATGCCCGACTGGTAACCAACACTAGGTCTGTTAATTGTCCCTGAGCCTGTGTCCACTGATTTGCTAAGCACTCCTGGAGCGGGCGCATATGCAACCGTGCGTGAGGGACTATGAAGATGCAGGAGGCCATCATGCCTATCAACTGCATGAACACTCTTGCTGGAAGTGAGTGTCCCGGTCTGAACTTCTGGATTAAAGACTGTATGCCGTCTATCCTGACCTGGTTTGGTTGTGCCGAGGCCGTCAGGGTATTGATTGTCGCACCCAGAAACTGCCGGACGTGTGCCGGCTGAAGGTGTGACTTCGGGTAATTCAACGAGAAACCCAGGTCGTGAAGGAGGTGAATGGTAGTCGACATGTCCGCAGCGCACTGCTGTTCCGACCTGGCTTGAACGAGCCAGTCGTCGAGGTAGGGGTAGACATGGATGTTCTGCCTCCTGAGGTGCGCCGCTACAGTCGCCAGACACTTGGTAAAGACCCTTGGGGCAGTTGTGACTCCGAAGGGTAGGACTTTGAACTGATAATGCGTGCCCTGGATAGTGAACCTGAGGTACTTTCTGTGGGACGGATGTAGCGGAATGTGGAAATAAGCATCCTTGAGATCCAAGGTTGCTAAGAAGTCTCCTTTGTTTAACATAGGAAGAATCTGTTGCAGTGTAAGCATGTGGAAATGCTCTGACAGTATGTACAGATTGAGGGGACGGAGATCCAGAATCGGTCTGAGAGATCCGTCCTTCTTTGGAATGAGGAAGTACAGGGAATAAACCCCTGTGCCTTCCTCCCCCACTGGCACGAGCTAGATTGCCCCTTTTTGCAGCATCACCAACACTTCCTGCTGCAATAAGTGCAAGTGCTCTGCGGACATAGGTCTTTGCCTTGGTGGAATGTTGGGTGGAGTGGATTTCAACTCTAGACAATAACCGTACTGGATAAGCTGTCGCACCCACCTGTCTGTGGTGATGTTGATCCAGACGGGCAGGAACTGCTGTATTCTCCCCCCGACAGGTGTTAAATGGTCGGGGGGCAGTGACAGAGAGTCACTGGTTGCTCGGGGCAGAGGAGCGTGAATTGTTGCCTCCCTTGCCACGTCCTTTGTTGCTGTTTCCCCTGTAGCCCCTCTTGTTTTGTTTGGGGTACGAGGACTGTGCTCCACCTCTAGGGAACTGTGACTGTTGACCCATCTGTCCTCTGGTGACTCCACGGGCACCTGAGCGACGAAAATTGCCACGAAACTGCTGAGATTGTAGGGCCCCCATCGATTTAGCGGTTTCAGTGTCCTTTTTAATCTTTTCCAGGGTGGTGTCAACATCTGGACCAAACAGTCTATCCGGATTGACTGGTTGATTAAGTATGGTTGTTTGAATGTCAGGTTTGAACCCCGATATGCGGAGCCAAGCCTGTCTTCTGAGCATGACACTGGTGTTAATGGCCCTAGCGGCTGTGTCCGCGACATCAAGTGCGCACTTTATGGCCGCGTTGGAGATCAGTTGTCCTTCTTGTATAATAATTTTGGTGCCCTCTTGAAACTGCGGAGGCAGGTGTTCTACAATCTGCTCTAGTGTGTCGTAATGTGATCTATCATAACGTGCCAGTAGTGCCTGTGTATTTGCAATACGCCAGAAATTGGCAGCCTGTGCAGCCACTCTTTTGCCTCCTGCCTCTAGCACTTTGGACTCCTTATCCGGGGGAGGAGCTTCACCCGTTGTTTGGGAGTTGGCCCTCTTGCGTGCGTTTGCTACCACCAAGGAGTCAAGCGGCAACTGTCCTCGAATGTATGCAGGGTCTGCAGGCGCTGGTCTGTACTTTTTTTCAATACGTGGGTTGACCACCCTCGCCCTGGTAGGCTCTTTAAAGATGTCCGCAGCATGCTTGAGGACCCCTTTGAGCATAGGCAGGGTCTTTACATTTCTTTCCGAAACTGAAAATGTGTCGAATAGAAAGTCCTCCTCAACTGGGTCAGCATGCATGTCCACATCATGATTAGCAGCTGCCCTCTCAACGAGTGCATGAAAACCTGCAGAATCCTCCGTAGGGGATGCACGTGTACTGAAAGTCTGTGGGTCTTGCCCCACATCTTGGGTGCCTTGGTCCCCAATGCCATAATAAGAATCTGGCTGTGCATCAGGTTCATTTACTGGGAAGGTGTATTGTTCATCTTCACCATAGCCCTCACTTTCAGAGTGGTCTGGAGACGGTGTTGGGCTCCGTCCCAGAGGAGGCTGGATAGGTTCCATGAGGCCTGAGGCGTCCTGTGGAAACTTTTTCTTCTTTAGGGGAATGACGTAGGATTCCACCGGCTGCGAAGTGATCTTCCTTTTATAAAGGGTTAACTTCCCCGTGTCCGCGTCTATGAAGCACTCCGAATCTTCTTCAGGGTCGAGCACTTGACCCGAAGATGTCTCTGCCGTAGAAGAGTCCGACTTCTTTGGCGTCGATTTCGAGGAAAAGGCCTTTGGCACCACTTTTGGCGGTAGAAGGAAGAGGAGCTTACTTGCCGGCTTGACCGGGACATCTGCCGCCCTCTGCGTCGATGGCGTTGGCGTCGACGAAGAAAAAGCCTTGTCTTTAATTCTTTGTAGTGAAGCAGCCACGAGAGATGCGTCGGCGACCGATGTCTTTGGCACCGACGAGGTGGCCTTGCCTTCGGATGCGACGTTCCGTTGGTCTTTTGGAGGGATGGACGGCGCCGACCCCGAGTCCCTGGAGCGATGCGCAGATGTCCCCGTTGGAGCCGGGGCTGTGTCGGTTGCCTTGGCAGGCTTCGCCGGCGCCGGCGCGCTTGTCTTGTGCGTGCCACCCTTTTTAGAGGATCTCTCCTCCGGCGCCGATTTCGACCCAGTGGAATCGCCGTGTTTCTTCGACTTCTGCGGACCGGAGGTCGACGGAGTCGATGAGGCCGCCTGTTTATTTGTTTTTGCTGTTGCGACCGCCATCTTAGGGACGATTGAGTCCTTAACTTTCGGTTTCGGTTTCGGGTCGGCCATTTTAGGTGCAGTCGAGACCGTTGCTTTCAGTTTCGGTTTCGAAACCCTCGGCGCAGCAAGTATGTCCGTGGCCGGGCCGGCAGGCGGGGCCGTGGCTTGCGCTACAGGGTCTTGGGTAAGGCCGACAGGCGATCCCGCGACCCTCTCCTGATGTTCGTCAACTTCGGGGCATAGCTCGTCCCCTGAGCTATCTTCCTCGGCCCCATAAACCATAACGTCGTCCCCTACCTCGTCGACGTATTCAAGGCCTTGACCCACGACTCCGTCGTCGTCATATTCCGGATCAGCCTCGACCTCCGTCTCAGGCGGGGAGATTTGAAGATGATGGCTCTGGTCCTCTTCTTCTTGGTCGCCGAAGATGTTATCTGGATCCGGGGCCGCCTGTTTGGCCACAAGGCGCACTGCGCGCCGAATCGTGAGAGTTTTCTTCGACCTGAACTTCGCACAGGCCCGGCAACTTCCTTCGTCATGGTCTGGCGAAAGGCACTTATTACAGACCGGGTGTACGTCTATATGTGGGTATTTGGACCCACAGAGCGGACAGAGTTTAAACGGACTCCGCTCCATGTTGGGAACTTAGTGTCGAGTCGCGATGAGAAGGCCTCGATGTCCGAAGAGTAGTAAAAAACTCCGGTGATTCCGGCTCCGAGAGACGGAAGAACTCGAGACCGTACGCAAACAATACCGACGTAAAGAACCCAAAGCCTTTTGGCCGTAAAAAGTGATGTTTATTCGGTTCCGACGGAGAGACGTCGAGACCGCATCCGAACCCAATGGCGGAAAAAAACAATCTGGGGATGGAGCCGATGCCCATGCGCACTGTAGTCCAGGGGAGGAGCCACCCATCTCAGGATACTTCGAAGACTCTTCCAGGACAACAATGTGCGATCATCCGGACCCAACACTAGGTGGCGATCTAATGCTAAGATATGAATTTAGCAGCCCACATGCCTCGAACCTTACATTTCAGAGGCAACATTGATAAAATGTGGATTCATGAATAATGATAAAAAGATGGACGGGCAGGGCCTAGTGTTTAGAAAGCCATCTAGAGTTCAAAGAACTAAGGAATTAACTTAAGTGGCTGCGGAATTAACTTAAGTGGCTGCACACCAACTGTCAAGTTCTCTGGGTGCCTTGAAGCAAGACAGTACCATTACCCGGTATTTTTATGCCTGAAGTTAAACGGTAGGGACAGATTGGGAAGCAATACACTGCTGTATGCATTTTTTACACCAATGTTAGCTGACCATCTAGGCAGAAAGAAATGTGTTTTATGATACTACTCATGGGCAATGAAGTTCGTGATTGTGTTAAGAGCATCTCTGCCACTTCTGAACATCATTTAATAGGCAAGATTACACCCAGGACTTTGTAAACTTACATGTATTACTTCAGGTATGAATGCCTCTGGTTTTTTGATACGGCCTCTTCCTCCTCCCCTTGCACCACCTCTATTGCCACGACCAGGACGAGAGAGACTTCCAAAATTTATATCAAGCTGAGAGGTAATGTCGTTAGCAGGCCTACGAAAATAGTGATGCTCGTCATCTTCATCTTCCTTTAGACCCTAAAAAAAATATATATATATATTTACATATGTACACACACAATCAAAAAGCTTCATTAAGGAGTCTTTGAATTTAAGCCACCAACTTAGTCTTTGGAATTACATAGTTAACAGGTCATACAAGTAACATACAGTTTAGCCTAATTTCATGAAAAATGTGTTGTAGTCAGCAAGGTACATTATTAATGTTAAGCTATTTCATCCTTCTGCTACTTATCTTGAAGGAAGGTATTAAATTGAGGTCATTAACCACTGCGCCACTTATTTTTCCCTTTTGGTGCAGAACCCTTTTTTCGCCATTTTAGGAAGTTTGTGCTTTAGGCTTCCTAACTTTCCACAAGTTATAAAAGCAAAATAGGTCCTCTCTCCCCCAAATCTCAACATATCTGAGATCATGGTACTCCGCTTTATTTTAAAAACGTGGAAAGGGCTGCGCAAGAACATGGCACTTTTAGAAAACGCAGAAACAAAAGGTTCCCTGTGCCAAGATATTCTTCCCAATTTTTGGTACCAGCAAAGTGGGATGAAAACCCTCCTTTCACTACATTGTATCCAATTTTCTAATTAGTCAATATTTCCCGATTTTTACCCAACTGCAAATAGTGGGGAAAAGGAATAAAACCCATAAATAAACGCAGAAAACTATACATATCTGAAACTGGATAACATTCAGCATTTATCAAAGGGGTATTTGTATCGATTATTCAAAGATTTTCCACTGAAACTGTTAAGATATAAAACGTGAATTTTAGTGGGCATTTAGTTGGTTGGAGAAAGGGAAGGTCTGAAACCGTTTTCTTCTGTTAGTTTTTGCACCGAAAGCAGACCCATAAAAGTAGCATACTGATCATACTTCTGTCAGCATACATCTAGCCTTTGGCTTACAATAGATTTTTTTAAATTTTGTACCACCTATTCTTAACTTCATAAAGAATAATCTAATCGATAAAATGGGTACATTTGAAAAATGCATAGTATTCCTTCACACCCAAGAATCAAAGCTTAGGATCTGGGTTATTCATACTCCTCTGAATTTTGGATTACACAATGCCAAAATATTCTGGGGGAATTTTTTCCCCCCCAACTGTATTTGTGCGAAGTAATTTACGATTGTAAGGCAAAAATAGGCAGTCAATATAAAAGCAACTGTCAAACAATTTGTGCAGGTAGGCCTATCTCCCAGAAATGGAAGGACCGAGAAAACCATTAATATGTTAAGATATGCTTTGCAGTATCATTTATTCTTGGATTGTGGGTAGGTGCATTATCTGGACCCAGAGCTGGCTGGCACGTAGTGAAGTCTACCAATACAAGACATTTTGGAAAACTAGACATTCAAAGGAGTTTCGATCGCACTACATTTGTGCACAGAATGCCCTGCAAATGTTAAACATTGCATAAAAACACATTTGTTAAAGGTTTCTGGAATGTGCAAGGAGCGACAGAATTTTCTCTTGATGTTACATCGATTCTTGAGTCTTGGGGGTTGTGGAATTCAAGCCTGGGCAGAGCTAGCATGCATGAAACTACCACCCCAGACATTTCTGGAAACTAAACCTCTAGCTAAGTCCACAGTGGTGTAGACCGCATGAATCCAAGCAGGTTCTCTTACTCAGAATGCCATGCAAACGTAAATTCAATATCCAAAAACGCATATTTCTTTGAGTTCCATAGGGGACGGCAACAGAATTTGGAAACGAGGGCTTAGCGAGAACCCTTAAACATACCAACCATGGGGTTTATTGAAAACTAGCAAGGCATGCTGATCCAAATTGATGCAGCTTGTGGATCCCTGTATATTTTATACCAGAATGCCTTGCAAATATCAACCATGCCTAATAAATCCCAGATTTGCTCTCACTTTCCAAGGTGGATGGTTGCAGTATTTGGGCATTGTGAGCCACCAGCCAGGGAATACTATGGACCCTGGGCATTTCTTTAATACAGAAATCGCGTTTGTAAATCCCACAACATTTTCCTACCCAGAAAGCCCTGCAAATATTAACAAACAGGTGTGGAAATAAAGGACAGAAAATTCCAGTACTTCCAGAGAATGTAAAAAAGTATTACCATTCTGCATTCACACGGATGAAAAAACCCCATGTGTGGGTGATCCGGCCACACAAGAACGGATGACCCAAATTGGACTGTAAATTCAATGCAGTGGTGGAGATAGTCCTGCATAAAAAACTAAACGCTTGATTGGACGGTGGTCTTCTGTCAGACAGAGGTGGGGCATCAATATATTTCTCAGCACGAGAGGAATATCCAGTACATGGTCCTAGGACGTGCTGGACATGTCCTTCACACTACTTCTGTGCTAAGGACATGTCCAGTACATCGTTAGTAACCAAGAGGTTAAAATGCCATTTCTTAAATGAGCTGTTCAGACCATGTACAAAATGTGAAACCACAAATTAAATTCTGGTTTTCATGGTTTCTGGTCATGCTTTTGCCAAGGTCCATTAACAGTGAAGGGTCATCCAGGTAATTAGCCGCAACCAGTCTTATTTACACCCAATCAGTCATCGAAAGAACAAAAAACATGATTCAGTTTCCAGCTTAGTACATAGTCAACTATTAACAATGAGTTTTTACGTGTGGAAACAACTCTTGATGCTGCAGGTAGAAACCGCTTAGCTTTGTGGTAGAAAGGTTTGTATGAATTTACGATCCACCTTTAGATAGATGTAGGTGAGCCCTTCTGAGAGTTTTAAAAAGCGACGAAAAGTTGCAGAGTTTCATGACGTTTGTCATGTTGATGTAGTATATTACTGCTCTTTTAACATCCAGTGTGTGGAGCTCTTTCTGCCACTAAGTTTGGTTTCGGAAAGAAAACTGGGAGCTCAATGCTCTGGTTTACATCAAAAGATGAAGCTACATCAGGGAGAAATGTGGGGCTGGTTCTCTGAACTGATTTGAAAGGAAGGTTCTTCTAGAGAGAGTCCTTTCAGTTAATTTTTACGTCAGATGTTGTAGCCAACAAGAATGCTACCTTCCATGTGAGGAACTGTATATCACATGGATATAGTGGCTCAAAAAGATGACCCATAAGCCTGGTGAGAGCTATATTAAGATTCCAGGCTGGTGCTGGGGGAAGGGAGGAATGACTAACATTCCAGTTATAAAGCATTTATGGAGGAACTAAAGATGAGTTATCGGTTTTGCACATATGCAGCAAGTACTGCTAAGTGTAACCTATTCGAGGTGTATGCAAGAACGGCTTGTTGTAAATGGAGTGGGTAGCAAATACAATTTTAAACCATAGTGGTTATATTTGCTTTTCTAAACAATGCACACATCTCTTCCATTTAGCTGCATAACATTTAATATGGTAAGTTTGCAAGCTTGTTTTACGAATGTTCATACATTCTTGTGGAAGACTGAGGGACCCGAATTCTAAGACTTCAGGAGTCAGATCGCTAGATTTAGTTTGTGGTAGTGGTGCAAGACCCTTCCCTGGTCCTGATTTAGAAGACGTGGCCAGATGGGCAGCTTCTCATGTGGTAGAAGGAATATGCTACTTACCAGTATGCATCTGTTCTTGGCATGTAGGGCTGCTGACATTCATATCCGTGCATAGATCGCCGTCTAGTGTTGGGTCCGGATGATTGCACTTTGTTGTCCTGGAAGATTCTTCGAAGTATCACAAGATAGGTGGCTCCTCCTTCGGACTACAGTGCGCATGGGCATCCTCTCCATCGTCCGATTGTTTTCGTCATTGCGGCAGAGATGGAGTATAGTACAGTAAGAGACGTCCATGCAAAGAGTGAATGCTGTGACAGGCACCGGGGAGGTGGGTGGGCGATATGAATGTCAGCAGCCCTACATGCCAAGAACAGATTTATACTGGTAAGTAGCATATTCCGTTCGAGGCATGTGGGTTGCTGAATTCATATCTGTGCATAGAATGTGTAGCAGTATTTCCCTTAGCGGTGGCTACCCGTGTCAGCTGCAGCAGTCTGAAAAAGTTGAGAACAGCCTGTCCTACAGCAGCTTGCTGTTTTGAATGTACATCTACACAATAGTGTCTTGTAAATGTATGTGTTGTTGTCCACGTGGCTTCTTTAAAAATTGTGTAATGGAATATTACCTAGGAAAGCCATGGATGCCCCTAGCTTGCATGTGGAATGCGCCCTAGGGGGAACTGTGAAGGTGCGTTTGGCTTTTAGATAGCATATTTGGATGCATTTAACGATCCATCTGGCTATACCTGATTTTGAACTAGGGTTGCCTTTGTATTGCGGTGAGAAAGCAACAAACTGTTTTGTTTTTCGAAAAGCCTTAGTTCTGTCTATATAGTATAGCAGAGCTCTTTTGACATCTAGAGTATGCAAGGCCCTTTCAGCTACAGTCTGGGTTTTGAAAGAACACTGGCAGCTCGATGGTCTGATTTATGTGAAAATGGGATACCACCTTAGGCATGAATTTAGGGTTTGTTCTAAGAACTACCCTATTTGCATGTATTTGGATGAATGGCTCTTGAATAGTTAGGGCTTGAAGCTCGCTAACTCTTCGAAGCGAAGTAATGGCAATAAGGAAAGCCACCTTCCAAGTAAGAAATTGTATTTCGCATGTGTAGTGGTTCAAAAGGTGGTCCCATAAGTCTGGTTAAAACAATGTTTAGATTCCAGACTGGTGAAGGTGGGTGTCTTTGAGGAATTACGTGTTTGAGTCCTTCCATAAACGCTTTAATTGCTGGCACCCTAAATAGTGAAAGGTGTTGCCTGTTTTGAAGATATGCTGCTAACGCAGCTAAATGTATCCTGATGGGTGAACAGGCTAAATTGCAGCGTTGTAGGTGCAGGAGATAGCAACGAATATGCTACTTACCAGTATGCATCTGTTCTTGGCATGTAGGGCTGCTGAGATTCATATCTGTGCATAGATCGCTGCCTAGTGTTGGGTCTGGATGATTGCACATTGTTGTCCTGGAAGAGTATTCGAAGTATCACGCGATAGGTGGCTCCTCCCTTGGACTACAGTGCGCATGGGCATAGACTCCATCCTCAGATTGTTTTTAGCCATTGTGGCAAAGATGGAGTGAAACTTTGTGAACGATGACCTGCTAGAAGTATTTGTGAGTGCTGCAGCTGCTACAGGCGCCGGGGAGGAGGGCGGGCGATATGAATGTCAGCAGCCCTACATGCCAAGAACAGATGCATACTGGTAAGTAGCATATTCGGTTCAAGGCATGTGGGCTGCTGAATTCATATCTGTGCATAGAATACATAGCAGTCCCTCCATTATCGGCGGCCGCCCGTGCCAGCTGCAGCAGTTTGGAAAAGTGTCTTGAGAACAGCCTGCCCTACAGCTGCCTGCTGTTTGGAGTGCACATCCACACAGTAGTGTTTTGTAAATGTGTGTGTGGTAAACCATGTGGCTGCTCTACATGTGTCTTCTAAAGGAATATTTCCAAGGAAAGCCATGGAGGCCCCCAACTTCCGGGTGGAGTGGGCCCGCGGGGGAATCGTTCAGATCTGCTATCAGAAAGCCAAGCGCACTCTTAATACACTTAAGGATCCATCTGGCTATACCAGCCTTGGAAAAGGGGTTGCCTTTGTGTTGTGGCGAAAAGGCAACAAATAGTTGCTTCGTCTTCCGAAAATCTTTGGTCCTATCAATTTAGTACATCAAGGCTCTTGACATCAAGCATGTGGAGCTTTCTCTCCGCAACGGACTCAGGATTTTGGAAGAACACAGGTAGTTCTATAGTCTGGTTGATATGGAACTGAGAAATCACCTTAGGAAGGAACTTAGGGTTAGTGCGAAGCACTACCCTGTTGGAACGAACCTGTATAAACGGCTCTTGGATAGTTAGCGCCTGGAGTTCAATAATTCGTCGTAGCGACATAACCGCTATTAGGAAAGCCACTTTCCATGTCAAGTACTGAATTTCGCACGAATGCAGTGGCTCGAAAGGGGGACCCATCAGTCTCGTGAGGACCACATTTAAGTTCCATTCGGGAGCTGGTGGGGTCCGTGGAGGAATGACTCATTAGAGTCCTTCCAGAAAGGCTTAGATTGCAGGCACTCTGAAAAGGGAGAGGTGCTGCCTGTTTTGGAGATAAGCCGCCATTGCGGATAAATGTATACGAATGGAAGCATAGGCCAGATTACATTTGTATAGATGTAAGAGATAACAAATGATGTTTTGAATAGAGGAGTCTAGCTGGTTGATGTTGTGGTCTGCACAGTAAATGACAAACCGCCTCCATTTCGCCGCATAGCATGCTCTGGTGGTGGTCTTCCTTGCCTCCCTGATTATGTCCATACAGTCAGGAGGCAAGTTGAGGGAGCCAAACTAAGATTTCAGGAGCCAGATCGCCAGGTTGAGCTGTTGCGGATCTGGATGCTGAATGTCGCCATGGGCCTGCGTCAAAAGCTTGGGTGTGAGGCGCAGCCTTTGATGCGGTACCACGGATAGTTCCAGAAACGTGGTGTACCATGGTTGGCGTGCCCACATCAGAGCAACCAGGATGAGAGTCATTGAGTGTTGCTTCAGCTTGCGTGCCACCAGCGGTATTAGAGGTGCTGGAGGAAAAGCGTACGCAAATTTGCCTGACCAGTTCATCCATATCGCATTGCCCTGCGACTGGGCGTGGAAACCTGGCGGCAAAGCTTCGGCATTTGGTGTTTTCCTTCGTGGCGAACAGGTCTATCTCTGGATGACCCCACCTTTGGAAGTACGGGTGGAGTACTGATGGATGCATCTCCCACTCGTGCATTTGGTGGCTGTACCTGCTGAGCAGGTCCGCCATCTGATTGTCCTTGCCCGGGAGGTGTTCTGCCATGAGGAAGATAATCCTTTGAATGGCCCACTTCCACATGCTCCGAGCCAGATGAGACAACTGGAGTGTACCTCCCTGCTTCTGGATGTAGTACATGGCCGTCATGTTGTCTGTCCTTGCCCGGGAGGTGTTCCGCCATGAGGAAGATATTCCTTTGAATGGCCCACTTCCACATGCTACGAGCCAGATGAGACCACTGTGGAGAGTGTGTACCTCCCTGCTTCTGGATGTAGTACATGGCCGTCATGTTGTCCGTCCAGATCAACACTACTTTGTTGCACAGATGTACTTTGAAAGCTTTCATCGCCATGAAGATAGCCATCAGTTCTAGAACGTTGATGTGCATCTTTCTTTGCTGTGCTGTCCATAGTCCCTGCACAGTGTAGTAGAGTACATGAGCTCTCCAACCCTGGGGAGATGCGTCCGTTGTCAGAATGATCTGTGGCACAGGCTCCTGGAACAGTCGTCCCTTGCAAAGGTTTTGTGGATTCCACCAATGCAGAGAGCTGTATGCACGACCGGTTACCAACACTAGGTCTTTCAACTGTCCGTGAGCCTGAGTCCACTGACGTGCTAAGCACCCCTGAAGCGGACGCATATGTAGTTTCGCGTGCGGGACTATGAAGATGCAGGAGGCCATCATGCCTATCAACTGCATGAACACTCGTGCTGGAAGCGAGCGTTGAGGTCTGAATTTCTGTATCAGCGATTGAATGCTGCTGACCCTCACAGAATTTGGCTGTGCTTTGGCTGCCAGAGTGTTTATCGTCGCACCCAGATACTGCCGTATGTGGGCGGGTTGCAGGTGGGACTTTGGGTAATTCAGTGAGAATCCCAGATCGTGAAGAAGGTGAATGGTGTGGGACATGTGGGTGGCACACTGCTGGGCCGACTTTGCCTGGATTAGCCAGTCGTCCAGATAAGGGTAGACGTGAATGTTCCGTCTCCGTAGGTGAGCTGCCACTGTCGCCAGGCACTTTGTAAACACCCTGGGTGCCGTGACGACTCCGAAAGGTAGAACCTTGAACTGGTAATGTTGATTTTGGATGGTGAACCTGAGGTATTTTCTGTGTGACGGGTGCAGCGGAATATGAAAATATGCATCCTTGAGATCTAATGTTGCGAGAAAATCCCCGACTGAGCAACGGTAGGACTTGCTGCAGTGTTACCATGTGAAAGTGCTCCAACAGAATGTACTGATTGAGGGGTCTGAGGTCCAGTATGGGTCTGAGGGACCAGTCCTTTTTTGGTATCAAGAAGTACAGTGAGTAAACTCCTGTGCCTTTCTTCCACAGGCACAAGCTCGCTTGCCCCTTTTTGCAGCATGACTAGAACCTCCTGCTGCAATAAGTGCAAATGCTCGGTGGATTTAGGACGGTGTCTTGGGGGTATGTGGAGTGGATGTTAACTCCAGACAATAAACGTACTAGATAAGCTGTGTGACCCACCTGTTGGTGGTGATGGACTTCTAGACTGGCAGGAACTGTTGGAGTCTCCCCCCAGACAGGTGTTGTATGGTCGGGGGGGCAGTGACAAGGAGTCACGGTTTGTTAGTGGCGGAGGACCTGGATTTGTTGTTTCCACGACCTCTGCCTTTGGCGCTGTTTCCACGATATCCACCTCTACTTTGTTTGGTGTATGTGGTTGGCGCCACCTTTATAGTACTGTGTGTTCTGGGACAGCTGGCCTCTGGAAACACCGAACGCTTGAGCGACGAAAAAAACCACACTTTAACTGATGTGACTGTAGAGCCCCCATAGACTTTGCAGTCTGTCTTTTTTGATTTTCTCCAAGGTGGTGTCCACCTCTGGGCCAAAGAGATGATCAGGGTTAACTGATTCAGAATGGTGGTCTGTATCTCTGGCTTGAACCCGGAGATTCTGAGCCAGGCATGTCGTCGCAACATTACACTAGTGTTAACAGCTCTGGCCGCGGTGTCTGCTGCGTCCAGTGCACATTTGAGTGAAGCATTTGATATGAGCTTCCCTTCCTGGATGAGCATCTCAGCTGCCTCTTTATATTCATCTGGCAGGTGCTGTAACAGGGTCTCATGTGTGTCGTAATGGGACCTGTCATACCTGGCTAAGAGTGCCTGAGTGTTTGAAATGCGCCAGATATTGGCCGCTTGAGCTGCTACCCTTTTCCCTGATGCCTCGAACACCTTTGATTCCTTATCTTGGGGAGGAGCATCACCAGTTTGTGAATTAGCCCTCTTCCGGGCATTAGAAACGAGTCCAATGGCAACTGTCCCTTAATGTAAGTAGGGTCTCCAGGCACCGGTTTGTACTTTTTTTTTCCAATCCTGGGGTTTAATACCCTGGCTCTCGTAGGCTCTTTAAATATTTCCCCAGCATGCTTCAAGACACCCTTCAACATAGGCAGAGTCTTGACAGTCCTCTCTGAGGTGGAAAAGGTGTCGAAAATAAAGTCTACTTCAATGGGGTTAGCATGTAGCTGGACGTCATGATTTTTAGCAGCACTTTCAATGAGGGCATTAAACGCTGCCGAATCCTCAGTAGGTGACTTTTTACAGCATACACTCGAGTGTCTGGGGCAGTGTGTAGATCACCGGGGTCAGTAGCATCTGCCCAGGCATCATTTGTATCGTCTGGATCAGTGTCCACAGGATAGCTGTATTAGTCATTATCACCTTCCCCAATGTCCACATCTGAATAAGTGGGTGAGACATCATGGCCACGCGGAGATACAGGTTCTACAAGAACAGGTGTCAAAGTAGAATCCTTCTTTAATGGTATTTTGTAAGACTCCATTGGCTGTTCCGGGGCGATTTTCCTCTTATAAAGAGAAAGTCTGCCTGTCTCGGCATCGATAAACTGTTCCTGTTGCTCTTCCAACGAGGATTGTCGATGCTTTGCGGCCGGGACCACAGTTGTTGGCTTCGGCACAGTGGACACCTTCTTGGGCACGTCGACGGCCAATTTAGGGACGAAAGCCTTTGGCACCACTTTCAGCGGCAGCGTGAAGTGGATGGGCGCCGACGTCTTCCGAGGTTTATCGGCAGGCTTTGAAGGTGGAGGGTCCTTAGGCCCGACCCCGAAGCCTTGTCCTTTATGCGCTTCAGGGAGTCAGCCACCTGCTTCGAGAAGGAGGCGGACGTCTGCGTCGACTCTACAGAATCCTTCGAGAGCACCACCAGGCGTGGACTCGGGGGTTGTTCCGCTCTTGGCCTTTTCTGTCCGATGCGGTCGCTCGAGAACCTTCGGATCACTGAGTCCTTTGTCGGTGTCGACTGTCTTCGGCGCCGATGTGTTCTGGACGACTGGCTTGACCTTTGCCTTCAGCGTGCTAGACTTACTCTAGACGCCCTTCAGCGGTTTCTTTTGGTCGAGAATGCTCTTCTGCTTAGTCTGTGCCGACAGGTCCGAGGACTTCGAGGTGACCAAAGCAATACGCACTTTCGGTTTCGATTTAGTCACCAGTGCTTTTGGTTGCGTCGATACCGTAGCTTTCGATTTCGCCGTTTGCGGCTCCTTAGACATGTCCGAAGCAGAGCCCGAAGGCGGGGCCGTAGAACTCCTAGGAAGATCTTGGGTAAGGCCTGGTGGCGATCCCTCGACCTGAGCCTTATGAAGCGCTTCAGCCCCAGTGTCAGTTTGTGGGCCGAGCTCCTCGCCTAAGCTATCTTCCATGGCCCCAAAGGCCCCATCGTCGTCTCCTACCTCGTTGACGATTTCCTCCGCCTCG
This sequence comes from Lissotriton vulgaris, assembly GCF_964263255.1. Taxonomy (NCBI): domain Eukaryota; kingdom Metazoa; phylum Chordata; class Amphibia; order Caudata; family Salamandridae; genus Lissotriton; species Lissotriton vulgaris. The sequence continues at coordinate 857,969,786 of NC_141689.1, forward strand.
AGCATCTCAACATCAGCGTCGTAGTTGGAGTCGACCTCCGACACGGGATTCGACAGGCTCTCTCGAACCTCCCGGTCTGCTCCTTCATCATCCCCGGCATCGAAGATGTCCACCGGCTCCGGTGCAGTCTGCTGGGCTTCCTTGCACGCAGTGAGTCGATGCAGAAGAGTCTTCTTGGATCGAAAGCAGGAACAAGCCATGCAGCTGGCTTCATCATGATCCGGCGACAGACACTTGTTGCACACTGGGTGGACATCGATGTGGGGATATTTGGAGCTGCACACGGGACATCTCTTGAACGGGCTTCGTTCCATGATGGGTCGTAGATAATGCCTCTGGTGTCGACCGGGCCTTCAGCGTCGAAAAGCACGCGGCTCTCCTGGATATCCGGCTCGGGAACTGAGCTGGAACAGAACCGGACACCAAACGCAAGACTATACCGACGAAAAAACTAAAGAAACTTTTATATCGATTTCGACTTGAGTGAACCAATATGCATCCGAACCCAATGGTGGAAAAAAAACTCGGAGGATGGAGTCAATGCCCATGCGCACTGTAGTCCAGGGGAGGAGCCACCTATCTCATGATACTTCGAAGACTCTTCCAGGACAACAATGTGCAATCATCCGGACCCAACACTAGGCGGCGATCTATGCACAGATATGAATTCAGCAGCCCACATGCCTTGAACATGATGTTTTGAGTAGAAGCATCAAGTGGGTTTATATCATTGTTTCTGCAGTAAATGACGAAACGTTTCCACTTAGCTGCATAACATGCCCTGGTAGTGCGTTTTGCCTCCTTGATAATGTTCATACAGTCTGGAGGCAAGTTTAGGCATCTAAACTCTAGGATTTCAGGAGCCAGATCGCCAGGTTCAGCTGCTGAGGATCTGGATGTTGGATTTCTCCATGGCTCAGAGTTAAAAGATTGGGTGTGAGTCTTAGTCTTTGATGAGGCACCACCGACAGTTTTAGGAATGTTGTGTACCATGGTTGCCTCGCCCATGTGGGAGCAACTAGGATTAGAGTCAGTGAATGTTGGCGTAGTTTGCGTGTCACTAGCGGTATCAATGGGGCTGGGGAAAAGCGTACACAAATTTGCCTGACCAGTTCATCCATATCGCATTGCCTTGCGACTGGATGTGGGAACCTGGCGGCAAAGTACTGGCATTTTGCGTTTGCTTGTGGCAAAATGATCTATCTCCGGGTGTCCCCACTTCCGGAAGAATGGTTGGAGCACTTTGGGGTGAATCTCCCATTCGTGCATTTGTTGACTGTGCCTGCTGAGCAGGTCGGCTACTTGATTGTCCTTGCCTGGGAGGTACTCTGCCATAAGAAACATGTTCCTTTGAACGGCCCAATTCCATATTGCTTGAGCTAGCGACAGCTGTGGAGAGTGTGCTCCTCCCTGTTTTTGAATGGAATACATAGCAGTCATGTTGTCCGTCCGGATCAACGCGGTTTTGTTGCATAAGTGTGTCTTGAATGCTTTTAGGTCTAGAAAGATAGCCATCAGCTCTAGAAGGTGGATGTGCATCTTCTTCTGTTGTACAGTCCAGAGTCCCTGTACTGTGTAGTGTAGGACATGGGCTCCCCATCCTAGTAGGGATGCGTCCGCAGTTAACACTATTTGTGGGACAGGCTCTTGGAACAGTCGTCCTTTGCAAAGGTTTTGTGGATTCCACCAATGCAGAGAGTTGTATGCCAGACTAGTCACCAACACTAGGTCCTGTAATTGCCCTGGAGCCTGGTTGCACTGCCTTGTTAGGCACTCTGGGAGCGGACGCATGTGTAGTCTGGCATGAGGGACTATGAATATGAATGAGGCCATAATTCCCATCAGTTGCATAAACACTTGAGCTGGTACTGAGTGTTGGGGCCTGCATTTTTGGATCAATGATAGCATGCCGTTGAACCGTGCTGCGTTGGGATATGCTTTTGCTACCAGTGTATCTATAGTTGCTCCCTGGTATTGTTGTACATGGGAGGGTTGCAGATGTGATTTTGGGTAGATTAGCGAGAAGCCTAAACTGTGCAGGAGATGGATGGTTTTTGACATGTGGTTGGCGCACTGCTGGGCCGATGGCGCGTGTATTAGCCAATCTTCCAGATATGGGGGCACATGGATGTGTTGCCTCCTGAGATGTGCCGCCACTGTAGCTAGACATTTGGTGAAGACGCATGGAGCTGTTGTGACACCAAAAGGTAGTACTTTGAACTGGTAGTGCTGTCCTTGTATGGTGAATCTGAGATACTTTCTGTGAGCAGGGTGTATCGATATATGAAAGTACGCGTCTGAGGTCCAGAGTTGCTAGGAAGTCTCCCTTGCGAAGCAATGGTAAGACTTGCTGGAGAGTGAGAATATGAAAATGCTCCGACAAAATGTACAGGTTGAGGGGCCGGAGGTCCAATATTGGTCTGAGACCCGTCCTTCTTTGGAATTAGGAAGTATAGGGAGTATACTCCTGTTCACTGATGTTGTAGAGGGACTGGTTCTATGGCCCCCTATTGCAGCATACTGATTACCTCTTGCTGCAGTAGTGTTAAATGTTCCTGTGACAGTGGACGGTGCACGGGTGGCATGTTGGGTGGGGTTGAGGTGAGTTCTAGGCAATAGCCATGTTGGATAATTTGCCTGACCCACTTGTCTGTTGTGATATTCAACCAGATTGGAAGAAATTGTTGTGGTCTTCCCCCGACCAGTGTTATATGGTCGGGGTAGTGCCAAGAAGTCACTGTTTGGTGTTAGTGGAGGATATATTTGCATTTCCTCCACGACCCCTTCCTTTGGTGTTATTGCCTCTGTATCCACCCCTGTTAGTGTTTTTGCTGTAAGTGGATTGCGTGTTACTTTTGTACCTGGAGGATTGCTGTGATATATTACTTCTTGCTCCTACTCTATAATTGGAGCGACAAAAGGAGCCCTGGTGTTGTTGGGACTGGAGAGCTCCCATGGACTTTGCCGTTTCCGCATCCTTTTTCATTTTGTCCAGAATCGAGTCAACAGCTGGACCAAATAAAAAGTCTGGGTTGATGGGCTGATTAAGAATCGTGGATTGGACTTCATTCTTAAAGCCTGATATGCGGAGCCATGCGTGTCGCCTTAGCAGCACGCTTGTATTGATAGAGCTGGCCGCTGTATCGGCCGCGTCTAGGGCACATTTAATTGAGGCATTGGTGAGGAGCTTCCCCTCCTGTATAAGTTCATTTGCCTGCTGTTTGTAAGGATCAGGTAAATGCTGGAGAATTTCTTCTAAGCTGTCGTAGTGTGCCCTGTGATATCTGTCCAGCAAGGCCTGTGTATTGGCAATTCTCCATGAGTTTGCTGCTTGAGCAGCTACTCTTTTGCCTGATGCCTCAAAAATCTTTGACTCTTTGTCCGGAGGAGCAGCCTCTCCGGTCGTTGGGAATTAGCCCGTTTACATGCGTTTGATACCACTAGGGAGTCTAGGGTAGCTGACCCATGATGTATGTAGGATCTATAGGTGCAGCCCTATATATTTTTTCAATTCTAGGGTTTATGACCCGTGCCCCAGCAGAGTCCTTAAAAATGTCATGTGCGTGTTTTAAGACGCCCTTCAACATGGGAGTGTTTTTACATGTCTCTCAGATGTTGTAAGTGTATCAAAGAGAAAGTCTTCAATAGCATCAGAATGCATATCTACATTATGGTAGGTAGCTGCTCTATCAAGTAAAGAATTAAAGGCCACAGTATCTTCTGTGGGTAATGGCTTAGTTGGGTAAAGTGCAGAGTCCCTTCATTGTCTGGTTCTCCTCCTGCACCCCATGGCTGTAGGTTGGGGTCTCCAGTTGGGTTTTGTGGATAACCAAACACCACATCTGCATCCTGATCTTCATCTGGGTTGTAGGCAGGTGAAGTTGGGGCATATGGGGTTGTAGGCATTGCTGGATTGATAGGTTCAAACAGTATTGGAGAGGTAGCACAGTCTCTTCTTTTTAAGTGGTATTCTAGGAAAGTCTTCTATTGGCAAAGGCCTTTTCTTTTTTGTATAAACAGTCACTTTACCAGTTACTGGGTTAATATACAGTTTTGACTGGTCTTCTGTGGTGGGGTCTGGGTAAATAAGCTAGTCCTCCACAGTTTTTGGCCTTGTTGGAGCAGCCTTTGGTTTGCTGGTCTTCGGGTCGATATGTTTTGGGGTTTCGACAGTCTTGTGGTTGGAGTGGTTTTGGATGTTTGTCGACAGGTTGTTGGTTGAATGTCCTTGGCTGGCTTCACCACCTTTTTCGGACCGAGCGGTTTGGTCGGCTCGACAGTGTCCTTAGGTGTTTTAGGTCTTTGAGGTTTTGGCTCAGTGCCCTTTTTCGGTTATAGGAGCTTCGGCTCGACCGCTTTATCCTGTTCCAACCTAGGTTTCACTTTCGGTTAGACGTTAGTTTTGGGCGTAGGCCTTTTACTTGCGTCGACTGCCTTTGTCGATATTTGATGCTACCTTGCTCGATTCGACGGGTTTCGTTTTTGGGGTCGATTCAATGCGCTTTTGCGTCGAATCGACGTTTTTCGGCCGCGATGTTGACTGGACGGCTTTAGTTTTCGATGTCGACTCGACGGTCTTTGGCTTTGAAGGCTTGAAAGCGCTCAGGCATCACCTGACTCTGGCCTGCCAGCGCAGACGGTGGATCCACCGGAGTCGATGGCCTTTCAGGTACTGGTACCTCTTCTTCCAAGCTTGCTCCAAAGATGAAGGATTTGGCGCTGGTGAAGCCACAGGAGAAGATACTCTCACCTGGGAAGGAGATACATAGGCCTGTCGATGTGCTTTGGAAGCAGACGACTGCCTCCTCTTTATCCGAATGGCGTTGAGCCATGCCTCATGACCAGACCTAGACTTAAGAGCCCGATCTCAACCTGGTCTTCCATCTCCTCCAACCTCTTTTCTTTACGCATCTTTGCCATAAACCGCTTGGCTTTCCTATTTTTAAAGCCTTCGGGTTCATTTTCCTGCAGGAAGGACATACACAATCGTCGTGAGGGTCTGTTATGGACATGTGTCCACCGCACTCCCTGCATGGCTTGAATTCTGATTCGACGACATCCTTGAAGAGTAAAAGAGAGAACCGGATACAAACTGGAACACACAAAGTAGCAAGCTACAGATAGTCCCAAAATCCGTTGGCGCGGTAAAAAGGGAAGGGACGTCATCACGCAGACTAGGCTCTATTATGGATCCAGTGAAGTCAGCGAGGTCGCGAGTGGAGTCGTGCCTCTATGACGTAGTCTACATCCTAGTCGGCGTGAAGAGCTACAAAAGTTTCCGAATGTTGCTGGCGCAGGGGATATTCATAAGGTGAGGAATCCACTGGCAGATTTATCCATCAGAAACTGCATGTAATATGTGTAAGTCACTGCTACAGCAGGACTTACAGCCCTAAAGGATGTTGCATTATATAACTTCTGGGAACATCTGCACGAGCAGCTATGCCCCTGTGCTGGACAGTTCAAACACTGACAGTACAAGTGAAGAGGTAAGCCATCTCAAGGAATGTAATGGCTACTGGTCAAAACTAGTTTCCCAGCTACATAATGGCTTCACTGAAACCTATTGTATTTGGTTATAAACACATTGATTCCAGTGATGGATTTTCTTTAGTACAAGCATCCAGAGGGTACCTTAGAGGTACCCCCTAAACCCTACTAGTCTTCTAGAGGCCCTAGATTTAAAATTGGAGTAAACCCCTTTCCCCTGATGTTTTCGGGGAACTGGACCTATAGCTCTGTTGAGTAAGCTTGCACTTCCTGTTTGAGCAGTAGTTTATGTTCCCGAGAGCGCGTGTGGGTGCAAGGTGGAATATTGGCAGGAATGCCAATCAGCTCTTGGCAATACAAATGTTGGATAACGCCTAACACCCACTGATCTGATGTTGTGGCCTGCCCGGTGGAGAGAAACTGCTGCAATCAACCCCTGGCAAGTATAGAATGACAGGGCCCTCTGAAATAACCTCTAGATCAGTAATACTTATACGGCTCAGGGGCTGCTCGCAGTGCTGTCTGAACACCTGCACTACATTACCTTTGAAAGAGGGAAGGAATGCCTTCAGTGCCAGTCGGATCGCCTGGCGCTACAGCAGGTTGATATGGAGCCCAGACTCCACTGGAGATCAGACTCCTGATCTCCCAGATGGCTGCCCCATCCCAGGAGTGGCTCATCCGTCACCACTGTTGGATCTGGTTGGGGAACGGAGAGGCATCTGCTTCTGACCGAAGCTTTGTTCGTTAGCCACCACTGCAGTTGTACAGTTCCCTCAGATCTGAACGTGGTCTCAAAGATTACCCCATGCTGCACCTACTGGAACTTCAATGCCTGCATACGCCATCTTGTGAGAGCCACCAGAAAGCTGCAGGAGGCCATGAGACCCAGCAACCCCAGTCACTCAGCAAATTCTGGGATAGAGGCTGAAACATGAGTATCATAGCCCAGATGTCCCGGACTCGCTGCAACTGTACTGGGTCCAGAACAGCTCAGATGAAAGGGAAGAGTCTGAGGGAGGGAGGTGTGACTTTGGCACGTTGTTAGTGAACCCCCAGCGAGTGCAAGAGGTCCACCGTAGTCTGGAGGTGGGAGACAGCCTGGGGCGAAATTTCCTTCAGTCAGTAGTCGAGATGGGGGGGGAGGGGGCAGGGGGGGGGGGGGGGGGCAGAATGGAACCCCGGATGTGTGCAGATAAGCTGCGACCACGGCCATCATTTTCGTGAACACCCGAGGTGCACTAGTAAGGCCAAAGGGGAGCACAGTGAACTTGAAGTGCTTGTGGCCCACCATGAACCGTAGATAGCGTCTGCGGGCCGGCAAAACTGGAATATGGAACTGGGAGACCTAAAAGTCTAACGTCGCTATCCAGTCTCTGAGATAGAGAGGGCAGACACGACCCAAGCCAACATGAGCATCTTGAACTTCTTCCGGCAGAAGCTACCTGGATTGCCATTGGAGGAGGTGATGGCAAATCCCGCCTCTCAAGTCCATAATCGACAAGAATCCAGCCCCTTTATCCTGAATCATATTTTAGTCGAATTCAAGCCATAGAATTGACATTGCCCATAATTTGCAATACAAGAAATTTGGAAGATTGACATTGAGCAAAAGGAAAGTCTTACATATGTTCCCAAGCCTAGTCCGGTTCCTTATCTGGAGCCAACTAGTGAAGTCCAGTCTGTTTCGATCCATTGCGGCACAAGGGGCTGGTTGGTAAGCATTCACAAGCACTTGAAGGTTGTGACAGAGGAAGCAAGTACGGACTGACAGGTGTTCTCCTCCATAACAAACTGGCAGTATTACATTCACTGCTTAACAATCTGGTCTGGGAATTTGGGAGGGCTCCCCAGACGGTAGCCATGCCAGGAGGAACTAAAATTCTAAAGCTGCTATACTTACTCAAGAGACATTGGCTCTTGGCATATTCATCTCAGATTATATATTTTAGCCCCACAACAGCTTCCACAAAAGCACAGGCAAGCAGAAGGCGGCCCATTCTTATCTCTAGATTACACATGGATCTAGGACGTGTTGTACCTTCCTACCAATTAAGTTTAAGGTTTGATCCATACATTGAATAATGGACAAGTGCATTTTATTTACACTTCTCCTGTACTGCACAATAATCCAAAACTCCTGTCCTCTTCTGAAGCAGGTCCCTTATCGTTGAGGATCTTAATTGGAGATTTTGGCTTTAACATCTACCAACATTTAGTTACTACGCATAGAGATGCCATCAGAGGATGTATGGTCTATTCCAACCTCAAATCCTTACAGGTCACCGTTTAGTGGACATAAACTGGATAGGACCGTCCCCCTACATGCACCCCTGCCTAAGTGCCCCAGCTGCAACAAGATTTGGCTCCTCTATGCAGAATTTAGATCAAAGGGAAACACGGATCATGCTGTGTGCCATGACCTATGCCGGTTTCACAGATTGAGGTCTTGTTAGACCATGAGGGGTGCACAAGCCTGAAACTTTTAGGGGTAAAGGGATACTACATTTACAAAGAGTTAAGCAAAACAAGCACGTATTGAAAGCTTATCCATTTTTTGTAATCATAATCTGTAGCGTGAACAGACTTACCCGAGCCACTGGAGGAAGGCCTACTGGCTCATTAATGTAAAGTTCAGCTGCTGTGTGCCAAACTCCGCCTTGGCCTAAATCATGTTAGTATATCGCACTGCTCAGCAAGAATGTGTGGTAAAGTACACATAGGATGGTGGGCTTCAAGTTTAAAACCCAGGGACTTTGGAACACCGAGCCACAAATCTGTCTTTGGCATCACCTCCCCTGGTCTTTCGGAGAGCTTAGTAGGATACAATGTAGAAAAGGAGAACCATGCTCTTTTGTGCACTTAAAAGTTTGATTACCAAAAGGTTATTGGGGCCTGAGCATTTTGTAGGAGACTATGGGACTGATGAGGAAAACCCTGCAGAGACCGGGAATCAAAGAGCAGTTCTATAACGTTTTGGTAGGAGTATATTAGAAGTGAGGCTTGACATCCAGGTGTGAACCCTAGTCCCCGCCATGGCTTGTGTGGTGGTGGAGGCAAGTTTGAGTTACTCCTGCTTTGACAGACCGCTTCCTGGACAAAGGACAGGACAGAGGAATGAGCACTTTGATGTTTGTGCTAATGGTGTTGCCCACTTTAAAGACTGAGACACTATCATAAGTGTCAGGAAATTGATTATAAAAAGGGGAGGTCAAGCCTTCCAAAATGTATGTAACCTGTGGAACGTTTGACAATGTGTAGCAGATCAGTGTGAGTTCTGCAGGTTATAACCAGGTCTGGGACCAAGGTCGGTTAGTCTCCCTGCTGGGTAATGGGACATCACCCAGGAGAATGTAGACCACTTGTCCAGAAGCCTGGAACACCAGAGTGCCTGCCGCAGAGACCAAAGGACACTGTAAGGAGGGGAGTGCCGGGAGAGACAGAGGTCCAGCAAGGATCCAGTTGAGTGAATCCCTGAAGTGAAGTGTGAGATTTGCTTTGATCCAGTCATGACAGCCTCACCGATTGGGCCATCAGCTACTTTTCACCATCTCCTAAGTGGGGGGTGCAGTGAAGCTAAGGGAATTTGCCCTGGTGCATAACCGCAACCAAAGAGGGCCATCACTCTATGCAGTGCGGTGACCTGCAGGGCGTCACATGTTCATGCCCCCACTCCCCCTACTCTCCTAGCAGATTACCAGGTAGGGATTGCAGTAGAGAGAAGGCAGTCACCCTTAAGCAGTTTCAAAAGTGAAGCCTAGTGGTGTGCAACCAGTGTAAGTAGAGCATTACAGGACTACCAGAACTAGGAAGCCACCCAAGACATGCCGCTGGAATCGGAAGACTTACTGGAGAAATTTCATGGTTGCATGCCACCTTGACTGCCACATCCAACCATTCACCACTGAACCGCTAACATGTACACTGGCTTTTCATATTGCATCATTGAGTTGGTAAGACTGATCAGCAGACCGCAGAGCCTCTGTGGGCACTTGCTCCAAGGAAATGGTTTTGCTTAATAGCCATTGTGGAACTTCTAAGACTCGTACTAACTAGCGGGCCTAGCTTGACTGCTGCTTCACAAACAAGGAATAACCAATCAGTAGGGAAGTGAGACTTCGATCATACTCAGACAAGGCGAGAGTGCCAGGCTCACAAAGACTGTATACATGTCTAGTGTGAAGTATTTCACTTTGTATACAAATATTACTTTTCATTAAAGCAAATATCTGGGTAGGCACTTATTGGGGTTGCTAAGCATACTTACCGTCTAGTCCCAGAGTAAACCTTGAAGTGCACATACTTCCTTGTAAGAAGCCTCTGAGAGCGTAAACCCCTGCTAACACAGGAAGTCAAATACTAAAGGGGTAGTACTTGGCCTAGGTACTGAGCCCACAGTAATTCAGGCCCGGAGACATTAGGAGTAAAAGGCATCTAACACCCAAATCCCCCACCCCCCTCAAAGGGTCTGACAGAATTATTTTACTTCAAAAAGTGATGTTCTGGCTAAATCAACAAAAGGGATTCCTCTAGCTCCTCTGAAGATTACAACGTACCAAGTTCTGCATGCTGTCTGAGGGGCAGGTAATTAACGCCAGCCGCGGCACTTCCGCAAAACGGGCGGGCCGGATCGGCCATTGGCTGCACTGGGGAGGTAGTGCTGCAGTCGGCAGCACGGAACGGGTTAATACATTAGCGAACTCCCAATTTTCGCACAACAATATAGGTTTCTGAACCCTCCATTTAGGAAATGGCAAGTATAATTGCCAAGTAATGACTCATGATGTCCCCTCCGAATGAACATGTTTTTTGCCTTTTCAAATGGTAGATTAACGTAGGACAACTATATTTTAATATTTTAATTCTTACATCCTTAATTTTTGTATTCTGATGTTAATCAATAAAGTCACTGGACTACTAATGTTAAGGCAAATATCAATACCAAGGTGTGGCTCACTGGTTAGAGGCAGCAGACCTGTAAGCAGAGAACAGCCCGGGACCAGGGTTCAATTCCCGACGCGGCAGGGTCGTGGACCAGGGGTCAACGGACTCTATAATTCTCGCCTCAGTGCCTACTCTAACCAGGGAACACTCGGTAACTCTGGGCATTAAGCTTGCCTCATCTCTACAACGGCCCCCCACAGACGCCGGGGATGCCTGGTTTCACCCTGGAGATACCCAGAAAGGGACCATCTCACAGGGGAAACCAGGACGGGTTCCCCAGCGGTCTACAGCGCCAGGACACTCTGGTAGAGTAACAGTGCGCTTTACAAGAAGCGCACATTTATATATGTGCCCTGCCCTTAAAAAAAAAAAAAAAAGGCACTGTTCGGGTCTGCTTTTTATTACCTATAATGAATTTGCTACTTTGGCAAAATGAAATCAAGCTCTATTAAATACTTTCAAGGTTTCGCCTACCAGACATCACAAGCGGTCTTGGCTACAAAAACTATTGTGGGCTTCCAAGAACTTAGCAAGCTTAGAACCTGCCCACAACTTACCATTAGTTGCCTTGGTCACTCATTTGATTCCTTTTTATACGTGGCTTGTCCTTTTTTGTGCTTGTCCCTCCTCAGAGCCATACCTTTTGATTTCCCAACTTGTATCCTTCCGTAGTTCACGTGGGTGGGGGGGTGGGTGGGGCGGGGGGGGGGGGGGGGGATGGGCGGGGGGGGGGGGGGGGGGGAGGGTGAATATTGGGGGAAGACTACTTTCTGCTTAGTTAAGTATTCCAGAAGACTGCATGTGTTTCCAGCTCTGTGCACTTCTCTACCTCCTACACTACTGCTCTTTTCAGTGTGCTGCTTAATTTCATGCTTAACACCCACACTGTTTCTCAATCATGCATTTATCCACATGCCCCTGTGTTGCTAGTGTGCCACATTTTTCCCCTTCTACTACCCCCACCACCCAACTCAGCTTAACTTTTCTCCATCTGCTCCCTCAGCCCTACAGTCATTTCAACCTACTTGAATTTTTTATTCAGCAATACAACACAGAGCGTTAAAAATAAAAAGGCACTCACCATGACATGTCCACGCATTGGTTATCAATTATGGTGCACCTACAGAATGACAGCTGTAATTTCACCCTCTTTTGCCCATGCTGTACATCATCTCCAAAAAGCAATGGCGGAGCCAAAAGACTCTAAAGCAAAACCTATTGGCTTTACTGAAACTATTTAAAACATCTATTTTACATGCATGCCTGGACATTCCCAAAGGAATAAAAATCATGACATTTGTGAGAATCATGAAACTGCGCGCAGAATCTTCTCAAAGTGCCACTCTAAACGTAAGCAATCCAATAACTCCAACTCAAAAAACAGGGATCCATACAAGTTACAATAATATTTGGTGATATCCACATCCGTCAAGCTTGTTCAATGATCTTATACAAAAGCGAAAATAGGGTTGTGTACAATATACATCTTCAAAAGGCTAATAAGGGACTGGGCCCTACAGAGTCCATGTATTTCACACATTACGCCACACTTTACATTCCCAAGTCTGAAATCGCTCATTTATCAGCATTGGAATAGGCAAATATGGTTCCAATGTGCCACAATTATGTGAGTCTTTCATACGGAGTTCCTTCCGCCAATTCTAGAATGACTGTATCCCACTTTTTACCAGTCACTGCTCTGTCCCATCCCTGTGATATGGGTCAGAACTGTTCTCCACCTCAGCCCATTTATAAATGTCACCAAGCCAAAGTCTCAGCCCACATCTGACAAAGGATGGCTAACCACAGACCATTTAAAATCAGTAATCAATAACTATAAATACATGTATGGCATTGAAAAACAAATTAAAGTCTTACTTACATCATCTTTGTATTTTGACTTATGAATTACCACAGCTTTGGAAGGAACAGAGGAATCTGGCTTTCGGATGTTGAATTCTGGTTTTGGTCGAACCTGCTCCTGGAGAGATTTCCACTCATCCAAGGTCATTTCAGGAACAGAAGCTTCTACAGTTCCTTCAATTACCCTATAGGTATACAAACACACAATTTACTAACATACATTTTACACTAATCCAATTAAAATGTACACATGAGGACATTACCTGGCCTCTGTATCTCCTTCAACTCCTTCTTGACGCTCTTCAGTCTCTGGAGTTTCTTCCATTGGTGTAGACTGTTCCATGTCACTACATAAAGAAAAGGAATACTAAGTAATAAATAGGTTTGATGGAGGGGGTCATAGAACATTAGTTAAAAAAATAAGTTAAAAAAACCTCTTATAATCCATGTATTACTACTGCCAGCAGCTCAAAGTCATAATAGCACTAGACACTGGTAGGTAAAGAGCTGTCCTTCAGCTACCATACCCACTGGAGTGGCAAAGTAACCTAAACATAGGGGTTAGGAGAGGACTGACGCATTATCATAAGGCATGCCAGTAACTACAAGCCATCTTCACAACAGATTTTTCATTTGTAGATCCTGAACAGTCCTGCTGCTAGAGAACTTGCATTAGTAACAAAGTAAACTACACACAGGAGCTAGGCAATGACTACAGCATGAACACCACAAGGCATGCAGTAACCGATCATACCCTTCCTGCTCAAGTGACAATTGTAGGGAACTTGCTCTATGTAGTGTACCAAACCAGGTGCACTGTTTAGAGAGTTCAGGTATCAATTACTAGAGTGCAAGGGCTTGCTTTAACTATCCCAAGGTGCTCCATTTGTGGTACTGTGGTCGAGCAGCCTTACGCAGGTCAGAGGGGACTGTTCGGCATATATTGCTCGCAGTAAATTAATGAAACACTCCATAAGGAAAAAAGTCAACAATTTGGAAAAATAGCTATTTTTATATTAATTTAGACACCAAGATCTACAAGATTAGGCAAGTAATTGGAGTTAGTGATTTTAAGAAACACCAAATACAACCGCCAGATTTGAAGCATGAGGCTCGAACACTTATCCTATAGGAGAAATAGTCACTGCATATGGGTACTTGCAATCGAGTTACAGGGTTGCTGTACTGGACTTAAGGTAAGTAGGGGCCATGGTCCTTCGAACCACCAGCAGTTTTGGATTACCTGCCCGGGTGAGTCATGGCACAGAGGCGCTGGTTGCAAGGGTAGCCGTGAACACAACTACTGTAGTCTATGGAGAAAACCGGATACAGAAAAATGCTGCATGTGGAGACCAGTCCATTGGAGCATGGAGGCGGGTGGTGGGGATAGGAAATCGGTTCAGAGGGTCTCTGGGGCAAGGGTGCAGTCAGTAGGCACGGGCTCTGGCTGAGGAGTTGAGGTGCAGAGATCTTGTCTGGTGGGCTGCCTGTGCTGGAGGCTCTCACTTTTGGGGTTGACCTGGAGATGGGGGACAAAACAAGACAGCAGGGCCACTCTCAATGACCTTTCTGGTGCTTACATCCAACGTAGGTGGGTAAGTCGTGGTGGTGATGACCAGGCCAGACACTAAACAAGCCTTGGTTGCTGCAAGGGGTCCAGTACCCCGGGTATTGGTGCAGGGTGGATCCTGGCATCTCCAAACGTGGTGTGGGAGACTGACCTGACATCCTGGAGCACAGTGACCGCCTCCTGAGCAGCTGCAGCATCAGGGCATCTGATGCTCAGCAGATCAGTGAACCGGGTGTTGCGGTCGGTGACTGCAGGGAAGTGGCTCCTCAACAAAGGCTGGACGGCAAAGTGATGGCACCCCTCCCAAGCTTTTGGAGGATGCACAGCTGTAGAAAGAGTCGGGTCTTTGCAACTGCCGAGACAGAAGCATGCAGGAATTAGCGAGAGGTCCTGAGCTAGTCCACAGTTCTTGCGTTGTTCGGCTCCTTTGGCCTTCAATCAGGTGAACCAGAGTTCCTGGTGTCAAGGGGCCACCTAAATACTGAATAGAGGAGAGTTTATGAAAGTCAAAGGTAGTAGCGAATTGGCTACTTACCCTTATGGTCACTACTACCCCCCCCCCCCCAACCATATGACCACTTCCTGTGGCCGAGTGGGCATAACCCAGTCCCAGGGCTCCTAATTCCACCAAAAGCAAGCATTTTCAATGTAATAGGCATCGCTTTTGCAAGTGATTGGCATTGTAAAATGACAATGCCTTTTATTTATGTGTTTTAAACCCTACAAATATATAAAAGGCATTGCTATTTTTAATGCCAATAACTCAAACGCTCGCAAATGCGAGAGCACTTCAATGTTGGCCGCGCCCCTCTTTAGACACAGCTTGCCACAGTCAGGTTACAGTGAGCAGTGTCTAACGAAAGGGGTACGGATGATATTAAAGTGAAAGTGCATATGGTGCGCTTTCACACAAAGCAAAAAGAATCATTTAGAAACGTTTTGCAGCACGGACGGTGAAGTGAGAGTGGCCCGCGCTATTAATAAAATAAGTGCAGCCACTTCCACATTAGCGTCTGCCTGTAAAATAAACTAAATAAGCGCAGTAGCTAAACTGAAAGCTGAGCTCACCTTAAATGAAAGAATTGAATAAGAAGGCCGCTAAAGGTAAAGCAGACCGCATAGTAATTTAAATACAGTAGTCAAGGAGTGCGGTGTGCTGCAATGTCAAGGGTGGAATAGGATAAGAATTAAAGAAAATTGTGCTTACCAACTTATATAGCAGACCATGTAACGCCAGTAAAAGGTCCAGTAGTAATGGGAGGTAGCAGTTGCAGACAAGGCGGTACCAAGGAGGACTAACAAGCCTACTAACAACTCTGAGCCAGTGTTTACAAAGGAAAACAAGCCAATTAAAAATTTGGGTGGAGCTTCAAAGCAATACTTCTACTGCATGCCTCACAGCAGCGCATTTGCTGCCATGCTCTACCTAACAAACAGTGGAACCATTCTTTCATGGAGCACATCAGGTAGCCCACCTTAGGAGTGAGACTAGCCTGGTGGCACAACACGCCTACTAGCATGGCTAATTGCTCACCCGTCCTGGTGCCAAATGGGCCTCAGGGTAGAGGTGGCAGCTCCCAAGTATGGAGGAAGAACATAAGGTACTTACCTGTAAACTGTGGTTCTCCAGTATTGGTGTCTTTCATAGATTCACATGCTTGAATATTCACCCTCGTCGAAGTGGGAGTCCCACGGTACATAAAATAGCAGTAATAAATGCATATATAAATAAAATTATAATTATAATATATAGATATATAATACAATAAAATATGCAGAAAACTCAAAAGTACTATAGAACAGAATAGGCCCATAGAAAGCCTAAGGGAGAAACTCAACTTGGCAACATATCAGTGTCATTAGGTTTTTGGTCCAAATTCCAGCCAATCAGGTTGTAGCTCCCTCTAGAACCTTCTCCTCTGAAGCAGAAGACCTCAGATTTTCGTAGCACAGAGTAACCAAAAGTGCCTGAGGAGAAGAGCGCCTCTGAGGGGAGGACGGGAGGGTCGCATGTGAATCTATGAAAGACACCAATACTGGAGAACCACAGTTTACAGGTAACGAATAGTTTACCTGTCGGTGTCGTTTTGCAGCTTGAAGATCTTTCTTGATTCACTATGCTGTGCATATTCCGCGGTCTTGTGGTTGGGTCCGGATTCGTAGTCTTTTCTTTGTTTTTTTTTTGTAGCCCTTGTGGGCGTCGGCGTCACTCCTCCTCGGGTGCATTTCCGGTGACGTCGGCATGCTTCCTGCGGAAGCTCCCACTCTTGGGCGCCATCTTCGGATTCTTTTTTCCGTATTTCTTTCTTTCCCGAAGCAATGGCAATGTTTTAATCAGGTGATAATTTCTTTACCACTTGTCCTTATATTCTCTTTTTTTTTGACCACCTCTTCTCCCTCCAGTCTCATCTTTCTGGCGGAGGTGGGTGGGTTCGCTAGTGAATCCAGAAAGATCTTCAAGCTGCAAAACTATCCCGACAGGTAAGAAACTATTCGTTTTGCAGCGTGAATCTTTCTGGATTCACTATGCTGTGCATAGATTTCGTAGCGGTTTCTCATTTCCGTGGCGGCTGGGTGGAAGATGAGCTCTGGTTTCTGAATATATGCTGGAGCACCCTTTGTCCGACTTGTGCTTCTTTGTTCATCTGAACATCCACGCAATAGTGCTTCGTGAATGTGTGCACCGAAGCCCATGTTGCTGCCAGGCATATGTCTTGTATGGGTGTATTGGCCAGGAAGGCTATTGTAGCCCCCTTTTTACTAGTGGAGTGGGCGCGTGCCCCCTCTGCCAGTTCTTCTCCTGCCCTTTTGTGGCAGAGTTGGATTGTTTGCGCGATCCATCGTGCAATAGTGGTCTTAGTCACTGCCTTGCCCATGTAACTGTTGGCAAACACAAAGAACGGTTTCGTTTTCCTGTGTCCTTTTGTCCTTTCAATGTAATGCATGACCGCCCTTCTGGCGTCAAGGGTGTGCAGAGCTCGCTCTGCGCTAGTGGTTGGTTTTTGGAAAAAACTTGGAATCTGTATGGACTGGTTTATGTGGAATTTGGACACCACCTTCGGCA
Source organism: Lissotriton vulgaris (assembly GCF_964263255.1). Taxonomy (NCBI): domain Eukaryota; kingdom Metazoa; phylum Chordata; class Amphibia; order Caudata; family Salamandridae; genus Lissotriton; species Lissotriton vulgaris. The sequence goes on from NC_141689.1 coordinate 857,986,717, forward strand.
TGAAGTGTTGGTCGGTCCTCATCACCACCCTGTCATTGTGTATTTGTAAGTAGGGCTCCTGTAGTGTTAGCGCTTGCAGCTCGCTCACTCTGCGTAAGGACGTAATAGCAACCAGGAAAGCAGTTTTCATAGTTAGCATCTTCAAGGAGGCCTTGTGAAGCGGCTCGAAGGACTCCTTCATGAGTTCCGTCAGGACTACGTTTAGGTTCCATGCCGGGGGTGGCACCCGCTTGGGTGGTGCAATCCTTTTTGCTCCTTCCAGGAACCTCTTTACAACTTGTGATGTGAAGAAGCTTCTGCCCATCTCACCCCTTGTGTATGCCACTATAGCCGCCAGGTGAACTCTCAAGGAGGACGAGCTGAGGTTTTTCTCCAGCAAGTGTGTCAGGTACTTCAGTACCGTGGAGTCCTTCCTCATTTTATTGTAGAGTCTCTCCCTCCTGCACCACATCGTGAATCTCTTCCACTTGGCGACATAGCACTTCCTTGTGCTGGGCCTTCGTGCCTCCCGCAGGACCCTGAGGGTGCTCTCTGGCAGTCTCGAATGTGCAAACTCTATGTCCTCAGGAGCCATGCTACCAGGCTCATGCTCTCCGGTTCTGGGTGCAGCACCTCTCCGTTCTGCATGGAGAGCAGGTCTTTTCTTCTGCCGAACCTGTGGGGTGCACACTGCGCCATCTCCATGATCTGCGAGTACCATGTCTGCCTCGCCCATTGTGGCGCGACCAGTATCAGGGTCATGGTGCTCATTCTGCACTTGCTCAGTACTCTGTATCAGTGGTATCGGGGGGAAAAGCTATGCAAATTTCCCGGACCAATCTATCCATAGGGCATTCCCAAGGGACCCTTCTTTGTGTTGTCTGGATGCGAAGTTTCGGCATTCCGCATTCTGGCGTGTTGCAAACAGGTCCACTGATGGCGTTCCCCACCTGCTGAACAGCCTCCTCGTCTCCTGAGCATTGAGCTCCCACTCGCGGGATGCCGAGGTCTGTCTGCTCAGCCAGTCTGCCTGAATGTTCTCCTTCCCTGGTAGGTGTATGGCTAGCAGGTCTATCTGGAGAGGGATGGCCCACCTCCATATCTCCTGCACCAGCGTCGAGAGCGTTGTCGACTGTGTTCCGCCCTGTTTGTTTATGTAGAACATTGCCGTGGTGTTGTCTGTCTGTAGCAACACCCTTTGCCTGTACAGTCTTGTCTGGAAGGCTTTCAGTGCAAGGAAGATTGTCTTCAATTCGAGGTAATTGATGTGCTTTGTCGCATCTGCTGGCGTCCAAAGACCCCTCACTTTGAGATCCTCCATGTGAGCGCCCCATCCCTTCAGGGATGCGTCCGTGGTGATGGTCACTGTCGGAGTTGGGAGTGTTAGAGGCAGTCCCCTTGTTAAGTTCTCCAAGGTCCACCATGTCATCTCCTTCTGCACTGCGTGCGTCACCACCACAAGATCCTCCCAACTGCCAGAAGCCTGTGACCATTGTTCCTGGAGCCATTCTTGCATGGGTCTCATGTGTAGCCGCACATTCGGCACTAGGTGGATGCATGATGCCATCATCCCCATGATCTTGCTCGCAGTCCTCACTGTCCGAGCTTGTCCCTTACGGTAGAGGCGAGCTTCCTTGACCAGCGCCCTTGCTCTCTTCTCGCTGGGGAACACTTTGCCCTGTAAAGTGTTGATCTCTGCACCCAGGAAGATCTTCACTTGCTCCGGCTCCATTGATGATTTCTTCCAATGGACGGAGAACCCCAGGTTTATGAGCGTGCTCGTCACTATGTGCATGCTGCTTGCACCTCTGGTACGAGTTCGCTTTCACCAGCCAGTCGTCCAGGTAAGGGTATACGTGTATCCCTTGTCTTCGTAAGTGCACTGCGACTGCCGCGAGACTTCGTGAATACCCTCGGTGCTGATTTCAGTCCGAAGGCCAGCGTTGTGAACTGATAGTGGCCCCCTCCGATCGCAAACCTGAGCATATGCTTGTGCTTCTCGTTCATCGGTATGTGTAGGTAGGCGTCCTTGAGGTCTATCGTGACCATTAAGTCTCCGACCTGCAATTGTGGCAGCACCTCCTGCAGAGGTCATTTTGAACTTTTGTGTTCTTATGAATTTGTTGAGGAACCTTAGGTCTAGGATGGGTCTCATCTTGTCGTCGACCTTTGGAACTAGGAAGTACGTTGAGTATATTCCCTTGTTCCTTTCCCTGAAGGGAACTCTTTCTATGGCCTGTTTATGTAGAAGTTCTTGCACTTCTTCCTGAAGCCTCGCCAGCTGTTCTCTTGCTGGTGGCTTTCCCCTTGGTTTTCTGTTTGTTGGCTTTCTCTCCAACTCCAAGCAGTATCCGAACTGGATGATGTTTAGGATCCATTTGTCTGATGTGATTTCTCTCCATTCTTGGATAGAACTTTAATCTTCCTCCCACTGGTGTCATGTGGTCGTAGGTGTTTAGATTGTCCTGACCCCTTCGTATGCAGTGCCCCCTGGGATCCTTTCTGTGGTCGGGCACCCGGAGGTCTCTGAAGTCACTTCGAGGTGGGCTGCTGCCCCCCTCTTCTATTCTGGCCACGTCCATTCCTCCCTCTAAAGGACTGGCCTCTTGGCTGGTACTGCCAGGACTGCTTCTGGTGACCTTGCTGAGCCTGCGAGTCTGCCTGGTGCGTCTGCTGGAAGGACTGGTGCGATGTACCTGGCTGGTTTCCACCTCTCCCGCCGGGCCTCCGTGCCGGGGTGCCTCTCTTGTTGCCTCTGAACTGCAACGCCCCCATGGATCTTGCCGTCTCGTTATCTTTTTTGAGTTGGCATAGTTTCTCGTCAACTGTTGCTCCGAAAAGCGTTTCGCCGTTGAACGGTGTGTTCAGGATACTGTGTTGTACCTCGGGTTTGAACCCTGAGATCCTGAGCCAGGCGTGCCTCCTTTCCGTGACACCCATCATCATGAGCCTGCTGGCGGTGTCTGCCCCGTCCAGGGCCGTCTTAAAGCAAGATTTTGCCGCGTTCTTCCCGATCAATTTTTCGGCCTTCTGCCTGGCATCCTGGGGTAGGTCCTTCACCAACTGTCCCAGCCCTTCCATGATCTGATACATGTGCCTGTTTAACAGGGCGTTGGAATTAGCCATTCGCCAGTGGGTCGCGGCATTTCGCTCGATCCTTCTCCCCACCAGATCCATCCTCTTGCTCCCCTTATCCGGTGGTGGGCCCGAGGTAGTGGATACGCTCGCCCTCTTCCTAGCTGTGGCCGTGATAATGGAGTCGGCAGAGACCTCGCCTCGAATGTAGGCCGGGTCCTCCGAGGAAGGTTTGTATTTTTTCTCTGTTCTGGGAGTTACCGCCTTGCATGTTGCGGGCTCTTTGAACGCTTCCTTTCCCTGAGCTAAGACCCTCTCGAGCATTGGCAGGAACTGGCTTCTTGTTTGTGTTGGGAGCAATGTCTCTAGCAGGAAGTCTTTCTGCTTTTCCTCGTCGAGCTTTAGCTTGAATGCAGTTGCGGCAGATTGTATCGCCGAGTTGTATGCCCCAATGTCGTCCAGCGGCGAGGGTCTCGAGGGGTATGAGTCGACCGCCTCCTCCGGGCTCTCGGTGTCGACGTCTAGGTAATCCTACTCGCGTGGGTCAGAGGTGGCCGGCTCGGCGTCCAACCTATTGCCCTCATCCTCCTCATAGCTGTAATCCTCGTAGGGATTCTCTTCACCTTCCTGGTAGTCGACCATCTCGTCTCTAGGCACATGGTCGACATGTTCTTCTTCCTCCTCGACCAGATCTAGCACGACGTGCTTGGTCTTGTGTGGAATCGTGAAGGCACTCATCTCTGCGGCGACATCTTTTCTCTGCTGCAAGAGGCTTGCCATCCCGGCTTCTAGCCGACACCTCTTCCTTTCCACCTCGGCCACGTTTTCGGCTTCGGAACGTTCGGCCCCTCTTAGTCGTCTGGTTCGGCGGCGAGATTTTCGGCGTCGACGGCTTGGACGTCGAACTGGCTTTCGGGTCCTTGGACGGTGCCGAGGCTTTTGGGTCTCTCCCTTGACGTCGATCGGTCCCTTTCGGCGACGATCTTCGACGCTTTCTGCTGCTCAACAGCTTTCGGCGCCAGGGACTCCTTCTCCGAGGATCCGCTGGGCCTGCTTGTGGTCGCGGACGGCAGATGTCGCTGCGTCGGCGCCTTCGGGCTCTTGGCCTCGTACTTTCGAGACTCAGAGTCTCTCTTGTGGGACGTCGAGTCTCCTACCTTATCAGGCGTCTTCTTGTAATCGGTCTCTACGACCGTGTAGCTGTCGTCTTCGGCGGCAGCGTTGTCCTCCTCCTCCGAGGACATCCCCAGCTCGTACAGCGATGGCGTCTGGGATTTTCCTTCGAGGGCGGCGTGTGCTACCCTCTGCCTCTTCCTCACACGAAGGGTCTTCTGGGCGAAGACGGCGCAGGCGTTTTAGTCCTCGTTTCTGTGTTCTACCGGTAGGCAAAGGTTGCAAACCGGGTGCTGGTCCTTCTGCGCGTACTTGTGTCTGCAGTTCGGGCAGAACTTGAATGGCGTGTTGTCCATCCTCGTGCGTTAAGGCCTCCCTGACCGCGTGGACGTCGACTATCGTCGAAGTTCGAGGATTTCACCTTCTTTTCTCCTCGTCAATGTTCTGTGAAGTCTTCCTTAGTCTTCTTCTTCCAATATCTACTCCAACTTCCACTCTTCTCTGTACTTTCTCCAAAAATGTCTGGAGCCCAACGGGAACGATCCAGACCCGACCGCGGAAAAAAGAATCTGAAGATGGCGCCCAAGAGTGGGAGCTTCCGCAGGAAGCATGCCGACGTCACCGGAAATGCACCAGAGGAGGAGTGACGCCGACGCCCACAAGGGCTACAAAAACAAAAAAAACCAAAACAAATAAAAGACTACGAATCCGGACCCAACCACAAGACCGCAGAATATGCACAGCATAGTGAATCCAGAAAGATTCACGCCGCAAAACTTATGTTCTTCTCCAGTATTAGGGGTGTCTTTCATAGATTCACATGCTTGAATAAGAGTAGAAAGCAGTAATCATCATGTAAGTCATAAAGGTAACAGTAAGTTCAAGCATATAATAAACATATATTAAAGAGAATAACCTTTATGACTGGAGGCGGGTAGCAACAGAGGCTCACCTTTAATGGAATAGATTCCGCAGCACCGCTTGTCCGACTGCTGCATCTGCTGACTGCAGACAGTGCTTTGTAAAAGTATGGCTGCTCGCCCACGTAGCAGCTCTGCAAATGTGTCGGAGGTACCCCGCAAAGAGGGCAGTAGAAGCTGACACAGCTCTAGTTGAATGAGCACGTATTGGAGTTTGAAGAGGCTTGCCAGCCAGTTGATGACAAAAGGTAATGGCAGAAGAAATCCACCTAGTAATAGTTTGTTTGGTAACAGGTTGTCCTTTGCAGATCGGGCCATAGGCCACGAACAGTTGGTCAGATTTCCTGAAGGATGCAGTGCGCTGAATGTAAAAAACGAGACAACGTTGCAAATCCAAGGAATGTAATGAACGTTCCGCAGGAGTTTGAGGATCTGGAAAGAGTTTTTTAAATGACTGGTTCATCGAGAAGGAAATCACTGGGAACTTTCGGAATAAATTTAGGATTAGTACGTAGTGTTACAGCCTCTTTTGAGAACTGGAGAAAAGGAGGCTGAATGGTGAATGCCTGAATGTCACTGACACGCCTAGATGATGTCAAGGCGAGCCACAGGGCAACTTTCCACGTGAGGAATTTTAAGCTTGCTGAATGGATGGGTTCAAAAGTAGGTAGGAGGAGCTGAGACAAAACCAGGTTTAACCCCTTCCATGCTCATGACGAGCTCAGCTCGTCATGAGGCACAGTTGAGCTGTGCTGATGACGAGCTGAGCTCGTCATGACACCAGCAAAATGGCAATTTCCAGCACAGGGGAAAAATAACCACAGCAGCGATGTGGTTAAGCGCCAAGCAGGCAGAGGACGCCGAATGGGTGGAAACATACGGAAGAGGCCTTTGAAAAACTGTTGAATGATTCTAGACGAATACAGTGAGGTAGAACCATCATGGCGGAAGCAGGAGGGAGCCGCCAGAAAAACTTTGAGTGGAGTGGGAAAGTCCTGACTTTGCAAAGGATAGGAAGAAAGGCAGGATCTGTTCTGGTTTGGCGGTCATCGGATCCAAGGCTTTGGTATGGCACCAGACACAGAAACGCTTCCACTTCAACAGATAGGTTTGAATGGTGGAAGGAGCACGGGCGTGCGCTAACACCTCTACAGTCAGCGTCGATGGTCAGACACGCAAATTCATGGTGTTCAGGTTCCAGGCTGGAGCTGGAGGTATGCTGGATCCGGATGGCAAATCTGCCCCTGCTGCATTGTGAGGAGGAGAGGCAGTGGATGAAGCGGAATTGGTTCGTTCTGGGAGAACAAGAGCAGGTCCGAGAACCATGGGCGCCGCGGCCACTTGGGTGCGATCAGGATGATGTGGCAGGGTTGAAGCCTCATCCTGTGCAACAAGCGCAGAATCAGAGGAAGCGGAGGGAAAGCGTAGCTGAAGGCGTTCAACCAACTGATCGAAAATGCATTTCCGCTCGACTGTGGGGATGAAGACTTGCAAAGTTTTGGCATTTCCTGTTGGTGATAGTAGCAAGATCCATCTGCGGCTGGCCCCACTGGCGGAAAATGAACTCGAGAGTGGATTGATAGAGTTCCTACTTGTGGTTGTCCGCGAAAGATCTGCTGAGCGAATCCGCCAGAACATTGGAAACACCCGGCACATGGATGGCTGTGAGATGAATTTGATGACGAATTGCCCATTTCCAAATCTCCGGCTCTTGTTGCGAAAGCAAAAGAGACCTTGTGCGCCCTGCTTGTTCAGGTAATGCATGCTGGTGGTGTTGTCTGTCCTCACCAGCAGAGATTGGCCTTGAACAATCCGTTGAAGACTTCAGGGCAAGGAAGATCGCCAGAAACTCTAGGCGGTTTGTATGCCAAGTGCGTTGGACCGCAGTCTATTTTCCTTGTACTGACAGACCTTCGAGATGTGCTCCCCAGCCCTCCAGGGACGCATCGTGGTAAGAGTCAGTCGGAGCAGCGTCTTGAAAAGACAGACCTTTTGAAATGTTTGGAGGGTGAGCCCACCACTCCAGAGCCTGGTGAATGCGAGCCGTGAGAAGGATCCTGTCGTTGAATGATCCTGAAATCAGTTTCCACTGCTTGTCTAACTCCTCTTGGACGACCCTCATATGTAGTCTGCAGTGAGGGATCAACTGTATGGCAGAGGAAGCCATGCCGAGGAAGGATTTCAACATCCGGACTGAAACAGACAGTTGATATTGGAGGGACCGTACCATCTGAAGCATACGGTCTGATCTTTCCTGGGAGACAAAGACCATTGCCTGTTGAGAATCTATTGAGGCTCCGAGAATATCTCGCCGCTGAGAAGGGCGAAAGTGTGACTTCTGGCAATTGATGGAAAGGCCCAAGTTTTGAAACAGGGAGAGGCAAGACTATGCTGGATTGCCAGTTGGAGGTTCGGAGCCTTTATGAGACAGTCGTCCAGGTATGGATAAAACTGTATGACTTGTAGGTGCAGAAAAGCAGCTACCGGGGCCATGATCTTGGTAAAGACCCTTGGTGCTGAACGGAGGCTGAATGACAGGACTTTGAATTGGAAGTGCGACTGTGAAGCGTAGATACTTCCTGTGTCTGGGGTGAATTGGCACATGGAAATATGAGTCTTGGAGGTCGATGGTCTTAAAGAATTCCCCTGTATTGAGGTAGTTCAGAATTTGAAGCAGAGTTAACATCTGAAAAGTTTTTGAAATGATAAATTTGTACAGGGCCCGTAAATCCAAAATTGGACGCCATTCTCCCGACTTTCTTTACTAAGAAAAAACGGGAATAGAATCCCTTGCCGCGTTGACCCTGCGGCACTACCTCTATGGCTCCTTTTTTGATCATCAATTTTACCAGGGCCAAAAGTTCTTTGCGGTGGGGAGAGAGTGGCCCCGAAGGTGGACGAGAGGGAGGGAATTTTGTGAACTCCAGGGTATGTCCTTTGGAGAGAATATCCAGGACCCATTGGTCGGAGGGGATTTCGGACCATTTGCAAAATTACTTTGAGATGCGACCTCCAAGATGCAGTCGGCAGAAAAAAAAGAACTGGGACTGTCACTGCTTTTTGTTGGTTGCGCCACCTCTAAAAGTTGTTTTCCGTTGGTCTGGTGGAGGACTGACGATTTTGGGTTTGGTAGGAACCCCTCTGTCGGTTATCGTTGTAGGTATTGTATTGGCCCGATCCTTGAAAAGTAGAGGAACCTCCGCCTCTACCTCGTGCCCCCCGAAAGGGCCGTTTCTTGTACTGGAGGGTAGCTAAGGACTTTGCAGTGTCGGTGTCCTTTTTTATCGCCTCAAGGGCATCGTCGACATGTTTGCCAAACAAAGACTCCCCATCGTAAGGCAAGTCCAGGACTTTTGCTTGTACCTCTGGAGAGAAGGTGGTAGATTTCAGCCAGCATTTACGCCTCAAGACTGCAGCCCCAGCCAATTGACGAAAGCCCGTGGAGGAAATGTCGAGGACGCATTCGATAATTCAGACGAAATTCTCTACCTCCTGAAAAATGGCTTGCGCTTCAGCACGGATGGCCTCGGGTAATTGAGGAATCAGTGCAGTAATCCGACCACATTTGGCGGTCATAACGGCCCAAAATAGCCAAGGTGTTTGCCGCCCTGACAGTAGTTGCCGCCATTGTTCTGAATTTTTTGCCTATAGAGTCCAACTTGCGGCCTTCCTGATCCGGAGGAGACGTGAGTGGTGTAGCAGGATTGCGAGATCTTTTCTGTGCTGCTTGAGTGATAACCGAATCTGCTTTCGGCTGTGACACCAAACAAGCCGGTGCAGACACCGGAGCCTTGTACTTGTTTAATCTGGGCATGACTGCAGGTACTGAATTTTGATGTTCCATTAATTTAAGGCCCTCCTGCCAAATAAAGTCAATGATTGGTATTGTGTGCGACTGCCTTTGTGAAATGTCCTTAAAATCATAAGAAGCATTCACTTTCATGTTGTTTCGACGGTGAGATTAAAGCGCTTTGCACATGGACCATCAAATTATGGAAATTTGCAATGTCCACTGGAGGCGATGCAAGAGGCGAGGTGGGCGGAGTGGAAGGTGTTTAAGCCCTGTATTTGTCCCACTCATTCATGTCGACGTCATTGTCGTCATCAGTGTTGTGAGGATCAGGATCCTCGTTGTCAGTGTCAGGACGAGTACCACCCGGTGACGCGAGTGGAACTGGTGCAGGTGCCTGTGGCGGTTGAGGCTTGTGGAGGAAGGTGTGATGCTGGAGAGGCAGGTGTAGATTGAGGAAACCTGCAGTTATAGTCATCAAGCATGTGCTGCAAATGATGGTATTTGCGTTACCGGCTCTGAAGTAACTACTTGGTGTCAACAGGAAATAATTTGTTCCCATCTTCGACGTTTTCCTCTTAGTCACCCTCATCACTATACTCCTGGCACTTAATGTGCAAATCAGATGGACTAGAGGCCTGTCCGAACAGTTGTTCCACCCCCGAATTGTTTGTGTTCTTCCCCACCAGACTGAAATAATTTGTTTCGAAGACGGGTTCCACTCCTCACTGGACTCAGTTGAATGAGAGGTACTGTCCTTAAAGAAGCAGTAACCACTGTGAAAATGGCAGCTGTAGCCACAGGTAAATGAGATGTCGACGAGCCCGTTGACATAAATGTGGCAGTTTTAAAACCAACCTGAGGCGTTTGCGTCGTCGTCATAGTTTTAATCGACGCTGAAATCTAAGGCTTTTTCTGCGTCGACGAAGATTTGTCAGTCGACGGAGCCGTCGACGATGGGATCTTCAAATCAAAATTCCTGTTTCCTCCACTTCCCCTCAGACTAGGAACGTGCCCACCAACTCTTCTGGGTCACCTTTGCCACTACTGCTGTCGTGGCCTCTCTGCTCGGAAACTCTTTCAGAAACACTGAGCACAATTAAATCAGGATCCCCGCTGGACCCGTTGCCTGCCCCTATTCTGCGTTCTCTGAACCCTTCACATTTATCCACCATCTGCAAGATGATAAACCACACTCGATACTGCTACTGTTCCTAGCTGTTGGAAACATGCCATGGTTACCCCGTTATTGAAGAAACCACAGGCGGATCTCAAAATAACCGCCAATTATCATCCCATTTCTTTACTACCGGCATTCTCGAAAGTCTTGGAACGACATAGCCACGTCCATCTTTCAAAATTTGTGACAGACAACAATCTGTTAACATGCTTCTCAATCGGGATTTCGCCCCGGTTTCTCTACGGAGACGACCCTGCTGGGCGTTACAGATAACTTGCGTCTGCTCCTGGATCGAGGAGAAACAGTTGCGCTGATCTTGCTCGATCTCAGCGCAGCTTTTGATACTGTGCTACACAGTATCCTTCTCAAATCCCTTGCTGCCATTGGCATTGGCAACAAAGCATTGGACTGGCTTGCATCTTGTCTGACCGCACTTTTCAAATTTTCTTTAAGTCATCATCCTCTAAGAGCCACTCCTCCCCCCCATGGGGTACCCCAAGGGTCTATCCTTAGCCCTCTGCTTTTTCATTTGTATGTCACACCTTTGGCTTATGTTGCACAATGTTCGGGATTAAATCTTTTTTCGTATGCCGATTACTCTCAAATTGTTTTTCACTCTCTCGAATTGGTCCCACGGCCCCCTCCCCTTTACAAACTGGACTCAGCAAGATAGCTGAATGGATGAACAACAATTTACTTAAGTTAAACGGCGGAAAGACGGAGGTCCTGATTCTTGGCAACAAACCTGATCTCTGGAACCTGACTCACTGGCCCACTTCCATGGGTCCCCTTCCAACTCCATCTGAACAAGTGCGAAACTTGGGAGTAATCATCGATAGGGGTTTTTCCATGAAAGATCAGGTCAACAGAGTCACAGCCATCTGTTTTACCATCCTAGAGTGGCTGCGTAAAATCTTCTGGATGATCCCCAAAAACACCGAGATCTGTCGTGAACGCCCTGGTGACCTCCAGATTGGATTACGGCAACGTGCTCTTTCTGGGGTCTCCAAAGGCCGTCATACGTCACCTTCAGCTAGTACAAAATGCTGCAGCTCGGCTTCTGTGGCTGTCGTAAACGTGACCACATCACAGAACGCCTGAGAGCTACATTGGCTTCGTGTTGAAAACCGGATCAAGTTTAAAGCGCTGAGCTTTATGCACAAGATCAGCCCCCCTCTACCTTCAGGCCCTCGTCAGCCCTAACCTCCCAGCTCGCTCTCTCCGTTCCTCATCTCACCATCTTTTCAATGTACCTAGTTTCAAACTTACCAGAATGGGCGGTAGCTCCTTTGCGAACTTAGGACCCAAACTGTGGAATTCATTTCCACTGGCCTTACGGATGGAAAACTGTCACACGCGATTTCGCAGAGCAGTGAAGACCTGGCTCTTCGATCTCTAGTTCTTCTGCCTTATGTTGTCGTTCTGTCTCTTAGCGCCGGGAAACCCTTATGGGTAGCTGTCGCGCTTAACAAAATCAATTAATAAATAAAATAATAAATTAGTCGATGGTACTGATCTGACACTCGTTGACAAGATCTTGACAATAGAAGTAATGGGCCTCGTCTCCTGGGCTGTCGTCGACGAGGTGATAGTCGTCAACGCAGTACTGGAAGACATAGTACATGTCGTCGTCGACGTAGAGGCCACAGACACAGACTTCGTCGTCGCTGAAGACGTCGACAGACGAGTCGACGAGCCAATGCCAGATTTACAAGAGGAAGGCAAGGATTTGGGCGCAGACGTCAGAGAACCAGGTCCCGTAGACGTGCCCTGAAGCAAATCCTGTGGGGAAACAATCCTGGAGGATTCCAACAGTCTACTCTTCTTCAGAAAAGGAGATTGAACCTCAGTTTCAGACCCACGCTTCTGAGAGGATTTACAAATACACGATGACAAACTTTCTACCTCAGAAACCTCAGACTCTAAATCTTCAACTTCTGTAGCCTCTCTATCTCAGAGTCTTGGGAGGAAAAATGCGACAGTACTTACAGTTTTTAACTTCGTGGTCTGGTAGAGACAGTAAATGCATTTACTGTGTGGATCTTCATGGAAAAGGTGCAGTTTACCACAAGAGGGGCAGGCCTTAATCAAAGATTTCTTATTTGAAGACATTTCTTGATGAAATAAACAGTTAGAGTTGAAGAAACTGAGCAGAGTTCAGGGAGACTCTTCACACGACGTGCGGTAGAAAATCAGAGGTCTTGGGCTTCTGAGATTAAGGTTCTAGAGGGAGCTACAACCTGATTGGCTGGAATTTGGACCAAAAACATAATGACACTGATATGTTGCCAAGTTGAGTTTCTCCCTTAGGCTTTCTATGGGCCTATTCTGTTACATGGTACTTTTGAGTTTTCTGCATATTTTACGGTATTATATATTTATATATTATAATTTTATTTATATATGCATTTATTACTGCTATTTTATGTACCGTGGGACTCCCACTTCAACGACGGTGAATATTCAAGCATGTGAATCTATGAAAGACACCCCTAATACTGGAGAATCTGGGGTATCAAATGCAGCAAGGGCTCTGAAGCACTTGGCCTTGTTATACTAGCCATCCTGCTGGAAAAGTGGTGAACACCTTCCTACGGAGCAGGCACGGTTTCTGGTCTCAGAGCATGGTCTCTAACCTGCAGGGGGTCAGAAACTGGTCTGTGGTAGCAAGCTGGACAAGACAAGTCAGCCAGCACACTAGATAGTGGCAGGTTTTTCAGGAGGGAACCTCTAAGGTGCCCTTTCAGTGCATGTCATATTAAGTCTAAGAATGGCAACAGTACAGTTTTATTCAGACAAGGTGTTTGATACCCAACACCACAGGTTTCAGTAAAGCCATCATATAGCTGGGGAACTTAATGACCAGTGCTCCATACATATACTCAAGATTCACTTGTACCATCTAGTAATTGGACTAGACCGCATCTGGGAATATCTGCTCATGCAGATATACCCTCACATGTAATATAAAATGCACCCTGCCATAGGGCTACAAGGCATGCTGTAGAGAAAACTTGCAAACATGTAAAGACTTTAAATGGCACACTCCCTGTGTGCCATGCTAGTGTTTCATCCACTTACTAGGGACGTACAGGGGTGAAAATGAGTCAATTGTGACAATTAGGCTATTTAGACAAAAAGGAGCACTTTGCTACAAATACCAATTAGGGCTCGCTGGAACTGAAAATATTTTAATTAGCAATATGAGAATATCTAGTGTAACTGGTATTAAAAAGACAAATATCAACTTTAAGTAATACTACATCAGGAAACACTTACGTCTGAGAAAGATTTTTTGATCAGAGGAAACATAGCATATGCAGTCTATTAACAAGCATCGGCATCGCCAATAGGTCTAGCTTTTGGGACCTTGCAAGTATTATGAAGTGATGATCAATTTTGTTTATGCTAAAAATAAAATATATAAAAATTTAATATCACTTTTAAACAGTTGCGATAAACCATTCGGGAGAGTTTCAAGATAAGTTTCAAGATATACTTAAAAGTTAAACATGACGTTGGCTCGTGTTGTGTCAGATTTGGCGGTTAAAGTCAGACCATGGTTGCGTTATGGGCAGGAAGCTGCAATGTCTTGACAGCTGATAGAATCCAGACAGCGTGTGCAACCAGTGGTAGCGTTACGTGCACTTAGAAATTGTACAACAAATTCTGTGCTCTTACGCATGGCTACTCTTGCCTGACACAAACAGGAAGGATATTCAGAAGAGTGGGCTATACTCTAGGTTATACGCTCAGACAGTACCCTCCACAAGGAGAAGTTTGCGATCTACTTGATGTGACTAGCACGATATGAAGTAGGAACAAGCGCAGCAGTGAAAAAGACCACACTCTGTTTATTTTAACCTGATCCACGACACGAGGAGGAATGCAGCTGCACCCTGCGCGCTGCTGCACGCTCACGAAACCTAAACGCAGTGGGAGGGAACATTAAGAAGAGGTGGGACATGCTCCCGCCTCTGGCCATTTTGTGCTTTCACTGAAAACCACAACCAAAGGTTAATCAAATGTGTGGGCAGAGTCACACCCACACGGGGAAGTTTAGAGTGCTCACAAGAAGCCTCCCATACAGCAGAGCATGCTCGAACTAAAAACAGGATCGTTCTGAAACTATACTGTAGTTCAGCATCATAAGAACGCAATTGCACAGCAGGAAAGCCATGCTACTTTCCTCTAGCAGCAGGTCAACATATTAATTCATATCAGGCCACATTTAGCGACCGTACATGCCGACTATTGCCATGGAGCCTGCAGTCTTAATTGAAATTGCAGGAAGGTGGGTAAACTTTTCCCAAAATAGTTCATCTACAACTTTCCCTGTCAGGGGGTGCACTGCAGAACAAAGATGGATTACTAAATTGTCAGGGTTTCTATATTTTTTGTTCAATCTAGGAACCAGAAATGAAGCAGATTTCTGCATGCTCTTACTCCCTCTTTCCAGGTGCCATTAACAATTTGGGTAATCACCAATGTACAGGATGACTCTTTCAGTGTGTACACAAGTCAATATCAGTCTGTCCCTGGCAAGTCAAATAGTTTAGATGCCCTTTCCACTAGTGAGTGGAAACTAGCAATACCATACAGATGCAAGTTGGAATGAGGAAAGATAGGGGCATTTTATTTTGCAGCAACTCAGCTATCCCACTCAGATGGTGCCTCAGGATATGTGAAGATCCCTTACTCCCTCAATGTACCAATCTAAAGAATCTGTATCCACAAGTTGAACTGGCCCAGACACAAAGTCACAGGTAGAGGAACTGGTGCTAGAGGAGCAGGCGCTGGATGTAATGGTGTGCACAGGGGAGGCTGGGTGTGAAGGCAGTAAACAGCTAGAATGTGGGTCATTATCAAGAGGTCTGCCACATGATGCACATGCCCACAAATTTGGAAAAATAAAGTGATACGTCCGAGTGGACAGAGACAGTGATTTTTGGATAAATGGTTTTACGTCTTTATTATGTACCTGCTGAGCAATCGCTGGCGGGGAGAGAGAGGGGGTCTCATGCTCTTGGTCTCAGTAAATATAGCTGGTCGAGTTAAAGTGGTTAAATGTATTTCCACAAATCTAATACTGGAAGTAACCTTTGCAAGTAACTAAGCTGATTCTTATTAATTGTTACAATTCATTGCAAGGTGGGCCCCCAAATGAGCATCTTCATTTCTTATCTTGTAAGGAAAATCAAACCACTTTTGCCCATTATATTTTGATGGGTGATTTTGATTTACATCTATGTAATTTAAATTGCCAGTACAAGGACAGTGAGGGCCCGGACTATACAACACCTCAACACTTTGAACATAGTTCAAAGGGTGAAGCAATGGAGGCACTCTTGTCCAAATTACCTGTATGAGGTGGAGTTCTTGGCAAGCAGTGACAGTGTAGTCGCATATAGAGCTAGTAACAGTAATGCAAATGCTACTTACCAGTATGCATCTGTTCTTGGCATGTAGGGCTGCTGACATTCACATCTGTGCATAGATCGCCGCCTAGTGTTTTGTCCGGATGATTGCACATTGTTGTCCTGGAAGAGTCTTCGAAGTATCACGATAGGTGGCTCCTCCCCTGGACTACAGTGCGCATGGGCATCGCCTCCATCCCCAGATTGTTTTTAGCCATTGGCAGAGATGGAGTGAAGTATGTGAGTGATGCCCATGCTATGAGCATATGTATATATATACACACATGAATACTGCAGCTGCTACAGGCGCCGGGGAGGAGGGTGGGCGATATGAATGTCAGCAGCCCTACATGCCAAGAACAGATGCATACTGGTAAGTAGCATTTGCAGTTCGAGGCATGTGGGCTGCTGAATGCATATCTGTGCATAGAATACATAGCAGTCCCTCCATTAGCGGCGGCCGCCCGTGCCAGCTGCAGCAGTCTGAAAAAGTGTTTTGAGAACAGCCTGACCAACAGCTGCCTGCTGTTTGGAGTGCACGTCTACACAGTAATGTTTAGTAAATGTATGTGTGGTAGACCATGTGGCTGCTCTACAAATATCTTCTAAGGGAATGTTACCTAGGAAAGCCATAGAGGCCCCCAACTTCCTGGTGGAGTGGGCTCTTGGTGGGATAGTGAGAGTGCGTTTAGCTTTAGCGTAACAGATTTGAATGCATTTCACGATCCACCTAGCGATTCCAGCTTTGGAGATAGCGTTTCCCTTGTGGTGTGAGGCAAAAGCAACGAAAAGCTGCTTGGTTTTGCGAAAATCTTTTGTCCTGTCCACGTAGTACATCAAAGCTCTTTTAACGTCAAGGGTGTGGAGCATCCGCTCCGCCAGCGTCTCTGGGTTTTGGAAAAACACTGGCAACTCAATTGTCTGGTTCATATGGAATTGAGATACAACCTTGGGTAAGAATTTAGGGTTAGTGCGGAGTACAACCCTGTTAGCATGTACTTGGAAGAAAGGTTCTTGGATGGTGGGCGCCTGCAACTCACTAACCCTCCATAGCAATGTAATTGCTACTAAGAAAGCAACCTTCCAAGTCAGAAACTGAAGCTCACAAGAGTGCAGTGGCTCGAAGGGAGGACCCATCAGTCTTGTAAGAACCACATTGAGGTTCCATTCTGGAGCTGGTGGGGTCCTTGGTGGAATGACTCTTGAGTCCTTCCAGAAAAGCCTTGATAGCAGGGACCTTAAAAAGTGACAGGTGTTGCCTATTCTGGAGGTATGCTGCCATAGCAGACAGGTGAATGCGGATGGAAGAGTACGCCAAATTGCATTGATACAGGTGGAACAGGTAGCAAATTATGTTTTGAATGGAAGCATCTAGCGGGTCAATACCGTGGTTTACACAGTAAATGACAAACCTCTTCCATTTAGCCGCATAACAAGCTCTAGTAGTGGGCTTCCTTGCCTCCCGAATGATGTCCATGCAATCGGGGGGAAGATTGAGGTAGCCGAACTCTAGGACTTCAGGAGCCAGATCGCCAGGTTGAGCTGTTGCGGATCTGGGTGCTGAATGTCGCCATGGCTCTGCGTCAGAAGGCTGGGAGTGAGATGAAGCCTTTGATGCGGTACCACGGAGAGTTCCAGAAACGTGGTGTACCATGGTTGGCGAGCCCACGTTGGAGCAACCAGGATGAGAGTCATCGAGTGCTGCCTGAGCTTGCGTGCCACCAGCGGTATCAGAGGGGCTGGGGGAAAAGTGTACGCAAATCTGCCTGACCAGTTCATCCACATCGCATTGCCCTGTGATTGCGGGTGTGGGAACCTGGCGGCGAAGCTTTGGCATTTTGCGTTCTCCTTTGTGGCGAACAGGTCTATCTCTAGATGACCCCACCTTTGGAAGTACGGTTGGAGTACTGATGGATGTATCTCCCACTCGTGTATTTGGTGGCTGTGCCGGTCCGCCATCTGGTTGTCCTTGCCCGGGAGATGCTCTGCCATGAGGAAGATGTTCCTCTGAATGGCCCACTTCCACATGCTCTGAGCCAGATGAGACAGCTGCGGAGAGTGTGTGCCTCCCTGCTTCTGAATGTAGTACATGGCTGTCATGTCCGTCCGGATCAACACAACCTTGTTGCACAGATGTACTTTGAACGCCTTCAAGGCCATGAAGATTGCCATCAGTTCCAACACATTGATGTGCATCTTCCTTTGCTGTAGTGTCCATAGTTCCTGCACTGTGTAGTGGAGTACATGCGCTCCCCATCCCTGGAGAGAAGCGTCCGTCGTCAGGATAATCTGTGGCACAGGCTCTTGGAATGGTCAGCCCTTGCAAAGGTTTTGCGGATTCCACCAATGCAGAGAGTTGTATGCCCGACCGCTCACCAACACTAAGTCTGTCAGTTGCCCATGAGCCTGAGTCCACTGACGTGCTAGGCACTCCTGAAGCGGACGCATATGTAGTCTCGCGTGCGGGACAATGGAGATGCAGGAGGCCATCATGCCTATCAACTGCATGAACATTCGCTGGAAGCGAGTGCTGAGGTCTGAATCTTTGGATCAGTGTTTGGATACTGGCGATTCTCACTGAATTTGGCTGCGCAGTGGCTGCCAGAGTGTTGATCGTCGCGCCCAGATACTGTCGTACATGGGCGGGCTGGAGATGGGATTTTGGGTAGTTCAGAGAGAATCCCAGATCGTGCAGGAGATGAATGGTGCGGGACACGTGGTCGGTGCACTGCTGTTCTGTTTTTGCCTGAATGAGCCAGTCGTCCAGGTAAGGGTAGACGTGGACGTTCTGGCGTCGTAGATGCGCCGCCACAGTCGCCAGGCACTTCGTAAAGACCCTTGGCGCTGTGGTGACCCCGAACGGCAGAACCCTGAACTGGTAGTGCTGGTCTTGAATCGTGAATCTGAGATACTTCTTGTGGGAAGGATGCAGGGGGATATGAAAGTATGCATCTTTTAGATCCAACGTAGCTAGGAAGTCCCCCTGTTGAAGCAGAGGGAGTACCTGCTGTAACGTGAGCATATGGAAATGCTCCGAGAGAATGTACCAGTTGAGGGGCCTGAGGTCCAGGATGGGCCTGAGGGATCCGTCCTTTTTGGGGATTAGAAAATACAGAGAGTAAACCCCTGTTCCCCTTTCTTGCAGTGGTACGAGCTCTATTGCCCCTTTTTGCAGCATGACCTGAACTTCCTGCTCCAACAAGTGCAAGTGCTCGCCGGACATAGGACGGCTTCTTGGAGGTATGTTTGGTGGAGTGGAAGTAAGTTCCAGACAATAGCCGTATTGGATGAGAGACTTGACCCACCTGTCCGTGGTGATGGATTTCCACGCGGGCAGGAACTGCTGGAGTCTCCCCCCGACCGGTGTTGTGTGGTCGGGGGGCAGTGACAAGACGTCACTGTTTGTTGGCGGTGGTGGACCTGGAGCGGTTTCCACGTCCCCTGCCGTTGTTGCCCCTGTAACCACCTCTACTCTTGTTGGTGTATGAGGTTTGGGTGTTGCTCTTGTAGTACTGTGTGGATTGTGATGCCTGACCCCTTGAGGATCCTCTATTATTGGAGCGGCGAAAGGAACCACCCCGAAACTGCTGAGACTGGAGGGCCCCCATAGACTTAGCAGTGTCCGTGTCTTTCTTCATTTTTTCAAGTGTCGCATCCACCTCGGGGCCAAACAGGTGGTCAGGATTAACTGTTTGGTTCAAGATTGTTGTCTGTATATCTGGTTTGAAGCCTGATATTCGAAGCCATGCATGTCTCCTCAGCAACACGCTAGTGTGGATTGCCCTGGAGGCGGTATCAGCCACATCCAGCGCACATTTGATGGAAGCGTTGGTGATCAGCTTCCCCTCCTGAATCAACATTTCGCCTGCCTCCTTGTACTGATCAGGTAAATGCTGCAGAAGTGTTTCTAGGGTATCGTAATGCGCCCTATCGTAGCGTGCAAGTAGGGCCTGCATGTTTGAAATGCGCCAAATATTAGCTGCCTGCGCAGCAATTCGTTTCCCTGAGGCTTGAAATATTTTGGACTCTGTCTGGGGGAGGAGCGTCACCCGTGGTCTGCGAGTTCGCCCGCTTACGTGCGTTGGATACAACCAAAGAATCCAGTGGCAAGTGTCCCTTGACGTACGTTGGATCCGAGGGCGCTGCCTTGTATTTTTTATCAATACGAGGATTGATGACTCGCGCCCGAGTGGGCTCCTTGAAAACCTCTGGCGCGTGCTTCAGCACTCCCTTGAGCATAGGCAATGTCTTGACTGACTTTTCAGCCACTGAGAAAGTGTCAAACAGAAAATCGACATCCACAGGATCTGAATGTAGGTCGACATCATGATTAGCTGCAGCCCTCTCGATCAGAGCGTTGAAGGCTGCAGAGTCCTCCGTTGGAGAAGTCTTTGCTGCAAAGAGCTGCAGTTCATGACCCGACTGAGGGTCCTCAGGGTCGCCTCCGGCAGACCAAGGTTCATGTACCTCCTCTGGATCAGAGTATGCTGGATAATTGTACTCGTCCTCTTCATCTCCGTCACCTTCCCCAGCGTTTGAATGAGTCGGTGAAAGTTCCAAATTATGTGGAGATGCAGGCTCTATAGGGGCAGAAGTACCCGCAGAGTCCTTCTTGTTTTTGAGTGGGATACGATAATGCTCCAACACCGGCTCTGTGGTGATCTTCCGTTTGAGGAGAGAGAGCTTCCTGGTGTTGGCGTCGATGATAACCTCTCGACGCTCCTCATCTGCGAGTGGCTGGAGCCGAGGCTTCGGCACCACCAAGGGCGCCTTGGTCGTCGACGCCACCTTCAAAGGCACCCCGGCCCCATGCTTCGGAGCGAAAGCCTTCGGCGTCGTCTTCTGCGGCAGCGTGTAGCGGATAGTCGTCTGCGCCTTTGCCGGCTTTGGTGTAGGCTTCGGCACCACATCCTTCGGTTCGGGAGCCATAGCGTCCTTCCGAATCCGCTGCAGGGACTCCACGACCTTTTTTGTTAAGGCCGGGGAGGGCTGGACTGGCTCGAGCGATTTCCCCGAGTCCGGAGTCGGGTCAGCGAAAGGCACGGTCTTCGGAGCAGACACATCACCATCCTTGGCCTTGACGGCCGGAGTCGGCGCAGCCAGAGCTTCGGCGTCGTCCTGACGCTTCTTCGGAGCCTTTTTCGGGTCATCGACCTCGACCACCTTCGGCGCAGACGCGGCCGCGTCGGTCGTCTTCGACACCGGGTCTTCGGGTCGGCCATCTTGGCGTGGCTCTTGCTGTCGGCCATTTATAATTTCTTTGACTTTGAGGCCTCTGGAGCCTTCTGTCCCACCAGAGCGACTTTCACTTTCGGTTTCGAAACCGTTGGTGTGGACCCCGATGGATTCACTTTCGTTTTCTTCAACGGGAGTGGCACATCAGAAATGTCCGTGGCCGGCCCGGAGGCGAGGCCGTGGGACGATTAACAAGGTCTTGGGTAAGGCCCAAAGGCGATCCCTCGACCTGGGCCGTATAATGGGGGTTGACCCCTGAGTCAGTCTGAGGATGCTCCTCCTCTGAGCTATCCTCCACGGTGGCAATGGCCCCATCGTCGTCCCCTACCTCACCGACGACTTCATCAAACTCCTCGTCTCCCGCGTCGTAGTTTTCTTCCTCCGACGCCGGGCTAGAGTCCGAAACTTGAAAGACATTGTCGTCTCCAACGTCTTCTTCGAAGATGTTGTCGGGCGGGGGCGCTGATAACTGGGCCTGGAGTCTAGCGGCCCGACGAAGCTTGAGAGTCTTCTTACACCGGAACTTTGAACAGGCCATACACCTGGCCTCATCATGGTCCGGCGACAGACATTTGTTGCACACTGGGTGCACGTCGAGGTGTGAAAACTTTGAGGTGCACACCGGGCACCTCTTGAATGGGGTTCGTTCCATGTCTGGAGCGTCGTGTAGGCCCATCCGCGCCGACAGCACGCGGAAGGGCAGCAAGAGTTCGGAGCTGAAGAATAGTCAAACCCGAACGAAAAACGATACCGACGCCAAGCCTAAAGACCTTTTGGTCTCAAGTTAGGAAAGTTAAACTATTATCGGTTCCGACAGAGGGAACCGAAGCACATCCGAACCCAATGGCGGAAAAAAACTATCTGGGGATGGAGGTGATGCCCATGCGCACTGTAGTCCAGGGGAGGAGCCACCTATCTCGTGATACTTCGAAGACTCTTCCAGGACAACAATGTGCAATCATCCGGACCCAACACTAGGCGGCGATCTATGCACAGATATGAATTCAGCAGCCCACATGCCTCGAACATATAGAGCTAGAAACCGTGAATCTGTAATAGATTACATATTTTTATCTCCTGGGCTTCTAAGCCATGTATTATTTTATAATGCTATACACTCTAGTTTCAGTGATCATTATCCAGTAGTGTTGGTCTTAGACAATAGTCTCTCACTTTAATAACACATCTACAATACTAGCAGTAGTGGAAGGAAAACCAAAAGATCAAGGGAGGAGACTAAAGTGGATCAAGGTTACGCCAGAAGATTTCCCTAATTCCATTATTTCGAAGGCTGGCACAGAATTGAACACCTGTACAAACCCGGATAAATATGGGGGAGACGTAATTGCCTCATACGAAGCGATTTGTCTACAAGTGTTTTAAGAACTCATAATCCCTATACGCCATAAAACAAACCTAGCCAAGTGATGGTTTGACCAGAAGTGTACTAAAGCACACAGCCTACTCAAGAAGGCTCTTAATAAAACACCCAGAGAAGCTTTTGGTTGTACAGCTTAGGAAGGAGTATACATCAGTAGTGAGGGCACATAAGGAAGAAATTAAAAACAATGCCTGGGACGCATGAATGGATCAATCAACAATGAAAGACAGCTCTAAGTTCTGGGCAATTATTAATAACGGGTACCCAGAACTCGATAATGGAAGCTAATATCTCGGTTATGCCATTTTAAGAATATATATGGGAGTAACATTGAGCTGGAATCCTTTGAGGTACCTCTTTCTGACCCCCTTTGGGAACCAATTAGTTTCACTTTGGAAGAGGTCGAGAAAGCTATAGAGGGAACGGCTGGGCATAAGGCCCCAGGCCCAGATAGCGTTCCTTCTGATATGTATAAAGCTGACTGCAAATACTGGGCGATAGTATTGACAAATGTTTTTAATAAGACAGTTGTAGATGGTTTCCCTAAATCTTGGTCCTGTTCAATTATAATTCGTTTTAAGAAGGGACAAAGGGGAGACCCCAGATGTTATAGACCTATATCCCTATTAGACTCCTCTGTAAAAATCCTTGGGAAGGTCATTTCAGCCAAAATAATGCAGTGGGTTACGAAGAATGAAGTTTTAACAAACACCCAGTATGGCTTCAGATCTGGTAGAGGAACGGAGAGGGGGGGGGGGGGGGGGGTTATGGACCTGTCCACAGCCTTTGACCTAGTTGATAGGTCGAGGCTGTGGAGTATTTTGCTGAACCTAGGCCTAGATCGGTCCTTGGTGTATTTCTTAGCAGAGTTACACAGGGATTTAAAAGCTTCCATAAGTATGACGCAGGCGGGGAATGTACCGTAGATTTTAAGTCAGGCAGGGGGGTACACCAAGGCGGCATCCTGGCCCCCATGTTATTTACACTATACATTAATTCCCTCGAAGATAACCTGTTGACGGCAACATTAGATATTCCGCGTATAGGAGGAACGTCCATCCCTGTACTCCTATACAGGGATTATGCCGTTTTAGTGGCACGCACCCCCCTCGGTCTGCAAAGACTATTAGACTCGTTCGGAGTCTTTATGAAATCTCTGGACCTTGTGGTTAATAACGGTAAATCACACATTATGTCAGTAGGTGCAAGAAAAAATATTAAAACATTTTTCTGTAATAAGGAAGTAATCTAGGGTAAAGGTGTTTACATATTTAGGGGTCGTGTTTGATGACAATGGCCTGTGGACCCCGCAATTGAAAACTAAGGTGAACGCAGTGAGAAGTTCGGCTGCTGCAATACTGGGCTTTGCAAAAAGACTAGGTGGACCACCGTGTGAAGCAATTTTAGCCATATACAGGGCAAAAACCATGTCAATAGCCAGGTATGGGGGAGAAATTTGGGGATACATACAATGAAGATTCCTTCCGAAGTGAAGAAAATAAATTCTTCCGTGCCCTTTTGGGCGTTCCACAATCAACTGCCACCTTTGCGATTCACCTAGAGCTGGGGATGGGTTACCTTGCAGATACAATACATATGGCTCCCATCCTTCTATGGATTAGATTATGGCTGAACCCCAATCTCACATTAAATCACAAGATAATCAAGGATTGCATGAAACTTAAGGTGAAGGAAATTCAGTGGCTAACCTATATTAAATCGGAAACCACGAAACTGGGGCAGCCCGATATTTTCTTTAACCCAGAGGGGCTGACTAAAGCCGATTTAACTTGGGTGAAATTAAAATTATCAAGTCTTGTGAGACTGAGCGGGAATCTGAAGAAATAGGTAAACCTACGGTTAGGGCTCATTTGCTCATTTCATCCTTAACCATGCAACCGTATCTTTCTATTGTTACGATCCCCTTCCATAGATGGTTATTAACAAAATTTTGGTTTAACCAAATCCATATGGTTCTAAGTGACATACAGGGATGGAGTAAGCCGGAGGACAGTGCACCTTGTAAATGTGATGACTATTCGCTGCAAGACACTATGCATTTTATGTTTTTCTGTTCCTTTTATCATGAAGCCAGAAAAAGGTTTATTCTTCCACTGTTAAAAGATAAAGCATTCTTTCAGTCGAAACCTGCACTATGGCACTTGCAATTAATGGAATCGCCTGTAATTAGGTTTGGTGTGGCAAGTTTTCCGGTCACATCAGCCCGCAGTAGAAGGTTAAGACTAGCAGTACAACAGGAGAGGGATTGTTTGATGCGATACAAAAAGGGGTGAATGACGGAGCGTTTGAGCAAATCAAACACTCACCCCCAGTCAACTGATCTGGGTTTAATCCATCACCATTCTTTAGCTCACTCAGCCACCCCAGTTCAGATGGATTAAACCCAGATCAGTTGACTGGAGGTGAGTGTTTGATTTGCTCAAACGCTCCGTCCATCATCCCCTTTTGTATCGCTTTGTTCGCCCTAAGTTGGCAGGGTATGCTCAGACGCGAGTCCCTTGCTCACTTGGCCACTGGATTAAAGATAGCCTGGCTGATGAGGATTATGAATCCGAAACCGGTCCCAGGATGCTAGTTTCCGGTCCAGGGAAGACATGGCTTGGCAGTTCGGGCTGGACTGTTCCCATGAGGCACAGGGTCAGACTGATTTGCAAATGGCCATGTCTGAACTGGGGTGGCTGAGTGAGCTAAAGAATGGTGATGGATTAAACCCAGATCAGTTGACTGGGGGTGAGTGTTTGATTTGCTGAAATGCTCCGTCCATCATCCCCTTTTGTATCGAGGGATTGTTTGATAACAGAAGTGTAATGTATATGATTAACTGATTTTTTAATGTGACATTGTGTTCTTTTTTAACTGATTTTATGATAAATCTGAGCAACTGTTTTTACTTCTGAATAGCATGCTTTTATGATATTTAATCGAATAAAGTGGTTTTGACTTGAACGTCCGAGTGCTGCCCTTCCACACTACACGGTGCAGAACAATGAATTGAAACCTCCTGTGGGTATGTGGTGTGTAGAGTTCAACTAAAACTGGAATTCAGATCTTCTGTAACGAAGTGATGGTGCAATATATTATTGCATCTCTTTGGTGCTGTAAGGTCACTGGACTCAACTGAGAATTATTCAAGCAAGTGACCATCCACCATTCAAACACTAGAGAAGAAAAAAGTTACTTACCTGCAACTTTGGTAACCCAGTATTGGTAACTTTCATAGATTCCCATGCTTTGTATCATTCCCAGTCGTCGGAATGGGAGCCTCGGTAAATAAAAAAATATAACCATAGGTACAAGAGAGAAAACCAGGCCTAGGCCTCATCTCATTTTGTGAGAAAATTACAAAAAACAATTTGGACAGAATGTAGATCAATGTCTTACATTCACCCCAGTACAAGGATCTGTGCCTAAATCCATCGTTTTTTGCACTCCACACCACCCTGGGTCAGATAATGGCTTTATGCAAATCAGCTCTGACCCTGTGCCCCATGGGAACAGTCCAGTCCGAACTACAACAGCCATATCTTTCCCAGACCGGAATCAAGCATCCGAGGACCGGACCGGTCATCTCATTTTGTAGCCTATCACCCTCTTTGTGTAAAAGAGCCCAAACATTCCTCAACAACCAATCAGAATAGCCTCACCCCATAGAACCTTCCTGAGAGCCTCAGAGCCTCAGATTTTCGTAGCAGTTGTGCAAACAGCCACTATCTCTGCAAAAAGGCTGAGCTTTCCCAGGGGAGGAGGGTGGGTGCATGGGAATCTATGAAAGTTACCAATACTGGGGAACCAAAGTTACAGGTAAGTAACTTGTTTTCTTACCCCAGTATTGGAACTTTCATAGATTCCCATGGTTTGTATCAGAGTAGCTAGCAGTAAGCCATAAAAGCACATTGTTACATGAATCTCATGCCATGCCAACATAGGTATCCTCATAGGAAAACAAATCATAAAATGTTATAGAAAACACAAAAATAGATACAAAATGTGCCATACAGGAAGGAGGGATTGTAGGGAAAGCTCAGCTCTCATTGAAAAAGATTCCTGAGGACTGCCTGTCCAACAGCAGCGTCATTCTTCACTGTAGACTAAGCAGTAGTGTTCGTGAAGGTATGTGTACTGCTCCACGTCGCTGCCCTGCAGATGTCTTTGATAGGAACTCCAGAAAATAAACCCACCGAAGATGCCACTTATCTTGTGGAATGTGCACAGACTTTTGTTGTAAGTGGTTTGCCCGCTCCTTGGTGGCAGAACTGAATAGCACTGGAGATCCATCGGGAACTGCTGCTCTTGGATAAGCGGAAATCCCTTCCGCGGAGTACTGCAAGACACGAATAGTTGTGATGATTTCCTAATATATTTTGTGCGCTCTAAATAGAATTTTAAACACCTTTGAACGTTCAAAGAATGCAAGGATCTTTCCGCTGGAGTAGTAGGTCGTGGAAAGAATGACTTCAAAATCAAAGGTTCATGCAGATGGATCCTTTGGGATGAACTTTGGATTGGTCCGAAAGATTAAGACATCCCGCTTGAATCGAAGAAAAGGTTCCACCATTGACAGCGCTTGAAGTTCACCAACTCTCCTGGCAGATGTCAGAGCCAACAGAAGAGCTAGCTTCCATTAAAAGTATTTAAGGTCCGCCTTGTGAATGGGTTCAAACGGACCCTTAATTAGCTGAGCCAACACTAAATTAAGCTGCCAAATGGGAGGCGGAGGACGGACTGGGGATACATCCGAAACAGGACTTTAAAATCTGCTTGACAATCCTAGCGGACCAAAGAGAAGGACCCGAAGATGTCGTCTGAATCCGGAGATGGCTGCCAGATGAACTTCACAGAAGAATGAGCCAACCCAGATTTAGCCAGTAAAAGGATATACTGTAAAATCTGATGTGGAGCTGGAGTGTAAGGATGGAGATGTTGCCTCTTGACACCATAGGCAGAATCTCTACCATTTCGCCTTATAAGTTTTGTTAGTGCTTGGAGATCGAGCCGGAGACAATACGTCCCTACACTCCTTGGGGAGGTTCAGATGTCGGAACTCCCTGTATTCAGGAGCCACGCTGTTAAGTGAAGCGAGCTCGGATCTGGATGGAGCACTTGACCCTGATACCTAGACAACAGGAAAGGAACCAGTTGCAGGCGAATTGGATGATCCAAGAGCAATAGGAGCTCCGAGTACCAGAATTGCCGGGGCCATGCCGGTGCAATCAAGATCATTTTGCACGGGTCCGGCTTGGATTAGCGTCGGAATTAGGGGTATCGGTGGAAAAGCGTAACAGAATGCGCCGTACCAGGCAATCGAAAGCACGTTACCCAAGGATCCAGGATGGTGATCCCTGCTTTTATAAAACCGGCATTTGGTGTTCTCCGGAGTCGCAAACAGGTGTATGGTCTGGGTCTACCAGACTGAAAACACCTCTTCCAGAATGGTCTGGTCTAACTCCCATTCGTGATTGGTCGATTTCTGACGACTTCGTGCATCCGCTGTTATATTGAGCGAACCTGCAAGGTGTTCTGCTGTTAGAGCAATCTTGTGAAGGATTGCCCAATCCCAAATCAGTTGAGCTTCCTTGGACAGAGTTTGAGATCTTGTTCCCCCTGCTTGTTGATATAGTGCATGGTCGTAGTGTTGTCAGTCCGGATCATCACTGAATGATTCCGAACTCTTGGCAGAAAAGCCTGTAAAGCAAATCAGATGGCTTTGAGCTCTAACCGGTTGATGTGGCACTGGCGCTGACCTGGATCCCAGTGACCACTGACTTGTAGTTCCTGGAGCACCGCTCCCCAGCCTTCTAAAGAGGCGTCCGTGGTGAGAACCATGGGAGACTGAGGAAGCATGAAAGTCAAGCCCTTGGCAAAGTTGTTCCTCACTAACCACCAGTCGCATGACTCATCTCTGGTGTTACTGAAATCTTTTTGTCGAAAGAGCCTTCTGCTTGCAACCATAGTTTGTCGAGCTGCTCTTGCAGAGGACGCATTTGCAGCCTGCAATGTGGAACTAATGGTATGCAGGATGAGATCGATCCGAGCAGGGACTTGTAGAGCCGTACTGACAGATTTCTTTTAGAGTAATTGGCGAGCCGAGAAAATCAATTTGTTTTGACGATCGTCTGTTGGGTAAGCCTTGCAGCGTTTCGTGTCCAGAATGGCCCCTAGAAACTTTGCTGACCTGGACGGTTGAAGAACTGACTTGTTCCTGTTGAGCTGAAGGCCCAGGAGATTGAACAATTTAATGCAGGTCGTAATAGCTTTGGAAGTTTCCTGGAAAGATGGAGCTTTGACTAGCCAGTCGTCCAGGTAGGGAAAAACTTCCAGAGATGGTTTCCTGAGGAAAGCAGCCACTGGGTCCAATACTTTCGTAAATATCCTTAGTGCCGACCGTAGACAAAAGGAAGTAACTTGAATTGGAAATGGTTCTTGCCTACTGTGAAGCGCAAGCATTACCTGTGAGCTGGGTGGATCGGTACATGGAAATAAGCATCCTCCAAATCCAGTCGCCATGTCGTCCCCTGGATTTAAAAGACGAAGAATATCCTGCAGAGTGACCATCCTGAAGGACAGTTTGATGATAGGTGTTGAGTTCCCGTAGATCTAATATGGGGCTCCAAGTTTCCGTTGTTTTGCGAACCAGGAAGAACCTGGAATAAAACCCTTTCCCGCTCTGCGAGAGGTACAGGTTCTATTGCCCCTTGATGAAAAGCTGGTGGGCTTCGAGACATAACAGTCCCAGATGTTTCGATTGATTGGCACCTGGAACTCTGGTTGGAGGTAAATGTTGAAACTCTAACGTATGGCCACTCTTGACGATATTCGGGACCCTCTAGTCTGATGTAATGTCGTTTTCAGATTGCTTCTGCCTTGCTGACCCTTGACTCGTGCTGGGACATCCCAGTTTTCATTGCTGGAGGTGTGCGACTGCGCCTTTGACTGCTACAGCGCGGACACGGGCTTGGGGGACTGCGAGGACCAGCATCCTGTTTGCTCCCAGCTGGTGCCTCTTTCCCTGATTGACCCTCCAACTGATCTACTTAATCAAGCTCCCTGCGCGCATCGCGGAACGTGCCCGGACAAAGCCCGGGACAAGGGCGGGACAGTCTGAGGCCGTCAGAGGACGATTGAGGCCGGGCTGGGCCCCCTCTTAGTCTTAACCTCGGGTAATATCTAGTTGCTTGTTTCCTGGGACTTTATAGGATTTTAAGCTTTACATATTACCATTGCATCCTATTACTTTGTGACCTCTTGTATTCTTATTGTGTCATTGTCTCGTGGTTTTGGTAATAATGGCACAACGTCCTAGGAAGGGTAGAAATGTTACTCTCTACATCCAGTGGGGCAGTTACAGGTACTATTGATCAATTTATTAAACGGGCAGCTGTGGTGTTAGAAAAAGAAATAGCTCTAACTGAGAAACGACTGTCCTTAGATCTAATAACTGGGAAGCGCTCTTTATTAGGTAGGATAGGATCTGCGGTCACTCCCGATCAACCCAGATCACAAATTCCTCAGGTCACCCTGAGTCCAACACTCAGCCCCCTGCTGGTGGAGCTTGAAAACTCAATGGTTGGCTCTATACTACGTTTGTTAACTACCAGTACAGTTGCTAGTGGTTTGAATTGTAGAGCCTCCAAATCCCCAACGCCACATAGTTCCCCTTCCAAAGGCCAAAATTGTTGCTAGCAAACATCCTAAAAGCAATGCTAAAATTAACACTAGCAAAAGGAAGAGAGGGGGTGGTTTACAGAAGGGTGGCCCTGCTATAAGAATAAATAAATGACAACATGAATCCTACTTTGCAACCCAGGGTCTCGTCCCCCAACCCACATACATAGTCTACAGGCCCCCCCCCCCCCCACCTATCTCCCCAAAGCAGCGCTAACGAGGGGCTCTTAGAAAAATTGAGAAATTAGTTAAATCTCTCATATTACCCCCATTGGAGAGAACGAAAATGATTAACTCCAAATTAGAACAGCTTGAAAAGCCAATTACTGTGAACACCGGCAGGCTTAATATGCTTGCGAAAGCTATAGAGGTTAACAAAGGCAATGCTTCTATTTCCAAAGTAGGGGGAACTAGTACTAGGGCTGCTAAACCAGGTATTATTGAACAGCCAGTAAACCGACCTGCCCAATCATGTGTGGAGAAGCGCCCCTTCGTGAATAATTCCCCATGTCTTACTAGGAATAGGGGTTCTGGGGCAAGTGTCGCGAAGCCGACCTCTATGCAGACTCAGACCTGGCCCTCGACCTAGACTTGGATCTCAACTTCTGCTTCGATCTCTAGCACCTAGACCTTGATCTTGAAGATCTCTCGGCTTCTTTACCTTTCACCTTTGCCAGCAGACGTTTTGCCTCTCGTTCTTGCAAAGCCTTAGGGTTCATCTTAAAGCAGGATCGACAGCCTTTAACATCATGGTCTGAACCCAGACACCACATGGTCTGAACCCAGACACCACAATCATCGTGAGGATCTGTCATAGACATCATCCGGGCACACGAGCCGCACTGCTTAAACAAAGTCTTCGACGAAGAACAGATGCACAGTAACAGATAAATAGTAACAAAGTCACTATCTGAATCACAGAAGATCCCAGAAACAGTTAGCGTAGACGACGCGGAAAAAAGGGAACTGATGTCATCACGCCGACGTAGGCCTAATATGGAGTCGGTGAAGTCAGACGGAGTTGCGCGCGATGCCGTCATCCACGCCGGCGTGCTACAAAGAATTTTCCGAACGTTGCCGACGCAAGGGGGATATCACAAGGTGAGGAATCCACTGGCAGATGCATCTATCAGAAAAACAGCGCCTCCCTTGTGTACACCTCCCCCCTGAGTCAGTACCTTATACGATTATACTGGTGGGAGTACCAGGTATTGGGGCTGGTATAGTTGAATCTCACAAAGTTAAAAAATAAAGTCATCTACTGGCTTAAGAATAGAACTCGCCCCCTTCCTTGAATACAGAGATATTACATGTGAGAATTGAGTTGGGTGGGTCGTAGCACCAAGGACTTAGAGGGTGATTGTATCATTGTGAATTTTAGAGACCACTGAGTAGTTGAGTTTATTCGTAGAGAACCAAGATTTGGGAGAGTGGGTGATATTCAGTCTCTGGGCCTAAATTATTTCTATGCCCATGAGAGCTGTGGACCATCCTATCCACCTCACCATCCACACAGAAGGAGATTATATGTTGAAAATCCCCCTGTTAGGGTGGAGCACTACCTTCCCATGACAAATCATTTTGATGCGCTCATAGGCCTTGAGGGGGTGGATGGACTCTCCAACCTCTTTAGTGGCAATGTTGTGACTAATTCTCTGGGCAGGGCCTCATATGGAGGCTATCCTAGTAGGGCGAGGGATATCTTAGTGAATACCAGAGTGATGCTTCGTCGTGTTGCGGATAGTGGTGTTGCATTAAGTGCTTCTCTTGGGGAGGAGAATGCAGTTCTGGTAGCAAATGTTCGGGATACGGTAAAGGTTGGCAGGATGGTTGAAAATTGTGTGGACACGTTGGACTTGGGGTCCCCAGATAGAGGGAATCCATTAGTGGGAGGTAGGCAATCGGTGTCAATCCTGCGGGAGCTTTTGGCAACCCAGCACATGGAGCCCAAGCATTCAAACAAGGACTCTGCTTAAAATGGTCTCGTGGAATATCACGGGGCTAAAGAGTAAAATTGTTATAAGCGAATGGTCCGATTTTGTATACGATCATGACATACTAATCTTTCAAGAAAGCTGGGCTCTGGATTCAATTTTTCGCTTGGGATATATACATTTTTATAAACCTGCGATCAGAGGCCCAAGGGGTAGACCCTCAGGTGGTTTAGTTATTTGGGTGAGGCAGTCGCTTGGCTATAGACCAACTGAGATACCAGTACTCAACCCGGATTTACTAGTGATCAAGCTGTCCTGGCCCAATTTTCAGGAGGTAATCCTTGTCAATAACTAGGCTCGTGGACTGCATGGTGGACGGAGCCCGAGCTTTATCAAGGAGTTGGATCTCCTCCTTAACTCAATAGGGAGGGACTTGTTTGTGGTTATAGCAGGCAATATAAATTGCACTTTCGAACCCCTTTCTGTTGGAGGAAGATATCTTTGCTGAGGAAGATGCACTCTGGAATATCCCCCATTTAGAACTACAACCCATTAAGAAGTGGTCAGAGGCCGCATTACAGTGGCTGGGTCTCAGCCTTGAGTGGGGGCTGAGAGCCGTTAACGGTCGTTCGTGTTCTGACAAAATCGGCAGGTCAACATTCGACAACGGTACTAACTCAAGTCGAATTGATTACAACTTTATTAAGGCTGAGCATTGGTCCCTTCTCGCGGACATGATAATTACTGTCTGCCCCGAGAGGGACCACAAACCGCTGCTGCTCAGCTTAAAAATTAATGTCAGTTGGGAGAGTACTGGACCCACCGAGATTGTAACTGCTGAGACGCTTCTTACAAATGATAAGCGTAGGGTTAGGTGGAACAGGGTGTTAGATGATCCCTCAATTCTAGGTAGGGTCACTCATGAGGTTTTAACTACCCTTTGTGCCATACCGGCTCTGGTAGAACAGGAGGACCAAATTGCGAATGTTAGTGTACTCCACAAGCAGCTCTTTAGTGTTCTGAAAACTTCTCTAAAAGTGCTAAACCCAGCAAACCCAATCCAATAAAAATGGGGAAGAAATGGTACAATAAATTGTGCCGTTTAGCATATTGTTCGCTTGTTAAAGCTTTAAAATCATGAGTTATTGAAAAAATCAGGATAGCAGGGCTGGAGTATAAAAAAACCCAAAGGCAGGCCAAGAAAGAGTGGGAAGACAACCATTGGCAGGACCTCCTAGAGGCAGGTAGATTGAGAAACCAGACTAAATTCGGGCAGATCGTTAAATGGGGAAGTACTGCAGAAGTGCCAGCTCCCGCAAATCATGTGTCTGCAGCAGACTGGGTCGAACATTTTGAGTCGCAGTTTAGGGGCCATGAATCAGAAACCGCTGGGGTCTCCGGCGACTCTTTTATAAAGTCCTTGACCACAAGTCCCTCCCCAGTGTTCACGTGTAAAGACGTGGAGAACGCACTGAGGTTGGTTCAAGCTGGAAAAGCGCAGGCATGAACTGCATACCGGCTGACCTTTTTAAATGAGATTCTTTGAATTGGGTGCCATATATCACTATTAGCAAACGCTATAGCGAAAGGGGCTCCAATCCCTGACTGATGGAGGGGGGCCGAGATCCTGCCAATATTCAAAAAGGGGGATCGTTCGGCTTAGGGAAACTACTGCCCTATTAGCTTAATAGACGCCATCTAGAAAATGATAGCTAGGATGGTGCTAGCTAGAATTCAGGAATGGATAGACCTTGAGAACGTCCTTTCCCCTTTACAAGCTGACTTTAGATCCTGCGTCGGTACGATCGACCAGGTATTTAGATTTCTTTTAATTTACTGGAAGGTGGTTACTTTGGGGGAGGCACCATTTATGCAGCATTTGTAGACTTTAAATCTGCTTTTGATCTTGTTCCAAGAGCGAAACTATGGGAGGCATTGGGATCACTAGGAATGCCACAAGACCTTTTGGATATAGTGAAAAGACTTCATGATGCAAATTTCGTGCAGGTTAGGTGGGATTCCCAGGGGCAGGTTACAGAGATTTCTGGTCATCCGAGGAGTACGCCAGGGCTGTGTACTTGCAACTACACTGTTTGTTATTCATTAACAGGGTCGTGCAGTACTTTGATGAAACACCTACTGATGCTCCAGCCCTTGGCGGTACAAAGTTTCCGCTCCTTATCTTTGCGGATGACACCCTCCTACTTTCTAAAAGTCAGAAGGGCCTTCACACCGCTCTAAATAAGTTTGAGGAATTTTGTCATCACAATGACCTACAAGTCAATGTCACCAAGACAAAATTCATGGTGTTCTCTAAAAATAAGGTCGCAGACTGGGCATGTTAGCATGAACGGCTATGGGCTAGAGCAGGTGAAAGTTATGACTTATCTTGGGGTTGTATTGGAAAATAGGTTAAGTTGGAAACCCCAGCTTGACTTACTTTCCCTAAAGTTCGCCCAGTTGACAGGATGCCTAATTAAGGAACAGAGATCTTCAACAACCAAAAGGATTGGTCCGGCGTTAAAAATATTTAATGCCAAAATAAGTTCAGCAATCCTGTACGGTGCACACTTATGGGCTCCTTCGGACCTTTCCTCATTGGTTAGGGTCCAAAACAATTTTCTTCGAAACTTGGTCTTCCTCAATCGAGCCCTATGAAGCCCCTGTTACTTGACTTAGGACTACCCGGGAATTGGCACTTTTCGCGAATAAAATTTTGGTGCTTAGATCCATAGTGGGTTCAAGCAACATTCCCTGTTTTAGACAAGTACAATCTCTACTGGTTAATATGGGTCTAGGCCAGTTGTGGACGTCCCCAGAAAAAAAGTGTCTTTCACCCAAAAAATTTTTAGAGCACTTTACTGGGCTACAATAAGTCAAGAACTTAGACTCAATCTCCGACTGGTAGATTTTTAGTACATAAGCTTGACCCCTCTTATGAGGATTATTGGGGTATTATCACTAAGAGTGGCGATCATCAGTTTAGGGTCCGGTCACTTCCACCAAGGTCTTTTACCTCCAAATGGTGTGGTAATTCTATTGAGTTTTGCCCATGGTGCAGCGACCAATTAGAGTCAATAGGCCATGTTCTTTGTCTGCCCCGCCTATCAAGCCCCCCAGAGTAAATGGTTTAAACCAATATGTATTAACATGAGAACACATGTTGGGCTTGAGGCCATACGCATTCTGAGGACAAGTACTACTGATCCTGTGGTCATTGCTGTAGCAAAGTTTTTGGGGTGGTCATGGATCATCAGAGCAAAGCACCTAATGGACATCTGATTTATTTTATTCATTGTTTTATAATGGTCTATAGATTTTAATAAAAGTCTTGATTTAAGGTCTATACATTTTTTAATAAGTCTTGATTTAATTAGGTTTTATTCATGTTATATTGCCAGTTTTGTATGTCATTTTTTGCAGATATCAGTGATGTACTGTGATTAGGTTTGAATTTTTCCGGTGTAAAAATATTTTAATGTAATACTTAAATCTCATACAGGTATTTATTGTATACCGTGGAGCATTTTTTATGATTGTCTTTTTAAGATGAAATATTCTGAAATCAAGACGTATGAACTGAAAAAAACTTAATGCTCCAGCTGTCTAGACAATGAGATATCCTGCCCCCCACTGATGTTATTGGAGGGGTAGGAACAGTAGAAAGAGCCGCGAGGCCACTATTGCCTCTTGGAGTGGTCACGTCCTTGACGATTTTGGCGTCCTCTGCGGCGGACGAGAGAAAGAGGCTGACTGGCCCTGACGCTGATTGGAATACTGAGGTTTGTACGATTGGGAGGACTGTGATGAATATCTTTGTGGGCTTCCACCCCTGTAAGAGGAGAAACCTCTTCCTCTCGCACCTCTAAACCGAATCTTACAGTAGTTCAAAGAACCCAAGGACTTTGCTGTGTCCGTATCCTTTTTAATTCTTTGAAGGGCCTCTAAACATGCTTTCCGAAAAGCATTTCTCCATCGAACGGTAAGTCCAAGATTTTGTTATGGACCTCCTGGCTAAACCAGGTCGCCCGCAACCAGCCCTGACGTCTAAGCACAGCTGATCCAGCCAGAGATCGAAAGGCAGTAGACGCTATGTCCACAGCACAATCTATTACCTCTGACGAAGATCTCTCTCCTTCCACCAACACCTTTCTGGCCTCATCTCTTGGGAGTCTGGAAGCTGTTCCACAAATGGATATAGGTCGCACCACATCTGGCGATCATACCTGCCCACGACGGCAAGAGCATTGGCAGCACGGACAAGGAGGCTGGCCATAGAGGAGAATCTTTTGCCTACATTGTCCAAGCGCCTCCCTTCCTTGTCCAGAGGTGTAGTAAGGGGCGTTGAAGGATTTTTCAATTTGCTTTGTGCCGCCTGAGAAATGACAGAATCCGGCTTAGGTTGTCCCAGTAGACATGCTGGACTGCCTTTGGGCGCCTTACATTTCTTCTCCATCTGGGGAAGAACAGGAATGACTGTCGCCGGATTTTGCATGACCTTAACCCCCTCCGACAATACATGTTCAATTATAGGTATAGATCGGACCAACCTCTTGTACGGTTCCTTAAAGTCATAGGAAGCAGTCTGACTGCACAGTCCTGATTGGCAGACCAAATCTGGTAGATGCCCTCTATGAGGTTATGAAATCCCCCAATGTCAGCTGGCGGAGAGGTAGCCGTATCCTGACCGGCCACATCTGGATCCTGAAGGCCACTATCATCATAATCCAGATCTGGATCATGCGTAGGATCTTCCTGAACATTGTCATCAGAAGAAACATCATCCACCACCTCCTGGGTTTACTCCCTGGGTTCCGGTTGCACACCCCGTGGGACCACCGTTGTCACAATGATTGCAGGAGCAGGAGGTCTAACAGGTGAAGGAGGGCGCTCCTGTTGTGTTATAGGTTGAGTTGGAAACCTTGTTCTATAATCTTGCAACATCAGTTGCAAATCCGATAGAGAGGATGGCATGGCTATCATGTCCTGTGCTAAAGTTTGAGGTGCGTCTTGCTGGACATATTGGCATTCGTAATATTCCTCCGTGTCCTGACACTTTACATTTAAGTCAGAGGGACTGTAGGCATCCCCATAAGAATTATCATCCTCCTAGTCACCAGACTCCTCCTCAAACAGCATAGTAGGAAGCAAAGGTGTCACTAGTCTAGAAGTCATCTCCGGAGTGATTTGCTCCTTCCGCATGAAAATGAGAATTTTTGTAATAGTCGACGACCTAGTCGGAGTCATCGAAGGAATCGCCGACTGAGAACTGGTTTTCGTAGACTGAGCTTTCGTCGTCTGTGGAGCTTTCGTCGTAGACGGTAGATTGATCGTAGACTGTCTCATCGGCAAACTCGTCATCAACATTAGCAGTCGACGTCGTCAGCGTAGTCTTAATCGTCGATGCAGCCGTCGACACTACGCTAGTAGTCATAATCTTAGAAGTCAAGAACACAGCCATCGTCGACGAGCAGGAAGGCACCTTAAACGTCGACAAAGTCATCAATGGTGTTGTCGACGCACCCACCGTCGACGGAGCTATATTAGAAGTCAGGTCCTTCTGAGAAGAAGTCGGCGACATACCTGCTGATTGTCAGACACGGATGCTGAATCTTGTCAGGCTTTTATCCTGAGCGACAGCAGCCAGTTTCTTGCTATCCTTCACCTTTTGAGATGGTTGTGAAGGAATAGGAACATCCTTTTTCATCTTTTTGGCTGTGTCCGCCTCAGCCTGTCCCAGCCTCTCCTTTTCACCACGGTGAGGAGATTTAATGGGACTAGCACTCTCAGACCTATCAGATCTTTTGTTGGGCTTTGACCGGGGCCCCAGAAGAAGTAGAGGGAGGTGACCGAACCCTCTTTCTGGACTTTGAGGATGAAGCAGATGAAGTCCTCCTCATCCGATGACAGCACGTCCTTCCGTGACTTCATTTTTTGCAGCCAAGTCAATAAACGGCCCTATCGGTCTCTCAATGTTTTTGTAGAAAAAGTTCTACAGATCTTGCAATCTGTGGCCTTGTGGTCTGGATACAGGCAATAGATCCAATCATCATGCTTGTCCTCCACAAAAAGCCTCTTTTTAGCACAGGTAGCACAGGCCCTGAACAAAGCCTATGTCTCCTTGTCCGACATAATTTTGAAGTAATTTATAGAAGAATTAAAGTTGAAAAGAAAGAAACTGAGCAGAGCTCAGAGGAGACTCCCTAGCACAACATGCGGTAGAAAATCTGAGGCTCTCAGGAAGGTTCTATGGGGTGAGGCTATTCGGATTGGTTGTTGCGGAAAGTTTGGGCTCTTGTACACAAAGAGGGTGATATGCTACAAAATGAGATGAGGCCTAGTTTTCTCTTTTGTGCCTATGGTTATGATATTTTTTTATTTACCGAGGCTCCCATTCCGACGATTGGGAATGATACAAAGCATGGGAATCTAAAAAGTTCCAATACTGGGGTAAACAGTTAAAATACATGAGAACTTCTGCACAGTTTATTTAATTGCATTGAATGTTTTGTGCAATTTGCAAACTTTAATTAAGGAACTGGCATGATGGATATATCTATGCGTATTTATTTATTTATTTATTCTAGGCCTCCGAGTGCTCAGAGTGGCTGAAGCCCTGGTCTTTCTGGAAAATCCAGTTAGCCTGCTGCAGCTTCTGATAAAGGAGTGGCTGCTTGGCATCAGTCTACTTCAGGTTAATACAGTACAACCAAAGTTCTGCTGTATACACCAACAGTTTCCCAGCAAACCTTGTTATTCAAGGAGACAAAACCCTTTACCTCCATACCATTGCACCACCCAATACCCCAATTTGTCAGTACCACAAACAGCCAGTCGAAGCATTGTACAACTACCTTAAAACCTGTGGTGGTTGCTCTGAGACAATGAAAACTCAAGGTAACTCAGAACTGGATATTAAGCACTAACCTCAAATACAGAACTCCTTTTCTCTAATTACTTTACACAATTGGTTTCAAACATGGCCAACATTAAAGAGGCGCCAACCCCTACTGAAAGAGAACAAAGCGAACTCAAACTAGACATCTCTCCTTTAAAGGGCTCATATCTAAGAACACAGCATGGTACCAATGCACCCTTTGACTTAGTGAATATCTTTCTATCTAAAATGGAATTCAGATCCTTACTGATCTCCCCCCCCCCCCAACCCCTGGATGGAGAAAACGAAGAGGCCCTACCCTGTTCTATACATGTTCCTGAAAGGTACACAGGTCACAGCTCATCAAAACCCCAAAGATTTCTGCCACATCACTGAAAAACTCCACTATTTTGCATTCCTCCTTCAAGAACAGTTCCATAACCTACCAGGCCCTCAAACAAAACTGGTAGTAAGTGTATGATGGAGACAAATTAAGTTACTTACCTGTATACTGGTTCTGCAGTATTAATATTTTTTATAGTTTCACATGCTTGAATCTTCCCCATAGTCATGGCGGGATTCCCACTATAGCAGTGTTACAAGCAGTACTAAATGCTTAGCTTTACTTGCCATTGTAAAACTAAGAAAGTGGCTCTATATATACACACTGGACCAAAGTACCTTACAGTGTGTATAGAGCCCCCAGTCTCCAGAGGTATGGCAGAGGTTAAAGTTAGGTATAACCTTACTCTCTAAAGTGGTAGCTTGGTCGAGCAGTAAGGCAGTATCAGAGGACAGTGTAAAGCATTTGTTGTACACACTCAAGTCAGCAAATGGTCTCACACAAGAACTGAACTCTAGACCAATTGTTTTATATCAAAAGATATTTTTTTTTAGAACAGGTATCAAAATATACCTCAAGAAGAGTGACTTTAGGTAATTACTTTGCAAAAAGGCAATAGACTTTAAGTTCAATAGCTACAGTGGTTGCAATAGGCAACACAATTTCAACCAATTTAAAATTGAGCTCAATGGGGTTTTCTGCATAACTGCAGTAGATTACTTTATGGATTTAGTTTCTAACCACAGGACTGGATCCTGTATTCAGTCCCGGGACATACGCTGTAAACAGTTAAGTAAAAGAGTTTCAATAGCCAACCAGCTGACATGCACAAAAAGGTCACGTAAGGAAGATCGAAAACAGTCTCCGCAGTGTTGTCAGTTGGGTATCAATCATCCACGTCATACGTTAGGTGGCACACTCACTATGAAGCCACCTTCTTCAGGACCACCAATTTGAACCATAAAGAATAGTGGGAAAACACAATGTTATCGGGAATGCCCCACCACTAATAGTATTTGTTAATTTTATAGTGCTCCTGAGTTTGTTAGATAAGTAGAAAAAAAAATTGCTTACAATGAATGAAAATGTCCACCTCCAATACCACTCCTAAAGTGCCATCAAGAAAAAAAGTGCCAGAAAGGAATGTGACAATTTGGAATCAGATACTGTGCATAGAACAGTCGGCCATGGTCATGATCAGAGGACAACCCCTGTTCCGCAGAGTCCAAGGTAATGAGATCCAAAGATCCTCTTAAACCCTAAAGACTCACAGAAACTGCAGCTTAAGAAAGCTGTAAGACTTACAAGCTCTACCACAAATTGTATCTTCTTCCAAGTCTGAGGGAACAGTCTCACCATTGCATACAAGTACATCAATTTCAAGGTTAGAGGTGCTGGCTCCTGCTAGGGCCACTGTCCGTAAGAAGAACACTACATAAAGGATTTTCAATTGAAACTGCAGAGGTTCTTTTGAATGGTACCCTCCTGGTTTCTGTATGTAGTACATCAGTCATAAGTCTGTGCGAAGCATAACATTTTACCCTGCTACGTTGGGTAGGAATGCCCTGAGAGCCATCTGTATGGCTAGTAGTTCTAGCACATCTATGTGCACTGTTTCTTGTTGTGGAGACCAGTGACCCTGTACTCTGAAGCCATACGAGCACCCCAACTACTGAGTGACACATCTGTTATAATTGTCACCTACAGAATTGGGTCCTTGAAGGCTTTTCCCTTTAGTGTGTTTTGGGAGTTCCACCATTATAGTATCTGATGGACCTGGGATAAAACCAACACTAAATCCTCTGTGTTGCCCTCTGCCTGTGACCACTCATGCTAAGCACCCTTGTAGGGGGTCGCATACGTAGTCCTGTATGTGGTTCGATTGCTAGGAAGCCATCACACCTAAAAAGGTGCATCACCATTTTCTCTGTTAAACGAAGTGGCTGAAAAAGCCAGTTGGTGCTGGTGCTAGAACCCAATGAGGATTGGGCCTCTGCAGTTATAGAGTAGAGTATGGCTCCAAGGCATGGTTGTATCTGGAGTAGCTGTAGATTAATTGTGGGCACATTTATTGTAAACCCCAACCTGGGTAAAAGTTTGATAGTGTTTTTGGTGTTATGTAGACACTTATTTGCAGGCACTCTTGATAAGCCAATCGTCTAGCTAAGGGAAGACCTGTATGTTCTCCCTCCTTAGCTTTGCAGCTTACTGCTAGGCATTTAGTGAATACACATGAGCTGTAACCCGGAATGGTAGGACTTTGAACTGATAGTGACCCCCACTTACCACAAACTGGAAGTGTCAGTGATATGACTGATGGGTTGGTATATGAAAATATGCGTCCTTCAAGTCTGGAGCAGTCAGTCTACTTCTGCCAGTAGATGTAGCACATCCTGTAGTCTCACTATGTGAAAGTGTTAGGATAGGATGTAGCGAGTGGGTTTAAGTCTAGTATAGGACAGAGCATCCCATCCTTTTTGGGTATTCCGGAGTACACTCATTGACCCAGATGTTTGACTATAACCGGCTCTGTTGCCCCTTTTTTGTAATCATGCTTTTACATCTTCCTTCAGCAGGAGTAGGTGCTGAGGATTTTGGGTGTGTATTTTTTGGTGGGATTTTGGGCAGTGGTTATTTGAGCTCCAGGCAATATCCCTGATTGAAGCTGTCCAAGACCTTTGCCCCGGTGTTACTTCTGACCACAACTGGTTAAATTGTTGTAGCCTTCCTCTGACAAGTGAAGAATCAGAAGGCAACCTCCTGAAAAACTTTAGTATACATTACCCAGAGACTAACATTAAACAGGTGTGGATTGAGACAATGTGGCAGTCATGTGTTTTCACTCCATTAGTACATTGTTCCTGCATTTGCCAAAGCCTGTCAGTCTCCATCTATCTTCAATCAGCAGGAACCTTTAATCATTAGCATGGAAAGGAGTCGAAACTACAGGGCTCCAATGCAGTTTGTCCAAGCCTGATGGTGGAAAAAAATGTTTCTAATCAGGGCACAAAAATCCACTTGCCCAATCAAAATGTGCCAGATTAAAATCAGGACAAGAATACTTGTCCATTCTGGCGAGCCGCCTACAGTTGTACTGCATGCTCACAAAGTGAATGAGCAATTAGGATGCCTTTAAATCTTGTAATCTTGCCACATTTCTCCGCTTTGAGACAGGTCAAAAGTCAGTTTGTTTTCTACATTAACTTTTCTTATTGTAACTGAAGTTAAGAGGGTTTTGTACAGTGAACTGTGACAATTGGGATGAGACCAGTTCACAGTTAAGTCCAGTAGTGAATTAAAGTTACTAGACCAGCAGGTCTAGTAACAGTTTTAGTATTGAGCCCTGCTAATAAAGAAGCCGTTGAAAATGGGCAACACCTCGAGTTAGACATGCAATGCACAATGTCCATCAAAGACTTCCTAGAATACAACTTGCTAAGTTGGGCCAAGCACTAGATGGCAGGAGTGTGGATAGCATGTGTATCTGCAGCAAACATGCTACGAATACAAAAATGTCAACTTCCTTGTAAGTAATACTTTGAGGCAGTCCCTGTGACAACTAAAAGAGGGAAAGACCTGGTCACAGATGCCTAAAAGTAGATTGACAGTTGCTCAAGTAAAAGTCAAGTAGCCACTGAACTACTTAGCAAAGCCCATGGCTGGATAGTGACAGTTCACCCAATATGTACCTTTAGGTAGCTGGAAGGATAAGCAGAGTAAAGGGGGGAACCTATACCAGACACTGCAGCAATTATAGGGGCAGAGCAATCTCGGCTCTGGGGACACAAATGGAAAATGGTGTGTGTACAGAAGACAGTGGACATCCAACCATAAGGGACTTAATCAGTCTTTTCTGGCCCTCTTCAGAGATGCAATTCCACAGTTCAGCTAAACCCCATCCAGATGATTGCATAAGAATGCAAGCCACAACTGACCTAAATCAAAAGCTGTACATTTTAATCCCCATCAAGTGGCAGCAAAACCTACCCATGTGTGTCAAACTGAAACTCCTACCGCAGAATGACCTGAAATCTGAAAATGAAACAAAATTTTTTTTTTAAACTACCCGTGGGGGGAAATAAGAATGTAGTCCCCTTTTCCAAACTCTTGAAATGCAAAGATGCTTGTATCCTCCAACTAGAATTCTGCTGCAAACAATAGGTTAAGTTAACACCTTGGCTGCTAGGGGGTTTTCCCCTCCTGTGCGGATTTATGAATACTATAGTTTCATGACAAGGTCAACTCGTCATAAGCACAGCGCAGGTAACACCCATGGCGAGTTGACCTGGTCATGAGCATGGAAGGGGTTAAATGTTATGTTAAAATCATTTTTACCGCGCACAGTCACCAGGCGCTCATAGACAAAAGCGGAGGGGCAGAACAGCAGGATTATTCATAGGCTAATTGAAAAAGATGAGTTTTGAGTAGTTTACGAAAGCATGTATAATTGGCGCAGAGTCAAAGTGAAATCTGAAGTGAGTTCCACAGTGCGGGGGCAAGAAAAAAGCACGAACCGCCATGCTTTTTAAGTTTATACCTGGGGACAGTTAACGGGTTATGGACAATGGACCGGAGATTTGAGGGAATAGGACGCTTAAGGTTGGAGGAAGTGAAAGCCGGGGCAAGAGCAAAGAGGGCCTTCAAGACAGTACAGCCTAATTGAAAGATGCAGCGAGAAGCCACTGGGAGCCAGTGCAATCTCCTCAACAGGGGCGAGACATGTTGGTTTTTGGGCTGTTGAAAAATCAGTCTGGCCGCCTGATTTTGTACCAGCTGAAGCCGATGGAGATGGTAAGCAGGGATCCCAACATAGAGGGAGTTAGCATAGTCAATATGGGAGTGACAAGAGCCATGATAAGTATGAGGCCTCAGTGGTAAGAAACCTACGATTTTGCAGATCCTGCGTAGATTGAAAAGGCAGGAAGATGTAACAGCATTAATTTGAGGCTTCATAGATAAGTCACTGGATATAATTACGCCAAGGCTCTTCACCGATAAGCCCACAAGTAGCCAGGGGGAGAGACTGGAAGCAAGATGTTTTAGTGGCAACATCACAGGTGGAGGGGACTAACTGCAGAATTATTTGCCTTTAGAAAGGCACACTTAATAGAGCAAGATGCAATCTTTCAAGCAAACAAAAGGTGTTAAGAAAAAAAAATGAGATTAAGGCACCAACAGTTAAATCGCCACACAATTTCAGAAGGTAAGTCAAGCTGCTTGCTCAATCTCCAAGCAAAGATCATGGAGAGACAAGGAAACTCTAGGAACACCATGGTCAGCCTCAAAATGTGCTTATAGTTTAAAGATGCCCAATGAATATGGCCACTGGAATGCATACTGTGTGGCTTATTTCTTATTCTGGTGTGGTGAGATTAATTCCATATGGTCACCTTGTACTTAAGGAGAATCCTAGACATACCTGAAGACCTAGATAGAAATTGGGACTGGAAGAGAATTGCCAGAGTAAAACTCTTCCCCATGTTCTGTAACATAGTGGTGCTGGCTCACTGATCACCTGGAGGTGCATCAGGGGTAATTTGTTGCACTACTTTGTCACTGGGTATTAGGCAGCACAAACACTGGTCACAGATCTGCAAAACCTAAGCTTTCTGCAGTTGCAGCACAATTTAAAAGGCAATA
Organism: Lissotriton vulgaris; assembly: GCF_964263255.1. Taxonomy (NCBI): domain Eukaryota; kingdom Metazoa; phylum Chordata; class Amphibia; order Caudata; family Salamandridae; genus Lissotriton; species Lissotriton vulgaris. The sequence continues at coordinate 858,031,284 of NC_141689.1, forward strand.
TCTTTGAGGAAGACACTATTGTTGAAATTTGGCATCACACCATTGATGAAGTTGGGAGCAGAGCACTGAATCTGCAACACACATGGAAAGAAAGCCACAGGAGTGGTGCCCTATATGCAGCTCAGCACAATTTCTGGAGCTGCGCAAGGCCACTGGACAATGCCATCTGCTGATGCACTGTAGTAGTTACTTTTGAAAAATCAGACAATCTGGAAGCTGGGCTTATTTCAAAGGTGATGAATCCCTCACAAATGAGTTTATGGAACAAACCGAGTAGGAACAACAAGGACAAGTCATGTTGGGGTATTATAGATCAGTAATCTTAAACTGCTGTAGTTAAGTGATAGAATCCGACACCAGATAAACTAAGAAAAGTATAAGGAGTTGCAGATGCTGAAGTAGGTGTTAAGGTTAGAGACCCAATTTAGATGTCCTGGGTCTATAAATCCTGGAGTCCCTCTCACCAATCTGACTCGGGCCAAACAACGCAAGGGAAGGGGTGAACATTTGTTTTTCAACTTTGAGAGACCACGACAAAGGCAATGTCTAGACCATAGACACTAACATTGCTTACAGCACTTCCACTGTGGTATGGGAAAACATGGGAAACCATGAAGATGGAAGACTTTGAAACACCTGGTGAAGAAGTTGCTGTGGTACAAAACCAAAGTATGATTTACTTCAAGTAAATAATTACACTAAATACATATTAGTAGAGGGAACGATTACTCCTGCTCTCCAACTGTTAAAGAACAAAAGGAGCAGTTTAGTTGGAGGGGTTGTTATCCATGTTTTTTGGAGGAGAGGGATGCAAGACCATACAATGCAGGTTACTGTACTGCAATTCCAAAATGTCAGTGTGATCACTGTTGAATAAAGCAAGCCCATAAATCTTAAGATGTGCTGACTCAAGCAACTACACATTCACCCAAGACAAGTTTTTATTGTACCTGAGGTCATCTTTCACTGTGCCCCAGTTGTGAGCTCCACTTCCACCCTTTTTGTCTTCAGCTCTGATCCCTCTAAAGACAGGGAAAGCATTTTAGAACAACAACATTTTAGTACCCTTGTATAACAAATAGTTTCAGTAAAGGATTCACCAACAGAAATAAATTAAACCACTGCTCAAACTTTATAACTACTTACGTTCGGTCACTTCCACTGTGCCTTTCAAATTCTCGTTTTCCTCTTTGGTCTACACCACCATCCCAAGTTTTCACAAATCCACCTCTTCCTCTGCCTCGCATTCCTCCCCTTACACCTCCACGACCTCGCATAGTTCTTTCACGGTCCCAACGATCAAATGGTCTAAAGAAAATAAAGGAAATTGGAAAATTTTAAAATAAAGTAATCGTAGACTTACTTAATAAGGAGTGAAAAACGTAATGTGTGAAGATAATTTGTACACTGGCTATCACAGAAGTAGGACCTTGTTAGACTACAGCTTCTAGGCACGTGTGAGAAGGGGTGGTCAAGTTCAATTTAATATTTCAAAGAAATATATTGCCTATGTGTTTTATGCAACTAGCCTATGACAGCAAGTGTGTATTGTTATTAATGTTGCAAAGAATGCTAGCATTAATGCAGAAATGCTGGCTGGTTTCATCCTCATCCCATGCCCCATTACAAATGCATTAGACCCAAATGCTAGAGCTGGAACCATGCATATCACTACATGTTTGGTACAAACTGACTAAGGGAGGAGGCGAAAGCTTAGAAAGATATACAAACCTTTAATACAACTCTGGAAAGAGTTCAACTAAAAAGTTTAAATGTTTTTACATGCAAGTCTATTCGATCATTGTCAGAGATGATCTGTGTGACACAGATACTACCACCAAAGAAAATCCCATTTCAAAAGGGGACTGGGTTGTATCGGACTGCCGTACATTATAGTCCGATGATAACATGGCTAGCATACTTTCAGCTCCAGGGATCACTCAAAGACCCATTCACCCAGAAGTAATGCGCTACTATTACCAGAATGACTTAATTTGGAGCAGGAATTCAATTTTACAGTATTGAAAATTTGACCGTCACACAAGCAGAGGTGTGACAATCTAACCTGGGACGGAAAATAGGAACAGAGCCAAAGAAAAAAAAAAATCCATGATAGTCTTCACCTAGTCAAACACTGAAAATTAACTACCATATAGAAAGCACACAAGGGCTTCAAATAAGACTCCCTACCAGCAAAAAGTGATTGGACAAAACATGCACATATATTGCTGGCTGCCTAGAAATATTTACAGAATAAAAAATGGTTGTATTCACTCTGGTAAGGAGTAGTTTGTCCTGTAACTCAAGTTCTGTAATAGGGGTATCTGTTATAGTCATAATCTAGTGAATAGTCCCGCCCAGGTGCGTGGACCCCGGGGCAATCAAAAATAATTTCTTAAGGTGTCGAAAAATGCAGCACCACAGACACTTAAGAGAGAATTAAAGACAGATAATACAGCCTATATATCCAGGCTACACTGTCCAGTACTTTAACTAGAAATTCCACCAAAAAATCCAAACCGCAAAGTCTGTCCAGATTTCCCTTGCTTCAGCAGAAAAAACCCTCTGGAATGATAGAGAGGAAGACATGGACAGATAAGCCCCATTGGCTGCCATTTTGTGGCTCAGAACAGGATACTGTGCCTTTAAGAGAACTTCCCAGAAGTTCACAGTATCCCAGAATGCACTGCAGGTCCTTTTTACTTCAGTTCTTTTTGGAGGCGTAACACGCCAGACCTGTAGCATTCCTTACATGAACATCTCTCCACCGGGGAGGAGGGTGGGCGCTTTTGACTATAACAGAGATACCCCTACTACAGAACTGGAGTTACAGGACAGAAACTACTCTTTCTGTAGTAGGGGATCTCTGTGTATAGTCATAATCTAGTGAATAGAATGGCAAGCCCATCCCCACACCAAATCGGCTGTGGAGAACGAGAAATAACACCACTATTAACAGATTTCGCAGCGAAGCATGCCCAACCTGAGAAACCGCCCTGGCATCAGTGTCCAGGCAGTAATGCTTAGCAAAGGTATGGACGAACTTCCAAGTGGCCACCTTGCAAATTTCTGCAATTGGAACATTACGGAGCAAAGCAGTCGTGGCAGCTTGACCCCCCTGGTGGAATGAGCCTTAGGTTTACCCCCTAAGGTCTTATTAGCCTTTTGGTAACACAGTTGTATGCAGGACACAATCCACCTAGAGATGGACTGTTTAGCGGTAGCAAGACCCGTCCTGACTGATCCATAATTGATAAATTGGTCTGACCTACGAATATCCTTGGTTTTATCCAGATAAAATTTCAACAACCTCCTAACATCCAGGGAATGCAGCGACCTTTCTGCTGGAGAGGAAGGATTCTGAAAAAATAGGTAAAGTTATGGTTTGGTTGACATGAAAATCAGATATAACCTTTGAAAGAAATTTAGGGTGAGTACGCATAACAACCTTAGCAGCATGGAATACAGTACAAGGTTCTTGGCAACAACGCCTGAATTTCACTCACCCTGCGGGCCGATGTGTTGGCCACGAGGAATGCCGCCTTCCAGGACAGGTGCTGCAACGAAGCCTTATGAATCGGTTCAAAAGGCTCCTTCATCAATCTGGACAGCACCACATTCAATTCCCATGAAGGCGAAGGAAGCAGGACAGGAGGGAACACTTTCTTCAAGCCTTCCAAGAAATCTTTGATCACAGGGAACTTAAAGAATTAGGTCTGTGAAGGGCATTTCTTCTAGACAGTCAGCGCAGCAAGATGAACCTTAATTGAATGGACATTAAGGCCAGACTGCGCCAGATGCAAAAGATACGGAAGGATGAGATCTTCCTTACACGTCGTCTGGTCATAATTCTTGGACTTGCACCAGATGCAAAACCTCTTCCACTTGTAAGCATAGGAAGTCCGAGTGGAGGGTCTCTTAGCCTCCTTCAGTATGTCCATGCAATCTTCAGGTAGATTCAAATGGCCATATTGCACTCTCTCAGGAACCATGCCGCAGAACTCAAAGAAGAGAGGTTTGGGGCAACACCTGCCCCCCGAACTTCGTGAGAAGGTCCGGCCTGCAAGGCAGCCGTATGTGCGAAGGAGAGACCGGTGAAGCAGGTCCGTGAACCACCACCGCCCGGGCCATTCCGGGGCAATCAGGATCATCCGCGCCCTGGACTGGGACAGCTTGATGAGCACAGCCGGAATCAGGGGAATGGGTGGAAAAGCGTACAGAAAGCTGTTAGACCAGTTGATCCATAGCGCATTCCCCAACGTCCCCTGCTGGTAGTACCTGGAGGCAAAGTCTAGGCATTTGCTGTTTTCAGTGGGGCGAACAGATCTACATCTGGAGTCCCCCACCTTGCGAAGACTTCTCCTAGTACTTAGTCGTTTATGACCCATTCGTGGTTTTCCTGAACCAGTCTGCTCAGTGCGTCCGCCTGACCATTCTGCACACCTGGTAGATGGGTAGCAGTTAGTCAGTCCTCTGACCAGAAGCCATCGCCAGATCGCCTGCGCCTCCAGCGACTGATCTGGAGCCCCCCTGCTTGTTGAGGTAATACATTGTGGTCGTATTGTCCGTCTGACCAAGCAGAGAGTTGGTCTGGAAGGACGAATGAAAGGCCTTCAGTGCCAAGTGAACAGCTCTGAGTTCCAGAAAATTGATGTGATACGTGGACTCAGTCGGGGACCACGTTCCTTGAATCTGTAAGTCTCCGGAATGCGCCCCCCAGCCGTGGAGAGAAGCATCCGTCACGATAGTCTGAGTGGGAATGTCCTTGTGGAAGGGAACCCCTCTGAGGAGATTCTCCACTGAACACCACCACTTCAGAGACTGAAGAGCATGCAGAGACAGTCGAATCTTGTCGACCCAAGACCCTTTCCTCTGATCCCACTGATCCTCCAAGCACTCCTGCAACGGTCTTATGTGCAGTTGTGAGTGTGGCATTAGGAAGATCCAAGAGGCCATTGATCCCAGTAGAGAAGACCCTGTCCTCACTGTTGTAGATGGAGCGGTCATAAGAGCCTGAGCCTTCCGAAGGAGTGATAATCATCACTCCTCCGAAGGAGACACGCTTGCTGACAGCGTATTGGAGGCTCCCAAGTACTGAATGCATTGGACCAGAGTAGGGACAGACTTGGACATGTTGATGTGCAACCCCAGCTTGTTCAAGAGAATGCACGTCTTCAGGAAGTGGGCTTGAGCTTCCGAGAAGGAGGCCTTGATCAACCAATCGTCCAGGTACGGGTAGACAAACACTTTGTTCTTCCTTAGGTGTGCTGCTACCACTGCCATGCACTTAGAGAATGTTCTGGGCGCAGACTTCAGTCCGAATGGCATTTTTGTGTACTGATCATAATTGGCACAGACTTTGAATCGCAGGAACTTCCTGTGTTTGTGTGCAATGGGCACATGGAAGTACGCATCTTGTAGGTCTATAGCATATAGCCAGTCTCCGTTGCAACGGAGGATAAATCTGATGCAACGACAGCATGCAAAACTTCTCTGCGAATCCACTTGTTTGCCTGTCGCAAATCCAGAATGGACCTAACTCGTTCTTGTCCTTCTTGCGAACCAGGAAGAACCAGGAATACAGACCTCTTCCTCTTTGAGACAGAGGTACGTCTATCGCCCTTCTCCTTAACAGGATATCGGCCTCCGCCTGGCGCTCACGCAGCTGACACTGCGAGCTGACCGCAGGAATTGATGGAGGTGGGCTGGTGAACCGAAGACTGTATCCATTGCAAACAATATTCAGCACCCACTTGTCCTGAGTAGTTCTTCTCCACTCTGCCAGAAAAAATTGAACGCTTCCCCCCACCGGAGTGGGTGGAAGGGGAAGTAAGCGCTCACGGCCTAGGCCCGGCCAAGCCTTTGGTCGCTGCTGCCGACTGTTGCCCGCCTCTGCCTTTCTGGCGCTTCTGGAAAGGTCTTCGGAACTGCTGCTGATGCTGCCCCGAAGTCTGGCCATGCCCTCTGCCCTGTCCACCGAACCGTCTCTGGAATGGGCGGTAAGACTTCTTGGTATCCTTGGGCTTTTCCAGACCCACCGCCGTGAGCCTTTCGGCCTCCGCCTTCATGCGGGCCATTTAGTCATCTGCATGTTTTCCAAACAGGGTTTCGCCAGAGAATGGTAAATTGGCAACCTGTTGAGCGTCAAGCTTCAGCGACTTGAGGCGGAGCCAGGCGTGTCATCGGTGGTTAACTCCATGGCAGTAACCATGCGCCGCCAGGAGGGAAGAATCGGCTGCAGCACTGACAACTGGATTTGCCACCAACATCCCCTCATTCAACACCTCTTGGAAATCTTCTCTTGTCACGAGGCAGGTGTTCTACAAACTGCTGGAGGGATTCCCAGAGGGCTCGGTCATACCGCCCTAACAAGGCTGTGGCACTCACCGCTTTCATGGAAGTCGCCGATGTCCCACAGACCTTCCTGCCCGCCGAGTCCAGCCATCTACATTCCTTATCTGGTGGGACTGTGGATGACGGGAGTGGTGGCATGCTGCTTTCGAGCCGCCGTCACTATCGCAGAGTCTGGCGGAGGGTTCACCCTCAAAAGCCGGATCCGAGTCGGGAGCCCAGTATTTCTTCTGGAGTCTCGAGGGTGCCGTCTTAGTCACCGCCGTGGTGAGGAACAGATCCATGGCCGGATCCTCCAGGCCCGGCACCAGTGGTAGTAATGGCCGAGACAGATGTTTCTGGTGCAGCGTCTTGAAGATCACCGATGTTTTGGATGTGGGCACAGTCAACGAGATGCCCAACTTTGCTGCACCCCTCAACAGGACATCATGGAAGCACACAAGATAGTCAACTGGTGACACCCTTGTCTCCGGGGACCCCAGCAACATCGGCTAATAGTCCCTGGTCTCTGAAGACCCTGTATGCGAGCGGGAGCTGCGCCTCATGTGGCGTCGCCTTGACCGCGTGGATGACCTGTTGTGACTCCGCCATCGCTCCCTCCTCCTGGAACGAGATCGCGAGCTCCCAGTTAGAGGACGCTCCACAGGTCTCCGCGGAGGAGTCTTCCGTGGCCTATCCAGGGGGTTCGGCTTAGGCGTCCCCTTAGGCGGTGTAGGGAGGAGAGGCAGCGCCACCGACCTTAGCGGAACAGGAGGTACCTTCGGCCGAGGGACGGACTGAGGAGGCGCAGGTGGTGGTGGACGTGATGGCGAAGAGGATTGCTGGGAGGAGCCTCCTTAGGTAAAGGTGGTGGAGGCATCTTCGGCCAAGTGGCGTATAAACCACCGAGTACACCGAGCCCAGTGACTTCTTCGGGGAGGGGACTGCGAACCATCCCCTCTAGTCGGTGATCGCCGTCTCCGGCGTCCTCCCCCAGATCCGGCGTGACTTCTGGGGCCAGAACTCCTTCTGCGCCGCTTAGGAGAGTTGGAAAGTCTGAGACTGATCTCTTTCCTGGACGCCGAGCGTTGCTTCTCCGGCGTCGACAGTCGCCGCTGTGACTCCGGCGTCGAACGCCGCCTCCGCGGTGTCGAACGCTTCTTCCGACGCTGAACGCCGCCTCCGCAACGTCCAACGGCGACCTTAGACGCCGACTGCTTTCTCGAGGTCCTAGACGTCGAGGATCCCCTCGACGCAGACCGTCCTCTCGACGTAGACATTGCCTCGACGGCGAGCGCCGACGCCTGCCGCTCTCAGACGTCGATGGCTCGACGCCAAATTTGACGACGAAGAATCAGTCGATGGTGATAGACGGCGGCCTACCCAGGCCCTTAGACGTCGATCCTTCACACCGTCTCGACCCGGAGCCCCGGGGAGACGGGGGAACACACAGTAGTCATCCCGCTCGTCTTCTATGCAATCGATGCAGACGGAGACCTGGACCTTTTGCTGGGCTTACTGCCTCTGGGGAGCCCCCAAGAGGCTTAAGCAGGGGCAGAGGCAGCCTTCCCAGCCTGCCCAGACCCACCTGCAGCCTGCAGTAGTCTCTCCTCTAGGCCTTGCAGCCTGCTCTTCAGCCTTTCCCTCAGGGTCCTTGCTGAAAAGTTCTGGCAGATGTCACATTCTTCAGGGGCATGTGCAGCAGGGAGACAGAGGATTCAGACGTCGTGTGGATCAGACTTTGACTTCTTCCTTCCACATTCTGGGCACTTGTCGAAGAGGGCAGGCATTTTAGAGCCCTAAAAAGCCTGAACAAATACACAGAAGTGAAGAAAAAGACAAAGCACACAAATTGAAACACTTTTAGACACCAAAAGTGCACAAAAAACAATAAACCCTTGAAAAAGGGAGAGCGCAATGCTCCAGGGTCCTGCAAGCAGGAGCCGGAAAAAACTGACAGTAAAAAGGGACCTGCAGTGCATTCTGGGATACTGTGAAGTTCTGGATAGTTCTCTTAAAGGTACAGTATCCTGTTCTGAGCCACATAATGGCAGCCTATGGGGCTTGTCTGTCCATGTCTTCCTCTATCATTCCAGAGGGTGTTTGCTGCTGAAGCAAGGGAAATCTGGACAGACTTTGCTGTTTGTGGATTTTTTGGTGGAATTTCTAGTTTAAGTACTGGACAGTGTAGCCTGGATATATAGGCTGCCTTATCGGTCTTTAATTCTCTTAAGTGTCTGCAGTTCTGCATTTTTCGACACGTAAGATTTTTGATTGCTCCGGGGTCCACTCACATGGGCGGGACTATTCACTAGATTATGACTAGGGCTCCCGGTTTTCCGTTTTTACGGATTTATACATATAAATAGACTGAAATCTATATTTCCTATGTCTGTATTTATATTTATAAACGGCAAAATACTAGTAAATTTGGCACACTGGCGTCGGGTATTGCAATGATGTGGCACTTCGAATGGAAGATAAAGCGCGAATAGATAAGATAAGGCAAGGGCTTTAGAGAGCAGCAGGGCGCCGAGTAGAAACAAAGGGACACTGACAGATGGTAGCAGAGTTTTGCTAATGGACTTGGGCACGTAGCACCCTTGTAAAAGGCAGCTCTCACAGGGGGTAGACACTGCCTGCAGTCTGGTTAGAAGGGGAGAAATAAACAACAAAGCCTCGTTAACTGTCTTTTTAAAGGAAATTCCCCTCTGCTTTGTGATTAACAGGGCCATTAGCACGCGAAAGCGCTACCTAATGGCCCTGCACATGCCCTCTGACTTGTCTCCAGTTACCTGTCATCAGGCTGCACGCCGATCACAGGGCTCAAAGGAATGCAACACCCCTTCAACCCCTCCCCCCCCATCCCCCTCTGTCCTGTGTCCGAGCCCGGGCTGCTGCTGCAGCTTGAGCTGTTTCTGGAGTCTTATCTGACAAGCACACGTTTTTCACAGGTCTTCAAAGGAGCATTTACATTACTTAGAGAGGTTTTGTTGACTGATTCCAGTATCCCATGTCTTCCCAATCTGCCTATTCGCTATTTCTTACTTTCTATTTTTACTGCCACAGTGGGGAAATGCATGTAGTGAAATAGTGAAAAAGCCTCTCACAAGTAGGGACCACCCCCCCCCCAAAAAAACTGACCATTTTTTTCTGTTTACAGAGTCTGCAAGAGAACATTGTGTTAAGAATATATTATTGCTTAATTTTAATTCTTGTTCAATTTAGTCATTAATGTTGGTTTCCCAGAGCTATGACATACTGCTTGATTGGAATCTTTTAAACCTGATAACTATTTTCCTATGAGGGCATTAATTTTTAAGCGTTGAATGCAAGTTTAACTGTTTTACAAATGTGCACGCTTTTGTTGCAATTGCATACTGTGACTATTATTGCGTAGCCTCAAAATCAGTGCTCAGCTGTTAAACACCTATTCTTCCACATGCTAACTGGTGCCACATGAACCTTAACAAGCATTGGCATGGCCAATAGGTCTCGCCTTTGGGACGTTATAAGTCTTTATCTATGTAATAGTTGATATTGTTGCACCAAGGATATTGTGCTGCATAACTAAATACTTATAAAGTCCCAAAGGCTAGACTTATTGGCTATGTCAATGCTTGTTATTTGTTTTCTAGTACAATATAGACTATATTGTACAAGAAAACGAATAAAATTGTCAATTTAAATAAATGTGGGAAAATACTAGCTCTAGTGTCGTCTTTTGTTTGTGCCAAAAATAAATTTGGATAAATACAGAAAAAATGCCCAAAAAATAAATATGGATAAATACAGACGGAAAAAAATAAATACCATAAAACCAGGAGCCCTAATTAGGACTACACAGATCCCCTACTACAGAAACCTTTATATACTTATTGGGAGACTATTTCCGATGGTTCCCAGTTTGTGTGCAATTGATTTTCAGTGATTAATCACAATCTATTTATAGTTTCTGCCAAAAGAAATTATAAAGTTTTCAAATGTATCTGGCTCACCAGTCCTGACTTTTAAAGACCCTGCTAGGAGGTTCAAGAGTGAGGTTAGCAGATGCTTCAGTGAACTCCAGAAGAGCAGCGCCTTTTAGCACAGGACCTAACTCAGCCCTACTTATTGTAGTACTATATAACAGGATTGTTGTGCGTGAGGACATGTACCAACCTCACTTTTATGGATGGCAGGAAGGAATTAAGCAAGGCAAGTGGCCACACAACTCCAACAGACTGGTACAGTCTGGTTTCTGCTGGAGACCAGAGTCCTGCCCTCCAGCTCTTCCCAGATGACCTCACCAAGGCAGCCAATGCACATCAGTCACCATGGTGCGTTCTGGGTGGGGAGGTAAAAGGATCAGTCACTGGCTATCCTGCAAAGAAGGCTCAATACATTGGGACACTCAAAAATTACCACAACTGAGGCTTGCATATGCCACATTTTACGCTGAGAAATTGAGCTCCTCAGCCAACACAGCTTAAAGAATATTTTCCATAGGGCAGTGGTTCTTAACCTGTTGTCCACAGAACCCTAGGGGTCCACAATTCCTCTTCCAGGTTACTTCTTCCTACCAAGATCCTGAGTGGAAGTGGAAGTTTGGGGGTGGGGGGTGTTTCGGGGGTAGGGGGAGTTTAAAGAGTTGCCTAGTTTTAGAACACCAACTCTTGGATTACTGCCAGTTTAGGAAGCACTACTTACTGTATTAGAATATCTTCATGGTATTCTGCGTGGCGGAAGGGGTGACTCACTGGTTATTACTGGACTTCTCTACAATCTTTGGCACAATATTCCACTCTGTTAGCAAGGTGTTCTAGCAAAACCAAGACATAGTTAAAGCCCCTCAAATAGATGCACTGTTCTCTCTAAACTACCTCACAAGATCAGCTTAACTCCACCTCTAGCCAACAGACCAGTGTCTCTCAAGATTCATCCTTCAGCCCTTCACTTTAATATGCTGTTCGAGCCTTCTGCTTCAGAACAATTTAATATGCAGATGACACAGGTGGTACTATCAATAGCAGATCATACAGCAGTCTTTCCTTCGATAACGATACATCTGTAAGAGACAGATTAGTTATGGATTCCTCACCTTATAATTACCCCCAGGAGTCAGACTGGATCCAGAGAATTTTTTCCTGAGCAGTAACTCTGCGCGTCGATAGGTGGCATTGGTCGACTCCGCGTTAGTCATTGTGGTTGCCGGAATGACGTTGCGGTATCTACTCAGATGCCGCACGACATTCCGCTCCAGAAATTAAGAGCCATGCAACACGGGCCACTGGTGCACGAAAACTAGGGGCCTGAAAGGGAGTACCTTACCCTAGAAGTCAGTTTGCAGAACGGGGAGGATGGGTGGGGTGGGGTGGTGAGGAATCCATATTTAATCTGTCTTACAGATATATTGTTACCAAAGCTAATATCTTGTTCATTTGAAAGAACTATTTATGGATTCCTCACTTTAGAATTGATACCCCAGCAATACCAGCCGCGGTCCTGGAGAACCGAATGGCCGAAGAAGCCGTCCCTTAGTACTTGACTGTCCAGGCAGTAGTGTTTGATAAACTTGTGCAGTGAAGCCCACATAGCTGCCTGGCAGATGTCAAGAAGGGAGACTCCACACACTAATGCAGTAGTGGCCGCCATCACCCTGGTGGAATGGGCACGCAACCCAACTGAAGGTTCCTTTTTCGGAGACTCCACACACTAATGCAGTAGTGGCCGCCATCACCCTGGTGGAATGGGCACGCAACCCAACTGAAGGTTCCTTTTTCACTAAGGAATAGCATATTATGATGCAAAGAACGTGGGTCCCATGCACACTGCGCCACTGGAGTAAGGCTATCCTGGCTGAAGCGTCTGATCGGCAGACACTGGTCCTAGGATGCTTGATTCCAGTCCAGGGAAGACATGGCTTGGCAGTTCTGTCTTGACTGTTCCCATGAGGCACAGGGTCAAGACTGATTTACAGATGGCCTCGTCTGAACTGGGGTGGCTTGGTGAGCAAAACAACGATGGATTAAATCTAGACCTGTGACGGGGGTGAATGTTTTGCCATTGTGCAACATTCCGTCCATCATATTTTGTGTTTTGCAATGCAAAGAACAACCAATCGTGAGAAGGTTAGTTTTTACACGGCTAGATCTTTCTTGGCGCCCATATAACTGACAAAGCTGGTGGGTGATCCACCCGCAATGGTTTTGTGCGATACAGATGGAACGAAAGTGCACGTTTTGGATTCAGATGGTGGAGCCTCTTACTCATAAGGATGCGGAAAAAAGGTGGGAGAAGTGATGGTCTTTACTATATGGAAAGAGTTAAAGACTTTGGGAAGGAAGGCCTAGTGCCAAGGACAACCTTGCCCGGATGAACAGCAAGGAAAGGCAGCTTAGAAGAAAGGGCATGTAGCTCACTCACCCTGCAAGCAGAGGTGAAGGCAACCAGAAAGGCAGTTTTAAGGGTTAAGAGTCTGAGAGGACAGTTACAGAGTGGCTCAAAAGGAGCACACATAAGTAAGAACCAGATTAAAGTCCCACTGGGGCATCACAAAAGGAGTTGGAGGAAACGAATGAGTAATGCCCTTAAGGAAGCGATTAACAAAAGAGGACTTGAAAAGAGAAGGCTGGTCAGGCAGCTGAAGGAAGGCCGAAAGATAGCCTTTGAGTGCCCAGAGCAGAGCCCTGGTGGGCCAAACAAGAATGAAAAGGAGAAACTCTGAAAGGGGGGCAGAAAGGTTATCCACAGCCTTTGCTGTGCACCATGCCACAAGCTTGTTCCATGTAAGGGAGTATACTGTTTTGGTGGAGGGACGCCTAACTGCCAAGATAACCATACAGACTTCCGGAGGAAGGTCGAAAGTGGTCAACTGCCTCCGCTCAATCTCCACGCAAGGAGGTGGAGGCCGCAGAGGTTTGGGTGGAGGACCGTCCCCTGCTGCTGCGACAGAAGATCCTCCCAAAGAGGCAGTCTGATCAGAGGATCAATGGCAATGTGCAATATCTCTGGATACCAGACTCTTCGTGCCCAATCCGGAGCCACAAGAAGGACTTGGGCCCAGTCGCGTTTGATCTTCAGCACTTGGGCAGAAGTGGTATAGGCGGGAATGAGTATAGAAGACCGCAACTCCACGTGCGACGAAATAGTCGCATAGTGAGGGCCGCCTGGAATATTCCAACACGCAGAACTGCTGACATTGCGCGTTTTCTTTGGTGGCGAATAGATCTAACCAAGGCTCTCCCCCACTGCTGAAAAAGACCTTTCACTACGTCCAAGTAAAGATGCCATTTGTGATCCATCATGCACCTGTGGCTGAGTTTGTCCGCCCTGGTGTTCAGAGTACCTGCCAGGTGTTAAACCACCAGGGATATGCCCAGATGTTCCAGCCATGTCCAAAGGCAGAGATGCAGGAGGTCACAAGGCCCAGTAGCGTCAGTCATTCTGACCAAAACCCAGGATAGAGGCTGAAAGATCAGAATCATAGCCTAAATATCCCAGACTCGCTGCTCAAGAAGAAAAGCCCGAAACCGCGCTGTGTCCGTAACCGCTCAGATTAAAAAGGAGCTTCTGATCGGGAATTGGGTGCAACTTCAGCACATTGTTGGTGAAGCCCAGCGAATGCAGACGGTTGGCTGTAGTCTGTAGGTGGGAGACGGCAGCCTGGTGAGAGCCGGTCGTCTAGATAGGGGAAAAACTGGAACCCCATATCTGCGCAGATGAGTTGCGACCACCACCACTTTCGTGAACACCTGAGGGGCGCTGGTAAGGTCAAAGGGGAGCACGGTAACCTGAAAGTGCGAGTGGCCTTCCGTGAACTGCAGGTAACACCAGTGGGACGGCAGGACAGACTGAAAGTCACCACAGCTGAAGAAAGATTAGAGGAAGATAATCAGGACTGAACTAGAACCACCTACATGGAGGTCAAGTCTATGTGAAACGCAAACATGGAAAAAGCGGAAGGATGCTCAAAAAGAAATTACATAGGAGTTGTGGGAATCCTAGAAGGGACAAAGGGCACTAAATAAAATTCTTACTAACATGACTAATCATGGGTACCTATAGAATGGTCAGTCTGGTTTGTAGTGGAGCAAGCGCACCATCACTTAATGCTAAATGGACATGTGAGCCACCCAGAGCGATTGTTGCCAAACTTAAATTACACGGACCAGGATAATAGCCTCAGCATTACTCACCTTAAAGACAATAGGAGTTATGCTGTTTGCCAATAACACCAAACCAGTACAAAAGCACAGAAAAAGTTTTCACTGTGTAAAATGCTAACTGCATGCAACGCAGTTGGACTGCAAACTTCTGTAAGTGGCAAAATAAGTGACTCGATAGGGCAAGACACTTAGAAAACCCATAGACCCCATGGAAATGAGCCGGAGAGTGATACTATCTGCCTCTAGCAAAAAGACCCATCATTCTAGGCCTCCTAGAATCATATCAAGACAATTGATCCAAAAGGAAACCATGCAACAACCCACAGAATCAAGCATGAATACTGGTCATTCCTCTGGAAACTGAGGAAACAGCAGAGTAAGGAATGAACTGCAATTTGAGGAAGATGCCCAAAACATGCCCACTATTTAAGATGGCCAAGAAAAGTGGCAAATTAAATCATAGTCTGAAAATGAAATTGCCACACACCAGTGCAGCTGTGGGCCCTGAAGCAAGCACTACATAGAACAGACAACGTGATTATTAAGCAGAGGCTCGAGGAATATGTGCTGATACTGGGACTTGGTTCAGTAGATATTAAGGGAGCTTTGGAATGACAATGGACCAAGGCTGGAATTGTCTATTGTTGAAGTTTGGGTTACCCCTTAAGTAGAGGGAGGTCGGCCTGGGCAGATGTTATGGTACAGGTTGGTGAGACCGCGGAACTGGATATGAATCTTGGTTCAGTAACAGCAATGTCCACAAGAGGCTGCATGCCACTGACTAATGCAGTAGTTAACTGACTGGAGACCATATTTAGTTACAAAGCGGGGCCAAATTTAAGTACTCCAGGGAGATCAACCCTCTAGGGGTGGCACAATATTGGTTATGCATTAGTAGGATGGACACAGTAAATAGAGACAGATTTGCAATTGGATGAAATTTTGGGTAATAAAGATCCCAAACTGGCCTTTTTTTTTTTATCTTGAAAGGAGGTGGGTTCTTGACACCCGTGTTGCAGTCGAAGGCCCATGAATACTGCAGCCACTCAGAAGCAAATGTGCGAAAATACAGACCTTTGAAGCAGTTTTCCCACTGGGTGTGAGCATGTGCCTAGCAAGCAGCAATCAATGCATCAGTTGACACACATTGAGAGCAATTAGACAGATTTTGAAACAATTATCCATCCGAAATATTGGGTGTTCCTAATTGGGGTGCAGTCAACCCTCACTCCTACCTTGCTGGTTCTGTCACACTAACTGTAGTTAGATGGCACAAACATTCATACCTTTCCCCCCACAAAAAAAGGCGAATTACAGTTAGGAAAAAGTTAAAGGTGGGTCTGTATACCAAACAAACATTAGAAATCCTAAAGTTAGTGTAGATATGTATCATTTAGGTGCCACTTTTAAATCACTATGTGATGCTTATAACTTAAGTTTATACTTTCATTCCACCTTTAAATTAATATTGACTCGTGAACCTCCTTAGTCTTGTCACCTCACTTGCCACACTACATGAACTATAACTTGCCCTCTCCATGCACTAGCTATAACTTTGGATATTACATAAGTTATTAAAGCATGTGAAATCATTGCATTAGTAAAAACACTTGACATCTAAAATGTTACTTGCTGGAACACGGTGCACGATACAGTGGTGGAAATTAAGTTGAAAAATAGGGAAACCGTTATAAAAAAACATAAGAGTTACAGACAACTGACAGAGTACATACTTTTCTCCTGCGAATTCCGGCGCTCCTTCCATTTCATTGGGTCTGAATTCTCTGAAGGCAGTTCTCCGTTCAGTCCTTTCAACTTTTATCTCGGTTCCCCAGTTTTCATTTTGTCCATCCCACTCTCCCCTTTTAGAAACAGGCTTCTGACCTACTGAGAAAAGGGAAGAATTCCTATTTAAGACAGTGCTTTCACATCTGTACACGTACATCTAATTTTTACAACGCAAAATAGAACAGTAGTAACCACATATTATACAGAAGTAGTAAACTAGGAAGCATCCAACTCATTACTCAGTTGCAGTATTAAGAAGTCAATATCGAGAAAAGTACAGCAGTGATACTTTGAAGACTCATTTAATTCACATAGGATCTAATACAAACTGGATAGCTTTAGATCTTAATGGCAAGTTGATTAGTTATGAGATGGGTCCTTGCTGCTGAAGCAAATCAACACTACTAACCAGTCAGTGGAGAAGAGGTTGTCTGGGCAACAAAGACAGAGGAAACTTCAAGGAATCAGGATGGCTGTCAAGGGATGCAACTTAATTTTTTTTAAATTAGATCCATCCACAAAGGCCACCAGAAACTAGGTCTGTGAACTTAAACCCATTCTAGTACTCCAAGGCAATGCAGCCAACCTCACCTGAAAGCAAGTATCAAAGAGCAGTCCTATGCCAGGCAAATAAAATTCACCAGGGAATTACTACATCTGCAACATTCACCAGGGAATTACTACATCTGCAACAAAGATCAGTTTAATCTGCAGCAATTTTATGTAGCGTGAATGCCTAGTGATATACTCTACAATCATACTTATTTATGATGCACAAAATGTAGTCACCTTGAAAATATATTATTTTATAACCTGGACTTCAAGAACACCGTACAACAAGGAGATACATCGCAACATTAAAGGCACCTTGGGATACCCTATCCAGACAACACAACACTCTTCGTTTAACACCCTCTAATAATGATCACCTGTGCTTTTACACCAATAAGATATAACCGGTTGGGTTAACCAACTTATCACGCTTTTCAGAAAAAGAAAAAGCGCCGCCGTCTGAGGCTCTCTAAAATGTGGCAAGTGCTCACCATGGAAATGAACCTACACTAACATTGGATCGGAAATTCACATGCATATTGCAACCACTAAGGTTTGATTAGGCTATAACATTTTTGCTTCATAACTGTCTCACATGCTACAGCTCTTATCGATGTCAAAGGAGATAATCAACCAGACAGTTCCTCGAACCAGGTGGAGGGGGGGCAACCCCGACAGTTCCTCGAGCCAGGTGGAGGGGGTGGGGGGGGGGGGGGAGGGGAATCAGGGAAGGGGGGAATCCGGGAAAGGGGGGGGTAGCAACTAATGACCACTACAGCAAAAGGACAATGGACGTAGAGCTAGTTCACAGCGTTAAACTGTCCCCCCTACCCTTAGTCAAACAGCAGAAAACAGATCACCCACCCCCCCTTAGCAGCCACAAAATAAAAACTACAATCTTCTTGGTTATCTGCAACCTAAACCCCTAACGCTATGGACGCAAGGACTGCCCCATCCCTCCACCCTTCCTGTGTCCCCTCCCAGTTGTTAACCTGGTCAGGTCTACCACCGGTTGGCGGATAACATGAAGCCAGATATATCCTGTATATATTTTTCATTTTCTACTTGAGTTCACATTGAAAAACTTTCCACACCATCAATATCAGAACATTTTCGAATGTTCTGATATTAATGAAAAACAAGTAGTTTTAAAACCAAGAGAAGAGTGTTTACTGCATTCTGGAATGTGAGTTTTTAAATTTTTTTTTAGAATAGAGCACGTACTATTTCCAGGATATAGAGAAAAATCTGGTGAAGTGACAACCAAAACTTCTATTCGTATGCATTGATTTGCTTTTTTGCACCAAACTGCGCGACACGCCAGGTATGGGAACACATGGAGAGAAATATTGCCATTCAGCTGGAAATGGTGTAGTCCAAAGCTCTGTTTTTAACATGAAATCAGGGCTTTGAAAAATATTACTGTCTACGGGTGCTAGTGGAAGACCATTTCTATGGACTGCAATCTAGAAAATGCTAGTTATTCTGGTATTTTTTGACCTCGGCTTGTCGTTTTCCATCAAGAAAGTTAAATAGAGGCAGTTGTCAGAAATTCTCAATAGGAAGTCCCTCAGCAGAAAGCAACTCTTGTATTTTACTTACCTCTGCTGATCGTTTTCTATCAAGACAGTTAAATAGAGGCAGTTAAACAGAAAAAAAAACCCTAAGCAGACAGGTCCTAGGGCTGATCTCCAGAGCCCACAAAGTACATTACACATGTATATAATTAAGTATATATACACACACACTAAAGTATATACAAGAGGTCTTGAATTTGAATTTAAAACATTTGTAAAGTGCAGCATTCACCCTACGGTTTCTTGGCGCTATAGTGGTAGGTCCAGCAACTGAGGGCGGAGTGAACCTGGTGCAGGGAAAGGAAGGACAAGTTACAATGAAAAGGCCTGTTTGAACAAAAGCGTTTTTAGATCTTTGCGGAAGGAGGAATATTGTGTGGCAGTGTGTCTTGAATGCTCGACACAAAAAGGAAGTACCCTAAATGCCGCTAGTGAGAACTGCATTGGTGTTTGTTCCAAAATGCTCTTATAGGAACGCATGCAACTATATCAGCGATACTGAGCATTTTAAATAGGCAGCAAATATGCTACTTACATAATTTGAGGGATACACCCTGAATATAGGTAAGCGAAGTACACAGATCATACTAGAACCGGCTCGGACAATCAACCTAGGTAATAGCAGTGATGACGCAGAAAAGTAAGCCTATGGCTCAATATCCTCAGTAGAGGGTGCAAAAGCACATCACACAGAACCATACTAAAACACATGCATAAAGGCCAGCTCACACAGAATGATATCAAGCGGACAAACAATAGTTAATTAAGGACATAGGACCCCCGGACAATTTGGGTTACCAATGTGGGTTCTTATGGGAGGGTGGGGTGATTGTTTAATGTTCTACCTGGTTGAAATTCAATAAAAAAGTTATACAAAGAAAAATGCAGGAGCAGTCACAAGTTAAAAAAATGCCTTCAATTAGGATACCCTTCTCAGGCCTGGATTTAGTTCAGCCTTCACAGAAACTCCAAACAATTTCCCTCATACACAGCAGACACCAGTTTTGCAACGCAAAGGCTGCCACCTTTTTCGGTCTCTGAAGGCAATGTTTTCAGTGTTACACATTTGTTTAAAAACTTTTGCAATAACAAAATTCAAACATGTCTAGCAACTCAAGTGAAAAAACTTCATATGGGACAAGTTCCATTTGTGAACTTCATATCAAATCTCGATGGCCAACTTCCATAACGGTTTTAGTTAACTGCCCTGTAGCAAAATGAGTCATCACTATTCTCATTAAAATAAGAAGGAGACTGATGCATCAGCCAAAACCTAACATTCAGAAATGTTAGGTTGGCTATCTAACCACAGACATTTCGAGAGAAGCTGGTCTTGGAAAGTGTGGATATTTGATCTTATCCTGATAAACTAGTTTCCTGCTCCTGTACTTTACATCCAGTTTCAACTTTCCCGGTAAGTGGTACGCTCGAACTGAAGGAAACTTGCCAGCCCAACCTACCAAACCTATCCAGCCCTGTGCACACGCACAAGTTGGCTCTACTGCCAAAGGTCCTGCTAAAAGGAACCAGAGAATGTAACGCACTCTCCGAATTACACCGAGAATTTAGGAATGTGTTAAACAGTCTAGCCATAAGATGCCAGGAAAGGAACGACTAAACCAAGGCACACAATTTAGCTTTTCTGTGTCAATTATTAATTTTTTCATTATGATAAGGGCAGGCATGGCGGGAGTGTGCTGGAGGGGTGCATAGTGTATCGTTTTCAGCTTTTGGCAGAAGACAGCAGGCGCTACAAAAGCCCACAAAATTAGGATTTTGGTCCAAATAGGTTGGAGGGGGTGTAGTTGGGCACCTTAAGCTTGCCAGGACAGGAAAATGCCCTGCACCTACCTTTCTAAATCGCACCCCGGACATCTTTCCATCTCGGTGCAGGTTTACACATCTGCAAGTTATGCAGTGATTAGAATATGGGGCAGAGGCGCCCAGTGGAGGAAGTACCCTGGCTAGCTGTGTGTAACTGGCAAGCATGGTATCTGTATCTATCACTTGGACGTCTGGTACGCAAGGCCGGGGTCTGAACTTCCCGCCTAGGAAGCAGCAAGGCCTGCAGAGTGTTCCCTCAAGCTCGTATTTCCCATTTTAATCAGTAGGACGACTGACGAATAGGGTTCGTGCAGCAGGCCTCTGTATCCAGAGCCGGCTCTGGTTTATAAAGCGCGATATATTCTTAGAAATATTTTTGCTTTCATTTTAAAAATAAGTCACCTGTGGCCTAGTTATGTTATCCTCTATTTATAGCGCGCACAGCTACTCGGAAGAGTCCTGGCGCAGAAGCCAAATGGTGGCGACAGAGGGGCAAACCCGGCTGGAAGATTTACTTAAATAAAAATTTTAAAATGTTTTTTTAAACAGCCCGAGGTCGCCGGTGTTCCGCAGTTCAAAGGGCAGGGCATTCCAAGCCATGGCCACTCTGACAGAAAGGGAGCTACCTCCCATTCTTGACAGGCGGTACCTGGGAACAGCAACGAGGCATTGACCTGTAGAACGCAAATGTCTGTGGCAGATATAACGAGAACAGATTTCTGAGAGCACTGTGGGCTAGAGTAAGAGCTTTAAACAAAATACATTGGTCAACCTGTAGCCAGTGCAGATCCCGTAGAGTCTGCCTCACGCTAGAACTTCCAATACCCAGTAAGGCTTTAACCGCCGCATTCTGGACAATCTGCAGCTTTAGCAGATATGCCGTGAGACTAATGTACAGGGCATTGGCGTAGTCCAGACGCGAGAGGATGAGGATGCGGGTCACCATTTCTTTGGCCACTTAGGGCAAAAGTGGCAAAAACTTTGAGTTTGTGTGCCAAAGCACACACCGGCCAGTCTATTGATCTGAGGCAGAAATCTCAATTCCTCGCTGAACCAAACCCCACATTTTTTCGTGGGCTCCCTGTAGATTGAGGCATGGGGTAACCCACCGGCCAGATGTCTTCTCCAAGGTGTGCGGGGAAAGATCCATAAAGTAGCACCTCAGATTTCTCTTCATTGCATTTTAGTTGGGCCTGCGCTAGCCATTTAAAAAACTTCCACCAGACAGTTTTTAGCAATGATCGGGGAATATTCAATTTTCTTCCTCGTGAAGAGGAGTTGGGTGTCATCAGCATAAGCTGCATCTTAGCGCCCAGATCCTCTGCCAGATAAATAAGGGGCGTCATGTAGACATTAAACAGAAGAGGGCTCAGTGTCGAGCCCTGGGGGATCTCGGGCGTCAGGCTTCGCGGTGATGAGGACAGCCATACTTGCAGTGCTCTGTTGGCTAGAAAAGATTAAGTCCACTCCCATGCCCGACAAGAGTTGCAGATGTGAGACAACTGTGCCAAAAGCTGGCGGTTTGGCACGGTGTCAAATGCGGCAGGGGTCCAATGGCACCAGAACCGCTATGCCACCAGCATCCAGGCACTCTCTAATAGACTCCGCCACCTCAACTAGGGCCGTCTCGGTACTATGGGAGGCCCTGAAGCCAGACTGTGCTGGGTGGAGGGTGTTAGAGCTCTCAAACTCAGAGCTGCTTGTGAGTGGCCTTCTCACACCTTAGCCACCGCCAGGAGGAGTGAAATTGGGCGATAACTAGCTGGGGTAGCGGGATTAGGTGAGGATTTTTTCAGCAAAGGAAGGCGGTTTGCCTCTATCCACTCAGGTGGAACCGTGGCGTCCAGGAGGGACAGATTGACAATTTTGTTGACTTCAGGGTTGACTACCTCCGCCAGTAACCTAGCTCGGCAGGGATCCGTAGGAGAGCCTGATTTTAGCGATTTAAGTATTGTCAGTATCTGACAGCGGGATTGGAGAAAACACAGTCCAACAGGGGTGGGCTGGATCAGAGTCTACAGATGGTCTGATGCAAATAAGTCGCCTGCCGTTGGGAAGCAGTCCCGAAGCTATCCTGTATGGCTTGAATTTTATCGATAAAAAAACGAAAGCTGCTCACACCAGTCGGAGCTGGGCAAGCCATCTGTTCAGCATATGGTTTCAGGAAGCTTTGTACAATTGCAAAGATTTCCTTTGAATAATTTTTGGATTAAACAATGCGCTCCGCAAAAAAGTGGCCTTTGGCCAACTTGACCATGTTATAGTAGGGTTTGGCCTGTCTCCAACAACGTTCTAGTTTTTTACATGATTTTTTTTAAAGTCTTTTAGTTTCTTTGAAAACCATGGTTGGGACAGGGATTTTCTCGCTCTAAGGCCCAGGGGTGTGGAAAAATGCTCCACTGCTCTAGACAGCTAGTTATTAAATCCACAGATTGCTTCCGACAGACCCCCAAAGGTACCCAGGTGGGTATCCGCCAGGACTCTGCCCAGGGCAGCAGGCTCAATGCGATGAGGTCTGGCCTCCAAAGTCTTTGTAGAAGAATAGGATGGCTTAATGGGCCAAGACGATTGCTATTCGACTCAAACCGAAGGTTATGGACGTCGACGTGCACATATTATAAATAACGAAATACACATTCAACAGTTTGAGGTTTAAAAACAGCAGCTGATCCACATATTCAAGTAATACAACCAAGAAAATATGATTTTATGTCAGGACTGGAGGCTCTGATTATACTTTTACTTCAAAATAGCAGCCAATCAATGTTTTTTAAAACCCTACATTTCCCATGACTCCCTCTAGTGACCTAAACAACCATAGACACAGCCCTATACAACCCCTCAGCATAACTTGAGCTTCCTTTTTGCTGCTTCGCAGCCAGTTACGTGCATTCCTCATATTCCTTGTGTTCTTTTAATGCCTTTTCATTGATAGTATATTATTTTATGCAATGTGCTTCATTACACTCTAATTTATGTGCTCATTAGATTGTTTTGCTTACGGAGCTTTGTGCCGTGATTGTCACCCGCACTGGCGTTTAGGGTAATTTACATTGGAAGCATTTGCCCTCCCAATAGGGCCCTCGCCTGAGTTAAGTGGCGAGAGGATGCGTAGCTGCTTGTTACACAGTTTTCTATATTCACGGTTATGCAGCCAACGTGCGGCGGAAATTTGTGTTGCCTCTAGACATTTGAGGCTTCAAATCGAATGTGCCAGACTCATATAACCTCTAGTCTATGCCCTGCAAGTGTTTGGCTCCAAATTATGCCCTGTGACCTTTAGTTCAGGGGCTGGGTTGGAAAATACCTGTATGATCTGCCTAGTTGTTTAACAGGTCCTGCCTCCACTCAGTGCCTTGTTGGTTTGTGGTCCTGCATTTTGTGGGGGTTTTAACGCTGTACTCCCCTGGATTGATTTCCTCCTCTGCCCTTGGGTCTTATACCCCGCCCGAGGCACCTTTTGGTCAGCTGTGCAGACATTCAGATATGCCGAGAACTACAAAGAGGTTTATTAGGAGGAGACACCCTATGTGGGTATGCTGAGCAGCACAGTTGGCTCCCTACCCATCCACCGAGTGTACAAGGTGGTCATGCATGCTTCCAGACTAAAACTAGTGGGAAATCCCCTAGGAGGTTCACATGCTGCTGACTAAGGCTGGCCAGTTCCCCGACAAAAGATCAGGACTACAGCACCTCATCCAATTTCTCAGCCCCTGATACTCTACATGTTGAGTGATCCATCTCTTCCTCTGCTAGGACCAGGTTCATCCTTCCTCTCCAAAAAGTACAAATCAAGCAGACTATCCTTCAGATCAATAGCTTGAGTGGGGGCTTGTTGCCCTCATCGATCCAGGCCATTTTTCCCAGTCTCCTGCTGTATCGGGTGCTTCAGAGACTCAAGATTTGGCATCTCCAGAAAGGCCTCAGTTACGCAGAACAGATTCTCCTCTTGGATGCTGTTGGATTGGTAGTCTGGACATCTTCAGGAGGTTCCATCCACAAGTGTTTTATACACTGAATTACCTGTTAGAGAACTTTTGGGTCTCTTCTCAATTGCCAACTTGTAACTTTTCAGCTGGCGTCCAGATCCAAAAACTTTTCTTCAGGACCGGACCACCCACCTGGGCTCTGCCTTTCCCCCATTTTTTATCATCCCCAGTGTTGGCCCAGGATTGCTGCCAATGAGAGCAGGTTTGGTTTCAAGCTCCCCTGGGTCTAGCCTCGGTCTGCCCGATTCCGCTCCACTGGAATCTCCTTCTGGATGGCAGCATGGTTGAATGAACAGCAGTATGGGTGGATGAAATGAGCAGAGATTGAATGATAGATGGGAACAAATTAAATGGTAGATATCAGTGTGTGGATGGCTAGGTGAAAGAATGAATGGATAGATGCAAGATACCAGGAAGTTCTAGGGAGGGGTCTTGCCTACTTTGTGCAGTAAAACTTATTTCAAAGTGGGTGGGGGGGGGGGTAATTTTTCTGGCTGCTCCTTGGATTACAACATACCAAATAACACAATTTAAGGATTAACTACCTCTCACCTCGAGTATAAAGAGAATATTTTAAGATTAAATTTACTAGGAGTAAGAAAAACAAACTTCCCTTTTCAAAAGACGGGTCATCCCAAACTAGTTTCTCAAATTTTTTTCCTAACAAGAACCAGAGATCTCAATGAAAGATGTTTAAAAAAAATGTTAGTTTGGGTCTTCGAATTTCAGTCCAGTATCAATGTAATTAGTGCAACATTAAAACGCTAATTGGGAAAGAGGACTTAAGTAATAAAGCAACTTTTTGAATGCTATTGCCCCAGCAATCTCAAATTCACGTTTAAGTCTACATAACAAAGGATGAGGGATAAAAACAAACAGATTACTTCTGAAAGTGCAAGTACAAGATCTAGTATGTTTGCCATTAAAATGGCTGATTAAATAAAAATAAATAAACATGAAATGTAAACACAACCATGGTTGTTGAAGTAAAACTGTCAATGGTGTTTGCAAATCCAGAACTATAAACATGCTGCTGCCAAAGCACAGGATGGCTTGAGAAGCAATACTAGCTGAACGCAGAGCACCCTTTGGGAATCGCCTTCACCACATAGACTTAGCATTGCTTAAATTAAGAACGACCAAAAAGCAGGTGGCACCTAATGAAGAACCCTAAAGTAAATGAAATCCTTTAAACATGTATATTAATTAGTATGTATGAATTTAGTGTACAGTTAATTAAAACCTTTCCAAAAGCATATATTGTTAAGAAAATAAAAAAGTACAAGAAACTTTATCATAAAATGAACCACCGAAACCGCAGAAAGAATAAACCTTTAGTAGGATAAAGTTAAAATCCTCCATATAAAATCAAGACAATTTAAAAATGTACATGGAGAACGGTGAATACCACACAAAAATTGGCCTCTAGACTACAAAGGGGGCGGTGTAAGGCCTCCATGACAGTGTCTTCAATGTTAATCCAGCGCTAATGCACCCGAAAATATTAAATGCTAAACAGTTAACCCGAGAGAATGTGATAAGGCACGGCAAAGCTTTCCTGCAAGGAGTTAATTTGTCAATAAGGGCAGGAGCAGCAGCCAAGTGGACCCGGTGGCTTCAGGTGTTGGGACTCCACATAGTGCTATTTGGCCAAACAGGAAGAAGGTGCAAAGTGCAGCATGATCATGAACACTAGTAGATCCCAAAAATACTTTAGATGAGTGGAGTACTGCTGAGCAATGGAATGCCCATGACAGCTCAAGCATGTTGCAACAGCCTACAGAAGTTTGACGGCAACTAGCGTGCTAAAGCATGTCCAGGGCCAGGACTCCTAGTAGACAGTGGGGCAAGCGGGCCCTAGTTTTGTCACTGCCACCTGGAGGAATTTGATTTTTTACATTTAAAATGGAGTTCACTGGGTACAGGCAGCCCAACTTCAAGGGCGAACTCCCAAGCCAACAAAATCTTTATGGAAGGAGTTCCCAGATGAAGCAGCGCGAGGCAGATGCAGAAAGCGTGAATTAGTTTCCACGCCCAGGCCGCATAGGTGGCATGGTGAGGTTTGAGCTGCAGAGGACCACCATGCTGGGTACTGCTCCCCCTTCAACCCATTTTCCAGTCTCCCATTCGGAGAACTGAAAATCTAGCTTAGAGCCACAGCAGCCACATACAGGCAATGTATTTCTGCTGGATCCAAGGAGTGCAAGTTAATCACTGGCCAAGCATGCTAACGCTTGCTCAACTTTGCCAGGTCATCCAGCCTCGGTAGCCTTTTCGCTGCATGTTTTTAGAAAGCAGACTGGGGAGATAATTTTCCCAGACTTCTGTGAGCAAGTGGTCCTTTAGCTTGTCTTTAAGATGGTACTCAAGGGTAGATCCTGAGATGTCCAAGTCTCGGCAAAGTAAGCAGTTCATAGAATTTTAATTAGTAGCCATCCTTCCCGAATAAAGATCAATTTGGCTTACAAATATTCATGATCAAAGGCACCAAGTCGATTTCACCCTGTAATCTACGTATTTCTCCTCATCTATGAAAACATTCCTAACTAATGTGGCACCAAGTGTGCCACCCTCGAATGCATTTCTTTGGAGTTGCATACAAATAACTAAACAACCTTCAATGAAGATCCACCTGACTCACAAATGTGAGTTACTTATAAATAGTGCTCCCGGTTTTATGGTATTTTTTTTTTTAACATTTCCGTCTACTTATTCATATAATTTTTTGGGCATTTTATCTGTATTTATCCATTTTCATTTTGTGTTTGGAGTATAAATGAAGTTTTAAAACTATACATTTCCATATTTAGCTAACCGACGTATACTCCTACTTTGATCTCAGTTGTGATTTAGCTATTTAAGCAGCCAATTACGTAACAATACATGCACTAAATATTAGCATTATACCACAAATGTATGACGACATGCCATTATTTTTTGATAAGCACATTTTTATTCATTTAAAAACATAGAAAGAACAAATCAGCCAGAGCACGAGAATCACAGATATAAGTTCATTCACATCATTGCTGTAACCCCCCCAATCACAATCCCTGTTAAAAAAAAACCCTAGTAAAAGCTGGAATCCGGTCAATCGGGACTTTCCACAACCCCCAGCCATTTCCCCCACATTCTCCGATATTTCTTGACACGCCCCTTCACTTTATACATAGCTTTCTCTTGGGTCGCACACCAGTACACCCATTTTCACTACCTCTCCAGGGTGGGAGGATCAGGACTTATTCAGGCCACCGCAATGTCCCGCTTGGCCACCATCATAGGTGTGCTGTAAAACAACTCATCAGCCCCAGACCCATCAGTCTGATTCCCAGCAAGGAATGCCGTGGGTCATGGGGACATCCCAGCCCAGCATTCCGTTAGCTCTGCCTCAATGGAACCCCAGAACTGCCCAAGCGGGGGCATGACCAAACCATCTGGAGGAAGTCTGGGACATGCCCACATTGCACGCATGACGCATCGGGCGCAACCCTGCTCGAGGCAGGGGAGTGAGGTATGCAGCTTGGGTAGGTATAACTGGATCAGCTTGAGTTTGGGAGAGACCGTAACTATTCTGGGGGCCATGAGGGCATCGCGCCAGTCCACATCGTCAAGGGGGGCCACCCATTGGTCCCTCAACTGGTCTAGTGATGTGGAGGTGTTACTGACTAGAGTACGATAAATTTGGAAGACGCCCCCCCAACCCAAGTCGCCCATCAACGTTTGAGCCTCAGTGGGACTGTAATCAGGGAACCTCGTGTCGTCTAATGTGTATGAGGAGGGCATGTCTCAACTGCAAATATTTATAGTGTGGAAAGGATTGTAAGGAGTACCGGGTTTGGAGCTCCCAGAAGGACAGCATCTGGCCTCTTGCCCACACATCCCCTAATTGGGAAATACCAATAAGGTCCCAAGCCTTAAAACTCCTCAACCCGCGGACGTTCCCGAAGCCACGTCACTTGCCAAAGGGGTTGCACTGGGTCAACTTTCCAGACCATCCCGTGTGACGCAGCAGGGCTCGCCATGCCAGCAGCACCAAGCGAGTCACCTCAGGAAGTCTTCTCGGAATGGGTTCCCCATACAGCATGGCTTGGACGCCAGTTATCGCCATTTCACTCAGTTCAAGCAGATAGGCAGGGTCCGACAAGCCCCCATTAAACCAGTCATGTATCACTAACAGCCATACCGCCAGGAAATACAGCTATAGGTGTGTCGTACCGATGTCACCGTCATAAGAGGGACAGCCCCTTCCACCCCTCCAGAGGAACTTGGTGATTAGACTGTCCAGTTCTTTGGAACAAACCTTGGAATACCAGAAGGGGGTGTTCTGGAGGAGAGGAATCTGGGAAGGATCATTTTAAACAACGCTACCCTCCCCAGGGGGCTCAGCGGCAGCGCCTTCCATTTAAGGGGTCCTCTGTAGTTTTCTTAACCAAGGGGGCCACGTTGAGGGAACAGCCCGGTTCGAGGAAGAAGGGTGATCCAGATCCCCAGATATTTAAAGGAGAGCCTCCGGAGCGGTATGGTGGACTGTCACTCGAAGCACCCTGGAGATGCTGGGGTACGAGCACGGACTTTCTGGGGTTAAGCCGCAATCCTGCGGCCTGTTCAGAATCGCACAAGATTAGGAGGCAGTGCGGCCCGGAAGAGGAGGGTTGGACCGATAGACCAGCACATCACCTGCATACAACACGATCTTGTCAGTGTGCGGCCATTCCCATCCAGGGAGGCGATCCTCTGCCCGCACTAGGGACACCAAGGGCTCCATCGCCAGGGCGAAATGCAAGGGGATATCCCTGCCTAGTGCCCCTGGCGATGGGAAAGGCCACCGACAGTACCCAGTTAGGACATGCGCTCTTAGGCGGGCATAAAGGAATCGGACCAGGGAACAAAAGTGGGGCCCAAACCCCATCTCGGCCAATACGCCCTGTAAATATTCCCAGTACACGGAATGGAAGGCTTTCAAAATCTATAGACCGGAGCGCCTGGTAAGGGGTTATCAGGTGCTGATGTTCCAGTGCCGATTGCAAACTTCGGAGGCAGTGGCGGGTCCCCCGCTGCGGCATGAATCCACATTGATCTGGGTGCACCAATGAGACCAAATAAGGTTTCAGCTGTTGGGGCAGAATGATGGCATATTGTTTGATCTCTGTATTAAGTAAGTATATGGGGCGGTATTCAGCATAAGATCGGGAGGGAGGCTGGGATTTCGGGATAACCACAATGGTGGCGATGTCCGTTTACGATGGAAACTATCATTGGTCTACAGCTTCCTTAAACCAGTTGGCTAGGTGGGGAACCAGGGTGCCTCGATAGGCCGCATAATATTCCTAAGGCAGGCTGTCAGGACCCAGGGTCTTACCCGGGTGGACCAGGTTGATCGCTTCCTAAATCTTTCAGGGAGAAGGGACGGTCCAGGTCCTTGTGAGCCGCCTGCTCCAATTTAGGGAGACGCACTCTACCCCGGTCAAGGAGAGCAGCGACGGTCAGCCCGGGGGTCAGTGCAGTGTATAATTGCCAATAATACTCAGCAAAAGTATTAGTCATTGCCTTTGGAGACCGGTGCACCACTCCAGCTGTGTTGACCACTCCCGGAATTATACGGTTCGCCCTGGGGTACGTAGCCAGCCTGTGCAGTTTCATCCTGTCTCGTCACCCCACCGAGGACCGCCAAAGGAGCTTGGGCGCGTCCAAGGATAATTGCTTGATGTCGCCCCGAATAAGAGCCAGTTGTCGAGCCTGAGAGGCGTCCTCAGATACAGATAAAAGCTGCTTTAAACAAAGCGCCTGCGCTTCCTTGGCAGTAATTTCCTACAGGTGCACCTGCCTTTGGATCTTAAGTTGCAGCTTTGCAAAAACCCTAACAGTCGCCTTCCCCGCCTCCCACAGGGTACCTGAGGATACCACCAAGCCCTCATTGGTGTCAAAGTAGCAGCTAAGCTCCTTCCCAATCTTTCTGAAAGTTTTTATCTTGAAGGAACCATGCATTCATCCTTTTTGCAGATGTTCTCACACAAAGGAAGCTATATTTACATTCTACTTTTGTTCCTTTTTAAATAAAAAGGTCTGATTTAGTACTTGGTAGGAGTCCAGAAGTACATGCAGCAGGAACGGAATACCAATCAATCCTATTTGGATACCTCCACCTGACCGGGCATCTCAACCATTGCTGTGGGCAAGTAGTTCTGTGGTGGATGGACCAATGAGTCAGGTTTTTGCAGATTAAGTCTGCAGAGGCTCTGCTGAAAACAAACACCAGGGAACTGTGGGTTTGGGGAGGACAATCTCCTGTTTAAGAAGTTGTTTCTGCACCTCGAAGCCCTAAATAAAAGCCTTATGTATTTTAGACCTGCACATCAAGAAATAAATTGTCAAATCTATTGAGCTAGAAATAATTAAATCCGTTTAGGAGTTTAACAGAATCATTGATTAGAGCCACATGGATTAGCATTAAAATTTCTAGCTAAAGAATTTAAGAGTCGTGCTGTACTTTGAGCAGTAACTATATAGGGGCATACTGACAAATGTTATTCCAGTCATAAGCCCACAATAAAAACGTTTATTTTCATCATTTAAGTTTTTTTTAAACCAGTCACAAACTGATTCATGGCCGGAGCATCAATACCTACTGATACTTTCACCACCACACCTACAGCAAGCTCTGCCGCATTTAATCCTACTTCAGGGATGCTTTTTTAAGTTGGACACGGATATCGCATATTAAAAGTATCTTTAGGTATCATAGTAGTCAATTTTAATTTATACCTTTATTACGTTATGTAGCACTGCAAAATATTTTTCAGTACCCCCAACTATAAACAAAGGGTGGCCTTATCAATCACTGGTGTTACAGCCCAGTGCAGCTTTCCACTCCACAGGGCTAGCTGTACTGATTGTATAATTTACAACTAATCCCAGATGAAGTTCTGCCACTTGGTGGGCTGATGGGATTCCTTCCTAATTTACAACTAATCCCAGATGAAGTTCTGCCACTTGGTGGGCTTCCTTCCTAATTTAAGAACAGTTTGTGGTTACGACTCAGATTTTGCTGGGTTTTTGCCTTAGACTGCCACCCCTTTTTGATAAACCAGTAGTTTCTTTGTGTAGTTACGTATTGCAGGCTGGGGATCGACTACTACACTGACTTTAAATATAGTATCCCTTCGACCCTCTTATTAAAAGGCTTTTGGTCTTTTGGCCAACATAGGACACCCATGAAATTATTCTAACCCATCAACAAAACCTCCATCCTGATGACTGATCTTACCTGCCATCTTGCAGCCATTCATTAGTTAACAGGGTGTGCGTTGCTCAGTGACAGACTTATATCAGCCATAGCGAGCCTGCCACCATATGTGGAAATGACACATACCAAACGCAATAGTGGGAGATTAGCCCACATAAACTTGTGTGTTTTGGCTGACTGCCCAGAACCAGTTATGTGGAATAGAGAAAGTGATGTTCTGGAGGGTGTACAACATATGTGGAAGAGTCACCTTAAACCGTGCCACGCTGCCCATAGGTTGTGGTGTAGTTTGGGCCGTCTGTCCATGTCCTCCTGAAGCGTGCAAGTAAGTGAATGGAGATTTAGGCTCCCGGCCAACTCAGGCTTCCATATCATGAATCCCTAGATATCAAAACTAAGACAACAAGCAGGAAGGTTCAGTTGACAAGTCTCCAACCCTCCCACCCCCCCCCACCCCCCACCCTGATCTCCTTTTAGAAGACCTTGAAGGGACTGGGACCAGTTTACTTGCAGGCAAGATGCTGATCTGAATGCATCTAGGACGCAATGCCTCTGAAGGCATGCAACAACGAGGCGGCTCCCTCCCAAGCACTTTGTGATAAAATAGCAATACATTTCACACAGAAAATAGAGCTGATCTATGATAAAATCCCCTCCCTCTGGAACCTTTAGCATGATTCTGTATCTGGTTACTCTCCAGCCCCGACTAATGTGCAGATGGTGGAAAACATAGTCCCCCTTTCATTGTTGGGGACATGGAGTAATCACTTAACAGTCAAATTGAGCTACCCTCTGGATATTACTCCAGCCAAAACTACCACATTCCTCTCAAAACAGCTATCCCTGCCAATTTGCTCTATCCTCAATCTCTCGATGAGAGAGGGCCAACTTCCTGCTGAATTGAAGGCGGCACAAATAATTCCCATCCATAAGATCAAGGCCTCCATGGAGGACCTATCCAACTATCGCCCAATTTCTCAGTTACCTCTACTGAGTAAAATATTGGGAAAACATAACAAATTTATCTAACCAGGTCAAAGCCACAGGATGCCTTGATCCATCTCAGTCTGGATTTAGGCCCAGGCACAGCACAGAGCCAGCTTTGATTGCTGTTACTGACAAGATCAGGCAGTCCCTGAACAATGGACAAGCATTACTACTTTTACTGCTCGATCTGTCGGCTGCCTTAGACACGGCATCTCAGATTCTGTTTAACCCCTCATTATGGTGGCCGGAGGACACTACCGTCCCCCCAAACACTATTCTGTCAGCCCGAAATCTAGGGATTAGATTTGATTTATCTGACTTTTAAACATCAAGCAGTGGCAGGAACATGTTTCGGCATCATAAAAGGGCTCAGAAAATTATTTGACCTAATACCACTCCCAGCACGAAAAATGGCTGCAGTAGCACTTATAACATCACGCCTTGACTACTGCAATAGCCTATATGCAGGGACAAACAGGATGGTCTGCCACAAACTGCAAATGGTACAACATGCAGCGGCAAGACTGGTGCTAGGATGGAACAGAAGAACTTCAGCTACAGCAGCAATGGACATACTACATTGGCTGCCGATCCATAAACTGGTCCTTTTCAAAGTCCTCCTAATCACCTTCAGGGTCTTCCATGGGAAAGGACCCAGCTACATTCGGAGTATGTTTAGACACTACATCCCCTCGCGTAACCAGAGATCTCAAAAAGCTAATTTACTCACCATCCCTAACTTCAAACGAGAGGAGGAAAGGCTCTGGCAGTCTTGGGTTCCAAGGCCTGGAACTTTCTCCTGTCGTCCCTTCGCCAAATTGGATTAGAAACAGGATTTCAGAAAGACCCTAAAAACATGGATATACAACCTATCTGACACCATGTGCAAAAGCCTAATCTGAATACGCAGATTTCCTTCTACCATCAGCTAGACTCCCCACGTTCTGCCTATCCCGTCTAAAGCGCCAAGATGCTCCTCAGAGTGAAGGCCACGCTATATAAGAACTTTTTACATTTACATTAGGAGACTTAAAGAAATTGGAATCAAAGGACAGGCCTTTCAATGGATGTAGTTCTCACTCTTCTTAGACTATAAACTTAGACCCCTTCCGTTCGAAGCCTTTGGGACTGACTAAGGGAGTACCCCAGGGTTCCTGTCTCAGTCCCACTGCACTCAACATTTGTTGCTCCATTAGCGGGATTACTTAGGAAATTGCATTTCACATCAATCTTGTATGCTGCTGACTCAGCTTTTACTTTCCATTGACAAACACTCCCAACGCCAGGTCTACCTTCGTGGAAGGCATGATGGCTACTGCTAGATGGATGAGGAATAACTTCCAACTCAAAGCGGGGAAAACAGATCAAGCTGTTTGGAGATGCCCCAATGCTGTGGTCCCAAAGTTGGTGGCCAGAGTACCTAGGTGACACCCCAGCTCCCAAGACTGGTCAAATACATTGGCATATGCTTGGTCATAAAACTGACAAGGAGCACGTTGCAACCACCACAGGCTCCTGCTTCCATGCGCTAAGCCTTCTAGGGAGGGTATTTCCCTTCCCTCTGCCCTCTTGGAAAACTCATTCAGGCATTAGTGCTGAGCCACCTGGACTACTGTAACGCCCTTCTGATCTCAGCAAATGAGTCATCGCTGAGCAGACTACAAGTAGTCCAAAAACTCAGCGGCCCGCCTGGTCTCGAATGCCCCTCCCAGAACTGCCTCTCTCCCACTCCAACAACTTCATTGGCTTCTGGTACTTAAATGGATCAAATGTAAGATCTGCAGCAATGTGCATAAAACCCTGAACCACAAAGATTCCAGTTATCTTGCAGGAAAATTAATTCAATAATTGCCACCCAGGTCCCTACGCTCAGGAACTAAATCTATACTCCTTGTACCAAGTTTCAAAAATCTTGCTTGGGTGGTAACGCTTCTTCACCTAGCCCCTCCTATTGGAATCAACACCTATCCATCTTCGACAATGACACGATCACCTTCAATTCAGAAGGCTTCTTAAAACTGCACTGTTATAATATTCTCTCATCTTGGCCTGCTGTAGCTCTTCCACAGCACGGAGATACCCCTCTGGGGGTGATTCTGGCATTTTATAAATTAATAACTAACAAATATCGAAGAAGCAGGTGAGGCATTGTCAAGTCTCGACAGACCATGAACAGAAGAAGTCATCAGTAAAGAGGGCTTTCCTGTCCTCCATTGCTACTCCACAAATCAAACCCCCAGACCTGGGTGTGACAACATGCACATGACACCAGAGGCTCTATAGTAAGGGCAGAGAGGAAGTTGGACCAATGGGCACCCCTGCCTGATTCACTGAAGGACAATGCCCAGTTAACCCGCACCAAGATACAAGATGCATATACAGAGAAACTAATCCCCGTTTAGATTGCACTTCATTTAGGAAGGCTCGGTCTACAGAATAAAGGCTTTTTTGAAGCCCAATAGCATAGGTGCCATGGATCTCTGCAGGAACTGGAATCTGGCCAGCGCTCAAACCTCCTGATACAGTAGCGCACACTACAGCTGGAAATAAAGCCACATTGGTCTAGATGCACCGGGTAGTTCTATATGGGTGTGACGTTTTGCCACAACTTTGGTTAACAACTTTATCTGCGTATTTATGCGAGATCAGAAGTTCCGCAAAAGGGCATGCCCAGTTTTTGCAACACAACTGCCGGCCAGGTCCCCCTCCAGAGGGCATTGGCCTTGTGCAATAACCTCAAAATGCATGTTCACAATGGGTGGCAAGATGATCTGGCAGAGCCTGCAGTAACATTTGGCCTGGAACTAATCTGGTATTGGGTAAACTTCAGTAAGCACTTCGTTGATCTCCAACATTGATTGTTGATAGAGGCAATCGCAACCCCCTTCCGTCACCTGGGGCATTGGAATGTCCACAATTAATGAGAGATTGCCCTACTCGTGTCTGGAATATGCATTCAGCACAGAGACCCATAGTATTCTGCAAAGGTAATTACTAGGCAGTCCCCTACTTGCAGTCCGGGTCCTGTGGTGATACAAAGCACAACTAAAGTACATTTCTTTTGGAAGCCTACCAGTGGAGCTTACTGGATTCATCTTCCCATTCCTATACTCGCTTGATTGGTCTCCCCATTTATATACCAACTGGTCAGTGCCTTACACCACCCCAACACAACCAACCAACATTAATCGGAGAAGTGAAACAAAAACCGAAGAGAAGCAGCCACCACTGCACAATCAGGACTACAGTGACATCCATATCCATCGCCATCCAGTCAATCGCCAAGCAAGGTAGTCGGCTGTATCCAGGACAACTGAAGAACATTGTGCCAGAGGCAGAAGCAGAGCTTCGATGGGCCAGTCATGTGGAGCCATCACCAATTCCAAGAGATGCAGCAGTCTTCTCCGCCCTAGTCTGTTCCAGTGCCACCTGGAACTTAGTTAACCAATATGCCCAGATATTCGCCACCGAAGAAGCAGTGAACTCTGCTTCTCCGGACGTCCTCGTCATACAGTGCCCCTGTTGTATTACTTGAGCCAATCCCATGCTTCAGTCGGGCAGTGAAGTGCACCTGATCCAGTTTGTACTTCGCCGAGCCGGGCACTGTAAGAGCACACCTGGTTTGCACAGCTTTTTCTGAAGTGCAATAAATGGTCTGTCTGAAACTTGAGGGTGAAACCAGGATATACATGAGCCATGAGCACAGGCCTGCTGCAACAGATCTGGTCATGAAAAGGCAGGAGGCGGGCAGGCATTCGGGGAGGTGGAGCCCCAGGGCAAGGCGGATGTGCCGGTACCAGATGAGCCTGCTCGAAAGCATAGAATCTTTAAAAGGCTTTTCTACGCAATCTAATACTTGAACTCCTCTCACCATAACAACGTCACATCTGAAGCTAACAACAATCAAAACATGTAAGTGCAAGTCAAAGCCTTCAATACCTTGGTAATCTAAAGGCCATGCCAAAAATAAATTATACATCAACATGAAAGAAAATAAAAGAAAAATAGAACTTCAGAGGATCTCTTGATATTGAAGACCATCTGCTCAACAAGCAGACACCTCATCACATCAACCAAAGTAAAATACTACCCAAACACTATAACTCATCTAAAAAAAAAAAAAAAACATTGGTCATCGTCCATTGTGGGATCAAGACACTGTTCCACTGTTGAGACCTACAGTTGGTTGCACCTGGTCGAAGGGAGTACCTTCATCTCCACTCTCAGATGGAATTCTAATATCGTCCATTCTGCGATCAAGACACTGTTACACTGTTGGTACCTGTTGGACTACTGTGTAAGTAGTATATAGAGCACTCCACGGTGCTGGGCATCAGACTGGGCGCTGTGTGCCTGTATCGCGGTAGCTAGCGTTGATCGAAGACCACAGCCCAGGAATTTCTGCCAGCACGTGGCGGGCCCTCTTTCACATGCGGTGGTGTCGAAAGGTGAACAGTGGGGCATATGCGCGTCGCAGCGGCCATGGCGGTTTCGGAGTATCAGCAGGCTGACAGCATCATTCACGCAGCCACCTTCGCTCAGAGTCATCCTCATGGCGGTGTAAGCTGGGCAGACCTGGCAGACATGTTCGCCATTCCCGAACTTCACTCAAATCAGTGTATGTTGACATGTACATGTCTGTGCTCTGCATACTAAGTCTGTCCAGCACATCCCCTCAACACTTCGCATTGTTTACTTTTATAATCGAGAATCACTTGCCACCTTAACACATACTTTGCTCCAATATCTCCCCGCATTCTGCGGCGAAGGTGCCATGCCAGGTTTGGTTTGTGTACATGGCTAGCCACGGTTCCCACAGTACTTAGTGTTGTGTCTTCTAGGTGTACATGTGGTTTGTAATGTTTTATGTGATTACACAAGGTGGCGCGTCTATTCGCGAGCAGTGGTTTCTCCCATTTACATATCTCAGTCTTAAAGAGGATACAGAAGTTTCTCACAGGTGAAAAGTGCAACCACAATGGCAGTCATTCATTACTATGCAAGAATGTCCAACTGCACCACGCTTCTAAGCTTACAGA
Source organism: Lissotriton vulgaris (assembly GCF_964263255.1). Lineage (NCBI taxonomy): Eukaryota > Metazoa > Chordata > Amphibia > Caudata > Salamandridae > Lissotriton > Lissotriton vulgaris. The sequence continues at coordinate 858,068,760 of NC_141689.1, forward strand.
CCCCAATCTTGAGTGCTTTCTTAAAAGCACACCAACTCCCACAATCAGACCAACATTCACACAGCTTTCCAACTGCAGCTATCTGCTTCTTAATAACCTCGACTGCTACCGAATGTGAGCTGGCATATCGTATGTCCGTACTGTGTCAAACCGAGTAACTTCTTGTGGCAATTTCTATTTCCACCCACACAAAGTAACTCCTAAAGTTCAACTTGGCCTTCAGCACCTACTTGAAACTAAAAGCGCTTTGGTTTCAAAACAGAAGTGTCCCTCACTTCTGCAAAATAAACTTATCGACTGCAGATACCATGAACTTCAAGTAAAATACAGTCCCTTTTAAATACAACCTCCCATTACACTTTGTGAATTGTTACACAATTTTCTACACATTTGACACTCAAACTCTGGCACACTTTAACACCGTCTCCTCAGACCTTGTCATAGGCTTTCAAACTGTTTTTGGTATAATACCAGACTTCATTCATTCGATCATCTCTGGAATATGTACAGGAACAGTGCCCATAATTCGCTCCTAGCGGCCATCCTAATATTTTTGCTTGTAAAAAATGGCTGCGCTCCCTGTGGTAACAAGCATGTCAGACAGAATACACCTCTAGGTGAAGCTGCATCAATAGTGAAAAAAAATGACACATTTTCGGCTGCCTGCCTCCATTATCGGAGCCAGCTACAACAGGACATTTATTTACAAATATGCAATCTGCGTGCAACCATTTTTTCATTGCAAAACTTTCCCATTCGACCACCGAATGGATCTAAGCCTTGCTGACATCCCAACGATCACTCCCAATATCCAGTAGGTAATGGAGAAATTTGAAAACCATTAACTTGATTATTCGGGCAGTGGAGCACTGGTGATGCAAAGCAAAAAGGTTACGTGGTGGAATGGGATATCTGCGCAGCCGTGAAAGATCTCCTGCAACGTGCAACCTTTGACAACATCGCAGATTGCCTGCCAATTCAAATTGCCGCTCCAACATTCGAGGAACATTACTGTCCCTTTGAGGATATGAATTGGATAGATTTGCTTTTCTCACACGATGGCAACAATTGCCTCTCTGAACATTACGCATCTCAAGCCGCTGAATAACTTCTGGACTGCAATCGCCAAGACTTGTAAGAAATTCACATTAATCTTGGAGTGAGGACTGTTTTAAGCATTGCCCCTTACTTCTCCAGCCTAACCAGGCATGGGTGATGTATGGCCTATGCAAATATGCTATTTACTTGCTAAATTAGCCTAAACTTGACATCCATTTTGAAAACCATGTCTATTCTTTGTGCACACATCTCTGCCAGCCTGTTATCCGTGAAGCACTTTCACACAAATTAGCTCATCCTCAGCCTCTGCTCACGAGCTGGCGATCAAGATCAAAAAACACATGGTTTAGGAACTCGTTGGCACAGTGTGGTTATCGTATCCTGCCTTTATTTTCATTTTAGAATTTAGTCATTCATGTTTAATAGCTATTGTTTAAGTCACATGTAACTAACATGTAATGTGGAATTCACTGATGTCGGAGCTTAGGTTTGAATACAGCAGAAGCGGTTGGAGTTTGCCTCAGCTCGATGCCTTAGCTCTTGCACAAGAAAGTTTTTTTGAAAGGGCTGAAGACAATGTATGGTTTAACAAGAAGGGTACCAAATGTGCTTCTGAGAAGCGCAATGTTTGTGTTCCTCCTCAAAGTTCCGATGTGGGTAGATATATTACCAATTCTGACACGCACCAGATTGAATCTACTGTAGAAGAGATTGCTGACTGTTCTACTGTTGATCATGGTTTCAAAAAAGTAGTACCAGGGTACCCAAGAAGTTTGATGATTACATTTTGCAATATTTTTTTTTCTTAAAGGATACATGTGGTTATTGTATCTTACCTTTATTTTCATTATCGAATTTAGAGACATTCATGTTTAATATGTATTGTTTATGAATTCACTGATGCAGGAGCTTACGTTTGAATACAGCAGAAGTGGTTGCCTTAGCTCTTACACCAGTGGGTCCATTTATGGCACTTAAATAAAGACACTTTTTATATAACTTGCCGTCTCCATCGCTTTATTACACAGCCACTTTTAGGCACCCGATTTCACCATTTGTCTTCTGTGGCATTGCAACATTCTGCATTATATTCTTCGCGATTATTTCTTTATTCCTGCTTGCTAAAACACTGCATTCGAGTCTTCAGACCAGTGATCGGGTGAGTAGGTCGCTTAACACTACTTGTATAGAATAAACGCATACTAACTACTTACACAGGTATGCTACAGCGGCCAGTATCCTACAGCGCCCACAGCACATCACGTTACAGCAATCAGCTCACGGCTTAGCTCACAATTTCATCCCAGAGTCTTCGAAACCTGTAGGAGTGAGTAGTTTGCTTCCCACTTCCGCTATAGTCCAAGCTCATACTGCCACCACCTGCACAGCTATGCTACAGTAGCCCGTATGTTACAGCGCCCAGAGCACATCAGTTTACAGCACTCCGCTCACGGTTTAGGCACACAGTTTCACCCAGAGTGTACCGGCACCTCATCTCAGAACCATCTCACTCTGGCCAAAACAGCACTTTCACACCGGTAGGGGTGAATACTTCGCTTCACACTCCCTGTATAGCACACCCTAATCACTCCACAAAGCTCACAGTGCTCATACCCTCCTCTTCCCTACTTTTCGCCCTTTTTCCCCCTTACTTGCTTCAACTGAATCACAAAATGGCTGCCAACACTTCCTAGTGGCAACCGTTTGCAGCCAATAACCAGCAAGCTTGTGCTCGTAACGACTCAGCCAATCAGATGACAGGATTCCCAAATTTTGATATCTGCAAATTTTTATATTTCTCTGAAACTACTGAACGGATTTACACCAAATAAACAAAAGTGTGCTTTCTAGACCAAGACCCTTCTCCCTGCCAAATTTGGGGTAATTCATTTCACCTGTTCAACCTGTAGCCTTGTCTTAAGTTTCCTATGGAAACTGCGTGGAGAAAACACTTTTGGGACCCCCCCTTTTTTTCTTGCCCCCCCTACGTCACGAAGAAAGTCACAATTAACTTTAGTCAAAAATGTTTGCAAATGTTTGATTTTTTTCTACATTTTTAATCTCAACTGTTATGGCCTTGCTTAAAGTCCACTGTATAGGGTATTATTACACTAGTCAGTTAGATCTTAAAAAGTATTTGGGAATTTGTTGATTTTCTACTAAGGTCCCAGCTATTCTTAATCATGTCTGGCAAAGAGGAAGTAGTCCAGGCACTCAACCGGACACCTTATCTGCAACTTAGTATGAGCAGCTAAGGACCCTCTGTGCAGCCAGCAAAATTTAAAACTGGTTCAAACTACAAACAAAGCTACTGGAGCTCCTTGAAGAGTTTGATGTAACCAATTCAACAGAAGATACTGAAACCACTCTAGAGGAGGAGATGGGCAGTGATCAGGACAGTGGGGGACAGTACTCCGGAGACTGTCCCCCAAAAACTTGATTATGAGGTACCCCTCACATCCACCCAGCACTAACTGCAGTGTAGGGGGCATAGGCACGGCCTGACAAATGCCTTAGACCAACAGCTGAGGCAGAAACACGCCATAATTACTTGTACAGTGACGCATACAGGTCATTACACCCAAGTACGACTCCTGTATTCACCCCTTGGTAATTTTTTAATCAATCAGGGATACCACCAAATTAAAGGATACACAAGTGGATTATCCCTTGTTTTTTTAAACTCCGAAAGTGGTCCTAAATCATTGTCCTGCGTGAAGAAATACCTAAGACCTCCAGCAGAAAAGCCCCACTCTGAGGCAGAGTCCACCTTGATAACATCTTACCACAGTGCGACGGGGTGCCAAATGATGAAGCCGGTCACATTGAGTGAGCCATACTCATTCAATTCTTAGAATTGCCTTGAATTTAGGTAAACAACTAGCAGCATACAGAGAACTCATTGGGTCTCCGGTACTAACCTGCTGACTTGATTAAGCACACAGCATTTCTCTGAGGGTATCGCATCAATTAAGTAAGTGCAGGCTTGAGCCCCATAAAGCCTCTTGTCACCCTTTGTGAAAGTATACTAGCTTGAATGGATTGATGTCACAGGAAAGGATAGAGTTTCCTTTCCCGGACTATATGGGTATCTACACATTAAAAAAAACAAACAAAAAACCACTGATCTCGGAGCAGAATCTGAATTACATAAATTTCAGTTCTTCCTATAAATGCTCCACGCCTTAATTACAAGGAGACCCTAAACCATATCTCCGAATTCAAAACCTTGAAGCCAAATTAGTCCTTCACTTCATAGGAGAAAGTATCTCAAGACTGCACCAGGCACGGGTGGTAAATTACCACACTTCTAATCCTGAGGGATAGATGGACAGCTGGCCTGGTTTGCATTAAAGGAGGAGTACTAGACTGAATCCAAAATGTCCACAAGAGTCTGGTAGTTTCAGCTTGTTTAAACTGCATGCAGTTTAATTACTTTCATACAGTCTATTACAGCGCTTACCACATTTTAGAACCACAACCCAATTTAAAGCACAAATGTTCATGACCCAGATAGCTTTAATGAGCATGAATCAAGTGAATTTCTTAATACAACCAAAGTATCGTGAGGTAGCTCACTGGCATTCAAACGCCACATTTTCCACTGAAATTTCCACTAAATGTTCAGTCACAGTATTACTAAATACCATTACACACAAAGAATAGTGTGTGGAAATCAGGTTTCAGTGAATATTTATCAAATGTGCCTCACCAGGAAAGTGTCTTGATCTGTTTTTATCAGATTTAAATGTTTATTTCCATCACACTTCAGAATGACAATGTGCTTCATTTTTGCTTACCTAACTGCCGAATGTGCACAGTTCATTTGCAAGATTCAACATTGTGTAGTGTTAATAAAAAACGCCATCCCACAGTCACCTTGTCATAGAATTCATTTTACTTTGACTGCAAAAGTAAGGAGCGTGTAAACCTCCACCCCCACATTAAACAAGCATTTGCAATGCAACCTGTCTCACCTTTGGGACCTTATATGTATTTAGCTATGCAGCACATTAACCTGGGTGCTGAAACATCTGTTCTTTAACATTGAGGGAAAGTAAGCACCAAACTGACATACCAGGTATGGGAACACATTGAGAGAAATATTGCAATTCAGCTGGAAATTGTATGGTCCACAGGTCTGTTTTGGATATAAAATCAGGGCCTTAGGTGGTCATATCACTGAAAACAAGATTAAAAAAAACACATTGTCTTCAGGAGCTCATGAGACATTTTTATGGACTGGAATCTAGAGAATGCTAAAGTGATTCTGGTACTTTACTAACCTCTGCTAGTTTTTTTATCAAGACAGTTAAATAGAGGCAGTTGCCAGAAAAAAAAAGCCCCTAAGCAGAAAGCAATTATGGTATTTTACTGATCTCTAGTGGTAGATTTCCATCAAGACAGTTAGAGGCAGTTGAACAGAAAAAAAAGTCCTTAAGTGGAAGCAGACAAGTCCTAGGGCTGATCTCCAAGGCCACATACATATGCAAGCATATACTAAAGTATATACAAAAGGTCTCAAATGCGCAACCTAAAAAGCAGCTATTTGTCAGAAGACAGTCCAATATTTGACCTCTGTCTCTTAAGCACTGCAAGTGTGACCAGTTAATTACAGAATTTAAAAGCAATCTTTATTTATTGCTTGGATTTTTGGAACCATCATAAATCGGCACACGCCTCACAGTTGGGAAACATTGGTCAAACCAACCTCCCTCCCCCAGAAAGACCATACCAGATTTGGGGGGTGGAGGGGGGTCTTCTAGTACCACTTGCAGTAACCATCAAAGAATGACAGTAACAATTCTGGATATGATCTGGGATGGTCCTAAAATACAAACGTGATGGTCACAGGTCTATGCTGCACTGGAGGACATTATAGAATTCCCGATAACACAGGACCTCAATTGTTATTCTGGGTATGCCAAACTATTAGGATGGGTCAAATGGAAATAAACTGTGCTGCATACTGAATACCTTGTGGCCAAAACAGGTGTCGCCAGGCGCTGGTGGGCAAATATTAGCCCCTGAGGCGTCAGTGGGAGCCACAGACTATTGTGCTCCAGCTAAAAGTCAATAATAGGAGCCAGCGTTGCCCAGGTAAATACAAGTATTAAGGTAACAGGTTAGACCGCTTCCAAAAATACTTGCCCACAAAAAGTGATGTGGATTGCTGTGTGGTTAACATATGCTAAGAATTTGTTCCTGTGATGTAGTCTGTAACATTGCAGATTACCCACGTGACAACGACTTCTGTGGATTCTTTTAGCACTGCCTGTTTTGCGTTCAGGAAATACCATATATTCACACACACATATAAACATACATACATACGCAGGCACACAGACAAGACACGCAGACACACACTCTCTCAAAATTCCACCTGCTACAAGCACACTACAGCCTTACGGACAGTAAAACTCTGAACAATAGGTTTAAAGAAACAAATTATAAATACTGCACGGAGACATTCAAAGGTATACAGCAATTACATAGCAATAAAACGTAAAGTATAGGTTCGCGTCATGACATCTGGTAGGCCGAGTGCTGCACACGTGCTTAAGGCCGCAGGCCTACCTCCACATGCAGCAGGTCGAGGGCACGGGCCGCACTCTAACTTGCAAAGCCCATGTACTTATTCTCCCGACTATCTGCAACCCCCCCAACACAGATTCACCCCCAAACGGGACCGCATACCGGGCTGTGGAGGAGCGACGGCGGCAGATGGCAACCTACGGTCCTTCTGGGTCTCCTTTTTGGGCTGGGGGGGCTGCTGAGGCTGCCGGGCTCCGGTGTGCCCAGTCTTTTTCGGCTCCTCCTTACGCTTCCGACTGGCGCGTTCTTCCTCGGCTTGTCGCAGGATGTCCAGCGGGTCCGCCTCGTCGTCCAGCAGCTGCTGGAAGCGATTGGCGACGGCGCAGCCGAAGCCCTCCTGCAGGGCAGCAGAGACGGGGCTGCTCAGCGCGCCCTTCATGGCAGCGGCCGGAGTGAGGAGCGCCTAAGACTCGAGTACCAAGCGAACCGAACTGCACGGCTCGCGCTGTTCCAACGGCCGTTGCTGATTGGTGCGCGCTGAGCGCGTCGCGAGCAAGGGAGTAAAGGAACTCAGCTCCGTGGGAGATGGGAAGGAACCCGTCGACCACCCTCGGCCCCGATTTTAACACCGCCTCATTTTTTAGAGCCCCGCCCACTTGCTAGGTCTGTCATTCTCAACAGCCCGCGCGGCCTGTCTTTGACCCGCCTCTCAATGTGTCCTGCCAGCAGTGATGGCGTTGTCAATCACGGCTGGCCACGCCCAACCCCACCACTAAGGGTAGTCCAGGCCCCTCCTCGTCTGTGGCGTCACGGATTTCGTCCCACTTTTGGGAGGTGTCCATCAGGGTCTCACATGGTATAGACATAAAAGAGAAACTGAAGTGTCAAAGCTGGAACGTACACGTGCTCGACAGGCCCTCCCACCCCCTTACGCATGTATAATATGGCCATCTTTGAACTAGAGCACCATACGTTCAAGCAGCCTTGTCTCAGCAAGGCGATTACACAAAACAAACATCCGTGTTTTTATGGTTGTGTGTTGGTCTTCAACAAATTAGGCTCGATCGAATATTTCTTTTTATAAATATAATGCTTAATTTTTCTTGGAACAACTTTTGTAAAACCTAAATGATTTCGCCAATATGCTTAATGTTCCCATAACTTCTAGTATATTAAAGAAATTACAAACAAGCGTTTGTTAAAAAGTGGAACTCGTGTGAGTGTCTCCTATGTTCACCGACACAAATAATTAATGGCCGCCGCATTTCATTGTAGGTTATTAGCGCGAAGATAAGTTTTATTTTGCAGTTTTACAAACGTTCTCACAAAACAGAGTACACATAATGTAACCGACAATCATTATAAGACGCACTAAAAATAACATTGTTGATTCAAGTTTACAGCAAGTAAAGTCAGAAACTTGCAAGTCACCAGAATTGTAAGCGCCTTGTAGCACTGCTGCCAGAGCTTTTTAGTTTTCAAAGTCCACGCATTATAGCTCAGCCAGTCTTGGTTTCTTTCCTTGAATTGTATTCTGCGATTTGTAGGCCCTGATTTAAAAATGGGATAATTGGGCTACAAATCCCAGAATGCATAGAAAACAAGCATTTACAATGCAATGGTTTCGCCTTTGGAAAAGTTAGAGCTATTGGCCTTGGTAATGACAAAATTTGTATTTATGTGTTGGTTTTGAAAACAGATAAATAAATGGCATTGTCATTTACATTGCCATTAGCTTAATCTCTCGCAAATGTGAAACCTATTGCATTTGCACCCACACATACACACAGAGCCACACACACACACAGGCACACACACAGCCAGCCGCACACACTGAGCCAGCCGCACACACACACACACAGAGCCAGCCGCTCTCTCCGGCTCCAACAACAGGGCAATCCTCGAGACAGGACTATCTCATAGTACTCACGCGCGATCCATGTTTGCTTATGAAAACACAAATCATCATTAGACAACAGTATAGTTGGGAATTCAGGCAGGTCTGCACATCTTTCAGCATGCAGAGTTTTTTGTTTCTGACCCTACACATCTGTCTTTGTGAAACCACCCACCCCTCCCCAGGTGGTGCACGGGTGTCATCTGCCTAATGACGCGTGAAGCACTGAAAACTGAACTCTGCACGCCCAGAATGAGTCAACTAGTGAAGCCATTTATGCCTGGCACTATGGAGAGCACTTACTTTGTGTCACAAATCACAATAGGTGTCAAAGGTGAAGGGGGCGCTCTGTGATGGGCTCAGGGAGGTCTGAGTGAATACGTGCCCTCTCCAATGCATATCTAGCTCTTAAAAGTCATAATCAGATATAACTCCACTTTAATTGAAATCATATTAATGGCTTAATTCAAATCTTAATCCAGCTTCTCCACTTCTTACGCTACTTATCTGGATTTAATCTCGTCATGTTCTTAGCTTCTTACTTCTTGTGAAGGAGAACAGTTTGACCAGTTTCAATATTTCTCTTTTTGTTGTTCCTTATGTAGTTCCATTACACAGCATTCACTGAGCTGGTCAACAAGAGGGCAACAGCTGAGCTTTCTAGATTCAACGTTATGGCTTATAAATCAGCTTCACTGGTAGCATCAGTGCGCAAGGCATGATGTGGTTGGTCACAGCACCACGGTATTTATGTTTGTTTGCCACGAGCAGCACTCTTAAGACAGCAGTTTGATCACTACAAAAGTACCACTTTTTAACTCTTGCTTAAAATCTTTAGGGAATGTTTTACTTCCTCAAAAATATTCCAGGATTCGATTTAAAAGAGTAAATAAGCCTCATGCACCATTTTGTGGAAAATTGCACTTTCCTAAAATATTCTAGGACTAGAGTGAGAATAGTAATGTTGACCTCCCAGTTTTTGTCATGCCCACTGCTGCAATTGGGGAGATAACAGAAAGCGTCAGAATGTGGGGCACGGTACGGCCTATAGCTTCACACTATGAACATCACCATCAGAAGATAAGGTATATTGTGGGGATAACTCAGTCCTGTAGATAGCACTAAAAATGATCCACCCCATAACCGTTGAGCTTCGACTCTAGTTCCAAACATAAGGACAAACTTGAAGCCCTTCCAGTGGACTTACAATTTGTCATGTTTCTCTCAAAAAGATTAAATATCACTCAATTCAAAGGCAAACGGAGTAGAAACTCAGCAACCTTCATTACAAGTTAGGCACACATGGAAACTGCACACCTGTAGGAAGTTGTGCAATTACTGCGCCATTTTGAGTTTGAGGCCTTGTAGCGGGGAAGGATGCACAACTGCTAATGAGGACCCGCCTATATTGTAAAGGCAATGAAAGCAGGTATTCTGGAAAGGGCACATTTTTTACAACTACGTTTTAGTATCTGTATATTCTTTGCTGTTTTGAAGGGTGTGTCTAAACCTTTATTCAAGCAGTGCCTCTATAGATTGAGTTTACACCTGCCACGTCCTTCACCCTGTGTTTTGCCACCTGCCCCACGCATTCAAAAGGAAAATATTGCAGCACTCAATCAGCATGGCTTTAACACCTGGAAAATAAATGACGCCTTGCTATTAAGAGCTCACAGACTTTCAGGAGTTTCCATTGGGCGAAGGGACACTTTCTGCCTGCCAAGTTAGCACAGCCTTTCCAAAAGTTATTCCGCTCGCCAGTTTCAGCTCTGCTATGACTACAGACAAGATTGCTTTTCTTTTTTTTGTGTTTGTTCATTGTGTAGAAATGTCATTCGCCTCAGGCAGTTTCTAGGATTATAGCTGTGTGCTTGTTGCGAAGCTCTGCCCTCCCTCTCTCCCAGTTAAACGCAAGCAACCACTGGGATCACGCACTGCAATGGGAAACATCCAGTTCACAGGCTCCACTGAAAGAAGTTTCCGATCGAGGACTTTCTCCCACGCAATCATACGCAACGAGAAAGTGAAACAAGCAATTATTTCTTTAAATGCCTTAGACACATGGCCGCGCTGCGCATTAAAGAGGATTATTAAAGCCCTGCGGCTCCTCCTACCTTTGCCTTCGTAAACAGCCTGTAATCTCTGCAGCAGGGCGTCCAGGGCCATGTCTCCGGGTCTCGGCCAGATCACATCCTCTTATGAAGCAGAGCTGCAGGGCGAGCATGCTCCTTCCACGGCCGCCTGCTCTGCGTCAGTCCTCCACAGCCCTGCATGGCAATGACACCCCTGGCTGTGGCACGAGGTGCAGCCGAAAGCACAGGCAGGCAGTAGCCTTCTCCTCTGCTGTGTGCCGCCGGCCGCCATCTTTGGAAATATGAGCACAACAAACTCCCCCCCAAAAAAAAACCCCGCCCGCCGCCGCATGACGTGAGCAGAAAGTGACCTTTTCCCTCCTGAGGCGGAAGCCGGGAGGTCTCGCTCTCTATCTTTCCTTTTTTAAATTGTGTGTTAGACATTTTAATGCTGTACTCTACGCAGTACATCTAATCTACTGGCTTTTAGGAAGGGCCTAAAGACATGGCTCTTTGCCCACTAGGGCGCTCTCAATAGTGCTGGACCCCTTTAGTCCTCTGTATTGAACCTGTTATTGTTGTGTGTTGTCTGTTCTTTTCTGGTCACTAATAAAAAGCGCCGGGACACTCCTTTGGAGTAGCCGTGCGCTATAGAAGACCAATTTAACATTAACATTAACAGAAAGCCTAAAATTCTCGGGAACGCCCCCGAATCTTCTCCGCAATTGACGGACAGATCTCTGTTCCAATGGCTAGCCTCCATTTATGAAGCTAGCCAATGGAACAGAGGGCGGATTTCCAAGCCACAAACTGTAAACATTAGATTTAGTCTGCGCCAAAAAGCGGCGCGGCAGCTTTCGACGAGGCGAAACCTAAAAACGAACTAGACGAGCTAATTACAAAAAAGACTGCGAAAGCAAGTTTCAAGTTTATTTTATTTTGCTCTACAAATTAAATTCATTGCAAATTAATAAAACACACTTAAATATAGTTCCAAAGCATGCCATTCAAAATATAATTTAATGAGATTAAAAAAAAATTGTTATAAGTCAATATCACTTGTGCAAATACCTAATTTTGATAAAAGTGTTGACCAGTGACTTTGGACAGAGGTAACAAGGAATGACTGTGTCTTGTAAGTAAATTAATAGGGATGCAGTAAAACAAATTCAACCACCAGCATTGCTATTGCATTCATTATAACTAAGCTTAAAGTGTCGGTGCATCAATACAAATGGGCTCATTAGCTGAGGAAAAAATGTTTATGCGAATTCTGTATAGACAAACCCTGGGCGAAGTACTACACTACACTTGCGTAGTTTGCGAAGTTTGCTCTACTTCGCACTACGCTCATTGCACGTAGCACAGTACAAACACGCTTAACGGTAATTTTTTACTTACTCGCGGTCCTCAACGTCAAGTTGGCGACCGCGAGCGAGCAAAATGACATCCCAGCGAGACTTTTTCCTTGTTCGCGATCAGCAACATCAAGTTGCCGATCGCGAGCTTTGAAAATAAACCTCCTGGCGAGATTCTCAACACGGGGAGGTCAGGTTTCTCATTGCGAGCGGTCGCGTATGCTGGCGACTCTGCGCTATGAGAAATTATCAGTCCGCATTGAGAAAGCTGCCGCTCGAGTAGAAATCTACTGGAGCGGCAGAAAACGACCGCTTGCACTGTACAAGATGCAGTTTGCACTGATTGCACAGAGCGGACAAGCATCCAGCACTGTGCAATCAGTGCGAACAGCATTTTGCACAGTGCACTATGCAGTTCGCGTAGCTATGCGGAGCTCGCGTAGTGCGCAGTGCACTTCACGTAGCTACGCGTAGCGCTACTACGCGAACTACGCCCAGGGTTAGTATAGACTAACAATTCCATATATACATTCTGTTTTAAAAAAAATCAATCTTATGCAGTGCAATTGGTCTTTAAACATAAAAACAATCAAGGATACAGATTATATTCAACAAGTGTTCAGCAGAGTAGCAGTTCTTAGCAGCTTGTCTATTTTATTTAAAAATTTGACCAGAACGCAAATTGCTTGAGGATGAGCATCGTTGAACAGGAAGTCTCCTGCTGCTTTAATTGTTTGTGAACATTGTATAATCCATATTTGACGGAGGAGTTTCCTGCGTTCGTCGATTAGGGCCGGGCAAATACAGAGAATATGGGATATATTCTCCTGAATTTGACCAAATAGGCGATGTTCAGTTGATACTGGACACGTCGAGCATGGTGGTAAAAGATCAAATGATATAAAGTTTCCCATTCTTATAAGGCAGTACTTAATTTTATAGTGCTCAGCAAAAGTATCTGTAAGATATTTTTGAACCTTTCTTTCTTTATACATTTTTTTAAATGAGATAAGTATGTTTTCAGGTCTTGAGAATCCAACGATGTAGTACAAATGATGCTATTTGAGTCAGTCAATTTAGAGCTTTTTTAAAGATCTAATGTGGGATTCCACAGTGCTGCAACTTTTTTAAGGGCCAATGTTTCATGTAAAGCGAATGCAAAATTTCCTAGCTTTGACTCCCGGCCAACAAATAGGGTTTTTGCTGCAGCTTATGTCTGAGCTGCAGGTTCTCATCTAACAATGATTTGTATTCTGAGAGTTATTTGCAGATACAGTTGTCAAAGTCACATTGGTGGACACATTTCTTTGGTCTCATGACCAAAGTCAGTTGTCTCACATGTTTATGCATCGTTTAGTGAAAAATGTATCATTCATAGTAGATGTTCCTTCCTCTTTGGGAGTGAATACGTCATTAAGGTGTTTTTCAAATTGGTAGATGGTATTGGAAAGGCGGGATTTTTCCTCTAGAACCAGAATAACATTCTCTAGAGTCCCGTCACAGGTCGACTAGACCTTTTTACCTGTCATAGAGTGTAGAAGGCAATCTATCTAAACAAACAGTGAATACTCTTCAATGCACGCCCATTGTTTCCCCAAAGAACCACTGACTAAGGACTAAGTTCAAAATTTTATTACAAAGCCAAAAACAATTGAGTATATAAACACCTCAGCAAAAGATTCAGTAGATAAACAGGCACTGATACAAACATAATCCTACGGAAAAGTCTCAGTCGACTTAGAAACAATACAAGGATCAGTTCCAAAATCATCAGGCTAACAAGAATTGCTATGACCTGTGTTTTGGTAGGCATTGGAAAAAGGAATAAATCCAGGTTAAGCAGTCCCTACACTATGCTAAGTGACATCCCTACTCAACAAGGTTCCCTCCTAACAAAAGGTGTCAGCCGTGGTGACTTCCAAAGAAGTACACTCACTTTCTCCGGACTTGGTCTAAGAACCGCTCCCTCATAGCAAAACTCTCTGCCTGATCAACCGCTTCCCTTCGCCCTCACGCTCATCTGCTCTGACTTCTCCACGGGGTGCTGTCCCTAATACAAAACCCCACAATACGAACGACACGCCCTAAGGTACGCCCCTCTCGAAGGTGTTGGTTTGCAGAAAATTTCCACCATGGCATCGCTCCATCCTTGCCCGTTGAGACGTCCTTGGGTCCCAGACTCTTCTTCTCTTCAAGTTGCTTCCCTAAATTCCCCAGTCACTCCTCCATGTCTGGGTCTACAATTCTAACACTCATGCACAATGGGCCCTTCTTCTACAATCTATACTTTGTCCGGCACCTGCAAGGAACACATGTGAATCGGCTCGACATTTCATAATGTTGCAATTGACTTTAACTAAAACGGCTTTTTTAAAAACATTTCTATGGTTTATTGTCAAGCAAAGCATTTTCAATCCGGCCTACTCGATTTTCATGAACTAGGCCTCTGCACGTTTATGTGAATCACATTCTAACATGAGCCATACATTTTCGTTCTTTAGGCCTTCATCCTTAAAGCAAAATGCATTCTCTAACCTTAAACAATTCTATCACGTTAAAAGGAATACAGAATGAACTTTAACACAGCAACTAATACAATGTTAATCTATAAAGCATCTCTTAATTAGTGTAATTCTCCACTGCAAACAACACTTCTAGGTTAACATGGCCTAAATGCTTTTCAAAACTCTTTGCGTTGCTCTAAGCATTTTCTAACACATTCATTCTTAGCCTACGTTACATTTAAACATGATTAATAAGTCCTCTATATATGCGGGTGCTGACTACTGGTGAATATGATGCACCCCTACAAACTTTTCTTTGGCTTAGCGCTCTCTCAGTTCCCCCCTTTGATGACCTGTGTCATCACCACCAACCCAACATCATTTCAGGATAGGGACTGAGTCAAACAGAACTCGTTGCTACTTTCCCGCGCTTAAGCATCTCCAACGCTCTCAAGCTCCGATATTGACTATCTTGCAGTCTCTCCATTCTTTGCTCTTGTACCCTCATCGATCTTGCCAACCTATTTGACCTATTCCACTTGTACAATCTCATCAAACCCCACAGTCCAATCACACATGCCACCACAATAATGATGGGTTTCAACACGTATCCAAGGAAACTCCTTCCCAGGTTGGCAAACCAGCTTCCAACATTTCCAAATTCCTTGCCAACTTTCTCCCGCACGTTCTCTTGCGTCAAATCCTCAAGTTCATAATGAACGGCAGTAATGTTACGTATATATTTCTTCAGATCCTTGGAGTTATCTGGAATATACGTGCAATATTCCTGAACCTTCAAGAGTTTACAGACTCCGCCCTCTTTTGCTAGAAGGACGTCTAATGCAAGACGGTTTTGAAAAACCATTGCCCTTATCGACAACATCTCACCCTCAACCAACACTAACGACTTAGCTGTATTCATTGACAGTTCATCCACCACAGTTGCCAACCGCCGAATTTTCACGTCATTCAAAATCACTCCCAACATGGGTATCGCTGCTCCAAATACATCCCCTATTATCGCACCAGCACTTTCTCCCCGCTTCACCCTCGTCAGGTGTCCACCCTCCAGGAGAGCAAAGTCCTCAGTATGATATATCTTGGGAAAAATAATCGCCAGATAACATGTCCCATACCACATCTCCGGCAACCGCACATTCGCATTTTTCCCACAGACAAAATACACAGTCGGGATCACTTGTATCACACTCTTCAGGAAATCCTTTGTGTAATACTCCAATGTGAAAGTGTGCTCACAAGTTGTATGACCCACATACACATTTTCTTAATACGTCTGTGGTCTGTGAAAGCACAACTTCCCTTTCTGCACCTCATCTAAAGCTATCGGACCATAGCTACCTATTGTCTTATGCAACTTCTCCTCATCCGTCCATTCAACTTTACCTTGCCCTGAGGCCTGCAACTGTTTTTGCTTCTGGTATCTATCTTCCACTTGTTCTATGAACTTTTTCTCTACCTCCGATAATGAACATGTCAGATTGTGTCGGTGAGCATATGAAGTGTCTAACGCTTGTGTTGGAATGAAAAAATATCTAAGTCTATCCTCTGACTTATAATAATCCCACTTATTCAAGTGCTTATAAGCAGGGATTTCCGGAAGCACAGCATCATAATTCGAAAAGAAATACTCAAAATGGTTTCGCCCATAAAATATGCTAAGCAGCAAACTACATGAAATTCCATATGTCAATGGAAGGTGATGGTATCTAATATCTTCGTCTACTGAAGCCGGCAATTGCATACACACATAACAATCTTTCGCATCCATTGCATCAATGTATTCATACAACAACTTTGCATACGCATTTTACCCAAAATTGCCTTTTGACAGATCTGCATGTAATCTACGACTTTCTTCTACTAGCAAAGCCTTTTCAGCTCCTATTTTGACCTCTTTCTGGCTAGGTGTAGTAGGTGTAGGTGTTCCCTCGACCTCCACTGCCTGCTCTTGTGGTGCTAAATAAGAAACTATAACTACTAAAAATATAAAAATATCACTCCACCTATAAGTGAGCTTACAATGCACTTAGCTCTACGAGTCGGGTTCCCAGCCTCCATGGTCTCAGAACAATGTGGTTCTTTTACAGCAGCAACACAAAGTCTCTTTCTTGGCTTTTGAGATTTCTCGAACCACACCTGGAAGTAGGAATCCCCTTTTAGTTCTTCATTTTTTCATCACATCAGACAACCCTAATCCTTCTCCGTCCTCTAAAGGAAGTCCCTAAATTTCTTCTTCTTCCACTCGGCTCTAGGTAAGTTCAACAGCTATTTACAAAGTCTTTAATAATCAATGATAATATTTGCTCCAACTGCACATAACACATAATCCAAAAGTTCCATGGGAAGCACGACCGCTTCATAAGCCGGTATTTCAGGACCAAATGTAGGGAAAATCAGTCTATCCAGGATTAAATCACGTATCTTGCTTAGGTAAGGGGGATTAGGAATGGTGAGTGTCAGTGCGCCTTCTATTTCCAGTCCAGGTACCAACAGTATCACTTCCAGCTTAACGTTTGGGATCGTACTGGTCACAGTCACTGACCTCACCCTCCCAGACCTCAGTACACCTGACATTTGTCAAAGGGTAGGTCCACTCAGGAGTGGCGTATCTTCGACAAGGTACTATCACCCTCCTCGACCTTCTCGGACCTTTTTGCTCTGACTCCTGCTTTCCCTCTTCCGGGTCTGATTCTTCAGATGCAGGTGCAAGATCCATTTCGGAGGCCAATCTTACGTTCAGTCGCCTTCGCCTTTCAGGCCAGCTTGCCTCTGTGGTACTCACTCCTCTGCTTCTCGTTTGCACACCTTGCTCATCACAGTTTTCAGCTTGTTCCGGACTTAAATCACCTTCACAGCAACTTCCCCATTCAGAGGCAGATTCGGTGTCGCTGTCTTCGTGATTTCCTTCAGCTTGGTCAAATGAGCCACCAGCTACTTCAGACACCCCCACAGCTTGACTTGTCCCCTCTAGTCGATCTTCCTCCACAGCTGGATTTTCATCAACGAGAGGAGCTGGTTCTTCTAGGGGTGCTGGAACTCTTCGGGTGTGAGAAGCATGGATCCAATTCGGCAATCCACCACACTTCACAGCAGTGGTCGTCACCAAGATAACTTGGAATGGTCCTCTCCAGCGTACATCTAGGCAGCTCTTCCTCACGTGTTTCCTCACCAAGACCCAGTCACCTGGACACAGGTCGTGACAGAGGTCTTTAGAGGTCGGAATTTCAGCCGTCTGCACCTGAAGAGACACAGAATGGATGACATCAGACAGTCCTTTGCAATAGTCAAGAATCAGATCATCTGTGATATTTAGCAAGGCCGCTGAAGGAACAGATGGCAGTCTCATAGCCCTCCCCATCAACACCTCGTGGGGTGAGAGTCCTGTCCTCCTGTCTGGCGTACTACGTAAGCTCATTAACACCAACGGCAATGCATCTGGCCATTTCAGGGACGTGGATGAGCACACTTTCGCCATTCGGGCCTTGAGAGTTCCATTTATTTGCTCCACTATGCCAGAAGCCTCTGGTTGATAGCTACAATGCAGTCTCTGATCAATGTTCAGTGCAGAGCAGAGCATTTTCACAACCTCACTATTAAAATGCTTTCCTCTGTCCGATTCCAAAGAGGTCGGGACCCCGAATCGTGGCACCAACTCCCTCAACAATAATTTTGCTACTGTGGGTGTATCGCACCTGCGAGTTGGGTATGCCTCAACCCACCTGGAAAACACACACACAATCACCAAGACATATCTGAGGCGATTACACCTCGGCATTTCAATGAAATCCAGTTGCATCCTGTTAAAAGGTCCACCAGACCTTCCAATGTGACTCAAAGTGACTGGAGTTCTTTTCCCAACATTCATTTGTTGACACGTAACACACCTCTGACATACTGCTTCCGCAGCTGTTCGAAACTTGGGATTATACCAGGTCTGCCTGAACACTCGCATCATTGCATCTCTTCCCAGATGTACAGGACCGTGTATCTGTCGTGCCATCGGACTCACCAGTTCATTCGGCAACACAGCTCTCCCATCAGCCGAAATCCATAAATCCAACTCTCCTCTGACACAACCAGCGGTCACCAACACCCTTTTCTCATACTCTGAGGCTTGTTCCTGCATTTTCCTCAATTCATCCCAGGTATCAGCCACTTCAAGTATCATGTTTAACTCGGTCCCTCCCTGTGTCTCTTCGATAATTTGGTCAGTGAAGGAGTATCCCTGTTCGGCACAGTAGCGTGCAACTTCATCAGCATAACGATTTCCCAGGGACACAAAATCCGTACCTTTGCTATGTGCTGTGCATTTTACCACCGCTATCTCTGCTGGACCCTGCAAAGCCTCCAGCAATAGCCTGACAAATTCTCCATTCCGGATAGGGGAACCTGACGATGTCATGTAACCCCTTTGAGACCACAACTAACCGAAGTCATGAACCACCCCGAACCCATATTGGCTGTCAGTATATATGGTGATCCGAATCTTGTCTGCTGCCAAACAGGCACGCGTCAACGCAATGATCTCAGCCACTTGAGCGGAGTGTACTCCTTCCAGAAAAGCTGCTTCGACTATCCCATGGATGGTACAGAAAGCAAAAGCTGCTCTCAAATGACCAACATTGTCTCTTACGCATGAGCCATCAACAAAGTAAATTTCATCAGGGTCCACCAATGGCTCATCAACAATGTCCGGTCTGGGTTTGGTACATAGTTCAGTTACCTCAAGGCAATCGTGGTCTTCACAATCATCATCTAAGGCATTTGGCAATGGCATTAACGTAGCAGGATTCAAAACCGAGCACCTCTTAAGGGTCACATTCTCTGCGGCAAGTAGGACCTGCTCGTAACGTGTGAGCCTATTATTGGTCAAGTGCTGCGTTTTGGTCCTGGTCATCAACAATTCCACTGAGTGTGGAACATGTACCATCAGCGGATGTCCCATCACAATGCTTTCACACCTCTCAATGCTGACACCTGTTGCAGCAACGGATTTGAGACATCCGGGCAACGCTGCGGCTACTGGGTCTAAGGTAGCCGAGAAATAAGCAGCTGGCCTACGGGCACCTCCATGATCTTGCGTTAGGACTGCCAAAGCACAACCCTCCCGCTCACAACAGAACAATGAAAACAATTTGTTGTAATCAGGCATTCCCAGAGCCGGAGCACGGCACAAGTCCTCTCCGGGCTCAAGGAAAGCCATCATGCAGTCTGTGTCCCATGGTACCGGATCACTTACGTCCTTATGCGACAGTTTCTGCAAGGGTTTTGCCTTCAGGGAAAAATTGGCAATCCACTGGCGACAGTAGCCAACCATCCCCAAGAACATTCTAACCTCTCTTTGGGTCGTGGGCACTATCATCTTCATTATTGCCTCTAACCTGTCTGGAGACACTTTCCTTTTCCCCTTTTCTATTCTGTGCCCCAAGTACTGTACTTCAGAGAGACAATACTGTAGTTTGTTGGGGGATACCTTGTGCCCATTTTCTGCCAAATGATTCAATAAGGCAATCGTGTCAATCCTACAAGCATCTTCTGTTTCTGACGCAACAAGGAGGTCGTCTATGTACTGAACCAGAACCGAGTTCTGCGGCAGTACTAGACTCTCAAGATTCCTTTTCAGCAACTGATTAAAGATCGATGGGCTCTCTGTATACCCCTGAGGGATATGACACCATGTTAACACGCGATCTTCCAGCTTAAACGCAAAAAGAAATTGGCTCTCCTCATGCAATGGTATTGAGAAGAAAGCTTGACACAAATCAATCACAGTGAACCACTCAGCCTGGCACGGTATCTGAAACAATATCACTGAAGGATTCGGTACCACTGGACAACAAGGAACAACTATGTTGTTCACCTTTCTGAAAATCCTGCACAATCCTGAACTTCCCGTTAGGCTTCTGTAAACCCATGATCGGAGAGTTGCATGGACTGCCCATGACTTCCTTCAGAATTCCCTGTCTAATCATGGATTAGATCACAGGTTTTATTCCTGCAATGGTTTCCGGAGTCAACTTGTATTGGGGAGTTCTTGGAAACTCAGCATTCGGTCTCACTTGAATCTTAACTGGCTCTACTCCTCTGACTAAGCCGATCTCTTCTCCTGTAAAGACCCACACCTCCTGTCTGACTGTCGCCCGCAAATCCCAGGGGAGTTCCTCCACCGTTAACGCAGGATACAATTCTATGCACACATGTGTGTTTGCAACTTTAAAAGCAGCATCATCATCATTGGTTTGTAACTCCACTCCCTTAGGTGTACAGTAGATGGTACAGTTAAGCTTGCACAGAAGATCTCTTCCTAACAGACACACAGGGCTGGAATCGCACACCATGAACTGGCGTCTGTCCCTGAAGCTTCCTATTTTTACTGGAACTGGCTCAGTCAGTGGGTTCGTCATTCTTCTGTTTGCTACTCCTACAACTTGTATTGTCTGTCCAGAAAGTGGTAGGTTAGGGACTACTGCAGACCGTACAGTAGAACGGGTAGCACCAGTATCCACCAAAAAGGTGGTGGGGTGTCCATCCACATCAGCCTCTACAAATGGTCCCCTCTGGTCTACCTCCAGTACTGCCCCAAGGGTACAGTCCTCCTCTCCACCCACGCACCGTCCTGTCACTGGGTCAAAGTAATAGTATTCGTCCCCTTCAACTATGAAAGGCATCTGCTGGTAAACCTTGTTCCCTGACGCAACCTTCGGTGGCTGGGAAACTGGAGCCCTAGGAGCTGAAGTCCCCCCTTTGGCCACCTTGAACTTTGCTATTGTTACTTTCGGCACCGGAGGAGCCTGAGCCTCCTCCTCCTCTTCCTCCTGCACTTGGTTTTTTGGGTTATGGGGACACTCGCGTCTCCAATGTCTGACCTCGTGACACTGATGACACTTAGTCGTCTTTTTCAAAGTCGCCAGGTCTATCCTTGGCCTTGGACCGTCCTCACTGTCCCTTTTCTGACCACCCGATTTTCTTCCTAAGGTTCCATTCCCTGACTGACCCTGTCCTCCCGGCTGCATTTGGACTAACATCAGTTTATCTTTAAGCTTCCTCGTCTTAGAGTCTATCTCATCGCTGCAGTACCTCGCATACCTCAGAATCTCGTCCAAGGGTTTGTTCTGCCAACAAATTAAATGTTGTTGTATCATGAGACAGATATCGGGCCTCAATCCCAGAACAAACTTGGACACAAACTGTCCCATGTCCTTTGGATCCATCACATCCAATCCACTGTACTGCTTGAATATCTGCAATAAGCGCTCGGAATACTCATGGACTGTCTCCTTCGGTTCCTGCCTAGTCCAATCTATTTTCACCCAGTCGATGTCCTGTGGTGGTACCTTAGTCTTCAACCACGTGATCACCTGCTCATACTTTACCATCACCCTGGGTGAGGGTCCGTTTGTGGCAGGGTCTCGATCTGGCTCCTCTGTGGGCCATTCAACACTGACTTAACAGGCTATCCACAGGTCTCCCGGAACCACAATGTCGAACAATGTGTTCAGATCAATCCACAATACCTTTGTGATTTTGATGAACCTCTCTACCTGTTTGTACCACTCCACTGGACTCTCCTGCAACTTCGGAAAGGTGTTCGTAAAGGCAGCCAAATCTCCCCTACTCCAGGGCACATGTACATAGCCCCCATGAGCCACCTCCCGCAAGGGGTACACCTCCACATTCATCAACCCCCCTCCTGGAGATGTCTCAATAGTACTCCGCCTAACGCTCTTTTTCTTCGACCACCTTTCCTCCCATTTATCCAATTGGGCCCATGTTCGGAGTCCCACAATCAATTCCCTGATGTGGGTTTTTAATCCGATCACTCTTTTCTCTTCTAGATCTTGGTCCGAGTACTGCAGCCTATGGCCACCCTGCAATGCTTTTGTCCTTGTCAAATCCACAGAGTACTTGTTTGCCAATTCTGATAATTTCTCATGGGCTGTCCTAGCTCTGCGGGTAACATCTTTTGCTACGAACAACAGTTCATCTGGTTCATAAAGTTCTATTCTCTCTAGAGGCAGTGTACCTTCCACTATTTCCTCCACCTCTGTTTTAAGTCTCAGCACATCAATTCTCCTTGCTTTTATCGCCGCCCTCAATGTACCTTGACTAGAGGATTCACTAGAGTCTTTCCCTTTACAGTCCTGACTCACTCGTCTGCCTTCTTCGGGTGTGTTATGGGGAACCCTTGCTCTTTCCCATTTTTTACGATCCCACTCCTGTCTTCTGTCTATAGGTCTCGGGGGGACTCTTCCCTATTCTCCTCACTCCCGCGGCCCCATTCGTGCCTGTTCCCATTAGACGTGCAGTGAGACACCCCCCTATTCTCCTGGCTTCCATGTCCACAATCCTCCCTTGATCTGTCGCTCGGGGTATCCACAACAGTCTCCCAGGTTCTCAAATCTGGCCTTAATTCCCGAATTGACCTTGGCCGTGGTCCTCTAAGGTCCATCGGTCCTCTCCAACCCCCCTGTTCTCCAGTTGAGTCTGCCGACGCTGCCAGAGGGGTGCTCCTTTCTATGGGCCGTGGCAATTGGCTCCACCCGTCTGCCACATTACTCCTTCCTTCGCTGGTACTTCTCTCCCTGTCTCCTTGTGGCAGACCCTCGCTCTGTGTCTGTTCTGGATTGTACACTGATACTATGGGGCCTATGGTGACAGGTACGGTAAGAGCGTCTGGCAGCCTCTGAGAACTGACCCCCTCTTCACTGCGTACCTTCTGTACCGTAAACATTCCCACTACCCTCGTTTCTGGAGAATTGTGAGTGCCCTCTCTCCCTCCACCGAGCCAGACCTGTCCCCTACTGGGCCCAAGTCGCTCTCCATTAGGACACCACCGTCCCCGACAGATGTTTCCCTGCCTATTGCTGATGCTGGCCCCCCTTCTACCTCAGGATTATACGGAGGTGGCCTCTCTGACAACAGTCTCTCTATCAGGCTGTCTTCTGTCTCACTGTCATCATCCTCTGTGCTCTTTCTCTGCGCATCCCCTGCATTGACCAACAACGGGTATAGCCTGTCTCCTTCGATGGTCTGCACTCTCCACCTCTTGGCCAGTGCATCCCACCTCGCATCTTGAACCGCCCTAACTGATCTCTTCACTCTTTCCTGTCTCCTATCTCTATTCCTTTCATAGGCTGCCCTGATCCATGCATTCAATGCTTCAAACTGCGTTGGTCTAGGCAAAGGCCGCAAAGAGACCATAGTCGCTTTTAGCTGGTACAGCACCTCTAGTCTAAACGTTCCATATCTAGGAAAAGTCAATTCCTCACTTCCGTCTGTCATCTTACACCAGTTCTCAAGCCACAATATGGTATGCAACCCAACATTTGTGGCCATATAATGAGCTGGCGTATCCTCGGGTGGAGCCTCTTCCCCACCCGAGGTTCTAACTTCTTTTCTCCCTTAAAACAAATTCGCAACTCGCAACTCTTTTAAACATTTCATGATGAAAACCACAACGTTTCTTTGTTTACAGCGTTCTTTTGCTTCCCGATGACATTCCACCAATCCCAGCGCGGCTTCACACTAACCGCCCTATCCCAGCACGGCTCTTTCTGACGTCACTCGCCTCCGTTCTAACCGCCCAATCCCAGCGCGGCTCTTTTCTGACGTCACTCGCCTCCGTTCTGCAGCAGTTCCCCTCCTCTCTCAGCTCGTCTCTCGGTCACGCATGCGTCCCAATCATACACTTGAAATGATCACTTCCGACCAAGCAACCACTTCCTTGACTGTACGTCCACAGTCTGACTGTAATTGTCACCGAACTGGCAAATGTCTGTCCCCAAAACGACGGGACAATCGCCTCAACTGATAGGTTACAAACACACGGCAACTTCCGACCAGCGTCCGTTACCAACACACTCACACATTCGTTCCCCCTATCTCGGTCTTGTGGGCGATCAATGGTACCTCATGATCCCCTTACAATGGTCGACAATTACAATAGGTGTTCGATACACCCGGACCACTTAAACTCTCCTTGAGCCTAAGATTTTCACCGGTTGCGCGCGCTCACAACCTGATCTCCTTTCCCACTACAGGCACTCAACTCAGCAAGACAATACATTTCACAATACAATGCACACTGCAATCTAACACGCATGACCCTTTTCATACTCACTCTCTTACGACCTGCTGCTTTCCGCCGCACCGTCACTTTCCGTCATTTTCCATGGAACGCCATCCTCCATCCGCGGTCTTCTGGACGCTCATCTCCAGATCTCTATGGGCCTTGGGGAAATCTTAACCTGCTCTAGATTACCCTCACTCCAGAAGATAAACCATCCTACTCTGCTACCAACTTGAAAGGCGGGATTTTTCCTCTAGAACCAGAATAACATTCTCTAGAGTCCCGTCACAGGTCGACTAGACCTTTTTACCTGTCATAGAGTGTAGAAGGCAATCTATCTAAACAAACAGTGAATATACTTCAATGCACGCCCATTGTTTCCCCAAAGAACCACTGATTAAGGACTAAGTTAAAAATTTTATTACAAAGCCAAAAAGAATTGAGTATATAAACACCTCAGCAAAAGATTCTGTAGATAAATAGGCAATAATACAAACATAATCCTACGGAAAAGTCTCAGTCGACTTAGAAACAATACAAGGATCAGTTCCAAAATCATCAGGCTAACAAGAATTGCTATGACCTGTGTTTTGGTAGGCATTGGAAAAAGGAATAAATCCAGGTTAAGCTGTCCCTACACTATGCTAAGTGACATCCCTACTCAACAAGGTTCCCTCCTAACAAAAGGTGTCAGCCGTGGTGACTTCCAAAGAAGTACACTCACTTTCTCCGGACTTGGTCTAAGAACCGCTCCCTCATAGCAAAACTCTCTGCCTGATCAACCGCTTCCCTTCGCCCTCACGCTCATCTGCTCTGACTTCTCCACGGGGTGCTGTCCCTAATACAAAACCCCACAATACGAACGACACGCCCTAAGGTACGCCCCTCTCGAAGGTGTTGGTTTGCAGAAAATTTCCACCATGGCATCGCTCCATCCTTGTCCGTTGAGACGTCCTTCGGTCCCAGACTCTTCTTCTCTTAAAGTTGCTTCCCTAAATTCCCCAGTCACTCCTCCATGTCTGGGTCTACCATTCTAACACTCATGCACAATGGGCCCTTCTTCCACAATCTATACTTTGTCCGGCACCTGCAAGGAACACATGTGAATCGGCTCGACATTTCATAATGTTGCAATTGACTTTAACTAAAAGCGGCTTTCTTAAAAACATTTCTATGGTTTATTGTCAAGCAAAGCATTTTCAATCCGGCCTACTCGATTTTCATGAACTAGGCCTCTAAACGTTTATGTGAATCACATTCTAACATGAGCCATACATTTTCGTTCTTTAGGCCTTCATCCTTAAAGCAAAATACATTCTCTAACCTTAAACAATTCTATCACGTTAAAAGGAATACAGAATGAACTTTAACACAGCAACTAATACAATGTTAATCTATAAAGCATCTCTTAATTAGTGTAATTCTCCACTGCAAACGACACTTCCAGGTTAACATGGCCTAAATGCTTTTCAAAACTCTTTGCGTTGCTCTAAGCATTTTCTAACACATTAATTCTTAGCCTACGTTACAGTTAAACATGATTAATAAGTCCTCTATATATGCGGGTGCTGACTACTGGTGAATATGATGCACCCCTACAAACTTTTCTTTGGCTTAGCGCTCTCTCAGTATCATGGGTGCCAGATACCATACAGTGCATCACAAGGAGAGTGAGCATACATGGCAACATTTGACTACAGGAATTGAGGGAATTGGAGCATCTAGCATGTCTTTCCTTTCCGTGGTTAAGTGTTGCAGAATTCTACTATCTTATCATTGATTGTGTATTAATTCTCCTTTGGCCTCTCTATATACTTTGATTTGAATCACAAGTCAATTGTTGGGATCGTCTGGGCCCTGATGTACTCCGAAAGTTCTGTCTACTGTATTTCAATAAAACCTTCAGGTTAATTTTGCCTATTGGAGTTTATTTGGACACTACAAAATTGGGGATGAGATGGGCAACTATTACCGGGCTTCCTTAAGGACATTTATCATGTAGTGTGTTGATTTTTTAATGGGGCCTAGGGATCCACTTCCACTCATCGTTGCAGCGATCCTAGCGATCTTTGTATTTGAAGCTGCTGCCTGTCTCTGTGCTTGAGTCTGCATATTTTAGTTTCTGGAGTTTAAACAGCTTTGGTTCCTCGAGTCAAGAGGGCTTTGACAGGTCTACGCATGCAGATTACGGACAACTGTTTGAGCTACACTCGTATCAGCACTTGTATCTCGTCGCGCATCGCTCTTTGTTGAGTGCGTGTCTGCGTTTGTAGCCTCTTGTGCATCTCTCTTTGTTGAGCGTGCTGCTTGCACACCGGACACCTAATGCCTTGCATTTTTCCAGAGAGCATCTATTTGTTCAGCGCGTCTATTTCTTCAGCACTTTGGAACGTCGGCGTGCTATTTCAGAGCACGCTCCTCCACGCTTGCACAGATTTCACCTACACCCACCTTGAGTAGCTCTTCCCCATTTCTGGAATCTCTGCCAGTGGCCTCCTCCGACTTTCAGCTTATAATTTCCATACTACTTCCTGTGTACTATACCACTTCCTGCCAGCTCTTTATGGTGCAGTGCCACTTATTGTTTGGAACTCCACTTTTGCTAGTTCTTCTATTAGCAGCGCTATCTACTGTTGTCGAGCAGCTCTTTGGATCATCTTATCTAATGACATATGCTGTTCTACCCCAGTGATCAGCACACTGCCATCTGCTGTACTACTATAGTGATCAGCACACTGCTTGCATTTGATTAAGATTATATTGATAATTTCTAAAACGTACTTCACATGCTTACAGTGTTTAGTAGTTTGCTTCATTTTAGCTTATTTTTTCAGGTGGACTAATTTTTATTATTTGTGTTATTATTATTATTTCATATATACCATGATGCAGGCAGTTAACTCACCAGCTCCATTCCTGAAGGATCCTGGCGACCCTCCTTAGAAATGGTAGGTTTGGTTCAGGTCATTCAAAGCATACTTAGGGCCATTGATGGTTTGAAATTCAAACCAGTTAGGAAACGCAATTTACTTTATTATTATTTAGGTATAGAAGACCAAAGTGTATCTGATCATCTACACGAATATGTGTGTGATGAGGATGAAGAACATAATGAGTTTGAAGTTGCAGTCAAACAGTTGGAAATTTACTTTGAAGGATAGGTAAATTTAGTGGTGCTGCGTCACAATTTGTTCACACGTGTTCAAGCGCCCAATGAGTCTATTGATTAATATGTTACAGCTTAAAAGTATAGGCAGCTTACTGTGACTTTGAAGGTTTAACTTCACAACTTATTAGGGACCTTATTGTGTCCAGGTGTTATTCCCAAAAAATACAACAGAGACTGTTGGCTTGTAAGAATCACTCACTTGATTAAATGATAGATATTGGAAAAAGTATAGAATCATCACTTGAGGATGTAAAACACTTGGAGCATGACAATTTCTTGAGTTGCTTAGCAAAAGTGTATCAGGTTAATCCTCATAATAACCAGTAACAGGCTAGTCCCTCCAGTAAACAGTGAGTTTCACAACAATCTTATCTCAGTGTACACAGAGGAAAGGTCTTGCTCATGGTGCAAGGAAACCTGCATGTTGCAGGTGTGGATCGTTAACTCACCTGTCAAATTTTTGAAATTGCCCGGCTACTACACAAGAATGTTGGAAATGCAACAAAGTGGGACACTTTGGAAAAGTGTGTAGAAGTGGTAAACTGGTAGGAATAAGAAGTTTAACTTTGGATGATGAGTGTGACATTAGTAACTAATTAGAGAAGTTAGTTCTGTCAGTAGATTGTATTGAAGTTAGAACTGTACATAGTAACAGTAAGTATAGTGGTCCACGCATACAGATTCTAATTGATGGCATTTTAATTTCTTTATTGTTGGTTTCTGGAGCAAAAATTAAGATTATCTCCATTGAAAAATACTAGGAATTTTGGGTAGACAAAGGTCTTCTTCCTCCGAATGGCATTACAACTGCATTTGAAGGGAGCAGGTTTGATTTGGTTGGGTACTTTTGGGAAGATATTAGCTCTGAACTAAAACCATCAAAGGAAAAGTTTACGTGGCTCACAAAGGTATTAAGGCGTTAGGTTGGTGGCATCAGACAGACTTTGATTTGATGATTAGACCTGAACATAAGCTCCCCGTAATTCTACTCTGTCTCTGATGTGGATTGGAGAAACAAATTTAAAGGGGGTTTTCAACACAAGGTGGCCAAAATCCAAAATGTTGTATATAAAATCAAGATCAAAGATGGTGTAACACCTGTTAAATACAAGTATTGTAATGTACCCCATAGTGCAAGGGGTGAGATTTCTACAAGTCTAAGAAAAATGGAAAGGGAAGACCACTCGGTCCCCCCGAACGTATGGATGGGTGCCCCGATCCCCCCGGGAAACCATTTTGGGCGGGGGGCGTGGTTCGGCTGGTATGCCCAAAGCGGCGTAGCCAGAGCACGCCCTTCCCGCCCAGAAGGGGTTGTCCTAGACACCCACCCGGAAGACCGCGCCCCGTGGGCGTACCTGAGGAGGGTCCCCGCCCTCCCGCAGATGGATAAAAGAGCGGGAATCCAAAGAAGCGTCCTCTTGTTCCAGTGCTCTGAAGGCTGCACCACCCGTTGCTCGTGAGCCCTCGACGGAACAAGCGGCAATTTTGAGAACTTGTAATCTTGTTTTTTCTCTTTCAGTTATCGAGAGTTCGAAGGATCTGGGACCTCGTTGATCGACTTGAGCGAAGTGAACGGAGATATGGCTGGCAAAAAAGCGGGAAAAAGCTCCGAGATGGAGAAGGTACTGCGCACCTTGTCGAACCGAATGGCAATCATGGACTGAAAACTCGGTAAAGTTGATTCGATAGGTAGAGGTTTGGTCGAAGTTAAGAAGCAGTTGGCGGCCCAGAACAACCCCTCAGGCCGCCCTAAGAAGGTAATAGGCCCGGCCTTGCCGGGAGTCGTCCCTTAGGGTAGGGGGAAGCGTATTAAGAGGAGGGCGGTTTCGGGGGAGGATCCGGTTCCTGAGGTACCCCCATCCGCCCCCATCACACCGGTGGACAGCCCAGTACCAAGTCCAGATACGGGTCTACCAATCCCGGTGGTAATTACCCCTGTCAATGATGATGATCAGATGCCCCCAGAACTGGCTCTTCAGTTAGCGGCAGTATTACCCTGGCTCGAAAAGAAAGCGGGGGGGGGCAGTGGCGGCGGGGGATCCGGCCGAGGAGGCAAGATTGATAATTGAGCAGTTGTGGCAATCGAGAGAAGCCGGGACGGCGAATGTTCCTTCTATTTCCCCACAGGTAGCGCCAGGAGCGAGCATGGTTGGCCGGGAAAAGACAACAGACACGGCGGTTGAACCTAGTAAGAATCCATTGCCAATGGTTGGGGAAAGTTCAGTGCCTTCGCGGCGTGAGAGGGTGGCCCAGCACATACCAGCGGCCACTAAGGAAATGATTTGGGGGGACAAGTATGTGAACATGTTTTCTTTATTGACCGACCATCGCGAGATGGAATATGCAAAGACCCAGAAAGATCTATGGCACCCCAGCGTGTGGCGGGCCAAGATGGCAGAATTTAGGGTCGATGAGACCGTAGCGAACTGGGTGAAGGCCTTCTTGATATTTACGGCAGTAATGGGGGAGCGTAAGCCTGAAGTGTTGACCGAGCTATCCTTTTACCAGAATAGGATCATGGATTTTTATACCATGTACGGGGGGAATGAGTGGAAAGGATATGACATGCAATTCCGAAAGGCTAAAGAGTTTGATGTAACTTTGACATGGGACTGCCTCGACACGGTATCATGGCACAAGCAGCTCTTGCCTGGATCGGCAGGTACGTCCTCGCCGGGCGGGAGCGGGCTTGGGACAGTTCAGCAAAAGCCAGCGCAGCCCTTTCGAGCAAGTGCCGGTGGGGAGACATAGCCCAAGACCGGTGGCAACGGGGGCAAGCGCGGGGTCTGTTGGGGCTTCAACAGAGGGAACTGTAACAGACCCCAGGGAATGTGCAGGTTCCGGCATGTTTGTGCGGGAACTCCTCACACCCGGAGAGTAGCTGTAGATCCAAGAACAGTGGTACGGGAGGGAAGGGGGGGTCCAAGCAAGAGTGAGGTGATGCTGGGTAAACAATCCCCTTCACCCGTTGACATCATGGCTTTGACTCCAAGGTTGAACAAATACCCTGATCATGTATCCGCCTGGGTGTTGAGGAATGGTTTCCTATATGGCTTCAACATCCCGGCGGGGAATTTTCAGGGGACCCCCTTTTGTAAAAATCAGCTATCTGTCCAACACAACCCTGCAGTGGCAGCAAGAAAAATTTCCAAGGAAGTCAGCCTGGGGCGGGTAGCAGGACCCTTCCCATGCCCGCCGGTGGCTGATTTCGTGTGTTCACCTCTGGGAGTGGTCCCGAAGAAAGACCCAGGGAAGTATAGACTCATTCACAACCTGTCGGCCCCGAAGGGCGCTTCGGTGAATGAAGCCATTGATCCGGATATCTGTTCAGTTCGGTACGCATCGTTCAACAATGCTGTGACCCTGCTGAACCGCTTGGGCCCTGGGGCTCTGATGGCGAAATCGGACATCGAATCGGCATTCAGGTTGCTCCCGGTACACCCACGGGACCAGCGCTTGCTAGGATTTACGTTCCAGGGGAAATATTACATGGATAAATGCATGCCCATGGGTTGCTCAATTTCTTGTGCTTATTTTGAGACATTCAGCTGTTTTTTGGAATGGGCTTTCACTAAGGCTACAGGACATAGAGAAGTGATGCACTATTTAGATGACTTCCTGTTCTTGGGGCCGGCAGACAATGCGAACTGCGCACAGGCACTGCGGGATTTCTGCATTCTCATGCAGGAGTTTGGCGTCCCATTGGCACCTGATAAGACGGTAGGGCCATCTACTTCACTCGAGTTTCTGGGAATTGAGCTCGACTCGGTGGAGGGATGCTTCCGTTTGCCAGCGGAGAAGGTGGCCAAGTTCAGGGCATCCTTAACGCAATGCCTGGGCAAAGAGAAAGTGACCCTGCACCAGTTACAACAAACAGTGGGTCAGCTTAACTTTGCCTTGAGAGTAATACCGATGGCTCGCCCATTCTCCCGCTCCATTGCACGAGCTATGGTTGGCCTCAAGGAGGGACACCACCGCACGAGACTGTCGGCAGAGGTTCGCCAGGATATGCGCATTTGGTTGGCATTTCTGGCAGACTTCAACGGTCGAGTAGTGTGGAACAAACCCCCAGCTTCGTCGGATGAACTGGGTTTGTGGACCGATTCAGCCGGGAGCGTGGGATCTGGCGCCATCTTTGGTAACCGATGGTCGGCACAAGTATGGCCGATGTGGTGGCACGCCAGTGGCTTAACAGGTAACATTGGGTTCTTGGAGCTGTTCCCCATTTGGGTGGCTCTGTTGGCATGGCCAGACGATTTCAGGGACCTATCAGTGGTATTTTGGTCGGACAATATGTCTGTGGTTGAGTGCATCAATCAGCAAGCGGCTCACTGCAAGTGGATCTTGAGACTGTTGAAAGAGATTGTGTTGCATTGCATGAGATTGAATGTACAGTTCAGGGCAAAACATGTGCCAGGTGTACTGAATAATGCAGCTGACGCACTCTCTCGTTCACACATGCAGGCTTTCAGGGGCTATCTACCCACAGCGGACCTAGTGGCGGCACCATTCCCCGAAGCACTATGGCTGATCGGTGCCCCAGATTACAAGACCTCGTGGCAGCCAGCTTAGCGCCCAGGACGAGGAAGGCTTATGAGGGAGCGTTTCGTTCTTACTGCGCCTTTTTAGGCCCAGCAGGGAGACATAGCTGGGGGCAGGAGGAATCCTTCCTGGGGTTCCTAGTAGCACTGCACAGAGAAGGCCGATCAGCAGCAACTGCCAACAGGCATAGGGCAGCCGTATCATTCATGGCACAGCTCCACGGTATAAGGGATCCAACGGGTTCCTTTTTAGTCAGAAAGGCCCTTCGCGGCTGGCAACGCCTGCAGGGTCGCAAAAGAGATACGAGGCACCCGATTGGTTTAGAGAGATTGTCTCGGCTTCTAGCAAAACTGGATGAGACATGCTCCTCCCCTTCTTAAGCAGTTCTGTTCCGGGCAGCTTTCGCCTTGGCGTTTCATGGGGCCATGCGGGTAAGCGAACTCGTGGCGAGGAACAAGAAAGATAGGGAGGGTGGCCTTTGCAGGGATCACGTACAAATACGGGGTGATTTGATGCTAATCTCGATAGCTAGGTCCAAGACAGACCAGGATGCTGTAGGGGATAGTGTGGTTGTGCAGCGCGCTCGAGGGTGCCCCACTTGTCCGATAAAGTGTTTAGAGGAATACTTGGCACAGAGTCCGGCGACATGGGGAGGGAGCCTGCTGAGGCACGAAGATGGCACCCCTCTGACGAGATTTCAGTTTCAGAGGGTGCTAGCACTGACAATCGCCGAGGCGGGCATGGACCCGTGCAATTTTGGGACCCACTCCTTCAGTATAGGGGCCGCTACTGAGGCTACGGCTCGGGGTCTGGGTGCAGAAGAGGTAAAACAGCTAGGCCGTTGGTCCTCGAACTGTTTCAAAAGGTATGTGCGGCTGCACATGTTGTAAAAGACTGATGAAATGCACTCGCGCTTGTTGTCTTTTGCTTGAATTACAGTTTCGCGAGCCTGTGACGCGGGGCGGAATCTGGGATCAACTCATCACCGGAGGACCAGCGGTCGAGGATCACCGACTGGAGAGCAAGTGGTATGGGTTGTGGGCCACTCATACGTGAGGCGCGCCGGAGAAGTATTCATGGCAGGTGACGCGACTCACGCATCTGAGGAATACGGGTTCAGAGTGACCTTCCATGGGAAGAGAGGCCTCTGTTTTGACCAATTTCAATCGTTTATGGAGGGTCTTTTAGGGCGGAAAAGGTCACCGCCATCTATAATCATAGTACACTTGGGGGGCAATGACTTGGTAAGACTGGGAAGACGAGTGTTAGTGGAACACATTTTGTCGGCAGTCAGCTGGTTGGCTAAGAGGCTCCCGGGGTGTACAATTGCCTGGTCCCACATGATTCCCAGGAAAGTTTGGCGGGGGGGTTTCTCTGTGTCAGCGTTGAACGGTAAAGAGGGTCAACAATAAAAATTGGGAAACTGTTTCGCTCCGCGCATCTGCATAGCATTCCCCATGGGTGTATTCGGGGTGATCATTATTATCTGAATGATGGGGTTCACCTGTCCAGGGCGGGGAATGGGTTACTAATAGGAGACTTCATAGCATGGCTAAGGGGTTTGAGGCATGACCTTTAGGAGGTGTGGGGGGCCGGATAGTCGGTCAACTATCCGGCCTGTGGCGGTAAGGTCATGATCGGTGAGCAGTAATTTCAAGGTCCCTAGGGGGGGCGCCACCCAGAATGGATGGGAGCGCCTAGGGGGAGACGGCCATAGGCCCCTCCCAGGGGGGAGACGGCTAGATGCCCCTCCTACGAATTTCCCGGGGGCCGGATATCCGCAGCGGCGGAAAAGAGTGTGGGGAAGGGGGGGAGTCCACGCTGTCCTTCTTACAGATACCTCACACGGGGACTCGGACGACCTTTAAGATGGCGTCGAGTGAGAGGGGGCCCCCACGACAAGGGAAGTCACAGTTGGCAACGAGGGTAAAGTCCTCTGCGCATGCGCCACTCACACCGTGAGGGCGGGAGTTGGGTAGTAGGGATCTGACACCGGTTAAGACCTTGCCGTTGGCCCTTAATGCTAGGATGTACAATTTTAATTTAGAATGTATACATATTCAGGATGCTAGACTCGGCTAGGAAACCTTTGTATTAGAGAGCTGTTAAGGTTAGCCAAAGAACATGTCTTCATCAAAATGTAACGAAAGTAAAATTGTACATAATTCATGAAACGTTTTAATTTAATGTTTTAAATTTTGTTTCATATTTTAATAAATACGGCCGGGGGGGTAACTCCCCCCCGCCTTCCAAAAGCTCAAACCAGTGTCTGTCTCCTCCCCTTGGGGAATTGGTGTTGGGAGGGGGTGGCGGGCATCCCGGGCCATATGGAAAGGGAAGACCACTCGGTCCCCCCGAACGTATGGATGGGTGCCCCGATCCCCCCGGGAAACCATTTTGGGCGGGGGGCGTGGTTCAGCTGGTATGCCTAAAGCGGCGTAGCCGGAGCACGCCCTTCCCGCCCAGAAGGGGTTGTCCTAGACACCCACCCGGAAGACCGCGCCCCGTGGGCGTACCTGAGGAGGGTCCCCGCCCTCCCACAGACGGATAAAAGAGCGGGAATCCAAAGAAGCGTCCTCTTGTTCCAGTGCTCTGAAGGCTGCACCACCCGTTGCTCGTGAGCCCTCGACGGAACAAGCGGCAATTTTGACCCACCCACCAGCCCCTATTGCAATGTTTTGAATAAAGTGATTTGTTGATGATATCAGATTGTATTAAAGAGATGCAGTCAAGTTTGTTTCAGCATTAAATAAATGTGTATAGGCCTTACTTCCTTTGTAGAAAGGTAAAGGAATGTATCAAGTAATGTAATTGTATTGTGATTTAGGACCTTTTTCCTTTGTAGAAATGAAAAGTTGATGAATCATCAAGCGGTTTCACGTTAGGTGAATTTTATTCCCTTAGTAGGTAAAACAACTGTCGTATTTATTTTTTGGTCGGGCGGTAAGGTCATGATCGGTGAGCAGTAATTTCAAGGTCCCTAGGGGGGGCGCCACCCAGAATGGATGAAAGCTCCCGGGGGGAGGCGGCCATTGGCCCCTCCCACGGGTAGGCGGCACCCACTACGGATGGGTCGCCTAGGTGGAGACGGCCATAGGCCCCTCCCAGGGGGGAGACGGCTAGATGCCCCTCCTACGAATTTCCCGGGGGCCGGATATCCGCGACGGCGGAAGAGAGTGTGGGGAAGGGGGGGAGTCCACGCTGTCCTTCTTACAGATACCTCACACGGGGACTCGGACGACCTTTAAGATGGCGTCGAGTGAGAGGGGGCCCCCACGACAAGGGAAGTCACAGTTGGCAACGAGGGTAAAGTCCTCTGCGCATGCGCCACTCACACCGTGAGGGCGGGAGTTGGGTAGTAGGGATCTGACACCGGTTAAGACCTTGCCGTTGGCCCTTAATGCTAGGATGTACAATTTTAATTTAGAATGTATACATTTTCAGGATGCTAGACTCGGCTAGGAAACCTTTGTATTAGAGAGCTGTTAAGGTTAGCCAAAGAACATGTCTTCATCAAAATGTAACGAAAGTAAAATTGTACACAATTCATGAAACGTTTTAATTTAATGTTTTAAATTTTGTTTCATATTTTAATAAATACGGCCGGGGGGGTAACTCCCCCCCGCCTTCCAAAAGCTCAAACCAGTGTCTGTCTCCTCCCCTTGGGGAATTGGTGTTGGGAGGGGGTGGCGGGCATCCCGGGCCATATGCAAGATATTAAAATTATTGAATCCGTTGACGCCACCTTGTGTTTTTTCCCAGTTGTGCTGACTAAAAAAATATCTGGAGAGTTACAATTGTGCATTGATTTAAGAACTGTAAACAATGCCAGTTGGATAGAAAATCTTCCATTGCCGTGCATTGAAGACCTCATCAGCACTGTAGATCAGTCCAAATGGTTTTTAAGCAGGATCTTTGGGCATCATATCATCAGGTGGAGTTGGACAAACAATGCTGTCATCTCACAGCCTTTGTCACACCTGATGGTATATTCCAGTTTTGCCCAATGCCTTTTGGGCTAGCCTCAGCTGCATCAGTATTTCATAAAGTGATGTCAATAATGTTTGAAATTGGGTCTAATGTAGTTGTTCTTCAAGACGACATTTTGATTTTTGCAAATACCAAGGAAATGCATAATGAGTGTGAGGAAAAAGTGTTATCCATATTAGAAATCAATGGAGTCACTATGAGAAATAACAAATGCATATCTGGAGTGTATAAAGTTGAGTATTAGGGTCAAGTTTTAACTTTGGAGGGAGTTAAACCCAAACCAGGCATCATGGATGGAATTCTAAATGCACCTCATCCCATCAATAAAGAGCAGCTTAGGTTTTTCTTACGTCTTTGTAAATGTTACTTTAAGATCCTTAAGAAGTTTGTGAACATGACTGAATGTTTTAGATTCTTGCTAAAATAGAATACTACCTTTGAGTGGTCGTCTGAAAGTCAACAAAGTTTTGAAAGTATTAAACAAAGCATTGTTTCAGCTCCATTTCCACAACATTATGTTGAAGGGAGGGAGACGTTTGTAACTATAGATGCCAGTTCTCATGGCATGGTTGCTGTGCTATCACAGTTAGATGCAACAAAGAAGGGACTGCAGGTTTTGCCTCTAGGAGAATGAAAGAAGTCGAAACAAGATACTCTGTTATAGAAAAAGAAATGTTAGCATGTGCATGTGTGTCAAAAAATTCAAGTCATATCTCCGGGGCAGGAGATTTTGTGTAAGAAAAAATCGCAGACGGGGCGTGGCCGAGCCGACCAACATGGCGGACGCACCTCTCTAGAGCTCTGCATGGCTGCCTGCGCAAATTGATAATCTACAGATATAATGCCCAGGGAATGAAAAACACCAGCTCGGGGACCACCGCAGACCACAAGCGCTTCCATGAAGACTCGAAATCCGCCCCGCAGCGTGTTCTGAGGACAATGACATGCCTCTGAAGATCCCCAGACTCGCCTAAAATGGCGGCACCTGCCGATTTCTAACGGCCAGCGGCCTGCCTGTGGACCGGCCCAGGGTCTGCCGAGGCGCAGCGGACAAAGCGCTGGATCGCAGCACCTCAGAGACTTGAGCTGAGGTAGATGGTGAGCATTGGGAGGGAGCCCATCCAGGTACCGGCGGGGGTCCACTGGCGGGAGGGCCGCTATACTGCCATCCTGCGGCGGCTGCACGCCAGAGCTGGAGGCTCCCTGCCCCCGCATAAGTGATGCCGTGCCCTGAGTCCCTAGCCGGGTGTTCTACGATCGGCGCCTGAGGTCACAGGGCGTGGAGGCATCGGGGCACTGACGGGGTGAACGGCGGAAGGACCCCAACCAACTCACGAACTGCGGGACTCCCTCAAAAGAAGGCCTGACTCACCGGGGCCCCGCCAAGATTGATTGCCGCATCAGGAGGCTGCGAGTGTCGTTCCGCACTGGACCCGGGAATCGGCGGATCCCGGTCGGCAAGCGGATACCCCATGGTGCAGGGGGGCGAGTGCCAGAAAGCCTCATTGAGTGTAGCGAGAGGAGTGGGGTTGCCTGATGGGAGAGGGGAGATCTCCCCCCCACCTCCTCTCACCCACCCGAGTCTGTTACACGGAGAGGAGGAAGCAGAGGCAATCCCGGCCGGACGAGGGGGGGAGTGAGGACCCCACAGAAGAATAAAATGGAGACAGGGTACACACGGTGAGTGCCTTGTTCCTGACCCCCCCGAGACAGGACCCTTCAAGTTGGCGAACCCACACCGCACATCGGAGGATTATCACCCCCCATCTCCCCCCGCTGGAGATAACAGTTAAGTGCGGAGGCCTGCAAGATCAGAGTGCGGAGCGGTGTGTCGTACAGGAGCCTGCAACGTGCCCTGAATACGCCCATCTACATGCAACTTTCCGCACCCGGAAGGACCAGAGAAAAAGGGCTACAAAGCACGCCTACAGGCAGCACGGAGTGCCTGCGGGCCCCTAGCAGATCCTACTTCTGAGATGAGAGTTATCTACATCATCCCCGATGGAGAGGAGCCGCTGATGCAGAACCCACATGGAGCCCCTCTTACTTTGATGACCGGCTCAGCCAAGACCAGTGATCTCCGCCCCTGAGGACTTTCTTACAACACGAAGTGGAGCCACCGGGATCGAGACCGGAGACTGCTTCCACCCATAGCCCGTAGGGGAACCGTACCACAAGGAAGGACCACGCCGACAGCTGGAGGTGAACCCAGAAGGTATCCCACTGTAACCCGAGGGGACACCAGAGCAACATGAGCCGGCAATGGGTGATAAATGCAACAGCTACTCCGATGGCAACACAAAGATCCTCCCCGGACCCTGCGCCCCGGCGACCGGTAGGGGAGCCTTCCAGTGCAGACACCATGTCAGCCAAATTGGACAAAGTCCTAGCAGCCATTGAACACTCTCACGTGACCATGGAGAATACATTTGGGGAGCTCGCCACAGATCTTAACCTGCTGCTTGACGACCACTGAAAACTAGCGGATAAAGTAAAACAGGGGGAGAAAACACTTCAAACAGTAGAACCACAACTACAGGCGCACCAGGAGGCCTTAAAAGAACTTCAAACCAGAGTGAAGGCCCTGGAAAGCAAAACAGATGACTTGGAAGGAAGGTCACGTAGGAGCAATATTCGTGTTCTTAATCTGCCGGAGGGGGCGAAGAGGACACACCCAGTTCGCTACATAGAGACATGGATTAAAACATTCACCAGGGAACAGGACTTAACTCCGTATTTCTCAGTGGGGAGGGCTCATAGGGTCCCGACACGTAAACCGCCTCCAGGCTCACCGCCGCAGCCGTTTCTGCTGAAACTGCTTCATTATCAAGACAGGGACACGGTGCCCCGAGCAGCTAGACAAGCAGGTCCACTCCAAGTGGAGGACAAACAGGTTATGCTGTTACCAGATTACTCTCAAGCCATTCAGCGAGCCTCATTTTTGACAGTGAAACGCAACCTACGACAAAAAAATGAACAATACGCACTTTTATTCCCTGCCCGCCTTAAGATCATCCACCACAGAACCACAACTTTTTTTACGGATCCCACAGCAGCGAGCGACTGGGTGGTGTAGGATTTGGGGGACCTAGTGGGTTACAGCAACACGCAGAGTCAACAACCATCTGGCAGACGGAGGTGTCAACATAAGCAGGTCACCATAACGCAACTTAGTCAACGGGAGGACCTCATCCCAAAAGCTCCCCTGATCTTAAGCAGATTATTGCAGAACGCAGGAGAGCCCTAAAAGAAGCAGCGGCAGTGACAAGACTGACGGGTACAAGCTCAGACGGAGAAGGGACCCACACTTGTTCTCATCAGAAGAAGAAGTCAGCGACGCCCAAACCTCTCGTGACGGGTCGGTCACGCCACTGATTGTGACATCACAGACAGCAGACACATTGATATGAGAACTGTCATTGGAATGGACAGCGGACGGGAGGAGACAGCTTTTCCCCTCCCCCGAGGTCGCACCAACCGACCAGATCACGCCTCCACGATGGAGGTGCATTGGGTTGAGATCCGGAGCATCCCGCAACAGCAGCGTCATAGACTGGTGTACCGTGAGTAAAATAAGTGTTAAAAGACATTTCCAGGCACCCTAAATTCATTGTTCAGAAGCGGGCAGCCAAGGTGGGAGCAGCCACTGGACACACAACGAACTAAAGTTAGCACGAGATGTGCCATTTGGACAAATTACCTAGTGTGATAAGTCCCTCTAGTTGGGAATGTTTACCACAGCTCAGTTTAAAGTTCCCCCTTTTTGATCAGTTCCCTAGAACCCTTATAAGAGCACATGGATGGAAGGGTATCAATCATTCAGAGGGTGGTCACGCAGATAAGAGGGGGTCCCGAACACCTAACAAGATGGCACGCAAGCAGTCCCCGCTCAGAAGGTAACTACCATGACTACCATGACCATGACTACAAACATTCCTAACACCGACATCAAACTCATTACATTAAATCTTCGGGGAATGTACACTGTAAAAGATATGCAGTTTATGCTTACATAAAGAGGCAGCAGGCTCAGATAGCCCTTTTGCAGGAAACACACCTGACGGCGACCGAAGTAGAGTGCTTATGCAAGAAATGGCGGGGTGTTATCTGCGCTACAGTGTACTCGGCGTTCGCCAGGGGGGGCCTAGTCTGGATTCGTCCTGGTACCCCATTTAAGGAGCTGACACAGGAAGTAGACAAGGAAGGCAATACACTGTGATAGAGGGCCTATTAGAAGGGCAGTCCGTATTGATAGGAAGCATATACGCCCCCAACGTAGAACAACCCCACTTTTGGACTCGCCTCCCTGGAAAGCTGACAAAACATATGCAATGGATACTTAGTGGCGACTACAATTGCACCCTAGACACTGCCTTAGATAGATCTCACCCCCTCCAGTGCATTCACCGGTGTTCAAGCAGACGGAAATTTATAACACTTGGGTAAAACACTGGGCATTGACAGATGTATGGCGCATGCGCAATCCCGCCACCAAACTATACTCCTTCCACTCAGTTCCACATACCCTACGGGTGGGCCTGGACAGATTCCTCTGCACTGCCGCTCTACTCCCAAAAGTACAACACACAGATTACCTGGGAAGGGTACTTTGCAACCATGACGCACACAAACTGACCCTCAGATGGAGACCACCACACCGCCGTACCCTCTTGGAAGTTACCAGGAGCCTGCCTCATAGATTCAGTATTCAAACACGAACATGGGGAACATATTCAGGAACACTTCACATTAAAGGCCGGCACAGCGATGCCTTGTCTGATGTAATGGGACACATACAAAGGGGTGGCAAGGGGACATTGTATCCAACAAATAGTGGGGGTGCGCAGAACATTAGTGAAATCGCTACAAAAGGCAGAACAAGCCCAAGCGAACCTCTCAAAATGAGCGGATAAGAATGAGGCTACTCTGGAGCAAATGGATGTGGCGAAAACACTTTACGCGGAGACACTTAGAGACCTCTGTCAATACAATTTTCGGATGTACGCTGTTAGGGTCCACCAGGAAGGAAACAGGAGGGGAACGCTCCTAGCCTGGCTGGCCAAGCAAGATACGGAGGTCAAGCCAATCACAGAAATAGTACACAGCTCTGGTACTCTTTGGCATTCGCAACTAGACATTCTGCGTGTCTTTCATAACTATTATTCTGACATTTACCGGGCCCCAGAGCGAGGTGATCACCGCGTGGGTGCCAGCTTACTTGGCCCATTATCCCAGCCCCAAATCCCACCAGTGGATAAAAACAGTTAGAGGTGAGGATCAAGCCCGCGGATGTCTCCCAGACGATTAGAGCACTAGCGCGGAATAAATCTCCAGGAATGGACGGCTTCCCACTAGAACATTACAGCACTTACTCCGCCCAATTGACCCCACGCATGGCAGAAGTGTATAATGAAGCACTTGACAAAGGCGAGCTTCCAGGCTCCCTCAGGGAATCGTCATAGTCACATTCCCTAAACCGCATAGAGACCCAATCCTACCCTCTTTCTACAGACCAGTAACCCTCCTCAATACGGACTGTAAGATATTGGGGAAAATATTAGTGGCGCAATACACCCAAATTCTGACACCGTTAATTCACCCAGACCAATGCGGATTTATCCCTAGACGCACTACATCGCAAAATTTACGTAGGGTATTCCATCTACAGGATAAGACAGGCATGCAGTTACCTAAGGCAGCGTATCTGATACTGGACCTAGAAAAGGCCTTTAACACGTTACTGTGGCCCTATTTATTTGAGTTCCACGGCAAGATAAACATAGGACCCACTTTAATGGCATACACAAAACTCCTTTACACCAACCTCACCTCAAGAGTTCGAATAGGCAAATATATCTCTTCTGTGTTTGCAATAGAAAGGGGAACAAGGCAGGGAGGCCCTCTGTCTCCCCTCCTGTTTGCCTTGGCGGTGGAAACCCTGGCAATATGTATGAGACAGGAGGGTGAGACATGGGGTATTCCATTGGCAGGCACAACACACTGTGTGTCCCTCTATGCCGACGACCTTTTACTCTATGTCCGCGACGCTACTCGAGACCTGACACCCATCTGGCAGACACTGCAAGACTTTGTGGAGGCTTCCGGTCTCAGAATTAATTGGGGAAAGTCCACTATTTATCCACTGAGCTCTCATATCGCCCCATTCAAAGTACAGATAGGAACCCAAACCCTTGCATGGAACGCCGAGGCGCCCAGATATCTGGGAGTGAGATTGTACCACTCCCCTAAGGACCTGTATGAAGGGAATCACCGTAGGGCATTGGCAGGGCTACGGTCGGCTGTGGGGTTCTGGAAATCACTGCCTCTAGCCCCCATAGGGCGAGTGGCACTCACCAAGATGATCATGGTCCCCCGAATGCTATATCACTTTGTCAACCTCCCAGTTATACCGCCGCGAACATTCTTTAAGGAACTGGACACCCTACCGACTGAGCTGATTTGGGGAGGTGGTCGACACAGGGTAGCGCTGTCTACACTATACATACCCACGACAGGTGGGGGATTTGGAGCGCCTTCCTTCGAGGCATACTTCCTCGCAGCCCAGCTACAGTGGCTGTCACACTGGACGGCGGAGCGTCACACAGGGGAAACCACTAACGCAGAGGGCCGCATGCCATTGCCAGAAATCCATAGGATGCTGTTACCGGGCACCAAACCTATGCCTACCTGTCATAAATGAGCCACTCTTGTGATTTTGGCACCCTATGATGACCCTCAACACCACCATTTTAATTGACTTTAGTGTGTTCCTTAATGTAGGATGGTCCTGCATTTGCCTGCTTCTCTTCTGTTCTGTAATCTTGCTGTCTTTCAGTGGGAGCTGTTAGGGAGTGGAACAGTCTTGCCAAGAGCAGAGTGTGTGGGATGTGTATTTGAAGGTGTGCAATTGTGCAGGAATGTGTATTGTATTGTGCTTTGACCATTCTGTTTTCTGACTTTACCTTGCATTATGGCAGTGCTGACTATTGCCTTTGACATGCTCTCATGTCATCTTGCTTTTCAATTCCATCTTGCTTTGGGCCTTTCTGTGTGCATGGCTTAACTAACTCCATTTTCATGACTGAAGCCATTTTCTGAGCCTGCACGAAGCTGCAGAGCTGAAGAGGGCATGTTTTGCTTTCCTCCTGTTTTTCACACTATTCTGACTGGAGAAAACCGGTTCTTATCGGAGTAATGTACATGGTTCGTCTCAAAGCCATAGCAAAGGCCTGATCAACTGATGCCTTGGCCTTGGAGCAGACTGGTATGGGCTCTCATGAGAACGAGGGGGCGAGGCTTGCTGGCAGCTTCGTTATGTTTGGATTTGTATTAAAAGGGGGAGCCTCCACTGGTCTGGTGGAAGTTTGGGAGTTTGTATTCCGAGTGAGGGCAGA
This sequence comes from Lissotriton vulgaris, assembly GCF_964263255.1. Classification (NCBI taxonomy): domain Eukaryota; kingdom Metazoa; phylum Chordata; class Amphibia; order Caudata; family Salamandridae; genus Lissotriton; species Lissotriton vulgaris. The sequence continues at coordinate 858,112,370 of NC_141689.1, forward strand.
CGTGTCTATCTCGAATTGAACCCTGATTGCTGAGCTCTGATCCCCGGCTGTGTGAAGACTTCCCCCAGCCAGAAGTGGGCAGTGTATGCATCAGGTGATGTATTGAGTTTAGTGGTTATTGCCATTGTGATGTGAGCCAGTGGCTGTGATCGTTTGAGGTGTTTTCTTTGCGGTGTGGGAGGTGCACATCCAGAGTGCTCCTCTACTCCAGTGCTTTCCAAACTGTGCGTCGCGACACAGTAGTGTGTCGCCTCGCATTTGTGGGTGTGTCGCGTGACAATGACGTCTCCGGGCGTCTCCGGGCAGATTAGGGCGAATGCTCTGTTGGGCCGGGCGTATTCAGTGACGCAGGCACAGTTCAGCTGAGTATCAGGAGGACGAAAGAGAAGTGTAAGGCGAGCGTGCAGCCTTGTTCGTTTTGAGACGCAGTGATGAGGAACTTGAACTGCCTCTGCACCCAATCCCAGGCGCTCCGTAATGGAAATATCCAAAATTGTAAAACTCTGTTGGCATCCCTCTCTACTTTTCTCCTCTTTCGCTGCTCCTGCTCGCTTTCTCCCATCGTCTCTTTATACCTCTTCTTTCATTCTGCTTATGGCCACACTGCGCTCCGTAAGGGAAATTGTCTAGATTGTAAAACTCTGTTGCCATCCCTCTCTACTTTTCTCCTCTTTCGCTGCTCCCGCTCGCTGTCTCCCATCGTCTTTTTCCCTCTTCCCTTCTGTTGTCTAAACATCTTCATGAAGTGATCGCCGCTGGCCTGAGGCACAGACACCCATAGGTATTGATGCAAACCCTGATCCATTAAGGTAGCCAGATTGGGTGTTTTGCAACAAAAAATAACACCTTTGAGAAGCAGGCGCTAACAAGGAGAAATGTTTTCATGTCTCAAAAAACACGAAAATTGCATGTGTGTTGAAGTGTGCAGCGCACATCAGTGTGTGTGATCCTCCAATGTTTTCTATTGACATACAAATTTTACTGGAATTTTATGCTTCTAGTACAAATGGAATGCATTACAGTGCAGTGACCTCTGCGAGGATGTGCATCACACAAGGCAGCCTTTGAGAGCACAGCGCTGGGGTCGACAGCAGCAATGCGCCACTCTTACAGGATATGGCTCGGCGCTGTCTATATTCCCTCTCACACAAAGCAGTACAGCAAATTTGGTTGCCCCACAGCGCTGCATAACCAATTAGTAACTGCTATGTAGACTCTAAAACGTGCACCAGAAAGTATCAACTTTCCATGAATATTTGCTTACAAATACTCCAATGTGACCCCACATCCCCTCGGACTGGAGCTAGATTAGTAAATCAATGACGCCCTATAATATGTTAGATCAGTGAACAGCGCGTGGGCAGCGGAACCCAAGAGGCTCAAGGCCGTCTTGGAAACTGAAATCAAGATATCAGGATACAGGGAGGCCGGCCCTCGTCCTCTAGTTACCCACTCCCAGCTTTAGGCCTGGGAGGGGATGTGAAGGGCGCTATATAAATAACAATAGACTCGTTTCAGCTTTTAATGCAAAATGCCCCCAGTCCCCAAGGGTATTTAGCTGCTAATTGGCCCAATGTCATGTGTAGCATCTTACAGGCAAATCTAGCTTAGTTACCAAGAGCACTTTGCACACTGCTATTTTCAAGCCCTTGCCACTGCAATGCATTTACTTTCAGGCTTTTGTAAAGCGCTGCAGATCATAGCTTTGCAGCCTCAGAGCGCTAATAGAATGATAGAAACTAGAAATTCTGGAATGCAAAGTTCCATGTTAAAAAACTTCAACCCATATTTATGATGGTTTTGCATCGTACTTGTGTCACACAAGGTAGCACAAGGGCAACACAATACCTAAATTACTTTTACCAAACAACACAAGGCCAACTTACATGGGTGGCCCTGCATGACTTTGGAACTGTGGAGTAACCCAAGACAGCACAGGTCACTGTGCTGCGTTACCCTGCCCCGGTGAGGCATTCCATGGGTGTTCCTGCGCATCCACCCATGGTGTTTGACCCATTTCCAGATTTACTTTTAGTGGTAGACCTGGGAATTTGTCAAAATGCTTATTTTTTCCTCTTTCTACGTGGAACCGCCTGCCCTGTATCGAAATAGTGAAATGTAGCTGCTGGAGTCCCTTCTGCGATGTTAGAGGGTTAACAGCAAGTCTTTCACGTCGGGTCATGTCTGCTACCCTCATAATTCCTGATCCATAATTTCAGATTTAAATAGTTTTGGATGCAAAATGTCTGATTTTCTACATCTTTCGATCCTTTAATTTTGGGGACATGAGTATAATATGTCTAGATGTGGAGTACGATACAGGGATAATCAACTGAAATATAATAGGTACTGAGAATGCCCTAATTAGCAGGATAAGGTCCACACCCCCTGTCACATTAGAAGAGTATGTTCATTAAGTCATACACAAGTGAGAAACTATTTAGATATCATGCTCTCCAGAGTCGTAACTACATTTGAGGAGGCCCTCCTGCAAAGTACATGGAGGGCCCCCCCTCCAAACTCCCCCAGAAGATATCAGGCCAGAGTACTGTGCACTGCAGTGGGCTGCGGGGGCCTTTGTTATGGCACTGACGCTCTCGGGATCAATATGAACACCACTGAGGTGTTTCACATATGCCGCAGCAGCAAAGCCTGCGTGTACATATATAACTGCAGGTGGTGTTCAAAGTATAAAGAAGTACAGGCACATCAGGGAATTCATTACATACAACCCATACATGGCTTACATTTTGGAGAGCCCACGCCTACATGCCAAAAGACTCAGGCGGAAGACAAACAATTTTTTATTTAAGCCAAAAATGGCTTTATTTTAGCTGTCTCCTGCCTGAAATTACATTTTCTACAATAGAAGTCTCTGTACTGGGGTGAATGTATGACATTGTTCTGCATTCTGTCCATCAACTGTTGTTTTGCATTTGTCACCCTGAGTGGGATGGGTATGCTCAGACATGAGTCCCATGCTCTCCACACCACTGGAGTCAAGCTATCCTGGCTGAAGACGGCTGATAGCCAGAGACCGGTCCTAGGATGCTTGATTCCGGTCCAGGAAAGACATGGCTTGGCAGTTCGGGCTGGACTGTTCCCATGAGGCACAGGGTCAAGGCTGATTTGCATATGGCCATGTAAGAACTAGGGTGGTGTGGAGTGCAAAAAAACGATGGATTTAGGCCCAGATCTCTGTACTGGGTGAATGTATGACATTGTTCTGCATTCTGTCCATCAACTGTGGTTTTGCATTTGCTATAATAAAGTGACAGAGGTGTTAGTTAGTGAACTAATATGGCACCAATCTCGGAGGTGTAATTGTAATTACACCTCCGAGAATAGCGCCCCATAGCTGCCTAGGTTTTAGATTGTTGTCTATAATTTAAGTGACACCGCTGTCAGGGGATTTACTCAATGTGGCAGGATATCGCAAGAACGGGCTTCTGGTGAGGTCAGTTTTGCCAGTCACTGTCTTTGTTAGAACAGATTCACAATTGCTTTATTAACCTTCCTGCTTTCTCAAATTTGCTTGGAAATGCACCATTTGCCCACTATTTTTCAAAACATTCTCAGGGGGAGACGCCCCCGAGCACCTCGACGCTACGCTCGCTCGCGTTACCGTGTCCCTCCAAAAAAGGTTCTTAAAAAGGTGTGTCACCAACAGGAAAAGTTTGGAAAGCTGTGCTCTACTCTGTATATGGTACACAGTCAAAATATCGAGTTCCTTATGTCGACTTGCACTAATATCGAGTAAAAAAAATTGCAGGTAAGAAATGTCGATGTTGGAAATATCGTAGTACTAAATATCGTTTTTTGTGTATTGAAAATAATATCGAGTTAAGTAATGTCGAGATTAGAAATATCGATGTATAAAATATCGAAAAGTCAAAATATCGACATGTAAAAAAGTGTTTGTTAAATGTTTGTAAAATAATAAATGTGTAAACTTTTAGCCATAATAGTTTATAGTAATAATAAATAGTTTTATAATGTATTTTATATTTTTAGGAGCGGGATGTTGGGTTTATAGGGGATATGGGTGGGGATTGTTTTAAAAATATATATTTATATTGTAAAAATTATTAAAAAAATTACATAGGAATATGATTTTGAAATTAGAAATGTAAAAATAATTTTAAAATTTAGGAGCGGGATGTAGGGTTCATAGGGGATAAGGGGGGGAGTGTTTTAACAATATATATTGAGATTTTACCAATTTAAAAAAAATTAAATTGAAATTAGAAATAAAAATTTGAAATTCTAAATTATTTTGAATTTTGAAATTAAAAAAAAAAATTGAAATTTTACATTAATTATAATTTTTAGTAGCGGGATGTAGGGTTTGCAGGGGATAAGGGTGGGGAGTATTTTAAAAATATATATTGAGATTTATAAAATATTAAAAAAAATAATTAGAAATTTGAAATAAAAATTTGGAAATTAGAAATATTTTCGAATTTTGAAATTAGATAAAAAATTGAAATTTTACAGTAATTATAATTTTTATTAGCAGGATGTAGGGTTTATAGGGGATAAGGGTGGGGAGTTTTTTAGAAATATGTATTGAGATTTTAAAGTTAACAAAAAAAATAGAAAATTTGAAATAAAATTTAGAAATTAGAAAATATTTCGAAATTTGGAATTAGATAAAAAATCTAAATTGTACATTAATTATAATTTGTAGTAGTGGGATGTAGGGTTTATAGGGGATAAGGGTGGGGAGTGTTTTAAAAATATATATAGTGTATTTTATATTATTTAAAAAAATAAATAACAATTTGAAATTAAATTTAGAAATTTTAACATAATTAGAAATTAGAAATTAATAAATATTTCAAAATTTTAAATTATTGTAAATTTTTAAAATAATTATAATTTTTACAAGCGGGATGTAGGGTTTATAGGGGATAAGTGTGGGGAGTGTATTAAAAATATATATAGAATATTTTATATTTGTAATAAAAATTTAAATAGAAATTTGCAAATACATTTAGAAATTTGAAAATATTTACAAAATTCTAATTTCTAAATATTTTAGAAGTTTGTATTATTTTGAAACATAAAAATAATTATAATTTTTATGAGTGGGATGTAGGGTTCATAGGGGATAAGGGTGAGGCGTGTTAAAAAAATATAGATTATTTTATAATTAAAAAAAATAGAAAAAGGAAATAAAATTTAGAATAGTCAAAATGTTTAGAAATTTGTAAATAATTAGAAATTTAAAATAATTTTGAAAATTTAAATTAATTATAATTTGTACGAGCGGGATGTAGGGTTTATAGGGGATAAGGGTTGGGAGTGTTGTAAAAATATATGTTGAGATTTTAATTTTTATAAAACAAAAATTATGAAATAGGGAATAAAAATTCTAAATTAGAAAATATTTGGAAAATAGAAATTTGATCATAAAAGGAAAATTTCAAGTGGGATGTAGTGTTTATAGGGGATAAGGGTGGGGAGTGTTTGAAAAATATAGAGAGAGAAAGTTATATTACAAAAAAAAAAAATTTGAAACAGGAAAATAACATTAGAAATTTGAAATAAAATCGAAATTTGAAATTTGATTATATTGTTACTTTTGCTAAAATACAAAAAGTTTTAGGAGCGGGATTTTGGGTTTAGAGGGGATATGGGTGGGGAGTGTTTAAAAAAGATAGATTTTTTTATTAATTACATCAACATTGGAGGTGGAATTGTAGATTAAATATGTTCAGTGTCCAGCATCTACTTTCATTACATGTTAATTGGAGTTGGAATAGTAAATTAAATAGGTTCAGAATCCACCACCTACCATAATTAAATGTAGATTGGAGTTAGAATAGTAAATTAAATAGCTTCAGTGTCCAGCACCTACTCTAATTAAATGTAGACTGGAGTTGGAATAGTAAATTAAATTTGTTCAGTGTCCAGCACCTACCCTAATTAAATGTAAATTGGAGTTGGAATAGTAAATTAAATAGGTTCAGTATCCAGCACCTACACTAATTACATGTAAATTGGAGTTGGAATAGTTAATTAAATAGGTCCAGTGTGCAGCACCTACTCTAATTAAATGTATATTGGAGTTGGAATAGTAAATTAAATGTGTTCAGTGTCCAGCACCTACCCTAATTAAATGTAATTAGGAGTTGGAATAGTAAATTAAATAAGTTCAGTGTCCATCACCTACTCTAATTAAATGTAGATTGGATTTGGAATAGTAAATAAAATAGGTTCAGTGTCCAGCACCTACCATAATTAAATGTAGATTGGAGTTGAAATAGTAAATTCAATAGGTTCAGTGTCCAGCACCTACTCTAATTAAATGTAGATCGGAGTTTGAATAGTAAATTAAATAGGTATTGTGTCCAGCATTTACCCTAATTAAATGTAAATTGGAGTTGGAATATTAAATGAAATAGGTTCAGTGTGCAGCACCTACCCTAAGTAAATGTAGATTGGCGTAGGAATAGTAAATTAAATAGGTTTAGTGTCCAGCACCTACCCTAATTAAATGTAGATTGGAGTTGGAATAGTAAATTAAATAGGTTCAGTGTCCAGCACCTACCCTAATTACATGTCAATTTGAGTTGGAATAGTTAATTAAATAGGTTCAGTGTGCAGCACCTACTCTAATTAAATGCATATTGGAGGTGGAATAGTAACATAAATTGGTTCCGTGTCCAGCACCTACCCTAAATAAATGTAAATTGGAGTTGGAATAGTTAATTAAATAGGTTGAGTGTCCAGCACCTACCCTAATTAAATGTAAATTGGAGTTAGAATAGTAAATTAAATAGGTACAGTGTCCAGCATATTACTTAATTAAATGTAGATTGGAGTTGGAATAGTAAATTAAATAGGTTCATTGTCCAGCACCTACCCTAATTAAATGTAGATTGGAGTTGGAATTGTAAATTAAATTGGTTCAGTGTCCAGCACCTACCCTAAATAAATGTAAATTGGAGTTGGAATAGTAAATTAAATAGGTACAGTGTCCAGCACATTACTTAATTAAATGTAGATTGGAGTTGGAATAGTAAATTAAATAGGTTCAGTGTCCAGCACCTACCCTAATTAAATGTAGATTGGAGTTGGAATACTAAATTAAATAGGTTCAGTGTCCAGCACCTACCCTAATTAAATGTAGATTGGAGTTGGAATAGTAAATTAAATAGGTTCAGTGTCCAGCATCTACCATAATTAAATGTAAATTAGAGTTGGAATAGTAAATTAAATAGGTTAAGTGTTTAGCATCTACCTAAATTAAATTTAGATTTATGTGTGAATATTAAAAGGATCAAAATATTTTACTATATTTATTTGAATATTTAATATTTATATATATAAAGTTTATAATAAATAATTTTTATATATTGTTAGTCATGATTTTATAATAGGTAGTAGACAAAAATCACACAGTTTTTTGAAAACTTATACATATGCATGTATAATATTTAAACAAATAAATATAAGTACAATGTAAAATAAAATTATAAATTTTTTGATAGTTGTTCAGTAAAGTACATTTTAGGTATATCAAAATAATATAGTAAATGAAAATAGATTGAAGATTACAATACATAGAGTACATACATTTTGAGAGAAATAAATATTTATACATTGTTATTAAATGAACTTTTATAGAATTTTTAGCATATTAATGTGCTGTACAAATTATGTTATACATGTTTATATATTTTTACTTTGCAACATTGATATTATATACTTTTTAATATCATACAATACACATATTTTTTTTTTCAAAACCATTTTTATTAGGAGTTCGATCAGGTTTAAGCACAGCCCTCCACAATCAGGAGGAGACTGTCAACAGTAGATACGAAAAGACACATCATTGTCACAGCATCGAACCCAATGCATGAAGCGAATTTTTCAAAAATACTCCCACCCACCTACCCCAAAACTCCCACCAACCCCGTCCACTACCCACCCCTTATCCCACCCTAACCCTGTGCACGTGATCATGAGTCAACCATAAGAGAAGGTGTACAAATTTGGAGCCGGCCAACGGCCTAGGGTGCAGAGTCAACATCCTGTGGTAATGCATCGTCCATGTCCATAGGAGGGTCGAGAGGCAGGCCCCTATAGTCTGCCCACCGTTTCCATATTTTGAAATGTTTGCGGGGACAGCCCCGAGCCTCAAAAACTGGCTGTTCCAAACCCATGATGAAGTCCAGGCCCGCCCTCCAGGCACTGAGGGGGGGGCTCGCTCGCTCTTCCAGGCCTGTGCCAGGTCCCTCTTCGCTACCACCAGCCCCAGCAGCAACAGATGGCGCTTGTATATGTTGCCCCCAACATTTTCTAGGACGTGAAGAAGGCCCAACCTAGGGGTACGGGGCAGGTCCCACCCCAGCACCTCAGACAGGCAATCCCAGACCCCGGCCCAGAACCGAGTCAACCGCACACAAGACCACACAGTGTGAAAAAGGGTGCCTCTCTCCGAACCACATCTCAGGCATTCCGGGGTTGCAATCAGGCTCGCCCGCCACAAACGGTCCCTTGTGAAATAAGCTTGATGCAGTTATTTGAACTGAATGAAGCGGAGGCGGACTGCAATGGCAGCCCCCCGGGGGGATTCAAGGGCCTCGCGCCAGTCGTCTTCGTCCAAGGGGCCAACATCGGCCTCCCATAGGGCCTTCAGTGACGAGAGCGAGGGGGAGCAGTGCGTGACCAAGGAGCGGTAAATCTGGGAGACTTTTTTGTCACCCAAATCTCCCATAAACAGCTTCGCCTCTATGGGACTGAAGTCTGGGAGCTGCTCCAGCCCCACCAGGCTAGGAGTAAGAGCGTGACGAAATTGGAGATAACGAAAGAACTGGGACCTGGGCATGTTGAACTCAGCACTCAGTTCCTGAAAGGATTTAAGAGTGGTGCCGGAGAGGACATGCCCCAGGGACGAGACCCCTATTGCGTCCCAGCCGTCGAAGCCCTGCAGCGACGCCAGCGCCGGCAGCAGGCCATTACGCCACAACGGAGTCTCCGCCGTCAGTTTACCCCACCAGCCCATGCGGTGCAGGGCCCTCCGCCAGACAGCAAAAACCACCTGGGTGACTCGTGGGAGCAGCCGCCTCCTCCTGGCCGAGTACAACAACGTATGAAGGGAGGCGTCGCCCATTAGAGAGTGCTCCAGGGCATAGGCCGGGTCACAGCGGTCCCCATACCACCACTCGTTGAGCACCAGGAGATGGGAGGCCTGATAGTAGGACAGCATATCCGCGGTAGCCAAGCCGCCGCAGTAAGTAGAGAGGAAGCACATAAGGAGCGCCACCCTGGAGGCACCTCCAGCCCACAGGAACCTGCCCAACACAGAGTCAACACTGCGAAACCACTGCGGATCAATCGGGTAGGGATGATTCTGCAGCTGGTAAAGGAGACGGGGCAAGGCCACCATCTTAAAGATGGCCGATCGACCGTAAATGTTAAGAGGCATACGTGTCCACGTCTTGATGTCCAACTGGACCCGGTCCCAAACCGGTTGAATGTTCCGGCTCCACGCCTCCGTGGGCGAGGCAGAGAGGAAAACTCCCAGATATTTCACTCCCTCCACTGCGATCCGAAGGGACGCAGCCCATGGAAAGTCCACCGCGCCACCACCCAGCACCCATAGGGTCGACTTGTGTGGGTTAAGGAAGAGCCCCGACGCTTGACCAAAGCCCTGCATCAATTCCAGAACCCGCGGGCCCGTATTCTGCAGGTCGGTCATGAAGAACAGCACATCGTCCGCATACAAGGCGATGCGGTCCGCATGATCCACGCTCCAGACAAAGCCACGATACAGCGCATCATTGCGAACCCTGGCGGCCAGCGGCTCCATGGCCAGCGCAAAGAGGTAGGGGGAAAGCGGACACCCCTGACGCGTGCCCCGAGTCACTGGGAACCGAGCCGAGGCCGCCCCCGAGATCCGCACCGAGGCCGTAACCTCAGTGTAGAGCAGGCGGACGTATGAGATGAAGACCGGGCCGAGGTTCAGCAGCGGTAGAAGGGTGAAGAGGAAAGTCCAGCTGACTGAATCAAAGGCGCTATCAATGTCAGCCAGCAACAACGCCGCCTGATCCTCCGAAGCTCCGATAGCATCAATCGCCGCCTGCGCCCGCCGTATATTGTGCCGTGTCGCCCGGCGTGGCATAAAGCCCGCCTGATCAGGATGAACAAGGGCAGAGATATGGGGAAGCAAGCGATTCGCGAGCGCTTTGGCCAGAAGCTTGGCCTCGAAGTTGATAAGGGAAATGGGCCGATAAGAGTCATGGCGGTCCGGTGGCCTTCCCGGCTTCTGGAACACGACGATTTCTGCATGACGCCAGTCTGGTGGGAGGCGGCCCCGCTCTCGCGCCAGCTCCAATGCACGCAGGTAGTGCGGCCCGAGCTGTAGATGGAATTTCTTATAGAATTCACTGGGAAAGCCGCTCGGTCCCGGTGCCTTGCCCACATTCAGCTGACCCAGCGCGTCCCCGAGCTCCTCCGCCGTCAGGGGGAGATCTAGGGCGTCACGCACCTCGTCAGACACAGCAGCTGGGGGGACCAATGTGAGATAATCTGCAATAGCAGTGGGGGAGAGAGTTTCCCGGGAGGCATATTGACGCCCATAATAGTGCGCGAAGCTCGTGGCCAGAGTGGCCGGGTCTGTGATTGCCACACCTGCGGCATCAACGAGACCCGGGAGCGTAATGGGCTGCAAGGTTTGTTGACAGAGCCGATGGAGCATTGTGCATGACTTGTCACCCCACTGGTAAACCCGGCTACGGGTGGCCAGCCACGCCTGGCGAGCCTCGTTCAATAAGACCGAGGAGTATGTTTGTTGCGCCTGCAGGAGCCGTCGCAGGCTGATTTTATCCGCCGCATCTCTGTGGCGAGCCTCTAGTTCTTCCACCCGCCCCGCCGCAGCGGCTATGCCCTCCAGCCGAGCCCGACGAGCAGACGCACACCATGCCAGATCAATACCCCGCAGAGTGGGCTTCATGGCCTCCCAGACAGTCACCGCGTCCACATCCACGGCAAGATTGTCCTGCCAGTATTGGGCGATAGCGCCACGAAGATGTTGGGAATAGTCAGGTTGCTGCAGATGCCACGTGGACATCCGCCATCTGAAGGGCTGGCGCGGTCTATGTAGGTCTATCTGGACCGCTTCCGGGGAATGGTCGGAGAGCCCGCGAGGCCGAATCGCCGCCCCCTTCACCCTGGCAATGAAAGCCCTCGGGACAAAGACATAGTCCAGGCGCGAAAGGGAGCCATGAACTGCCGAGACATATGTGTACTCGCGGCGCTCTGCATGTAAATGCCTCCACACATCCGCCCATCCCAGTACATCCATCATAGCCCCCAACCGCGTAGGAGGGGGGGCAGGCGCCACCCCAGGCCTCCGCTGTCGGTCCACAGCCACATCCACAACATCGTTCCAGTCGCCACCAATCACTGCCAGGGAGTCGGGAAGTTCAGCCCATAAGGCAAATAACCGCTCAGCCAAGGCCCATTGCAGGGGGGGGGGAGCATATACACATCCAAACACCACGGGCTCCGCACCAACCTTCCCTTGAATAAACACAAAGCGCCCCTGGGGGTCGAGCCACTGACGCTCGTGAGAGTATGCCAGCCGCCTATGAATAAGTATGGCCACCCCCCTGGAGCCCCTGGCAAACCCGGCATGGAACACCTGGTGGAAGCCAAAGCGCTGGAGACTGAGGGCCTTCGTACCCAGCATGTGTGTTTCCTGAAGCATGAGCACATCTGCAAGATCCCTTTTGGCCCAGCGAAGTACCGCCCCCCGTTTAATCTTATCCAAGAGACCTCGGACATTCCAGCTAAGAACATGCATGGAGGCGCCAGAAGGCGCCAAACGAGGGACATCAACCATCATCACGACTCATCCAACCCCACAATCCCCGGCCCCCGGCCCCCGGCCCAGGCCCCAAACCCCACAGTAGCATAGGTCAGAGAGATCACGTGCACCCCAACGAACAATACCCCAATACCCACAACCCCCACAATGCCAACCCCCCCAACATGCCACCAAACAACCCCAAACCCCCCACCCCCACCCCAATACCTCAAGAAACAATGAAGTATCTGTCGCGGCATACGGTACTTCAGGCACAAAACAGAGCGCCAAAAGTCAGGCATGCCAATGGATCCCACACAACCCCCTAGCACCAACCAAGCACACACCCAAAAACCTCCCCCAACCCCAACAGGAGGAAGCAGCCCATAAAACATGCCCCATCCTTCCCCCCATCAATAAGCACAATCAATAATATTGCAAGATATAGTGCATTTGTCCACACGAGTCCCAGCTAGGCCCGTAAGAGCCAGGTAATACTGCACCAGATAAAGTCCGGACCGTCGTGCAGCAGGTCGCCGCCGCAGTAGGTGGCCACAATAGAGATGCAAGAGTCAAGGGTCAGTGGACAGAAGTCAAGACCCCCCGCCAGAGTGATCCGTCTCCGGCTGTGTGTCCCCCAAAAGGGGGTCTCGAGACAGGGACCTCCGCCTCGAACGGGACTTGCGGTGTCGCTTCCCTTTGGCCTGTTGATCGCCCCGCTCCTGAGATGAACTGCGGGAGGAGCCGGAGTGCAGCCCTGGCTGGACGTGTGGACGAAGCCGGACCGCCTCGTCTGTCCAGGCAAAGACAGCCTCCGGAGTGTCAAAGAAGTGGGTCCTCGAATTGTAGATGACACGGAGGCGGGCCGGGTACAGCAATGAGTATTGAAGTTTCAGGCCCCGGAGCCTGGCCTTGGCCGCCAGAAAAGAGTGCCGCTGCTGTTGAACCAACTTGGTATAGTCTGGGAAGATCATAATTTTGCAATTATCAAACAGCAGGGTGTCCTTGAGTCTCGCCTCCCGGAGGATGGCATCCCTGTCGTGGTAATTCAGGATCCGAGCAATGATCGGGCGAGGCCGCTCCCCTGCCGGGGGCTTCTGTGTCAGGGCGCGGTGGGCGCGTTCTACCACAAAACAGCTTGACAGGGCGTCCGGGGGTAACCAGCTCTCTAGCCACCGGGAAAGGAACACGTCCATAGGCCCCTTCTCGCATCCCTCCGGAAAGCCCACAAAGCGCAGATTGTTCCGCCGTGCCCGCCCTTCGGCGTCCTCCACACGGAGCGCTAGGCCCCGCTGCGTATGCTCCAGGTCGGCGACTCTCTTCTTCAGGGCACCGACATCACCCTCCACCGTCGTGACCCTGGTTTCCGCCTCCGTGATGCGAGCAACCGCGTTGCGGAGGTCCTGGCACAGCAGCATCACATCGGCGCCCAATGCGCCGATCTTCGCATCCAACATGTCACGGGATTGCGTGATGGCCGTTAGCAGCGCTGCATTGTCCGGGCCCGCCGCCTGACTCCCTCCGGCCGCCCCAGCACCATTCCCGGGGCCGGTGAACTTGTCGATGGGTCCCGTAGTGGCTGTATTGAGACCGCCTTTGCCTCTCGTCATGGCCGCCGGCGTGGTAGTCCGGCGAGAGACACTCGCTATGGGTCACCCCACGGAAGCAGGCAGCAGACGGGACGTCCACGGCACAGCCGTCCCTCGGGTCCAGCTCGCCCCAGTTTGCCAAGAGATAGACCAGACCCAGGGGGGGGGCACACTCCACCGAGGCGCAGGGACCACCAGGCAAGGGCCCAAGGCTGAATCGCCGGATTGGCGCCACCAGATCTTCCGTCCCTGGAGACGCCGCTGCCCCACGAGAGCGTCAGGGCAGGTTGATCAGGATACACTTCTGGTCCACACCACCAATGCGTCGGGACCCCACGCCACAGGGTATGGTCACGAATCCCAGTCTCTCGGCTCCAGTGACTCCGCTCCGGCGGCGCGGACTGAGATGGATGACGCCCAGCCGGCCTCAGGGCTTCCCGGCGGGCAGGAGAAAAATCGAGGCCCCGGCTCACCACGCGGCAGGTAGGCCCAGCAAGGACGGCTCCCGATGGTCATGCCAGCGGGCGTCCGGAGCTCCAAGAACCACACCACCGGGATCCACCGGACTCCAGTAAACTCCTGCACTAGTAGAGATGGGGGAAGAGGGTGTAGGGCAAGGATAAATTAGCGGATAAGGATCGGGCCGGCAGGAGCTCTACAGAGCCGCGTCCGCCATCTTCGCCCTCGAAGCCACGCCCCCCAATACACATATTTTTAATAACATTTTTAAATTATAGTATCAGTTAATTTTTTTAATACATTATTATTAATTTTATATTATTAATAATAAATTAAAAATATTTGTAAAAAAGGTAACATAAATACAGAAAGATTATACATTTAGTTTCACAATTTTTAACAGAACATGGTTCCATAATTATAACATTAAATATTAAACAGTAATAATATTTAATGTTATTAATATTAAAATTATGAATATAATAATATAGATATGGGACAAACATAAATACATTGTATAAATGTTGCTAAACAATTTATAACAGTTTTACAAATTTTTTACTAGTAAAATAAATTTATTTGATATTTATTTCACTATTTCCTTGATTATACTATTATTTGGGTCTTTTATTTTATAACCGCTCATAGTCTTTTTGGGTCATTTTTGAAGATTGTAGCTCACTGTTGGAAGCTACTTCACATCTGAGCAGGTAAGAGTGCTTTTCGTTATATTTTAACTGTTTTAAGTAAGTTTTGAAGGTAGTAGTTTGTCATTTAGGGTTTGTGGACTACTATATTAGGATTTAGGTAGTATGTAGTTGCTTATGTACGTTTTTCCATTTTATTTGCGTTTTGTCGTTTCACAGCCTGGAGTTATTGTGTTTGTGGCTGTTTATTTAGTTTTGGGTAAAAATATGTATGTTATGGTTATTATTAATGTATCGTTCTAAGTTTTTTGTGGGTGGGAAGGTTTATTTTTCTATTCTAGGTTTTTGGATACAGCCTTTTCCGTTTCCGAGCTGTTATTTTTTTTTTTTTAAAAGGAAGTGTGTTTCAGTTATAATGTTCTTTTTTGCTGATCTTTCATCTTGCAAATTCATCCCTTTAGGTCTATCTCTATTTGTCTGGGTCATATTTCCACATCCCATTACCGTGTCAGAAGTGGGAGTTTGTTCTATTTATTGACGGGCTGTGGAAATGGCTCAAACAGTAATACTGGAGGACATGATCAAGCAGCTGGCTGAAGGGCTGCGCCACCTGCAACTTGCAGTAGAACAGCAAATGAAAGCAGCCCGTCGGGATAGGGAAAAACTACAGACAGCTATAATATCCCAGGCCACAGTCATAGCTGACAGCCAGCTAGTTCAGGACACGGCCCTACAGAGACTGACTGATACCATTGCTAGTGCGAAGGTGCATCTGACCATTCCTAGTTCGGTGATCCAAAAGTACCAAGTGGGGGAAGACCTAGACTTTTTTCACCAACTTTGAGGGAGGGTCGATACATCAGCCGTTTGTCCATCAGAACAATGGGATCAGTATGTTGCCCCTCTTTTGTCAGGCAAACTCCAAATAGCCTATCAGGCTGCCAATCGGTAGGTACCACCGCCTGTCAGGATGTCAAGAGGATTCTTTTGGAACTGTTAGGTTTTGATAGTGAATATTACAGAGGGAAGTTCAGAAAAGAAATATGGAACAGTGTTGCACAAAGTACTTTTGGAGCAATTCCTGGAGGCCCTTCCAGGACCTACCTGAGCCTTTGTAAGAAAACAACCCAACAAAACTGCCTCAGTGTCTGTAGACCTGGGATGTGCTTTTATAGGTCACCCGATTTTAGGGTTAACCAACCCCGAGTAGCAACCCCCATTGCTCATAACTGCAGAAACCCTCCAGTCCCACAAGTCATTCCAAAGATTCCCCCAGAAAGAATGTATTTACCTCATCCTCTAGGAAAGGAGTCCAGACAAGAGCCACAGTGTTTCCAGTGAGGAGAGTGAGGACACATTGCAACCAACTGCGCTCATAAAACAACACAGGCAGAACCCATGGAGCAGGGGTATTCCCAGAGGAGGGTCCTATGGGCCTATGGTAGTCCTGCCAAGTACCAGAAACGATTCATGTAAATAATGAACCAACGGTGATCCTGATAGATTATGGATTTCGGCACTTGGTTATTAGTAAAGAAAAAGTATAGCCCCAACAGCGGCCGTTAGTTGAATCGGTGTTGATTACATGTATACACAGATTCACAGCCGCTGGAGATATCCTTTGTACCTAGGAATCATCCTTGCAGGAGGGAATGGTACAGTTTGGTCCCAGTCTAGATACCACACAGAAGGAACACCTCTATGCCCTGGTAGATAGATACAGAGAGGTGATTTCATAAAAACCAGGCCGGACTATGATGGTACAGCACAACATTTTCACCAAAGTGTCATGCTCGCTCTGCTCCTAATAGCACACGTGCGTGGGGCAGATCCAAGCAAGGATAAAAGGGGAAGTCAGTAACATAAACGCGCTTCGTGTTCGGTTAGGGTAGTGCCCAGCCATGCCACACTCCCCTGTCCTTAAGATACTTTCCTGATTTAGCCTTCGTTCCTTGCTTGATGGGTCTACCCTGTTCCTCGCTTGATGGGTGTACTCCATTCCTCACTTGACGGATCAATGTGTTCCTCACTTTGGACGTCCAGAGCGTCCACTTTGAGTCACAGCTGTTGATTGAGCTTTCCTTCTGGGTTGCCAAGGGCTCTGGTGTTTCCCTCATTGGGTCAGAAGTCCGCGTCTCTTGCTGTCTCTCCTTGCGCCTGTCACCACAGCCTCTTGTGCAGCCTGAAAGGTTAATGAGAGGACTATACAGATATTTAAGGAATCCTTGTTTCCCTGACACAACGGTATGAAAATATAGTATGTATTGAGCTACTATAATTATACTTATCCGAAGCATCCTTTCCACAGTGAGTGGAGATCCCATTATTCTTTTTGTGTTTCCAACATTTGGTGGCTGAAAATATATATACACACATTATTAGTTTCCGGACTTTGCAAGGAGCTACATATATTGAAATACCTGGCCCTGTACCTTTTTGTGTATATATTTTTCTTTCCTATCCAGACTAGGAGAATATGTTTTTTGTTTTTTCCCTAATATGTATTAGATGTACTTTTATTGGCCTGATTGGATTGTTACATATTGTATGTTAAGGGTAGTTACGCTAATTATTTTTACATATTCAAGAGTACAGTTACATTAGGCACGTTGTCTAATCCATAGTTTCCTGTTGCTAGATAAATCACTCTATGTCTGTTTCCTGCTTTACTATACATGATTCTGAATGGAAGAGGGACGTTAACTAGGTAGTTATACCTAGAGGGTATTTTATGGCAGATATAGGTCAAGACCTCAATGCATATAGATATAGGATACCTCTTGTATTTTATTTTTTATCTAGGAACTGTATGCAACCAGCCCCATCCAAAAGCTGTGCAAAACGTACCACTGTGACACATCTCCTTTTCCTTTTCCTTGTTTTGTTTCCCCTCCTCTCCCACCTCCACCTTGTTTGCTTAGACTTGGTTGGGCTGACTCTGGTGGGTGTGGGAAGTTGGTACCCTGCATCAGGCCATGCATCTCGCTCCTGCGGAAACACCAGGTAAGACTTAGAGAACGCAAAGCCCACGTTCACTTTCTGCCTGGGTGAGATGGAAGAACATCAGATCACATTAGCTGAAGTAGCCCATATGATAGGGAACTTTCAAAAAGAAATGCAAGCCCTGACACTCAGGGTAGATGCCTTACAGCATGCTTCCCTGCCAGCGTCCTCAACGGACGCTGCAAAAGGGACCCAGAGTAATCTGTTCTAGTCCTTGCCCTACTCCTCCAGTAGCGTTCTTTCAGTGTATCACATAACTACTCCATCCAATACCATTAGCTCCACCAGAACGGTTTCTAGGAGACCCTGCTGAATTTGCTACTTTCATTAACCAGTGCCAATTGCATTTTATGTGTCAGTCCTCTTGTTTTACCACTGAACAAGCAAAAGTAGCATTTATTTTGTCATGTTTAGGGGGACCGGCTGGTACTTGGTCTATTCCTTTAGTAAAATGCAACAACCCCTCATATGACTACGCTGAATTCAAAGAGGAGTTGCGTCGATTATTCGACAGGCATTCCATCATGCAATCAGTAAATACCGAACTTTTGAACTTAAAGCAAGGCTCAAAGTATTTAGGTTTAAAGCATTTTTATTAAAACAAAAGAAACATGGGGAAGGGAAGTAGGAGGTCAAGGTTACATACAGTACAATGAAAGAAAAAGAGATATGTTGCAGCAATTCTGGTTGGAAGGGGGGAGGTCGGTGGTCCAGGAGGGGAAGGAGAGGCATCAACTGTAAGGCAGTAAAGCAGTGCGCATAACCCTCCTATATTCCCCGACCCCCCAACCAAAGCTAAGAGCAAGTTACTTACTGCAACACAGCAAAACACAACGCAGTCCCTCCAAGCCCCCCGCCCCCAGAAAAGGAAAAAGAAGAAAACAATACCCCAACATTCCCGTCCAATAGCCCTTAGTAGAAGCATCCGCCCCAGCCCCAACCCGCCTAATCCGCCGGGGCCGCCGGTGGCGTCAGCCTAAGAAGGCGCAGGTACCTCGGACATGTGAGCTCTCGGAATTCTGTGGACAGCAGTGCCAGGAAGGGGTGCCAGAGCTCCTCGAACTGATCTACATTTCCAGCCACTGTAAGCGACATCTTCTCCATACCCAGAACCTGCCAGAGTCTATGTAGCCAACCAGTGATGGAGGGGGCAGTGGGGGTGCGCCAGTGAATAAGGATATTTTGGACCGCTGAGCCTAGCGCAATAGCAATCTGCCTGCCCCTGCGGGACTTCAACGGGTACATTAAGTCGTTGGGCAGGCCTAGCAAGACATACGCCGGGAAGCGCGGCAGCTCAATCTCAAAACGGCTATCCACTTCATCCAAGACCTCTTTCCAGTAAGCAGTCAGTACCGGGCAATCCCACAGAATGTGCGATAGAGTACCCTCCTGTCCGCAGCCCCGCCAACAGCCCTTGTCAGTGAGTTTGTGCATCTCATAGAGCCTCTCCGGAGTGTAATACCAGTAGGTGGAAACCTTAGTAAAGGTCTCCGTCAGCCCAGTGTGGTATGCCGAGTGCCTCGCCCGATATGCGATCCTGTCCCACTCCTTGTGACTCAGGGTCCTGCCCAACTCTCTGTGCCAGCGCTCCCTCCCCGGATTATGGAAATGAAACGTCGGGGGTTGGAGAAACTTATATAGGTCGGAAATAAGCTTGGCCTCCGAGGTCCGGGTCACTAGCCACCGCTCGTAAGGAGTGATCTGACGGGCCGCAACGTCGCGCACCTGGGGTTGGAGAGCCCAGTGGCGGACCTGCATGTAGCGCAATCTGTCTACCTCCGTCAGGCCAAACTCCTGTCGAAGTTGCTGGAAAGGAAGCACCCCCTCCGGTCCGTAAATCTGAAAAAGTGCCCTGCAACCGCGCTCACCCAGTGGGAAAAAGCTCCCGGCTCTAAGCCCGGAGTAAAGTCCGGGTTACCAACTATGGGTGTAAACGGTGACGGGAAGGTAGTCAGCTCGCGGAGCTCGCAAACCGCGTCCCACACTCGCAGGGGAACCCGGGTAACAAATGAGGCGTAGAGGTTAGCCGGGCGATGTGCGCGCCGCAGGAATGGAACCTCCTGAAGGGTACGTCCCGCTACCGCCTGATCCTGAAAAAGCCAGTGCTTGTCAGACTCCCACCTGCTCCATTGGCTCAAAGTATTTAATGACATATATCTCCCGTTTTAATAGGTTGGTAGATGAAGCAGGATGGCCTGAAGCCAAACATAGTGCTCTTTTTTTTAAATAAAGGGCTGAGCGATTAATTAAAAGATGAGTTGGCTTGAGTTGTGGACCCACCTAAGTCCTGTAATACATTAATAGATCTTGTGGTCAAACTAGACCATCGATTACATGAGAGAAGGCGAGAAAAAGGACTTTCAGAGACCAAATTCCCTATGTTTAAAGAAAGGAAACCGGAACTAGAAAAGAGTGTTGAAGACCCTGAGCCTATGCAGATAGGTAGCATCAAGGGACCTTTGAGTGATGAAGAAAGGCAGCAGTGTAGAGATAAAAAACTAGGTCTCTATTGTGGGAAATCGGGGCACTACCTATGAGACTGCCCTGTTAAACCCAAAAGATGCAATGAGTCGGGAAACTAAAAAACCTGAGAAATATGGAGGCTGGTTCTTTGGGTAGGCCAGGTTTGATGGTCTCCCAACTGTTGACTCAGAGCCATGCTTTCCCCCTCTGCATCATTTTGTTCTTAGAGGACAATTCATCTGGGGAGATCAGTCTGTGGATATACAGATTATGTTAGATTCTGGGGCAACAGAATTTTTATCGACTCCTAATGGGTCAAGTATATGGCAATCCCAGTCCAACCGAAATCTGTAGTGTGAGTAGTAAAAACAATTGATGGGAGCACCATGAAATCAGGCCTTGTCACGCATACCACTGCAGAGCTAGAGCTCTGTATCTATGAGCATCATCAAGAAACAGTCCAATTTGGCCTAATTTCTTCTTTAGTCTTTTCCTCTGAGTTTTGCACATTACATTGCCTCAAGGGTTCTACACAACCACAGAACATAGCCCTAGCAATAGACACCAGCTTACCTGAATTGCCTGCCAGTTATCGCACCTTGAGAGAGGTGTTTAATAAAGGAAAGACTTCTGTTTTGCCAACGCATCATCCATACGATTGTCGCATTGACCTGGTTCCTTGAGCTAAGATTCTGTGCAGCCAGATCTACGTACTGACTGTAAAAGAATACATCTATCTAAGAGAGTAACTGGATGACATGCTTAAAATAAGGTTTATTCGTCCTTCTAGGTCACTTGCTTCTTCCCCCCTCTTTTTCATCCCAAACGGGATCTCCGGTGTTGCATCAATAATAAAGGTCTCAAGGATATAACTATAAAGAACAGATACCCTCTGCCCCTCATACAATCATTATTAGATCAAGTGAAAGAAGCTACTATCTTTACTAAACTGGATCTGAGGAGGAGTAATATTTAGTGAGGCAACAAGATGGCGATGAATGGAAGGCAGTTTTTTGTACAAAATTTGGGCTTTATGAGTACTTGGTAATGCCCTTTGGCCTTTGCAAAGCTCCTGCTGCTTTCCAGTTTTTTTATCAACTAAGCCTTGAGAGATGTGTTGGACGTTAGTGTCATTGCGGACAAAGATGACATTCTGACATATTCTTTTACCACTGCAGGACATATGGGACATGTAAAAACCAAGCTAGAACGCCTACGGGAGAATAATCTATATGTCAAACTGGACAAGTGTGAATTTCACACTACTTTTCTGGATTTCGTCTTCTCCCTAGAAGGGGTAACAATGGATCCACAAAAAAGTGCACCTATCAGAAGCTGGCCTTCCCCTTGTATTGTAAAGGTACTGCAAAGCTTTCTGGGATTTGCCAATTTTTATAGGCGTTTCATAGATAATTTTGCATGTCTAGCTTCACCCATCACAAGACATTTGAAAAAAGGGAAACCTTTTTGTTGGACGCCAGCTGCTGAAGAGGCATTTACAGAACTAAAAAACACTTTTGTTACTGCTCCAATCCTAAAACATCCTGATTCCTCTCAACTGTTTATAGTCGAAGCTGATGCATCACCAGTAGCCATTGGGGTAATTTTATCACAGAGACACAGACAGACTGGTCAGTTACACCCTGTTGTTTTTTAGTCGCACAAGTTAACTCCAGCCGAACAAAACTATTCTGTAGGACCGGGGTTCCCAAAGTGTGCGCCGCGGCACCCCGGTGCGCCGTGAAAAGAAGCCAGGGGCGCCGCGGCGCCACCCAGGATGTGGCTCCTTTGTGCTGAACGTGATCCCAGCCCTCGACCTCTGCATTTAAATGGCTCAATTAAGAGCTCGATGAGGTTACCGAGAGTGCTGTGGACATCTTGACAGTGCACCCGAGTAATAAAGCAAGCTTTACATGGAAGGGTTTGAGAAGCCTAAAAGAAGGCGAACCAGTTGAATTTACCTTCAAGAAATCTTCCAAAGGCCTTGAATCAATACGGGTAACGGGCCCCGGTGGCAACCCTTGCTCAGGAAGCGAGCGACGGCCAAAAGGGAAGATCGTACAGAAACGAAAGCCAAAAGGAGACAGGTAAAGCTCTCTCTTTTCCATTTACACAGTGATTTAATTAGATATTGGGTGAACGTTGCAGAGTATATTTCTTTTGTTAGGAGAGCATAAATGTTAATCTTTATCTAGCCCACGTTGCAAGTGGTTGTAATCCTTTTTTTTAACAGTTCCGTAATAACTTTATCTAGGGTTTTGATAATGTAACTTTGCTTACATTTTGTAAAATTTCTGACAGAATGCAGTCTAAAAGCAGTTTGTATTGAAAACAGTTGTGGCGCATTGTGCTCGTGCTCTTAAACATGCATGCGCATTTAGAATAATCAGTGTTTACCACAAAACGCTATCACCTATGTATGAGACTTCTTGTGTACCAGTTACCTATAAAATGGTTTTGGATATCGCATTGCCTGGGATCACTGAGGCAGCAAAACTACACATCTCTGTGTGCGTTAATATCGTAGTATTGCAGGAATTAGGAGTCATTTCATATCTTTCTTATTTCTGGCCTAGTAACGATTTTTATTCTTAACTTGAAAAACCAATGCATGTGAGAAAGCATCAGACATTGTCCCTGTCGCCCCTTGTTGGTATTTGGAGGTGGAATAACATTTAACACATGTAACTTTGCTCCAGTAACTCATGTAACTTGTAACTATGCTCTGAAACAATGTTCGTCCTCATGTAAAGCGCTCTGATACCCCCGGGTCTAGCCAGCGCTATATAAAACTTTTCAAATAAATAAAATAAAATGTAAAAAACTGTAGCAGCGGGCGAAATGGCTAAAACTGCAGCTGCCTAAAGGAAGAGATAGATAAAATGCTGTATCTCATAAAATGTGCAGACTTTGTCTCCTCGACTTCCAAAGCACGATTATTTGAACGTGTGCGTTCCCAAGATTGCATATCTGACTCGGCGCGAACAGATAGGTTTTCATTGGGCACACGTGTTTGTCTCTGAAATGAAAAGTTACATGAATTCGTAAGACATGACCATTGTGTTTTTGTGTGTGCAATTTTACAAAACGGGACAAGACGCAAACGAGTATCGTTTTGCATATATCACATGGTTCCTAGGGTTTAAGTGTGCTTCATGAGACAGTGAAACGTAATTGCAAATAAAAGCAAGCAGAAAAATCACTACATTAAGATACATATCAGAACGTACACTCTTTGGTTTTATTTTTATTTAATGCCATTTTATATAGCGCAAACATTACCGGAAGGTGTCAGAGCGCTTTACATAAGAACCAGTTGCGCTACATAAGGACTTAGGATTACATGCGTTACATAAAAGAGACAAGCAGAAAAAATTTGCAAATGTACAAGTTATAAAGTCACACAGGGAAGAGATATAAACAGAAATAAATTGCAAATGTACAAGTAGTAAAGTCACACAGGGAAGAGACAAATATAAAAAATTGCAAATGTACAGGTTGTAAAGTCACTCAAGGAAGAGATACAAATGGATAATCTCTAAGAGTCACATAGGAATGGTAGAGAGTACAAAGGTCTACTGCGGTGGTTCCCAAAGTGTGCGCCGCGGCACACTGGTGCGCCGGTAAAAAAATGGTGGGGAGCCACGGCCAACTGCTAATTAGGTCAAGGGAGCCACAGGTTAAAAAAGTTTGGGAACCACTGCTGTAGGAGATAGAGAACTGATAGCTATAAGGCGAGCCTTTGAGGAATGGCACCAATACCTGTTAGGGGCTTTACATACAGTTACCGTCATTACAGACCATAGAAACCTACAATTCTTAAAAGGAGCCAGAGCCCTATCTATGCGACAATTGCGTTGGACACACTATTTCAGTGACTTTGGTTACGTAATACAATTCCAGGCAGGCAAGAACCATGGAAAAGCAGACGCCTTATTGCGTTATGGTTATGATGAATCAGAAGTCTCGATTACTCAAGATCAACCCCTTTTCATACATCCAGAGCAGATCTTGGGGGATATATGTTCGGAGGACATCTTTCTGAAGAAGGTGCTTCAAGCACAAGATACCAAAGAGGTGCAGAACATAAACACATGGGTGTAGGAGTACAGAAACTTCTGTATATTCAAGGAGGCTTAGTGCTTCCTACCAAGTCCTTACAACAGCAAGCTCTTGATTGGTGTCATTCTCATATGTTAGCTGGACATCCAGGCTATAAGAAAAAGATTGAATTACTCAGGAGATCTTTCTGGTGATACACTATTGTTGAGGATACTCACCTGTACATTCAACAGTGTCATGTCTGTGCCCAAAGTAAGAGCTCACATCAGGTCTCTTCGGGGTTATTGATGCCTATGCCAACGCCCTCTACACCATGGCATTCCGTTTCCATGGATTTTATTGTTGAATTTCCACAAAATATGCCAGGATACACGGTCATTTTAGTTGTTGTCGATATGCTGGCAAAAGTGCCACATTTTATACCTTTAAAAAATCTGCCTGCCTCTAAAGAACTATCTACAGTATTTCTATTGCACGTAGTAAGATTTCATGGCATCCCATCTGTCATTGTATCTGACCGGGATCCCCAGTTTGTATCCAAATTCTGGAAAGGGAAAAAATCCCTGTTGCACATAGATGTGAAGCTCTCCTCGGCACATCACCCATAGACAGATGGGCAAACGGAGAGAGTAAACCAATGTTTAGAACAATACTTAAGATATCAGCTATTTCACTGTTCTGAGGATTGGGAAACCTTTCTTTGGGCAGCTGATTTTGTATATAATAATGGAGAACACTCTTCTATAGGCTAGTCTCCTTTCTTCTGTAATTTTGGTTTCAAACCTCGTTTTTAGGTCGAGCCTTGACAGCATATGCGCTGTCTGCAAGACCTACAGAAAGGAATACACAAAGGGAAATCAAGCCTGCTACTTACCATTGGACTACTCGTACGTCACTCTTCTTTTTTTGCCTCGTCAGTTGTTCGGGCAGCCCATACGTCAGTTCCGGTCAAGGCTTAGGAGCACCGGTCAACCACAGTCTCCTTACACTTAACTTTCTTCATCTTTTCCTTAGAGAACTTTTTTTTAAAAACGTTGCAGCTTTATTTCTTCATCACAGCGCCCTTTTCACTAGCCACTGCAATAAAACTTCTATTTTACTCTGATGCCGTTCAGCGCAGTGGTACCAAAATATTTGGCAGCAAGTTTTGCAAACTTACATTTTACAAAGAAGAATCTTTTACATTTGTGAGTAAAAAAGGTTAGACAAAGTAAAACGTAATTCGGGTGCATTACGCAGAACTTTAATGAGAGTGAATGAGAGTGTGCATGTGTTCTAATATGTAACTTTGTGTGCATGTGAAAACATTGTGATGTGCTATTTGAAACGCACCTCATTAACATGCTTGCCTGAGGTCCCACTTTCGACCGGGCTGTACATTACTTCACCACCTGTCCTTCATAGTCTCCTCCCTTTACGAACACCTCACCTTCTCCTGAGCTGTTCTCGGGTACGTGATCTGCACTGGGTCTGTCTATTCTCGGGCTCCCTGAGCCAGACACGCCTCATGGGGAGGTGCTCGGCAGCTTTTGCACTTCACTGTGTCTCAAACTGATCCTGGCGGGGTTCACTGCTGTCAGTTAGGAACACAGCATGGTATTTTTTTGGTGGTTTTAGTTTTGAGTTAGTTAACCCCCTGGACTCTATTTTTAATTAGAGCCCAGGCAGCTAGAAGGGATCTGCACCCAAACATAGTTCCTCGTCAGCCCCCACCAGCCACCAGTATCTCCTCCTCCCAATGGCCACAAAACAACGACTCTGAGATGAACTTGCCAGCCAAGCTTGCTGCAGTAAACCACGTGGAATCTTAAGTTTACAATTGAAATTCTGACAGGGTAGATAGTGTTTGCCTTCCAGCTTTCTGGCACTAAAAGAAGATTATCGCTGAGTGCGCTGGTAGTAACACCAGGGGGATGTGCCTGAGTGGTTACAGCCAGCAGCTGCATAGAAGCTGTGGAGTGAGGCCTCATTCACATACTAGCAGGAAAACCTCAGGTGCAGGCCTGCAGCCACCAGCATAACTGTAGCTCAAATGTGCAGGAGAAAACGGAATCACCATACACTAGAATTAAGAAACGAGACAGAGGGGCTGGGACTGCGAAGGGAAGCTGAGAATTCCTCAACCCCACCCCCTGACTTTGGCGCCGGTTGCCTGGTTGCTTTGGCCGTTGGCAGTCAGGAGAGGAGGCCCTGGGAGCAGGGGCGGCCTTAGGCATGTGCAAGTTGTGCACCTGCACAGGGCCACCAAACCCTAGGGGCCACCACGCCAATATATATCCTTAATATAATAATCCTCTGAGGATGAATACATATTTGTGTGGCGGCCCCTAGCAGGGATTTGGCAGCCTCCGGCTCTGTTCCACGTCCAAACACCCTGACCCCCCTCTTCACTGGCCTCCGCGCTCCACCCCGCACGGACCACCTCTTCCGGGGCCCCCTACCTACGCTTCCTGCCCAGGGCCGCCATGAGCCTCGAGCCGCCCCTGCTGGGAGCATGGAAGCGAGAGATTTCCATGTAAAAAAGAAAGGGGACATGGCCAACCCGCTAATACATTCACACAAAGTCTCCCTGTGCGGCTACAGGACTGACCTGAGTGTTATCCCGACGCTGTCCCTTAGAATCAAGTTTTAAACTGACCCTGCTCTACTGGAGACTTATCTTGGACCATGACCATCCCTCCTAAAATCAGTGTAATCGTGCAGGTTTTTGTTTCTCACACCGGGCTACAAAGAGGATTTAGGAAGAGAGGCAGGTTTAGAGCATAAGGCACACTCTTCCTTTTCGGGATTCACTGTTTCGTGGCCTGTCTCTTTCCAGTAGAAAGTAGGATGGGAGCTTGCAGTGCAAGGGGTGTGGCTTAACGGCTATGGCGGCCTACTTTGAAGCTGGGAAACAAGGTTCGAGTCTTGGCGCGGTGTGTTCTCAAACATCCTGTGATTTTGGTCAAATCACTTAATTCTCTCCATGCCTAAAAATGAATATGTCCGTCTGTATAATGCAACTGGTGCTCAAGTTAAGCACTCTGGTACCGTGTGTATATCATAACAACAAAATCACAAGCAAGAGGAAGGGTGACAATATCAAGGAATCACTAATACAATTCAATATAAAAACTCAAGTTCATTTAATAAATGTTCATAGTAAAAACAAAGTATATCACTGTCAACATTACATAGCAATCAATAAAATACACAGAAAGTGACAGACTACACAACAACAACATAAAAATAATCATATATTAAAAAAGACCAAACAGGTGGCAATAATGTGTTTCTGACGCGCGTTTGGCGTTTCAAGGACGCCTTCTTCAGGAGCCACAAATTCTGTCTAAAAATTTATAATTGGAAAAAATATAAACATAATCAATCCCGAGGGGTAACAATTTGATATTATCAAAAACAGTAAGATCATACTTCCATCATAACTAATTCAAAACATTTAAGACTTTTAAAATCACAAGTTAATCAACAATACTCAACAAGTTCCTAGATAGCACTCCTTCCTTCTTTACTATGGCAATCTACATAAGTGCCAAACAAAATATATTTCCAATATGTACATATTTGAGCAGTTGTTTGATAATTATGTAACAGATACAGAGGTGTCCAGTTTGCCCTATATGAAAGTGCAAATAAACATAAACAATACAGAACATTTGGCAGACAGGGGAAGTACCTCCCACCTTTACTGCCCTCATTTTTATGTTTTATTTAACTAGGGAATCTAGAAAAACTGACGGCACATGGGTTAGTTACAACGGTAGTTTATTTTCACTGTAAAAGCGGTACTTTTAAGGGGTCTTGTTTGTTTCATATTAGTTTTGGCAGTTTTTTAGGTCTCGGACTAGCGTTGCACTGCGCAGAAGTGCTCGCGCAGCCGAGATTTAGTGTTTTTTAGTATGGGGGCTTGAACCCGCCCCTCTTCTCCATTGGCTGGCTTCCTAAACGGAGGCCAGCCATTGGAGGAGAGGGGCGTCACTCGGTTCAAGCCCTGTCTTTTCCAGATTCGGGGGCGTGTTTTTTCTCCTCTTTCTTGTTTTCGTTCTCTCCTCTTCCAATTGGCTGGAATTTTACCTTCCAGCCAATGGGAAGAGGAGAGAAAGAAAAACACGCCCCCGAATCCCAAAATGAGGCTGCGTTTCTCCGAGGCATTTCTGCATCTCCTCGGAGAAACATGGTGGTGTTCAGAGACACCCTCCCTCTCGCCAAGGTCCCAGTCTATTCCTCATGTAATGTACCTTTTGCTACCTCTTGTATTTTGTTTGCTCACAATTGTCACTTTTGCCTCATGTAACTGAACGTTTGCTTTTGTAATTTGCACCACACTGTCTTCCCACTTCCTCCTCTCCACGCCCCCTCTCTCCTCGTTTGTCCACAGCCCTCCGCTTCCTGTGCACTCCGTGGCACACTGTCGCCTCCCTGGCACAGCTTCCACCGGTCACTGAAGTGGAAATTGTTGCAGGTACTTCCCCTCTCGCTGTTGCCGGGCGCAACAGGGTTAAACCTGGGGGCAGTGAGGAAGTGCGGATCGCAGTGCTGTGATTGACTGCCGAGGGGCAGGTAGTCCCGGGGCCCTGGTCGCTCATAGACAGCCGCGGCTGCTTGTCAGGGCTCAGAGTGTGGAGGGTGCGTATATGGAGGATCTGTAGGAGCTTCGAGGCGAGCCTCAGAGGAGCAGCGGCAGAGCCGAGGAGCGGTGCCTGGGGATGGTGAGTGCAAGGGGTCTGAGTGCTTCATGAGGCCTGGGGCTATGTGTGTGTGTGGTTGCCAGCTCGGGAGATGAAGTGGGGAACCCCTTCAAGAGTAATAAGGCGTACAGGACAGGGGCAGGTACTTTTATTTATTTAATGCATTTTTATAAAGCGCAGACTTTACCCAAAGGTGTCAGAGCACAGAACAGCTGCTCAACCCCCCACTGTTCATTGGGGGCCTGCCGAGGATCTGCCGAAGCAGTCAACAGGGGAGCTGAGAATGGGGAATGGGAGCCCGGGCTGTTGGTTCCTTCTGCTGTGGACTAGAGGTGTTGAGGCTATTAGAATTGGACAGGCGACATGGATGGGCGAAAGTGATTCAGTGCAGGGGTTTCCTGCTCTGGTTGGGGGTCTCAGTGCCCCTAGCACAGGACAGGGGGTTTCTTATCGCAGGTGCATCCCTGCTGTCGGGCCTGTGCCCCTATCTCTGAGTTGCATGGTTTCTGGGGTGCCAAAGGTTCTCACTGTAAGGCGCTTGAGTGCAGGCGTGCTTTTCGCTAGGCGCTTGCTTGCTGATTAGAGGCGCCAGACGTGTGGTTAACCTGGCATACCTGTGTGTCATCTGTGGTTCAGTGCGGTGCTCTCTCTGGTGGCAGGGCAGGGTAGGTCGTGCTGCTCTTTATCTCAGATGTCTGTTTGGATCCCCTTCTAGAGGATTGAACACAGCTGTCCCATCACAACCGATCCCGGGACGTGGGGGTCATAAAGTTCTCGTCCCAGGGGTCTCTTATGGGGATACAACTTACCTGGTGGAGGGAGATTTATATTCCTTCTGATTCATGAAGTTTGTGCCACGAGGTACAAACAGAACAGAAAGCATGAACCCCTGCTCGTATCACCAGACTCTGCCCCCAAACCATCAACATCCTGGCTCCAGGGGCGAAGCTTGGTCAGTAGGATGGGGGAGGGGCTGGTTATGAGACTCTAGGAATGAGGTGAACATAAGGAGCAGTAGGAAGGCAGAGGAGTGCAGATTGTGAGGAATACTTAAACTCAATATTTTGTAAAATAACTTTTTAATATGTTTAAAACAGACAAGAGTGTGTTTCCGTCTGCGTGGGGCATCATGCTGCTCTGCGAGCCGGGCCTTCCATGTCCAGCTGGCGGCCAGGGTAGGGGTAACAGGCTTCTTGTGTGCTCATTGGCATTATTTACTGGCCAGGAACTGGCCGCGAGGACGCTGGAAGGGCACCCAACACACCATGCCTCTTGGCATGCCATACTTCAGCAGCAAAAGGGTGCCCCGTGAGCTGGCCTGTTTCCTACCCATCTGTGGTGCTAGCGTCACTCATGGCGTGTTATGGGTTAGGTTAATGTCATTCGCCATACAGTCGGATCTTCGCATTGTTATGCATTGTGACCAGTTGCGTGGTCTGGACAGTTGGATCATTGGAAATTTAGTTTTGGCCTCCACATGTTAACGTTCAGGGGCAATAGACTTGTTTGTTGGGAAGAGGAACAGTTTGGCCTCTTTATAGGTACTTCTGGGACAGCTGACTCGTTCTACCCCAATAGTTAATGGGTGGGCTCATTCTATGTGTGTGTGGCTCTCTGTGTGTGTGGGGGGCCTCTGTGTGTGTGTGTGAGGGGCTCTGTGTGTGTGGGGGGGCTCTTTGTGTGTGGGGGGATCTGTGTGTGTGTGGGGATCTCTGTGTGTGTGGGGCTCTGTGTGTGCGTGAGGCTCTGTGTGTGTGGGGGGGCTCTGTGTGTGTGTGGGGGGGCTCTGTGTGTGTGGGGGGGACTCTGTGTGTGTGTGTGGGGGGCTCTGTGTGTGTGTGTGGGGCTCTGTTTGTGAGTGGGGGCTCTGTGTGTGTGGGGGGCTCTGTGGGTGTGAGGCTCTGTGTGTGTGTGGGGGCTCTGTGTGTGTGTGGGGAGATCTGTGTGTCTGGGGGGCTTTTTGTGTGTGGGGGGCTCTGTGTGTGTGAGGCTCTGTGTGTGTGTATGGGGGGGCTCCATGTGTGTGGGGGGCTCTGTGTGTGTGCGTGGGGGGCTCTGTGTGTGTGTCTGGGGGGCTCTGTTTGTGAGTGGGGGGCTCTGTGTGTGTGGGGGGGGCTCTGTGTGTGAGTGTGGGGGGCTGTGTGTGTGGGGGGATCTGTGTGGGAGGCTCTGTGTGTGTGTGTGGGGGGGGCTCTGTTTGTGTGTGTGTGGGGCTCTGTGTGTGTGCGTGGGGCTCTGTGTGTGTGTGTGTGTGTGTGGGGCTCTGTGTGTGTGTGTGGGGGGCTCTGCATGTCTGTGTGTGGCTCTCCGCACATGTGTGTGGCTGTATGTGGGGCTCTGTGTGTGTGTGGGGGGTTCTGTGTGTGTGTGGGGGGCACTGTGTGTGTGTGTGGCTCTGCATGTGTGTGTGTGTGGCTCTCCGCACGTGTGTGTGGGGCTCTGTGTGTGTGTGTGGGGCTCTGTGTGTGTGTGTGGGGCTCTGTGTGTGTGTGTGGGGCTCTGTGTGTGTGTGTGGCTCTGTGTGTGTGTGGGGGCTTGATGTGTGTGTGGGGGGGATGTGTGTGTGTGTGTGTGTCAGGCTCTGTATGTGTGTGGGGGGATCTGTGTGTGTGTGTGTGGCTGTGTGTGTGTGGTGCTCTGTGTGTGTGTGAGGATCTGTGTGTGTGTGGGGGGGCTCTGTGTGTGTGGGGGGCTCTGTGTGTATGGGGGGGGCTCTGTGTGTGTGGGGGGCTCTGTGTGGGGGCTCTGTGTGTGTGGGGACTCCGTGTGTGTGGGGGGCTCTTAGTGTGTGGGGGGCTCTGTGTGTGTGGGGGGCTCTGTGTGTGGGGGGGCTCTGTGTGTGTGTGGGGCTCTGTGTGTGTGCGTGGGGGCTCTGTGTGTGTGTGGGGGGGCTCTGTGTGTGTGTGTGTGGGGGGGCTCTGTGAAACGTGAGGGCATTGCTGTGCTGCCTGCTCCTGGCTGTTTCTTCCTCATTAATGTTCATGGGCCCCCGAGCTCTGCTGTTGTTGGTGGAGGAGGGCTCCCTGCAGAAATAAACGTGTGTGTCAAAAGCAAACAACATCAGTGAGCCTATGTCCAACGCCATGTAAATGGCGATTCATTTATGTTCTTACTTCAAAGCATGAGCCAGGCACAAACTACTGGAGGATATGGAATCCATTGTTTTCTGTTAATTTTAATTTGAGAAGGATTGTAGAGGGTGTAATCTTCATTAAAACCCAAATTACACATCTGAACGAATGCAGGGCTGTAAAGCCTCACTGAGTTGGTAAATCATTGTGCTCCCTCTTTATACATCGGTGGCCTGCTCCACTCCAAATGAAAACACATAGGTAAAGCACATTGACATTTACAACGCCAATAGCTATCACTCTCCCAAATGCAAGACCTACTGCATTGCAAATGCTGGTTTGTTTTTATCTCCTCCTATTACAACATCTACTCCTACAGCCTTAGAATTTGTGAATCACCTTCACGAAACACATAAAAGTACCCAACAAAACCTAGATAAAGCCAAAAGCAGATATAAGGATAGTGCGGATCTTAATCGTCGACCATCTCCTGATTATGCTCTTGGTGAGAGAGTGTGGTTGTCCACACGAAACATCGCTGTAAAAGGAACAAGAAAGTTCAAACCACGTTTCATTGGACCGTATACCATCTCAAAGGCGGTTAACCCAGTTGCTATGAAATTAGAACTACCATCTTCTTTGAAAATCCACCCAGTCTTTCATGTCTCATTACTGAAACCAATGGTTGCAGGAACTGATGTACCTGTCCAACCTCTCCCTGTATTGGTAGAGGATGAGCCTGAATACGAAGTCAGGAATATTGTGGACCTTGGTATAGTGAGACGCAGATTGCAGTATTTGATATATTGGAAATGGTATGGGCCTGAGGACTGTACTTGGGAACCTGCAGGTCATGTCCATGCCCCTAGGCTATTGCGGTTGTGCCACAGACACAATCCTGATAAGCTCAAGCCTGTGGAGAGGGTTCTTGGGGAGTGTACTGCCAGGCTCGCTCCGCTCCACCTCTAATCGCATGTGTGCGTGGGGCAGAGGCAAGCGATGATAACAGGGGCAGTCTTTAAGATGAACGCGCTTCGCTTTCGGTTACAGACGTGAACAGCCACGTCACGCACCCCTGTCCTTAAGATACTTACCTGATTTAGTCTTTGTTCTTCGTTTGACAGGTCTACTCTATTCCTCGCTTGACGGGTCTACTCTGTTCCTCACTTGGCGGTTCAACGAATTCCTCACTTTGGACATCCGAAGTGCCCACTTCCGAGTCACAACTCTTTATTGAGCTCTACCTCCGGGTTGCCGACGGGCTCCGTGTTTCCCTCGTCGGATCAGAGGTCTGCATCTCCTGCTGGGTCTCGTTGCGTCTGCCACTACAGCCTCTTGTGTAGCCTGAAAGGTTAATGAGAGAAATAAACAGATATTTAAAGGGATCCTTGTTTCCCTGACACAACCGTATGAAAATACAGCGCGTATTGAGCTACTATAATTATGCTTATCTGAAGCCTCCTTTTCACGGTCAGTGGAGATTCGCTTATTCTTTTTGTGTTTTCAGCACTTGGTGGCTGAAAATCTAAAAACACATATATCAGTTTCCTGATTTTGCAAGGAGCTACATATATAGAAATACATGGCTCTGCACCTTTTTGTTTATATATTTTTCTTTCCTCTCCAAACCAGGAGAATATGCTTTTTTCCTTGTATATATTGGATGTACTTTTATGGGCCTGATTGGATTGTTACGCGATGTATGTTAAGGTTAGTTACACAAATAATTTTGACATATTCAAGAGTACAGTTACATTAGGCACATTGTCTAATGCATAGTTTCCTGGTCCTAGATATATCACTCTATATCGGTTTCCTGCTTTTCTATACGTGGTTCCAATTGGAAGAGGGACGTTAACCAGGTAGTTATAAATATAGGGTATTGCATGGCGATTATAGGTCAAAACCTCAATATGTATAGATATAGGATAACTCTAATGTTTTATTTTTTATCTAGGCTGTGTATGCAAACAGTCCCATCCAAAAGCTGTGCAAGATGTACCACCATTAAACATCTCCATTTCCCTTTCCTTGTTTTGTTTCCCCTCTTCCCCAACTTTCACCTTGTTGGCTTTGACTTTGTTCGGTTGACTCTGGTGGCTGTGGGAAGTTGGGACCCTGCGTTAGTACTTGCATCTCGCTCCTGCAGATACACCAGGTGAGACTTACAGAAGGTAACTGAGTGATATGGTTACGACCCTATAGGATTCCGAAGCCAGAAGAGGGGCAGTGGAGGAAGAGGTAACCAGCATGTTGAAAAAATGATAATCAAATGAATCAAAAGCGCCTGGTGTTCACTGCTGGTCTCTCCCAAAACCTAACAGTACAAACAGATTTTGTATCAACTTCCGCCAGTTGAATAACAATCGAAGTTCGATACCTACCCCATGCCTAGGGTTGATGAACTGATAGAAAACCTGGGTACGACTTCCTATCTCACCACCCTTCACCTCACCAAGGGTTATTGGCAAATCCCGTTGATCCCAAATGTCAGAGAGAAAACAGCTTTTTCCACCCCCCTCCGGTCTATCTCACATCAGTGTGCTACTCTTGGCCTGCTTGGGGCTCCTGCAACATTCTAGTGACTAATGGATATACTCCTACATCCCCACCATAGTTACACAATGGCCTACTTGGATAACATAGTCATCTATAGTCCTTCCTAGGAACAGCACGTCTACCACTTGGAAGCTGTTCTCACAACCCTTTGGAAAGCCGGTCTCACGGCAAATCCAAATAAATGCACCCTCGCCACCAGGAAGGGAGGTTAAGCCCCCAGGTCAACAAAGTGAAGGCAATCAGAAACTTACCATGGCCACTAGATCAGAAAGGCGTCAGATCCTTTCTTGGACTAATAGGCTATACACCATTTTTTTGTGAAATGGTGGCATCCTTGACCAACTTGTTGCAAAAAAAAATGGCCTAATTGGATTAGTGAATGGTCTCCAGCCCAACAACAAAGCTTTGAATGGCTAAAGAATGCTTTGTGTGAGTACCCGGTGTTGGTATGTCCAGGTTTTTCTAGACAACATGTCTTACAGACAGGCATCTCTGGTAGAGGACTCTGTTTTGTCACAGCCAGACAAGACCGATTGCCTCCGCCCAGTAATGTACGTAAGCAGAAAGCTGTTACCCCGGGAAACAATTCACCCTACAATTGAGTGCCGAGCAATCAAATGGACTATTAAAGTCCTACAATAACATTTGTTGGGCCGCTCCTTCATACTAGCAAGCAATATTGCATCTTGTTATCTACTACTACTATCGCATCAATGAAATAATCAAAAACCTCTATCCAGTCAGTCCATCTGTCACCAATATTCAGTTTTTTGGTGGTATGAAATGGCTTTGGTGGTTTCAAGAAGGTGGCTGCATTGTAACCATTTGCGACATTGGCTGATACTAAAGGTGGAGTTCTCTCCGACACAGTCCTCTGTCCACTAGGACCTGCTTCATCTCTACCATCTGTAAGGTCCTGCACTGTGCTGGCCTCTGGGTCATCTTGGGCAGTTCAGGGAACCTTGACATCCCTCTTGGTCTCCATGGGCGCCCCTTTGCTTTCAGGAGACCTTTGGAGTTGTTCTGAGTTACCACTGTGCAGCTTTGCATTGTGTGTGCTTGGGGTATGGACAGCTTCCCAAGCCCAATCCTGGGTGCTTCCTCTGGAATCACTTCCCCCAGCACTGTGGTGCAATGACTCTCTTTGCTCAGTTCTGGTATACAGATGACTGTTTCTTGTATCACTTTACCTTTAGGTGTCTCTTTGTGCTGTCTGACACATGGTTGATCTCTGCCTCGCAGCTCTTCTGTTTGCAGTGTTATCTTGCAATTTGCTGCTCCTTCAAAACCTGGTTGCATCTGCCTATAGTGTTATCACTCTGTATGATGTACAGCTTTGAGTTGCGTAGTAGCGCAGTACCTCTCTTTGCGGCCTTCCTAGCAGGGTTTCTGCCAACGAATAGGTAAATGACTTAGTGAAGCTTTCGTTATCTTCAAATGATTTACGTGGACTGGGGCTGTGTTTCGACTCCACATATGCCAAATGTCAATTCTGCACTTCAAAGGAGGCACACGTGGCACACACAAGCAGTTTGCTGGACCACGGCAAACTCTCTGGGATAGCGCTGTCGATCTTCGGGTTACTCATCCTCTATCTCGTCGCCAGTTGTAGCATCCTCCCCAGCCAGGGAATTTGCCAATGACAACGCCACACACGAACCATAGTATAACACATTTTTTTTCTTCTGTATGTAAACGCAAACCTAACATTCTAAACCTGCATTCAAGGCACTACGCTCCAATGCTTACTTCACAGTTCTATGGACTCCATCAAGAGCCACAAGGATTTTGTCACTTCAAACTCACACAACACTACACATATGATCGAAAATTAAAGACAAAAATAATAGTAAGGGGGTGATAAGGGAACACGTGTTGGAATGCATTCCACACTTTGTAATGCCTTCTATATATATATGATTTAAATAGGAACAGACATCACAGGAAAGATTAAACTTAATCAGAATCCTCTGATGAGACCAACATCTTGGAAGGATCAGTTCATAAGTTTTGACCACAACCCTTTCCATGGTATCAGCTTTGATACATGAAGAAGCCCAAGTTTGATAACTTTCTGTCGGACACACCTTGTTTGTTGTGGAACACCCATACGGGTGTTCCTGTCCACAGAAGCACCAGACCGGTCCAATCCACCTGGACTTTCAGTCATGCACTGAGTATGGCATTATTCTACAAGTGACTGAAAGTGTCCCGAAAAATGGTTTGAATGAGGATAACAGCAAACCTACCACTTTTGCTTACTGTTTAAGGGATATTGACTAAAGTTCCTTCTTGAAAGTACTGATCTTGGACATGAAGCTGTATGTTAAAATATCAGTAACAAAAATAACACCGGACATAAATATTAGATCTAATCGTATTCTGAACAAATGATTTTTCAAATTATATGTGCTCGAATTACATGTACTATTATGCTTCACACGGTTATTTAACTCATTTAAGGACCCGATTGCACCTCTTCTGCACGTAATTGCACTTTATAAGATGGTCGCCGTGATTTCCGAACCGAGCCCTCCATCAGCCTTACCAGATCGCATGACTCCGATCACGTGATCGCCCAGCTTCCTTAATTGAAGCTTCCTGTAGCTTTCGTCTCACCCGAGTAACGGCTCTTCGCGGTACCAGAACCCCATTGTGGGATTGACCGGCATATATCTCCGGTAAGCTTTGTTCCCTCTACTGGCTTGCCTAATAGAGTAAGCTCTGTTACTTGGACTGGCTAAACTAAAGTGAGTCTCAAAACGTGGCTACGCAGTACCGACTCCTTCTACCTTCTTTTGTTTTACAGGGGTCACTATTACGTCCCCGTATCTAACTGAACTGCTTTTGCGGTAAGGGAGACAAGATTTGTTTTTCGAAACGCCACTGCGTTACTCTTTAGAATCCACTCACTATGTATTTTATATAGCAGGTCTTCTTTTACTATTTCGGAAATTGGTTCAATCCTCTGGAATTTAACACCTCATACCTTGAGGTAAGCTGAATTATCGGCTGATTTTGTTATCACTACACCATTTGGCTTGCGATTACGGCTACTCTGCTTGCTTCGTCGGTAACCTCACACGGCACCCACTTACTTGAGCCAACTTCACAATCTTAGTTTTAAATCTCACCGTTTTCCTTGCACCTTGTTTTTAACTCTTTATCCTACGTCTAACCTCTTGTCACCCCTCATGTATTCACGGGCACTATTATATTTAATTGTCTCACTGTTGCTTTTTACGTTAGCAGACATGTCACTACATGTATTATCTTCATATGATAATGTTCCTTGTGTTGTGTATAATTGTATACATATTTTAATGTTTCTTAACCCCTTTCTTCCCATTACCCATCCCGTTTTTTCCCCTCAAATCTACTGTTTTGTAATTATGTTTGTATGGTTTAATTATATGTTTGGGCTTGACTATGGCTTTTTATATAAAGGCATGGATTTTAAATGTACTGATGATGATCCCGCTATGCCTTAAAGGGGATCGAAACGCCGTCGACGATTTACACTTGATGATTTGATTATATTATGAGTTAAAATCACAAAAGTGTTCTTCTTGCAATTGTCTGCCAAACTTGGATTGTATGCAGACTGTCCGTTCTTGCCTCACTTGTTTGTATATGTCACTATTGTCTCTATACAGTAGTAGGACACAGGCTGCGTTCCACTTTGATATTGTATAAGATTAACTGACTATACTTCTAATTGTGTTATTAAACCCTGTCCGGCTGGACAGATCATATGGAATTGAATGTTGATCTATATGTATTTTTTCACTATTCATTTACTGGCGGTAAGGGGCGCGAGGGACCAGCGGGGCTGCGAGCGTGCGGGGACTTCATTTCCCAGAAGTCCCTGCAAGACCAAGGAAGAGCTTCCGGTCCGCTCTCCCTGCTGGCCCGCCCCCCGCCCATCCAAGTCCGCTAAAAGCGCCCCTCTCCCTCCACCTTGTGGGACACCTACCTACTCTGCAATCCAAGCGGAAGGCTTCACTCTAGTGGTCACGCACCAGCCAAACAGCGCATCAGCCTCCCAGCCCACCTCTCGCCGCACCCGCTCCGCGGGTGCCGCTTCGCTGGTG
The DNA here is from genome assembly GCF_964263255.1 of Lissotriton vulgaris. Lineage (NCBI taxonomy): Eukaryota > Metazoa > Chordata > Amphibia > Caudata > Salamandridae > Lissotriton > Lissotriton vulgaris. The sequence goes on from NC_141689.1 coordinate 858,150,829, forward strand.
GGTGCTGGTAGAGGCAGCTTCCTGAAGAACTGAGGCGAGGACACCGGCAGCAAGACAGCAAGGCGGTAAGGGGCGCGAGGGACCAGCGGGGCTGCGAGCGTGCGGGGACTTCATTTCCCAGAAGTCCCTGCAAGACCAAGGAAGAGCTTCCGGTCCGCTCTCCCTGCTGGCCCGCCCCCCGCCCATCCAAGTCCGCTAAAAGCGCCCCTCTCCCTCCACCTTGTGGGACACCTACCTACTCTGCAATCCAAGCGGAAGGCTTCACTCTAGTGGTCACGCACCAGCCAAACAGCGCATCAGCCTCCCAGCCCACCTCTCGCCGCACCCGCTCCGCGGGTGCCGCTTCGCTGGTGGGTGCTGGTAGAGGCAGCTTCCTGAAGAACTGAGGCGAGGACACCGGCAGCAAGACAGCAAGGCGGTAAGGGGCGCGAGGGACCAGCGGGGCTGCGAGCGTGCGGGGACTTCATTTCCCAGAAGTCCCTGCAAGACCAAGGAAGAGCTTCCGGTCCGCTCTCCCTGCTGGCCCGCCCCCCGCCCATCCAAGTCCGCTAAAAGCGCCCCTCTCCCTCCACCTTGTGGGACACCTACCTACTCTGCAATCCAAGCGGAAGGCTTCACTCTAGTGGTCACGCACCAGCCAAACAGCGCATCAGCCTCCCAGCCCACCTCTCGCCGCACCCGCTCCGCGGGTGCCGCTTCGCTGGTGGGTGCTGGTAGAGGCAGCTTCCTGAAGAACTGAGGCGAGGACACCGGCAGCAAGACAGCAAGGCGGTAAGGGGCGCGAGGGACCAGCGGGGCTGCGAGCGTGCGGGGACTTCATTTCCCAGAAGTCCCTGCAAGACCAAGGAAGAGCTTCCGGTCCGCTCTCCCTGCTGGCCCGCCCCCCGCCCATCCAAGTCCGCTAAAAGCGCCCCTCTCCCTCCACCTTGTGGGACACCTACCTACTCTGCAATCCAAGCGGAAGGCTTCACTCTAGTGGTCACGCACCAGCCAAACAGCGCATCAGCCTCCCAGCCCACCTCTCGCCGCACCCGCTCCGCGGGTGCCGCTTCGCTGGTGGGTGCTGGTAGAGGCAGCTTCCTGAAGAACTGAGGCGAGGACACCGGCAGCAAGACAGCAAGGCGGTAAGGGGCGCGAGGGACCAGCGGGGCTGCGAGCGTGCGGGGACTTCATTTCCCAGAAGTCCCTGCAAGACCAAGGAAGAGCTTCCGGTCCGCTCTCCCTGCTGGCCCGCCCCCCGCCCATCCAAGTCCGCTAAAAGCGCCCCTCTCCCTCCACCTTGTGGGACACCTACCTACTCTGCAATCCAAGCGGAAGGCTTCACTCTAGTGGTCACGCACCAGCCAAACAGCGCATCAGCCTCCCAGCCCACCTCTCGCCGCACCCGCTCCGCGGGTGCCGCTTCGCTGGTGGGTGCTGGTAGAGGCAGCTTCCTGAAGAACTGAGGCGAGGACACCGGCAGCAAGACAGCAAGGCGGTAAGGGGCGCGAGGGACCAGCGGGGCTGCGAGCGTGCGGGGACTTCATTTCCCAGAAGTCCCTGCAAGACCAAGGAAGAGCTTCCGGTCCGCTCTCCCTGCTGGCCCGCCCCCCGCCCATCCAAGTCCGCTAAAAGCGCCTCTCTCCCTCCACCTTGTGGGACACCTACCTACTCTGCAATCCAAGCGGAAGGCTTCACTCTAGTGGTCACGCACCAGCCAAACAGCGCATCAGCCTCCCAGCCCACCTCTCGCCGCACCCGCTCCGCGGGTGCCGCTTCGCTGGTGGGTGCTGGTAGAGGCAGCTTCCTGAAGAACTGAGGCGAGGACACCGGCAGCAAGACAGCAAGGCGGTAAGGGGCGCGAGGGACCAGCGGGGCTGCGAGCGTGCGGGGACTTCATTTCCCAGAAGTCCCTGCAAGACCAAGGAAGAGCTTCCGGTCCGCTCTCCCTGCTGGCCCGCCCCCCGCCCATCCAAGTCCGCTAAAAGCGCCCCTCTCCCTCCACCTTGTGGGACACCTACCTACTCTGCAATCCAAGCGGAAGGCTTCACTCTAGTGGTCACGCACCAGCCAAACAGCGCATCAGCCTCCCAGCCCACCTCTCGCCGCACCCGCTCCGCGGGTGCCGCTTCGCTGGTGGGTGCTGGTAGAGGCAGCTTCCTGAAGAACTGAGGCGAGGACACCGGCAGCAAGACAGCAAGGCGGTAAGGGGCGCGAGGGACCAGCGGTGCTGCGAGCGTGCGGGGACTTCATTTCCCAGAAGTCCCTGCAAGACCAAGGAAGAGCTTCCGGTCCGCTCTCCCTGCTGGCCCGCCCCCCGCCCATCCAAGTCCGCTAAAAGCGCCCCTCTCCCTCCACCTTGTGGGACACCTACCTACTCTGCAATCCAAGCGGAAGGCTTCACTCTAGTGGTCACGCACCAGCCAAACAGCGCATCAGCCTCCCAGCCCACCTCTCGCCGCACCCGCTCCGCGGGTGCCGCTTCGCTGGTGGGTGCTGGTAGAGGCAGCTTCCTGAAGAACTGAGGCGAGGACACCGGCAGCAAGACAGCAAGGCGGTAAGGGGCGCGAGGGACCAGCGGGGCTGCGAGTGTGCGGGGACTTCATTTCCCAGAAGTCCCTGCAAGACCAAGGAAGAGCTTCCGGTCCGCTCTCCCTGCTGGCCCGCCCCCCGCCCTTTACGCCTCCTACTTAACAACACCTCTCTCCCGCAGCGCGGGACGCAGCTCGGGCGAAGACAGGGCAAAGACAGGGCCGTTTGAGGCCGTTCGAGGACGGCAGAGGACGGCCACGGCCCTGTCACCCTGAACTCCACGTCGATCCCCCAGCCCCCCACGAAATCCAACGCACATTACTGGGACTCAGGATGCGTCCCAAAACAAGAAGTGCGTCTAAGAAAGCGACTCTGGTAACGCAAGTGACCGGCCCTATAGACCTTTTCATATCCAGGGTCAATGACACCATTGACAAAAGCATCATCCTACTGGAGAAAAGAGTCTCTCTGGACCTTATGCAGGCAAAACGATCTTCGCTCGGTTCACTTGCCACCGCAAATTCCCCCGTTCACCAGGTGGCTAATAACTGCTCCTTGCCATTGCCATTAACCATCGCTCCTACGTTCACTGTTCCAAATTCCGTAGATTTATCCGTAACCCAATCGGACTCTGATCAATCATACGTCGATCTCGACGCAACCCCAGACTTAGAAGCCTGCCAATCACCGGTTGAGAAATTAGACCAGAGTGCCATCAGTAATCCTTTACCACCTGATCCAGAAATGACCCTAGAAACAACAAAAATAAGGGAAAATATTTCCACCCACCCCAAGGCAATGCCAATCATCAAGGAAAAACCAAAGACAAAAATAAAGAACCACAATTTGATCACACCTACCCCAAATTCCTCGGCAGGCATCCCCTGTTGGGTGGAAAACATGGTTATGGATTTAAAATCCGACCTTGAGGCCAAAATCACAGCGCAGATTAAACCACTCATATCAAAGTTGGACAGACTCACGTCATTAATCAACACCAAATGCAGTTGTAAATCAAGCAGGAATGGTCCCGCCCCAATGCAGGGAGCAAAGGAAATACCCCAAAAAAAACCATCCAGCACTAAACAAATAACAGGCATCATAGACAAGTCTAACATCTCACTAACCAAAAAAGCGGCAGTTACACATTCGTTAGCCAAAAAAGGGAGCAATCTGGATGCCCCCCAAAACACCCCGGAGGCGGTAGATCCTTCCTCTGCCATACAAACAGGCCCAGAAGGTCAATCAAAAACAAATAATAGACAAACGAAAGGAAACTCCACCATTCCAGCAGAGACCCCCTCCCAAGAAAAACCATCAGATCTGAAGACTAAGCAACCTCGGCCCAAAATAATTAACTTACCCCCGGAAGCTTCTCCCTTCGTGGTGGTGTTAACAGCAGTTCCCCCACTGAAGGAGGGCGCAAGAGAAACTTTCGCAGAGCTGAGGAACAAATGTGCCCAGTGGCTCCAACTCCATAGACCACTACCTGCCCATATTAAGGGCGACATCTTCTCCGCACGTAGAGGAGATTGGGTTGGTAGAAGCACGAAGGCAATAGCGGGGGACGTCATCAGTATCAAATTTAGGGAGATAGGGGCATCAAACTACATTTGCAATTCGCCCAACAGAGGACCTGCCACACAAATAAATCCCCTTCCCTTGTCTTACTTCCTACCCCTTTCCTCGAGGCAAAATTTTCCCTCGTATGTACACCCACCAAACACCGGCCCTATAAATCCCTCCGAATACAACATGTATCATCCCCAACGCTACCCAGATAGGCCAAGTTCCTTGCAAAATTTACAGCATCCAGCTTTCCAGTGGCAACCACCTGCCTTATTTCCCCAACCCACACACCTTGTTACCCAACCTCCTGTAAACCCACCTCAACATCCACATCATACCACCCAACAATGGTGGCAACCTCAGCAATATACGCACTATAACACCCACTTATGGCAACAGCCGCGGCAAGGATGGTTTCCCCCATTCAATCCACTAGGCCCAAACCATCAAGGCAGAGATAGGAACGAATGGAGTGGACAGGATCATCGGACAAAGCACAACGACCCCATACGTTGGGATAGTTGGAATGGCCTCCAATTAGCAAACAGATATAGTCCCCTGGAGTGCGTTGATTGACTACCACAACCTCAGGAATACTCCCAAAATCATACAGACCGTTTAGAACCCCCTGAACCCCCATCAGTCCCTCCAGACCTAGAGATTCCACCTGTTCCCGAGAAACTAAATGAATTAAAAAGAACAAAAAGCTCAAGGGATAGCTTAATAATCCTGAGTTTGATCTTGTGGAACATCGCTGGATTAAGGACAAAAATAGAGGATGGGTCAATCCTGTACCACATGCTTAACCATCAAGTACTGTGCATACAGGAGACATGGTCACTAAAAGAATATCACCTGCAGGGGTACAAGACGTACTCGTCCCTCGCGCAGTCGGGACACACAGGCAGACCAAAGGGAGGTCTGTGCACTTACATAGCGAACACTATCCAAAACGTTAAAATAAAGGTTATTGAACTGGCATCAAATTTGCAGATCATTGGTCTTTACTTCCAGAAAAGAGAGTCGATGATCATTATCAATTTTTATAACAATCTGGATGAATTGGACTTTGAGAGAGTTTTGGCCCACCTCCACGAAAAACTAATCACCCTCATAATGCAGCAAGGAGAAGGAGGCCCGGCAACAATAGTATGGGCAGGCGACTTCAATCTTCACGCCTGTACCCAACTAAAAAGAAAATGCCCTGGCATGGTGACAGAAGACGGCCTCTTACTTACCCATTTCTCGCACAACAAAATGGGAAGGCAAATGAATGATCTCCTATCCGACCTGGATCTCCAGATAGTAAACACCTTGGACTATGGGGAAAACTCACTTGCACCTACCTATATAGGAAGAGGTTACCAAACTACGGTGGACTTTATAATTATATCAGCTTCCTTACAATCAAGAGTAAAGAACTTTGAAGTATCACCAAATTCCCAAAGTGACCATGCAATACTAACTCTGGAAGTCTCACTAACTTATCAAAAATGTTCTCCAGTAATAATAGCCAACGCATTGACTCAGGAAAATATCAACGTGGATAAAGTAAATGGGTATACTATAAAGTGGGAGAGGATAAATCCAGAGGAACTCACCAAAGAGCTAATAAGATCAGTCTATCCCCAAATTGAAATCTGTTTGGATATAGCTACTAATGACACGGAGCTTTTAACTAACTTCGCCCAAATTATGGAAAAAATTAAGGTGTTACTTACAAGAAAACAAAAATCTGCCTCATCCCGGGCTATTGGCTGGTTCAATCAAGAGTGCACTAAGGCACATACAAAACTAAAGTTAGCCTTAAATAAAAACGAAAGGGATCCCAGAACAATAGCCACTCTCAGAAGTGAATATCAAAAAACAAGGAAAAAGAGGAAAGAGGAACTGAAGCAAGCGCTGTGGCACGAACTCCACACTAGTGCCCAGGAAAAAAACTCTACAGCCTTCTGGAGAATTATAAGATCCCCCTTTTTGGCGGATGACACTTCCCCAAAAATCGAAGCCGCCATAGATGCTGCAACGTGGGTATCACATTTTACCAGTATCTTCCAAAAACCAATCTATGACCAAGAGCTGGAAGAAGAGGAAAAAACATTCCCACCATACCCGATAGATATAAATTTCGAAATTCCTGAAATTCTTGTGGCATTGAACTCTACCAAAAAAGGGAAAGCTCCAGGGCCGGATGGTGTCCCGGCAGACCTTTTTAAATACCAAACAGAACTTTGGGCACCAATTTTAACAAGGGTCTGCAGCGCTACGGCAAAAATAGGAATTCTAGAGTCTTGGACTAGGTCCATCATGGTGCCGATTTTTAAAAAAGGTAATCGTTTGGACCCCGCCTGCTATCGCCCAATTTCCCTGCTGGACTCACTGGGGAAAATAGCAGGAAGAGTGATATTAGAAAGACTTCAGGACTGGGCGGAAGAAAGAGGTATCCTATCCGATCTTCAATTCGGATTCAGAAAAGGATTAGGTACTGTGGAACAAGCCCTAAATTTATCAATAATCTTCGGAAAATATGTGCATGCAAAGAAAGCAAAACTTTACATGACCTATGTAGATCTGTCCGCGGCTTTCGACTGCGTCTCCCACACAAAATTGTGGTCCCTTTTAGCACAGATGGGGGTAGACCAACCACTCCTGAACTTTCTAAGGGAACTCTATTCCAACCCATCCGCAAGAGTTCGCTACGGGACAAAGGGAGAACTGACGGCGTCCTTCACAGTAGAGCGTGGGGTTAGACAGGGCTGTGTCCTGGCACCCTTCCTTTTCTCCCTCTATACCAACAACTTGGAGGTCGAGCTACTAAAGGGTGCCCGTGACCTCCCATTGGCCAAACACCGCCCGATCCCCGCTCTGCTGTATGCGGATGACGCCGTCCTCCTCGCACAAACTCCCCGTGAACTCCAAAGGTCCTTTAACAGATATTCCCAGTTTATGAGAACTCTTGACCTCCATATAAATGTGAAAAAGACTTTCGTAATGAAGGCTGGGGTCGGGAAAAAACAGCAAAAATCCATCTACCTCGACAGTCAAAAAATTGACTCAACAAATGAATACTGTTATTTGGGGGTCATGATAGACAATAAACTCTCCTGGAAACCAGCAGTAGAAGCCAGAAAACATTGTTTTAAAAGAGCACTAGCCGCATTGGTGTCGTTCTCTCAAAAATTAGGAAAACGTCCACCCAGGGAACTGTTAACCATATATAAAGCCAAGTGCCAATCTACAGCCTTATATGGAGCAGGACTATGGGGATACACGGACGTCACTTCTCTGCAAATCGCAGAAAATAAGTTTTTTAGATTCATCCTATCTGCCCCCAAAACTTCCTCCGTTTACGCCTGCCACTTAGAATTAGGGGCACCATATATTGAAGATCTTGCCAAAATCCAACCACTTCTACTCTGGCGACGTATTTGGGCGTCAGATAAAAACGACCTCACAAAAACAATATTGGCGGATGCAATGTCTCTGGACTACGCTTTAAAAATCAAATGGCTGGCCTATATCCGGACCTTTCTTAGCGATCTTGGAATGGAAAAATATTATCTTAATCCCGAAAAAATTGGAGAACTCGCAAATGACAACTTAAAAAAGCGAGCGTTGGATCATTTGACAAATTTGAGACTTCAGACAGAAGCCGGAAAACAGTCGGTGCAGCATGCTATGCTGGTCCAATCTACCCTTTCAATGCAGCCCTATCTAAATCTTGACATTGGCACCTTTGAACGATTTCTCCTGATAAGATTCAGACTGAACATATTTCATAAACTGGTGGTCTTCCCAACACCAAATGTTTGGGATTCAAATTTACCTCCATGTCCATGTGATGGGATATCAGGTCAATCCACCATTCATACAGTTCTGTTCTGTAAATTTTATCAGGACCATCGCAAACTCTGGCTACTGACCCTTCTAAAATCTTGGGGTCTTAGACAATGCAGAGCAGCCATGTTGAGTTTGCAGCTTTTGGACACCGAAGCCACATGTTACCATGTCCTGAATTTTCTAAAATGTATATACAGACATCGGAAAAACCTTTAAATTATAATAGTACTGTAATTCCTTTTTGCTGTTTTTAAATTAATTGGTAAATCAGATCTCATTGAAGATTTTTAACTGTAATGCTTTTATGGATCGTAATAATCCGAATAAAGTTTATATTTGATATTCATTTACTGTTAGGGTGTTCCTTGAAATAATAAACATTACAGCCTACATATCATTTAAAAAAAAAGAGCTTTCCATTGTGTGTAAATTTATTGTTATTAACTCCAATGGGGCAACGTTTTTGTAAATGACAATTAGGACACAATATTTTTGAAAGACAATATTTAGGCCACAATTTTGTGATACTATACCAACATGGGTAAGTGTAGTCATCAAATCTCTTCTGAAGCCTAGAAAGTCAATCTGCCTTTTAAAAAAAAAAATTACAGAGATTTATATAGCGCGAACTTGACCCGAATCAGGTATCAGAGCGCTTTACATAGCACCAGTTGCATTACATGAGAACACATTTCTTTTTTTTTTGTTAGGCCTCTTGGCTCCATTGATAAAAATACCTAGACTCTGTAACACTTGTATAATTTAATGCACTTAAGATCTGAGTAATAGACTTATATTGCATATGTAAACTATTAATCTGATTCCCAGACTCCTGAGGTATTCTACTACATGATACATCACCTTGGTAAAATACCAGGGTGCTGAGGAGAGACTAAAAGGGAGAGCTGTGAGCTCAGACATCCACCCTTTCCATGTAAATTTCAAGTATCTTCAGTGGGGATGAGACCTGGAATGCTTAGGTATGTGCTGGTGAATGTCCACACTTTACAGGTAAATTGAAAGTATCTCCAGTGAGGATGATATGTGGAATTGTTGGGTATGTATCCCTGAGAACCAACCTTACTATCCATCATCTGTGAAAATGTCCCACAGGAGCTGAATTTCTTCCATCTTTAAGTGGCAGTACAAAATCCAAGACTTTAGGTCTTTTACACTGATCATCAGGCAGAACCATTTGTCTTTCCTTTGGACTAAGGAGATGGTGCTTGCAAAGCCACTTGGGTGGAGGTGTGAGTGAAGTATTGCCCCTTTCCAAAGTACCTCTGCGATTTCTGAACCTATGAAGCTCTATTCTGGATGGGCAGAACATATCTGCCATGGTCATATGGTCCAGACTGGGGCAGTAAAAAACTTTAAGTGAAAAGTCTGATGGTCTAAAGCACCCATGAATGTGCAGTTAACCATCGCTAGCTGTGCATTATTCTTATTCGAATTGGGAAACATTTATGAAACTTATCTGTAAACCCTGCCTGAAAACTGTGCATGCCTCCCCCGAAATACCCACAAAATCTGCACTCTCTATTGGGGAACAAGAAGGCAAATTAGTTCTGACACCATCTACTTTCCCCTTCCTATACTGAGATCTTTAGGGGCGCACAGTAACGATAAAGCACCCTGTCTCTTTCTCAGATGGGCCACCAAAAGAAAGGCCAAGTTCCTTGCAAAATTTACAGCATCCAGCTTTCCAGTGGCAACCACCTGCCTTATTTCCCCAACCCACACACCTTGTTACCCAACCTCCTGTAAACCCACCTCAACATCCACATCATACCACCCAACAATGGTGGCAACCTCAGCAATATACGCACTATAACACCCACTTATGGCAACAGCCGCGGCAAGGATGGTTTCCCCCATTCAATCCACTAGGCCCAAACCATCAAGGCAGAGATAGGAACGAATGGAGTGGACAGGATCATCGGACAAAGCACAACGACCCCATACGTTGGGATAGTTGGAATGGCCTCCAATTAGCAAACAGATATAGTCCCCTGGAGTGCGTTGATTGACTACCACAACCTCAGGAATACTCCCAAAATCATACAGACCGTTTAGAACCCCCTGAACCCCCATCAGTCCCTCCAGACCTAGAGATTCCACCTGTTCCCGAGAAACTAAATGAATTAAAAAGAACAAAAAGCTCAAGGGATAGCTTAATAATCCTGAGTTTGATCTTGTGGAACATCGCTGGATTAAGGACAAAAATAGAGGATGGGTCAATCCTGTACCACATGCTTAACCATCAAGTACTGTGCATACAGGAGACATGGTCACTAAAAGAATATCACCTGCAGGGGTACAAGACGTACTCGTCCCTCGCGCAGTCGGGACACACAGGCAGACCAAAGGGAGGTCTGTGCACTTACATAGCGAACACTATCCAAAACGTTAAAATAAAGGTTATTGAACTGGCATCAAATTTGCAGATCATTGGTCTTTACTTCCAGAAAAGAGAGTCGATGATCATTATCAATTTTTATAACAATCTGGATGAATTGGACTTTGAGAGAGTTTTGGCCCACCTCCACGAAAAACTAATCACCCTCATAATGCAGCAAGGAGAAGGAGGCCCGGCAACAATAGTATGGGCAGGCGACTTCAATCTTCACGCCTGTACCCAACTAAAAAGAAAATGCCCTGGCATGGTGACAGAAGACGGCCTCTTACTTACCCATTTCTCGCACAACAAAATGGGAAGGCAAATGAATGATCTCCTATCCGACCTGGATCTCCAGATAGTAAACACCTTGGACTATGGGGAAAACTCACTTGCACCTACCTATATAGGAAGAGGTTACCAAACTACGGTGGACTTTATAATTATATCAGCTTCCTTACAATCAAGAGTAAAGAACTTTGAAGTATCACCAAATTCCCAAAGTGACCATGCAATACTAACTCTGGAAGTCTCACTAACTTATCAAAAATGTTCTCCAGTAATAATAGCCAACGCATTGACTCAGGAAAATATCAACGTGGATAAAGTAAATGGGTATACTATAAAGTGGGAGAGGATAAATCCAGAGGAACTCACCAAAGAGCTAATAAGATCAGTCTATCCCCAAATTGAAATCTGTTTGGATATAGCTACTAATGACACGGAGCTTTTAACTAACTTCGCCCAAATTATGGAAAAAATTAAGGTGTTACTTACAAGAAAACAAAAATCTGCCTCATCCCGGGCTATTGGCTGGTTCAATCAAGAGTGCACTAAGGCACATACAAAACTAAAGTTAGCCTTAAATAAAAACGAAAGGGATCCCAGAACAATAGCCACTCTCAGAAGTGAATATCAAAAAACAAGGAAAAAGAGGAAAGAGGAACTGAAGCAAGCGCTGTGGCACGAACTCCACACTAGTGCCCAGGAAAAAAACTCTACAGCCTTCTGGAGAATTATAAGATCCCCCTTTTTGGCGGATGACACTTCCCCAAAAATCGAAGCCGCCATAGATGCTGCAACGTGGGTATCACATTTTACCAGTATCTTCCAAAAACCAATCTATGACCAAGAGCTGGAAGAAGAGGAAAAAACATTCCCACCATACCCGATAGATATAAATTTCGAAATTCCTGAAATTCTTGTGGCATTGAACTCTACCAAAAAAGGGAAAGCTCCAGGGCCGGATGGTGTCCCGGCAGACCTTTTTAAATACCAAACAGAACTTTGGGCACCAATTTTAACAAGGGTCTGCAGCGCTACGGCAAAAATAGGAATTCTAGAGTCTTGGACTAGGTCCATCATGGTGCCGATTTTTAAAAAAGGTAATCGTTTGGACCCCGCCTGCTATCGCCCAATTTCCCTGCTGGACTCACTGGGGAAAATAGCAGGAAGAGTGATATTAGAAAGACTTCAGGACTGGGCGGAAGAAAGAGGTATCCTATCCGATCTTCAATTCGGATTCAGAAAAGGATTAGGTACTGTGGAACAAGCCCTAAATTTATCAATAATCTTCGGAAAATATGTGCATGCAAAGAAAGCAAAACTTTACATGACCTATGTAGATCTGTCCGCGGCTTTCGACTGCGTCTCCCACACAAAATTGTGGTCCCTTTTAGCACAGATGGGGGTAGACCAACCACTCCTGAACTTTCTAAGGGAACTCTATTCCAACCCATCCGCAAGAGTTCGCTACGGGACAAAGGGAGAACTGACGGCGTCCTTCACAGTAGAGCGTGGGGTTAGACAGGGCTGTGTCCTGGCACCCTTCCTTTTCTCCCTCTATACCAACAACTTGGAGGTCGAGCTACTAAAGGGTGCCCGTGACCTCCCATTGGCCAAACACCGCCCGATCCCCGCTCTGCTGTATGCGGATGACGCCGTCCTCCTCGCACAAACTCCCCGTGAACTCCAAAGGTCCTTTAACAGATATTCCCAGTTTATGAGAACTCTTGACCTCCATATAAATGTGAAAAAGACTTTCGTAATGAAGGCTGGGGTCGGGAAAAAACAGCAAAAATCCATCTACCTCGACAGTCAAAAAATTGACTCAACAAATGAATACTGTTATTTGGGGGTCATGATAGACAATAAACTCTCCTGGAAACCAGCAGTAGAAGCCAGAAAACATTGTTTTAAAAGAGCACTAGCCGCATTGGTGTCGTTCTCTCAAAAATTAGGAAAACGTCCACCCAGGGAACTGTTAACCATATATAAAGCCAAGTGCCAATCTACAGCCTTATATGGAGCAGGACTATGGGGATACACGGACGTCACTTCTCTGCAAATCGCAGAAAATAAGTTTTTTAGATTCATCCTATCTGCCCCCAAAACTTCCTCCGTTTACGCCTGCCACTTAGAATTAGGGGCACCATATATTGAAGATCTTGCCAAAATCCAACCACTTCTACTCTGGCGACGTATTTGGGCGTCAGATAAAAACGACCTCACAAAAACAATATTGGCGGATGCAATGTCTCTGGACTACGCTTTAAAAATCAAATGGCTGGCCTATATCCGGACCTTTCTTAGCGATCTTGGAATGGAAAAATATTATCTTAATCCCGAAAAAATTGGAGAACTCGCAAATGACAACTTAAAAAAGCGAGCGTTGGATCATTTGACAAATTTGAGACTTCAGACAGAAGCCGGAAAACAGTCGGTGCAGCATGCTATGCTGGTCCAATCTACCCTTTCAATGCAGCCCTATCTAAATCTTGACATTGGCACCTTTGAACGATTTCTCCTGATAAGATTCAGACTGAACATATTTCATAAACTGGTGGTCTTCCCAACACCAAATGTTTGGGATTCAAATTTACCTCCATGTCCATGTGATGGGATATCAGGTCAATCCACCATTCATACAGTTCTGTTCTGTAAATTTTATCAGGACCATCGCAAACTCTGGCTACTGACCCTTCTAAAATCTTGGGGTCTTAGACAATGCAGAGCAGCCATGTTGAGTTTGCAGCTTTTGGACACCGAAGCCACATGTTACCATGTCCTGAATTTTCTAAAATGTATATACAGACATCGGAAAAACCTTTAAATTATAATAGTACTGTAATTCCTTTTTGCTGTTTTTAAATTAATTGGTAAATCAGATCTCATTGAAGATTTTTAACTGTAATGCTTTTATGGATCGTAATAATCCGAATAAAGTTTATATTTGATATTCATTTACTGTTAGGGTGTTCCTTGAAATAATAAACATTACAGCCTACATATCATTTAAAAAAAAAGAGCTTTCCATTGTGTGTAAATTTATTGTTATTAACTCCAATGGGGCAACGTTTTTGTAAATGACAATTAGGACACAATATTTTTGAAAGACAATATTTAGGCCACAATTTTGTGATACTATACCAACATGGGTAAGTGTAGTCATCAAATCTCTTCTGAAGCCTAGAAAGTCAATCTGCCTTTTAAAAAAAAAAAATTACAGAGATTTATATAGCGCGAACTTGACCCGAATCAGGTATCAGAGCGCTTTACATAGCACCAGTTGCATTACATGAGAACACATTTCTTTTTTTTTTGTTAGGCCTCTTGGCTCCATTGATAAAAATACCTAGACTCTGTAACACTTGTATAATTTAATGCACTTAAGATCTGAGTAATAGACTTATATTGCATATGTAAACTATTAATCTGATTCCCAGACTCCTGAGGTATTCTACTACATGATACATCACCTTGGTAAAATACCAGGGTGCTGAGGAGAGACTAAAAGGGAGAGCTGTGAGCTCAGACATCCACCCTTTCCATGTAAATTTCAAGTATCTTCAGTGGGGATGAGACCTGGAATGCTTAGGTATGTGCTGGTGAATGTCCACACTTTACAGGTAAATTGAAAGTATCTCCAGTGAGGATGATATGTGGAATTGTTGGGTATGTATCCCTGAGAACCAACCTTACTATCCATCATCTGTGAAAATGTCCCACAGGAGCTGAATTTCTTCCATCTTTAAGTGGCAGTACAAAATCCAAGACTTTAGGTCTTTTACACTGATCATCAGGCAGAACCATTTGTCTTTCCTTTGGACTAAGGAGATGGTGCTTGCAAAGCCACTTGGGTGGAGGTGTGAGTGAAGTATTGCCCCTTTCCAAAGTACCTCTGCGATTTCTGAACCTATGAAGCTCTATTCTGGATGGGCAGAACATATCTGCCATGGTCATATGGTCCAGACTGGGGCAGTAAAAAACTTTAAGTGAAAAGTCTGGATGGTCTAAAGCACCCATGAATGTGCAGTTAACCATCGCTAGCTGTGCATTATTCTTATTCGAATTGGGAAACATTTATGAAACTTATCTGTAAACCCTGCCTGAAAACTGTGCATGCCTCCCCCGAAATACCCACAAAATCTGCACTCTCTATTGGGGAACAAGAAGGCAAATTAGTTCTGACACCATCTACTTTCCCCTTCCTATACTGAGATCTTTAGGGGCGCACAGTAACGATAAAGCACCCTGTCTCTTTCTCAGATGGGCCACCAAAAGAAAACCGTGAGCCATGGTGTCTGCTTCAGTTGGAGTGGCGTCCTCCAATTGACGGTTTCATTTAATCAGAATGGACCTGCAACCGTCCACTGAAAGAGGTACCTTTACCTAGAAGGAATATGGCCTTTGAGTCTATTTGGGCAAAACTTCATGAACTATGGTCAGTGTCCTGAAAAGACCAAGGGCTTTTCCTTGCGTCCACACCAGGATCAATCTAATCCTTTCTTAGGGTCTCTAGTAAATCTGAACAGAAATTTGGACATCTTTGGGTCCACTTCTGGGGTGGACACAATCTAAGGACATTCCACCCTGATATGATTTCTTCCTTCCTCTGCTGAAGGTTTTCATTTGCTTAGTTTGCATGTACATGCTCAGAGATGGGGCCCAATCTGCGGATCTTAGATGTACAAAATCGTTTGGGTCAAACAACCCTTCTAATCATACTTTTAAAGATGCAGAAGGGTCTTGCCTGTCTTCTGAGTCTTCCCTATCCAGGCCATTGCTCTTTCGTGACTTTATAGAAGCCATGATGTTTACATATGCCCTTGTAAGGATCCTGAGGCTTCTGAGTCATACAATCGTTCTTCGTCGGAAGACTTGTGTGGTTATGAGACAGGGGATTGATCCTATCAAAAAAACAAATAGAATGCATTTATCCATTAGCATAATTTTTTCATTAGGAAAGATTCTTTCAGCTTTTCTTGAATTCTCTACAAAAGAGGAGCTATTAGTTTGACCTTTAGCTTTTGTGAAAAGGGGGCTTTCTTAAGTGTCAGGAACCTTATCTTCAGTAGCATTCAATTGTTTTTGTTTGTGGAGACCCATGAGAGCTTGATATGTTTTTTTAAAAACTCTGAACATTCATTTGCAAAGACTTTGAAGAGATTGAAACCACTTTCTCAACAGTCTCCAGCACAAGTAATCTAATAGACTGGGATAAACTCTTCTCAAGCACAAAGGTGGCCACAGATAGTTCTGGTGCAGCACAGGGAGCTCTGTCTTTCAGCCATATGGGTCAAAATGCAAAGCCACAGGCAAGCCTCCAGGAGCTCTGCAAAAACATTTTTTAGGGAATGACAATGGCATTTTAAGGAATGACAATAAATATTGCATTAGTAGATTCTCGCCACAGCTATTAGAATAGGGCCCCTACAAAGCTGACCTGGTAGGACCCTCAAGGAGAACAACTCCCTCAGGTGGGGCACATTGCAGCGCATGGCTGTTAACTTGAGTCAATGGTTATACCATTTTACAGCCCATTGGTGGCACAGGGCAGGGGTGATTCTATGAACCAAGCAAGGTGAGGATAAAGGGTGTGAAGGGTCATTGTAAGGGCGGTGCCATTAACAGAATTAAGGTAGCAATGAGTGTAGTCCTGTGCTTCCTATCATTGGACAAAATATGCTTGCAGAAGCCTAAGCGTCTTGCTATGAAGGACAGAGAGACACAATTACTGTGGTGAACTGCTCGCTACTGCATACTAAACTGGTAAGGTGTCTCTAGAGGGGATGCACCAGAATGGTGAAGCACACAAAAAGAGATGGGCCTGAAGGGGTAATGATTTTGATAATGCATTATCAGTAAATAACACTAGTGTACACAAAGTCACAAATTAAACATGCAGTGATACACTTATCGGTGGCCCTATAATACCTCCAGGGTACCTTTACGTCCATAAAGAGGAAAGTAAATATGATGGAGGGAACCCCGACTGCTATGAAACAAATGCAACAAGGGTCTAAAATCCTGAATGACCATTTGTAAATCTACAATCCAAGAGAAATAATTTTCAGTACTTCAGGAACTATGCTACCACTTACCATCAGCCCTTTAAAAAAATCAACTGGAACACCATCAGAATGCCAAATGAGATGTCCCTCATATGAAAGTCCAGAGGTTCTTAGAAAATGAGGTTCTCCCAAGTAAGGTTGAACTCAGAGGGACTGTATGTAGGGTTTATTGGTGGCCAAAGAGCAAATGACACTGATGTATTGCACAGACATTAAAGTGTAGTGAAAGGCACCGTAATTGCAGCGTTGAACAACGTGATGGAGAAGGAAGTGGTTCATTGCGCATTCCAGCAGAGGAGCAAAGATACAGGTGGAGGGTGACAGAATCCTAGTCTTTTCAGACCACACGAGGTTCACCACAAGGCAATGCCAACAATTCCAGCTCCCAAAAATCCACTTGATTATAACACTTGTAGTGACAAATTATTATGGTACAGTGCAAAACTTAAGGCAATCGTGGAAAGTCAAACACGAGTTTGGTCCCAGATGGGGGCCACCTAACTATTTCTGTCTATGTCGTGTGGTAAGGTAAAGTGGACACAGTCGGCTGCCACTGGTTCAGGTTGTGGTTAGATGACTGTTGGTAGCTCCCTGAATGGCTTGGATATGAGCTATGGAGCCCCTGATTTGGTTGGAGTTCGAGTTGAAGGGCTTTCCTGAATGAAACCCTTTTCTGGGTTTATTGTGAATCGCTGCTGAGAGACTTAAGCGCTCCTGCACTTCTTGAACCCTCAGCTCCCTCCCCTTACAATCTACTAACTTGTTATGGTGGGGGGGGTGGAACTGAATTCACTATGAGGGACACCCAGCAATAGTGACTGGTGGGAGTATGTGATTCACTATATGATTCTCGTTCTCTGATTATTTTTTTTGAGGGAGGGGGTGTTGTCTGTTTTCAAAGCTGTACGCTATTCTCTGTTTTAATCAAAACAAAAATTGAATCCTAAAGATATAAAAATCTTATGTTTGTAATACGGCACAGGTCAACAGTATTTCATGACCTACTGCCATAGTTTTTACTACTCATTGTTAATATGATGCGAAATATAGTACTTCTCAAATTAATTACGATTATAGTATTCACGTTTTGGAATTTACTTTATGCTTTACAATTTCTAAAGAATAAATATTAGTTTATTGGCATAACAAGCAGATAAACATATTCAAAGTAAATCTACGGGATACATAAAATATTACTCACTCCCTACTTGTGCGTTCATGGCAACATTTGGTAACATATAGGTGGGAGATTTAGAAACACAAATTGAGAGAAATATATGTCCCATTGATTGCACTGACTGGAAGAAGTTTTGAGAGGAAAGCAAAATACTTGTGCTGAGAAAAATTCAGACGTTTTGACGTGTCTGATAGCAGTCAAGCTCACCTATGTTTTCAAGCTACTTCAAAGTCAATGGGCCCAATTCACAAAGGTAAACTGAGACGAAAGTCTAACTTTATGACTTTCGGTATTCACATAGGACATTTACGAGTAGTAAAGCTAGACTTTTGTCTCAGTTTTGGTCTCAGTGAAACTTAAGACCAAAATTTAAGATGAACTGAGACAAAAGTCTAACTTTACTACTCGTAAGTGCCCTTTGTGAATACCTAAGGTTGTAAAGTTAGACTTTTGAATCTGGCTCAATGTTTTTATGTACTATCTTTCTTTCTGTTGCATGTATGCATAGACATTTTAAGGAACAGTCTGCGGTCAGAACGCCTGGATTGATCAAGCAACAGCTTGCTTCTTCACAAATTGTGGGTTAGAAAGAGTGCAGAATATCTTGGGCAGTGTAGGAGATAATTTACTCAGTCTCTACTACTCCTTGGTACTGTCAGTGAGTATCTGATGGTGTAGGATAGGGTGACGGGACAGCAAAATCCAGTAACAGACTGACAAAATGTGATGAGGCCAACATAAACTTTATTCAGCTTTAAACAAAAGTAACAGAGAACATGGAACTGCATTTCGATCTTCATCCCCATTTTAATTCTGAGTCCAGCGAAAACCCTTCTGGAGCTTGACCGCTCCTGTCTCTGGCTGCACAGTTTACATGACCACATCCTTTTATAATGCTCTCATACGTCAGAGGATGCATGCAAAGTGACAACTCTACATCTGTGTTTTACTTACAGACATTGGAAATTATAGTGATGAGTCAATCAGGGGACATGATTTTGTACTTCTGAGGAGAGTAACAAAGGGGTAGGTGAAGTGAACTTGGATGATCAGGGACAAATTATTATCAACTGATTCCTCACTTTGAAGTCCATCAGCACTGGTGTCTTTATTCACAGGCAAGACGCTGCCTGGATCTCCTTTCTTGAACATGAAGTATGATATGAGCATGGAGCCTAGAATATTGTAAGTTTCAGGATCAAACAAATCTGAGCCTCTTCTTTTAAAAGGTCTCCCTGACTGATGTGTGGCGTTCTGGTTCTCCTTTTCCTGCTAGCCTATTCCTTTATCTTTTATCTCTTGTGATGATCTTCCCGCTCCACATATTTCAGTGATGGTGGGATAGACTGTTTCCCTAGGGATATGATTGCAATTTTTCTTCCGATAAATAACTCCACGGATGATTTTCCATGAGTATTACAGCACATATTACTATTGTCTCTCAGCGTATCCGAATAATCAGTTTTGAGTGAGTTTGACTATATGCAGGACCTTCTTCAGTGTGGCCACGGAACATTCAACAATGACTTCCTCTGAAGTGTGAATGTCTGATGGTAGAAGCCCATGTATTGTGCAAATCCTGCCTCCTCATTGCTGTTGAAAAAAGGGGCAACTGTCTGACTTCACAGTTATTGGTACTCCCTAATTTTAGAACATATTGTTCCGCACTGGAAATCACATCATCTGCTGATGTGCTGGACAATGCCACCCTCTCTGGGAACCTGCAATATTCATTGATGACAGCCATCAGATACTGTCCAATGAAAATAGGAACAAAGAAGTCAACAACCTAAATCTCCAACACATGTGGTTGCAGAAAATACATTGTGAACCCCTAAGCGGCTGCAGCTTTTCCAATCACAGTGCTGAGTCCTTTTTTTGGAATTTGGGGTACTTTGCGTTAAGGCCTTAATAAATAAATTTCCCATAAGGTCTCCAAGCCAAATTTAAGGGGGTCATTACGATGGCGGACGGACTTCAGTCCGTCCGCCATCATCCCGGGGATGGGGACGGCCTGCCTATAAGGCGGTGGTCCTGCAAATGTAAGTAGGATGTGAACGTCACCACGGCGGCCGCAAACGGTATGTTTAACATTGCGGCGGGTGCTGCTGACTGCAGCACCCGGCGCAATGTTAAAAAACCACTGTTTACATTTCCCTGCACTACTTGGTATGCAACATGCGATGGCTGCTTCAAGGTGCAGGAAATGTACAGGGACACCATAGGTGCCCCCCTAGTGCACAGACCAACTGTCCCTGCACAAGGGGGACCCACAACAGGCCCTCAAAATAAGTCCCCATCAGCCTTTCCATGGCGGTTGAGCCGCCATGGTTAGGCTGGCGGAGATCCAGCATCCTGATATGGCGGACAGTGCCTGCTAGGCACCGCCACCATTCTGTGGATGCAGTGCAGTCTGACAGGCAATTGTAACGATTGCCTCTGTCAGATCCAGGGCGGACAGGCTTTCCGCCCGCCAGGTACACCGCCCTCCTTCCTAATCTGGCAGGCGATAATTGGCCTTGCGATGGCGGTGAACCCGTCATTGTAATCAGCCCCTAAGTTGTTTTTCCCCCAACATCCTGGGGATTCTAAAGGTAGCCAGTGAGTCTGGATTCCCCAGGAGGAAACCCCCCAAAAATATGCAAAATATAGCCATATGTTGGGTATTTTTGGAAAAAACGGGGAAAAAGTGCTGTACAAGAAAGGTTGTATTTTTTCTAAAATGGCATCAACAAAAGGTTTGCTGCACTAGAATCACCCTTTTCCCATCTTTCAAAAACAAGCACAGTTGCAAAAAACATTTTTTACCACAGTTGTTGCATTTTTCGGGTTTTAATTGACCCTTCCTCAGTTGTCTGAAAACATATACATGAATAGCATAGATCAATCACACAGTCTGACAATCCTTGCCTTATTCGGAAACTTATTTCAATAAAACAGCAAAAAAGCAGAGGTTTATAGCACTTATAACTGTTGTGGATTCAGCGTGATGTAAGTATTCTCAGGATTCAATGAATGCATATTTCAGATTCAACTAGCACGTTATATCATACAACGCGATCTTTCTGCCTTTACGATGTTCATAATGTTTTCACAAAGTAGTGAACACATCATAGAGCAGCCTTGCTGAATTTAACAAAAGATTCCCGGTCACTTTACGCTAAGCATATGAACTTCTAGCATTCTATCCTACGCGCGAACTGAACTAACACGGAAAGAGTGTGAAGGACTTTTTCCGTATCGAAATGTTGGTTATATTGTTTCACCAAGTCATGGTTGTTTACGCAGAGAGTGCGTACATAATCATACGTGATGCGGTTACCAAGTATCAAAACTGCTGCTTCTAATGCGGGAAACGCACAGGAGACATTTTGCATCAGAGGTTACTCTTGATGTTAGCAAAAGTTTAATAAACCACTTACATTCAAGACTGCTGCTTCTTACCCGGAATGGCGTGCGAGAGACCTTGCTCAGTAGCGACTGCTCTCACCCTACTTCAAGAGATTTTACATGATTAACGTCTTTTCAAAACGAGTTGTTCTTACAGCGTCCCTAACCCTATTAACTTGTTGGTACCTATTGAAAACCCGCTTACCCCTGATCCACCATTTTTGTCCGCATAATGATATGTAAGATATCGCCAGCTGCCTTTACACAGTAAATACAAGCTGTTCTCAACTAAAAACATATGTTAACGAATTATCCGGAAAAATAATTCAACATGTTTCTTGCTAGCAAGGGTGCTTTAGGCTGTGATATAAAGTCTAAATATGGAAGCATGAGCAAAATTATTGAATCATTTATGTAGAAATGGTCAGGGTGGTTTCTTTTGACATTATTACAGTGTGTGCAGTTCTCACATCTCTGCATGCCCTTGAACTTATGTTGTTGAATTGAATCTTTCCTTTGTGACAAAAATTATTTAATGTTTTTTCCACGCTTGAAAGCAAAAGTGATGATGTAATTCAGGTTAATTTCGTATTAAGCTCCAGTATTTATTCATGATGTTTTTAATTTTCTTTGCTTGCATAGAATATTTCAGTATACAAATCATTGATTTCGTATTTTCATTTCTTCATCCAACAAGTCAAGATTCTGTGTTCATTGAACTTACACGCTTTATTGATTCATCAACGATCTCTTTAGGATACCCTCTCTGGGTGTACTTTTTTCCAAACATTTTTATGGTTTCATTCGCGTCTTCTGGGTTAGATGTGATGCGTTTTAGTCAAATGAATTGCGAAAATGGTAAATGATTTTTTAGGGATTCTTGATGGAAGCTCTGATAGTGTAAACAATTGTTTCTATCCGTGCTTTTGGTGAATACATTGGTTTTTATAGTGTTCTTGTCAATAGTAATTAGGACATCCAGAAATGCAATCTGATTTTTAGCAATGTGATGGGTAAATTTAATATGCTCATTGCAGGAATTTTATTGTATTATGTTGTCTTCAAATTGTTGAAATTCTCCTTTCCAAATGATGAATATTTCATCGATGTATCTTTCAAATGTTATAAGTTTCTCACACCATCTGGGATTCTGTAAAATGTTGTCATATTCGAATTTTGGCCTTTTAGGTATTTGCGTAGGACGGAGCCCCCGCAAAACCCATAGAGGTTCCGTTACATTGGGCATAAAATATATTCTGCCATTGAAAATAGCTGTGGTATAGAGCTTAGTTCATCAGTTCGAGTAGAAATATTTTATTGGCGCCTTCACACTCATTGCTCAATAGACTCCATTGTAAGGCTTTCAGACCTTTATTATGGGGGATTGATGTGTACAGGGCGGTCACATCCACTGTACATAACTACCAGTCATCCATGTTTTGATTTTCAATTGATCATAAAATTTGCAAAAATGTTGTGGTGTCTTTGACATGGGTTTCCCTTTTCTGAACGATCGGTTGTAAAAAGTAATCAATTTATTGTCACACTGGTTCCAATATTAACCTGCATGTGGATAATATGGGCCTGAATGGAGGTGATTGCAAATTCTTGTGCACCCTAGGGTGCATATACATGTGAGGACGATGAGGACATTTTTTTATCCAAAAACGTATATGCTTTTTCCGAGATCCATTTCATCTCCAAAGCTCGATCTAAAACTTTTCTCAATATTTCTTGGAAATTGATGGTAGGAGCATGATCTAATTTCATGTAAACATTTTCATCCTCCACATGCGTTTTCACACTATTTCTGTAGAACGGCGTATCCCTCAGAACCACATCAGCTTTTTGAAAGGTGAGATCATTATTCCTTAGTAGACTTTGTAGTGTACTCCAATTATTTTTGGAAAAGTTACTCTGTGTACTGCTTTCAAAGTGTACTTGCTTGATTTCAGATTGTACCATCCTTTCAAATGAATCAATTGTTTTATGGGATTCTATATATTCTTCAGGTTCAGAAGACATCATAGTGGGTTGTATGATATCAAAAAAATATCTTAATTTCAATGTTCGTGTGAATTTAAAGATGGCTACTTCGGTTTCTTCAGCGTTGCTTTTATGTGTCGGAACAAATGATGTTCCTTTGTTGAGCAATTTTTCTTGGGCAACCGTGATTTAGTGAAACAATGTAACCAACATTTCGATACGGAAAAAGTCCTTCACACTCTTTCCGTGTCAGTTCAGTTTGCGCGTAGAATAGAATGCTAGAAGTTCATATGCTTAGCGTGAAGTGACCGGGAATGTTTCTTTAAATGCAGAAAGGTCTATGGTGTGTTCACTACTTTGTGAAAACATTATGAACATCGTAAAGGTAGAAAGATCGCATTGTATGATATAACAGGCTAGTTGAATCTGAAATATGCATTGGTTGAATTCTGAGAATACTTACATCACACTGAATCCACAACAGTTATTAGTGCTATAAACCTTTGCTTTTTTGCTGTTTTATTGAAATAAGTTTTCGAATAAGGCAAGGATTATCAGATTGTATGATTGATCTATGCTATTCATGTATTTGTTTTCATACCCCTGAGGAAGGGTCAATTAAGACCCGAAATGCATTGGGTGTATAAGAAACTGCAATTGAAATGTTTTTGCATCTGAGAATATAAGATGCTAGAATTGAAAAGGATGCTTACATAAGAAAGAAAATTAAGAATAAAACTTCTGATGAGAAACTAATAAAGATTCATGTGATAGTTATTTGATCAATAATCAGAGGAGAAAAATAACGTTTAAAGATAAAGGTGAACACATCTAAGGGAAATGAGCTCCTGACCCATACTGTTTTGGACCATACAAGGGTCATACTCCCAGCTATGGGCCTTCTGTAGGGTTATGGTGTTAAAACTGGAGCTCATGCTACTAAAGAAAATCTTATGATGCTTTTCACAGAACATGAGATAGATCATTCAGTGAGAAAAAATGATTCACAGGAGAATCATACAGCAGAAGAAGACCGTGAGGAGTTGGTGGAGACCTCTGCCTCAGAAAAGGAAGTTCCTTGAGAAGAGGAGCTTGTCATAGAAAGGTTGGCCAGGAGATTGAACTTAGAAGCTCACCTCCTGGACATAGAGAAGCAAAGAAGAGAGATGGGCCTAAGACCTATCTTTGGTGGTAGCAATATAATAATACCTAGGGAGAGAGGAAGGAATATTTGACTCTAAACTCCCCAAAGGAGTTGTCCCTAAATATTCAGAGGGTGATGAAATCACCAAATGATTTACTGCTTTTGAGAGAGCCTGCATTAGCAGAAGAGTAGCCAAAACGAATTGGGTTTCTCTCTTGTGAGAACTTTTCTCCGGTAAATGTAGGGATAGAAGCATGACATTGAATGAGGTAGATGCTGAGTCATATGAACTCATGAAGGGTACCCTGATTTAAGGCTTTGGGCTCACCACTGAAAAATACAGGATGACATTCAGGGAGACTCGAAAAACCCAGAGTCAGTGCTGGGTTTAATTCATAGACCATTCAGTGAAAACACTAGGTGGTTGGTTAACAAGTAACAATATGCATGACTATGTTGGGTTTTAAAATTTAATCCTGAAAGAACATCGGTTGAGTAATTGTTACAATGAGAAGTTACATCAGCATCTGGTAGACCTAGGTCCACTTTCTCCTCAAGAATTGGGGCAGAAGGCAGACCAATGAGTCCAAACAAGTAACCAAGACAGCCACTGGTGGAGGTAACCAAAAGAAAGAGGCCAAAAGTACCTCCAAAGGGAAAGATGGTGACCAAAAAGATAAAATTAAAATGAGTCTTCTAAAGGCCCCCGAACACCTGTGCAGGAGGATTGGCCCAGAAACTCTTCACAGCCCAAGGGTGGGTACCAGGGTAGAAACTGGGATCCCAAAAAGACTTGATATCAAGACCATAAGGCCATTGGATATCAAACTGGAGACCCTAGCCGTAAAATCAAAAAGAATGCCTCTAGCACACCTACAGTAAATGCAAAAGTGAGTTCCAGATGGGATCACAGGTGAGTCCTGACCATGTCAAGGTGCTCACTGAGGCAATTCTAGTCTCATGGGGAGGGGTGGATGTAGCTACCCTGGCCATCTGGCCCGGTAATCTGGAGAAATTCAGACAAGAGCTAAGTATCAATGGGGTTAGAGTTGAAGCCCGAGAAACACTGGTGCCAATATTACCATGGTGACTGAGCAACTGGTGTCCTCAAATAAATATTTGCTTGGAGAGACCTACACCGTCCTCAAAGCCAATAATCAGGCTAAGGTGCATCCAATGGCGTTGGTGTCTTTAGATCCGGGAAGGGTTAGTGGCCTCAAAAGAATGGTGGTGTCTTCTGCTATACCTGCACAGTGTCTGTATGGCAATGATTTGGAGGACTTATCAAGGGCTGAGATAGAAAATAAAACCCATGAAGCAATGCTGGGAATACCTAAATGGGTGTGTATATAAACAAGAGCAATGTGTAGAACCGAGGATGAAAAAGTAGTGTTGGAATTTGAAATTATGGACCAACCTTCCAAGAGAAAATGCTATAAGTCCCTTGCTCACTGCACCATCAGGATTCAAGCAAGCCGGGCCGACGACGGCTGAAATGCCAGAAACCGGTCCCCGGAAGCTTGTCTCCTTTCTGGTGAAGAATTGGCTTGGTAGTTTAGTCTGCCCTGTTCCCATGATGCAATGGGCCAGGGACAGACTGATTTGCATATAGCCAGGTTCTGAGCTGGGATGGTGCAGTGAGCTAAATAACGGTGATGGATCAAGCCCTGATATTTGGACTGGGTAAGAGTGGTCTGCTTAATTCAGACACTCTGTTCATCACCACCCCCTTTTCTGAATCATAAGTCTGGGGGAAACAGCTTCTAAATAGACACCAGATCAAGTCCCCTCTCCTCAGGGAAGACTTGTCATCCCCAAAGGCAACTAAAACCCAGGAGCTTGCGCCTTACATGGAAAGCTGTTGGGCCCAGATGGACCGTTTAGGGAAGATCTGTGCCAAGGACAGATAACCTGCCCCACTTTTGTAAGCCTGAGGCAGCAAGCTCCTGATCAGGAAAATGGAAGTGTCAGTGGTTACCACGGGACCAATTGGGAGGAGGGACTCCTTTACACTGAGGCCAGAGAACCCAAACCTTGTGCCACCAGGTGAGTAGTAGTGCCGCAGCAGTTTAGAGAGTTTATCCTAACGTTGGCCCATGACATTCCCCTAGCTGGGAATCTAGGCGAGACCAAAACCTGGAGTAGGTTAGTAAACCACTTCTACTGGCCACGGACTTTCCAGATGGTGAAGAAGGCTTGTATCTCCTGTGCCACTTGTCAAGCCAGCGGCTAGACTGGCAGCCACATGAAGGCCCCCTTAATGCCATTCCCAGTGGTTGGGGTACCCTTTGAGAGGGTAAGGATTAACATTGTTGGTCCCCTTGACCTTCAAACAGCATTGGGAAACCAATTCTTTCTAGTGGTAATGGATCATGCCCTAGACATCCTGAGGCAATTCCCCAGAGGACTACCACTGGTCCTGCAGTGGCTAGAGACCTCCTTGGTATTTTTTTATCAGGGATGGGTTTCCAAAGGAGGTAGAAAAAGACAGAGGTACAAACTTCATGTTTGCATACTTAAGGCACATGAGTGTGGAGTGACTTATACGTTTATTACCACATACCATCCGCATATAAATGAGCTTGTTGAAAGATTGAACAAGACCCTAAAAGGTATGATTGGTGGACTTCCTGAAAAGCTCATAAGGAAATGGGGTGTTTTACAACCATACCTGCTTTTTGCTTACAGAGAGGTGCCACAAAAAGGAGTAGTGTTTTCCCCCTCTTAACTTTTGTTTCGACACCTTCTAAGGGGTCTATTGTGTCTTGTGAAGGAAGGATGGGAGAGACCTCTCAAAGAACTTAAGCAGGATATTGTGGATTATGCACGTGGCCTTCGTTCCAGGATGGCTGAGTACATGAAAAAAGCCAATAAAAAACTTGAGGCCAGCCAAGAGGTCCAGAAGCTCTGGTATGACCAGAAGGCTCCCATGGTGGCGTTCCAACCAGGGCAGAAGATATGGGTTTTGGAGCCTGTGGCACCTAGGGCCATCCAGGACAAATGGACTGGGGTCTACCCTATTCTTGAGAGAAAAGGGGAGGTCACCTATGTGGTGAACCTTGGCAGTTGCAGGAACCCTCAGAGGGTTATCCATTTGAACCGCTTTAAACCCTATCACAGCAAATACAACAGGATGATGGATGGAGTGCTGAAACTTTCCAAAAACTCACCCCCAGTCAAGAGATCTGGGTTAAACCCATCGTTCTTTTGGTCAAGGTGCCACCTCAGTTTGGACCCAGCCATATGCAAATCAGTCTTGACCCTACTCCTCATGGTAACAATCCAGCCCGAACTGCCAGGCCAGGTCCTCCTTGGACCGAAAACAAGCATCCTGTTTCAGTAACCCATGTAAGTCCCTAGTAAATGGTACCCCTGGTACCTAGGGCATTGGCACTGAAGAGGGCCCACAAGGGCAACAGCACAAATGGTGTCACCCTAGGGACCCCTCACCAAGACCATACAGACTGCCATTGCAGGCATTGTGTCTTGGTGCAGGGAAAACCTAAGAGTCACCATGGCACACAGCCCTGTGTGCCATGCCCATAGACACTGCATGAGATATAAGTAAGTCACCCCTACTACAGGCTTAATAGTCCTAAATCAGGGTGCACTATATCCCATGTGTGGACATATCTGCATTAGCAGATATATCCCTGCAATATCAAGTCCATTCTTGGATATTGTAAGTGCCAAGGGAAGCCATAGAGAGTACAGGGGCTGGATAATTGTCACTACGAGATTCCTGGTGCACCTTAATTCGGTGCACCCTAAGATGTTTGGTACCAAACATCTCATCCTAATGAATTCTCACTGATGCCAGTGTTTGATCTATTAATAAATGCACACAGGAGACACTGACTAGTCTTAGCCAGCCTGCCACCATCAGACAGTTTTCTGACCTCATGGGATGAGAGCCAGCCCCCTCAGAGGCTGGGAACAAAGCCTGATCTGGGCGGAGGTGCTTCATACCTCCTACAGACCAGGATGGCCTTCCAGGGCGGGAAGGTTCAAAGGAGATAGCATCTTTGACATGCGACCTAGGCAGCTCCAGATAGTGAAGGATGCCAACACCCCTTTCATGCTTCACATATGGTGGGAGGACAGATATGACAATTAGGTAAATGAAGTGGTGGGTCCCCATCCAGCCAGCACCACCCTTAAGGTGGGGCTGGTGATGTGGAGCTCACTTTTCAATTCCCTCCATATTTGTTTGTGATGGAATTAGCCAAGAGTCAGGGTTGTGCCCCTTTCCACAGAAAGTGGTCACTTAGAGGGTGTAGACACCCTAAAAGTAGGTAGCCCATTGGCTACTTTCTGTCTCCCCTTGTAAAGTCCCTAAATGCAGTAATTAGATGGCATCCTTGGACCCTGAGCTCAGATTCAATGGACACAGAGAAGAAAAGGACAAATAAGAGCTTCTGACCCAAAGACTGAAGCCCTGCTGAAGAAAATTGGGGCCAAACCCTGCCTGCTGCCTTAAGGACTCCACAACCATGTGTACTGTCTCGTCCTGCAACTGTGAGGCCTCCAAGAACCCCAGAGCCCATCAAGCCTTCTAAATATCACCAAAGAACTCCCTTGGAGTAGAGGTACTACTCCCATGCAGTCTGCAGGCACCAGAACCCATGAAGTCTGGTTTGTCGACTTGCTGCTCCCCCAGCGACTCCGTCGCAGCACCCAAACTAAAAGTGGTACATCAGCTTTGGAGGATCAGATCTGTCTCTCCACAAAGGCTGGAGACACCAGGATCTAAAAGAGCTGTGCCACACCAATTCCCAGGGTACCAGATCCCCTACAGCATTCACCAAGACAAATAGTTCAGTCCAGGCTTCAACTGCCCAGGAAGCAAGCACCAATAGAGGGACATCGGGACCCCTGAGACCCACTTCCTGAGGGTCCCAGCTGTCCGGGAATTGTATCTCCAAGCTGCCTGCTCTTGACCGCGAGGAAATCTTGACGCGCACCACCCTGGTGACCTATGTGCTCTGTACCCGGCCCGCCTGGCCTTGATGATCGAGCTTTGCTCTTGTGCTTCCATGGTCCTGACACCCTTGCAACCTGCCCCCTCGAGTGGGACCCATCGAACTTACCTTTAAGTCCCTTTGTGCAGTAACTTTTCAAGTGGCCTCCTTCTTCATAGTGCATTAGTTACCAACGACCTCAGCACCCTGCTCCCTGCTGAATGCAGGACTCTCTCAAGAATCCGCTGGTGGAATATTGGACCTGGCCTTACTACTTACTTAAATCCTGAAGGTGAACCTTGAGATCCAACTGTATGAATTTCTATCCATTTTCTATTTTTTCCCATTGATTTCAATGGTGCATAATTGCACAAGAGTATTTAATTGCGCAAACGTTGAAAAATGTTATATTAAAAAGTATGTACTATAGAATTAAGTTCTTGGTCTGAAAAATTCTATTCAAATCGGTGCTATTTTTGCAAATTGGTCTCAGATTTATTCTTGAGTGTGTGTCTCATTTATTGCCTATGTGAGTACAACAAAGGCTTAGCAATACCCTAGGATTAACCTAACTGCTCGCCCACACTACCACAATTAGAGCGTTAGTATTATCTACTTTTGTCTCTGTATACTAATCTGGGACTCAATGGACGTTCTACACAGTGTACTTCATTTTACATCACTATATAGAGAGCCATCTTCCTACACAGTATTACAATTGAGCCCATGACTGAGTGGTAATTAGCACTAAAGTCATGTCAAGGGACCAACCAATTTATGGTCCATTCACATGCCTTTCATGCGCACCAAACAAAGCCATTCACAACTCCAGCTACGGGCCCTACATACACAACACTTACATCAACAAACCACTGCCATTTCAGGGTCTGTCACATTCCCACGCCAACAGGACTTAACACCAATCTCATTCAACCACTCATCGGTCAACTTAGTATAAAAACACACCTCTAGCAAACCAATGCCAGCCCATAGCCACACATTTCACCAGCCAACAGCCACATATTCCACCAGCCAATGGCTACACATTCTGCCAGCCAACAGCTACACTTTCCGCTAGCCAACAGCCACATATTCCGCGAGCCAACAGCTGCACACATTGTGGCAGTCAGTGTTGGGTTACTACCTTGACCACAGTTTCACTTTAACCATGAACATCTTCTCATAGTTTGTGGATTTCGATTTACACATCAGGAGGAGTGCCACTGTTAAAGATTGCAGGGATCTGTTAGCATGAGCTGAAAGCCATTTTGTACTTGGCAGCCATTTTAGTTAGCCATGTGCTCGCCGTGTGCTGTTTCCCTCTTCCAGAGCCTTGCACATGCTAGAGGGGCCTAGCCAGTAGAATGCACCTGTTCTTATGTTATAACTGTCAGGCTATTCTTGCTGATGTAAGGAGAAATAACTCTCCTCCCACTTTGTTGAGCAAGCAAATCTTGTATACCCATATTAGTCATTTTGCATGCTGGTGCATGCCAGGACCTTCCCTTGGTTTTATGCTGACTTATGTAACCTAAGCATATATAAGGCCCCTGTTTTCTGTACTCCTTAGAATACCTCCTACAGTTCCTGATGGTACTGTGTGACGTAGTCTCCCTCATCTGAGGTTAATAAAGATGTCTTTTATATTACAGCTTCTGTGCCAATCACTTCTTTGTTGGTTTAAAAGAACCAGGTATATCAGTGAGACCCCTGAAAAGGTTTCTATTTTCTACACCACGACACGAGTCCTATTCACCTCCAAGGAGTGACCATGATTTCTAATTATAACAGTAATCACAGCAGCACAGCAGAGGGGTAAAGGGAAGAGAGAGAAAACACTGATGTGAGGCTTGTCATACTTCCTCATGGACTGCTATATGGAAGGCTGTAAGAAACAATTTCAAATTAGTAACAACCTTTGTTTCTTGTAAATGTATACAATTCTTCTACCTAATTACCTTAAGTAACAAGTCCTCTAGAGTTTACCTGTGGAGGACTAGGCTGTAAAGGGGAGTTGAAGTACTTAAGAATTCCGTTTCTGGAATCATGTTAAGTGAACAAGTCACAAATCAGTTATCTGATGAGCACAAGTAGGTTCTAATAGTCGCTTTGTTTTTCTTTTAACATTAAGGTTGATTGTTTCTTAACATGACAACACTTGGCGAAAGGATAATGTTGACAATAATTGTGTAAATTGTGACCAACAGTAACATGAGCATAAAAGCAGGCATGAACACTGTGGCTGTAATGTTGAGCGTTAATAATGTGCTGTATGTTGTTGTATAAAATCAATAAAGATCTACTGAGAAAAAAATTGACAAGTCCTCTTACTTACCGCTTTCTTATCTAAACTTAGATGCAGTTCTCTCACTGAAAATATAGAAAAATTATGATTACTATTGTCCTTTGAAATCCGTGGGGTATGACTTTCACATATGACTCTACAACCTTACTAAAGACTTCAAAGCACAGTAGTCCAAACTAGTCCATTCTTAAAAATATGGGAAAATGACTACATGTACAATGGCTGTGATGAAAACAGGAGAGACATAAAGTGCAAAATAAGAATGTGTCAGTAAAAAACAAAAGTAGATGATAAAAATGGAACACGCAACTATATAGCTAAAAAGTATACATTTGAAAATTGTAACCATCGTAAGTACAATCTGATTGGACTAGATAGTGCAAAAAAAGCCAGAAGTCAAAGTTCCAACCCAATGTTCCTACTGCAAGATACTGGCGCCTCAATGATCCTCTGATGACTGCCAACCACAGACTGCTTTGGGAAGCAACAAGACTATGACTCTATTCTCCTTTTATCTGATAAGATCCAAGATGGCTGCAGATTCCAAAATCCCACTTCCCGCAAGATTCAAGTTAATTTTGGTTTGATGCGGCATTCACTGCTACACACGCCACTTTGCTTCCAGTCTGATTATGATCATATTTAGCACTCCAACTGGGGTAAGCATTCAGCAACTACCATTTAAAGGTGTTATTTCCTGTAACTCTAAAGTTCCTGACACCGGTATGCTGTGTAATCATGGCACATCTGCCTTCTCCCTACACAATATTCCCATGAAACAAACCTAGGCTAAGCTTTGACTTCCTGGTCATGTTTATTTCACCCAAAATGTTAATACCGCTAGGGTGCCAGGTGCTCCTCTACTGAAGCCTCACTGTAAAAGCCTGACTGGGCTGAGAAAAACTTTTCTTTCATGTGCTTTAGGTGCACCTATTACTAAATCCTACTCTTTCAAGTGTGCAGAAGTAAGTTGGGGGTCTTTGAGAATGCATTTGTGGCCCATTCCTCAATAGTGTCAGCAAATCTACTTTTGAAAATGGGGCTAAACATCCTGGGTCAGACTCAACTAAATTTACTAAAGAGCACTTCAGGAAAGACTAATTGATTTAGGGTTTGGTGGACAGGGTACTCAGTCAAACGTGACCATGTTCTGTCCACCGTAATGTGCAGTGTTCTTACTGAAATGCACTTGTAATATGGTGGACAGAACTTCCACCAAGTTTTGGAGGAGAATGAAGATGGCAAGCAGCCAAAAGCAAGACCACTGTGCACCTCTTTACTGGA
The DNA here is from genome assembly GCF_964263255.1 of Lissotriton vulgaris. Taxonomy (NCBI): domain Eukaryota; kingdom Metazoa; phylum Chordata; class Amphibia; order Caudata; family Salamandridae; genus Lissotriton; species Lissotriton vulgaris. The sequence continues at coordinate 858,183,747 of NC_141689.1, forward strand.
GTCAGTAAAGACAAGGTGACACAAATACAATTTAGAAAGCAAATATCTTAATTTAGAGTTCTTCTTTCAAAATCAGATGGATGAATTGCAAAAACTACACAGCTACTCAGGTAATGGCCCATGCAATCTTATGTATTTATGAACAATCATTTGGGGAAGTTAGTAACCCAGATCAATGAGCTCTACTTCAGTCAGATTCCCATCAGTCAACTACTGTGTGGTACAAAGTGAAGCAAGTTGGAAAACATAGGCCAGGCTGTGATGAGCACTGGAGATAGTAATATCTACTCTCCTGCCTCTTTCCTTGCTGAGTGCAAACTCTGCATTGGTGATATAGACAATTCTTTTGCGTTGTTGCAGGAATGCGGTCAGCAAAGTGTCGATCCTGCAGCCGAGCAACGTCCTCTACAATAGACGAAGTAAAGGCTACTATTTCTAAGCAGTCAGGCGTTTACTTACAGCCAGCTTAAAGTCCGGGAAGGACATAAGTCTTCCTGTGGTGGTCTCATTAAAGTTATATATAGGTGAAGGAGAGATTGGGCAGGCTCCCACACGATCTTCTCACTAACTCCTAATGTGGAAGGACAACTTGCTAGATTTATTGCAGAGCCCTTCGCTATGTAAAATCTCAGTCTGTGCACATAACCAGTAGAGCTCTCATACAACATGTACTGCTAAATTCTTTCCAGAAAATTAAATCTGTGGAACGTTGGCAGGCAAATGTTCCATGATGGGCCAAATTTTGAACAACCTGTCATGGTCTAGGTGGTCTTGGGGCAATGCAGCAGAAATGTCATTGAAATGTACCATTGCAAAATGTCAATGTTAAGCAATAATCCCAGAACTTACTTCAGCCCCCTACGTGAAGTAGATGTCCACATATGTGCCCTAGAGTGAAGCACCAGAGTGCTCCCATTGTCCCTCAGACACTGTTCAGCATACACACTTTTGCATGTATTTATTTTGTATTGTTTAAAAATGTAAAATAATGTTGAGTTTTATCATTGTTTTTTTATTATTCATATTTTTTTATTTAGAGGATACAAAAATTATAATTAATATAAAGCAGGACCTGTTAATTATTTCACAAATATGTATTAGGCACTAGTTGGTTATGTTTCCTTATTAGCTTCCCTGGTAAGGAATTTCGGATAGTCACTCCCATCCTATGTCGACGACACTCAAATTGTTGTCTCCGTAGAGAAAAATGATGGTAGCATTAGAAACAGATTTCATGCAGCAGTGTCCGAGTGAGAGCAAGATGGCGTCTGGCTAGTCGGCTAGAGGAGAACGCTCCGATGCCGACCAGCTTGCATTGAGGAATGCGGATTAGACACAGTACAGAAAGCAGAAGATGCATGCTGATTTCTAGCGGAATAAAGTCGCTTTCTAGCACTACCTGAATGGAGTTCGGTGATGCGCTGGAGTCGATCTCTGCTGCAGTGACAGCTTTGGCAGCGGTTGTGACGGCAGTAGCTGAGGTGCAACCCTCATGGCGCTCTCAGCAGCATAGCGGAGGAGGCGGAATCGGCAGAATCGGCGGAATCTGGGGAGCCAGCGGAGTGCAAGGCGTTTTCGAAAAAGGTAGCTGCAGGCGACGTAGGAGGGATAGCGGAGCTCAGAAGAGCAGAGCACCCGCTGAGACGCTACAGAGCCGGCAGAGCCGGCGGCCGAGACGAAGACAGCGGAGGTGGTGCAACCGGAAGCGGCAGAGGCATACACGGCACACACGGCTACATTGCTGCTTGGGTTTTCATGTCACCGCATCAAAGGACTGCAAGGCTGTCTATGGTGTACCTGGTAAGACAGAAGCGGCGCATGGGGCCAGAGGGGGTGTGAGAAACGTTCTGGCATTGATAACTCGAACAGGCAGGGCTGTGGGCTTAGTGAGTGCAGCAGGAAGTCACTCACTACGCTGGTGCCTGAATCTGAGCCTGAACTGGAGCCTGCCAGGTATAAAACGGCAGAAAGGCTGGCAGAGACAGTATAATCAACAATACCATTTTAAACTGGCAACAGAGGCAGAGGCAGAGGTATCAGAGGTGGCTGCAGCTACTAAAGAGGTTAAAATGGCTCCAAAAACTGCTCGAGGAGGGAAAGCAAAAGTACCTGAAGGGGCTGAGAAACAAGCTTCAGGGCAAGTCGTGAAAAATAAAGGGGGAGACAATGATCTACAAGCTATGAATGAGGAAGGAGCAGCTACCAGTAGCAAAGCGAGAACCAGGAAACAGGCTGCAATAAATGCTACACAGCCATCTGGTTAGTCAAAAGGTATAGCAGGATATTTTACCCCCTCAAACATAGTTAATTCAGCCAAAGAGAGCACTGCCAATACCTCTGAGCTACCTAGCACCCCTCTAGCAGAGGCTCAGTGGAGTAACATTATGGACCTCAATGACATTATGGACAATACAGAGGAAAACACACGTCCTAATGAAGAAACAACAGCGGCGATAAGTAGGGATACAAATATAGGGACGCCAGAGACAATAACTACCTTAGCACAACAAACTGGAATATTGGTACAGAAAATAACTGTAAATAGTGGCCAGAGTGGGCTAGAGGATAACATAGATCCAATGGATAATTTTTTCTCAGTAACAGATGGGTCAGATGCATCTGAGGAGACATGCTCAGGTTTGGAGGAAAATGGCGGGATAAATACCGACTCAAGCTTGTCATTAAGTTTGGGAGGGGGGAGCGGATCCTCACCAAAGGGGAAAAGTCAAGAACCAAGTCAAGAACCAAGGAAAAAAAGGCTATCTCGGCGACAAAGAAGTACACAGTCACAAGAGAAAGCAGGCAGCAGCCGCAGACGAATAAGTGTGGCAAGTACTGAAACAGAAGCAGCTCTAAACTTGGATTACTCGGATACACAGCAGATTTACAATGAAATTGAGACTGAGAAGGAGGATCCTAAAGCTGGGGGGGGTACACGGACAGACACAGTCAGCGGAACCCACTCTTCAGCTAATATTAAACTCAATCAAACAGTTGCAGGATGCTACAAAATCGGAGGGGAAAAAAAACCGCTTAGCAACTAAACACTTGCAAGGAGCTATAAAGAAGGTGGCCAAGATCTGCACAGCCACAAATACGAGGATGACACATCTGGAAGACCGAACGGGGATGATGGAGGATCAACAAGCCAAAGACTCGACTAGACTGATGGGATATGAAAAACAGATGGTGGATGCCCAGTGGAAGCTGGAGGATCTGGAGAATCGTCAGAGATGAAATAATCTCAGAATTCTGGGTATAGAAGAAGGGGCTGTAGGCGGGGATATCAGGGCGTATGCCCTGAGAATGTTCAAAGGAGCCTTCCCGGAACTGAATCATTGGGATTGGGACAGGGAAGTTCAAAGAGTGCACAGGTTCCCAATGACCCTAAAAAAGAAAGGGCCCTCCACTACAGAGGGGGTACCAAGACCAAGAGCCATGTTAGTATATTTTGGCAACTTTTTGCTGAGGGAAGAGGTGTATGCAAAAGCTCGTCCCAACGCTAAACGTACATTTGAGAATCAATCCTTCTTCTCAACCCCAGATTACTGTCATAGCACAGTCGAAAGAAGGTGGAGACTAAGAGAATTACTGGATCCATGCCATAAGATGGGCTTGCAGGCCTATTTAATGAACCCGGCAAAACTAAAGATAATTCACAAGAACTCTACTAAGGTCTTTTTTTCTGAAATCCAAGCAAAATAATATATGGATATGATTCATGCCAGTGGTGAAACCAGCAGAGAAGCCAGTGACAAACCTTGAAGATTTCAGCGGCGATGCTTTAATTAACTAACACGCTTGCTTAGCAAGAGACAAGTTGGTCTAAGAGGGGTTTAGCCTTGTCAAACGTATACAAGAGATAGTATATGATTGAGAGAGGGCAAAAATTGCAAATTTGATTGGGGATAATATATGGACAATATGGACAAATGGAATGAAATGACGAGACCAATGGTAAATCCACGGGGGATCTGGTTAAAGGGGTTTTGAAGTAGAAATCAAAGTGAAGTAACTAATCCAGGTGATTTAATTTAATTATAAAGGTCGGCAAAGGGGAGTCGATAGCCAGACTCCATCACAGAGGCCAGCGGCCTGCTTGCTCTAACAGGTGGGGGGGGGGAGGGGGGGGGAGAGGGGAGGGGGAAGGGGAAAGGGGGGAAAAAAACAAAAAAAACATCATATCAAGACAAGATAGAACAAGGGGAGGATCATTTTTTTAAAAATGAGAGAACTGTAGAAAAACTGTATGCCGAACTGAGGATAAAACAAGAATACCAATGCGGATAGGTACATTGAATATATGTGGACTGAATGACGGAAGGAAGCGAAGGGAGTTGAGGGAGTATCTAAAAACAATCCATGTTGATTTGCTTTGTCTACAGGAGACCCATATAAAGGTGTCCCAGAAGGGATTATTGGGGCAGCTAGGTTTTCAACTGCTTGCTTACACAACACAAGGGACGAGGACACGAGGGGTGGCGGTATTAGCACGGCAAGGCATGGTGAATGTTAAAAGGCAAAAGGCAGATTCATATGGGCGTTGGGTGCTGATGGAATGCCAGGTGAAGGGATTTAATTTTACTTTATGTTCAGTGTACGCCCCGACAGTTGATGATCCTGAAATGCTTAATTTGTTGAATACGCAAATGGCTAACTGGCCCCAACCCCTTGTGGTATGTGGAGAACTTAACATTAACGGTCTGAACGGTTTATGGAAGCATGTTCCGAAAAATTTGGGGGGGAGGAAAAAGAGAAGTCATATGGCTTTGATAAGGCTAATGGAAGATAATGGCTTAATAGACATTTGGGAACAACAGCATAATGTCGGGGGGGGGGGGTAGCACGTATTTTTCCGCACCTCACAAAATATTAGCAAGACTAGATTATTTTTTGGTATCCCCTATAATAGCAACTATGGGCAAAGTGAGCAAGCTCCCCCGAGTTATGTCGGATCATAATCCACTGATTTTAGACGTCGCAATTCCAACACAAAATAATCAAACCTCAAATTGGACATTTGAGAGGGCTTTGCTACAAGATGCCAAGTATATTGACTCTATGAGAGGATGGTTGAAAGAATTTTTTGAGGTTAATAGAGGAACAGCTTCCCCAGCTATAGTTTGGGATACAATGAAAGCAGGCATAAGGGGGGAGACACTCAGCTACTCAGTTAGACGAAACAAAGCAGAAAGGGAGGAGATGGCAGGGAGAATAAGAACGGTGGCAAATATTGAGGAAGAACTTGGTGTAGCTATAAGGTCTAAACAAGACATTATTGTAATATCACAGAGATTAGCAGTGGCTAAAGCAGCTGTGGGGGAGATATTCGCATCTAAAGCAGCAGGGAAATATCTGGCTTGGAGGAAGGAACAGTATGAATATAGCGAACAGATCGGCCGCATATTAGCCTCGCGAACAAGACAGGCGGCTACAAAGGGTGATATCGCAGAGGTAATGCTTCAAGATGGCAGCATGGTGACAGCACCAAGGGATATATGTGCCAGGTTTCAAGAATTTTATCAAATACTTTATAATCCTGATCAAGGGGGCAGGAAGCATGAGATAGAGGAATTTCTCGAAGGAGCAAATTTAGGAAAACTGGATGCTGCTGATAAAGGGGTTTTGGAAACGATGTTTAACCGAGGGGAAATGCATAGAGCAATTGTGGACCTTCCAGCAGGGAAAGCTGTTGGTCCAGATTCTATACCATTAGAATTCTATAAAATCTTTTTTCCCGAAATAGAAGGGGATTTTTATAATTTAATAATTAATATTCAAAAAGGTATCCCTCCCCCAGAGTCTTGGAGTGAAGCAACTATGATAGTGTTTATTAAAAAAAAAAAACCTCCAACTAATCCTGGGTCATATAGACCGATAAGTTTGATGAATAGTGATGTGAAAATCTATTCAAAAATCATGGCAAATAGATTAGGGAGGGTAATAGGTAAGATAGTATCCCCCAGACAGCACGGGTTCATCCCTGGGAGAGGCACTACAGAACATATCAGGAGAGTCTTAACCCTGTTTGATGGAACGGCAGCCTCACGAGACCCTATGTCACTAATATTATTAGATGCAGAAAAAGCATTTGATAGGGTCTCGTGGGGATTCCTCTGGGCAGTTTTAGAGAAGGTAAACCTTGGGAGCGGTTTTATAAAGGCTGTAAGGGCACTATATATCAATCCAAGAATAAAACTTAGAATAATGGGTGAAATGAGCAACGCGATAATGATTGGGCGGGGAACCAGACAGGGATGTCCTTGTTCTCCACTCCTCTTCGCCCTATATATAGACGCATTTATAAGGAGAATAGAGCAGAATATAGACATACGGCCAATTGTTTTGAACGGATATGAAACAAAAATTCTGGGATATGCGGACGATCTGGCGGTCACATCCTGTGATCCGGAAATGGCACTACGGGCGATAGAAACAGAAGCAGCTGTATACGGAAAACTATCAGGATATAAGCTAAATGTAGATAAAACACAAGTTGTAATAAATCAAAAAATAACGCTGGTAGATCAAAGAGTCACCGAGACTGCGGTATATTTAGGGGTCTTAATCACCTCTGATATTTTAACAGTAGTGGGAAAAAATTTAGAACCTATAATACGCAAGGCTAAAAATGATTTTAATCGATTAGACAATCTACATTTAACTACAATCGACCGGTGCAACCTGATAAAAATGTCTTTTTTGCCTAAAGTGCTTTATCTTTTTAGGACTATTCCCCTGTTATTTGATAATAAATGGTTTAGAAACTAGAAGGGGTAACAAACAGGTTTATATGGGCAGGAGGAAGAACACTCCGCAGCCAAAAATTTCTGTCGCTGCCCGAGAACGTGGCGGGTTGATGCTTCCCGATTTCAATGCTTATTATTGGGCAACAATTTTACAATATATAAGAGGGATGCTGGGGGGGGATATAACGGATAAATGGAGAGGGAGGGATATGATTCCGGATGTATACGAGCTTTTGGTTAAGGACTCGGATAGATGGTTGCTCAAATATGATGAGAAAAGTTATTACAAGAAGGTATGCTTTAAGACCCTGGGGGCTGCAATAACTATATGGTCTACTATTAAGAAGAAGTTAAAATTGGGTAGAATGAACTACTATACACCGCTATATGGGAACCCATCACTCCCAGGAATATTCCAGGATTCCATAATGAAAGATTGGGACAGGCAAGGGTAAGAACTATAGGAGACCTTATAGGGACGGCAGGGGTAATAATTGTGAGAAGGTGGCCTGATATGCAGTGCTCACTATTCTAGTGAACACTATGTATCAGTCCAGCAACCCTTATTGATGATTGGTTGTAAGTCAACCTTATAGACCAGCTATCCTAGTAGCGTGGATACGAGCAGTCTAAGGCTAAAGACTCGAGAGGGCGTGTTAAGCCAGCTGTTTACCACACATATACCCCTTGAATACCAAGTGAAAGGACACCACACAAGTGTTATGAAAATAAACAGTTATTTATTTAAAGATCACAACAGCCCTGTACTCTTTATGAGGACAGGGTACTAAGCACAAACCAAAACTCTTACAAAAATACTTAAGTTCGCACAGTATATACAAATGCCCGAGGGGCACGGAAAACCATATACTCTGAAAGTGGAATGCGAAATTCCTAGCAGGTAAGTACAGTACTAATAGCTTTTGGAATCGCTAGGACTTGACTAGGGAATCGTTAGATTACGTCTAGGAGGCCTAGGGGACTCGGGTGCAGTGTGTGCACTCTCACGCGAGATGCGGGACAAAAGTCTATGGTAGCTAGGAAATAGAAAGTTAGTGTTCTCGGGCGAACCCGACCTGGTAGGGAGAAAACGAAGGTAGATTCTGACCCTTGGATAGTGAGGCTATGCTGGGGCACCGAAATGCCGAAGTTACCTAGCCCAGGGGCTGCAGCTGCATAGGTCTGAAAAGACGTCGGGAATCCTCGTAGACGGACCAGGAGCCGGAAGAAAAGATGCTGGCCGGTGACCAGTGAAGAAAGTTCAGTTGGATCCAAGCCTGGATCTCGAAGAAAGATGACACCTGAAAGCAGAGGGGACCAAGTTCGAGACTACTAGCCAGTAGTCAGTGGGCACCAGGAGGGCACCGGATGGTAGCCACCTCGACAAGGTGAGTGGGTGACGCTTGACTCGAAGATCTCACGGACCAGGAGGCGTTGTCGGCGACCAGGATGGAGGATCGAGCTGTCCCACGAAGATAGAAGCTGTCGGCGTCGCTGGACCCAGGATTGGGCAACAAAGCCTTGGCAAATTCAAGCCCACGCGGTGGACCTAAAATGGCGTCTGGAGTGGACCAGGAGGGTCCGGGGTGCCTCTCTTGAACAAGGAAGCAAGGGCCAGCCTGGAGCAACCAGACCAGCAGTCGTGAAGTCGTTGGGCGTCGTTCAGAGGGCCACAAGCCAGCCGGCTAGTAGCCAAACAACGCGGTGCACAGCAAACAGCAGAAGGGCCCCACGCAGATCGTGGAGATGCAGGGGGGCTGATCTTGGGTGCTGGAGCTGCGCAAGGTCGGGGCTTCTCGGACCCCAAAGCACTCACCAGTGGAGGACACGGTGGGCTTGCAGTAAAGATGTCGTGCAGTCTTGGCGATCGTCGGTCCCTTGAGGTCTCGTCGCACTCACGGTTCTCAGCTTGGCTGTAGAGGTGAGTAGAGGTCAGAGGTGCCAGGGAAGCCGGGTCTCGTCGAGCTGGGTCGTCGGATTCGTGATGAAGGACTTGCAGCAGACCGCAGTGTTCTTTAGGATGGTGCCTGCGGATGCAGGGTGACTACTCCTTAGCCACAAGGGAGAATCTTGAAGAAGAAATCGTGAAGTCCTTTCGAAGAAAGTGGTATCTTGATTCCAAAGATGATCTAATTTTAACAGGGGGCCCGCTCCTATCTTTATACTAAAAAAGGGGGCTGACCCGGTGACTAGGTCCTGCCTATGGGTGGGACTAGGTGGGGGTTGGTTACACCCCTCAGCCATGCCGGACTTCCCCAGGCCAGGGGCTGGTGTGCCCCTGGAACTGGTTCAGACCGGCCTATGCGTAGTGAGCACCGGGGTGCCACTCAGCAGTCACCTTCCTGAAAAGCCCTGCCTACCCAGGATACACAAAACCATGTCTGGGACGGTGCTAGCACCGCCCCTGGCAGGAAACCCTTTGTCCAGGCTCCCCTCACTGGGAGGACTCCCAGCTGCAGGGGGTCAGACTCGTGTCTGTGGTGGCAGCATCCATTTTGTGGAGCTGAGGCTTCAGTTAACTTTAACCGGGGTTCACAGTTACATACATGTCGTGTCCCTCTAGAAGGGTGGAATGCTAACCCCGTCGCCAGAATTGGCGAGGGGTTAGTATTCCAATTCGTATGACACCTTACTCGACATGTTTTGATAAAGCAATACCAAAGTTAGCATTTAACCGCGAGGATTATAATGCACTTAAGAGTATATGGTATGCGTTATCATGGAACAGCTATTAGGACTTGATTCCGCAAGCTGCAGACAGGCTCAGCTCATGCCAGAGCACCATCTCACACGATTCCAAGCACTCTGCCTTCAGGATTGTCAAGGCCTGCCATAGGAGTGACTGATAGGAATCTGTGTGTCCATTTTAGGGTTAGGTATAGGTATACTACACCTACAGCAAAGGGTGATTACACGACTTTGCCCCAGCTGTCATGCAGCCAGTTGTGTCAAATTTAAGAGGCCAGCCAGGGGTGGCATAATACATGCTGCAGCCCCTGGCAGCCCTGGGTACACCCATGCCCTGAGTTACAGGGTCTGATAGGGTGGCCCAGTACCAATTGGAAATGTACCTAGGGTACATGGAATCCATTTTAAAGAGAGAGCAGTAGGCCTGGGGTCCTGATTGGCAGGGTCCCAGGTCGACTATGTCCAAAACCAGCTAAAACACAGGGCAAAAAGTTGGGGGCAACCATAGTCAGGATGTACCTTCCTACACAACCCCCCCCCAAACGAAAGGAGATAAGGCTATCCTTGTCCAGGTAAGCCTCTATTACCTAAGTGGCCATATAAGGAAGTACCAGCTCTGGCTTGGTTTCCCCCTGTGTCATGGTCCACTAGGCAACCCCTCACCCTAAGGGTATCTGAGGGTCTCCACCATAGGGAATTTCTGTCTCTGGTGTGTCTTGGGAAAGCAAAAGGCTGATGCTGGGATGGAGTACTGAAGTGAGGCTCCTCTACCTTTGGGCTCAACTTCCTCCAATCACCATCCATCATATGTGCCTTTCTTTCTTTAGCTGAGATGCACTGAGCTCTCAGGGTCAGCCTCTGGCTACCTAAAGCGGGAGGCTGAGTCCCTCTGTTTGGCTTACTGGAGGGACAGGTCAGGTCTGGGGTTTTTAGGCCCCATGTTTGGCTGTGCCCAACAGTGTCCAGCTGTGGGAGTTCCCTAACTACTTTTAAGGGGGATCCCTCAGGAGTCTGACTTATTTTCACTTGGCTAGGTTTACCAGCTTCAGTGATCCTAATCTGCTGATTAAGGGGTTCTTTTGGACAGGGGGCCCTTTGGGGTCCACCACTGGCCTCCCTGATCTCTTCAGCCCTGGGCTGACTGAGGCAGGGTAGAGAGGTGCAGGTTACCTGCTCCAGACTGGGTCCCACCTGGGAAGGGTCCACTGCCGTCAGGGGCTCTGCCAGGCTAGGCCTGACTACCTCTGGGGCAGTTCCTTCAACAGGGGTAGAGTCAGTTCCCTGAGGAGGCTGGCTCTCACCTAGTGTCTGGGAGGGGGAAGACTCTTCTTCCTCCTCAATGCTCTCTGTTTGAGTGGAGTGATCCATTGTTTCAGGCTTCACAACCTCACTATCTGTTTGAGTAGAGGCTGAGACCATTTCAACCTTGCCAACCTTTTCAGGAGGGCACTCAGTCTGTTTTTGGGCTGTGACTGTCACAGCCCTCCTATCCTGTTCTGGAAAGTCTGTCTGGGCCTGGGCAGTGGCTACCACTGCCCTTCCAACCTTTTCAGGGAGGAATGGTGCTGGGACTGGGGCTGTAGCTATTACTGCCCCACTAACCTGTCTGGATAGGCCTATCATTCTGGAATGAGTTTCTTGTTCCACCTCAGCCCATGCTGAGAGTTCCAGGTCATTCCCCAGTAAGCAATCTACAGGTAGGTTATCTGTCACTGCCACTCTCATGGGCCCTGTGACATTACCCCAACTGAGCTTGACTACTGCCATGGGATGCCTTCTCTTCACTCCATGAATGTCTGTCACCTGATAAGTAAAACCAGGGGTCAGTTGAGCAGAGGGGACCAGATGGTCACTCACCATGGTGAGGCTGGCCCCTGTGTCTCTGAATGCCTCAACTTTCTGACCATTCACTAAAACTTCTTGTCTATACTTGCCCAAGATGTGGGGTCCAGTAGTGAAGTTGGCAAACCCCATGCCAGTCTCACAGACAAGAGTGTGGTCAGGGAACCTGGCTAGGCCATAGTCCTCCTGTTGGCCCAGAGTAATGCCCACCACATTCTTGGGGGCACTCCCACCACCTGGGGGATTACCACTAGTGGTAACAGGAGGTTTAGGAGTATTACCTGGGGGTGTATTTCCCTTATTACCATTTTTAGGGCAACTGGCATCACTTTTGTAATGACCCACCTGTTTACAGGTATGGCAATAAGGTTTCTTCTGTTCTGAAGGAGTGTTCTGGGACCCACCACCCTTGTTGGAATTTTGGGGCCCTTGGGAAGTCTTCTCTGTGGATTTATCCCCACCCTTCTCTTGAGGCTTGGTTGATTCCTTTTTCTGGTCACCACCCTGGTTTTTAGGCCTAACCCTGGTTCTGACCCATTTGTCTGCCCTCTTACCCAATTCCTGTGGAGAGGTCAACTCAGAGTCTACCAGGTGCTGATGTAATAGCTGGTTCTGACAATTATTTAAGATTTGCTCCCTCATAATTAGATTATACAATCCTTTAAAATCAGTAACCTTACTACCCAGTAGCCAGCCTTCAAAAGCCTTAGTGGCACAATCAACAAAGTCAGTCCAATCTTGAGACTGAGTTTTCTGGGTGTCTCTGAACAGCATCCTGTATTGTTCAGTGGTTAAACCAAACCCATCAACCAGTACATTCTTCAAGACTTGGTAATTGTTAGCATCCTCCACCCTTGTGGTGAGGAGCTTATCTCTACCTTTACCATCAAAGGAGAGCCACAAGATAGCTGCCCACTGACTTTGGGGAACACCCTGCACAGTGCAGGCTCTCTCCAAAGCAGTAATCCATTTGTGGATGTCATCCCCTTCCCTAAAGGGGGGCACTATCTTATTCAGGTGCTTTTTATCAAAACTCCTTTCCCTATTGCTAGGTTTATTGCTGCCACCAGTGGGAACTGTCCCACTCAATTGTTGCTCTCTAGCAAAGGCAAGTCTCTCTTTGGCCAGGGCAAGTTCTTCCCTTTCAATCCTCAGTTTGACTGCCCTTTCTTCAGCTTCATACACTCTCCTCTTAGGGGAAGACATTCCTCTGTGAGAAGAGTTGAGAGAGTCATTGGTTCGAAAGGATCTGCTAGAGCCTCTTGATAGAGACCTAACTCGTCCATTCCCAATGTTAAGCTGACCTGAGAGTGGGCCCAGGGGTCCCCCAGTACCAAGCTCATGTCTGCTTAAGTTGGACCTGCTTAGTCTGCTGACTTCTACCTGTCCCTTATCTGCCTCATCCCCTGATAACTCATCCTCATCCTCAGCAACATCTGCCTCAAGGAGGGGATGGATATCAAAGGGACCCTGTAAGGAGGGCAAACTTCCATCTGGATTAGAAGGGTCTGGGTTACCAGCCCTACTGGCATCATAAGCCTCTAAGAGACCAATCAGAAAGGAAGTGGTGGGGTTAGACCCCTGTTTTAGTTTCCTGAGAGTACACACTTGTCTCATCTCATGGAAGCTAAGAGCAGCATATTTAGAAGTGACCTGTGGAGGGTCCACTGACACAAGGGGATACTCAGAGTTTCCTCCTTTGTCTGACATGCTGATTCTAGTGTGGTGTAAGTGATGCACCTACCTACACTATGTGTTACCTACTGGTCCCTTGCTAGAGTTGCAGCCAAGGTGTGCTAAGCCTTGAGGAGCTGCAACAGCTGGTTCAGTAGAACTCAGAGTATTCTAAGCTTTAGTTATATGTACCTAACAGTACTTATGTGATCTTTCAACAAGATATTCTTAGGATACGTGTGGTAAAACAACAGCAAGCTCAAATCCCAACCGCTGCTCACCAATGTGAGAAGGTGGCCTGATATGCAGTGCTCACTATTCTAGTGAACACTATGTATCAGTCCAGCAACCCTTATTGATGATTGGTTGTAAGTCAACCTTATAGACCAGCTATCCTAGTAGCGTGGATACGAGCAGTCTAAGGCTAAAGACTCGAGAGGGCGTGTTAAGCCAGCTGTTTACCACACATATACCCCTTGAATACCAAGTGAAAGGACACCACACAAGTGTTATGAAAATAAACAGTTATTTATTTAAAGATCACAACAGCCCTGTACTCTTTATGAGGACAGGGTACTAAGCACAAACCAAAACTCTTACAAAAATACTTAAGTTCGCACAGTATATACAAATGCCCGAGGGGCACGGAAAACCATATACTCTGAAAGTGGAATGCGAAATTCCTAGCAGGTAAGTACAGTACTAATAGCTTTTGGAATCGCTAGGACTTGACTAGGGAATCGTTAGATTACGTCTAGGAGGCCTAGGGGACTCGGGTGCAGTGTGTGCACTCTCACGCGAGATGCGGGACAAAAGTCTATGGTAGCTAGGAAATAGAAAGTTAGTGTTCTCGGGCGAACCCGACCTGGTAGGGAGAAAACGAAGGTAGATTCTGACCCTTGGATAGTGAGGCTATGCTGGGGCACCGAAATGCCGAAGTTACCTAGCCCAGGGGCTGCAGCTGCATAGGTCTGAAAAGACGTCGGGAATCCTCGTAGACGGACCAGGAGCCGGAAGAAAAGATGCTGGCCGGTGACCAGTGAAGAAAGTTCAGTTGGATCCAAGCCTGGATCTCGAAGAAAGATGACACCTGAAAGCAGAGGGGACCAAGTTCGAGACTACTAGCCAGTAGTCAGTGGGCACCAGGAGGGCACCGGATGGTAGCCACCTCGACAAGGTGAGTGGGTGACGCTTGACTCGAAGATCTCACGGACCAGGAGGCGTTGTCGGCGACCAGGATGGAGGATCGAGCTGTCCCACGAAGATAGAAGCTGTCGGCGTCGCTGGACCCAGGATTGGGCAACAAAGCCTTGGCAAATTCAAGCCCACGCGGTGGACCTAAAATGGCGTCTGGAGTGGACCAGGAGGGTCCGGGGTGCCTCTCTTGAACAAGGAAGCAAGGGCCAGCCTGGAGCAACCAGACCAGCAGTCGTGAAGTCGTTGGGCGTCGTTCAGAGGGCCACAAGCCAGCCGGCTAGTAGCCAAACAACGCGGTGCACAGCAAACAGCAGAAGGGCCCCACGCAGATCGTGGAGATGCAGGGGGGCTGATCTTGGGTGCTGGAGCTGCGCAAGGTCGGGGCTTCTCGGACCCCAAAGCACTCACCAGTGGAGGACACGGTGGGCTTGCAGTAAAGATGTCGTGCAGTCTTGGCGATCGTCGGTCCCTTGAGGTCTCGTCGCACTCACGGTTCTCAGCTTGGCTGTAGAGGTGAGTAGAGGTCAGAGGTGCCAGGGAAGCCGGGTCTCGTCGAGCTGGGTCGTCGGATTCGTGATGAAGGACTTGCAGCAGACCGCAGTGTTCTTTAGGATGGTGCCTGCGGATGCAGGGTGACTACTCCTTAGCCACAAGGGAGAATCTTGAAGAAGAAATCGTGAAGTCCTTTCGAAGAAAGTGGTATCTTGATTCCAAAGATGATCTAATTTTAACAGGGGGCCCGCTCCTATCTTTATACTAAAAAAGGGGGCTGACCCGGTGACTAGGTCCTGCCTATGGGTGGGACTAGGTGGGGGTTGGTTACACCCCTCAGCCATGCCGGACTTCCCCAGGCCAGGGGCTGGTGTGCCCCTGGAACTGGTTCAGACCGGCCTATGCGTAGTGAGCACCGGGGTGCCACTCAGCAGTCACCTTCCTGAAAAGCCCTGCCTACCCAGGATACACAAAACCATGTCTGGGACGGTGCTAGCACCGCCCCTGGCAGGAAACCCTTTGTCCAGGCTCCCCTCACTGGGAGGACTCCCAGCTGCAGGGGGTCAGACTCGTGTCTGTGGTGGCAGCATCCATTTTGTGGAGCTGAGGCTTCAGTTAACTTTAACCGGGGTTCACAGTTACATACATGTCGTGTCCCTCTAGAAGGGTGGAATGCTAACCCCGTCGCCAGAATTGGCGAGGGGTTAGTATTCCAATTCGTATGACACCTTACTCGACATGTTTTGATAAAGCAATACCAAAGTTAGCATTTAACCGCGAGGATTATAATGCACTTAAGAGTATATGGTATGCGTTATCATGGAACAGCTATTAGGACTTGATTCCGCAAGCTGCAGACAGGCTCAGCTCATGCCAGAGCACCATCTCACACGATTCCAAGCACTCTGCCTTCAGGATTGTCAAGGCCTGCCATAGGAGTGACTGATAGGAATCTGTGTGTCCATTTTAGGGTTAGGTATAGGTATACTACACCTACAGCAAAGGGTGATTACACGACTTTGCCCCAGCTGTCATGCAGCCAGTTGTGTCAAATTTAAGAGGCCAGCCAGGGGTGGCATAATACATGCTGCAGCCCCTGGCAGCCCTGGGTACACCCATGCCCTGAGTTACAGGGTCTGATAGGGTGGCCCAGTACCAATTGGAAATGTACCTAGGGTACATGGAATCCATTTTAAAGAGAGAGCAGTAGGCCTGGGGTCCTGATTGGCAGGGTCCCAGGTCGACTATGTCCAAAACCAGCTAAAACACAGGGCAA
Source organism: Lissotriton vulgaris (assembly GCF_964263255.1). Taxonomy (NCBI): domain Eukaryota; kingdom Metazoa; phylum Chordata; class Amphibia; order Caudata; family Salamandridae; genus Lissotriton; species Lissotriton vulgaris. The sequence continues at coordinate 858,199,665 of NC_141689.1, forward strand.
AAAGTTGGGGGCAACCATAGTCAGGATGTACCTTCCTACAATAATCACATATGAGAACGCGCAACGGTTATGTAATTTAAGGCATAGAGATTTTTTTAAATATCTACAAATTAGGTCAGTCTTATCAAGAAAGCGGGGTGGGGATATTGACATGCAAAAGGTAGATTTGATGGAAGACATAAGAAAAGTAACAGGGTGTTCCATATCGCAGTTGTATGGCGAAATATGTAAATACAAGGAGGATGACTCGGAAAAAATGTTTGAGAAATGGGGAACTAAACTGGGACTGACAAGGAATGAGGATGAGAAATCGTTAAAAATGTCAAATACTGTGCTGAGAACAATAAATTTGCAAACCCAGCAATATAAAACATTGTTTGAATTGTTTCATACCCCCCACAGGGTGGCACAGTGGGGTGGAATAAACGGTATAACCTGTCCTAGATGTCAATCTACCCAAGCTGATACGATTCATATGTTTGCTTCATGCCCTGCTTTAGATAGTTATAAACAAGAATTGGAACAGTTTTTTAATAATTCATTGGGAATGAATATAGCATTGTCGGATGAAGTAATGATCTTAGGAGTAACTAAGGATGGCTTGGAAGTACCTCATTATGAGTTTTTGTATATAGCCATGGTACCAAGCAGATTATGTATAGCGTCGCTATGGAAAGATCCCAGACCACCGACATTACAACAATGGGTTTCCAGGCTGTTACCTTGGAACAGCCCTTATATGAAAAAAAGGGAAGGGCAAGAAGAGAAGCTGCGAGACGAATATGGGCTCCAATAATAGAATGGAAGCAAAGGCTGGGGGAGTTGTAAGCATACAGTAAGATATTTAATAATTTGCTTTACGTTGAGACAGCAAGAACTAGTATGGATAGAATTTACTAAATGAATGAATGAATTTATGAACTTTTTAAGAAATTAATTTGTTATAATGAATGTTATCTGATTTTCTTATCTTGGTGAAATACATAATGAAAATGAAATTGTAGTCTTGATGTTGATGAATAAAAAAAAGAAACAGATTTCAGAATTGCATAAGACCTGTCCATGACTAGATGGATAGAAACCTCCCCAAATTGAAATCTGAAAAACCAGAGGTCCTACTGTTTGGACTGGAATCACATTTTTGGGGTCCCACAGCATGGCCAAATATTATGGATCCAGTTCCTGTTCCCTTTGGAAAAGGCATGAAATCTAGGAATAATTACTGATAACAAACTGAACTTTACAGATCAAGTAAATAATCTCACTTCTTCAATGTTCAACACCCTCAGGATAATTAAAAAAGTCCTACCGTTCATACCGGCCAACCTACAAAAAACACTAGTTACATCATCGTTAGTCATGTCCAAAATAGATTATTGCAACAGTCTGCTATTGGCCACCCCAAAATATTAGTTAAACAAACTCTAGGTCCAGCAAAACGCAGCTGCCAGACTCCTACTGAAAATCCCCTAATTCTGTTCAGTGGCTCAAAATCTTAAAGATCTACACTGGCTTCCTGTTGAGCAAAGAATAACCTTTAAGGTGCTTTGCTTGACATATAAGGCAATCCATAATCGGGCCCGGTTTTTCCTGAACCATAGTTTCAAACAGTATATTCCAACTATGAAACTTCATTATGCCACTACCAATTTATTGGTACAGCCTAGATTTCAAAAAGCACAATGGGGTGGAAAGAGTATTATGATGGAAGCATCCACAATATGGGATACACTTCCTTTATGCATAAAAAACAAATCCAGCCTTCTCTCTTTTAGAAAGGCTGAAAAGACCTGGATATTCAAATCTTGGTAACTCTCTGGCAGTCCTGATTACACTCGCAGCTGAAACATAGCAGCGCTTAGACGCCTAGGGCATAAATACGCTATACAAATAAAATTAACATAACATAACAATAGTAAATGTAAACCCTTTAGTGTACAACACCTTCTTCAAAATGGTTTAGATTGGAGTGGGAGTAGTAAATGTAACCATGTTAGTGTCAAACACCTTTAAAATGGTTTAGATTGGAGTGCAAATAGTAAATGTCACCTTGTTAGTGTCCAATGCCTTCTCCAAAATAACGAACATTGAAGTGGGGATAGTAAATGTTCGCCCTTTATTGTACAACCTTATCCCCCAAATGGTTTAGATTGGAGTGGGAATTGTCAGTGTATTACCTTTAGTGTGCAAAGCCTTCCCCTAAATGTTTTAGATAAGAGATATTGCATTTCTCACTTATGTTAATAATATTTTAAATAAAGGAATATAACACAGTTTGTAATTTTGTTTAGCATTTATTGACTTGTATATGTGTACATTTGTAATTACATATATATTTGTACACATAAGAAAAACATTTGCATTGTTATTATTAAAACATTTTAGTACATTGTTAATATTAACTATAACATATAGAGATTTTTTTTTACAGTTTTCTACATTTCTAAATTTTCCTTAATTTCTTCAAGTGTGGTACATTTATTTTGTATACATATATACACACACTTGTTTCATATACATTTTAGTTTTAAATTACTTTTTAAATTATATATTAAATAATAAAATAGGGCCTCACTATGATATCGGGCGGACGCAAGGGTCTAGAACTGCCCGACCATAGGCCGTTGGTTCCGAAATTGCAATTTGGATTCAACCACCCTTAAGGCGGTCGGAAAAGGCTCACAGCACATTCTGCCATAGCCAAATGGATGTTTGAAAACATCCCTGAATGGTGCCTGCCACACGATTGAATAAAAATATCCATATATTTGTGATACTATTCAGGGATCATACTTCAAGCTGCTATGGTAGCAGTAACCTTTCTAACTTCTAGTTGAATATCCTGAATAGTAGTTTCTATAGACTTTAGACAAAAATTGATTGCTGTATATTGAGCTGAAAGATAATGTTTGTGTCATTATTATATTGATTGTCTAGGCACAACCATGGTTGTCCCAGGATAGCTGGGTAGTTAGGAGAAGCTATTAAAACAAAACTTACAGTTTTTTCATGGTTAAACATATTCATTCAATTAATTTTTATTTGGCTATTAAATAACTATAAAATTATTCACATTTTATATACAAACACTGTGCAAAAAATGCAAAAAACAACATTGTTGGAAAATGAGGCATTATTTGTGAGGCCTGCACAAACAATATGTCTACATTTGTCCTTCACTGGGAACCAAACACCCCATTGTAGCGCTTGACTCTCAGAGGGTAGCATTGCAGAGCAGTCTATGGCATACTCAAGGGAGGTGGTGTGGGATAGTAACCGCCATTTACAGGTACGCAGAAACAACACCCAATAATAGATAGTCCAGTCTGTACTTTGCTTTATAAAAAGGAAGAGTACATTTATTACACGCACACTACTCAATACAATGTATCAATTTACAAATATACATACGCTTTTGGAAATACTCTTTGACATAGCATAACATCCCCACCCCTCCCGCAGGGGGGTCTAGTACCACCACTTACATGTATGCACATCATCATGCCCCCAAATGCAGGGGGTTGACCATAACCTGGACCAACAGCCCTTCCCACTGGTACCATCCCAGTGGTGCCCCCCCCCATTATCTCAACAAGCATTTATAATGGGAACACCTGCCATAGTGACACATAACCCTGACTGAGCATCTCATACTGACCATACAATATACCCACTTAAATCACAGTGGCTGACAGTTGGGTTGTTCAACTAATGCAGTAGCAAGAATACATGTCAAGGCATCACTTAAAATGACAGTACTTATCATATCTGAAAGCAGGTATAATGCAAGTCAATCACAGCCCCTAAAAGGCATCACATTTATAATCACAGAATTATGCAATTAGAACCGGGCACCCTGGCAGGAATGCCTTGCAACAAAGTTCCAATTCAGGTGATAAATGTGACTTCCATTCCCCATTAGGAACAACCTCATGTAATTGCACCACTTGTGCAATTGTACCTCTTCCCCTCTAGGGGATATTTCTCTCCATAAACATCCCAAGTTGAACCCTTCACACCTTGGTGCAGTCCCTAAAACCTGCACCTAGCTGCATCCCAAGTTCACCCCTTCACACCTTGGTGCAGGCCCAAACACCTGCACCCAGCTACAGAACCAAAGTTCCAGCGCACAATCGTTTTTGAAGCATGGCTGAACCCTTGAGGAGTTGTTTTCTTTAAGTCCCCAGAGACGTAGGATGGATTTTCCTCTTTTGAGCTGGGGGAGTCTGCGTTGGTCCTGCACCTCCCCCTGCTCATTTTCACACAAGTGACAGTGACCCCCTTCTCCTTGGGCCACCACGCGCTAAAACAAGCAGGTTTTCCCATGCCTTGCAAGGCATTATGGGGCTCGGGGGAGAGCAGTTCTGCCTCTGTTGCGACCTCACGCCGTGTTCTCACTCATGGGCGGTCCAGTCCCACTCGGGCCCCCCCACCTCCAGGTAAGTGAAGGAGCAGCGTGGGGAGACCACCACTGGCTGCTTCCGCTGGCTCCCCAACTGGCCAGCCCCTCCTCTTCCGTCACACCGGGCCCGGAGTTGGGGATCCTGGGGCCCCAGGAAATCTTCATGGAGGGTCACAACGGCGCTTCCCGGCTTCTGTTTTGGCAGGGCCCGGAGTAGGGGGTCCCGGGCCCCAGGAGTGTCTTCGCCCGGAGTGCGACTCCGCTCCCTGACTTATGTCTTCATGGGGGCGCGACGGTGCTCCCCGACTTCCATTTCAGTGGGGCCTGAAATTGGGGTTCCGGGCCCCAGGAGAGTCTTTGCGGTGAGGGCGACAAAGCTCCTTGATTTCCGTCTTCACAGGGGCGCGCTGGAGCTCCCAGATCTCTGTTTTGGCGGGCCCGGAGTTGGGGGTTCCGGAGTTGGGGGCCCCTCTCATGCTTTCACGGGGCGCTCAACGGCACTCCTTGTCTTTGGTTTTCATTGGGGCCAGGGTAGGCTCCTGGCACCACCTGGGGGGAATTTCACAGACTTTACTTCTTGGGGGCCCAGGATGGAGAGCCTGGGCCCCGTAGGCACCTTTCAGAGGACGCGACGGCACATCCCGGCATCTCCTTCTTCTGGGGGCAGCCCCCGGGACCTGACCCACCCCGGGGCCACATCCAAGACCGGCGGCGGAGTCCCACACGATTCGTCGTCAATCTGCTCAAAGGTCCCCTACCTTCTGGGGGGCATATCTAGGCCTCCATACAGCTGATTTCCACAATCTTGGACTCATCTCATTCCTGGTGGCCAACCCCAGACATCTGGAACACTTTTCACCACCCTCCTTGCCTCCAAGAGGGTGACTCTGCAAGGTGCTGTATTCACTGGCTTCCTGCGCCAGCCTTTCACCTGGCTCTTCCTCTGGGCCTCCCTTCTCCTAGTTTAGAGGCCCAGGCTTCTTCTCACTGGCCCTGGACTCTCTCACAGGCGCAGTCGAGAGCCCTGGGATAGTCAGGGGGTTCCTCCTTCCAACTGCCCATGGCTCCAGGCTCCAGCACCAGTCTTCCTTAGCAAGACCACACCCCAGAAAGAGCTCCTCTTCCTGTGCAAGACCTTTTAAAATAAATAGGAGGGGGCTGGCAGGAAGGCACTTTTGCCCTATCCTGCAGCAACACATCACCTCTCTGCGCCTGCTCCCTCCTTCCTGCACAGGCCTCTGGGATACGCTAAGATGGCGTCGTCCAGGGGTCTCATGCCGCATGGTCTCTGAAAAGCCCCCTTACCCTCTTGCTGACTTCAAGGCCAAGGCCCGGAGCAGGCCCGGTGCCTGGCACTGGGGGACAGCTGCTGATGGATAACCTGCAGCTTCACCACCATCTCTCCCTCCTGGAGAGAAGACCTTATCCTTTAGGAATGCTTGCAGTGAAGGTCTAGGCCTCTGATCCTACAGCTTGGGGAGGAAGGTAATTAATCCAGCCTGGCAGGGTCACACCCGGCCAGGCTCTGGTTATGAGATGAGTTAGAGGAATATGACAGTCTGAATGACCCATAAGCAGTACAGATATAGCTTTGGACTTAGCAGAATACTCATTTTTACACAACTTACAGTGTACTTTGGTGCGTGTCTGGAATTTGTAGGCTCTAGGGAACTGAAACTACCCCATTGGGTCTCTGTTCTCGTAGGAGAGTAATGGAGTGGTCCTACAGTGAAACAGTAAAGCACACTGACTTTCCTTTATATGTGTCTCCCCACACTATAAAGCCTATTCCATGTCACCACCCAAAACTGCATAATTCCTGCCACTCCATTCTATCTGTACCTGCTCCTGGGCTGCGCAAGACAGGAATCTCCCCCGCGCAGCCCTTACACTGGTGCACATGCGTGTGTGCACGTGTCCAAATGTAAGTCGGGTGCCCCTTTACCTTGGATGCAGCGCAGCCGCCTTATCTCACAAGGCGGACACCGGTGAAATCCACATGCAGTCCAGTTCATCATGGGTTCTCTGTGGGTGAGTCCCATTTTATGAGGCTCTCCCACAGTAAAAGCTCAAAATCACGTGTTCAAAAAGCAAACAAGCATTTACAATGCAATGGTCTCAGCAATATTATAGTTAGAGCTATTGGCATTGCTCTTTTTAAAAAAAAAATTGTTATACCTAAATAAATGGCATTGTCATTTCTATTGGCAATAGCTTAATTGTGAGACTTATTGCATTAGCAGAGAGAGAGAGAGGTATTGAAATAGAGAGAGAGTGAGGTAGTGAGAGAGAGAGAGTGAGGTAGTGAGATAGAGAGAGTTAGGTAGTGAAAGAGTGAGGTAGTGAGGGAGAGGGATGTTGTGAGGTAGTGAGATATAAGCAGAGAGAGATGTTGTGAGGTATTGAGATAGAGAGAGAGGTAGTGAAAGAGAGAGTGAAAGTGAGTTAGTGAGATAGAAAGAGAGAGAGTGAGGTAGTGAGATAAAGAGTGAGTGAGGTAGTGAGTTAGAGAGAGAGAGAGTGAAGTTGTTATGTAGTGAGATAGAGAGTGAGGTAGTGAGAGAGTGAGGTAGTGATGTTTTGGAGAGAGAAGACGTGATATTATGAGGTAGTGAGATAGATAGTGTGGAGTAGTGAGGTAGAGAGAGTGATGTAGTGAGAGAGAGTGAGGTAGATAGAGAGTGAGGTAGTGAGAGACAGGTAGAGCTATTGGCATTGCTCATGACATTTTTTTAAAAAAAATTATAAATAAATGGCATTGTTATTTACATTGCCAACAGCTCTCACAGCCCACACAGCTCTCACAGCCCACACAGCCCTCACAGCTCTCACAGCCCACACAGCCCTCACAGCCCACACAGCTCTCACAGCCCACACAGCTCTCACAGCCCACACAGCCTACACAGCTCTCACAGCCCTCACAGCTCTCACAGCCCACACAGCTTTCACAGCCCGCACAGCCCACACAGCTCTCACAGTCCACACAGCCCACACAGCTCTCACAGCCCACACAGCTCTCACAGCCCACACAGCTCTCACAGCCCACACAGCTCTTACAGCCCACACAGCTCTCACAACCCACACAGCTCTCACAGTCCACACAGCCCACACAGCTCTCACAGCTCTCACAGCCCACACAGCCCACACAGCCCACCCAGCTCTCACAGTCCTCACAGCTCTCACAGCCCTCACAGCTCTCACAGCCCTCACAGCCCACACAGCTCTCACGGCCCACACAGCCCTCACAGCCCACATAGCCCTCACAGCCCACACAGCTCTCACAGCCCACACAGCTATTACAGCCCTCACAGCTCTCACAACTCTCACAGCCCACACAGCTCTCACAGCCCACACAGCTCTCACAGTCCACACAGCCCACACAGCTCTCACAGCTCTCACAGCCCTCACAGGCCACATAGCTCTAGCAAAGATAATACCAGCAGCGAACAAGCACTGACAAAGACAATACCGGCAGCAAACAAACACTGGTAAAGACAATAACGGCAGCAAAGAAGCAAAGGCAATACCAGCAGCAAACAAACACTGGCAAAGATATTACAATCAGGGGGCAGGGCCACGAAAAACGGCACAATCAGGGGACAGAAGGCACGACAAATGGCACAATCATAGAGCAGAAGGCAAGAAAAAATGGCACAATCAGTGGGCAGAAGGCAAGAAAAACGAGTGCACAGCTCACATAGCTCACACAACTTTCACAGCCCTCACAGCTCTCCCAGTCACAGCCCACACAGCTCTCACAGCCCACGCAGCCCACACATTTTTGGGTTTATAAAGATTTTTTTGTGATTGTTATATTTTTGGGGAAAGGAAAAATAGCCCTTGTTTCTGAAAAAAATTGGCAAGAAAGTACAGTATAGACAGTAAGAACTAGAATTAAAATTTTTTTTTTTAAAGTTTCTGTGGATTTGCTCTATACCTTTAACGTTTGTAAAGCGTTTTGACAATTTGTTGTGTCTGGTTCATGCTGTACAAATCTGCAAATAAATAAATGTAAATATTTCATGGTCAATTATTTCTAGTTGCCTTCAACTACGCTCAATTCACAAGTGTGCTGCAGCAAAGAACATCAGACTGGGCTTACTTGCTGGACTCAAACTCCCCAGTACTCCAACTGTACTCTGTCTTGAGCAAGGCTCCAGCAGCTCCTTGGAAAGCTCCGTGAAGAATAAACAATAGAGGTAATGCAAGGCGAACAAAAGAAAAGAGCAGGAAAGGGTGAGCAGACTGAGCAAAGGAGGGAGAGTAAAAGCGAGAGAGAGTAAGTCAGAGAGGTAGGACCAGGGTAAATATTAGCTGAGGGAGAGAATAGAGATAAGAGGAGGGTATGGAAGGATGACGAAAGTAAGGGAGGGACACGTCTAGGGAAATAATAGACTGGCTGTGGGAGGGACAGGAAGCAGAGACTGCGAGGGGAGTAAACACAAGAGGCAGCCAGGGAGGGCGGTCGGTGAAGGCTCTGGCTGCTTCCATCCAGGCGAGGAGCTGTACCTGTGCCAGGTGTGTATGCATCAGCCTTGACAGAGGGCAGCGGGTGACTGCACAGGCTGACTCAGTGCCAAATGTCTGATATTAGAAGAAAACACGAGACATGCAGTGGGACTGGAAGGGGTGGGGCCATGATCCGGGTCACACGCTTTCTCAGGATGTGCACATTTCAAACGCAGTTTCTATGACACAACTTTAGAAGCTATGAAGAGGAGGGTGGAGGGTGTGAATTCTGAAATGGGTCAATTTTACAAAATGAAACCCAAAAAAAGATGCTTGCGCTCACTAGCTGGCAATGTGTCTTCATTGCAGAGCAACAGCATAGTGCAGTGATAGCGATCAGTGTCTCAGCTAGTGAGGTCTGGTAGTGCCATGCTCAATCAGCAGTGCGTGTTGGTGCGTCACTATCTGCACGTGCCCGTGAAAATGTATGCCAGTCTCTGTTGGTCTGTGGTTAGTGAGTATTGGAGTATGTATGTGTGCGTCTGTTTGTTCTGGTTGTCACACACAATCATTACATTCTTCAAAGATGGAAAGAAAAGGTCAGTGCAGAAGCGCAGGGTCTTCTTATAAGCCACCCACGTAGAAGGGAACTTCTTTGTTTCATGTTAGGCCGTTACAGCACAGCAGGTAGGCCCTGTCAGGGCTCTATCCTCCCTCCAACTGTATCTCTTCTCTCCCCTACATACTCTGGTTCCAGTGCATGGTTCATGTTAGCATGCCAGATACCGGCTCAGACATACATGGGATAGGGACAATCAGGATTCTACAGTCAGTTACATGTTACAAGAAAACAGAGGACAGTACCGGCGGTGCTGGTCATAACGTCATGTCACCGAAGGCAGTGGGGATAGAGAGGAGCTGAACAGCAGAGGCATGGAAAGAACAATGGGAGACAAGGCAGGGGGCAGACATAGAGCGACGGGGAGTGAAAACAGAGAACAGTACCGGCAGTGCTGGTCATAACGTCATCTCACCGAAGGCAGTGGGGATATGGCACAATCCTCGCATTCGTCCTGCAGCTCTCCTGAGGGTGGTGATAGCACAGACCGAGCCGCGGATGATGTAATGTGGGCTATCCTTTGCCCCCCACCGGGTTTGCTTGCATTTCATTGAAGTCAACCGTGGTGATCAGTGCGTGTTACAAACCTTCAGTGACCCGATAATACGTATTCCGCAATCCTACTTTTCATTAATCCAGACATATAATGCAAATCCGATGTTGAAGCAGACCTGGCGGGTGTTTAAGTTGCGGTGAGTGGCGGCACGACCTGTCTCTGGCCCGCGGCTGCAGGCCTGGGCAGAGGGGGTAGGTTCGAGGCCTGCAGCTGCGGCGATCGCGCGCTGGGGGGCAGCGGCCCTGGAGTGGTGAGACCCTTCCTACATACCGGTGGCTCTTGGTGCTGGCATGGGATTGACGGTGCTGAATATCGCCTCAGTCACAGCTGTGGGCAATTCATCGCAGCTGAGGCCCCCGCTGCATCTCTGCAACATGGCAGCCGCCACTGTACAGCGGCTGGTGCTGCCTGCTCTACTCCCGGGTCGCGAGCCTGGTCTGCCCACGGCGTCTACCGTGCACTGGACCACTTCTACTGGGGCCTGGAGGCTGCCCGTGCCTACATCGGACACCTGGCATCAGCAGAGGGCTGAGGTGGAGACTCAGCAGCCCGTATTATCGGCAGGCTCCTGTGGCGGAGTGCGAAGATGTGCTGGCGTACTGAGACTGCCTGGAGGGGCTCCGTACAGCACCTACGTTAACTGCCCCCGAAAAGAAGACACTGTGCTACGACCGAGTTACGGTGAGAGGCGGCACGACCTGTCTCTGGCCCGCGGCTGCAGGCCTGGGCGAGGAGGGGGTTCGCGGCCTGCAGCTCCGGCGATCGCGCGCTGGGGGGCAGCGGCCCTGGAGTGGTGAGACCCTCCCTACATACCGGTGGCTCTTGGTGCTGGTGCTGCGCCCCACAATAGGGTGATGAGACCTGCATGCTTCATCTGGCCATTCGAGAAGTGGATTGCGGGGCCCGGAGTGCCTGCGCCATTTTCACTCACAGCGAGCACGTGTGGGGAGCAGCGAGTCGGAGAGCAGCCATTGTAGCACCTTTCCTATCTAAGCCTGCGGCCCTGCATGGGATTCAAAACAATCAGGGGGAAGAAGGCAAGAGGACAGCGAGGAACGGCTCACCTTCACTGCGAAGGAAACAAAATGGCGGCCCAAAGCTCCGAAAATGTTCGGAATCGGGGGCGTGGTTTTGTGATTCTGAGTGACAGACAACGTCACTGTCTAAAGAACAGCAAAACTTACGCCCCCGAATCCGAAAGAGACGGGGCTAAATTAGAGTGACGCATCTCTCCTCCATTGGCAGGCCTCCGTTTAGGAACTAGCCAATGGAGGAGAGACGGGGCAGGGAGGCGGGTTAAACAGCACTACTAAGAGACATTAAATCTCCGACCCCAGACTCTGCAAGCGCAGCCTTAGGTCCTCGACCTAAAAATCTGGACGGCTCAGATGGTCAGAACCACCTTCTCACAACCATAATACATGATCCAATAATACATATTAAAACACATAAATGCCTGATCAAATTAGCAGCATTCAATATCATAATAAATCAGCACACTGCAGAAGGAGAAATTACATAAATAAGCAATTATTTTAGTGTTCAAATAATTTTATTGGAATTTAAACAAAAGAAAAGTACAAATAGTAAATGCAAAGAGTGATACAGCCTAGGCAAGACATAGCATATGTAGAAAGGTAAGAAGGAGCATAAAACTCCCAAAACACATTCGAAGGAATAAATTAAGAACCTCGGATTAATAAGCCATGTATCACAAAAGATATCAAGTGGGTACATAGGGAGGGGGGAGAAAAGAGAGGGGAAGCAGGAGAATAGGAAAAGAGGGGTCAGGAGTATTCCAGTGGAGCAATTCCTACAAAAATGAGTAAGAGAAAACGGGAACGAAAGAAAAAGAATATGCACAATGGACAACCCTATAAAAGGTCAGGTTGCCGAGGTGCCAGAGTTGGATGTCCCAGTGACAAAAGAGGCCTGTTGGACAAAGGTGTCCAAGGTTTGCCAGAATGCACTGGAAATATTCGGAGAGAAATGACATTCAGAATGTAATGTATGAGCACTATGAAGAAAAGAACCTAAGCCCACCAGGTGTGAAAAAAGATGTGTTTGAAGGACTTCCATTCTGTAAGATTCACTTTGATTGCAATAGATAAAAGAAAATATAATAATGACATATCCAACTTGTCTAGAGAGAGGAGTTGTTGATGCCCATGGGCCCAATATAACCGTAGAGATAGACAATTTAATAGGAACATTAAAAATACTCTGCAAGTTCTTCTGGAGAGACGTCCAATAATCAGCTAAAAGTGAGCAATCAAAAAACATGTGTTGATGTTTCTCTGGATTCAAATTCCAGCTCCAACATTTATTATTATCCCTTAATTTCAATTTGTGCATTCGAGCAGAAGTCCAGTGAAGCAAATGCATTGCAAAGAATTTTGATTGGAACAGGGCAGGAGCAATTTTATCATAAAGGGAAAGATTCCAAATCAGTGACCAATCATGCGGCGAGATGTGTTAAAAAACCTTTGTCAAAGTGTTTGGACCAATTAGAGTAGATGGACGACCACTAAGAAATTGATGGTTTCGAGTAAAATTTGTAAGCATGGGAAGCTACATGCCCCGTACGAAGCCAAAGGGACAGGAGATCAGCTAAGGAAGAATGGCTAGAGAAGTGGAATTTTGATAGTTTTACCCTAATCCTCAAAAAGCAATAACAGTCTAACTTAGTAATATCATATTTACCTCTAATATTGTTTTTTCTGGAGGATACTGCAGCTTGGAGAAACATAGCTACACAATAACAAGATTCATCATCTGTCAAGGTGCGTAAAAATTATACGCCTGCATAAAAGACTGTTTCTTTCTGGATCTCACAAAAAGTACAAGAAATCTTTTTGTATATAACACAGAAAAGCCACAGAAAAAGAGAAAGTGCAATTGTGGTTTGTTTAGACTGATTGTTACAGGGGCATATCCTCAGATCAAGCTCATGCTGATATCCAGAAGCGAGCAAAAGACACACAATTGATAGAAGGGAAGCATAACAAATATGTTATTGTACCAGCCCTAAAGCTGAACAATTAAATAAGGTACCCAGCTCTTATTTATATTCCTCAAATAGTTTGAGGGGGACTCCTCTAAATTAAAATGCAAGTAATCTGTGACACTCATTTTCTTACTTTCTGCCCGCAATCAGTCTGATGCAGCTTTCTCCAATAATAAAAGCTTTACTTGCTTCCTACAAGCAGCAGTCTGTGCCCTTCTATCTAAAAACATATCAATTAGACCTATTCCTGGCAAGGGATTTTTCGACGCCAGCCAACTAAGGGATGGAGAGATCCTTGTCGCAGGCCAAACAGTCATTCGTTATATTCTTTGTTATTGTTGCGTTTTCCGAACTCCACGTGGATAACCACAAAAAGGTCCGTTGACTATGACTAAATTCAGTCAGTCGCAAGGGGTGCACACTGTACAGAATATATTTGCAATAGAGGTTTCAGGGGGCTTCCACCTTCTGGTGACGGTAAACTATGTAATGATCAAATTGCTCTTGAAAACTCTGCTGTACTCTACGTAATGTGGGGGGACCATGAACCAGAAGAATTAAAATTGATCCCCAGATATGAAAAAGGGCAAGTGCTGGTTAAAATGTTCGAGCCAACAGTAATGGAGTGTGGTTTTGTGTACTTCAGCCCACATGTCATTTAAAAGGGATTTAGTAGAATAAGTCAACAGATTCATATTTGCCATAAAATTAACAAAGGAGTGTGTTAACAGACACAAGGCTTTGGGAGTACGACCAAGTTAAACTTTGTCATCCACATAAAGTAACGCAGGGAGAGGGGTACCGCACACCAAAGGTACATCAGGGATGCTCTTAGTAAGTTTAACACTGAGCTCATTTATGTATAAAATAAAAAGTAATGGAGCTAATACGCACCCCTTGTGAACCCCCGTCCAATACTAAACTCGTCTGAAACTTTCCCCATGTTTCCAAAGCTCACTCTAGTCCTATTACCTGTGTGTAGGGAAATTAGTAAATGTACTATAGATGGGTCAGTTTTTAATTTAATAAACAAATGCCACAGTTTTGACCAGTTGACACAGTCAAACGCCATGGACAGGTCCATAAAGGCTCGATGCAATGAGGAATGTTTGGCCACAGTGTACTTCCCAATGATCAGGCTAAAATTGAGGCACGTGTGCCTACCATCTTTAGCTTGGGCCACTACTAAAACCATATTGACAAACATTTAATACCTTGATTTCATTGGCCAACTCTACAATTATTCAAAACTCTACCCAGAATTTATGCTGGAATGTCAACCAAGGAAATAGGACAGTACCATTTAGGCTCTGCCCTATTTCCTTTTTGGAAGATAGGAACAATGACCGAAGAAGTCCACGAGCAAGGAATCGAGGAAAAGTTCACACTGTTATATATGTTTGTCAGCAATGGAGGCCACAGGTTTACATTACATTTGATGATGTTGATAGGGACACCATCAGTCCCCGGTGCTATATCTCCTGCACTTTCTGGACTAGCAACCTCCACAAAAAGATAACCAAACGGGGTGGGTTAGCCCCTTGCCATAACTGCATTAAAGGGCTACCATCTGTATATATCTCTGCAAAGTGTAATACCCACTCTTGCCCACTTAAGTGGCAACTAACTGACATTCCTCCCTGGTCAAAAAAGCCAATACCAGACACAGCATTCCAGAATGTTTTACTATCCTGTGTGTTGGCAGTGACAGTTAACAAAGACCACTGCTGTGTGATGACTTAAGCCCTTCTTCTAATTTTGACGGCTTAAAAATCCTTCCGTAAAGCAGTCACTAATGTTCGATCCTGTGGCTCTATTTTTTGAGTCCATCTTAACCGGCGATTGGCAAGAGAACATTCGTGATCCAACCATCAAGGGCACTGGGAGACTGATGTAACTGATTTTTCCACAAAAGACCATAAAAAAGAGACTATCATTTCTCCAGTAGTATCTTCAGATAGACACCCCATCACTAGCTGAAGGTTCACTGCTATTGCTTATTAAGGAATTTTGGGGGGTCAGGCGACTTTCATCACAACCTTGGATTATCTGTGTCTGGTGTTAGATTAGTACGGCCCTGGTGTTAGATTAGTAAGGTCTGGGACTTCCAGACTTCCAGATGGATCCCTCTATAGGGTGCTGCCAGGGTTATCTCACTTGGGTTATGATCCCCAAAGTTTGTACCAACCATTGTACCATGGGTCAGAGAATGACTGAGATTATTAGCAATAAAAACATGGTCAATAATGAAAAAAATATTTTTTCTTCTGAAAGTATTCAGACATTGCATTTCAGTTTGCCCCCCCCCCCCACCCAAGTATGTTATATAGTTCAGAGGATGCAACGAAAGCCTGTGGCTATTTACCCCGCTCATCTGCTTTGCTGTAGGCTGTTAACTCTCCGCCTGCCTTCTGGCATGGTAGTCTAGCATTAACATCACCCCTTAACAGAGGTACAGTTGCTAGCCCTGTTGGGATTTCTTCCCTACCTGTGTTGAAATACATGAACATAAACCTGGGATTTTTTTATTAGGGACATGGAAAAAAATGTAATTATTATTAAAATTGAAAAACAGTAAAGTCAAAGCCCACTTATAGATAATTTCTTGAAAGTCAGTTTAGGGTGTCTTCACCACTGCTGCCGAACCACCAATTAACAAATTGAACCAAATGGAAAGCCCTTCCGAAGCACGACCAAAACAAAATGGTACAGCTGGAAGGCTGAAATACCCGTAACCATCAAAATCAATAGGATAGGAGGGGTTTCCTTGGTTTCCTGCAATAAAATAATATCATATAGCTTAACAAATGTTTGCCAATTGGGTAGGAGTCCTGCAATATTCCAGCTCTATATTTTTAGGTCTGGGTCCTTAATAGATGGAGGTGTATCAGCGGAAGTTGAAACAACGCGTTCCAGAAATCTGCAAACCTGCCCTGTCCCGAATATTTTCCATACTGGTAATCGGCCCTACAACTTCAACATGAGCTGCAAGTGATGACAGCGCTACAGAGTCTTCAGAATCCAAATTTTAAATCTTTGATTATTGGTCTGGTATCCCGTGACCAGCCCCGGCCCATTTGGAAATGTCAGTCAATCCGCCTCATTACCGTGCGACTGGACTGCAAATATTTTTTCACATATCTGTCCCCACTCTGGCTGTGATTAAGCACCCTGGGCCGGCAAGTGAAATGTTTGTTTGATCGGTTTATAATTAAACAAATGCCTGGATGCAGTATAGCAATCTTTGAACCATTAGTTGTTGCCATAACTGCACATTCAATAGTTTCCTTGCATATTCATAGTGTCTAAAATTGACTATGACGCAATCTCCAGCAAAGTTTTTCCTTAAGGTCCCAATCCACCCTACCCTGCAAGGCATGATAATTTCACGAATCTCCGCGGGGTTAAAATGTGTGACCTTGTTACATAGTTCAGCCCAAGACTCTAACTAGTTTTCCTGTTGCAATGGCAATTACGCCATGATTAAGACATAAGGGCAGCACTTTGGGGGTATGCTTATAATTGTAGGGTTTAAAACTTTATCCACATAACCATTGTCTCTCCTACTTAGACAAATGTGATCACATGGGATGAGTACTTTGTGTGCTCTAGAAGATATGTCTTTGTTTATACCAACTCTGTCTTGTTGAGTACCCTGGAGACGTTCTCTTTCTTGATTACAAGGTCCTTGTGTTGCTGATGTAGAGACAGGAAGGGAGACTGAGAGTGATGTTGCCAAAGCTTGATGGTCCCCATCTCATCTACAAGTGGCAAAGGCTTAGTTCTGGGTACCAGCCCGGACCCAGACGCCCGTGACGGTTTTTGGGCCCCCATCATGGTACAGGTGTTCAAAATGGGAGCTAACTAAGTCTCTATTGCCTCGAGGCACTTTAGTATGGGCTGAATTTAATCCTCCAGGATCCTTCTGTGGTAAATAAATTAATTACCCTGTCAGAATTTCTATACATTAATAAGGATCATGCATATAATGAGAGGCAGAGTCCGTGGTGTCCGATTCAGAAGGGCTTTAATTCAGTAACTCGAGTTAAGGGAGAATCAGGTTCCATCACCACTAGGGATCAGGAAGGATCGTCATCTGAATCTTTATTCACAGAACACATTATATATAGTTAAAACATACATTGACTTGGGTAGAGAAGGCGGAGCGCTCCAGGCGGAGCAAGTGCGAGAGAGATAAGAGCACATGGGCATGAGAAAGGGCGTGTAAGAAGGCATACACGTGGGTGTTCACTTGATGAGTCATAGGTGTGTCATAGGTGGGTGGATACATGGAGGGGGTCTGCATGGTCAGCAGGAACCTTTACCCTACTTGTGCGCAAATTGGTCATGACGTGGAATTGACGTGTAACTGGGGGAAACTGGGGGGAGCTGACTTTCGTGCTAGTAGAGGAGTCTTGGATGTCAGGACGACCTGCACTTCTGATATTATCTGATATCTTGAGTTTGGAGGATGTATTATCTGACTTAAAGGTCGCTGGAGCAAAGGCTGCTCATCACTAAATGCTAGTGTGTGCCTATATTTCTTCGTGCATTGCCTGGGGGCCATGGGCCTTCTATGGATTTGGGTTCTGTAAATCACTTGAATGGAGACAGAAAGGCTAGGCCCTATCTTCTGCAGGCGGAATATGTTTACCCTTTTCATTAGACAGGAATGGAGCAGAGCAGATAACTGTAGGCAAAATACTGTCTTGGCAGGCCAGGCTGGGCACCTCTCGGCTGAGCAGGAAGTATGTGAGAGGTCAGGGATACAGAGCTAAACTACAGCTTTCAGAGTGTCAGGAGGCTTGGAGCCTGAATTCGGGTCCTGGCTCGGCTGAGCCACAAAAACGATTTCATCTCGACATTAAAACGTGTACCATGTAAATGCATTGGCAACATAGGCCTCAGTGCAGAATTAACGTTTCATTCATGGAGGGCCTGATAACTGACATGCTAACATTGGACGGAAATGCAGAGGCATTATTATTACAGGCATGAGAAGGGAATTGCATGATGACATGGACATACATGGGGTATATGTACAGACATAGGGTGCATGTAGGGGGCACACTGGCCACGTAAAATTTCTATTTCCTCATTCCCTCCTTGTCCCCTACTGTGCCCTTCAGGACACATCTATATTCATGATACCATATATCTGATCATACAGCATCATTTGCTCATCTTTATTCTTTTGTATACGTGGATGTGGACCGGGAATACAGGCAGTGGCACACAAGCCGCAAATCGCTGGGCCACATTGCAGACAGAGACAGCAACTGAATATAGCTAGTAGTATTATTCCTAGGAACGACAATACTTTCCATCCCCATGCTGATATTACACTCCAGAGCCAACCGGACCAAGTCCATGTGCCTGGATTTTGGTGTATCTCGTGAGCTATCTTATGGAGTCTTGTTATTGCTGCGTATACGGATGGCGCGTTATTTGGAATAAACACACAACAACTGGAGCCGATCACTCTACAAGCCCCACCCCTATCTGCCAGGATGACGTCAAGAACGAGGCGATTCTGAAGAACAACAAGTCTCATAGCAGACTGCTCCTCGGTCAAGTTAGCTAGAGCAGAAGTAGTCTCATTCACTACTGCTTCAAGTGTTCTCGTTAACCTGCGTATTAATTTACTGTTTTGGACGGGACCTATGAAGAAAAAAAATCCTTTATTGAAATCTGAATATTGCTCCAAAGCTGTCTCAGTCTGATCGACAACTGGGTAATCAGTCTCCCTCTTGTGTCTAACATGTACTAGTCGGGAACCTCTATGATAATGGGATGGGGCTAGAAAAACAGGTGGCAGTAGGAACGCTATATAACACGTCCCACCCCAGTCTAAGGGCAGACGCACATAGGCTGTCTGACCGCAAATGAAATAGGAATGGCGGGAAGCTTTGAAAGTAGACTTTCCTTTATCATCAAACTCGACCACAGTATTACAATCACTGTGTCCTAAATGCACTGAGCCTTTCTTTCTAACACATAATTCACCTTTTACTGGTAAGACTGTTATGAACGGTGAACCTGTATTTTTCTCGGACTGGACATTCAGAATCATAAAGTTAAGGGAAACATTTCCTTGGTCGTACACTTCATTTTCTAGATCTGTTCCTTTTCTCTGGGGAAGACCATCTTTGTCTGGAAAACATGCCTCTTTCATTACTTTATTTAAATCTCAAATCCCTTCACTCTGGGAATCTGTGAACTTTCTGTCTTGTGATGACATTAAAGCAAACCATGATCCGCACGAACCATTGTGCGAGAACGGGAAAGGAAAGAGGGGCAAAACTCCCTTCGTTTTCTGATAAGGTGGGAGTCGGCCACATACCCAACAATTTGTTACATTACTGGTCTGATGAGAATGGTGCAACATGCGAATAAAAGTATTGTTGCATAGTGCTAGTCGATATGACAGTTCATGGGGTGGCAGATCACTGAATGTGTGCTCTACAGTGTCATTAAAAGAAGAATGTATATGTGAACCAAGAGGAGGAAAGAAAACATGTAGCGTCAAGCTTATACACATAATCAATATACTTAGAAGAAACATAATAATCAGAGTTACTATACATCTGCTGCGTAAGGTCTTGCAGTATTTCTCTTTCTTATCTCTCTGTCTACTATTCTGGTCTACGATCTTATACATGTCAGGAACCTGTCTAACCGATTCACCACAGGGTGGACTTAAACAATTAAACGCTGTCTGACTTACTAGACCGTAATTTCGACCTATACTCCTGTTGCGGAGTCTTTTCTAGCAAAGGGGGCTTTGAGTCACTAGTTTCTGGGCAGTCCTTAGTTTTGATTATAGTTCCGTGTCCATGGAATCTTTTGACGTGTTGGGCATGGATCCAGCCCTTCCTTCCCTCGACCTTGACGGCGGTCCTCGTTGTAAGCAGTACTAACTTCGGTGCTCGCCAGCGGGGCTCGAGAGGACTTGAACGGTCAAAATTCCGCACCAACACTGTATCTCCAGGAACGATGGAGTGTTCCTTAACTTCGGTGTTGTCGGGGAAGGCGGCTGCAACCTGTGAACGACAAGAGAGGAGTGCAGTCATCAAGGAAGCCAGGTAATCTGTCAGCATATTACTGTCAACATCGGTAATTCTCTTTGGCATAGGCGTACCCCACATATTCGGCGGTCTACTAAAAACCACCTCGTACGGGGACAGTCCTGTTCTGGAATGAGCTACCATACGCATGTAAAAGAGGGCAACCGGCAAGGCTACCATCCAATCCACGCCTTTTTCTGCACAGACTTTCGCTAATTTTGTCTTAAGTGTCTGATTGTGTCTCTCTACAAGGCCTGCTGCCTCTGGGTGTCGTACACAATGGAATTTCCACTGGTACCCTAACAGAAGAGATACTTGTTTCATTAATTCAGAGGAGAATGGCTGACCGTTATCTGAGTACACGACACGGGGCAATCCGTACCGCGGAAAGAACTCTCGAACCAACTGCCTGGCAGTGGTCACAGCAGTGTAATCTGGGACTGGGTATGCTTCTGTCCATCTAGATAATGCACATACAACTACTAGGACGTATTTGTATCCTCGACATCTGTCCATCTGGATATAATCCATCTGGAGGACTTCAAAAGGGTGGTCAGGAGGATGAAATCCACCTTGTTCCACTGGAATGCCTTTGCCTGGATTGAACTGGCAACAGATCATACAGGTACGCACTTTCTGTTTTGCTGCTGCACGCAGGTGCTTGTTGAACCAAATATTCTGTAAACTGTCTAGCATAGCCTTTTCTCCTAAGTGTGCGGGACTATGTGCTGTGTTTATGATGACTTGAACCATAGAGTCAGGAAGAAACCATGTAGCTTTGCCTTTTGTCATCCAGCCCTGGTCAGTCTGGACCCCTCCTTGTTCAGTCCATTTCTTTATCTCGTCTGGAGTGGCACGTGTCTGTATGTCGAGTATATCTTGTGAGGGATCCCTGACTGTCATGCAATTTGTCAGTGATGGTACTACTGTCTTTGTCGTGTCTGTTGGAGTCTGGGCTGTAAGTTTAGCTGTTCGATCTGCCAGGTCGTTACCCTGGGAAATGGTGTCTGTGACTTTCGTATGTGCTTTGCACTTCATGATGGCTATGGCTGTAGGCAAGTGTATTGCTTCTAACAGAGCCTGAATAAGGGGACCATGCTGAATTTTGGCCCCATGAGAGGTCAGGAAACCTCTCTCCTGCCATAACACCCCGAAATCGTGAATGACCCCGAAGGCATACTGTGAATCTGTGTATATGTTTACTTTCAAGTTCTTGGCTCGTATGCAGGCTTGTGTCAGAGTGATGAGCTCTGCTGCTTGTGCTGACAATGTGTCAATTCGTTGTGTCTCTATGACTTCAGTATCAGTGGTCACTGCATATGCGGCCACTAACTCTCCTGTGCTTGTTCTCATGCATGAACCATCTACATAAAGTGTCAGGTCTGGGTCTGGCAATGCAATGTCTGTCAAGTCTTGTCTTGGCTTCGTCACTGTATTTACTACTTCCACACAGTCATGTGGTGCAGTGTCCGCTGTGCTTGAGGGCAAGAGTGTAGCAGGGTTTAAAATGTTGCATCGTCTGATCTCTATGTGTGGCTGGAATAATGTCAGTTC
Source organism: Lissotriton vulgaris (assembly GCF_964263255.1). Lineage (NCBI taxonomy): Eukaryota > Metazoa > Chordata > Amphibia > Caudata > Salamandridae > Lissotriton > Lissotriton vulgaris. The sequence goes on from NC_141689.1 coordinate 858,221,319, forward strand.
ATATCCTGTCAGTCTCGCTACAGTCAGGTGTTGTGTCTGAGTCCTGTTCAAGAGAACCTCCACTGAATGTGGAACCTGTACTGTCAGGGGGTGTCCTAACACTATGGAATCACTCTGTCTTATTGCTAGGGCTGTCGCTGCAACTGATTTCAGGCACGCAGGCAGAGCCTGGGCCACTGGATCCAATGTACTAGAAAAATAAGCACAAGGCTTGTGTTTTCCTGCTTGATCTTGTGTAAGGACAGATAATGCTGTACCTTCTCGTTCGGTGACAAAAAGTGTAAAAGGCTTGCTGTAACAAGGAGTCGCTAAAACTGGTGCTTGACATAGAGCTTTTTTCAATTCTTCAAATGCAAGTGTATGTTCTTGTGTCCAAGGAAGGACAGTCGAAGACGCTGCCTCCTGTGTTGTTAACTGTATGAGTGGCTTTGCTAGATATGCATACTGGGGAATCCATTGTCTGCAGTAAGAAGTGAGGCCAATGAAGGCCCGTACTTCCTTTTGTGTCTTGGGCTGTGAAAGATTTGCAATTAACTGAATGCGGTCTTGTGTTAGCTGTCTACCCCTCTTGGACAGCAAGTGTCCAAGGTATACCACTTGCTGTGCACAGAATTGCAACTTTGAAGGGGACACTTTGTGCCCCTTGTCTGCCAGAAAGTATAAGACTGTTAGTGATGCACGTTCGCAGACTCGTTCTGTTCGTGCTGTGATCAGGATATCGTCCACGTATTGGAGAAGTGCGGTGTTGGCAGGCATGTGAATACTGTCTAGTTGTCTTTTCAATGCTTGACTGTAAATACTAGGACTTTCTGTGAATCCTTGAGGAGCCCTCTTAAATTTAAAACTGCGTCCATTTAAACAGAATCCGAAGAGGTATTGGCTCTCAGGATGTATTGGGACACTGAAGAAGGCGTTCTTTAGATCGATTACAGTAAAGAACGTTGCGTCGGAATCAATTGCAGTCAGTAATGAAGAAATGTCTGGGACCACTGGGTACTGGGGTATTATACATTTGTTCAGTTCTCGGAGGTCAATCACTAGTCTGTAGACCGGTGGTGCATTAGGGTCAGTTCGTTTAAGAATAGGGATGACAGGCGAATTACATACATTTGAGTCAGTTTCTACTACCACTCCCTGTGCAATGAGTTCGTCAACAATTTTCAGTAATGCTACTACGGCATCAGGTGGTAACTTGTATTGTCGGATTCGAGGCAGTACTACTCCTGGTTTGAGAGTGACACGGTGTGGCGTGATGTGCATGTAACCTACATCAGTCGGACCTTGTGCCCATAAATGCTGTGGTACATTCTGGAGTCTGGGATCAAAATCTTTCAACACATAATGTCCTTTAAAATCACGTAAAAACAATCGCACTCCTTCTGGAGAACAACAAATTACTGCTCCTAGTTCTTTCAAGGTCTTTATACCAAGCAAATTTTCTGGACATGACTTAGTAAGTAACAAGTCTGTAGTACGGGACAATGGACCGACTCCTAGGGAAACTGGCTTTGACACTTCGTTAACAATAGGCTTTCCTGAAAATCCCAGGGAAATATTCTGTGAGCCTGAGAGGGGTGCCCCTGGAACCTCGTCATGACTGATGGTAGTTCTGCTCGCCCCTGTGTCAATCAGAAATTTTCTGTCTTTTCCCAATACACGACTATGTACATAGGGACCCTCTTGATCTACAGGAACCTCAATAAGGGGCAAGCCAACCTCCCTCTCTAGGCTATTTCATGGGTACTGTTGATATTCTGGATAGTCTGACTGTGCGTACTGGTACATTTGTTGCGTGATATGTTGTGTGGCAGCTATTGGTTGCGGTAGAGCTACTGTCTGTTGCGTGTTCTGTGGCGTTTGCGTGTTCTGTGGGGCGCTATTCTGTCTGGGAGGATGCGGCCTTTCTTTTGTCTTGCCTGTAGCTATATTGTGTTTCAGGACAGCACATTAATTTACATAGTGACCGGGTTGCTTGCAATAATTACAGTTCCCTTTAACAGGTGCCGTGCCCTTTTAATGGCCATCAGCTGGTACTGATTGTGCGACTAGCACTTTCATTTTCGTATCTTTCATGCGTCTCTTTTCATGTTCCTGTTCCTCTCTAATTCTGTTCTGATGGTATTGTAACATTTGCAACATTTGAGAAGGGCTATTTGCTTGCCAGGTACTCTCAACCTTCAGTACTCTATTCTTGATCGGGGGTAAGGAATTCTCTACTAATTTGCTCACAAAAAGATGTGGATACGATTCACTACCTGGCTTAAGGCCACTATTAATAGTAAAACATTTTTCGAATCTGGAATAAAAATCACTAGTGTCTTCGTCTTGTTTCTGTTATGCTGAAATAGCATCCCAATCTTCCTATTTTGTAACCAATAATCTTGGCAGGACCTGTATCAAGAGTTCAGGTAGTTCCTTAGCTTTGTCCCCAAGACCAACACCAGGGTGCCGGCCTTTATCCTCATCTTCCAATTCTGTCCAATTTATCTTTTTCTCTCCCACCTCCCATTCTTTTTCTTTAAGCTTTTCATAAATGCCTGCTGGTAACAGTACTTTTAATAATTTAATGATGTCAGCGTATGTGTAATCCCCTATGCGGAGAATGTCTTTTAATTCACGGTGGAATCCCCCTGGGTCTTTATCATGGCATGGCAGCAACTTTTTCATTTCCAGTATTTCTATTTTTGTCAAGGGTGTGTAAACATATACTCGTTGAAGCTCATTGTTTGCATTTTTGACGGGATGTACCTCTCGTAGGGGGTTCTGTCTGTCTATGTGTAAGATCTTTCTGTCGTGGTGTGGAGCAGGAATCATGTGCGTGGTCAGAAAAGTCAAGTACTTATGTCGTTGGTCTAAAATGACATTAATTAATTCGGTGCCTAGGCCTATCCATCTCTCTAGAAGTATATCATCCAGTAATTTATACAAGGGACCGGGATCAGAACGTTGACTCTCGTACAACGTGATCAGATGTTGAACCATGTACATACCAGCCAAACGCTGTTCTTCCGGGGGAAGGCTCAAAAAGGTCTGAGCCACTACGTCACTATTATATATGTTAGAATTAGTCATCCATTGAACGGCTGACCGGGCTAGTTCCTGTTCGTGTATAGTGTGGGGTCTACCGCCCCCTACCCGTCTTTTCAGTGCATTCTCAGTAGCTTGGAATAGATGTTCAAGAGAATATCCTTCTGGTATGGGAGGTCCATGTTTGCTGTATTCGAGGCACTTGGGCCTGTCAAACTGTCTTGCTCTGCCTACGTAATTCATTTTATCCTTTTCCTCTGTTTCGGGCTCAGCATCATCTGATGCTAAGTCGTCCTCTTTCTCGTCTGACTCTTTCCTGTGTAAGTTTAGAATCTCTTTTCGTATTTTCCTGTACATGCATTCTGTCTTTGCCATTGTATCATGTTTACCAGCAGCTATGTTGTCACTCCAATCAATCATACCTTTAGTTACTCCTTTATCTGGCTGGTCTTGTTCCCTGATCAGACAATTAATTAAAAAAACGTAAAATTGCACGTTGAACCTCCACCTTTCTTTGTTCCATGGCCTCATGTATACTCTCGGGTCCCTCCCCCGTTCTAATGAAGTGGTATATTTTGTCTAAATTGTCTTTCATGCCTGGTAATGTGATCAAATACTCTGCAACGCGTCTTAATCGTAGTGAGTACATGAGCATTGGGCCCACACCTGGTACTGGATCGTATATACAATGTGAAATCGTTACATTATGCTTATAGGGTGATGCTGTCATTTGCGGGGTTCGTTGTAATGCTAGCTCTTGGAGTGCTCGTGTTGGTGGCGGTGTTTGCGGCGTATTTGTCGTCCCCCCTCCCACTGCCCCTTGTCCTAAATCGTCTTTCACTGTCACTGTCACTGAAGGCCGCACTTGTGTAAACTGTTCCTGTGATGCGGGCAGGGGGAGAAAAGGATTGTTGCCAGGAGGAGGAGGAGGAAAACCTGCATTAACATAATCCGGAGCAGGCTCCTCTAAATAGGAGGAAAGGAAGACCTCCGCGGCAGTCTGTTTATGACTACGTACTTTAGTCGGGATCAGTGGTGGCGGCAAATTACCGGGTACTTCCGGGGTCACTTTAGCTAGTCCTTCAGCGAGGACGGGATACATGCCTTTGATAAGGGCATTTCTTTCTCTATCTGCTTGTTCTGCCTTGACCCGTTCCCCTTCTTCCTTTAGTTCTTTTTCTCTGGCTTTTTCTGCTGCTTCTTTACTTCTCTCTGCTTTTTGGAATTCTTTCTCTGTTCTCCTATGCGCTTCTTTACGCCATAACTCAATGGCATCTTTCTGGGACTGTCTAGCTTTCTTTTTCCATAGTGCTTCCTCTACTCTCATAATGCAATCAGCATCCCATGTTCCTGAGGCAGGCCATCTATACTTCTCTTCCAGATCCTTCGTGTAATCTACCCATAAGTCTAAAAACAGTATGGCATCTAGCCCATGCTTCTGGTACATAAAATGACCAGGTGTGTCTCTAGGCGGGACGGGAACTGCCTCTTCGAGTATCCCTTTCCTGGTCCGTATCTGACGTAATTTCGAAAACAGTGGCATGTTGGAACTAACTTTAACGAAAACACAATATACACAAGAATAGACTGGAAACAACCATTCACACTACAACATTAAAACATTAAAAACAGATACGTCCTAACTGGTACATAGAAAAAGAACATGATCCTGAAAAACTGTTTACTTTATGTACTGCAAAACAGTACAACCATACCGGTCTCGTAAAGAGACACGTCTTTACCGCATCCACCAAAATGGACACGTCTTTACCGTATCTGTGTACCCAGACACGTCTTTACCGGGCTCAAATAAATGAACCCGTCTCTATGCGTTCCCAATAACGGTACTCACCGGGAAGCATAACTGAAGGCCTCGGAAACTCGATACTGCGTGACTGCTACTGCTGCTGCTGCGCATGGGCCTCGGAACAGGTGGGCCTCGGGATACCTCGGACCTTGCTCTCTCGGCTTGGGCTCTGGTTGGGATGGTCCGCGATCCTCACCGCCTCGTGTGGATGCCTGGTCGCAGTCTCCGTCTCCTCCGTGGGCCTGAGGGAGTAGGCAGGAAGTCCCGCTGTCGTGTACACTTGAAGTCCGTCACGGCTGTAGTAGGGGGCAGGGGGCTGGACCTACATCGCCGGCGCGTGGGGAAGGGGACTGGTTCCTGTTCGGGCGCCAGATTAATGTGGTAAATAAATTAATTACCCTGTCAGAATTTCTATACATTAATAAGGATCATGCATATAATGAGAGGCAGAGTCCGTGGTGTCCGATTCAGAAGGGCTTTAATTCAGTAACTCGAGTTAAGGGAGAATCAGGTTCCATCACCACTAGGGATCAGGAAGGATCGTCATCTGAATCTTTATTCACAGAACACATTATATATAGTTAAAACATACATTGACTTGGGTAGAGAAGGCGGAGCGCTCCAGGCGGAGCAAGTGCGAGAGAGATAAGAGCACATGGGCATGAGAAAGGGCGTGTAGGAAGGCGTACACGTGGGTGTTCACTTGATGAGTCATATGTGTGTCATAGGTGGGTGGATACATGGAGGGGGTCTGCATGGTCAGCAGGAACCTTTACCCTACTTGTGCGCAAATTGGTCATGACGTGGAATTGACGTGTAACTGGGGGAAACTGGGGGGAGCTGACTTTCGTGCTAGTAGAGGAGTCTTGGATGTCAGGACGACCTGCACTTCTGATATTATCTGATATCTTGAGTTTGGAGGATGTATTATCTGACTTAAAGGTCGCTGGAGCAAAGGCTGCTCATCACTAAATGCTAGTGTGTGCCTATATTTCTTCGTGCATTGCATGGGGGCCATGGGCCTTCTATGGATTCGGGTTCTGTAAATCACTTGAATGGAGATAGAAAGGCTAGGCCCTATCTTCTGCAGGCGGAATATGTTTACCCTTTTCATTAGACAGGAATGTGTTTCTGTGGAGCGGAGCAGATAACTGTAGGCAAAATACTGTCTTGGCAGGCCAGGCTGGGCACCTCTCGGCTGAGCAGGAAGTATGTGAGAGGTCAGGGATACATAGCTAAACTGCAGCTTTCAGAGTGTCAGGAGGCTTGGAGCCTGAATTCGGGTCCTGGCTCGGCTGAGCCACAAAAACGATTTCATCTCGACATTAAAACGTGTACCATGTAAATGCATTGGCAACATAGGCCTCAGTGCAGAATTAACGTTTCATTCATGGAGGGCCTGATAACTGACATGCTAACATTGGACGGAAATGCAGAGGCATTATTATTACAGGCATGAGAAGGGAATTGCATGATGACATGGACATACATGGGGTATATGTACAGACATAGGGTGCATGTAGGGGGCACACTGGCCACGTAAAATTTATATTTCCTCACTTGCAAAACACTTTTGAAACTCATCAATGTTAATAGGATCTGTTTGCGAAGAACTTGAACCCACCTGCTCTCGTGTGCCTACCAGTTTTTCCGCTTAGTTGTAGGTTCAGCTGGGGAGGTAGAACTGTTTGGTGTTGGTAGAGCAGAGAGCCTCAAAGATGACTCAAGAGCAGTTGTACTGGCACTAGCTCCTTGCAGGCAGAGGCGGCTCCTCTGCTAAGACGGAGGAGAGTCGCACCACTGCTCTTTGAGCAGGAACATTAAAATGATAATAACATAGTTATAATCATTTTATTTTTTTGCAACTTCAGGGCTGGGTTAGGGCAGGGAAGGGATGGAGGCAGGGGGAGGAGTGGTTTCCACACTCCAAGTGCGAATGACTGATTGGCCGGCCGTTTTGGCCCAGTCAAACAGTCATGCGTACTTTGCATGTTCCCCACCAGGCTGTATTACACAGCTTGGTGGAGAACATGCCCAGGCCCCTAGTCCCCATCTAAGCGCCGATCTACGGCGCTCAGACCAATCACAATGCTGCATTGCAATTGGCTTAGGGGAACCAATCACAATGCTGATTGGCTATGGGGAGCCTGGGTGCTTCCTGGTTCCGGCACTCACCGGAGAAGTGGAGGAGAAATGTGGCTGATATAAGAGGTAAGTGGTAATTTTATTATTATTTATGCCACACCCTGCCTACCACCCCACCCCTCCACCTTCATTCCCTGCCAGCCGCTACTGCCTGCAGGGAACCTGAGCATTGGAGAGATACAATTTACCATGCCACATAATCACTATATTTGGTGCATCAGATGCCAGGGCCCCAATACCACTTGAAGAGCCTCCCACACAGGCCCCCTCTCCAAGTGACATCCTCCGTTCTGTGGGGCCGAGATCGGACTTCGGGGACCATTTTTACATCGTCTTTAACTTCCTGGCCTAACCCCGGACGGGACCGGGGACTCTGTTGCCTTGGATGGCCGAGCAGTAATGCAATAACAACGGCTGCCTGGCGTTTGCTTCACCGAAGGTGTGCCACTTTCACTTTCGGTTTCTGGTCCTCTCGTGTCCTGAATCCCTGTGACCTGCTCTTTAATCCTGGTTTGCTGTTCTCACTAGCAGCACGCTTTTTCGCAGTGCCGGCTCAGTGGCCTGCGACAATTTCTTGCAAAAACCAGACTTTTGAGGTCGAGAAATCGCCGACATCCTGTCACACCCGGGTTGTCCCCGTGGGGTGCTAAATTCAACATGGCGACGAAACCCGAGATGGAGAAGCGCAGGAAGGCTACTACTCGTGGGGGGTCGATCCAGTCCAACGTGATCGACCGCTATACGCAACCGAGAGGTTCCCCCAGTGCTGCCAGCCGTGGCTTGGAAGACCCGAAGACGGACATGGCGACCTCCTCGGAAGTGTCCCTTCAGGACCTACTGGCGGCCATTGCGGGATTCAAGGCTGATATGAGTCAGCAGTATGAGGCCATCGTGTCGAAGATAGACACGGTGGCGATTGATGTTACTCTTATTCGTGCCGACCTGGCCAAGACGAACGAGAGGGTCAAGGCGCTGGACCTAAAGGCATCAAGTTTGGTGACAGACATGGCGGAAGCGCAGTCGGAGATTGGGAATTTGCGTTCATCACAGGACCTGTTGGCCAAACGCATGGAGGAATACGACAATAGGGCCCGGCGGAACAACATTCGCCTAGTCGGAGTGCCGGAGGACAATGGTGTTGCCTCGATCGATCTACTGGTTGAGGAGTTAATTGTCGCAAAACTCGCTCCCGCAGGCCTCAGCAAGTTTTTTGCGGTCGAGCGTGCTTATCGCTTCCCGGGTGGACAGGTAAAGCCGGGGGGACCCCCGAGGCCGATCATTGCTAGGCTGTTTCACTTTCGACACAGAGACGCCATTCTCCAGGCCGCCCGCAAGCACGGCCCGTTGAAGTTCGATAATAACTCTGTCTCGATCCATCCTGACTTCACTCCTCAAGGGCAACGGCAACGTTCTCGTTTCCTTGGAGTGAAGCGTCGCTTGAGGGATTTGGGACTAAAATATGCTATGTTGTTTCCCGCTCGCCTGCGGATCGAATACAGGGAACGTGCTTACTTCTTCGATCAACCGGATAGTGCCAGTGACTGGTTGGACTCGCTGCCAAAGGATGACACCGAGAGCGGAGGCCCCGGAGGCAACGGCCCAGGACTGAATCTGGGACCCCGAGGTCCGGTTTTGGTTCATGAACTCTACAGAGTAACTTTTATCGTATGCTCTATGTTTATGCCCGTGGTGGGGCGGGTTGGGGTAGTTACTTGCTTCCTCCTCGGGGGTTTCTTTGTGTAGATCAGATGGGGCGACAGGCACACTGCAGTTTGGGGTGGCTCTTTAGTCAGCAGGGGTGCAGGGTGGGGGGCGTTGTAACGGGTTCATGGTTGGGGGGTGGTTGGTGGGGACTTGGTTGTGTTGCGTGTTTCTTGTTCTTCTTTACACATGGTACATTATTGATTGCATTCATCCTTGATCTGAGGTTCCGGGAGGGGGTTGGGTTGGGTCGCTTTTCTTGGGATGGGGGGGGGTGAGATAAAGGTTCTTTCTTGGAACGTCAATGGTTTGGGAGACAGAATTAAACGTGGCATTGTGTTGCAATTTATAAGGCGTCATGCCCCTGATGCTGTGTTACTTCAAGAAACCCATTTGATTGGTAATGCCTGTAAAGCTCTTGACCGTCGAGGCTACCGGTTGGTCGCCCATGCTGGTTTTAAGTCCGGCTCCCGAGGAGTGGGTATAATGGTTAAATCCTCCTTGGCCCTTGAGATTGATGATGTCACCCTTGATGATCGGGGACGCTATGCTGCTGTCTCAGGGAGATGGGAGGGGAAGGTAATTCTGATAGTGGCTGTATATATTCCCCCGGGGCTGCAGGCAACAACATATGCTGATCTTGGCAGGACTCTTCTTGGACTCCCTGATGGTCTACTGATTATGGGTGGGGATTTTATTTCTGTGATGTCTGGTGATTGTGATCGACTGCCCCCTAGAATTCTTCCGCAGTCCCAGATGTGGCTAACTGATATGGCCGAAACTTTTGGACTGGTGGACATCTGGCGTTCGCTGCACCCCACCCAGACGCAATACACTTTCCACTCTGGTGCGCATGGGAGCCTCTCGAGGATAGACTACTTTTTCATGCTGACCTCTACCCTGTCCTTGGTGCGGGAAGTTCGTCATCTCCCCCGGGGTATTTCAGACCATTCCCCTTTGCTGCTTGAGGTCTCTGTGGGTGGTCTTCCTGGTAACAGAGTTCCCCCTGTCCCGCCCTGGCACTTTCGGAACCCCCGGCTCCGCTCAGATTTGGTGAAGGCTATCGATTGCTATTTCGATGAGAATGTGGGTTCGGTGACTTCCCCTACGACTCTTTGGGAGGCCTTTAAAACTGTCATACGGGGATCCGCACTGTCTCTTATTGCAGCTGAAAGGAAAGCTAGGAGGGAGGCCGTGCTGGCCCTTGAGACCGAAATAACTGCACTCGAATGTGAGCTGGGTAGGGATGACACGCCTGCGCTCCTACACACTCTGGAACTGAAGCAGGCGGATTATAAAGCCTGCGTGACTGATGCTGCTAAGGTGATGCGTGCGAATCAGCTGGGCCGTTTGTATGATGTGGGTGACAAGGCTAGCAAACTCCTCGCGTGGCTGGATAAGGCTGAAAGAATGAATCGTGTGGTACCCGTTATTACTCGTGAGTCTGGTGAATGTGTGTCTGACCCCGGTGAGATTGTTGACTGTTTCGTGGACCATTTCCGAAAGGTTTATACCCCAGTGAGTGATCCTGATGAGGCCGACTCCCGTTTACTGCTGTGCGATATTGCTCTTCCTTGTGTCCCGGAAGAGGAGGGATTGGCTCTGGAAGCTCCCTTTACGGTGGACGAGATCGCCCTCGCCATCAGATCCTTGCGTTCGGGTAAGGCGATGGGGCCTAATGGTTTGCCTATCGAGCTCTATAAACTTCGTCCAGACAAGATGGCTGCCCACTTGCGGACCATGTTTCTGGACGCATTTGAGGCTGGAGTCCTTCCGCCCGAACAGCGCCTGGCCACCATAGTGGTCATTCATAAGGACGGCAAGCCTTGTGACCGCTGCACCTCCTACCGCCCCTTTTCCTTACTGAACGCAGAACCCAAAATCCTTGCCAAGGTCCTGGCCAATTGGTTGTTGACTGTTATCTGTGACTTGATACATCCGGATCAATCCGGCTTCATACCCCATCGGAACACGGCCCTTAATCTGCGTAGACTCCACGGCGTTCTCGCGAGAGCTGCAACTCTCGCTGAGCCAGGGGTGGTGGCCTCCCTGGACGCTACAATGGCTTTCGACACCATTGAATGGCCATATCTGTGGGCGGCCCTTTCCAAATTTGGCTTTGGCCCTAACTTTATTGCATGGGTGAGGCTCCTGTACGAGCAACCGCTTGCTCAAGTTGTAGTGAATGGCAGAAGCTCGGACCCATTTCCACTGGGACGCGGCACCCGTCAGGGGTGTCCGCTTTCACCACTTCTGTTTGCACTGACGCTCGAGCCCCTTGCGGCATGGCTCCGGTGGGAACCCTCGATCAAAGGGATCCGGTGGGCGCCGAATTTGGAAGATCGCGTCTCGCTCTACGCCGACAACATCCTTCTTCATTTCACTTCCCCCCAGAAGTCTTTGAACGTGCTCTTTGGCGTTCTCACATCTTTTGGTAAGAACTCCGGACTGGTTATCAATTGGACCAAGTCCTGTGTTTATGTCATAGCGGGGGTGTTGCCACCGCTGCCCCGTAGGTTTCCAATTCAGGTGGCGGACGATGGTTTCAAATATTTGGGGATCTATGTCTCCACGGTTTCCGCGGTGCAATACGATTGGAATCTCTATGCTCCCCTCCGTCGCCTCAAGCAGGATGTGAGGCGGTGGCGTGAACTGCCCTTGTCTCCGCTGGGGCGGACGGCACTTTTTAAAATGATGTCGCTCCCTAGATTTCTTTATGCCTTGCAGAATTTCTTCGACCCAGTCCCCGCTCGCTATTTCCGTGAAATCGAAAGCCTACAGCGGCAATTGATTTGGGACGGACGTGCCCGTATCCCATTGTCTAAACTCACACTCCCCTGGTACGATGGCGGTATCGCTTTACCAGATATCAAACGATATTACTGGGCCTCGCATTTAAGCGCAATTAACCACGCAACATATTCTTCGGAACCCGCTCCTGCTTTTGCCCTGGACAAATTCCTACTGCCCGGTGGCAACTTCAATAGAGCTTTGTACTCGAAGTCACCACTCCGTCTCCTGACGGGTCCTACGAAGTGTGCGGTGCGTGCCTGGAAGAATGCGACTGTGGCTACGGGCTGGAGTGGCAAATTGACGCGTATGACCCCGCTGTATGATTCTGAGCGGCTGGGCAACCTGTGGCGGACGAAAGGGTTCGATAGGTGGGATATGATTGGGATTAGTAAGGTGGAGGATCTCTGGGCCAGGGGCACTGTGAAGTCCTTCGAAGCCCTGAAAGTGGAATATCAGCTTGATGATAGGGAGTACTTTCAGTATATGCAGGTGCGGCATGCCCTATCTTCCGCCTTTCCCCCTGGGACTGATATTCCCCAGTCATCCCCACTGGAGGACCGTATCCTTGATGGCCACGTCCCCGATAGCACGATTTCGTTAATATATAAGAAACTTATTAACAACAGGGCTGACCTGCTGGGGCGGCTTTGTGCCTCCTGGACGGCAGATGGGCTCGAATTAGACGACGAGGACTGGCAGATGGCTGTTTCCTCCCCTAAAGAGGTGGCTATTCCGGCTCGGCTTCGTTTTGTCCAACTAAAGATCCTCCACCGTGTGTATGTGACTGGTATGCGTCTGGTGCGAATGGGGCTTGCGACGGGTGGACTGTGTAGACGTGGTTGTGGTATGGATGGTACTTTTCTTCATGTCTTGTGGGAATGCCCGGTTGTCTCAACTTTCTGGTCCAGGGTGCATGATGTGATGGGACGTGTTACTGGAGTCCCCCTCCTTCCCGAGGAACGACGCTGTCTACTCAATGTGTGGGAGCCTACAGATTGTACGGCCGCCCAGACATTCTGGGTCACTCTGGGCAACATGGTTGCCAAGAGGGACATAGCTCAGCTCTGGGGCTCCAATAGACCACCGGGGCTCAGTGCCTGGAAAGACAACATGGACTGGTGCATGTTTCGAGAGAAGACGGTGTACGAGGCACGGGGTCGTCCTAGAAAGTGGAACAGGCTCTGGGCACAATGGAATGCTTACCGAGGCGATATCTGTACCCCTCCACTTGAATATGCTGATACTGTCCCCTCCTCCCCATGAATGGCGTTCCTTTCTCGACTCACATCCTATATTCCCTCCATGAACCCCCTCCCATGTTAGACTTACTCCTGTTTATATATACTCCTTCCCCTTTCCCCCCCCTCCTGTGAGCCTTGCCAGTATAATACCATGTGTTTTTTTTCCACTTCGACAAAACTAGAAAATGAAACCTTCGTTATCCTGTCGAGTATTGTATTGTGCACCACACCATAACGGACGCAAAGTGGCCACCTCTATTGCATATTGTCTTTCTTTATTCTTTTGATGTTTGTCATAGCGGCCGGCCCGATGGGGTTGTAGGCAGACGCTGTGTATTGTGTATTTGATGAATAAAGGTATTAAAAAAAAAAAAAAAAAAAAAGTATGTGACTGTGGTGAAACAGTGACATGTGATGAATGGTGATAAATATAGTCCACTATATACAGAACAAGCATTTGCAATGCAATAGGTCTCGCATTTATTAGAGTTCGAGCTATTGGCATTGTAAATAACAATGCCTTTTATTTACATTTACATTTACTTTTACTTGTTGATTTTTAAAACAAAAATTAAAAGCATTGTTATTTACAATGCCAATAGCTCAAACTCTAGTGAATGTTAGATAAGCAACAAAAAAGTGCAAGATGGGTTCTTTTTTTTTTTTTTTGCACCAACGTCTATGTAATGTGTTCCCAGTATTTCAACTGGCTCAGAACTTGGTGGCCTCCGGTCTATCATGTACTGGCGGATTCTCTGTATCACTGGATGGGAGTCATCGAGCTGTGGTTCAACCAGTAAAGAAGCCAGGCAGTGAGTTGTATTACAGTCATAGAGACAGAATTCCTCCCGCCGTTGGACCTGGCGACTCAGTGCACTAATGTATCCACTGCGGGGGTCTGACTTTGACCCTATAAGATTTTAATCTCGACGGGTCAAGTCAGCGTTTCATCCTTCTGGTGTTGAAAAAATGAATACAAGAGTTGGGTAATAATAATTTTCAGTAATTTCCCAGCAGTGCCAAGCTGCCTCCAGGCGGTAATGTGCACTCTGCAGATAGGGCTCTTATGTTATGCCGGTAACAATCAGCACCAAAAGTCTGCAGGGAACTGTGGTCAAGTGATGCTGGAATGGAATGCAAGAAGTTGTAAATCAGCACCACTGAATGCATAATGGTCTGCTTGAAAATAGCTAGATAGCTTTGGTCGAGAAGCACTAAAGACAGGGGACAGTGGACTTCGGTCCAGATGTACAAAGCATTTTCCGGTCCCAAACAGCTCAATTCGCAGAAGCGGGCCTTTTGATACTGAAAAAATGCCTTTTCAGATGTACAAAATGCAATTCGGAAACGTGTTACTAAATTGGAACTTGCATTCGCAATTCAGTATTTGGAAGGGGCATGTTTTGGGGGTCCCTCCAAATACCGACTTGGTATGGTATGAATTACTATTTTGCTACAAAACTGCAGTTGCAAAACAGTAATATTTTACAACAATTTTAAAAGTGGTGGTAACCCATTTGCAAATGGAAAGAGTCCACTTGGCCCCCTCCCTCTTTGATTATGTCGAACAAATATTTTTTAATCGCAGGTAGTGGTCCAACGGACCACTGCCTACTATTAAGCATGCATTGGCAAAGTCAACAGGACATGGCAATGCAAGAGTTATTGGCGTTGTCAAAGTCAGTGGGCCAGATGTACGTAGCTTTGTATTTGCGATTCGCTATTAGGAAATAACAAAGAGCGATGCACAAAGCATGCCACCATCCTGGTGATGGCTGTGACTCCGAATGGTTTGCAAATAGCGACCTTCCTAATAATATTTATAAGGTAGGTCGATTTTCAAACTTCTAGAAATCTTTTTTGGGGAAAAAATCATACATTAGAATACTGATTTCCTAATTGCGATTCTGAGATAACAATTAGGTAATCAATATTTCTAATGTCTGTACATTTGAGGCAATGGTTTGTAGTTTAAAGGCCATGCGAGGCTTATCATTCATTGCTGTTAGTAGTCACTGCAACCAGGGGGGGAGCTAAGGTTATTCGGCTATTTTTTGGGGGGGTGTAGGGGGGGGGGCAAATGCACTGGGAAATGGAAAACAGGCTATTAAACGTTAGGCTGGGAGACTCAGTCTCTGGTCTAGCAGGGATGCAGGGAGAGTTCGGTCCAGTGGTGCTAAAAGTGATGAAGGGAAACTTGAGTCCGTTGTTTGTAGAAGGCATCTATGGAGAAAGCGTTCCATTGGTTCTAGAAGGGATGAAGGGAGACTGCGGCCCAATGATGCTAGAAGAGGTTCAGGGAGGTTGTGGTTCAGTGGTGTTAGAAGTGATGCAGTGAGATTATGGAAATGTGGTTTTAGAAGGGTGTCAGGAAAAGTGTGTTAGAGGTGATGGATGGAGACTGCAGTCCAGTGGTGCTAAAAGGAATGAGGGGAGACTGCAGTCCAGTGGTGTTAGAAGTAATGTAGGAAGACTGCAATCCATTATTGGAGATGGTATACAGCTGGACTACGGTCTACTGGTCATACAAGAGGCAGAGAAGACTCCATTCCAGGGGGCTAGAAAGAACGCAGACTATACTGAAGTGCTGCTAGAAGGGTTGCATACAAGTTGCGAGTGTGGTCCAGCAGTGCTAGAAAGAATGCAAAGAGGCTGTGGTCCATTGGTGCCGAAAGGGATGTGGTAGACTATAGTCCAGTGCTGCTAGAAGTGATTCAGGGTGACTGCAGTCCAAAGGTGATAGCAGGGATGCAGGGAGACTGGGGACATTCATTCTAGAAGGGAAGCAGCCGGACTGCAGTCTGTTGATGCGAAAATGATGCAGTGAAACTGTGGTCCTTTAGTGCTAGAAGCAGTTCGAGGAGCCTGTGGACCATTGGTGGCAGAATTGATGCAAGGGCACTGCGGTCCCTTGGTGCTAGAAGGGATGCAGGGAGATAACTGTCCATTGGTGATAGAAGTGAAGGAGAGAGACTTCGGTCACTGATGCCAAAAGGGAACCAGGGAGAATGTGGTCCACTGGTGATAGCAGACAAGGAGGGAGACTTCGCCCATTGGTGCTATAAGAATAAGAGGTGTAGGTAGTGAAAGGGTATTGTCATATTGTCATACCTATCCCTAGAGGTGTACAGTGCGTCAATTGAGCCCATGGTTTCCCGTGGTCGGCACCAGCACCTACTTACACCAGGGCTTATGACAGTCTGCCACAAGGTGGCACTGTCTGACCAATTTAGGTATGAGCACAACAACAAGTTTTTAATTGTTGAAAGTACTTGTACAATGACTAACGCCTGCCTCCTAAGCCATTCTTCTAGCTTTGGGGGCCTGGAATAGTATGAATGGTCACACTTGTAAGAATGTGATGGTTAGTAGCAGTATTTGCACTGTCATTGGCAACTGACCGGGGAAATATGTGGTGAACGCTGCAGTTGCCTCCGGACGAGAGCTCAGACACGTATTCTTTTACAAATTAAGCACTGGCATACAGGTCATGGTGAACTGTATCATGGCGGGGTGCAGACAAGTTATTATTGAGGCTCTCTCACTGTAGGCAGCGTAAATACACATCTATCACTGCACAGGAACTTTCTCCGGAGAAACTGAGGCCGCTTTGGCACTAACACTATTTTGAACAATCACTGGGTGGAGGAGGAGGAGGGTGGCATGGGTGTGTGTTTGGGTGGGTGGGTGGGTGGGTGGGTGTGTGGCTACAGGAAGGGCACGTCGGTGGTAAGACTTAGTCATCTAGCTCTAGAAGTCAGTGAACCCCATGGCACCGTTCTAAACCCTGGGCTGGGAGATCGAATTCCTTCACTGATTCATCGTTAATCATACACCAGCCTGCATCATACCTCCCCTTGGGTACCTCACACCCAAGGTGGGTCCAACTGGAGACTGCGCTGTGGGAAGGAGGGTGGGGGCAGGGGCACAAGGGGTCTCGAGCAGACCGAGATCAAGTCCCTCGGTTGGAAAGACAGACAGATGAAATGAAAGAGATAGCGTGAAAGGCTGCCTACAAGTGATTGATTAAAAAATTAGGAAGGAGGTGGGTGTGTGTGTGTGTGTGCGTGTGTGTGTGTGTGCGTGTGCGTGTGCGTGTGTGTGTGTGTGTGTGTGGCTGCTGGCAGGGCACGTCGGTGGGGGGGCACAAGGAGTCTCGAGCAGACCAAGAGCAAATCCCTCGCTTGGAAAGACAGACAGATGAAATGAAAGAGATAACGTGCCAGGCAGAGTGATTGATTTAAAAAAAATTGAGAAAGTTCCTGGAAATAACAGCCCGACACGTACCTGAAACTATTTCGAAAAGGCCAAAGCAAACAAGCGCCGGCACTGGGTGGGGGACTGGGGCTCACGCCTGAGGTGACGGGACTGTCCTGCGCCCTCTTACTACCTGCAGCGGGGCGACCGGCAGCACCGGCCCGACAGGTGACAGTGCGGCACGACAAGGCCTGCAGCACGGCAATGGCAGGGAGGGAGGGGGAGGAGGAGGGGAAGAGAGGCCAGAGGGAGGAGAGACGCGAGGAGGAGGAGCTAGGGCAGAGAAAGGGGTAGGAACGGGAAGACTGAAAGTGGAGAGGCAGGAAGGCCGCGAAGAGACGAGACAATACATAACAACCAGGCGGTGTGCGGTGAAGGAAGGCAGAAGTAAAACGAGGGACACGAATGAAGAACCTGGTGAGTGGGGTGTGAGGGGAATGTGTGCGCGCTGCCAAGATATGCTGTCTGAGTCAGAAGCGCATGCCCCCAACGTTATCAATCCTTACTTGTAGGGGGGGGGCGGTGGGGGGGTCTTGGTGCGCTTGTGTGTGTGCTGTGTGTGCGCCCGTGTGTGTATGCGACGGCGGGGTGGGTTCTCTGTATGTATGGTGCGTGCGTGAATGGGCGCTCGTGTGTGTGTCTCTGTGTATGCGTGTGTGGTGTTGGAGCTTCCGAGGGGGGGGGCGTGTGTGTAAGCAGTGTGTGAGTATATGCGATGGCGGGATAGGTTTTCTGTATGTATGGGTGCGTGCGCGCATGGGCGCTTGTGTGTGTGTCTCTGTGTATGCGCATGCGTGTGTGGTGTTGAAGCTTCCGAGGCAGGAGATGGGCACGGCGCCGTGCGTGCCCTCGAGGAGGAATCTGAGGCAGCAGAGGCACGTGCCCGAACGCTGTCTCAGATTCCCCCGAAACCGCTGACAATAGGTCCTTCGCTGACGCTCGACCTAAAAAAGAAATTGTGCAAAAAATGGGGAGGGGGAGGGAGAAAGATTTCATAAATGTCCTTATTATTAGCACATCTGCTTAATGATCCAATGACGAATGGGACTGTGATCATAAGTGTTGTGTAGACATATACAATACACCGACGTTTCGACCCAGTGTATCGCGCAAAAGTGAAAATGCGTCAAGGCGGGTCTTCCTCAGGGCAGGAGGGGGGAGAGATGGCAGGCCAAAAACGGATTCCTAGGTAGCTCTGCCAATAATAATTTCTTGGTCAGGTATGGGTTGGAGAATAAATCATAAGAATCTCCACCAGCCGGTTAGGAGCCTCAAAGATATACTGTATTTGACTTCCACCCGTCGGTTAGAGTCCGTGGTTTATTTCGGAAGTCTTTCTCCCTCCCCCTCTCCATTTTTTGCACAATTCTTTCTGTACACAGTGGACTATATTTATCACCATTCATTGTAATTTGCGACAGCCTTTATTTGATTTTCTCTTAATATATTATTGATTCAAAAAATGTTGGTGTGTGTTATATCTCTATTTGTTTTTCCTTGCAAATCATTCATATTGGTTATAAGTAAGCTGTTGCTACTTGTCCTAAGTAATTGATACCCCGACAGAACCAAAATTTTCTTTAAAATATGTATACCCAGGTTCTGAGGGACACTGGTTTGCCCTATTACGTTTACCACAATCCTCCGCTCTGTGAGCATTATTTCATTAGTAATAACTGCAACTTTGCACTCCAACATAGTATCAATACTGGTTGGCTTATGCAGGGCTTTACGTAAGTGGTCAGAGCTTCCGTCAGTCTTGTGCTTCCCCATATTTATCAAGGTGCAAAACATAAATGGTAAAACTCTCAATACATGCAGAAATATCTCACCTTATTGCTCGGAAATTCCTGAGTTTCAACACCACATGTTTTAGGGGGTTGGCCCAGCCCAGCCTTGTCTGGACGCTGACAGGTGCAGATGGCCCGTCCTTGGCCTGGCCTTCACCCCCACGCGCCCCACGCTGCGGGATTCTCCTGGCGCTTTAAAGGCACCAGGAGGGCTTCCCCCTCCACCACACATGAAGGGCATGCTGGGGAGCCGAGTCCCACCCCAGAAGCCCCACAAGGCAGGCAGGCACGTGCACAGTGCGGGCAGAATACAGCCCGAGCAGCGCGTCCTATTAACTTTCTCAGGAATAAAATGGGCAGAGGAAACCTGAGGAATGAATATGCAAATTCTCCTTGTTCAAAAGAGTTGGGCTTAGGTATTTCCCGAAAGCTTACTTGAGCGAATTATACAGTGCCAAATAAGAGGCCTGTCTTCACCACATTAGAGGCATAGCTTTTTGAGGCCACCCTGATGTATTTTACTCTCTGGTAATAGTCCTCTGGCCGATCTGGTCTACATGGGTTCTTTTAATGTTTCAGTCTACTTAGCCTCTTCTTCCAGGAAGTAGAGAGTCCTAGCACCGAGGACACCTGGCTTAATAGCCCCATTCTTTCTCTTTCTTCCTTGCTCTAATTTGATTTTCAATGGGTAGGGCGGTTCCTATGGCTTCATTTCAAATGGTTGGACAAGGTACATGTACCAAATAATCTATTACCTCATCCTTTAAACCTTGAGGAAGCAAGTTTAACAATGTATGTTCCACTTACATAGTTTCCACTAACTGCCTAAATCTGGTAATGTAAGCCATTACTTATTGTGACTCTTACTGGATATTGCACAAGTTCCACACTGAGAACTCAGCATTTGGTCTGCCAAACATCTGTTGAAATTCATTGAGAAACGGAGAATAATCCTTCAGACAGGCACCCTAAGAGGTTACTAGTGGCATGGCTCATGATATGGTGTTTTCTCAGAGACAACTATTCAGATATCTCACTTTGCTCTTACTCAGTAGAAATGAAGTGGGCCAGAATGTAAAGTGAACTGTCATTGATTAACTCTTTTAATTTGTCTGGATTTCAATGAAAACAGTGAGCCCCTGCGGTTCCATTAGGAAGGTCCAAAGTATTTCAGGTCACCAAAGCAAGTCGTAATGCAGCATTCTCATTCTTTAAGGAAGAAATCTCAGTAATCATCTGCTGGATGGTTTCACTGAGTCCCTGTAAGGAATCCATTACTTACGGAGACACTGAAAGTTGTGGGCATCAAGAGCAGGTAGCAAAGGTCGCTCCATTTTCTTAAGGCCATGATGGCGAGGAAAGAGCAATTCCTTTCAGAAGCCAGCGCATCAATTCCTAACTAAACACTAGCAGTAGATAAGTGTTCCCCAAAAAAGCTAAAGCCAACGGCACAGAAAGCCTCTAGATGACTAGGCTGGAAGATCAAGGATGACGAAGACGACCACTAGATCCAGCTCAGCTGAAGGTTCAGGATCCTAAACCAAAAAATACCTGGAAACAACAAAATAAGGGCAAGAACAAGTGAGCATATAACTACTGTAAAACATAAAATGGAATCTGAAGTGTTGCATTGCACCACTCCCTTGAATAAACGTACTTGAATACTGAAGTCTGTCAATCACGGGAGGCACTAGTGCATTTTGGCTTGGGAAGAAATGGATATTGACTAAAGAAGGGAGCATCATCTTGTACTGAACAGAATTACTTCAATAAGTTCACAAGATGGCACGATTTGCTTTCCATGTTCTCTGTCGCCTGATACAGAAGATGGTCACAGGCCTCCATGATCTCTTTTCAGAGGTCCGATGCTGGGATCTCTGCATCTCTGGCAGCCTGATCTATGATCCCCTCGTGGGCACCACAATCGACTGATTCGCATCCAATGCAGATCGAAGTAAGCTGGCTGCTGTTTGCGACCTACAGATTTCAAAAGTTGCACGTTTCCTGACAGTCTCAGCATCTGGGGCCATATTATCAAGCCTGGGTGATAAAATTATCGCCAGGAAACTGCCGCTAAAGTGGCGATAAGGGGCTTGATAATAGGCTCTATGGAATTCCAATCGAAGCTCATGTTAGATGTCCTTCACATCTAACATGGGCTTCGATTGGAATTCTTAGAGCCTATTATCAAGCCCATTATCGCCACTTTAGCGGCGGTTTCCTGCTGATAAAGCGGCGATAATTTTATCGCCTAGGCTTGATAATATGTCCCTCAGTGTTTTAGTCCCCCCTACAAGTACATTGGGGAATCTCTTGGCAGTCCTATTGCCCCCTTTCCTTCCCATTTCTTGGAGATGGTTCCCTGCGTCCCACATCACTATACAATGCAGTAGGAATGTTCAAAATCTGTTGTGCTCTGGCCAACTGCAGTTCTTGGGAGTTTGAGTTTGGCAAGTGTATCCTGGTGTCTAACAGACCGCCTAGATACAACTTTGTAGAAGAACGGTCTGGCAATCACACTAGTAGGTTGGTGAAATTTAGCAGGGGGCACGTTAGCAGGTTAGCATAACCGTCGTGCCAAGAGCTATTTTTCTCATTGCCGATATTGGTAATTTCGAAATTCACCACCGCATCCCTTTACAAAACTGTACTGACCTTTCCTGGTTCCCAGTCACTGGGACACAGTCTGACTATTAAATATGAATCCCTTGGGAATTTTAATATATCGGTTTCCCAAGTTATGCTCTGTTCCAGCAATTTAAGTGCGCCATTGTCCGCCCAAAGACCAGAGTATTGACTGAACTCACTAAGGCTATCAATAGTCTAATTCAGATCTAGATTGCAATCTATTACAAAAAGCAACAGGTCTTCTGCATATAGAAACATCTACCTCATCCATTAGTTGCAATCCTCTCCTTCGCCTTTACTTTCTGATAATACTAGCAAGGGTTCTATCGCCAAAACAAATAGCACAGGCAAAATATTCTTCGGTGTCTTGTTTTTACTTTCAGTTAATTGTATATAAAATAATGCATAAACATTAAAGGAAAATAAATACAAGTTAAGCTAATTGGTTGGAAATAAAAAAAAATATGTTATGAAATTTGACTTGGATAATGTGATTACTGCAGATGTGTGGAAGGCAGTCCTGCAGTGGTGCGGTCACCGCATCGTCTGCTGGAGGACAGCCAAAGCCGTTGTGTATCCACCTGCTCCATTACGAGTTAAATCCTTGTTGGGCGGGTGGTGCTGAGGCGGTCTCCCGGTGGTGGGCTGTTAGGCTCATAGCTCATGCATACCACACCGTAGAGGAACTGGGGGTGCTAATCCAGGGGGCACCCCCAGGCCCAGGAGCGGCACAGGCACCTATTGGGCCTCCTTTGTTGCCTCTCCACCACCCTTTTTATAGCAGGCTCACCGCCATGAAAAGGGCAGCGGACAGGTAACCTGTCATATGTTTGGTGGTGCCACAGTGGCCCCACCAGCATATTGCAGCTCTCTGACCGCTGTGCGACCGCCGCGGGATCATGGACCCCCGGCAGATGCAACAGTCCTGTGGCAGTTTGACCAATCAGCTCATAATACTGCTGGTGGGCCTGCAGTGTGATTGTGGTCGGACCACCATCGCCGTATTTGTAATAAGGTCCTTAGTGTTTTAAGATAAAACGAGTGATTTCAAAGTATTTATTTTAATAATAGGTAAACTGTACCTACTGCAAACATTTTTATTAAGATCCATTAAAAGAACACTTTCTAGAACTTGCCTTATAACAGCCTGACATTATGTATCAAAAAGAATAGCTCGTTGTCACCATGAAGGGTCAGGTGATTCCAGCAATTAAAGCCTGACTTTCATGCAGGCTTTACATTAGGTGATAAATCATTTGAACACGTTTACATTTCTTTCAGGTAGAAGGTACTCTTGTGAGAAGGTCTATTTTTTCGGTAGCTTTGGTTCTCCTGGTGGTCTTCACAGAACAGGAAAACCCCTCACCACCCAAACCCCGCTCTCCATTTACTTTCACGCAGAGGCACTTCAAGGCCACATTAACTGTTAAGGGAAGTTTGTTTTTTAAGGAAAAGTATGAGATCTGCTTTTGATAGGAAAGGGACCAGCAGGGTAACGTTCAGACCCAGACCTCTAATCGCCCGCACCCCTTAGGCCTCAGAGTAAGGGCCCAGGAGAAAGAGGAAAATAGTGAGCTCCTTGGATATTGTCAAACTGATGGCAAAGCAACTATATGGGGAGGGGGTATATTTTTGTTTACAAATGACAGAGACCGCTTCCTCAGAGAGATGCCGTGCGAAAGGTTGGGAGTTGTTGGGGACTGTTTTTTTATAGGGCCATTAGTACAGCAGGTGCAGTGGCACTGGGGCCAGGTTTGGGAGTAGCTACAGCACCCCAATGTTGGCTGTCTTACTAGCAAAAAGGGGGTGGGGACCATTTCCTTGCTATCAATAGGGGCAAGGTCATCCTTGTACACAGGAAACAGGGCCCAAGCAACATAGGGTGAGTGATGGGACTTCCCCCATTCCCCATGTTTCAATAGAAAGGGGCAGAGAGTCTGCTTTAGGCCTCACACCTAGGAGTAATTGCCCAGTCGAGTGGAATGTACAGAGCACACAGCCTGCTGCGTAGGACTGGGAGTATAATTGGTGCTGCGGGTACAGTTGCATTTGCACCAGGGCCCATGGGTGTGAAGAGCCAACTAAACCCCAGTTCTGGCAGTTGTACTGTGCTTCCTTGTTTGCATTTGCGCCCAGACCACATTTGCTGTGCCAATGTTGCTCTGGACCTTGGACCAATAGCCCAAAAAAGGTGCAAACTGAAGCAGAGGAGCTGAGATGGAGGCCCATGTCTTAAAAAAGGGCAGAGGAAGCTGCCTGCTTTGCAAGGCAGTAGCTATCATTCGCGAAGCAGGAGCAGTGGCACTGGGCCTAGGACTGTGAGAAGTTCACTGCATCACAATTATTCCTGTTTGCCTTTACTAAATGGCCGCGAGGGCTCATTTTTAGGTCGAGCTATTTATAGCTCTGAACTATTGCAGGGGAAACAACACTCTTGAGCAAGCGGATTCCTCCCAATGCATGTTATCTACTGAAGCATGACGCTTCGCCAGGCACGCGCTTGGCCTCACACCCCATCCACCAAGCTGCTCCCCCGCCCCCCGCCATGAGACTTCAAAGCAATGCGCTGAATGCTCTGAAGTGATTGTTTTTCACGCGCTCTGACGGTCACCATTTGCGGCCGTCCCTACCTCCTTCTCTCTCGTTCTCTCAAGCCTCCTCTCTCTCTCACCACACTCCCTCAGTATTTACATTACAAGGGTGCCCCCTCCCCCCCGGGTCTGTGTCTCTCTCCATGACTCCTTGTTTATTTTACTTTACGCACCCATACACGTATTCTTTAGTCTTATTTTCATTCTTTCCTTTCCAGCTACTCTTCCCGTCTTCGTCTGTTTCCTCCGCCTCTCAATCAACTCTCTCGAGCTCTGAAGCGGACACTCCACCGTCACCCTCATCCTCCTCTGAGCGTCTTCACAATACTTTTAAATTCCACGTCCCCTCTCTCTAGCTCACTCTCATCTCTTCTATGGCGCAACCACCTCCTTCCTATCTTTGTCATAATCGGGTTGCCCCATTGAGCCAAGGTTCTTGATAGCGTTTTAAAATGAAAAAAACAAGATACAGTATATTTGCCTTGATTGGCTAAATTCCTGGCTCACAACTCGTGACCAAGTCGTGTTGGCCCCTGAACGGCGGGGTTGGCTAAACAAGAGAGGCTTGCGTTACACACTGAAGAGTGAAGAAAGACTTGGCACCCACATCCCCTCTGGTGAATCCAGAGTCTGGTGTAACTTGCTTAGCCAGTCGCAGTGCCTTGAAGAGGTAAACTCTATAAAACTCTATTTAAAAAAAAAAAGTTTCCTCTAAAATAAAAGACGAAGTGCAAGCTACCGTATCCGAAAGTAAGCAGACTATATTTGAGCTAAAACGGAGTACAACCAGCGTTCCTAAAGCCAGTCATCTTGACTAACCAGCATTCCTAAACCAGTCATCTTGAATTTCCCTACTGTTCCCTGATAGCAGGAAGTGATGCATCTCCTACGTTTTGTCTCCTCATTCTATGGTTGCAAGTCATATTTCACGACAGAAACTACGGTAGCGTTTCACTGGCACCATATGTAACTGAAATGTTCGAGTCATCAGCATGTGTGCACATCAGAGAGTGTGCTTGCTCATAAAATTGGTGCATTCGCTCATTCAGCACAGCACAAGCAGCCCACTCTTCATGCTGTCAAACTGTGCCCGGGCTCCCTTAAAGCACAGGGCGCACAGACAGCCCACGCACTCTCACATACACTGCATGCATTCATAGCATACAGTGCGTGTACCAAACCCCAAATAATGCACGATACACTATCAAAAGTGCATGCCTGCACGCTAGTAAAAAAACATATGCATGCACACAAAACAGTACATCAGGGGTGTCCATCGTAAGTCCAGGAAGATTGGTGCCTTGACACGTTTTCAGGATAGCCACGGACTATGTATGTAATGTGCATTTAGATTCATTGCATGCAAATGTGTGGCATGGATCAGGCCCACCTGATCTTAGATTGAACACACCTGCAGTACATGTATGCATAGACGCTGACATCCCATGTGGGCGTGCGCACACAGATGCAGTACACTACACAACACATAGTACAACCACACACAGCGTAGTGTGTATGGAACTGTACAGTTATACACTTGCACCATACATTGAGACAGAGACACCACAGAGAGCATGCAAGTGTATAACATACGGCTGATGCACACACACCACATACAGTGTGTACACATGCAGAGATAGAACACAGACCACAAGCGTCTAAGACAACATAGCATATGTTCCCATATGACGCCATTTCTACATGCCTGTGAACGTATCCAAGTCAGATCATGTATCCGGACTGTTCACGCTCCCTCCGCAGAGCAAACACCTACCAGTGCATGTTCTCGCACCACAGAATATGCCACACAAAACTTGCATATTATACACAACACAAACTCCTTTCAGTGATGTATGCTCCACACACACAATGCAGGTGTCCAAACACTGCATACATGCGCACTAAACCCAACTCGTTCTTTTTCATCCTAGAAGATGCATGTCCTGTCAGTGTATGCTCGCAAAGCGCAAACAGCCCACGAATGCTATGCTTGAACACATTAAAAAAAGTCTATCTATCGCCCTCACTCTGTCTATCTATCGCCACAGCATCACTTGTCGCCACCACAACATCACTCAGCACCACCACAGCATCAATCTGTGCAACCATTCAACAACAACTGGTTCAAATATATTCTCTCAATGTTTCAAGCTTTATTACAAATGTCAGAATTTTTTTTAATATTTCACTTCTGTTCTTGGATTTTCGTCACAATAAAATACACTGAACCTAATCTTCACAAAAGTTATTTACAAAAGTTTAAGCTATTGCCATTATAAATTACAATAACTTTTATTTAAGTATTAATTTATTAAAATTAAAAGCCATTGTTATTTGTAATATCAATACATCTAAATCCCGTAAATACAACACATATGGCATTACAAATGCTATAGGTGTCACATTTGTAAAAGTTATAACTATTGGCATTGTAAATGACAAAGCTATTAATTTCACTATATCAAAACCAACACATAATTAAAATATTTGTCATTTACTATACCAATAGCTCAAACTTTCCTAATGCGAGACCTATTACATTGCAAATGCTTTTTTTGCTAGTGTTAGGGCAGAGGACACCCTTGCTACAAAGAGGGGCCAAAACATGGGAGCTCATTTTTCAGAGACAGAGAGTCTGTTTTGAAGATTGGAGTGAGGACCAGGCATGAGGTGAAGGGGTGAAACAGGCAGAGGAGACAGCTTGCTTCTCAGAACAGCAACTACCATTAGTGCAGCAGGTGCAGTTGCATTGGGACCCAGGTTCACAACCCCTTACTTTTTTGGTCAATTTCTGTTTTGTTTGATATATTTGACTTTTATAAGTCTCAATTTTAGTTTTAGTGTGGATTATGAGCTACAGACAAATATCCCTGATATGATCGCATAAGCTCCATTCCCTGCATTTAGCCCTGCGCCTCCTGCTCCCCCATTCTTGATGTAAATCTTTGGGTGGTCTCGACTTCAAAACATTTTGCTTAAGGGCACTGAGAGCAAAAACATTTGAAGACCTCTGTTTTACAGTATATGCTTAAGGAAGGCATGTTATTTTGTCAATCTTCACTCTTGCAGTAGGGGTACTGATAATAAAGAGAGAGTTCCTGGGAACCCTATGCCTCAGTGCACAACAACAATGTATTTCCAGATAAATGTTTTAAAAGCCTTTTCATGGTCGACTGACAGTACCATTGCACCTGGATGTTTGTGGGAGCCCTGCTCTAGCATTCTGTTAATATGGAGTAGATGCAAAAAAGTACTGCTTTTAAGAATAAATCTGTATAAGTCTGGGCGCACCAGTTTATAGAAGTAGTGGCTACTATACATCTTGCTAAGATTTGGTTAAGTATTTTATAATCAGACTAGTGCATAGAGAACAGCCTATATGAGGCACTGGTAAATGACTCCTTGAGGTTAAGTAGTGAAATTAGCACCGAATCCTAAGTAGTGGTGGGCAGGGCATGTAGTTCCAGAGTGGCTGTATACACTAGGGCCCGGCGTGGATCCAGTGGGTTGGCATATGTACAATGTATTTCTACCAGGAGCTCATTGGGTCCTGTGGTCTTACTGTTTGCCATCTCTTTAATGGCGTCTTTGATTTCATTATCTGTTATGGATGGCTCTTTAATTCGTTCATCATGTATGATTTGTGCGAGGGTTGCTCTATCAAAGTACAAGTTTGTTATATCTCTTACATTTTTTCCTATACAGCTCAAAATATAACTTTAGTAAGGTAGCATTAATCGATCCTTGCTGGAGGGTGACCTGGCTGTTTTCTGTCGTAAATTATGTACTTTACTGTCAGTGTATTTTGTTCTCATTCTAGGGACTTCCTGACACCAGCCACTGCTCTAAAGCAGTGTCCTCTAATCACTACTTTGAAAGCTTCCAAATCCATTAATAAGTTAGAGCCGTTACCTGGATCTTCCTGGACGTAGTGTTGAATGTGTTTTTCTTAAAATTTGCTCTTTATTGAATATATTCATATGTATCAAGACATACAGCAATATAACGGCATACATTGACAGGATCCCATGCAAGGGAGCGATTATAAGAAGAAATGAAAACTAGCATATGAAACAAAAGGAGGTCAAACATTAGCTTGCAATGATCCCGGCTGGATCTTTGTAGGACACAAACTAGGTATGTAGCAGTCTTGGTGGGTGAGGGGGGGACTGTGTGGTTTGACCTGTATATATAAATATATGCGAGTGTAGATAAGTATGAGAAGTGAAGTTGACCACAAAACCACTGAGTGGAAGGCATGGTGCACTGGCAAACCATGTGCCAGTGTTGATGTCTCTTCGCAGCAAAGCCTATGGTGACTTGTCATCTGATCTGGAGGACAAAGCCAGGAGAATGGTGTACCAGCCTGCAATTGCCCTCTGCCTCCCTCATCTTTATCCTAAGTGCCTGATAGTATCATCCTCTGCCTGGGCCCATTTTCAATGCTCTAACTTCCAGAGCTCAAAAGACAGGATGAAACAGGACTTCCAGCAAACTGCAATGGGCCACTTTGGGAGGGCGAGTGCAAGTTCTATGAATGTACTATCAAGCATGTAGTGACAGATGTCTGTGCCCAGTTCTTCCCTGAACATCTGTCTTGAAGCATAGAGGTGTGCATGTGCCATGGTGGGCTAGAAGTCCACTGTTGTTCCCAACACCTGGACATTAATAGAGGGTTGTGATTAGCTAAAGTTATGCTCAGTTCAGGCTGGACTGTTCCCATAGGGAACAGGGGCAAGACTGATTTGCGTATGGCTGGGTTTGATGTGGAAAGACATGGGGGAGAAAATAAATTATGGATTTAGGCCCAGATCTCTGTCTAGGGTTCATGTCTGACATAGTTCTGTCCATCAATTGTTCTTTTTGCCTTTTTCACCCCGAGTGGGAAGGGTATGTCCAGACATGGTGCACTCCATGCCACTGGAGTCAAGCTAGCCTGGCTGATGAGTACTGTTACCCCGAAACCGGTCTCAGGATGCTGTTTTCCAGTCCAGGGAGGACGTGGCCTGGCAGTTCGTGCTGGACTGTTCCCATGGGGAACAGGGTCAAGACTGATTTGCATATGGCTAGGTTTGAACTGGAAAGGTATGGGAGCAAATAAAAGATGGATTTAGGCCCAGATCTCTGTACTGGGGTGAATGTCTGACATTGTTCAGCATTCTGTCCATCAATTGTTCTTTTTGCAGATATTTCAAGTATTTTACATGAGTCTGAATTGAGATGGAACATAATAGTATAGCCTAACATGCAAGTCGTGAACTGAAGAGTAGTAGGACTATTAATTCTTATCAGGATGTAGGGGCCTCCAGGCACCCACCAGTACCAATTACGCAACCACTCAGCCAAGCTACAAACTGCTTTCTCTGCTGGTGTCTCAATCAACAGGTGAAGTGATCTGTCTAGTCCTACATCTAGGATACTGTTACAGTCAGTTCTGAACACCAACAGGACGTCCAGCTATAGAGCTTGCCATTCCGGTATGACCCAGAGGAATTTTGGATGCTCAGTGATAAGGGCATATACACTTCCATGTATAACCTTGAGTCTGTCAAGCCTACCTTTAAACAGGATGTATATGCTTTGCGTATTTATTTTTGTTTCAGTGGTTGTGAATGACACCCCATGTTTGATCCACATCACGTCCCTCTAGCATACGTGGAAAACTTATCCGAACACGTCTGTGTCACAAAGACAGGTGTAACTGAGCCCTTTTAGACAGAGAAACTATGCCATGGATATTTCATGTGAAAAAATGTAATGTACCCATGTGTGCTCCTCAGCATGTTTCAAGTGTCAGGAGTGGTGCACCACTTTAATGCTATCTACTCCAAATGTAAAGATTTATATGGCATCTGTTTTCTCCCTATCCCACATCGATTAGGGTCTTGTCTCTACTGCAGAAGTACTACAACACATTTCCGACAGCACACAACTCTCACCGACAAAACAACAATTGCATTCCTCCTAAACCTAACAAGCATTTGCAATGCAATAGGTCTCGCATTAGGAAAGTTTGAGCTATTGGTATTGCAAATGACACATTTTTTAATTTATGTTTTGTTTTTGAAAATAGTTACATTAATAGCTTTGTCATTTACAATGCCATTAGTTATAACTTTCGCAAATAAGACACCTATAGCATTTGTAATGCAATATGTGTTGTATTTACCTGACTTACATGTATTGATATTACAAATTACAATGGATTATTATTTTTTTCAATAATGAATACTTAAATAAAAGTTGTTGTAATTTATAATGGCAATAGCTTAAACTTTTGTAAATAACTTTTGTGAAGATTATGTTCAGTGTATTTTATTGTGACGAAAATACAAGAACAGAAGTGAAATATTAACATCTTTTTGTTACATTTGTAATAAAGCTTGAAACATTGAGAGAACATATTTGAACCAGTTGTTGTTGAATGGTTGCATTCAACAACAATTGAGTGGTGGTTGAATGGTGGCACTGAGTGATGTTGTGATGGCAAACGAGTGATGCTGTGGTGTTCAGTGATGCTGTGTTAGCGCATAGTGATGTTGTGGTGCCCCTGAATGATGCTGTTGTGGTGCTGAGTGATGCTGTATGCTATGCTATGTTTTGTTTTGTTATGCTATGCTATGCTATGTTTTGCTATCCTATGCTTTGATTTGTTATGCTATGCTATGCTGTGTTTTGTTATGCAATGCTATGTTTTGCTATACTATGCTTTTTTATTCTATGCTATGTTTTGTTATGATGTGCTATGTTTTGTTGTGTTTTATTATGCTATGCTTTGCTATCCTATGTTTCTTATGCTATGCTATGTTTTGTTGTGTTTGGTATGCTATGCTATGTTTTGCTATGCTATTATATGTTTTGTTTTGCTATGCTATGCTATGTTTTGTTGTGTTTTGTTAAGCTATGCTATGTTTTGTTGTGTTTTGCTATGTTTTGCTATGCTATGTTTTGTTATGTTATACTATGCTTTGTTATGCTATGCTATGTTTTGCTATCTAGTGCTTTGTTTTGTTATGCTATGTTTAGTTTTGCTATCCTATGCTTTGTTTTGTTATACTATGCTTTGTTTTGTTATACTATGCTATGTTTTGTTGTGTTTTATCATGCTATGCTGTTTTGTTATGCTATGCTATGCTTTGTTTTGTTATGTTATGCTATGCTAAGCTTTGTTTTGTTATGCTTTACTATGTTGTGTTTTGTTATGCTAATTTATGTTTTGTTGTGTTTTGTTATGCTATGCTATGTTTTGCTATGCTTTGCTATGCTATGTTTTGCTATGTATGCTATCTTTTGTTGTGTTTTGTTTTGTTATGCTATGCTATGTTTTGTTGTGTTTTGCTATGTTTTGTTATGCTATGTTTTGTTATGCTATGCATTGTTTTGTTATGTTATGCTATGTTTTGTTATCTTATGCTATGTTTTGTTCTGCTATGTTTTGTTGTGTTTGGTTATGCTACGCTATGTTTTGTTATACTATGCTATGTTTTGTTTTGCTATGCTTTGTTATGTTATGCTATGCTTTGTTTTGTTATGCTAAGATTTGTTACGCTGTGCTATGTTTTGTTGTGTTTTGTTATGCTATGCTATGCTTTGTTGTGTTTTGCTATACTATGTTCTGCTTTGTTATGCTATGTTTTGTTTTGCTATCCTAGGCTTTGTTTTGTTATGCTGTTTTGCTATCCTATGCTTTTTTGTTATACTATGCTTTGCTGTGTTTTGTTATGCTATGCTATGCTGTGTTTTGTTATGTTATGCTATGTGAGGGTGAGGGAATGTGAGGGTGAGGGGTGTGAGGGTGAGGGGGTGTGAGGGTGAGGGGGTGTGGGGTGTGAGGGTGAGGGAATGTGAGGGTGAGGGGTTGTGAGGGGGAGGGGGTGTGAAGGTGAGGGGGTGTGAAGGTGAGGGGGTGTGAGGATGAGGGGGTGTGAAGGTGAGGGTGGGTGAGGGTGTGGGGTTGTGAGGGTGTGAGGGTGAGGGGTTGTGAGGGTGAGGGTGTGAGGGGGTGTGAGGGTGAGGGTGATGGGGTGACGGTGGGGGTGCGAGGGTGAGGGGGTGTGAGGGTGAGGGTATGGGGGTGTGAGGGTGATAGGGTGTGAGGGTGTGTGTGAGGATGAGGGGGTGTGAGGGTGAGGGGAGTGAGGGTGAGGGGAGTGAGGGTGAGGTGGTGTGAAGGTGAGGGGATGTGTGAGGGGGTGGGTGGTGAGGGTGAATGGGTGTGGGGTGGGGGTGAGGGGGAGGGGGTGTGAGGGTTTGTGAGGGTGAGGATGAGGGAGTGTGAGGGTGAGGGGTGAGTGAAGGTGTGGGGGTGTGAGGGTGAGGGTTTGTGAGGGTGAGGGGGTGTGAGGGTGTGTGAAGGTGAGGGGGTGTGAGGGTGTGGGTGGTGGGGTTGTGAGGGTGAGGGAGTGTGAGGGTGAGGGTGAGGTTGTGAGGGTGAGGGGGTGTGAGGGTAAGGGTGTGAGGGTGTGATGGGGTGTGAGGGTGACGGGGTGAGGGTGGGGGTGTATGAGGGTGAGGGGTGTGAGGGGGTGTGTGGGTTAGGGGGTGTGAGGGTGTGAGAGGGGGTGTGTGAAGGTGAGGGTGTGAGGAGGTGAGGGGGTGTGAGGGTGTGTGTGGGTGTGAGGGTGTGGGGTGTGAGGGTGAGGGGGTGTGAGGGTGAGGGGGTGTGAAGGTGAGGGGGTGTGAAGGTGATGGGGTGTGTGAGGGTGAGTGTGTGTGTGAGGGTGTGGGGTTGTGAGGGTGAGTGTTTGAGGATGAGGGTGTGTGAGGGTGTGTGAGGGTGACAGGGTGATGGGGTGAGGGTGATGGGGATAAGGGTGTGTGAGGGTGTGTGAGGGTGAGGGTGTGAGGGGGTGTGAGGGTGAGGAGGTGTGAGGGTGAGGGGGTATGGGGGTGAGAGGGTGTGTGAGGGTGAGGGGGTGAGTGAGGGTGTGTGAGGGTGAGGGTGTGTGAGTGTGAGTGGTGTGAGAGTGAGGGGGGGTGAGGGTGTGGGGGTGTGAGGGGATGAAGGTCAGGGGGGTTGAGGGTGAGGGGGTGTGAGGGTGAGGGTGGGTGAGGGAGTGTGAGAGGGTGTGAGAGTGAGGAAAGTGAGGGTGAGGGGTGTGAGGGGATGAGGGTGAGGGGGTGTGATGGTGAGGGGGTGTGATGGTGAGGGGGTGTTAGGGTGAGGGGGTGTTAGGGTGAGGGGGTGTGAGGGTGAGGGTGGGTGAGAGGGTGTGTGAGGGTGAGAGGGTGTGTGTTAGGGTGAGGGGGTGTAAAGGTGAGGGGGTGTTAGGGTGTGAGGGGGTGTTAGGGTGAGGGTGACGGGGTGAGGGTGATGGGTGTGAGGGTGAGGGTGTGTGAGGGTGAGGGGGTGTGAGGGTGAGGCAATTGCTTTATTAAATCAGGAGAATGGGGCAACGGA
The DNA here is from genome assembly GCF_964263255.1 of Lissotriton vulgaris. NCBI lineage: Eukaryota > Metazoa > Chordata > Amphibia > Caudata > Salamandridae > Lissotriton > Lissotriton vulgaris. The sequence goes on from NC_141689.1 coordinate 858,254,699, forward strand.
AGCAACTTAGGGCAGAAGGAATGGGATACATGCATCATAGCACGCAAGCTCCATGGGAGGTGGCGGGGGGGCACTGAAGAAACACACAGGGTAGGGGTACTTGGAAGCAACATAGGGGGGTGGAAGAGTGCGGAAGCAACAGGGGGAAGGGGTAATCAACACAAATTATGCAAGTGGGGAAGCAACAAGCATTGAAGAGGAAAGTAACGGACAGGGACCAGCACATGGGGAACAGAGAGTAACATTATGCAGGAGGAGAAATGTGCACGAAGAATAGGGCCAAATATTAAGACCTGGAGTTAGTGAATGGGAAGCAGTAGCAGCCTGCACTCACCTCTCCTAGGCTGCTGTACATGTTCAGCCCCTGCTCGCACTGCTTTCTCCCTCCACAAACATGTGCTTACTGGAATGGGCTAGCGGTAGTGTACCAATGGCCCAGACCACTGTTTTATATTCGGTTGCGTTGCTGTTTTTCTTCAGTCACCTGCATATATCAGCATTTTGGTGCAGCCATACTGGTGGTGGTTCAGTGTCCGCTATACTTTTCAGAAGGTGTAATGTAAGCTACAGAGCTGCTGACTCCATGAGCAAGGAATCAGTTCAAGTATCGGCTCTACCCCGTGCCTACAATTTTTTTTAATCAAATTAAACAATGGAAACAAAATTACAAATGCTGATCATACTGGGAATTTTTTCCTAGTATGCTCGGCATTTGTAGGTTTGTTTCCAATGTTTATTTTGTTCTGATAGAATATTTCCTATTCAAACTCTAGGCGTTAGCTCTCGCACATGTATAAGAAACCCTCAGCTGTTCAGAAGGTGGGGGCGAGGGCTCCTATTGCGAGGAAGGCGAGAGAAAGCCAGAAATCAAGGCAGAGGCGGAAAGGAAAGATAAGGCAGACGTAAAATAAAGGCGTATAAAACATGAAGCACGGTGTCCGTGAAGCAGACGCCGTGCTAATATACAAGCGGAGAGAAAACAAAAAGAGAAAAGAGAAAAGAGTGCAGCAGGAATAAAAATATATTTAAAAACAAGCTCTGGCATTGCGTGGCGCGGGAGCGTCTTCCTTTGAAGTCTGATGGGAGTGTGTGAAGGTGAGGGGGTGTGAGGGTGTAAGTGTGGGGTTGTGAGGGTGAGGGAGTGTGGGGGTGAGGTTGTGGTGGTGAGGGGGTGTGAGGGTAAGGGTGTGAGGGTGTGATGGGGTGTGAGGGTGACGGGGTGAGGGTGAGGGTGAGGGTGTGTGAGGGTGGCGGTGTGTGAGGGTGAGGGGTGTGAGGGGGTGTGTGGGTTAGGGGGTGTGAGGGTGAGGGTGTGAGAGGGGGTGTGTGAAGGTGAGGGTGTGAGGAGGTGAGGGGTTGTGAGGGTGAGAGGGTGTGAGGGTGTGTGTGGGTGTGAGGGTGTGGGGGTGTGAGGGTGAGGGGGTGTGAGGGTGAGGGGGTGTGAACGTGATGGGGTGTGTGATGGTGAGTGTGTGTGAGGGTGTGGGGTTGTGAGGGTGAGGGTGTGAGGATGAGGGGGTGTGAGGGTGTGTGAGGGTGACAGGGTGATGGGGTGAGGTTGTGTGGGTGAGGGGGTGTGAGGGTGTGATGGGTGGGGTGAGAGGGTCACGGGGGTGAGGGTGAGGGGGTGTGAGGGTGGGTGCGGGGGAACGACTTCCTTTGAAGTCTGATGCTGAGGCCGATTGTGTTTCATGTGCCGGCAGGTCCCACAAAGTAGGGTACCCCTGTCTTTATATTATAGTACACTCGACACCAGTGGTGTAGGAGGTGCCCCCACTGTTGGAGGCTGGCTTCCGTTTGCTTATCTGATAATTTCCTCCAATTGTCTCTCAAGTAGCTCAACATCTACTTGCCCTGCGTCAATCTTGGTCTCCAGTGCCTTGCCACTGTAATTGCGGTTAGGATGACATCCAGTTATCACTCATCACAGGTTGTTGATTTAGTGTTGTTGGTCTAGAGTCAGGCTTTTCACAGCGGATATTCAATTTAAATTGAGCTGTGAATATACTGCCTATACAAAGAACCTTTCTAATGTATGTCGTAAGTACTAACGTTTGGTTTTATGTTAGTGTGTTAGTGCTTTTTTTAAACAAAATGTTGATATATTGTTCTATATAAGACTTCCTATAGCCCAAAGAAGCTGTTCCTACTGTTAAGAACAAAATTGGTTGGATGAAGCTGAATTGTGGATATGTCCTTAGTGAGAAAGTACAAATAAAGCATCACCTTTTGATATAAAGATGGTGGACTGTATACACCGTAATTATGAACACTGGATGAATTATGAGACAGCACTTCTGCATATGAACAATTATTGATTTAAATTGTATTTGTTGGTGCAGCCCGAATTATTTTTTAAAAATGTGTTTGGGCTACCTCAGGGTAACATTAAAATATTAGAGCCCTTTTGAGACTGGACTCTGGTGAATATGCAACACCTGGAATTATTTTAAGGGAATGACTGATGAGTGAGCTGAACGTGATCATGGCTACTGTTATAAATAGATCTCCTAAACATCATATACATTTTTAGAGCCAGATCCAGGCACACTGAATTTTAGATCCAATGTGACCCCTCAGGTGCGACACCTTCAAATATGAATATTAGGTTATTGAAACTGCCACAAATGCACAAGAAGTAAATTTTAATACATTTCCCCCCTGCTGTATATGTCTGGTTGAATCAATTCTCTGTCACGAGATCTTCGTTACTACATCTAAGCAAAAGAATATTGCCAAGCATCTGTGGGATCCTAAAACACTTCAGAGATTAAATAATAATAACAATAATAATAATAATAATTTGAATAGCCATTTTCTTTCCTTTTTTTACCTTTGACAAAAATTAGGCAAAACAAGTATTGGCAGAGCCAATAGGTCTTCACGTTGTGTTGAGCATTTTTTTTCTTTTACTGCAAGCCTATGTCATAAAATGAAAAGAAGACAAAAAGGAAATCATGCCGCCCCCTAAACTTGGCATCTATAGATTTGCAATACAAATTGTACATTTAATAGAAGATTGGATTCTTTTTAGAAGGCATATGTACTTGAGTTAGAACAGGAAACCCTTTCTAGATTTAACGAATATCCTAGCAAAATAGGATTCATATTGCCTCAAAGTAAATGTACTTTACTGTTACCCAAAGACATACATAAATCCATAAGGCTGACTAAAAATAACGAAAAATGTAATTAAAAAAGCATTGGTAAAGTACATAATTAGCCCATCGGCCCTGATACTGAAGAGCACTTTTATTTAGGTGGATGTGCATGTGATATGAAAAAGTCTGTAACTCTAAATGCATGTCAGAGGCTAAAGTATGCTGACCCAGTTCCTCAAGTTCTGTGCTGTGGTGGCGGCAGGCAAAATGTGAATGACAGTTGAACAGACCAGTAGATAAAGGGTGCGAACACAAATCCCCTGTATCTATGTATGTATTTTTTGTATTCATGGTTTTGCTTTGCTTACCGATTCTCACATAATAGCTAAAGCTGTCTGGTAGACAGACCAGATAGGCCAAATTTTTCTGAAAATGTGGGCCTACCCCAGTGGACACTCCATTATTCCTTGTAAACATCTCAGGAGCTGCAGATTCAGATATGTGGCAGCCTTAGCTGCATGCACAGTGGGCAACCAGGGGAGCTCATGATGTGAGTAAGAGAAGCAAGATGGAAGATCCTGGCATCCATGTGCATGCCTGTGCAGCATGCGTTGCTCTGAGGCCTTGGTGCCCTGCAAACAGTGAGCATGAGTTCAGAGATTCCACTGTGAAAGGAAAGGAAAGAAAGGCAAAGGAGAAAACCAGCAAACGAAGGGGAGATTCAAAGTTACAAACAAAAGGGAGCTACAACCATGATAAAAAAAATTATACAGCAGAGAAGTAACTTCTGTCATGGTAAATTAATGTCATAAACAAAACAATGCAATGAAGAGTGACTGCGTCACAAGAAAAGTGGACTTGGTGAATGAAGTGTGTTGCAAAAAGCATTGCATTGCAGCGGTTTGATCAATACTGATGCTTTATTCACTCTTTTTAATTTTCAAGGGGCTTTAATCGCTCTTTTTAATTTCCAGGGGCTGTGGAGTGAATACATTTTCTTCTAACCTGTCTGCTCAGTGAACAAATACAAAACAGAAAGCATATTCAGTCTATGAGCATAATTTACATTAGCTTTGCATGTCATTGATAGCAACTTTTAGCAAATTATTATCTTGCTGTCGTGTTGTCAGGCTAATAGTGCATCCCTAAATTTCCAGTGAGCCATATCTTGAATGTAGCTATAAAGAAGGGTGCAGGACTCTTATGTTGGATTATTACAATTTACCAGATGTATCTTCAGCGAGCTGATTGCTATGAGTCAATTCCGCATTTGGGGCCAGATGTATCAAAGGGTTTTACGCAATCTCTATCTATGGGAAAATGCATTAGTACATATGGCCCTTGGCGCTTCTTTTACTGCTCACTTTATTTGGTGAAAAAACTAAAAATATGGATGGGAAATAAGATAATGTAATGTAATTACAATTCAATTGTTCTCCTGACTATCTTTTCAAAACGTTTGGCAATAGTGCCACACTGTGGTGAAAAATAACAACCAGACATCTTTAACACCTTCGCTGAGGCGGCTATTCCGCCGCAGCGCTAAGGGGACAGGGCTGGCACGCGGCGCGCCCATGCTGGTGACGGAACCACTCCGTCACCAGCCTTGGTTGAGCTGTGCTCATGACGGAGCAGTTCCATCATGGCCCCGCCCGCTCAAAGGAACGCCCAGCGCAGGCGCGGAATCCGCGCCGCTCAGGCGCGGCGAGCGGGCCATGACGGAACTGCTCCGTCATCAACACAGCTCTACCACGGCTGATGATGGAGCGTTTCGTCATCAGCGTTGAAAAGGTTATGATGTATAGTGTAGCAAAAATACAGTTTCAGTCAGTGTCGCTTGCTGTGTCTCACTATGCTCGTTTCTCAAGAACCGGGCCAGCCTCATTGTCTAAGAAATTTGAAAACAATAATAATAACGCAGAGAATGACCCTGCAATGAAGTGGCTCTTTGCTGCGTCCAATTGTCGACAGCAACATTCTGCCTAGACAAAATGTTGTCACTCATACAGAAGGGAGGTGATACCCGAAGTGGGATGCCCATTGCACCAAGCTGTACGTTTTGGTGGATGGAGGCAAAATGTGAGTTACATTTTAACAGGTCCACGAACAGAGAGGGCTAGCTGAAAGCACTCGTACATACGTGCAAATAAAAACAACCGCAAAGGTGCACCACAAAAAGCAAGACAATAAGTGCAAATGGTGTTTAGGCACAATGAAGAAAAAATTTTCTCCAAGAGATGTTGATAGTCTTCTTTTAATCTTTATTTTCAGTTAGCAGTGAAACATATACAGCCGACGCGTTTCGTCCCCAGCTGGGACTTCTTCAGGGCTGTCGGTAAAAAACATATACATTCAATCAATTTCTATATACAAAGATATGCTCGAACACGACGTCGCTGTGGGTGTTTCGGCGGGACGAGGGCTGTGGATGGGCGCCGGCCGTTTTATCAGGAACGGTGAGTTTAAATACCAACTTTGTAACCTGTTCATCTCCTCTGTTAGGATCATATGCAGTATTGGCCCCCAGTACAGGTCCTTTCCTTGATTATCCTTCCAGTAGGCTTTTGTCTTTGCTCATCGCTGCCCCAATGTATTCCACTTAAGGGGACTTGTATTCTCACATAAAGTTTCCTTATACTTTGGAAACTATCTTTCTGTCAAGGACCATTATCCAGCAAACCAAAATAGCCTCTTCATCACCACTTCCTTATTGTTCATGTAATTGGACCTATATCCTGGGGCTGAATCTCTCTGAATATCTCTGACTATGTTCACAATGGGCACATATAACTTTGGAAACTTATGCAGAAATGTATTTCTATGTTCTATTAGTTGGACCCAATTATAAGAGAGCAATTTACCTGGTTTTCACTTGACAGGCCTGCTGGAACACAGTGCCTACACCCTCCTCCCTTGGACAAATAGGACCATCAGTCCACCACTAGCTCTATAAATTACTCAGGTAAACAATATGTCATTTCACTCATCTCCTTTTTTACTCTCTTTTTGCCAAGATATGTTTGTAATTCCTCTGCTCTCCAAATTAATATGCCTTCGTATAGGGTATGACCCAGCTTTCATTCTTAATGTCTTTCAGTAGACGGTTAAGACAGACACAAAACTAAGGTGGCAAGACCGTTCACACCACCCAGGAACCCTGATAAGCACTGCCTTCATCGACCATTAGCATGCTTACAGTAAGTAGTCATTAGTGAAGGAACGTTAGAACTAATGACAGGGTTTCTAATGCCCCCCCCCCTTCACCTGCTGTGAAGTCATATCAAGCACTGCCAACTTTGTTGCCTAACAACACAATGATATACTGTAAGATGGTTATTTCTTCATTTTCATGTCCCCGCTAAGGTCCATCTCTGTTAATTCGACATTGGAATGAACTAATACACAACAGGATTTCAGGATCCGGGAAGGCGCCCCTTGGACCCCGGTTCCTCTCACATTCTCTCCATAAGCGACGTATCATAAACTTAAAGGTAAATGAGTATTGGGCTCTGTGTTATAATGGGACTCAATGCTAGGCGTAGTAGGATCCTAATCTGTCCGGTCTCCTTCTTTTAATATATCCGAGTCGGCTTCAGTGACAATCAACAATATTAAGCTTCTAATATGGAACTAGCTCAACCCTTACACGGGGTTTTCTCTTACTATGCTCTCTTCATCCTTTTTCTCTTTTTTCTCTTTCTCTTACTCTGGTCTTCTCCTGTGCCACATGTACAAACATAGGCCTTGCATACACCGCATGCCCTTTGTACATATCCATCTCCCGCTCGATGAAATCGCATGTTGGAAATGCAAACAGTCTATGAAGTGATCTCTTGTAACTGTAAATAATGCTTATTTTAACTGTAAATAATGTTTATACACTTGTATATATCCCCACGCTTAGATGTATTCCCCTGCTCACAGATTGTCTGTGGGCTGACGCCTTAAGATCAATGAATGCATAAGCTCCATGTCTATCGTTGTAATGTTTTGAACATGTTTTTTGTTGTACATGTTGTTAGATTGGATGTTGATCTTTGTATATAGAAATTGATTGAATGTATATGTTTTTTACCGACAGCCCTGAAGAAGTCCCAGCTTGGGACGAAACGCGTCGGCTGTATATGTTTCACTGCTAACTGAAAATAAAGATTAAAAGAAGACTATCAACATCTCTTGGAGAAAATTTTTTCTTCATTGTGCCTAAACACCATTTGCACTTATTGTCTTGCTTTTTGTGGTGCACCTTTGCGGTTGTTTTTATTTGCACTAAAATTCCCTAGGGAATAGGCATAGTGATGATGGGTGCCATCCAGTGTCCACACAATCCCCTTAATTAATTCAAGGGTCAACGAATATTACGGGGAGAAAGTTAGTCAGGTGCTGACTCTAGGAAGGGTCCATCATTATATTTTGTTCCTTACTTCAGTTCACCCTCATTAGCACTGACACACCCCATACCCAGATCACATATTTATATCTTTACACAAGCGAGACTCCTGTAATAAGATTGTCTCAGATATGACCAGCTTTAAAGATAGACGCCAGGAGCTTGCCCAGGATTTATTCACACCTGGGGCCAAAACAATTGGCACAACAATTCCTAAGGAAGATGGCTTAAAAGCCAAATTCAAAAAATTGGAAAAATTAAAAATGAATGAGATGTCCCGCTGGTGGGATGGGACCACCTTGGGAAAATACTTAGAGAAGAGAAAATCCCACGTGGGTTGAGGATACTTATCTTCCCCACGTTTGAAGACTTAGACACTGACCAACTAGAAGACTGGGAAAATAACTTACGGGACGCATCTTTCACTATGATGCGCATCCTAATTAAAAATGCTGAAAAAAAGGGAGCAAAGGCACAGCAAGAAATAGAAGAACTGGAAAAGGAGATAGCACAATCCGAATTAAAGGGTGTGATAAAGAAAAATTATGCTATACTAGACGGGGTGCTAGAAAAACATCAGATCTACCTAAGAGACAAAAAACTGAGGAAAATTAAGAGGGACGATAAGGACTATAGTGATGGGAGGGTATATACTTTTTCCAAAAAATACGACAAGGTGAAAGTCCCGGGTGAGGGCAAAAGACAGAGAGCTGATACTCCCGAATTGAGTTCTGCAAGCAGCATCACATCACTCTCCTCAGCCGCAAGTTCGGCCTCTACAACTGAACCAATAAGTTCTAATACAACTGACATAAGGCCCAATAATTTTTTATTGGAGATGGAGAGGTGGAGGCTGGGGGCACGACCAGTACACAAAGAACCTCCAAGACAAGAAGGGGAGGGAGGAACTGGCAGAAACGCAAACAGAAACTCGAAAAAACCAAATCTAGAATCAGTGGAGAGAATAACAAGATCCAAAAAGAAGGGGAATCCACCACAATAGGTAGATCTGAGATTGATAACACAGTAAGATCTATTGTTGTAAACCTATCAAAAAGAGAACTAAAACAAGATGAAATTTCTGTCCTCAACAAGGGTTTAGGTTTTTAACCCAACCAAACGGGTGGAGATGTTGATTTATTTGTTGATCTAATGAAATTTGTTCGACTGGTTAAGCTTAAAGATCATTTTGCACGCAATCCAACCAATCATGTTAATTTGAACAATGTCAATAATGTTACAGATTATACTGTCAATGAAATAAACACCATTCAAGCAATGATTTCTGTGGAACTCGATACATCTATTGACATTGAAAATGTGAGAGATGAATTGAATATTGTTGAAGATGTGTATATTGAAAGTGGACTGAAACCAAGATCTAAATTCATCCCCACAGGTACCCATCCAAATATTGAAATTTTTCGCGAAAAAGTTACCCAATCTTTCTACCAATTGCTTGAAAATCCTAAACGTGCTCCCCCTTCCAAATATAATCTCACACGCATAGAGTCTGAAGCCCTAAAAAGACTCCAGGCAGACGAAAATATTGTTATCCGAGAGGCGGATAAAGGGGGAAACGTAATTATCATGAACAAGGAAGATTATAGGAACGAAATTTCCCGTCAACTCTCTGATTCCACCTGTTACACCAGACTTGGGTATAACCCTATTGAGGCACTCACATCCCACATAAACATGAGACTTACAGAATGGCGAGAGATAGGTTTACTCAGTGTTGAGGAGTGCCAATACCTCACAGTAACAACCCCCTCTTTTCCTTGCATTTATATACTCCCCAAAATTCACAAGGGAGGCCCCTTTCCACCTGGCCGCCCCATCATTTCCGGAGTCAACTCACCCACGGAAAGACTTTCTGAGTATGTGGACACTTTCATCCAGCCCATGGTACAAAATCTCCCGGCCTACTTGAGGGACACTAAAGATATATGGGGCAAACTGGAGGGTTTTACTTGGACGGACTCCCTACACTTCGTTACCCTCGATGTAGTTGGGCTTTACACCTGTATCAAAAAAGAATTTGGAATCAGGGCCCTGGAAACCTTCCTGGACAAACGTTCAGCAGACCACATATTACACAATGGTGTCCTTCTTGAGATGACAGAAATTATACTGTCAAAAAATTTCTTCTTGCATGATTCGACATGGTACCACCAAAGATTAAAAGAAGACTATCAACATCTCTTGGAGAAAATGTTTTCTTCATTGTGCCTAAACACCACTTGCACTTATTGTCTTGCTTTTTGTGGTGCACCTTTGCGGTTGTTTTTATTTGCACTAAAATTCCCTAGGGAATAGGCATAGTGATGATGGGTGCCATCCAGTGTGCACACAATCCCCTTAATTAATTCAAGGGTCAACGAATATTACGGGGAGAAAGTTAGTCAGGTGCTGACTCTAGGAAGGGTCCATCATTATATTTTGTTCCTCACTCGTACATACGTGTTTTTAAAGATTTTATAGAGAAAAGAACAAAATGTCTTGACATACGCTACACCTTAAAACATTGAAAGGAAACTGTTCCTATAGGCATATCGGTACATATAAAGTAATACTGCACTGTCTCCTTATTATTATTATTATTATATTTCTTATATAGCGCCAGAATCGACCCCCGAAGGGGTATCTCCGCGCTTGCCTTGGGAACCCGTCCTGGTTTTTCCCTGTGAGATAGCCCCTACAGGGCATCCCCAAGGTGAAAGCCAGGTATCCCGCCGCGGGGGGCCGTTGTGGAGATTAAGCAAGCTTAATGCCCAGAGTTGCAGAGTGTGAACCCATGATTAGGTCAGGCACCGAAGCGAGAATTATCGAGTCCATTGACATTTGAGCTCAAGACCCTGCCGCGTCGGGAATTGAACCCTGGTCCCGGGTCTGACCTCTGCTTCAGGGTCTGCCTGCTCTAACCAGTGAGCCACACTTCTCCACATTATGTGGAGATACATAGTATTGCAGCATTTATGTAGCAATTCATATTCTTATGTGGGGTGCTGAAGCAGCATCCCAATCCCGGCTTGTGCCACAAGAGACAATCTGGTTCAGTGGCGTAACGTAACATGAGGGGGGCTCCTGCACAAGGTACATAGAGGGGGCCCCCTTCAGACTTAATCATGGACTCACAGGTCAGGCTATATTGCGGAGGGGCCTCTGGAGCTTGGGGCCGAACCGCACCGCGGGGGCTGTAGGGGGCTATGATATGCCACTGATCTGGTTACGCCTCACATTTTGATGGCTCTGTCGGGGTTGAGGGCGGACTGTTTATGATTTAAAAAAAATTACTCTTGAGAGAGACTTAGGGCCTTATTTCAAGTTTGGTTGTCTGACAGCTGTAGGACCATGCCAGCCCCGCCTGTAGCCCATGGCGCTGGCAGTCCGAAGACCGCCGTATTATGAGTGGACCACAGAGCTGGCAGTGTTGAGGCGGGATCTTGCAGCAGTAGTGAGTATTTTCCACAAATATATCGATGTCTATGAGTTCATTTCGACTGCAGATGTGTCGGATGCACACATATGTATGATATATGTGGAAAAATATCACTATCAAAGGAGAGAGAGAGGACTAGGTAGCTAGTCCGTATCCCCAGGGTTTTATATGTGGAATCAATAAGGACTAGCCTGTTTGTGAATTAGCATAGACTCAAGACCGTAAGACAGGGTACAAACCCTTTTGTTTGTTCATGAAGCCCTCACCCACCAACTTGTTGGTGGCATGCTTCATCATCGGGCCCACCCAGTGACACCGAATGTGTCCCGGGTGTGCTTCGACGCCTGAATACAGAGGAGCAGGTATGTTTCTGAGTGTGCAGTGTAGTGACGTGAAGGTGAAAGTTTAAAAGCTATATAGGGATCCCAGTACCCGAGGGTAAATTATATTTTAATAACTGGGTCACTGTTAGCATTAAAAAAAGGCTGTTGGATGTTATAGGAGTTTTAATTAGGGTCTCCTACATCCAGGTGTGGTCTACATGTTTCAGCCAGGCCTTTATGATTAAAACTGGCTTTCCTCAGGACCAAAGTGTGTAGGTGCAGATTACTTAATTTTAAGTGATTGTGTTATTTTTGAAAATGTGTAGCACTCGCTAAGGAGCTTTACATGTGTGAGGGGGATTCCCTCTTAGAGCATGAGTTGGCTTGTTGCCAAATTAGCCCCATGGAGTAATCCGCCAGAGGAGTGGACCGAAACTTTCGGTCAGTGTCTGCGTTTAACTTCTTTTTGTCTCTGCGGCCTGAGGTCTTGAGTTTATGCTAATTCACAAATAGGCTAGTCCTTATTGATTTCACATATAGGTGGAAAAATAACATATTGCCATTACCGGGGGTTGAGCCCATATGTGGACAACCCTGGCAATGTGTATATGGTTCGAAAAGGACTCACCTCAAGATCGCCGCAAACAGGGTCATAAATCTTGGAGTGATGCTCCTGCTGTGAAGGGTGGACCTGGAGAAAGGATTCACGTTGGAATCGGCCTAGAAGAAGAAGAAAGGGGTGAGTATGTACCCCAAATCCTTTGTCACCGCCATCCTTAAGCAGGCGGGCGGACAGTCGTGGTCCACTCGTGGAACAGGCAACTCATAATACGGATGGTGGTTTAGCTCCCCTGTACCGCCGTATGGCGGCTGCCTTTCCCCGACTGAGAAACCAGCAGTCAGCAGTCTGCTGGCAGTCCCGGCGGTCCAGCTTTGGTCTTTGCAAAGCCAATCCACCTAACTAATAATACGGGGGTCAGACCGTGGAGTCCACTGACACCCACAAACTCGTAATAAGGTCCTTGATGTTACAGATCAGTAACTTTCATATATTCAAGTTCAAGGGGCCTTCATTAATATTCCTAAATATTAGCATAAAATAGCAAGGGCATCTCTCTCTGGGAGGAAGGGCCATGAAGGATGGAAGAAAAAGACTTTCCATTAAAATGATATAAACGTGCAACTTTCATTTTTAGAGGAAAACTATACTCTGACAGCTATATTTATTAAGAAAATAAAGCAAAAACAGGTATGCTCTTTCGTGATGGACTATACATACAGTTTTTCTGCAACTGCTCTCTTAGCAATGTTCAAATAGAAATGTCTAGGTTCTTGCAATGGTGTACTTTATGAACGAGCTGTTATAATGTATCCATCTTCCTTTATACCTTTCAGTAATATATGGGAAACGAAACCATAAAAAATGTCTTGTTAACCACTATGACCCTGATTATGTGTGGGCCAATTAGTCTGATTTGTGCAGTAACTCCTGTTACCACACACATCCTAACTATGAGTCTTATGACAAAAAGGTGAAACCTGACAATATTCATCAAGGGAAAAGTGCCAGCTGAATATCAGAACATGTGGATTTTTGTGTGGAAAGCATCGAAATGCATATATTATTCTCCAAAAACTCATGATAGGGGATAATGATGCACCCAATAAACACTGAACAACTGGGTGTTGATTTTTATCAGGTGCGATTATTATCACGTGCAATAATGGCCGACTAGTAATGTGGGCTATGCTTATATGAGTAACACCCCATAATGAGGCTAATACTTCACCTGTATATTTAAGATTCATTTCCAGTTGGTTCGTTAATTAATTGAAAAAAAGAAAGTTTGTGAGGCAAATCTTGCAGGCTGCATTTTGTGAGTGACGTTGTTGAGCCAGAAAGGAGCGGGCAAATGTGTGTGAGAAGATGGATGGACAGGCAGAGGATGGTGGAAGGAGTCAATTGTGGCTGGGAAACAGAGGAAGTAAGAAGAGGTAGTTTTAGAAAAAAAGCCTAGAGGAAGGAGAAGTGAGATAGAAAATGGGGGTCGGCGATGGACAGTGGAGGTAGGAAGAAGGGTTACTTAGTAAGGTATGGACAGAGGAAGCCAGTGAAGATGAAATTCAATCTTGACAAACATGTGCAAGTTCCTATGACACAGGTTGAGATGATCCCTATGTGTACTGGGTTATTATATTTACAAACAAAATAAACACATGTTGCTGTGGTCTCGCACGGTAGTAGGATTGATAGATGTGATTAGCACCTAGCGGCTGTGGCACAATTGAAAGACTAGACTAACTAACACCTAGCGCACGTGAGGAGGAACTCCTATGTCCCAAAACCCAAAATATATTGTTTGAGGTCAAGCACAACAAGTATTCTTGTCTATTTCGTCCACTGGACAGGTAGGCTCAATGGCCTTCAGCACGACCCCTTCGCTGTCAGTTTACAATGCCACAGAGTGGTTGGGGGAAAGAAAATTGTCTGCTTCTCAGGTTAAATATGCATCCATTTGTATAAGATGCTAAAAATGCTATATAATGTTCAGTAATGCAGAGCCTTTACTGTTAGCACCAGCATTATTTGGGAATACAGAGAGTTATAAGTTCAGTTTGTATTACCTACAGTGGTCCCAATATAACAACTTTACACATTTGCAAAATGTAGCTATTTATGGCTTTTTATATACATGCAATACATGCAGAAGAATAGACTTAAGAGTGGTGATTATTTGCTTTCAAAATAAAATCTACCTAAAAAATATGTGCAACGTGACAAAATAAAGAACACACACGGATGAAGGTTATAGTTTGGCTAAATTATCACTCAATTTTTAAGGACAACTTTAAATACCAAGTACAAAGCATTATTGTGTTGAAATTCATTAAAATCGTTACACGCATTCTAAACATACAACACAGCAAAAAAAGTCATAAAAGCATAAGCTAAACACCTAAATTATATTTAAAATCACTCTTTCTGCTTGTACTAGCCCTTATTAGAGAAGAAAGTAATATTAGTCACAGTACATTGACTGGCCCTGACTTAACTTTATTATTCAATAAACATGTTTATGTACTGGTTACTGTGCCCGTTTTAAATCAGAGTGTATGATTACCAATCGAGATAGACAAAAGTGGTGAGAAGTGAGCTATTTTATAGTGATACACATTATGTTTATGCAACATCGTCCCACTAAGTAATCTTACATATGTGTCACCATGAAACAGAGTAAAACAGCCCTTCACAGAAAATGCAGCCTATCACAGCTATTTCACATATTTACTTATTCGACGCAGGGTTTAATACCAAAAATAACACTTTTAGCAAAACTCTTCTTTCGAGATCTAGCTGTTTCAACATGCAGATAATGTGCATTTGTTCCAGGTCAGATGGAACATAACCTACACAGCTCATTAGTTTGTTGTTTGGCTGAGACCTCACCTGAGTTTTCTGTAGGGGCGACCCAAGGAGCGAAGGAGGAGTATCCCAAATGTCACTTGAATGACACTTGAGTAGTTCTTTACCAGTGTTAACCCTTTCCGTGCGGCCGCGATTCCCCTGGTGTGCTGTAAACAACACGAACAGGGGCGGGCCGTGACGAACCGCAGCGGTCATCAGCACACGAGCACTGTAGTGCATGACGGCTGGGGTTCGTCATCAGCATGGAAGGGGTTAATATACCTGGTGGCTATCGTGTCCAGGCGGATTTCAACGACCAGCGGGCTAAAACAGGGCTGCGTTCTTGCTCTGACTTTATTTAACCTTTTCATAGCTGATCTCTCGATAGAATTGGACAATTGCAACCACCACGCGCCAAATCTGGGTGGCCATTCACTTTCAAACCTACTGTATGCCGACGATCTGGTCTTAATCAGTCAAACCCAAGTAGGCTTACAGCATTTACTCAACACCACAAACGACTTTGCCACAAGGAATGGGCTGGAAATCAACTTGGACAAATCAAAAATGATGGTACTAAAAGAGCGACGTGTAAAAAGATGTTCAAAATGGCAGCTGGGAGATTGTAATCTCCTAGTGGTCAAAGAGTACAAATATCTAGGGATAATTATCGATAACAAAGGTTTATTCGACCAACAAAAAGAGGCAATACAAAGGCGAGGGACCCTCCTAGCTATCACCTTGAAAAACCTTAAAAACAAAATAACTGGTCCAAACCTGCTCCTGTTGCTCGAAGTACTACGAGCTAAGCTCCTCCCAACGATAACTTACGGCAGCGAGGCCATGAGAGGGAAGGACAAAACAATCTTAGACAAAACAGTCTCCAAAGCGCTGAGAATAATATTCAAGCTGCCAAAATACACCTCTCCAGCGCAACTAAGACTGGAATTCGGATTCCAAAACCAGACAATAAACCGGAAAGGTGTGTACGTTAAAACCTGGTACAAAATAAAGAGCTCCATGGCCGGATCACTGAACTCATTTCTTTGGAAAGAAATTATACGGAAAAACAACTCCCCGGCCAAGGCTTATCTTCAACTAGGGATCAGCGAGTTAGCCCTTCAGAACATCTGGGAATCCGGTCTCCCTTACAACAACGTGAAAACCCTGGTTAACAAGTCAATAAACCTCGTCTCTATTCAAAAAGATCGAGCAGACCTAAACAAGAGAGCACACAGCTGGTTCGTAATTCAAAGCTACTCAAAATGTTCACCACAATCGTATCTAGGCACCAGCTTCTCTAGCACATTGAAGGAACGCTTTTTGGCAATGAGGATGGGGATTCTACCTGCCCAAACTCATATGCCCCCTTGGAAAAGACCACCAATAACCACCCTCTGCAGACTATGTGGAGAAACCAAGGCAGATGTGTTGCACCTTCTGTGTATCTGTAAGGCTCTCGACCTGGAGAGGAGAGAAATGTTAAAACCACATATAAACGCACTGCATATTCGGTCCTGCAGACAGGCAGTGAAGGCGTGTTTAGAAGGGGCTAAAGTCAGGCTACTCTGCAGCTTTGTCCGTTTTATGGAAGAAGCACAGGCAAAACTAGGCGAAGAAACTCGAGTATATCCAACTGCGCCTGAGGTTCCCTGCCAGGTGCTTACCTATGATCCCAACTAAGACCCATGGGTCCAGGAGAAGACGAAAGCTCAGGATTTGTACACAGACTCTCCCTGAACTAATGAAGTTTAACTCAATTTTAGAATATAGTATCTTAGCTTTTAAAACTTAGATTTGCACACAGACTCTGTCTGAATTAATGAAGTGTAACACAATTTTAGTACATGTAATTTTAACTAGTAAAATTCTAGTTTTTAGAATACAGAGTCTCAGCTTTTAAGGGAATATGAAACAGTGCTAATTATCTGTTTATTGTACAGACTGCTAAGATTTTAATTAATCAAGCAATAAAGATTATCTTATTTTATACATGCAATACATGCAGAAGAATAGACTTAAGAGTGGTGATTATTTGCTTTCAAAATAAAATCTACCTAAAAAATATGTGCAACGTGACAAAATAAAGAACACACACGGATGAAGGTTATAGTTTGGCTAAATTATCACTCAATTTTTAAGGACAACTTTAAATACCAAGTACAAAGCATTATTGTATGAAATTCATTAAAATCGTTACACGCATTCTAAACATACAACACAGCAAAAAAAGTCATAAAAGCATAAGCTAAACACCTAAATTATATTTAAAATCACTCTTTCTGCTTGTACTAGCCCTTATTAGAGAAGAAAGTAATATTAGTCACAGTACATTGACTGGCCCTGGCTTAACTTTATTATTCAATAAACATGTTTATGTACTGGTTACTGTGCCCGTTTTAAATCAGAGTGTATGATTACCAATCGAGATAGACAAAAGTGGTGAGAAGTGAGCTATTCTATAGTGATACACATTATGTTTATGCAACATCGTCCCACTAAGTAACCTTACATCTGTGTCGCCATGAAACAGAGTTAAACAGCCCTTCACAGCAAATGCAGCCTATCACAGCTATTGCACATATTTACTTATTCGACGCAGGTTTTAATACCAAAAATAACACTTTTAGCAAAACTCTTCTTTCAAGATCTAGCTGTTTCCACATGCAGATAATGTGCATTCGTTCCAGGTCAGATGGAACATAACCTACACAGCTCATTAGTTTGTAGTTTGGCTGAGACCTCAGCTGAGTTTTCTGTAGGGGAGACACAAGGAGCGAAGGAGGAGTATCCCAAATGTCACTTGAATGACACTGAGTAGTTCTTTACCAGTGTTAATATACCTGGTGGCCATCCTGGTTTATATGGGTGCAGATGTTGTTTAAACTGATTGTCCTAAACCTTCTGAGAATATTCCGTAGCAAAGATGTAAAAAGGTGGCTGAATTAGCCATCTCCTCTGTTAGTAAATGTAAATGTAAATGTATAGGCATTTACATAGCGCACTACTTACCCGGAGGGTCCCAAGGCGCTTCGACCGCTGCGAAACCCTTCCTGGCTTCCCTGAGAGATGGTCCCTTAATGGGTATCTCCAGGGTGAGACCAGGCATCCCCGGCGGTCTGGTGGGGCCGTTAGTGAAGATGAGGCAAGCTAATGCCCAGAGTTGCCGAGTGTGATCGCTGATCAGAGTGGGCACCGAGGCGAAAGAATTATCGAGTCCGCTGACCCTGGTCCAGAAACCTGCCGCGCCGGGAATCGAACCCTGGTCCCAGGCCGTCCTCTGCTCTCGGGTCTGCCGCCTCTAACCAGTGAGCCACACTACTTCACAGTAACCCCAATCCTAGACAGAGTTGGTTATGGCTGGTACAACTGGGCTGCTCAAATAATGTTCTTAACATCTCACACTCTGCTTTTTCTATCCAAGTGTTTAGTTAAACTAGGCATGTGGATAACCTGTAGCTTAGAGATGCCAGCTACTTAATTGTGATTATATTCATCATCACACTGACTGGGGGATTGTAAAGTTTGGCATACAATCTACAGTTCACAAAAATTAGGGATACATTCCTGCATTTTAATTGGTTAGGTGATGGAGTACTGAAGCCAAGTTGCTTAGCCAGACACCTACATAGTTCCAGGTGACAGTTCACAAATTTTACATTACCAACTAACCAGGGGCCCTGTGATCTGTTTTTATGAAACACCATAACCATGGTCTTATTACTGTTAATGAGTAAATTATTACTCTTTCTATAATCATCCAGGACCTGCAGGGGTCTTGCAAGCCCCATATGGGTGCCATCCAATACTACTGTATTGCATCATCAGCATGTTGCATTACGTGTATGTGCTGATGATCCGTCAACCTGGGTAGAAATTAATTTGCCTTTCCCAAGACAGGCAGAGACCTACTATAGGGAGACTGGGAAGCATGGAGGCAAGCACACATTCCTGCGTCACCACTATATGTGCTGAGGTGCCACGAGCACTTGTTTCCCTGCCCCAGGTTAATCTGGACCCTTCTCACAGGATTTCAAAGGTCCTTCGGAAAGTGTTGTCTATGCCTCTAGCCTCCACAACACGCCCCAGAAAGCAGCAGAATATGCAATAAAGAAAGCAAAATGCTTTGTTATGACAATGTATATGTAATGATATGCAAGTAAGGAGAGCCCAGAACAGTGGTGGCTAGCGAAATTAGTAAGTGGTGGGCGAGCAAACTGGCACTGAGAGACACCAGCAATGCCTTTAGGCTCAGTGCCAAATCTCTCAATAGTGGCTTGTTATAAGCAGTGTTTATAACGAGGCACAACAAAGATCTCTGGAGCTGAGACTGAAGGCAGTACGAATTTCTCACACTGTCTGTCGGTGAGTCTGCGTGGTGCCACTGCTCAGTCAACTAGAGCAAAATCAAATTAAATGCTTGGAGCGTAAGCTATAAACAGTCAGTAAATCATCCAAAAACATCATAATGTAATGCATATTAGCGATTTAGCTACTGTTTATAATATCTAAATATATGAAAAACAAATAAAATATTTACTTACCTACTGCCTGCACGTCTTACAGTCCTGGTGTTCTTCTCCAGTCATCCGGAGCCCTAGAGCAAGCCCCATAACTAATTCAGAAGCTACTCTCATTCTGTAAATAAGCAGGAAAGAAACGCCAGGATTGGTTGGAGCGGGCTGGATCAGTCCTCTCTCTGGCACTGGAGGCCTGTGCCTTCTCTTCACCTGGCTGTCTATGATAGCTTGGGTTGGAGAGGTTTAAAGTATACGTCAGGCTGGCCATCGGAAGACAGCTGGCCAAAGTAATGTGCACTTTAAACTGCTGTCACCACTTCTCTCTTCTGCCAATCTGCAGCAAAGGCCCCACCCTGCCCTCGCAGCTTGGGCTGCCAGAATAAAAAATAAAATGGTAATAATTTTAGTTTAATACCAGTTATTTTTCACATTTGCTGCACCTGCTGTGGGGGCGCAACAACGCTAATTTGGCCAAATGGAGCAGCAGCCCCTTTCCCAGAATATTAACATTAGTGTTGTATTTTCCATTAAAAACCAGATTGATAAAATAGTAACAGCTTATTTTCATCCACCCATAACGGACGGTCTTCTAGGAAGAGCATTGAATAGATTTTAACATCTAGTTACAGCAGAGCTACAAATCTGTAATTTCGTGAAAACTTTATGACAATTTTTTTGAAGAGCAGATATAGAACATCATGGGGGTTGGGAGCACACTGCCTCACAGTCCCAGCACAGTTCGCCCCTTTGCATCCTGGTAAATGCAGTACACAGTTCAAACTTACTTCAAAATTATCTGGAGTTTTTCACCAAAGTTGGTGCAGTCATTGCTGTATATCTCTAGACACGTGTTTCTGGGTTGAGCCCATCTTCAGTAGAGAGCAGCAGTAATAGAGAGCAATGAAAAATCATCTGGGGTTGCTGGAAATGCTGCCAAGTTTCTCTCAGGTCACAGTACCACTCACAGGCACACAGGTGCATCTCCAAAGCTCGTCAGCTTGCTGGCTCAAGGGACACTTTTAAAAAGAATGGGGATTGGGAGCACACTGCCTCACAGTCCCAGCACAGTCCGCCCCTTTGCATCCTGGTAAATGCAGTACACAGTTCAAACTTACTTCAAAATTAGCTGGAGTTTTTCACCAAAGTTGGTGCAGACATTGCTGTATATCTCCAGAAAAGTGTTTCTGGTTTGAGCCCATCTTCAGTGGAGAGCAGCAGTATTAAAGAGCAATGAAAAATCATCTGGAGTTGCTGGAAATGCTGCCAAGTTTCTCTCAAGTCACAGTACCCCTCACAGGCACACAGGTGCATCTCCAAAGCTCGTCAGCTTGCTGGCTCAAGGGAGCCTTTTAAACAGAATGGGGGTTGAGAGCACACTGCCTCAAAGTCCCAGCACAGTTCGCCCCTTTATATCCTGATAAATGCAGTACGCAGTTCAAACTTACTTCAAAATTAGCATGGGTTTTTCACCAACGTTGGTGCAGACATTGCTGTATATCGCTGGACACGTGTTTCTGGGTTGAGCCCGTCTTCAGTAGAGAGCAGCAGTTTTAGAGAGCAAAGAAAAATCATCCATCTGGGGTTGCTGGAAATGCTGCCAAGTTTCTCTCAGGTCACAGTACCACTCACAGGCACACAGGTGCAGCTCCAAAGCTCGTCAGCTTGCTGGCTCAAGGGAGCCTTTTAAACAGAATGGGGGTGAGAGCACACTGCCTCACAGTCCCAGCACAGTTCGCCCCTTTATATCCTGGTAAATGCAGTACACAGTTTAAGCTTACTTCAAAATTAGCATGAGTTTTTCACCAAAGTTGGTGCAGACATTGCTGTATATTGCTGGACACGTGTTTCTGGGTTGAGCCCGTCTTCAGTAGAGAGCAGCAGTATTAGAGAGCAAAGAAAAATCATCCATCTGGGGTTGCTGGAAATGCTGCCAAGTTTCTCTCAGGTCACAGTACCACTCACAGGCACACAGGTGCATCTCCAAAGCTCGTCAGCTTGCTGGCTCAAGGGAGCCTTTTAAACAGAATGGGGGTTGGGAGCACACTGCCTGTGCGCCAGGGAGAGGTACAGAGACCTGAGAGGATTGTGGCAGCTTACTCAGCAAACTCCAGATGAATTTCCTTTTATCTCTACTGATGAAGGATAAAATCCAGAAACACGTGTCTAGAGATGAACAGCACTAACCTGCACCAACTTTGGTGAAACAATCTGCAACATTTCAAGTAAGCATTTAAATTGAACTGCATTTACCAGGATGCAAAGGGGTGAACTGTGCTGGGAGGTGAAACAGTGTGCTCCCATTCCCCTTCTGTTTAAAAAGGCTCCCTTGAGCCACTGAGCTGACGAGCTCTTGGAGATGCACCTGTGCGCCAGGGAGAGGTACAGAGACCTGAGAGGATTGTGGCAGCTTACTCAGCAAACCCCAGATGAATTTCGTTTTATCTCTACTAATGAAGGATAAAATCCAGAAACACATGTGTCTAGAGATTAACAGCACTAACCTGCACCAACTTTGGTGAAACACTCTGCAAAATTTCAAGTAAGCATTTTAATTGAACTGCATTTACCAGGATGCAAAGGGGTGAACTGTGCTGGGAGGTGAAGCAGTGTGCTCCCATCCCCCTTCAGATATAGAACATAACCCTTCCAAGAGCCCAGTCTTATAGATGTTTTTAGGGCTGTGGTCAACTGAGCAATAAGCAGCTTTGCCCAGAAAGATGGATCAATTTTAAAAATTGGAGGTGGTAAGCCATCGGCATCTGGGGTACCATCTTTCCTACATAGGTTTATCATATTTAAGACTCTTTGCTTATTAAATTGCATACCAATCGGCTTATTTTAATACACCTGTCTAGCATTATATCCAAAGTTAAAGCTTTCTTACTGGTTAATATTGTCTTGTCCTTAACCAGGTTAAAGTATTGCCCACATAAAGACTTTTGATATCATTGGTCCAATCTGCCAGACTGAACATATTTAGAACAGTACCAACAGAAAATGTATATAATCTGTTAATGGAGGACCAGAATAACATTTGGCCTTTCTTTTTGCGGATCATTATTATCTTTCTCCATAGCGTTGTATCCATAGTTTTACTTAGCTTCTCAAAATAGGTACCTCTACTGTATGTTTCTTCCCCCCCGCCCCCCCCAAAAAAAGTCTCTTTGCTAAGAAACAAAATGACTCTGTATTACTAGTAGGGTTGTGCATCAGTCATCCTAGTTCTGACCGCATTTGACTTGATTCCTTTCTTAATTGTGCACAAAACCACTCTCTCGCTGTTTGAAGTGCATAAGTATTTTGCATGATGGTATCAGGACATGCGAAGGTCAGCAGCAAATGCTGACAAATTCTCAGATCATTTATCTGACTCAAATAATATTGCTAAACTACCTTCGCCTTGCAATTCCACTGTACCCTACATAATTGTAATGACCCATCTGGCCTTCCATCAACTTCTAGGGGACCTTTTCTGCACCTCACATCCTATACACAAAGGCTCTGAGAAACGGAAACAGTACTTGTAAATCAGGTTGGGATTTAAACAAAGGAGGGATCAGTATTATGTAATTTAAGAAAGCCTTGCAATCCTTTGAAATATGAGTGTCATTTATTATCCACTGGAGGCATTTTTTAAGTTCAAGACTGTAGAACTATAAATTGACAAGAAGCCATACTTTACCTGTATTTTTGATTTTCAACTGCACACGTATGAAAGTGCCGGTAGACCAGCAGTAGGAGTGGATCCAATTACTAGGTTTCTTGCAAACAACACAGATTGCATTGTCTCAAAAAAGAATCTGCAGCTTCATGGTTAAGCAGTTGTCTAAGCACAGCTACATTTCAGGTTAAAGAGGTGAGACTAAGGGCCCAATTACGAGTTTCGCAGTCCTGGTGTGGGCTGCCACCCCACTCCAGGACCGCCAAACAGGGCCGCCGCACGCCAGATTACGAGTTTTTTGTGGTCTGGCGGACAGGCGGTGTGGCGGTCTTGTAGAGGTGCCTTTCAAAGGCACCTATGTATGCCTTAAAAAGGCACCGCTGCAGGACCCCCACAGCATGTTCCAGCACGGCATGGACAGTAAAGTTCATATTGTGCTGGAGCTGGGGGTGCATTCATACAGGGGGACACATGTGCCCCACTGCATGCACCCCCATGTAAGGGGCACAAGGGGGTTGTTTCATGACCACCAGCAGTTTCTTGGAGGTGGACCTCCATGACATCACTGGCTGTCCTGAAACTGGTAATATGCATGGCAGTGCTGCAGCTGTACTACCAGCATATTGTGAGCCCCTGGCTTCCTTAGTACTATTGCAGTGGTGCAATGGCGATCTGACCACCAAAGTTGTAATGCAGGGGTCGGACCGCCACTACCGTGCCCCTGTGAGTCTGGCAGTCCTCGGACTGGCAGACTCATAATCAGGTCCTATGCTATTCTTTATCTGACTCACTGACTTGCAGGGTTATGCCATAGTTACACTGTTTGTTAGAGATGCGGATTGCTCATGGGAAGACCAGAAGCAACCCAACCCTCTTCCTTGTTTACAGCTAATGTAGGGTTTGTGAAGTACATCTTCTGCCTTTGTTAAAATCATAGGTAACCTGTACTCCGGTATGCTCATGGTGGTTGGTGCCCCCCCAATGTCTCTTCGTGCTAATGTAGTTAGCTTTTGTCTATCCCTTTAGCTCTCCAGTTTTTTCAGTGCCTTTAGTCTCTACCTGTAATACAGTAGGATACTTTTCAGGTTCCATGTACTCTACTTGTGTTTTCCATCAATGAAACACTCTGACCCTGCTCGCAGGCAGGTCGCTCCCCACGTTCTGCCTTGTTTTTGCCAGACTTTGCTTTGTTTGCCTAAATCTGTTTTGCCGGACTTTGCTTGCTTGCCTAATTTTGGTTTTCTTCTGCTTCTCTTCAGTGCCCCAGGGGTGTGGAATTTATTAAAATATCTACTTCTCCAAGGGGCACGCTGCTTAAGAAATCTACTTGTCCTGTAACAAAATCCACTTGTCCCCTTTGTGCCATGTAATGCGGCAACAAATTACGCAGCAATCTCATTATATAAGAGTTCTGATATAGCCTCTCTGATTATGCCAGGGTTCATACCATAGTAGTGTTTGAATACTAGCAATTCCCTTATGCTTCTATGTTTCTGCAGGTCTACATACTGGGGCTGAAGGTAGTGGTAAGCAATAGTTCCAGGGTTGGAATGCCCTTTTTAGTCTGTGCAAACCTACTAATGTGCATGTTTTAAGGGTTTTCACCAATTCTTCTCTAATCATTTCCCATACTGAGAACGGTCGGGAATGTACTACTGACAGTGGCACACTTAAAACATCTTCCAGGGTTGGGAAAAAGTGGTTGGAGGAAAAGTGAACTTAAAAACATTCAGATTTTCACTTAAGCAAATCTACACCTGCATATTTGCTCATGCTAAAATGCAGTTCACAAATATTTTCTGGGAGTAATATTTCTTGGCCTACTTCTGTAAATTCTTGTGAAATTATGGAAACTGTACATATGCGCTTAATGCAAGGATATATACCATGTATGCACTTTTGAGACTTTCTTTAATAATTGGGCCTCTAATTAGGCCTGGCTTTAACCATAACCTTTTGTTTTGTTTTTTATTCTGTCTCTCTCCGTCTGTCTATCAGCTGGCCTCCCTGTAAGTGACAGTATTTTGCTCTTTTAGAAGAAGCATATTGGCACACAAAGTAGTTTTGTTCAGTGCCCAGAACCACTGTGGCAATGTGTGCTGAGACCAACATTTTTTTGTTTTGCTTTTGCCAATGCTTGTTAGAATGGTGAGGACCCGGCAGCTCCCACACTGTTAAGGTTTTACAAAAACCATGCCTAAACAAGTCACGCCTTGACAAAACTAAAAGGCTGACCGTCAATTTCAGACCCACTGGCTTTGCCAATGCTTGTTTGTTTTTGTTTTCCATATTCGTATTTAAACTGGTTACACTGATATTCCATTCTGAATATTTTTGGGAAATACTAACATACATCGTCATGATGCTGCAAAGATACAGTACCTAAAATCTTACAGTAGTTTAGCTAAATGTTTCCTTTTCTTACATGCATTTTTTTGTGAACGTTTAATTTTGAAAGCAAAAATCATCACTCTTGCTTTCAAGCTTCTGCACATATTTGCATATAATTAGAGTGCATTATACAGAGCCTCATATTATTAAACTTTGAAAATGTGTGTACACTTTTATACTGGAACCACTGTCAGTAGTGCAGGCTGAGCTTAAAACATTTACTTTTAGTGCTCACCCTAATAATAAAGGTTTTGCGTTAATGAACCATATATACAAGTTTGAACAGCATTAACACACATATTACATATAACACACACTTTACCTTTATTGTAGAGAATGCCCTTCCCTGAACCACAATGTGGTACTGTAAACTGGCAGCCAAAGGGTTTGTGCTGCAGGGGGTTGGGCCTACTTGTCCCAAGGACAAAATGCACATTAAAACTTGTTGTCCTTGACCCCAAACAATATGTCCTGGGCGTCGGGCTGTAGGAATTCCCCATCCCTGGTGCCCGGTTTTCCCTTTGCTCCCCCCCGTCCCTCACCCGTTTTATTCCCGCAGATGTGTCCCTGCAGCCCCGCACCCCTGCTCTCCCATTCGCCACCCCGCTCCCGCCTCCCAGCTGCTCCACCCTCCCACCTCCCCTCATAAGGAGGCCTGCAGCGTTGAAAGGAGCGAACTCTAACCCTGCTCGCAGGCAGGTCGCTCCCCACGCTGCTGCATTGTTTTTGTCAGACTTTGATTTGCTTGACTAAATCTGTTTTGCCAGATTTTGCTTACTTGCTGGTGTGGCTGTTGGAGGGTTTCCTGACCGGGGTGAGGGTGTTGGCGCAGTAGTCGATCCACTGTCTGAGGGTACGGGCGGTGGGGTCGGCGGGTGGGCTCTGGGCAAGGGTGGTGGTTAGCTGTTCTTTTGTGACTTTGCTCCAGCAGCGGCGAGGCATCTGTTGGGTGCATGGTGCGTTTCCGG
Source organism: Lissotriton vulgaris (assembly GCF_964263255.1). Taxonomy (NCBI): domain Eukaryota; kingdom Metazoa; phylum Chordata; class Amphibia; order Caudata; family Salamandridae; genus Lissotriton; species Lissotriton vulgaris. The sequence goes on from NC_141689.1 coordinate 858,280,901, forward strand.
AAGCTGAAGTGGATGCAGTGATTGTCAGTCCAGTGGAGTTCGGTGGTGGGGTTGAAGGAGACGTGGGGACTTGCGGAGAAGATGGGCTCAATCGTGTGGTGGCAGAGTGGGTGGGTGTTGAGATGAGTTGTCTGAGTCCGAGGATGGCTAGGTTGTCAATCAGGATGGTGGAGTTGGTGTTGTTCTCGAGGTGGAAGTTCAGGTCCCCAAGTAGGATGTAGTCTATGGAGGCGAGGGCGTGTGTGCTGATGAAGTCGGCGATGGAGTCGCTGAACTGTGGTCGGGGTCCGGGGGGGTCTGTAGATAAGGGTTCCTCTGAGGGTGGTGTTGGGGTGGATCTGGAAGTGCAGGTGTTCGGCGGTGCTGAGGGTGTCGTAGGCATTAGTCGAGACTCTGAGGGTGTTCCTGTGGACGATGGCGATTCCTCCTCCTACTCAATTGCTGTGGTGCTCTCCGGCAAAACACAGAGCGTCTGCCTCCCCACCCCTTCCGCTCCGAAGCCACCGAGATCATCTGCGGCGTACCCAGGGCCAACGCTGTTCAACATACATGGCACCGCTCACTCCCGCCGCCCGACTGCACGACCTCAACATCATCTCTTACGCCGATGACACCCAGCTGATCCTCTCCCTCACCAGGGACCCCCATACCGCCAAAACTAACCTCCACAAATGAATGAAGGCTGTCACCGAATGGTTGAGGAACAGCCAACTGAAACTGAACTCTGTCAAGATCCTCATCCTCGGAACCACCCCTTCAGCCTGGGACGATTACTGGTGGCCGACTGCACTAGGAACCGCTCCAGCACCCACCGACCACGCACATAACCTAGGGGTCAACCTTGACTCCACCCTCGCCAGGACTAAGCAGGTCAACGTCGTCTATTCCTCCTGCTTCAACACCCGCCGCAAGATCTACAAGTGGATCCCCGCCGAAACAAGAAGAACGATCACCCAGGCCCTCGTCAGCAGCAGGTTGGACTACGGAAACGCCCTACAGGCAGGAGCCTCGGACAAAATCCTGAAACGGCTTCAAAGCATCCAGAACGCTTCTGCGCGCCTGGTCCTCGACATCCCTCGCCGCAGCCACATCACACCCCACCTGAGAGACCTGCACTGGCTCCCCATCAACAAGAGGATCACCTTCAAGCTCCTCACCCACGCACATAAGGCACTCCACAACACCGTACCAGTGTACCTCAACAGACAACTCAGCTTCTACACCCCCACCCGCCAGCTCCGCTCACCTCGCCCTCGCCACAGTCCCCCGCATCCAAAGAGAGACCTCCGGCGGCAGATCATTCTCCCACCTCGCAGCCAAGACCTGGGACACCCTCCCCATCCACCTACGGCAGACCCAAGACCTGCTGTCCTTCAAAAGACTCCTCAAGATCTGGCTTTTTGAGCAGTAGCGGCACCTCCTACCCACAGCCCCTTGAGACCCTTATGGGTAAGTAGTGCGCTTTACAAATGCTATGATTGATTGATTGATATTAGTTCGTGAAGATCAGATTAAGAATTATTGGGGGACTCCATAACACTACAAGATTTATTGGAGATGTGAATAAAATTTGCTGTGCTGAATGTCACTGGAAACTATATTATTTAAATATTTTTACCAGTGTAACAGTTTCAACACATTAGCTCTATTCAGAATGATGAGCCCACTTGACACATATTCTGGGGCAAAATGTAATTTCATACCCTTAACCTTCAAATGAGTTCTTGACTCAATGATGCAATGTTCGTTGATCCAGTATATTTGAATTTAACCACAATACATCACTCTGGGCGACTAACTTACTGCTTTGTCCGATTTTTGGTCTTAAAACAAAGGCTGTCAGGGTTAAGTCTCTGGAATAGACAATTGTAGACTAAAGGGACCTGAGCAGAGAGGAGTTTATTCTGCAAGCATTGATGCTTAAAGGAGTGTTTAAAACAAAGGCTGTCAGGGTTAAGTCTCTGGAATAGACAATTGTAGACTAAAGGGACCTGAGCAGAGAGGAGTTTATTCTGCAAGCATTGATGCTTAAAGGAGTGTTTGGGCACTGGGCTCCTGCTGGCCTCTATTTTGTGAACTTTCTCTATTTCTATAACACAATATTTTAATAAAATGTGTTTGTTGTATGCCAATACCTCGAGATATTAGTAATGGAGAATCTGTCACCTCTTCTAGGATGGGAGGGGTTTGAAGAGGAACTAGTATATGCCATTAAACATGCAACTTTAAGGTGTTCACAAACTCAAAAGGCATTCAAGCCCTACAAACTACCACTTCTTACTTTCTTCCGGGCCGAGTATATTAACTAATAAAAAAATCTTCATGCAAGTAGATCCTTTTTATGAGTGCAAAAAGAACTGTTGCTCATGTACATGCCCAATCATCGACACAGGGCTTGGTATATGGTCACAATTAGGACACATAAGGAAACAGAGGCACAATGAGATACATTTGGCCAAAATTACAATGTGGTCAAGTGGAAAAGGTCAGACGGTGAATGATCTTGTTGATACTCAGCTGGCAACCTAGTAACTGGACTACAGATTAAACCTACATTTATTTACAGTGATATTTTCTGAAATCAAGACAATGGTTAAAAGTAAATTTGCCAGAACAATTCATAAGGCAATTCGTCAGAAACTAAACTAAGAAGACAGAGCAATGGTACATTACAACAGACATAGCCTGAACTTTGGTATGATCAAAACTTCAGCATTATGAAAGTGCTGGCATATTCGAAGCTCTACTGTGATCAGAAAGCTGGCCTAGAAAGAACTCATTAATAAGAACCTCTCCATATGCAGAATCTGTGAATATTCAGAGTTATGACACACATAGAGACCTGATTTATAGGGCAGAATAATCAGCAATTTGTATAATCAGAGCCTCACTGGCATCCAAATGCTGTAATAAAATAAGACTGACACAATCAGTCAAGCTATCACCAGAGCTCAGATAAAATGAAAGCACTGCCTTAATTTGACATCTTACTGCATGGCCCCAAATGGGACAAGAGGATTTTTATCTTGAAAAGACGATTTCTGAAGCATCCTATTCGTTGGACAAGTAGATAATTTCTGAATTACACCCCCCACTGCTACCAGTTCTTTCAAATGAAAGGCGGTATAGTTTGATTGCTTCGCCTAATCCCATTCCCAAGGAGCACGTCTGAATGGGATCTCCCTCCCTCACCTATCAGCAACACACATAAGCACAAACAGCACTCACTAAAAGGAGGGCGACAACTCTAGCCAGTGTTCCCAATGGCCTGTTGAAAACCTTTTCCTGCAGTGGTTGTCCAATGATTTTGTTAGAAAGATGCATGGAGTGGTGGGAAATTGAAATGTGAATATCCGATGTGTGTGGTATGTTTATTGTTGTATTTTACTAGTCGTCCAGCAGTAAGAGGCCCAGTTGCTTTGCTTGCACCTGGGTTCTTGGCACCCTTGCTGTTACCTGTCATGCGCACTGAAGCTCTCTCCAATGCAAGCTGCGTTGCCGGGTTGGAGAGTGCAGGCACAGGCTCCCAGTTTAACTTTCAGCAGCATGAAAGCAGCATCAGGATTGTCCGCAGTTGACTCTTGGACCTATAACTTGAGGAAATTTGGTTCCTACTCCATTTTGTGTTGCACCGCCATTTTGTGTTGCCCTCACTCCAGCAACGCGGCGAACAGAGAACTCTTGCCCTTCGTACTGCCACGTATCAACTAACACCTCTATCCTTGAGGTGCAGTCAATTCCAGGAATCAGTCTGACTCACTAATCCTTATCCAAACTATCTGTTGGCCTTCAGTATTCTTGTCCCGACTCACTAATCCTTGTTTCAAACCATCTGTTGGTTTTGATTGTCCTTCTTCCCGTCTTATCCTACCTTGCAAATTAGCCTTTTCTGCAATACACAAACATGTCTACCACTGTTAATTATTTCAGGGACACCATTATTGAATCACCTGTGGGGTTAGTCAAAACATGACCAACGGGGTGAATAATTTGATCATGTGACGTCTTGTTTTTCCCAAAAAACATATCTTTTCATTGGTTTAAATTTTGAGCATTGGGAGTGTTCTTATGCAGATGTAAAAGAATATAAAAGGCTGTGAGCCCTGGAGTAAAGGGGCAGTCTCCTGAGAACATACCATTGGTATACTTCTAGGATCACTGTGCATAGCTGCAGCTAATGAATCCTGTTGTCTACGCTTAACAGAGTGTCCCGTGTCTCTGTACAACAAAGCAGGTGAACTCGGAGATTTAGGCGTGCCCTGCGCCCCTAGGCCCTTAAAGGCCTGGTTCTTCAACTGGCGCCCAACGTGGGGCGGTGTCAAAGGTCGTGGTCAAGCCCGAGGGTCGTGAGGAGCTACGTGAGGAAATTCTGGAGGAAGCGCACCACATAAGTGACCCCTGCATGTCAAAAGTGGACCGAAGGTCTTTACAGCGCGGCTTCTCCTTTCCGACGGCTGCTGATGACTGCTGCCCTGACCACCGCCCTGCTTTGGTTCCTGTTTGGTGATGACTGGCATTTCGAGATGATAGACGGGCCTCTGTTGGTGTGAGAGAACAAGTTGGTTAAGTAATTGTGGGTAGCTCCCACAACCTTGTTTTTGATTGTGCTTTGATTCGATTGTTGCAATAATCGAAGCCGAGGGGTGAGTACATTTGTACTGTGTTAGTTGATTAACCCCTTGATGTTAATAAGAGGCCAGTAAAATAACGATGCCTGGTTTCAATAAGTTCAAGAGATGTTGTTGTTGTTGTTGATTAGAAGACACTTGTCCAGTGCCTTCAGTAGGGACTCCAAAATACGAAGTTTATTCCAAACATGGAACTGGTCCTATTATCTTTGTCGACCTTTGTGGAAAATACACTAAGAATGATGGTATTTTGCAATGGCCGATGGATGGTAGTTTTGAGCCATGTGTGTTGGATAATTTAGAGGAAAGATTATTTAAGAGAAAAGCCCGGCCGGCAATGTTTGACTCATTTCGCATTTGGCGAAAAGAATCAAAACAGAAAGAAATTAAACAAGCAAAAAGAGACAGAAAGGAAAAAGAAATGTCTGTTATACAGGCTGCTCAGAAATGTAAAGACAATGAAACTGATCGTGTAATTGAGGTTTCAGATAGACAACATTGTATGACAGTAGATAAATGTTATCCAGCTTTGCCCACTTCTCCATCATTAGATGAGGAGAATGAAAAAGATCCCTTGATGTCCCTTATGTTGTCTGCTCCACCGCCTTATGTACCAGCTTTGGTTCCTCCACCAGTACCTGCTATATTACCTGTAATACCTCCACCTCCACCTCTGCCTGTGCCTCAACATATGATCCTAGCTACTCCTGTGGGTCCTGTAGTTCCTGTGATGCCTCCCGCATCGACACATGTCTCCACCTCTACTCCTTTGTCACAAGCTTCCACCTCACAAACGGTTCGGAGAAAGGAGAGTAGATTCTTTTCAGCCTTTTCCCCTATAATAGACCGAGTTCGTAATTCCCCTATTATGAAAAGAACTCTTCGAAGTCATAGTCATCTTGACCTCCATGAGGAAACAATACTTCAATCTCAGGCTCGAAAATGGATGACAAATGGTAATATGTATGGGTCATCTGATATTCAAGATTCAGCTATGCAATGGCCTACACCCACTCAGCGTTATATGTTTGATCTCATGTGTGAGATATTGATTCAAATGTGGGAGAGTGAAATTCAAAATGGCCCACCTAGGGGATTAATAGAATTAAGAAGGGAAGTCGCTTCTGGAGCAGTGATAGGACAAGATTATAAAGATGCGATATCGAATTTAGTAACATATAGAAATCTTCTATCTTGTAAAAACTCAGGGGCAGAAGGAATTGTTACAACAGACAAATTATACCCTATGCGAGAGGTACAACCAGTATGGCGTGATGCTGTGGGAGGAGCTGACCCTGTGGCTGCTCATTTTCAACAAGTTTGGGTACATGTTCCGTGGAAAAGATCAGAGGTTATTGCATTAAAGCAAGCATTACCTGATCCACGTAAAAATCCGGCAGGATATTATAAAGAATTAACGCAAACGTTGTCCTTTTGCACTCTAACATTATCTGATATAGACATGTTGATGGGTCAAGTAGTCCCATCTGAAATATGGAATAAGATTTGTAAGGAGGATCATGTTGTAGAGTTAGGTGGTAATTGGGCTGCCATTTTACAAGCAGACCAAAGACAAGTGGGTGGAGCTAAACCAGAACAAGTGATTACAGAATTACCCAACAAAATAATAACACTAATGAAGACTCTGATGCCAGCACAAGCAGTTAATTGGGACAAATTGTCTGCCTGTAAGAAAAAGAAGGATGAGTCAGTGTCTGACTTCTTTACGTGTTTTGAGGAATCATTTGTTGATCACAGCGGGCAAGATATGGCTACGCCTGGTGGCCAAAGATTGTTTGTAGATAAGTTTGTCTCCAATTTATTGCCGGAATTATCTTCGAGACCCAAAATGTCCAAAAGTGCGTGGCCTGTGGCAACGCCTTCGGGAATTTTAACGATGGTTCAATACTATGAGAATAGGGATTTAGAGGAGAAAGAGAAGACGGAAAAGAAAAATAAAGACCTCAAAACGAAGGTTCTTTTACAAAAAGCTTATCCTCCTCCTTCTGCTCAGCGTCCGTATCAGTCACATCCCCAATTTCAGAGGTTATTACAGAAACCTGAACCCTTTGTTCCAAGGTCTCCATTGGGTCCTAATCAATGTGTTTATTGTAAAGAGGATGGCCACTTCAAGAATAGTTGTCCGGTTTTGTTACATCGTACTTGTGATATGTCTGGGCCACATAGCCGAGGTGGCTATCAGTCAACACCTAGGGGTGGGGGACGAGGTAGGTCATCTTATGATCAGCATCAGCGTTCTTTTTCCCCTCAAACTTCCATGAATTATTTTGACCAACAAAATACTCAATCTGCTCAATACTATAATGATAATTATTATAATGAGAATGAGAGTCAAGATTTTCATACCAGCTAGGACAGCCATAGACAAAGTGAGGGAGTCATCAGTTCCAGTGGATCAGAATGGGCCTTATGTTGAGGTAGTTACATTAGGTGTTTCAGAGCCATTTCTATTGGACACTGGTGCAACAAAGAGTTCTATCATCCACTCTAACCTCCCTGGGGCACCTTTGTCTGGCTTAACGAATATTTCCGTAGGATTTTCTGGCGCCCCAGTCAAAAACCCAATTTCTCAACCTTTGCCCATCTCGATAGGTCCTTATGATCTAGAGGCTCCACTTATTTTAACAACTGGTTGTGGTGAAAATCTGTTGGGTCTGGATTTATTCAAAAGATTGTATGCAACCCTACATTGTTCTTCTTCTGGTGTACACCTCACTTTAGGTAGAGAATTGATTTCCCTAGTGTATCTGTCTAAAGACGAACTTCCCCCTGAATTGCATTCTCTTCCTACCACTCTTTGGGCTACAGGTCCTAATGATGTTGGCCTTTTGAAAATCCCGCCATACGTTGTTACCCTCAAACCCAATATAAAGTTACCACGCATTCCCCAGTACAAAGTTTCCAGCGATGGTGAAAAAGCTCTTTTGGCTATTATTTATGATTTGGTTCAGAAAGGTGTAATTGAAGAGACAAGAGGAAATATATGCAATAGTCCTGTTATACCTATTCTTAAACGTACTGATCCTTCCCAACCTCCCGTTTATCGCTTTGCATTGGATCTCCCGGAGGTCAACAAGATTGTTGTACCCCAATTTCCTGTTGTCCCAGATATCACTGCCCTATAAACAACGGTACCTGCTTCTGCTACTTGGTTTTCTGTTGTTGATTTCTTCAGTGTTCCCATTTCCGAAGAAAGTAGAGCTATTTTTGGCTTCTCTTTGGAAGGCCGAAGTTTCCGATTCACATGTGCTCCTCAAGGCTTTTGTGAGAGTCCCTCCATTTATAGTCAAGTCAAGCTTAAAAAACAAAGCTCGATACTCTCACTCTACCTCCAGGTGCCACCCTTATCCAATATGTAGATGATCTATTGATTTCTGCTGATTCTGAGGATATTTGTAAACAGGCTACTATTACATTGTTACGACACTTGGCTAATTTTGACCACAAGGTTTCACTCTCTAAGTTGCAATATTGTCACCAAAAAGTCACTTACCTGGGTCATCTCTTGTCAAAGGAGGGAAGACAATTAACACCGGAACGTATCCAAGCAATTGCTCAAATGTCTGTACCAAATACCCAAAAGGAGGTACGTGCCTTCCTGGGCATTACCTCGTATTGTAGGCAATGGATTCCGAATTATTCTCTGTTGGCAAAACCTTTGTTAGCACTCACTCTTAAAGATACACCTCAACCTCTCCCTTGGACTGCAGAATGTCAGAGAAGGTTTAATGATTTACGTACTGCCCTGTGTTCTGCTCCTGTACTAGGTACTCCTGATTACAGTAAGCCTTTTACACTTTATGTCCATTAGAGAGAAGGTTGTGCATTGTCAGTTTTAACAACAATTTGGGGATAAACAAAGCCCATGTGCCTATTTTTCAGCCACACTAGACCCAGTGGCCAAGGCGTTGCCCAGTTGTTTGAGAGCTATAGCAGCAACGGCAGTTTCCATTCGCCAGTCTGCTGGGTTGGTGTTAAATAATAATCTTATTGTCATAGTACCACATGCAGTAGATATACTCCTAAATAGGACAAAGACCCAGCATCTTACTAGTGCCCGTTTGTCCGGGTACAAACTGACACTTTTTGCTAGTCATGTGCATATAAAACGATGCAATACCCTAAACCCAGCCACACGGTTACCGATTCTAGTAGAAGCAAATACTCAAGAACAACAGGATTGTTTCTTCCGTACAGAGGAGGAGACAAAAGGTAGAATTGATCTAAAAGATAGTCCACTCTCGAATCCAGATGGAACCTTATGGGTTGATGGCTCTTGTTTTAAGCTCCCAAATGGTGAAACGACCTCAGCCTACGCAGTTACGACGTTGTATACAATTGTAGAAATTGCAGGTATTAAACAGAATTCAGCTCAGGCAGCTGAATTAATAGCTCTTACTAGGAAAAAGAGTGAATGTGTTCACCGATAGTCAATATGCGTTTGGAGTGGCCCATAGTTTTGGCCGTTTATGGAGAGAGAGGATTTCTCACCTCCCATAGTGCTAAGATACAGCATTGCGATTTGGTGAATGACCTTCTCGAATCACTTACCTTGCCTACTCAGATAGCAATTATCAAGTGTAGTGTGCATAAGAAGATGTCTATTACTGTTGATTAACTCAGGGACACCATTATTGAATCACATGTGGGGTTAGTCAAAACATGACCTAGGGGGTGGATAATTTGATCATGTGGCGTCTTGTTTTTCCCCAAAAACATATCTTTTCATTGGTTTAAATTTTGCGCATTGGGAGTGTTCTTATGCAGATGCAAAAGAATAAAAAAGGCTGTGAGCCCCGGAGTAAAGGGGCAGTCTCCTGAGAACATACCATTGGTGTACTTCTAGGATCACTGTGCATAGCTGCAGCTAATAATTCCTGTTGTCTACGCTTAACAGAGTGTCCCGTGTCTCTGTACAACAATGCAGGTGAACTCGGAGATTTAGGTGTACCCTGCGCCGCTAGGCCCTTAAAGGCCTGGTTCTCCAAACTGCAGTGAAGAGAGCGAACGCATGACAATATATTTCCAAATGTTCTGCCTATTGTTGGTTAACAGTCATGGGTTAAACAGCACAGTGTGGAAGAGTGCAGAGATGGCCTTTAATATGCAGATGAATGCCTCACTGCTAAACGGGCTAACAATAACACTCGATGGAAAAACAAACCGACTAGCTAAAAAGAGGATATTTACCACAGCAATGGAAGCAACAGCTAAACGGGTCTTAAAAAAAGTGAGAAAAGAAAATCAAATTGCTGGCATCCCTCTGCCTGAACCTTTTATCAGCTTAGAGCTTGATGCGATTTAGGTGGCATGCCTCGGACACCACAACAGTGGCGACCAGAGCGGATCTGGGGTGGTGAGACGGAGCTCCGCTGAGCCATTCAAAACGCTACAATGCAGTGCTGTCATTGGTCAGAGTGCCATTGTGGGGGGCCTGGGTATGGCAGCCTGCATGGAGAACATGCTAAAGTACGCATAAGTGTTTGGCCTACCTAAGAGGACCGGTCAGAGCATCATGCGCACTTTAAGGTGCCCACCACTCCTCCCCTGCTCGGTCAGCACAGCAACCCAACCCTCATGCTGCAGCAGCAGGGAAGAACAGGGCCTTGAGACCCTCATAGGTGAGTAGTGTGCGCTACAAAACCCTGATTGATTGATGAAGTAACCCCTTGGCCGCGGTGGTAATTCGGCTGCGGTGCGGGAGCTGGAGGAGGGGTGTCGCCATGCTTGTGACGAAACCACTCAGTCACGAGCCACGGGCGGGCTGTGCTTATGAAGGAGTGGTTCCGTCACGACTCCGCCCACTCACTAATTCGCCCGCACAGATAGGGAATCAGTGCACGTGGGCGGAGCAGCCGCGGCATGACGGAACCACTCCGTCATGAGCACACGCCACCCGTGGCTCGTGACGGAGTGGTTTCATCACAAGCATGGAAGGGGTTAAATGATAATAACATTGCATTATTCAGTCCTGTCAAGTATCACGCCACGCATCAGGTGTGACACTACCGCATTTCAGTGCGGTGCTCCGCGTCACCACACTGAACAATGTACCGGTCTGGGGGGGATTCCTGTGGCGCTGCGCTGCTCTGAGTCAGACAGCCTGCCGCCTGACATCATGCGGTAGTGCCCTAGAGCCAGGCCCATTTAAGTTGTATGTGGATTGGCGCCGCAGAGGACCTCACGTCCTGGAGCCAGAGCCGAGAGTTTCTCAGCAGCTGGCTACTGGTTTTCGGCCGCAGTCATGGCCTCTGCCATACTGCTCGCACCGGCCCCAGCATGCCACCCTTATTGATGGCCGCAGTACAGGTCGAGTTTTCTGGTGAGTTTTTGTGCAGTGAAGTTCTCATTTCCTGAGGCGTCACTTTAGGTTTTGTGATTGTGTTTTTTGCTGCCTGGCCTCATTTTCAGATAAATGACCTCTGGAGGCCCGTCCCAGTCTTTCACTGCAAATGAATTTCAAACATGATGCTGAAATCGATACGGAGGAGTAGAAATAAAACTGTTAAAATGTGCTTTGATTCCAGGCAAGTTTCTAGGAATGAGTCAATGTTCAGGCTTTTTCAGGGTTGTGCCTGCAGCCCTCCTCGGCCAGAGCCTGCTTCCCTGACCTACTGGGCACACGCAGGTGGAAGGCTGAATAGGACAGGTTTTCATTTTTTTTGCATTAGGAAAATCCTTGGCTGTAAGTTTTACGGTTTTCTCTTAATTGCCATGGGATTAAGTCAGTGGCGAGCAGGCCTCCTGTAATTAAACATCCTTGTATTGGAATGCAGAAAGTGGAGCCTGGGAGCTTACAGCAGCCTGCATCTGCCAATCGTGCGGCCTGGGAAGAAGGGGGGCAAAAGGGTGGCATGGATATACCTGTTATAATGCCATCACAGTGGGGTGGACGGCATGGACAGAGTGGTTAGTAGTACCTTTCTAATTATGGTGCTTTTCAGAAATTGAAAGATCTTCTTGGACTTTCTTGTTGCTCAAGTGGGTTTAATTTATGGTATTTATAGGTTTCCTTCGTCTTTATTGTTTGATTTCGTTGCTTGATTTTGCAAGTAATAAAGTGTCACTCGTAGTCGTTGCAATGTCACTCATCATTAACCTGAAATTATGAAAATGTCACACATAGCAATCTAAAACTTTGGCAGCTACGATTACGATTATTATCAATTTATTTTTCCCTTATTTCACTGCTACACAGGAGGAGCCGCTACTGCGATGATGTTGCGCCAACTCGAACACATGAATCACGTGCTGCCCCCTGAGGAGCACCAGTGATCTAACCTTTCGGACACTGATACTTTACATGGCGGGTGAGAAGTGCACTGAGCGCTTTAAAGAGCAACACGAATAAAAGTGTGACAATATCCAAATGAAGATCACTCGCAGACCAAAATCTGTCTGGATTTTAAGTTCTATAAAGCCTCATGCTTTTCATACCTTTCTGATCGCTCTTTTGAAACAAAGCTACTCTTTATCCACCGTCTGTAATACCACAAGCTTCTACAATTCTTGGTGTACGATCCCTTTAAAGGGTAAGTCACGTGTTACCGGAAGACGAAAAAAGACGTTTATGACAGGGCGCGCGGGAAACCTATTCCTGAGATTAACTGCCCTTCTCAGAGACTCCAGTACTTCTCATGCCCCCGTCGGTGGTCACTAGCAGGCGATCACCTCTCTTGTCTGCCCCCCACCGCTCCACTATACACAGCAGAACTAATCTCGACCTGCCTACTTTGAACACCGGCAGCGGCCAGCCCCCTTCAGATCCAGGGCGCACAACCCGGCCTCCTCACACACACGCGCAGCAAGACAACACGCTTCTCGACACGCCCACACCATCCATACCCACTCGTATTGGCTTACGGCTGTTGTCAGTCACTTGACAGGCCCAGCCCGCGACTTAGCGCCAAAGGTGATTCGTTCTTGCCGGGCGCGAAACGTAGCGCGGGAAAACGGAAGAGGCGAAGGGAGCTAGGTGCTGCCAGCCCGCTTGACCTGTCAGAGCCGCCTATCACCGCCAGGCTCGCCCTCAGCCACCCGCCACCTGTCAGCGCGCGGCAGGGGACCGAAGTGCCAAGCACAAGGGAAGCGCTTGACGGTCACATCGGAAAACTGGGGGATTCGGTCGCCCTAGAGGCGCAGGTGACAGGAACCAGCGCGGGACAATCATTTTGACTTCGCACTTAACGGCGGATCGACCGCTGTCTGCCGTACGAGAGCAGCGCACGGGGTCCTGCGTGACTACACCGGAGAATGATGGCCGAGCTGCCGCCCGCTCCTCTCCAACAACCGGTCGTTTTCTGCCACGATTCCCCTAAGCGGGTCTTGGTGTCTGTCATCCGGAGCGCAGCCGCCACCACGCCCATCAAGCCCAAGCGGCCGGCCGAAGCCCCAACCAGCCCAGGCTTCAGCGACTTCATGGTGTACCCGTGGCGCTGGGGGGAGAACGCGCACAACGTGACTCTCAGCCCGGGGCCCCCGGGAGGGGTGGCGCGAGACCCTGGCGGTAGCGCGAGCGGACCTACGCCGACTGCCACTGCCAGCCCCTGCTGCTCCCCGGAGTCGTACAGCCGAGCGCCGCGGGGAGAAGGGGGCTGCGCTGATGGCGAATCTGCCAGCAGCCCAGACAGCGCCAGCTACAAGGTAAGGTTGACGCGCCAGGAGTTCATTGATAATTCTGTTTTGCTTGCATTCTTTTTCCTTCTTTTTGCCACACAGGCGCCCTTTTCGCGGTAGTGAAAGGATTTAAATACGTTTTGGGGGCGGTATTAGATGGGTGTTTATGATGTCACCTCCGCGCGCCAAATCACTCCAGTGCATCTGCGCGTGTTGTCTGGTTGCTAGGGACATTTTTCCAGCAGGTTCCGGAACCAAGTGAGTAGAAGACGCAAGAGCGTGCATTTGTTTAGGAGGCGTCACAACTGTGCGCCCTCCTGATCTCGCCAGGAGGGTGGGTTGTAAGTTGTGAGAAGCAAGTTGTTTTCGATTTGCGTAGGAATGTAAATCGTTGATATGGATTTTAGTTGTACGGTGGTAGTTTTCTCCCCGCCCAGAAAACTTGGCTGTTGCAAAAAAGCAAGCTTTTATAAAACTACGTATTCTTTATATTCTGCTGAAACCGTTTGAGGGCTACAAGCATATCGTACATTTTCAACCATCCTGTTGATCGCAATAAGTCTTAATCCCTAGAAAAGTTTTGAGCGTACGCCTTGGTTTGCGTGATGTGCACAGCACATATTTGCGTCCAACTTTTTAAGAAACTAAGTGATACCAATGGGGATGATGGATGGAGTGTTGAACATTGCAAGCTCTCACCCCCAGTCAAGTGACCGGGGTTTAATCCATTATCATTCTTTAGCTCACTCCACCCCCCCCCAGTTCAGACATGGCCATATGCAAATCAGTCTAACCCTATGCCTCATGGGAACAGTCCAGCCTGAACTGCCATGCCATGTCTTCCCTGGACCGGAAACAAGCATTCTGAGACTGCTTTCTGGCTATTCAGCAGTCATCAGCCAGGCTAGCATGAATTCAGTGGCAAAGTGTGCAAGGCACTCATGTCTGGGCATACCCTGCCAACTTCGGGCGAACATTCGTTTTGTACATTAAAATAAGCTACATTGATGCACTCTATCCTGCTAATAAACAGCGGCATTTGCCAAAGTTCCTGGGTATGATTTGGATTAAAACGGCAGACCGTCGCAAGCAGGATATCGTAGGGTCGACAAATTAGGTCACCTCTGTTTATAAAATGTTGTCAATCAGGACTTCGGGCAAGGCTCTTGGCTACATTTTAGCGTTTTATATGTCCGTTTGCTTTTGTTTCTTATTTTTGTAATTTGTAGAAGGAAAGCTGTATATAGATTTTAAGCGATTATTAGACTTATTGTAATTGAATTTAAATCTACACAAAAAATATTACTACTTGTTCAGGAAAAGAGTAAACTTGTTATAGTTTCTTAGTACGGTATCAATATTATACAGTCGGAGCTAAACCAAAATGTGGATGAAAAGAACATTGAGTGGAGACAAAAATCATAATAGGCAATAGCTAGCTGAGTGTGTCGTTTAAAAGGCACTGAGCATGCTTGGCAAGTATGAGATGTGGTTGTTGATAAGCTAACACGTTACGAAAAGGTAAATTAGTCAGTCATTTAAGATGCCTAATAAAAGTATAACCATCCATTTACTTTAACATTCTTAACAATATAACTTGAGGTTGGAGGAAAAAAGGATGCAGAGAAATCTATCCGGGACTAAAATAATCGATTGGGGGAATAGTAGCATGAAGAAAGGTAGGCTGAAATATGCAACAGCAAAAGGTGGAACAGTGTTTTAGGAAGCTCAATACGATACAGCCATTGAAACTGTACATACAAGGTGACAGATGACATTGAGGTGAGGTAAAAGTTTATAAATTGGCAAGATTATAACAGAAAATGAGACCTGCTCAAGGAGAACAAAACGGAGAGCAAAGAGCTGCGCAGACAAAGCACACAGAGGTTGCTTAACTAGTCATTCGCACACAGATGTTTCTGAAGTACTAGATTTGGTAAGAGTGAATAAAAGATGTTAAATGATCTTAATTTGTAGGGCACTGCTCAGTACCCATGAGGGTATTCAGGCGCTAGAGCAGAGGAGGCCCCAATGGAGTTCTTAAAAAAAAAAACGGTTCTTTAGCTTCTTGTGGAATTCATGAAGTGAGAAGTCTCTGATATATTTGGGGAGGGTGTTCTATGTTTAAAGTGCGATGTAGGAGAGTAAGCGACCTGCTCCAGTTTTTGTGCTTGCAGGTGTGCGAAAGTGAGGTAGATCATGGGTGTCTGGTGAGTGTATGAGGTTATGGTATGTTGATCCAGTGCTATGTAAGGCTTTTCGTGTGTGAGTACGAAGTTTAAATTGGCTGTTTGTGGATGGAGATCCATTGGAGCTCCTTTGGGTGTGGCAGGGGAGGTCTAGCGGCGGCATTACAGATGGTTTGGAGTATTTGTAGCAGTTGCTTGAAAATCCAGGTGGAGAGTGCATTGCCATAGTCGAGCCTGCTTGTGATGAGTGTCTTAGTGACTGTCTGTATGATGTTCTGTGGTAGCAATTGGAAGATCTCATATAGGATGTGGAAGCAGGCGGTGCTCACTGCGTTGACTTGAGCCATTATGAAGTTTGCCATCTAGGTCAACCCCTAGATTTCTTGCCTGGTTGGTTGGTGTTTACCCCAGCTCTAGCCACCAGGGGAAGTCCCATGGAGAGGTCTTGTTTCCGATGATCAGAACCTGTGGCTTGTTGAAGTTGAGGTCCAGACAGGTTGAAAATGAGCATTCTTGATAAGAGACATGTCTTATCAGATTTTGAGTAGTACCAAGAAGGAACTGCGATCTGCAACCTTATGAAAAAGGGTAGCAGGCTAAGATCTATTGTCTTTTCATCCGAGGCTATGGGAGTCCCCAGAAAGGCGTACCTTGCATCTGAAATCTCGAGCCAGGCTAAAGCAAAGTTCCTGTCCATGGTTCAGTCCTTTTACATTCTCCAGCTTAAAACAAACCATGCTTTCACATGACTTTTGCTCGCTAACCACGCCCTAACGTCATGACCAAGAGTTAAAGAGACATAATTAACATTTGGTGTATATCAGGAAAGAGAAAATGGTACTCACCGAGTGACTTAATTCCAAAATGTGAAACCAGGAAACCTGGGATCAAGCCCAGCTTCATCACATAACCAAATATTGTGAACTTAGGCAGATGTTTTATTTCACTGAGCTTCCTTTTTCTTCATTATAACATATGGGAGCGCCTTGAAGCATGTGAGTGTAGAATGTGCGTGATACAAAAAACTTGTTTTATTTACTAGACTATATTGTTTCTCCATGTATAGACTTCAAGGTCACATTGAGTGCACATGATACCTAACTTGCTTCTTAGTTTGTTTTTGGTCTCAAAAAGCACACACGTCCACAGTAGTTACTGGCACTGAACAAAACTACTTTGTGTGCACATATGCTCAATGGAAAAGCGCAGAATGCTGTCACTCACAGTGAAGCCAGCCAATACAGAGAGCGAGAGACAGAATTTTAATAAACACAAAGGTAGCTTCTTAGTTCACTTACGGCAGTGAGATCCAAGCACAGCCAATGTTATACTACCCTGACTGATTAAATGTCAGCAAGAAGTTCAAAAGGCAGCAGTATTGGGGGGGTGGTGCGTAGAAGCATAATTCGGAAATATGGAGACACATAAAAAATGACAATAAAAATGACCAACTCTGCAGCACAAATATGTATAATGAAGAACTTTTACTAATCTTACCTGTGGTAACAGACTTTCCATTTACATGTATTCAACAATATACATCACACAGCCAGCCTCCAGGTGTGTCAATTGGAGAGTCTGTCCGAAAGATTGTAGAAGCTCTTGTCAAAACAATGCACCTCTTTACAGCTTTTGCTTTTGGCTAAGACAAATTTATATGTAACACAGCAATATGTTCATTGGGTTCCTCACTAGGTGAAGCCAGTAGCCAGGAAAACGGACTTGCTCTGAAATAAATTGACTAGCCAAAGTAAGTTATTTTTTGAGGCCTGCTTCACCTACTGTGAATTACGACCTCCTCCCGACACTCACCAATGGCAATAAATGACATTTTACATTCTGTGCATCTGCATACATAATGGGTAACCCTGTAATATGGACTGTTCTTGTCACCAACACTCTCGGTGGCATCCTAAACTAAAAGATCGAAAGCAAATTGGCTTGTAAATGTTACCATAACTCCGAAATGGCAATGTAGCGCAATATTACATATTACTCAGCAGTCATTTATGTATCTATCTATTGCAGGTTTATTTTAAGAAGGGTAGCTTGAAAATACTGTTTTCTTCAAAGTATAGCTACCAATGGTGTTGCATGGCTCCAGCCTGGTCGGAAACGTGGCTGTTTTTAATATGCAGAAGTTTCTTAATTTGCCTTCTCTTTCACAGTGAATTTTTGACACACATTTGCTTGTGGCAGTGCAGGGTTATTTTCTCCGAGGTTATTCCATCATTTATTCACTCTGTACTTTGAAGCATCTTTAGATGTCTAGCATTAGTCCTGTTCCTGATTATCGGGACTGTGATTTTAATTTTTATGCTCTGCAATGGCTTTCCCATTTCAAGATCGACTGGAGCTGGCACTACCGCACGTGCTCCTGTTCTGTGAGCACATGGTACACTGCTCCTGCACATCTTTGCCGCAAGAACCAAATGAGCATTGGTTCCTGTCCTTTATGCCTTTTTGGCTTCACTGCGTGCAGCTGGTATTTCGAGTGAGCCTTGGACTTGTTCCTTGGAGCACAATTGATTGAGCCTTCGGACCTAAATGTAGTAATGGACCTCTTAAAGGCCCATTTGTATTGCTGTCCACTGTGTAGGCCAATGCTTCTGAACGCATTATACGAGCCTTGCTGGGATGCTTCTGCTGAATTGGATCTTGCCGCCGGTCCTGCAGACCTCCACTGGCTATGGTCATTCCCTCAGAGGCTGCTGTGGGGGCTGGATGGCAACACGCTTGATGAACCTACTCCGAGGTGTGCCTTTGGGATCATCTTCTGCGGTGGCTGGAAACAGAAACGCAAACAATTAGCTATTCTATTTGGGAACTTTTTTAATTGGCCTGTTTTTAACATCCTAAATAGTTGGCATTTTTGTCATTTTTTAAATTTTTTTATAGCTATCACATTCACAAGAATTTACAAAAGTAGGGTAAGAAATAGTACTCCTAGAAAATATTAGTGACCTGCATTTTAACATGAGCAAATATGCATATGTACATTTGCTCATGTGAAAATCTGAGTGTTTGCAAGTTTACTTTCCCTCCAATCACTTTTTTCCCCAATTCTGAAAGAAGGCTTACGTCTGCCATTGTCATGAGTACATTTCTCAGTATGGGAAAAATTATAGATGAGTTGTTGAAAACCCTTTTAAAACATGCAAGTTAGTAGGTTTGCACAGATTCAGAAGGACATTCCAACCCTGGATCTATATGCTTACCACTACCTTTAGCCCCAGTATGTAGATATGCGGAAATGTGGCAACATAAGGGGATTATTAGTATTCAAACGCTACTGTGGTATTAGCCCTGGCATAATAGAGGATGCATCAGAGCTCTTATATAAGGAGATTGCTGCCATAATTTGTTGCCGCACTACATGGCACCAAAGGGACAAGTAGATTTTGTTACCAGACAAGTAGATTTATGAAGCAACTTCCCCACGGACAAGTAGATATTTTATTAAATGCCACACCCCTGAGGGAGGGCCACTGGCTAGGTGTTTCAGCTTAGGTGGTTCCTGTTGATCCCTCTATGGAGAGGGATGTCCAACATGTGACCAAGATGGGGAGCTAAATACTTTGCCTTCAGGTAAAGGGGAGTTTGATCATTCTATAGGGAATTATTGGCAGAGTGCACACACACCCCCTAGACAACTAGGTTAGGGAAGGCATACTAGGGGTACGCTATACTCTGTTCATAAATGCCAGCATATATACACAGTTTTAGCATGATGGTTAAATTGTTCATTTTCTTCGCTCTCCTTATACCTCCAATCACTTTTATCTGCTTCTGTCTATTGATCATTGCAGCACATATATCTCCACTGATATAGAAGTCCCAGTGCAGTCATGGCCAAAGCATTAAAACGCAGAATATGTGATGATCGTGTCATTTGTTAAAAAAGGGACCTGGAAACCTAGAAAGTGGAATGTCTGTGTGTATCCAACCGAATTTGATACTGTTGGAGAATTACAATTAAGGTAGTCTAATAGAAGACTACTAAGACCGTAGTCCATGAGGGATGAGATAATGACCATTACCTCTCTGGCAGCCAGCTGCTTTTCTTCCAGTGATAATTTTACCTATGGCCAGATCCCAGTGATTTTAGTTCTTTGATTTTAAGTGTCTACCCCTGCTAGCGTAAAATGTTGTTTTGCTGCTTTAGTTGAGACAATGCTTACAGAGCAGTGTAGTTTTAAGAATCTCCATTGTAGGTAGAACACTGCACACAATGCTATAGGTCTGGTAAAGACTAACACTAGTTACACAATGGATCTACTAAAGTTAATTTCAAATTAAAGATCAATCGCTTTCCCCACGTAGTATTTGACATTTCAACGAACAAGAACAGAGAGAAGCAGCTATGTCAATTCAAGAATCAACTCTCACATAGACCTAGAGGTAAGCTTCCAGAGTACACAGCAACGTGCAATAGATACATGCAATAATAGCATTTATAATGAAATGCCATTATGCCCTCCTTGGCACTCGATGATCCATCCCCAGTAGGCAGCAAAGAGGAAGGATTTTCATTGGCATACGTATGTTGAATTTACGTAGTCTACATATTGGCTTCAAATAGTCATCAAAATGACAGGACTGGAGTCTGTTATTCAATCCAGGGCCTAGGCTTTTGTGTCTGTATGTCTAGCCACTGTAAATATGTTGGTAAACTAATACAAAGTCAGTGCATTGCCAGCAAATGCTTGACTATCAAGGAGTCAGATCATTTGAACTTTGGGATTTGCATTTCCTATTGGGTGCAGGGGTACCTGAAAATCAGGAGGCAGTAGGCAAGTGAAGCTTAATAAAGGAGGACAACAAGTTAACCATTTCCGCTGTGTCAGAACTCCTGGGAAAGTTTAAATCATGTGCATGAATTTCCCAGAAAGTAACAACCACTTGGGTACTTAGTTGGAATCGCGTAGTGTAGATTTACTGGTGTAATATATACTCTGGATGACATTAAGTTGGATTAGCTGATATCTGGCATAGGGCAAAAGCGGTTTAATCCAATTATTGCAATCCTGACACTCTTGTCAATGACGCACCGATTTGTTGGTTTGGCTCGCCAAGATATTTTTGCAAATTGTTACCTATGTAAAAGCATGTTGAGGATCGCGGTCTCCATACCCTTTTGCTTCCTGTCCCATGCATTGCAAAGGAAATGTTAAAAATCACATCACACACCTAATAACTATTCAGTGTCCAGAATAATTCCTTGCAATTTGAATGTGATTGATCTGCTATGGTCAAAAGCATAGCAGGAATTTTCTATTAGGACCAGCCTTTTCCCCTTATCTTTGTGTTTTTATCGCATACCATCCTCTATTTGCATTTAGAGATGAAATGACTGGAATTCAACAAGGAAGAACATAGTGTAAATTAGTAGTATGTGTTGGAAAAAGGACCCCATTTTTAATTGCTCTCCTTTTGTTAAGCAGGATGGTACTCGCCGGGGCAGACCAAGAGCAGATACAGTTCGAGAACTGATAAACGAGGGGGAGAATTCCTCCAGCAGAATCCGTTGCAACATCTGCAACCGGGTGTTTCCTCGCGAGAAGTCGCTACAAGCTCATAAAAGAACACACACGGGTAAGTGGGTCATGATATGACCAGAAGCCTAGCAATAATGCCAAAACTAAACTCATGCATGCAGTTCCAATTGACCATTAGTTGTTCAAATGCTGCGCAACAGTGTCAACATTTTCTTTACTTGAACCTCGTTGAAATCTGCAGCGGTGTTACGCAAAGTACCCAGGGAGTGCACAGGGTATGTGTGCCAAATTTCCGAGTCCCTGGGACACTTTAGTATGGTATGGCTGCAGACGCCTGTGTAGCTCCTTCTGTTACACAGATTGCTGCAGCACACATCATGCCAGTTCGACCCTAAGGGGCCAATCCTTCGTTTGCATTGTGGCGTGGCCCCAAGAAAAGCATAAAATGCTGCACCTTTGTACCCATTTACTATTCTAGACGCAGAGGCAAGGAAGCTGTGGGGGGGGGGGGTGTGGAGTGGCACTGATTGTGTGCAACATGTTTTGGTGCACAGGCAATGCACTCATTACAGTACCCCATGACAGGATGAAGTTGGTCCTGTGGACCTCCAGGAGTCCCCTTGAGGGGTGCAGACACTGCACTCAGCTGCAGGGGGATCTCTGCCCCCATTTGAAAAGGCAGCCTGCATTGTTGTCTGCAACGTGAAAGGTGGATTGGCCACTTTAAACAGCTGGTCCAGGTTTCACTAATGCCGTCTCCCTGTGAATCATCGGCCATTGTTTGTTTCCTCTGCCCGGATCTACTATGCTTCGCACGGAGGTTCGGTGGCCAAACAAATTCAAGGACTGTTGGCCTGCCCTAAATTGGGTCGGTGGGCAGACTGCTGATGATGGTTCGTCACAAGTAAAGATCATCGGTGGAAACCCAGCATTTGTCAACTGATAAATAGGGCGGGGACCCGCGGAGTTGGTGTACTAGGCATCCACCATGGATGCCTTTCATCTCTAATTCACTCCCACTCACCAATGTTGTTTATTTGGTCAGTTTATGCCTGTGTTTTTAAGTGCATTGGTGCTTTCCTAGGGCAATTCGTCACACCTAAGGACGCTTTCTAATATAATGCCATGATAAGGATGTTTCCAGCTATTCAACCTGCCTTAATAGTTTACACTCCGCCCTCCAAGCCACCGGTCTACCACAACAGCAAAAGAGGGAAATGAGGGCAACCGCCACTGTCCTCTTGCAGAAAATCTCTCCCGCAAGATCTAGCAAAGCACAAATTCCTTCTTGTGTGAGCGCTATAGTTTAAAGCATCCCTTTTCAACTTCTCACCCACAAAATCAAAGCATATCCCCATTCTTATAATGGACGATGAAATAAGTGCCAGTGCATCACAAGAATGAAGGTCCCCTTGTGTTATGTCCTTGTAAGAATAGCGGATAAACAAAAGAATATCGTCCGATCATGACATTAATAACTGCTAATACGTTAGTAAAGAAATAAGTGGTGTTTAATCTCAGAATGGGAGGCCTCTAAGTCTATCATTCCCCATGTGATCTGCTGCAGAAGGGCAGCTTGTTAGACCAACTATTTTTTCAGACATCCATGAGAAGCGTGCAAAGCTTAGGTCTCCATGCAGACTGCGACAAGTTAAAAATCTCCTGCATTGACGGAATTTCCCTATTTGCAATAACTGAGCCACATAAAGCAAAAATGTATCCTTTGTTGGAGTGACATGATTTCTTGTTATTAATTTAATTCATTTTGTTAAATGTTGGCTGTATCCTTAAAATGACAGTGGCAGAGGTGCTGTCCTTTTTAGTTACACAGCATCGTGAAGAGTTCACTATATACTACACACTACAAAGCCTGGGAAGGTAAACTTGCCAAAAGTGCATTGCCAATCATAACTGAACAGGTTCTGATAAATAACACCACTGGTATGGAAATTCCAGCGATAACTTAAGGTTCTATTATCTTGGCACCCCACACATTTAGATGGGAAGCAGTACTAACATATGAATTGTGTGTATCACGCATTGAGTCAGCCTCGCTCGATTGGTAGTTTTTCCAGAGCCATCTTTACAGCGTTTATCCATGGTTTTAATATCCAGGTGCCACAGAGACCCTTAAATATGCCACCCTGATCTTCAGTGTCGCGACAGTGTGGCATTTGGCAAAAGGCATACATACCCCGTACTAGAAACTTATGGGGTGAGAGCACATTCCTTTTGCTTGACTGGAGCCCTATCACAATGTTTGGGCAATTTTAATTAATCACAAAAGGAGAATTAGTCTCCTTTTGTGATAGTGGGCAAACCTACACTCTTAAACCCTTTGCGGGGGTTCTTTTCCATTTTTGTTCTCATTGTCTCTTTGGTCTACTTTTTTTCTATTTGCAGTTTGTGTTTACCTTTTAATCTTTGTACGCCTTCTCATCACACTCTCTCCTTGGCTTTCCGGGGCACTTTGCTTCTGCCTCAGATCTCTTTAACTTGTGGGTTGCTCTCTTTTCACCTCATATTTTGGGGTACTATATACTCCCTCTCCCTGCTATTTAATCCTGTTGTGTTTGCAACTTTCCTGATTCTATCCTCCACATTCTTATCAATTTTTCAGAGACTAAAACCCGTGTAAAAATGCTGCCTGTAGTTTGTTAGACCACACACTTGAAATTTAGGCTGGTGAAAATTGTCTTTGCATGGTCATCCTGTCCAAATGACGGTGAGTAGCTTAAACCTAGCTGCTGACATGTTGTGCTGTTTTTTACGTTAGACAGTGAAACTGTATTGAAAAGTGAGATTTCTTAGTACAATATGAAGACTTAAACGTGTTTGCACTCTGTAAAACCCATATCGAGAACCCACCATGCTGCATCTTGAATGCCTACTCGTACATTTTCTAAAGTTAGCTGTGTTCTTAACATTTTCTAACATTTCAGCACAGCGAAGCCATCAGGTTTTTTTTCATTAGTGTTATTAAAATCCACTAGTTCAATAGTTGGTCTTGGTGATGAGATCTGTTCTGATGCCAGAAACGGACCAATGTTGCACATCTAAATACTTCAATAAAGGATGTTTTATTAGGCCTGACTGTATTTTTGTAAAACATGTTAACATACTTAATTGCACTGAAAAGAATTGCGAGTTCAATCCTTAGTGTGCTACTGTTAAGTGTAGGTACTCATCTGACCATATTCAGTTTAAGATTGAATAGACCACTTGCAGAGGTTTAGGTTTACTAATATTTTTCTTTCTTTTCTTAGGAGAAAGACCTTACTTGTGCGACTACCCAGACTGTGGGAAGGCCTTTGTACAGAGCGGGCAACTCAAAACACACCAGCGTCTGCACACTGGGGAAAAACCTTTTGTCTGCTCTGAAAATGGTGAGATATTTTTAACATATGGGAAATGCTAAGCTTTCTGTTTAGTGTGTAAATGCAGCCATGTTCATTACAGGCTCATTAATTGTACTATGACCTGGATATGTGGCTTTTTAAGGGATTGATTACTGGGCATTATTAATGGTGGACACTGTGTTATGGCCTATGGTACTACTGCATATCTCTATTAAACAGGTCACTCCAAATCGGCACTTAGCACTCCATGGATAGTGTAGCTGAGGCATACTTTAGGAGTTGGATTAAACGTGGCATGAATATGAACTAACTCTTCAGTCCTTAACTACTTAAATAACCATTGCTAACCAAGTTAAATCCGTACTAAAACGAATCCGTGTGTGATGCATAAGTGGGATAACATCCCAATGGTCTGGGAGGATTGGGATACGAGTACAGACTCTACACGGTTTATAGTGAGACTAGTTTCAGAACGAACTAATCCTGCCATCAGTGAACTAGATGGGAAGGGCACACAGTGTAACTACTTTGTTGGGATGCTAATGTTTAGTGAAATATGCTCTTCTTATGTATCCGAAAACGTAGGTGGTCAGAACGTGCCAGAAATAATTAGCACTTCTATTTTCTTCTTAAAAAGCAAATGGCTGACATTACCACGTAATAGAGATCTTTCTCTGGCATCTTTATTTTTTATTTTGCAGCAATGAGGCTGTCTCCTCAGTGGAAGCTGCCTTTAAAGGGCCCTCTTTGCATTTCCTACTTAATGTGTAATTCATGATTCCTTGAATTTCCTAATCTGTCTGAACGAATGTGGCCATGCCCATTATGTTTGCTGCCCACCGTGTACATTTAAGGCACTGTGTACTCAACTGCCCGCTCTCCAAACTAGGGACAGTTTTTCACTTAGACCTGTTAGTTCCTTAAGCGCCAGTTAAGATCCTGCGCACTCCTCTTTCTTAAAATCCCCGGCTCTAAAACTTGCCGTAGAATGTTTGGCTTCTTTGATCCCAAACTGTGGAACAGTCTTACATTTTATGATTTTGCGTTGGGCCTCCTACAGTTTCGGAGAGCACTAACAGGCAGCTGTTCCTTAAACCTTTGTGTCTTTAGTTCTGTTAATTCTGTCTTAGAACCATAATGCCTAAGGTTAGTGGCACACTTTGAGTAAATAAATCAACTCGGTCTTAAGGCTTTAAATAAAGAGACACTGGTTGATCTACATGTACTCATCAAATAATCCATATTCGGTTTTACGTCTGAAAACCATAAAAGTTACAAGAATTACATGTACATAAAAACAATGCTACATTAAACATTATTAAAAAGTCAGACCCTCTACGCTACCTATCTACCCAGCCACCCAAAACTATTCGAATTCTTAAAGTGCAATGTGCCTAAAAAATATGGCTTCCTATTGTATTTACTTTATGGCGCAAGCTAAGCCTACTGAGCAAATAGATCCTACCTAGTTCATCCATTGTCTAAACATGCATACAGGCCCTGGATTTCACAGAAGCTTTTAAAAACCCCAGCTACAAAAATAATAGTCCTCTTTCAGCAATTGAAGATGCATAAGGGCAGGACGGGCCTGGGTAAACTTAATTCTTTTTAAAATGGGAACCAAGAAATATCTTCGAGGGGTTTCATACAGCTTACATAAAATGCAACAGATCCTGCGGAGACTGTCCGTCACAGCCACAGGGAGCTAGCACTTGACCTCTACTATATCCCTTAGACCTGGCCAGCAAAATGAGGAAGAGGTTCATCAGAAACCTGGTTAATAAAAACTTTTCATGTGTTGATAGAAACCCCATAAGATAAGGTTCCGTTGTCGGGGTTGTTTTGAGCATTAAAAATACACGAACACTTGGTTTCAGCATCTCCTGCTTCTCCCTGTCCAATTTCATTGAGGTGAAGAAGGCTACCCTAATTAATTCTACATCCTTCTTAACAATGGATTCAGGCTCACAAAATAAACTTACAAAGAAAAGGGAGTTACCTCAAAGCAGAGCAAAGGGACGGGGTAAATACAACACTACTAAAAAAAAACACAATGTCCTTATTATTTAAATACCACCAAGAGAATTCTCTCACTATGGACCAAGTGTCTGTCAATGTTCTATTAGTTATAAACCGTATTATAGCCTGGTCTGAGGGTGAAAACAGGTTGGACAATAACTTAAAAAATATCACAAAAGAATTTATTCACAATAAGTATATCTTAAAAACATACAATTTTAGCTATTTCTAGCCTTTTTGGATACTATAGCATTATTCCTGTTCAAGGTTACAATCTATAAAGATTTGTCACATAAATCAATTTAAAATATTTATTAAAAAAACATGTTCAACAGTTGACGCAGCGTTTCAGTGACTTCTCGATGTTTGCACCATCTTCAGGACTAAGCGTTTTTATTTAAAAAAAAAAAAACTTGCTCGTATTGATATTCAGATGTAATCGTCTGTGGGCATCTGTATCCACCCAGAAGCCACAGGTATACTAGCCTTTTTTGATAACAGCTGATTAAAAGTGTTTTTTGTCCGTTAGAACCATCGCAGGATCCAAATGATTGAGGTAGTCATAGGGTGTATAGTTAAAAAAGGTACAGCCAATATGAATTCTCCTTTTTAACCCCTTCCACACTCATGACGAGCTGGGCTCGTCATGGTGTAGCCTCCTCGTACACTGATGACGAGCCCAGCTCGTCATAAAACAATGTAAAACAACAATCTGCAGCACAGGAGGGGAATTGCCTTAGCAGCCATGGAGTTAAACTTTGACAGGTGACCCGTTTTAGATCACATAATTTTCCTTCGAACTGGCAGCAGTGCTTTTAAATTGGCTTTTAAATTGGAATCCACACTGGACATCCAACAGGATCTTGTGCTCCTCCGCCCAGGTGGATAATCTCTGCAAGATCATAATACGTCCTACTACCTTGACCACTGAGTCAATGAGGGAGATTGGCCTGTAACAGTGGGTACTATTCCTGTCACCCTTCTTAAAAACAGGGACTATGGTGGAAGAAGCCCAAGGCTGAGGACAGCCAATCTTTTCCGCTGCGTTAAACACAGCCTCCAGTACCGGAGCCCAGAACGAAGGGCCAGACTTAAATAGGTCTGGAGGGATATACCATCTGGGCCCGATGCTTTATTAATGGATAGACCTGCAATACCAGCCATAACCTCGCTCTTTTCAAAGATTATTACAGGAACATTTGTATCCCGACCTTCCTGGCAAATATGCTTCCTGGGGCTGTCAAAGATGGATTTAAAATGGAGCACCCATTCCTCCTCCGTGATATGTGAATCTAAAGCCCCCCGCTTCCTTACCAAAAAGGGGGCGATTCACAACGCTCCAGAACCTAGAGCTGGTCCTGAGAGTGCTTGAGTCCATAAACTCCCTTCAGGGCACCCTTCCGTCTGACCAAGGCTGACTTATATTCTTTACGGCAAAAACGTACCTCAGTTTGAATTCTTTGTTTGGCTGACAAAACTTCCCTGAGCTTTTTTGCTGCCTTAGAGCAGTGAGAGTCAAACCATCTGGGACTGAGACTAGCCGTTCTACCAGCCGGGACACTTAAGATTTCACTGACTTTACACACTAGTGATTCATATGTGCCAATAATGTCATTAGGAGAAGAGCTTGCAGCAGTGCATAGTGCTAACTCGGGGGCACAAGATACAATTACTTCACTGTAAAATGTATCTGGGGAAATCTGAGACCATTTAAGTCGTCGCTTGCCATTATTTGGTCTTAGTGAACCCCTACTTGATACATCGGTAATTCGTGCTGAGCATACAGTGGGTTATGGTCACTATATTCGCTCTCCATAATATTAAAACCAGAATAAAGATTGTAGGGAAGAGAATAAAGTCTATGAACGACCCACCCCCTACCAGGCCCTTTAAAAATTGGCACAGAAAATATAGTATGCGGGCTAGTTAAGGACATCAAGGCCAGCCGGCCCAATTCATTTATCAGATTATTCAGCAGTGCCCCCTGGGCATGATGTCCAAAATGAAACCCCTTCATAGGGGGACATCCCAACTCAGAAATGCAGGATAGCATTGGATTTCCACAAGGATGTATGTTAAAATCGCCAGACACTACGAGATTATGTAGGATAGGACCAAAAAAACTGTCTGATAAATGCACCTAGAGTGGTAATATTACATACACCATGAGGACAGGCCACATAATTGCAGAAGTTAATAAGACCCCATCTAATGTCCCCCTTTTTGGCTGTCAGTATTCCTGGGTCTGTGGTTGGTACAACCTGAATCTGACAATCTACCGCCACGGATATATATACAGCTAGACCACCCTTGAGCCTTCCACTCACCGAAGGAGTAGCTGGAACAAAAACACCTTATAGCCTTCCAAAAATAGATCGCAATCCGCCGACCATGTTTCTTGAAAGCTAATTACAGAGAATTGCTTCACAAATCGCACCCACAGTGGGTCTTGAAGCTTATTTGCCAGCCCTGCAATGTTCCAGGATATGAAATTGTTAGATATCTCACCTATACTCATCTACCTCTACTGGGGCCTGAGTAAGTACAACAGGCTTATTATCAGGGGGCGTGGAGATCCTTAGTCAGTCACACTCCTCCAACCCAGTTAAAGCCAATGAGGGGCCGACGCCAGGCTGAACATCAGTTTCAACGGATAAGTGAACCACTAGTCTATTTGACCACCCACCTCGAGGAACTGTCATAAGGATATTATGAAACCTATCCCTAGCGGGGCGAGTTTATTAAAAATAAAGCCCAGTGGAAAAGCCCTAAGGACAAATCCAGAAAAAGGAGTGAGGTAGGTGTCCCTTGATAAAATCCTGCCCGCAGTGTGAGGGTTGTCAAAGTTTATAATAACGCAGTAATCCATGTCCATTAATGAGGGCTGATTTTGCCCTCGATAAGGTGGTGTCTCTGGTTCCTACCACACCGTTGCCTATACTAGGCTTACGCTTACTCATGTTAACCGTGTATATACACGCTATTAAGTTATCAATTCCCTATTAGAATACTTCACAGCTTACAGGTCAATGTGCAATATTGAATCACGAACCATAAAATGGCAAATATTAAGACTATCAAAAAGCCTTGCTTTATCGGAAGAAAGTGCAATGTGCATGTTTTTAGCAGCAATAACAATAAGGGCGTATGGACAGAGGAGTGTCACTAAAGTGCAATGTGCAGTACAATACCCTAATTAGTAGAAGACTGGACCCGGGTAATCCAATTGAGTCAAGTCCAATGTAAAAAGTTTAGTTACGCCTGCTCCGACCATAGTCCGTGTAGGTTTTACTGGTAGAGTTAAAATGCTGTTGCTGCAGGCAGTTGCAAATAATAGGGACTGCATAGAAGGGAGCTCACAGTACCTGTTTAGCCGACTCCTGGAGCGAAGCAAGAGCCCAAGGCCAGGGGCGAAAGAGGGGTGGCCCTGCCCTGCCTCTTCCTGGCAAGGACAGGCTCACTCTTGGCCCGGGCGCTGCCCGCACTGCGGGAGTGCAGCAGTGCTTTTCAGGAAGCTGCAGGGATGCCGCTGCTTCCTCACGCCGGCCAGAGGCTGCTTGGAGAAGTAGGCCATTCCCTCATGGCAGTAGTAATTAATGTGGAGCCGTTCCCCTCACGGCAGTGTAGTAGCCAGCCAAGCCATTCCCATCACGGCAGGTGAAGAGCTCCGGTAAGCGCATGTACTCAAGGAAATAACTCATCTGAGATTTTTGAGTTAAAGAACGAGAGAGTACATTTTTTTTAATAGAACGCATCCTTTTTTAGAAAGGATGGCTTTGCCACTTTTTGACATTTTGTAATAGGCAAACCTTGTGCTTCTCACAAGGCTTCAGATTATGAAGTAGATATAAATACTTTTTCAACTGAAAAGGTAGTAGTAATACATAGAGGTCCTTCGAATGACTGTGAGGATGGCTTTACTGCCCATGTTTGACTGCATCCGGGCTGGAAGCGACCAGCATTTTTTGTGTGCAAATTTTGCTCATTTTTATGGGTATGGAATATTCCACTCTGTGTATTTTGTTTTATTACAGTCCCTCTCCAGTATATCGACATTTATTATTCCACTATACTTTTTTCATCTATTTCTTTTGTGCAAGTTTTCTTGTGGTCTCATAATTTAGAACATCTTTCATAGTTGTGAATATGGTTTCCTCTTACGCACACAGCCAGTTATTAGTTACATAATGTCTATTATGGACTATTACATTCTATAACAAAATGCTAAACAGTTATTCTCCAGATTACCATTTGTAACGTGCACATCTTTGGGGAATCATCCACTTGAAATAATTGCAAGTAACATTTCTTCATTTTAGTAATATCTTCGGACTCTGTTGCTTGTCTTTTCATTCATGTTTGTGTTTTTTTGTTTTTTAGCTAGGACACTAGTATGATTACAATGCTTATGCTGCAGTTTATTTTATTTTCAGGCTGTTATAGTCGCTTTACGCATGCAAATCGTCATTGTCCTAAGCATCCCTACTCAAGACTGAAGAGAGAAGAGCCCACCGATGACTTAAGCAAAAGTCAGTCGGCCGATAATAAGGCTGTTGCAGAATGGCTTACTAAGTGAGTTATTACTTTTTGTGTTTATTTAAAGTTGACTCTGTTAAATTGTATGTTCTCTAAAAATGTTCAAAATTCACCTGACCACTTCCACTCCTCCCCTTCTGAGCAAATATAGTGTAACACTGTGGTACCAAACAGCAGTCAACCCATGACGGTTTTCGACCAAGGAGAGATTGTTGTCACTAAACTCAGAGTACTATTTACTATTTAGTCTCCAGTCTAATTGCTTTATGAATTATTGTAGTTCTCCATTTAAATCTCTAACATAGATTTACATTTTTTGGTACTTTCTAGCACCCAGTTTTTAATATTTGCACTGTCGAAAACAAACCATACCAACAACTTGTTTGGAGGCTCAGTTTTCAGTTCTAAGTCCAGCTCCATGTCTGTGTCATAAATCCAATGGTGGTACTTTCTGTTATCAAGAAAGGTTGCCCATAATGACCACTACGCTTCATGCCATAAAACTGGGTGGCACTTATTCTCCCTCTGTTGGCAGTCAAAGAAAGTGTGGGAGGGGAACAATTTTTTCAGCTGAATGAGGGGGGAACATTTAATCTTTCCTCATCCTACTCCTTAAGCCACCATGCCAGCTCTTTTAGACCCAGCCATATGCAAATCAGTCTTAACCCTGCTCCCCATGGGAACAGTCCAGCCTGAACTGCTACTGCAGATCTCCCTGACCCGGAAACAAGCATCCTGGGACCAGTTTTGGTGTTTCACCCCTCATCAGCCAGACTAGCTTGAATCCAGTGACACAGCAAGCAAGGGACACGCATCTGGGCCTACCCATGGCCACTTTTGGCGAATATTGCAAACCCAACAAGATGATGGACTGAGTGCTGACACTTTTCAACCACTCACCCCTTAAACTGGTCTGAGGATGCTTGATTTCCTGTCGAGGGCCTGTCCTGGCAGTTCGGACTGGACTGTTACCATGGGAAACTGGGTCAAGGCTGATTTGCATATGGCTGGGTCCAAACTGAAATGGCATGGTGAGCAAAATGACCATGGAGTAAACCCAGATCTGTACGTGTAGGTGAATGTTTGACAATGTTCAACATTCTGTCTCCTCTTTGTGTTGCACGGAAATTCCAGCTCTCCATTCTTTGGCAGTTTCGTCATGCGGAAAGCGCTAAAATGCTCTGGCTTTCACATATTCAATTCCTCTGCAAAAGGAAAGTAAAATAATGGACTTGTCAGCAATCGTCAGACACTGGCAACAGCAGTGAAAGCTTCTAACTGGACAGGTCTTTTTGGAAGATTCAGTGATTTGACAAACTCTATACCATGACCCTTTACTCAGACAGAACAGGGGTTATTTAAAGGACACCGTTAACGTACAGTCAAATCGGAACCGCCAAAGATTCAGCTGCCAGAGAAGCATTCGGTTCTGTCGCGGCTACATTACAAGATGTCCCGAATGGCATAGATTCATGAACCTGACTCCTGTAGCCCAGCCGAAAATACCTTTTTATGTCTCTTCTTTGTCTGACACCTGTATGATGAAGAAATCCACACTAAATGAATATGGAGGTGTAATTCCTAAAACCGGTCGGCCTTGAGAAACGCATGAGGTTTTCCAGACTTCAGTTTTATGGAATTGTTCAAATTTAACAAAGTTACCATACTGCTTTTTTGGCAAAGACAGCACAGCTGCCCCCACAGGAATAACCGCCTCAACAGAGGCAACATTTTTAAAAGCAGAAAAGTTCTTAGCAGCCTTCCAGGACTGAGCGCAAGGCTCCCCCCTCCAAACAGTTACTCCTGCTAGGGCACCGCCTGTGCATGCTGATTACACAAGGAAGTAAGGAACTTTTCTCAAAGGGACGCTGCCAGTCTGTACATTTCCCCTCGAATACGGAGCCCCGTGACACCCCCTCTTCGATTTCTATTTCTTATGCGCCCCACCCGCCTGCCGGGCAAGGATACACTCTTTGGGTGAAGAGCTTCTTTGGGATTGGGCATGGCTCCCTGAGACTAAAATGACCTATCAGTTAAAGAACCAGTAGAACTTCTCACAAAGATTGTCCAATCTCTGTGACTACCCCATGATCTGGGGATGTTACCTTTCAGAGTGATTTTTTTTTTGAGGGGTATTCTTGTTCTCAAAGACTTCCCATAGATACCAAGACTAGTAAATAGGTCTTTCATTGATTTGCTATATTCTGTCATGGCATCCGCTCCTCCGTTATGTATTTATTTATGTCTGCCGAGTTTGCACCCTCTCTGAAAGAGGCGAGGCCACATCTGTAGCATTCTTCAGGCATGTGGCAATCCAGGATATTTATAGTCTAGCTGCCGAACCACCTACATTCTCTTTGTGTGGGCATTGTGACATACTTGCATTAAAGTGCTGATGTTGACTTCCGTTAAGTCCTCTGAAATATCTGCCTAGGTTATTGGTGCCTGATGCTATCACCTTCTAACATATTCATACTGTTTCAAAATTGCCACCATGATGTGGAATAGACCAAGGAAGTCCTTTAGTTACTTCAGCAATCCCTGCTGCCATTCATTACAAATTGCCCTAGTATTTATATTTGTTTTTTGTGTGAAATAATGTAAAAATCTGGATGATGTCCATTTCTGTGTATGTTACCAATGCATGGTCGTTCCTTTGACTTTGTTCCCTTTTGGATTTAGCCTATTTGTTAAGTGTCTAATCCGTGAAAATGAGCAAGTAACCGTTTTATAACTTGTCGTCTTTGTGGAGTGTTCATGCCTCGACTGGATTTACATCTGAGGAAATTGCGGATTTATGTTGTATTTTTGTTCCGGTTAAGAGTGAACAATAGAATTCTGTAATGGGTTAATCAAGCTAAAATGTTTTTACATGGTTTCCAACAGGTATTGGGAAACTAGGGAGCATCGCACACCGACCATGAAGGAAAAAACAGACCAGAAAGCTGATCAGGAACAACAGGATCCTATGGAATACTTTCAGTCGGATGAAGAGGAGGAGGGAAAAGAATGGTGCACACTCGGCTGCCCGTCGTCGTCTCCAGGAGCAGCGGGAACGCCTACATGGTGCTCTTGCTCTCATTGAGCTGGCTAACTTGGCTGGTGCCCAGTTGCGCCAGTAAACCAACAAACTGAACATGCCCATGCATAAAGACATTTTACTGCCCAGTGGTTTCTTGGCCGAGTAGAATTTGGGCACCAAGCTAAGCACCTTATTTGCTTCTCCTAGGCTGCTATTCTGTAGAATTTTATGAAGAATGTTGTTGCCTCACAGTGTGAGGCGAGAGAATTGCACTTTTTTGTATGGTAAAAGATAGATGTAAAGTTTAAGTATTTTTGTAAATATTGGAAATGCAGTGTGGATAAACGTCAGTGTTGAAAGCTAGGTTTGCAAGCTTAATGCGTTCATGTATAGCAGCCCTTATGGGGGAAGCCCCTGAACCCAAAGCAGCGCTGCACATAGTTAGGAAGGTACTTGTGACCAAAGAAAAATGGCACAGTATGAACGCTATTTATGTTTCATCAGTTTTGAAGGTATTTCTAGTACTATTCATAGCAAGCATTTATAATGACTAAAATATATTCTGAATGCCAGCATCATCTATGCAGCAGTAATGACATGGCTGTACAAAAATATATAAATTGCCACCTATGTATCTCACTTCCTCTCACAAAAGAAACCCAATTTCTTTGCTCTTCTGGTGGAATGTGGAGAAAGTCCGACCCAAAGCACTTAAGACTGAATTTGTTCTTGTTCTGGGATAATGGTCAACAGGATGCCTGAGTTTCTCAGAAGCACTTACAATCCCAACATTTTAAGCTAGGAAATATTGCACATGTCCAGCAAATTCAAGGTTGTTAAACTGAGGAATTAGGCTTGCAAAGTTGATACATGGTAACAGTGTTGGCACTTGTTTTGTTTTTATAAAGGGGTCTGTATACAGGGTAGTATGGATCGAATAGTAAACTATTGTAGTTTTTTGTTGCCGAACACTACATTTTTATTGCATTGCTTCTTTAGGAGTGTCCGCAAATATTACTTCAGTAAAGTGTGCATATCCTCACCAATGACTTTGCTCAAAGATAACACACCAAATCATTTTGTGTTGACACCTTTTAATGTACCGAATACGCGCTATTCATAATATTCTGGCTTATTTACATAAACGCCAGGTTTCCAGAATTTCATTTGATGTTTCACAGCACACGTTTTTTTCCAGAGTCAGTCAGTTTTTCACCTGCATAGGGCTTGGGCCAAACCAAGAAAATAAATAAGCAGTCCACCTGAAATGCATGCTGAGAAGTTTGTCATGACATTTACTACTTTCAAACGGTAGCGTTTGAAAAGATACAATGCAAACGCCTCTTTTGCAAAAAAAATAATTATATATAGACCCCAAAACAAAAATCTCAAATATATTTCTACCGAAATAGTGATTGGCTCCTAATCCAACTATCAAGCATTTGCCTTCACATATACCAGGACGGGAGCTATAAAAGTGAATGAACCAATCCCTACAATATATGGGAAATGAGTTTGGCTGGATTTGTAAATTAATTACTGGTCGGAATTTGGGTAAAGGATCTGTTTGTCCACACTTGAGATTTTGGCACTCTATATTGCAAAGTTTCTTTGCAAGTCCATTTTCTCATGGTACCCTCTGAGTCTGATGTCACTTTTGTCAGATTTTTGAACAAATCACATCTAGGGAACATTGCTTAAACTATTTGGCTATAAAGTAGATATTTATCAGACCAGTTTGTCTCAAGTTGCCTGGATAGGCTTTGGTGTTTGCGTTTATTTTTATTATGATGATGAAAAGCAAGTGGAGAAGCAGGCATGTCCCGGTGTTTGGATTAATAAGAATAACACTTTTAACAGACCTTATTTTAAATGTAAATTGCCACCTGTGCCTTATGTACCAGAGACATATAGGTGCATTCGTTGTTTGCCAAAATGTTCGGTTTTAATCCGAAATGAAACACTTATAAATTATTGATTTTGCCACATCCATTCAGGTGTACAAACATTTGACTTTTTAGGATTTAAAAAGGGATGTTCATTATACTGGAATACACGTTGGAGTTTCATCTAGCCTGTGTTGGTAATATGATAATTTTGAAGCACTTAACTCGTGAGAGTGATTTATATTTGGAAACATTAGTGACATTTCTGGAGGCTTTATTCCTATAAATATATTTTACAGTGAATAGTTAACTCCTGGTTGTTGTTTTTAATCAAAAAAAGTTAAAATGTTTTAAATGGCATCGATTGGCAAAGCTACTGTGGAAATTTCAACGTTCTTCTCAGTTGCCTTTATATTTTCATAGAGCACAGTTTGTTTATCCGTTTTCTCATGTTTGACAATGTATATTATAATTGTAAAAGATGGGTACTTACTCCCCGAACCCCTTTTTATATACTATATAA
Organism: Lissotriton vulgaris; assembly: GCF_964263255.1. Taxonomy (NCBI): domain Eukaryota; kingdom Metazoa; phylum Chordata; class Amphibia; order Caudata; family Salamandridae; genus Lissotriton; species Lissotriton vulgaris. The sequence continues at coordinate 858,317,198 of NC_141689.1, forward strand.
GTATAGTCAAAGTGAACTATGTATGAATTGTCTTGTCAAAAAAAATTCTAATGTAAAAAAAATATTGAGGTGATTTTTATAAGACTGCTTTTTGTTTTAAAAATGTGGTTGTGTTACACAAGTAAAGTTTTATCCAACAAATGGCTAAATTGTAGTTTGGCATTATTGTTTTTAATGCAATAAAACAGTTGTTTACCACTCCATTCCCCACAAATACAAGTTAATTTGAAATTCATAAACAGCCCTAGCAATTCACAGCTTTATTTCCTTTATATATCCCAGTCATTGTCTTACATTTATTAACATTATTCTATGGCAGTACCACCCCTATCCACCCTCCAACCCGCATGGACCTAGTATTGGTTGACTGATTTAACATTCGTTCTACGATTATGACAGCAACTGGTTCAAATGTTTTCTTCAAAATGTTCAGGGTTTAAAGCCATGAAAAACAAAACCCACGGTCTCTAGTTAAGAAATCTAGCTTGTTGCTGGGCTATTGGCCAATGTGGTCAGAGCCCAAAAAGGAAGAACATTTTTTTTTCTTGAGTCCCTTCACTCACTGGGGTTGCCCCACTGGGACATGCTTCATCATTGGGGCCATCCTAGTTCTCCATGAACTGGGGCGTGCTACGACTTGGGAACTACGTAGGAGCACTATTTTGTGAAGGACTGTGTGGTGCACAATGTAGTGGAGTGAGTGTGAGTGATTTAAAAATACTGTGCTAATGGGCCTAAACAATTTTTTATTCTTGCTCCTAGGTTGGTATGATTTAAAAATGGGGTATAACAAAGTGTTAGAAGTTCGTCTTAAATCTTTTCAAAGCCCAAGTGAGCTAAAAAAGAGACTGGAGGAACTGAATGAAACTATGACATTTGGAAATAGGGCTAAAAGACACCAAATACATTAAATTAGCAAAAGATCCGAAATCCTTTTCTCACGACAAAGTGTACCCCTCCACAAGAGCTGATTATACACCAAGCAGCAGGAACCCCGCTATAACGCAGATAGTGATGGCACAGTCAGGATCTGATAGCTCAGACTCATCTAACTACAACCGCTCGACTAGTCGTAGACTGAGGAAGAGGAAATGCAGGGAGGTACCAGAGGAACCAACCCCTGAATTGGCCACCCTACCCAGGGCCCCAAGCGTTTGGACCTCCACCACCATTCTTCTACGGACCACAACCGTACCTCCCAGCTTACCATCAACAACCATTTCAACACTGGGAACAAAGCCATGAAAATCAAAGCCGGCCTTTTTTAGGCCGGGGCAAACCAACACAACGAGGGTAAAACAGAAAGGTCAACAGCTACAATGGGCATAGCCCGTGGAAATGGCAAGGAGCCATACACGCAGCATGGGACCACCAGACCCAACCGCGAGCCGCAACCCAGTTTAGTAGTTAACCTATCAGATACGACATTAACAGAAACACAACTACAAGTGCTAAACAAAGGGTTGGGTTTCGTGCCAACACCCTCCTTTGACAGATTCAAGCTTTGTTTTGAACTAAAAGAATTCATAAGAAAAATAAAATTGGAAGTGTTCTTTAAGGACAAACAACCAAGTGAAACCCAAAGCAGCGACAGAGGGTTAAAAAAGAAATCCACCTTTACCCCACCACCAATGAATCTCCCTGTCTTAACTTTTGGCTTTTGAGAAAGCCGTCATGAGGGAAGTGAAGGAACTTGACCCAAGGACAGTCAAGGTGTTCCAGAATACAAGTAACATTGAACGAACGGGTATACACCAGCTCTCCAAGAACTAGAACATTACCATAAAACCGGCAGACAAGGGCGGAGCAATATCCTTCAAAACTCACAGGACTACAGAGACGAATGCCTACGGCTACTGGCGGACACCAGAAACTACGTCCACATCAATGAAGACCCTACTGAACGACTGAGGATTATCATTGCAGCTCTCATTGAGGAGTCTCTAATAAACAACTGGCTGAGTAAAAAAGAAGCCGACTTCTTATTGAACACCAAACCAGTCACTCCTTATTTCCATACCATCCCTAAAATTCACAAAAACCTAGAGAAACCACCAGGGAGACCCATTGTCTCTCGAATAGGGTTCATACTGGAACCCCTTTCCAAACTTGCAGATGCATTTTTTAGGCCTATTTTACAAAAACAGACATATCTTCAAGACACAAAAGCTGTACTCTGTCTCCTACAAGAGCTTACGTTTGACCCCACATCCAGCATTCTAATCAGCCTGGATGTGGAGAGTCTTTATATAAGTCTGCCTCACAAGGAGACCCTTGAAATACTTTAAGTGCTTTTTCAGGAGGATTGGTCATACCGCACTCCTAGACATGTAGTGCTCGAATGCTGCAGGTTGGCACTCACAGAAAACTTTTTTCACTTTGTAGAGACATTGTTCCGCCAACAACATGGCATGAGCATGAGCAGCACATTCGCGCTGATTGTAGGGGGTTTGTATGTCCACCAACTTGAAAAACACAAGATCCTGAATGCCAGCAATCCCTACATGGACCATGTGACAATGTGGAAACGATATATAGATGACGTCCTGTTGCTATGGTAAGGCACTGAAGAAGCTAATAGATTCTTTCTCTGGCTTAACACACAAGACAGGTTTTTGAAATTTACCCATACCATGAACAGGTCGCATCTTGTATTCTTAGATCTTAACATCTGTGCAAGAGATGGCATCCTAGCGACCACAACACATTTTTAATCCTCCTGCAAGAAACTGCCTTCTAATATATGACCGCTTCCATCCTAGACACCTGAAGCAGAACCTCCCTTTCGGTCAATATCTCTGTTTGAGGAGGAACTGCACATACAAAGGGGACTACAACACACAGGCAGAAGACCCGAGTAAAAAAACGAAGGACAAGAAATTACCCAAAAAAACTGATCAACAATGCCTAAAATAGGGCAGGCAACAACAATAGAAAAACCCTCTTAGAACCAAAGGTGATTAAAGAAACACAAACCAAGCGACCAATTTGTATCCACGTTCAATACAGTCACTAAAATAGGGAAGAAGCATTGGCAAATCCTCAACAGTGGGGACCTTGATATACCAACTCCAATGTTCAGTCATAGGTGGGGTATGAATCTCAAAGACCATTTGGTACACACACACGACCAAGAATAATAGAAAGTAGCACACACAGGTTACATCCTTTACCAACAGGGCACTACCCCTGCAGCAACTGCAGTGTCTGTCACCTCACCACAGCCACCAAACAAGTCTCTTTTAATAACCATACAACCTGGGAACTACGCCTGTTTACCAACTGTAACACTACTGGAGTGATCTACCTGCTCACTTGCACATGCAACTTACATTATGTAGGTATGATGACAAGAAGAGTAAGTACGCGCATCGTCTAGCATAGGAGCAACATCCAATGCAAACGTGCAACTACACGAATGGCAAGCCACTTCATTGAGAGAGCATACACCCAATGACTTGAGGTGGTTAGTATTAGAGTGCATCAAGAACCATCTTTAAAGGACACTACTTGAACGTGAGCAACGGTGGGTGTTCATAGCCCACACCGACACCCATGGCCTGAACGATGACATACCCTGGGGAGAGTTTTGTGTTTAATAACTCCATAGAATGATACACTAACTATATCAAAATCAAGCCACCTCAAAGTTCTATCCCTCGCATTATGTAGGGGACATTTTTCACCAAATGCGAACCTGCTGCGTTCATTATACCTGTATAGCTGTTCTGAAAAGGTTTTTATAAATACAACTGAGTTTCCTAATTCGGATTAATCAGGTCTAAAACAGCCATCTCCAAAAATGTATTTATTTAATTAATTTTTTAAAACTGATCTTTCAAAAACTGCACTGTCTTATAATCCTTTTAAATTTCCGTTAAATAACCTCCATCAGCAACCATTGAGTTATCATCTAAATTCGTTTCAAATCGTTCCAAAATCCCTATTAATAAATAAGGATGACCTAACACATCATGGCCGCCGCATTCGCCCACGTACGGCGGCCATTTTTAAGTATCCGCGCTCTAGTCTTTGCCCTCAACATGAGGCAAGACTTCACGCGGTAGGTTTAAATACCTCCCCCGCCCGAGACACGCTAAGATGCGGTCCGGCGAGGGAGAGAAGTAGGTGTTAGGCACGGCGGCTACTAGTTAAAAGTAAGTGAATCCTTCTCTTTACAGGTACCGCTAACCTCGGTCAGTCAAGCCTACGATGGCTCAATACCAAATCTAAACTTGACTACCCGACTTAAAACATAATGGCGGTTTTCGTTATTTTTTTTTACTCTCATCCTACAACGTTAGAAAATAACAAAAACCGCCATTATGTTTTCTCTTATCCTGGAACGTTAGGAATATTTCGATAGGAGTCCCCGCCCCCCACAGAGACCATGAAGTGAGAGTTGGCACTTTGACAAGTAATCAACCACTACATGTTTTGTGTGCAATATACTGTGTATGTTTGTACTGTCATATTAAGTCCTGTGTTATTTATATGTGTGAATTCATGCAATAGATCACCTTGAGCATTTGATACTCAGCACATCACCGGACTCTGAGTTTGCACGCACCAATATGGAGCAACTTTTCACCCATATTTTAAGTGCGGCATGAAGGAAGCTATGTACCCTAACTCTGATGAGAGAGGGAAGTGTACCTCTAATGTTTTCCTTATTATATTACAGATGTACTGCGAGGAGTAGAAATCGTATTTATATGCTTTTTCACGCATACTTGCATTAGTAGCAGCGTCCATTTATTATTTATATGTGTTTTCCTATTAGGGTTGAAACAGAAGTGGCATACACAGGGCTGGTCCCTGTGTGGTCCTGAAGAAAAGCTAGGGGAAGCTTGAAACATGTTGACCTAAAAACACTGGTTCCATTTCCATTACAGCTGGTACACAGTGTTATACCCCATTTTTTAAATCCTACCAACCTAGGAGCAAGAATAAAATTGTTAAGGCCCACTAGCACGGTATCTTTAAATCACTCACACCCACTCCACTACATTGTGCACCACACATAGTCCTTCACAAAATAGTGCTCCTACGCAGTTCGCAAGTCGTAGCACGCCCCCGTTCGTAGAGAACTGGGATAGCCCCAATGATGAAGCATGTCACCGTGGGGCAACCCCGGTGAATGAGGTGATTCAAGGAAAAAATATTTCTTTCTTTTTGGGCTCTGTTTGACCACATTAGCCAATAGCCCAGCGACAAGCTAGATCTCTTAACCCAAGACCGTGGGTTTTGTTTTTCATGATAAGTATTTGGAGGGCGATCTAGTATTGTATACCTCCTTCTCCCCCATATACCCATATATATGCAGGGTTTAAAGCCAGCCATAAATGCAATAAGTGGATGTCGTGGATCCGACCACAATACTGCAGCTTGCAATTTATGTTCTCTGTTGGCACAAAGCCATAAGGGAGAGCGTAGCTAAGGTGTATGTTCCCAATTCATGAATGGGCATAACTAAGTATACTTTTGCCTTCTATGAAGGAATGCTTTTCAAGAAGGGCTTAGCCCAAAAAATGGCATTATAGGAAGGGAATGTCCCCTTCCTCCAAACTGTCCCATTCCTAAACAGTTTAGTGCTGTGCTGTTCTTAGTCCAAAATTTCAACAATCTTCTGCAGATTTTGAATAGGCTTAAGAATGTTCGAGCTCTGTCTTCCAAAACCTATTCAGTTGAGGGGTTCCATCAGACCGTGTTGGACATCTTTAGAATGTCTCCAGCACTCTCCTTTGGGTCTTGCGTGTCTGATTTCTCTTGACTGTGCTCCTCCACTTGCTGCAGCCTTGGTGTCTACAAATAAGCCATGTAACGCAGCAACCCCCCCCCCCCCCCCCCTCCCCCAAGTCCATTGTCGATGTCTCCCTGAAGCCAGTCGCTGTGCAGCATTTGGAGTCATTACCTGCGCTGCTCTTCAAGTCAGCTAAAATTATCCAGGTGTTGCAAGAGATCGAAACTTGCATGGAAGAACAGTGTCTTCCTAGGTCCCAGAAATTTGCTTGAATGGAACAGTTAGTAGACTTCAACATAGACATGGCTGATGAGGACTATGGGTATACACAAGATGATTCAGAAGTCCACAATCTGCGTCAAATGCACTCTGATGCTGTGGCCTACATGCCTCTCCAGTTAGGAATGACACTAACTTGGGCCTGAGAGAGGAAATCTTTATCGCAGAGGCGCTCGGGGTCTCTGGTTTTGACCGTACCTCCTGAGGTGCCTGTAGTCTAACATTTAGAGAGATGCTTTGTTCCCATTTAATGAGGGCCTACTTGAGCATGTCATGTTTTTCAGCCCAGCAGGCGCCAGTGAAAGTTCCAGTTGCCATAGTTTAACTAACAGTTGACCCACAATTATTGTCCTCGCACCTATTTCCTGAAAGCTTAGTAGCGCAAACTCTTCTTTTAAACTGAATTCTAGTGCATTATTTGCGACTTCTCCAGACAAAGAATCTAAAAAATTAGGTGCCATGGACTAAAAGACTTTTGCTTCAGATGATTTCACACACCTTACAGCAAATATTAAATGCCTACTAGGCAGCTATGTCCATGGGTGTTGGGATTTCCTGAACAGGCAGCTATAAGCTTACCGGAACACATGCAAAAACCCTTTTCTGAATTAATCAGTGATTGCTTGGATTCCTCAAAACAGATTCCGAAGTACAGCTAGGGCTCTGTGGATACCATCAATCAATCAGGGTTTGTGAAGCGCACTACTCACCCGTGAGAGTCTCGAGGTGCTGGGGGCCGACGGGTGTGAACAGCTCTGCTGGGGTTATTTGAAGAGCCAGGTCTTGAGGTCCTTTTTGAATTGGTTCAGTGTCTGGCTTTGTCAGAGGTGAAGGGGGAGTTGGTTCCAGGTCTTGGCTGTGAGGTAGAAGAAGGATCTTCAAACTGCTCTGGCCCTGAAAATGTGGGACGTGGCGAGTTTGGCTGAGGGGGGGGGGGGGGGGGGGGGAGTTTCTCTTGGGGGCATGGAAGGAGATTTGGTTGTTGAGGTATTGGGATCCGGTGTTGTGGAGGGCTTTGTTGGCGAGTGTGAGCAGCTTGAAGGTTATTCTTTCGACAGGGAGCCAGTAGAGGTTGCGGAGGTGTTGGGTGATGTGGTTTTATCATGGGATATCAAGGATAAGGCTGGCTGCAGCGTTCTAGACGGTCTGCAGTTTGCACAGGAGTTTTTTTGTTGATTCCGGTGTAAAGGACGTTGCCATTGAGATTCACTGTGGGATCTCTGCCATTCTTGTTGGCAACCGCACCTCATTTCTTCATGAAAGTGGTGGTTGTGGTCGTTTCACTGAGACGGTTAGACTATTCATAGTTCTTCATTTTGGCGACTTGCTGGTAAAGGCAGTCGGTGGTGCTGGTAGAGGAACATGTTTGTACAATTACTCTTCTCCATGACTTTAGCTTTACCATCAGCGTCCAAAGGTCTTTCCCCCCACTAGCGCTGAGGTTTATCATCATAGGTGCATTCTAGACCAGACCTGCATGAAGATCTTCCCGCCTCATAAAATCATGGCTATTCAGGAGATGATTCGGAAATTTCTGACTTGAGTGCATCTCCCTGTCCTACATGTCTTAGGACTGCTCTGCATCCTTCTGACTGCGCACTCCAGTCGGGTTGTCAGTTCAGCCCTCTGAAGGTGCAGGTTACAGTGGTCACGGATGCCTGCTTCACTGGGGGTGGGGGTGCTCATTAGGGAGACGTGATAGCACAGGGCATTTGGTCCGCATTGGAGCTGTGCCTGTACATAAATGGAGTAGAGCTGCTGGTGGTCTGTATTGTCCTGAAGGCATTTCCCCCTTCAGTATCAGGAGGTATCACCTTTCAGATCTTGTTGGGCACAATACCACCATTCATTCTAGCAACAAACAGGATGGCGTGGGATCATAGATTGTTAGGAGGGGATTTGTCTGTGGCAATGGGTGCAGGTAAATGGAATATTCCCCGTATAGGCACATCTGTCAGATGGTCTCAACATGCGAGCAAATGCTTCGCCAACTTTCACTGGAAGACAACACCCCAAAATGATAGGGTTGATCTTAACGAGACTGGGGTGTCAATCTGTGGACCCCTTTGCCATGGCTCAGAGAAGGTAGTGTCCTTGGTTTTGTGCCATACACTCCCCTGGGGCAATTCTTTCAGCTTAAGCTGGTCTCTGGGCCTCTATGGGTTCTCAACAATTTTCTGCTCCCAAAAGTCCTATGGAAGGTGTGGGATGATCGAGCATAGTTAACCTTGATTGTTCTGGATTGGGCAAGAAGTATTTGGTACACCCATCCGCTGCTTCTGCCACACAGAGTGGACATGCTCTCCCAGCAGGATGGTCAGGTCCTCTACACCAATCCTTTGGGCTCCCTGGTGAAGTTGCAGAAACAAGATTGTCTGCCAAAAGCTGGGACGAAAACCACTTGTGTAGGTTGCTGGAACAAATTTGTGTAGCGGTGTTGATTCAAAGACTTGGATCCCATTAGGTCATGCTTTTCTGCCTCTCATGCCCTGATTATGAATATAAGCGGTTTTTATCGCACATGATAAATAGTGATACCACTGGGTATGTTATTTATTGGGTACGATAAATAACACCTATTATGAGTTGGTGGGAAAAATGTGTGGATTTTGGTGTTTAACGCACCAAAATCCCCATGATACGGTAAATACCTTATGGTTTTCCCCAGTTACATTTCAGCAGTTTTGTGTTATTTAATGCATCTAATCATTATTGGATGTGTTAAATACCTAACATCTCATAATACCAACCCATCTGTAAACAGCGGTTTACACACAAGGTGGAGTTTAACAAGCAACTCCAAAGCAAGCCCTCTGTTTTGCTCTGTCTCTTGGACAGCATGGACTGGCAGTGGTTACCATCAAGGGGTTACCTGGCTGCCTTCTGCTTTCATATGCCTTGCAACACCATTGTTTAGGCCCACCTTCACTGACCAGTTTTCAGAAAGGTTTGCTTTACTGGTTTCCTCGCACTCAGTTTGTTGTTCCTTAGTGGGATTTGAATCTTGTTTTTGACACGCTTGATGTCTTCTCCTTCTAATTAATGCCCAGTTTGGAGATAGTGTTGCTAGTTGCCATTACTTAGTTTGTCCACCTTTTAGTTTTGTGACTGGGCATATTGCTCCTGTGTGCTTGCCAGCCTTCTTGCCCAAGGTGGTTTTGGCCTTTCATATAGCCCAGATATTACTCTTTTAACTTTCTTTCCTTTCCCTCATCCCACCATTGATGAGGAGCAACTGCATAGACCGAACCTCCTACTGCGTTGACAGCAATTAAAAGGACAGAGTAGATATTCTGCTCATTGTGGGCTTTGCTGGCACCAAGATAGGCAAAGAAGTGACCAAATGCACAATTTTATAATAGATCATTCCATATCAAGATATAATACACCTTGGCTAAGAAAGATCCTTTGGAATGCATCATGCGCACTACACTTTGACTAAGGCTGCTTCCACAGCTCTCATTTCAGGGCCTGACATCTGCTGCGTGGCTACGTAGCCTCCTCTGCATGTGTTGCTGAACATCACTGTCTTGGATCACAGTTACACAGCCACAGTTTGCCAGGGCTGTGCTTCATGATTTGATTTTCTTGGTTAATTGCCACTGTTCATTTCTAATCTTCTAGGGGCTATTGCTTCTGGGCCTTATTCTTACGGCGAGGAAGATGTATCCATCATCACAAGTAAGTTACTTAGCTTTAGCAGTAAAATTTCTGGTGGAGAAGTGATCTCACTGTCCTCACCCCACTGATTAGCCAATTTCATATAGAGGAAGATCCTGAGATATGAAATCCTTTCATGTATTGTTGCTGTTTGTGTGCGAGGTTCATACCAGCATATTTCTCTGGGGGTTGGCTAAAGGTAGGGACTGATTACAGCAAGTAGGTTGGTGTCTCACATGGTGATGGTATCTTGCCTGGTGGGTACAGTCACATTGCTGGAGAGCTGTTACTGGGAACATTTGTATGGACCAATTTGATACCAATGATATACTTTTAAGGTAGGAATCTGCAGGAAGATCTAGATCAACCCAAAATAGTGTTATCAATGGTAAGTAATTTTTACTTTTTGTTTTATATAAATGCTTAAAGACCCATCATAAGATGGATATTAGTTTGAATTTGACAAACGGCATTTTGTATATAACAAGTAATATGAAAAGTGAATGAGTGAATGGGCAGAAAGGCATCAGGCTGTGAACAGATACAAACACTTAGCTTTTAAGATTTCAGTATGGCTCCTATGTTAAAGCTCTACTTCAGTTTATTTTCCCACCTCTCAAAAAAAGTTCCTTGAACATTGGGTCGCCCATTTATTCTAATACGATCTCTACTGATTTACATTTTTGTTCATCCTGATGTTTAATAGTTCTACAATCGGCAAGGTACTGGCACCCCTATATGTTGGCTTCCATCCTTTGGTCTGCTGTAAATGTACCAGTCTCTGCCCACAGGAGATGGTTGGCACAAGCTTGTTGTCCTTGTATGTTGCTGTAGTGGGCATGCTGGTGGAGGGAGGCAAAGGCTTGTGGGGGAAAAAAAGCGGGTGCTGAGCTGGTTCTCCCCCTTCTCGGCAGTTCGGTCAGGTTCTCTGGTCACATGCAGATCCACAGATGTGTCGGCAGAAGAAAGACTGAAAACGTGCTTCTAATAGTGCATTAGTTGCATCCCCACAGCCTCACTCGTACTCCTCTATCAGAAATGAAGATTCCACACTTTTTCATAATTGATGATGCTTGTTATTTTATTGTTCGTAATTTCATGGAATTTTCTTTTTCATTCAGTGGTTTAACTGTTCAAACATCATTACTGAAGCATACTCCAATGCATTTCGGGCATGTAGACCGCCCTTCTTCAGGGAGCAGTAATGACGTCAGCTGATGAACTATTAGCAATCTGTATATGCCATAATCCTATTCTTCGTGGCTGCAAGTTTCCCGATTCATTTCCTACAACAACTACATTGGGTTGTAGGAAATACAGGCGCCCTGTGGGCCACTGACTGATACCAGTGAACCTGCTTATCTCCACCTTTACTGAGTTTGCACTTGTGGTTCGATCTGGTTTACTGAGTTCTGTGTAAACATGCCCCTTAGCACGCAAACCGTGTGATGATTGCCAGTTCTATATTAATTTATTAGTGTATGAGTAAAGTACAGTTTTATTTTTACTAATTAATTTGCTAAGACAGTTATTTGACGGAGCTCTACGTCTCCAACCCCTGGTATCTGACTACTGGGTATAATGCCTGTAGGAGACATAACTAGAAAGAAAACACATACACAGTGCGGTAAACAATGGAAAGGCAATATGAATGCGCACACTGCCCCAACTAGTAGTTTTTATGCTCCTCGAGGAATCCTCTGTCTTTAACTAATAAAAAATTAGAATAAGGCAAGGAGCAGCTATTCCCACCGATCTTGAGAGACCCCTTGCAGCTCTTATGGAAAAGCACTAAGTGAGCCTCTGAGCAGGAGGCATCAATCCATAGAACTCCCTGGCAACAACGACTTTGATTTGAACACAAAAGCAAACCAAGTGAATGGATCAAAAGGAACAGAAATCAAAATGCAGTTTAGGAAAGGCAGAACTGAATTCTAAGAAATATTGATCGGGGAAAGCAAGACAGACCAGAGAAAAAGCAGGTAGTCCAACCTACCAAATTAAATAGGTAAATGAGTTAGAAATGTGGAACTAGGTAGCCAAATATGAGGAGTAAGGATTCATAGTATGCAAAGATAACTAAGAACTCTGGAACACAGAGCAAGGAATATGATCAAGGACAAGACTGAAAGGTTGTATGACACTACCACGCATGCCTAAACCACACGTTCCTTAACATTTCCGTTGGAACAACGAATGCATCTTAACCACACATCCCTTTACCAGCCAAGTCTTTACAATAACTTGCCTTAGGGAAAGTGCTGGACTTGAGAATAGTATAATTTACTATTCCAACTCCAGTCCGCGCAACAGTAGGGAAAGTGTTGAACTTTAAGGTCCAACGCTGCTTTATCTAAGGCTTGTCATTGTAACGACATGAGTGGTTAAGGCACATTCGTTATTCCGACCGCGTTGCAAGGCAATGAGTGGTTCGACCATCTTTGTAATTGTTGTTTCCTGGACTGAAAGTATGGTGATAGAAAAAAGGGAGAGTGTGGTACAGGACAAGGAATCTGCATGTAAAGAAGAAAAGGACTGGCGCTATGCAGACAGTTTGAGAATAGAGAAGACAGAAGGCACAAGATGAAAAGCAAGACACCAGAAATGGAGAGTGGGTCGGAGCTGAGACACAGGAAAGAGCAGAAAACATACATTGATGTGTTAAAGAATGTATTGGGATCACAAACCATGCTAAGAGACAGGACTGCAACGCGACTGCCAATGTTTGAGGACAGAAAGCACTGCATGGACAGTAATGCACTGGAATAATGGTATGGAGGCCCGGACTGAAGAGAGATGTGGAGCAAGGTATGCATTGTGCCAGAATGTTCTGTCGTAATCCAGCTGAAGGTCAGACCCCACAGGGCCGTTGTGAGTGCCATCTGGTTTCAGAATGTGGAATCCTTACTGTTGATGGAACGTGGCACAGGGTTCTCAGTATGCATGTAGCAAATCGCTCCTTCTGAGATTATCCTATATGCCAAATGGTATGATATGTAAAAACTTCATGGAGAGCCTAATGAGCTTTCTCCTTTAAACGCAGTTCTACCTAAACTGAGCTTCTCCTCCAATAACTCTTCGCCACCTGTCTAGAACTGGCGGAAACAAGCTCCCCCTTCTGGGCATCTAACCTTCACATATCCCTGCGCTAAATCGCTACCTTCACCATTGATCCAAGTCTATCAGTGCTACCACTCATTGCTAGACTCTCCAAAATCCTTCCATCTGGTCAGAAATCCTAAACGGGTGACTCCAACTCCAGTCATTAGATCTCACATCAAGGACCCCACATTGACCGCACCAACGCAATCCTCGGTGAGCTCCAAACACATGCCTGATACTGCTGAAGGTTGTGCCCTGCATGCTGCTCCACTCTCAAGAAGCCAAGAAACTTGATCCCATTATTCCAATTCTGAGAGAACCCAAATGGCTAACTCTGGAAGCCAGAATCCACTTTAAACTTGCCTGCGTTACTTGTAAAACCATTGACATGTGCCTACTACCCTCCTTGAAAGACAACCCCTATCTCAAGGGGGTTCCAGAGACCCCAAAGTACTACTCAGTTGCTCACCTTTTTAATCCCTTTTTTGGAAACCAAGGTCATTTTCACACTATCCCCTTTCTCCAAATGTGTAGCCATCTCTTGTTTCTGTGCATGTAAATTGTAAAGCACTTTGCTGCCATGGTGGCTAAGTCTGCAGAACCCTCTGACAATAAAAGGACATACAGGCAAGCATCTCAATGTGCTTACTTGAACGTCAGAGAGATAATGATTTGTACCATGATACAGTTTATTTCTAAATCTGCCCCGATATCCAGCTCAATGTGAAATGTAGATGACGTTAAGAGTGCATAGATTTCTAAAATGAATATCTTCATTCATTCACTTGCACGCCTGCTATTCAATGGTGCATTATTTCACCTTTTTTTTATTTGAAAAATTATGTTTTACGGCTATAATATCCAGATTACCTTATGCTACCGAGAGTGCATAAATCCAAAGTGTGCTTCAACTGCCCTGTGGATGGAAACAACTTGCTCCCAGGCAACACCCGCACCATTTGCTTCAGGGAAAAGGCGTGTTTTTTTAAACCGAGGAGGGATGGAATTGCACCAGAGGGAGGCGGCTCTCTAGAAACGACCATTTTTTTAGCTCCCTCTTCAATTAAAGGGCTGAAATTCATCCATCGCTCGTCAGACTGTGGCGTCTCCGATACCGTCGTAAACCTCTCCCGTGGACTCCCGACACAGACGGAATTATATCTGCCGTCTGCATGTATACCGAGAGCCAGTCTTCAATGACATCAAAAAATACACCCACGCAGCATTAATGAGGCCGTGGGACTATGAGCATCTGGAAGAATGCCTAAAATGATGGTGAAAGGTGGAAACCAGCACTGCAATTATCTTGCTGAGATTTGTCATACGAATACAACAACATTCCATCCAGATGAGTAACTTTGAGTCTCGGTTACCTCAAATTATTATTGGCCAACCCTACCCTATCGCGATGAATGAAGCCTTGGCCTTTAAACGACGGGAAGAGTAATGTTAAAGAAAGGGCTAAACTGATTTCTAAATAGTAGATTAAGCCGGGGCCGTACTGGGAACGGCAACCGGCCCTGGCTTTTGCTACTGGGGGCCGATATTGCAGCACTGCAGCAAAACCGGCCGCCAGTGGCAAAGCCGGCTTCCACTCCTCCGGCCCCCCGGGGAAACGCCCGGTGCCTGCTATGGCCAGTCCTCCGGCCAGTCCGGCCCTGGAGTGAGACATTCCTGCGGTTGGAGAGAAAGGTTCTGCTGCAGAGAGAAAAAGTGTTGTCATACAGCTGATTCTATTGGTAAATAATGATGTGAATGACGATAGTTGTCTTAAGTAATCCCGTAAAATGAGTTTCTGGTTCCACTGAATCTAAATGTCTCATATGACGTACCTAAAGCTTTTGAAGAGGCTGCTACTTAATGGGTTACACTGAGAATACATAAAGTGTTGGGCTAGAATTTTAGAAGGGAGCTAGATCAAGAAATGTGAGAACAGAAATGGGCAGATACATAAAGATCAGCGAAACACCAGCCTAAAATATTATGCAGCTGAGGTGAAGCCTAGAATATCGATTAGGGAATATTGTGAAACCTTAATATCGTAGACAAAGGCATAGATGCATCAAGCTAAACACCGCTCGCAAAGGGACAGATTCTCAGAATCTGCCCCTTTGTGACTGGTATTTTTGCATTTGGGATGCATCATCCCAAATGCAAAAATCGCAAATAAAGAAATCGCAAAATTGCGATTCCTCAAATTGCGATTGCATTTAAGGAATCTCAAATTGAGATTCCTCAAATGCAATGCATTAAAGTTGAAAAAATAGCGATTTCGCTAATAGGGGGAGCAAATTACCATGAAGTTGAACTTCATGGTAATTTGCAAAAACTTTGAAAAATGCACTTTAATGCATTTTTCAAAGTTCCATTTTACACACACACATGCCCTTAGGGCGTGTGTGTGCAAGATGTACCCATATGCAGATTTCAGGGGTGCAACAGGGAGTCCTTTTGACACCCTGGCAGCCTTGAAATAGCAATCTTAATTTGCGATTCTCTAATTGAGAATCGCAAATTGAGATTGTCTTCCCATTCATTCCTAAGGGCCTCTAGGCCCATAGGAATGAATGGGGAGGTATTCCTTAATTGCGACTCGCAATTTACGAGTCGCAATTAAGGAATTGCTTTTTTAAAAAATTGCTATTTTTCAAGCGAGTTCTTCATGCATTGCATTTTGCTATTCCTTAGTAGCGAATCCTTATTTTTCGCTAATAAGGAATCGCAAAATGGATGTTTGATGAATCTATGGGAAAATGCCATAAAATAGCGAAAGGTAAGTGTACGTAGGAAAGTATAGATTTGATATTTTTAATCCACATTTAAATACTTTGAAGATCTATATATATAAAAAATCAAGGTACATGATTGTAAAGTTAAGTATAGAAAATGTATACATACTTACCTCTTGATATTTTGGCTGCAATATTAAGGTATAACAATATTACCTACTTGATATTCATGACCCACATCTACAATTGGTTCTAAAATCCCGCAGGGCATGGGAGGATGCCGGAGAAAAGGAGTGTGACTACTTATACTTGTTGCTATGAGATTTCTTATCACAGATTATACAAAGAAACAGAAAGATGCCTGGAATGATTAAGTCTGATTAAACAAAGTCTGGTGCATCAGAGAACAGGGCATCTGGCTAAATGTTGTCTCGCTTTTCTAAAACATGTTGCCTCACACAATCTGGATCCTGCTGCTCCTTGGTGACCCTGGATTGTGCTCCTATATTGTGGAATGAACTTCAATATTCACATGATGCTTGAAGGGCAAGATAAACGCGTCATATTTTATTCATCCATAATAATTGAGCTTCAAAGTAAACAACGATTGTCTATCCTATCTGTCGCTGGAAGGAGACCGACCTTTGATGTGTTGAGTGTTTACAAGAGCTGATTTTTTACATTAACTATTCTTGTTATTTAAGCAACGAAGAGTGCAAACGTCTGAAAGTATTAGCTCATGTAACCTCTCAATACAAACATTTGAAATAAGCAAAGATACCTAAATATTATTTTTACATTGGCACAACAGGAATCATTGGAAGCATTCAAAGTATAAACCCCCCCCCCCCCGCCCCCCAAAGTTTTGGTATTTAACCTCACCAGACCGCCTATAAACTACAGTAAAATATCATACAACTCCCACTGACCCTAATTTGGGCACAAAGTTTACCCTCACTAAGCTCCCACTGACATTGGGGTCAGACAGAACCCTCAGTGGTCTGCACAACCTTCCCTTACAGACCAACATACCCACAGAAGGATAGTCAGCAGCACATATTGCACAAATGACAAAAGCTGTTATGTTGATCTGTGCAGCAAATTTACCCTTTCTGCGTGCTCTTTCTCAATTTGTCACATTTTTATAGACTGATTTTTGCTGATATTGGGACTTAAGGCCCTGAGAAACTTCCAATCCGTTTCACAGTGAATGACCTTTGCCCCTGAAAACATGCGTTTCAAATTGGCTACACCCAATTGTTTTATTTAAATTTCCATTAAGGCTATGGTACATTGGTGTAGGAAATGCACCAGTGGCATATAAGTTAAATGTTAAAGTGCTGATAAGGAGGTTGCGTTTTGGGAGGAATTTTGCCATGATGGTGCCTACTGAATTCTGTAATCACTGAACAGCTGAAAGAAAAACACTTCCTGACCTGCTGGGGAAGCGGGAAGGAGCCCTAATCTCAAATAAAAAAGAGAGATATTCATTTTATTCGGCTAAAAAGTCATAAAAGTAAATAGACCTTTAAAAAGACATTAAAATACACGGGATCTTATTCACAAACTGCATTTTTGTCGTAACTATTTATGAAATAGTACTACTAAATTTACTGCAAAATTCCTTCTTACCGTATCTATTGGGAGATCCTCACACATGTAAATTTACTACTTAGTGTCTAATAACAATGTCGGTCGGTTTACACTCTGACCGATGTATTACTATGACGACAGTCGGAGTTTAAACCAGCAGGGGAATCAGACTCAGTTCTGATGGGCTCAAGGAGCCTGTCAGCCTGTTGGAATAGGCACATAATCCTTTAAGGACCGCATTTCCACCATCGGGATTATGATGGTGGTTTTAACCGCCTTTTCATGTCAGCCTTTCTAATATGGAAAGGCTGTCGGAAAGCGGCTTTGGGGGCCCCTAGCATGGCACCCTGTCCCTCCAGTTGTGACCCTGGGGCTGTGCTCCGCGTGGCAGGCACCGTGAGGTGCCTGGCACATGGTGCAGGGATTTTCACAAACTCCCATTTCTCAATGAGAGCTTGTGCTGTGGGCAGTATCCGTCTGTCGCACAAGCTCCCTTAGAGAAATGGGAGTTTGCGACTGCACCATATGCAGTCGCATCATAATAAGGTGTGCGGAACCGCCGACCTATGGTCGGGCAGTTCACAAACCGAAACAGTGTTGGTCAGAGGCAACTCCGACTGACATCGAAATCAGTAGTAAATTTGGGAGGGAGCAAGGAGATTGGATAGAAAGCGACATACTTGCCAAATGGGAGGGGTTTAGTGAGGTGTAAGGAGGGCTTTAAGGAGAGACATGCATCCACCCACAAAAGAGTAAGCAGATCACTATTAACAAAAGGCACTTCGAAAGTTACTACAGCCAAAAAGGGTCCCAAAACAGTAGTAAATTACTTCAGCTCAGATCTGGAGTAAATCCAGCACCACACACGGCCACCCATTGTCACTGCAACATTCTCCTATAGAAAATAATTGAAGTAGGGACTTAAAATAAAATGTTTCTTATAAACAATATTACATTAGTTAAACTACTTAAAATTATACATAAATATAATTTAATGTTGTAAAATATCTAAAAATAAAACATGTTTATTATTTGCCTAAGAAATATTTTAACAACATTTTTTGAATGTATAAATTAATGTAACATTAATCAATATTAAAATTTAACTAAATTACTTTTAATTAATTGTATACATTAATTTTAAGAATTATTAATACATAATACACAATATAAATTGTTACTTCAGGTGGAAATTTAGAGGGTCATTACGATGACAATGAAACTGCCACCAGCAGGCTTCCAGTGGTAGTTTCACCGCAATCTCCAATCACTTCTCCTCCCACCACATAATGATAGTGGGCGGTGTGCTGGCAGATGCAAAGTCCAGATTGCCTGGCGGACCCGGCCAGCATCCATAAACTCCAGCATCCATAAACTGGTGGCGGTGCCTAGCAGGCACAGCCGGCCAGATTAGGATGTTGCAATCTGCAAGCCTTTGAATGGCGGTTCCTCCGCCATTCAAAGGATGGCGGAGACTGATTTGTGGGCCCATTGCGGTCCCCCCTTGTGCAGGGGCACTTATGTTTTGTACATAGGTGCCCCCCTACATTTCCCTACACCAGGTTGCAGGCACCGCGCGGTACCTGCCACGTAGTGCAGGGAAAAACAAAATGTGCACTTTTGACATTGGGGAAGGTGCTGCGGCCATATAGGCGGACGGTCCCTATCCCCGGGACGATGGCGACTAGTCCGTCAGCCATCGTAATGACCCCCTTAGTTTTTTATTTAAACTACACAAGAATAATTTTTATTTATTGTAATAGAATTATTGTAACTAAAAACTTGATTCAAAATTATGTTATGAGTGCTATATACTGATTTTGTGAATAGGTAGAAGTAGCAAAGCTACTAAAAAGTGCAAGAGTAAATTACACGTTTACTTTACTCACATGTGTAAGTTACCTTTGTGAATAGCTTAGATATTATTCATAGTAAAACGTGATTACATCAAAGATTAAAAAATAAAAGAGATGACACCATAGTTAAAATATAATAAGTAAAAAATGAAAACACAGACCATAGATAAAAAAAGGTAACATAGCGTAGAGTTGCAATATTTAATAGCCAAGAACAAGAATGCAGATACAGCAGTACAGACGTTCAATTCAAAAGGCAATTGGGGAATGATGGCACCTGGGGAAAGAGGAGTTGCAGTCTAGTCTTCCCCTGGAGTGCTTCATACACAAAAACAGAACATGTGATATGATACATAGTTAGGGAGGAAGGGGCAGGAGGTAGTTTAGGGCTTATAAGAGTCAGGAAGGGCGTGCCGGGCCTCTTCCTGACTCCAAGCATCACCGGGTGGGAGAAAGACCTGAAGGAAACGCTTGTTACATTTATAATTTTTGGCTGTTGCTAATCTTATAGTGATCTGTATCGAAAACCCATGGAGAGGAATACTCTGCCCATGTATGGCTCCCACCACTCAAGGAATTTGAGGGATAACTTGCCATATGGGCAGTACCTTAGACTAAGGAGGAAAGACTTTTTTCGGGAAGCTGATGATCTTACTACAAGACTGAAGAGCCGTGGTTACCCCACCGGCCTATTAAAGCGGGCCAAGAAGCGTGTGTGGTATCAACCAAGGGACGAACTATTGGAGACTAAGGAAAAGCCCAAAGAACACAGTGGCATTGTGTGTGTCACCACGTATAACACAAGAAGTAACGATATAAAGAAGATCGTAAAAAAGTATTGGAACTTGGTAGCTGGGGAATTACAGATTACACAAGAACCCTTGTTTGCCTTTAAGAGGGGCAGAAATATAAAAGACACAGTGGTAAAAGCCTTTCTGGAACCTCCGAAACAACCGGATTTAAGAAATCTGCTGAACCTTCCATCTCTGATTGGGCATCACAAATGTGGTAACTGTAAGGCCTGCGAACACTGCCAGGAGGGCTCTAGCTTTACCCACAACACCAGAACTTATGAACTTACACAATTTACGAATTGCAATAGTACACAGGTCATCTATGCCATCACTTGCCCGTGTACCTTAATCTATATTGGACAGACAAAGCAAAAGGTGGAAACTCGAGTTCTACAACATATGAGTAGAATCAGATGCAACACTGTGGGAGTGCCTTTGGTAGAACATTTTAAGACTCACAATCACAAACCAGAAGATATCAAGTGGAGGGTCTTAGAAAAAATAATACCTAATGTGAGAGGCGGTTCCATCTCAAAATCACTTAACTACAAGGAGTGCAGATGGATACACTCTTTGAATACAGTACATGAAGGATTAAATGAAAGGGAGGAGACTGCCAAACAAATGGGGCAACTATAGCCATCTAGCCCCCCTGGTGATAGTAAGATCTTTCCACTCCCATATTTAGTCTATCATGCATGCACCCAAGGATATACTTCGTTATTCCAGCCTTCGCTAAGATCTGAATTTACATGATTATTATGAGCCTAGCTGTTTAACTGTACTTGGAAATGATGATACATTTTTTCATTGAAATTGATGTTGCATGAGTAATAGTCTGGTGCTGATCCAGATATGGTTTTTCATAAGTGTGATAACATGGTACGTGATACTCGCTCAAATACTTCTTATCATTTGTGTATAATTGTCTTAAAAGTGCTCATTTTTAATGGCATCTTACTTTCAATTGCATAATTTTTAATAATGTCACATTTTGTCACAAATGTTTTTAATAATGTCACACTTCGTCACAAATGTTATATTCTCTGCACGCCATCCATGCCACCGCCATCTTTTAGACCCATATAACAAAACAAAAACCACTGCTGAGAAGTTCTTTTGGCCTACAAAAGATTTGTAAAAATAGCTGTTTTGAATCAAGCACAAACAACCTGCTTAACGTATAGCAACATACAAAATTTAATCTTTTTGAATTTTTACTTGTTTATGACACTATATTTTAGTGCATGGAAATACAAACAATTTTATATACAATATATACATTAATAACGTGAATAACAAAAAAGACATTTACACACTTCAAACATACTTGGCCATTCAGTCATACACAACACAATCATACAAAATGATCTAAACTAAAAAGACAATGGGTCCACGTATCGGTCGTGAAGAAATGGAAGTAATCCCTTTGTGATTTCACAGTTTTTTAGAGTCTTTGCAGATTTGCAATTCAGAAAGAGTATCCACTTTTCTTGCTGATGGTGCAGGGACCGTTGTAACACAAAGAGTATGAGCCAGATACGGGACTAGGGTGGTCGACTCGTTTCGAACCCCTATTAGTGGTGGGGTTTTCCTCAGGACCGAAAAGGGTTCTGTAACAATAGCAAAAAACACTACTTAGGGAGGTGTTTTTATAGAAAAAAGAGACGTAACCCCTGAGTAAGACAACAGCCGCCCCAACCTTAACCACTCGGTAAATGATCCAAACGTGAAAAGATAGAATTTCAGGCATGAAGAACCAAGGTATTTCCAACAATGAAGTGTACGCGGGGGCTGCAGAAGAGAAAAAAACAGACAAGCGCTGCATTTAGTCACAAGCACTCTCAGTCGATCACTCAGACTGACCAGGTTTTGGGGGGTTTTGTTGTTACCTGCTAAATCAGTGGCTTCTGACTCGCCAAGGGTTCCATGACTCTCCTTAATCCTGGAGGGGAGGGCTGCTCCGCCGCTGAAATGTAACGGACAAGAGACGTGAGTCTATCGGTACCGTGGGACTGATCCTCAGAACCGTAGCTGGTAAGGAGTTGAAAAAGACGTACCGGTGGAGAAAAGGCTTCCGTACTTCACTCAGGCACACGGGATGAATCACCTTTGCTTGTTGTCGTTGCTGGGACTTCCTGGTTAAAAAGTGCAGCGCGTTTCTGGGACTTGTAGTTTGAAGCACAAGTTGCACGGCTGTTGGCAAAGGGAAAACGGTGGGGTGGAATGGAATGCCTGGGGATATCTCCACTGTAACTTGCTGCAGTGTTAACGAGCAGTGACCTGGAGGGATCAGGTGCTGGATTTATAAATTTCGGAAATTTCATTTAGGCCCCGTATTGCTGTATTGAATTTCATTATTAACAGCGCTTCACGCTGGGCTAATTTTGCGTCCAAATCACCTCCTCGGGGGTCTCTTTCAATTTTGGAGAGGACTGTCCATCTTAGGTCAGTTTGCTCATGTTTCAATTTGGTCCAATGATTGACTAACGGGGCATTTTCGACCCCTCTCCGAATACGGGATTTATGTTGCGTAATCCGATTCCTGACTTCTTGTGTAGTTTTACCGATGTAGACCAAAGGACACGGACAAACAATGGCATACACGACATTTTTGGTTTTGCAGTTCGTGAATGTATCATGCTTCCAATTAATATTTTCAAAAGTGAACACAGAGTCCTCAATGGTTTCATTACAGCAGGTACACGTCCCACATTTGTGATGTCCTTTGGTGGGGGGTAGTCCAAATAGACTTTTCAGTGTTGGAGCTTTGACAGTCGGAAGAGCAGCTCTTACGATGTGGTTGGCTACACTTTTCTCTTTTTTATACGCAAATAATGGGGGTGCAGAGAAATCTTCATGGAGGTCTTTCAATAAATGCCAATTGGACATTATGAGTTTCTTGTGTTGGTTTGCTGCTGGACAAAAAGTGGTGACACACACCATCCTTCTCAGGTCTGGTTTTATTTTCTTTTCAAGTAAGGTTTCTCGTGGGGTCCACCAGGCTCGTTTGAGGGAGTTCTTTAATAATTTTTTAGGGTAACCTCTTTGAATGAGACGGTCTTTTAAGTGGCCAGCGTGTTTGAAATAATCCTCTTTTCCTGAGCAGTTTCAACGGATCCTAAGAAATTGTCCATATGGTAAGTTTTGTTTCAGACTCCGTGGGTGGTTGCTAGTGAAATGCAATGCTTTATTCCTATCAGATGGCTTGCGGAATAAGGTGGTACTTAGGCCCTCTTCGTGGGGTTCAACTTTAACGTCCAGGAATGTAATGGATTCATTGGATGATGTAACTGAGAACTTGATGTCACTTGTTCTTGAGTTAAGCCAACCCACGAATTGGTTCAGTTCTTCATGTCCTCCTGTCCAAATAAGGAACACGTCATCTATGTAACGCATATAGTTGGAGATGCAGTTACTGTATGGATTGTCGTTATATATAAATTTTTCTTCGAACAGTCCCATGAACATTATAGCTAGCTCTGGAGCAAAGGGGCACCCCATCGCTACCCCCTTTATTTGGTAAAAGAACTCTGCATCAAAGGTGAAGAAATTTTTCTGTAATGCAAAGCGAGCCAAGTCAAGTATGAAATCAGTGGGGACCCTCATTGGTCTTTCCCGATTGTCCAGGAAAACTGTTAAAGTTTCCAGAGCTTGTTCTTGCGGGATTTGTGTGTAAAGAGACACCACGTCTAGTGTGACTAGAAGTTGTCTATTGCTATCAAAGTTGATAGTGGCTATTCAGTTCAGAAAAGCAGTGGTGTCTCGCAAATGGGCTGGGATGGTGTCAATGTAGGGTTTCAAAAAGAAATCGATGTATTTTGCTACTGGTTCAAAAAGTGACTCGCAGCCAGAGATTATGGGGCGACCTGGCGGATTGACCTCATCTTTGTGCATTTTAGGGAGCACATAAAACACTGGGGTTCTAGGATTTTTATTTTGTAAGAAAGCTAGTTCTTTGGGCCCAACAAATCCTTGGTCAAAGCCTCTCTGGATCACTTCAAACATTTGATTTTTTATCTCTAAGGTAGGGTCCTTTCCGATGCGTCTGTAGCAATTTTGGTCATTTAACTGGCGGTGGACTTCCTGTTTATATTTGGTAACGTCCCAGATCACAATAGCTCCGCCTTTGTCGGCCTGTTTAACCACAATGGTGTTTTTTATAGTCAATAGAGCATCTTTCTCAGCTTTTGGTAAATTATATTTGACGAAGGTTTTCTTTTTTTCAATTGAGGATATTCCAGACAGTACAGTACGTTCGAAAGTTGTGACTTCCTTGGGGATTTTTGGTACTTTAGGACAGAAGGTCGATTTTATTTTAAGACCTGTGGCCTCCTCTTGTTGTTCTTCTTCTGAATCATGAAAAAATGTTTTTAAACGGATCTTGCGACAAAATTCCAATGTCTCCAATTTCATCTTTACAAAGTCAGTGGGTCTAGACGGAACAAAATTGAGCCCTTTGGTTAAAATAGATGTTTCAGCCGGTGTGAGGGTCCTGTCAGATAGGTTGAAAATCAGTGATTTATTTAACTCTTGTAGAACTTTTGACGCGTTCTCATCTCCCATGGTTGAGTGAAGCGGGTTCGGCCCCGGGGTTTCTGTTGGCCTCGACCTAAAAAAGGCGTTTAATTTTGTTGTTGTTGCTGGTATTGACCTGGTCGGTTATCTGTTCTATTTTGAAATGGTGAAGTGTGTAAATGTCTTTTTTGTTATTCACGTTATTAATGTATATATTGTATATAAAATTGTTTGTATTTCCATGCACTAAAATATAGTGTCATAAACAAGTAAAAATTCAAAAAGATAACATTTTGTATGTTGCTATACGTTATGCAGGTTGTTTGTGCTTGATTCAAAACAGCTATTTTTACAAATCTTTTGTAGGCCAAAAGAACTTCTCAGCAGTGGTTTTTGTTTTGTTATATAGTTCTGGTTTGACTCAGCCGCGCTGGGTTAGGAGTCAAGGCCCTTGTGTGTTTTTTGATCTTTTAGACCCAGGCGTGGGGGCACTTTGCCTTAGAAATAACCATTGAGTCTATATCACACTACCCCGTGTGGTGTAGCATCTAAATTTGTTGAAAACTACAATTGAGGCACCCAAGCGTAACCTGGCAACCGGGAATGCTGGGTCGCCTCAGTGACGAGGACGTTCCTATACGTATACGTAGCCCGTCAGTTGCCTAGCAACGAGGCAAGGCTTTCACATGTCTGCATCCTCGAGGGAAGAAATACTAGTCGAAACCGGTAATCACTTCCTTGAATTGCCAGTCGAGCATTTCTGCGGCCCAAAGACGGATTGAGACCCAGTGTTGACTGCATCCATATGATGGAATACAATTAGTCAGAAACAAGGTGAGATTCTCCGCCGCCATTCAAGCATCGAGTCAGCACTTTGACTCTGTTGTGGATGCGTTTAACAGCGTGTGGTAATTATGTACAGTTTGGATGTCGCACTGACAGCTCATTCCACCCTCTTTCTTCTAGATCGCTCAAATCATTGCGGCTGTTTTTCTAGAAAAGGAGCGCCCCGAATATCATCGGGCTGTATGGTTTTTAAATATACGATCAGCGGTGAAGTTCTCCTAAGCATCAGGGTGAGTCTTGACCATGTGCTACTTAATCGGATTATTTCGTAATTCAAACAGCACATAATTTACTGAATTTTGAAAGGTGATTATTCCGAACGCCCACCGGGTTCCTATCCAAGAAGGGCCCCTAGGTGAGTGCAGTACTAACTAGGTGCTCACTGTATTTTTAACTAGTTTTATTTAGTTTAACTTTCACGCAAATCCCGTCCTGATGGCCTATTCCTGCTTGACCAACAGGTGCCAACTCACTACCCCACTCTCCTAAGTCCTGAAGAAGACCCGCCCCAGACCCACAATCAAGGCGTCCAAAGGTTGAATCGTCAACGATATCATAACCATCGGACCAGTATAGAATATTCAGTTACTAAGGCCAAATGAAGTGGCGTACTGACTGAATTACAATTAAATATCAAAACTGGCCTGTAAAGTATTCACGACAAACACCCAAACCCTTCCCTTCCCGTTTTCCTTCACTCACTTGTATATAATTCACTTTCTCAAGAGTGCACTATATGTCACAATGCACGCACTTTATTTATATGCGCCATTTGTTACTAAGTAAGTTTGGATTTTCTGATTAACTTACATGTATCATAAACAAGGTACTCATGAATGAAACTAATTCATTGATTAAAAAGATATTGTTATTCTGTTCTCCTTGGCACGGGATTTGCTGTTTGATTATGCTTTCATTTGATGATTGTTCAAAGTAATTTATGATCGATTAAGAAATAATTTTGGCAAAATGAATATGCATTTTGAAGTAATCAGTTTATATACCCGACAGAACTATTGTATATATTAAGCTAATCTGGGAGGCACGTCAGTGACTATTGCGAAACAGGTGAGGGACGCGCTGTACACGCTGGATGCCAACAACAAGAAAGAACTCCTTATGCCGGGATTTTTAGGGCAGACATGGGTTTGTTTATCTTGCCTGACATGCTTTGCATTGGGAGGGTGGCCGCGGCTGTTGTGGCCTGCTTGTTGCCTAGGAGGGGCGGAGGGAGCAAAAAAGCCACAGGCGAGCGAGATAGGAGCGCTTGGCGCTCTACCGGTGATGTGTGGATGGGTCTCAGCCTCACGGCCCGGTTACAGCCCCCCCTTCCTGGTGAGCAGTATGGCTCGTAAAAGTCTGAGGGAGCGGGGCATCTTGCTGATGCACTTGCATTGGACAACGCATACTTACAGCAGGTGGCCCCAATGTGGCTGGGGCAGGATGCCCCTATTGATTTACCCACTGGGGCTGCCTGAGTGGGGGAGAACGAGACCATGACTTGGCTAATGGGCCCAGCCACTAAGAAACTCAGGAATGGTGCCGGTGGCCAGCGAGCACAGCAAATCATAGGGGGGAGGAGGAAACACTTGAGGTTGGTGGGTCAGCCATGGGCGGTAGTGACCAGGCATGTAGTGGGACCACACAGACCAGATAAAAGGCAGGGGGTCGACATAGAGGCGCAGATTAGGGAGCAGTGCTGTATGGTGCAGGAGACCGAGGAGCAATGGGAGTGTATGTGTAGAGCCAGGGAGGAAGAGGCTTGCCCTGGGAGGTGGGCGGCTTGTAGCACTTTCACAGATGTGGAGGGGGAAGACCGGGAGAGACCATTTTTCTGGAACTGAGGCAGGAAGATGGCTATGGGTGCCTGGTGAGGGGGTCAGGGGCACTCACAGACAGGGGTATTTTGCGGCTTGGGCCCGGTGGTGCTAGGGACCCTCTTGGTTGGTGTAGCCAACAAGGGGATGTGGTGACAAAGCCAGCAGCAGATGCTGGCAGACAGACAGTCAAGCCAAGGGGGCACAGGGGCCCTGAGACTTTGGCCTGAAGAGGTGGGGAGGTCTGCCGTGGCCGCCCCTACACGGAGGGTTAGAACATTGCACCCCACCCAAGAATGTTGGTCCTAGTGGGACAAAGATGAGAGCGCGCTGAAGCATGTAGGCATGGCACATTTGAGTGAGTTTGAAGATGGTGAGTGCGATGATGCTTTGGTGCTGGATTATGATGAGGGTAGTGACGATTGCGAAGAAAGTGAGCTGCATGATGAGGATGAAGTGGAGAGACCTGAGGTGCACCACAAGGGGAAAGGGTGCACAACAAGTTGTGCAGTTAGTGTTTTGCAGAAGGCAAGTGCATACCAAGGAAGCACCAAAAGTTGGGTGATGAAGCTGAGAAATGGATGTCACAGGGAGAAGAAGGACCCGGAGCTGTTGCCCTTAGGTACAGGGGAGTGGTGGTCCAATTGGGGATTCGGGGAGCAGAAGAAAAGTGGGGCCACATATCTGGAGGCAATCCAAAGGAACTTTGCCGGAACACGCACAGTTTAGACAGAATTTGTGCTACGTCGGGTTTGTAGGGGGGCTCTGAGACATGCGGCAATTGACAAGGTTTAACGAAAGATCAACAGAGCCATGAGGGTTTCCTGCTGGGTAAGAACATTATGGTGATCTTGCATGGGGGCATAAAGGAAGAAGAGGTTTGTCTTTTTTGGGACGACGGTGTGCATCCTTCTCAAATGGGGAATGCATACTATATGATGGAGTCGCCTGATGTGGTGAGCCGCTTATGGCATGAGAACATCTGGTGCAGGCGAGATCTCTGTTGATGTGCGTTTTTGGCACTGGAGCGGGGGTGGGGCAGAAAGCGCCCTCCGAGATGTTTCTGGGGGGCGGTATTTTGGGGGATGTAGAGTCACATGTGGGCCTATCCTTACCCTCGAGGGGGAGAAGAACGGAGTACAGGTGACAAAACACAGTGCACAGTACGTTGTCGAGTGAGGAAAGAGTTTCAGGAGAAGGTGTTTGGTAGAAAATGAAGGAGTGTCTGGATATATGGCAAAGGACCAGTGAGTGGAACAGGGAAGTATGAAACAAGGTATGAGGGATTGAAAGCTGGTGTGAGGGGTTGCGAGATTTATTGGGATGGTTGTACTTGCAAAGTTAATGTTATATATGTTGATTAAAGTTCAAAAAAGTGTTTGCAACCTTGCCTAATAAATGGCTTTTTATGCTAAATCATGGACATGGTGTGTTTTTTATTGCACAATGATGGCACCCAGGGGAAGTGGAGTCATAGACTAGTCTTCCCCCGGGGTGCTTTGTGCACAAAAACAGGACATGGGATATATTCGGTAGTTAGGGGGGAAGGGGAGGGAGGTAGCTTAGGGCTTATAAGAATCATGAAGGATGTGTCTGGCCTCTTCCTGACTCTGAGCATTACCGTGTGGGAGAGAGGCCTGAATGAAAAGCTTGTCCACCCACCCACCCTACATGCTTAAAGGGGTATGGAGTGTGGCCTTTTGGCCCACCGAGTGTTGTTGCCAAAGTTAGGACGGTTTTTAGGGGTAGGTGGTATTTTGGGGGGTGGTGAGTCACTTCGGGGTATCTACACCCTTAGGGGAAGACGAACGAAGTACAGGTGACAAAAGACAGAGTGCGATACGTTGTCGAGCAAGGAAAGAGTTTCAGGGGAGGGTGTTTGGTAAGCAAATGAAGGCGAGCCAGGATATATGGTAAGAGCCCAGTGAGTGGAATAGGTAAGTATGGAACAAGGTATGAGGGCTTAGGGGATTGAAAGTTGGCATGAGGTTTGGGTGGTTGCGGGACTTATGGGGAGTGTCGTACTGCAAAGTTAATGTTATATATGTTGATTAAATTTCAAATAAGTGTTTTCAACTGTTTCCTAATAAATTACCTTTTACGCTAAATCATGGATATGGTGTGCTTTTTATTGCACAAAGACCTAAGCAGACAAAGGAACAGGACAAGACAGCGATGGATGGCGCAGGAGATTGTAAAATGTGCATAAAACATTTAAGAAATACAGAGTTTTAGAGGGACATGCATGACATGGGCAACAAAGAGCAGAGTCTGGGGAGAGCCATCCCTTGGGGAAGGATAACTGATAATGTAAAATTTCCATTCGGAAACAGCAGAGTGAAACTTGTTCCCAGGAATTAGATACCACACGTAAATAAAACTCAGTTTTGGTAGAATCTGTTTACAGATTTGTTGTGACAAGGAAAGTGTGCACTACTCGGAGAGAGACCAAAAAGACGACAATCTAATCAATTGTGTTTGAGCTGCAGAGTTAGTTTTTGCATATTTCAGCTCCATGACCCAAGATAGGTGCACAGTTACTTTTATATTTTTCTAACATGCTTCAAGGAACACTTCTCTATTGTTTGGGCCATTTGCAGTGCGTGATGAAACTTGGCATCATATATATATATATGTGATCAAACGCTCTGGGAAGCGTGAAACGCGTCATGGCGATCTGAAGCACCAACAATAAAAATGTATTTTGCACTTACTCAGGGTCCGTATCCGTTTCTGCAGCTTTGTGAACTTGCAAAGATATCGGAAAATCCTGGAATATATATATATATATATATATATATATATATATATATATATATATATATATATATATATATATATATATATATATATATATATATATATTACCTACTGGCTATCGCCAGTAGGTATATATAGTTAGAATTTTTTCTCTATGGGACTTTTGAAAATTCTATGTCTAATAACTTTGGCGTTTGTGGACGGAATCGGCTGAAATTTTCAGGAAAATGGAACATTTTGTTTCTGAGCAGCCCCTGAAAATTTGGTGGGGTTTCGTCAAGGGGGGGCTGAGAAAAAAGGGGGGTCCCAAAACGCGTTTTTTGCATTGAGTTTTCCATAGGGCGGTTGGACTCACTTTTAGCTCGAACGGCTGAATGGATTTGCACGAAACTTGGCAAAATTGTAGGGACTGTTAGCCCGATGTGCCTTTGCTAGGTCTCAATATATGTGCTCCAGTAGTTTTTGAGAAATTAACGTTCAAACCAAGATATATATCTGTAACAGCGCTCTGGGCAGCGATCCGGTCCGCTTACTTTTCGCTTATCGGAACTTTGCGCGCAGAAAGCTGATTGGCTCTCCGGTGTCTGTCAACATTCTAAACAGTCCGGAGCGGACGCCATCTTGTCTCTCGGTAGGATCGAGAGAGAAGAAGAGGTGGAAAACGAAGGGGAATTTAATGAAAGGGGGCAAGGTATCCCCCTCTTGACCCCCTAGGAATGTTGTTGGGGTTATTAAAGGGTCCCGTGGGGAAAATAAAAAAAAATGATTTTTCACGGTAGAAGCGCGGCCGCGAACTGGTAGCGAAACGGGAATTCGCCATTTTGTGCTTCGTTAATTAAATTACTAGTTATAAGTGGGTGCGGGAGACGTATCCTAATCCCCTATGTTTCCTGAGGGTGGCTGAGGAGGCTGATATATGTTGATACATCTCTTCCAGCGGCTGTGCGTGAGCTTTTTTTTTTTTTTTGCTGCGTGACAGTCTGGAGCGGCCGCCATCTTGTCTCTCGGTAGGATCGAGAGAGAAGAAAAGGTGAAAAACGAAGGGGGAATTTAATGAAAGGGGGCAAGGTATCCCCCTCTTGACCCCCTAGGAATGTTGTTGGGGTTATTAAAGGGTCCCGTGGGGAAAAAAAAAAAAAAAAGATTTTTCACGGTAGAAGCGCTTCACGGGCCGCGAACTGGGCCGCAAACTGGTAGCGAAACGGGAATTCGCCATTTTGTGCTTCGTTAATTAAAGTACTAGGTATAAGGGGGTGCGGGAGACGTATCCTAATCCCCTATGTTTCCTGAGGGTGGCTGAGGAGGCTGATATATGTTGATACATCTCTTCCAGCGGCTGCGCCATCTTGCCTTTTTTCGAATGCCACAATTTTGTCGTGCACGGCAGCCATTTTAGATGCCAGGCTGGTCCCAGGCTATCACCTAACCCTGCGGATGTAGTTTATGGCCCCAGCTGTAGAGAATTCAGACATGCCAATCCTCCTGATTCAGGCGTGTGACTACTGATTTCAGTGCTAGTCTCCCGCCTCCCGATTTCTGCAAGCAAAAACCCGGGGGCATATTACGAACAACTAGCGATAATTTTTGTCTCTAACTTGTTTAGAGACAAAAATTATCGCCGCACATCGGCGATTTTTATCGCAGATAAACCTTGCTATTATCGCAGAAAAGTCAGCGATATTCATGTATTATCGACCTAATGCTCTTAGCCATGTTATCCACCTCCCATTGGATAACATGGCTAAGAACTGCTCAGGGCAGGTGTTAGATTTTGGAGATATTCGCGCTTAGCGCGAATATCTCCAAAAGTTGGTAATAGAAGGTAGCGATGTTAGGGACTGTTTCCAGTCGCTAACATCTTGGCACGCCACTTTGCATGTCATTAGTGATAAGTATCACTGACATGCAAAGCGGGGCCCAAGATGGTCGCTATCTCCTTTTAGCTGTCACTAACTGGTGTTAGCGACAGCTTGGTAATAGGGAAATAATTTTATCTCCGCTTTCATGGCTTTTAAAGCCAAAAAAGCGGAGATAAACCCCCTTGATAATATGCCCCACGATTCCTTGGGGGTTTCAGCTGACAGGGCTTGGTATTGTGTTACATGGTAATTTTTCCATGAAACGTCAGAGGGTCGATGCAGGGGTTCTAGAAGAGGTGATAAACCATTTAAGCCTCATGAACAAGCGCATGGTCTTTTAAAGATTTGTGAAGTACTCGGGGCGGCGGTGTGTGTGTGCCCTCTTTCAGGAGCGGGCGGGGGGGCACTGCCAGCAACTTGCCAGGTCAGGTAGTGTTCAACACGTGCATCACCCTTTCTCTGCCTGCTATTGCGCTCCATGCTTCGGAAAGGTAAGAAAAAGAACGTGCATTTGAGTTTGAAATGTCCGATCCTGCAGCAGCACACTTCCAAAGCCCACACATGACAATAACCCGATTCAAGGCCCCTTTCACCCGTTTTTAAAAAAAATAGATAACACTCCAAGAAAGTAAGGTTATAAAACTTTATTAACTACTAACTTTAACGAACGGAACAAAAACTAAAAACATTTAAACATTTCTCAATACAAAAAGCAACAATGGTTAGAAGCTGTCTTTTGTGCGAATAGTCCCAAGGCAGCACAACGTGCAGAGTTCTGGACGGCACCCAGGTGATGTCGCCTGGGTGCCGCACTGGTTTAGGGATCCTACAATGCTGCTCCGAAAATTGGCGTGGGGCGTCCCGGGTGGTGCGGGGGGAGGCCTCGTCAGTAGCGGTCTGTTGTGCGAATAGTCCCAAGGCAGCACAACGTGCAGAGTTCTGGACGGCACCCAGGTGATGCCGCCTGGGTGCCGCACTGGTTTAGGGATCCTACAATGCAGCACAGAAAAACAGCGTGGGGCGTCCCGGGTGGTGCGGGGGGAGGCCTCGTCAGTAGCGGTCTGTGTCCAGTGTCACATGGCTGACACAACATGTACGACAGGCACCCAGGTGATGTCCAGTAAACTGCCGCACTGGTTTTGGTATCCTACAATGCTGCTCCGAAAATTGGTGTGCGACGGCCCGGGGGGGGGGGGGGGGGCGTGGGGGAGCCGGCGTGAACGGGCCTCCCCAGGTGGCGGCCATCTAGCTGAGTTGCGCTCGCTCTTGCGGCCACAGCGTCTCGCTCACCATGTTGTTGAGTTGCTCCCACTCTTGCAGTGCAGCGATAGGCGGCTGCCACATGGCTCTTAAAATGGCGGACAGCTCCTCGGTTTTAGGCCTGGTCCACTGAAATGGCCCTGGGACACTTTGGAACTCGGACGCTTGCCTGCTAGGGCTTGGGCTCCATTCACGAAAAGCGTCCCCTCAGCCGTGAAGATTGTATAAAAGTCTTGGGGGGCCCCCGACTCCCGCAGGCTTCCGGTGGGGAGCGGCTGCCATGATTGCTCGCGGAATGACCACGACGGAGCCACGAGATGGTGGTGCTCTCATGCTGACGCCAGCTTCAGTCTGAATGATCCAGAAACAAGGTGGGGCTTTCATCGTTTGGGAAAAAAAAATGTTCTAAACCAATGAAAAGTGTTATTTTTAGGTCATATGACCAAGCCTTCCATCTTTAGGAAACCAAAAGTAAAATGAACAATGAAAAGTTTTATAAACAAGTCACATGACCTGTTATGCGGCATAGGGCTACAAAAAGCGTAGAAAATCCGTTGGCACGTGAGGCGGCGTCAGTAGCGGACCGATGTGCGAATAGGCCGAAGGCAGCACAACGGGCCGAGATCCGGATGGTACCGAGGTGGTGTCCAGCAAATTGCCGCACTGGTGTGGCCATCCTACAATGCTGCGCCGAAAGACGGCGTGTCCAGCTGAGTTGCGGTCACTGTTGCGGTACAGTGACTCGAACGCGCCGAGATCCGGATGGCACCGAGGTGGTGTCCAGCTAATTGCCGCACTGGTGTGGCCATCCTACAATGCTGCGCCGAAAGACGGCGTGTCCAGCTGAATTGCGGTCACTGTTGCGGTACAGTGACTCGAACGCGCCGAGATCCGGATGGCACCGAGGTGGTGTCCAGCAAATTGCCGCACTGGTGTGGCCATCCTACAATGCTGCGCCGAAAGACGGCGTGTCCAGCTGAATTGCGGTCACTGTTGCGGTACAGTGACTCGAACGCGCCGAGATCCGGATGGCACCGAGGTGGTGTCCAGCAAATTGCCGCACTGGTGTGGCATCCTACAATGCTGCGCCGAAAGACGGCGTGTCCAGCTGAGTTGCGGTCACTGTTGCGGTACAGTGAGTCGAACGCGCCGAGATCTGGATGGCCCCGATGTTGTGTCCAGCAAGTTGCCGCACTGGTGTGGCCATCCTACAATGCTGCGCCGAAAGTCGGCGTGGGGTGCCCCGTTGGCTTATGAGGTGATGTCAGTAGTGGACCGATGTGTGAATAGGTCGGAACCAGCACAAGGCACCAAGATCCGAATGGCAAGTCCTGGATGTTGAGTGCCTCAGTTGAGATTTCTGAGCAGTGCTTGTAAGACTGTCTGAAGCTTATTTGCACCTGCTGCAGCTTCACTAGGTCCGGCGGAACTTTTTGCCTTTTCCTTTCTGCTTCTTTTCCTACAATGCGTTTCATCTGAAGACACGACCAGGTCCCTGAATGTGTGCAGGGGGACGCTATTGATTGAATGAACGCGCCGAGATCTGGATGGCACCGAGGTGGTGTCCAGTAAATTGCCGCACTGGTGTGGCCATCCTACAATGCTGCGCCGAAAGTCGGCGTGGGGTGCCCCGTTGGTTTATGAGGTGATGTCAGTAGTGGACCGATGTGTGAATAGGTCGGAACCAGCACAAGGCGCCCTGCACTGTTGAGCCTTTTTCAATGCCTGTTTTTTGTTGTTTCCCCTCCATCAAAAACAAAACAAAAATACAAGGCGCCAAGATCCGAATGGCAAGTCCTGGATGTTGAGTGCCTCAGTTGAGAGTTCTGAGCAGTGCTTGTAAGACTGTCTGAAGCTTATTTGCACCTGCTGCAGCTTCACTAGGTCCGGCGGAACTTTTTTCCTTTTCCTTTCTGCTTCTTTTCCTACAATGCGTTTCATCTGAAGACACGACCAGGTCCCTGAATGTGTGCAGGGGGACGCTATTGATTGAATGAAAATGGCGGCTTGACACAAAGCTGACTCAAGCGTTACTGTTGGTGCTATACAGACAAAAATTGGTTTTCAGTTTGTACATTCTTCAGGTTTTTTTTTTCCATCCAAGTCTGATTGAGAGTTTGTAGAAAAATGGCTTCAGATTTTCCACATACTACTCTTCAACATTCTTCCTAAATGTAACAATGTGAAACTCACTAGGAGAACGGCTGTTTCTGTTTCCTTTCAAAATGCTGCCACCAATATTTTCTGAATGGAAGACACCATCTTGTAGCATAAAGGGCCGAAAGGGGTTCTGGTCTGGCCGATGGTTGGTGGAGACATTTTGACTATATCTTGGACCTGCCCGGCCTCGCCCAAAATGGCGCCGGTATAAATGGGACTCGTAACTCCTTGCCCGCAAATGTATATCTAGAAAATGTTATTGTAAGTGGCCCTGTCGTATTTTAATTACAAAATGTACGTCCACCGATTCCGCAACTGTTAGACACCTTTGTTCTTGTCACCTAATGGCCCGCTCGTTACGTTCTTCTACAGTGTAAATGTCTCCTCATCATATACGATTTCAGTTTGCTCCGTGGCCGGCCCACGTGGTTATAGGCCCGTATTTGTATACTGACATTTTCACAATAAAGGTTTTTAAAACAAAACACGGTAGTAGTATTTTCATTTGTAAAGTTTTTACTTTTAGTGACTGTTTTCGAATCAGTAAAAGGCAAGTGAAATAAAGCAGTCCAATTACATGACGGATAAAAGGTATAATATGTAGGAACGCAGTAAAGATAAATGGTCAAGGGCAGTTGTGTTTTTCATGTCTGCAACATAAAGTGATCGATAAGAATCTGATAATCAGGCGTATCGGCGACTAAGACAGCAGGCCGAATCTCTTTTACTCAACGGCTCCGTCATGGAAGGAAGAAACGCCCTTTTTCTCGAAAAAGGAATATATTTTACTTGCAAGACAGTTGTAAATTTTCCGGGAAAGTACATTAGCCTGGAATATTATAACATATGTTTGAAAAAAAAATATTGTTCGAAAATAATAAAAAGCGTAATTTTTAGGTCATATGACCAAGCTTTTCATCATTAAATTAACAAAAGTAAAATGAACCAATGAAAAGTTTTATTAACAAGTCACATGACCTGTTATGCTTACGTTACGCGCTGCGCGCCGCGCCTCGGATCACTTCCGGGTGCGCTAACGCGGCGTGTCATAAAACGCATTACGCGACAACGTAGGTCAAGAATATAGTCTAAATGTCTCCACCAACCAGCGTTCAGAACACAACCCCTTTCAGCAGTCCAAAAAGTTCTGTTAAATGACAACAGAGGGGACAGGCAACAAGAACCATCAGTCAAAGAGGGGAGGGCAAGTTCTTCTCTTCCGGGTCATGTTGGGGCGCTACCGGAACTGATCGAATTGGTAGTCTACAGTGTTTCTGGATGTTTCAGACTAAAGCTGGCGTCAGCATGAGACCACTACCATCTCGTAGCTCCGTCGTGGCCATTCCACGAGCAATCATGGCAGCCGCTCCCCACCAGAAGCCTGCGGGAGTCGGAGGCCCCCAAGACTTTTGTAGAATCTTCACGGCTGAGGGGACGCTTTTCGAGAATGGGACCCAAGCCCTAGCAGACAAGCGTCCGAGTTCCAAGGTGTCCCAGGGCCATTTTAGTGGACCAGGCCCAAAACCGAAGAGCCGGCCGCCATTTTGAGAGTCCTGTGGCAGCCGCCTATCGCTGCACCGCAAGAGCGGGCGCATCTCAACTACATGGTGAGCGAGACGCTGTAGTCGCAAGAGCGGGCGGTAAACAGCTGAATGGCGGAAGAGGCACAGTGTAGCAAAAGCGGGCGGAATGGCAACTAAAACGATAAAGGGGCGCCCCACTACAGCTTGTCTTCAGGTCAAACGGATTGTGGGACAAGGTCCAGAATTGAAGAGTCATCAAAAGGCAAAAAGTTCCGCTGGACCCCGGGAGCCGGCCGCCTATGTCGGGGGCGATCTCAGGCTACACCAGTGCTATAAGACTTGGGGAGGGTGTCGGAGCCAAGCGTCTTCTCCGAGTCCATGGCCATCACACCGCCCCTCAGGGGCCTCCGTCAAGCTGTTTAGGAAGGTAACATATCACATTGTTTTCTAATGCAGTCAGGTCCACAAACGACACTCACTTACTTTGAGAATAGTGAAGCTGCAGTAGGTGGAAATAAGCTTCAGACAGTGTTACAAGCACTGCTCAGAACTCTTAACTATGGCACCCAACATCCAGAACTTATGCTATTTGAGAATGGTAGTGACATCGAAGCATCTCAGGGACCAAAACCATTAACGTACTTTGACGTATGAAAATCTTACTTGGGGAGGGGGCAGGAGCGAAGCGCCCCCTCCCAGTCAGCGCCACCACACCGTATGTTGAAAATCTGAAGCCATCGTTCTACAAAGTCAACCAAACTTGGATTGAAAAATCTAGAAAAATGTACAAACTGAAAACCAGTTTTGGTCTGCATAGCATCAGTAACAACGCTTGAGTCAGCTTTGTGTCAAGCCGCCATTTTGATTCAATAAAGCACAGGCATTGAAAAAGGCTGAAATTCAGAACTCTAAACTATGGCACCCAACATCCAGGAGCTTGCCATCCGGATCTTGGAGCCTTGTGCTGTTTTCGATCTATTCACACATCGGTCCACTACTGACATCATCTTATAAACCAACGTTATGTAAATAGTTTTTTAATAAAATGTTTTACCCTGTTTCTTTGCTGGTGTGTTATCTATATTTTTAATATTTGCATAGGGTTTGTCGTTATTTTGTGCGGGATGGGTGATGGAGCCGAGCTGTCTTGCAGCCCTCATGGTGTGGAGCTCAGTTCATCTCACTATTTTCGTATTTCTCATGAAGGGTTGTTCCTAATATTTCTATTTTAGCGAGGTCAAAAAGAGATCCAATTAGTGGCCTACTGATTTTGCTCGATTACTTTTATTTTTTTACACGATTTTTCACTATCTGCAAAGACTAAACAGAGTATTGCGACTTTGTGCTTGTTTGTAAATAGAGAATGATCCAAAGAGAACCAATTCTAAAACAGTAAATGCTTGGACAACAATCAATCAAATGGAGAGACAAGGAGGCACGACGGATTACAACGGGGGTAAAGGCCTGCGTTAACTACCCTTCAGTATCTGCAAAGAGAGAGTACTACTAAGGCAAAAGAGGGGAGGGGGGGGGTGCAGCGTTCAAAGCACATCAGCGTGCATAAATACGAAAATGTTTTTATCTATCACGTACTTGACATTTTAAAGCTTTTCATATTTGCTATTAAAAAACCAATGAAATTCACAGAAAAAACCATAGGTTATAGTGGATATATAGTTAGGAATTTGCATTTACAAAACCTTGAAAATTCAATGAAAAAACCATAGGTTATAGGCCATATATAGTTAGGAATTCGCATTTACAAAACCTTATTTTACTCGCATAAAACCATTGAAATTCCATATATAGTTAGAAGCGCTAACTATATATCGCGCACCCGCAATCCACTGCTGATGATGTCACATATTACATCATTCATGACATGGTCAGTGACATCACTGATGACATCACTGATGACATCTCAAATGACATCACTGATGACAACTCAAATGACATCACTGATGACATCTCAAATGACATCACTGATGACAACTCAAATGACATCTTTGATGACATCTCATTTGTCATCACTGATCACATCACTCATGTGATAATACAATGAACCTCTTCAGACTCTAATATAACCTTACATACACTCAGTATAAACAGACACTCACAGACTGTCACTCATCCATGGAGTTACTCACACACCTAGTCAGTCATGCAAAGAATCAATCACACCTCCATTTCCTCAACTATAAAGTTATACACATCTTACTTATTCAAACATATAATAACACATATTTATTCTCTTATATAATCCCTGATACAAGCTCACAGTGATCGATACAGCCACTCACACATTCACTGGCTCTTATGTTCAGTTATTTATATATCTCAACTCTCACATGTATTGTGTTTTACATACGTACTTACTTGCACATGTAGCAATGAGAAATCCATTCACTCACCAACACACCCATGCACAGTCAACCGCCCATATAGCTGTTTCCACATGCACTCTTGAACTCATACTCCTAGTGAATCAACTGCTTACACATCTATGCACAGAGTCACGCACCTCCCAGCCACCCACACACACACTCAGCCTCCCATTCAAATACTTGGGCAACCAATCAATAACCCATATGGCCACTCTTATAGCTACTGATCAACACATGCAGCAGCTTACACAACAACAAACATACTGATGCACAAATTAAGACAGTTTAGTCACTAACCCATGCACTCAGTGAGACACATTTAATCACTCACTCATACAGTCAGTCATGCACCTACTAAATTCTTCATCCAGACACTTATACATCCACTCATTCTTCAATATGTGAAACATATTTAAACTTTACAGACACATACAATCACTGGATGTTGTGATCAGTGATGTCATCAGTGATGTCATTTGAGATGTCATCAGTGATGTCATCAGTGATGTCACTGACCATGTCATGAATGATGTAATATGTGACATCATCAGCAGTGGATTGCGGGTGCGCGATATATAGTTAGCGCTTCTAACTATATATGGAATTTCAATGGTTTTATGCGAGTAAAATAAGGTTTTGTAAATGCGAATTCCTAACTATATATGGCCTATAACCTATGGTTTTTTCATTGAATATATATATATATATATATATATTTTTTTTTTTTTGAGGCTGAGATTGTTAAAGATAAAGACACCAAAACCTGTGAAGAACTTCGCACTGCGATGAGTAAAAGAATTAAGGACTATGAAATGGGAATACGCAAAAGGAAGCAAACGAAATTCCAGAGAGATGAGCAGGACTATTTATCTGGTAGAATTCTTACGTTTGCACGGAAATTTGACGCCACACGCAAAAGATTGGCCCAAGGTACCGCACAAACAACAGGTATGGACACTGAGGAGTCAGAAGTGGAAACCTCAGATGGTGAACAAAACTTGGCCCCGGGAACAAAGGAAAAAGAGACAGGGGAACCTTTTTTCGACGAATACCAGGTAATGAAGGAAACCCGCCAGAGACCACAACTAAGAAATCACCCTCCTCAACAAAATCAAAGAGGAGGACGAGACGGGGGAAGAGGCACAAGGGGAGGTTCACAAAACACCACCACCCCAATGGTGACACGGAGTGCCTCCAATCGCAGAAGGAAGTAATTACCGAAGAAGATAATAATGTCATCAACCTATCTAAAAGGATTTTGACCATGGATGAGACCAACGTATTGAAAAAAGGTTTAAGTTTTTGTCCGACCAGCGAATTCAACCTAGTGGACGCCAAAATTGACTTGTTCAAATATATCAGGAAGTTAAAATTCAAAAAAATCTTTCTGCTAAGCCCTGATAAAACAACTTCAGTCAATCCTGAAACAACAGGTGCAACAGAGAAAGATGATCTCCTGGAAATCTTGCTCACATCAACACAAGATTTACAAAATCGAGAACAGGAAACAACCACAGAAACTGAATCTTTTCCGGAGCAAGTCAGAGATCCGAGCAATCTCAAACATAAATCAAGAAAACTACCAAACACACCCCATGATGCAATCGATGTGTTTAATGAAGCAGTAACAGCAGACTTGGAAAAGATGGCAAATAAGAAAATGGACATGAAGTCTTCTAACATCTCTAGGAGGCAATGGGCAGCAATAAAATCCTTGCGAGATGACAAGTCAATTGAGATTAAGCCCTCAGATAAGGGCGGGAACATCGTCATCTTTAGTAAGGAACATTATGAACAGGAGGCACATAGACAATTAAGAGATAAAGAGTGCTATGCCACAGTGAAAAGAGAGGAATTTGTTAAAAGCACCATTGCTTATGAAAATCTTTTAAAGCAATGGAAGGAAGATGGCATGATCAGCTCAGACGAATTTGCTTTTCTACACTGTGAGTCCCCTATGTTGCCACATTCTACCATTTGCCTAAAATCCACAAAAATGCCAAAAGACCACCAGGGAGGCCGATTGTCTCGGCAATCGGCAGCCTTCTGGAAAATACATCACGCTTCATAGACATTTTTTTAGCACCTATCGTTAAGGACCTGCCCTCTTATGTAAGAGATACACAGGACTTTTTACGCATCATGGACAATATCTCCTGGGAGAAAGACATGCTATTAATAACCATGGATGTCGTTAATCTATATACATGCATAGATCACGAACAAGGACTGTGTGCTACAAAGTGGTTTTTGGAGAGAAAACAACCAAAATATAGAGCACATAGTGAGATGATCTTATGTATGATAAGATTTTGTTTGTTTAACAACTACTTCCTATTTGCAGGCCAATTGTATAATCAGATCAGAGGGACCTCTATGGGCTCGTGCTTCTCCCCCAGCTATGCAAATCTCTTCGTGGGCTGGTGGGAGAAGCACGAGGCGTGGGGAGGTAACAATGAGAAATAGAGTGAAAACATACTGATGTGGACCAGATACATCGACGATCTGTTTATTGTCTGGAGGGGAGACAGGGCCTCGGCTGAGGAATATGTCTCAACTCTTAACAATAACGACCTGAATCTTAAATTTACCAGCACCATAAGTGACCAAAGTGTTTGCTACCTTGACCTAGAGGTTTTTGTGGAAAATGACCATCTCCACATTAGGCTTTACAGAAAGTCAACGGCCGGCAATGCCGTATTGCATGCGGCCAGCCACCACCCTAGAGGTCTGGTGAAAAATGTACCTTATGGTGAATACCTTAGACTCAAAAGGAACTGCTCAGAAACTGAGGACTATAGAAAAGCACAGGAAGAAGCTAGTGAGAGGTTCCAAGCGAGGGGATACTCCCGGAACATCTTAGATCAAGCTAGTGCTAAAGCAGAGACCATTGACAGGAGGGACCTTCTGTTGGTCAAGGAGTCAAGGAAAGATAATGATCAGGTCAGAATGATAACGACATTTAACAGCAAATCTGGAGAATTGGTCCAGTCGTTTAAGAAAAACTGGCACATATTACACACTGACAACATCTTGAAAAAGTCACTACCAGATAGACCTATGGTGACATATAGAAGATGCCAGTCTCTGTCGGACCATCTTGTCCACAGCCATTACTCCCCTGAGAAAGCTAATCAGTCCTCCAACCAAATAGTTGGCTTCTTTCCCTGCTTACGCTGCAAAGCATGCAAATTCAGTAAGAAGGTCAAGGAGTATCCCTGCAGATCAGGGGAGGACAGACCTAACAGAAAGATTTTGAAGCATCTGAATTGCAATTCGGAATATACGGTCTACTGTTTGGTCTGCCCCTGTAACAAACGATACATAGGAAGTACCATAAAACCAGCTAAAATGAGAATCTTGGAACACATGAGGGCTATCGTGAATAATGACAAAACCTATCCGATAGCCCGTCACTTTGCGGAACAACATCATAGCAATAGAGACTTACTCATGTACTATTGTATAGACCAGGTTCCTAAATCAGAACGAGGGGGAACAGAGAAAAAGCCCTCCGTATAATGGAATCGAGGTATATCCTGGACCTCAAAACGATGACACAATGGGGCCTCAACAATGATGCTGAGATGTGGGTACACCTATGATAAATGCCTGATCTGTCAATCCATCTGATGTGTCTAAATATCTTAATATGACTCCTTGGTCCTCTGTGAATAGAAACTGAATGCAGCCTGGCAAACAAGCTTTTCCTACCTTTATGCCATGTAGAATAGTTATGAAATAACAACAGTGATACCAAAAAACTAAGATGGCAAGATGTGGCAAATCACAAGCCCATACAGGGCGTAATTGTAACCAACTAGCCAAGTCTAGAAAAAAATTTGCCCTTACATATGCATATGTATATATATATTATATGGTGTAGATTTGTATATAGCGGGCATCGGGTTGAACAATTTCATTACCTGTACATATTGGATTTGCACACTACAATGGCTTGTATATAATCGGGGATACACCCCTGCATAACACCATACATGCCTGTAAAATTTGTAAATAGCATCGTTCGGTATCACAAATGTAAAAATTGTAA
Source organism: Lissotriton vulgaris (assembly GCF_964263255.1). NCBI lineage: Eukaryota > Metazoa > Chordata > Amphibia > Caudata > Salamandridae > Lissotriton > Lissotriton vulgaris. The sequence goes on from NC_141689.1 coordinate 858,360,135, forward strand.
ATATGTGCTAGTCTTAATAATTTTTTGGTCATATGTCAAACTTTGTTTCACATATTTGCACTGTGCACTTTATTTGTCGCCATTTTTTAACAGTAGTAGAAACCATGTATTAACACACTACAAAATGGCCGTCACAGAATTGATTTTGTACCATCTTCTATGTTTACTAACCTGAAAGGGCGGACTGTTTAAAACGGCGAATTTGTTTGTTCACTGACGACACTGACGAAGCCTTGAGCGAAACGCGTCTGTCGGGGGTGCAGGGGGGTTTGGAAATGAAATAAACAACAAGATCACGACATCTGAGTGCTGGCCGTTTCTTTCCTGACACCATTGTTTGGAGGCGTGTGATGAGATATATATATATATATATATATATATATATATATATATATATATATATATATATATATATATATATATATATATATATATATATATATATATATATATATATATATATATTCCACTCTGACAGCGCTCCTGCTGCAACCCCTCGCCTTCGTGGGTGTGGCTCGAACCGGCGGAGCAGCCGGAATCAATATGCACAATGTAGCGGCGTTCCTATCGAGCACTCGGATAAGGATCACTCAGCAAACTCCAGGGTTACCAAGAAAAAAGATTTATTGCTTCATAAATCTCTCCGTGACGCGTTTCGCACTCCACAGAGTGCTTGATCACACAATATGCCCCGAGTTCCATTACATTTTTTATGTTAGTAGCACATTAGACACCAAAGAGGGACTCGTTAAGTTAGATCCATGACATACATTTGAACTTGCGTATAACAGGAGGACATGTTGGACTGGTGTAAATCCCATGAATAACGCCCCTTGTTTCGAGAGTAGGAATAAATAATAACAACAACAATATCCTACTCAAGCATTATGAAATAAATATTTGCATTACCATTTTGGTTATACTTTAAATAACACGCATATTTTCGTGAAATCTTAAAGATCTTCGTAATGCACCATCAGGAAAAAAAAAGAAGAAATTGCAAGACATCGTGTAAAATAATACCTTACAGTCTCATGACCTAAATCCCACTAATAGCCGGGATATGAAGGTGAACTGAATATGTTTTGCGTTCCGGGGCTCCTCCCTGTGTGCGTCATGTAGGATTGTCGTCATGGCAACGGGGGGTAAACATAAACAATAATAATAGTGCGGTCTACGGAGCAGAGAGATCACATCGTAATATGTAGATGCATTCTCACACATTATGATACAGTGTATGGTTGGAGGCGGGAAACCCGCTGGTAATATTGGTGTTCAAACTCTTCAAGCTCCATGTTATACGCCGGCAAAACTAACCGGGTAGTGCTCTATCTGCACGTGACTTGTATGAGTGTCCTACTGCATGATAGGAAGATGGGGGAAAGGTGGAAATATACTCCTCTGGTTAGTGAGATAGAAGCCCCCTTTTTGACGACACGCAACTAGTGTGTTGACGGTAATGTCCAGATTGTATTTGTTCCTGGTTAGTGGAATAGATACTTGTTCAACCGATTACCCCCTGTAATCTTACTGGAGTCCCCAGAAGGGTTTCGGTGTACTTGTGTAATAACTCTGTGGGTATTACTGCATACCACACATGCAATCCTAAGCTCGGGTGCATATTACAGTACATTCCTATTTTAAAAGATAGAAGAGGATAAGAGAGGAGATTCACTGTGCAGTTCAAGATGATTCATGTGATTCTTATTCAGACATCTCCCTTGGAATTATCTGCAGAAAGATAGAGAGAATAGAGAATATGAGGAAAGGAAAAGAGAGGTACACTTCAGTCCATGAGTAAAATGCACATTACTTTTCCAAGAACAATACCATTACATTGCACTGACACATTTCATTCTTGCAAATGTACATTGTATTCTTCGTCCATATTATGCCCTTTAGGGTAACGGGTACAGAGGCTGATTATGTATTTGGATTCCTTTTGTCTTAATTTAAGTAAGCGATTACCTCCTCTGGGGCCTATGTTAACCTGCTCCAACACAAAATAAGTAAGCTTTTTGGGGTCAGAGAAGTGATGGCTCATGGACTGAAGTGTACCTCTCTTTTCCTTTCCTCATATTCTCTATTCTCTCTATCTTTCTGCAGATAATTCCAAGGGAGATGTCTGAATAAGAATCACATGAATCATCTTGAACTGCACAGTGAATCTCCTCTCTTATCCTCTTCTATCTTTTAAAATAGGAATGTACTGTAATATGCACCCGAGCTTAGGATTGCATGTGTGGTATGCAGTAATACCCACAGAGTTATTACACAAGTACACCGAAACCCTTCTGGGGACTCCAGTAAGATTACAGGGGGTAATCGGTTGAACAAGTATCTATTCCACTAACCAGGAACAAATACAATCTGGACATTACCGTCAACACACTAGTTGCGTGTCGTCAAAAAGGGGGCTTCTATCTCACTAACCAGAGGAGTATATTTCCACCTTTCCCCCATCTTCCTATCATGCAGTAGGACACTCATACAAGTCACGTGCAGATAGAGCACTACCCGGTTAGTTTTGCCGGCGTATAACATGGAGCTTGAAGAGTTTGAACACCAATATTACCAGCGGGTTTCCCGCCTCCAACCATACACTGTATCATAATGTGTGAGAATGCATCTACATATTACGATGTGATCTCTCTGCTCCGTAGACCGCACTATTATTATTGTTTATGTTTACCCCCCGTTGCCATGACGACAATCCTACATGACGCACACAGGGAGGAGCCCCGGAACGCAAAACATATTCAGTTCACCTTCATATCCCGGCTATTAGTGGGATTTAGGTCATGAGACTGTAAGGTATTATTTTACACGATGTCTTGCAATTTCTTCTTTTTTTCCTGATGGTGCATTACGAAGATCTTTAAGATTTCACGAAAATATGCGTGTTATTTAAAGTATAACCAAAATGGTAATGCAAATATTTATTTCATAATGCTTGAGTAGGATATTGTTGTTGTTATTATTTATTCCTACTCTCGAAACAAGGGGCGTTATTCATGGGATTTACACCAGTCCAACATGTCCTCCTGTTATACGCAAGTTCAAATGTATGTCATGGATCTAACTTAACGAGTCCCTCTTTGGTGTCTAATGTGCTACTAACATAAAAAATGTAATGGAACTCGGGGCATATTGTGTGATCAAGCACTCTGTGGAGTGCGAAACGCGTCACGGAGAGATTTATGAAGCAATAAATCTTTTTTCTTGGTAACCCTGGAGTTTGCTGAGTGATCCTTATCCGAGTGCTCGATAGGAACGCCGCTACATTGTGCATATATATATATATATATATATATATATATATATATATATATATTTATATGTATAATTCAGCCGGGGCTCTCCGTGCCCGGTCTCAGAGGCCGCCCTGAAGGGTGGGGGGCTCCCCAAACGGAGTTGCTTTTGGAATATATAGATATATATATATATATATATATATATAAACACAAAAATTTGTGGCTGTTCCCGAGCCTCTTGTTTCGGCGGGCTCACGGCAGGGGTAGCCACCCCCGTAAATCCAACACGTCAAGAACCGGCAGGTTTATTCCAGACACAACGTCCTACGCGTTTCGGAGTAAGATTACTCCTTCATGCCCGTGATGAAGGTGTAATCTTACTCCGAAACGCGTAGGACGTTGTGTCTGGAATAAACCTGCACTTTGATAGAGGCCACGGCTCCTGTGTGATTCCTTGTCCGAGATCTAAGGAAGGATTACGCCAGTTCTTGACCTGTTGGATATATATATATATATTCACTGAAAAAACCATACATTATAGACCATATATAGTTAGGAATTCGCATTTACAAAACCTTATTTTACTCACACAAAACCATTGAAATTCCATATATAGTTAGTTGCACTAACTATATATCGCGCACCCGCAATCCACTGCTGATGATGTCACATATTACATCATTCATGACATGGTCAGTGACATCACTGATGACATCACTGATGACATCTCAAATGACATCACTGATGACATCTCAAATGACATCACTGATGACATCACTGATGACATTACTGATCACATCACTGATGATATCATTCATGTGATAATACGATGAACCTCTTCAGACTCTAATATAACCTTAGATACAATCAGTGTAAACAGACACTCACAGACTGTCACTCATCCATGGAGTTACTCACACACCTAGTCAGTCATGCAAAGAATCAATCACACCTCCATTTCCTCAACTATACAGTTATACAAACTTTACTTATTCAAACATATACTAACACATATTTACTCTCTTATACAATCCCTGATACAAGTTCACAATGATCCATACAGCCACTCACACATTCACTGGCTCTTATGCACAGTTATTTATATATGTCAACTCTCACATGTACTGTGTTTTACATATGTACTTACTTTGACATGTAGCACTGAGATATCCATTCACTCACCAATACACTCATGCACACAGTCAACCGCCCATACAGCTGTTTCCACATGCACTTTTGAAACCATACATCTAGTGAATCAACTGCTCATACATCTATGCACAGAGTCATACACCTCCCAGCCACCCACACACACACTCAGTCTCCCATACAAATACTTGGGCAACCAATCAATAACCCATATAGTTACTCATATAGCTACTTATCAACACATGCAACAGTTTACAGAACAACAGACATAATGATGCACAAATTAAGACAGTTTAGTCACTAACCCATGCACTCAGTGAGACCCATTTAATCACTCACTCATACAGTCAGTCATGCACCTACTAAATCCTTCATCCAGACACTTATATATCCACTCATTCTTCAATATGTAAGACATATTTTAACTTTACAGAAACATACAGTCACTGGATGTTGTCATCAGTGATGTCATCAGTGATGTCATTTGAGATGTCATCAGTGATGTCACTGACCATGTCATGAATGATGTAATATGTGACATCATCAGCAGTGGATTGCGGGTGCGCGATATATAGTTAGTGCAACTAACTATATATGGAATTTCAATGGTTTTGTGTGAGTAAAATAAGGTTTTGTAAATGCGAATTCCTAACTATATATGGTCTATAACCTATGGTTTTTTCAGTGAATTTTCAAGGTTTTGTAAATGCTAATTCCTAACTATATATGGTCTATAACCTATGGTTTTGTCAGTGAATTTTCAAGGTATTGTAAATGCTAATTCCTAACTATATATGGTCTATAACCTATGGTTTTTTCCAGTGAATATATATATATACATACATATATAAACATTTTTTTTTTTTTTCGAAAGGGCTGACAGCTTGCATCCACGCCGCAGCCACACAAAGAGACTCGCACTCCAGGGTCTGTGTTTTAAGGATGTTTAATGGCGACGCGTTTCGACCAAACGGTCTTCTTCCAAAGCCAACCAAAATACAATGTGTTCACCATTTTATGCATAAAGTGTTCCACATACTTTTCAAGAAATAGAGGTAGGACTGCTCCATTAACAAGAACTACAATTGGTAAGAACTACCATGAAGGTAGACAACAGACTTTACCACAAACGTTTTCCAATGCATAGGTTAAATAATACTTTGACATATTTGCTGTATATAAATGTAAACTAATGCAATTTAAATTGAATGGAATTCAGTGACTGTATTTTAAATTGTACTTATGCACTATGCAGTGCAAAGTAGAATTTCTATTTGCAAATTTAGCAAACATAGTCTCAAGGTAATTGTAGAATACCACGCATGTCAAGCTGGTTACTAACGAGTTTAAGTGTGCAGCGTTCGCGGCTAACACGGTAACAACATGTTTACCAGGCATTGTAAGTCACATCTACACGGCCAAGTGGCCACATTTACTACAGCATAAAAGAATTAAAAGAATTACATGAATTAAAAGAATTAAACTTCACGGCCGAGTGGCCAAATCACAATGCCAATATTTCTCCAACTTGATTGTCTGGGTAGTTCATAACAGATCAGGCAGCCCGACCTACTCTCCAGCTAAGGTAAGAACAGGCAATGTCTCAATGATATGACGGGAGTACCCGACATAATATAGAAAACATACCAACTCATCTTAACAATAAAACAAAAAATAAAGGGTGAGGGACTGAAATACTTCTTTCAGCCCTGTGATGATAGTGAAAGTGAACCCTGTGTTGTCTAAGATCTACCTAGCCAGGCATGACATGAACAAGCACAATGGTGTGAGTGTGAGAATAATTAAAATCATTGGTATTTGCACCAGTATCCACATTTGGTCAGGGGACAGATCAATATATATAATAGGTTCGTAACGCAATACAGAACCAGACATTTTCAGACAGATTAGGATTGATAAAGAGGCTCTGCGCCCAGGAATTCTGGGGGTGCAGGTATTGTTTACCCACCTGTACCAGAGAGAGCCCTCTCTGAGCAGGTATAGTGAGGGAGGGGAAGACACACATATGTACCAGAAAAAGACAAGACAGGGTAACAGGGGGGACAGGATCATTTAAGAACTAGTGCATAGTAGGAGTGGATATATCGGCTCAACATATGGTCTTAGCCAATATGCACATGCAGTTCTTCGTCTTCGTTCAGGCCAAAGGGGTTCATAGAATCCAGGTGAATGATATAGCGGGATTCCAGGATACGTAGCTGTTTGAGACGGTTTCCCCCTCTGGGGTTTGCTGGGATCCTGTCAATGCCAAAAAAGGAAAACTTGTTAACATCACTGTTATGAACTCGAAGCCAGTGTCTAGCAGTTGCATAGGACAGATCAACATTTCTGATAGCACGCATGTGCTCAAGGATCCTCTTCTTTATAGGAAAGATGGTACTGCCTACATAGAATTTGGAGCATGGGCACACAATTACATACACACAGTGATCCGTGTTACAATTCATAAATTTACAGATACTCTCAGTTCTTCCCGTGGGTAGTACATAGGATTTCACATTGCGACTGGTTGCACAGGCTTTGCATTTCCCACATTTATAAAAGCCTTTCTGCTCTTTAAGCCACTGTTTGCTCTTCCCTGGGCTCTCAAAGTTACTTCTGACCAGCATATTTTGCAGGGAGCGTGCCTTTCTGTAGCTAACCTGCGGTGAACTGTTGGTCAATTTCCCAATTACTGGATAACTCTTCACTATGTGCCAATGTTTTTTCAGGATACCTCGTACGCTAGCTGCCTCAACATTAAAAGATGTTATCATCCTAACATTGCTAGAACCAGAAGTCTCAAGGGGTTTGCCCACCTTTTTAGTTAAAAGTGATGCCCTGTTTCTCGTTTTCACCTTATCTTTAGCTTTCATAAGTGTCTGTTCTGAGTATCCCCTGGCTCTGAACCTCTGGATCATGTTACCTTGTGCTTTTTCAAAGTTTTCATTGTTGCTGCAATTTCTCCTGGCCCTTAGGATCTCGCCATATGGGATGCTATCCTTCAAGCTGTTTAGATGGTGGCTTTTGGCATGCAAGATGCTATTTCCTGAGGTGGGTTTCCTGTATAGGTCTGTAACCATTTCCCCTTCTACCACCCTGACTGTGACATCTAAGACATATAGCATCTGTATATCTATATAAATACAAACATAAATGCATGCATACATATACTTATATGCATACAGATGCATGTTATTTACATGAAAGTTGAAAAAACACTAATAAAAGCAAAGCTAAAAAGCCACCTCATTACAAACAGAATGGCTTTAACTTAAACGAGGGCGAGATCTATTGCATTTTCAATGCTTGTTTACTTTGGTTCTATCAAGAAGGCATTCAGATGTGTCACACATTTGCCATAAATTCTGAATGTTAGCACTCTAGTTGCACATTAGATCACTGTAGTAAAGCTACTGCTCACCAGGGACGTCTGCTGCTGGTATTCAAAGTGCATGTTTCAGTCTGCATGTCAGAATTTTTTTAATGAAATAGAAGAGGATTTGAGAAGTCACTCAAAATGATCCCTAATTTTTCTTTCTGAAGCACTAATCATACTTTCTATGGCAAAATTAACCCCCTCATGTTGTTCCTTTTTAAATTGAGCGTTTTCAGACTTACCACTTCATTCCAATCAAGATGGCTTCTGGTGTGCCATACTTTTGTCATAAGTAAGACTGTTAGCACTCTAGTTGTTCTTTAGAACACTCTGGGACATTCTGTCATTGGGCTATACTTGGGGTACATCTGGGTGATATTTGGGCTACATTTAGGCTCTTTTGTGTCTGGTGGCCATCTTGGGAGACTGTATGTCAGAATTTTTTAATGAAATTGAAGAGGGTTTGAGAAGTCACTCAAAATGTGCCCTAATTTTTCTTTCTGCAGCACTAATCATAATTCATATGGCAAAATATACCCCTTCATTTTGTTCCTATTTAAATAAAATGTTTTAAGAGTTACCACTTTATTCCAATCAAGATGGCTTCAGGTGTGCCATACCTTTGTAATAAGTAGGACTGTTAGCGCTCTAGTTGTTCTTTAGAACACTCTGGGACATTCTGTCATTGGGCTATACTTGAGCTACATCTGGGTGATATTTGGGCTACATTTGGGCTCTTTTGTCTCTGGTGGCCATTTTGGGAGACTGCATGTCAGAATTTTTTAATGAAATAGAAGAGGATTTGAAAAGTCACTCAAAATGTGCCCTAATTTTTCTTTCTGCAGCACTAATAATACCTTCTATTGCATAATATACCCCCTCATTTTGTTCCTTTTTAAATTAAATGTTTTAAGAGTTACCACTTTATTCCCATCACGATGGCTCCAGGTGTGCTATACCTTTGTAATAAGTAGGACTGTTAGCGCTCTAGTTGTTCTTTAGAACACTCTGGGACATTCTGTCATTGGGCTATACTTGGGCTACATCTGGGTGATATTTGGGCTACATTTGGGCTCTTTTGTCTCTGGTGGCCATTTTGGGAGACTGCATGTCAGAATGTTTTAATGAAATAGAAAAGGATTTGAGAAGTCACTCAAAATGTGCCCTAATTTTTCATTCTGCAGCACTAATCATACTTTCTATGGCAAAATATACCCCCTCGTGTTGTTTCTTTTTAAATTAAATGTTTTAAGAGTTACCACTTTATTCCAATCAAGAAGGCTTCAGGTGTGCCATACCTTTGTAATAAGTAGGACTGTTAGCGCTCTAGTTGTTCTTTAGAACACTCTGGGACATTCTGTCATTGGGCTATACTTAGGCTACATCTGGGTGATATTTGGGCTACATTTGGGCTCTTTTGTCTCTGGTGGCCATTTTGGGAGACTGCATGTCAGAATGTTTTAATGAAATAGAAAAGGATTTGAGAACTCACTCAATATGTGCCCTAATTTTTCATTCTGCAGCACTAATCATACTTTCTATGGCAAAATATACCCCCTCATGTTGTTTCTTTTTAACTTAAATGTTTTAAGAGTTACCACTTTATTCCAATCAAGATGGCTTCAGGTGTGCCATACCTTTGTAATAAGTAGGACTGTTAGCGTTCTAGTTGTTCTTTAGAATACTCTAGGAGGCTGCAGTAGAACACAAAGGAATCAACTGACAGTCTCTGTCCTTGTTGGATGTACATGTTTTACTGAGAATGTCAGACTTCATTTTCACAGGACTGAGAAAGATAATGTGAATTTACAGAAAATATGCTTTCAGTTTAGCTTATAGATCCCCTTCTAAACCACTGTGGGAAAATCATGAGATATTAGTTTTCTTTCAAACAATATTCATGATATCACAGCAGAAGGTTTTTTCACATGGTAAAATCACCTTAGAACCCACCACAATTCCTAAAATGAGTATGGTACCATCAACAAATGATTTATACTGTAACTAAAGTCCTAAAACCCTCTATTAACTACAATGCTTTTTAATGAGGTGCTATCATGTATATTGGTCCCAAGATGGCTGCCAACACTTCTTGGATGAAGTGCTGACAGCCAATCAGATCAGATGTGTGGTTAGGCTCCGCCCAGATATATATCTTTTTTTGAACCTAAATTACTCAAAATCCACTGGAGCACATATATTGAGACCTAGCAAAGGCACATCGGGCTAACAGTCCCTACAATTTTGCCAAGTTTCGTGCAAATCCATTTAGCCGTTCGAGCTAAAAGTGAGGCCAACCGCACTATGGAAATTAACATGGGAAAAACGCGTTTTGGGACCCCCTTTTTTCTCGGCCCCCCCTTGATGAAACCCCCCCCAAATTGTCAGGGGCTGCTCAGAAACAAAATGTTCCATTTTCCTGAAAAATTCAGCCAATTCCGTCCACAAACGCCAAAGTTATTAGACATAGAATTTTCAAAAATCCCATAGAGAAAAAATCCTAACTATATATACCTACTGGCGACCGCCAGTAGGTAATATATATATATATATATATATATATATATATATATATATATATATATATATATATATATATATATATATATATATATATATATATATATATATATATATATATCGTTTTTAGAAGACGCTCCTGCTAGCAACCCTTCGCCTTCAAAAGGGGTGGCTCGAGCCGGCGGAGCAGCCGGGATTAATATGAATTCAAAGAACGGCGTTCCTCACGAGCACTCGGGCAAAAGATATACAGATCACAATCCACAGAAAAGTCCAAAAATAGAAGATTTATTTCATCATAAATCTACGTGACGCGTTTCGCACTCCACGGAGTGCTTGATCACACAAATTGCACCTGTTTGAATACATCTTTTATGTTTACATTGTGATTCAACTGTGAGCATGAAAGACGGACATGAGCATAAGAACACTGTTTTCTAGTGGACTAAACTTTCACCATATTGGAATGGTGTAACATTCATCTTGTAATGCATTGTGTTCGTATTTAAACCCAATCAGTCATAATATAAAGCATAAATGCAAAATGAATATAGTTGCATATAATATTACATTTTACCTATTATGTGAATGCAACATATGTTATCTTAATCACATGAAATAATTACGTAACACAAAAATAGTCCGTGACCATGCGTAAATCATAATATATCAAATAGAATCCATCTATGAAGTACATAGACTGTACCATTAGCCTAGAATTCGTATAATTGATAATTTACGAAAGGTAATCTTAGTTTATGCTATTCGGGGAAAGGGAGGCGGTGGCGTCATGTTGCCACGTATCTAAGCTCCACCCCAAAGAAGTGTCCGCCCCGTCACTCTGTAGTCAAGGAAACCATACAGGATGAATATAAACATATGAATTGGTCCCAGCGAGTGAAGCGCTATCATGAGTATAAGGGAGACATGCACTCTTACATAAGAAGGGTGGCACATGCTGGTAATGCAGTCCTGGTTAGTGGAATAAGTCAGTAATATAAATAAGAAGACCGTGGCATGTTAGGCAGCAGACTAATATGTGGAGCCTGAGCAAACATTTCAGCTATTATGTCCTCGATAGTGGACTAGGCTAGGCTAATGATACATATAGTTAAACAAGGTGAGCACGGTATCTATGTACTTGTATAACAGCAACATGTCATAGGTATAGAGAACAGGCGCGATTATACGTAAATTCTAATCCAGTGCACAAAACATAGAAAGAATAGAGAAAAGTTTAAAATTGATACTTTCGTTTCTGAAGGATGAGAGAAGACCACAGTGTAAAGGTTTAGGGTACGTGTATCGTGATATCATCAACACATCCCTCCCTTTGTGTTATCTGTGGAGGAGAGAAAAGAGAGAAGACCAATGTCTGAGTTCAACATTATATCTGTACAAATGACATATCTTTACACAATATACATTCTAATAGAGAACATAACATATCATGCAACATCAACATATTTATTCATGTAGGTATACGTTATACTCCTCATCCATATTGTGGACTTTAGGGTATCGAGTACATAAGCTTATTATGTATTTGGATTCTTTTTGTATGAACTTAGTAAGACGGTTACCTCCTCTCGGGCCAATGTTCACTTGTTCTAAGATATAGTAAGTGAGTTTTTTAGGATCTGAGAAATGGTGACTTTCGAAATGGCGTGCGATCGGATATTGTTGATCTAAATTACTGATCGCTCTGGTATGTTCTAATACTCTTTTTTTGGCCATGTGGGTCATGCTGCCTATATATATTAGTTCACAGGGACAAGTTAAGGCATATATCATAAAAGGAGTGGTACATGTTAGAAATTGTTTGATTTGCTGCATTTTGTTGGTGCTGGGGTTCCAAAATTCTTTTTTCATATGGCTGTTAGAACAAGCCTTACAGTGGCCACAGGGGTAGAAGCCCTGTAAGTTAATGCTTCTGGGAATAGTTTTGGTGCTTATGTCATTACGTACTAGCATGTCACTCAGTGTGCGCCCTCTTTTGTATGCTATACTGGGGCGTTTAGGTAGGGTATCTCCAATAATGGGGTCAGATGTAAGTAAATTCCTGTTTTTTACTAAGCTTTTGTGGATTTGCTTAGAGTTCCCATTATAAGTTAGGATTACTCATGTAGTGCCCGAGTCCTCTTCCTCTTTGTTGGGAGTTACAGGCTTTACACTAATTAGGTCATCTCTCTCAGTTTCATTCACTTTTTTGCTTGCTTTTTTAATCACCCACATTGGATATTCTCTATTGAGGAATCTTTGTGTCATTACTTTTTCTTCTGCTAGATAATCTGAGTTGTTACTGCAGTTTCTTTTAGCCCTTAGTAATTCCCCATAGGGGATGCTCCATTTTAGATTGTCAGGATGGCTACTTGCTGCATGTAGCAGTGTATTCCCTGCTGTCTTTTTACGAAACAGAGTTGTTTCAATGGTATCTTGCTTAATCAGGACCTTGGTGTCTAGATATTCCACCTCCCTTTTGCTGATATTACTTGTGAGAGTGATGTTGCGTGTGTTGCTATTCAATCTATTGATGAAATTGGAGGCTTCTGTTTTGTTACCTTTCCAGATGACAAAAATGTCATCTATGTAACGGAGCCACAATTGGACTTTCTCGAAGTCCTTTGTAAATTGAGCATCATTATGGATGTCTGCCTCCCAAGCTCCCATAAACAGGTTCGCTAGACTCGGCACAAAGCAAGTACCCATCGCGGTACCATGGGCTTGCACAAAGATCTCCCCGTTAAAGCTGAAAAAGTTATTTTCTAAGCAGTGTTTAATCATGTCAAGCACCATGGTTGTGTGTCCCAAGAATTTTATATCTCTCTTTTTCAAAAATCTGGTGCAGGCTTCCATCCCCTGATTGTGTTCAATTATGGTGTACAAAGCATTGACATCCATTGTTATTAATAGACACTCCTTATCAATATTCACCTTATTGACCTTGTCAAGGAAATCCTTTGTGTCTCTTACATATGTAGGAAGACTCATGACAAAATCTCTAAGGAAATGATCGATATATCTTGAGATGTTTTCAAGAACACAACCTCTGGAGGAGATAATCGGTCTTCCAGGGGGATTTTGAACACAATTATGTACCTTAGGGAGAAGGTATAGGATGGGTAGAATGGGATAATCTTTTTTAAGATAACAAAATTCTTCCCATTCAAGCCATCCCTTGTCTTTCCACTCACTTAGTTTCTCCCATATGTCTCTAATGCTGTTATTGTACTCTGTCCGATTGGATATCCTGTATGTTGTGCCATCATATAATTGTCTTTCAGCTTCAGCAATATACATTTCTCTAGGCATTATAATGATGTTCCCGCCTTTGTCAGCAGGTCTGATAAGTATACTTTGATCGTTAGCAAGATCTTGCATAGCTTTTTTCTGAGTTACAGTCATATTGAATTTTACTTTTTCTTTGTTTTGATCCAATTCTGACTGCTGAGTTCAAATAAGTCAATACCCATCTGGTCTTGGAATGAATCTGTTATCGTGATTCATTTTGGGAGTAAACGTGGACTTTGGTTTGAAGTTAGTATCAGCCGTCTGATTATGTTGGATGTCTAAGGCATCCAAAATTCTCCTGGCCTCACTACTTAGATTCAGTTCATCTTCCTCATTCGTAAGTTCGTCAATAGCCACTAGGCTGTCAATGTCTCCTATGACCATGTTGTCAATTTTTGTGATAGGATCATTTGTCCGTTGTCGTTTATTTCTTTTAGGTTTCAGTTTGTGCCATTTCTTCAGTTTTAATTTTCTACAAAATTTGAAAATGTCAATCTTATCTTCAGCATAGTTCATGGTGACAGTGGGACAAAAGGATAACCCTAGGCAAAGTGTTCTCTTGTCCTTCTGACTTATATGCCTATCTGAAAGGTTGATTATGGTTTTGTTTACCTGTGTGTCATCCATAATTATTTTCTCTTCTGTTGTGCCCTTCTTGTTCCCACTGGCATTTGATTTCCTGTTCTGTTTGTTCCTTTGTTGGCGTTTCTTCCTACTCTTTGTCTGGTATTTCTTGGCCTTCCTCTTGTATTCGGGGCTTGTGCTTGATTTTGGTTTTTCTCCTGGAGTCTTGTTGACGATCTTGTGGCTTCCCGGCTCTGTTTCATGAGCCGGTATTGCAATAAAAAATTGCTCTTTTGAGGTGCCGTACCATCAGTTGATTTCATACTATCCGTACTTATAGTTAGATCGGACATATCAGTTAGGGAGTCGATAGTGTCTTCCTCCTCGGTTGCAGCTTCTTCACTGACATCAAAGGTCTGATTAGTTTGAGTCTGATTCTCATATAGATGGTCGTATTTCTTACAATGTGTAAGTATTCTGCCTGACTCATAGTCACCATAATCTCGATGTAATTTGTATTGTTTTCTCTTTTTTATGTCATCCTCTAGAGTTTTTAAGCGTTTTTTCATTTCCTCTAGAAATTTGATGACTGTTTCCTGGTCTTCATGTTTATTCAGTTCCTCTGTTATTTCTTCAATTTCTTTTTTAATTTTAATTCTATCCGCCCATGCATATTTTATTAGAATTTGCATCATTACTCTCGAGCTGTTGGTAGCATTTTCTGACCAGTCTTCAAGCATTTGTGGGTCTAGTGAGTCATAGGATGGAATTAAGTATATTCTTAGACCTCTTGGGATCATATTTTTGTCCAGATAGTCCTGCAGTGATGTGGCTTCCCACCACTTAGAGACTTCCAATTTATGTAATTTTTCAAATCTTCGCAATCTGTCCATGATTGTTTTATCTGCTCTCATGGGTGTAGGGAGTGTGGTTACTTTCCCCGGTGCTCTAGCAAACAGTGACATAGCTGCTTCCCTCCTTTCTTTCTCATCATCCATTGTGACTTACTGGGTAAATGTTCTTGATTACCCTTGGACTTTTATATGTGGTTCGTTTTACTGTATCCTCATGCCCCCCCGCAATGCAGGGTTCCCCAATGTCTCTGGGTTCACAGTCCGTAATATACAATCCCCATGTGAAGCTAGTGTCAGTTCAAAAGCAGAGAATCAAAGCATAGTCTATTGTGCATCCCCGATTTTCTTTATGCAAAGTCAAACGCTTACCTCCGTAGAAGTATTCTCCACGAAAAGTGATCGTTCCAATAGTAATAATCCAGGGACATAAATGTAATCCAAAGTGTAGGACTGTTCAAAAGACCGCGTAGGCTGCTTCAATCAATATGTCGTTTTTAGAAGACGCTCCTGCTAGCAACCCTTCACCTTCAAAAGGGGTGGCTCGAGCCGGCGGAGCAGCCGGGATTAATATGAATTCAAAGAACGGCGTTCCTCACGAGCACTCGGGCAAAAGATATACAGTCCACAATCCACAGAAAAGTCCAAAAATAGAAGATTTATTTCATCATAAATCTACGTGACGCGTTTCGCACTCCACGGAGTCTTTGATCACACAAATTGCACCCGTTTGAATACATCTTTTATGTTTACATTGTGATTCAACTGTGAGCATGAAAGACGGACATGAGCATAAGAACACTGTTCTCTAGTGAACTAAACTTTCGCCATATTGGAATGGTGTAACATTCATCTTATAATGCATTGTGTTTGTATTTAAACCCAATCTGTCATACTATAAAGCATAAATGCAAAATGAATATAGTTGCATATATTATTACATTTTACCTATTACGTGAATGCAACATATGTTATCTTAATCACATGACATAATTACGTAACACAAAAATAGTCCGTGACCATGCGTAAATCATAATATATCAAATAGAATCCATCTATGAAGTACACAGACTGTACCATTAGCCTAGAATTCGTATAATTGATAACTTACGAAAGGCAATCTTAGTTTATGCTATTCGGGGAAAGGGAGGCGGTGGCGTCATGTTGCCACGTATCTAAGCTCCACCCCAAAGAAGTGTTCGCCCCGTCACTCTGTAGTCAAGGAAATCATACAGGATGAATATAAACATATGAATTGGTCCCAGCGAGTGAAGCGCTATCATGAGTATAAGGGAGACATGCACTCTTACATAAGAAGGGTGGCACATGCTGGTAATGCAGTCCATATATATATAGCATAGCTCCTCCCACCAGAAACTCCCAAGCAACTTGAAACCCATCCCTTCCCTCCAGGCCACACCCATACCCTGAGGCATATAACCCTGTGACCTGCCAATCAACAACCTGTACCCAACAAGCACAAGAAGCCGAAACAGGGAGGGAGGGATGGGAACCTGGACTGGGACGGGGAGGGCTACGACTCGGAGTAATGAATATTACCGGTGAGTAACCGGTCATTACCTCCTCGTCAGCCCTCCCCGTCCCAGTCCTAACTACATGAGCAGATACCAAAGCAATAATCGGCTTCACTCAGTAGCAAAAAACAGACTTTATTAAAGCACAGAAAGTCACACCACCGGAGTAGAACGCAACACAGCGTCCCCAAACCCAGCAGAATCAGTCCCCCCAACCACCAAACGATAATGGGACATAAAGGTGTGCGGAGAACTCCAGGTAGCAGCCCTGCAGATTTCAGCCATGGAAGCCCCCTGAAAACAAGCCCAGGAAGCCGCCACCCCCCGAGTCGACCTACCCTGAACAGACCCTGGAGCCAACACACCACAGGCCTCATACGCAGCACCCACAGCCCATCGTAGCCAACGACTGAGGGTAGCCCCAGAAGGCTTAAGACCCTGACCAGCCAGGCCAAAGGTCACAAAAAGGGATTCCACCTTACGAAACGGCCCAGTACGCAACAAATAGATCTCAAGAGCCCTCCGAACATCCAAACAGTGCAGCCGCACCTCAACCTCTGAAAGAGGATCAGGACATAAAACAGGCAAAACCAGATCCGCAGAGCAGTGAAAAGAGGAAGGGACCTTGGGAACAAAGGAAGGATCAGGCCGCAGTACCACCCGATCAGGAAAGAAACGTAAAAAAGGGGCCGAACGAAGCAAGGAGCCCAACTCCCCAATCCGCCTAGCCGACGTAATAGCCACCAGGAACAGCACCTTGATCGTCAGAAACCTCAAAGACACCTCCAGTAGAGGCTCAAATGGAGCCCCCTGCAAAGCCCCCAAAACCAGAGGCAGATCCCAACTAGGAGCAAAGGACCGAATGACAGGCTTCTGAAGGAAGCAACTCCGCAACAAACGGGACACCAGGGGAACCACCGGGTCACAGACCGAACCCCGAAAGGCCCGAACAGCAGCCCACTGAGCCCTCAGGGATGACACAGCCAGACCCAAGTCAAAGCCGTCCTTCAAAAAGTCCAAGACCAGTACCGGATCCACCTCCAATGCAGACCACCCACGCGCCGTACACCAAGACTGAAAAGAAACCCAATGCCGGGCATAGGATTTGAGAGTCGAAGGGCGCCTGGACCTCTGAATAAATTCCGCCACAGAAGGAGAACACCCCAACGCCACAAGGTTCATCCTCTCAACAGCCAACCCGCCAGTCTCAGGCGGACCAGACACTCCAGAGACAGAGGGGGAAATGACAAGGGACAAGGGACCACCGGCAACCTCCAGCAAGGCCCCACTGCCAACTTCAACAACAGAGGGAACCAAGGCTGCCTGGACCAATCCGGAGCCACCAGGATCACCGAAGCCCGATCCAATTTGACCTTCAGCAGAACACGCGGCAGCAGGGCAATAGGGGGAAAGGCATACATCAGGCCCCCCTCCCAGCGGAAGGACAGGGCATCCACCCTCCAAACCTCGGCAGAGCGAACCAGAGAACAAAACGTCTCCCTCAAGGCGTTCCCCGGGGCCGCAAACAGGTCCACCACCGGGACCCCGAACCGGGCCATCAGGCAATGAAAGACTTCCTGAGACAGGCACATGTCCGACAGGGAGGGAAACACCCTGCTCAGGCGATCCGCCTCCGAGTTCAAAATCCCAGGCAGATGTAAAGCCCTCAGAGACAACAAGCGAGTCTCTGCCCCCTGGTTCAACAACGCTCTTAAAACTGCAAAACTGGACTGCAAACAAGCAGAGCGGAAATGGAGACGCGATTACAATGAATCCTTTAAAGAAATATGGAAAACTAAAATTCTTGCTTATAAAAGCCTCATCGTGAGAGCAAAAGCTGACTATTACTCCTCTCTGATCTGTAATCCCAACAATAATGCCAGGAGTATTTTTAACATCTTAAACAGCGTTACCAATCCAGACGCGTGCAAGAACGAGATTGTCCCGTCTCAAGATCTTTGTGACAATCTTGCCGTATTCTTTAAAGAAAAAATCGATCTGATTCTTCAAGATTTGGACATCCCCCTTGACAGTGACTCCTCCCTGGAATCTAGACCCGCTCCACTGGCTAACCAGGTACCCAACCCGGTTTTGACTCTGGAAAGCCCCTTGCTCAGTTTCCAGCCACTCACCTTTGAAAATTTTTCTAATATAGCGAGAGAGATTGTTTCCGGCTCCCCTCTGGACCCGCTCCCTCCTAAAATTTGGAAGGAGTTTGCTGTCGAGCTTTTTCCCTCCCTCCATCTCATCTGCAATCAATCTCTGATAACCGGCACCGTTCCTGCCCACTGGAAGCGTGCGCTCGTCTCTCCCCTGTTGAAAAAACCCTCTCTGGACCCAGAGTGTTCAAAAAACTACCGACCCATTTCACTGTTGCCTTTTCCCGCCAAGATAGTCGAGCGAGTGGTTAGTAACACTCTTTCCACCCACTTAGAACAACTTCTCCTACTTGACGAGGACCAATTTGGCTTCCGGCCGGCCCATGGGACCGAAACAGCCCTCATCACCGCCATGGATGAACTTCAGAGGCGTGCAGACAGAAATCAGGCTTCTTTTTTGATTCTGCTTGACATGTCTGCCGCCTTTGACACGGTTAATCATAAGATCTTGTTAAGGCGGTTGTTTGAGACAGGGGTGAGAGACTCGGCTCTGAGTTGGTTCCACTCTTTTTTGCAGGGCAGGCAGCAGGCGGTTTCTATGCCTCCTTTTCAATCCCCCTTCTCCCCCGTCCTGCATGGTGTGCCCCAGGGCTCTGCCATCAGCCCTATCCTTTTTAATATTTACCTTAGGCCACTAATCTCGCTCATCAAAGGCTTTGGCATTCGAATTATTAATTATGCCGATGACACGCAGATGATCCTTTCCTTGGAAGGAGAGGAGTCCATCTCTGTGGAGGTTTTACACAACTGCCTCAGGAATACGGCCAGCTGGTTAAAGGCAAACTCGCTTCAGTTTAATGCCGGGAAAACTGAAGTGCTTTTTAGCGCTGGAACAAGGATCCCTCGCCCGTTTCCGAACAATTTTTGGCCCCCGGAATCCGGCTCTAGCGTCCGGCCTTCAGACTCTGTCCGTAACCTGGGAGTCATGCTGAACCATGGGCTCAGTATGGACACCCATGTTCAGAAAACATCGGCCTGTTGTTTCTCCATCCTTCGCTCACTCAGGAAGGTTCTGCCCCTGCTACCATCTCATGCCCGCGTCCAGGTGGTTAGATGTACCATCCTGAGCAGGTTGGACTATTGTAATGCCCTCCTGCTCGGGTCCCCTGAGTATCTACTGGACAGACTCCAAAGGGTTCAATCTGCGGCGGCTAAATTGGCGTTGGGGCTGCCTAGGAGATCTCATGGTCCATCTGCCCTTGCAAAACTACATTGGCTTCCTCTTAGACAGAGGATTCAATTTAAAGCCCTTTGCATTGTGTTTAGGGCTCTTCACGGATGCGGCCCAGTCCCCCTCAGGTCCAAGTTTGTCTGGTACACCCCTTCCAGACACCTTCGCTCATCGGATGCTAAACTGGTAGTTGTTCCCAGATTTAAGAAGTTCAGAGCTGGTGGCAGATCCTTTCAGGTGACTGCATCCAGACTCTGGAACACTCTCCCCATCGAGATTAGGGCCACTAATGAACTTATGCAGTTTAGGAAAAAGGTAAAAACTTGGCTTTTCCCTGGCTAGCCTTCGCTCCCCAGGCATACTTCGCTGCCTTCTGTAGTCTGGATTCTATTAGCGCCAGGATGCCTGCAACGGTGACAGTCGCGCTCTATAAATTCTTAAAATAATAATAATAATAAATAATATATATATATTCACTGAAAAAACCACAGGTTTCAGGCACGTTATAGTTAGAAATTAGCATTTTAAAAACCTTAGAAATTCACTGAAAATAAGATAGGTTTCAGGGGGGCTATAGTTAGTTGGACATTTCACTCGTACAAAACCATAGAAATTCCCCCTTATAGTTAGTGCAGCTAACTATAACTTGCGCATCCGCAATGCACTGCTGATGACGTCACATATTACATCACTCATGACATGGTCAGTGACATCACTGATGACATCATCCTTGTGATAGAGAGGCAGACCTCCTCTCACCCTAATATAACCCTAATATAACCTTTGATACACACACTCAAAAATACAAACTAACATTTTCAAAACAATGGACATACCAATACCAGTTACCAGTTACAACACACCTAGTCAGTAATTCCAAGATCTACATACACATCCACTCATTCACCAACAGTTCCTATACAGTCACTCATACATGTACTCATACACCTATACATCCTGTTACACACCGCCCCTCATCGATAGAGTTACTCACACACATAGTCACACATGCAAACAAAGTATCAAACATCCATTTACTTGCATATACAGTTATCCATACACTACCACACTTACTTCTACAGAAACATACACATACGTACTCTCTTAAACAATCACTTATAGAAAAACCTGCTTATTTGTAAAGAAACTCTTCCAATCTCTCACTCTCACATATACTCACTTATATACACCAATACTCACATATACTAGTTTAAAACATATGTAGTTACTCATAAAGACACTATTGAGACAGTCATTCACTCACTAACACACCCATACACACACTCATACACCTATACAGTCCTGCACACATGCTGTCTTCAACACATACAAACAGAGAGACACTCATTCATGCATCTATGCACTAAGTACTACACCCACCGAACCATACAGACACTTAGACACTCATACTGATACTCAAAAAACCAACTAATAACCCATATAGACACCCATGTAGCTACTCACCAACCCATGCAGCCACATATACACAAAGTGAAAGACTGATTCAGATATTTACATATTACTTACTAACCCATGTAAAATCAAAGATCACCAAGACATGCCACCAAACATATACCACCAAAGACATATATTAGTTGTTTAAACAGCGAGTCTAATCCAGTACATTGATGTAGGTTTTTATGATTAGACTCACTGTTTAAACAACTAATATAGGATAAGTCTCTCCCTCCGAAAGCATTTTTAACAAGTGAGTGGCACTTTGAGTCTTTTTAGTTTATTGGTTGAGTGGTGATCATTTTGGTGTCACACAGTTTTTTGCACATATATGTCTTTGATGGTATATGTTTGGTGGCATGTCTTGGTGATCTTTGATTTTTGGTTGACACAATGGGTGTCCTGCACCATTGCTGTTTTCTGTATGTGTTGAGCAAACAATGCCTCTTTCAGATACAGGGATGACCAGTACATGCATTGTTTATTGTTTCTTATTGCATTAGATGTATATGTGCAACTCTTCCATCCTGAAGATGGTCCCAAGGATTGTTTAGACCAACGGGGGACCGAAACGTCGATGCTTAGCACCGTTTTGCTTATATGTTGACTACACAGATTGTAAATGTGATGAGATGCTGTGTTTAATTTCTATCAACATGGTCTTTTGATTATCCATAGTTTGTGCAAAAGGTGTTTCGAATACCACTGCTAACTGATGTATGAACCTCAGTAGTATGTCTGTTGCCAGGAATCAAGTGATAGAATTTCTAAGTGGAATAAAATACCCTCTTTTTGATAAAATCTGGTATATGAGCATATATATCCCTGTATAAATAGACTAATGAGCATAAATGTGACATTATTACAAATTATAAATGATTTACAAATGTTTCCTCTAGGGACCATTTGATTTTTTTATTGATTATACCCAGTCCTGAGGGGATTATTGGGTGGCTCTATTGTATTGAGTCATGTGTACAATACACATCATAATGCTAAAATCCAAATATAAGAAAATAGCAGCGCATAAATACTGGGATAAATCCAACATTCTAATTAGATGCCTGTTGAGTCATATTAAAATAACGACATCACATTCAATTCCGTTCATGTAATGTGTATGTGTACCCCTCAATCTAGCATACATCATAACAAAACAATCCTGTCAAATTCTATGCTGTTTACCAATGTTGCTTTTGATTAGTATAATAATCCTAGGATAAATCCCGTAGTTGTAACATATAACGGTCTTCCTCATAAACAGTAACATGCCTTATTGTCACGATCAAATAGATCCTAAAGTAAATGTGCAAAACGAGTGCTGATAAAGTGCTCAAACAAATTGTTTTTTTTTTGAAGTTTCAAAAACCTTTATTGAAGCATAATAGCATGGTACATCAATGCAATAAAATCAAGTTGGTATACATTACATTATGTAGCAGAATAGTGGCATCTTCCCATGCAGAGCAATGCTGAGCAAGTATCAGATAATCAAAGGAATATACCATGGGTGAACTCCAATCGCCCCCCTCGCCCTCTCCCCAACATAGTAATCGGATATAGTAAACGAAAGTCCGAAGTAGTACTGGAGCAGCGTAGATGAGTCCTGAAGCCTCATTTGAGAAAGCGGGACACTAACCATCCAAACTGAGCAATCATGCAAGATATAACAGTGGGCACAACAGTAAAATGACAACCCAGATAGAGGCCCAGAGGTTGACCCCAGTCGTATAATCAGGCACAGCAATGGCAATACAGTGAAATTAGAACACGTTGGCGATCAGTTACGGAGTGCGTACAGAGGAGTGCGTTACCTATCCAGTACTTGAGGTAATGTTTCGGTGTTCGTGGCCTCTACAGCCTGGTCAGTGTCCTCTTCTATTCTCAGCTGAAGGAGATATGTCGTGAAAGGAGCTCATATGTCTTTTGGCTGTGAACTGGGGGGCAGGAGTTCCGCATAGTCATGTAAGCTCTCTTGCCAGGTAGTCAGAGAGTGAATCCAACACTTAAATTTGGGAGCCCGCCCTCTACCCCAGCGGCATGCTATTAATCGCTTAGCGAGTAATGAATTGAGGGCTAGGAACTTTTTGTGGTTCGTAACCACGGATTGCGTCAATCCCAACAATGCTTGGAGCGGGCACGGGGTAAGATCTACGCCTAGCATGCTTGTTAGGCCAGCAAAACTTGTTCCCAAAAATTGGCAATCTGGGGGCAGGACCAAGCCAAGTGTATAAAATCAGCGCCAGCGGCGCCACAACGTAAGCAGCAGTCTGTTTCGCGCAAGTGAAGTCTTTTCAGCCTGGCAGGTGTGTGATACAGCCTATGAAGAAATTTGTAATGTAGAAGTCATAATCTATTATTGCTGGTAGTTGCCTGTGTTTGAATGCAGCTTCTTTCCCATTGTTCATCAGTCAGTGGTGACTCAAGATCTTTATCCCACTCCATTCTAGCCCTGATAAGGGTGGTTCTAGGTGCGGCCTGCACATGTTTGTAAAGCATGGACACTACGTGTCGTGGGGCGTCTGGCTGGAATATGGCATGAATCGGGGCTAACGTGTCTGGTTCAGTGGGGAATGAAGGGGTAAGGGCCCGGACATTCTGCCTCAGTCTAGTGAATAGGAAAATGTCCATACAGGACGGGGTCATTTCCCCAAAAAATTGATCCACTGTACGAAAGGTACCTTGCACGTACAGATCTCCCCAGCAGCAAAGTTTAAGTTTCTGGAGCAGGTTGTGAAAAATGACTTCGCAGGTGACTTGTAGCCTCGGGTCATTCAGCAAAGGAAGATTGGGTGAATAGACAAATGGGCTACCACGGGCCCGTACGAGTCGGTTCCATGCCTGTACTGTGCAGTCCACAGTGGAGGGGTCCCGGCTTCTTTGACTCACCGTGGTGTGCATATAGCCAGTTGGAACCAAGGGGGCCATATAGCGTCCTCAACAGCCAAATGTGCCATATAGGGTGGTGGGTGATACCAGTAGATGGCGAAGTGCGCCTGTGCGCAGTCATAATATCTTTCAAAGTTGGGCACATCAAATCCGCCTAGGTGAAAGGGATGCATGAGGATGTCGAGGCTGAGGCGCGCCTGTTTCTCACCCCAAATCAGTTGCGTAATCTGGGACCTGAGGGAGCGGAAGAAAAAATTGCCCGGGTTGTACGGGATGTTTACAAAAAGGTATAACAGTTTGGACAGAATGTTATCTTAATCAACGCAATGCGGCCTGCCATGGAGAGGGGGAGGCGCAGCTACTTAGTGACGTTGTCCGTTATTTTATCCAGTGTAGTTCCATAATTGGCACGAATCAGTGCCTCCTTATCTCTATGGATGTAGATGCCGAGATATTTCAGGTCATCTTGTTCCCACACTTGTGGGGAGTCTAGTTGGAATGGATGTGTGTTGTTGGTAAGCGGAAAAATCGCTGATTTGGCCCAGTTAAGTTGTACTCCGGCAATCCCCCCAAATTTAGTAATTTCACGTAGCACGGGATTTAGATTATTGCAGGGTTTTTCTATATAGAGTGTAAGGTCATCAGCGTAAAGCGAGACGAGGAGTGGTCGGGAGTTATAGGTGAGGGATCGATGATTATGCTTTTGTCGGAGCATTGCGGCTAGGGGTTCGATTGCTAGAGCAAATAGGATGGGGGACAGTGGGCAGCCTTGACGGGTGCCCCTTTGTACAGTAAATGGAGTGGACCTGGACCCATTGAGGAGCACAGTGGCTGTAGGTCGGTGGTAAAGCAATTTCACCCAGTCAAGGAAACTGAAGGGCATCCCTATGTGTTGTAATGTGCCAAGCAGGTAATCCCATTCTAATGAATCGAACGCCTTGGTGGCGTCAAGGAACACCGCCACTGCGTCGCATTTAGGGTTAAGGTCTTGAAGCACAGCATGAAGGGTGCGGAGGTTATGGGAGGTAGCACGATTAGGTACAAACCCAGCTTGGTCAGGGAGAACCAGACGCTCCATGAGTAAGTTACGTCGCGTAGCCAACACTTTGGCAAGGATCTTGATGTCGCAATTTAAAAGGGACAACGGGCGGTTGGAGTCGCAGTGTGAGGGGGGATTACCTGGTTTAAGCAAGGAAGTGATAAGGGCCTCGCGCATGGTTTGGGGCAGGCTGCCTTTTTCCAGAGCGGTATAGTACACCTGTTTCAGTATGGGGGCCAAAATGGGGGCAAAGAGTTTATAAAAATCGATAGGGAGGCCATCCGAGCCAGGGGCCTTTCCAGAGCGCATGCCCATAATGGCCTCGTTGATTTCATCTCATTCTAGTTCAGCGTGGAGAAATTTCTGCTGCGCGTCTCCCAACCATGCCAGCGCAACATCATCAAAGTATGTGGGGAGGTCAAGGGTTTCTGTTTTGTGCGAGGAATATAGTTCCCGGTAGTGGTTACGGAAAGTACGAATTATGTCAGGTAGATTCCTATGAGTCTCTCCACATTCATCTTGTATTTCAGTAACATAGTTAGTGAATCTATGGGGCTTAACCGCATTCGCCAGAGCTTTGCCTGGCCTGTCCCCTTCCCCATATATCCGGGCCAAGTGCGGGAGTCCTAGGAATTTGCTTTCTTTGTCAGCTAAGCGGTACAAAAGGGGGTGGTAATGGACGGAGCATCCGAACCAATCAAACACTCACACCCAGTCAAAGGATCTGGGTTTAATCCATCACCGTTCTTTAGCCCACTCTGCCACCCCAGTTCAGACATGGCTATATGCAAATCAGTCTGACCCTGTGCCTCATGGGAACAGTCCAGCCCGAACTGCCAAGCCATGCCTTCCCTGAACCGGAAACAAGTTTCCGAGGACCGGTTTCTGGCATTCCAGCCGTCTTCAGCCCGGATTGCTTGAATCCATTGGCAAAGTGAGCAAGGGACTCACGTCTGAGCATACCCTGCCATACTTATGGCGGCCAAAAAAGCGGTACAAAAGGGGGTGGTAATGGACGGAGCATCTGAACCAATCAAACACTCACACCCAGTCAAAAGATCTGGGTTTAATCTATCACCGTTATTTAGCCCACTCTGCAACCCCAGTTCAGACATGGCTATATGCAAATCAGTCTGACCCTGTGCCTCATGGGAACAGTCTAGCCCGAACTGCCAAGCCATACCTTCCCTGGACCGGAGCAAGCTTCCGAGGACCGGTTTCTGGCATTCCAGCCATCTTAAGCCCGGCTTGCTTGAATCCAGTGGCAAAATGAGCAAGGGACTCACGTCTGAGCATACCCTGCCATACTTATGGCGGCCAAAAAAGCGGTACAAAAGGGGGTGGTAATGGACGGAGCATCTGAACGAATCAAACACTCACACCCAGTAAAAAGATTTGGGTTTAATCCATCACCGTTCTTTAGCCCACTCTGCCACCCCAGTTCAGACATGGCTATATGCAAATCAGTCTGAGGTGGCAGAGTGGGCTAAAGAACGGTGATGGATTAAACCCAGATCCTTTGACTGGGTGTGAGTGTTTGATTGATTCAGATGCTCCGTCCATCACCACCCCCTTTTGTACCGCTTTTGGCCGCCATAAGTGTGGCAGGGTATGCTCAGACGTGAGTCCCTTGCTCACTTTGCCACTGGATTCAAGCAAGCCGGGCTGAAGACGGCTGGAATGGCAGAAACCGGTCCTCGGAAGCTTGTTTCCGGTCCAGGGAAGACATGGCTTGGCAGTTTGGGCTGGACTGTTCCCATGAGGAACAGGGTCAGACTGATTTGCATATAGCCATGTTTGAACTGGGGTGGCAGAGTGGGCTAAAGAACGGTGATGGATTAAACCCAGATCCTTTGACTGGGTGTGAGTGTTTGATTGATTCAGATGCTCCGTCCATCACCACCCCCTTTTGTACCACTTTTGGCCGCCATAAGTGTGGCAGGGTATGCTCAGACGTGAGTCCCTTGCTCACTTTGCCACTGGATTCAAGCAAGCCAGGCTGAAGACGGCTGGAATGCCAGAAACCCGTCCTCAGCAGCTTGTTTCCGGTCCAGGGAAGACATGGCTTGGCAGTTCGGGCTGGACTGTTTCCATGAGGCACAGGGTCAGACTGATTTGCATATAGCCATGTCTGAACTGGGGTGGCAGAGTGGGCTAAAGAACGGTGATGGATTAAACCCAGATCTTTTGACTGGGTGTGAGTGTTTGATTGATTCAGATGCTCCGTCCATCACCACCCCCTTTTGTACCGTTCTTTGTCAGCTAGCTGCGTGTATTCAGATAGTTTACAACGCATACATATATGGATCTCTAAGTCCGCAGGGCTTCGATCAATGGACCTCTCCAAGTCCCTTAGCTCCGCCTCTAATTTAAGCAAGTCAGTGCGCAATGATTTCAAAATACCACCTCCCTTGGCGATACACCAGCCCCTGACAGTTACCTTGAAGGCCTCCCAAACAGTGACAATGCTATCTACAGGAGAAATATTGGGCTCAAAAAATTCCCGGATGTCTTGTTCCAGTTCGGCTTTAAAAACAGGGTCTCGGAGATGCGCCGGGTTGAGACGCCAGGACAGAAAGGGAGAGCTATCTAGGGGAAGCAGTAGTTCCAAAAGGACCAGCGAGTGGTCAGAAAAAATGCGGGCAAGGTGTGTTGCGCGTCGCAGCCAGGGAGCTAAACCCGCAGAGACAAAAACATAATCTAAGCGCGCCCAGGTAGAGTGTTGGGCAGAGTAGTGTGTGCCTTCTCGTAAAGCGGGGTGTATGTATCGACATGTATCTGTCAAGGGATTATCGACTACAATATCAGTGAGCGTTTTTTGTGTGCTGGTATAGTGCGAAGGAAGTGGACGAGATCTGTCTAGGGCAGGCTGTAGCGCTGTATTAAAATCTCTGCCTAGGATGACGTGCGTAATACCTAATGTATGTATTTTGCTCCATAGCGTCAGCAGACTGGAGGGGTTATCTACGTTGGGGCCGTAGAAGTTAGCAAAGAGAACATCATGTGAGTATAAGCGTCCCCATACCAGACAAAACCGGCCTTCTCAGTCAGTTTCAAACCCTGTAGGCGTAAAGGCCACCCCCCTTTTTATCAGAATCGCAACTCCTCTGGCATAATTAGAATAAGGCGAGAAGGTGCGACTGGAGGCCCATCGGGGTGCAAATTGTGGAGCGTGCCCAGGGGCCAGGTGCGTTTCTTGTAGGAGAGCCACATTTATGCCATGCCTGTCTAGATATCCCAAAATCTGTCTACGTTTTCTAGGGTCATTTAGGCCTCTAACATTCCAGGAAGCCAGTCCAATGATCTGATTCCCCTCAGGACGGGTCATAGTGGACGTGCAGGTATATAGCATGAAACAATAGGCAGGTCAGTGATAAGCGGCAGATTGAGTAAGCAGTTGAAGAAAGAGTGCCGCATAATATGTACAGTGAGTAGAAACATTGATACTTCGGACCAACTACCACAGTTCTTACCCCCTTCCACTCCCACACTGGCAGCCCCAACTTGCCAGGAAAAAATCACCCCACCCACCCTTAAACAATACGCTGAGTCCTATCACCCTGCCGGAACAGTCCCAAACGTTAAAAGTCATTAGTTCTCAGTGGGTAATGCCCTCAGATGGGGAGGGCCACTAGGGGCTCCCGCCCGTACCACTCATCCTCCTTATTTCACCCATCCACAACTCCTGGGACACAGGGGTCGGATTGACGGGACGGGGGCGAGCGGCCGGGAAACAATAAGTGCCTTCAAGTCAATAGGAACATTATACATCACCAGTCAGTTGGTCGTCATCATGTCACCAGGAGGAAGACCCCAGTTCCAGGTTGATGCTGCGTGGAGATAGCGACTCAGGAAGGGTCAGACAAGGGTAAATGGGAGCGGGAGCGCGAGCGGCGACGGGCAGCCGCCTCGCACGAGGATAATCTCCTGTCGCGTTTCAAATATTCCTTGGACTGTTGTGCACCGAGACCGCCCTCATCGCCGCCACCGACGACATCCGAGCCCTGATGGACAATGGAGAAACAGCGGCCCTCATCCTCCTAGACCTCTCCGCGGCATTCGACACGGTCTGCCACCGCACCCTAGTACGGCGCCTCAGCAACGTCGGAATCCAGGACAAGGCGCTGGAGTGGATCACCTCCTTCCTCGACGGGAGAACACAGAGAGTCCGCCTACCACCGTACAAGTCAGAGGCCACCGAAGTCATCTGCGGCGTCCCCCAAGGATCATCTCTGAGCCCCACCCTCTTCAACGTCTACATGAGCCCCCTCGCGGCCATCGTACGCAAACACAACCTCAGCATAATCTCCTACGCCGACGACACCCAGCTGATCCTCTCCCTGACCAACGACCCCGCCGCCGCCAGAGCCAACCTGCACGAAGGGATGAAAGAGGTAGCCGAGTGGATGACGACCAGCCGCCTGAAACTGAACTCGGACAAGACGGAGGTCCTCATCCTGGGCTCCTCTCCCTCCGCCTGGGACGACTCCTGGTGGCCTCCCGCCCTGGGCACCGCACCCAAACCGACAGACCATGCACGCAACCTGGGCTTCATCCTGGACTCCTCCCTCTCCATGACCAGGCAAGTCAACAACGTCTCCTCGGCATGCTTCAACATCCTACGCATGCTACGGAAGATCTTCTGGTGGATCCCCACCGAGACCAGGAAGACCGTCACCCAGGCCCTCGTCACCAGCCGACTGGACTACGGCAACGCCCTCTACGCCGGGACCACCGCCAAGCTCCAGAAGAGACTCCAGCGGATCCAGAACGCCTCAGCCAGACTCATCCTCGACATCCCACGAACCAGCCACATCTCCGGACATCTGCGAGACCTTCACTGGCTCCCCGTCAACAAAAGAATCACCTTCCGCCTCCTCACCCACGCACACAAAGCCCTACACGACCAAGGCCCGAGCTACCTCAACAGCCGAGTCAACTTCTACGCTCCCAAACGCCACCTCCGATCAGCCAACCACGCCCTCGCCGCCGTCCCCCGCATCCGAAGAGCGACTACAGGAGGAAGGTCCTTCTCCCACCTGGCCGCCAAGACCTGGAACTCCCTCCCGACCGACCTGCGCCTGACCCAAGACCACCTCTCCTTCAGGAAGAAGCTGAAGACCTGGCTGTTCGAGCAGTAGCGGCTCCCCCCCCCCCAGCGCCTTGAGACCCCACGGGTATGTAGCGCGCTTTATAAGTGTCACTGATTGATTGATTGATTGATTGGTGTCTGAAAAATGTGCTGGTGGCCACTATGGTGAATCCGTAGCCTCGCGGGGTTGAGCATTGCGTACTGGATGCTGCAGGTTTGGAGCTGTTTCTTCACCGCAAGGAATTTTCGCCGAGCATCTTGTACCGCCTGGGTGAAATCCGGATAAAATGACAAGATTGTGTTTTCGAAACGCACCTCACCTTTCTCTCTCGCTAGGCGTAGCAAGGTATCTCGGTCTCGATAATTGAGGAATTTCATGATGATCGGAAGTGGTGTCGCTCCCGGAGGTGGTTTGGGTGCCAGGGAGCAATGGGCACGCTCAATAACCAATTGCGCCGAGAAAGACTCACGTCCAAAGAGTTCGCTTAACAAGCGCTCCATGTAGTCTTCCAATCGTCCGATGTTGGTGGATTCCGCCAGGCCTAGCATGCGGACATTGTTTCTTCGGGAGCGCGCTTCCACCTCCTTGTTCTTGTCAGCTATGACCTTCAACAGTTTGTTCATTTGTGCCACCTGCTTTTGATTCGAGGTAGCACCATCTTCCAGATCAGACACTCTTTGTTCAGCTTCTTTAAGGCGTTTTTCGTGCCCGTCCAATTTCGCCACTACATTATCTAGCCTATGGTTCATTGAGTCAATTTTGGAGTCAATTGAGGTGAGGCTTTGTTGCATGGTGACTAGGAGGGTCTTCCAGCTGTCCTCTCGTGTTTCGGGTGGATCATCGTCACTCTGGGATTTAGAGTTGGCGCCCGTTGCTTTGCGTCCATCGAATAGCAGCTTAGACTGCCTAGGTTCCGTTTTGCCCATCGCAGCAGGCCTGGTTGTTCGGGGTTGCTGTGAAATAGGGGAGAGGAAAGCCCTCGCACTTCCACCCAGCTGCTTGCACAGTTCCAGTTCGAGACAGTAGTGGGTAGGAGTACAACCAGTTTAGCTCAGTCGGGCGGTCGTGGCCAAGCGCCTTCCCAACTCTCGTGCGAGGGGGGTGGGGACAGGGGGGAAAGGGGGGAGGATGGGCACTTGATGTATCTGCTCGCGCCTTCACCTTCCGAGTAGTGTGGTCAGTCCCAGCGTCACTCGCGGCTCCCTCGCCGATCCGTACTCCAGTAGTGCCAGCGGCCATGTGAGTATACTCCCTACGCGAGGATAGCTAGGGACAGCGCCGGGCAGCGTATTTCCAGTCTAGAATGATGGCAGCAGGGCGAGGAGACCGGGCCAGTCCACGCCTCCGTGCGGATCCAATATGTCAAGGGGTACTGGTCTGTCGGGCCGAGCGAGGCCCGCAAGTGCACACGTACGCCTTCTCCAAAATGGCGGCCTTAAGGTAGGTATGCGCCAGCGTTGCAGTACGTGTCCCTGAGAAAATATGGCAGCCCACCGAGGCCGTGCTATCCACCAACAATAAGCTAGTAGGGAAATGGGGCCCGAAATTGCCTTAAGCAGGTATAGCGTGGAGGAGGTCAGGGACCTGTGCATGGTTGTGGAGGATGGGGGGCAAAGCGTCTTCCGCCGTAGCGCCCCTCGCCGTCCCACGCAGTATGGTGTCCGCCTCCCGCCACCCCCAGGCAACTACACAGCCAGCTCCACGCAATTTTCAGGGTGATCGTGGGTGCTGCTTCGGGCCTCCAGGTACCCCACGCGCCACCTGATAAGCAAGGAGCTATCGACGGGGGGGTATGGAGGGGGGGAGGGCAGCAATGTCCTACCGGCAGGTGTCTAGCGCCACAGGACAGGGGGGGGAGCTCGGCACATCCAGCGCGAAGACGTCAAGCCCAGAGCCGAAGGTCACCAGCAGCGTCGGATCTTCATCACCCAGTGGCCTGCAGGGCCGTGCAGCACCAGTCTAGCGTAGTTCCACAGGCCGCCCGGCAGACCAGCAGGTACAGCAACCTCCTCCCGTGGCAACTTCGTCCGCCGATTCCGGGTCCGTCTCAACAGCCACCGGCTCAGGATTTGCACTGAGGGAGCAGCTTGGTCCCCCAAACACTTCGGTGAGATTAGAAAACCTAATAAGAAGGCAAGATGGGGATTATTGCGATTTTTCCTCCTGGTAGGGCGAGAGCTCTACACTAGAGTGGCCATTCCAGTCCAGCGCCACCTAGCGCCCCCTGCTCAAACAAATTGTGCAAAAAATCCAGCCATATACCTCCATCATGTCTAAAACTGTTAAATATTAATAGGACTACATGAATGGAAAACAAATATCTTTGATATAACTAATAATCTCATCATGTTACTATGAGTGGGAAACTCATGTAAAGAATTTCTATTTTGCAAAGCTAGCCTGGGGTTCATATAGGAATCACAATATTAGTACAGAGGCAACCATGGAGAGTTAAACACTGATGCTCTAATTCAGAGGTTATATCTCAAAAGTTGACTCCAGGAAACTAATACAAATTTGTTACCATATTGCTTACTGACACTAAACAGTAAAATGTACTTATCCATATTAAAACAATAAATATTTATCAAAAAGTTAAGACCACTAAAGGATCCTACCTACAAAGATAAAAAATCACTGTATAAAAATGTTTAAGAAGGGCCTATTGATTATTGATATAGACTAGTGTTTAAGTCCTCTGTTAAAAAAAGGGCCCCGGCTGTTTAGTGTCTAACTGGAGTATATATTTAGTTTCCAGTTTGCGTAGTTTAGATTCCCTGCTGCCACCCCGCCTACTGGCACTAAATGCATCAATAAAATAACAGTTAATTCCTTTGCAATCACTCTGATGGAATTCTCTGAAATGCCTGGCTACAGGATATATATTATCTTGGTTAACAACAGCCCTTAAATGTTGTAAGATACGTTTGTGAACCGCAGTTTTGTGCTTCCTACGTATCTGAGTGGGCAGGGACATTGCAGGAATAGATGGCATATTCCGTTTTGCACGTAAGTACTTTTCATATCTGGTGTTCCTTATTGCTGACACCATCAGTAAAGGTCTTTTTATTGATGCCATGGGTGCAAGATTTACAAGTCTTGCATTTAACAAAACAACTGTTGGTTTGAAGCCAGGTTGTCTTCTCAATAACCTCTGGGTTGGTATTAACCAGCCTATACCTCATAGAGGCCGCCGACTAAAGTTTATAGAGGCTTTCTTGGGTATTGTTGGGCTTATTATTATACTATGTATACATGTGAAAATGTCTCGGTCCGCCTATTTGCCTCTGTGACATGGAAAAAATGGGTGGAACTGACGTCAGCATGCCGACGAGGTCCTCTTATGGCACCAATTACGTCATATGGTGTCACAAGCGGAGCCGTGCTATTATGACCAGGGCCGGACTGGGAACCAAAACCGGCCCTGGCAAAGTGCTCGGCCGGGAGGGGTTGGAGGTGCCACCGAGCGCTTTGCTAGGGCCGGTTTTCAGCCGATTTTGTTGCAGGGCTGATGCAAAAACGGCCCTGTTACAAAATCGGCCCCCAGGGGCTCAAAACCGGCCCCCACCCTTGCGGCGCACCGGGGGATTGCCCGGTGCCCGCTATGGCCAGTCCGAGACTGATTAGGACGTCCTCGTTGACATGGGAGAGCTAGGAAAGAATTTCCGTGGAATGCTAGTGCAGGGGATATTCACCTAAGTGTTGAGGCTAGTCCTTTGGGAGCAACTGTTTATGTTGCCACTCCAGAAACCGAAACCAGTGATTCGAGGGCAGAGGCCCTGCAGATGGCACACAAGGTTGGGTGCCCAGTCTGTGCAACGAAGTGACAAGAACCACAACCCACAAAAAAGGTAATGAGGGCACTGAATAACATAGCAACTTCTCTTTGTAGCAGGAACAACAAAGCTAAAATGCCCTAGTAACAAAATGTAGAATTAGTGCTACAATGGTCTTCAAGAGGACCTGCGATGCCACTTCTGCCTCCCCTACTCTGGAGGCGGCACATGGGTCATGCGGCACGGTCATACTGTGGTGGGACGCACACTCGTTGACCTCTCATGGCACTGCTCCACACTACAGGGAGGACGCTTTCCATTAGCTATGGTTTCTGATGATGTGTCGCGCCGGCCCGTCCAACAACAGAACTCGTTTAGATCCAAACAGCTCTTCCACTCTCTCACCGGAAGTGAAACCAGGCCACACGGACACTTTCACAATACAACAACCGAGAGTGCACTTTTCGGTAAAAAAAGACATTTCTTCCTCACTGAAGAACAGGGGCCAGCTTCGATCAGTAAACAGCTGTTACAATGACTTTTTTACTTCGCGATACCATTACAACGCATGCAATACCACGCATGCGTTGTACATGGCAAAGTCATTACTACGCATTTTTTTAGAACGCATGGTCATTTACCACGCATGCCTTAACAACAAATTTTGTTGTAAAGGTATGTATGGAAATGACCATGCATTCTAAAAAACATGTAGACGATCTGCGTCGTTGTAAGGAAACAGAGGCTGTTCTGTTTCCTCACAACAACGTGCACCGCTCCTCAGAGACGACGTGACCACAAGGAGTGAGAGGTAAGGGGGATTGGGCATGGGGTGGAGGTTTCTTTTCGAGGATTTAGGGTAGTGCAGTGGTGTTTGGGTAGTGTAGGGGTTGTGCTGGTGGTAGTGTTTTAGGGTAATGCAGTGGTGTTTGTGTAGCATGGGGGGTCGTACTACGGGTAGTGTTTCATGGTTTAGGGTAGTGCAGTGGTGTTTGGATAGTGTAGGGGGTTGTGCTGGGGTAGATTTAGGGTTTAGGGTAGGGCAGTGGTGTTTGGGTAGTGTAGGGAGTCGTGCTGGGGGTAGTGTTTTAGGGTTTAGTGTAGTGCATTGGTGTTTGGGTAGTGTGGGGAGTCGTGCTGGGGAAAGTGTTTTAGGGTTTAGGGTAGTCCAGTGGTGGTTGTGTAGTGTAGGGAGTCATGCCGGGGGTAGTGTTTTAAGGTTTAGGGTAGTGCAATGGTGTTTGGGTAGTGTAGGGGGTCGAGCTCGGGGTAATGTTTTAGGGTTTAGGGTAGTGCAGTGGTGTTTGTGTAGTGTAGGGGGTCAAACTGGGGGTAGTGTTTTAGGTTTTAGGGTAGTGCAGTGGTGTTTGGGTAGTGTAAGGGGTAGTGCTCGGGTAGTGTTTTGGGTTTACGGTAGTGCAGTGGTGTTTGTGTAGTGTAGGGTGCCATGCTGGGGGTAGAGTTTTAGGGTTAGGGTTGTGCAGCGTTTGGGAGGTGTAGGGGGTCGTGTTTTAGGGATTTAGGGAAGTGCAGTGGTGTTTGTGTAGTGTAGGGGGTCATGCTGGGGTCAGATTTAGGATTTAGGGTAGTGTAGTGGTGTTTGTGTAGTGTTGTTGGTCGTGCTGGGAGTAGTGTTTTAGGGTTTGAGGCAGTGCAGTGGTGTTTGTGTAGGGAAGGCGGTCGTGCTGGGGGTAGTGTTTTAGGGTTTAGGGTAGTGCAGTTGTGTTTGTGTAGTGTAGTGGGTAATGCTGTGGGTAGTGTTTTAGGGTTTAGGGTAGTGCAGTCGTGTTTGTGTAGTGTAGGGGGTCATGTTTTAGGGCATAGGGTAGTGTAGTGGTGTTTGGGTAGTGTAGGGAGTCATGCTGGGGTTAGTGTTTTAGGGTTTAGGGTAGTGCAGTGTTGTTTGGATAGTGTAGGGGTCGTGCTGGGGTAGTGTTTTAGGGTTTAGGGTAGTGCAGTGGTGTTTGTGTAGTGTGGGAGGTCATGCTGGGGGTAGATTTAGGGTTTAGTGTAGTGCATTGATTTTTGGGTAGTGTAGGGAGTCGTGCTGGGAGAAGTGTTTTAGGGTTTAGGGTAGTCCAATGGTGTTTGTGTAGTGTAGGGAGTCATGCTGGGGGTAGTGTTTTAGGGTTTAGGGTAGTGCAGAGGTGTTTGGGTAGGGTAGGGGGTCGAGCTCGGGGTAGTGTTTTAGGGTTTAGGGTAGTGCAGTGGTGTTTGCGTAGTGTAGGGGGTCAAGCTAGGGGTACTGTTTTAGGTTTTAGGGTAGTGCAGTGGTGTTTGTGTAGGTTAGGGGGTAGTGCTCGGGTAGTGTTTTGAGTTCACGGTAGTGCAGTGGTGTTTGTGTAGGGTAGGGGTCGTGCTGGGGGTAGAGTTTTAGGGTAGTGCAGTGGTGTTTGAGTAGTGTAGGGGGTCGTGTTTTAGGGTTTAAGGTCATGCAGTGGTGTTTGGGTAGTATAGGGGGTCATGCTGGGGGTAGTGTTTTAGGGTTTAGGGTAGTGCAGTTGTGTTTAGGTAGTGATGGGGGTCATGCTGGGGGTAGTGTTTTAGGGATTTAGGGTAGTGCAGTGGTGTTTGTGTAGTGTAGGGGGTCATGCTGGGTTCAGATTTAGGATTTAGGGTAGTGCAGTGGTGTGTGTGTAGTGAAGGGGGTCGTGCTGGGGGTAGTGTTTTAGTGTTTAAGGCAGTGCAGTGGTGTTTGTGTATTGTAAGGGGTTGTGCTGGGGGTAGTGTTTTAGGGTTTATGGTAGTGCAGTTATTTTTGGGTAGTGTAGGGTGTTATGCTGGGGTAGTGTTTTAGGGTTTAGGGTAGTGCAGTGGTTTTTGGGTGGTGGAGGGGGTAGTGTTTTAGGGTTTAGGGTAGTGCACCCAACCAGCCACAATATCAGTGGGCAAAGGGGATCCTGACTCTTTTGAATGCTCCGCCAATTGAATAATTTGGGTCAAAGGCCCTTCGACGTCCAAGACCTATCAATTCCTTTCCTGGGATCCCTCATGTACTTGGAGGAAAAGGTACATAGTTTCTCATCAATTTCAGGCGTGTGTGCCACCTTCCCCTTCAGTGAGGGCCTGGGGCATTCTCCCCTGATCCTATTCCGACCTCCCTTTCAAGGGGTTGATGGATTTTTCCCACCACATATTCTGCCACTTTGGCGTCAGGGGTCCACTCCACCGACCTAGGATGGTAAAATTGGGTAGGCTCAAACATGTCCGAGTGGGCCCGACCCCAACCGGGGACTGAGAGGAGTGGGACTCTGGCGCCAGGGATACCCCGAGCCCTTATCCTCATCGGAGGAGAAATCGTCCTTTGATACACCCTCTTCCTCTAGGGGGAAACCTGCCATTGGGGTCTACAATAGTGGTGACAGCGTCACAATTTTCTCCGGGCTCCTCTTCCTCCCGGCAGGGTACATGTTTTAGCCTTCGCGCACTCTTGAGGAAGGTCTCGTAAGATTATCAAATCCTTCCAAGTGCGCCGCGTTATGCTTAACGGCCCTTTTATTCCCCATCTGGGAGCTACTGGAACCCACCTGATCTGGGTCACTGAGCACCCCAGGGATGCTTTTCACCAGCTTATCAACCTGATCCCTAAGAGGAGACAGCGCCCTAGAAATAGTCAGAGGGAGGTCTTGGTCCACTGCTGGAGGGAGAAGTTGGGGGGCCATTCCTCCTCCACTTCCTGGTAGGAGTAGTAAAAATGGTCTTCTGCAGAAGACATGATAGCAGAGGGTGTGAGCACAGAACAAATGCCCTTAAAATCATTAATGCAAAAATAACAGTTGATGGACAGAATGCAGAACAATGTCATACATTCACCCTAGTACAGATATCTGGGCCTAAATCCATCGTTTTTTTGCACTCCACACCACCCCAGTTCAGACATGGCCATATGCAAATCAGCCTTGACCCTGTGCCTCATGGGAACAGTCCAGCCCGAACTGCCAAGCCATGTCTTCCCTTGACCGGAAACAAGCTTCCGAGGACCGGTTTCTGGCATTCCAGCCGTCTTCAGCCCGGCTTGCTTGAATCCAGTGGCAAAGTGAGCAAGGGACTCACGTCTGAGCATACCCATCCCACTCGGGGTGACAAATGCAAAAACAACAATTGATGGACGGACTGTTGCACAATGGCAAAACATTCACCCCCAGTCACAGATCTGGGTTTAATCCATCGTTATTTTGCTCACCACACCACCCCAGTTCAGACATGGCCATATGCAATTCAGTTTTGACCCTGTGCCTCATGGGAACAGTCCAGCACGAACTGCCAAGCCATGTCTTCCCTGGACCGGAATCAAGCATCCTAGGACCGGTTTCTGGCTATCAACCGTCATCAGCCAGGATAGCTTGATTCCAGTGGCATGGAGAGCACGGGACTCACGTCTGAGCATACCCGTCCCACTCGGGGTGACAAATGCAAAAACAACAATTGAGGGACGGAATGTTGCACAATGGCAAAACATTCACTAGGGTGGCGGAGTGAGCTAAAGAACGGCGATGGATTAAACCCAGATCAGTTGACTAGGGGTGAATGTTTGTATTATCAACGCTCCGTCCATCATCACCTTTGGTTTTTCTTTGTTCGCCCTAAGTTGGCAGGGTATGCTCAAACGTGAGTCCCTTGCTCACTTTGCCACTGGAGTCAAGCAAGCCTGGCTGAAGATGGCTGTAATGCCAGAAACCGGTCCTGGGAAGCTTGATTCCTGTCCAGGGAAGACATGGCTTGGCAGTTCGGGCTGGACTGTTCCCATGAGGCACAGGGTCAGACTGATTTGCATATAGCCTTGTCTGAATTGGGGTGGCGGAGTGAGCTAAAGAACGGTGATGGATTAAACCCAGATCAGTTGACAGGGGGTGAGTGTTTGTATTGTCAACGCTCCGTCCATCATCACCTTTGGTTTTTCTTTGTTCGCCTTAAGTTGGCAGGGTATGCTCAGACGTGAGTCCCTTGCTCACTTTGCCACTGGAGTCGAGCAAGCCCGGCTGAAGACAGCTGTAATGCCAGAAACCGGTCCTGGGAAGCTTGATTCCGGTCCAGGGAAGACATGGCTTGGCAGTTCGGGGTGGACTGTTCCCATGAGGCACAGGGTCAGACTGATTTGCATATGGCCATGTCTGAACTGGGGTGGTGGAGTGACCTAAAGAACGGTGATGGATTAAACCCAGATCAGTTGACTGGGGGTGAGTGTTTGTATTGTCAACGCTCCGTCCATCATCACCTTTGGTTTTTCTTTGTTCGCCCTAAGTTGGCAGGGTATGCTCAGACGTGAGTCCCTTGCTCACTTTGCCACTGGAGTCAAGCAAGCCCAGCTGAAGACGGCAGTAATGCCAGAAACCGGTCCTGGGAAGATTGATTCTGGTCCAGGGAAGACATGGCTTGGCAGTTCGGGCTGGACTGTTCCCATGAGCACAGGGTCAGACTGTTTTGCATAAGGCCATGTCTGAACTGGAGTGGCGGAGTGAGCTAAAGAACAGTGATGGATCAAACCCAGATCAGTTGACTGGGGGTGAGTGTTTGTATTGTCAACGCTCCGTCCATCATCACCTTTGGTTTTTCTTTGTTCACCCTAAGTTGGCAGGGTATGCTCAGACGTGAGTCCCTTGCTCACCTTGCCACTGGAGTCAAGCAAGCCCAGCTGAAGACGGCTGCTGTAATGCCAGAAACCGGTCCTGGGAAGCTTGATTCCGTTCCAGGCAAGACATGGCTTGGCTGTTCGGGCTGGACTGTTCCCATGAGGCACAGGATCCGACTGATTTGCATATGGCCATGTCTGAACTGGGGTGGCGGAGTGAGATAAAGAACGGTGATGGATTAAACCCAGATCAGTTGACTGGGGGTGAGTGTTTGTATTGTCTAGGCTCCGTCCATCATCACCTTCGGTTTTCCTTTGTTTGCCCTAAGTTGGCAGGGTATGCTCAGACGTGAGTCCCATGCTCACTTTGCCACTGGAGTCAAGCAAGCCCAGCTGAAGACGGCTGTAATGCCAGAAACCGGTCCTGGGAAGCTTGATTCTGGTCCAGGGAAGACATGGCTTGGCAGTTCGGACTGGACTGTTCCCATGAGGCACAGGGTCAGACTGATTTGCATATGGCCATGGTTGAACTGGGGTGGCGGAGTGAGCTAAAGAACGGTGATGGATTAAATCCAGATCAGTTAACTGGGGGTGAGTGTTTGTATTGTCAACGCTCCACCCATCATCACCTTTGGTTTTTCTTAAAATCCTTAAGGCAGCCCCTCGCCGGTGCTCCAACAGCAGGGCTTTCCCCGAAGCGGTTATAAGAATAGACTGAGGCGTACTCCCAATTACCACCTCCAGGTGGCGCTGGTCACTAACGTGGCCGTGTGGAGAAATCACCGCGTAGCGGTGTCAAAATTTGGCGAGGGTTGGTCAGGAATCAAGCGGACACTAAAGGAGTGACCGGATTCCCATACGCGCGTAAAGACCAGCGGGAGTGCTCAACGGAGCTGCCTCGTTCGGACCAGACGAGCTTGGCAGGATCTCTCCGTGCGCAGAGTGCACAGTGGGAGAAACTGCAAGCGGACGAACGTGCTCAGGCAAGAGACTGCTGCGGAGGGAATATGAAACAATACCAAGGCAATAATGCTAATAACCTGCACAAGAAGCCCTATACAAACAGCAACAACGTCAGATTAAGCCAAGAATGTAAGGAATGCACTTAACTGACGAGCAGTGAAGATAGAGGAAGCGGAAGGGACGTCACAATATTATATACGATGGACTGTGATATGATTGGACTATAGTTGCCTTGGAAACTACCCCCCTAATGGTTCATGGATTGTGTAGTCTTTTGTTTAATGATTGTTGTGTTATGTTTTCTTTGAACTGCTATACAAATAAAATGAGGAAAAATATAGATAATCCTCGCCTCCGTTCTGCCATAGAATTAATTAAACTTTATTCAATCTGATTTAGAAACATAGATCATAAAAGTGTACATAAAAACAGTAAATCCTCTTTCCTAATAATATACAGTGAGAATTAATGAAAACCAGTAGGTAAAAGCGAGTGTTACAATGCCCGGTTCAGAGCAACTTCAGGTTAACAGAATCGTAAAGTTCAAAGTTTCGCAAGATCAATCTCGTACTTTGTGCAAAATACGTAATAAGGCGTCCAAGTAAGATGTAATGATCCAATACCTGACCAGTCTGCAGACAAAAACAAAATATAAAAAGTGTTTTGCACACTTCTGTCATTCGGCTATATGTGGGCTACATCTGGGTGATATTTGTGCTACATTTGGGCTCTTTTTTTCTCTGGTGGCCATCTTGGGAGACTTATTTGACCCTGTCTGCAGGGAGGTCTCCCCCACGCTGAGCAGCCCCACCTGACTGCGCCCGTGTCTCTGCCTGTGTATCTGACCAGCCTCCACTGAGGGAAATCGAGGCCCGCCTCCACCCACAGGCTACCACCTGTGCCTCATCCCTGGTGACCAGTGGTAGGCCATAGGTTTGCTTTCCTGCTCTAGACTTGCTCTATATTGTACTTTCATTGTGCCTCTTCTGCTTGTGACCGTCTTCTATTGTATTTTGTGCCTGTATTTTGTGACTGTCCTTCCAGCATGCTAGTGCCGCTCTCCCCGCCGCTGCTTCCCCCGTGGCCCGCCCCTCGCTCTCCCTCTCGCCATTCTAGTCTTGCATCTGTATTTTATCTTGGATTGTGTCCCATTTGCTTCTGTGAACGTCCTTATTGAGGTGTATTTTCCGCTTCTGTGACCATTTCTCCCCGCTTGTCATTCTCTGCCACTTTCCCCGCAGCTGGGTCCCCTGTGGCCACACCCCCGCTCACCCATTTGTCCTTCCCCCTCCCAGCTGCTCCTCCCTCCCACCTCCCCTTCTTATGGAAGCCGCTGCGTGGCAGTGAGAGCGAACACACTACGCACACGCCTCCACGACGCCGGAATCCAAGAGAAGACCCTGGACTGGACCACGTCCTTCCTCTCTGGCAGAACCCAGAGTGTCTGCCTCTCCACCTTCCGGTCCAGTGCCACTGAGATCATCTGCGGCGTACCCCAGGGCTCTTCCCTCAGCCTGACGCTGTTCAACATCTACATGGCACCCTTCGCCCATGTCGCCCGACAGAACAACCTCAACATCATCTCCTACGCCAATGACACTTAGCTGATCCTCTCTCTCACCAAAGACCCTCACACCACCAAACCCAACCTCCACGAAGGCATGAAGGCTGTCGCTGAGTGGATGTGAAACAGCCAACTGAAGCTGAACTGGGACAACACGGAGGTCCTCGTCCTGGGAACCGCCCCAACACCGACCGACCACGCATGCAACCGAGGGCTCATCCTCGACCCCACCCTCTTCATGACTAAACAGGTCAACGCCATCTCCTCATCCTGTTTCAACACCCTCCGAATGCTCCACAGGATCTTTAAGTGGATCCCACCGAAACTCGAAGAACAGTCACCCAGGCCCTTGTCACCAGCAGAGTGGATTACGGAAACACCCTCTATGCAGGAATGGCGACCATGCTCCTTGGACGACTGCAACGCATCCAGAACGCCTCGGCACGTCTGATCCTTCACATCCCCCACTGCAGCCACATCACAGCCCACCTGATAGACCTGCTCTGGCTCCCGGTCAACCAGAGGATAACCTTCAAGCTCCTCATCCACGCACACAAAGCTCTCCACAACACCGGCCCAGCATACCTCCACAGATGCCTCAGCTTCTACACCCCCACCGGCCAGCTCCACTCCGCCACCCTCGCCACAGTCCCCTGCATCCGAAGAACAACCGCCGGTGGCAGATCCTTCTTCCACTTCGCCGCCAAGACCTGGAACACCCTCCCCACCAACCTACGGCAGACCCAAAACCTACTGGCCTTCAGAAAACTCCTCAAGAGCTGGCTCTTCGATCAGTAGCAGCACCCCCTTCCGCCCCCCTGCCCCCCAGCGCCTTGAGACCCTCACAGGTATGTAGTGCGCTTTATAAGTATCTTGATTGATTGATTGATTGAAGTTTCCTAATTTCCTCATGTACTGCAGTCTTCTCAGTAGGAAATGCTTTCAGTTTTTTACTTTAATTCCATCAAGAAGGCATTCAGATGTGTCACACATTTGCCATAAATTCAGAATGTTAGCACTCTAGTTGTTCATTAGACCACTGTAGCAAAGCTACTGATCACCAGGGAATTAACTGGAAGTCTACTGCTGGTATTGAAAGTGATTGTTTCAGTCTGCATGTCAGAATGTTCTAATGAAATAGAAGAGGAGTTGAGATCTCACTTACAACATGCCCTAAATTTTCCGTCTGCAGCACTAACCATAATTTATATGGCAAAATGAACCCCCTCATTTTGTTCCTTTTTAAATCAAATCTTTTAAGTGTTACCAGTTTAGTCCAATCAAGATGGCTTCAGGTGTGCCATCATTTTGTCATAAGTAAGTCTGTTAGCTCTCTAATTGTTCTTTAGAACAGTCTGGGAAGCTGTAATAGAACACAAAGGCATCAAATGACAGGCTGCTCCTTTTGTAATATAACAGGAAGATATTTGAAATCTCACTTAAAACATGTCCTAATTTTTCTTTCTAGA
Source organism: Lissotriton vulgaris (assembly GCF_964263255.1). Lineage (NCBI taxonomy): Eukaryota > Metazoa > Chordata > Amphibia > Caudata > Salamandridae > Lissotriton > Lissotriton vulgaris. The sequence continues at coordinate 858,403,825 of NC_141689.1, forward strand.
GCACTAACCAAACTTTCTATGACAAAATGAACCCCCTCATTTTGTTTATTTTTTAAATTAAATGTTTTAAGAGTTACCCGTTTATTCCAGTGATGTCATAAGTGATGTCATTTGAGATGTCATCAGTGATGTCACTGACCATGTCATGAATGATGTAATATGTGCTATTAAAAAACCTACGAAATTCACTGAAAAAACCATAGGTTTCACAACAGTTATAGTTAGGAATTAGCATTTAAAAAACCGATGAAATTCACTGAAAAAACCATAGGTTTCACACCAGTTATAGTTAGGAATTAGCTTTTAAAAACCTATTAAATTCACTGAAAAAACCATAGGTTTCACACCAGTCATAGTTACCTGGAAATTTTACTGACATAAAACCATTGAAATTCCCACGTTATAGTTAGTTGGGTTCACTATAACTTGCGCGTGTAATTCACTGCTGATGACATCACATATTACATCACTCATGACATGGTCAGTGACATCACTCATGACATCACTGATGACACCATCATTGTGACAGTGTAACAGACCTCCTTTCAGTGTAATGTAACTCTTGAAACACATATTCAAAAAAAGAAACTAAAATTTTCAAAAAAAAGAGATATCCATACCAGTTACAACCAATTCAGTACTATCACCATCTATATACACATTCACTCATTCATCAATAGTTCTATATAGTCACTCATACATATACTCACTCATCATATGTAGTGATACACCTATACATCCTGTTACACACCGACAGTCATCAAAATGTTACTCACACACATACTCACACATGCAAATAAACTATTGAACATCCATTTATTTGCATATACAGCTATACACACACCACCTTACTTCTAAGGAAACTTACACATACTTACTCTCTTAAACAATCACTTATAGAAAAACATACTTATTTAAACAAGAACTCTTTCAATCTCTCACTCTCACATATACTCACTTATATACATCAATACTCACATATACTAGATTAGAACAAATGTAGTTAATGATAAAGATACTAGTGTGACAGTCATTCACTCACTAACACACACATATACACACTCATCCACCCATACAGTCCTGCACATATGCTGTCTTCTAAACTCATACAAACAGTGAGTCAGTCACCAACCCATGCAGCCAATTATATACAAAATGAAACACTGATACAAACATTTAAATATTTAAACAATACTCGCTAATATATGTATTCACTAAGATACAATTAATAAGCCAGTTAACCAATCAATTTTTTATAAAAAAAACATCCATTAAGACACTTATTTAAACATGTATTCTTCCATCGACCTTTACATATACATATATAAAACATATTTATTTTTCAGAAAGACACACATTCACTGGATGGTGTCATCAGTGATGTCATGAGTGATGTCACTGACCATGTCATGAGTGATGTAATATGTGATGTCATCAGCAGTGCATTACACGCACAAGTTATAGTGAGTCCAACTACCTATAACGTGGGAATTTCAATGGTTTTATGTCAGTAAAATTTCCAGGTAACTATAACTGGTGTGAAACCTATGGTTTTTTCAGTGAATATATATATACACACACATATGTATCTATATATTGGACTAATGAAAGGGCACTATTTGGAGTATTAGTGAAAGGAATACATAAGATAAATGTGGAAATAACTCTTCTATATCTATTGTTTTGGCAGGTATGTTTTATATTAGGAGAGTACTCAGTTTGGATTGAGAAGGCTTGTAAGCCGAAACGCATCTCCTTGAGTTAGTGACTTCAGTACTGCTTGAGGATGCTTGTGCTGTTTGATGGAATAAGAGGATTGTAAACAAGCACCAACACTCGTGAACAAGGGAATTTAGTTCCCGAAACGCGTCAAGTGCGTTGTGAATAAACAAAATATCTGAACTGAGAAGCTGGCCTGGACATCGTACTTGTGAGACTGAGGGGAATGACTGTTGTGGAATACGGGGGAGTGGCGATCCCGTCCCGTCCCGCCGCTGTCAGCTGCCATCCTGGCTTCTTCGCCGATTTATGGTGGATATATAGTCTAAGTACATCATCAGTTTAAAAACCATGACTCCCTGGGGTTTGAACAATAATGAAGAACTTTGGGTTCATTTATAATTTGAGAACTGTCACGAGTAGATGGAAAAAATAGGATGAAGCTGAAACGAAACCATACAACATCCCTATTTTTCCAACAATCTGTCATGCCTTAATAGCACTGTTTGCACTGTTGTTGACATTGCCCATTCAGGGCTGAATAACTAACACCGGGCATATTGAGATAACAATTGTTGTAAATATCTCAATTGCTTACTATATTATTCTTGCTGTGTTTAATGAATTTCTGAATAGATACTTTTGTATAATAACATTAATGTTTTTAATGAGCACAATGCACTTTCACGTCAGTCACCATTTTATAGCCTGAGACTCTAATGCAATTTGCACATTATAAGATGGCCGCTAAAATGTTATACAAAAAATTTCCTTTTTTTATGTTCATGACAAGTATAGCTGGCAGATGGCTTTAAATGGCGACTTTAATCATGCACTAACGTTACACTGACGAAGCCTGCAAAGGCGAAACGCGTCTGTAAGGGGTGAAGGGGGTTTGGTGCAATAAAATTTGTGAACCGGATACCAGTGTGCCAGCCAATCTTTTTCTGAAACCATCATTGGGCTACAGAAAAGTGCAGCTATATATATATATATATATATATATATATATATATATATATATATATATATATATATATATACATATATATATATATACATATATATATATATATATATATATATATATATATATATATATATATATATATATATATATATATATATATATATATATATATATATATATATATATATTCCAAACAATCCGATCCGTTAAAGCACGAGAGCGCTCACCAGTGTGTGCTCGACCCGAAGGCAGGATCACAGCCTCAAATTCAATTTTGGTACAAGAAGGGCGGCACAACCGGATACTTTTTCAAAGTTACTTTATTTCACCAACACTCCACCGACGCGTTTCAGCCTCACGGCTTTTCTCACGGTCAGTGAGTCCTTTTTTGCTTTCCCATTATATACTGCCCCACCTGAGCCATTAAGTGGCATTGTGGGATATGTAGTTTTTAAGCAAAATGTTCAAACATAAAAGACAGACAAAAGGACTGGTGTGTTTACATTACTAGTATAGTACTTAGCGTCCCAAGTTATGTTCACTCAGGGAATGCAGTATATTCATTCCATTCAAGTCATTTAGAGTTTCAATGTGATGGGTATAGTACCCCAGTACATGGTTAATTTTGGCTGAGTTCATGCTCACTCCAGATGTATGTGGAGATCTTCTCCGAAGTTCATGCCTTTAGGCTGTTTCGTTCGGAAACGGACAATGAAGCGAGATTCCAGGACTCACTGACCGTGAGAAAAGCCGTGAGGCTGAAACGCGTCGGTGGAGTGTTGGTGAAATAAAGTAACTTTGAAAAAGTATCCGGTTGTGCCGCCCTTCTTGTACCAAAAATATATATATATATTACCTACTGGCGGTCGCCAGTAGGTAGTTATAGTTAGGATTTTTTTCATTGTTAAATCTCAAAATTCTATTTGGAATAACTTTGGCGCCGGTTGACGAATCTGCCTGAAAATTTCCTTAAAATGGTCTCGCGGCGCTCCGGTCCTTCCTTGAAAGTCTGGGGGGGATTCGTCAAGCGGGGGCCAAGATAAAAGGGGGGTCCCAAAACGTGTTTTCCCCATGTTCATTTCCATAAGGCGGTCAACCTCACTTTTAGCCCGAACGGCTGAATGGATTTCCACCAAACTTGGCAAAATTGTAGGGACTGGTAGCCCGATGTGCCTTTGCTATGTCTCAAGATATGTGCTCCAGTGGATTTTGAGTAATTTAGGTTAAAAAAAATATATATATCTGTAAGCGCGCCCCGGTACGCGCACCGGGGAGCGCACCGGGCGCGACACGCGACTTGCGCGCGGAAAGCTGATTGGCTCACGGGTGTCTGTAAACATTCTAAACAGTCCGGAGCGGCCGCCATCTTGTGTCTCGGTAAGATCGAGACACAAGAGGTGGCAAAAACAAAGGGGGAAATGACTATAAGGGGGCAGAGTAGACCCCCCTGACCTCCTAGGTTTGATGTGGGGGCTATAAAAGGGCACCGCGGGGTCCCAAAAAAAAATTTTTTTTTCAATTTTTTCCGGGGGGAGCGCCCGGTACGCACACTGGGGAGCAGACCGGGGAGCGTACCATGGGGAAAAAAGAATGACAGACTTTTCAAAAATTGTATGTTTATTAATTGTTCTTTTTTTATTTTTTTTATTTAAGTACCAACATGTAGGTACCAATGCAGAGTCTAAAATTTAATATACACCGTCTTCTTTGTAGATATCTTGCATGTTGTTACAGAAGTTATTGTGGTATATGGAATTCATACCATAGTCTGTCAGGAAAGCAGAAACAACATGGAGGCAGGAGATGATAAAGAGATGTTAAATACACATTGGAGATAATATAGTGGGAGAAAAGAAGTAACTATGAGCAAACTTACTATGTAACACAAAAAAGTTGCACAGTAAACTATAAGTCTGACTTTACATTATAATCAATTTGGTACTAGTTTAAGAAATACATATAAAAATGAATAATGTCTCAAACAATTTTTGAATTATTAAATATACATTTATTTTTCAGATTCCTTTTCCAAATTTAACAGAACTTCTAATATTTGATTGTCGGAAATGTCCTCATTTTGAATCAGGAAATCTACTGATTGTACACATTGAAGTAGTTCATAGTCCCGTGATTCATCTATGAATTCTGAGTTATCATTGGGTTCACTAACTTTTTCATTGTTGCTCTCCAGAACAATTTCAATGGAAATGTTTTACTCTCCTTCCATTTTTGTGCTGTAATTTGCATTTAAAAAAAATATATCAGTAGAGATAGGGCACTGTTGGGTTTAAGTTCAGACAGGTACTTTGGTTTTTTTAACAGTGATTTTATCTTTGTGCAGTGTATGGTATCAGACTGGAAGTAGAAATATAAAAAAGTGTATGTGATAAAGCCTAAGTAAATTCATAATTATATAAGACAAGCCTAACTCCATCTATAACTATAACAGAGAAGTCTATCTCATTCTATAACTATTACAGAGGGATAGTATATAACTATAAGAAAATGTTTTCCAAATTAACTTAAAGTGCACAACATACTTCAGTTTTTAAAATAACATCTTACCTTTCAAAAAGAAGTTTAAGTTGTCAGTGAAAATGCTCTTGAAATGTACTTCAGGAAGTAGTAGTCAAAATGGCTGTGTTTCTCTCTCTTTCTTTATATATATTCAGGTACATAACCAATCAAATGTCTTGAAATAATAGTAGAAAATGAAAGTAACATTTTAATTGGTTGTCAATTCTAACACTTCATATGTGTTTTTGTCATGTAATTTACCTCAGGATATTTAGTCAGGCCTACAGCATAAATGTCTCAATGGAATTCCATCAAATTTGGGTAAATGGTAGGGACTGCTATGTAGTAGGGCCTATTCTATATTTGATGAAAGTGTCTCCAGTGGTTTTTCTGTAAATTACTTTCCCACCTTTTTTTAGGGAGCGCTTACCTGTGCGCGCCCCGGTACGAGCACCGGCCGCGTTATGGGAGTCCTCCATTTTGTGTTTCGGTACAATCGAGACACAAGATGGAGGACAAACAACGTTGGGAATGAGTAGAAGGGGGCACGGTAGACAGCCCCTGACCCCCTAGGTTTTCTGAGAGGGGCTTAGGAGGCTCATAAAGGCTAAAAAAATAAATTAAAATAATTATTCGTGGGGGTAGCGCCCAGTACGCGCACCGGGGAGCGTACCGGGGAGCGTACTTTGGTGAAAAATAGTGAAAAAAGTCAGAGAAAGATAATCATTTTGAGTGATCAGAGGTAGGGTAGCTCTGAAAAGAGCTTTTGGGTTCTGTGGCTGATTTAGGAACCTACAAGTAGGCCCCAATGCATAGTCTTAAATTCAGGAGGAATATTCTATTCCCCTCATCTGAGAAGTGCACACCATCTCCTCTGTAGATGTCTTGCATGTTGTACCGCAAGTTGTTGTTGTATATTGAACCCATTACAAAGTCTCTCATGTAAGCAGAAACAGATTTATTCACATGTTTCCGTGCTTTCTCAAATTGTGGACAAAATTGGTTGGACCAGTTCCATTTCTATCTTTGGCATATATTGGAATATACCAAGGCAGTTTGTGGAAAAAGTGTCATCAATTGATCAAAGGTGTCCTTTAAAAGCATTTCCAGACCAACCCCAGTCATAGTGCCCAAATCATTTCCACCACAGTGCACTATTAAGAGGTCAGGGTTTGGCAGATGCAAAAAGGTTTTCACCAATGGTATCAATTGATGACATCTCAATCCTCTCTGGCCAATCCACTTGATTTCCACATTTGATAAATCAAGGTTGTGATAATTTCTGCTTGCTGCATACCTTTGAGCCCAGTGGATGTAGCTATGTCCAATAATCCACACAGAATACATGATGAGAGAAGGTTCTGGTGCAGTCAGATGAAGTGTGGGAATGAAATGGCAGTTGGAACAGTAGGAGTTTCCAAAAAAATAATTGTGGAGTTTCCCTGCTGTTGAATCACAAGCAATGATTGGTGGATTCAGTTAGTTGAAAACAGAAAGTTAGGGTGCATGGTTGTGTTGTGTGTAAGAAGCAATTTGAATGGTTAAGAAAAAGTCACTAAAAGCAATAATGCCCTGGATAAGCTGGTGTATTGAGAGGTCAAACATCCTTGCTGACTTAATTTGCAACATAGTAGAATAAACTTTTGAACCTGAGAGTTCAGTTAGGAGGGAGTTGCTATGGTAACAGATAGAAAGGTCTGAGAGGGGAAAGGGTGTTGGTTTGAAAATAGTGAGGGAAGAGTTTTGATTGTTGAAAAGAGGCATATGTGGATAGAATTATAAGTTTTCAGTGCCATTATTGGTTGCAGTGCCTGGAGAACATACCTTTTGCTCTGCTAAATAAATATTGGTGTGTGTATCTGACACTGTTCTCAATCTCTCAAAGCATTTGTAAAGGTGAGTTATGATTCATTTGATATAGATAGAGAGCACAGATTAAGAAGCACATTGCTTTTCTTTGCTTTTGGTTTGTGTGATGCTTTTAGAAAATGCTATGGGTTTGAGTAGTGAAAATTAATGCTTGTACATAGGACCTGTGCTCTGTTAATAAAATGTTAATTAAAAAACGATTTGAGTAAAACAATGGGTTTGAGTAGTCAAATGGAATGCTTGTACATAGGATCTGTGCTCTGTTCCTAAAATGGTAATTAAAAAACAATTTTAGGGAAAATCAATGGGTTTGAGTAGTGAAATTGAATGCTTGGACATAGGATCTGCTCTGTGTTTCTAAAATGTTATTCAAAAAACGATTTTGGGTGCAAACCAATTGTATTTACATTTGGCCCTTATTTATGATTGTCTTGTGGCGCCGGTATGTCCATTTTTTAACATAGGAAGAAAGTGACGCACTGGTGGCGCAAGGCCTTCATAAATAGGGCCTTGAGTTTCTTTGCTGTTGGTTTGTGTTTTGCTTTTTGATAATGCTTGATATCAACATTTGCAAGATAGAGGATTTGTATTTTGGGAAACAGTGAGGTTTCAAAAGTGAAATTGAGTGCTTGTACATAGGTTCTGCGCTGTGTTTTTTAAATGTTATTCAAAAAACGATTTTTGGTGCAAATCAATGGTATTTACATTTGGCTCTTATTTATGATTGTCTTGTGGCGCCGGTATGTCACTTTTAACATGGGAAGAAAGTGACGCACTGGTGGCGCAAGGCCTTCATAAATAAGGTCTTGAGTTTGTTTGCTGTTGGTTTGTGTTTTGCTTTTTGATAATGCTTCATATCAGCATTTGCAAGATAGAGGATTTATATTTTGGGAAACAGTGAGGTTTCAAAAGTGAAATTGAGTGCTTGTACATAGGTTCTGCGCTGTGTTTTTTAAATGTTATTCAAAAAACGATTTTTGGTGCAAATCAATGGTATTTACATTTGGCTCTTACTTATGATTGTCTTGTGGCGTCGGTATGTCGCTTTTAACATGGGAAGAAAGTGACGCACTGGTGGCGCAAGGCCTTCATCAATAAGGCCTTGAGTTTGTTTGCTGTTGGTTTGTGTTTTGCTTTTTGATAATGCTTGATATCAACATTTGCAAGATAGAGGATTTGTATTTTGGGAAATTGTGAGGTTTCAAAAGCGAAATTGAGTGCTTGTACATAGGTTCTGCGCTGTGTTTTTTAAATGTTATTCAAAAAACGATTTTTGGTGCAAATCAATGGTATTTACATTTGGCTCTTATTTATGATTGTCTTGTGGCGCTGGTATGTCACTTTTAACATGGGAAGAAAGTGACGCACTGGTGGCGCAACGCCTTCATAAATAAGGCCTTGAGTTTCTTTGCTGTTGGTTTGTGTTTTGCTTTTTGATAATGCTTGATATCAACATTGCAAGATAGAGGATTTGTATATTGGGAAACAGTGAGGTTTCAAAAGTGAAATTGAGTGCTTGTACATAGGTTCTGCGCTGTGTTTTATAAATGTTATTCAAAAAACGATTTTTGGTGCAAATCAATGGTATTTACATTTGGCTCCTATTTATGATTGTCTTGTGGCGCCGGTATGTCACTTTTGACATGGGAAGAAAGTGATGCACTGGTGGCGCACGGCCTTCATAAATAAGGCCTTGAGTTTCTTTGCTGTTGGTTTGTGTTTTGCTTTTTGATAATGCTTGATATCAACATTTGCAAGATAGAGGATTTGTATTTTGGGAAACAGTGAGGTTTCAAAAGTGAAATTGAGTGCTTGTACATGGGTTCTGGGCTGTGTTTTTTAAATGTTATTCAAAAAACGATTTTTGGTGCAAATCAATGGTATTTACATTTGGCTCTTATTTATGATTGTCTTCTGGCGCCGGTATGTCACTTTTAACATGGGAAGAAAGTGAGGCACTGGTGGCGCAAGGCCTTCATAAATAAGGCATTGAGTTTGTTTGCTGTTGGTTTGTGTTTTGCTTTTTGATAATGCTTGATATCAACATTTGCAAGATAGAGGATTTGTTTTTTGGGAAACAGTGAGGTTTCAAAAGTGAAATTGAGTGCTTGTACATAGGTTCTGCGCTGTTTTTTAAATGTTATTTAAAAAACGATTTTTGGTGCAAATCAATGGTATTTACATTTGGCTCTTATTTTTGATTGTCTTGTGGCGCCGGTATGTCACTTTTAACATGGGAAGAAAGTGATGCACTGGTGGCGCAAGGCCTTCATAAATAAGGCCTTGAGTTTGTTTGCTGTTGGTTTGTGTTTTGCTTTTTGATAATGCTTGATATCAACATTTGCAGGATAGAGGATTTGTATTTTGGGAAACAGTGAGGTTTCAAAAGTGAAATTGAGTGCTTGTACATAGGTTCTGCGCTGTGTTTTTTAAATGTTATTCAAAAAACGATTTTTGGTGCAAATCAATGGTATTTACATTTGGCTCTTATTTATGATTGTCTTGTGGCGCCGGTATGTCACTTTTAACATGGGAAGAAAGTGACGCACTGGTGGCGCAACACCTTCATAAATAAGGCCTTCAGTTTCTTTGCTGTTGGTTTGTGTTTTGCTTTTTGATAATGCTTGATATCAACATTTGCAAGATAGAGGATTTGTATTTTGGGAAACAGTGAGGTTTCAAAAGTGAAATTGAGTGCTTGTACATATGTACAGATTGTCTTGATTGATTGTATGTCACTTTTAACATGGGTAAAAGTGACGCACTGGTGGCGCAAGGCCTTCATAAATAAGGCCTTGAGTTTGTTTGCTGTTGGTTTGTGTTTTGCTTTTTGATAATGCTTGATATCAACATTTGCAAGATAGAGGATTTGTATTTTGGGAAACAGTGAGGTTTCAAAAGTGAAATTGAGTGCTTGTACATAGGTTCTGCGCTGTGTTTTTTAAATGTTATTTAAAAAACGATTTTTGGTGCAAATCAATGGTATTTACATTTGGCTCTTATTTTTGATTGTCTTGTGGCGCCGGTATGTCACTTTTAACATGGGAAGAAAGTGATGCACTGGTGGCGCAAGGCCTTCATAAATAAGGCCTTGAGTTTGTTTGCTGTTGGTTTGTGTTTTGCTTTTTGATAATGCTTGATATCAACATTTGCAGGATAGAGGATTTGTATTTTGGGAAACAGTGAGGTTTCAAAAGTGAAATTGAGTGCTTGTACATAGGTTCTGCGCTGTGTTTTTTAAATGTTATTCAAAAAACGATTTTTGGTGCAAATCAATGGTATTTACATTTGGCTCTTATTTATGATTGTCTTGTGGCGCCGGTATGTCACTTTTAACATGGGAAGAAAGTGACGCACTGGTGGCGCAAGACCTTCATAAATAAGGCCTTGAGTTTCTTTGCTGTTGGTTTGTGTTTTGCTTTTTGATAATGCTTGATATCAACATTTGCAAGATAGAGGATTTGTATTTTGGGAAACAGTGAGGTTTCAAAAGTGAAATTGAGTGCTTGTACATAGGTTCTGCGCTGTGTTTTTTAAATGTTATTAAAAAACCGATTTTTGGGGCAAAACAATGGTATTAACATTTGGCCCTTATTTATGATTACCTTGTGGCGCCGGTGCGTCTCTTTTAACATGGGATGCACTGGTGGCGCAAGGCTTTCATAAATAAGGCCCTGAGTTGCTGTTGTATAAACTTTAATATGTTGCAATTTAGTGTTTATATTGTTTGCTTTTTGTCATTACTTTGTTGTTTGCTAATAGTGGTCTATAATGTGTTATTTTTTTCTTTACCACAGATTGAAATCCTAATTTTAAAAGGAAGCAAAAATGCTGTCAAGGCAAAGGAGTAGAAAAAATACCATACGTAAAAGGAGAACATCAGCAACGGAATTTATGGAATCCTCTACAACAAGTACTTCAAAAAACACCAGAAAAGCTCCTGGTAAGACAATTAAGTCTTTTCTTCGCAACATATGTCGTACAAAAAGAAATGTTAATGGTAATGTGAAAATCCAGAAGGAGAGAGCAAATCTAAAAAGGAAGGAGAGGCCCTCAAAAATGTCTTGTTTGGAGCAGGAGAGAAGAGTATGGATAGCAATAGAAGGTTAAATCAATTTAGGGACATTCATAGACGAATGTTTCGTAATAGGGTAGTTTTAAATTGGCTAAAAAATGAAAAGAACGGTAAACAGAGAACTGCTTTTTATAAGAAAAAGAAAAGTGTAGAGAAGATTGTTGATCAGGCTTTTGAAGTTAAAAAAAAATTATTTATTTTAGTAATCAATAGAATTAGGATACTTAATAAGGCAATTGATGTTTTCAAATCGAACAGTAGAGGGAAAAGAATTATTAATCGGACTAATTTTTGTGAAGTATTTTCTGGAGAATGGATGCATAGTTCAAGTTCGGAGCCATTTTTAAATGAGGAGAGTTACTTTCAGGAAAATGATTTGGTGCATGCAGTTGACACCAGTAGACGAGCATATGAGGTGAAAGATGGTTGTCTGATGGAAAAAGAGAAACTTGTATCTAGAGATGCAGAAGAGGTGTTAGCTGATGAAGTTTTAGGGAGACGTACTAAGGGTCCAGTGTACACATGGAAGTGCAGTAGTATTTGTAGTTTGCGACAGGAGTCAATTGTTTTGCTTAGAAATTTCTTACGTACATTTAGTAAGAAAAGTGTAAAACAGAAAGTGAAGATCTTGCAAGAGTTAGATCCTTGCAGAGTGAGAGAAAACACCGGTTTGCATGGGCATTCACTGGCTTGTCTTTCTAGAAAAGTATGTCAGAGTGTTTTTCATCATTTTAGGATGTTAGCAGTGCATCATAATAAGGTGAGGAAATTAGTGAGAAGGTTGTATTATGCAAAAAAGTCCAGCACTTAAGCTTAAACAGTTAAACAGTGCTCTTTTGCATGGATCTGAAGTAGATGTGAACACTATTTGTGAAGAAATTGAGTTTTGTTATTTTGGAAATAAAGAGGATAGTGTAGAAATGGATATAGTAATGGATGGTAATGTGGAAGACAATGTACAAATTTCAAGTACAGAAAAATTTGATGAGGAAATTACCAAGTTTAAGGTGAAATCAAGTTAAAGGCCTAATTTAACTTGTGTGTGTTGTCGACGGACTCATCATAAGATTCAGACTAGGTTAGTTGATTTATATGCAAAATGTGAATTGGAAAATAATAGTGAATGGAAGGATTTTGTAAGTTATTTGTTGGTGGAGATTTTCTTTGATTTGAGTTTTGATCAGTGTATTTGTAATTATTGTTTGAAAAAATTAAATGAAAATAAAATGCCTGCCTGAGCTGTTCATAATAATCTTCAGTTGATAGATATTCCTTCTGAATTGATGGATTTAAATACTTATGAATCAATTTTGATTCAATGTGTCTATCCTTTTAAAGCTATTGTTCGCATGGAGCCTAAGATAGGGAAATTACCTCCTACCGATTTGCAAAGAGGATTAAAGGGAAGAGTTGTTTATTTGCCTTTAGATGTCAAGAGAAATATTGATACAATTGGTGTAGAAAGAGTAGAAGAGGATCCTCTGGTTATTCTAGTTAATGGGGTTCCAACAAAGAGTAAGAAAATCTGGCAAGATTTAGTGGATGTTAGGAAAGTCAAAAAGGCAACGTTGTTTTCGGTCAAAAACAATGAGTACTATAAAGATATAAGTGTTGGAGCAGAGGAAATAGCTACAGAAGAAGACAGTGATTCTTCAGTTGGCCAAATTGAAAAAGTTGATGTGTCTAGAAGTGAAGAAATATATGAACATTATACTTTTCATCCTTTGCGTTCTAAAGAAGTAATGGGGAATGCAATTGACTTGTTTCAAATGAAAGCAGCAAAAGGAAGTCCTATTAGTGTATGGGAAGAAAGTTTGGAAGCTCGTTGTTTTCCACAGTTATTTCCAACAGGTCGAGGTGGACGATACGACGATCGACCAGTTCAAATTCCTGCAGCTGAATACCGGACTTTAAGATTATATGCTGAAGATCCAAGGTTTCGTCAATGTATTCCGTATTTGTTTCATCTACTGTTTGAAAGTCATTTGTCTGGGCTTTCTTATGCAGTTAATCATATACTGAAAAGTGGAGCTCATCTGCAAAAGGTTTCGGCGAGGGACTTTATGGAGAAAGTCAATCTGCAAGACAGCATTTTGGAATCTCAGCTAATCAATCTCATGGCATGTCAGCGTGGAACAAATGAGTATTGGTTCCATCGTCATGGGGAATTGAAATGTATGCTAAGAAACTTAGGAACTCCTACATGGTTCCTTACTCTTAGCTGTGCTGAGTATGCATGGGACGACTTACTTCAATTTCTACGAGAGGCAAATGGAAACATACAAAATATAGAATTGAAAACACCTGGAGAACTGTGTTCTTTGGATCCAGTGAATGTTTGCAGATATTTTAATCATAGATTTGAAGCTATGATGTCTTTTATTACCAACAAAAAAAAATCCTCCCCTTGGAGAGGTTTTGGATTTCTTTTGGAGGAAGGAATATCAAGCAAGAGGTGCTCCTCATATACATATGTTGTTATGGATTAAAGATGCACCCAAATTTGGAACTGACTCGGATGACACAGTGATGAGTTTCATTGAAGAATATTCAACATGTGCTGTTCCGAAAACAGTTTAAAGCAACAAGTTTTACGTTTTCAATCTCATCGTTGTGGAAAGTACTGTCGTCGAAAATTTAAAAACAAGGAGAAATTCTACACGAAATGTCGTTTTGCGTTTCCACGACCAGTGATTTCTAAGGGAAGAGTAATAATTTGATGTCATCTTTACGACATACTGTGACGAGAAAATCACCAAAAAATACATACAATTTAAAAAGAAACGAAGAGTCCAAGTACATCAACGACTACAACCCAGTGATTTTGTCCATGTGGAATGCTAACATGGATATTCAGTTCGTTGCTGACAACGTTATTGCTGTGGCTCGATATGTGACATCTTACATCACAAAAAAAGAAAAGACAGAACTAAAGGAAATGTGGGAGGACATTTCACATGAAAAGAGTCTAAGCAAGAAATTATTCAGTTTCAGTCTGAAGATGTTGTCGCATTGAGAAATTGGAGCATATGAATGTTCTGATCGATTATCATCAGCAAGTCTCCATGCCAAATCAAGAACAATCATTTGGGTGAGTCTAGGTCTTGCTGCAACACGAAACCGAGTTTTGAAATCTGTACAAGAAATTGAATATTTGGCGGAGAAAGAACCAAATAGTACAGATATTTTGAAGACAAACATGTTGGATACATACTATCCAAATAGAAGTTCTCACCTTGAGAACACTTGTTTGTATGAAGTTCTGCAAAACTACAGTTATAAGAGGAACATTACAGAAGATATCAATACTGGAAAATATGCTGTCATTGGGAATGAAGGATGTCTAGTGAAGCAGAGAAAAGGCCATTTGATTAATCACCAAAAATTGAGTTGCGATGCTCCAGACAAAAGAGAATTTTACTATTTAGCTCTTTTGCAACTGTTTAAGCCATGGCGTACAGAAGAGGAACTACTTGGAGATTTTCTCTGTTATGAAGACTCTTTTAATGCAACCAAGGATACCATAGAATGTCCTGTTTTTCAAAATTATCTGCAAATGTTGAACGAAGAAATAGAGCAAGAAACCATAATTGCTGAAGAGATTGCTAGAGACAGTTCTCAAGACAGTCAGAGTTCTACTTCATTGAGTCAGGATCCACTAGGAGGACCAATTATCCAAAATGAAGCTGCAACTGCCATGGATGAGGTGGAAAAAGCTATGGAACAAGCTCAAGAGAATGTAGTTAACTTAGAAGATTTGGTGGAGCAACTAAACATTGAGCAGAAAAAGATATATGACGTAGTCACAGATCAGATTGAACATGGATTCAGACATGAGAAAAAAGTGTGCTCATGTACATCATTTAGGCCTGTTCAACTGTATGTAAGTGGAGAAGCGGGAACAGGAAAAAGTTTTCTGATTAAAGCCATTGCAACTTATTTGCTGAAAAGGACTGAATCACCGCTGTCTTGTGTTGTAACAGCTCCAACTGGACTGGCAGCATATAACATTAAAGGGATTACTCTACATCATTTACTGATGCTGCCAGTGGAGCACGATATTAAATTGCATTACAACAAGTTATCTGGAGATGCGTGTTCTGAAGTTTCCAGAGTTTTGAAGAAAATGAAACTTCTTATCATTGACGAAGTAAGCATGGTCTCAAATCTAATGCTTGCTTTTGTGCATTTGAGAATGCAAGAAATTCTTAGAACAGAGTATGATGTGTTATTTGGAGGAAAACACATTATTGTTTTTGGAGATCTCCTGTAGTTGACTCCAGTAAAAGGACAACAAGTGTTTAAAATGCTTACACATGAAGATACCAGGAAGTGCCTTGGAAGCATTGGAAACGTTAATATATGGTTACATTTTAAATATGCTGAACTGCTTCAAAATATGCGACAGGCTAAGGATGAAGATTCTAAAAATATTCTACAAGATATAAGAATCGGAAAAGTAAGTGAGCTTGGGAAAGAAGCTTGACATGGTCGATTAATTTCAAATTTGTATCCAAATGAAAACATTCTTCCAGAGAATATTTTTTTTAAAATGACTGAGAAGAAATCTGGAATATGTTTGATGCCAACTCTACAAGAATGTTCTATCTTCAACAACAAAATGTTGAACTTAGAAAATGAAGAAATTCTGAAACTGGAAGCAATAGATAAAATAGAGCATATAGGTGCAACAATTGTTTTGTCAGAAAATTTGAAAACAAAATTGGATTCATTAGAGAAAAGTATTTCTAAAACAGCTGGTTTTGAAAAGAATCTGAATGTGTGTTTAAATTGTCGTATCATTTTGAGAAGGAATTTAAATGTTGAAAGAGGTCTGGTAAGTGGAGCAATGGGTTATGTTGTTGATTTTGTGAATTATAGAAATAGAGACGGAATTGAATTTTTAAAAATAAAATTTGATGGCATTGAGCAAGTACAACAAATCAGTCCGTGTTCTGCTAGATTTTTGCTTGTAAAAGACTTATATGTTCGCCGAAAACAGTTTCCTGTTTGTTTGGCATATGCGGTGACAATTCATAAATCTCAAGGTTTAAGTGTAGATTGTGCTTTGGTGAACATTGGAAGATCTGTGTTTAAAGAGGGTAAGGCATATGTGGCATTATCACGAGTGAGAACTTAAACAGGATTGTACTTGATTGAGTGTGATGAGACAAAGATTTGTGCAGATCTAGATTGTGTTAAAGAATACAATAGGTTAAGAAGAGAGTATGCTCCACATTTGCCTCAATATCCTCTGTTTGAAAAACGTGTGGAAGGCCGAAAAAGAAGAAATGAGAATAATTGCAGCGAGGTAGTAGCAAAAAGACAAAAAGTAGATGAAACTGTAATTGTAAGCAGAAAGAAAATGGATTCTCTTGAAGATGTTGTTGGATTTCAGTTTGAAAACAGTTCTGGTGTCAACTGCTATGCTAATGTAGTGGTTAATGTTGTTTTTTTCTTCAAACTTTACAAGAACAGATTGTTGAAAATCGGGATCAAAGATTGTGTAGTTTATTGAATTCTGTGTTTGAGAAATGTAGCAGTGATAGAGCAAAAATAGAAAGTGTAACAGAAATTCGAAATATTTTAGACATGTGTTCTGGTCAAGATAAATTTTCACAGAACATTCAGCAGGATTGTCAGGAATTTTTAATGTATATGTTTGCTGTTTTGGAAGATGAAGGTGTAGATGTAGAAAATCTTTTTAGCCTTTCTTATCAATGGCAGCATGACTGCCATAACTGTAGTTTATTAAGTACAACTAGAATAGACGCTGAAAGATTTATATATTTGACTTTACCAGACTGTAAATCAGTGTCATTTAATAATCTAGTTAAAGCTGCAGATCATAATATGGTGTGTACCCAATGTAAGTGTCCAATGCTGTCCACATTATTTATACAAAGTTATGGTCAGTATATCATTTTAGTTTTCCAACGATGTAGACCTGATGGAACTAAATTGTCAACTTGTATCAAAAATTTTGTGGCTTCTCAGTTATCAATTTCAGGAAGAACCTTTTCAACTGTAGCTATTATTTATCATGATGGTCCTTCAACAACATCAGGACATTATACATGCTATTTAAAATGTGAAAAAGGTTGGAGTTACTGCAATGATACTCATTTGACTTATAAACAGCGTTTGCCTTATGACTCTAAAAATTCTTACCTAGTATTTTTAAAACCAAATTTTAGCAAAGGTAATTGGCCTTTGAAGACGGGAGTTGTTAATAAAAGTTAGTTAGTTAGTTAGTCTAATGTTTAAAATTATTAATTTGATACAGGTACTGTAAGCAGATCTCTTAGTAAGTGACATCAGTTTTATTAGAAATAATGAACATGAGTGATCAAAAAAGAGAATATGAATTTTTAAACTTTGGGAAAATGTCAAATGAGCTTTTCTTTGAAAACTTCGGGTAAGCGGTAATTTCAGAGTTTAATTGGAGAAAATTCAAAATATACTCATATATCTGACACTATTTGGCCGTAAGGAAAGGTCAAGGTATGAGTAATAAATCAGAACATAACACAAGGAGGAAAATAAAAACTTTGAGAATTATTTCACATGCTCTTAGATCTTTTTTCGTAGGAAGTCAATGAAATGGAAGTTTTAGAGAACAGCAGACTTTTGTTTCTACCAAAAGGACCTTCACTATCAACTATTTGGCCTCGAGGAAAAGTAAGTGAATCAAAGATTAGTGTACGTATATGATTTGTAAATTTAGATAGTTTTTTTTAAACACAATCTTTTAGATTGTGTTTTTTTTCCCACTGTGATATGATGAAGAGTTTGAACTCACTGTTTTAAGTGAAATTCAATATATTCTGAGAACAGCAAAAATAAACAATGTAACATATTAAATAAGTCATACTATAGTTTGTATTGTGTAATTTATATTGTTTTCCCATTGTCTCACACTCATTTTCCTTTTTGCACCCCTATTCAGCTCTCTTTACTCACTTACACTTTCTTTTTTTCACTTTGTTTGATCGCTGTTCCTTTACTCCACTTCTTTCACAACTCTTCAATCCAATTTCAACTGTCTGCATTTCCTCTCTCCCTTGCACCACTTTTCAGCTTTCTCACATTCTCTCAGTACCACTACTTTAGTTCTCTTCCCCTTTATTTCCTTCTTTTGCTCTTTTACTATTTTTCCAATCTTCACTCATTGTACTGCTGTTCACTTAGTCTTTCCCTTTGTCTTTCTGTGTACTTACTTTCTCACTCCTTTTTCCTCTATCGTTCTATATTAACCTCATTCCTTTCTGTGACTACCCTTCACTCTCTCTCAGTTATCTTCCATTCCTGTTTCTTATTAATGGATCATCATTTAGACTCCTTTCCCTTTCCCTCATTTTCCTTTTACTTGCTTCTCTTTCCTGATTTCGTTTTGGTATCTCACATTCTTTTAGTATCTTACTTATCTTATCTTCACTAATTTGTCATGAGTGATGCCACTGACCATGTCATGAGTGATGTAATATGTGATGTCATCAGCAGTGCATTTCACGCGCAAGTTATAGTAAGTCCAACTAACTATAACGTGGGAATTCCAATGGTTTTATGACAGTAAAATTTGCAGCTAACTATAACTGGTGCGAAACCTATGGTTTTTTCAGTGAATTTAATAGTTTTTTTAATGCTAATTCCTAACTATAACTGGTGTGAAACCTATGGTTTTTTCAGTGAATATATATATATATATATATATATATACATATATATATATATATATATATATACTGTAACTGACGAAGGCGTACTGCCGAAACGCGTCTGAACCTGAGTATCTGTGTGCAATAAATCCGTCTTGGATTTGACCCCCGCGAGTGCAGTTTTCTTTGTTCGTGTGTAATTATATATATATATATATATATATATATATATATATATATATATATATATATATATATATATATATATATATATATATATATATATATATATATATATATATATATATATATATATAATTACACACGAACAAAGAAAACTGCACTCGCGGGGGTCAAATCCAAGACGGATTTATTGCACACAGATACTCAGGTTCAGACGCGTTTCGGCAGTACGCCTTCGCCTATATATATATATATATATATATATATATATATATATATATATATATATATACGGAACCTTCCTCCAAAAAAAGAACGAAGCAGGAGCCCAGGGGGGACAAGAAAGACGGGCTTTATTTAGCAAATAGGCAGTCCCAGTGGCGGTAGATGCATTTCGCCATCGTGGCTTCCTCAGTACCCAACACCTGGAGCCCTCATCTGTTTTGTTTCAATCCTGCTGCCTCTGATGAAATGCTGGCGCGATCCGCTCCTCCCCCTAGCAATAAGGCTCACCTGTTGTAGTCCGTTTCACTTAGAGGACTCCAACTCCCAAAAGGCCATATGATCTCGGCAGTCCTGGTTGGTGAAGTGGGGAGGGTGTGATAGAAATCTTCACCGCGGTCACCAAAGCAGGACACGAAGACCACTGTCATGGAGCTAACGAGCCAGTCCTTAAGTCCCCTTATATATATTCACTGAAAAAACCATAGGTTTCACACATGTTATAGTTAGCTGGACATTTCACTCATACAAAACCATTGAAATTGCCCTATTATAGTTAGTTGAGCGAACTATAACTCACGCGCCTGCAATGCACTGCTGATGACGTCACATATTACATCACTCATGACATGGTCAGTGACATCACTGATTACATCACTGATGATATCTCAAATGGCATCACTGATGACATCACTGATGACATCATCCAGTGAATGTGTGTCATTCTGAAAAATAAATATTTTTTATACATGTATATCTAAAGGTCGACGGAAGAATAACTGGGTAAATAAGTGTCTAAATAGATGTTTTATTTGTAAAATTGATTGTATGACGGACTTATTAATTGTATCTTATTGAATACATGTATTAATTAGTAATGTTCAAATATTTAAATATCTGTATCAGTGTCTCACTTTGTGTATAAGTGGCTGCATGGGTTGGTGAGTAGCTACATGAGTGTGTGTATGGGTTATTAGTTTGTTTTTTGAGTATCAATATGAATGTCTGTATGGTTCGGTGGGGGATATTACTTAGTGTATAGATGCATGAATGAGTGACTCACTGTATGTTTTTTGAAGACAGCATGTGTGCAGGACTGTATGGGTGGATGAGGGTGTGTATGGGTGTGTTCATGAGTGAATGCCTGTCTCAATAATGTCTTTATTAGTAAGTACATATGTTTTAAACAAGTATATGTGAGTATTGATGTATGTAAGTGAGTATATGTGAGAGTGAGAGATTGGAAGAGTTCCTGTATAAATAAGTATGTGTTTCTATAAGTGATTGTTTAAGATAGTAAGCGGGTCATTAGGATGGCGGACGGAAGTGCCTCCGCATACCCTGAGTATGCGGAACAGGCCTATTTTCCGTGCGCCCGTCGCGGACACTCCGTCCGCCGAATCAGGATACGAAATACGTGGCAAAATCCATCCGCGGCGGTAGAACAAGGTCCGCCGCACCACCACACCCAACTACGCGGCGGACGTAACCGTACCAGAGACTCCGTCGTACGGACTGACGACTAGGACCGTCCTCCAAATCAAGATGGCGGAAAACACACATAAAAGCGCGGCGGATAAACAACCTGCCTGAACACGGCGGATGCTCCACAGCGACCATACCCACCACGAGCCGCACGCCGACATGGACCCTGCACTACAGGCTTACCCGATACTCTACGCGATCCAGTACGTCCTCGTCTTGGCCCACCATCGACGACAACGCAGGTAGGCACCTAAGCATTCGCTGTCTGGAGAGGAGTACCGGCCAGGGCGGTGACGTAGGGAGGGGGGAGTGACATGTCCCAAAATGCACAAATGCCTGTGTACGGCAACGCCTCCAAGGGCCGTGACCCAGGTAGGGGAGAGTGACACGTAGCACAACCAGGGCTCAAGTCGGGGTACCACGCGGGTGGACGGCGTCCCCCCACTAATTTAACAGGGAGCATGATAACTATAAACTGCAACTGAGTGGAAGCCACCTTTTGTGTCGTCACTTGCTGTCGTGATTTCAGCGTCACCCCACTTCTTGTTGCAGGACTTGGGTCGTGAGCAGAACCCACCGCCCCCAAGAAAATACCAATCCACACCAGCATCACACACGCAAGAATGACTCTGACAAAGCACGACACATGAATCGCAATTTTATTTACGCAGATTCGGAGCAAAGTCACAGTCTAGGATGGAGCATGCCCATAGTGGACACCAGAGCAGGTACATCAGATGCAGTACATCAGTATCAGAACAGCAACAGGGCAGCAACAGGGCAGTGTGGGCACCAGAGCAGGTACATCAGATGCAGTACATCAGTATCAGAACAGCAACAGGGCAGCAACAGGGCAGTGTGGACACCAGAGCAGGTACATCAGAGGGCATACATCAGTATGAGGATAGCAACAGGGCAGTGTGGACACCAGAGCAGGTACATCAGAGGCAGTACATGAGAGGGGCCAAGTGCTCCAACAGTCCATTGCACTGAAAACGTCCATCAGAGGCAGCACATGAGAGGGGCTAACGGCACCAACAGTCCATTGCACTGAAAACGTCCATCACAGGCAGCATATGAGAGGGCACAATGCAGTATCAGAACAGCAACAGGGCAGTGTGGACACCAGAGCAGGTACATCAGATGCAGTACATCAGTATCAGAACAGCAACAGGGCAGCAACAGGGCAGTGTGGACACCAGAGCAGGTACATCAGAGGGCATACATCAGTATGAGGATAGCAACAGGGCAGTGTGGACACCAGAGCAGGTACATCAGAGGCAGTACATGAGAGGGGCCAAGTGCTCCAACAGTCCATTGCACTGAAAACGTCCATCAGAGGCAGCACATGAGAGGGGCTAAGGGCACCAACAGTCCATTGCACTGAAAACGTTCATCACAGGCAGCACATGAGAGGGCACAATGCAGTATCAGAACAGCAACAGGGCAGTGTGGACACCAGAGCAGGTACATCAGAGGCAGTACATCAGTATCAGAACAGCAACAGGGCAGCAACAGGGCAGTGTGGACACCAGAGCAGGTACATCAGAGGCAGTACATGAGAGGGGCCAAGTGCTCCAACAGTCCATTGCACTGAAAACGTCCATCAGAGGCAGTACATGAGAGGGGCTAAGGGCACCAACAGTCCATTGCACTGAAAACGTCCATCACAGGCAGCACATGAGAGGGCACAATGCAGTATCAGAACAGCAACAGGGCAGTGTGGACACCAGAGCAGGTACATCAGAGGGCATACATCAGTATGAGGATAGCAACAGGGCAGTGTGGACACCAGAGCAGGTACATCAGATGCAGTACATCAGTATGAGGATAGCAACAGGGCAGTGTGGACACCAGAGCAGGTACATCAGAGTCAGTACATGAGAGGGGCCAAGTGCTCCAACAGTCCATTGCACTGAAAACGTCCATCAGAGGCAGTACATGAGAGGGGCTAAGGGCACCAACAGTCCATTGCACTGAAAACGTCCATCACAGGCAGCACATGAGAGGGCACAATGCAGTATCAGAACAGCAACAGGGCAGTGTGTACACCAGAGCAGGTACATCAGAGGCAGTACATCAGTATCAGAACAGCAACAGGGCAGCAACAGGGCAGTGTGGACACCAGAGCAGGTACATCAGAGGCAGTACATGAGAGGGGCCAAGTGCTCCAACAGTCCATTGCACTGAAAACGTCCATCAGAGGCAGTACATGAGAGGGGCTAAGGGCACCAACAGTCCATTGCACTGAAAACGTCCATCACAGGCAGCACATGAGAGGGCACAATGCAGTATCAGAACAGCAACAGGGCAGTGTGGACACCAGAGCAGGTACATCAGAGGGCATACATCAGTATGAGGATAGCAACAGGGCAGTGTGGACACCAGAGCAGGTACATCAGATGCAGTACATCAGTATGAGGATAGCAACAGGGCAGTGTGGACACCAGAGCAGGTACATCAGAGTCAGTACATGAGAGGGGCCAAGTGCTCCAACAGTCCATTGCACTGAAAACGTCCATCAGAGGCAGTACATGAGAGGGGCTAAGGGCACCAACAGTCCATTGCACTGAAAACGTCCATCACAGGCAGCACATGAGAGGGCACAATGCAGTATCAGAACAGCAACAGGGCAGTGTGGACACCAGAGCAGGTACATCAGAGGCAGTACATCAGTATCAGAACAGCAACAGGGCAGCAACAGGGCAGTGTGGACACCAGAGCAGGTACATCAGAGGCAGTACATGAGAGGGGCCAAGTGCTCCAACAGTCCATTGCACTGAAAACGTCCATCAGAGGCAGTACATGAGAGGGGCTAAGGGCACCAACAGTCCATTGCACTGAAAACGTCCATCACAGGCAGCGCATGAGAGGGCACAATGCAGTATCAGAACAGCAACAGGGCAGAGTGGACACCAGAGCAGGTACATCAGAGGCAGTACATCAGTATCAGAACAGTACCAGGGCAGCAACAGGGCAGTGTGGACACCAGAGCAGGTACATCAGATGCAGTACATCAGTATCAGAACAGCAACAGGGCAGTGTGGACACCAGAGCAGGTACATCAGATGCAGTACATCAGTATCAGAACAGCAACAGGGCAGCAACAGGGCAGTGTGGGCACCAGAGCAGGTACATCAGATGCAGCACATCAGTATGAGGATAGCAACAGGGCAGTGTGGACACTAGAGCAGGTATATCAGAGGGCACAGTACAGCAACTTACAGCACACTATCAGGTGGATTGCGTGAAGTACCCGCATCGGACACACTGGCAGCACCAGAAACCGGAGTGTGACACACAGCCACAGATGTAGTGACTGACACGTGAGCCACAGACCCAGATACACTGCCAGCACCTGATACAGGAGTGTGACACACCGACACAGCCCGAGTTACTGACACATGGCCCATAGACCCAGATACACTCCCAGCACCTGATACAGGAGTGTGACACACCGACACAGCCCGAGTTACTGACACATGGCCCATAGACCCAGATACACTCCCAGCACCTGATACAGGAGTGTGACACACCGACACAGCCCGAGTTACTGACACATGGCCCATAGACCCAGATACACTGCCAGCACCTGATACAGGATATGTCTCGACGGATACCCTGCCACTAACAGACACATGCGAGTCAACTGCACCAGCGCCACTGTGACCACTGAAATGATGAGCCACAGGGCTGTATGGTCCAGGAGGCAGGGTGGCTCTGGGAGCGGGGGATAGTTGCAATTGGCCGATATCGGATTGGGCATGTGTCAATGCTGTGTGTCTACGCTTCTTTTGGACATGTGCCTGCACCCTGGACAGGACAGGACTCACAAGTCGACCGGACTGAGAAGCAATTTCACCCACCATGGGAGGTGCATGTGCTGGGGGGGGAATGGTCTCTGGGGACGTGCTGGAGCCTGCTTGTCGTTTGCTGTGTGGCTGCCTTGTGGCCTCTGCAACATGTGTCATGGGGGATGCCACGACAGGGTCCACCTGCATCCGTCCCTGACGGGCCATGATGGGAGTGGATGTAAGGGGTGACTCCACTGCTGAGTCTTCTGTATTCCGTTTGCCAGAAAACAGCTGTCTCAGAACAACTATGGGCGATGTATGCCTGTCCCTGACAGCGCCACTGTTCATGGGCGAGTCCTTGGGCCTTGGATGTTCCATTTCCGTAGGAGTACTGTACACTGCGGACTTGCCCTGTTCCCTGGATGGTGCCCTCTTCCAGGCAGCAGACTTGTCGTCTGTGGTGTACATATCAGCTGGACACCCCTTCTGCCCGTGTGTGTCCCTGCCCCTGGGACTGTCCGTGCTCCTCTTAGGTGCGTTTGTCTTGTGACTATTCTTGTCCCTGCCCTTGGGAGTGGCTCCTTCCTTCGTAGTCTCCCTGGCCTTGGGAGTGCCTACATCCTTCCTGCTTTCCCTGCCCTTGGGAGTGCCTACATCCTTCCTGCTGTCCCTGCCCTTGGGAGTGCCTACATCCTTCCTGCTGTCCCTGCCCTTGGGAGTGGCACCTTCCTTCGTAGTCTCCCTGCCCTTGGGAGTGCCTACATCCTTCCTGCTGTCCCTGGCCTTGGGAGTGCCTACATCCTTCCTGCTTTCCCTGCCCTTGCGAGTGCCTACATCCTTCCTGCTTTCCCTGCCCTTGGGAGTGCCTACATCCTTCCTGCTTTCCCTGCCCTTGGGAGTGCCTACATCCTTCCTGCTTTCCCTGCCCTTGGGAGTGGCACCTTCCTTCGTAGTCTCCCTGCCCTTGGGAGTGCCTACTTCCTTCCTGCTTTCCCTGCCCTTGGGAGTGGCACCTTCCTTCCTAGTGTCCCTGGCACTGGGAGTATGCGAGCCCTCAAGAGATGTATTCGTCTTCTCACTGTCCTCGTACAGGGTAGTGTCAATGGAAGCGGGAGTGAGTCTTGGCCTGGTAGTACCTTGTGTGTGGGATGGCTGTGCAGCATGTGTAGCCATTACACCCAACCCCTCTTTTGCCTCACGTGTGTGTACTCCACTATATCTGACGTTGTCCTTGTGAACAGAGTTACCTGACCTAGGGGATGGGGTCTGAGGCCTACGTGCCTTGACGTGCTGGCTGACGCTGCTTCTAGTGCAATAACCTGTATTAGAGTCCAGATCAGAAAATTCACTCCCCCCTGACACATCCAGAGTTGTAGATGGTGGAACAGAAGTACCACCCAGTCCATGCGACTGTGCAATGGCAGACGACACACTGTTAGACAATGACTGCAGTGTCCTGTGTACACCAGCCAGATCACCATGCATACCTTCCATGAATGCCACCACCTGCCCCAACTTCCTATCGTGGTCTTGGAATGCATTAATCATATTGGTCTGGCCCACACACAGCTGTCGCAGCAGATCAACAGCCTGCACAAAGAGAATTTTGGGTCACCGAGGCTGGGGCAGCGGTGCCGACACCGAACGCCACTCTGCTCCCCCTACTCCTGCGTGCACGAACAGTACATGGTGCAGTTGCCGGCAGGGTGGGCCCTGTGTGCTGTGTCCCGACCGAAGGTGTTGGTTGCCCACTCCCAGTCTGTGACAACAGTGCTGACTCACCAACACTGTCGGAAGATGATGACGATGTTGTCTCCACATGCGAGTCCTCCGGGACGGTCCTGTCCCCCTCTCCGCCGCTGGCCCCTTCGGTGTCAGTCTGCGTGTGCGCGACGTCTGATCCGGATGCATTGCCTTCTGTAATCTCCGCCGTCTGTGGCTGAGTGCCCTCTGCCAAAGCTGAAAAGCACAGGAAATGGGTGTAAGTAATGGGCACACACACGTACAGTACTGCTGCGGAATCCCTAAAGCCACTGATGACACTGTCCATCGATCCCCCAACCTGCACACAGCCCACCCCAAGCAGTCATCCTCACAGGAAGTCTGTGGCGTTGGCCGTAATACATGTACAGCATGCACACTGGGCATGAGGAACTACATCAGCACACAAGTGTTGCCAAGGGGTGACGGAGCACTACAGCATGTGCATGACAACTGAACAGCTTAGCAGGTGGCGTCTCAACATTCCGCATGTGCAAGTGCAAAGTTAACTGTGGCAATGTCACCAACATGCCATTGGAAATAGACTCACGATAGACGGAAGACCCTAATGTGTGTGGGCAACCATACATGCATTGCACTCACAAGCAACATACACTGACAGTAAGCTTACCGCCACGTTGCTGTTCATCCACACGCAACCGCTCGGACAGGTCAGGATGCGTCACAGCTATGATACGGTGCATGAGAGGGGTCATTGAGCGTCGGGCCAGACGTGCCGTCCGTGGAATCAGCCCTAGTGTCACTTCCGCTATATTCTTGCTCAGTCTGGAAATGTCGTCCCAGCGTTTGTGGCAGTGTGTATGTCGTCTATTGGACACCCCCGCTGCTCGTACTTCACGTGCAATGCTCCTCCACACGTCCTTGCGAAGGTGCAGCTTTACCTACCATGATGGGAGACAAAAGGGTGGAAGTCAGTGGACAGTTGGCCAGTCACACAGATAGGAGCAACACATTACTCTCAGCAGCCATGCACATATCGATTCTTTAGTTGGTCACACATCACACCGCCAAGTTTCCAGAGCCCAGGTGCCATATGACACCTCATGCACTACAACTTATCCCCCACTGCACTTACCGCCTGTCCGGGTGCGCCGTACAGGCGTCCGTAGTTGCGGAGCACAGCGTCCACGAGGACATCCCGCTCCGCGGCGGTGAAGGGACGAGACCGGACCTCTTTGACTCTCGACATGGCAAGGTCACGGAGTATGGCACTAGAGCGGCAGTCGGTGGTCAGCTCCGCAGCAGCAGGTGGAGGTGATGGTCACAGGCAGCAGTCGGTGGTCAGCTCCGCAGCAGCAGGTGGAGGTGATGGTCACAGGCAGCAGTCGGTGGTCAGCTCCGCAGCAGCAGGTGGAGGTGATGGTCACAGGCAGCAGTCGGTGGTCAGCTCCGCAGCAGCAGGTGGAGGTGATGGTCACAGGCAGCAGTCGGTGGTCAGCTCCGCAGCAGCAGGTGGAGGTGATGGTCACAGGCAGCAGTCGGTGGTCATCGTAGAAAGTTTGCTTTTGCACATCACACATATATAGGGCCCAGTGGCCATGTCAGTGGCATACGGCGCCAGCCATTGGTCCGCCGTGAGAGCGTGTTTGGAATTGGGCCAATGATTGGCCCTGGTGTTGCGGTGAACACCATACGGTACTTGCAATTGGCCAACCGTGGCCCATGTCCACACCTCCCATTGGCTGCACTTGCACAGACCGTCACGCTCACACACCGGCAACTGCACGTGCTAGAGACCGGGACGGATGCATCATTTGCAACAAAGTTGTAAGAGTGGCGCCACCATGGCGGGGCACGTATTCGGCGGGGGAGGTGGAGGCCAATACAGCCATAAGCTGATGTCCATGCACATGCCAGTTCATGACCCCCTTACAGTGACATTGCATCAGGCAGCCTACACCGGCCGGCCCAGCTCTACCCACTACCGCCGTGCCAGGCCCAGCCCTTGACCGCCGTTGCGGCCGTGCCAACTACCGCCGCTTCAGGCCCCCTCCACTACCGCCGTGCCAGACCTAGCCCTTGACCGCCGTTGCGGCCGTGCCAACTACCGCCGCTTCAGGCCCCCTCCACTACTGCCGTGCCAGACCTAGCCCTTGACCGCCGTTGCGGCCGTGCCAACTACCGCCGCTTCAGGCCCCCTCCACTACCGCCGTGCCCTGGCGGCCCTGGCACGGCGGTCATGGGCCTAGGTCTGGCACGGCGGTAGTGGAGGGGGCCTGAAGCGGCGGTAGTTGGCACGGCCGCAACGGCGGTCAAGGGTGCACATTGCTACGTCAATCCATGTTGTTGTGACAATCAGAGGTGTCACACATAAGCAAATCGTACACTGCCTATTACATGTTGGATAGAGTGCGGTGACATGTGAGTGAGTTGCACAGACATGCGTTGTATGTGAATTGACTTCCATTCCATTTACTCCCACACAGGAGGGCTCAAAATGTCCATCGCCCATATACTGTGCTGGAGGACATGGTGGACGAGGAGGTGATCCGGAAATTCAGGCTTGATCGACGTCGATTGCTGGAGCTTGTGAACAAGTTGTCTCCTCACCTGCAGCCGCGGAGAACTTATCCAGGCTCAATTTCACCCACCCAAAAGGTGATGGCGGCACTCCATTTTTTTGCAACAGGCACATTCCAGTACACTATAGGACATGCCGGGGGAATGTCACAGGCCATGTTCAGCACGGTACTCAAGGATGTACTGACAGCCATGATGCTGTACAAGCATGAGTACATACATTTTCCACAGGCGGCAGAGTTGGCAGCGGTCAAGGAAGACTTTTATGCACTGGGTCGCATTCCACACGTTGTGGGTTCAATTGATGGCACGCATATTGCGATCATCCCGCCACGGGCACGTGAGCAGGTGTTTCGGAATCGGAAGCACTTCCACTCCCTTAACGTGCAGGTGGTGTGCCAGGCCGACAACATTATCTCACATGTGTGTGCAAGATTTCCTGGCTCTGCACATGACGCCCACATCATGCGGAGCAGCATAGTCCCACGACTGATGGCAAATCTGCGTCCGGCACAAGCCTGGCTTGTTGGTGAGTATGCTGTGGTGACTGGAGTGATATCTGGGTGGCTTGGTGTGGCCACATGTTCAGGTACTGATGTCTCTCTCTAATTCCCACATACACAGGCGACTCGGCTTACCCAAACAGGCCTTGGCTTCTGAGTCCAATTCGCAATCCCACCACAGCAGGAGAAATGCGATACAACGATGCCCATGGTAGGACACGTCGAGTGGTGGAACGAACATTTGGCCTGCTTAAGTCTAGGTTTCGGTGCCTAGATAAGATTGGAGGGGCCCTGCCTTACGCACCTGGCAAAGTATGCATGATTGTGATGGCCTGCTGCATGCTCCACAACCTGGCTGTGCGAAATAACATTGCACTGATCTTGGACCCAGATGAACAGCAAGTTCCTCGCCCTCCCGACCCACCCATGTCGACTGATGAGGATAGTGGTGAGGAGGAAGGTGTGGACCAGAGGCGCCAGCTCATTGAACGCTACTTCCCTTGACTGTGAGTGTGCCCCTCTTGTGCTGCTAGTGTATGCCCTGTGTAGGTTTGCTGCTCTGGTGTCATTGTGTTGGGGATCATCTATGTGTTTTGTTATGTGATGTATGCATGTGTGTGTGTGTCTTCATTTATGAGTACATGCACTTCTCCATGATGTGTGTAGTGTCAGCCATTCGTGTAGTGATGTGTGTGGTTTGTTGTAACTTGCACTGCAGTGAGTTGGGATGAGTGTGATGCTGTTTACTAACGTCTGTTTGCGGGTTCTATGTTTCCCTAGGTCACTCCGTTGCGGCATGATTCTGTACCTGTTGGATCCCTGAACCTGGTTACGTCTGTTTCTGATGCAATCATGTGAATAAACATGGAGGCAACACATCATTGAGTGAGTAAGTGGTATTTATTTACAGATTGTGCATAGGTGTAGGTGCATATTTACAAAGGAGTGAAGGGGTGGGGGAGTGAGAGTCCAAGGTAATGGTAGATGAGATGGGCGTGCAGACACCACATAGGGTGGTGTGTGCCTAGTGCAGCAGGCCTGTGGCAGGTGGGTCCGGATACTTTCCAGGTTGGATCGGAGGCTCAGGTACCAGGTACTCCAATGAGTCACTGTCGGCTCCTCTTGGAGCGTGTGCCATGTGCTCCAACACTGCTCTCGCCCACTTCCTGCCTCAGACGGCCCCTCCGTCTTTGTGCCGGCACGGGGTCAGCTAGGGGCGCAGGCTGATCCGGTAACACATCCGCCGCCAGGGGCGCAGTCGGCGGTGGCCGTGTTGTGGCCGGTGCCGTTGTTTGAGGTGGGGGGGGGGGTGGTGTTGGCGGATGCCCTGGCGCTGAAAATGTCGACCAGTTGGCCAAGCCGCCTCTCGATGGCCCCCAACATGGCGGTGTTGTCCACAAAGTCCTGGTGGGCCCGGTCTGCATGTTCCTGGCTACGTGCATAGCCCGCCTCCACCCGGACTAGTGCTTCATGGCACTGTTGCACAGCAATCAGTGTTGTGTCCTCAGCCCTTCTTTCCACCCTGCTCCTGCCTGCAGGATCTGCCCTTGCAGTGGTGGGTTGCCTGACTGTCTCCCTGCGTGGCTGGGATGGCGCTGCCCCAGCGTTGGCGTCGGGGTTGGGCAGGGCGGCAGGGGCAGAAGTGGTGGTAGTAGTGGTGGTGGTGGAGGTGGTGCTGGAGGCAGCAGTGCAGGTCCGAGTCGCCGGTGTTGTTGTGATGCCAGTGCCCGTAGTCGTTGTAGTTGCAGGTGTGACCTGCGTGGCAGAGGTCCCTGGCTGGCTGCTCGATCCGGCACCATCCTCTGCCCCGGAGTTGGCTGCACAATCGTCCCATGAGTGCTCGGAGTTTGGGGATGCTGGAGGCCTGGTGTCAATGGCGGCAGTCAGATTAGGATCCCCTGCAAAAGAATAATGTGATGATGAGTAATGTTGCCTATACGTGTACATGTATTTATGGTTGAAAATCGGCATTGGCACACACCCCACCCACCACCACCACCCTCTCTATGGACATGGGGGCCTGTTGGAAGTAGGACTAGTGACCCCTCACACACCCCACCCACCACCACCACCCTCTCTATGGACATGGGGGCCTGTTGGAAGTAGGACTAGTGACCCCTCACACACCCCACCCACCACCACCACCCTCTCTATGGACATGGGGGCCTGTTGGAAGTAGGACTAGTGACCCCTCACACACCCCACCCACCACCACCACCCTCTCTATGGACATGGGGGCCTGTTGGAAGTAGGACTAGTGACCCCTCACACACCCCACCCACCACCACCACCCTCTCTATGGACATGGGGCCTGTTGGAAGTAGGACTAGTGACCCCTCACACACCCCACCCACCACCACCACCCTCTCTATGGACATGGGGGCCTGTTGGAAGTTGTAGTTCCGACCCCTCACACACCCCACCCACCACCACCACCCTCTCTATGGACATGGGGGCCTGTTGGAAGTTGTAGTTCCGACCCCTCACACACCCCACCCACCACCACCACCCTCTCTATGGACATGGGGGCCTGTTGGAAGTTGTAGTTCCGACCCCTCACACACCCCACCCACCACCACCACCCTCTCTATGGACATGGGGGCCTGTTGGAAGTAGGACTAGTGACCCCTCACACACCCCACACACCACCACCACCACCCTCCCTATGGACATGGGGGCCTGTAGAAGTGCTTTAGAGGTTGGTGAGTATGTGGACTGCATGCAAGGCTGGGGTATGTGGGATGTGTCTTCAGAGTTGTGTGGCCCACACCGTGTTGTTGTGTTTGTGGTGGTTGGTTGGTACTTACCAGCCTCTTCTCCATCAGGAAGTCCATCGAGGGTGTCAGGGTGCAGGATGGTCAGCACCCTCTCCTCCCACTCGGTGTATGGTAGGGGCTCCGGGGGGGTTCCACCGCCGGTATGGTTGGCCCGGAGGAAGTTCTTGGCTCTTATAGACTTCACCCGGGTCTTCAGGTCGTGCCACCGCCTCTGGATGTCTGCCTTGGTTCGCGGAACGCTCCCGGAGGCATTGACCCTGGTCACAATGCGGTCCCACAGGCTGTTCTTCCGAGCTATGCTCGTCTGCTGCACGAGGGACCCGAAGATGTGGGGTTCCACACGAAGGATCTCTTCCACCATTACCTTGAGCTCGGTGTCGGAGAATTTAGGATTCTTTTTGGGTGCCATGGTGCTCGGGGGGTGTGTTTGTGTGGAGTGCGGAGGTGCTGGTGTGTGCTGTTTGGGTGTGGTGTGGTGGGTGTTTGTGTGCAGGGTGTCTTTGGGTGTGGTGTGGTGGGTGTTTGTGTGCAGGGTGTGTTTGGGTGTGGGTTATGTGTCTGAATCAAATAGTTTGCTGTTTGTCAAGTCAAGTATTGTCTCCTGCTGTCAGCTATGCTGGGATGCAGAGGATTTCGGGAGTGGGTGGGAGTCAATTTATAGTCTGTGTGTTGGCCCTGTGTGAATGTTAATTGGCAGTCAGGTGATAGGTGGGTGTGTTGTCAGGTGTGGTCTATGCAGTTATTGGGGGTGGGTAATTGTGTCTTGTGTTTGGTTTAGATGTGTCAGGTGGGTTGTCGTCCATTTTGCTGTGTTTGGTGATGGATTCTGTCGGTATGTATGCCATTTGAATGACTGTAGGGATGTTGGACTTCCGCTGTGGTGCCCCGTTTCTCATTGCATTGCTACCGCCGTGGACGTGGATCGCGGTGGCTACCGGGGTACTTGCGGAGTTATCCTAATTGCGGACACGGAAAGTACGCAGGTATCGCGGGGGAGGTTGTTGTTCTCCTGGTTATGTGCGTACGCGGCGGTCGGTGTTTTGTGGGTTACGTCCGCATGCCGCGGAATCAGGTGTACTTCGACCGCCGCGGACGGGGATTGTTGTGCTCCGTCCGCCGCGGTCGGCGTTTCGGTCACATTTGATCCTAATCGCTAATGCGGTTTTTCCGCGGCCAGGTCCGGAGTATCTTGACACCTTCCACGGCGGACGGAGCACGTTTCCGTCCGCCATCCTGATCGGCCCCTTAAGTATGTGCAGTGCAAGGAGGAAACTCAGGAGGCAGAGGCTTCGCAAAGAGAGGCAGGGGGAAAGGAAAGAAATGGTAACAACATTATTGGCCCCTACCCTTGAGCCTAAAGTGGATGAGAATGATTGTGATGAAAATGTTCCATCTTTGAACTATGAGTCTAGCAATTCAGATAACAACACTGTGATTAATCTTTCTGACACTACTCTATCGAAAGCGGAGATGCAGCTCCTCTCATTAGGGCTTTCTTATTGTCCTAAACACTCTTTTAATTATGCGCGTAGATGTTTTCAAATTCATCTGTAAGCTTAAACTGAGAAAGCATTTCAAACTATCTAATGCTCAGGTTCGGGCAGCTGATATTATTGACAATTCCCAACCATCGAGTGTGTTTCAGATATCCGACACTAAAGCCCTTAGAGTTGCGCATGAATTGGCACGTGATGAAGAGTTTAAAATAGGCACCACCCAGGAGAACTTATCGAACATGGGTATTCCTTTGAATTGACCGTGTGCCACGAAACTCAAACCTCCTTCTACCGTCTATCCGGTGATGCCTAAAGACAATATTGATGCATTTTGTGATATAGTGGTGGAGGACTTGAAGGGATTACAACATTCAATCACACGTAGAAATAAAATAATCAAATATATGGAAAAACAGTACAATATGTTGATGAAAAAATTAAGAAGCAACTCTAATCTAATAATTAACAAGGCTGACAAGGGGGGGAACACTGCCATCCGGCCCCGTAATCTATATATGGATGAAGCGGAAAAACATCTGAATGACACCACATGTTATAGAAAAGGAAGCTTCAATGACATTAAGTGTCTCAAAGACACCATTCATAAGGAACTAAATCAATGGAAGCGCATGGGATTATTGAGCAAACAAGAACATGCTTTTCTGAAAAATGATTTCCCAGTTACACCCTTCTTTTATCTGATCCCAAAGATCCATAAGCAAGTTTCCCCTGTTCCGGGGCGACCTATCATTTCCGCCCAGGGCAGCTTATTGGAGTCTATTTCTAGATATGTGG
Source organism: Lissotriton vulgaris (assembly GCF_964263255.1). Classification (NCBI taxonomy): domain Eukaryota; kingdom Metazoa; phylum Chordata; class Amphibia; order Caudata; family Salamandridae; genus Lissotriton; species Lissotriton vulgaris. Next base: position 858,438,190 of record NC_141689.1, read on the forward strand.
ATCAGTTTTTGCATGAGTATGTGGAAGCCTTACCATCCTTTATCAAAGACAATGGACATTTCCTCTCTAAAATCAATGGTATTAATTGGGAAAATGATTTTGTGGTTATTGCCCTAGATATAAATTCCCTCTATACCAGTATTTCTCATGTGGATGGACTCAATGCTGTTAAATATTATTTGGGGAGACGTAGCATCGCATACAGTCAACATAGCACTATGAGACTCAGGATGTTAGAACTGTGCTTGAATAACAACTACTTTTTGTTTAACAAAGAGATAAATCAACAGTTGAGAGGAGTGGCTATGGGGCCATGCTTCTCCCCTACCTATGCATGTTTACATGTAGGGTGTTGGGAGGAGCATGTCCTCAAGGGTACACTCGCCAGTTTATTCCCCAATTGTAAGGTGCATTTTTGGCGCTTCATTGATGATATCTGCATGGTATGGAGGGGTTCGGTGGAATCTGCTACAGAATTTGTCGACAAAATAAATGAGAACAATCTGAATTTACGATTCACCTCACAAATCAGCACCCAACAAATTAAATTCCTTGATGTAGAAATCTACATCTCTGAAGGTAAACTGCAAACCCGACTTTATAGAAAATCTACAGCTGGCAATGCGATATTGCACGCCAGTAGCTCGCATCCTAACCATCTTATCAGGAGCATCCCGTATGGGGAGTTCCTGCGGATGCGTAGGATCTGTAGCTCAGAGGCTGATTTGGAGAGATGTCAAAATGAGGCCCTTATAAGATTCTGTGCCCGGGGTTATGATATCTCCCTGTTACAAGAAGCAAAAAACAGGGCCAATCAGTTTAACAGGGAGGAATATCTCACCTCAGTTAATGTGAATTCTACCCATATGCCATTGAATAATGAGGAAGAGAAATTCAGTAATAATAGCAGCCTGATAACGACTTTCAATGGTGATGAGAGGATGGTGAGAGGGATACTAAAAAAACATTGGCCGCTACTTAAAACCGACATTAGTTTAGCTCCCCTGATTCCAGATGAGCCCTCTATTGTTTTTAAAAGAGCACCTTCGATGAGGGATGCTCTGGTTAGATCTAGCCCTGAGGTAGCAACAAAATCTAACTGATTATCAGATAAATGTGGTTTCTTTAAATGCATCTCTTGCAGAGCATGCAAGTTTGGTATTATTACCAGTGAATACCACTCTGCATTTGACCCAAACCCTATTAAGATTAGGAGCCATTTCACCTGTCGCACGGATTTTGCGGTTTACGTGCTCCAATGTACTTGTGGACTCAAGTACATTGGAAGCACTAAATTGCAGGCTTTTAATCTTATCCCTCAGCACCTCAGAACCATCGTCAACTCGGATGCAAATTACCCTGTAGCACGGCACTTTGAATTGGTCCACAAAAAGAACTTACATGACCTCAAGTATTTTATCATTGATGCAGTATCCAAGAACATCAGGGGAGGCAATAGGCAGAAAATCCTGAGACAATTGGAAAGTAAATATATTTTACTTTTGGACACCAGGACTCCGAATGGAATGAATATAGGGGAAGATTTTCACTGTTTTTTATGATTCAGTGCAATATCAGTAATAAGAAGGTTCCCCTATTTTTATAAAGCATGAGTTATTTTTCTACTGTTTTTAGCAAGTTCCTTATGGGTTTCCTCTTGTTCACAAATTACCCCAATGAGTTCTTTGATGGTTACTAGTTGTCAATTTGGTGGGGTTCCTTAGGCCCCCTGCATCTTGATTACTCACCAATCAGATATTTTGTCATCTGTCTCACCCTTTTTTTCACAGCTAGTTCTCATTATAGATTTGCTTTTCAAGGGTTGATTAGGGCACTGTGCCATAATGTCTTAATTTTGGCAGTCATATTTTGTCTACGCCTGGTGCCAATATTTGTATGTTTTTCACCTAGCGATTAGTTTCTAGCGTCATGTAACCCTCCCTAATAGGGGCTCTAACGTGCCGTTTCAAAATCGTTCCCATCTTTTATGAATTCAAATCCGCTTTGAGGTTGATTATATTTTGCACATTGCACGGTTTTGCACTTTATGATTGTACTGCACTTGCACTTTCTTATTCAGATTGATGTATTAACTTATTTGTGGGTCAATAATATGTATATAGACTGTGTCTTACGAGCTTACATGAGCTGTAATATTTTTTCTTCCGATGGATCAGCCAGGGTGGGACTTTTATATTGAATTTAGATTGATGGTCCATGAATTTTAATATTATGAAATGTATTTATTACACCTGGTTTACATGTATAATTGTATCCTCGGATGGTGATCTAAAGTATGTTGTTTATGTCTATTCGTTGTTGACACCCTTTTCAATCTGGCAATGCACAGTATTTAAAGCACAGTTATTGGTTCCTACGGTCATGTGATCAAGGCTACCGTGACGTAGCCGAAACGCGTCATGCTGGCGACAAGGGAGCAATAAACCACCTTTGAAAGCATCTTCAGCGCTGTTGTGTGGTCTGTACCTGCGTTTGTGGAGTCGGTATCTAGAGCCGATTAGTAGGAGTTTGGAACGGATATATATATATATGTATATATATATATATATATATATATATATATATATATATATATATATATATATATATATATATATATATATATATATACATATATACACACACACATATGTATCTATATATTGGACTAATGAAAGGGCACTATTTGGAGTATTAGTGAAAGGAATACATAAGATAAATGTGGAAATAACTCTTCTATATATATTGTTTTGGCAGGTATATTTTATATTAAGAGAGTACTCAATTTGGATTGAGAAGGCTGGTAAGCCGAAATGTGTCTCCTTGAGTTAGTGACTTCAGTACTGCTTGATTCATCACGTGAAGGATGCTTGTGCTGTTTGATGGAATAAGAGGATTGTAAACAAGCACCAACACTCGTGGACAAGGGAATTTAGTTCCCGAAACGTGTCAAGTGCGTTGTGAATAAACAAAATATCTGAACTGAGCAGCTGGCCTGGACATCGTTCTTGTGAGACTGAGGGGAACGACTGTTGTGGAATACGGGGGAGTGGCGATCCCGTCCCAGCCCGCCGCTGTCAGCGGCCATCCTAGCTTCTTCGCCGATTTCTGGTGGATATATATATATATAAATATATATATATATATATATATATATATATATATATATATATATATATATATATATATATATATATATATATATATATATATATATATATATTCACAAAAGGTTCACACATGTTATAGTTGGCTGGACATTTCGCTCATTCAAAACCATTGAAATTCCCCTATTATAGTTAGTTCAGCGAACTATAACTCGCGCGCCTGCAATGCAATGCTGATGATGTCACATATTACATCACTCATGACATGGTCAGTGACATCACTGATGACATCACTGATGATATCTTAAATGGCATCACTGATGACATCATCCAGTGAATGTGTGTCATTCTGAAAAATAAATATTTTTTATATATGTATATCTAAAGGTTGACGGAAGAATAAATGGGTAAATAAGTGTCTAAATAGATTTTTTTTTGTAAAATTGATTGTATGACGGGCTTATTAATTGTATCTTATTGAATACATGTATTAACGAGTAATGTTTAAATATTTAAATATCTGTATCAGTGTCTCACATTGTGTATAAGTGGCTGCATGGGTTGGTGAGTATCTACATGAGTGTTTGTTTGGGTTATTAGTTTGTTTTTTGAGTATCAATATGAATGTCTGTATGGTTCGGTGGGAGATATTACTTAGTGTATAGATGCATGAATGAGTGACTCACTGTTTGTATGTTTTTTGAAGACAGCATGTGTGCAGGACTGTATGGGTGGATGAGGGTGTGTATGGGTGTGTTCATGAGTGAATGCTTGTCTCAATAGTGTCTTTATTAGTAAGTACATATGGTTTAAACTAGTATATGTGAGTATTGATGTATGTAAGTGAGTACATGTGAGAGTGAGAGATTGGACGAGTTCCTGTATAAATAAGTATGTGTTTCTATAAGTGATTGTTTAAGAGAGTATGTGTACGTTTCTGTAGAAGTAAGTGTATTGGCGTGTGTATAGCTGTATATGCAAGTAAATGGACGTTTGATAGTTTATTTGCATGTGTGAGTATGTGTGTGAGTAACTCTATGGATGAGTATCGGTGTGTAACAGGATGTATAGGTGTATGAGTACATATGATGAGTGAGTACATGTATGAGTGACTATATAGAACTGTTGGTGAATGAGTGGATGTGTATGTAGATTTTGGAATTACTGAATAGGTTGTTGTAACTGGTATTGGTATCTCCATTGTTTTGACATTTCTAGTTTCTATTTTTGAATGTGTGTATCAAGGGTTATATTACGCTGAGAGGAGGTCTGCCACTCTTACACAAGGATGATGTTATCAGTGATGTCATCAGTGATGTCATTTGAGATGTCATGAGTGATGTCATGAGGGATGTCACTGACCATGTCATGAGTGATGTAATATGTGACGTCATCAGCAGTGCATTGCGGGCGCGCAAATTATAGTTAGCTGAACTAACCATAACAGGGGAATTTCAATAGTTTTGTGTGAGTGAAATGTCCAGCTAACTATAACATGTGTGAAGCCTATGTTTTTTTCAGTGAATTTCTAAGGTTTTTTAAATGCCAATTCCTAACTATAACGTGGCTGAAACATATCTGTGAATATATATATATATATATATATATATATATGTTTGTAAGGCTTTCTTCTTTTGAAAGGAATTGAAGTCGCACACGCTGCACGATGCTAAAAGGCATTTATGTCAAGAAGTGTGGGGCGCACCTGACGCTTTTCGTTTGTCTCTGCAAACTTCTTCAGAGGTATAGTCCCCAATGAGTGAGCACTGCTCGTGGGCCGCTGGTGGTCTTTTTGGAAGCAAGTCCGGCCCTCTAGTGGACAGCCAAGTTGATGGTTAAGTGTGGCATGCCTGTCCTCGTGGTCCACGTATTCAGTGCTCCCGACGGCCTGATGATTGTTGTTTGCCTCATGAGTCACTGTCTTGCTGAGAGACTTGGTTCTCAGTTGTGCAGTTCCTTGCAGTTGAACAATACCATGAACTGCATTTGGATCCATACCAGGCTTCGGTGTCTGGCGGCAGCCATTATCCCCATAAAAGTTCGTTTGACCAACTATTGAGTTTTCGGTCCGTGTTGCGGGGAAACTTGGCGCTCTCACTGGTGGTGCGTCCTCCTGCGACCGGACCAATCGCTAGATATGTTTGTAAGGCTTTCTTCTTTTGAAAGGAATTGAAGTCGCACACGCTGCACGATGCTAAAAGGCATTTATTTCAAGAAGTGTGGGGCGCACCTGACGCGTTTCGTTTGTCTCTGCAAACTTCTTCAGAGGTATAGTCCCCAATGAGTGAGCACTGTTCGTGGGCCGCTTGCGGTCTTTTTGGAAGCAAGTCCGGCCCTCTAGTGGCCAGCCAAGTTGATGGTTAAGTGCGGCATGCTGGTCCTCGTGGTCCACGTATTCAGTGCTCCCGACGGCCTGATGATTGTTGTTTGCCTCATGAGTCACTGTCTTGCTGAGAGACTTGGTTCTCAGTCGTGCAGTTCCTTGCAGTTGGACAATACCATGAACTGCATTTGGATCCATACCAGGCTTTGGTGTCTGGCGGCAGCCATTATCCCCATAAAAGTTTGTTTGACCGAGTATTGAGTTTTCGGTCTGTGTTGCGGGGAAACGTGGCGCTCTCACTGGTGGTGCGTCCTCATGCGACTGGACCAATCGCTAGATATGTTTGTAAGGCTTTCTTCTTCTGAAAGGAATTGAAGTCGCACACGCTGCACGATGCTAAAAGGCATTTATTTCAAGAAGTGTGGGGCGCACCTGATGCGTTTCGTTTGTCTCAGCAAACTTCTTCAGAGGTATAGTCCCTAATGAATGAGCACTGTTCGTGGGCCGCTGGCAGTCTTTTTGGAAGCAAGTCCGGCCCTCTAGTGGACAGCCAAGTTGATGGTTAAGTGCAGCATGCTGGTCCTCGTGGTCCACGTATTCAGTGCTCCCGACGGCCTGATGATTGTTGTTTGCCTCATGAGTCACTGTCTTGCTGAGAGACTTGGTTCTCAGTCGTGCAGTTCCTTGCAGTTGGACAATACCATGAACTGCATTTGGATCCATACCAGGCTTCGGTGTCTGGCGGCAGCCATTATCCCCATAAAAGTTTGTTTGACCGAGTATTGAGTTTTCGGTCCGTGTTGCGGGGAAACGTGGCGCTCTCACTGGTGGTGCGTCCTCCTGCGACCGGACCAATCGCTAGATATGTTTGTAAGGCTTTCTTCTTTTGAAAGGAATTGAAGTTGCACACGCTGCACGATGCTAAAAGGCACTTATTTCAAGAAGTGTGGGGCGCACCTGACGCGTTTGGTTTGTCTCTGCAAACTTCATCAGAGGTATATATATATATATATATATATATACATATATATATATATGTATATATATGTATATATATAACCTATTGGTGGTTGCCAGTAGGTATATATAGTTAGGACCTAGTTTAGGAAATCCGCAACATTCTATTTGAAATAACTTTGGCGTCGATTGAGAAATTTCCGTGCAATTTTCCAAAATTTTGGCCAGCTCAGTTCTGCTACTTCCCTGAAAGTTTTGGGGGGATTCATAAAGCGGGGGCTGAGAAAAAAGGGGGGTCCCAAAATGTGTTTTCTCCATGTTCATTTCCATAGGACGTTTAGACAAGGCTACAGCCCGAACCGCTGAACGGAATTACACCAAACTTGGCAAAATTGTAGGGACTGGTACGCAGAAGTGCCTTTTGTTTAAATGGTGTAAATCCCTCCAGTAGTTCCTGAGAAAATCAAAAGAGAAAAATATATATATCTATTGCAGCTTACTGTAAGCTTACTGTAAGCTTACTGTACTCTGTACCATTTCGAGCACGAGCTGCATGCTGATTGGCTGCCAATGTCTGTCAACACTCCAAACCAGAAAGTGTTGGCAGCCATCTTGTGCCTCGGTAGACTGAGGCACAGGAAAACAGAAAAACAAAGGTGCAAAACACGCAAAGGGAGAAGGGTAGAAGCACCCTGACCCCCTAGGCCTGCTCAGGGGGTCCCACAAGGAGCCCCCAGGCCCCCAAAAATATTTTGCTTTTTAAAAATCGTGGGGTACGCGTACATGATAGCACCTCATTAAAAAGCATTGCAGTTAATAGAAGGTTTTAAGACTTTAGTTACATTATAAATCATTTGTTGATGGTACCATACTCATTTCAGGAATTGTGGTATGTTCTAAGGTGATTTTACCATGTGAAAAAGCCTTCTGCTGGGATATCATGAATCATGTTTGAAAGAAAACTATTATCTAATGCTTTTCCCACAGTGGTTTGGAATCAGATCTATAAGTTAAACTGAAAGCATATTTTTTGTAAATTCACATTATCTTTCTCAGTCATGTGAGAATGAAGTCTGAGATTCTCAGTAAAACATGTACATCTAACATGGACAGAGACTGTGTTCTACTGCAGCCTCCTAGAGTGTTCTAAAGAACAACTAGAGCGCTAACAGTCCTATTTATTACAAAGGTATGGCACACCTGAAGCCATCTTGATTGGAATAAAGTGGTAACTCTTAAAACATTTAATTTAAAAAGGAACAAAATGAGGGGGTATATTTTGCCATAGAAAGTATGATTAGTGCTGCAGAAAGAAAAATCAGGGCTCATTTTGAGTGACTTCTCAATTCCTCTTCTATTTCATAAAAAAATTCTGACATGCAGTCTCCCAAGATGGCCACCAGAGACGAAAGAGCCCAAATGTAGCCCAAATATCACCCAGATGTAGCCAAAGTATAGCCCAATGACAGAATGTCCCTGAGTGTTCTAAAGAACAACTAGAGCGCTAACAGTCTTACTTATGACAAAAGTATGGCACACCAGAAGCCATCTTGATTGGAATGAAGTGGTAAGTCTGAAAACATTTAATTTAAAAAGGAACAAAATGAGGGGGTTCATTTGCCATAGAAAGTATGATTAGTGCTTCAGAAAGAAAAATTAGGGCACATTTTGAGTGACTTCTCAAATCCTCTTCTATTTCATTAAAAAAAGTCTGACATGCAGACTGAAACATGCACTTTGAACACCAGCAGCAGACTTCCCTGGTGAGCAGTAGCTTTACTACAGTGATCTAATGAGCAACTAGAGTGCTAACATTCAGAATTCATGGCAAATGTGTGGCACATCTGAATGCCTTCTTGATGTAACCAAAGTAAATAAGCATTGAAAATGCAAAAGATCGCGCCCTCGTTTAAGTTAAAGCCATTCTGTTTGTAATGAGGTGGCTTTTTAGCTTTGCTTTTATTAGTGTTTTTCAAACTTTCATGTAAATAACATGCATATGTATGCCTATATGTATATGTATGCATGCATTTATATTTGTATTTATATGGATATGCAGATTATATATGTTTATATGTGTATGTATATATATATATATATATATATATATACATAGATACATATATATAAATGCATATATATGCATATATATAGGTGTATATGTGTGCGTGTAGAGAGAGGTAGAGAGGTAAAGGTAGAGAGGTAGAGACTAGTAGAGAGAGGTAGAGAGGTAGAGAGTAGAGAGTGAGTAATAGAGAGTAGAGAGTGAGTAGTAGAGAGTAGTAGAGAGCAGTAGAGAGAGTAGCAGAGAGTGAGTAGTAGAGAGTAGTAGAGTGAGTAGTAGAGAGTAGTAGAGAGTGAGTGGTAGAGAGTAGTAGAGAGTGAGTAGTAGAGAGTAATAGAAAGTAAGTAGTAGAGTGAGTGGTAGAGTGATTAGTGGAGAGCAGTAGATAGTGAGTAGTAGAGAGTAGTAAAGAGTGAGTAGTAGAGAGTAGCAGAGAGTGAGTAGTAGAGAATGAGTAGTAGAGAGTAGTAGAGAGTGAGTAGTAGAGAGTGAGTAGCAGAGAGAGAGAATAGTAGAGAGTAGTAGAGAATGAGTAGTGGAGTGAGTAGTAGAGAGTAGTAGAGAGAGAGTAGTAGAGAGTGAGTAGTAGAGAGTGAGTAGTAGAGTGAGTAGTAGAGAGTGAGTAGTAGAGAGTAGTCGAGAGAGAGTAGTAGAGAGTTAGTAGTAGAGAGAGAGTAGTAGAGAGTGAGTAGTAGAGAGTAGTAGAGAGTGAGAAGTAGAGAGTGAGTAGTAGAGAGTAGTAGAGAGTGAGTAGTAAAGAGTGAGTAGTAGAGCGAGAGTAGTAGAGAGTGAGTAGTAGAGAGAGAGTAGTAGAGAGTGTGTAGTAGAGAGTAGTAGAGAGTGAGAAGTAGAGAGTGAGTAGTAGAGAGTAGTAGAGAGTGAGTAGTAAAGAGTGAGTAGTAGAGCGAGAGTAGTAGAGAGTGAGTAGTAGAGAGTAGGGAGTAGTAGAGAGTGAGTAGTAGAGAGTAGTAGAGTAGTAGAGAGTGAGTAGTAGAGAGTAGTGGAGAATATTCCAAAGTTTGGCACAGTACCACTTGCACAACAAGTCCAATCAAATCATATCACTTAGAGTCCTTATTGAAGCGCTGAATCTTGGTGTATATTCAAATGCTTTTATTTTCCTTAATTTTATGTACCACAGCCAGCCGACGCGTTTCGTTCTGTACAACAGAACTTCTTCAGGGCGTTCTTATTTCCTTCAAGTTATGTCGGTATCCTGTTGTCATATAACTAGATATTTCTTCCAAATGTTAGACGAGACGTAAGTACATTCTTATTCAAAGTGACTAGGTATCAATTTTACCCACACAATTCGGGCAGACTTGAGTAATTTATAGCATCCTCAAAGTTAGTCTTTCAAAAATTCCAAAGTATAGGACATGATAATCCAAATCCAAATGTTTCTCAAGAAAAGTCATTTTCAATTATTCGGAATATCGGCGTTTGGGCAGATATGACCCACGGACACAGTTTATGACTTTTCTTGAGAACCATTTGGATTTGGATTATCATGTCCTATACTTTGGAATTTTTGAAAGACTGACTTTGAGGATGCTATAAATTACTCAAGTCCATGGATGCTGCTGGGAACGCCCCCAGCAACACCCATTGCACACCCCTTTGATGCAGGACACTGTGTTAAAGGGACTGATATTTATCATTCAATCAATCAATCATAGACATTTATAGAGCGCACTACTTACCCGGAGGGTCTCAAGGCGCTAGGGGGGTGGGGTGTGTGCTGCTACTGCTCGAATAGCCAGGTCTTGAGCTTCTTCCTGAAGGAGAGGTGGTCTTGGGTCAGGCGCAGGTCGGTCGGGAGGGAGTTCCAGGTCTTGGCGGCCAGGTAGGAGAAGGACCTTCCTCCTGTTGTCGCTCTTCGGATGCGGGGGACGGCGGCGAGGGCGTGGCTGGCTGATCAGAGATGACGTTTGGGAGCGTAGAAGTTGATGCGGTTGTTGAGGTAGCTCGGGCCTTGGTCGTGTAGGGCTTTGTGTGCGTGGGTGAGGAGACGGAAGGTGATTCTTTTGTTGACGGGGAGCCAATGCAGGTCTCTCAGATGTCCGGAGATGTGGCTGTGTCGTGGGACGTCGAGGATGAGTCTGGCTGAGGCGTTCTGGATCCGCTGGAGTCTTTTCTGGAGCTTGGCGGTAGTTCCGGCGTAGAGGGCGTTGCCGTAGTCCAGTCGGCTGGTGACGAGGGCCTGGGTGACCGTCTTCCTGGTCTCGGTGGGGATCCAATCCAGGCAGGATTACGCCTCAAAAAGTGGCTTAGTCCTGCCTGATAAATATCACTCTGTCTTCTGCTCCACCGGAACATCACAAAAAGTGCATCATACATGACATGGTCAGTGACATCACTGATGGCATCACTGATGACATCTCAAATGACATCACTGATGACATCACTGATGACATCATCCATGTGACAATCAAATACACCTCATCACACACTAGTATAATCTTTCATCACTCACTGTAAAATAGAAATGCCATATTTGAAACCATTGACACACCAATAGAAATTTCTAAACACCCACTCAGTTATTCATAGAACTATACACACATCTAATCACTTACCTTTAGATTCAGTGTTATATGCAGTGAATAATCAACAGAACACTATCAAATATACTTATACGCCTATTTCAACATTACACACCCGCACACATTGTATTCACTTATAAAGACATCCTTCTGACTTATGCAAACAATTGATTATACTTACATTTACTCACCTACACACTTATACAAACACCACTTCATCTATTTATATAGATAGTAACTCACACATAGTGTGTTATAAAATCACTATTACAAGTATACAGTTATCCATATAGTGACTTACACAATCACCATGTCTTAGGCACACCTAATTAGATATAACTGTCACATACACTGCCTTTTTTCAAGTTTAATGTAGATGTACCATTGAGAGAAATATTTCATCACCACCACACCCATAAACATATACACTCACTGAAACAACAATGTAGTCTTAACCTCATATACCTACTGAATGAACTATTCACACAGTTTTTGGCAATCACACCCCCCCCCCCTCACCAAACAACATAGACATTCATTTACCCATATAAATACTCAGTTAGGAAACCAATAACAAATATAGTCTTTAACATAGCAATTAAGACAAAGCAATAAAGACTTTCACACAGTTTAGTAACTACACATTATATATAGTGAGACTACAAATTAGTCAAGGAAACAATCAACGACACTGTTACTAAATCCACCATCCATACATTTATATTTATATATCCACTCATTCTTCAATGCAAAGTAGTGTCATCAGTGATGTCACTGACCATGTCATGAATGATGTAATATGTGACATCATCAGCAGTGGATTGCGGGCGCGCAAGTTATAGTGAGTACAACTAACTATAACGGGGGAAGTTCAATGGTTTTGTATGAGTAAAATGTCCAGCTAACTATAATATATATATATTTATATATACATGCGCGGACCTTCGCGTGCGCGAGCTGCATGCTGATTGGCTGCCAATGCCAGTCAACACTCCAAAACAGAAATTGTTGGCAGCCATCTTGTGCCTCGGTAGACTGAGGCAGAAGAAAGCAGAAAAACAAACATGTAGAACTCAAAAAGGGGGCAGGGTAGAAGCACCCTGACCCCCTAGGATTGCTCAGGGGGTCCCACTAGGACCCCCCAAGGCAAAAAAAAAAGTATATTTTTTTGAAAAATCGCAGGGTGCGCGTACCGTGCGCGCACGGGTCTGCGTACGTATGCGTGCGGTACGCGGACGGTGCGCGTACCTTTCCGAGAAAGCTGCATGCATATTGGCTGTCAACACACCAAACCAGGAAGTATTGGCATCCATCTTGTGCTCATTAGACTGAGGCACAAGAAAGCAGAAAAACAAACGTGTAGAACACAAAACGGGGGCGGGGTAGAAACACCCTGACCCCCTAGGCCTGTTAAGGTGGTCCCACAAAGACCCCCAAGGCAATTTATTTTTTATTTTTTAAACTCAGTATGTTTTTTTTTAAATTAGCCCCAGGGGGACCAAATTGCGGGGGCATAGTGATAAAGAAGTGTGGGGGGTGCCTAATTCCCCCCACACTGCCCCGGGGACAGCCGCCCTCTGGGGCAAAGCAACACATCCACCTGGCGCATACTGGAGGCTCCTGGTGGGCTAGTTGGCCCCCAGGAACCCCCAGTATGCAAGGGGAATTAGTTCCCCTCTTCAAACATGCACGGGGCTGCGTTGCAGAGAGGTGTAAAAAAAAGGGTGTGGCCTCATTACACCTCTCTGCAATGCAGCCCCCTGGCGCATACTGGAGGCTCCTGGTGGGCTAGTTGGCCCCCAGGAACCCCCAGTATGCAAGGGGATTAGTTCCCCCTCTGCAAACGCGCCAGGGGGCTGCGTTGCAGAGAGGTGTAACAAAGGGCATAGCCTCATTTCACCTCTGTGCAATGCAGCCCCCTGGCACATACTGGAGGTTCCAGGTGGGCTAGTTGGCCCCCAGGATGCAAGGGGAATTAGTTCCCCCTCTTAAAACATACACAGGGGCTGCGTTGCAGAGAGGTGTAAAAAAGGGTGTGGCCTCATTACACCTCTCTGCAATGCAGCCCCCTGGCGCATACTGCAGGTTCAAGGTGGGCTAGTTGGCCCCAGGGACACCCAGTATGCAAGGGGAATTAGTTCCCCCTCTGCAAACACGCCCGGGGGCTGCGTTGCAGAGAGGTGTAAAAAGGGGCGTGGCTTCATTACACCTCTCTGCAATGCAGTCCCCTGGCGCATACTGGAGATTCCTGGTGGGCTTTCAGGTCTTATATAGTTAGGAATTAGCATTAAAAAAACCTTTGAAATCACTGAAAAAAACATAGGTTTTAGGCCTCATATAGTTAGGAATTAACATTTAAAAAACCTTTGAAATTCACTGAAAAAAACATAGGTTTCAGGCCTTATATAGTTAGGAATTAGCATTTAAAAAACCTTGCAACTTCACTGAAAAAACCATAGGTTTCAGGCCTTATATAGTTAGGAATTAACATTTAAAAACCTTTAAAATTCACTAAAAAAACTATACGTTTTAGGGGTGTTATAGTTAGCTGGACATTTCACTCATACAAAACCATTGAAATTGCTCCTATATAGTTAGTTGTACTAACTATATTTCGCGCACCCGCAATCCACTGCTGATGATGTCACATATTACATCATTCATGACATGGTCAGTGACATCACTGATGACATCTCAAATGACATCACTGATGACATCTAAGGGTGGGCGTAAAATCCGTTTCGCGGGCGAATTTGCGGATTTTCCGCGATTTCGCGATCCGCCAATCTCGCGAAATCGCGGTAAAATCCGCGAATCAGCTGGGACGAATTTTCAGCCAAGCAAGGGTTACAGCAGCAGGTGCAAAAGTTGAACCTAATTTCTTTGTAACCTTTTACAAAAGGGTTACAAACAAATTAACTTCAACTTGGACACCTGCTGCTAATTGCTTCCAGGCGCCCCGTTGCCTACTTGCAACTATTCTCTGACCCTGCTCTGACCCTTGAAGCAGAGTCAGAGAATAGTTACAAGTAGGCAACGAGGCACCTGTCCAAGGAATTAAACCTCATCAGGAAGCGCTTACAGATATAAAAAACGGGAAGAAGGGAGAGGATGGCAAATACACCCATTTTGAGTTGTCAGGAGGGGTTAAACTAAAAGAGACCTTTACAGCACAATTTTCATATGCATTTTGCTAAAAATAAAAAGCTGTATGTTCTGAAGGGGCAACTCAGGAATCTGTCCCTTCAGAGATCCGGCCTCTCTTTCTTTCTCTCGTTCTCTCTCTCCCTCTCTCTTTCCCTCTCTTTCTCTCTCTTTCTATCTATCTATCTATCTATCTATCTATCTATCTATCTATCTATCTATCTATCTATCTATCTATCTATCTATCTCTCTCTCCCTCTCCCATAAACGACTGCATGGGTAACTTCGCTATGCTAGTGGCTCGCGAAGACGCAAAAATCCCTGCGAACACGCAAAAAACCGCGCAAACACGCAAAAAAAACCACGAACACGCAAAAAAACAAAAATCCGCAAATTTGCACAAATTCGCGAATTTTGCGGATCGTGAATTCGCAAATCCGCAAATTCGCGGATCGCAAATTCGCAAAATTCGCCCATGCTTAATGACATCACTGATGACATCATCCACGTGACAATCACATACACCTTTTCATACACTAGTAAAATCTTTCATCACTCTTTGTAAAATACAGAGTATCATATTTGAATCCATTGTCACAGCAATACAAGTATCTAAAAACCCACTCAGTGATTCATAGATGTATACACACATCTAATCACTTACTGAACAATAGAACACTATCAAAAATACTTATACACCTATATCGACATTACACACCAGCACACATCCTATTCACATATGAAGTCATCATACTCACTTATGCAAACAATGGATCATACTTACATATTTACTTAGCTACACACTTATACAAAGACAACTTCATCTATTCATTTAAATAGTAATTCATACTTAGTGAATTATAAAATTATTATTACAAGTATACAGTTATCCATACAGTCACTCACACAATCATTGAGTCTTATGTATACTTATTTATATACAACAACTGACACATACACTGCCTTTTATTTTTCTAGTTTGTTGGACATGTACCATTGAGAAATATATTTGCTCATCACCACACCCATAAAGATATTCACTCACCCAAACAACTGTTAGAACATGTAGTTTTAACTTCATATATCTAGTGAATCAAGTATTCACACATCTTTGGGCAGTCACACATCCCCCACCGAACCACACACACATTCACTCTCCCATACAAATACTCAGTTAACTAATCAATAACTAATATAGACTTTCACATAGCCAATAACTAATATAGACTTTCACATAGCTAGTTACCAACTGGAGAAACAGTTTACACAACAACTGACAAAGTGATACAGATATTCACACAGTTTAGTCACTATCCACTATATTTAGTGACACACTATAAATTGGTCAAGTAAACAGTCAATTACACTGCTACTAAATCCTCCATCCAAATATTTATTTTTATATATCCACTCATTCTTCAATGCAAATTGCTATATAAATGATGCATATTAAAATAACGAAGCAAACCACATTCACTGGATGATGTCATCAGTGATGTCATTTGAGATGTCATCAGTGATGTCATTGACCATGTCATGAATGATGTAATATGTGACATCATCAGCAGTGGATTGCGGGTGCGCGAAATATTGTTGTACTATATAGGAGCAATTTCAATGGTTTTGTATGAGTGAAATGTCCAGCTAACTATAACACCCCTAAAACTTATAGTTTTTTTAGTGAATTTTAAAGGTTTTTTAAATTCTAATTCCTAACTATATAAGGCCTGAAACCTATGGTTTTTTCAGTGAATATATATATATATATCTATATATATATATTCACCGAATAAACCATAGGTTATAGACCATATATAGTTAGGGATTAGCATTTACAAAACCTTATTTTACTCACACAAAACCATTGAAATTCGCATAGATAGTTAGTTGCACTAACTATATATCGCGCACCCGCAATCCACTGCTGATGATGTCACATATTACATCATTCATGACATGGTCAGTGACATCACTGATGACATCACTGATGACATCTCAAATGACATCACTGATGACATCACTGATGACAACATCCATTGACTGCATGTTTCTGTAAAGTTAAAATATGTCTTACATATTGAAGAATGAGTGGATGTATAAGTATCTGGATGAAGGATTTAGTAGGTACATGACTGACTGTATGAGTGAGTGATTAAATGTGTCTCACTGAGTGCATGGGTTAGTGACTAAACTGTCTTAATTTGTGCATCATTATGTCTGTTGTTCTGTAAGCTGCTGCATGTGTTGATCAGTAGCTATATGAGTAGCTATATGGGTTATTGATTGGTTGCCCAAGTATTTGTATGGGAGACTGAGTGTGTGTGTGTGGGTGGCTGGGAGGTGTGTAACTCTGTGCATAGATGTGTGAGCAGTTGATTCACTAGATGTATGGGTTCAAAAGTGCATGTGGAATCAGATGTATGGGCGGTTGACTGTGTGCATGAGTGTATTGGTGAGTGAATGGATATCTCAGTGCTACATGTCAAAGTAAGTACATATGTAAAACACAGTACATGTGAGAGTTGACATATATAAATAACTGTGCATAAAAGCCAGTGAATGTGTGAGTGGCTGTATGGATCATTGTGAACTTGTATCAGGGATAGTATAAGAGAGTAAATATGTGCTAGTATATGTTTGAATAAGTAAGGTGTGTATAACTGTATAGTTGAGGAAATGGAGGTGTGACTTTTTTTTCAAATTTTTGCACGGTTAGCGCCCGGTCCGCGCACCGGGTAGCGTTCCGGAAGTCGTAACAAGGGGAAAACCAAGGGAAATATTAAAATAATATTTTAGAGTGCTTTGAGGTAGGGTAGCTCTGAATAGAGCTGTTGTGTTGCGTGGGTGATGTAAGTACCAACATGTAGGTACCAATGAAGAGTCTAAAATTCAATGTACACCGTCTCCTCTGTAGATATTTTGTATGTTCTAATATGGGTTATTTAAATGTAAATGTGTGGAAAAGCACTTCATGCTTTAAAACAATTGTATTTTTGAACTGATTGTTCTTTCCTCTTAGTCCCCCTCTTTGTTTTTTTTCCCCACACTCTTATTCAGCATGATAGTTGATAAATTCGTTCCCTCAAAAAATTTATATACATAAAAAAATTATATTAAATACATATAAAATATATTTTTCCTTTAAAAGAAGAATACATTTTACAGCTTTTGATATTTGCTATTAAAAAACCATTGAAATTCACTGAAAAAACCCATAGGTTATAGACCATATATAGTTAGGAATTAGCATTTACAAAACCTTGAAAATTCACTGAAAAAAACATAGGTTATAGACCATATATAGTTAGGAATTAGCATTTACAAATCCTTATTTTACTCACACAAAACCATTGAAATTCGCATATATAGTTAGTTGCACTAACTATATATCGCGCACCCGCAATCCACTGCTGATCATGTCACATATTACATCATTCATGACATGGTCAGTGACATCACTGATGACATCACTGATGACATCTCAAATGACATCACTGATGACATCACTGATGACAACATCCAGTGACTGTATGTTTCTGTAAAGTTAAATTATGTCTTACATATTGAAGAATGAGTGGATGTATAAGTGTCTGGATGAAGGATTTAGTAGGTGCATGACTGACTGTATGAGTGAGTGATTAAATGTGTCTCACTGAGTGCATGGGTTAGTGACTAAACTGTCTTAATTTGTGCATCATTATGTCTGTTATTCTGTAAACTGCTGCATGTGTTGATCAGTAGCTATATAAGTAACTATATGGGTTATTGATTGGTTGCCCAAGTATTTGTATGGGAGACTGAGTGTGTGTGTGGGTGGCTGGGAGATGTCTGACTCTGTGCATAGATGTGTGAGCAGTTGATTCACTAGATGTATGGGTTCAAAAGTGCATGTGGAAACAGCTGTATGAGCGGTTGACAGTGTGCATGAGTGTATTCGTGAGTGAATGGATATCTCAGTGCTACATGTCAAAGTAAGTACATATGTAAAACACAGTACATGTGAGAGTTGACATATATAAATAACTGTGCATAAGAGCCAGTGAATGTGTGAGTGGCTGTATGGATCATTGTGAACTTGTATCAGGGATTGTATAAGAGAGTAAATATGTGTTAGTATATGTTTGAATAAGTAAGGTGTGTATAACTGTATAGTTGAGGAAATGGAGGTGTGATTGATTCTTTGCATGACTGACTAGGTGTGTGAACACCCTCCAAAAATTGTTTAAAAAGTTGGAGCAAGCAGGGATAAGTGGTGGGAGACTGCCACACTTCTGAAATATATTAAATGCATTTGAATCCCAAGGGACTTACGAATCTTTGTTCTTCCAACGTTGAATGACATGGATCTGGATCTACTACAAGGTTTTGTAAATGCTAATTCCTAACTATATATCGTCTATAACCTATGGTTTTTTCAGTGAATTTTCAAGGTTTTGTAAATGCTAATTCCTAACTATATATGGTCTATAACCTATGGTTTTTTTCAGTGAATATATATATATATATATATATACACACATATATATGTATGAATGTTAAGACTGGAGTGAGGTTGGAGATTGATTTTAAGTGGGTGATGGATCAGAAAAAGAAGTAGAGTATCCCTTTAAATGGATACTCTACACAATGACAACTTGATGGCCCAGTAGAAGGCTTTTTGACGAAACGCGCTGGCGGGCCACTATGAGCATGGAGCACTTTTGTGAAATGAAAACAGAAATATAATAAAAAACTTTGTGGAACATACTGATTGGTGCCGTCTCCTGTTTGAGGGTGAATAGAAGCGGTTGAAGGAATACTTGAATTCAACTCCTAATCATTGCGGCAAGTCGGACCACACAAGACAAGCACCCGCACATGAAGCGGTGATTGCTTTCGGCATGGATATGAAGGAGGTTTTTTGAAGCTGTGCCACAACTGCTTGGAATTTGAAGGAAATGAGAAACGAGTAAAGGTAACAGCTTCGGAATGGGACCAGGATGGAGGCTCATGGCGATTATGGTTGCAAGTTGGTGAGGGCAGGTACAGGTGAGGCACGACATCTAATAGGGGGAGGGAAGCCTTGGTGGTGTATCGTTCTGTGGCTGCAGCGAGGGTCGAGCGTCTCACCTATGCTTGCGATAGTATAGCTGTTCTGTTGTATTGGAAAATAACAAGGCAGTGAATATAAAGGAATACATCTTAAGTAAAGACATCCCAAAGTTAACATGGGTTCAAATGCAGCAACAGACATGGTTTTATCACTGTGGATCAAGGGAGAGAAGAGCAGGGGTGTTCGTATTCTAATTTCGCGTCCCACACTGGTTTCTCCAATTACTGCTGGTTCCAATTGGAAAATAAAGTTTGGAACTTTCAAGCAACCCTTACACTTCCAAATATAGTCTATTCTGGATTACAGAAATGGCTTTTGTTTTCAAAAATGAAAATTCAAGGTAATTGAAACTGAATGCATTCTTTCTGTAGAAACTAGGGGTATCTGGTTACTGATTCCACCAAAGAAAAAAACAATAGAAATATGGCAGGTACATGGAGAAAAAGGGAACAGTTGGTGAAAGATATGGTTGAGAGCAATAAAGGAGGAAATGAAACATCATTGAATTCTGGCACAGCAGGGCCTAGTCAAGTGAACACCCTCCAAAAATTGTTTAAAAAGTTGGAGCAAGCAGGGATAAGTGGTGGGAGACTGCCACACTTCTGAAATATATTAAATGCATTTGAATCCCAAGGGACTTACGAATCTTTGTTCTTCCAACGTTGAATGACATGGATCTGGATCTACTAAAGCAGTGACAAGTAGATACCACAGATTGTTCAATGAAACTTATGAAAACATGACTAACACATGCAGAAAGGAGATTAGCAGTGGCTTCAGAAAAGATCAAAGAATTAGAGAAACTATTGGAAAATTATAAGAGTACAGATGAAGGGATGAAAGATTTGTGGATCTGGTGAAGAAATGAGAGAAACATGAGAATGAGGTGCAAATGAAAAAAGCAAGAACATTTAAAAGAGATAAAATTGATAACGAGGCAAGAAAGGTGTATACGTTTGCACGTCGGTTCAATGCCTTGGATCAGGCACAGAAGTATAATGCTCCTTCAAGTGCCAAAATCTCTGATGTCGCCAGAAGTTTGATTTTTTGGGGGAAAATGCGTTTGTTTCAGATGATGACCAGAATGCTGGGCAAGACAATGACATAAATAGAAAACCAAATAGAACACGAAGAAGTTAGAAAAGGAGAAAGGGTGGCAAAGGAAGAATGCAAAAATAGGAAGGATAACAGAAAAGGATGACTTGGTTATCAATTTGTCATAAAAAAATCAAAAAGAGACATTTTAATTTATTAAATATGGTTTAACGTTCTGCCCTAGCACAACCATGATTTTAGCAACAACAAGAATTGATTTATACAAATTCGGTAGAAAACTAAAAAAAAAATTTGCAATGAAGTGGAATAATTAAATAGATTTGTTCAAGGAGATTGTCTCTGAGGAATTGAGAACAATAGCAATGAAAGAGAAGAGCAAGTCAAATCGCCGAAGTAACATGACACAAAAAGAGTTGAAAAATTTACAAAAGGATACCTTGTTTATTATAAAACAATTGGCTAAAGGAGGTAACATTGAGATTATGGACAACACAAAATATCAGAATGAAGTAAGAAGACAATTAAATAACACAAGACATTATGAAAGGTTAACAAGTAAATCTATGGAAAAGATCAAAATGGGAATTAATGCGAAATTGAATCTTCAGCTTGAACGTTGGGTCCTGGAAGATGAGGAGCTGACAAACTTAAAAAAGGAATGTCGAATACTCCAACTCTATATATTACCAAAAGTCATAAACAATTGGAAAATCTTCCTTGACATCCCGTCGTGAGTTCCTAAGATTCTCTTCTAGAGAATGCCTCAAGATCCGTGGCTATCTTTCTATATCCTTATGTGCAGTGGCGGTTCGTCCATTATGGGCGTTGGGGCATTGCCCCACTAGCCATGGACGACCGTCACTGCTTTCACTGACACACTGTGCAAAATGTAAAAAGTAAAATTATGAGCGCACAAGATTCAGGACTATGCCGACAGTCATAATTGAGGCTGCCAGCCGGACCGGAGTCACAAATCGTGACGTCATCGCGATCGCGGAAGGTGTGGAGGGTGGGCCTGTGGCAGTGAGTGGCAGGCTGGCAGCGTGTGACTCAACGTGGCAGGCAGCAGTGTGTGTGCGCATTTAGGACAAGTCATTTTTATGACTTGCCCACGCATGTGCACACAAGCAATAGCCCCTTCCCTCCTCCTCCTCCCCTAGCCGTCACACAAGCAGAGACCCGGGGGAGCCGGGTCTCATTATGGGCAGTATTAGCCCTGCTCTTTAGCCAATCCTGGCGCAGTGGTCATGTTATGCTGCGCCAGGATTGGCTGATTTAGCGCGCACGAGGATGGTGGTGCTGCTGCGCGTGGGTGGGTGGCTGACTGCAGCTGTAGATGAGACCTCTCGTCAACTGGAAATGTCCGACTCCCGGCCCGGCCCTGGCCAAAATTACGAGCACACTCCAAGTCACAGAGCAGAGGGCCACATTGTATTATATAAGGTAGAATCTGTTTTGTTTCTCGTTATGTTTTCTATTTATGTGTATCTATGGTATGCCCCCGTCACCGGTGTCCGACTATGTGGCTGTTGGCTAAGCTGCTGGTGTTTAAGGGTGCTAATTATGAATTGGTGTGTCAATAAATATAAATTAAAAGCAGGGTTAGCAGGTTCAAATCTCGGCGTCGGCTCGACCTCCTTTGATCCTGGGCAATTCCCCAAATCTAAATCTAAATCTCCCTGTGCCTAAAAATAAATGCATGTGTCTTTGTATAAGGTAATTGGTGCTCATGTAAAGCACTAAAATACCTTCTTACACCCTTAGCATGAAAAGTGGCTTTTTTCTTATTACTAGGCAGTAGGGCATGCAGTGCTGACTGTCACTCAGACACACTGCAGAAACTATTTAAATTGCGATGAATGTGTGGCGTTTCCCTTGATGAAGTGTGCTTCAACGTATTTTCATTTTTTTTATTGAGCAAAGTCAAAAAGTGTGCTTTGTTCACCATTGTGAAAAGCAGCAATCTTGCCTCGCAATAAATCAAGGGGAAGGGAACACTCCAGTGTTTTCAAGCCTTTGCAGTTATGGGGCATGGTCAACTCTGTTTTGTATTAGTTTTAGCTATACATTTGCTCTAAACTGGGGTGAGTGCAAGGCCTTATCTTAAGGGAAATGGGAACATGCTGATGTGAAAAAAGACTCGGGCCCCACAAATTTGGACTTTATTTATGGAAAGGGAGTCTGCTCTATCAACACTGCAGACTTGGCCACGTGTGGTACTTGTCACCGGACCCAAAAAGTGACACCACCCCTTTACTGTTTTTGAATCCTCATGCGCTTTTAAAATGAGAAAGGACAAGATCTGCTAATGCTGAGGAGTGAAATATAGCCCCGGAGGTAAAGGAATGGTTGGAGTTCTGGAGGTTGCGCTGGTGTTGTCGGGACGGGGACCACGTGCACGTGAGGTGTGAGCGAGAGATGTGGTGTGTCGTGACTGCCATGGGGGGCTGCTCTGCAGTTCTCTCTGTGAGAGGGGGCGGAAGATCGCAGGGGCACAGCGCGGGGCTGCTGGTAGGAGGGACGCCTGCTGAAGCGCGGTGCCAAGGTGGCACCTCTTTCCAGGCCTACCCACTTGTGTAGGGCTGCACTTATTTAGGACTTTTTGAGTTTGAGACAGACAGGGGAGGGGATACGTGTATAAAGAGAAGATATAGATCAGAAGAGGTGTATGTGCCAGTCAGTCAGAGGAGCTGGTCCAGAGCACCTCTATGCCAGGCAGCAGGAGTGCCAGTCACCAGATGGGCCTGTTGGCAGCCAGGGTGTGCGTGCAAGTGTCAATATGCTTCAGAAGTGGCTTGTGTCAGTCAGAAAGGACCGCCATTTCAAGAGGGTTGTGTCAGTCATGTAGAATGTACCAGTGAAGGGATGCTAGTATGTTTGTGTCTGTGTGTACGCAGGGGACTCAGTTAAATGTTGTTAGTATCTGTAAAATGGTGCTCTTGTATGCCCGCTTGGGGGTGCCAGTCTGGCGGTGTTTGCATAAGTCACTGGCCGTGCATGATACATATTATGCAATCTAGTCAGCAGGTACGTGTATGGTATTTCTTTCACAATATACGCAGCAGCCTAGTTGCCACAATATTGTGAGGCCTATGAAGGAGCCAGCGCTGATCTCCCTCCAATTCCCAAAATCTATGTTGTAAACAGTACTCTGCTGTTAAAATGATAATAACTTTGTCTGTCTCCTACATGTGTAACTCGGTCAAACCGAGAACTAATTTAACCCCATTAAAGAAAATGCACAGTAAATCACCACGGACCTCCAGAAAAATGTTCTGCCCCCTCTCAGCCCCACTACTCTCAGACTTCACCAACTGCCACTGCTTATGTGGCAAATCTTCCCTCGTACATCAGGGACTCTATGGATTTCTTAAACAGCATTAATGGGATACCTTGGAGAGACAACTACATTATGGTCACAGTTGATGTGGTTTCTGTGTACACAACGATTATACACAAGGATGGCCTAGAAGCATGTAGATATTTTTTACATTCCAGATCATTAAATCTCTTGGAACATACAGAAATGTTAATTGAGATCATGGAATTCTGTTTAACTAATAATGTCTTTCTTTTTGATGAAAAGTTTTACATCAAAAAACAAGGAACAGCAATGGGCACATTGTTTGCCCCAACATATGCCAATCCAACAATGGGGCACTGGGAAGCAGAGACCGTGTGGACTGAGTAGAATAATGAGCTTAATGGAATGGTGATTTTATGGGTCAGCTTCATTGATGACTTGTTGTTAATATGGGAAAGAGGTGAGGAGGAGTTGATAATTAAAAAAAAAACATTGAATGACAATCTTCAGAAATTACGAGTTACTTATGGGAGAAGAAATGTCAAAATTAACTCCTTGGACACCAAAGTTTACATTGAAAAAGGAAAAATGTGCACTTAATTACATCGGAAGCCAAACAGCTGCAACAGCATTATATTTGCGAACAGTGCCCATCCCAAAGCATTGAAATGGAGTGCTCCATATGGAGAAGTTTTAAGAGAATGTAGAAATTGCTCCAAAATAGAAGAATTTGAAGTAGAAGTAGAGAAGATGTTTGAGAAATTTAGATGGCGAGGATATCCCATCAGTGTGCTTGAAGATGCCTTATTAAGAGTCAACTCCAGAAATAGGGATTCATTGTTGATCCCGAAAACTCCTAATAAGAAAGAGGAAGAAAAAGTCACAAGCTATATAATGGACTTTAATCAGGCAAAGATAGAAATTCAAAAGAGAATGCAATTATAATATGAGTTTTTGAAAAGAAATTGTATTAATACACTGAAAATATTTTTTACATTCTCTTCTTTAAAAATTAATAACCATATATTTTAGAATGTCCCTTAAAAAATAAATACCTGGTAATTAATAAAAAAAAATAGAACAGAAATTAATTAAAAAACGAATAATATATATTTAAGCAAAACCAAATATATGTAAGCCCAATTAATAAACCACCATTTCCCACAACACAAAAACGAAAGTCCTGCAACTATTTCTATGAATGCACCTTAACCCGCAACTTGCCAAAATGGCAGACACTACAACAAAAAAAAAGATATAATGAAGATTTTGAAAACAAACAAAATAATTATACTTTTTGTCAGCTTCTAAAACACGCTTAAAAAATATACACAAAACAAATTTTATTTGAATTATCGTTCACCATCCAAAAATGTATAAAACCAGCCGACCACCATTTTGAAAACAGTGGTAAACTGACTTCCACAGAGACCACACACGTTTTATTTATTTGAAAATGAATAAATAATTTTTGTATTTTTTAGAGTGAAATATGTAGTGAAATCAAATATAATAAAAATAGACAGGCCTGTTTCACTCCTACAAAATGTGTTATGGTCCCCCCAAAAAATGTATGTATTTAAATCTCACCAGTATTTCACTCACTTAAAGTATAAAATGGAGTGTGAAACAAATGTACTATTCCTATTCCGAACCATAGTGTCCACAGGGAAATGTTTAAATTGGAGGGAGTGTGTAAATTTACAATTCCTACTCCAACCTGTGTTAACCTCCAGAAAACTGCAGAATGTTTATCTTTTAAAATTTACCATTTGTGGCGGGTGGCCAAGAAGGCGAGCGGGTAAGACATGCTTGGCTTTGTCTCCCTGCTCCCGAGCACCCAACTTCGCCCAAAAGATGTCTCATCCCCTTCTAAAGAGCAAAAACGCAGGAGGAGTGCACCCCTAGCCTGACTGCAATTATGTAGCGACCAAAAGAAGGCTGGGGGCTGGAGAGATTGTGTAGGCTCCACACGGTGGGCCGCGACGCAGTCCTTGGAAACAGCAGCCAGACTCCGTCATTAGCTCGGCAGTGAGTAACGAGCGCTGGGGACATCACAGGTGCCGATACTATGGTTTGGAGGTAGTCGGCGGCAGTCTCACAGTGGTGTGCAGCAAGCAGAGCGGTCTCACCCGACACCCACGCACAGGCATCGGCGGCGGGAGCAGAGAGTCGGCTGCTGGAGAGGGGCCTGGAAGTCCGTGTGGAGGCCACACCTCCCGTAGCCTGGACTGGAGCAAGGGAAAGGAAGATCCATCGGTGGGAGACCCGTCAGCGGGGGGCCTTGGCCACTAGTGTCGCGTGGCTTGCCCCCCTAGCTGTGCGAGTTTTGGAATTGGGTCTAGCTAAGCTTGCAATCAGTCTAGGAATCACTGAGGCAGTGCTGCCGGGGCCTAGGAGGTGGCGGAGAGCCAACGACGTGCACAAATAGCCACGGTGCGGTAAGAGCGACAAGGGGACAGCAGGCGGAGGCAACACACTGCGTGTGGGGGCAATGGCCAGACTCAACGGCTGACGCCCGCATACAGCGGCTGCACACTTCCAGAGTTCTGCTCTGAAGGGAGGGAAACATGCTGCACCTACCATTGCAGAGGGGCCCGCCATTGCTACATGGGAATTGGGAGGCGGTGACACCGGGCCCTGCAGCAACCCGGTATTAAACCGCACCAGAGAATGTGCTCTGGTAGGACAAGGACAGAGACACTGTGACACAGGGCCTAGCACCGGAACACGCTGAGCAGGCAAACAGGGCTGAGGTCGTGGTAGGCCTATCAGAGCACTGTAGTAACGAAGGGGCATCGGCCAGAGACATCAACTGGCACCAGATTGCCTTGGTGGCACTGTGGCAGTGGCGGATAAAAGGTAGGGGACAGGAACCATACCCCTTGCCACGATGGGAGCCCATAACTGACCCGAACGGATCCAGACAACTTGGAGGTACCTGTGAGGGGGGCACAACACGCCTTGCAGGAGCCCAGCGACAGTGTCTAAAGGGAGGTCGAGAGAGGGAGATGGATCTCAGGTGACAACACCCCGGCCCCATAGCGATCTGCAACAACATAGCCACACAGGCCGTAATCGACAGTACTCGAGCAAGAGGAGGGCGGAAGCAGCCTAACCACACAGAGACATTCTGGCCTAAGGAGGGGGTCAGTGGTGAGCCGGCTTGCGGGCGATCTTACTCTCAGGACTAAGAAAGGGTTTGGCACTGGGGCCACGCAACTGCAGGTGATTAGACATCGGGAGCTGGAGTGGTGGTGAGATGGATATTTTGCACAGTAGAGGCCCAGGCTGACAAGTGCTACAGCTGGGACCCAGTAACTACCGGAGGGGAGTGCCCACCCAGAGTAGTGAGGTAGCAGCCGGACCATCGACTGGAGATATAGAGCTCTCGGACCCCAAAGCGCCAGCTGGTTCAGGAAAGCGGGCACTGGTTGATCCCTGCAGGTAGCACACTGTCTATCAGGTAGTGGATAGCCTCACCGCCGGGGAAGCAGACCCCTCGGCTGCTCAGAAGTTCTACCCCAATTGGACAGACCATCCCTCGGGGCGGGTGGGCTGGAGTAGCAGAGCCGAAAATACGGATAGAGGCTTATCAGAGGCACATCCACCCACTGCTGTCCATCTGAAGGCGTGTGGGGCGTAGTGGTTCCCCACTTGGGAAAGGTATGGGAACTGAGCTGTGGATTTTTAGAGACAGAGGACAATGCTGCTGCGTGCCAGATACCAGAGTACAAGAAGCCATAAGCATTCCTTCATCGCAGTGGGAGGAGGCACTCTCAGGGAGACCAACCTAGACTGCTGCTGCCATGACGACGCACCTTAAAAGACATGCTTACTAAACCCACGCCGACGAGCCCCGATGCAGTGGGGGTGGAGGACCCAATTACTCGAGCTTTTCTAGAGACATTATTCAATACCCTACGGGATGACTTTCTTACCCTGAAGAGTGAAGTGACGGGGAAAGTGAGGGAGATCTGTAGAGACGTCGACACTCTGGGAGACCGAGTGGCTGTGATCAAAGATCAAGATCAAGCCAGAGAGGAAGAGATAACGCAACTCCAACAGGAGGTGATACTCCTGAGGAAACAACAAATCGACCTCCAGGCCCATACGGAGGATCTCGAAAATCGCTATCGGCGGAATAACATTTGTGTGCGGGGTCCCGTCGGAAGCAGATGGAACAGATATGATCCAATATCTTCAGGCTCTGTTTCGAGAGATACTCGGGACTCAGCAGACCTGGAGATCTGCATCAATAGGCCCCACAGAGTTGGTCTGCGACGGAGGGCCCCGGCGCCACCACCAGATATTATCGACTTCCTGACGGACTATCCTTTGAAGGAACGCATTCTCCGAGAGGCTAGGGCGAAACAGCAGATCCACTACCAGGGCCACTCCATAGCCTTATACCATAACTTCGCAGCCACAACCCTTCAGAAAAGATGAGAAATCCATAAAGTGACCTCCCACCTCCTGGATAAAGGAATGGCATACTCCTGAGGTCACCCATTTCGAATAATATTTAAATGGGAAGGCAAGCTGCACCAGATTAGATCTCTACAAGAGGCCCGTAAGCTATTGGGCCTGCCTTCTCCTGAAGAGAAGCTCAACACAAGTCAGCGGCTGCCCAGGGAGCGTTGGCAGAGAGTTGGACTGAGACGCCTCTCTGGAGCATCCTGGGGGCCCTACCCCTCAGCTATGGCGCAGGAACAACGGGCAGCACTAGAGTCCGAGCTCAAAGATACAGCCTCTTATGATAGCTCCTGAGCAATGATGAGACTGATGCCAACCAGAGTGAAGTAAGGAGCAGGTGGTTTGGGGGCGGGGGTAGTTTCATCTTTCAAGCCACGAAATGTCCCTGTTCACCTTTTCTTCCAGATGCACGCGATCAAGCCCGGTGGGTTTTGGACAACTGGGAGGGATTGGGGATGTTCAGTTGGGGCTAGGGAGGAGGGGAGGGGTACTGGTGTGCTAATCGGGAGACCACGCAAGTGTAGGCGGCATAGAGAGCTGGATGGGAGCCCAGGGAAGGGGAGCACAGGGAAGGCCCACAGGCCGATACAGATGATTGATTTCACCTATATTCCATGACACATTCAGACCTGCATATTATCACCCTTAATGTGCTTGGCCTGAATAGCCCTAACAAACAGAAATCCATACTGTCATAACTCGAGCACTCAGGGGCAGATGTGTGTCTCATACAGGAGACTGATCTCCTGTCCATGGACTGGCCTCGGCTGAGGTCTGGGGCATTCCCTTAACAGTTTTTCTCTTCTACCCAGGACAAAAAAAGCAGGGGTGGCCATATTGGTGGCTAAAAGCTTTGCTGGGAAAGTGGGCAATAAGATAACGGAAGTCAAGGGGAGGCTTTTAGCCTACAAGCTGTGGGTGGGGGGTTCGGCCCAGGTAGTGGGGTCCATTTACACACTCAACACTGGACAAGAAAGATTCCTTAAAGCGGCCCTGTCCCAAGTCCTAGGGGCACAGGAAAGATGGGTAATTGTGGGAGGGGACCTGAATTTAGTTATGGATACGTCAGCGGACAGGTCCAGTCACAGATGCGCCCATACAGGAGCGATCTCCAAGGAGGGGCGGCAGTGGTTGCAGAATCAAGGGCTCATAGATATATGGAGGGTCGCTCACCCCCACTCCTCGCAATTCTCTTACTACTCCCACGCACAACACACATATGCCCGCCTAGATCATTTGCTGGGGATGGCAAAGCACAACTCATTGGGGATGGGATGTCACCATAACGCCGCTGCGTTATCCGATCACAGCGCAGTACAAGCAGCCCTGTGGGTGCCGCAGTCGTGTAGGAACGGTGGGGGATGGAGACTAAGAGAGGGCATGCTACGCAAACCAGCCGTGCAAGAACCGATCCTCAAATGTATCACAGACTACCTCGACACAAACAACTCCCCCGATCTCTACAGATCCACCCTGTGGGGGATCTTAAAGCGGTGGTGAGGGGGGAACTGATTGCGATTTCTGCAGCCAAGAACAGAGACTGTAAGTGTAAACGTGAACAGCTCAGAGTCCAGGTTCTGGAGCTAAAGAGGGTACACAGCAGGACTGGTGCGCCCAGGGTTTGGCGACAATTGAAAGCGGCGCAAGCCCAACTAGTGGCGCTAGACCTCGACAGGGCCGAATATGCAGTGCTCAGGCTTTAGCACTCCTACTATGTGGGAGGTGACAGGACAGGGCGTATGCTTGCAAGCAAGCTGCAGGTCTGCACCATACACTCCAAAGTACAATCTCTCAGGTCGACTTCGGGGACTGTGGCCGAAAGCCACGAGGAGATAGCTCGGGTCTTTCAATCATTTTATGCTGAGCTGTATCGCAGGGAGTCCCCTTCCCCCTCCCAGATAGACACTTACCTTGAGGGGACCCACATAACAGCCCTAGGTCCACCCCAAATCGATACGTTAGATGTGCCCATACGCATAGCGGAGGTAATAGGAACGATCTCGCGATTCAAGCCTTTGAAGTCTCCGGGACCTGACGGTTTTTCGGCCAGGTTTTATAAAACATTCTGCACGGTGCTGGCACCAGTACTGACAAATCTTTTTAACTCCTTCAGTGGACCGGGGACGATTCCCTCTGACATGCTAGCGGCTTCTATAGTAGTACTGCCGAAACCGGGAAAAGATAAAGCCATGTGTGGATCCTACCGACCAGTGTTGCTGCTTAATGTGGATCTGAAGCTGTTTATAGGCATACTGGCAGCTAGACTGGGTCCCCTAATGCTGGGCATTATAGAACCCGACCAGTCCGGTTTTATTAAAAATCAGCAAAGCAGTGATAACACCAAACGCCAATTATACATCATCGCCAAGGCTCACCGCACAGATATGGAGGGCCTCCTTTTAACAGTGGATGCCAAGAAGGCATTTGACCTGGTGGACTGGGACTTTTTAGACAAAACCTTGATCCTTTGGGGCATAGGGAAGAGATTCTGGACATGGGTGGCGAGTTGCTACAGCAAGCCTATGGCGACTATTAGGGTGAATGGGGTAACATCCGGACCATTCGAGATACAACGGGGGACATGTCAGGAATGCCCACTGCCACCCCTTCTTTTCACCCTCTATGTTGAGCCGCTTGCCCAGAGGATTAGGGAGAACCCAGACATATTGGGCATCCCGTTCGGAGGGGAAAGGCGCACAAGAAGACTTTATGCAGACAATATTATTGCCTCCCTTGATACACCAGCATGCTCTGTCCCAGCGTTTTTACGAGAACTAGAGGTCTTTGGCTGGGTCTCGGGCTTCTGGGTTAATGTCGGGAAGTCAATGATCCTATGGCTGAACCAAGCAGGACAGCCTCTTGACCCGGGGACATGAACATATGCGGGTATTCCGGTAAAGACATCTATCCCATACTTAGGCATTGAATTGGCCCCGTCCATATCCCAAACAGTCATGCTTAACTATACCAAATTATCCTCTCAAATCGCTCAAGACCTCCACCAGTGGAAGCACCACCAGTTAACCCTTATGGGACGGGTGGCGGCGATCAAGATGTCCATCCTCCCTAAAGCACTATATCTCTTTCAGACAAATCCATTTTGGCCTCCACCCGGTACTATTCAGATACTGCAGCAGTCTATTCAGCACTTTGTGTGGGTGGGAGTTAAGCCCTGACTACGGAAAGAACTGGGCTACTTACGACCCGATGAGGTGGGGTTGGGTTACAGAATATCCCAGAATAGTTCAGAGCAGCACAGCTCCCTTACCTAGTGGAGTGGGGCATACCCAAATCAGAAAAGAGGTGGCTTTTCCAAGACAGAGCATTGGCAAAACTATCACTTTGGAAGGTCCCATTCCTTAATTCAGAAGATCGACCTCCCAATCTCTGGGGCCCCCCATTCGCGCACTCCCTGCTTAGGGTCTGGGATGGAGTCGTTATCAAGAAAGGGTTATCCTCATTTCCTTCGCCCACGACTCCCATCCTCGATAACAAGGACTTTCCCCCGGGAGCCGACGAAAGGGCATTCCCGAGATGGAGGGAGACGGAATGCAAGGCAGAAGGGCACTTCTTTGACTTAGAGGGGATCCTTTCTTTCCGTTTCATGTGCGCAATATATGACCTCCCATAGACCGAAAGGTTTCACTATGTGCATGTGCGGCACTGGTTACTCAATGCAGAGGTGTGACCAAAGGTCTCTCGAAAGCTGACGAAATTTGAAAAATGGCTTTATACAACGAACATGGATAATAAAATGATCTCTGAGCTCTACGAGGAGCTACGCCAACAAGCCCCCAGAGAACCCACGGCAGGACAGAGAAGGTGGGTGGGAGAATTGGGGAGGGACCTCATGGCGAAGGAGTGGACAGACATCTATTATTTTGCCACTCACACCGCATGCAACCCAGCTAGCAAAGAGAAGGCAGTTAAGGTAGCCATGTATTGGTACTTGACCCCAGTCCGCCTTAATAGGGGGAATCCTGAGCGCAGC
Organism: Lissotriton vulgaris; assembly: GCF_964263255.1. Lineage (NCBI taxonomy): Eukaryota > Metazoa > Chordata > Amphibia > Caudata > Salamandridae > Lissotriton > Lissotriton vulgaris. Next base: position 858,470,251 of record NC_141689.1, read on the forward strand.
CCAACCTGCTGGCGTGGGTGTGGTGCAGATGGCACATTACTACACTTGTTGTGGGAGTGCACAGAATTGGTGAGCCGTTGGTCAGCTATCATGGATGATGTGGATCGCCAGTTTGACACGCGAATCCCATTATTCCCAGCTTACGTGGTACTGGGCCTACCTAATCCGCTGACGTATCCACTAAGATCCTGGGAAGGGAAACTAATGGGGCTAGCGTTGGGGGCGATTCTCCAGAACATCCTATTGCATTGGGGAACACGGGTCAAACCGACATATGTAGGGTGGCTGCACAGGCTATGGTACATTCTGGGCATGGAACGCATACAGGCCTCACTTACCAACACAATGATGAGTTTTAATGACATTTGGCAAACCACTGCTCTCACTTATGTGAACTGAAATGAATGAAATCACATGCCCTAGATACCTGCACCTCCTCCGCCTCACGGTCCCCGTAACACCGACCTAGTAACAATGCAGTACATATAGTCTAGTTTTGCTTATTGGGATTAGACCAGCTGTTTCCAAGCACACCAGATCGAAGGGGGGAATAGGGAACAGGGTTTGTTCTTCTTTTATTGTACATCTTTTATTTTTTTACTGTTCCATGGCATTGCTGCACAAGAGTCGGCGCAGGCTTCCAGAAAGCACAGAGACATTATGGACATTATAGTAGGTCCATCGGGGACCAGACTGAGGGCGCCCATTTACTACATGTCAGGATTGCATATGTACTATAAAAGTTTCCGTATTGCAGAAGCATTGCGCAGTATTCTGGAATTGTATATTACTTCATTGCTGGATGCCAATAAAACAAAGGTAAACCTAAAATTTACTATTTCAAATACAAACTATATTTGCCTAAAAAAAGTAAGAAATGAAATAGGAACAATTTACTATTCCAACTGTGACCAGTGTTTATCTCAGGGAAAGTGCATGATGCAGGTGTGTGCAAATTTACTATTCGTACTCCAATTGGTGCATGCCTCAGGGTAAGTGCTTGATGGTGGTGGGGTAAATTCACTGGTGTTTGCCTCAGGTAAAGTGCTGGATGCTCGTGGAAACAATTTTACTATTCCTATTCCAACCGGTGCATTCCTCAGGGTAAGTGCTGGATGGTGATGAGGGTACATTTACTATTCCTACTCCGAAAGGTGCTTGCCTCAGGGAAAGTGTTGGATGGTGGGGAGGAAAATTTACTATTCCTACTCCGACCTGCACTTGCCTCAGGGAAAGTGCTTGATAGTGGTGGGGGCAAAATTATTATTCCTACTCTGACAGGTGCATGCCTCAGGGAAAGTGCTTGATGGTGGTGGGGACAAATTAACTATTCTTACTGTGACAGATGCTTACCTCAGGGATAGTGCTAGATGCTGGTGGGCACAAATCTACTATTCATAATCCAACAGGTGCATGCCTCAGGGGAAATGCTGGATGGTGGTGAAGGTAATTTTACTATTCGTCTCTGACAGTTGCTTGCCTCAGAAAAAATGTTGGATGGTGGTGGGGGCAAATTTACTATTGCTACTCCGACCTGTGCTTGCCTCAGGGAAAGTGCTTGATGGTGGTGGAGGCAAATTTACTATTCCTACTCCGACCTGTGCTTGCCTCAGGGAAAGTGCTTGATGGTGGTGGGGGCAAATTTACAATTCGCACTCCGACAGATGCTTACCTAGGGAAAGTGCTGGATAGTGATGGGGGCAAAAAAACTGTCCGTACTCTGACAGGTGCATGCCTCTGGGAAATTGCTTGATGGTGGTGGGGGCAAACGTACTATTCCTACTCGGACAGATGCTTTCTTCAGGAAAAGTGCTGGAAAATGATGGGGCAAAATTACTATTCCTACTCCGACAGGTGCTTACGTCAAGGAAAGTGCTTGATGGTGGTGGGGGAAAATTTACTAATCCTACTTCGACAGGTGCATGCCTTACGAAAATGCTGGGTGGTGGTGGGGTAAATTTACTATTACTACTCTGACAGGTGGTTACAACAGGAAAAGTGCTGGATGGTGGTGGGAGCAAAATTACTTTTACTACTCCATGCTGTGCTTGCCACAGGGAAAGTGCTGGATGGTGGTTGTGGCATAAAACAATGAACAAATAATATAAAACATTTTTAAGACATTTAATTTTCTCAACAGAAAAAACATCAACTAAAACCAGTCGAAGAGGACACAGCCCACATTCAGAAAAAAAGACAATAATGCAAAGACAAAAAAAAATAATTTAAGGTAATAAAAAACAACTTTTTTATATATTAAAACACAAGCAATGTTATGCAAAGTTAAATAAACATTTCAAAATAGCAATGAAAATCACTTTCCAATTTAAAACATTCTACAACTATTTTTTGTTAAAATTTTCATAAAGCAGATCATTTTCCAATTCAAAGATCTAAGCAGAGGAACCCCAAATTTCCAAGGTAATTATTTATCCATAGGTTTTTATAAATAAAGTTGTAATAGCTCCAGAAAAAACAAGTCAAACTGTACCAACCTATCCCAAAAAAAGAAAAACTTTAAGCTGTACAACCATTTCAAACCACTAATATAAGCCTTTGCATGATAATTGAAAATATCAAAGACACAAAAAAAGGCTAAATCATTTCTTTTTTTTTCCAGACCCAACAAACAAACAAAACTAATAACTGTGAAAAACACCAACAGAACAAAGAAGAACCACCACAGAACATCCAATAAACCAGAAGCCTAAAAAACGGCATTAAAAAAAATAAGGTATACCAATAACTAAAATATATAACAACCTAACCATTTTCCTTTTTTTGGTAAATAATTTAAAAGATAAAACTTCAACATTCAAAACCAACAATGTAAAACAATGAATTTAAAGTACAGAGTGCATAATATTTAAACAGTAAATAAATGAGCATAAAATGTTCACGAAATAATTTTTTAAAACAGGACATCACCAACACAAATTATTTAACTAATATTTATTCTTTTTCAACCCTTTATAGATAATGGCTGCTAATAATAAAGCAAAATATTTTACATTCAGCCGAGGAAACTGCTCAACCATAGTGAGTATGTTAATTGTAAGGAGAGACGAACTGAGCCCAGGTGTCAATGGAGTTGTGTGCAATATTGCTCATCCCATTGCACAGGCAGAGTGGTTACTCTTGGTGACTTTGTTTTAAGAACCACAGAGCATAACCCCTCTGCCTCTGCAATGGAGATTGAAGTACATGAACATATCAATGAAATAAAAGAAATTGCATCCACCTCCAATTAATCCTGTGGCACAGTTTTGAGGGAGGTAACTCAACACATTCCATCTCATGTTGCAAGTAGTATGCCTACAATACCCAACCTAGGCAGAATTATTCAGCGTAAAAAACAGGCAAGTAACCCACAAAGAGTAACACCCCAAACCATTTCTGACATCAACATTCCTCCTGAAATTTCTATAACAGTTACTAATGATCCATTTCTGTTACATGACAACCAAAACCCTCACAAAAGAGTACCAATCTTTAGCACACCCCATAATCTTGTTAAGTTGGAGAGTAGTGATATTTGGATGTTGGATGGGACGTTTAAATCCACACCCCATCCATTCACCCAAATATACACTATTCATGCCTATATCAATAATACAGTTGTTCCCCAAAATACACTGAATTTTTGTCAGTGATAAAAGCAAAAACTGCAAACAAAGTCCTAGAAAAGTGTTAATTGACTTTGAATTACCAATGATTAACACATTTGCCAAAATGTACACGGATACTCAAATTCAAGGATTTATTTTCACTTTTCACAGGCATATTGGTGAAAAATTCAAAAAACTTCCTTAGTTGAGGATTATATCAGACAGCAAACAATTTGAATTAAAAAAACTAACAGCACTTTGTTTTGTTCCTCCCGACAGTGTAGATGAATACTACACTTCTATTACAGAATCTGAATACTTTACTGCAAACGAGGACAAATTGGCACCCCTTCTAAATTACTTTGAAGACGCATGAATAGGCCATCTAAGCAGGTCAGGTCACAAGAGGAAACCATGTTTCCACGTGAAGTGGTGGAACTGCTACTCGACCTGCTTAGAGGGAGGAGCAAAAACAAACAATGACATAGAGGGATGGCACAACTTCTTCAATAAATCAATTGGAAAACCTCATTCTAACTTCTATCATTTCTTGAAAATTTTAAGGAAGGACCAAAGTTTCCAAGAAATGAGAATGTCACAATCATTAACTGGTAGTATGAACCCACGAATTTCTAAAAGAACAAAAGAAATATCCGAGGGACTATTGGGTGCAATTTAACAATTTATGTTGATGGTGGCTTCAGACTACCTAGATAATATTGCACACATCCTCCATTTCTATCCTACACTATATCCTATAACTCCTTTCTTGCCCGTTTTGACAAATAAAACAACCTAATTCAATTAGCATTTTGCTCAAAATACATAAATTATGTTAAAAAGTTGGGTTGTATTACCTTCTGAAGTCTTCTTTTTTCAACTCTTGGACTTACGTTTGATCCAGTTTTTCACTAGGAGTCCTTTGTAGTCATTTAAACCATTGCAAATATTCCATAACTCTTTTTAAGTAACCCTGGGCGGTAAACTCCGCTCCGCTTGTGGAGTTTGCGGAGTTTTCCGCACTCCCTGTTACATGGAGCTCGCTGAGTTCCGAAAAACTCTGATTCACGCAGTGGAGCAGAGTTTTTTCCTCACTTGAGTTCACCAACGTTGGCGAGTCGAGCGAGGAAAATCTACCTACGGGCGAGATTTTTCCTCGTTCGCGATCGTCAATATCAAGTTGGCAAGTGCGAGCGTAGAAAATAAACCTCCCGGCGAGATTTCTCAATGCGGGGGGGTCAGGTGTTTCTCATTGCAAGTGGTTGAGTATGCTTGCGAACGCTCAAGTTGAGAGACTGCCCATTCGCGCTGAGAAAGCTGCCGCTCAAGTAAAAATCTACTCGAGCTGCAGAAAAGGAAAGCTTGCGCTGTGCATGGTGCCGTTCGCAATGATTGCATTGTGCGGACAAGCATCCGGCACTGTGCAAACAGCATTTTTCTACTGCACTCCGCCACTTGCCAAGCTCCGCGTAGCGCTGCAGAGTTTTTTCCCACTTCCTGGAGTTTCGCGTAGCGCAACCTTGAGATCTCCGCCCAGGGTTATTTTTAAGATTCATTGACGCGAATGAAACATAAAAAAAGAGCACAGGTCTGTAAAAACGTATTTTTACAGTTAATAAATAAACTGTAAATATTTCTGTGCACACATACAAAAATCGTTACAAAATAATGAGTTAACACACACTAAAAGTACACAAAACACATTTACTATTTCTAACTACCTCCCTCCTCTCGCCTTACAATAAACATTAGCACTATTACTTTAATTTTAATAATTAAAATTCTCCTTACCTTGGCAGGGCTCTCCATTGCATCTGATCCGTAGCGTGACAATCCTCTTAAAGACAAAAGTTACGTATTCGCAGCAACTGCATTTCTTTCTGTAAAAATGAAAAAAAAGGACAATTTTCCCCTTTGACTTCAATGGTAAACCGTGGGGAAACCTAGAAAGAAATTAAAAAATATATCTTAGTGTTCATTGTAAATGTAAAAATTATTTTTAAAAAATTTTGTAAATAATAAAGTCTTTTTTGAACATTTGTTGCATATTTATTTATATTGTTATGTTTTTGTTAAAATGTTAATAAAAATATTTTGTTACAAAAAAAAATCATTAACCTGTATATGATTGTTTTTGTGACTGTTTATTTTTAATAAATTAAATTTTTATGCTTACATTTTTTACATGTATCTTTATGTACTTATATAGTTCAATTAGGTTTAGTTAATTTTAAAATAGTATTTAAAATGAATACTTGAATATTTTATAATGTACTTGTATTCATAAAATTTTCTATAATACTTTTTAAAATATATTACTTTTTGCTCTGATGCCCTCTCTCAAAAAGCTTCCATTTAATATAAATTCTTAATTTTTTTTATATTAATGGTATTTTTTTTTACATTTTTTTACATTTTCTTAATGAATTTTATAAATACATGTATTAAATAATATTAAAAAATGCTCTTGTATTAAAATTATTACCTAGGTATTAAATTACTTCCCCTCTTAGCATCCCATCCCACTGTTTTTTTGCTATTTTTTTTAAATATAAATACATATTTTTTAATAGATCATTCAATTAAACCTGTGTATTATATATTAGTATTAATTCTGTATTTATAAAGTTCTTTAATACTATAAATCACCCCAAATGTTTTAATAATACTTATTTTTTTCACACTAATTTTAATTACAAATATAATAAATGACTTGTTAAAATATGTTTTAAATCACTTTACACAATGTTCTCTAGTAATAAAATTCATACCTGAGTATTATTAAACATCCGGTTCCAGCGGCGAAGGGTAGGTGCATACAGCGAAGCTCAGGCATTACCAACCTTGTAGTGGAAGATCTCCCTGAAGCTTTACCCGCTGGACACTGTCGTTGTCTGATTGTTTTTAACTTTAGGTACTGACAAACACAACTTGAAGAAGGGTAATATAATATTGTTCTCCCCTTCACCCACTAGTGTGGTAGCCGTACAAGCATACATACACCATACTCCAGGGTATCAGCGTAGACAGTTGCTTGCACCATTAGATACTTGCTAATTATTCATCTGGGTCCTGAAGAATCGCTAGACAAACTTCACAGTAGCGAGAAACATGTTGACCGGACTACAATAAATTCTAGATGAGAGCTGGAAACATTATTTTCCATCACTCTCCTCTAGGAAAATCGTTTTTAACTAAAGCAGTGGGCCTTCTGAATAAAGTATTCCCGGTACCACTAGCTTTATTTTAACCCACTACATCACGTCTACCCCTTAGTTCTGGCCCCATACCCGCACTTCATCCATACGGCTGTTGGAAAAAGATCTCCGCTAAAGAGCCCTCTATGAGGTGTTGCCCGTTGGGTATTGCACCGCCGACCCAACGAGGAGCAGGCCCAAATGATGAAGCATGACACCTGAAAGGGTGTGTGAGGGCATTAAATCCAACAAAATGGATTCCCAGGGTTACCTTTTGGCTACCCTACCTTAATTCATCTGCATCACAGACTGTATCAATTTCTTTCTTCCTTTAGGAACAGCACGACAATTTTTGTATAGACGTATCATTTGGGCACGTCGTGACTGGACCTTCTACTCTGTCAAGAGCAGTAATAGCCCATCACTCCTCCTTTTTGATACCAAATATTATTAAACATCCCCACAAAATCATTTTTTTAAATACCCAAGTATTAATATTAATGTAAAAATACTCTAAAGTTAGGTTTAAATGCATTCATTTTTAAATAATTGCAAATAAAATCTTATCTTAAAATATTACCTGAGTATTAAAAATAAACTCCCCCACCCAAATCAACAATCTACAATATATTAAAAATTACAAGAGTATTACCAGAGTATTAATATTATATTTAAAATACATCAAAGAAAAGAATTACTTAACACAAATTCTTATCTAACAATATGTTGTAATGGCATGCGTTGTTATGGCATCTATTGTAATAGCATACGTAGTAAAGTCACATGCGTTGTAAAAGCATGTGATGTAATGGTAGTTGCGTTGTAAAAGTTGTGTTATAAAGGCATTACGATGTAATGCCTGAGTTGTAATGGATGTCTCCCCTTAAAAAGTAATCCGCAAAGTAACTTGAAAAGTAATCTAAAAGTAACTGAAAAGTAATTCCAATTGTGTTACAAACAAATGACTTATCTGTAACCAATCCAATTGCATTCATCTACATTCAAACTGTATTAAACTGCATTATTCTTGCAAAGTGTTACTACACTTACCTGTACCAGGCACGGCTTGGTTCTAGAAAACAAAAGACAACTAAATAATATTTTTATACAAACAAATTGGTCTGAGTTCATTCTTTGAGTGTGTGACATCATTTCTTGCCTGAGTATGCACAATAAATGCTTAACACTACCTTCTGATAAAGCCTTACCGCTCGCCCATACTACCACAAATAGAGAGTAAGGTGCTATCTACTTTTACCTCTGCCTACAGATCAAAGAATGGACCCGCTGTGAAACCACATACGTGGTTTACATACTAGAATGTGGCAAAAAATACACCGGACGCACTGTAAACAAATTGAAACTTCGCATTATATTGTATTTAAGGGCAATTGCCAATCAGGACTAGTTATGTGGTTCCAAAACATATCTGGGAAGAACATAGAGGAGACAAAGGCACACTTTGTTACTATGGACATATAGGAATATACAACATATAGGAATCAAACCCAGAGGAGATCGTGAATTGGCATTGCGAAGATGGGAACTCGGATGGATACTATCAACAAGAACTGAGAATCTCTGGGGCTTGAATACGGACACTGAATTGCATGTACATCTTTAAGTTTCTAAATTTACTGCTCTGGATACTTTTCTATTGTGATAAGTTTGGGATGGATTCTTGGCTGCTCTTGAACTAGATTTACAACAAAATATATTTTTGTTTGTATTGTAGATTGAGCCATGTATAATCATAATGGGAAAAATGTATCATATCCAACACGTCTCTGAACCCCCATTGGTATATATAGAGGGAGAATAAGAGAGGTCGGATTAGATTTTTTGGGGTTATTGGCACTGCTTGCACTTTTCCAAGTTGGGTCAGATACATGAATTTTCTGCACTTATTCTCCTGCTAAAACAACGCACTTTATAAGACTTCAATGATGTTGGGTCAGATGCGTGAGTTTTCTGCACTATTCTCAAACTAGATTATGCTGCTATAATAACGCATTTTAAGAACATTCTGCTGCTAAAACAGCGCACTTAATAATGCTCCAGCGACACTGTCAGGCACTTTTTGCACTATACCTGTTGCATTCGATGTATGACATTTCTGCACTTTCCTTTAATTATATTATGGTGTTTTCCCCATGCAAATTCCCATAGGGATTTTGAACACGACTACTGCCCGGACCGCTGTATGGAATTACGCCGCATTTGGCAGAAAGGTAGCTCTTGATCCAGAAAGCGACCTTTTTTTATTTCATGTTAATCTGTTCAGTAGTTTTTGAGGTATTAAAAAATAAAACTATTTTATATATCTAGAAGCGCGAACCATTCGCAAATCCTACTGATCGTGTGCAGAGATCTGATTGGCTGCTAATACTTCAACCGGGAAGTGTTGGCAGTCATTTCAGAGTCGCAAAATAAAGTGAAAAATAAAGAAAAGGAGGCAGGGTAGGAATATCCTGACCCCCTAGCCCTGGTGCAGGGTCCCCCAAGGACCCTGCCAGGCCCAAAAAGCATTAAAAAACAAATTTTCGCATGAAATAACGTAGATTTGCGAATTTATGCCCCAAAATACCCAGACGGGACTCCCATGCTTGTTTAAAGATTAGCCCCCGAGTGGGCCAGGTTCCAGGGGCTTCTTTATATATATAAAATGGGGAGGGGAGTTCACGCAGCCCCCCTCCATATGGCCAATCTTATCACCCGGGACCGCCACCTTTCCGAGGCAGGCCAATGTTATTTCAACTGGAGGGGGCCACGCCGCATCACTGCTGAGGCTTTTAAGAGTCATGAGGACCACCACCTCCCTGGAGTCTTACAAAAAAAATTGTCGGAGCTGCACAGACACCCCTCCATTGCCTTTAAGGAGCACCATCTCCCGTAGACCATGAATTACATTTAATCTGTGGTGCCTGTGGCTAACCTCCCTGGCCATTTATGTCCCCGGAGACCACCACTTTCTTGGGACTTTGTTAAATGTTTACAAGGATTTATGGCCCGGGTCCCACTACCTTCCCAGGGAAGGCCCTAAATAAAGGAAGGCGGGGCTGCATGGCCCCCCTCAAGGAACCATTACTGGTCCTGGGACCGCCACCACCCAGATACGGCTCTCTATGTCCTGGGGTGCTCACCCCAGGACATAGTAGTTTGCTTTCACTTGGCAAGAGCTTTGGCAGCTCCTGCCAAGCAAGAGCAAACAGTAACTCGGAACGCTGAAACATTTCAGACACTCACCATCACTTTTGGAAATGTTTCAGCGCTCCGTCCATCATCTCCATGTGTTTGCTTTGTTCGTCCTAAGTTGGCAGGGTATCCCCAGATGTGGGTCCTTTGCTCACTTTGGACTTTGCCACTGGATTCAAGCTAGCTTGGCTGATGATCGGTGTTATATTGAAAACGGTACCAGGATGCTTGTTTCCCATCCAGGAAAGACCTGGCTTGGCAGTTCGGGCTGGACTGATCCTATGAGGAACAGAGTTAAGACTGATTTGCATATGGCTGGGTCTGAACTGGGGTAGCGAAGTGAGCGAAAGAACAATGATGGATTCAACCCAGATCTGTGACTGGTGGTTAATGTCTGAAAAGTTTCAGCGCTCCGTCCGTCGTCTCTTTGTGTTTGATTTACAGGGACCTGATAGTAAGGAAATACAATTAAAAAAACCTTTTAAAAAAGTGATAAAACCAAAGGTTATAGGGACGTAATAGTTAGGCTCAGATTTCTCATGCACAAAACCAGTGAAATGCAGCAGTTATAGTTACCTGAGCTAACTATAACTTACACCCCTGCAATACATCACATATTACATCACTGATGACATGGTCAATGACATCACTGATGACATCTCAAAGGACATCACTGATGACATCTCAAAGGACATCACTGATGTCCCTACTTACATACCTGGACATACTCTTGATGGGATATTTTCTAAAGACCCTGACTGTCATTTCAGACTCTGCCTCCCCTCAGCTGGTCTGACCATTTTACAGTCTTCTTCTCTTGGGAACTGCATTTCCCCCAAAGGAGGGACAGTCTTGTCCACTCTAACACTCATAGGAGGGATTGGAAGTGGGTTTCAGCTGAAGCCCTCAGGACTGTACTGGGCAGCCTACCCTTGAGGGTTTCTGGGATATGTGGACATAGGGGCAGAGGATTTTGCAGCCTGACTGTGCAGCTGTGGATAAGGTAGCTCCCATGCGGACATTTCTAGCTGAAGAGTAAAGCTCCCTTAGCCCCTTGGTTCTCAGACAGGGCTTAATTTGAGCCGGAGCTTGCCGGTGCTTAGCACCGGCACCTAATTATGAGGGCCAGGTCTATCACACGGATTAAGTGCACCTGTTCTGCCTTACAATTTGATATTTCAAACTCGTGACACTGGCACACACAGAGAGTGTGTGTGCTACTACTACTGCTGTCAGTGTTTGCCGTGCCAAACTTGACTCGATGATTGCAGCAAAAAAAACTGTACTTACTGTGGTGACCGGGTGACGTGACGTCACCTGCCTGCTGCTCCCAGTGATTTCCTCTCTCTAAGTCAAGACTTCCCGGCCGCGGATCAGTCAGGGCCCCAGTGGGCGGGACACAACTTGTTGTTGCAGGGCTGGGCACTGGGCAGGGCTTTGCTGCGGGGGTTGGGGCTATGCGCGGCAGAGGGGGAGCGACGTATGCGCAGATTATGCATGCAGTTGAATGCACGTGCATTGTCGCTGCCCGCGGCCCGCCCCAGCATACCCTCACTGCTCCCCTCACCGAGTATCTAGGAGGGTACTCGCCCGTCTTTCAAAGTTGCATGAGTTGGGACACTCACACTTGAGCTCTGGACTGCTCAGCAGGTGAGGGCGAGGCGCGAGCGAGGCAGGGCCTGGCGCCCTTAGGCTGTGATTAATTTACGGTTTTTAAAATCATCCTGATGGTGGTCTACCAGCAGCGTGCCTGGACAAGATGGCCTGGGGGTAGGCTGGCGCCTGCGGCGGCCGAAATAATCATCATGAGCTGCGCAGGCAGGTGAGGCAGGCTTACGTTTTTTTAAAATTAATTGATTGATGGCCTGGGATAGGCGGAGTACGGTAGGCGGCAGACATAATGAATTAAAAAATAATAAATCTGCGCAGGTGAGGCCTACAGATTTACTCATGTTCATGGTCACGGCCCTGCTTGTTGTTTCTGATCCCCAGGCCCAGGCTAGTTTGATCATCTCACGATGCGCAGCACGATCATGTATTATTTGTTTCCAGGCCAGCCAGCAGTGTGCACTGAGTGAGTGCAGTGGGCAGTGCCAGTAGTGGCTATTTGTTGTGCAGTTGCGGGCCGGACTACCTGGAGTGTACTCAGTACTACAGGATGCAGGGCAGGAGGATTCAATTTCGTTTTCAGGGCAGGCCGGCCGGGCACGCTCATAAAATCTGTGGTGGTTGGGGATGTGTCAGGCAAGCAGCGTGCACAACTTCGCAAATGTTCTCATATTGAAATGCGCGCGCAATCTGCGCATTCACTGCTTTGCCTCCCCACACCCCACTGATAAGGACGGTCAGTCAAGTGGATTTCTACAGAGGGAAGGCCAATATTCACCTCTGCAATTATTCTACCTGATTTGTGATGTTTAGTCTCTGATAACCGTGTTAACCCTTCTGACAACTGGGACAGAGCTGCTTTTTGTGAGTTCTATTTTCAGCCTCTAGAACTGTTACTTTAAATATACGTGAATTTTGCCTATTTCCCTAAATCTGGGATACTTTTCAAATTTGTGTAACAATTTAACTATTGCTCGAAAACATCTGCCCCGGGCTGTCAAGGGAGGAGGCTGCCATCTGCAAAGAGTCAAGCTTTACTATGATTGTCCGTAAAGGAGCCACGAGCTACCTCGAATCTAATTTCAGCCTGTAATACTGATAAGTGTTTGAGGCACTAGTGAGGCTTGATTTTCAAACAAGGTGCCAAGTTCAAGATGTAACTGACCGAGCTCTCTATTGTGTGAGTTAGAATTCTCCAGAGGTGAGAGGGAGATTGAGGCATAGTCGAGATCGGGGGCGATTGAGGCTGAGATGAGAGGAAAAAAAGTGAGGCAGAGATGAGAGGGAGAATGAGATAGAGGTATGATGCACTTATGCGTATGTGATTGAAGAAGAAGGAAGTGAATCTACATAAAAGAGAAGTGAGGCAGCAGCATACACTTTGTGAATGTGAAGGGTGGTGCAGTGGTGAGGGGTAGGAAGGGATGAGACAAAGGTAGGATGGGGTGAGGTGTAACACAGACCCCCAGCGAAGATCTGTTTCACTCTTTCATGTAGCACTATGGGGTGGGCTGGGGTAGGGGGTCAGTTTGCCAGTATATTCTTGTTTTAAAAGTAGCTGGTGCCAAGTTGCTGGGCTCCAGTAATATTCAGGCAAAAAGTAAAATGTCAAGATAACTCTTGTGATTAATTGTCTACCTGGAGAGAGCCAGCCAGGAGCTTTGTCTAGGGGAAGCTGCCTGTGGCTGCTTGAAAGGTAGTACAGGCCAGGGAGGGTTATATTTATACCTGCTGCAAATAACGTTTACCATGCAGATCAAAAAGGGCATGTAATGTAAAATAGATCAGTGTGTTACCGCTTCTGTCGGAGAGATCCTTTTGTTACTTGCAGTTTGTAAGTTCAAATGCTATCATAGAACAGCAAGCTATTAACTAGTCTGTCTGTCATCAAAGAGCAGCATGCAAACAGCAAGTTATATATTACAGCTATATGTTTTTTGGGCTAATCTTTCATTATCCTAATCTTGCAAAAAGGGTCTAATGTGGGTAGAAATTAATTCTTATTGCAGAGAACCCCTAACAAAGGGGTATGTTTTGAATTCAGCATTTGCGCTTTTTCACACTTTGAACTCCTAAACTATATTGCCTACAATGACAATCATGGATGACATGTGACTCCTATACCTTGTAGTCCTGTCTGATGTAACATTTCCTCTATACTGAGTTACACACGTAGGATTGTATTTATGCAATGTGTGAATGATGGAAAGTGCTCTGACACCTTAAAGTGGTGTCCTGGAGTTAACCTATGTAAAAGTTGTACCTTAGAACTCATACACTGTTAAAAATGGCATACCCTACCCCAGTATTGTCCTTTCACCAAATCAGCACATACAGCACTGAAATTGTCCCTTTTCAATGCATTAGTGATTGTAGATAATTTATTCCAAAATTGTGCTTTAAATGCACTTTTTTGTTAATCTTTTTCAAAATGTTCACAGGGCAAGGGAACCTCCTATCAAAACCTTACTATGAGGAAGGCTCCCTTGCTGAAATTCGGATCAGCCAGATATATATTACCTCTGACTTTTAGCAGTGCCCGTTGAAAATGTGGATGGAGCTAATATAGTAAATGGGTGGAGCCAGTGGGTGAAGTGGGTGGAGCCAGAGAAAAGTAGGTGTGGCCTCCGACAAACATTTGAGCACCTCCACTTCATATTTTACAAATTAAGCACTGTTCTCAGACCGACTGAGGTCGCACAGGCAAGCTTGTCATCACCTGGAACAGGTCTGAAGAAGGGATTATGGGGAGCAAGAAAGGTCAGTCCATGATTAGGGACTATAAGAGAGCTCTTTTAGAAGAAAAATCCAAATACTGTACAGCACTAATTGAGGCCACAAATTCTTCTAAAGAACTCTTCAATATTGTTCAGCAGCTTTCACACCTCTGGTCCCACTGCACCGGCTGATCTATAAGGAACTCAAATCATCTATTCAAGCACCCCTTAAGTAGAAAACGACAATCAGAACACCCTCATCCAGTGGCGGCTGGTGAAGTTTGAGAGTGGTGAGGCTGGGGATGCGAAGGTATGAGTTAACATAACATTAGGGTAGCACTGGATTTTTTTGCGAGGTCGGTCCCGATTCCCTGCGCAAATCTTGTTTTAAAACTTAAATAATTTATTTTCAAGAACAATTTTTTAAAATAAAAAGAGCAAAACGCCATAGCTGTTTTTAACTTCAATGGTTCCCAGTTTAATGGAAGTCCTTATTTTGGCATATTTTTGTATTGCAGCAATATATAAAGGAAATTAGCAACAAATTGAGCACAACAATGTTGTGATGAGCAGAAGCAGAAAAAGTTCTGTTAAAATGAAATTCTTTTAAGAGACAATTTTTAATTAGGTGGCTGTTCAAACAGCCAGGCACCAGCATCCTGCTGACTAGTCATGGCAAGTGCAAAAAAAACAATCATGCATGCTCTGCACTTACGGCGGCATAGGTAAAATCTTCAACAGAGATAGGCAAATTAATAATACTATTAATCAAAAGTACTTCGTGGTGAAAACAAATGCAACGTTATTTGCTCCAAAAAGAGACAAGAACTCTGCAAAGCTAATTCATTCAGTGCTTTGTTGAGTTCTGATCTAGTTGTATGACCCTCAAATCAGTTGTGAAGGAATATCTAGATGTGGTAAAAATGAACAGTATTGAACTGTATTTTTTTGCAGCTTTTATAAAGGGCAAACTACCCCAAAGATACTGGTGCACTTTACATGAGCACCAGTTGCATGACAAGGACATATTTGTGTTCTATAAGGACAGGGAGAGTATTTACCCAGAACCCCAGGATGTTGAGTTGACACCAGGACTCGATCCTAGCTCACCACTGAAAAATCGGCTGCTCTGACATTCACATCTCTCTACCATAAAGAAAATATGCCAGTCATAAGCACACCTCACTGGATCATTTTGTTTACAAGCTAGGACCACCATCTACTTGAAATAGCACCGCATATTAAACTCTAAAGAATTATAAATACGTTCCTCCCTGTATTTACAAATTACATTTATAGAATAAAACTTCCTCCCTTCTGATCCTAAAAATAAACCTTAAGAAAGTAAGAAAACGATGTGTCCATTCCAACATGCAAAAAACAGTTCATTTATACCTTTTATTGGGATTATAATACAGCAGTGATGATTGATAAAATTGCTTACTTTACTTTCTTCAAATAGGCCGGGCCCAAGCAAGTCACTTTCTCATTTCCCAAGCAGAAAAGTTTTTCTTTTTCATAAGGTTGCCGGTCTGAAGCATTGTCATTACTTACTCGGGTGAATCTTCAATTGAAGCAAGGCAAGTTCTTTCACTGCACTGGACATCTGCAGTGTCTAAAATCCACGAGTCTGCATGTGGTGGAAAAGGCGTCCAAAAATGTCTGCAGCGCGGGAAGCAGACAACTCGAGTCTGCGAAGTGTGTATTCAAAATTAATGAAGACAAACTGCGCAGACTCGAATACTTGGCTTCCCGGCTGCCTGTAGCTTTAACTCCACCCTTTCCTAGTACATCACAGGGTTGGGACCACCCCACCTTGTGACGTGCTGGGAAATGGTGTAGTGACCATGCTCTCACCTCCCTGATTGAAGGGAAGCCCCAAAGATATAGGGCTTCAGTGAAACACAACAGGGGCTGATTTCATTCCCAGGGCATCAGGGGGAGGAGACTGGTCGAAAAGGCTTTGTATTTCCCGAGCTGATGACCTCACAGGCCTCAGGACCGTGAGAGCTTCAGCCCGGCAAATACTCTACACTTTCAGCACGCCTAGGGGCAGCATTTAAGGAATGCTTACTTCCGTCACGGACGGAAGCAAGCACAGTCACTGACACGGTACATCAGAGAAAGCACAAAATGTGTGCTCATTTTATTTTTAAAAAAAATCATTTTTGTGCAAACATATTGCTTTTAGTTTTATTTACTCTGACTCTGTCCTTGGCAATGAAAGTAAGGGGGGCGAAGCCCCGACGCGCAACAGCAGAAACCGCCACTGCCCTCATCTCCTCTGATCCCATAGATTTAACCGCCACGAGGTTTCCTTCTCTTACACCTGAACTTGTGAAGCAGTTTCTTCTCATCACTAAGGCGGGCTCCAACTTAGAACTATGTGTCCCTAAGATCCATCATATGATGGCGAGTGTGGTAGTGCACCCTCTCTCATCCATTATGAATAAAGTAATCTCCTCCTGGCACTACCCTTGAGTGTGGAAGAAGGTAGTAGTGAAGTACCTTCTCAAGAAACCTAACCTGGACCCCAACGACCTTTAAACCTTCCAACCTATCTCTCTTCTCTCAGTTCCGGATAAATCTTGGAAAGGCATCTCAATAACCATCTGATGGCATTTGGGGAAGAGCAGAATTGGTTGGATGTGTCTGAATGCAGATTCAGGCAAGATCACGGAACCGAAACTGCATTGGTGTTAGCTACAGACAGTATCAAGAACTTGTGGATGCATGGCAAGGCACAGCACTGATCCTGCTGGATCTGTCTGCTGCCTTTGACACCATCTCTCCATCTCTTCTGATTGATCGCCTATACAAACTTGGATTCTCAGGCAGAGTGCTGAAACTACTGTCAGCTTTCCTCAATGATAGATCTCAGAGGGCGGTAGTCAATCACTAGCTATCAGACCCTTTTCCTGTACCATGTGGGGTGCTGTAGGGATCATTATTAAGCCCTACACTTGTTAATCTGTATGTTTCCCCTATGGCAAGATTATTCATTCATTTGGGCTTCAGATGGTTTCCTACTCCGATGACATACAACTTATTGTGTCAATTGCGAAAGACAAGGTAGCTAGTATAGTCACTTTCATTCACTGCATGACAGTGGTAGCTTGGTGGAAGGGGAGAAACTACCTGACACTCAATGGGGAACAGTCTGAGGTGCTGCTTTTTGGAACTCAAACCTCAATTTTGAATGACAGCTGGTGGTTTGAGACACCAGGTACTATAGTGATGTCTACTGAGAAGGCTAAGAACTTGGGGGTCCTGCTAGACTCTCAGCTCTCCCTAGACTTTCAGGCCAATTGGGTGGTATAGACATCTTTCTGGCTGATCAGAATGTTCAGGAAAATAATTCCTTTCCTTTCCCTTGCAGCACAGAAGCAAGGGGCTTTGGCACTAATCATGTATAGAATCAACTACTGTAATGCCCTATACTTGGAGACCAACAAGAGTAATCAAGCTAAACTACAGCAGGTGCAGAATGCACTGGCCAGGCTCACCTTGGACATACCTAAACAGCAGTCAGTGGTTAAGGGACTACACAGCCTTCACTGGCTCCCTATCAGAAAATGCATTATGTTCTAGGTCGTCTGTTCAGTGCACAAGGCCATTTATTATATCTGCCCGGCAGAGCTTAGGGCTGTTTCATAGCTACATCCCTGGTAGAAATCTTTGCTCAGCTCACCTCAATTTGGTGACAGTGCCCAGATTTTGGAAGAAGAAATCGGGAGGTAGAGCCTTCTCAGTCTCAGCAATGAGACTGTGGAACTCACTGCCAAGTCCCTTGATCATTATTAGATATAATTCCCCCTTTTGGAAACAATTAAAGACCTGGCCTTTCATGCTATTGGTAACCTTTTGCAAGGTAGTGTGTTTCACTTCTCACTGGTGGATCCGTATCACTGCGACAATAGCACTTGAGACCTTTGTGCATTTGTTGCCCTCTATATATCTCCCTCAAATAAAATGAAATGACATAATCTATAGCACCACTTACACATCAACTCATATACCCACTTACACATCCACACAATCACTCAGACATGCATTTATCAATCCACAAAGCCACTCACACACCCAATCACTCACACATACAGCCACTCAACTACCCATATACCTACTCACAGAGCCACTCTCTTATCCCTACAGCCACTCACGCAGCTACGCACTCACCTATGCAACCACTCATACTCCTACTCACTCACTAATGCAGCTACTCACACACCCACTTATTTGCCCACACAGCCACTCTTACTCACCCATACAGCCTCTCAACACAAACCTCCTACTCAACCTTACAACTACTCATGTACTCACTCACATACCCACACAACCACTTATATAGCCATTCAGATACCCGTAGAAGCACTCACATAACCACTCACTCACCCAAACAGCCACTCACAGATACTCACTCTCCAATACAACCACACATATATCCACTCAGTTAGCCAATCACCCGCTCTAACAGCCACTCACTCACCCATACAGCTACTTACACACCCAGTCACTTATCCATACAGCCACTCACACACCCTTACAGCCACTCACACACCCACTCACACACCAATACAGCTGCTGACACAGCCACTCATTCACCTATACAGTTACTCACACACCCACTTATTCACCCATACAGCTACTCATACACCTATGTATTCACCAATACAGCCACTCCCACACCCATACAACCACTCACACACCCATTCATACCCAAAAACAGTCACACAACCACTCAGTGAAATATGTTAGAAATAGTATCATTCTTTAGTAGTGCAGAAAGAATAGTAATTGAACTTATAAAGTAGCTTTGTATCCACCTTTAAGTCTCACAAATGTTTACAAAACATCTTGCACTCGCTGGATGATATCATCAGTGATGTCACCAGTGACGTCATTTGAGATGTCATCAGTGATGTCACTGACCATGTCATGAGTGATGTAATATGTAAGGTCATCAGCAGTGCATTACTTGGATGTATGTTATGGTTAGCTCAGGTAACTAAAACTGCTGAATGTCACTGGTTTTGTGTGTGTAAATCTGAGCCTAACAATAATGTCCCTGTAACCCTTGTTTTTTCAGTGAAATTACTTCTAACATATATTATGTGAGTGACTGTGTGACTGTATGTATCCTTGTGTGTATGGATGTGTAAGTGGCAGTCTGTGTGTATAAGTGGGTGTGTGAGTAGTGGTGTGGGTGAATGACATGCTGTGTGAGTGGGGGTATTGGTGAGTAAGTGGGTGTGATAGTGGCTGTATGAGTGAGTGAGTGGCTGTGTGAGTGGCTCTATAAGTGGGTATGTCGTGACTGTATGGGTGAGTCATTAAGTGTCTGAATGGCTGTATGAGTAAGTGACTCAGTATATAAGTGACTGTGTGGGTGAATAAGTGGATGTTTGAGTGGGTGTTTGGTTAAGTAAGTTGGTGTGTTAGTGGCTGTATTGGAAAGCGTGTGTGAATGGCTGTATAGGAACACATGCATACAATGCAGAAGGCATCTCCAGCGCCAGGCATGGGGAGGGCACAAAGACCACAGGGCCACACCTCTACCCTCCACACTCTAACACCCCCCTAAGGGACATGCCATGTGCCCCTCCTGTGCACCCCCTGTTGGATTTGGCCCTTTCCCAAAAAGTTTCGCCTTTTACCCCCCTGTTTTAGGACGTCTCCCCCATGGTGAAAAAATGTGTAGGCCATGTGTGGAGTGAGATGTCAAGTGTAATGTGACGCAATGGGGTACGCACTTGTAATACCCCTATTGTAAACATGCACCTTACTGAAATGACGCTTTTAAAATGGATGCCATGGCTGTGTGCTGTGCCACCTGACTGCAGTAGGTTAGAGGTCTAGTTGTTTGGTACCCAGCCATCCCAGCATTGGGAGGGAAAGCCTGGCACCCAGGGTGCTCTACTCCTTCCCCTGAGCCAGTTTGAAGCAGTTCAGCAGAGGCTTCTAAAAGCTTCTGGCACTGACTGGTAGGTGGGGCGGGGGGCATATAAATAAGGGGGTTGTGCCACCATGTGCGGAGACAGAGCAGGGACAGGAACGTGAGGGGACCTGCTGCCAGGGGATACCACCACTTGGGCCTGTGTGCTGGACCCTGCACCCAACCAAAACCCTTCTGCTGTCCCCAAGGGCTAGTGGAAGCCCCACTGCAGGAGTACATGCTGCTGTACAGGAGGAGTGCCACGCTACAGTGGAGGATGGTTCAAGCCTACCGCCCTGTCTTGATGAGTATCCACTGACTGCTGACCTTGCCCAGTAGAGCCTGCTGCTCTGCTGCTTGGCCCCTAAGGAAGGAGCGCCATCCTAGGCCCCTGAGGCGGCTGGGACCTTGCGCCCCGAGAGCGCTGTGCCTAAAAGCCCCTGAAGAGGAGAGCGCCATATTGGGGCTGGACTGGACCCCCCAGGAGGTGAGGAGCGTTACCCTGGGGCCCCTGAGGCTTACTGTTGGGATTGTCTGCCCACCTGAAGTGCTGAGCCCCCGAAGGGCTGTGCTCCCTACGCGCTACTTGGTCCAGAACTGCTGCCTCCTAAGTATGTGAGGGGAAGGACTGTTGTATCCTAAGCGTTAGCCTTATTAAGTGCTGTGCCCGCTAAACGCTGTGTGGCCAAAAAGGAACTGTCCAATTGGAAAGCGCTGTGGGAGCCTACCCCGTGTTTTGGTGCGCTTCTGGGCCAGTCGATGCTGGCGGGTGTTATTGCCCCCCTGGTGCCAATCTAAATGAAAGCGGAGGCCTACCCCGCGTGAGGCACGCTTCATTGACCGAGCCGGTGCCCACCCCGCATAATTGCTGCCGTGACTCACCGTGGCAGCCCAGACGCAAGAAGGGGAACAGTGGCGCGACTGCACCCCAGCGGGAGCCTACCCTGCGGGCGTGCTGCCTGGAGGAGCTGCCGTCCGAAACCCAGCAGGAGCCTACCCCGCACTAGCGCCGTGGGAAGGTCACCGCAGCCGGCGGGGCGGAGAGTTGCCTGGGAGCCCTGAGGGCCGCCGCGCACACGAAGCCAGGCGGGAGTCTACCCCGTGCTGGCCCAGCCACCCCGGAAGATGCTCGCAGCTTCGCGAAGGCTGCATTGGAGCCCGGGTCCCAGGAGGGGGACCCGGGTGACGCCGGAGTAGCGGAGAGAGAGGCGGGGCTCCCGGGATCCGGACGGAGAGCCCAGCAACCTTAGCAGAAGAGAAAGGCTGCCGGAGTGTGGGTGGGGCCCCCGGTGTGGGGAGAGCCCCGCGCACAATTGCATAGGAAGCCTAGAGAAGCAGGGGACGGCCGAGGCACACACCAGTGCCTGTCCCCGGCCAAGAGACGTCCGAAACCCACCCCCCAAGAGCCCCAGTGAGTGGGCAACTGTTCGTGGAGGGGGTGTGTCGGGGCACAGGGTTGGTGCCCTCCCCCGGGGAGAGTGTTGCCCTAACAGGTGCCCCATCTGGCAGCGGGCTCCTGCAACGTAGGGCCAGACTATTTGGGGATACCAGAGAGCTGCCACAGCGACATACTCCTCTTTCCAGCATCCCCACGGAGTGGGGATGGGCTCTGACTTTTGCCCAGTGGACCAGCTGGAGGAGGGTACACCAAGGGGCGCCAGAGCCCCTTTCTTATTACCACGAAGGGGGCAGCTTTGATTTAGAGACCCAGGAAAGGGGACCCCAATGCTGGGGGCCAAAGTGTCGCTATATGCCCCAGGCTGGCAAACTCGTCACTAGGTTAGTGTCTAAGGGTGCTGTCCCCTGTTTAGGCCTATACAAATGTAACCTAGGTTCATGGCTGATGCTCGGTGCTAGTGTGATTGTGTATCTATGCCAATGATGTTGCATCTAGTGTGGTTCAGGCCTATTGCTTATGCTGTTGATGCCATTTATATGTGCATGGTGTTTCTGACCAAATGAGTTCTGCCTATACTATTGTGCCTGATGTTTTCCTAAGGTTGATGCCCCTGAGCTCCCAGGATTTTGCACATCGCAGAGTGGGACCATTGTTAGGACTCAGTCCCTTACTCATTATTTGATGCCTAATGCCAATGCCACTGAGGCCTACTGTTTTTAGGATGCTATGGTTGGGCTCCAGGCTCAGGTTATGCCCACTGTGGATGGATTCCTGGCTCAGGATTTAAGGCTGCTGCATGTTTAGGCCTGATGTTAATGCTGATACCAAATAGTTGGGTCCAAAGGTTAATGCTGACGTTTTAATTGTACTGTTTACCCTAATGTACTTACCTTTTGCTTCTTTTTCATTTACCCTGTAAATAATCCCCGTGTATATATTGCCCTGGCACCAGTTGGCGTGGTATAGTGATTACTGTGTTTACATTTGCATATTTGACCCAATACAAAAGTTATTCTTTTTCACCGAAACTGGGGTTGTGTCTCTTTTTGTGGTCTGCCTGGTGTGTCGTCTGTGTGTACTGCGTGGATGCTTCACACATGTCCTCAGGAGTTTGGCCTGCCTGCTCTGCACCATGCTACCCCCCATAGAATTGGCTACCCCATTTCTAACAACCTCTATGCACAACAACATGCCAGGTGAATCCACACCCTGCACCACACACCAAACAACTAGGGAGACAGCCACAGCTGGAGTGGGTGCCGAGGAACACACAGCACAGAAGCAAAGGGCCAGGGCAACAGACACACCAACAACACCACACTCATGGCAAGAAAACTGAGTACAAGCACTAAATGAACACACACACACATACAAGGAACACACATCCTACTGGACACACAGCCTGCCAAGTCACACAGACATACTCCACACTGACACACAGACACATACACAGACCACATTCTACCAGCAATGGAGCACAACATATAGGTAAGCCAAAGTGAGGTGCACACAAATAGAAGGCCATGGAGACAACCACCAAGCATGTGTACATCACATGCAAGACAAGGAACATAGAACAACACCCTCAGCCCATCAAAGCACACATAGCTGGCACAGTGAGTGAAGTCAAACCACAGACAGCTCAGTGCAACAACCCAGGGAGACAGCAAGGCAATCCATGTGCCACACGGCTGAAAGGAAGGCCCTGAAGTAAAACTATGAACAGCCACAAATATGGATACAACTACTTCACAGGAGTATGCCAGCAGCAAAACACACAGGGCTCAATGACACACTCCATGACTGTCAAATTATAGTAGGAATCAATACACATACCCCCTCACACCAGCAGCACACAACACCAGTGCTAAACACACTGAAGGGTGGCAATATTTTCCAGTCAATTTACAGACAAACAACCCCACACCCTGGGGGCAGCCACAAACATCGCACACACACACAGGGATGCCAGAACAAATGTCTGCACAAAAACAACAGACAAACACATGACCCAACAGAAACATGCACAGAACCACAACAAGAACAGACATGCCAAATGCAAAAATGTGAAAAGGCAATGTGAGCCCTGACACAACAGGAGTGCACAACCTCATCAGTCAGGAACAATGCACAGACAACATACCACAACACATACAAGAAGTGCACCATCACAGAAAAACACAGCTACATCAAACAAACAACAGATGCACAGGCAAACAAATTACATACCAAACACAGCAGGACATCAGTGGATGCACACCAGGCATTTGCAAGGCAACATACACCCACAGCACTGCATGCACAACAATCAGTGTGTGCACACCAAACATACCAGCCCCACACAGATATGAGTGACACAACATGAACACACGTAACACTAATCAGCACAGCACAAAGACAACATCACACCCAGGAAGTCAAGACAACATCACACACAGGATGTGTACTACAGCAAACACACATACATTCAACACAACTCCAACAGATGCACAAGTCTGGGACAGAAATTTAGAAACAACTTGACCAGAGGACTGGGCAGCACACAGAGTTAAAGTGCACATGAGCAACCATGACTGCCAAACAGCACAAGAACATCACATATAACCAATTGGGGAAATGTCCTGAGGGACACATTGCTCCTGGCCAAAGAACAGCACCACAAAGCACGGTGTCACAAATTAAGTGATGGAGAGGCACACACATGTAAACCAATGCGACAGCTGACATCAAAGTGAAGTGTTTTGCACGTCAGTAGTGGACATGGCAGGAGTGTACCACACACAAATAGAGGGAGTGCAGACTCACAATGGGTAGGCATCTGAAGCACAGATAGGGTATGGTATGACACCACACACAACATGCCATACAGGAGGCAAAAAGGCACCATGTGGCAGCAATGCATGAGAAAAGACAACCACAATGGCAGTGTGGAGCAGCAGGCCTGCACAGTCTCCACAAACAGTATCAAGATACATGGATGATCAAAAAAACACAATACTGACTTGCCAGTCACACACTCTGCATACTCACAAGTGACAAAAACAACAAGTAGGAGTCAGCCAGAACTGCATGGACACACCAACACACTGTACAGAGCACAACATACAACTCACACATGTGCAAACAACCACATGCACAGGGCTGAACACTCCAAACAATAGGCACTCAACTCCTGGGTGAAACATGTGTGTAGTTGACAATGCATGGGAACACACACATCAACACTCCCACCAAAGTCACCCCTTCACACTGCACACTTCTTGCCCACCCAAGATCACACATTGAAAGCAAGCCATGACTGGCCATCACAAGATGAGCACACACATACACTACTGGGCACACATAAAGGAAAAACACACATACATGATGACCCTGCCAGCCTGCCTGCAATCCCGTGGATAGAATTCCACTCTGTGCTGGCTGACAGTACCCCCCAACCTGTGTACAATATAGCCAACATGAACAAATTATGAAAATGACAACTGCATTCCATATGAAATTTACATAATTGCTTCCACAAATATCAGGGTCAGGAAGAACCGAAGTCCCTGTCACCCCTGTAAGAAAGAGAGTAAGAGAGCCAAGACTTTGGCAATGATGAAGTGGCACACATAGTATGTGGCACAGTAAACCATTTACACACAGCTAAATAACTTTATTCAGTAAGGACACTGACAAAACAGACAACAGGATCAACTGTATTTATTCACACATTGCACACATTGCACAGATAGGCACCAAGAGTAGAGAAGAGCAAGGTACAAAATGCCTCACTGTCCATGAGAAGTTGCACAGGGAATAGTTGAACACAGCAAAGAGCAACAAGGCCAGTGGCCAAAACGAAGTGCAGAGTATGTCCATGAGAAGCTGCACAGGCAAGGGCAAAACAGCACGGCCAGTGGCCAGTTCAGGGTGCAGAGTATGTCCAGGAGAAGCTGCACAGGCAAGGGACACACAGCAGTGAATGACAAGGCCAGCGGGCAGGACAAAGTGCAGAGTATGTCCATGAGAAGCTGCACAGGCAAGGGCAAAACAGCAAGGCCAGTGGCCAGTTCAGGGTGCAGAGAATGCCCATGAGAAGCTGCACAGGGAATAGTTGAAGACAGCAAAGAGCAACAAGGCCAGCGGCCAAAATGAAGTGCAAAGTATGTCCATGAGAAGCTGCACAGGCAAGGGACACACAGCAGTGAATGACAAGGCCAGTGGGCAGGACAAAGTGCAGAGTATGTCCATGAGAAGCTGCACAGGCAAGGGCAAATCAGCAAGGCCAGTGGCCAGTTCAGGGTGCAGAGTGTGTACATGAGAAACTGCACAGGCAAGGGGCACACAGCAGTGAATTACAAGGCCAGTGTGCAGGACAAAGTGCAGAGTATGTCCATGAGAAGCTGCACCGGCAAGGGGCACACAGCAGTGAATGACAAGGCAAGTAGGCAGGGAAAAAAGTGCAGAGTATGTCCATGAGAAGCTGCTCAGGCAAGGGCAAAACAGCAAGGCCAGTGGCCAGTTTAGGGTGCAGGGTAGGTCCATGAGAAGCTGCACAGGAATAGTTGAACACAGCAAAGAGCTACAAGGCCAGTTGCCAAAATGAAGTGCAGAGTATGTCCATGAGAAGCTGCACAGGCAAGGGGCACATAGCAGTGAATGACAAGGCCAGTGGGCAGGACAAAGTGCAGAGTATGTCCATGAGAAGCTGCACAGGCAAGGGTCACACAGCAGTGAATGACAAGGCCAGTGGGCAGGACAACGTGCAGAGTATGTCCATGAGAAGTTGCACAGGTAAGGGCAAAACCGCAAGGCCAGTGGCCAGTTCAAAGTGCAGAGTATGTCCATGAGAAGCTGCACAGATTAGTTGAATACAGCAAAGAGCAACAAGGCCAGTGGCCAAAACGAAGTGCAGAGTATGTCCATGAGACGCTTCACAGGCAAGGGGCACACAACAATGACAAGGCTAGTGGGCAGGACATAGTGCAGAGTATGTCCATGAGAAGTTGCACAGGCAAGGGTCGCACAGCAGTGAATGACAAGGCCAATGGGCAGGACAAAGTGCAGAGTATGTCCATGAGAAGCTACACAGGGAAAAGTTGAACACAGCAAAGAGGAACACGGCCAGTGGCCAAAACGTAGTGCAGAGTATGTCCATGAGAAGCTGCACAGACAAAGGGCACACAGCAGTAAATGACAAGGCCAGTGGGCAGAAAAAGGTGCAGAGTATGTCTATGAGAAGCTGCACAGCCAAGGGCAAAACAGCAGGGCCAGTGGCCAGTTCAGGTTGCAGAGTATGTCCAAGAGAAGCTGCACAGGGAATAGTTGAACACAGCAAAGAGCAAGAAGGCCAGTGGCCAAAGCGAAGTGCAGAGTATGTCCATGAGAAGCTGCACAGGGAATTTCTGCAACTATACCTTTCCATGGTCAGCAGCACAGTCAGGGGGGCAACAATGGGCAGTACAGTCCCCCTGTGTGAGAGACAGGTGTGTGAGGGTGACTACCAGTCAGACTTGGCTGTCAGGCGGACTGGGAGCTGGCTGTGTGTCGGGGACAGCCGGAGCACTTGACCGGGGAGAGAGTGGCCCAGCTGAGGTAGAGCTATCAGTGGCTTGGCAAGTGGGAGGGCTGCTTGGACCAGGTGGTATAGTGGCACGTGGAGGTGAAGTCATGCTGACATGAGATACAGTGTGGCTGCGAGATTGGCTTCCCTGCCTTGGGATCAATTAGAAGTGGTGTGGACACAACAGGCACCCTCACCACCAAAGTTGCATCAGGTGCAGACACTGGCATTCCCTCTGGGGACGTGCTGGATCCAGCGGAACGCTTTGCCTGGCTTTGTGTTTGCCCCTCCATCCCCTGTTTACCAGGTGTTACCCCTTTAGTGCCCACCTTCCCTTGCTTCACTGGGCTTGGAATTGGAGTTGAGGTGGTGGGTGAATCAGCATTAGAGCTCTTCTTAGGTGTACCCTTGGCATGCACCACCTTCTCAGTGGGCACAGAAACTGTATGCTTCTCTTTTCAAGATGCTTTAGGGACGGTAGAGTCCTTGGCTCAGATGTCTCTGAGGGATCTGAGCCTGCAGTCTACTTATTTGCTTTTTGGCCCCTACAAGCTTTTGTCTTTGCACTCTGAGGTGGCTTTAGTCTTCTGTGGGGATGGTGTCTGCGCCCGGGACCGCTTGGAATGCTGCTGCTGTGTGCTTCGTGTGCTGTATCGTGACTTTGAGGTCTGTGGAGCGTTGTCACTATCATCAGACGTGGCCACTGCCAGGGGAGTGGACAAAGGGACCTGAGCTGGACTCTGAGTATGTGACTGTTTAAGGGCTGCTGTCACTGAGGAGGACAAAGACTGGACAGTCTGGTGCAGCCCACCCATGTCTGAATGTATGCCTTCCATGAAAGCAACACCCTGTGCCAATTTTTTGCCGTGGTCAGTGAAGGCATCTGCTACGATGGGTTAAAACCTGGTTGAATGAAGAGATCACGCTTAACCATCTGATACTCAAGGACTGTGTGGCCCTTGATAAGGCGGACAGAATACCCTGGCTCTCGTATGTTAGAGCGGCATGCGATAGGCTAGGGCGCCCGGAAATGTATTCATCACCAGAGGGCCTAAGGATTGAGGATGTAGGGTGGATTAAGCATAACTTTCGCAATCTGCTGGAGTTAGAAAGGGAAGAGGCTGAACTTAGGAAACCCACAGTGAGATCAATCTATGGTCTGGTAGTCTCCCCCGTTATTGAACCGCACTTGACGTATGTGACTAAGCCCTACCATCGCTACCTTCTGGTTAGATTCAGGTTTAACCTCATTCACTTTACGTTGGGTATTTACCCTAAATGGGGGACTTCTGAAGATACTCCACCATGCACATGCGATAGTTTCTCCAAACAGGATACGCTGCACCTAGTAATGTTCTGCGAGCATTACTCGGTGCCCCGTAAAAAATTCTTAAACCTAATCCTGAAGGAACTAAATTTTGTAAAGGTGAGGCCTGCCTTTCTATACTTACAAATGCTTGATTCTGTCCAGGTCACCTATAGTGTAGCCAGATTTTTGATAGCGGCAGCGCGCCTAAACAAAATGAGACTCACATAGCTGAATTTGTTTGTAGGGCTACATTGCCCCTAAACCAATCTTATTTATTTAATAATGGACTGTGGATTGTCTAGAATTGGGGTTGGTCTATGGTCTCATGATATTCATTTTACCCTGTTCTTGTATCATAGATTTTAATTATTTTTTATTATTTTATTGTGTAACCATAGAACTGCAATCATGTGTATAATTTTATAATTGTACCATGTATAACAATGAATTTTGTATTGCTTTTATGGTTTTTATTAACCGAAATAAAGAAACTTGACTGACTGAAGGCATTGAAGAGCGCTGTCTGACCCACACACAGCTGACGCAAAAAGTCCACAGTCTCAGCACTGATGGCAGCAGGGGAGACAGGGGCTGGGGCAGCGGTGCCTGTGGTGCAGGACACTCTTCCCCTCTTACTGGTGTGAACACAGTCAGCACCAGAGGAAGTGGCTGGGAGGGTGGGCACTGGCGGCTGTGTGGTGGAAGATGATGCAGAGTCCCGTTCCCTGTGCCTGCCAATATAGATGCATCACCACTGGCATTAGATGACATTGAACTTTGCGTCTCAGGCTGTGATTCCTCCAGCAGGCTCCTGTCCCCCTCCGAGGCACTGGTCACATATGTGTCACTGGGCTCCTGTGCAGCTGTTGTGCTTGTTTCACCCCCACTGGTGTCCGTCTCCTGTCCCTCCGTGACCACAGGAGATGCTGCATGACAGAGAGAGATGTAGGGTCAGGTCAGTGGCAGCAACATTACAAACATATGCAAGCAAAGCATCACAGAAGATGACTACATCTACATGTTGCACACCACCCTGTGCAATTACATTGTGCTAACTCACTTTATTGACTCAAACAGTGCGTGTAAACTGAAAATTCAGGCATAAGTGAGCCATATGATGACCACACAGCACAACACCCTGCTGGTGACTCCATTCAACCAGGCACACAAATAGCTCCGAGCACACCTAGGGCCATGATGGAGGCACACAACTTGTTGCCACTGTATAGAGCAGGAGGGGACAACACAGGCACAGACTACAACATGACATTTCACAATGGCCATGAGCCCATGCCACCCACCATGTTGTACTTTGTGGCCCAGCAACTGGTGTACATGGTGTCAGATGTAAACCTCCCAAGTCTGAGTTCAAGCTATGGACGCATTGATGAAGGCACACTCAGATTAGGCACACTGCCGTTCCCTTCCATGGGATTCCCCAGACTACCCCAATGCAGACGATACCTGAAGACCACGACTCAGAATGCAATAGGAATGCACAGTACTCAAATTACCTTAGTAAGTACAGGTAGGGCAAATGCATAACAGCTGCACCCAGTCCAGCAGCCACTTACAAGCCACTGCATCACATTACCAACATCACATAGGCTAGCGCTGGCACAGGCTCTGTACACATGCAGCCACTCCCAGCCAAAGTCACCCTTCCCAAAATACTCACCCCTGACTTGCTTCTGATGCTCCTTCAAATGTGCATCCAGCTCAGTCTGTGTCACGGCCAAGATGTGGCCCATGAGTGGTGCCATGCTGCGCCGTGCCAACCGCACAGTGTGAGGAAGCAGCCCCAAAGTCATCTCCGCCACGTTCTTTGCAAGCCGGCTGATGTCGTCCTACCTCTTGTGGCAGTGGGTGTGGCGTCGGTTTGAGACACCCAGAGCCCGCAGCATGGCCGCAATGGCCCTCCACACAACCTTACACTGGTGTACCTTGAGCTGCAGGCATGGGAGACAAGAGGGGGACATGATCAGTGACACAGTGTTATGTAACTACATCTCTCAGTACAGTAGCATGATACAACTCCTACCAAATCCACAGATATGTCTAACATAGACAAGAATGCATCTCACATGGTATATGTGCATGGGAAAAGCTGATGTAAATGCATGCATGTGTGAGGGTGAACACAGTCCCAGCACATCTCACACACATGTAGAATGCCAGCACTGAAAGCCCTGTGTAGCCTACCCACATCGCCAGTCTATTTTTAGGTTGAGCAAGACATACATCACATATCAACATGCGTTTGGGGTTAGACTCACTGTGTCCAAGACTGCGCAGCCCTCAATGTCCCTGCCCTGTGAATAGATAACTGTGTCATGGATGTCACATTGAGGGACATGATCTCACAAATCAAAAATCCTTTTCACAAGGCCGGTCGTGTGCAATCTACAGTGCTGAGATGGGTCATAGCTGGAGTGCAATGAGAAAAGACAGATGTAACACTCTGTAAGTGAAATGATGTGTCCTTGTCTTTCTGGGGGGGAATGTGCAGGCCAGGTGGGCTCACACTGAGATGGACAAAAGGGGCACACAAAGCCATTCAGTGAAGCAATCACTGTCCTGACTCCTGCATTAACAACTTGCTGTGTCACTGTATGTCTGACAACCCAACACAGGTCACTCAAAGATACTTTTGCAGGCAGGGAAAAGTGTGGCATAGGGTACACACACCTTCCCCCTGGAGACAGCATGTTAGGCAGTACATGACACAACCCCACACTTTCAGGCATATTCTGCATCAGTCCAACTACATAAGTGCCCCCCCCCCTCCTTCCCCCCCCTGTTGAGGACTTACCACAACATTTTGGGCACCATTTGGCCTTGGGTACTGTGTGAGTACTTCGTGCACCAGGACCTCCAGCTCCTTGCTTGTGAGCGGACTGGCACGGATCTTCTCAGTCCTAGCCATCACTGTGGACATGAGATAGCAGCGGCGGAATTGGGTGGTGAGGAGTCTCTGGCAGCAGTCCCTGGAGGCAGCAGCAGATGAGGGTTCTCTGGCAGCAGTCCTTGGAGGCAGCAGCAGGTGAGGGCCCGGGGTCTCTGGCAGCAGGCTCTGGGAGCAGTGGAAATGTGAGGCTCCCTCAAACACATATATGTGGGGTCGTTTTAGAGGTGCCAAGCTTCAGCAATAGGTGTTACGGGCCTGCCTTTTTTCAAATGCATCCAATGA
The DNA here is from genome assembly GCF_964263255.1 of Lissotriton vulgaris. Classification (NCBI taxonomy): domain Eukaryota; kingdom Metazoa; phylum Chordata; class Amphibia; order Caudata; family Salamandridae; genus Lissotriton; species Lissotriton vulgaris. Next base: position 858,501,954 of record NC_141689.1, read on the forward strand.
CCAGCTCCGCAGTGGCAGCGCACGCCTACCGCAATTTTTAAAAATGCATGATGCCACCGCGATTAAGGATTCCATTGGCTGTAAGGGCATGCTCCGTGGAGGTGACACACCGCAGGGGCCAGGCGGGCGCTACAGCGATGGAGCATCTTTCAATTGCATCCAATGACTGGCTCCGCGGTGGTGGAGCACGCCTACTGTGATTTTCAAAATTGCATCATGCCACTGTGATTAAGGTTCCCATTGCCTGCAAGGACATGCTCCATGGCGATGACGCACTGCTGGGACCAGGCGGTGGCTAATGCGATTTGGATGGCATACATTCACATGAGGCACCACGATTTGGGTGGCGGAGCATGCTAACCGCCACCTGGGCATGTCGCTATGGCTATCACTACTGCACTTGTGTAATGGGGATTGTTGGTGACACACCGCTAGGGCCAGGCAGTAGCTACTGCGATTTGGATGCCATCTATTCACATGAAGCGATACAAAAGGGGATGATGGACGGAACGTTTGAGCAAATCAAACACTCACCCCCAGTCAACTGATCTGAGTTTAATCCATCACCATTCTTTAGCTCACTCTGCCACCCCAGTTCAGACATTGCCATATGCAAATCAGTCTGACCCTGTGCCTCATGGGAACAGTCCAGCCCGAACTGCCAAAGCATGTCTTCTCTGGACCGGAAACAGGCATCCTGGGACCAGTTTCGGATTCATAATCCTCATCAGCCAGGCTATCTTGAATCCAGTGGCAAAGTGAGCAAGGGACTCACGTCTGAGCATACCCTGCCAACGTAGGGTGAACAAAGCAATACAAAAGGGGATGATGGACGGAGCGTTTGAGCAAATCAAACACTCAACCCCAGTCAATTGATCTGGGTTTAATCCATCACCATTCTTTAGCTCACTCTGCCACCCTAGTTCAGACATGGCCATATGCAAATCAGTCCGACCCTGTGCCTCATGGGAACAGTCCAGCACCGAACTGCCAAGCCATGTCTTCCATGGATGGGAAACAAGCATCCTGGGACTGGTTTCGGATTCATAATCCTCATCAGCCAGGCTATCTTGAATCCAGTGGCAAAGTGAGCAAGGGACTCACGTCTGAGCATACCCTGCCAACTTAGGGCGAACAAAGCGATACAAAAGGGGATGATGGACGTCTGAGCATACCCGTCCCACTCTGGGTGACAAATGCAAGAACAACAGTTTTGCCATTGTGCAACAATCCGTCCATCATCTTGTGTGTTTTGCTGTTCACCCTATGTGGGAAGGGTATTCCCAGACGGGGATCCCGTGCTCACTAAGCCACTAGAGTCAAGCTATCCTGGCTAAAGACGGCTGATAGCTAGAAACCGGTCCTGGGATGCTTGATTCCGGTCCAGGAAAGACATGGCTTGGCAGTTCCGGCTGGACTGTTCCCATGAGGCACAGGGTCAAGGCTGATTTGCATATGGCCATGTCTGAATTGGGGTGGTGTGGAGTGCAAAAAAACAATGGATTTAGGCCCAGATCTCTGTACTTGGGTGAATGTATGATATTGTTCTGCATTCTGTCCATCAATTGTTGTTTTTGCATTTGTCAACCCGAGCGGGATGGGTATGCTCAGACGTGAGTCCCATGCTCTCCACACCACTGGAATCAAGCTATCCTGGCTGAAGACGGCTGATAGCCAGAAACCGGTCCTAGGATGCTTGGTTCCGGTCCAGAAAAGACATGGCTTGGCAGTTCGGGCTGGACTGTTCCCATGAGGCACAGGGTCAAGGCTGATTTGCATATGGCCATGTCTGAACTGGGGTGGTGTGGAGTGCAAAAAAACGAAGGATTTAGGCCCAGATCTCTGTACTGGGGTGAATGTATGACATTGTTCTGCATTCTGTCCATCAAATGTTGTTTTTGCATTTGTCACCCCGAGTGGGATGGGTATGCTCAGACGTGAGTCCCATGCTCTCCACACCACTGGAGTCAAGCTATCCTGGCTGAAGATGGCTGATAGCCAGAAACCGGTCCTAGGATACTTGATTCCGGTCCAGGAAAAACATGGCTTGGCAGTTCGGGCTGGACTGTTCCCATGAGGCACAGGGTCAAGACTGATTTGCATATGGGCATGTCTGAACTGGGGTGGTGTGGAGTGCAAAAAAACGATGGATTTAGGCCCAGATCTCTGTACTGGAGTGAATGTATGACATTGTTCTGCATTCTGCCCATCAATTGTTGTTTTTGCATTTGTCACCCCGAGTGGGATGGGTATGCTCAGACGTGAGTCCCATGCTTTCCACACCACTGGAGTCAATCTATCCTGGCTGAAGACGGCTGATAGCCAGAAACCGGTCCTAGGATGCTTGATTCCGGTCTAGGAAAGACATGGCTTGGCAGTCGGGCTGGACTGTTCCCATGAGGCACAGGGTCAAGGCTGAGTTGCATATGGCCCTGTCTGAACTGGGGTGGTTTGGAGTGCAAAAAAACGATGGATTTAGGCCCAGATCTCTGTACTGGGGTGAATGTATGACATTGTTCTGCATTCTGTCCATCAAATGTTGTTTTTGCATTTGTCACCCCGAGTGGGATGGGTATGCTCAGACGTGAGTCCCATGCTCTCCACACCACTGGAATCAAGCTATCCTGGCTGAAGATGGCTGATAGCCAGAAACCGGTCCTAGGATGCTTGGTTCCGGTCCAGCAAAGACATGGCTTGGCAGTTCGGGCTGGACTGTTCCCATGAGGCACAGGGTCAAGGCTGATTTGCATATGGCCATGTCTGAACTGGGGTGGTGTGGAGTGCAAAAAAACGATGGATTTAGGCACAGATCTCTGTACTGGGGTGAATGTATGACATTGTTCTGCATTCTGTCCATCAAATGTTGTTTTTGCATTTGTCACCCCGAGTGGAATGGGTATGCTCAGACGTGAGTCCCATGCTCTCCACACCACTGGAGTCAAGCTATCCTGGCTGAAGACGGCTTGTAGCCAGAAACTGGTCCTAGAATGCTTGTTTCTGGTCCAGGAAATACATGGCTTGGCAGTTCGGGCTGGACTGTTCCCATGAGGCACAGGGTCAAGGCTGATTTACATATAGCCATGTCTGAACTGGGGTGGTGTGGAGTACAAAAAAAATGGATTTAGGCCCAGATCTCTGTACTGGGGTGAATGTATGACATTGTTCTGCATTCTGTCCATCAATTGTTGCTTTTGCATTTGTCACCCCGAGTGGGATGGGTATGCTCAGACGTGAGTCCCATGCTCTCCACACCACTGGAGTCAATCTATCCTGGCTAAAGACGGCTGATAGCCAGAAACCGGTCCTAGGATGCTTGATTCCGGTCAAGGAAAGACATGGCTTGGCAGTCGGGCTGGACTGTTCCCATGAGGCACAGGGTCAAGGCTGAGTTGCATATGGCCCTGTCTGAACTGGGGTGGTGTGGAGTGCAAAAAAACTATGGATTTAGGCCCATATCTCTGTACTGGGGTGAATGTATGACATTGTTCTGCATTCTGTCCATCAATTGTTGTTTTTGCATTTGTCACCCCGAGTGGGATGGGTATGCTCAGACGTGAGTCCCATGCTCTCCACACCATTGGAGTCAAGTTATCCTGGCTGATTCTTCTTCCTATCTTTCTCTCTATTAAAAGCGGCTCGCCACTTGACCCAGCTTCACCAAACATTTTAAAATTAGTTGTCCCCACCAACCTTTTCCCGATGGCAAAACTTATCAACACCTCTTTATTACAATTGTATCGTTCCCCCAGGCTAGAAAAGGGCTATCATAAAAGCTCTTCTAAAAAAAAAAAACACCTTGATCCCGCTGAACTGTGTAACTTTCGCCCTATCTCATTACTGCCCGCAGTTAGTAAAGTTGCTGAAAAATTCGTCAACCAGCAGCTTTCAGCCTTCCTGGAAGCTAGCGGACTTTTACACCCCTCCCAGACGGGCTTTTGCTCGGGCCAGGACACAGAAACCACCATGATTGCGGTAGTGGAAGAGGTGACAAAGATCCTTGATTCAGGAGGATCAGTGGCAGTGATCCTCCTGGATCTAAGTGCAGCCTTTGACACCGTGAACCATCTCACTCTGATTCACCGGCTCAGAGGACTGGGAATCACTGGGTCCGCGCTTTCCTGGCTGAAATCTTTTCTCCACAACCGATCCTTTCAAGTTCTTGAGGGAACTTCCAGATCTCGCGTAACTCCTGTACATTGTGGTGTTCTCCAGGGATCCTCCCTGAGCCCCACTCTTTTTAACGCCTACATGTCACCCCTGGAGAAAATAGTCACTCCCCTTGGTGTGAAACTTGTGACTTACGCTGACGACACCCAGCTTGTTGTCTCTCTCAGCCAGTTGGACCGCCCCCTGATAATCTTCACTCTTGCCTCCAAGACATATTCCACTGGATGGATAGATCACACCTCAAGCTAAACAGTGACAAAACTGAGATTTTGGTATTAGGCAACCAATCTCACTTCATACCAAATACTCTGTGGCCTCCCTGTATGGGACCTGCTCCCACCCCAAAACAATCCATCAAGAGTCTGGGCATGTGGCTTGATCAGGATCTCTCGTTCAACATGCAAGCCAGAAAGACAGTCGGGGCCTGCTATGGTATCCTTTGGACCACCCACAAAATCCTCCCCCAGGATTCCAGGAAGCTCATAATTCAGAGCCTTCTACTTTCTAGATTGGATTATGGCAATGCCCTGTATCTTGGGGCTCCTAAGAAAGTCATTACCAAATTGCAAGTAGTCCAAAATTCTGCAGCCAGGCTCCTAACAGGAACCAGCAGTAGGAGCTCTGCAAAACCGGCCCTTAGATCACAACACTGGCTGCCCATCCAGGAGGGGTATACTTTAAAACCCTTTGCACTACCCACAGAAATCTTCAAGGCAAGGGGCCCTACATCCTAAAAAACTTGATTAGACCACACGAAGCCTCCATAAATTTGCGATCTGCTCACTTACACCTAGCCTACATACCTAGGATCAAAAAGGCCCGCACAGGAGGCCGCCTCTTTTCCTATAACGCCCCCAAGCTGTGGAACTCTCTGCCCCTGGCTTTGCGCACCAAACCCAACCTTCTTGCGTTCCGCAGGCCCCTGAAAACTTGGCTCTTTCCATAATTCCTCACTTCCATTCCCTTAGCTCACTCACCAGCGCTGGGACGCTCACAGGCAGCCATGCGCTTTATAAATCGTCTTTTCATTTCATTTCATTTCATTAGTTGTTCTTTTTTTCATTCTTTTGTTCCGCTTGGAATTTAGTGAGAAAACACAAAAAAAATACAAAACAAAATAGAACAGTTCTTTTTAGAACTACCTTCACTGGTCAAATAAAGAACTATATTTCTATGTTAGTGTGTAAAAGTTTGTCAGAATGAATGTGCAGTTCATAAAGGAATGAATGAATATGTTACTAGTGTATGGAGAATGTGAAAGTGCAGAACTATAAGGAACTGCTACAGCATAAATCTATAAGGTGCTTATCTATAGTATACTGTAGTATGTCCGAAGCACTTGAATGTATCATATGTACATAAATATGTTACTAGTCTATGTTTCAATTTGCGCTGCTGGTGAAAGTGCCTGGGTGAACTTGTATGTGTTAGGGGCAGATTTACAATCCCCTTGTGCCTCTTTTACACAGCCGTTGCGTCACTTTTGTGACACAGCGGTGGTGCAAAAGATGTGCCATGGTGTGTGCTATTAACAATGTGACGCATCTGGAGGGTGTATTACATTGTAAAGCGCTGCACCAGAAGAGGCTTTCTTGTGCAGAAGGGGGTGCAGCAAGGCCTCCTAAAAGTGACTGAGTGAAATGTATAACATTTTATTCAGTGACTTTTGAGGTTATGCTGCGTCAAAACCTTGCACATGCTTGAAGCAGGTGTAAGGATTGATACAGCATTGTGTGCAGAGTGCCGCAAGAGAATTGCTGGAGCTGTGTTATACTTGCAACCGACGTCAAGCAATAATTCATTAAAAAATGACTTTGCAATTTAGTTTTGTTATTATTTATAATAAGACTATGAAATATAATCAAAAAATAAAATAAATATAAACATTTATATTTAAAATATCAGACATTAGTATAAAAAGAAAGACATAATAATTAATACATTTATAAATTATCATTTACAAAACCTCTGAAATTCACCATAGGATTCACACACGTTATAGTTAGGAATTAGCATTTAAAAAACCTTGCAAATTCATTGAAAAAACCATAGGTTTCACATGTTATAGTTAGCTGAACATTTCTCTCATACAAAACCTTTGAAATTCCTCCGTTATAGTTAGCTCAGCTAACTATAACTTGCGCGCCCGCAATGCACTGCTGATGACGTCACATATTACATCACTCATGACATGGTCAGTGACAATACTCATGACATCACTGATGACATCTCAAATGACATCCCTGATGACATCATCCTTGTGGCACAGCTCCTCTTACTGTAATACAACCTTTGATACACACGATCAAAAATAGAAACTAACATTTTCAAAAAAATGGAGATACCAATTCCAGTTAGAACACCTATTGAGTAATCCCAAAATCTACATACACATCCATTCATTCACAAACAGTTCTAAATAGTCACTCATACATGTACTGACTCATCATATGTACTCATACACCTATATATCCTGTTATACACCGACACTCATCTATAGAGTTAGTCACACACATACACACACATGCAAATAAACTATCAAATATCCATTTACTTGCATATACAGCTATACACCCACCACTACACTAACTTCTACAGAATCGTAGACATACTTACTCTCCTAAACAATCACTTATAGAAACACATACTTATTTATACAGGAAGTCTTAGAATCTGTCGCTCTCAGATATACTCACATATATACATTAATACTCACATATACTAGTTTAAAACATATGCAGTTACTCATAAAGATACTATTGAGACAGTCATTCACTCACTAACACACCCATACACACACTCATCCACCCATACAGTCCTGCTCACATGCTGTCTTCAAAACACATACAAACAGGGAGCCAGTCATTCATGCATCTGTGCGCTAAGTAATACTCCCCACCGAACCGTACAAACACTCATTTTGGTACTCAAAAAACCAACTAATAACCCATATACACACTCATGTTACTCTCCAACCCATGCAGCCACTTATACACAAAGTGAGACGATGATACAGATATTTAAATATTTAAAGATTACTCACTAGTACACCTATTCACTAAGATATACTTAATAAGTCAGTCATACAATGAATTTTACAAAAAAAACATCAATTTAGACACTTATTTACCCATTTATTCTTCCATCTACCTTTAGATATACATATATAAAAAAAATTATTTTTCAGAAAGACACACATTGACTGGATGATGTCATCAGTGATGTCATCGGGGATGTCATTTGAGATGTCATCAAAGATGTCATGAGTGATGTCACTGACCATGTCATGTGTGATGTAATATGTGACGTCACCAGCAGTGCATTGTGGGCGCGCAAGTTATAGTTAGCTGAGCTAACTATAACGGAGGAATTTCAAAGGTTTTGTATGGGAGAAATGTTCAGCTAACTATAACATGTGAAACCTATGGTTTTTTTCAATGAATTTGCAAGGTTTATTAAATGCTAATTCCTAACTATAATGTGTGTGAAACCTATGGTTTTTAAAATTACATGACATATTTTTAATATAAATTGAAAAAAAATGTTTTTACACCTCTCTGCAACACAGCCCCCTGGCGCGTTTGCAGAGGGGGAACTTATTCAACTTACATACTGGGGGTCCCTGGGGGACAACTAGCCCACCTGGAACCTCCAGTATGCGCCAGGGGGCTGCATTGCAGAGAGGTGTAATGAGGCCACACCTTTTTTTACACCTCTGTGCAACGCACCCCAAGGGCGTGTTTGCAGAGGGGGGACTAATTCCCCTTGCATACTGGGGGTCCCTGGGGGCCAATTAGCCCACCTGGAACCTCCAGTATGCGCCAGGGGGCTGCATTGCGGAGAGGTGTAATGAGACTATGGCCCTTTTTTACACCTCTTTGCAACGCAGCCCCCTTGCACTTTTGCAGAGGGGGAACTAATTTCCCTTGCATACTGGGGGTGCCTGGGGCCAACTAGGAGCTTGCAGTATTCACCAAGGGGCTGCGTTGCTTTGCCCTGGGGGGTGGTGGTGTGGGGGGATTGGGGCCCCCCCCCACACTTCTTTATCACTATGCCCCCGTGATTTGGTCCCCTGGGGGGTAATTTGAAGAAAAAAAAACAGACCGGGTTTAAAAAATATATATTTGCGGTCTTGGGGGTCCTTGTGGGACCCCCTGAGCAGGCCCCGGCGTTCAGGGTGCTTCTACCCTGCCCCCTTTTTGAGTTCTACATGTTTATGTTTCTGCTTTCTTGTGCCTCAGTCTACTGAGCACAAGATGGCTGCCAACACTTCCTGGTTTGAAGTGTTGACAGCCAATGAGCATGCAGCTTTCTCGGGAAGGTACGCGTACGGTGCGTGCACGGTACGCACACCCCGCGTTTAAAAAAAAACAAAAACATATGGGGGCCCTAGGGGGGTCCTTGTGGGACCCCCTGAGCAGGCCTAGGGGGTCAGGGTGCTTCTACCCTGCCCCCTTTTTGAGTTCTACATGTTTGTTTTTCTGCTTTCTTGTGCCTCAGTCTTCCGAGGCACAAGATGGCTGCCAACAATTTCTGTTTTGGAGTGTTGACAGACAGTGGCAGCCAATCAGCATGCAGCTCATGCACAGGAGTGTACGCGTACGGTACGCGTACCGTGCGCGCTTATAGATATATACATTTTTTCTCTTTTGATTTTCTCAGGAACTACTGGAGGGATTTACACCATTTAACAAAAGTGTGATCTGCGAATCAGACTCTACCATTTTGCCACATTTCTTGTAATTCCATTCAGCCGTTCGGGCTATAGCCGTATCTAATCGTCCTATGGAAAATAACATGGGGAAAACACATTTTGCGACCCCCCTTTTTTCTCAGTCCACACTTGATGAATCCCCCCAAAACTTTCAGAGAAAGAGCGGAGCGGAACGGGCCATCTTCTTTGAGAAATTTGCGAAGATTCATCAACCGGCGCCAAAGTTATTCCCAAAAGAATGTTGCGGATTTCCTATGAAAACTAGGTCCTAACTATACCTACCTACTGGCAACCGCCAGTAGGTAATATATATATATATATATATATATATATATATCACCTACTGGTGGTTGCCAGTAGGTAGTTATAGTTAGGACCTAGTTTCCATAGGAAATCCACAACATTGTATTCCCAATAACTTTGGCGCCGGTTGACGAATCTTCATGAAATTCTCCAAGAAGATGGCCTATTCCGCTACGCTCCTTCCCTGAAAGTTTGAGGGTGATTCGTGAAGCTGGGGCTGTTAGACACAGCTACAGGGGGCTGCGTTGCAGAGAGGTGTAATGGGGCCACGTCCCTTTTTACACCTCTCTCCAACACAGCCCCCTGGCGCATACTGGAGGTTCCTGGTGGGCTAGTTTGCCCCCAGGGACCCCCAGTATTCAAGGGGACTTAATCCCCCAACTTAGAATGCGCAACAGGGCACGTTTGCACAGTGGTGAAGGTAGGGGGCGGTGCTTAAGGTGATATGTCTGAAAAAAAAAAACAAGAGCGCAAAAGATGCAAAGGGGGCAGGGTAGAAACCCCCTGACCCCCTAGGCTTGTTTAGGGGGTCCCACAAGGACCCTCAATGGGGAAAAACTTACCCTGCCGATCCCAAAAAAACACAGCTCTGCAAAAGCGCACCCTGGCGCAGTAGCAGATTGGGAAGTAATTCCCCTTGAATACTGGGGGTCCCTGGGGGCCAAGTAGCCCACCAGGAACCTCCAGTATGTGCCAGGGGGCTGCATTGCAGAGAGATGTCAAAAGGGACGTGGCCTCATTACACCTCCCTGGCGCATACTGGAGGTTCCTGGTGGGCTACTTGGCCCCCATGGACCCCCAGTATTCAAGGGAATTTAGTTCCCACTCTGGAAACGCACCAGGGCTCTGCATTGCAGAAAGGTGTAATGAGGCCACGCCCCTTTTTAAACCTCTCTGCAACGCAGCCTCCTGGCGCATATTGGAGGTTCCTGGTGGGCAAGTTGGCCCCAAGGGACCCCCAGTATTCAAGGGGAATTAGTTCCCCCTCTGGAAACGTGCCAGGGGGCTGCGTTGCAGAGAGGTGTAAAGAGGTCACGCCCCTTTTTACACCTCTCTGCAACGCAGCCCCCTGGCGCATACTGGAGGTTCCTGGTGGGCTAGTTTGCCCCCAGGGACCCCCAGTATTTAAGGGGTTTTAGTTCCCACTCTGGTAACGTGCCAGGGGGCTGGGTTGCAGAGAGGTGTAAAGAGGCCACGTCCCTTTTTACACCTCTCTGCAACACAGCCCCCTGGCACATACTGGAGGTTCCTGGTGGGCTCGTTGGCCCCCAGGGACCCCAGTATTCAAGGGGATTTAGTTCCCCATCTGGAAACGCACCAGGGGGCTGCGTTGCAGACAGGTGTAATGTGGCCACGTCCCTTTTCACACCTCTCTGCAACGCAGCCCCATGGCGCATATTGGAGGTTCCTGGTGGGCTAGTTGGCCCCCAAGGTCCCCCAGTATTCAAGGGGATTTAGTTCCCTCTCAGGAAACGCGCCAGGGGGCTGCGTTGCAGAGAGGTGCAATGAGGCCACGCCCCTTTTTACACCTTTCTGCAAAGCAGCCCCCTGGCGCATACTGGAGGTTCCTGGTGGGCTAGTTGGCCCCCAGGGACCCCAGTATGCAAGGGGACTTAATCCCCCAACTTAGAATGCGCTACGGGGTGCGTTTGCACAGTGTTGAAGGTAGGGGGCGGGGCTTGAGGTGATATGTGTGCAAACATGCCCTGTGGCGCGTTTTAAGTTGGGGAATTAATTCCTCTTTAATCCAGAGGTCCCCTATGGGCCAACTAGCCCAACAGGTACCTCCAGTAAGTGCCACGGAGCTGCATTGCAGAGTGTTGTAAAAAGGGGGCGAGCCCTCTGAACACCTCTCTGCAACGCAGCTCTCTGGCGCATACTGGAGGTACCCGGTGGGCTAGTTGGCCCACAGGGGACCTCAGGATTGAAGAGGAATTAATTCCCCAACTTAAGAGAAGCCACAGGGCGTGTTTGCACACATGTCACCTCATGCCCCGCCGCCTTCTTTCACTATTGAGCAAAATATTCCTCTAAAAACAGCCGAACTACAAATTCCGATTTACTCACCTGTTATCACGAGAGACATCAGTGCTGCATCTTTGAGCCCAGTACAGACCCTGAAAAGTAAATCTAAGCGTACTTACCAGTAACTTGTATTTCCTTCCATAGGAATCTATTGTGTGATTTTCACCAGAAAAGTTTTTAAGTTTCTATTTTTGAAACCTACAAATATTCCTCTAAAATCAGCCGAACTACGAATTCCGATTTACTCACCTGTAATCAGGAGAGACCTCAGTGCTGCATTTTTCATCCCACTACTAATTCTGAAAAGCAATTCTAACCATACTTACAGTAACTTGAATTTCCTTCCATAGGCTAACATTGACTGGTTTCACTTGGAAATTCTTCTAAGTGTGGAGTTTTGGAACTTTAAAAAATTCCGCTATAATCAGCCGAACTACGAATTCCGATTTACTCACCTGTTATCAGGAGAGACCTCAGTGCTGCATCTTTCAGACCAGTACTGATACTGAAAAGTAATTTTAACAGTAACTTGAATTTTCTACCATAGGATATCATTGCCTGCTATATAATATATATATAAATTAAAAAATATATAAAATAAAACATATTAGGATTTCAATATTTTTTAAAACTTTTTTTCAATTTATTTTAAAAATATGTAATGTAATTTAAAAAATAAAATATCTAAAAATAAATACTTTAAAACAATGTTGTAAATCAGTATAAAAAATATAACAATTAATACATTTAAAAATGATCATTTACAAAACCTTTGAAATTCACTGAAAAAACCATACGTTTCAGCCACGTTATAGTTAGGAATTAGCATTTAAAAAACCTTAGAAATTCACTGAAAAAAACCATAGGTTTCAGCCACGTTATAGTTATGAATTAGCATTTAAAAAACCTTAGAAATTCACTGAAAAAACCATAGGTTTCACACATGTAATAGTTAGCTGGACATTTCACTCATACAAAACTATTGAAATTCCTCGTTATAGTTAGTTCAGCTAACTATAACTTGCGCGCCCGCAATGCACTGCTGATGACATCACATATTACATCACTCATGACATGGTCAGTGACATCACTCATGACATCACTGATGACATCTCAAATGAGGTCATCAGCAGTGCATTGCGGGCGTGCGAGTTATAGTAGACTGGGTTAAAAAAGAAAAAAGGGAGACAACTTGCAATTAGAGAGTAACACTTGCCCTGCAGTGAACAGACGATGCACACATATCCATGATGAGTTCGACAGCAGTGTGTCAAAGGAGATCGGATGCCAAAAGAGACAGAGAGCGGAGTGGGAGCACACATAAGAAACAAGGTCTATTCACTAGTGAAATAGACATAGGGAGACATGCGCTGGCTATTTTGAAGGATTGGCAAATCCTTCATTGGTATGGCAAAGTTGTAGGTCGGCAGAAACAGCGACGCAGGTTAAGCCTAATTGCAAAATATTTGTGAAGTGTAAGCAGCTGTGACGAGTAAATAATATTCAAAAGAAGAAACAGTGCAGCGACAAGTTGGTGCAGCTCGAGAACGGTGGTAGCGGTATGTCAGGGGATTTCCCTGCGCGAAAGAGAAAACGGTGTTAGGCACACCTCAGATTACAGAGCCTACATGTCTGAGCGCAGGCTACTAAAAAAGACACAGGGCATTTGAAGAAGTAAAAGTGTTTGGGCTATCCTGGTATCTTGTAAGGACTTTGGCGTAACGGTGATAGGCACATCTTGGAAGATAGGGTCTACTTGCGTGTACAGCAGTGATAGACACACCAATTACAATGGATGCAGTGATTTTTCCACCTTCTCTATTTTTACAACAAGCAGAAGTACCATCAATTGAATGGGATAAATTTGTGGAAATATTTGAAAATTACCTTGAGGCTTTAGTTGGGAGGTAGTTTAGAGCGGCAAGGAAGAAAGCGTTATGATTAAGCACGTTAGGTAAGGAAGGTCAGCATTTCTTCACGTATTTGCCAGTGGCTGTTGATAATGAGGGACAGGCTATTGCTAATGTTTATTGGAAGCTAAAGTAAGGTTGGAAAAATATTTTGCTAAGGAGATTAATATAGTAATGTGCAGGCATTAATTTTACACTCAAACGCTGAAGGTAGAAGAAATTATAGATCAGTTTGTAACAAGATTACGTGAACTATCCCTTAGTTGTCAAGTTGGAGCTATGAGGGATGCGATGATTCGCGTTCAGCTAATTGTTCAATGCAGGAATAAAAAGATGTAGGAGAGGCTGTGGGCAGCAAAGAATCCCACATTATGCATTGCCATTGAGATAGCTAAATGGTAGAACAGTCAGACTTGTGCATGAGAGAAAGGGAAAAAAGAGGGTAGCTCAAATGTGTCATGCATCCAGCATGTGGAGATGGGGGTGCTCACCACAGACAGAGAAAATCTAAAATCTGAGAAAAAAGGGTTGCTGAATAAGCAATCTATGTGAAGCTCTTTAAGGTCATATGATGTCACCAAACACTGAAAAAATATGCAACAGATGTGGAAGTAATTTCCATACGGCAGAATTCTTATGGTGTTGGGAAAGAGTGTAGATGTAAGGGACAATTTGCCAGGATGTGCAAGGCACATAGCAGATTAAAGGTGGCAACCATGGAGGGAGGAGGAGAGGATGAGGGAGGAGTAACAGATAGAAGCCAGGATATGACAAGGAGGAGGGCAGGCCTAGTGCAATGTTTAAAATAAAAGGAGATAGTGCTCAATTGATGGTGGATTCAGGGTCCTTCTACACGATCATACCTAGAGATATGTTTATGCAACACTGGACAAATACACACCTGCTTCCTGAGGATATTAACCCTGGTGGTTATCAGGGAGAGAAGATAGACACATTAGGAAATATGATAACTGAGATTTGTTTTCAGGAAGGAAGTGTAAGAGGAAAGGTGTATGTAGCAAAAAGTGGACCACCAATACTGAGGTGGCAACAACAATAGGATTTACATTTAATTATCAACCACAGAGCACCAAATCAGATCATGGTGGTTGATGAAGTCACTTTGGATGACATAGTGGGTGGGGCAGGTAAGGCGTTTTGGGGACATAGGTGAGCTCAAGGAATATGTACATAAAATATTGGTAAAGCTGGGTGTTGTGTCGATACAGCATAAAGTGCGAAAGGTTCCTATTATTGCAAGACAGAAAGTGAATCCTATGTTATGGTAGAGCAAGGATTAGAACCTATAGGGAGCTCCAGATAGATTTCTTCCTTTGTTACTATAAGCAAATCAGATAGTAGCCTCAGGGTGTGTTTGGACTTGTGTAGCCTGAACCAAAGTATTATAGTAGATAATTACCCACTTCCAAACATTAATGAGTTGGTGTTATCATTTAAAGGAAGAGGTTGCTTTCCAATACGTGACATAAGAAGTAGGTACCATCAGATTAAGTTGCACTATGATTCCAAGTCCCCTCATAGAGTTTCACGACCAAGGGGATATTTCAATTCACCAGGATGCTGCTTGGCCTGGCTTCAGCGACCAATGTGTTCCAAAGGATGATGGGTAAGATTTTAAAAGGGTTAGAGGGTGTAGTGTGCTTTCGGTATGACATATTGGTGTTTGGACACACGAAGGAGAAACACAATATGGTTTTGGAAAAAGTATTTATTAACATTTCTAAGGCTAGTCTGACACACAAAAAAGTGAAATATAAGAGAAACAAGGGAATGTTATTGTGGTGTCAACAACTGTGATTGAAAGGTATGTATTTGAAAATGAGGCAATGGACTTAAGTAATATACACTGTACCCTGTCAATTTTCAATAAACAGATTCATTAAAAAAAGAGAAATGTAAATTCTGTCTGGAAGAGGTAGAGTATCTGGGATACACGTTGTCAGGAACAGAAGGGATCTCTTGGAGCTATAATAAAGGCACAGACTCTGACAGATAAGGATCATTGAGGTCCTTTCTTGGGCTCATTAAGTATTATGCAAAATTTGTTCCAAATGGAACAAATCAAGAAGCTGTTTAAAAGAGGATGTAAATATGTGTGGACGGAGGATCAACAAAAGGCATTTGAAAATATAAAAAATGAAATTTGTACTGCAAATGTTCTGGCACCATTTGACACCTGGTTGACATCCATCACCATTGTGGATGCCATTTTGGTGGGAGTGGGGGCTGTTTTAGCTCAAGTGCCTAAGAAAGGAGAAAAGATGGTGGCTGTTGCCTCCCATTCTTTAACTGAATCAGAGAGGAATTATTCAGTTACAGAGAGGGAGGCATTAGCTGTTGCGTGAGCAGCTGAGTATTTCAGGATGTATTTGTAGAGGTTTTCTTTTGTCTTACGCACAGACCATAAACCGTAATTGAAGATTCTCTCACCTGGGGCAGTAGGGAAAGGATCTGCAAGGCTGGCCTGGCAGCTCGCTTACAGGAATATCAGTACAAAGTTGAATACATTTGGGATGGAATAATGGACAGGCTAATGGGTTGTCTAGATTGCTTTTAGCTTTGCAAGAAGTAGACATGGTAAAGATTAACATTTTTGATAAATAGGGTGAGGTATCAAGTGTAAATGAATTAGCGGAGATGAGTCAAGGGGCCATTGGGAAGGAACGGTGGTATGAATGTATGGCCAGTGATGGAGTGTTGCAGCAGGTGGTGAATATGGTTGTGAAGGATGGTAGGCATGAGAGCATGGTGCCTTTGGCTGTTAGACCCTTTATTTAAATTTTGGATGAGCTGTCTGTGTGTGGGGGAAAACTTATTTCTTGAGGGGATAAGTTTGTTCCTCCACAGAGGTTAAGGTATGAACTGTTTAAATTGGTGCATGAGGGCCATTTGTGAAAGACACCCATGAAGAAAGGATTACGTGAACATTTTTGGTGGCCTGAAATGGATCAAGAAGTTACGGAATGGGTTGAGAGGTGTGTGGATTGTAGAGATGGAGAGAAAAACCAAAAAGTGGGTGATCGATCAGTCACAATGGAGGTGGTGGATCCAGGTCTACCATGGCATATGGTTTGCTTAGATTTCCTAGGGCCCTTAGGGGGGTAGCCACAGAGTTGAGGTTTGGGCTGGTTATGGTTGGTGTTCACTCCAAATGGTTGATAGTGAAGTTAATGCGTGAAATAATGACAAGGAACACCTTTAGAGTGTCAGCTGATGTTTTCAGAGAAGAAGGATATCCCGTGAAACTTATCACTGATAATGGGACACAGTTAACCTCAGGTGAAATGACAAAATATTGGTCTTTTTGTGGTATTATGTACTCACTTACCTCATTTTATAACCCACAAGCGAATGGGGATCTTGAGAGTGCTAACCACGTGGTGAAGGGGGTGATTAACATGGCGGTATAGGTGATATCACGGAATGGTAAGTGATTTGGTTTTGACGTATCATACCACGGAAAATGGTGTGACAAAAACGATTCCCTTTAATTTGATGAGCGGGCGTAGAACGAATACCAAATTTTGCCTGTATGGATGAAGGCGGCTTCTGGTCAGAAGGAGGATGAGGAGGACATAGGAAATGTGTATCAGCATAATGGCAAAAGGATAGTGGCAGGTGACTTGGTGAAGATTTAAAGTGGTCTTGTGATATGTTTAATTAATATAGATATGACTATTAACCATGAAATACTATTTTCACTTCTTTATATATGTTAGAATAATGCAGGAGAACATTTTACTGCTAATCGATTTGATTTTCATGTAATGAATAGGAAATTAATAAGACTAAAATTAAAATCAATTACAATGTAATTTCATGTAACTAATGTGTGCACCGAAAATGACAAAAAAAGTAGGTGCTACACAGTTAAACTTAAATGTGTATTCATGTAAGTGCTACACAATTAAACTTAAATGTGTATTCACGAAACTTCTTTAGCATGTATTTCACACATGTATTAGTTGAATAACACAAACATATTTACTTACTTTAATTTTTGTCCACCATCTTGAGTCTGTAAATAACAAAAGAAAAGTGCCACCCGCGTCATTCTGTAGGTGCGCATATACAGGGTAACACATGCTCATGGCTTTCGAGTGACAAAATCGGCAACAAAGTTCTAAACAAAGCACCTTTTTTCCCAGTGGTGTGCAGCATTGGCATTTTGTTTTACAAACTGCATTGGAAAAGCCAATAGTTCCAAAAGGCAAGACCTTTTGGCTTTGCGAATGCTTGTTAAGTCTTATTTCCATTACATCTTTCTTTCCTTTGTTCCTTCTATCTTTTTCCATCTTGCCTCTTTGGTATCTCCTTTCTTTCTTTACTTCCCTCTTTCCACTTTATCTTCCTTCTTTATTTCAGCCCTTGTTCCCTTCTGTCCTTCTTTCTTTCTATTCATCTCTTTCTTCTCTTTCCCCATTTCTTTCCTTTTTTTATTTTTGTCTTCCTTCTATTGTACATTATCTCCAGTATTTCATCAATCCTTCATGAGATCCTTATTTTTCTTTTCTTTCTTCCATGTCCGTTCGAACTTTTATCAATACTCCTTTCCTTCAGTCCATCCTTCTTTGGCTTTTTTACATGCATGCATTCATTCATCCATCTATTATTCTGCCTTTTCCTTCCTCCCATCTCTTCCTTTTTTCTTTCATCCAACCATTCAATCGCCCTTCTTTGTCTCTTCCTTTCTTTCTGCTCCCCATCCAGCCATCTTTCCTTCTCGCTAAAGATTCGGCCATCCATTTGTTTGTCCCTTTTCACTCTCTCTCTCCCTCTTTCAATCTACCATCGACCTTTCTTTCTCCCACCCATCCATCCTTCTCCTTCTCTCTACCCTTCCTTTTACATTTCTGTCCATACACTCACCAACCAATCAGTCGATTCATCCTTCCTCCTCTCATCGACCCAACCTTCTCTCTATTCATCCATCCTTCTGTCATCCAGATGTTCTTCTTTGACTCCACTATCCCATCTCTCGAGTCACCCATCCATCACTCTGATTTATTTTCCGTCCATTCTTTTTCAATTCCTTCTCCCATCCTTCCTTGGCTCCATCCTTCTTCACACCCACCCCTTTCCCCATCCATATTCCACCCATCCTATCTTTCTTTGTCTCATTCATCTAGCTGTTCTTCTCTCCATCCACCCTTCTCTTAATTCATTCTTTATCCATTCATATCTCTCTGTCCATCAACACACTCTTTTTGTCAGCTTTCACTCAATGTTTCTCTCTTGATCTATGCTTATAACAATCCATCCTGCATCCTTTCCTCGTCCCCTCCCTTGCTCTTTTATTCCTTTTATTTTCTCACCCCACAGCTCAATCATACCATTCAGTTGCAGTAGTATATATGAACTTCTTTACAATCAAAGTCAAAGGAGCCTTAAACAAAAATCTGATTGTTTTATGTTAGATACACTGAACTGCGTAGTGGCACACATCCCTGCTCAAGCTGCACAGGTGGTGGGTTAATGAGGCCCACACTTTTCTAGCTAGACAGTGTCCCAGGCTCTGCTAATTAGGAGACTGGGAGAGGACAGAAGAAGAACAGCGAGGTAAACAGAGAGGTGAAGTAGAGGGAAATGTTGGATAGGGATAAAGGTGGTTAGAGTAATAGGCAATGTAAAGGAAGATAGAAAATGAGAAAGTCAGAGAGAGCGATACAGAGAGATGGGAAGATGAGAGGTAAGACGAAAATGACATATGGGTTTTAGAATGAATTAGAGAGAGTCAGAGTTTTAAAGAGGGAAGTGTAGAGAGATGGTGGAATTCAACAAGAAACGAGGTAGAGATCAAGTTGTGGTAGAAAGACCGGTAAGTTAGAGAAAGGTAAATGCAGAGAGAGCTTTTGGTAGTGAGGCAGAGGGGTGAGGTAGTGAGAGAAGTAAAGAGAAATGCATCTTAGAGTGTGGTAAGGTAGGGATGAAGGCAAAATGAGCAAAGGTATAGAAATACAGGTCCTGTGGAGTGGTGTTACAGGAGGAAAGGCAGAGAGATATGTTTGAAGGGAAGAAAACAAATAAAGTAAAAACAGAAACAAGGGAAGTAGAGAGGAAAGTGATTTGACACATAAAAGAGATGACTAAATCTTTAGATCCTTCAAAGAGTTCTCATAGACAACCTAAAGCTTGAGCTCATCTCTCACTCTATCAACTCCACATCTGATGCCAACTTTGTTTGGAAGCTATGTGAACATCCAGTCCTGAATTAGAATACGCACAGGCAAGCCAAAGCTTTCAGCACCCTGGTACTCTAAAGACAATGCTGACAACAAACAATCCTTCTACAGACAGGAAGGTAAATGGAAGAAAAACTGAACTTCCGATGACCCCATGATACTGAAGTTCCTCTGCCCAACTTGCAGACAGCTCATCACATCACCCAAAGCAATGCCATTTTTAACACAATCAATGAAGCCAACAGCAGAAGCTGAACTCTTTTCAAGATACTCAAGCACTGATTAGCCCTGCCAGATCCACGCATGCCTCACTCCACAGAAAGAGCAATGCCATCAATGTCTCCTCCAGTGAAAAAATACATAAGATCTGACTGCCTCATCTTATACACACACCACTCCCCATAGAATCCTTCAATAGCCAACTATCACATCTCACAGACACACTCAACTCCCTCAAAGCCGCTTTCATGAAAATTATATCTTACCCTTGTCTTTCATCGAAGCTCTCTCTGAGGGCACTCTTTCAGCCCTACTCACTATTGTAAATGTCTCCCTCAGGTAAGGTGTCTTCCCAGAAGCTCTCAAGACAGGCCAGAGTCTCCAACTACTAAAGAAATCTACACTAGACCCTGACAACTTTGCCAAATACTGGCCCATCAATCACCTACCGTTCATTAGTAAGACCATGGAAAAAGCAGTCTATGTTCAACTTCAAGAGCACAGCACGATAAACTCTCCTGCACAAATATCAGTTTGGCTTCAGTTCATGCTGCAGCATGGAGATAGCTGCCTTACACATTGTGTAAAATGCCCTCCTCATTAGAGATGAAGATGACGCCTTTATCCTAATACTACTGGATCTCTCTGCTACCTTCAACACAGATGACCCCCCCCCACTCATATGCACCTTAGTGTCTTGAATGAGATTCACTGGCCATATCTCTCACGGACTCTCCTCCTACCTTTCCAATTGACAAAAGTGCCCCAAAAGATCCTTATCACCTTCACGGGTCACACAAGATTCCATACTTTCTCCTCTCATCGTCAAACTCAATATGGAGCATTTGGTGCTCTATTCGCAGATAACAGTATCAAGATTCACCAATATACCAATGCTACATAATTCTACTTGACAGTCTCCTCTGCTTTCACATCCAACACCTCAAACACAGCACGTCGACAAGACCTGGATTTCCAGAGCCTACCTGAAGCTTAACCCAACTAAGTCAGAATTCTTGTAATTTGTCAAGAACAACAAACAAGAAACCATACAAACCTGGCATAATGACATCAACCTCGATGGCTTTGAACCCCAGCTTTCTCCGAATGCCAAGTCAAATGGATTCAAGCTGGACACCAACCTCACCCTCAAGGAACACCAGTGGTTAATTTGAGCTGGTGGTTTCCGGTGCTTAGCACAGGAACTTAATTGTCAGCACCGGCTCTAGTGACAGTCAACCACATGGTGGCGCTGTCTTTTTAATAAGTCAAAAACACCATACATACCAACCAAGCTGGAGATTTTTTTTAAATAATCGGGCAAATGTATTTCTCCCATTGACTTCTATTGAGTCAAGTTCCTAATCGGATCAATTGTCATGTGTGGGACTTGCAAGTGTGCTGCTGTAAGGTCGGATATCAGAAAAGCAAAAATAAATATTTTAACCTGTCAGGAGCAAAGAGAAAGTGCTAAAGAAGGCAGAGAGAGCATGACAAAAATGTTGTGCACTGACCTGCGGGAGCAAGTTACTGGCATTGCATACTCCAGAGTCACACAAGACTAGTTCCTGTCGGGAGAAGTGCATTGAAGAATTGGATTTTTGCATGCTGGAATCGGGAGGTGGGAGACTAGAAATCTTAGTCTCCCACCTGAATCGGGAGGGTTGGCCTGTACGAAATAATATGAATTGTATCACTTGTAGGAGTGCAATGGTCAGCAGTTGTGTGGGCACTTTCCCAAACGCAATCACGTGACACACTCGCCCCCTCCAGGCAGTCACTTGACATCGCACTCTCACCAGGTAGCCTCAGACTGCGCTTAACCCCTTCCTACCCCTTGTATTGTCCTGGAACTCGCATCCACAGGGTCGGCTCCGCGAAGAGAAAAGTACAGCACAAGACTTCCCGCCTCGAGACTTCAAGACTATCTATTGACTAAGTATGGGCGAATTTTGCGAATTCGCGATTCGCGAATTTGCGTATTTACGAATTCGCAATCCGCAAAATTTGCGCACTTTTGTGAATTTGCAGATTTTTTTTTTGTTCGCAAGGGTTTCTGCCAGTTCACGAGGGTTTTTTACCAGTTCACAAACGCGAACTTACTTGTCGGGTCGCAACGGTCGCGACCATGTTGTTTCTACGTCTGGTTCATCACAGCACCCTCTGTTTCACCACTGCCACCCTCTGGTTCACCCATGCCACCCTCTGGTTCATCACTGCCACCCTCTGGTTCGTCACTGTAGATTATGGGGGGAAAAGCACACCTGCCCTGCCTCAACTGACATGAATTAATTTGGGGCTGATTAATGTGTCCCTGAATTTGAGCTGGCACCTGCTTCCTTAGCTGTAAGTGCTTCCTGATTAATGATGAGCTTGAACTTTTGCACCCGCTAAGTGCTTTCAGTTTTGCAAAATTCGTTAGCACACCTGCCATGCCTCTACTGACATGAATGGTTAGGGGCTGATTAATGTGTCACTGAATTTGAACTTCCAGTCTGGCACCTGCTTCCTTATCTGTAAATGCTTTCTGTTGCAGTGTCATTTTTTTTAACAGGACCTTTGTGGCATACTTGTAGCTATTCTCTGAGCCTGCTGTGAGGGTCAGAGCAGGGTCATAGAATAGTTGCAAGTAGGCAACTGAACTCTGGAGGGGCCCCTCAGGAAGCACTACAGGGAATGGTTACTAATGATGAGCTTGAACTTTTGCACCTGCTGAGTGTTTTTAGTTTTGCAAAAATTGTTTTTCTGCAATTTCGCGGGATTCGCAGGGCGTGAATTTGCACGAGATCGAATTCGGAAGCCGCAAATTTGTGCGAATATGCGATTTGTTTTTTTGCGGCGTGTTAGTTTGCGTGTTTTTTTGTGTTTTCGCGAGCCGCTTGTAGCGCAACGACGCGAAGTTACCCTAGCGGTCGTACATGGGCGCGGCCATCTTGTTTGCGTGACGTATTTCCGTTTCCGGGCGCTATGTGTTATCTCGCAAAGTGTGCGGCTCGCTAGTACAAGTTCACGTGTGATCGCGGGGGAAATCTCGCGCAAACTTACACACGCGGTCGTTAACGGGTGCGGCCATCTCGTTTTCCATTCCTTGCTATGGTTCTGGGCATCCTTTCTGTATCCTCTCTCAATCTCTGCCATCCTTTGCTTGTTCGAAGTTTTTTTTAATCTATTTTACTTATTATCTGTCCCTCTATTTTTCTAGCTCTATATTTTTGTGTTTTCTGCTACTTTTGGTTAATTTTAAACTACCTTTTTAAACTCTTTTCTTTTCTTCTTCCCTATTCTATTTCTGATTTATTATTTACCTTCCTTTCTGCCCAGACCATGGTAAAGGGAGCCGGGAAGCAGCCCGAGAAGGGAAAGGGTCCCGCAACCCGTGCCCGGCTCCCGTTCGGGAGTTTGAGGGGGGAGCTAGTGATGCCACAGGAGATCTTTAGCGTGGAGGAGGTGGCCACACTAGTGTACTATGTACAGTGCCGCCTCCCCAGGACCATCGCGGCAGGCGGCAAGATCGCAAGCGGCTACGGGCTCCGGGAGCGCCAGAAGCGGTGGGAGAAGGTGTGCCTGGCCATGTATGAACACTCTCGGGTCCGACACACCTACAACCCAACCAGACCACACACCGTTGGACGGATCTCCTGGACCGGGAACGCGACCTGCTCGACGCCGAGATCCCCGGGCTTGGTGAGTAGTAGTAGCTATTTCATCACTACTCTATTTTCTCCTGCTCTGAGTGTTAATATATTGCAAATTTTTGTTTTTTACCAAGAGCAATAATGCTGCCGATTACATTGTAGGTAAATTATATTTCAAAATCTTCTGTGCATTTCAGGTGCACTGCTCTCCTTCTCAGTAGCGTTGATACTATGCTTATTTGTTTTCAATTTTGTGTTCATTTCATTGGCCTGAGAAATTATGTATGAGTGTAGTTTACAGAACTGCGTAATGCTAGACACTAAGGGGCAGATTTGCAATTACGGCGCATCCCTGCAAAGTAGCAGGGATGCGCCAGTAATTGTGCGCCACGCCACCACCACCCATGGTGCGCCGTATTTACAATGTGGTGCACCATGGGCCCAAAACATCACAGAAGCATTACGCATCTGTGCAGTAAAGGCGGCGCATTGCTGGAGCTGCGTCGCAACGATGGCGCAGCTCCAGCAATGCTTTGGGGTGCCCTATCTCCCCAATGCTGCATCAAGCCGTACGTCTGCTTCAAGCAGGCGCAGGGTTTGAGTGACGCATCATTGTCCTAAAAGTGACTGATTGAAATCTTGTAGATTTCCCTCAGCCACTTTTAGGATACGTTCCTGCGCAGGAACGCCCTCCCTTGCACCGGACCGCCCCCTGGTGGTGCAGGGCTTTATGCATCTCCCATATGCGTCGCATTGTTAATACACGCCGCACCATGGCACCTCTTTTGTTCTGCCGCTGCGTCACAAAAGTCATGCAACAACGGAGCAAAAGAGCTGCAAGGGGCTTGTAAATCTGCCCCTACAGACTCAAGTCCAGTCCTTCCTTTGTACACCTGGCAATAAGAAGAAATAGTGGTGGTGGATTGATAGCTTGGGTATTTTAATGACTGGTTAATGTAGTAGGAAACTTTTTAGTGTTGTCACTGATCTGTAATCACAATGCAGTTTGTCAGTCACTTCGCGTGCTGCGGACTGCTGCCTGCCAGTCCTAGGCGAACCTTTTTAGTAGTTTTTTTAGTGAATTACATAACTTTCCAAGTCGACGGTCCGCAAATCAAGCAATACTAATATCGTAGTAGACCACATGAGATAGGTCAATATATCCCGTGGAAAAGTTGTCTATTTGCTATTTCGCCAAAATATTTTGTTATTGTTCTTTTGAAATGTTTGATTTGGTTGACAACAATAATCCATGTTTTCGGGTCTTTGTTTCTTTCATGTTGTACATCAGCTCCCCCCAGGGGCAAGAGGACAGAGGAGGAGGTGGTATCGGCTGCTGCTGCTGTAGAAGGCCAGGATCAGTCAGGCGAGGGCGCCTTTGCTGGCCCCGGTAAGTTTTCATTTTAATATAGAGTACCTATTTTTTCCTAGCATTCCTCATTCGATTTTTTCTAAATCGTCTTTGATCTTCTTGTAGACTGTATCTAAATTCTTATCCTGCCTCTACTATGACTCCCTGTGGTATTACTAGATTATTCTTATTAGTCTGTCTGTGTAGCTAACTAAGATTGCACATTTGGCAAAAGGTGTTAAACGAAACTCCCATTCTAGTCAGCAATAGCTCTATGCACTGAGTGCAGTCCTCTGGGATTGTCCATAATATCTTTTCAAGTCTTCTAAATGTTTATGCTTTGGCAATTCCCAACAATAAAATGTGAATGACCACCAAGAAAGAATAAGATGCTACTTTACTTTTGGTTTGGATAGAAGGACAATCCATACTACTACTGTTGCAGGGACAAATCTGCGTCCATCTAGCACATCCTCTTTCGTAGTAGCTTCAGGCATGTCCGCAAGCGCTGGGACGCCCAGTTGCTGGGGTAGCCATGCGCTATATAAGATCCCATAACATAACATAACATAACATAGCATAACATAACATAACATAACATAACATAACATAACATAACATAACAAATCTGCACAAACAGAACTATGGTCACTAAATAGTGCATTGTTTATCAATTATAATAGGCGCAGGTAGACTTTCCACATACCTCAGTGATAACAGACTTGGAAGAACCCCCAATCTCCTTACTGACTAGATAGTGTGGCAGAGTAATTTAGCTCCCGAATTCATCGATGATTGATCCTCAATGATGATTATCCAACGCAGGACAAGAGTACGGAGTCAGAGTCCAGAAGTGTCAGAGGCACGGACTCATGCTTGCAAATTGCAAAACCTTTTGCTCAGTCACTCTTGACCAAAAACCACAGAGTCTATTTAAGTTTTAAAGCTTTATTAAAAGTAAAAACATTTATTAAAACCAAGCTTGTCATAAAACATAAACGGTTGATTAAAAATGGAAGAGTGCTTAGTGATTTATTTCACACATTTATTGTGGGCGAGCCGAGCCCTCACCTGGTTTGAACTTTAATTTTTCTTTTTGGTGCTGAATCGTTGGTCACTCCGTCCTAGTGATGATGATTTGATCTTGCTCGTGTTCTTAGAAGTGAAGCTTCTGTCTGTTATGAGAAAAATGGTGCGTGTTAAAAAGCAAGCATTCATCAGGTGTGCCAAAAAGTGCAGCAAGACAACACCCTTCCCTGGAAAAAGGGACATTTTTACTTTAGAGTAGACAATCACAAATTATTAGATGGTTTCTGTATTCACATTTCTTCATTCCTAGACAAAATAGTGGTGTATGTCTATGACATCTAACATTCATAAATGCACTTTGCAGGTGGAACTTCTGGTGCCGGGGCCAGCGCAGAGGTGGAGGAGGACACTTCTGGGGAGGAGGTGGTGCAAGTGCCAGAGGAAACTGCTGTGAGTGTTGCCACGGTAGTGGCAGGCAGTGGTAAGCTCTTATATCCCTTACTTATTGAGATTGCAGACTGCAGAGTGTGCTCTCTGCATGGGTGTAGTATATATGTTGAACAGTTAAGTTAATATACTGTTAAGAAGACTTTCAAATTTAGAACAAAGTTTTTATCAACCAGGTAGTAGCCTCCTCTAAATTTACTTCAACTCAGCGGTGAACTTTTTTTCGAGAATCCAAATCAGATCTGAGATGAACTTGATGGATGGGATGAACGAAAAGCGAAAGAAGGGTGTAAGTAAGTGTGGAAGGACGAGCAAGTTAAAAGTAATGATGACTGACAAAGAAGAATGATACGTGTTTGATTGGTGCCCGAGGTGGCAGGGAAGGAATATGATGCATGGCTGGGTGAAGGATGAAGCAAGGATGGGTGGAAGGAGAACAGCCTGGGTGGGTGAAACAGAAACTGTATGTGTGTGCAATATATCCTTTGGTTGAAATTCAAATGCAAGTCAAGCACTGATGTATGGCTTGCGGTTTCCCAAATAAAATGAAAAGGTTGTTTTCCCGTGAGAAAACGTAAGGTTTGTCCAGATGAGAGACATGAACAAGAATGATTGACATATAGTTTGAATGGATGGATGCCTGGATCATGGTACTATCTGACTCTTAGATAGCATATGTGTATCTAGAGAGAGTAGACGGTCACTGGATGAACTAAGTGTTACTTTGAAGAGCATGTAACACCGCACCCGCACGTCCGTTCCAGTGTAGGAAAGGCAAGGAAAAGAAGTTTTAATTTTGTCCGAATACTACAATGAATAGTAGCAGTAGTTTGTATTGCAAGCACAGCATATATCCGGCTATTACGATGGCCACTCACTACCTCTGTTAATAAGTTTAGTAGAACTCGGTCATTCATGTGTGGATGTATCACTGTTCACTCAATTATAAGCAAAGCACCTAAAGTCATCCCATATGTAAGCAAATACATACCATGTGCAATGATAGATAATCAGATTATTTATCTTCTTCATTTTCCTTTTCTTGTATTCATTGGCACTGTAGGGTGAAAGTTAAATTAATTAAGCAGTAGCCCTTGTAACAGAGTATTCTCAGTGCCACCCGTAATAGAAAAGTAAGAGCATCACCACCTGCATGTACTGGACTGGTACAGTAACACAAGTCTGTCTCACTCATCATGGCGGGCGCCTGTTTTTCTCGGGTGCAAATTGACTGTGCTGGCATTATGCTGGCTTGCAGAAGTTAACGTACCAATTTTGCTAAACAAGAGAGAAGAATAAGAATAAGACTGGTGTACTGACATAGTCGACTCTAATGGAGTGAGTCCATAGTGCTCGTAGAATTGATTCCTTAAACTCCCACTAATGTTAGAGCAAGGATGAAGAAGTGGGAGGTTAGATAGATACTGGCCACAATAGTTATGTACTGCGCTTGCTAGTTGCTAGTTCTACTGTGACACAACTTTCTGCTGAATCATTTTGTGTTAACTTAAAGAGCATTGGTTACAGACTATGTCTTTCTTTCTTCATATAGATGCTCCTTCCAAACCAACACGGAAGGTGCTGGCTAAAAGGGCCCGGCAACGGAGGCTGGAGGCGACTGTCGCCGAATATCGGCGGCTGGTGGCCCAGGAGGAGGGGGACACGCAGTCGACCACAACATCGACCAGGACAGCTGCATCCTCCTCCGCGCTCCTTGGGTCAGCCAGTCATCGCAGCAGGTCTCCAGCGGTACGGAGCCGGGGTACCGCAGCCACCCGCCACCGTCGAGCAGCCAAAAAATCAGCTGCCCCCACAGCAGTACCAAAAAAAGGTTCCACCGCCTTTCACTCAGGGTGTCCTACCTCGAGCAGGAGCTGTTGAACACCAAAACCCTGCTTGAGACCCTCCGCAAGGAGCATGCCGACCTGGCTCGAAAAGTGAACAGCAACCAGCAGTAGGAGGAGACTGTCCCTTGCCCCTTTTTTAAAGACTTCTGGGGGTGGGAATTGGGAGTTGGTTTTTTTGGACTTTTCACGGACATTCGTTGGGGTTAGGGAGGGGGGTGGGTTGGGTCTTGCGGGAGATTATTTATGTTAGGGATATAAATATACTTTAAACTTTATCTTAGCATACGTGTTTTTTACTGCTTTTGAGGCTGGTGGGTGGGGGTTTAACAGTAAGTTTGTTTTCCTGAAACTTTAAGTGGCATCTTGATTCAAGTTGTGTAAGTAATTGCCCAAATGGTTTCAAAACTAAGTGCCTCTCACAGAGTAAGTGAATTCAATAGTCCTTGGACTTTACTAGTACTACCGTCAGTCTCTCGTCTCTCCTAATACTCCATTATACTACCTCCCCCCAAACGCTTATCTTACCTGTAATTTGTATTTGGAAATAGGGCTAGGCACAGGGCTGGCTGCACGGGAAATGGCGATCATTGCAGTGGTACTAGTGGTGTTACACAGTGGCAGTTGCAGCATATAAAAAAAAAGAAAATTAAACCTTGTTTGTCCTTACCGTAGCATTAGAACGGTACGATAGAGAATATAGCAGGTGACAGTACACTAGAACAGTGCCACAATGTAGCCTAACAAATGGTAAAGTATTGAAAGTATAACTACTACTTGCGTTGAATTTGTTTGACATTGGCTACTACTACAAGAAATAGTACTGAAGGTGAAGGACACAGCAACGTAATCATTTGCCACGTCTAGGAGGAGGATGTTCTTGATGATAAATCAAGTTGATGGCGCACACGAAAATCTGCTTTCATTTGCCAATAGTTATGGGTCTGTGTCAAGCTGAGTAAGAATATATCCTCGGATTCCTTCACCAGCCTGTTGCTATGACCTTATCCTCCCCAGCAAGTGTGTGGAATTATTGCTGTCATTTAGCCACACATCAATCAAAACCACACAGCCCGGGGGAAGAGGGTTAGGGTTTGGAAAATGGTTGGGAATGGGTTTTTTTGGGAAAGTTTTGTTGAGAGAAGAAAAAAAAAGCACAGCATGGACAAACAATAATTGAAGATAAACAAATCTTTGGGTACAAAGCTATCCATAAATCTTTTAAGTGACATAAAGGAAGTGCATGCACTACTGCATGCATGGTTACTGAAAAGTAAGTAGTACTTTCGACAACCGTGAATGAAAGAATGCGACAGTGCAGGGCTGCAGTAATAATTATGCGTTTTCACTTGCCTATCTCTGCACTCAGAGAAACACTTCGTACATTAAATTAGGTTTGAAAAATAGCAGAAGTAAAACCTATACAATGGATGTAGGGATGAATTTAGAAGCAGAGATCAAAGAAATGCAGAGTCACACTCATAGAAGTTCACAGGAATAACATTACTTAAAAGATCATTAGAAAAGAACAGATACTGTATCTGTATGTTGTTGTAGTTGTCCTGTTGAATTTGGGAAGATGCATGCATCCAACCATTCCTCTTATTAGCGGGACTCCTCCATTCCATCTGGTGGTCCGTCCATCAATTTTGGTGACCAGAAGACACCCTGTCCACTGCCTGCCTGGCGGATGCTGAATTGTGGCTCGCTAATGTGAAGCCTGACTTCCTCCTTTTTTTCCCATTGCACAGGCTGAAACCCGGCCTGTAATTATTGATGGAAAAACAGGAAGTGATATTAGAACACCACTGACAAATAAATATAAGGTATGTACACTGTGTAGTGCAAAAAGTCACACATTGAGTTTCCTAATAGACAGTACAATATTTCTGAAAGTGCGTACTCTGTCTGAGTCTCCTTTTAAAGGATAAATAAGTATGGGCGAATTAATTTAGCGGATCTTTACCCTCAAGCTAGGTGTACTGTAAACTGTGTTTTAGAACAAAATTAGACCTTCCCAGCAGTGCTCCCGGACCCTTACTAAACCCAGACGCAAAAATGTAGAAGACCCCCAATCAGATCTCAAAAAACGTGCGATACTACTACCTGTCAGAGGCCTAGTAGAAAATGGTGACAAAACGTACTTTGAAAGTAAAGTAGGCCCAAATCCCCCCACCATGGATTGTATTCAAACCACTTGCAAGCAAGCAAAAGTATCCATACTCAGCATTGCTCCAAGACTCACAAACCCCCCCACAAACACCAGGAACCCCCACAAACAGCCCCCCAAAAACGGTAGAGTGAGCGAAATCTCAGAAAATGCAAAACTTTTTTCCCCAGGGATTGTCTCCAAAACACTTTCTTTCGGGTATTAGACCTTCCCAGCAATGCCCCAGACCCGTCAACTCACCCGCAAAGAAATAGAAACCCCCCACAAGTGCAGAGTCTTTCTTCATTGGGCGTAATCCAGCCATCTGCTTTGAGGGAATTAGGAGTCAGGAGGAGGAGGATAGAGGAGCATGTTCTTGTGAACTTGTGAACCTGAGGAATGCAGACTGCGGCACCTTCAAATCAATAAGCAAATAAGTGAAGACAGTTCTGCTGATTAGGTGATTAAAGTTTTTTTTAATATAGATTTTGCAAAACAAAGAAAGACAGACACACAGGAATAAAAGTGAATAAGTACGAAAAAGAAAGTTAGTGATTCATTGACTCAGTTCAGTTCAAGTACTTTATTCGGTTAAAAAAGAACAATAACCATAAAAGTCAGAGAATTAAAATATCATTTACAACAAAATATTACAATGATTTTTTATCGCAGGGGATAAAGGAACGATTTTCCCTTAAAAACATTTAAAAATCATCCATACCAATTGATTTTCGTTATTTAAAAGCATGTTTTAAAAATTCAGAGACTGTCGCAACAATTAAAACAGTATCCATCCTTTGCAACTCTAAAAACGCTGGGCGACATCTATTTAAATTCATCTCCTTGAGGATAGGGATAATAAATTTCCTACGAGGTAAAATATCAAATTTACAGAAAAACAATACATGGATATCAGATTGAGGGGATAATTCATCACATGGGCACATACATAACTCATTCGACCAAGAGTTCATTTGCGGGAAAGTAAAAAGTCTAAAAACAATATTTAATCTAAAACGTGTAAGGAGAATTCTGTCATAATTAGACATAGACAGAGTTAGATATGGCTGTAATTTATCTCCAGTTAATATCAGCTGGTGCGAGGAGACCGTCTTTTTCTTTACTTCCTCTAGCATTCTTTTTTCCCTGAGGTGTTCCATACACAGTTTTTTAAACATTTTTCTAGATATAATTATCATTTTGAGTGGATCCTCATAGTATTGTTGGCAGTCAATTTCTATCAGAAACGTTTTGACATAATTTAGCCATTTAAAACCACTCACATTTTCCTGTTTTAACACATCCCACAAAATGTCCTGATTTACGGCACACTCGTTTGTAGTCCATACCCTGTGCCACAGGAGAATGGGCTGTGTTCTAATTATGTCCGATATGTATGGTTGCCCCAATTCCGCATGGCAAATGTGAGTCGCAATACTTTCAGGTATGGATAATATGTGCCTCATAAACTTATTTTCGACTAATTGGATTGGTTTTACATTTATATACCCCCAGAGTCCAGATCCATATAACGCCACTGATACACATGTTGCATTATAAATAGTTAAAATTTCCCTTATTGGCTTCTTGCCCAGTTTTTTAATAAAACTCCCTAGGGTCATTGTTGTTTTCGAGAACAAAAGAGTTCTAGCCTTTACAGCGCTTGTCCAGGAGCCAGTCTCATGGAGCAAAATACCCAGATAAGGGAAGGTGGAAGTGGTTTCCAGGGGAGTATTATTTATAAACATAGTTTTCATTTGCTTCCTTATTCGTGACCCACAGTTCATGGAAAAGGTTTTACTACAGTTGATTTTTAAATCCAAACTGAGCATGAACTTGTTGAAAGATGTTATCAAATTTTGTAGAGCCAAGGGGGTGTGAGCCATTAGGACAGCATCGTCTGCAGACAGGTGTGCAGGGATAGATCTTTTGCCAATCATGGGCATATCCCTACACTCTTGCAGCAGATGGAGCTCGAGCCCGTTTATATAGATCAAGAATAGGAATGGTACCCCATGTTCAATCCCAAATGATCTCGTACATTCACCCCCTTTTCCATAACGGACAGTAGCTGTGGTCCCTGAGTACAATTCCCTAAGGAAGCAGATAATGGGGTCTTCCACGCCCAACCTTTGTAGTAGTTCCCATAATTTATTATGGGACACACAATCAAAGGCCAATGTGAGATCGACAAACGTAAGGTATATGCGTTCCCCCTTAACCCTTATATATTTTTGCTGGACAATAAATAAGTTTAGGCCCTGTTCGATTGTTCCTATGCCCTTCTGGAATCCGAACTGCAGGTCACTTATTATCCCGTTATCCTCTGCCCAGTTTTGAAGTTTGGCTAAAATGACTCTGCCCAGGATCTTTATAGATGAGTCTAGCAGGGATATTGGCCTATAACATGCACAGTTTTGCCTATCCCCCTTTTTGTAAATAGGAACAATAATAGAGGTAAACCATGAGGGACTTAAACCCCTCGCTAAAGCTGCATTAAAAAGCTGTACCAGCATCGGACCCCAGATATCGCAATTTGCTTTATACAGATCTGCTGGGATTCCGTCCGGTCCTGCCGCCCTCCCACCCTTTGTTGCTTTCAAGCTCATCAAAACCTCAGGCAAAGTTACCACCAATTTTTGGGCCTCTCCCCCTTTATCATGCATTAAGTTAGATCATATTTCGGGAATTTCCTCTAAGTGCATGTAAAGAGTAGAAAAATGGGCAACCCAGTCATCTTCCGCAATCGCAATTTCCATGTGAGCTTTAGTGTTGTCATATAGAAAGGGGGCATTTACCACCTTCCAGAATGCAGATGGATCCTTGGACTGTGAAGCTGCGCATAGGTCTTCCCAGGCCTCCCTCTTTATGGCATTTTTCCTATTTCTCAGTGCTGTGGTATATATTTTTCTTAACCCTCTTATTAATATGGAGTCTTGGGGGACCTGGTGAATGGCGTGTTTAAGCTCAGTAAGGGCCTTTGTGCATGTATTGTCAAACCATCTTCTATTATTTTTGGCCCGATTTTTTGATTCCACCCACAGGCTCTCCTTAATGGTGGTTGCTATAATCTTAAAGTGTTCTATTATCTGTTCGTGCTCAGAGTGCTCATCCAGGCAAATTCTGAAGCTATCTGTACACTTTTCCACGAGATTACCTAAAAATTTCTCAGGGACCAGCTTGCTCCACTTAAGTGTGTACCCATTTTGCCTTCCCAGCATCACATCCGTCACTGGCTGGATTAGGGGCTGTTTGTTGTAGTGCGCCCCAAATGGGTTATCAATCTCCAATATTTGTGGGAGATGGTCGCTCATTGGTGAATCAAGAATCCTGAGCCTGCTTATCCTATGACCACAGCTATTTGAGCAGATACTGAAGTCAATAGTAGTCAATGCTCCCCTCCCAATAAAGGTCGGGACAAAGGGAGTTGGTATTTGGGCAATTTCGTATGCATATCCCAGGTCATAATTAAATAATATGTTGTTTAATAAATTCCCGATCAAGGTGTGATCAAAATGAGTAAGGTTAATGTCCTGCTCTAACATTAAACCACGGGTGCCTTTTTGACCCTTTTTACAGAGAGAACAGTTAGAATCCAACCCCACAAAATCATTAATTCCTTTTCCTTATTGTCTATTTCACATTGTAAATCATCACTTAGCATTTTTAAGGTACCATGGATCGCATTACTCGGAATGTTATTATAAAAATTTATAATAATAACACTCGCTCCCCTCCTAGTATCTATTACCATTTTCTGGTAGAAGCTGCATTTCGAATCAAAAGGTACCCGTTCAATTATAAGTTGGTTAGAGAGGTACGTGATTAGACCGCCCTTTGCTCTTCCATGTGCGCCCCCCACTGCCGGCGTAAAGTAGGTTTTATAGCCATTTAAATGTATGGGGTCGACTGTCCAAGTTTCTTGTAAAACCAGGACATCGAGACTGTTTATGACGCTTTCCCACGATGGATTAGTGATTTTCTGCTTTAAACCTGCTACGTTCCAAAACATCAAACTGCAGGTTTCTTTGTTCTCATTCACTACCACCTCACCCATGGGGGCATTGCCCAATTCCCTACTACATATCAAAGAGTTGGTTTTACCATTAGTTTCTTTGGGCCCAGCTTCCTGGTTACTCCTAATTGTGGATCCTTCCCCCTTGCTACATGTATTAATCTCTACGGCCAACGTTTTTATTGAATTAATTGTTTCATTACCCTGTAAGAACCTCTGATCATTTAAGTTTGTGTCAATCACATCAAGGTTCTCCTGTAAACTCAATGAAGTAATCAAAGGGATATCCTTATTCAGTCAGTCCACTAGTTCCAAGCCTGACAATAAATCATAACGATTATGAGTTATCACATTATAAGGGTCTGGAATGCGTCCTCTACTGCCCACCAGATAATTATTTTCGAAATTAGGGTTCACACTTGGCATGTAATTAAGTTTTGGATAAAAATTGGATAATTCCCAAATTACTATTGGGCCATCACCTATTTGAGGTTGCCAAGTCCTTAAGAAGGGGACAACGTGGTTATCTCTGAAGTTCACTATTATCAGATCACCAGGTGTATCCTTTGGCAAGTGGCCTAACCAACCCACTCTTCGTACATTTAGGATTTTCTCATCAATGTGTGGTGGGAGAGGTCTATTTTTGGTTAGCCAGTATGATATCTTATTTTTCAATTCTTAGTGGCCTTCAATTTTCCCGTTTGTAAGTTCTGGTACTCCCGACAGCACACACACAAATGGTGCGGCCTCCGGTGGTAGGTCTATACGATTACATTTTCTTGGAAGCCTTCCATAATTAGTATTCGCACCCTCTTGGGTCACATCTTCATTACTCTGCCTCACTATTTGTGGGTCTTTCCTTACTACTGCAGACTTTTGTACTTCTTTTACTTTATTAGTATTGGGGGGCAATACATTTGAATTAGCAGTTGTTTGAACGATGTCGCCTGTTCCTACAGATTTTGGCACATCAGTATTTATCGACCTCTGGGTTTGATTAGCCCCTAGAATAGGTTTTATAAGTACGGCGTTTGCATTTGTTGTGTTCTCTATAATTGCAACCTTTTCCCCTATTCTTTTCATTCTTTCAATTAGCGGGGATATTAACGATTTGATCAGTTGTTTAATTTGTTCTAGTAGGTTCACTGACTGGTTAATTACCAGTATTTCCGGACTTAGGGAGGGATCTAGGGCCCGATGTAGGTCGGTCGGTAACGGCCGAAAATTGGAATTTTCGGCCGTTACCGATCGGTAAATAGGTGATTGGCATGTAGGGGGCATTATTTTACTGAATCGGTAAAATTACCGATTCGGTAATTTCACCGATTCGGTAAAATAAAAAATCGGTACATTTACTGAATCTGAGCCACCCATATGTAGGTGGGACTCTTCAGAGTCCCAGGAGCCTTACCGAATCAGTATTTTACCATCAAATCCAATTTGATGGTAAAATACCGATTCCGGTGTGCATGCACATGTGTGCATGCACACCTATCAAAGTGAATAACAAGGACCCCCTGTTTAAGTACTGAATATGTAAGACAGGGAAAAGGCAAATGTGTGAAAATCAAACAAATGATCATACAACAGGGGAAGAGACCACTATGTCAAGCACAAAATTAAAAATGTAACAAGTTCGATTTATTAATAAAATAACAATCACAAAAATTATGTAGAAACATATTCAATACAGTACAGTGTTAAAAAAACCTTAAAAGTATGTGTAGCTAAAGTATTAGTGACACAATTTTACAGGAAATTACTTAAAACATAGGTGGCATACAATACAATTAATCTGTCGACGCGCGTTTCGGCGTTGTCAAAACGCCTTCATCAGGAGCCACATATAATCTGTAAAACATATTCATTAAAAAAGGCAGTTAGAGACTATTTATTAAAAACTCTTAATCAACAACTAATAATCAACAACTAATTGTAGAAAATGACATATTGTGCTTACATATCATGGACAACCCTACACAAAACAATTACCATATGTAATTGCAACTGATACAAGCTAATTCATTTACATTTGAGCAGTAGGTGTTCTCAACGTTGATTTCATGAACCCAGGTATACGAGTGAGGGAGGGGGGTGGGGGGAGTTATAGTATGTAAAGGGGATGAATAGGATTGAACTCGGTGTATCTACAGTTACTCACATCTGATTCTGTGGCATTCATTCCCTAACAAAAAAAGGCAGTGTATGTATATTGCCTCAGTTGTGATTATTCTATCCATTGAATGCAAATGATAAAAGCATAGCTCCTATGTTGATTCTTTATATTACATTCTAGGATCTCCTTACCTAGTGAACACGAAATAGTTGTTCTAAAGTAATTCCGGATACGATCCAACATTAGGTTTCTTGGCCGTGAATGACACTTCAATTGGTGTCGTTCAATTTTTTAAGTCTGAAAAAAATATATAATAGTTGGCTTTGTTTTATCCTTTTAAATAAACGATCGTTTTATATGTGCACCATGGATTGCAAAAATATAATTCAGTCTGGGAGATATTTTGAAAGGATAGTTCATCTTTTTTAATTTTACCATTTATTACGGTTTCTAACAACTTAACGAAAAAATTAACGAAAAAATAGGGAGAACCATACTGTTTCACATATCTTGGGGACAAGGAGGGTGTAAAGGTTTACACACGAATTTGCACAAGAATTCAATCTGACTAAATTTCATTTTAATTTCTGGGTTTAGCCAATGCTCAGGTTTCATCAGACTTTCAACAGTTGCACCCAGGAGTCCGTGTATGGCAAGTACTCACCATCTACATGAAAGGATGATACAGACGACTCGAATAAAGGCCTGCTTGCCGCTGTAATGTCCGTATATTAACAACGTGCTACAAAATAACCAAGGGCGTGTGTTGTTAGTGTTGGATGATTCATGAATTTTATCCCATGTAAGCGTAACATCATACAGAGCTTACCTCGGGCGTGGGGGTGAGGAGCCGTATTTCCAACCTGTCAAGAGCCGATTAGGAGACAACGAAATGATATTTTCGAAGCGTCTTGCAGCCGCTGGTCTTGTTTATATACTTCCTATGAGGATTGAAAGGTATTAAGAATCAATGCGCTGCAGGGTGTTACTGCTAATTTAACGGCTACACTGTATTTTACCCAAAAGGAAGCTTACCTAAGCTAAAATTGGTTGAAAGCCGTCAATGCAGCCTGTGCGGTTCCGTGGGACCCGTATATATGGATCTAACGCGGCGTATCGCAGCTGTTGACTACCGCTTATTGCGTCCTGAAATAGATCAAAGAGGCAGCACTCGATTACAAAGATTGTGCGCCCGCGTGTCTAGTTTAGGAATCTCAAGGCAGCAACGCTATATGTAACCGATAGCTTACCGAAAAGGATACGAGTCGGTCCGTATCGTCAACCTGCGGGCGCGGTGCACGTGTGCTCAGTCAGCGTCCCGCAGCCGTTGGAAAGGGATAATCGGCCGGTCGAATGGGCGATACAACTATAAATACCCGGATGTATACTGAAATCAAGATCCTTAAAGGGCAAGCGGCCGAAATATCGGGCCTGCTTAATGGTTGTTAGTAGCGTGGATATATTTGGCCTGTGGTCGCTCGTTGGTCTTATCTTAACCAAGGAGGCAGGTGCCAATAGATGGGGTATTGCAGTTGTTATTTATGGGTTCAAAAATAGTAGAAAATGTACAGGGTCACTGATGCAGCGTGAGGGCGTATGGGATGGAGGAAACTTAATGGATACGTGCATATAAAAATACAGAATCTATCAGCTAAATTTCAGAAGCACGAGTGGGGCATTAAAAAATGGCATTCTCCCATGGCATCTCATTGTTCAGGCCCTTTTTAAAAGTGTCCAAAACAAAAATCCAAAAAACCTCACGTTTCTTGCGGATTGCACAACCACCTTTGCTGTCTGCAAGCTTGATTTTTTCAAGCACTCTCCACTGGATGTCATCTGGTTTGTGTTGAACCTCTAAAAAATGTTTAACTAGAGGTGCGTTGAGCTTCTTGGTGTGGATGGCAGATCTGTGCTCTGTGAGGCGTGTCTGAATTGCTCTGCACGTCTCCCCCACATAGCCCATACCACAGGGGCATTTGATGAAATAAACCACATTGGTGGTCTTGCAATTCCATAGATCATTAGCTCTAAAGACGGAACCGTTGTGTGTAAATGATTCTCCCGTTAAGATGGTTTTGCACGATTTGCAAGTAGAGCAAGGCACTGTACCCCTGACAGGCAGGTTCGTCAGTATTGCTCTCTGAACATCGGGGGCATTGGACAATCTGTGATTGAATTTAGAGTGAACAATTTTATCTTTCAGGTTTCGATTTCTTCTGTGAGCAAACAAAGGTTTTGCTAAGACAGATGCGGAGGATGGATTACAATTGAGAATATGCCAATTCCCATTGACAATTTGTCTTACGCGTTCGTTCATTGTTGAGTGAGTAGTCACACAAACAATGCGGTCTTGTGATTGTTTATCTTTTGGGGATAGTAAGGCGTCACGGTCAAAATATCTTGCGCGTTTGTAAGAATCTCGTATTAATCTATGGGGATAACCCCGATCTAAAAATTTCCTGCGCATGATTGCAGATTGCCTATCGTAATCACTTAGATTTGTGCAGTTCCTTCGAACCCTTAGGAATTGTGAGAAAGGGATGCTCTCACGTTGGCTTTTCGGATGGAAACTGCTAAAATGCAAGAGAGTGTTCCGGGCAGTTTCCTTTACAAAAAGATCTACCTCTAGCTTTTGGTTTTTAGCTCTGATTAAAAGATCTAAGAATTCCACCTGGTATTCATCGTAGTGGGCTGTAAACTTCAAATTCACATTAGTGAGGTTGATCCATTCCAAGAACTCGAGGAGTGTGTCTTTCCCATTGGTCCAGATAAAAAAGATGTCATCGATATATCTGGACCAATGGGAAATTGATTCGAAGAATGGGGCTATCTCATTGTATATAAAGGTCTCTTCAAAATGGGACATGTATATATTGGCTATAGAGGGAGCCACTGATGCTCCCATACTGACTCCTCTGAGTTGGCGATAGATGTTATTACCAAATTCAAAAACATTCTCCGTGAGAACTATAAAAAGGCAGTCAATAAGGAACTGTTTAGGGCAATCAATATCGTAAACATCTATAAACCAGTCTGTTGCCCTGATGGCCTCGTCCAGTGGTATGTTGCTATACAGGGATTCGATATCCATGGTTACAAGTATATCTCTCCCTGTAGTGAATTTCAAATGCTCTACAGTATTGATCATATGGCAAGTGTCCTTGATGTATGATTTGATCTTGGGGATGTGGGGTCTAAGGAAGTGATCAACAAATTTGGAAAGAGGTTCTGTCGGAGTACCAATGGTTGATACTATCGGTCGATATGGGGGATTTTTTGAGTCTTTATGTATTTTCGGTAGACCGTAAATACATGCGGTTTTCAATTTGTTGGTATTAAGAAATTCATATTCCTTTTTATTTATGTCACCGTTAGAGAGGGCGTCATCTGTTAGAGTACTTATCTTCTTGATTATGGTACTGGTTGGGTTGCGATTTATCTTCAAATAGGTGGAGCTGTCATTTAGCATTCTTAACATGTTCACTTCATAATCATTTGTCTCAAGGACAACTATACCTCCTCCCTTATCTGCTCCTTTAATGGTAAGGTCTTTGTTATTCATTAACTCTTTTAGTGCTAGGGATTGTTGGTAATCTAAGTTATATTTAGGTTTTGGAATGAATTCTAAAGTTTTTTCTAGTTTTTTCATAACCACTAACTCGAATGCTGCAACTTCAGGGCCTAGCTGTTCTAAACCCGGGGTAAAGGTAGAAGGAAGTGAGATATCATGTCCTTCTTCAATTATGTCATCTCCATTATTTTCTTTATCTTGGAAAAACTTTTTTAATCTTATTTTCCTGAATAGGGAGATAATATCCCTGTGGAGTTCGAAGGTGTTCACAAAGGAGTGGGGTACAAAAGAGAGCCCTTTAGATAATAGAGCTTCAATAGAGTCATCGAGTTTATTGGAAGACAGATTAAAGATTGGGATTATATCCCCTGACCCCAATATTGTCTGTTCCGGGTCTCTCTGATGAACTGTGGTTCTTGCTGTTGAAGTTGTTGGTGTTGTTGATGTTGTTGGTGTTGCAAATGTTGCTGGTGTTGTATCTGATGAGTGTGTTGGTTTGTCTGGAAGTTCCCTCTCGACTGTCCCTGATGTTGAAATCTCACCCTGGGTCGGCCACGCCGAGGCCCCCTGTTTGATAAAAAAGGGCGGCGTTGGGGTCTGGAGTTGGAATATGAGAACCCGCCATCTGACTCGTAATATACATTACTTTGGCCTTCCCCTTCTGAATCAGACGAGTCAGTGAAATTGTTTATTCTTTGTTGGACATTACCTGACTCATTGGTGTAATGGTTCTGCTGATAGAAATCAGTATGGAGATAGGGATAGGCAACTTCTTCGGAATAAAATCTTTTATCCTTATTGAGTTTATCTGTTTTCCGTTTATTCAAGTAACTGCTAAATGACTCTAGATCTTTATTGTATTCTTCTATTTTTTTAATGGCATCATCTATTCCCGTGAGTTGTTTTAGTTTTTCTTCTAATTCATCTATCTCCTTTTTTATTTCTAGGGCCAGTTCTTTAGAGGTAGCCACTATTAATATCATAAGGTCGCGTGAGCACCGGTTTGCTATAAAACTCCATTTTTCCAAAAATGGTCTGTGGTGTACAAAAAGACCTGGTATGTTTCGTACCCTTAAGCCATTTGGAATGACTCCTGATTTTAAATACGCTATCATGAATTCCCCGTGGGCCTCCATGCGGATGAGTTTTTTCTTAAGGTCTATTAATTTTTTGCCTTCGTCTTGACCCCTGACGGATGAGTTGGTATTGTTAGTGGGGATCGATGTACCGACTAAAGTTTCGAATTCCTCATCCGTAAATCCGAAAGTTTTCATGTTGGCCATCCCTGCTGGAGATGGGGAGAGCCAGAGAGAGTGCAGGGGGGGGGGGGGGGGGGGGGGGGGAAATGAGAATTTACTGCTCAAATATATTACAATCTTTATGGACCATGGATTGGTAACGAAGTTCGGCCCTACACAGACAAGCTGTGGGAAAATCAAAGTGAATAACAAGGACCCCCTGTTTAAGTACTGAATATGTAAGACAGGGAAAAGGCAAATGTGTGAAAATCAAACAAATGATCATACAACAGGGGAAGAGACCACTATGTCAAGCACAAAATTAAAAATGTAACAAGTTCGATTTATTAATAAAATAACAATCACAAAAATTATGTAGAAACATATTCAATACAGTACAGTGTTAAAAAAACCTTAAAAGTATGTGTAGCTAAAGTATTAGTGACACAATTTTACAGGAAATTACTTAAAACATAGGTGGCATACAATACAATTAATCTGTCGACGCGCGTTTCGGCGTTGTCAAAACGCCTTCATCAGGAGCCACATATAATCTGTAAAACATATTCATTAAAAAAGGCAGTTAGAGACTATTTATTAAAAACTCTTAATCAACAACTAATAATCAACAACTAATTGTAGAAAATGACATATTGTGCTTACATATCATGGACAACCCTACACAAAACAATTACCATATGTAATTGCAACTGATACAAGCTAATTCATTTACATTTGAGCAGTAGGTGTTCTCAACGTTGATTTCATGAACCCAGGTATACGAGTGAGGGAGGGGGGTGGGGGGAGTTATAGTATGTAAAGGGGATGAATAGGATTGAACTCGGTGTATCTACAGTTACTCACATCTGATTCTGTGGCATTCATTCCCTAACAAAAAAAGGCAGTGTATGTATATTGCCTCAGTTGTGATTATTCTATCCATTGAATGCAAATGATAAAAGCATAGCTCCTATGTTGATTCTTTATATTACATTCTAGGATCTCCTTACCTAGTGAACACGAAATAGTTGTTCTAAAGTAATTCCGGATACGATCCAACATTAGGTTTCTTGGCCGTGAATGACACTTCAATTGGTGTCGTTCAATTTTTTAAGTCTGAAAAAAATATATAATAGTTGGCTTTGTTTTATCCTTTTAAATAAACGATCGTTTTATATGTGCACCATGGATTGCAAAAATATAATTCAGTCTGGGAGATATTTTGAAAGGATAGTTCATCTTTTTTAATTTTACCATTTATTACGGTTTCTAACAACTTAACGAAAAAATTAACGAAAAAATAGGGAGAACCATACTGTTTCACATATCTTGGGGACAAGGAGGGTGTAAAGGTTTACACACGAATTTGCACAAGAATTCAATCTGACTAAATTTCATTTTAATTTCTGGGTTTAGCCAATGCTCAGGTTTCATCAGACTTTCAACAGTTGCACCCAGGAGTCCGTGTATGGCAAGTACTCACCATCTACATGAAAGGATGATACAGACGACTCGAATAAAGGCCTGCTTGCCGCTGTAATGTCCGTATATTAACAACGTGCTACAAAATAACCAAGGGCGTGTGTTGTTAGTGTTGGATGATTCATGAATTTTATCCCATGTAAGCGTAACATCATACAGAGCTTACCTCGGGCGTGGGGGTGAGGAGCCGTATTTCCAACCTGTCAAGAGCCGATTAGGAGACAACGAAATGATATTTTCGAAGCGTCTTGCAGCCGCTGGTCTTGTTTATATACTTCCTATGAGGATTGAAAGGTATTAAGAATCAATGCGCTGCAGGGTGTTACTGCTAATTTAACGGCTACACTGTATTTTACCCAAAAGGAAGCTTACCTAAGCTAAAATTGGTTGAAAGCCGTCAATGCAGCCTGTGCGGTTCCGTGGGACCCGTATATATGGATCTAACGCGGCGTATCGCAGCTGTTGACTACCGCTTATTGCGTCCTGAAATAGATCAAAGAGGCAGCACTCGATTACAAAGATTGTGCGCCCGCGTGTCTAGTTTAGGAATCTCAAGGCAGCAACGCTATATGTAACCGATAGCTTACCGAAAAGGATACGAGTCGGTCCGTATCGTCAACCTGCGGGCGCGGTGCACGTGTGCTCAGTCAGCGTCCCGCAGCCGTTGGAAAGGGATAATCGGCCGGTCGAATGGGCGATACAACTATAAATACCCGGATGTATACTGAAATCAAGATCCTTAAAGGGCAAGCGGCCGAAATATCGGGCCTGCTTAATGGTTGTTAGTAGCGTGGATATATTTGGCCTGTGGTCGCTCGTTGGTCTTATCTTAACCAAGGAGGCAGGTGCCAATAGATGGGGTATTGCAGTTGTTATTTATGGGTTCAAAAATAGTAGAAAATGTACAGGGTCACTGATGCAGCGTGAGGGCGTATGGGATGGAGGAAACTTAATGGATACGTGCATATAAAAATACAGAATCTATCAGCTAAATTTCAGAAGCACGAGTGGGGCATTAAAAAATGGCATTCTCCCATGGCATCTCATTGTTCAGGCCCTTTTTAAAAGTGTCCAAAACAAAAATCCAAAAAACCTCACGTTTCTTGCGGATTGCACAACCACCTTTGCTGTCTGCAAGCTTGATTTTTTCAAGCACTCTCCACTGGATGTCATCTGGTTTGTGTTGAACCTCTAAAAAATGTTTAACTAGAGGTGCGTTGAGCTTCTTGGTGTGGATGGCAGATCTGTGCTCTGTGAGGCGTGTCTGAATTGCTCTGCACGTCTCCCCCACATAGCCCATACCACAGGGGCATTTGATGAAATAAACCACATTGGTGGTCTTGCAATTCCATAGATCATTAGCTCTAAAGACGGAACCGTTGTGTGTAAATGATTCTCCCGTTAAGATGGTTTTGCACGATTTGCAAGTAGAGCAAGGCACTGTACCCCTGACAGGCAGGTTCGTCAGTATTGCTCTCTGAACATCGGGGGCATTGGACAATCTGTGATTGAATTTAGAGTGAACAATTTTATCTTTCAGGTTTCGATTTCTTCTGTGAGCAAACAAAGGTTTTGCTAAGACAGATGCGGAGGATGGATTACAATTGAGAATATGCCAATTCCCATTGACAATTTGTCTTACGCGTTCGTTCATTGTTGAGTGAGTAGTCACACAAACAATGCGGTCTTGTGATTGTTTATCTTTTGGGGATAGTAAGGCGTCACGGTCAAAATATCTTGCGCGTTTGTAAGAATCTCGTATTAATCTATGGGGATAACCCCGATCTAAAAATTTCCTGCGCATGATTGCAGATTGCCTATCGTAATCACTTAGATTTGTGCAGTTCCTTCGAACCCTTAGGAATTGTGAGAAAGGGATGCTCTCACGTTGGCTTTTCGGATGGAAACTGCTAAAATGCAAGAGAGTGTTCCGGGCAGTTTCCTTTACAAAAAGATCTACCTCTAGCTTTTGGTTTTTAGCTCTGATTAAAAGATCTAAGAATTCCACCTGGTATTCATCGTAGTGGGCT
The DNA here is from genome assembly GCF_964263255.1 of Lissotriton vulgaris. NCBI lineage: Eukaryota > Metazoa > Chordata > Amphibia > Caudata > Salamandridae > Lissotriton > Lissotriton vulgaris. Next base: position 858,546,402 of record NC_141689.1, read on the forward strand.
GTAAACTTCAAATTCACATTAGTGAGGTTGATCCATTCCAAGAACTCGAGGAGTGTGTCTTTCCCATTGGTCCAGATAAAAAAGATGTCATCGATATATCTGGACCAATGGGAAATTGATTCGAAGAATGGGGCTATCTCATTGTATATAAAGGTCTCTTCAAAATGGGACATGTATATATTGGCTATAGAGGGAGCCACTGATGCTCCCATACTGACTCCTCTGAGTTGGCGATAGATGTTATTACCAAATTCAAAAACATTCTCCGTGAGAACTATAAAAAGGCAGTCAATAAGGAACTGTTTAGGGCAATCAATATCGTAAACATCTATAAACCAGTCTGTTGCCCTGATGGCCTCGTCCAGTGGTATGTTGCTATACAGGGATTCGATATCCATGGTTACAAGTATATCTCTCCCTGTAGTTTTCGTGTTCACTAGGTAAGGAGATCCTAGAATGTAATATAAAGAATCAACATAGGAGCTATGCTTTTATCATTTGCATTCAATGGATAGAATAATCACAACTGAGGCAATATACATACACTGCCTTTTTTTGTTAGGGAATGAATGCCACAGAATCAGATGTGAGTAACTGTAGATACACCGAGTTCAATCCTATTCATCCCCTTTACATACTATAACTCCCCCCACCCCCCTCCCTCACTCGTATACCTGGGTTCATGAAATCAACGTTGAGAACACCTACTGCTCAAATGTAAATGAATTAGCTTGTATCAGTTGCAATTACATATGGTAATTGTTTTGTGTAGGGTTGTCCATGATATGTAAGCACAATATGTCATTTTCTACAATTAGTTGTTGATTATTAGTTGTTGATTAAGAGTTTTTAATAAATAGTCTCTAACTGCCTTTTTTAATGAATATGTTTTACAGATTATATGTGGCTCCTGATGAAGGCGTTTTGACAACGCCGAAACGCGCGTCGACAGATTAATTGTATTGTATGCCACCTATGTTTTAAGTAATTTCCTGTAAAATTGTGTCACTAATACTTTAGCTACACATACTTTTAAGGTTTTTTTAACACTGTACTGTATTGAATATGTTTCTACATAATTTTTGTGATTGTTATTTTATTAATAAATCGAACTTGTTACATTTTTAATTTTGTGCTTGACATAGTGGTCTCTTCCCCTGTTGTATGATCATTTGTTTGATTTTCACACATTTGCCTTTTCCCTGTCTTACATATTCAGTACTTAAACAGGGGGTCCTTGTTATTCACTTTGATTTTCCCACAGCTTGTCTGTGTAGGGCCGAACTTCGTTACCAATCCATGGTCCATAAAGATTGTAATATATTTGAGCAGTAAATTCTCATTTCCCCCCCCCCCCCCCCCCCCCTGCACTCTCTCTGGCTCTCCCCATCTCCAGCAGGGATGGCCAACATGAAAACTTTCGGATTTACGGATGAGGAATTCGAAACTTTAGTCGGTACATCGATCCCCACTAACAATACCAACTCATCCGTCAGGGGTCAAGACGAAGGCAAAAAATTAATAGACCTTAAGAAAAAACTCATCCGCATGGAGGCCCACGGGGAATTCATGATAGCGTATTTAAAATCAGGAGTCATTCCAAATGGCTTAAGGGTACGAAACATACCAGGTCTTTTTGTACACCACAGACCATTTTTGGAAAAATGGAGTTTTATAGCAAACCGGTGCTCACGCGACCTTATGATATTAATAGTGGCTACCTCTAAAGAACTGGCCCTAGAAATAAAAAAGGAGATAGATGAATTAGAAGAAAAACTAAAACAACTCACGGGAATAGATGATGCCATTAAAAAAATAGAAGAATACAATAAAGATCTAGAGTCATTTAGCAGTTACTTGAATAAACGGAAAACAGATAAACTCAATAAGGATAAAAGATTTTATTCCGAAGAAGTTGCCTATCCCTATCTCCATACTGATTTCTATCAGCAGAACCATTACACCAATGAGTCAGGTAATGTCCAACAAAGAATAAACAATTTCACTGACTCGTCTGATTCAGAAGGGGAAGGCCAAAGTAATGTATATTACGAGTCAGATGGCGGGTTCTCATATTCCAACTCCAGACCCCAACGCCGCCCTTTTTTATCAAACAGGGGGCCTCGGCGTGGCCGACCCAGGGTGAGATTTCAACATCAGGGACAGTCGAGAGGGAACTTCCAGACAAACCAACACACTCATCAGATACAACACCAGCAACATTTGCAACACCAACAACATCAACAACACCAACAACTTCAACAGCAAGAACCACAGTTCATCAGAGAGACCCGGAACAGACAATATTGGGGTCAGGGGATATAATCCCAATCTTTAATCTGTCTTCCAATAAACTCGATGACTCTATTGAAGCTCTATTATCTAAAGGGCTCTCTTTTGTACCCCACTCCTTTGTGAACACCTTCGAACTCCACAGGGATATTATCTCCCTATTCAGGAAAATAAGATTAAAAAAGTTTTTCCAAGATAAAGAAAATAATGGAGATGACATAATTGAAGAAGGACATGATATCTCACTTCCTTCTACCTTTACCCCGGGTTTAGAACAGCTAGGCCCTGAAGTTGCAGCATTCGAGTTAGTGGTTATGAAAAAACTAGAAAAAACTTTAGAATTCATTCCAAAACCTAAATATAACTTAGATTACCAACAATCCCTAGCACTAAAAGAGTTAATGAATAACAAAGACCTTACCATTAAAGGAGCAGATAAGGGAGGAGGTATAGTTGTCCTTGAGACAAATGATTATGAAGTGAACATGTTAAGAATGCTAAATGACAGCTCCACCTATTTGAAGATAAATCGCAACCCAACCAGTACCATAATCAAGAAGATAAGTACTCTAACAGATGACGCCCTCTCTAACGGTGACATAAATAAAAAGGAATATGAATTTCTTAATACCAACAAATTGAAAACCGCATGTATTTACGGTCTACCGAAAATACATAAAGACTCAAAAAATCCCCCATATCGACCGATAGTATCAACCATTGGTACTCCGACAGAACCTCTTTCCAAATTTGTTGATCACTTCCTTAGACCCCACATCCCCAAGATCAAATCATACATCAAGGACACTTGCCATATGATCAATACTGTAGAGCATTTGAAATTCACTACAGGGAGAGATATACTTGTAACCATGGATATCGAATCCCTGTATAGCAACATACCACTGGACGAGGCCATCAGGGCAACAGACTGGTTTATAGATGTTTACGATATTGATTGCCCTAAACAGTTCCTTATTGACTGCCTTTTTATAGTTCTCACGGAGAATGTTTTTGAATTTGGTAATAACATCTATCGCCAACTCAGAGGAGTCAGTATGGGAGCATCAGTGGCTCCCTCTATAGCCAATATATACATGTCCCATTTTGAAGAGACCTTTATATACAATGAGATAGCCCCATTCTTCGAATCAATTTCCCATTGGTCCAGATATATCGATGACATCTTTTTTATCTGGACCAATGGGAAAGACACACTCCTCGAGTTCTTGGAATGGATCAACCTCACTAATGTGAATTTGAAGTTTACAGCCCACTACGATGAATACCAGGTGGAATTCTTAGATCTTTTAATCAGAGCTAAAAACCAAAAGCTAGAGGTAGATCTTTTTGTAAAGGAAACTGCCCGGAACACTCTCTTGCATTTTAGCAGTTTCCATCCGAAAAGCCAACGTGAGAGCATCCCTTTCTCACAATTCCTAAGGGTTCGAAGGAACTGCACAAATCTAAGTGATTACGATAGGCAATCTGCAATCATGCGCAGGAAATTTTTAGATCGGGGTTATCCCCATAGATTAATACGAGATTCTTACAAACGCGCAAGATATTTTGACCGTGACGCCTTACTATCCCCAAAAGATAAACAATCACAAGACCGCATTGTTTGTGTGACTACTCACTCAACAATGAACGAACGCGTAAGACAAATTGTCAATGGGAATTGGCATATTCTCAATTGTAATCCATCCTCCGCATCTGTCTTAGCAAAACCTTTGTTTGCTCACAGAAGAAATCGAAACCTGAAAGATAAAATTGTTCACTCTAAATTCAATCACAGATTGTCCAATGCCCCCGATGTTCAGAGAGCAATACTGACGAACCTGCCTGTCAGGGGTACAGTGCCTTGCTCTACTTGCAAATCGTGCAAAACCATCTTAACGGGAGAATCATTTACACACAACGGTTCCGTCTTTAGAGCTAATGATCTATGGAATTGCAAGACCACCAATGTGGTTTATTTCATCAAATGCCCCTGTGGTATGGGCTATGTGGGGGAGACGTGCAGAGCAATTCAGACACGCCTCACAGAGCACAGATCTGCCATCCACACCAAGAAGCTCAACGCACCTCTAGTTAAACATTTTTTAGAGGTTCAACACAAACCAGATGACATCCAGTGGAGAGTGCTTGAAAAAATCAAGCTTGCAGACAGCAAAGGTGGTTGTGCAATCCGCAAGAAACGTGAGGTTTTTTGGATTTTTGTTTTGGACACTTTTAAAAAGGGCCTGAACAATGAGATGCCATGGGAGAATGCCATTTTTTAATGCCCCACTCGTGCTTCTGAAATTTAGCTGATAGATTCTGTATTTTTATATGCACGTATCCATTAAGTTTCCTCCATCCCATACGCCCTCACGCTGCATCAGTGACCCTGTACATTTTCTACTATTTTTGAACCCATAAATAACAACTGCAATACCCCATCTATTGGCACCTGCCTCCTTGGTTAAGATAAGACCAACGAGCGACCACAGGCCAAATATATCCACGCTACTAACAACCATTAAGCAGGCCCGATATTTCGGCCGCTTGCCCTTTAAGGATCTTGATTTCAGTATACATCCGGGTATTTATAGTTGTATCGCCCATTCGACCGGCCGATTATCCCTTTCCAACGGCTGCGGGACGCTGACTGAGCACACGTGCACCGCGCCCGCAGGTTGACGATACGGACCGACTCGTATCCTTTTCGGTAAGCTATCGGTTACATATAGCGTTGCTGCCTTGAGATTCCTAAACTAGACACGCGGGCGCACAATCTTTGTAATCGAGTGCTGCCTCTTTGATCTATTTCAGGACGCAATAAGCGGTAGTCAACAGCTGCGATACGCCGCGTTAGATCCATATATACGGGTCCCACGGAACCGCACAGGCTGCATTGACGGCTTTCAACCAATTTTAGCTTAGGTAAGCTTCCTTTTGGGTAAAATACAGTGTAGCCGTTAAATTAGCAGTAACACCCTGCAGCGCATTGATTCTTAATACCTTTCAATCCTCATAGGAAGTATATAAACAAGACCAGCGGCTGCAAGACGCTTCGAAAATATCATTTCGTTGTCTCCTAATCGGCTCTTGACAGGTTGGAAATACGGCTCCTCACCCCCACGCCCGAGGTAAGCTCTGTATGATGTTACGCTTACATGGGATAAAATTCATGAATCATCCAACACTAACAACACACGCCCTTGGTTATTTTGTAGCACGTTGTTAATATACGGACATTACAGCGGCAAGCAGGCCTTTATTCGAGTCGTCTGTATCATCCTTTCATGTAGATGGTGAGTACTTGCCATACACGGACTCCTGGGTGCAACTGTTGAAAGTCTGATGAAACCTGAGCATTGGCTAAACCCAGAAATTAAAATGAAATTTAGTCAGATTGAATTCTTGTGCAAATTCGTGTGTAAACCTTTACACCCTCCTTGTCCCCAAGATATGTGAAACAGTATGGTTCTCCCTATTTTTTCGTTAATTTTTTCGTTAAGTTGTTAGAAACCGTAATAAATGGTAAAATTAAAAAAGATGAACTATCCTTTCAAAATATCTCCCAGACTGAATTATATTTTTGCAATCCATGGTGCACATATAAAACGATCGTTTATTTAAAAGGATAAAACAAAGCCAACTATTATATATTTTTTTCAGACTTAAAAAATTGAACGACACCAATTGAAGTGTCATTCACGGCCAAGAAACCTAATGTTGGATCGTATCCGGAATTACTTTAGAACAACTATTTCGTGTTCACTAGGTAAGGAGATCCTAGAATGTAATATAAAGAATCAACATAGGAGCTATGCTTTTATCATTTGCATTCAATGGATAGAATAATCACAACTGAGGCAATATACATACACTGCCTTTTTTTGTTAGGGAATGAATGCCACAGAATCAGATGTGAGTAACTGTAGATACACCGAGTTCAATCCTATTCATCCCCTTTACATACTATAACTCCCCCCACCCCCCTCCCTCACTCGTATACCTGGGTTCATGAAATCAACGTTGAGAACACCTACTGCTCAAATGTAAATGAATTAGCTTGTATCAGTTGCAATTACATATGGTAATTGTTTTGTGTAGGGTTGTCCATGATATGTAAGCACAATATGTCATTTTCTACAATTAGTTGTTGATTATTAGTTGTTGATTAAGAGTTTTTAATAAATAGTCTCTAACTGCCTTTTTTAATGAATATGTTTTACAGATTATATGTGGCTCCTGATGAAGGCGTTTTGACAACGCCGAAACGCGCGTCGACAGATTAATTGTATTGTATGCCACCTATGTTTTAAGTAATTTCCTGTAAAATTGTGTCACTAATACTTTAGCTACACATACTTTTAAGGTTTTTTTAACACTGTACTGTATTGAATATGTTTCTACATAATTTTTGTGATTGTTATTTTATTAATAAATCGAACTTGTTACATTTTTAATTTTGTGCTTGACATAGTGGTCTCTTCCCCTGTTGTATGATCATTTGCATGCACACCTATGCCATGTGACAGGCAGACCTGCCCTTAGGGCATGTATGCCTGCCACATGGCACCCGAGCCTGTTTTGGGGGTGCCAGAGGGTGTCAAAGTGACACCCCCTGTACCCTTGTGAAAATCGGTATTTACCGATTTGGTAAATACCGAATCGGTAATGCCCATTCATTCCTATGGGCTTCAAAGCCCATAGGAATGAATGGGCAACACCGATTCGGTATTTGGTAAATACTGAATTCATCCAATTCGGTATTCCAGCACATTTGGAATACCTACATGTCGACCCCATAGATTTACCGATTTTAAATTACCGAATCGGTAAAATTCGGTAATTTAAAATCGGTAAATCTATTTCACCTTCATCTGGCCCTTTGTGTTGTAGGAGCGGTAATGATAGGCAGTGGGGGGCTAAGGTGCAGTTTTTGCTGCTTCGCTATTCTCCCTCTATGTTTCGCCCCTTTGCGCTTTCTCTTTGCAGGTGGTGCCTGAACCGGAGTTATATGGATTGAAATATCTTTTAGTGGTGACGGGGGGGGAGTGCCCTGTAAACTTTCACTCACTTGCGTTACTAGGTTTACCTCATCACTTACGTCTGCAGTAACTTGCGTTATTAGGTTTACCTCATCACTTACGTCTGCAGTAGGACAAATAGTAGCAGGAATTAATCCATTTCCCTCCTCAACTCGGGTACAAGCAGTATCAGGCACATCATTTTCTTCCTCTATTGTGGAAGAGTTCTGAGCTAACTCATTTAAGACCATACTTGTACGTTTAACGGATGCAGAGCCTAAAGAGAGGCGTTGTTCGGCTCACTCAATTTCCCGTTCAATGGGCGATTTAGCCCTAGTAAGGTAATGGTCTAGAGTGCCCTTTCGTGGCCCAGCCTGGGATATAATATTTTTAGGGACCCCTTTTAATGGCCATAATATATATCCAATTATCGTATGTAAAAAATCGTATAGTCACTGGGATTAATCAAGTGTTAACCACAAGCAATGTCCTCAGAGAAACATGCAGAGAAAACAAAAAGCAGATGTATAACAGCAGCTTACTTCAGTCCATAAGTCCGGGGTAAAAGGGGGTAGGCCCGACCCGACCTCCTCTGGCCTCGGAGGGCCACAGAGGGCCCGCCCTTTGCCCAGGCTTATCCCGGCGCGTCCCGCGTGCGTCCTCGCGGGACGAGGGACCTGTCTAGTCTTTATGCGCCTCCTGGCGCGCTCCTGCTCACGTCGTTGCCGCACCCCTAAGGACGCTGGGGGATGTAGTTCCAAGCTGGACCGGCGGAGCCATGCCCGGCCGATCATCCACCGTGCGGGAGGGGGGCGGAGCCAAGCCCGGCCTCGAAGAAAGGACTTTGGGAGCACTGGTGGGGGAAAGCAGCCCAAACGAAGAAGAATCAGCCAGCAGCCAGCAGGACACCAGGGGACTCGGCCCCTGTCCAGTCCTTATGCGCCTCCTGGTGCGTTCCTGCTCACGTCGTCGTTGCACCCCTAAGGATGCTGGGGGATGTAGTGCAAAACTGGACCAGCGGAGCCAAGCCAGGCCGGTCGTCCCCGGTGCGGGAGGGGGGGCGGAGCCAAGCCCGGCCTCGAAGAAAGGACTTTGGGAGCCCTGGTGGGGGAAAGCAGCCCAAACGAAGAAGAATCAGACAGCAGCCAGCATTGACTCATTTTCAGGGCTGGGTGTCAGGGAAGAAGAGCTCGTCCTCAAACTCTGTGAATTCAGACGGGAGTAGGCCAGTTAACAGAAAAGAACTTCCCTCATCTAAGTCGGTGTCCTCCTCGTCTTCTTCCTGCATGCATTCTCGTATTTTGTAATCTGGTGGTATGAAGTGCTGATTCATCTTGATCATTGTTAACCTCTCCACATTTTTGGGCGAGAGGCGGGTCCTTTTGGAAGTTACAATGCAACCAGCAGCACTGAAAACCCGTTCAGAAGACACGCTTGCGAGTGGGCAAAACAAGTAATTTATAGCCAGGTTGGTGATCTCTGGCCACACATCTCTTTTCCCATGCCAATACGCCAATGGGTCATGATGAACATAGACCTCTGATGAGTCATTGAGATAGGCCTGCACCATCGACTCAAGGTTCTCCAGGGTTCCTCCACTTTGCTTACTTTTTTCTGGGACCTTTTGAGAAGCAAACCCAAGCTGAGTTAGCCAATCCTCTTCTTCACACAATATTACTGTTGTGTCTGGTGCAGATGATACGGTTGCTGGTGTCGTTAACGGCTGAGAAGGAAAATCACTCACTTCTGCCACAGCCACAGATGCAGAAGTGGATTTTTTTGAATCCGGATGGCCTGCTGATGCTGATTTACTGCCTTTTCCTTCAATTTCCTGTCGTTCTCTTTCAAACCGAGTGGCTGACACAGCTAGCCAATGTTTGTACTTTGTAACATCTGCGTCATCAAAAGGAAAGAATACTCTGCCTGCCACTGCCTTTTTGTACCGTGGATCCAGAATAGTAGCAGAAATGTAATGCTGTTCTGTGTGGATCTTTTCAAGACGTTCATCGCAAAGTAGGCGCTGTAATAACTTCTCCGCCAACTCAAATGCTTCTTGCTTTCCATCTTTTTTAAACGTAGAAGACACCGCCTTCAGTTGGTGCTCTAGCATGCGCAACAATGGGATAGCTTTTCCCAAATTACAGTCCTCCCTGCTGACTGCACGCGTGAAGACCTCAAAAGGACGAAGCATGTCTGTCAGGCTTTTAACTAGCTCCCATTGCTCCACCTGTATCCTCAGGTCTATCATAGGTGTACCCAGTTTAAAGAAATACTGATCAACTACCGAATACTGCTCATAAAGCCGCTCAAGCATGTTGAAGGTTGAGTTCCAATGTGTTACCACCTCCTGGATGAGTGCTTTCACTGGCACTTTACGTTCATGTTGCAGGCACCTCAGCTGCTTCCGGGCCTTAAAAGAATGGTTGAAATGTGTGCACACTCTTCAGCAGGTGGTCAGTAACTCGTAGACTGGACTTTCTTCACGCAAGAATTTTTTAAGAACCAGGTTTATACAGTGCGCCAAACACGGCACTCTGAAATAGTTACCCTTATCCATGGCCTTAACTACATTGGCGCCATTATCCGTGGAAACATAACCAATGCTGCGTTTTCTTGGGGACAGCCATTGAAAGACCTTTGTGTTAAACTCATGCAAAATGTTTTCTGCTGTATGAGTTTTCTCCATGGCAAACATGGCTACTGTTGCATGTTTCCGAGCACCTTTATAAACCTTGTCTGTGTCAACACCTGCGTTTAGCTTTGCTTTAACCCCTGAAAAAGAGACCCAGTGTGCAGTGATGCACATGTAATCAAGGGCTTGGCAACTGGTCCCCATGTCTTTTGTCAGATGTATAGTGTGAACAGCACTCTTCTGCAAAGCTGCCCCAATCACCTCCAGCACATCTTCATGTAGTGCTGGAACCGCAACTCTGGCAAAATAGAACCGGCTAGGAACCTTCCATTTAGGGCAGAGCGTTGCCACCATTTCAAGAAAACCCACCCCTTCCACAAAAGAAAAAGGGAGAAGGTCCAGCGCTAGCATTTTAGCCAGCTTAGTGTTATACAGACGCGCCGTTGGGTGGTTGCGTTCAAATGGCGCATCTGAAAACAACATGCTTCTAATGGTGGGCTGAACCATTATACGGGATGATAATGACTTCTTCGACCCAGTTACGCTCAGTGATGATGAACTTTTTCGCATTGGTGTCTCTCTCTCTCCCACACTCTTAGTGTGGCTCATGAATCTTGCAGGGGGTGTGCTGCTGACAGGGGTACTGGGTGTAACTGAAGAAATGGTTGACACTTCTTCCTCCTCGTCATCATCAGATGAAACATCAGCGGATACAATTTGTTGACTTGCAATTCAAGCTGCCTTGATCTCCCTTAGGTGCGCATGCCATTTGACAGTGTGCTGTCTATGAAGATGACCTCTCTGGCCTCCGGTACCATAGTTGGTACCAAGCTTACCACGACTAACTCAAACTTTACAAATGGTACAAATGGCTATGTTTTTCCTTGTTGGGCAAACACTAAAGAAGTCCCAAACTGCGGACTTCAAATGTCTGTGGGGGGCGGAGGAGGCGATACTGGGAATGCTAATGCCAGATGAAGTGGAGGATGTTTGTTGCCGAAATTTACTACGTTGTGCACTTACAGCACCACTAATTGAGGAAATGGAGGTCGAGGTGGATGGAGGTCCCTTCTGGTGAGAAAATATGGAAGCTGTAGGTGGTGGTGTACTAGTTAACTGCATTGGTGGTGGTCCCATTGCCACGTCGCCAACATCACGCTCAGCAGCATTTCGGGATAGGGTAAAAATGTCTGTTTGCTGCATGCCCGCTGAGGCTGGAGTGACGTCTATGATGACTGCGTCGTCTTCGTGGGAGTCTTCATCAGCAGGAGTATACGCCACTTCTTGTTCAGCGTCATCATCATACTCCATAACTATGAGACTTTCGGGGACCTTCCTTTTACGCTTAGCTACCTTTGTCAGATCATGGTGTGCCTCACTCTCTGACAGCACTGGTGGTTCCCAATTTTGATCCATATCATAAGAAGGAAGGGGGCTTGAAGAAGATGTAGACACCATGCTTGATCTTTTCCTTGCTGGGGATCTGGAAGACAATGAATCATCAGGAGGAGTGGCTTCCTTAGATGATACCTCGGCATGAATGTCGATTTCCTGATGTGCCCCTACTTTGGGAGGAACAACTATTGTGGGCACTTTTGCCACTCCATGCACCTCTGCTTGTGCCTCTCCTTGCGCCGCCTCTCCTTCCACATATACTTGGGCTTGTACTTGCAGCACATGACGTTGTTGTTGCGGCTGTGGTTGTTGAACACTCGTCAGATGAGTTACAACAACCTGTGTTGATTGAGGGATGCTGCTACTTTCTTGCGATGAGCCAACATCACTGATTGAACAACTATACTGGCTGCCTCTGCAGCACTCAAGGGCTTGGACCTAAGTTGGCGTGGTGGTGGTGGCACTGAGCCCAATGGAGCGGAGGTACTGCTCCCAGCTTGGCCCCCAGCAGACCCCGCTGCTGCTGCAGGCATACTTTTTTTCCCCAAAAAATGCGGCGGTCGGCACACCAGTCTCATTGGTAAGTGGCGCCACTTGCTTTTTCTGCTCCTTACTGGCAACTTTCTTGCTCGAGGAGCTAAGGGCAACTTTTTTTGGGGCCATCTTCTTTAGATGTCAGAACAGCAGGCCGCAGTTGCACAAGTTGCAGAGTTGTCTGTGGCCACACGTGACGTTGTGCTGCACACACCGCAGCAGGACTTCTTCCTGGCACTTTCTGCACCTAAAAGCAAACGAAGCCAGAGGAACATCAGTTAAATAAATGTTGCATATGTAGCGCTTCAATTATTAGTTTGCAAGTAAGCATTTTTATTACATCCACCCCCCAAAATGGAAAGACCAATAAAATGCACCACTGACAGAGTACCCCTGGGCATAAATCACCCCAAAAAAGTCGAAAAACACGCATAAATCACCACAATCCAATGCCATCCATGCCCTCCATGATGTTTACATTAAAGAGACCCCACAGAAAGACCCAGTCCATGCACCACTGAGTACCCCTGGGCAAAAGGCCCCAACAACAGCCAAAAAATTGAAAAACTCACAAAAATCACCACAATCCAATGCCATCCATGCCCTCAATCATGTTGAAATTCAAAACACCCCACAGAAAGACTCGGTCCATGCACCACTGAGTTCCCCTGGGCATAATGGATGAAAGCATGGCAGACTGGGTGCAGGCCTATGGCACAACAAGGCACACTGCCTGGCTTCAAAATGGCCCCTAGACCCCCACCCACTGGCAGGCCCTGCCTAGACCAAGCCTCAAAATGGCCCCCACCCACATGGACAGGCCCAAAAACACCCCAAAAAGTCGAAAAACACACAATAATCACCACAATCCAATGCCATCCATGCCCTCCATGATGTTTACATTAAAGAGACCCCACATAAAGACTCAGTCCATGCACCACTGAGTACCTCTGGGCAAAAGGCCCCAACAACAGCCAGAAAATCGAAAAACACACAAAAATCACCCCAATCCAATGCCATCCATGCCCTAAATGATGTTGAAATTCAACAAAACAGTTGTATCATGCACCCATAACTAGCCATGGCCCTACTGGATACTGTGGCTACCCACTATATATTTTATTTAATGTTCTGAAAAAGTTCCAAAATTGTAGTTGCAGCAACTGTAATGCCCCAAACAAACAACATCAACTTACTTGAGAAATTTCTAATCCAAAAGTGATCCAAAGAAAGTCAAAAAGGCCTCAAATCCAAATATCCAGCAGCATCCACAAAAAGTAATCCTTCCAGGTCAAGGTCCTAATCAAAGTGACCAGGACATGAACAAAGCACTGGGAGGAGCCTGCTGGACAGGAACAGGAAGTTGGAGACTGTGGGGCTCTTCCTTCCCCCCCCCCCAAAATGGACTCCTTGCAAAAAGAAGTGTAGGCAAATGTCAACCTGAGGAGTTATTCTGATAAAAATTATCATTTTCAGAAGGTTTATGCTGCCTGCTGGTGGATTTCTTGTGCAGAATTGCAAATTTTGCCATTTCGCGAACGCGAGATTGTTGCTGCCCGCCGCATCTACGTGTTAGCAATTGTTTACTCCCGCGATGCGTGATCACGAGCCTTTATGACGTACTCGCGTTGACAAACTCTCGCTGTGCAAGGTGGAGGGCCGCGATGACGTAATCGCGGTCGACAAACTCCCGCGGGATCACGCAGCAAGATCCAAAATGGCTCAGCACACGCAAACATGGAGAAAAACAACTCTTCAAATGCTGAATGACGGCAAGTGAACGCCGCGCGCCGCAATATTGTATTTGTCAAGCGCGACCAAGCAAAAAAATCCGCTGAGTGCGAATTTTCAGCAAATTCGCGAGAAATCGCGGATCGCGAATTTGCCGAAAATCCGCTAATTCCACGAGCGGAACGGATTTTACGATCATAATTACTATTGACCCCTCTACCTCTTGGCTTCATCTCAGATGCCTGGACCTCTCTACCTCTTCGACACACCTTTGACACTCAGCAGAACTGTAAACTTGAACTCTCCTATATTTTGCCATCCCTGTCACTGTTTTGTATTTTACCTCCTCTTCTTCATGTTGTAAAGCGCTCCGATACCCTCGGGTCTGGCTAGCGCTATAGAAAACCTCTGAATAAATAAATAATACTGTCATTGGCTGCACTGGAAGGGGCAATGGTTGGTGCAAGCTGCCGTGGCCTACTGAGAAGGGCCCTGGCATTTACTTTTTTTATGTGTTTAAACAGAGAGAGACCCCTTTTCAGCAACCAAGGGAGTGGAGTACTATCAGTAGCAAAAAACTAATTTCCCTTGATTCACTCAATCAGCAAGAACACCCTATCAATAGTGGATTTCTTAATTCACATAGGTAAACTTTTTTTTTAAATGTACCCAAAATCCCTGAAACACTCAAACATTGATCCCTCTATACCATACAGTGCAAAAAGGTCAATTTATTTATTTAGTACCTGTGAATATTATTAAAACACAATATATATAATAAAACACCTATAATAAAACACAATGCATCAGTTCAACATAATTATAAACAATAAAATTCATCAAGTCAGGACATAATATAATATCTTTTTTTTTTAAAACAATTCTTTATTGAATTTTACAGTGATAATATAATATCTTATAATACTTTTACCACAGAGAACCCTAAGACATTTGGGAAAAGAACAATGATAGACAGTATACTTTGTTTTTTAGCTCGACATTTCCCTAGGAATAATTTTAGCAAGATTAGCCTGGATACATATATTCTATTTTGTATCTACAGGTCCAACTTGTCCTCAGGATAATGTATAGAAATGGGTCGATGCGTTTCAATGGGTATCTGATTATTCCATCTTTATCAAGATAGTCATTACGTTCACTTTTTTTGTGGTATATTTGATTGTTATAACCTTCTTTAACGGACTTGAATAATCGCCGTTTCCCAACTGCCTTAATTGCGAATCGCAATTTGCAATTCGCAATTAAGGAATATGTAGGATTCGCATACATACATAGCGTTTTGCGATTCTCTAATAGCGATTCACAAACAATCGCTATTTGAGAACCGCAAAACCAAAGTTTCATACATATGGCCCTGAATGATGTGATAAAAGTATTAAATCAGTAATTACGTAGTAAACTCCACAGCATCGTATAAATCCACTGACCCTTACCAATGTCTATTATTTTATAAACATTTATTCATGAAAAAACAGAAACCCTAAGCATCCTAATTCTTTTTTGCAAGATCTAGTTATTGAAACAGCTGTTGTATGGTTATGGATACAAAAGCAGGTATGTGAGCAGGTATTACACCAGGAAACAATTTATTAGTAATACATCAACCGAGGAGGTCACAGTGACTGTACAGTACTAGGATACACATTGCACAAACAGCACCTGCTGGGGAAGGTGAAGTGGGTGGGGCTGCATCAGTCTCAACATGCCTAGTCGTACACTAAAATATCTGAAAATACCACCACAGCACCAGGTATAGATTCCAAGACCTTGCAGCACCAGGTGGTGGAACTCCGCTGCTCCAGTGGTTGGGTACCTGAAAGGGGGGAGGAGGTCATATGAGGATGTGTCAGTTGAGCTCATGAAGGCTACCTAGATGTGTGTGAAGACCTTCAGTTTATCATAGAGTTTAGAAGTGATCATGGCCAACCACTCTGCAGAGCTCAGTCATTAACTCATGGCCAATCAGAGGGCTGTCGCTAATGACGCATGATGCATATCTTAGCTACTACCAGTGATGTTGGCAGCCAGCCATGTGTATTAATGGTCAGATCCGGGACGTCACAAATATCATGAAGTATAGCTGGCTGGGGAGATGAGGTCATCAAGGCTGAGCTGTGGAGGGGCAGAAATGCCTATATTCTTGTCCAGTAACACTCTATACCTGGGCAAGGCCAGAGGATATATGATGCAGTGCTTCAGCCTGGACTCCCAAAGGACTCTGTCATGATCAAGAAGTAGTGTCGCTCAGTCCCCTGGGGAATAGTCCTTCCCAAGAAGCGTCTGCCAATGCAACCCGTTAGGTAAACAGTCTAATTCCAATCTCTGTCCATTATTTGCTGCCTTTGAAGAGTGCAGCTTTTATTGTGCTCGCTAACCCAAAATAAAAATATAATATAAAAAAATACACAACAGGTAATGTTTATTTTTAGGCATTTAGCATGAGAAAGCTGTTCTCTTCAAAATGCAGTTAAAAATAGGCACTGATTCTAGAAGCAATGGATTTATGAGATTCTGTTTCAATTGGTACTTAATTATCGATTTAAAGTAGATCCAAACAGGTTTAATGACTCGTGGTTTCTGGTAAAGCTGTATCCGTTGGACAAAATGGAAGGCCCTTTCCTGACGTTGTTCATGTGGACTCTAGTAGCTAGCCTGGTGGGCCGATCCTGTATTACTAAGGATTCTCAAAAACTCACTAGAGAAAAAGGTGGATTCCACTTTGAAAAATGTTTATTCTGGATCATGTCCCTCCAGGCTGGGATCTATGGGGTATATGCAGCTCAATCCATGATTTCAAATTTCAATGCACTTTTAAAATCAGTTAAAGATAGTAAATAATGTACTGATGTGTTGGATGGTCTGGAACACGATGTGGAACTTCTCTCTAACATTTTTAAAAAATGTTTTAGGGTCTTTGCTTTGTCTTGCAGAGCACCTATTGCTGACTGGAGAAATATGTCTCTTAAAAATTGGAGCACAGACTGAGCTCAAAGATTAGCTGTGCTTAGAATGCCTCTTGAAGGTAGAAAGACTTCATAATATGTTTAAAGAAAGGAAGTACTCCTTTTCTTTTAAAAGACATCCACCCAAATCTCTGTCTCTTCTTTCAACAGATCTAGATCATTTTTCAGACACTCTTTGAGAAAGCAATTGACTTGGGATCAAAGTTCATGAAAACCCTTCTCTGGTAAGTTTCAAAATAAAAAAATAAGATGGATGCTCGAAGGAAAAAGCCTCATTCAATCAATCAGTCAATTTATAGAGCGTAGCTAATCACCCGCTAGTATATCCAGGCGCTAGTATTTCCAGGTACTTCCAGGGTACAAGGGACTAATTCGAAAAGCCAGGCCATGAGAGCTTTTTGAAATTCCAATAGAGAAGGGGAGCTCTGGAGCTGGCTGTTCCATGTCTTTGCTGTGATAGGAAATTGGAGAATGAGCGTCCTCTGCTCATGCTTCTGATGATGCAAGGAATGTGGGCGCGCGAGAGGGAGGCAAGGTGAAGTGGTCTGGACCTACTCAGTAAAGGCCGCAGTACGATCACATCAGTAGGCACCTGGATACTTAGCTTGCCACTTCCATGTGGCCTCTAGTTCCTGCTTCTTCCAGACTGATCTAGTGACACCCCAGCCACCCGCGTTTTCGGGCTGGGGGTTTCCGACCAGGTTTTCTTACTCCCCGTCCTTCCCGCCAACAGAAGCCCCACCCACCCCAGGACCTACTTAATGCAGGCCGCAGTGAGACTGCGCCAAAGCCAAGTCTGTCTGCACCCATCTCCACCTAGACCGTGCCGAGGTACACGACCCCTGGCCCTCCCAACCCCGAAGATACACGATCGCCGATAACTACACCCTCAATGCCAGACACCGTCACAAACACTGCCACCGCACCAACTCACGCTCCACGGTAGGACCTTTTACCTGCACCCACTGCCACTTGACCTGCCACTGCACACACACCAGCCCAACAACCAGGCCCACCACAGACACCACTTGAACAAAAACACCACCTTGCATGTACTCTTCTCAACACACTTCCTTTGCAGGCATCTCACTGAATTATGGGACCTCATCGCCACCTTCACACCAACACAGTCTCCTCACTGAGACCAGGCTCAACCGCACATCTATCCCAGACGTTACCTCAGCGATCCCCAACAGATATAAAATCACTCATCAGGACCGTCTCAACAAGCTGGGAGGATGAACAGCCATCATCCACAAAGAGACCATACAATGTACCACCACCACCGAAGCCACCACCACCCCCATGGAACATCTCAACTTCAAGTTCCAAACAGGCAAGACCACCATCACAGGCACCCTCGCATACCGATCCCTAGGCCTGTGCTCCAGCTTCTGCAACAACATCGCAGACTTCATTGCGCCCCTAGCCTTAGACTCCAAGGACTACATCTTCCTTGGTGATCTAAATTTCCACATCGATGACCCTACCCACTGTATCCAACCACGCCAGAAACCTCAGATTCATCGCGACAACAACCTCATCATGAAATCACAGAGCAACGCCGTCTCCTCCACCTGCTTCTTCACTCTGCGAATGCTATGTAAAATCTTTAAGTGGCTACTAGACACGAGGCGCACTGTGACACAAGCCCTCATCACCAGCCGACTGGACTACAGGAACGCCCTCTACGTAGGAATTGCCGCACACGATCTACAGAAACTTTAGATCATGCAAAATGATGCAGCCAGACTCACCTTCGGCCTTCCCCAACAAACCCACATCACACCCCACCCCAGAAAACTTCACTGGCTCCCCAGACAGAAGAGATGTCAACTCAAGCTGCTGACCCACACACACAAGGCTCTACACAACCAAGGACCAGCCTACATTAACCTCCCCAAACACCTTCAGAGAATCCCCTCATTTCTGGAATTTCGAATGGCCCTCAAGACCTGGATGTTCGAATAAGCGTCCAGGGTCTGCAAGTGAGTGATTATCTGTGCTTTATAAATCCTGTTTAATTGATTGGAAGGTTAGTGAAATTTCAGGTGGTGGTTTATGAAGGTCGGTCTGAGGTTGTGCAGAGCTTGAACTGGGACTTCTTCTGAAATGGGAGCCAGTGGAGTTCCCTGAGGTGAGGGGTGATGTAAGTCAGCCAAGAAAGGTCGAGGATGAGTCTAGCGGTGGTGTTCTGAATAGTCTCTAGTCTCTGGAGGAGGTGTGTGGTGATCCCTTAGTAGAGGGGTTTTCTGTAGCCCAGTGTGCTGGCGATGAGGGCTTGAGTGACGGTGTGTCTGGTGAACAGGGGGTGCCATTTGAAGATCTTTTGTAGCATCCGCAAAGTTAAGAAGCAGGCTGAGGAGACTGTGTTGATCGGGGACTTTACAGTAAGCTTGCTGTTAAGGATGATGCTGGGGTTTCTTGCTTGGTTTGTTCAAGAGGGTGCTGGTCCTAGCTGTGTGGGCCACCAGAAAGCGTTCCAGGACAAGTTGTTGTTGCCAAAGATCAGTACTTTTGTTTTGTCGGTGTTGAGTTTCAGGTAGTTTTTCCTCATCCAGTCGGCGATGCTGTTCATGCAACTGTGGAAGCCGCTTCTGGTGGTCATTGAAGTGGAAGTTGAAGTCACTGGAGTCCATGGCGTGTGGTGTGATGAGATCGACGATGGAGTTGCAAAAAGTAGAGTGAGGTCCTGGGGGCTGGTAGGGGAGAGTACCTCTGATGGACGGCTTGCGGTCAGTTTGGATTCTGAAGTTGAGGTGTTCCAGAATCACAGTGGGGTTGTCCATAGTGGTGGTGCATTGAATGGAATCTGTGGATAATGGCAATTATTCCATCTGGGCTTGTTGATTCAGTCTTGGTGGATGATTTTGTAACTGTTGGGTACTGCTGTGGTGATGTTGGGATTGGACAAAGTGTTGATACAGGTTTCAGTGAGCAATGTGATGTTGGGTGCGAGAGTGATGATGAGGACCCCCAGCTTGGTGGTGTTTGCACAGCGAGCGCGTGTTCAGGAGAATGCATGCGAGTTGGTGGTGCGGTGCAGTAGTGGCATAGAGGGGGTACTGCATGGTGGAGGGTGTAGTGAATGCATGCATGATGTTGCAGGGGAAGTTGCATTGGGTGCAGGTGAAGGGCCTACTGTAGTGAGGGGGAGGCACAGCAGCAGGGTTGGCTGGGAGGCTGGGGTTTCGGGCATGGAGATCGACAGCAGTCGATCTCCATGCTCCATCCCATCCTCAGTATAACTGAGGATGGGAATTGACTCAGTCTTTCTAGCGCTGGGCATGGTCCGGGCATGGATGGACGCAGATAGGCTTGCTTTTAGCGTGCCAGCGAAGCGTCTGCTGCATGTGATTGCCTTTAAGTAAGTCCTGGAAGGGGTATGGGTTGTATTGGGTGGGCTAGCGGAAGCAGGAAGAAAAGGTGGAAAACGCTTGCCGGAGTGTAGGTAAGGATTACTCCTTATCTGCTGTTGCAGGCACTGGGATGCGGGAGATGGGGAAAGGCCAGCAGGGGAGAGAAAGACAACAACAGAAGGAAATGGAACAAAGCAAGAATACAAAAATATAGACACATGAGTGAAAGAGTAAAAATGGAATGAAAATTGTCAAGGAGATAAACAGATACAAACAGAAGCAAAAATGAGGATGAGAAAACAAGAGAGGAATGAAAAAGTGGTAAAGACATTGACAGATGCTAATAGAAGTAAAACGAGGGTGAGAGACCAAAAGAGGAATGAAAATGTGATAAAGAGGTAAACAGATACAAAATAGATGCGAGACAAGGATGAGGGCGCAAAAGAGGAAAACGTAGCAAAGTGATAGTCAGATGCAAAGAGAATCAAAACTATGGTGGAAAAGCAAAAGACAAATAAGTAAAGAAAAAGTGAAAATAAGAGAGAAGGTGAGAGATTGTGAGAGCCGAAGGGAAAGACACGGGTGAGGGAGCAAAAGAGGGGAAAATGGTAAAGAGATTGGAAGATGCACACAAAAGCGAAATGAGGGAGAAAAGCAAAGGATGAATGAGTAAATAAAAAGTGGAAACAAGAGAGGGGGTGAGAAATTGATAGCGCCGAAGGTGCAGAAGGAGTGAGAGTACGGATAGACGGCAGCTGGAGTGTCGGATCAGCTGTCCAAAAGTACAGGTCGGAGGATCATCATGTTGAGTTGGGAGCTTGGGCACCTGCCTATTCCTGTTCACAGGAAAAGAATGGCCAAGGCTTGTGGGAGGGTGAAAGAATCCATCACTTCCTGAAAGTGTGGAAGAAGTCCATTACAGACCTATGGGCCTTGGAGATAGTCCTTGGGGGTTAGAGTTCAGTTCAATTCCTAAGGTATCCGGGATCATAACTACACTATATATGAAGAATCTAGAAAAATGGAGAGTGCTGACGAAATGATTGGAACCTGTGATTTCCAAAGCAGAGATTGTTCTTCCTAGGGAGATGGAGAACGTTCCAAGTGTCAAGGTATTCAATCATCTGTCTGGTACCCAAAGTAAAAGGGGGCTTTCAGGAGTGATAGACTTGCAGAGGTTGAACAAGTTTGTCAAAACATCCCCTTCAAAATGGAGACACATTGAAGGATTATCACTTTAATCACAGTAGGTCACTTTATATGCACAGCAGATCTAATGGATACAAATCTTCATGTTCCTATTGTACAGGAGCATCAGAAATATCTGAGGTTCTGCACTTGGACATTCTTGGCAATTTCAGCTTCTCTCCTTCTGTCTGAAGTTGATCCCAAGGGTATTTACGAAAGTAGTTTCTCCTCTCGTGGATTTCTTCAAATACAAAGTAGCCCCATCCTTCCATACCTCAACGAATGATTCGGGCAGCGTCAAAAGAGACCTTACTTCAGTTGTAAGATAGTATGAAATCACCTTTGAATCAACATGGATTTCTCCTCAATCTGCCTAAATTCCAAATGATTCTGTCAATAGATCTAACATTTTATCAGAGCAAGGTTCAGGATGGACCTTGACACCGTTTTTTTCCCTGAAGACGAAGTAGTCCATTTTCACAACCATCTAATGAATTTACTCTCTAGCCAAAAAGTTCCAGCTCGACCGTGGTTATAAGTCCAAGGGCACATGGCATCCTGTATATTCAGGGTTCAGTAGGCAAGGTTACATCTCCGTCCCATTCTTTTGCATATTCAAAAGAATTAGTTCCATAACAGTCAGTCAATGAAGTAAAAGTGGCTGTGGTAAAAAAAAAAAATAATAACTTCAATGTTGGCTATATGCAGAGAAGATCTCCAAGGGAATGAGGATTATCTAGATCCTCTCTAAGATTATAATAACAGATGACAGTTCAGTTGGTTGGAAAGCAACATTGGGAGTTCAGGCACAATGACTCAGAATGGAGGCGATAAAGTCTTGCAACCATAGCAAGTTAATAGTTGTTCTCTGAGGTCTGTATCACTTTCAGAATCATCTTTATCAAAGGAATGTCCTTCTGTGGTCATATAATACAGAAACTATCGTATACATAAATCATTAAGGCAGTACTCACTTGAAGTCTCTAAATGTGATGCCAGAGACTCTGGTGAAATGGTCAGAAGATCATTGTGGAGGGTAGACACACCGTATTTACCTGTAAAGGAGGATGGCAAAGGTGGGGTTTATCCTACTTCTGGAGCTGGCCAGCCTAGAGAAGAAAATGAGCTCCAGTTAGGAGGGGCGGAGATAGGAAATGAATTTGATGTCAGGCAAAGGTGATACAAAGAGGAAAGAAGGACATTCAGGAAGGAAGAGGAAAGAGGAGAATACAAAAAGACTGTTGCCTGCACGATCAAGAACTGGATGCCACTGAGGGCAATGCATTTGGAAGGATTGGCTCTGCTGAGAGAGGAAGCTGCTGCAGGATACCGCAGAAGGTACTGGAGCTTCGTGTCTCCCGAGCCAACACGTTAGATAGTCCGCTCCAGCGGAAGAGGACAAAAGGATAACCCAGGACAGCTTGGTCTCCAACATGGAAGAAGCAAACCTACTATCGACAGGAATGGCCGTCTCTTCCAAGGAGACATACAATGTGTCGGCCTGGACCTAAGAAGATCACAGCTTAGCCAGGTGGGTAAACGAAAGGGGTATCAAGTGAAATCCAGGGGAGGAGAGGGAGTTTTTTTTATTGAGGGTTTGATGAGAGACCGAGAGAAGAAAGAGGCTGTGAAACTGCCTAATCAGTTTCATGGAAAAGGGCCACACAAGCAACATAATTATAAGGGTGGTTAAGAGGCTGACAAACAGAACACTGTTTTTTAAAAGTAATTATATATTTATTTAATTTCTTTGGGAAAAGCAACTTAATTATAAGGGTGGTTAAGAGGCTGACAAACAGAACACTGTTTTTTAAAAGTAAGTATATATTTATTTAATTTCTTTGGGCAATCTATGGGGAAAATGAAATGCATTTGTGTCTCATTACCTGAGTTGTTCAGTTAGAAGGTCCAGTCTTTCATAATACTTGAGAGCAGGCACAGGAAGCAGCAAAAGGATCTCAGGTAAGACCTTGCAGTATTTTAAAGAAGGGTATCTTATATGGTGGCTGGGCAAAGTCAGAATCCCCAATTAATGATTCTGGAACCTTTTAGGGATCAGGTCTTATAACTGGCCCACAGTCACCTATATGGAGACATTTGCAGGATGAGTAAACAGGACAGAGCATACTTGATAATTTTAATTCACCAGATATAGAAATTCTGCCAATACTGTCTTGTTTGTCAGACCAAAAACACATATAAGCATCCATGAGCACATCTCCACATGATCGCAGTAATTGAGGTGCTTTTTTCCCTGGTGGGAGTGGATTTGGTTGTCTTCTGGAGCAACTAGAGTAATGGTATAAATACATACTGGTTGTAGTGGATTATGCTGCTCAATACCCTGTAACTATACGATTAGGACAAGTTGATTCCAAACATATTTCTTTAACTATGGTAGAAATATTTTCTAGGGTGGGTTTGCCTAAATAAATATTAACCGATTAAGGCTCACCCTTTGTCTCCACAATGATGGTGCAAGTATGCAGAGAACTGGGTATCCACCAGTTGAGACCATCACTCTACCATCTCAGACAGATGACCTGGTGGGGAGATAAAATGATGCCAAAAAACACATGCTGAAAATGATCTTAGGTGACGGTGGGACAAGCGTCTCCCTTTAGCCCTTTTTGTCATTCGATGCCATATACAGACCAGTTTAGGTTTATCCCTTTTCAAATTATTATTTGGAAGGAAACCCAGAGGTTTTTTTAAAATGACTCACTAATTTGGGAAAAACTCACGCAATAAGGAAAGGCTCTTGTGATGATGTGATGCAGTTGAGATACAAAATTGGGAAACTAAAATAGATAGTAGGGGAACGTTACTACATGCACATAACAGGCAAGAAACTTACTATAATAAAGGGAACAAATTGAGAGAGTTAAAAGTAGCAAGTTCGCTAGTATATTTGCTACCCTTACAAGAGCAGACTGTATTGGCAAGGTTCATATCAAGTCCAGGAGAGAGTAAACAAGGTTACTTATTGCATCAGGCTATACGAAAAAGAAAGCAGAGCAGATCTTTCAAATGAACCAGCTGAAGGTGTAGTAGGGTCCTGCGCCCCCGGAAGCTAAGGGAGTTTAGCTTACAAAAGAAACCTCTTCAACTTCAACCACAAGAGAATTGGGGTCGAAATTAACAGACAGAGAAAAACAGTTGCTAATAGAGCTATTTAAACCTTTTTCGTGAATCTTCTCTGATTTACCAGGACACACATATATAGTTTATCATCACATTACAACAGAGACAAGTCATGAAGCAGAAACCCTATTGCATTTCCAAGGCTTTTAGGCAGGCTATTCAAGAAGAGTACTTTAAAATATTAGAGTCTCAGGTATTTGAACCATTCAACAGAAACTAGTGCTCATCTATTATCTTGGAACACAATCCTAATGGGACCATCCGATTCTGTATTGATTTTAGGATGGTGAATCAAACTTCTAAATTTGACACCTATCCCCTTGAATTGGTTGAATAACTTGGGAGGCTGCACATATCAGTACAAATGACCTTACCAAAGGTTATTGGCAAAATTACCTGAGAAGAGATGAAAGAAAGAATCCATATTTAGAAGGTCAAGAAAGTGGAAGTTTGAGAGTATAAAGTATAGAAAGGGAAAACGAAAAAAAGCAGAAAGGAGAGCTGAGAGAAGAATTCATACTTAAGTGATTTTTCCTACGTGTACTCCAAGGGGTGCTGGTGGTGAAGTCATCCCAGAAACAGCAAAGCAAAAAGAGGGCACCATACAGGAAGGAGGGAATGAAACAAGGAGATAAATTCGGGAGCCAGAACACATCCACACCTATCTCCCTAACCATCCAAATGCAAGTGGCCACTTGGACTAAAAAGAGTTGTAAAAAAGTTAAAACCAAAGAAAAACACACTTTAAAATACCATACAATTCTGGTAGTATCCATTTGTCCCTGGCAGAGCACACAACAATCATCTGCTCTCAATCTCAGCTGCCACATCAAGGGGTTGGACAATTAGAAAGTAGAAAGACCAAGTCAGACTGTTGTTCACCGCAAAGTATGTCTCTTTCCAAGACAATCTTTTGGAAGGAGTCCAGGAGATTTGGTATTCCTTACCTGGATGTTTTTTTGTATCCAAGACCAATTTCCTGCACCCCAAATTCGGTTCTTACTTTCCGAAACCAGAACCATGGGGAGTGAATGCACTGTTAACCAATTATCCAAGGAAATTCTTTCCCTTGGTTCCCATTAATCCTGAAAATGCTTCTGAAAGTTCAGAGGGAGAAAGCAGAAATAATTCCTCATTGGCCAAAAAGGACATGGTTTTCACTCCTCAAGTCCCTAGCTGTGTGTCCTGTTTGGGTTCTTCCTCTTGTTGCCTCTTCTCTGGCTTTTTCCTCTTCCTCTCATGGTATCTTTCTCTGGAGGTTGAGAGGATGACATTACTGAGGAAGGTGCTTCCTTTACTTTTGATGGAAGCAGTTCAGGGTTCAAGGAGGCAGTCAACCATGAATTCCCATTCTATAAATTGGTCTCCCTTTTAAAAATGGCGTTCATTAATGGCTGTGTCTCCAAGTGACTGCTCTCTTTTTTTTGTTTTGCTGATTTTGGTGGATGAGTTTCACAGAAATCACACTTTGTACTTTAAAAGCACAGTGATTCTTTATTAAGTATTTTTGTGAGTTTGCTCACACTTACAGTGAGGCATATTTTTCGCAGCGTGACTGTTTAAGAACGTTTCTATTTCTTGTCCAATTTGCTCATCTAGAGCACCTCCTTGGGAACCTCTTCTGGTCTTTCAGCATTGCATCATTCTCCTTTTGAATACAATCTGTGGATTTTCAGTTTCTGTCCCACAAGGGTATTTCCTGGTTGTGATAACTTCTATTCATAGATTGGAAGAACCTTCTGCTTTATTACGCAGATTCCCTTTTCTTTCTTTTTTGGATGACAGGGTGATTTTGATGCTGGACCCATGTTTTCTCCCTAAAATGAACTCTTTTTTCTATTCTTCTCAAGCAATTATTCTACCTGTTTTAATGTGTTCTCCTACAGATGAGCAAAGATTAGCACACTGCTTGTTTTTTTAAATTAGTGCTATTTATGTATCTTGACAGATTCAGTTCATACTGACAGGCATACAGTTTGTCGCCTATGGTAATGCTGCAAAATGTGAAAAGGCTTCAATAATGACACTCAGCAGATGGATCAAAGAGACTATTTTGATGACCTGTCCTTTTGTGAACAGCGAGAACTGATCCAGAGTAAAATTCAAGTTAGATCAACAACAGGAAATATCTGCTTTCAGGCTGAGTTGCAGATATTCCTCTGAATGAGATATGTGAAGCGGTAATTTGGTCTTCAGACTACACATTCATCAGGCATTACTGTATAGGAAATATTAAAGAAAAGAAAAGTTTGGCGTCTTTATGACAGTGACTTTTGAACATTTATTTGGTTTCGCCTTGGGCTTTTCATTCACATATAATGTGTTAAATACTTGGGTGTTGCGTTATATGGCCTATGTTTCTTGAGATCAAAGGTCTTCTTGGCGCCGGTATACCTCACTTAGTAATGAGTTGGACAGACTTAGAGGCAATGGTCTCATTGCATACCGGTAATCTTCATTACTTTTAGTCCAACCAACTCCTTCACTTCCCAGTCATTAGATTCACCCACCCTCCCATATTCTAGGCCTTTGGTGGGGCTCATGAATACCGGCAGAGGAAGGAATACCATGTCCTTTTATAGCATCCAGCTGGGATGGCCGAGATTTTTATTTTAGCATTCCTTCCATGGATGTAGGTGTACCTTAAGTAGTAATGACTGGGACACACCGACGAGTTCAACAAAGAGTAATGCAGTTCCCAATTCAAGTGTCACCCTTTCTATGCTGAATGCAAAGAGTTAATTGTTTCTTACCTTGATTCATTTGTTTTTAGCATCCTGTTTGATCCTGAACGGGGCTGGAGCCTCCTGTTACATCAAGACGTTGACCCCATTAAAGTGAGGAGCCTCTCAATCATATTTAAAGGACCCATAGCTGTAAGCAGTCCAGGAGTACCGTGGAAGCCATACATGCCAATAAGCCTGCTTCAGGCAGGAAGCTCACGATTTGTTTTAGCCAAAAATTGCTTTATTTCCGGTGTGTCCTCCTAAAATTGCCTCTTCAATATAAACCAATAAGGAAAATACATGCCCCTGATTTTTTTCAAAATCTCCCACTTCTCAGTTTCAAAAAATTGGTATGTGTGGACAGCTAGATTGAGTCCCCATCCTGTTCAGAAGGACACGTTGCTTCCTAGACTAAGAAAAGTGTGGGTAAAGGAGGTTAAGCAAACTCATTGCCTGGCTTAGAGGGTTTTTCTCACACCAATATACGATGAGGAAAATAGTGCAGTAAAAAAAACTCACAGAATGAATCTTTCACAGGACTATTACCAAGGATGGAACGTACATGGAGTTTACTGCAAAAAAACAAGCCAAATGAATGCCACAGGGAATGTTATCGACAACAGATCTCCTAATTGTTTACTATACGTTATTGTTTTTTGATAATCTAATCCCTCTTGGGAAGTGTAGCATTGTGGTGTTTTAATGATTTTAGCAAGCTGCTGAAATACAAATAAAGACAAGATAAAGTATGATACTTAGTCTGGTTCTTTCATTAGAACCCAAACTTTCCATCACAACAGCTAGGACTCTTTTATAAAAAAAATTCTGGAGGGCTAAAATACAAATAATGTCTCAGTATTAGAGCTCACCAGCCTTCAGTGCCTTTTAGCTGCTTGCCATCCAGAATGCAAAGTCGAACGTTTCTGTCTGTATGATTTCTTACAGGAGAAATGTGGCTTCTGTTTAGTCGGATGCCATGAGCTAGAGTAAACTCCTACAATTTAGTTTCCACACCCTTCACCTCCAAACCTGAAAGAATTCATTGGAATTAAATGATGACTAGCTACTAGATGGTTGGACAAATAGACATTTACCAGAGTCAGGGTAGCATCTCTAGTTCTGAATACGTGTGTTTTTTATCAAGAATTTCTGGAGTCCATTTTTAAGAACTAGTAAAAAAAGACCTCTTCATCAAGAGAGGAAGAAATTAAAATGAAAAGTATCAATTGCAAAAGAACAGTGTCAAACTCCTTTCACATATGTAAAGACTGCTAGTGAAATTAAATCTAAAATTGTGAATAAAATATGAACTGCAACTACCAGAATGCACTGAGTCCATGTAAGTGTCAAACATCGAAGGTACCCCGAAGTGAGAGTGCTGTCACACCCATGTATATTGGATGAGCACGAAAGACACCAGCTTCACAAAGCCAATGAGAACTGTGAAACACTTGAGTCAAGAGACTTCTCAATGTATACAATGACTGGGAGAGATGTAAAATTGTGACTTGCAACTCTCAGAATGAAGTTGGACACAATAGTTGCCAACACTAGGTGAATGTTGCGCGAGTATTGAGGGTGCTGCAACAACCCTGTATGAAGTCTCTCTTTAAACTGGACTTCTGGATCCACAAGTCCAGATTTCTGAACCAGTATAACTGGCTCCACTTTGACAAGAGCAATAAATAAGCTCTTCTGATGAGCAGTAAAAGCTATGCATCATAGTTTTAAAAATATATAATGACTACAATAAAAATTAAAATGGTGAAAAATATTAATGTCAACTTCTAGAGTACACAAGTGCCACATAACATAGTGCGAGGTGCCTGCAGGCACAGACATTTTAAGGCATGGGCAAAATGAGAGATTTTCCAGCGCCATCACATTCCAAGGGGCCCCTTGGGAAAGTAAACAGTCTAACCAGCTCATGTCTGTCTATTTCCATGTCTCAACCTCCCTGCCTACCTCTACCTGAGTCTGTCTCTCTTTCCCCAGTGGCATCTTAAGGATTTATGGTTGGTCATAGAAATACTTATTTCAACTGTTTTTGTGTGAAACCTGTTCATGAAGCTTGTTTGGCATCAGGCAAAGCTTAAATTATTATATATTACACTGCCTTAATTGTGAAGCTTATAAACTGCATCACCTTGTGAGCGATGTTGTCAGATTTGTCCATGCTGATCACCAACCACATTGAGTCCATAAGATCTGCCACTGTAAAATATGCTCCTGAGCAACCATCTGTTCCTTGCCTTGATGAGACTATTGTCTAAATAAAATATTTGATGAACCACCCTCTCTCCCCTCTGCAAGCTCTCAGGGACACCACCAATGGCTTCAGAGGCATCGTAGAGCTGCAAGGTATGCACAAAAGACTAAAAGGTATGGCTTCGTACCCGCTCCTGTCCCACTGAAATTGTAGGAATTTGTGGTACAGTCAAATGATTGTTATCATCATGTAAGCGTATATTGGATTCAATCAGACCATCCAGTCTCCTTCCTGCAAGACGTCTCTTATTAGATAGATACCACTAATCTTGTACTGTCTGTATACTATCCATGAGTTGAATTTTCATAGATTGATCACTGATCTGTGACTCTTGTCCTTTTTATTGACAAAAAAATGCTGCTAGAAAAACTGGAGAGCGAAGAGGGACCCTGCTCATCACCCTCTTTGCCAACACATCTTTGACATCCACGGATATCAGCTTCACTTTTGAAGCAAATAAATAATTGGTTTCTGTCTCAGTGACTGAGTTGTCATACTCTGTCCTGAACCTTTGACTGAACTGCAAGACCAATGTATTGTTTGTGGTGAGACACAAATTCTGGTAAAGCCAGATCCACGTAGTTTTACTGGGAAAGAAGGTGTGCTCACTACCAGCCGTGTGATCCTGTAGCCTCTGTAGGGGAAACAAAGTTTTCTGCCATGTTGGTCCTGTCCATAGCCTCCTCTGCAGTGGTATTGAAACTTCTGGGAGTTTGAGTCTCCCCAAAGACGGGTTTGACCATAATGAGGTTGCGAGACTAACAAATATGGTATAGGCCTGTCATAAAAAATTTGTCAAATTTACAAATGTTCTTTTTTTACTTTTTTAGCTTTATTAAATGTATAAAAGGTGTTGAAAATCTAATAAACGATGAGGATGTACATATTTGAAAATATGATGTCAGACACAGATAATAATGGGGAGACTGAAGTGCAATAAGATTACTATTGTTGAGTTCTGTTCTGTAAACAATCACCATGACATTTGAAATGAAGTAACTGTATATTTTTTGTTTTTAAATTTAGAGTGATTTTAAATGAAATATTGTCCTGAAGAAGGTGACGATTCAAATCACCGAAACGCCGCGTCGACATATTTTTGTTATACTTTGTTGTACAAAGAATTTTTAATGTATTTTATGAATAAATGTGATAATTTTTAAACTCAACATTGGTATGAACAGATAATACATTTTTGCAGTAAAATCCTATTTGGTGTGTACATTCTCATCAATTTGATGTATTGGTTTTAAAGATTATAGAAACAGAGGAAAGTTGTAATCAATTGTAAATTTCTCAATCTCTATGCAACCTTAGATACAACATATGGCTCACCCTTTATCCTTGGTTTGAACCCCCTAGGGACTTAAGTCTCTTTTTTAAAGTACATGAAAAGGGAACCCTTATTTTTGTTTTATAGTACTTAACCCCTCCCTTTTCATAAAAAGGGTTTCTCCTTATATTTTTTAGCCAGACACGGAAATCATCACACAGGGAAAATACCTTTCAAAAGCATTTCTGGGCTGCTAGTGTGGCGAGCATTCACCACTCCCAATCAGTACTATCCCTGACTTTTTGGAAATCTATATATGTCCTTTATATATGTCCCTTTCCCGCCTGAGAGGGACTCAAATATTTTTCTTTTCACTTTTGTATAATCACCCAAAATTCCAGAAAAACGTGAACCCTCTTTCTAGTCCTTACAACAGTTGTAGAACATCAAGATTTGAGCCTATAGGTGGAACCTAAACTTTAATACTCAGTTTCCCGATTCCGTCTGGTGATCATGGGATTCTTGTGAGTGCTTTCACCGCCTGAAAATCTCAGCTGTCACTGGCTGGTTTTGAGAAAGAGGCCTGTGAAGTTTGTTCTCCGCGAGACATTCTTTGAATGTTAGAGCAACTTTAGCAATTGTAGTTCACCAGGCTTTATCACTGAATAGTGAAACCAGTCAGACCTACAACTGGTCTTCTCTCAATTGCAACCAATGTGCCTCAGACACTGTCAACTGGATATCCTGTAGCTCCATTTACTGGCGCCCCTTTTCAACCTAGTAGTTAGTCCTGTGGCACACTGAAACCATCATTTTTGACTTGGGTGGAATCTCTGTTTAATTTATGTTGTGGGTTTGGGTGACTTCATTTTGGAACTATTTTACAGAGGTTTAGCCACCTGGCTATAACCCCACTGGTTTGTCCCTCCTTACACCTGTGGCTGCTATAAAGGCAGGCCTTATAAAGCACGCTCAGCATACAATGCAACGTTCTACTTGCCATATTTGCCCCTTTTACTGAAACTTGTAAAAATGGTCCACTGCACTTTGGCACGCAGATACCTCAGGTATATTAAGCTCGTATCGACCCACCAAAGGTGCTAGAACCTTTCGTTTTTTTATAATTCCAATTTTTAACTGTATCACTTTACCTACAAATAAATAAAAGACTGTTTTAAGACGAAAAGCTCTGGTGGGCCGCTGAATTTGTGGAGTATAGTTACTTATGCCTGAAATCTAAGCCCCCTATCTCTTCCTGGAGTAAGGTTTGATCACATGCCCTCATTAGCCCTGGAGAGTTAAAGGTACACTTCAGAGTGAGGTAATATCTGGTGCCACCATTGAGAAATCAGATTGCCCACCATGGGTGCTGCAAAGCTGGCACTACACAAACCGGGAACGGGCAGCACAGTGATAAGGGTTTTTAACACGGCCAGGTCTTAAAGACCAAATTGTGATAAAAAGAAAGGTGGTAACGCCAAACTGAGTCCACACCCTCTCCCAGCAGCTTTGCAAAACACCAAGATAAAAAACACAAAAGAGACCGAGAATCAAATACCAGAGCAGTCTGCGGAGCTCGGAGTGCAATACCCGGGTCTGAAGCATTGTTCATGAGTACTGTATATGTGAGACGTGGCAAAAGGGAGGAGGCCGAGGAGGGGCGACTTCCTGCTATCAGTTCTGTACACCAAAAGCACATATTTGATTTACTAATTCGACGAGATACTTTGTGTATATGCTGTGCCTGTTTAACTGTGATTTAGAAAATCCCTCGCCATCGCATAACCACATGCACTTTACTCTTCACAGTCAAAAAGGATTTGAACTTTGGCCTAGACTGTTTAGAAACATTCATCCGAGTTAGCCTAGGGCACCCTGATCTACCTCAATCAATCAATCAAAGACATTTATAGAGCGCACTACCTACCCGTAGGGTCTCAAGGCGCTGGGGGGAGGGGGGTGCCGTTACTGCTCGAACAGCCAGGTCTTCAGCTTCTTCCTGAAGGAGAGGTGGTCTTGGGTCAGGCGCAGATCGGTCGGGAGGGAGTTCCAGGTCTTGGCGGCCAGGTAGGAGAAGGACCTTCCTCCTGTTGTCGCTCTTCGGACGCGGGGGACGGCGGCGAGGGCGTGGTTGGCTGAGCGGAGGTGGCGTTTGGGAGCGTAGAAGTTGACTCGGTTGTTGAGGTAGCTCGGGCCTTGGTCGTGTAGGGCTTTGTGTGCGTGGGTGAGGATAATGAACGGTCTTGTTCTGAGGCACCACTCCGCTGTCTTGAGTCTGCAGATCTCAAACAAAGATCTCAAATCATTTTGCTGCACTTTTCTGCTTTGTCGGTGAGGGACAGGCAGCACGCAGACTGTGCCAGGCCACTTGTGGGTGTTTGCACTGGCCGGCGACAGTGCCTCGGTGTGTGTTCCCTGTTGGCACCATACCTGGCAATGCTAGCGGGCGTGGGATGAATGCAGGGGCTTCCTGCTGGGCTCGAGCCTGGGTCCCACATGGCAGGACGGCGTCCTCTCACTTATTTTACCTGGTGGACGCCGTCCCCCCTGCCAAACAGCTGGACTTCACTCTTGGGCCTCTCTGGGACGAGATCGGATCTCACAGCATGCTGCTCACGCAGATTTCCTTTCAATCATTTTCAAAGGCAAGCATCTTTCTGTAACGTGAAACCGCGGAGACTTGGCCCCTATCACCGCTGAAGTGCGCTTCAATAAACTCCAGTCATTTCAAAGCAAAATGAAGCATGCAGGATCATCTGGGGAATTTGCATAACAAACTGTTTCAGTTCCAATAAGTCAAGGGGGACTTAGGGAGAATCATGCCCTTTTCAAACAGCCTGGCGATGAACAAAGCAAATCTCTTACCCTGGTTCCCAAGAAGAATATTAGCATATTAATGGAACATTAAAGTGCACATCAGATAGTCTGTGGCTGTTACTTTTTCGTGTCTGTTTTGTTCTTCACATAAACATTCCTTCATAAGAAGGAAAGTGCACTTCAGCGGTGATAGGATCCCGATGGTGCAAGCCACCTTTCGTGACATCACTTTCTGTCGTGACGTCAGTTCCGGTGACAGCGTCCCCCCACTTCTTTTTTTAGGACTTGTGACCTGGCTTCCTGTATAAACAGCTGCGTGACATCCTTGCCGGATCTGCGTGAGTGCCTCGCATTATTTAGTGGGATTGAGACGGTGCGTGGAGGAGATTGCCCGAGTCTGCCTAGAGAGAAGAAGTTCTGGGTGGAGGAGTCATTTGGAAGCTGCAAGAGTGCAGCGGAGAACACCTCCAGGATATCAATCAAGTATCTGTAAAGCGCGCTACTCACCCATGAGGGTCTCAAGGGGTGGGGAGGAAGCAGGATATGCTACTCTGGAGGGCTCCTTCCTTGGCTGGAGCCATTTCCATGGGGTCAAACAGTCGGGATGAGAAGCACTCGCCTTCTTGAGTTGCTAGAAGATTAGCTCTGCCCCCTTACTGAGGTAGGCCTTGAGATGCCCTGGATCCGGATAGCAAAACACACAAGATGATGAACGGAATGTTGCACAATGGCAAAACATTCACCCCCTGTCACAGATCTGGGTTTAATCCATCGTTATTTGGCTCACCAAGCCACCCCAGTTCAGACATGGCCATATGCAAATCAGTCTTGACCCTGTGCCTCATGGGAACAGTCCAGTCCGAACTGCCAAGCCATGTCTTCCCTGGACCGGAATCAAGAACCTAGGACCGGTGTCTGGCTATCAGCCTTCTTCAGGCAGGATAGCTTGACTCCAGTGGCTTAGTGAGCACAGGACCCACGTTTAGGCATACCCTTCCCACATAACGTGAACAGCAAAACCAAAAGATGATGGACGGAATGTTGCACAATGGCAAGACATTCACCCCCAGTCACAGATCTGGATTTAATCCATTGTTATTTTGCTCACCAAGCCACCCCAGTTCAGATGTGGCCATATGCAAATCAGTCTTGACCCTGTGCCTCATGGGAACAGTCCAGACCGAACTGCCAAGCCATGCCTTCCCTGGACCGGAATCAAGCATCCTAGGACCCGTTTCTGACTATCAGCCGTCTTCAGCCAGGATAGCTTGACTCCAGTGGCTTAGTGAGCACGGGACCCACGTCTGGGCATACCCTTCCCACATAGGGTGAACAGCAAAACACACAAGATGATGGACGGAATGTTGCACAATGGCAAAACATTCACCCCCAGTCACAGATCAGGGTTTAATCCATCGTTATTTTGCTCAACAAGCCACCCCAGTTCAGACATGGCCATAAGCAAATCAGTCTTGACCCTGTGCCTCATGGGAACAGTCCAGACCGAACTGCCAAGCCATGTCTTCCCTGGACCGGAATCAAGCATCCTAGGACCGGTTTCTGGCTATCAGCCGTCTTCAGCCAGGATAGCTTGACTCCAGTGTGTGGAGAGCACGGGACTCACGTCTGACCATACCCGTCCCACTCGGCGTGACAAATGCAAAAACAATAGTTGATGGACAGAGTGCAGAAAAATGTCATACATTCACCCCAGTACAGAGATCTGGGTCTAAATCCATTGTTCGGTTCGGTCTGGACTGTTCCCATGAGGCACAGGGTCAAGACTGATTTGCATATGGCCATGTCTGAACTGGGGTTGCATGGTGAGCAAACTACTGATGGATTCAACCCAGATCTGTGACTGGGGTTGAATGTTTAGCTTGACTCCAGTGGTGTAGAGAGTACGGGACTCGCGTCTGAGCATACCCGTCTCACTCGGGGTGACAAATGCAAAATCAACAGTTGATGGACAGAATGCAGAACAATGTCATACATTCACCCCAGTACAGCCATCTGGGCCTAAATCCATCATTTTTTTGCACTCCACACCAGCCCAGTTCAGACATGGCCATATGCAAATCAGCCTTGACCCTGTGCCTCATGGGAACAGTCCAGCCCGAACTGCCAAGCCATGTCTTCCCTGGACCGGAATCAAGCATCCTAGGACCGGTTTCTGGCTATCAGCCTTCTTCTGCCAGGATAGCTTGACTCCAGTGGCTTAGTGAGCACGGGACCCACGTCTGGGCATACCCTTCCCACGTAGGGTGAACAGCAAAACACACAAGATGATAGACGGAATGTTGCACAATGGCAAAACATTCACCCCCAGTCACAGATCTGAGTTTAATCCATCGTTATTTTGCTCACCAAGCCACCCCAGTTCAGACATGGCCATATGCAAATCAGTCTTGACCCTGTGCCTCATGGGAACAGTCCAGACCGAACTGCCAAGCCATGTTTTGCCTGGACCTGAATCAAGCATCCTAGGACCGGTTTCTGGCTATCAGCCATCTTCAGCCAGGATAGCTTGACTCCAGTGGCTTAGTGAGCACGGGAACCACGTCTGGGCATACCCTTTCCACATAGGGTGAACAGCAAAACACACAAGATGATGGACGGAATGTTGCACAATGGCAAAACATTCACCTCCAGTCACAGATCTGGGTTTAATCCATCGTTATTTTGCTCACCAAGCCACCCCAGTTCAGACATGGGCATATGCAAATCAGTCTTGACCCTGTGCCTCATGGGAACAGTCCAGACCGAACTGCCAAGCCATGTCTTCCCCGGACTGGAATCACGCATCCTAGGACCGGTTTCTGGCTTTCAGGCGTCTTTAGCCAGGATAGCTTGACTCCAGTGGCTTAGTGAGCACGGGACCCACGTCTGGACATACCCTTCCCACATAGGCAGAACAGCAGAACACACAAGATGATGGATGGAATGTTGCACAATGGCAAAACTGTTGTTTTTGTATTTGTCACCCTGAGTGGGACGGGTATGCTCAGACGTGAGTCCCGTGCTCTCCACACCACTGGAGTCAACTATCCTGGCTGAAGACGGCTGATACAGAAACCGGTCCTAGGATGCTTGATTCCGGTCCAGGGAAGACATGGCTTGGCAGTTCGGGCTGGACTGTTCCCATGAGGCACAGGGTCAAGGCTGATTTGCACATGGCTATGTCTGAACTGGGGTGGTGTGGAGTGCAAAAAAACGATCTCTGTACTGGCATGAATGTATGACATTGTTCTGCACTCTGTCCATCAACTGTTGTTTTTGCATTTGTCACGCCGAGTGGGACGGGTATGCTCCGACGTGAGTCCCCTGCTCTCCACACCACTGGAGTCAAGCTATCCTGGCTGATGACGGCTGATAGCCAGAAACCGGTCCCAGGATGCTTGATTCCGGTCCAGGGAAGACATGGCTTTGCAGTTCGGGCTGGACTGTTCCCATGAGGTACAGGGTCAGACTGATTTGCATATAGCCATGTCTGAACTGGGGTGGCAGAGTGGGCTAAAGAAAGGTGACGGATTAAACCCAGATCTTTTGACTGGGTGTGAGTGTTTGATTGATTCAGATGCTCCGTCGATCACCACCCCCTTTTGTACCGCTTTTGGCCGCCATAAGTGTGGCAGGGTATGCTCAGACGTGAGTCCCTTGCTCACTTTGCCACTGGATTCAAGCAAGCTGGGCTGAAGACTGCTTGAATGCCAGAAACCCGTCCTTGAAAGCTTGTTTCCGGTCCAGGGAAGACATGGTGAGGCAGTTCGGGCTGGACTGTTCCCATGAGGCACAGGGTCAGACTTATTTGCATATAGCCATGTCTGAACTGGGGTGGCAGAGTGGGCTAAAGAACGCTGATGGATTAAACCCAGATCTTTTGACTGGGTGTGAGTGTTTGATTGATTCAGATGCTCCGTCCATCACCACCCCCTTTTGTACAGCTTTTGGCCGCCATAAGTGTGGCAGGGTATGCTCAGACGTGAGTCCCTTGCTCACTTTGCCACTGGATTCAAGCAAGCCGGGCTGAAGACGGCTGGAATGCCATAAATCGGTCCCCGGAAGCTTGTATCCGGTCCAGGGAAGACATGGCTTGGCAGTTTGGGCTGGACTGTTCCCATGAGGCACAGGGTCAGACTGATTTGCATATAGCCATGTCTGAACTGGGGTGGCCGAGTGGGCTAAAGAACGGTGATGGATTAAACCCATATCTTTTGACTGGGTGTGAGTGTTTGATTGATTCAGATGCTCTGTCCATCACCACCCCCTTTTGTACCGCTTTTGGCCGCCATACGTGTGGCAGGGTATGCTCAGACATGAGTCCCTTGCTCACTTTGCCACTGGATTCAAGCAAGCCGGACTGAAGACGGCTGGAATGCCAGAAAACGGTCCTCGGAAGCTTGTTTCCGGTCCAGGGAATGTAGTGTAGTTCCTATTTTCCCAATAGGCCCTGCGCATTGGAATAACATAAACAGTAGTATCGACGTAGAAGTGCGGATCTTCCAGGCCTCTACTGACTATGCTAAACTTAATTGGGTTTGTTACCAACTAGCTCAGAGGTCACTGGAAACTTTCTTGACTGAATAGGAAGTGATTAGCTTCCCTGGAAGAGCCAAGAAGGGATTCAGTTTTTCAACAACCGTGCAACATGACAACTTTTCTCCTCAGATAAGAGTCAATCTCTAGAGTCGTGTGAAACAATAGACAGTTATTTTACTCAGTCAGTTGTTGTGCAGATTACTTTCACAATATGTAGAGAATAGAGAGACGGGCGTTTTCAATAAAAGATATTATTTATTGAACAGTCTTTTTTCTCATACAAGAGAAATGTTTTGCCACAATTGCAAGACTTGTTATTATAAAAAGTACGTACAGTAAAATTAGTATTGCGAAATAATACTGTAAAAGCATTGATATGGTTTCTTAGCCATACAGTGGTTTAAAATGAATAAAACATATATACATTCATATATACATTAGGCTAACATACTCAACTGGTGCTTCTAACTACGCCTACCCCAGTGTACCTGACCTAAGCCTAATACTTGGGAGGGGAGTAAGTAAGTAGCTTTAGTTAAGTTGGTTTTGCCAAGGTTTGCTTCAAGAATTCTCTCTAAGGGTTTAGTCAACACCATACCTCTGGAATAGAATGTTGGAGGGCTGGTATCTCCTTCAGGGGACTCGATATCCCAGTCACTCGCAAGAGTAGGCTGGAAACGCTGGAGCTGGATTTCTCGGCATGAGAAAAGACAGCGTCTCTCTCATCGCGTCGAGGAAGACTAGGAGGGGCAGTGTCCGCGGGCAGCTTGCATCTGCTGGGCTCTTGCAGGGGGACGGCTGTTCAGCTCCTGTGTTCACCACACCATTGTTCGCTCTTTAGCAGCGATAGCAGTAGCGATAGTATCAGCATCAGCGTGGCAGCGATAGCTTCAGCTTCCGCGTAACAGCATTTGCTTAAGGCAACGTTGGTAATATTTATACCTGAAAGGTGCCTTGTTTGACGTAAGTTTTTGGACATAAGATGTCAATAAAGATGTCACTAGGAAGTGCTCGTCTCTCAGTGCTCATTAGAGTTCTATTACTAATCAAAACATAGCAAGCGGGGCTTTCCCAGGTTGCTGAGTTTTTATCTTGTTGTAGAACTCTGAGTGTTAATCTAGGAATCTTAGATAGTGGCTTCTGCTATGTCATTTGCACTAATGAGCTGCAAAGGAAGTTGCAGAGGAAGCGATTCTGAAATGTGGTTCTGTTCGTGTGAGGCCAGAGACGAGTTTCTGAATATTGCATTTGATCGGTTATGCCAATATAGGGAATAAATGGATTTATAGCCGGATAGGGGCATAAGGTCACAGTATCGATCAGGGTCCTAGATTAGAACGCGACAGGAAGACATGGCTTGGCAGTTCGGGCTGGACTGTTCCCATGAGGCACAGGGTCAGACTGATTTGCATATAGCCATGTCTGAACTGGGGTGGCAGAGTGGGCTAAAGAATGGTGATGGATTAAACCCAGATCTTTTGACTGGATGTGAGTGTTTGATTGATTCAGATGCTCCGTCCATCACCACCCTCTTTTGTACCTCTTTTGGCCGCCATAAGTGTGGCAGGGTATGCTCAAACGTGAGTCCCTTTCTCACTTTGCCACTGGATTCAAGCAAGCCGGGCTGAAGACGGCTGGAATGCCAGAAACCGGTCCTCGGAAGCTTGTTTCCGGTCCAGGGAAGACATGGCTTGGCAGTTCGGGCTGGACTGTTCCCATGAGGCACAGGGTCAGACTGATTTGCACATAGCCATGACTGAACTGGGGTGGCAGAGTGGGCTAAAGAACGGTGATGGATTAAACCCAGATCTTTTGACTGGGTGTGAGTGTTGGATTGATTCAGATGCTCCGTCCATCACCACCCCCTTTTGTACCACTGTTCCCATGAGGACAGGGACAAGACGGATTTGCATATGGCCATGTCTGAACTGGGGTGGTGTGGAGTGCAAAACAACAATAGATTTAGGCCCAGATCTCTGTACTGGGGTGAATGTATGACATTGTTCTGCATTCTTTCTGTCCATCAACTGTTGTTTTTGCATTTGTCACCCCGAGTGGGACGGGTATGCTCAGACGTGAGTCCCATGCTTTCCACATCACTGGAGTCAAGCTATCCTGGCTGATGACGGCTGATAGCCAGAAACCGGTCCTAGGATGCTTGATTCCGGTCCAGGGAAGACATGGCTTGGCAGTTCGGGTTGGACTGTTCCCATGAGGCACAGGGTCAAGGTTGATATGCATATGGCCATGTCTTAACTGGGGTGGTGTGGAGTGCAAAAAAACGATGGATTTAGGCCCAAATCTCTGTACTGGGGTGAATATATGACATTGTTCTGCATTCTGTCCATCAACTGTTGTTTTTGGCTGCTCATTGTGTTTTCATCCCGCCGCTTAATCTCATTAGCATTTTGTTCCGTAGCGTCTCACCATAGTAGTATTTGCGTTTCCCCCCTAGCGCTCCTGCCGCCCTGACCCCTCCACCTCCATTTTGTTGTTGTTGTCGTCGTCCTTTGCCCGCCCCGCCTCCCAGCTGAAGCGCCCTCGCCCCTCCCCCCCACCATCCATTTATGGCCAATGCCCCCACGCGCAGCGTCCACGCGCTTCGGCCTCGCCGAAGGTGCACCAAAGGTAAGCCCGTCTACGCCCGTCCGCGCCTGGACCGCGCCCAGCGCCAGACCCCCTGCCCCTCGCGCTGCCCAGCCCTCCCGCATTACCTACGATGCCGCCACCCTCCTAGCCCTTAACCCCGGTCGCGCCCCCAACT
The DNA here is from genome assembly GCF_964263255.1 of Lissotriton vulgaris. Taxonomy (NCBI): domain Eukaryota; kingdom Metazoa; phylum Chordata; class Amphibia; order Caudata; family Salamandridae; genus Lissotriton; species Lissotriton vulgaris. The sequence continues at coordinate 858,587,073 of NC_141689.1, forward strand.
GCGTCCAAGCCGCCCCTGGACGCACCCATGGACCGTTCTCTTGCCTCTCCTGCAAATTTAGCGGCACCGACAACATCTCCGCTGCGACCACAACACAGATTACCGATCCCAACCACCTAGAATGCATCCTTCTCAACACCCGCTCGGTCCACAGGCACGCCATTGACCTTTGGAACCTACTAGACACCATCTCTCCTGACGTCGCCTTCCTAACGGAAACATGGATGAACGCTTCCTCCGCCCCTGACATCGCCATCGCTATCCCTGATGACTATAAGATCACACGCAAGGACCGCACCGACCATACAGGAGGAGGAATCGCTATCGTCCATAAGAAATCAATCCGCATCTCAACCAGCTCTGACGACAACCTCGCTAACTCCGAACACCTTCACTTCCAGATCCACATCGACCCCAAAACCACACTCAGAGGCACTCTCCTCTACAGACCACCAGGACCCCGCGCAAAATTCAGTGAAGACATCACGGACTTCATCACCCCACACGCGCTCCCCTCCAAAGACTACATCCTTCTGGGAGACCTCAACTTCCACCTTGAAAAGATCAACGACCGCAACACCGCCACCCTCTTGGACAACCTCGCCAACCTCGGACTTAAACAACTGGTCACTTCCCCCACCCACATCGCAGGTCACACACTCGACCCCATCTTCACCTCCAGCAACCATGTCTCCTTCAGCCACACTACGAATCTCCTCTGGACTGACCACAGCTGCGTTCACTTCACCTACAACAAGCCGAAACCCACCATCCACATCCAACCAACTCTACAAAGAAACTGGAACAAGATCACCACCGACCAGATCTCCACATCACTCCTTCAAACCTCCCCAGCCCTCTCTTCTTTCGCCAACGAAGCCGCCTCCAACCTCACCCTCTGGCTATCCAACACCGCCGACACCTTAGCACCACTGAAAAAACGTCAACACAAACCTGGCATCAAGAAGGCCTCATGGTTCAACGATGACCTCAAGAATTCCAAGAAACTGTGCCGCTCCCTTGAAAAGGCCTGGAAAAAAGACCCATGCACCATCACCAAAGACGCCTTCAAAAGCGCCATCCGTACTCACCACCAACTGATCCGAAAAGCCAAGAAAACAGCATTCAAGGATCGACTTGACAACAACTCCCACAACAGCAAGGAACTTTTCAACATCGTCAAGGAATTTTCCAACCCCTCGGCCAACTCCAACGACATCACCCCCTCTCAAACCCTCTGCGATTCCCTAGCCTCTTCCTTCCACAACAAGATTGCTGACATCCACAACAGCTTTGACAACCAACCCGGAAGCCAACCCACCCTACCATCAGCCGACCATCTTCCCCTCGTTAACACCCTTAACGCCTGGAACCCAATCTCCACTGAGGACACCATCCGCCTGATGAATTCCATCCACTCTGGATCCCCCACAGACCCATGCCCTCACCACATCTTCAACAAAGCAGACTCCATCATAGCTCCGCACCTCCGAGACGTCATCAACTGCTCCTTCAACTCCGCTACCTTCCCAGAAGACTGGAAACACGCTGAACTCACCGCCCTTCTGAAAAAACCAACAGCAGACCCCACCGAACTCAAAAACTACCGCCCCATCTCGCTTCTTCCATTCCCGGCAAAAGTCATCGAGAAAGCTGTCAACAACCAGCTCGCCGCCTTCCTCGAAGCCAACAAATCACTCGACCCCTCACAATCTGGCTTCCGAGCCAAACACAGCACTGAGACCGCCCTCATCGCAGCAACAGACGACATTCGAACTCTACTGGACAATGGAGACACAGTCGCCCTCATCCTCCTCGACCTCTCTGCAGCCTTCGACACAGTCTGCCACAGCACCCTTTTACAACGCCTCAGAAACATCGGAATCCAAGGAAAGGCACTGGAATGGATCACCTCGTTCCTCACCGGAAGAACCCAGAGAGTCCGCCTCCCACCATTCAAGTCCGAAGCCTCTGAAATCATCTGCGGCGTACCACAAGGATCCTCACTCAGTCCCACCCTCTTCAACGTATACATGAGCCCCCTCGCGGCCATCGCCCGCCAACACAACCTCAACATCATCTCTTACGCGGATGACACTCAACTGATCCTATCTCTCACCAAGGACCCCAGCACCGCCAAAACTAACCTACACGAAGGAATGAAAGAAGTCGCCGAATGGATGAAACAAAGCCGTCTGAAACTGAACTCAGACAAAACAGAAGTCCTCATCTTAGGTAAATCCCCCTCTGCATGGGACGACTCCTGGTGGCCGGAAGCCCTCGGAAATGCACCCATCCCGACAGACCACGCACGGAACCTTGGCGTCATCCTGGATTCTTCACTCTCTATGAACAGACAAGTCAGCGCCGTATCCTCCTCCTGCTTTAACATTCTTCGCATGCTCAGAAAAACTTTTCGCTGGATCCCCACCGAAACAAGGAAAACAGTCACCCATGCCCTGGTCACGAGCCGACTGGACTACGGAAACACCCTCTACGCAGGTACCACCGCTAAACTCCAGAAGAAACTACAACGAATCCAAAACGCCTCTACCAGGCTCATATTAGACATCCCACGCAACGAACACATCTCTGGTCACCTCAAAGACCTCCACTGGCTACCCGTCAATAAGAGGATTACTTTCCGTCTGCTTACCCACGCACACAAATCTCTCTACGGCATCGGACCAGATTGCCTCAACTCTCGACTGTCCTTCTACACCCCCTCCCGCCAACTTCGCTCTTCCAGCCAAGCCCTCGCCACTGTACCTCGCATCAACAAGACCACCATGGGAGGCAGATCCTTTTCATACCTGGCTGCCAGAACTTGGAACTCACTCCCCGCTTACCTTCGCCTCACCCAGAATCACCTAGCGTTCAGAAAACAGCTTAAAACGTGGATTTTTGACAAATAATCCTCCTCCCCTTCCTAAGCGCCTTGAAACCCTCTGGGTATGTAGTGCGCTATATAAATTTTATGACTTGACTTGACTTGACATTCCGGTCCAGGGAAGACATGGCTTGGCAGTTCAGGCTGGACTGTTCCCATGAGGCACAGGGTCAAGGCTGATTTGCATATGGCCATGTCTGAGCTGGGGTGGTGTGGAGTGCACAAAAACGATGGATTTAGGCCCAGACCTCTGTACTGGGGTGAATGTATGACATTGTTGTACATTCTGTCCATCAACTGTTGTTTTTGCACTGGATCCGGATAGCAACACCTGGCAACAGATCTGGAAGGATGGTATTAAGTGGGCACCAAGTCTGGACCCCCAAAAGGGTCTCGAGCACTTTGGATGGATTGGGGCAGCGGCAGGTTCATCTTAACTCCTAGTATCAGAGCTGAATCCACTGGGTGCCCAAGTTAGTTTAGACACTGTCGGGAAAGAATATGGGAGGCAAAAAAACATGGCAACCCCAAGGTTCAGACTGTTGTTGTCTGCAAGTTTCCTTCACTGTTTTAATATAGGATATTGCCTTAGTGGCTATGAGAAGACCAGGGGGTGGGGAGCTAGGGCAGAGGGGCAGCAGAGGCAACCATAGGTATCTTTAGTAAGTGAAATACCTGATGTGACCTGTGGGAGAGCATCAGGATCTGTATGAGAATAGCGAATAATCCTCCTTATGGTGAATGGGCTACATGGATTGACTTGAAACATGTCTGCTAGGTTTAAGAGGAGCTATTCACCCCCTCTCCATGAAAGGGGTACTGTTTAATAATGTGAGGTCTAACCCTCTGCTCTGTGGAATCTTTCTCACAATAAATGTCTGAGTGCTCAGTGGAAACTAGTCTGGAGCTATTGCCTCTCTGATTAGTATTTTGTCTTTAAAGTGTATCTAATGCATGCTTCTCAGGCCTCAAAGAGACACAGGGGGGAGTGCACCTGCACCAAAACTGAGTTCCTACCACCCAGACACCGGGGGCTTCTCTTTTTTACGGGTCCGGATTGAGCCCCTAGTTGTCTACAGCCATAGGGAACTGCATCTTACCCTGTGATAAGCATTTACTCTAAGGTGGGCTAGGAGGGACCATGCACAACGACACTGGCAAACTAAGTTGCAAACTTAAGCAACATCTTTTAACCTTAGTTTTAGCGAAAATGTCCCTGGACAAAGCGTGCCAAGGAAAAATGAAGGTACTATAGCGCAACTTGTGGGAACTATTGGAGATTGAATCCCATTACAGTGATGTCTTAAGGGACTCAAAGAGTAAAATTTGGGTCTCTCATAAGGATCCCTAAATTGTATTCAATTTCCTCTCTAGAAGTTCAAACTGGTTTTTCTGATCTGGCAGATCCCTAGGTCCAAAAGTCAGCATTGCTTGGTTTCACGTTTTTGAGACCAAAAGTTAATGTATTACCAGAAAATGGGGAATGTTAGCTGTTGAAGACAATAAGACCCGAGACTATCCATGAGCAGGTATGTCTCCAAAATGTGAGACTCCCAACGAGTGAGACAAATGTGTCTAGTGATTTACTTAGATTAGCCAGGAGGCCCTCTGGTGCAAACCATTCTACCAGCCAAAGTTCAACTATTTAGTGGTAAAATAATCACTACATTTAGCGGGTCGAAGTTCCTGACAAACGACGAGGTTCAGGTGCCAATTTTCTATGTGTCCTGGCCTGCCTCCAAGTTCAGACTAACTACCGCGGCTCCACTAGACGTGTCTCTGAGGTGAATGCGCTTGCATGCTCGTGCCGGGTGCGCCCGACCCGGGCCCACAGCACGAGAAGCCGCAAGCCTCCGCCCAGGTCCTGGCAGACCCAGCCCAGATCCGCCTCCACCCTCGGGGCATTGCCCAATAGGTGTCTCACGAGATGCCGTGCCCGGGACAGCCGCCGTGGCCAGTGCCGGGCATGAGGTGGGACAGGTAAGGCGAACAGCCGTCAGCTGAGCGACCCCAGAAGAGCGCGGAGGGCGAGGAACATGTTCGCCGAAGCTGAGGCCCCTCCGGCGCACACCCGCCTGGCGCAGTGCCTCTCTGCCCTGTCCTACGGACTCTGTTCCTTCCTCATCGTGCTGGTCAACAAGGTGGTGCTAACTTCGTACAGGTGAGGAGAAGGGGCGGCGCCCATCTAATGAGTGGGTGGGCTGTAGGTCAAGGGGACGCCACACGCGCTTCCTGGACAACATAGGCATGTGATTTAGTGACCATTTTGCGTGTCTGAATAGTTCTAATCCTGGCTTGCACACTTGACAAGCCGTGCGACCGTGAGCTAAGCAACTCGTGTCTCGTTGCTTAACTTCACTTACCTGTCTAAAGCACACAGAAGCATGTCAAAACAACTGCCCACCAATATTGACTCTGCATAAAATCTAGAAGTGAACAATGTAAGATTTTATTGTTTTAATTGATATACAAAATAGCTATCACAACATAAACTTTACAAAACGGTTAATTTCCGAATCGTATAATTAGAGAACGCGACAACTTTTTAATGTATTAATAGAATATCATCATTTCCATTCTATTCATCATTAAAACCCTCTTTGTATTTGTTTTAACAATTATTAATAATCATTAATCGGCTTAAACATTCGTAGTCCCTTCAACAGGGCGAGGGATCACACAGAGCACGAGTGCTACCAGCCCCTCCTAAATGTACCTGGATGTGCCTTGTAATGGGCTATGCCTCGAACTGCTATCTGACATTTCTTCATTTGAAGTTTTATACAGCGTGGACCACATCCGGGTGACCCCGGGACGCCTTACAGTTGACAGAATCACTCACATCTAGGTATGATTCGATGTTACAGGATTACATGGCTTGCGTGTACATAAGAGTCCCTTAAAAAATTACACGGATGGTAGGTATAGTGTAAGAGTCAGACTTCTTTGCGTTTAGTTCATAGAATGATGGCAAACGTGACCGCGGAGTCAGTTGGAAAACCGTTGAGTGTTTTCATACCTCTCTTAAATGCGAAGTATGAAGGGGTGAGGGAGGGCATCTTTAGCTCCATGCGAAGTTTAATCCGGATTCTCAGTGCTGCCTTGTTTTATTCTTGTTGAATTTAAGACTTTAAGGTTCTGTTCATCCCTAGAACGTAGGTTTCGGTGATAAGTATGACGTGGAGTCACAGTGCCCAGTATAATATTTCAAGCAAGCTGTCCTGAGTATGCGGTTCTTTTCTGCTGGTAGCCAGTTTAGAGAGCGCAAGACAGGTACAATGTGTTCTGTTCTCTTTGTGACAAGTCTTACACCTGAGTTTAGAACGGTTTTGATGGGAGTCTGACTGGATGTTGGTAATCTGCGGAGTAAAGCTGGTCCATAGTCCAGTCTGGAGATTGCAGGAGGTGCACTGATATAATTATTTCTCCAAGTTATTTCCTTTTCTGCACAAAAACAATCCTGCCTGTAACGCAGGCTTCCTTGCACCATGGGGAAGGGTGCCTGCGTTGACGCATGGCAGCAGTTTGTGCCGTATCTTAGTAGATATAGCACATTCCTGCTTCCTCCCTGTCATGCAGGGCAGCGCAGCACAGAGCAGCAAGTTGTCTTGCTGTGTTGCGTGAATTTTTCATAAATCATGGGCCCTAGTATCTGATCACGATCCATTAACAATTTTCCTTGTTACTCCGCTGTTGGGATGTCACACCATTTCGATGCATTCCAAGGTTTACAAGTGTTTGAAAATCTGGGAATGTACAATCATCCATGAGTGGATGCACGTGAACAATCATGCTCCACCAATGGAATGCTTTCCTAAGGCAGTGTAACGCAACTCAGCAATTTACGCAACCTTGCGTTGCTCTGGATTTACTAAGCCAATCAGAGCCAGAGAAGGTGGCGTTGCATGGATTAGTAAATCTCACTTAAGTCATGGTGTCGTTCTTGTGACACGAGAGCAATGCAAGGGCTTAGTAAATCTAGCCCTAGGTATTGAAGTTAAGCCTGGGCAGAGTTCTGATACGTAGAACTCCGCAAAGTGCACTAAAAACTCCGCCGCGCTACGTTGAGCTCTGCAAGCAGCGGAGTGAGTTAGAAAAAATGCTGCTTGCGGTCATTTTCAGCGACAGGTGTTTTGTCCGTGATGTGAAATTATTGTGAACGGCACCATGCACAGTGCAAGCGGGCGCTGCTTCCTTTCTGCTGCTCGAGTAGATTTTCTACTCCAGCACTAGCATTCTCAATGCGAACGGACGGTTTCTCAACGCGAGTGGTCGAGAGCATACACAGCCACTCGCATTGAGAAATACTACTACTCGTGTTGAGAAATCGCTCTGGGAGGTTGATTTCCCTCGCTTGCGCTCGCCAACTTGCTGTTGACTAGTGCAAGCGACGAAAAAAGCTCCGCTACTCAGAGCAGAGTTTTTCGGAACTCTGCAAGCTGCACGTAATGCGGAGTGCGGAAAACTCCACGAGCGGAGCAGAGTTCACCGCTCTGGATTAATTTAAGGATGCAAATGGTGCACAATTGCCAATGAACACATTTGGTGGTGTTAGTTAGGTGTCCTTGTAGTGAGTGACAGTTATCTAAAATAACACGCAGTAATTTGCCTTTAAAAATTGTTGGTTTTTATTCCTAATAGGCTTGAGTCCAGAATCAAATTGTGGACAACAGTATTGTTGTTGTTAAGGGATAGAAGAAGGATTTACATCTTATCCAGGTTGAATTTTGGAAAGTGTTTGGATAGCCATGGTTGAGTTAGTTTGAGACCTTTTCTCAGAATCATGGTATGGTAATGATTTGGTAATTTCTTTCATCACCCACACTTTGACGAACCCTTCTTGTGTGTTGTATTAGGTTACTCCTACTCAATCACTCTGTGAGGATTTGACAGTATATTATGAGACTAAGATCAAAAATATTGTTACAACTTTCACTTCCCAATTACATATGTCTGATCTAACACGGGATATTGGATCTGATTCTCTAAATGCATGTTCTACATCAGTTTTGTTAGATGACTTTGGTCAGCTATCCATAAGTGAGTTTCTCAATATTGACACATCTATTATATCTGTGCCGCCACAGGAGTTACTTCCCCCTAGGATATGGAATATTTGTTTCCGATTTTATGTCAGCCTTATGCAATTAGTCTCTAGAGACAACCACTGTGCCGTTTTAGAGGAAAAAGGCACAAGTGCTCCTTCTTTTGAAAAAGTCTGCTGTAGATCTGTTAGTGCTTAGTAACTATAGACCAGAGGTCTTCAAACTTTTGGGAGCCGAGACCCCCCTGTCAAAATTTTCAGTCGTGAGGACCCCCTCCTGACAAACATTTCTAAACCTGTAGGCAGGGTTACTGGAATTATGAGGCAGGTGAGGACCAAATTACACGACAGGCTTGACTAACTTGTGTGGGAATAACATTTAAATGATGTTATGTGATGCTGCGTTATTTTGAGATAGACTTGCTTAATTATTTTGACATTTTTTGCACAAAACCTGGCTCTATGCGCTGGAGGTCACTCCATTTGGTTGATTCTCCTTCCCCTTCTGTGTGTTTCTCATTTGCCTTCAGGCAGCAGATGGCTATTAGCCCCAGGACACATTTTGGTAACAGCAGCGCACTACAAATGTAAATAATAATAGTAATAGGCAGAAGCAGGGGAGCCACGAAACCCAAACTTCGTGGGTGGCCAACACTCCCAGGCAGGGATGGCCCTAGCACTGGTCACACATGGTGCAACAGTCTTTTTTGGTGCCCCCTTCCAGTTTTCTCCTTCTCCATAAATTCCCACACTACCACTCACCAACAATCCATTTCATCTCTCTATAGCACCTTTCTGACAAACATTTCATTTTTTATAGCGCTACTCATAGTTTACTCACACTCATTTCTGTGATCTGCATGGTACATATTCTTTGTAGCAGGCACATTAACCCTCTGCACTCTGTGGATGACAAGAGTGCCCATGTGAGTGCACAGTGACAGATGCAACAGTGCAAGAGTAGGGAAAGAGGAGTGAGTGAGGTGACCATATGAATTTGAGTGCGGATGTAAGTGCAGAGTGGAAAGAATGAATGCATGGTTAATGATGGGCTTGTTTGAGTGAGATTGCAGATTGAGCAGTGAGGGGGACAGGTGGGTGAATTGTCACATGAGTGCAGGGTGAGTAATGTGCTTGTGTGACTGCAGGGTGAGGTACAGGGTGAACAGCATAAGTGCACTGTGAGTGCAGATTGATCGCTGTGAGTGTAGGGTGAGCAGGTGAATGGTGTGAGTGCATGGTGATAAGTTTGAGTGCATTGTGAGTGCAGGGTGAATGTGAAAGTGAAGGGCAAGTAGTCTGAATCCGGGGTGTATTCCCAGACACATGAAGTAACTCAGTATGTTATTGACTGGGCTTAGGGTTTCAGATATAAGTTAAACTATTGCTATGATGGCATTAATCTGAGACCGAGGGTGGAGGAAATAAATAATGTGCTGATCCTGCAACACACTTCCAGTCCTAGGGTTAGGGTTGCCTGCTCATTATTTTGATGGCCCAGACGGAACAAAAATAAACATTCACCTAAAGCTGTATATTTCAGCACTCATCTGTGCATACTGCAAACAGCAAATATAAATAGAAGGCACTTTTAATTGTGTTCTAGGGCTGCCTCAATGATCCATGACTGATAATTTTAGGGGACAAAGACAGAAAAGTCACATTAGGAATGAATGCATATGATTTTATTTACAATCCGATTTAGTGTCAAGAGTAGGCCTTTGCAGGCTCTTTAAACATCAAATGGGTGGTATTTCTCTTTTGGCAACCCTACTTTATATTTATTTTCATGAAATGCATTCTCACAGTACTGCAGTAAACGTTAAATATAAATGTAAGGAATAGGCAGAGTTGGGGCTCAGGGGGTACTAGAACTAGAAAAAAAGCATTGAAAATGCAATAGGTCTCGCAATGGCTTTAATTAAGTTAACGCTATTTGCTTTTCTAATGGTATTGTATAGCAAAGCAAATGGCTTTAACTTAATTAAAGGTGAGACCTATTGCCAGTACACCTGTATATGATGAATGTTTTGAGGATCTATGGAATACAACTGCTTGGCCCCTGAATTGTAAACGTTCTGTCACACCAAAGTGCAAAAACACTCATCAAATAATTTAATCAGAAGAACTCAACCATGTACAAGACACAGGTCGCTTTAAGTAGCCTGAAATATAGTTACATCTCACAGCATGAGTTTTTCTCTTCATGTCAGTGTTGTGTTGCCATCCAGCGGTAAAATGTGGCAACCAATGATGTACAGTGTGATTTTCTTCTTTTATTAGTCCCTGAAGAGAGTATGCAGCCTCCTATTGGTCAAGTACTTTAAGAGCCTCCATCTGCCACTTCTCATAGAAGCACTGGGAAGGGAAGTAGTTCATTGCGTCCAGTACCTAAACCCCCCATGCCTTCCCAGCTGTGTAGAGGCCAAGTTCAGCTGTTCCGCCAGGTGAAGATCCCTTGATGCCAGAAGACATCCTCCCAACTCCTGTACTGATCAGGCCCTTACAATCGATTCACAGCAACGACTTTTTCTACAGCTCCTTATTGATGTAGGTGACCATCCACATTGCGTAGGTTCCATATAGGAACTATATACGCCTATGACCGCCATCACACAAAGAGAATTTATTAGCATGTCTGCCACAGTACAAATGAAAACCATATTTAGATATTTGGCTTGATCCCTCCATATATATTGCCAAACATTAAAATCATACAGTAAGTGCATTATAGGCTAACTACTGAACCCTCCTTATGCTAACCTGATATGTGGTGATGGGTAAACTCGGGCCAAAGGTTGTGCAATGATTCTTGAGGTTATTGGGGTGGAATGAACAGGAAAGCTGTATCAAGTATGTAAGAAATCTGTGCTTAAAGGGTTTAGCATTCACTGTATACTGACAGCTGTGTTAATAATGAGGCAGGCATGCTGAGCCTCATTCTTAGTCCCCTACCTTCACCATTAGTGTGGGTGAGTAAGGTTTCCTGTGCATGCTTAAAGTGAAGGGCATCTTGTAGTTGTCACTCTGGTGGAAAATGATAAGACGGGAGGGCATTCGGAATCAGAGGTGGGAAGCCAGAGCAATGGCGGTGATAGATGCTCATGGGCCCCAGGATGTTGTCTTGTAAAATGTATCTTTTTTTAGATAAACACCTACTGTAGAGGGAAACAGCAGTGGGGCGAGCACACAATGTGAGGGGGCTTCCAGTCTTTAGGTCGAACACCAGGGCTGCTCTGAGCACGGAACCCAAATGAAGTTATTACTGTGCTATGCGTTGCCTGAAGCAGACTCACCACAGAACTCTTGCTAGAGTTTGACACAGTTCAGCTTGCTGTCAAGTGGTTGCACATAACCACTGCCCAGATAGTCATAGGTTGAGACCACTCAGCTCACAGTGTGAACCATACAGCAAGCCCCCAATCCCCTGCCACAAAGAACTCAAGACAGGAACTGAAGAAGTTCAGCTGGCTCTGCATTGTTTACAGCAGACCCCCAACAAAACTCATGATAGAGGTTGTCACAGTTCAGCTCGGTGTGCAGTGCTTGCAGAAGCGCTTCTCATGCCCAAACACCTCCAAGAGTATTCATGGGAAGTTGAGAGTTCAGCTAAATGTGCAGTGCTTGCAGCAGGGGGGTAACACAGGCCCCTGTGGTACAGGGGGGCCCAACCCTTCACGAGGCCCCCATTGAGCCCAAGGCCAAGGAATATCTGTAAAATATGGAAGATGGGGGGGAGGGGAGCACCATTTTGCCTTACGCCCCTGGCTTGCAGCTGACCCCCTACCCCCTCAGAGAACTCATGAGAGGTTGACACATTTCAGCTCTCTGCAGTGCTCGCAGCTGCCCCATACACATAACTCATTATACAAGAGTTGACACAGACTGCTAGAGTTGAGTTCATTTCCTTCACAGACTCGCGCAAACCCAATGCTATCCTTGGGAGTGGATGAATCTGTACAGAGAAGCATATTTTTAAAAGCAAACCCTCCGCCTGATGCCAGCCCTGGAATACGACATGCAAAGGATCTTTAATGACCTGTGAACAACTCTGACATGCCGTGCTGGAGATAAGAATGCAGACACAGCCGGCGGAGCCCGCAGCAGCTCGAGCTGAGACACACTTTGGTGGAGGAGGTGGGCTGAATCGCTTGTAGTCCTATGGGCCTGGGCAGAAGTGTGAGCGGTAATGTGTGACCCCCTTTCCATCACTCCTCGGCCCCCCTGGGGGTCGCGCCCCACACTTTGAAGACCCCTGCTATAGACGATTTCTTTTTTGCCGTTCCTTTGCAGAATTTTGGAGAATTTGTGAATTGAAGACTCTCTGGATTGTTTGAGTAGCATACCTTACTGAACGAGGCCCAGTTTGGGTTCCGTCCTCTTTATGGAACGGAAGGCACCTTGGTCACAGCACTGGATGATCTGCGTATGGCACAAGATAAGGGTCATCAGGTGGTCTTAGACTACTAGACCTGTCCACTACATTTGACACCGTCAGTCCTGCCATCTTGATTGCTAGGCTGCCTGAGATAGGGGTTAAGGGAAGAGCTCTGCAGTGGCTAATTTCTTTTCTGGAAGGAAGAACGCAAGCAATCCACCTACTCCTTTTTTTCTCCTCCTTTAGAGCAGTAGAGCAGATAGTTCCTCAGGGCACCTACTTAAGCCCCACTCTATTTAATGTGTATATACATTTATTAGATCTCATGGCATACATTTTGCGAACTATGCTGATGGTACACAATTAATGTTAAAACTGGATTGCACTTCTCATTCTCCTATGGCTGCTTTTGTGCCCTTCGGCAAGGGTCTTTAGGCCGCCTGAGCACAATTCAACTCCTATTACTGCACTGATTGTCCGAATATGGATAATGATTTATCTCTTTCTAGTCATGTTAATAGACTCCACTCAATTTCCTTTGATCTAATAAGGACAATTCACAAAATGTTACCTCTGTAACCAACTTGCTTCCACCCACTTGTGGAGCAAAGGATTAATATTAGCAGATTGAATATGGTAATGCTCTATTTTTAAATACTCCCGGTTATGTTGTTCAGCGCCTGCACTGCAAACAGGCAGCAGCAGAAAAACTCTCTCTTTCCGTGCCACGTCACTCTCCTACCTCAGTGACTCTGGATTCCCTTCATCAGCTCTCTGCAGCTAAGCAAATCCAGTTTAAATTACTGTGCATAGTGCACAGAATCTTTCATCATATTGGATCTTTTCCGCATCAACGAAAATGACAACATTACATTCCGCCTAGATCTCGACTCTCAGTTAACGCCAACTTTCTGAAGGTTGCCAAATTTAATAAAGAGCAGGTTGGTGGCAGAGTGTTCTGTGTGAAAGTGACCAGTTTTTGGAACAGCATGCCAAGGTGCTTGCTCCACTCCATCCGCAACTTCTATGCTTTCATGAAAGCCTTGAGAACTTGGCTTTACAACCTTTAGTTATTTGCTCATGTCTGAACTAGTTTCTAATAGCTAAGCGGCAGGATGCATTTTTAGATAACACTTTGCACTATATAAAATATATTAATACTAATAATAACTAACTTTCCGGTATATTTGAGTATTATGAGCAAATGGATATATATTCAATCTTGAATCTCTGATTTTTTCATTTGGATGTTCAATATCTAGTTTGAAGAGAGTTGGCATCCGAATGGAGGATTTTCTAATAGGGATTTACTTGATTTATTTTTAGACACTTTTAGAAAGTTCTCTCTTCTAGAGCAATTTATGATTTTCGTCCTTAAAGATAAGTTGTGTTTATTTATGGTTTTGATTGGTGATGCTGGGATAGGGTGGATATCAGAGATGATGGTCCAAATGTTTTGTGGATAGTTCTAGGTTTCATTTGAGATTGGTTGAAATAAATTCCAGTAAGTTGTGAATTTTCCTTGAAGGCCTTAGTTTGATATAGGGTCATTAGAAACTGGAATGCTGTTTCTGTCCCTTGTTATCTTTTAACACACAAATTGGCAAATTGTTCAGAGTTGTTTTTGTAGGTCTCCTGGATAGTAGGTTAGGGAGGTTTTAAGATTTGTATTAACCTTATCAAAGAGTCTTTTGGTCTATTCTTTCCTGCTTTGAGTATTTATTGGTAACAGCCAATTTTCGCCTTTCTTATATGTCTTTTTTGCTGATCGCAAGGCATCTAAATTTGAAGAGAATTGCGTTATCTTAAGATCCGTGCCAATTTTCTCACATTTATTTTGTCCATATTTGGCTCATTAGAGAACCATGGAGCGGATTTTAAAATTTCTTTCATTTGAGAACCATGGATGCTATTTCATCAATAACTGAGTCTGCAACATTGGTTAGACAGTATAGGGCCAGATGTAGATGTAGGAAAGATTTGCGAACAATAGACTAGTCACAAACTGGGTTGCAACCACAAAAATGTGTTTGAAATGTATTAAAGTAAATTTTAGGATTATCCACTGAAATAGGCTAGCCAACTGAAGAAACATCGAATGACTATTTTAGCGACTTTTTAAAAAAAAGAGATACCCTATTAACAAAACCTACATTCACAAATTACCACGAAGTTAAACCACATAGAAATTGAGAGCAAAATGTAAAGATAATACTATTTTTGTTAGATTGGATACCATATTATAATGTTTGAATTTTAAAATGAATACATTTTGTTGTACAACTGAAAAAATAGATGACAGAACATGTAATTTTAAGTGACGATGATTTAAAAAAAAAGAATGCAGAGTATAATGAAAACAGTGTTATGGGTTTCATCACATTAAGAAATAGACAGATTAATTCTTTATTTCTTCTTCTAAATAGTAAAGCACTCTTTATAACATACTCCCCCAAATTATACTTTTCAATTTTTTTTCCCAAATGTTTTTGTGAGTAATTAACAATGCATTATAGTGGCAGCCATTGGAGTGTGTCCTAAAGATTTAATATATATTTATTTTAAAGACATATTCTTTAAAATTTTGAAACATCTAATGACAAACGAACGAAATAAAAGAAAAACATTTTAAGCTCTTAACATACATAATACTTCAGTAATAATCATATTATCAACATGATATAATAACACAACACAAACAAGTAAAACATATATATTTAAAATTAAAATAAAATATTTTTTGTTAATTTACCCTAGTCATAAATGTAATAAATATCCCTGCCAACCTTGGCATGGTATCAAACCATAACACAAAAATAGATATATTTGCCGCTGGTCAGCTTGACTCCTCAGGAAAAATACCTCTTGCACCTTGTTGTGTCCCTGTTGCCACACAGGAAGTCAGCCAACTGACCACTGGAGCTCACTTCTTTGTCCTGGGTAAAAGTGGGAACAGGTCCAGTCTTTCAGGATTCCACACAGGTCTCAAACAGCAAGTGCAGTTCTTCAGTTTTTTTCTACAGAACCAGAAAGTGTTCTAAAGAAGGTGTCTTGGGGTGCCATATTTATGCCTGGCACCAGTTAGTGGGTGGGGTGACTCCTTGCTCTTCCTTATCCAATGGAACAAAAGTTCCCAGGGCAGATACTACTCAGTTTTTCAATAGTTCCTGTTTGCCCAATGGCAAACAGGCCCAAAATGATATGTGCCAGAGCAATGCCAAGACAGCCGAAGTCTTCAGATACACAAAAATTTGGCTCCAAGTGCAGGGGGTGTTTATGGGAGTGCACTTTGGAAATCACCAGTATACTCCCACTTCTAACACTAAAATATAGTTTGAAGCAGTACCTGGACCTACAACAAAACCAGAGACATAAATATGGTAATACAAAAGCAGGGTCATTCAGCAACCCAACAGGAAATATACAAGAATTGTGTTCTGGTCCTGTATGAGCCCTTTCTGGGTGCATAAGGTTTACATGTGCCTCAGGCAGACTTGTTTGGTAGGGTTTGACACTGGTGTGCCAACAGGAGGGTCAATAGCCCTCAACTTGAAGGTCCTGCAGAGAGGAGTTATCCCTCCCAATTCAGGTCACCTGGTCAATTAAAGTGGGCTTTTGTGTCGCTCCGGGGAGGAATTTCACACTTCATTAAGGTCAAGCACTTGATTGACAGCTGATGGAGCGTTAATACAGTTTAGCCTTAAGGAGCTTTAGAGAGGGCAAAGATAATGTTTTAAAATATATGTTTCCTAAATATTTATTGAAGTTCCAAGTTCCCCATTGGATTAGGGCTTTTAATACATATTACAAATAGTAGTCTTATTATTTTTCTAGCTGGTCCCAAACTAGAGATAGCAGAATAAATATTTTAATCTATATTCTAGTTTCATAATCTGACAGCCAGGGCATTCCACAGTGAAACTAGTTGTTTGGGGGCTTGACACTGCTTGGGCATGATAACATTACATTTCTACATGTCACATAAAAAAAAAACAATGCAGCCTATTTATTAATATTTAAATGGAATGCTTTTCTCAAAAAGCATATTTTGAAAAGTCAGGATGCAGGTGTAAACTGCGGCAGTCAAGTTACAGTTGTAGGCCTAAAGTCATGTTTCCTTGTCACACTTGAGAATTGCAAAATAAGTGCTATGGTCCACATGTGACATTTATCTTTCCATCCAATGAGTGGAGTTAAAGGCTCCGCAGATGCTTCACCAAAATGGCACCTGCTCGGAGCTAAGGTGGCTCAACAGACCCTGGGGACTGCGGTGCAGCCTTGGGGTGAGGGGCTCCCTGCCACTGGCTCTGTGAGTAGGATGCCCTCGCTGTTGTGTGGCCCGAAGACGGTTGCGTGGGCTGACGGCACCCCACTCCGGAGACACAGGTGAGCCGGCGGCCCGGGGGCGCACCACTTGGGGGACCTGATCGGAATCCGCTGTGGAGGACGAAGGAGGTCTGCTGGCCGGCCCTAAGTGATTGACCTCTTTGGGGGCCCGGGCGCTCCAGCTGCTGCAGCAGGTTCTCCCGTGCCTGTGCCCTCCCCCCCCCACCCCCGGGACGGTGCTGGGCTTGGACCAGGTCGATCCTCTGGCGAGTTACGCCCTACCCCTTTGCTACTAGACGGACCACGGTGCGATGGACTGAGGCTAAGATATTGCACCGGAGTGGCCCTGTGAGGCCTTGGAGACCGTGTGTGCCTGTGGATGACCACCCCTGCATTGGTGACGCGGTTGAGGACTGGAACTGTCTGGTTGTGGCTGCAGCGTCCTGGGGGGACAAAGCCTCCATGCTGCCCTTTTGTTGGAGGCGGACGGTGCGGAGAGCCACGCTGGGCCTGGGCGTTTTTGATTGCCCTGAACCTTTTAATCCCGCTGTAGCGGCTGAGTCGAAGGATGGGGGGGATTTTTCCCATCATAGTGGGCCTTCTGTGTCAGGTTGGACCGTCCCCCTTCCCTCGCCGCCGGTTGGGGGCCCTGAAACCCTGGACGTGCCGGTGGCGCTTCTGTTGCCTCTCCTGGACTGGCGCTGGACGGCGTACGAATGGCGTGAAGCCTTGTTGCCCGGGGCCGTGATTGAAGGTTGCCCACTGCTGGAGTGAGAGGAGACCTCCCTTACCACATAGGTGGTCAAACCAGGCCTGTCCCCTGCTCTTCCTGTGGCTCATCACTGCGCTCCCGACTATGGGCAAGGAAATACACCGGAAGCCGCCTCACCACGGGAAAATGAACCGCTACACCAAAGTAATCACTCTCCCCCGGAGGATCGACTGACTAGTCATACCAACACAGATACTTTTCTCCAGGCGATCCAATCCTCCAGGATGGCACTGGAGGGGAAAATAGGAGAAGTGGGCACGGAGGTGACGCTCCTGTGACAGGATCTACGCAACCTAGCAGCCAGAGAAACGGAATCGGAAACCCAGCTAGTTGAGGCAGAGGATTCGCTCCAGGATCTCCACAAGGGAATGGCAGACCTTCAGGCCTCGAACAAAGACCTCCAGTGGTACTTGGATGATGCAGAAAATAGGGCGAGGCGTAACAACCTGCACTTTGTTGGATTTAGAGAAGGCATTGAAGGAACAAATACATCGAACTTCCTTTACTCATGGCTCCAGTGCACCTTCCCGGCGGATAAATTCTCCACATGTTTCATCATAGAAAGGGCTCACAGGACGCTGATGGCGCGGCCTCCCCCAATGCGCAGCCACGCCCCATCATAGCCAGCTTCCTGAACTTCCTAGATAGGGGCGTGATCATCAGAGAGGCCAGGAAACGTGGGCACATTAGTCATGAAAAGGCACGTATAATGATCTTCCCTGACTACAGCAGGGAGGTTAAAAAACAAAGGTGCTCCTATGATTCCATGAAGGAGAAACTTAGGGAACATAAAATTCAATACATTCCCCGCAAAATTGAGGGCACTATTTATAGGAAAGACCCACTTCTTCCAAAAACCAGAGGAACCTTGGCAATGGATCGAAGAACGTCCTGTCCTGAGATAGATGAAAGCTCCGCCGCAAACCTGTCAGTCATCGGCGAGGAAATACCCTAAACTCTTTGGATTTCAGAGGACGCTGAGATCCCGGGGTAATCGGAGAGAACGTCTGCAGGGGACAATGCTGTACGTTACCAAAGGAAGTGGACAGGTTAGAGGCACTAAGTGTGGGTTCATAGCACGAGGGGCATACACCATCCTGGTGCATGCGGGGTACACCTCCAGTTCTAGAGGAGTCGCCATCCTGATTAAGAAGTCACCTCCCTTCAGTGTGAAGCGTACTTGGATAGATCTCCAAGGCACCTTTGTGGGAGTGACAGGTCATGGGGCAGGAGGAATGTTACCATTCTCTCGGTCTATGCCTAGCTGAAACTGCAAACCAGGATGCTAAATAAAGTGACTGACATAATATTGGAGACACTGGGCTCAACACACATTATTGGGGGTGACTTTAACAACGTGATGCATATCCCCATAGACCGTTCAGGGGAACATGTCCAATCGTCCCCTGCTACACAACTGGTGCGTCTTGCTGATACACTAGGTCTGGTAGATGTATGGCGACACCTGCCTTTGGGGGAACGACAATACTCATATTATTCTGGTGCCCATAGGGTCTACTCGAGATTGGACTATGTGTTCCTCCCGAGTGGTGCAATACAAGACATATACAAGGCGGAATACATGGCCAGGGGCTTGTCCGACCATTTACCCCTATATGTACGAGTGGGTGAGGCGGGCTGGAGATTGTCAGCATGGGACCTACAGAATAATAAGGTGCTTCAGTGCATCCGAACTTATACAAAAGTTTTCTCTTCTGAAAATGCGGGTTCGGTGCAGTCAGGGGTGGTGATGTGGAAAGCGTATAAAACGGTCCTAAGAGATAGGGCTCAAAATCGGGTAGCATGGGAAAGGAGGAGGGAAAACGAAGTTCTAACCACACTGGAGGCACAGATTCTTACCCTAGAAAGAAGGAAATTCACAAAGAGAGACCCCAGGCCCTGCAACAGCTAACAGACATGCACCTTCACTATAGGGCCCTGTCTACTCAGGTGGCTAAGGCATAGGCCCAGACAACCTTGCATAGGCTGTAGGACGTAGGGGACAAATCGGGTAGGCTCCTGGCATGGCTTAGTCGTAGGGAAGTAGAGGCCCGATGGGTGACGAGTATTATAGATTTCAGGGGATCACACAGACGCAAGATAAGCAGATAGTGCCGACTTTTGCGTCTTATTATCAAAACTTCCATGATGCTCGGACCCTGAGTACGCCCTCGGCCATTACAGAATGCTTAACAGAGATTCATACTCCAATATTAGAGGAGGCTGATAAGGAGGGGCTAGACTCAGATATCACTGTGGATGAAACTAAACTGGCTATAATTCAAATACGTACCCGGAAGACCCCAGGTCCCGCTGGCCAGTAGAATTTGTATTATGATTAGTTTCTTTCCTCTCCGTTATTATATATGACAAGTTAGATTTAATTGCCTAGGTTGTTATTTTTCACATGCTGTATTTTTCCTGACCTAGGAATTACTAGAATCATTTTTCAGGGGGTCCTTGATACCTATGCAAATCAGATCTCTTTAGCCCCACCTCCTGAATCTCTTCCAGGATGTGTCTCAGGAGGGAATCCTCCCTCTGGATCTACGCATGGCCACAATCATCCCTTTTGATAAACAGGGGAAGCCCTCTACGAAATGAGCATCATATCGCCCAATATCCCTTCTCAATATTGAGGTAAAAATATTGGCTACTATCCTTGCCACAAGACTTCACCAAGTAATCAGTACTTTAGTATATCAGGATCAGTTAGGTTTTTTACCAGGCCGGGAGACTCGACTGAATTTAGACCGGACCCATAACTGGTTAATGGCGGTTAAGGACCGCGAAACCTCGCATTTTCTCCTGTCATTGGACGTAGAAAAAGCATTTGATGCGGTCCACTGGCCCTTCCTCAAGGCCACCTTGATTGAATTTGGTATAGGTCCCAATTTCCAGAACTGGGTGGGGCTCCTGTATAAAGATCCACGGGCGTAGATTAGGGGTCAATGGTCAGTCATCCGGAGACTTCCCTATCAGAAGAGGCACATGTCAGGGAAGTCCTCTCTCCCCATTGCTCTTTGAACTCACGATTGAGACACTGGCTTGAGCAATTAGACAATGCCCAGAGAACCAGGGGTTCCACATTAAACCGGTAGACACATTGGAAGAAAACATCTTGCTATATGCGGACGATATCCTGCTATATATTACGCACCCGGACACTACGATTCCCACCTTGTTTTTCTACCATGGCCGCCTATAGGTTCACTCGGGGTACACCATTAACTAGCACAAGTCAGTAATATACAGTCCGGGTGCCCTGTCCACTTGGCCTACCCTCTCTGGAGCCCTTCAGATAGCTCATAGTGGGTTCACATACTTGGGAATTTATCTCACTACCGATAAGAACCTTTGCTACCAGAGAAACATTCAATATGTACTTACACAATTTGCAGAAGACATGCAGAGTCGTAGTTCCCCCTTTGGTGACTAACTTTCTGAGCTATTATTGAGGCAGAATTACGCTCCCTCCTATGGCTTGGGAAACAACCGAGGATTACATTGAGTACGTTGCAACTCAATCAATATAATGGGGGGTCTCATTGCCGGACATTGAGGCCTACTACTGGGCGGAACAGCTAACCCCAGTGAATGATTGGATACATGCCACAGAAACCACCCGACAAACACACTAGAGAGGGAAACCATGGCGGGACATTCTTGCATGCATTATCTCTGTGGGGGACGGGGTAAGGGATGACTTCTGCTGGCTACACAGGCCACAATAGTGGTGTGGGAGAGAGCAACGAAGGCAATGGGATGGGATCGTAAACGTACCAAGCAGACACCTCTTTCGCACTGTCCCTGACTAAAAGAAATCCAAAAACTGGGGGGCTTCGAGGGTGGGATGCCCTAGGTATCTCTACCATAGGTAACATCATTACCATGGCTACACTCAAAAGCTTCCACTCACTACAGACAGACTGCGTTGCATACCTCTCAGTTCTTCAAGTACGCTCAACTTAGACATACATGGCAGCCAGAGACCTTACTCTCCTCATCACTGCCAGAATATGCACCGATGGAGGGGCGCCAGTAACAAGAGCACGTGCTTACCAAAGCGGTATCACTCACTTATCGGACCTTGAATAACAATGCACCAGACAGGTTGGGCAAGTTGAGGGAGACCTGGGAAGGGAACTTAGGTACACTCGAAAACGTAGATTGGGAAGCAGCCCTGATGCACCATAGGGAGGTGGCAATGAAATCCTGCCTTCGCCTCATCCTATATAAAATATTTCATGGAGTCTAGTAAAACAGGGCCAGACTTCACCAAATGGGCCGAGCCAGATAACCTATTTGTCAGAGATGTGGCTATCAGAGGGGAGAGTTTTATCATACTATCTGGAACTGCATCAAAAAACACGACTGTAACCTACTTTGTTGTGGTTTCTTTTGTTTGGCAAAAAATAAATAAAACCATTAAAAAAATGACAAGCAGGGAGCAGCCAATGTTTACATGCTTTAGGGGTCAGATCACATACACTAGGCACTGGGCAGCAGTGTCTCTGTGTGCATAATCTAAAACACAAATAGAATTCAGTATAAAATGTGAGTGGCCAGTCAAAAGAAGCATTTTCTCACAGTAGATCACATTGTATTCACAAAGTCTCTGTGAATAAGAGCTACTCCTCCTTCTGTCTTATTTTCTCTCTCCATTTTCAGGAAAGAATAACCTTGAAAGAGCACAAGATCAATGAACGGTTTGGAGTTTATTGTTAGCCAGCTCGCAGTGAGGGACAGGGTATCAATATTTAGGGCTTTGAGGGTGTCCATAGTTTCAATATTATGAGCTGGTGCTGGCCTGCAGTTGTGCAGCATGCATGCTTTGCATAGACATTTTATTGTATTTGTGGTGGGCAGTGTGTTGATTTTTATAAGGTTATATAGATTATGAGACTTACTAGTTGGTTTATTTTTTCTCCATCTAGCGATAGTAGGGATATAATATGCTGGTAGTAATTTGAATTAGTTTGTTATACATATTTTGTGTAATGAAAGGTCTTTGTTGTCATTGGTGTCAAGAATTAGTGGAGTGGATGATTTTGGCTGTTAGTGGTGAGCATATTATATTGGGAGGTTTATGGATAAGGTTGTCTTCAGCTATGTGATTTAATGGTTCTTGTGTTGCAGGAAATAGTTCCATCAGACCTATAAAAACTTTGTCTTGTGATTTTTTTAGTTTAAGAAGGAGTATCTCCATTGTTGAAATATCATTATGTAGTGTTTGGAGAGTTGTTATAATTGGGTGTTGTATGTTGTTATTGATGTAACTCAGTTATTGTTTCTGAAGTGTGTTAAGTGGTTGTGATGAATTGGGGTAAAATACTTTATGGGTATAATAGCATTTAAGGTTTGGCAGTTTTAGGCCAATAATTATGAGCCTGGGTGGACTTGCTTTGTATATTGTATTTCTGAGCTCTCCCACCTTGTATCCTTTTGGAGGGATAGACGGAGAGATGAGGAAGGGTTACTTTCTACTTTAGTAATATTTTTAGGTGCTTCTTTGTCAGGATCGTGTATAATGGCTAATTGGGAAGGATTTGTGTGAGAGTACAAGAACCCATCCTTCTCATGTATGTAATTAAGATGATCTTCCACATCATGTGCTTGAATTATAGATTTCTTTTTGTTCCAGGCCAGGAATCTGGTTGGAGGGAGCGAAGAACTGTGTGCAGATCTGAATGGAGGGGGTGTCAAATTGTGTGCCAAGGAAATTACAAGGATTAGTATTTTGCACAGTGAGTATAGCATATGTTGCAGTCTGTGATGGCTGAAAGGTTGGATTGCGTCAGGATTATTTGGAGTTCTTATATTTATTTCTGGTGTGAAAGAATATGACAAGGAAGAGGTTTATTTAGGGAGTAGGTCACTATTATTTATGGGCAAGAATAGATTGTGAAGGCTTGTATATCCACCTTGAGTCATAATTGTCTAATTACATATTGAGACTGTGAGGTGACAGTCACTGAGTGTCCCAATAGTTCAGTTCCTTTGTATACCCTGAGAAAGTGAGTGGTAAATTGTAAAGGTTTTCTTGAACGTCTATAGCCAGTTCTCTATATCAGGAGAGTGAAATATAAGATCAGTTTTGTTTGATTCAGTGTTGGAGTTGTGATAAATATCTATCATTAACTGCGTTTAAGTTGTTTCATGTGATGGTTCTGGTTCAGTTTTGGTTAGATTGAGAGAGTAATTTGTCATGTATGAGCTGGTTCCTGTCTTGGCTAATTTGTCTTTTGAAGAGTCAGCCAAGGGGATTGATCCTGAGTTAAGATTTCATTGATCATTTTGATTTCCTACTTTGTATGAATGAGTTGTGTTTCTCCTGGTGTAGATATTTGCTATGTCTCAGAGTTTCACTTTGTAAAGGTACGCAATGAAGTTATCAGTTCTACAGATATGGTACAATCTGGTATTAACATTGTATAAAGATGGAATCGATAAATAATAACAACATTTATCTGGATATAATTGAGTCTGACCTATTAGCAACATAGTACATAGATCACAAAGATAGTGATCAGAACAGGCCGCCAAAACTATTCATGCTTTATAGATATCTTTTATCTTGACTACGCTAAAACATTTTAGAAAGAGGTAGAGACCAAGGCTTGTGTCAACAACTGTGGGGCAACTCAAAGCACAGGTCCCGCCCATTGACAGTGAAGAAAGAACCCACCAATTGTGTTGAACCTGCTCAACTGCATTGGTAGTTCTGTAACAGTGGCTTACATGTTACATCATGTATGCCATTTTCTGTCAACACAGGAATTGGAAGGTCTGAGTTCCCTGGTGTAAGGAAATGCCTCTTTTTGCATGATCGCCCAAAAAGTTTACAGTAGACGGATGCTACTGGTTTTTCGACCCTGGGAGTGAAGTTAGGCTAGCTAACCAGATATCAGAGCTAGTGTTCTAACCCTTTACAAAATGTATGTTGAACTGGCTACCCCAATTGGCTTGAGTTAACTTACTTATACATCCTTAGTATGTGGTACCAGATATACCATGGACCTGTAAGAAAAAGTGTTCAGCTAGGGCTGCAGCACTGATTGTGTAACCGCAGGTGAAACAAAGCACATCATGGCCCCCAGCCTGCCACTTTAGACTAGAAGGGAAGTGTTAAAACTGCAAGTTCGACTTTGCCATTTAAACTTATGGAAAACCACAAACCTCCCCGTATAATGTATATAAGTCACCCTTAAGAAAGGCCTATCGAGCTCTAATGCAGTGTGTATATTATTAAGTAGGACATTTACTTTCATGTGCCCTAACAGTAACAGACCCACATTTTAATTTTTACTGTGGAAAGGCTAGTAGCGCCATTGGAAAATGCAGAGTTACAGGCTGACAGCTCAGCCCTACTAGCTTCTGAATGGGATTACTAAAGTTGGTACCTCTTGTTATCACATTAATCGTGGCATCAAACTTGACTTGATGTCCAAGTCGGATTTAGTGTCACTTTTAAGAAAAAGCTATTTTTTAGAAATTTGCCACTCTTATGCCCAGTAGATTTGGTGGTCAATCACAGATGCTGACCTTGAGACAACCTTCTGCCCTCCTGGGGAGATTTGTAAACAACTCCCATATATAGGACTAATAGACGTGTGCCACAGAGGGAGGTTATACCTCCCCCTCACAGGAAGCCACATAGGGTGTTGCCCAATAGGTGAGCTTGAAAGGAGAAGCCGCCTTTGATGCGCAAATGGCAACCACGCTCGAGAGGGACTGCATGTTCTTTTGTTCAGGTAGACGGGCTGGCAGCAGTAACAGAGAGGGTAAACCAGTTGCCAAACCGTTTTTCCGTGGTCATGTAGTCCACAGGTAGCCACACCTCTAGGGTGGGCTGCCAAGGTTCCCACACCAAGAAAACTGTTCAGACATCTTGGGAGTGGGTAGAATAGTGCACTCTGGGATAGCTAATATGCCACACATAGCTGGAAGTCATCACAAGGCAGGAGGGAACCTGGTAGCCAATTGGCTAGGGACCACTTCCTCCTAAAGGGCAGTTTCTGGAGGTAAATATAGCCGCCCTGGAACCCAGAACCCTAAATCACATCTGGACGGGAGAGAGGACTAAAGAAGGACTGCTCTGCTGACCTCCGGACTGGGCAAGAGAGGCTGCACCAACCGCTGTACTGCACTTGCTGCTCCTTGGGCTAGCGAAGAGAGGACTTTTAGATAATTTTGGCTGTGGGTGCTGCTGTGGTTCACACACAAGGAGACAGGAACCAGTTCTTGATGTAGCACGTACCTATCAGGTGGTTTCACCCAAGGACCACCAATTGTGAAGTAAATACTTTGGAACTGTGATAGCTTTATGCCAAAAGTAAATATTTAGAGTCCTTGGGCAAGGAAATCCCCAAATCCGATATTGTGATTTACATATAGTAAATCCGATATTACGTTTTAGATATAGTATTCAGTGTTTTATTAGGTATCGTAAGTGCAAGTGAAAACAAGAACAGCCGGCACGTGTTTTGCCCAAAAGGCCAGCAGGCCAAGGGCTGTTTGAAAAAATATGAACATAAATAAAAATGACAATAGCAATACAGAGTAAACCGGTACATAAGTGACAAACATATAGTCGCATGTAGTCCAAGATCAGCAGGAACCCCAAAGTAAATAGAATAATGTGAATGTATGGCGAAGAAAATGTAGGATAAGATAAGGATGAAGTAAGGAGGGAGGAAAAGTAGACATTTCCCATTGTGTTGGAAGGAAGGCAAAACAAAGGAGTGGTCCAAGTAGGAAAACGGGAAGTCAGGTGCAATTGAGGTAGGGGTTGAGAACACAAAGGTAAAGGCTGAGTTTTATATACAATAGCGGAGGGAAAGTGGTCAGAGAGAACAAAGTTAATGGACGGGGAAAAGGGAGTGAAGCTTTGGGGGAGGAAAGAAACAGGCTACTGAGTTAGTAAACATATAATTAGAGGCACAGTCAATTGCAACAATGTGACAATATTAAGCACTGATATTGAAAATGTATACATATAAAATTTCGATACATAATTGAACTGTAAGAGACTGATTTCATCAAAAGAGTGTGTAGTCAACAAGGTTAGGAGAGAAATGTGTACATGGGAGAAACCACTGGTGTTGGAGAGTGTATAAGAAAGCATGTTTGATATGGTTAAAAGAGGATCAGAATTAAGGCCATGGAGGTAACAGAATAATGATACATTGTGGTCTAAAGTGATTATAAACTTAGGTTGTGATGAACAGTAAACAGTTTTGCATGGGATAGAAAAGTGTCAGAGCGAAACGAAAGGAGGGTTAAGGAGGAAAAGAGCCTCTTTTCCTACTTATCCCTCCTTTCGTTTTCCATTTTTCTTTGACAGACTTTACATTACATGGATTTTTTACTGTTTCCTTAGACGTCTTTCTGTTTGGTAAGTATTGCTCTGGCACTTTTCTATTCCATCACCTTAAGTATCTGAGACTATTCGATCAATGAAGGCAGTGGAGGCTGAACCCAAGGCATTCTACAGACACCACAGTAGTGGCCATATATGGTCCACCCAATGGGTGGAACCCAAATAATATCATAGTAACTAGGTATATGATGTCCACTTGGGGGGCAGTGAAGATGAAACTCAAGGCATACCACAGGCATCACAGTAGTGGGTTTATGGGGTGACTCAACAGTAGTGAAATTGGAATCCAAGGAAAACCATAGATGCCACAGTAGTGGATCTACGGATTGACCCGGAAGCAGTGGAAGTGGAACCCAAGGAATATCACAGATGCCACAGCAGTAGGTCTGTAGTGATCAACGAGGGGTAGTAAAGGTGGACCTTTGTAAAATACCACAGTAGTGGGTCTATGGAGTCCACCCACGTGCAGCAGAAACAGAACCCATGGAAAGCCAGATACCACAGTAGTAGGCATTTGGGATCCACCAAGAAGCATTGGCTGGGAACCCAAAGAATACCACAGACACCACAGTAGTAGGTCTTTGTCTTCCAACTAGGAGTAGTGGAGGAAGAACCCACAAGCATATATGTTACTGTGCTGAGCTAGTAGGATTCAATCAGTTATTCTGTGGACTGACGGTACTACATTGGCATTAGTACAGTGCTCTCCTACACTTTGCAAGTGCTTTCCATCTGGTCAAATAAGTTGCTTTTTTATTTTGCTTACTTGGTAGTTTGTTTCTTATATAGTGATCTATGTGGGAAGAGTTCTGGTGAATGCAAGAGAGTTGGAGATGTGTCCTCAACTTGCGTTGATGGGTATGCTCAGACGTGAGTCCCATGCTCTCCACACCACTGGAGTCAAGCTATCCTGGCTGAAGACGGCTGATAGCCAGAAACCGGTCCTAGGATGCTTGATTCCGGTCCAGGAAAGACACGGCTTGGCAGTTCGGGCTGGACTGTTCCCATGAGTCACAGGATCAAGGCTGATTTGCATATGGCCATGTCTGAACTGGGGTGGTGTGGAGTGCACAAAAACGATGGATTTAGGCCAAGATCTCTGTACTGGGGTGAATGTATGACATTGTTCTGCATTCTGTCCATCAATTGTTGTTTTTGCATTTGTCACTACGAGTGGGATGGGTATGCTCAGACGTGAGTCCCATGATCTCCACACCACTGGAGTCAAGCTATCCTGGCTGAGGACGGCTGATAGCCAGAAACCGATCCTAGGATGCTTGATTCCGGTCCAGGAAAGACATGGCTTGGCAGTTCGGGCTGGACTGTTCCCATGAGGCACAGGATCAAGGCTGATTTGCATATGGCCATGTCTGAACTGGGGTGGTGTGGAGTGCACATAAACGATGGATTTAGGCCAAGATCTCTGTACTGGGGTGAATGTATGACATTGTTCTGCATTCTGTCCATCAATTGTTGTTTTTGCATTTGTCACCCGGAGTGGGATGGGTATGCTCAGATGTGAGTCCCATGCTCTCCACACCACTGGAATCAAGCTATCCTGGCTGAAGACGGCTGATAGCCAGAAACCGGTCCTAGGATGACTGATTCCGGTCCAGGAAAGACATGGCTTGGCAGTTCGGGCTGGACTGTTCCCATGAGGCACAGGGTCAAGGCTGATTTGCATATGGCCATGTCTGAACTGGGGTGGTGTGGAGTGCAAAAAAACGATGGATTTAGGCCCAGATCTCTGTACTGGGGTGAATGTATGACTTTGTTCTGTATTCTGTCCATCAATTGTTGTTTTTGCATCTGTCACCCCGAGTGGGATGGGTATGCTCAGACGTGAGTCCCATGCTCTCCACACCACTGGAATCAAGCTATCCTGGCTGAAGACGGCTGATAGGCAGAAACCGGTACTAGGATGCTTGATTCCGGTCCAGGAAAGACATGGCTTGGCAGTTCGGGCTGGACTGTTCCCATGAGGCACTGGGTCAAGGCTGATTTGCATATGGCCATGTCTGAAGTGGAGTGGTGTGGGGTGCAAAAAAACGATGGATTTAGGCCCAGATCTATGTACTAGGGTGAATCAATTGTTGTTTTTGCATGGGTCTTTGGAAAAGCCAGCACCATGGGGATAGGGTTATTTACTCCTTATTCAGTGACATATAATACGTGCAGTAGGCTAGAATATGTATTTCTATGAAGAGAGTAACAATACAAGTTTGCCTGCTTGACCTTGTAGGAAAGCGGACTATTACTTGGGGGTGGCCAAGTGTCCACCTATAAGAATAAGGCCACCACCGGCTAGAGGTCACGCAAATTAAATAACATAAAACCAATGCTCAATCCCTGGTAATGTGACACAAACCACACAGGCTTAAATCAGAAGAAATGTGTACAGTATTTAGGCAGTAGATAAACAGTAGAAAAGCCACACAAAACACTATAAAACTCAACAACTAATTTTAAAATAAAGAGAAACATTTTATGAGTTAAATAAAGGCAAACCAACAAAAATTCAATAGGAAGAACCTGGCATGTGAATTTTTAAAGAGAGTGAAAAGGTACCAAGAAAACTAAAGTGCTCAATGTAAGGCAGTGGTTGTTGTAGGCCAGGACCGAGGTGAAAGTTGAGGCTGACCACAATGGAGCCTGAGGATGTATGACATTACAACGCAT
Organism: Lissotriton vulgaris; assembly: GCF_964263255.1. Classification (NCBI taxonomy): domain Eukaryota; kingdom Metazoa; phylum Chordata; class Amphibia; order Caudata; family Salamandridae; genus Lissotriton; species Lissotriton vulgaris. The sequence continues at coordinate 858,616,544 of NC_141689.1, forward strand.
ACATTCACAACGCATACCATTACAACGAAACTTTTACAATGCAGGATCCATTACAATGCATGCCATTACAACGCATGTCTTTACAATGCAGCTGCTATTACAACGCATGCCATTACAACATAAGTATGGGTAAGTATATATATATTTTTTTATTATTGGAAATGTAATAGTAGTGTAAGTGTTGGATAGTGTAGGGGTTAAAATGTAATTACATACTTATCCATACGTATGTTGTAATGGCATGCGTTGTAATAGCAGCTGTGTTGTAATGGCATGCGTTGTAATGGACCCTGTGTTGTAAAAGTTTTGTTGTAATGGTAGTGCGTTGTTTTAGTTGCGTTTTAATGGCTGTTTCTCGAGCCTGAGTCAGATACCAGGAGGACTGATCCCAGTAAAAGTGTGGCTGTCAAAAGGTAAAAAACTATTCTAAAGCCCTCTTCAGAAACAGACTTTGTCACTTTTTTGAAGAAAAATTTTGAAATTCCATTTACATCCCAAAGCAGAATGGGACTTTGACACTTTTGAAGAAGGAAAATATCTCTGAACAGGACGAAGCTGAAATACAATCCAACACTATGAACACCTGGTTGGATACTTTTTCCAGCAGGTACAGCTAAGGCTCTGAAGTGTTGAAGGCAACGTTTTCAAAAGTTTCCAAACTTTTCTCTTGTCCCCAAACAACCACAGGTGTACCCTTCAAGGCTCCCCAAGGCATAGGAGGAAGGCGCTTAGGCAGAGGCCCATGACAAAGTGCAGTCCCATTTCAGTTGCCACTGTTCAACTGGGATTCTTCATAGGAATCTCCTCTTTAATGTCCCTGGAGTCACCCAGGGGATCAGCCTTATCAGCCTTAGTTCATGCAGGTAACAGTGATGGGGCGGTGGGGCCTGGTGGGGGGGATTTTGAGGGACGGTGCTGAGGGAAAATTAAATAAATCATTGACTTTCCCTCTGCATCGTCCATCGAAATCCTCCCCACGTGGCTCTACTGCCCCACCACTGTTACCTGCACGGACCGCTTCTGAGCCTTATGATCTTTGGAGATCCTTGTGTCCTTGGATTTTAAGTGGAAGGGGGAGTTCAACCTTCTCAGGTCCTTCTCACAGGTCACAGATGCCAAGTGCACCAGGGTCAGTCAGCCTGATATCCTTTTACAAGCTCAGCAGCATTCTAAGGAAGGTTGGATGAGGGTCCAGATATGAAGGGTTCAACAGCCTATGGGAAACCCTAAGAGGTTCCTAGTCCCTCTCTGACCAATGGAGTAAATGTTCCAGGGTCTTAGCCTACCTACCTTTTCTGTAGTTCATGTTTGCCTGATTGCAAATGGGTCCAAAATGCAATATGCCACAGCGAATTCAAAATAGACAAAGTTTTCAGCCACACTTAACTTGGGATCTATGGCGGAAGTGTGCTATTGATAAAGTTGACTAATTAAAAAGCAAATCTTTTAGATTAACAGTTAAAAATGTGCAATGATTAACATAACACTCAAAGCTGAAATGACACGCATAAATTAAATGTACAAACAGCAATAGGCAGTCAGAGCTATGTGTATATGCCATAGAAATACTAAGAAGAGCAGGCTTCGTTGAACTAGAAGTGAATCTAATATTGCTAAACTGTGCACAAATATAATTTAGAAGTCTGACCTTAATGTAACATGCTTAGAAGTTTGTTTGTCATAACTGCAGAATGTTCCGGTTTTAATACAATGTATTATTTTATTTACCAACATATTGTTTGTAATGATTAACTTCTGATTCTCACCCTATTTCACATAATGCTTGAATAGAATAGTTGCACATTCAAAACAATATTTCTTGTTCGTATTAATGAAATGCATTACTAAACAGTATTTTGCAAAGCTAATGTTTCCTTTCTTTAACATAGTTCATTGTGTACACAGTGAAACGTTCAATATTTAGAATGTCGATCTGCTTTCAATGCCTATGGAAGCTGAGGCTTATGTTTCCAGAACTAAACTGCGTAAGAATATTTGTAGCTAACTTGTGATAAAGCTTTGCATTCTGCATGTATTTTCATGAGAAAGGAAGAGCCAAACCTGCTCAATGAGGAGAACTGCGATTTGATTGGTCCAGAGAGGAAGAAGTCTGCTACAATGTCTGCAACATGTATTCATGTCTGTTTTATTAGTGTGTGTTCCTAGTTAGTTTCAATGTCGCCCCGATGTTTATCTCCACTCCTTTCCTACCTTCTTATCCTAGACTGATGGTGGTGGCTACTGCTGCTTTTGTTCGCCCTTACCTTCATTTTGAGGGTTTATATTTGTAGATTGCTACTGAAATTGTACAATCACTTATTCGAATTATTGAGACTCACCTGAGTTTCATGAACTTCTCTTTATGGGAAGTTCTGCTGCTTAAAATTGACTTTGAGCTTTATGCTCCTTTGTTCTCACTCTTTTTCCTTTGAAATGTAACTCTTAATGGGTTCTACTAATTCTGAAATTCGGAACTTTTAGAATGAGTTTTATTCCTTTATGGAATGCTCTTGATGCCTTATAGTTTCTATTAGATTCTAATCAAACATTTTTATGAGAATTTCTGTAAACTTACTAAATACTTATTGACTAATATGAATAAAGAAATTAATAGAAATATAACTACTAATCTTTTAATGAGAATAAAGCTTATAAAATGTATTCAAACTTTCATCATTGACTGAATTTTGAATTGTTTTTTAAAATGTGTGCTTGCAATGCTGAAATAGGTCTTTGAATTTTAATACAGTGGCAAAGATCCATCACCTAGAGGAGAAGAGACCATTGTGGTAATGAGGCTTAACCCCGTGAATGATGGTAATGGAAATAGTGAATTATATTATTTACATTTGTCCCCAATCCACACTATCAGTTTTCTAGTGGCAGAGATATGGTTGCACCTTGATCAGAGAAATATACATAATTACCCAAGCTAGAATTAAATACCTGAATCCTGAAATTCAATGCCCAGAGTTTGAGGAGCTGACAAGGTATGATTTCTGAAGGTGTTTGCTGTTTTGGAGGTGTGAGTATTAATAGGATGATGCAACGTTTATTGTATTTGTGTTTATGTGGTTGCATAATGGAGTTAAGAGTGAATGGTTTGTTGAATGAACATGTTTACTGTTTCTATGTGAAGAGATTGAAGAGTTTCTGACGCGACGTACTCTAAGATCTCGGGATAAAGAATAAAGGAAAGAAAGATACTGAAATGAATGAAGGAGACACTTGATATATACATTGAGACAAGTGTAGAAGACACTTGAGTAAGCAATCGTCAAATGCTATTTCTTGTTTGCAGATTTTGTGGTGTAGAGTGTGAGGTACCATCACCTATACAATTGAGATAGAAATACCAATAATCTGTTGAAGTTGTTTAACCTTGATTGATGTTAGCAGAACCTAATTGCGCAAAAGGGTGAAGCTGCATTGACTAGGGTGATTTCAGGCTGGTCGAGATTTCACTTGGGACTGTGGGATTCTTTGTCTGGATGAATTACTATTGTTTTCTATTTTAAAGCAAACAAGAATTTATATATGTTTTGTTATTGTCATTTGAATAGTTTTGTTGGTTTGTGTAGTATGAGAGAAATTGTAAAGGAGGGTGAGCTGCTGCGAGGAGTGAGATTATACATTACAGTTTTTTGCGCTAAGATTGGTTGGGTGGTGTGCTTATGAGCTGGGATTGGTTGGTGATGTCATGGTGCCGCACTATAATAGGTCAGTCTTTGTGTGGATATTTCAATAGGACTTTTTAACAGGCTTCAATCAAATAACAAATGTGAAAAGATTGGAGTAAAGGAAATCTGATATTTACGGACCAGAATAAAAATATTGAATTGAAATTGTTGGGTTTGCAATTTAGCCAGAATCATGAAATATTTTTAAGAATTGAAGTGTATTGTGAAGAGTGATGTTATAATTCCCATACACGAGGGTAAAGAGGCACCTCCTGAGGGTATGCATCCTCATTATATATCAACTGATTTGGGATTACAAACATGGTTAAGGCTTTGTCAATGACGTAAGTTCATTGAGAAGGAATGTGCATTAAGATTTCCAAAAAACTGTAGCTTTGAGACTAGAACGATTGAGAGATTGAAAAGAAAATTGTACAAAATGAAACTGCTCCCTGGACCTACACAATAGGAAATCTTCAATAAGTGGGAAAAGGTTGGTCGAGAGAAAGAAAGGGAAAAATATCAGAAAATAATAAAGAGTGCAATGCGTAATTATGCAGGTGCTCAATGGAATGAAGGACAGCAGAGATGGCGGAAAGCCATAATCTAAGGCACTAGATTGTATCCAGCTATTTCTATAGAAAAACTGGAGAAAGGGAAGAAGAAAAAGACCCAGTGGAAAGATAAAGAGTAAAAGAAAAATGAGACAGATTGTGATTCAGGGGGTGATATTTTAGAAGAAATGTTGGTTGCATGACCTCCGCCTTATGTAACACCTATTGAGAGTGGTGCTACAGCAAGCAGCATGATAACTACTGCCCCTGCAGAAACTAGAGTGGTAAAAATTGAGAGACTCCTTCAAGTATTACAGATTGCCCCACAACGAGTTGCCCAGCCACAGGCTGTTTCTCCACCTATGGTAAATCCACCTGTAATGCATGGTCCGGTGCAAGTGCTGCAACCAGTACTTGTACAAATAGTGCCTAGACCAGTTACAAATGCCCCAGTAAATGTTAACTTGACTTCAGAGGCTCAAGGAGCAGCAGGAGGTTTACTGACTGCAGGATTTATTCTGACTTCTCAGAATTCAAAGATTGTTGTATAGAGACTGCCTCAGATAGTTCAAACATTAGGAGGTGGGGGAAGACTTGTTTTTACAACATCAGTAACCCCTGGGGAAACACATTTATTTGAAGATGGCATTTTTCTACCATGGTTGAAGAAGCATAGTGCAACAGTCCAGATAAGAACCTGAAAAAGAGATACTAATAAAGATTTCCAAATGAAAAGTTGAACTGGAGGTAATAATTAGGGGATGTCTAGAATTAGAGCATTTGATTCAATATCAAGAGAAAAAATTGACCTGTGTAAAGAAATTACAAGACGAGCAGTAATTACACATGATACATTTACCGAATTGACTTGGAAATATGAGGTAGATCTTTCTAAAAGCTTTCCTTTACAAAATATTTACAGGGTTCAATTGGATGATGAAGCAATTGAAACAATGCATTCTTCAGGAATGCGGTTGCACATTACAGAATTAATAGAATGTATTTGTAAAAGGAGTGAAACTGAAAAATTAAAAAACAAATGGTCATGGAAGCATAAAAGGAAAAGAAGGAACCTGAGTTAGTAGGAGAAAAGAAAAGAATGTACAGAATGAGGAGGTGGCTATGGCCTATATATTGAGAGAATTAGCAGGAAGTGTTTATGTCCATGCACCTTAGAGTAGAGGGAATCTTTCAGCTTTTACAAAAAAGTTCTTAAAGTTAAGAGACAAACCTGTGCAGTGGTACACTCAGGTTGATCGATCTGTGAAAAATTCAAAAGTGCTGTGGATTGATTTGAATGCATTCTTTGGTATTATGGTACCAAGTGGTTTGTGGGCTGAGTTTAAGACTGCTGTACAATGGCCATGTGAAGAACCAGCAAAAATGGCACGCACTAATGCACCATCTCCTGTAGTAATGGAAAAATATGAAGCAGTGATTACTTTCCTGGCAGGCCGAGTGCCTCCAAAAGATCTTAATTGGTTGAAACTGTATTGAAGGACACAAAAAGCAAAATAATCAGTTCATGAGTACTATGAGCGATTGCTGCAGGTGTTTGAGCAGCACAGTGGAAGAGAATACCCTGATGAGAAAGACATGAGAATTTGTATCCAAGTTTCCTCTAGGGTTGAGACCATAGATCAGTTCGCATATAACCCAAAGAGTAATCTGCTGGCACAGCATATTACTTGATGAGATCCTGAGATACGCAAAATATTGTAGTGATGAACAAGAAATGAAAGAGAAAGTGAATTAATAAAATTCATGTTGGCTCAAACAAAATTTGCACAGAAAGGTTTGCGGAATCCTTCTATTGCAGGAAATCAGGGAGATATGCAAGGTGTTTTTGTTCAACATGTGAGTTTTCAGAGAAATCCAGGAGTTTTTGGGGGCTCACAAGGTAGAGGTGCTCCGAAGGATCCAGGTTCAGGTTTTGACGTTGCAACGCAAAAGAAGATCACTCCTTGTCATGTTTGTAACAGGGTGGGGCATTGAAAGAGGGAGTGTAGAGTTAATGCTGATAATGCAAATGGAAATGTGTAAATGCAGAAGGGAGTACAGATGCAAAATATACCAGTACAACAAATGTAGGTGCTGATGCAAAAACGTGTTCCAATGATGCAGGTCCCACCAGCTCAAATGGTCCCACAGAATATGGGTATTCCAAGATTTAATTAGAACCCGATGCCAAAAGCTAATAAAAATCCTTTTCTAAACATGAATCAAAATATATTTCAATAATTCCCTAACTCAAATCCGAATGCATTTGAGCAATTTTCTGTTTTTGATAATGATGGCCCAGGCTCTGATGCGTCTCAATGACAGTGCCTGAGGTGGAGAAAGATTGTGTGCTTGGCACAGTCTTAGAGGTAGACCAGAGTGTTCAATTCGTAGAAGGTGAGAGGAATGGACCCCCTATATCTTTCTTTATAGGTACAGGCGCCACCAGGTTCACTGTTAGATATGTAAAAGTCCCAGACCTACCCCTCCCTGGAAAGAAGATCCAAGTTATAGGAGTTTCAAATAAAGATTACCAATCCGTTTCAGAGAAGGTCCCAGTAAAAATTGGCTCATTTGAAGAAAATCACCAATTTGTTGTTTGTGACACAAGCCCAGTAAATCTATTAGGGAGAGGTGTGTTGTCAAGTAAATTTGTACAGTTTACTGCACACTGGTTGGTGTGGAGTTCCAGACACATAATGAAGATGTAGAGAGATTAAAATGGTACAGCAAAGACATTTTCAGGATTGTTTCCATTAATGACAATTGAAGATTTTCCCGCAGGTTTGAGGGAAACTGTGAATCAAGAAGTTTGGGATTTCACAGGGAGAGACATTGGACTGATTAAAGGAGTAGAACCACCAGTCCGAATTACCTTAAAAGCAACGTCCGTATACCCAAGAACACCATTGTACTGTCTGACTCCAGAAACCATTTTAGGAATAACACCAGTAATGGAAAACATGATACAGAAATGGATTTTGAGGGAGTTGATTGGGAGTCCATGTACCTCTCCGATCATGGGTTTACAGAAACCAAATAGGAAGTACAGAATAGTGCAGGACCTTAGGAAAATTAACAGCATAGTTGTTCCATGTTGTCCAGTGGTTCGAAATCCAGCCACAATATTATTGCAAACTCCTTGTACTGCAGAGTAGTTTCCTGTCATTGATCTTTGTCAGGCTTTCTTCTCAGTGCCATTGCATGAAGATAGCTAGTTCCTTTTTTTTCTTTCTTTCTGCAGAGAGCTTTGGCATGGTGCTGAGTCCCATAAGGGAATATGGAGAGTACAGCAATCTTTAACCAGAGCTTGAAAAAGAATCTGGAGTTATTACAAATGCCCTACAGATCAGTCTGTGTGCAGTACATAGACTATCTACTTGTAGCATCAGAAACACAAGAAGCTTGTAAAGAAGATTCCATTGTTTTGTTGACTCAGCTGGCCAAAAAGAGACATACAGTGTCATCATTTAAACTGCAGTACTGTCAGAAAGAAATTCAATATCCGGGACACATAATTGAGAAAGGAGCTAGAAAGGTGTCACCAGAGAGAGTGGAATCAATTCTTCAGATTAATCCACCTCAAGCACAGAAAGAAGCCAGCTTGTTTCTGGGAATAGTTGGCTACTGTAGACAGCAGATACAGAACTTTTCCCTAGTGGTTTAGGTTTAGGTTTAGGGGATTTGTAAAACGCATGACTACCATTGGGCATCTCAGTGCTGAGGTGATACAGGATGGAAGCTGTTAGTTGTGGCAAAGCCTTTACTGAGACTGACACACAAAGATGTGTCTGATCCGATTTATTTTGACAATGAGTGCTTGAAAGCCTTCCTAGAGCTTAAAGAAAAACATTGTCATGCCCCAGCACTAGAAATGACAGATTACAATAAATATTTGACTTTATTTTGCAGTGAGACGGAGGGCTGCACTTCTCAGTGCTGACTCAATTCCATGATTATGCTCAGAAGCCTGTGGCATTTTTTTCGACTACCCTTGCCTGGCTGCCTTAAAGTGGTTCCAAGGTGAGCACTAGTCTGGAAAAGATTAAGAGCATAGTGGTTGGGATATCCTTTAACTGTAATGGTCCCACACTCTGTGGAGCTTCTATTGACACAAACAAAAACCCAACACATGACCATAAGCTCACCAGATATGACCTGTGAATCTTGCCATCTGCCATGTAGTTTTGAAACGCTGTCAAATTGTAAATCCACCAACTTTGCTGCCAACAAATAATACTGTTAGTGATGAAATCAAACATGATTGCCTAGATGTCACGGATTTATGCACTAAGCCTAGACCTGACTTTAAATATGAACCCCTGATTGAGCCCGACCATCTAATTTTTGTCAACAGCTCATGTCTGAGAAATAATTAAGGTACTCGGAGAGCAACTTACATTATGTGTACAATAAATTATGTTGTCAAAGCTATATAGCTACACTGGGTTACCTCAGAACAAGTTACAGAATTGATTGCCCTTAACAAAGCATGCAGTTTAACTGCTCAAATGAGAGTGACTATATTTACAGATAATCAGTACGGCTTTGGTGTTGCCATGATTTTGGGCAATTATGGTCCCAAAGATTTTTTATGACCTCTTCAGGTACCCCAATTAGGAATGAGGTGCAAATGAAAGATTTATTGGAAGCCTCACAATTGCCTGCAGAAATTGCTGTAGTTAAATGTGCAGCTCATCACCATGGGAATTGCTACATTGCCATTGGAAATAGGTATACAGATTCAGTAGAATGATATTGTGCTTTGTTGGCCTGCAAATGGAATGGAAATGTCACATGTGAATCTGAGGAGGACCCTTCATTTTCAATGTTGATGAAAGTAACCGATGCTTGGGATGAAATAAAAAGAGTACAGGAAAATGTTTCAGAAGTAGAACAACAGTTGGGTCAGAGCAGGTTGTGAGAAAAATGTTAATTAAATATGAATGTCAGCCATGTTACCCAATAGTTTGTTATTCCCAATGACATAATACCTTCATGCCTAAATACATTTATGGATGGGTGTCATGGTGAGACTCTTCAGGTGAATATTGGACTAATCTGAGGTACAGCATGCTTACAGAAGAACTGTGTCAATGGTGTGTGACATGTCAACAAATCAATGCAGGAAAAAGCCCACGTTACACTGAGTCACATTGGGAGATCAGGTAGTCCTTTCAACAAAATGCAAATGGACTTCATCGAAATGCCTGTTTGCAATGGGCTGTAACATGTCCTTGTCATAGTATGTGTCCTTTCGCGATGGGTGGAAGCCTACCCAACCAGAAGAAATGACAGTCTCACAGTAGCATAAAAATGTTATTACGAGAACTGATTCCCAAGTACAGAATGCTGGTTTCTCTGGAATGTGATAGGGGGACTCACTCTAACAATGAAGATCCTGAAGATTATTTGCACAGCATTGAAGATTGAGCAAAGACTACATTGCAGCTATCGACCTGAGGCTTCAGGTATAGTTGAAAACATGAATGGGACTATTAAATGTCAACTAGCAAAAGTTTGTGCTTCAACATCACTGAAATGGTCAGATGCTTTATCTTTGGTGCTGATGAGTATTCGAAGTATTCCTGATAGGAAGACTGGTTTGTTGCCTTGTGAGATCCTAATTGGCCATGCAATGAGGCTTCCTGCTGTGCCTGCAAATGCACTCTTGAATTTCACAGATGATATAATACTCAATTACTGCAAAGGATTGGCTGATATGGTCCATTCTGTTTCTTACCAGGTTGTAGCAGCCATTACAGATTTGCATCAAGAACAGTGCCATGACCTCAAACCTGGTGATTAGGTTGTTATCAAGAAACATGTTCAGAAGACTTGTTTGAAACTGAGATTGAAAGTCCCTTCCAGGTTATTTTAGTAGCAAAGACTGCTGTTAAATGTGGCCAAAGTTCCCAATTGGGTGCATACATCACACACCAAAAAAGTGAGAAATCCAGAAGAAGAAATTGTGCTGTTTCATCCTGAAGAAAGTGCATTGGTGACCACACCACCACTAGCTGAGACACCACAAAGAGCATTAGCACGAGAACACAACAGCAGCAAGGAGAAGAAAGGGGGGAAGACTCACAAACTGCAACACAAATCCAAGTATCTGTTGTTTCATGGAGTGATATTGAAGGCTCCAATGAAGAAGAAGCAGATACTGACTCTCTACTTGGAAATCTTAATGATACAATATCAGTACAGTAGGAAGATTCGGGTGAAGGAACAAGCACTGAAATAAGAGGAGTCACCCATAGAGTTGAAGGACCACAAAACTGAAATCAAGGAAGACTAAGAAAGAGCATGTCAGCTGAACGAATTCCAACAACTATTCCTGAGGAGACAGTCAAGTGATGAAAGTGATAGAGAGGGAGATCATCAAAAACTGAGGAGATCAAAAAGAGTAAGAGTGCCTTGTTGGAGGTATTCAGCACCTGAGTGGTCTTACTACGAGGACCAAGTACTGAATGTCACAATAGATGAGGTGTGATGTGAGATCTGAACTGTTGAACCTCCATGATTTTATTACAGCACACATTGTTGGGATACAATTTAATTGGCAAAGATGAACTGTGCAATCATAAAAAGTCATTGAAAAAAGCAAATCAAAAAGATTGTTTGAAAGAGATAAAGAGACTGACACTGATTAGTTCATGTTTTATTTTAAAGAAGATTACCTTGGCCCAAATCTGCTGTAGAAGAGCAGGGATAACAATTTAGAAGAACATGGAGTAGGGTTAAGGATTGTCTATAAGAAGATTACTTTGCCGAAAGTTACTATTCTTAATACTCACAAAATTATGCATTGAACTTTGGACTTGGCTGCATCTAGTCTGCTTTTGGAGAAACATGTGTTCCCTTAGAAATAAGTGCAACTATATTATGTGTTCAGTCTTCATAATAACAGTAATAATTATTACAATAGTGCCAGTACGGTTTTATTTCACAACCGAGAAAGGCTTTGGAAATGCAAACACAGCAAGAACACATACTTTCCTGAATAATGAAGAGCAATTGAAAGCTTCATTAGTTGCATACAATAGAGAGGATTACCCAACTAATGTATGTTCTAGATAAGTAAAGGAATACACACATGCCATGGGAGCAAAAGACTACTATGTCTATGTTCATTTACTATCATCGGCATCACATATTATTCCACGCCATTATATTATGGGATTATATGTAGTATACTGTTTTCACTTGTAGATAGATGTGAACATTTTGAATATTTCTATTCTTGCTATGACCTAATACTTTCTAAAGGGGCTTTAGTGGCAAATATGAATTTACATGTGCAAGCAAAAGAAATGGACACAGCTCAGTGCTATTTTATGCACACATACCTATAAATAGTGTTGAGGCTTATCATAACAATTTAACCTGATAAATGTGACCACTAGAGAAAGTTTTTCTTTATGACCTTAGAGGAGAGAAATACTGACTTGGCACGTAGAAAAGATAAATGCAATGATGTTTTCAAAAATGTTTGGAATAAAGAAGACAAATTTAGAAAGAAATGGTTTTGTTTTTTTCCCCAATGTTTTTTTTCCACTCTTTTCCTATTTTCTTGTTTTAAACTGACGGTTGTGGCTACTGATGCTTCTGTTCCTTCTCACTTAATCTTGAGGCTTTATTTTTGCAGATTACTACCACAACTGTACGATTACTTACTCATATTATTGAGACTCAACTGAATTTCATGAACTACTCTTTATAGATGTTCTGCTGCTTAAAATTGGCTTTTAGCTTTATGCATGTTTTCCTTTGAAATTGAACTCTTCATGGGTTCTATTAACTCTGAAATTCTGGTCTGAACCTTTAGAATAGGGCTTTACTCCTTTATTGAACTCACTTGATGTCTTATTTCTCTATTTGATTCTACCAAACCTTTTTATGAGAATTTCTGCAAACTTACTAAAGATCTATTGACTAATACAAATAAAGAAAATAATTAAAAGATACCTTCTAATCTCTTGATGAGACTAAACCTTATAAAACGTATTCAAACTCTCATCATTGACTGAACTTGGAATTGTATTTGAAAATTTGCTTGCGATGCCAAAATAGTTTTTGAATCATAATATGGTGGCAAAGATCCGTCACCTAGGGGAGAAGAGACTAGTGCTGGAACAGGGCGTAATGGAAATGGTGAATTATATTATTTAATTATGAGGGAGAGGCCACAGGTCCCGCTTTTAGAAATGAGGATTCAGGTTTGAGTCTCAGCATCAGCTCATCATCCGGTGAAAGACCCCTTGCCTATGAACAGTGCTTAGATACCCTCAACTTTATTTATTTATTTAAATGTGGCCTCAATCCACACTATCACTTTCAAAACTTCTTATGTTCTTTCACATCGAACACTAAAATCCAGTTTGAAGCAGGCCCTGATGCACAACATAAAACGAGACAGAAGTCTAATATGACAAAGCAGGGTCTTTTAGTAACCAGGCATGGGATAAACAAGAATTGTGATCTGGGCTTGTTTGATCCCTTTAAAAGGCACCAACGTTTTACGTGTCCCCCAGACAGGCCTGCCATACAGGATTTGACACTGTTGTGCCAATAGGACAGGCAACAGCCACCACCTTGATTATTCTAATGAGCTCAGATGGGTTTAGTCTGCCCATTCAGGTTGACCTATCAATCAAAGAGTGTCTATTTTGTGGGTTCTGAAAGGAATGTCATGCCTCTTTATAGACGGGGCAGCAGTGGCTGCAGGCTAAGGCTAATTATTTAATAATAATACTTTTTTGACAGTTATATTTCTAACTAGCTAGAAGAAATCCAACTTTACTAATGAATTTGATTTTTTTAAACAGTTAGGAAACGTTCTTGAACTGTAGTAGGTGTTTCCTGCTGGATAATGCTGAAATAGTAATTTAATCTGCTTTACGAGTATTTCCTCTTGGAACAACTATACCCACAACAGTGAAAATAACTGTTGAGAATGTAGTCACTGTAGGTACATACTAGCAATCATTTAGGCATGTACCACTTATTGGCGCTATGCCCCCTACCTTATGGGCAATAAAGTAATTTTACAAGTAACATTTTTAGCATTTCGAAAAAAAAATTGTAGGCCTTTTTAAAGAGTTTTTTTGTACAGGTCCATCTGTAACCATGAGAGTTTGCAGGCTGTATGTGACCAGGGCTCAATGGTGGCCTGTGACATGTTTTAGGGTCCCTGAGTGGATGGTGTATGATAGTGCATCAGCTCACGTGATATTTAATTTTACAATGGGGGAGGTGCTGTTTTAACAACATATACAATAGCCTTATAGTAAAATTAAGATTCCAAAGGGTATTTTAAGCCAATTTTGACCTTGTTTTAGGGATCAGAGAACATACAATGGGCACTGGATAAGAGTGTCCCAGTGTTAGAGTTCAAAATAACAAGTAGATTAGTCCCACAAAAAATAAAAAACTGGGAATGACTACTTCAAGAAGGGGTCATTTTGCAACAGACTTAAGTATGATTTTTACAGGCCATTCCCAGGTCTAAATAGAATATGAAGGCACCAAGAGTAAGAGTAGAATCTTTACATAGCACTGCAAAGCAGAGGCACTTCTTCACCATGCCTTTGCTGACACAATTAGAGATAAGCTTGATAAATAATTTATTGGGAATTGGGCAAAAACTCTGACAGGGGCAAATGTATGGGAAGCATTTAAAGAGATTCTGAGGGAAGAACGTATGTCCAAGATTTATGGAACAAGGTTTTAATTAGAATGAATACTCATCTAACAGGAATAGAATATTAAGAGATAGGCAGAGTGTTGGAGGGATTTAGGTGCTTGGTAAGTATTCTGAAATATGATCCTACCTTCTATGATTGTCAGAGTCTCCTTAGCTAAGAAGGTGCCTTCCTCGCAATGTTTATATGTGCTTCAGGATCAATGTACCAACTGATGCCAAGGCTGTTTTGAGAAGTAGATACATGTCTGGCATTGCTGGTCTGGGTGAGCAAATGCAGCTGGGCTAAACTTGAATTGCTGAAATTACCAGTGAAAAGCAGGACCCTCCGACATTGAACTATATTATATAGCATCAATACTACAATATGAGCTAGGCTGGTTTGAACAGGCTGTAAACAGGTAAAAAGAGTTGTAAAAGGGCATGCATGGTAAGAGTACATTACGCAATTATTCATGATGGATACCATCGGAATGTTGTCCTTACCCTGATAAACAAGTGGGAAAAGTAATGGAAATGATATATAATTCTAAAACACCCCATGTATTCTGAAATGTGGCAGTGTAGTCCCTACAGCCATTTAGGAAGACAGCACAGGAGATTTATGTGAATAGATGTAGCCTGGCCAGCTGTTAGATGGTAAAAGACGTATATCCATTGGAAGATTTGTAACCCATGGGAAGCCCAGGAATAATGTGATATAGGAACAGGGCAAGTCCTTCCATATGCATGAATAGCCCACATTTCCAAGGGAAAATGTAAAACATTTCCAGAGGGCCCACATGCCACCTCGGTAATGCCAGGTAGGATAATGTTGGTTCGACTCAATTATTTACATAGGACTTGGGCAACGCCCAAAAGCTACATAAAATCTAGCGTAGAAAATCTGCAAACTGCCAAGATGCATAATGCCAGATGCTCTGTTCTTCATGTTGGGGCAGTCTGCCCTGTTTCTTATTGTTAAGGGAGCCTTTAATGCTCGCCCCAGGGTTGGTGCCAGCCTCAAGGGTATCGTATCTGAATGCCCAGTTCAAGGCACACCATTCTATGAACTGCAGCAGAGTTTTTTTTATTGGTAAGTGTCAAAGAGGGATTTACCAAGTGAAAAACAGGCTGTAGAACATCTTTACATCCTGCTTCTTGGTGATTTATAAGGAAAGGAATCAAACAAAGTAATTTAACAGTGTACTTTCAGAGTTCAATATATTTGACTGAAAACATTTAAACGTATTCCAGATTTTAGGAGCAAGGTACGAGAAAGCTCACCCACCAGCCCTGCGGATGTGAGGGGTTGTGACCTAACAGTATGCTGATGGATCAGAGTGTCCTGATCGGTGTGTGGAAGCCCTCGAAGTGGGGAGTGGCGAAGGGTGTGAAGAGCCTTGTAAGTGTGAGTGAGCAGTTTAAAGAGTTTGTGCGTGTAAATAGGAAGCTAGGGAACTTTTTTTGAGGTGATTGCAGCTGTGAGTTCTGGAGGGAAAGTAGAAGGAAGGGGGCAGTTGAAGTGTGAATATGGCTGCTGTGTTTTAAATGACCTCATAATTTTTGGAAGGTATTCCGCCACAAACATGAGGGATGTCCTGTTGGCCTTATTATAAGAGCATTAGAATATTATGCACTTATGCGAATACTTTTAGAATATAATGCACTTATAATAAGGCAGACAGGTCTTTAGTCACATTTGTGACAGAGTACCCATTGCAAATCTCTAAATCTGGCCCTAAGTAAGAACATATATGGTAGCAGTGGGCAAAGGCAGCCAAGTGATCCAGCTGGTGAAATTACAGCTGCAGATTTCCTGCTGCTAAAACAGAGGGCATCCGCGGAATCCCATTTAAGTGTATGAGGCCTGCTGACTCACTAGTTTTCACAGTGAGGTCCTAATCAGACCAATGGCCTAATTTATTCAAGAGTGGGGGGAGTTACAGTGCAGTGAAAGCTACGTGTCCATTCTTCACCTCCAGCAGTTATCTTTCAAACTCCGAGTGGGCTGAAAAGCCCTCCCTTACATGTTGTCTACTAAAATGATGTTCTTGTGCCTGTCAATGCTGCTCCTCCTGTATTAGTAATCAGCCTATAGGATGGAGGGTAATAAAATAGTAACCAGCACACTATAATCTATTAAGTATACAACCATACTATTGAGGTAGTCATACATCGAATGTTATGACTGTATCTAGGTTGGTTGACTCCAAATCCCAAACATGCTTCATGTGAACATCTGCATATTGTAACCTTCAGCCATGTCTCAAAGGGAAAGGGAAGTTTTGACTCAGTATTACAATCCTGGGTCTAGTACTAGCAGTAGCTGTCAATCCTACAGGGTATATGTAAATTGGTGTTAAAACACCAAATCAGAAACAAGTCATTAAGGCCCTCTTTAGAATTTGGAGAAAACTTAAATTCCTCCGATTTCTGGAGAAATATCTAATTATTGAGTACAATCCACCTTCTATATTTCCCCCACAGTACTATCCCGCTGTGTGCCAGAGAGAGTTCTGCATAACTAGAAATATAATGTTTCATGTTCTATTCCCCTGCCAAGGTCTAGGAAATTCCATCTACAATGTGGAAGCCTTCCAGAGAACAAAATGCATCAGGCAATAGAGAAAGTGGGAGTGAAGACTGTTAAAAGACTTTGGATCGGCCCAGAGACACCCTTCTCTGACAACATGGATGTTCCCTTTCAGAACCAATGTCTTGGCCATGGGCAATCAAAATAAAACAAGCATAAATCTAAGAAGATGGTAATAATTCCCTACAAGCTGTCTCTGAGAAATATTTCTGCTGCCTACTGGAAGCACAAGTTGTCCTTTTTTCCAGACTGACTCCCTGGCCCCAGGACTTGCTTAAAAGAGTTGAGAGAGCTGGGTCCATGAACTGGTATTCTGAGACATTTAAACCTTAGTCAACTGGGCACGGCTGCCTATCTATTGGGGAATATGCATCTTGTGAGCCTGAAGTACTAGAGGACTAAGACAGTTCTGTGCCAAAGGATGCTTCTAAATCTCTTAAAGGAATATCATTTGCAGGTGCGCTACTTGGAAGAAAGATGAGACCTGTAAAGTTGTGATAAGCTCTCTCCAGCTTTTTAAAGATGTCTAAATTCTATGGAAAAGTCCTGAAACAGAACCAAGAAGAAAACGTTTGTGGAACTAGCTTGAAGATTTCTAAGGTGCATTACATGACCATTGGCCTGCGCATACCCGTGTTTTCCAGGCGGGCTTGGTGACATGCTCCTCCAAACTTCAATGGTGTTTCAGTTTTCTGGTTTAGACAAGGCCAGCAGTACACCCAGAGTGAAAGCACTGCTTGGTGTGAGTTTTCCCGGCTGCGATGACTCTAGTACACGAAGCATGCAAGTAGAATCATAACAAACTCCATTTCCCAGAGTTTCATGGGGCTCTCTTGAAACATACATTGTTGGCCCCCATCTAACATCCAATGAGTATAAGTTCCAAGTGGTTGATAGCATTCTTTGCTTGGTAATCATGACACTTAGGGGCCAATCCCGATGCAGCCCGTAAAGTCTCTGACCGACAGGGGGAGCCTTCCGAGCTGCATCGTAATCGCCCACTCAGTTTACTTTCCGGCTGCTGTATCACAATGTTCGCAGTCAGAAACTAAACCGGCTGGTCATTCCAGCTGGCTTTTGATGCACTCAAGGAGCCAGTTGGCCAGTTGGAACTGGCTCGTAATATCAAAGGGTGGGCCTTTCCACCCCTGTGATTACAATGCATGGTTTCTCGCATGGTTTCCATGCCGGCCTGTTCGACACAGAAACCATGTTGGAAAGACTGTTTGGGGGCCACCAGCATGGCCCCCTTCTGTGTGCGGCCTCCAGTTGGGGGCTGAAGGGGCACCCCCGCTGTTGATCTTTGCACCCCGTGGCAGGCACCTTGAGGTGGGATGAACAGCACCTCCCATTTGCCTTTGCCATAGGGAACTGTAGGAATGTCACCAAACAGTGTTCACTCTCATCCTACTTAGGAGGTCGGGACCTCGGACCGGAGGCCGGTTGGTCCTGGGACCAAGATGGTGTTGGGTGGACTTAAGTCTGCCCGACACCGGGCAGCTTTGATCTTGTTACCAGGAGATTGTAATTCATCATGCTTTCATTGAGAGTTGTTAAGGATCTTGTTCTCAGAGAAGTATTTTGGATAAACATTAGAAACAAAGGTTGTAGACTTGGATTTACACTGTAATATTGGACCATCATTTCAAGGATTATAAACTGTATATAGTGGACTCCTCTTTTTCAGAATTTTGAACTATATTGCACTTATTAATTGGAGGAGAATTTTCTATACTGTACAGAGTTTGTTTATAGCACTTGAATTGCATATGGTATTAAAATATTGCCACTGCTGTGGAAGTCAAGGTATTTGCAGCGAGTGCAAGAACAATATTAATGAGTACTCATTACGTTACAGCTGATGAACTATGTATATCGAGAATTATTCACCTACCAGACTCGATTTCAAACTTACTAAAGGTAGTTATAGAAATAACAAAGTGTATTACAGTTCAGGTTATTCTTTTTTTTTATTGATGTCAATGGGGACAATCATAAAGCATTTAGCATTTGCAGTGTAACATTCCAACAAAAGATTAACATTCCTAAGCAAATTATCTAACCAATTGTTATAATAATATGAACTAACAAAGGTTGATACCTATTATTAACATGTAAAAAGCCGGTAAGAAGTAAATAATCAATCCGGCATCATCTTAATAATTATGTGCAAAACTGCCCCAAAAAGAGTCAAATTTCATCATAGAGCATAATACTCTAGCTCTAGCGAGAGTCTTCTCTCTTTCATAAAATTCCATCATGAGTGCCCACCATTCCACAGCACGGTGTGGTTTGGGGAACTACATGTCCTTGCTATAGAAAGTCACGCAGCAACCAGAATTATAGAGAAAAGGGATCTCAGGGAAGAGCTGGTTTCTGCTTTATAACCCAGCTTGATCTCTTTGACAATTAAGGTATAGTCTAAACCAAGGTGAAACCTTGAAATATGCCTAGTTTGATTTGAAAATGTCTCCAGCTCTGGACATGTGGCAAACATATGCATGATATTCGCAGCAGTCAGCCCACACTTTGGGCATTTACTCCTATTGCTCTCATATCTTCCATCTTTCTGTCCCCAGTTAGCGATGTTTTCCGGGGTATAGTATAGCATGCAGATCATCAGACATCGCTGCAACTTTAGATTAATAGAGCTTATTGACCCTTCTAATGTTGCTAATGCATTACTGACTGCTGTGGAAGGAATATCTTCCCCCAGAACATTACATTTTATCACCAGTCTTAAGCAACTAGGCTGGCAGAAATGCTGATACATCATACTTATTGCTAATTTCCGAAATGTCTCATGCAAGCATGCCATTATCTCATATATCTCCACTGTCTTTATCCTTTGTTGTCTCATGAAGTAGTCCCTGAGCTGCAAATATTTGAAAAATAGCTGATGCGGGAGTGAAAAAGAAGCTTGTAAACTTTGGAATGTTCAAAAGTAATTTGAGTCATATAAGCGTTCCAACCGGTCTACCCCATAACTAGCCCACAAACAAGTGGCGCAGTTGTGAAATACCTCCGGAAGGATCGGGTTATCACACAAGGGAAAATTATCATGAATTAGGGGCAAAGACCATTTAGCTAAGATTTCTCACCATATGTACACAATGTCCCTGAAAGTCTTAAAGAGGGCTCTCTTAAAATAGTTTGGGTCATTGGTTCTGTAAAAAAACATTCTGCTATTGTGACCAAGAGTAAGATGGCAACAGAAGTCTTGGTTCTCAAATAAAAGAAGGCTGCGAAGGAGACCAGCGAACACAGCCAATAGTACAGTTGAAAACCCAGAAGATGTAACCCCCTTGATTATATGGTAGCTTAAAACATTTTATTGCATGACATGCTTGCTTATACCCCCAGATAAAGCTACTTATCGCACCTTTTAGTTTCTTAAAGAAAGAGGTAGGGATACACAAAGGAATATAACAAAATAAGTATGGACATTTTTGTAGTATTTTCACTTTGATGATGTTACATCTTCTGATTAAGCTACTCAGGATTTTAATTACAGATTGGAGCAGTAGATCATAATTTACTCTTAGTATGTAAAATACAGATCCCCAGGTAAGTAACAATTGAACACTCGCCCGGTATTGGCCTATCAGTTTTAAAATTAAGAAGTACTTGCATCTAAGCATGGGCGGAAAATCCGTTCCGCTCGCGGATTTTGCGGATTTTCGGTAAATTCACAATCCGCGAACGCTCGCGAATTTACCGAAAATCCGCAAATTCGCACGCAGCGGATTTTTTTTTCTTGGTGATACAATTTTGCGGCGTGCGGCGTTTACTTACCGTCATTCAGCGTTTGACGAGTTGTTTTTCTTGATATTTTGCGAGTGCTGCGCCATTTTGGATCTTGCTGCGGGATCCCGCTTGAGTTTGGCGCCGCATCGCGAGAGTTCGAAATTGCGAACATGTAGGTGCGGCGGGCAGCAACAATCTCGCACTCGCGAAATTACAAAATTTGCAATTCTGCACAAGAAATCCACTAGCAAGCAGCATAGACCTTCTGAAAATCATGATTTTTATCAGAATAACTCCTCAGGTTGATATTTGCCTGCACTTTTTGGGATTTGAGGCCTTTTGACTCTCTTTGGATCACTTTTGGATTAGAAATCAACTTTCATAAGTAAGTTTGTTTGGGCATTACAGTTGCTGTTCTGCAGAAAGCACTCAGCAGGTGCAAACGTTCACTCATCATTAGTAACCATTCCCTGTAGTACTTCCTGAGGGCCCCCTCCAGAGTTCAGTTCCCTATGTTTGTTTGGGGCATTACAGTTGCTGTTCAGTAGGTGCAAAAGTTCAAACTCATCATTAGTAATAATAACCATTCCCTGTAGTGCTTCCTGACTGGGGCCCCTCCAGAGTTCAGTTGCTAGTTGCAACAATTGTATGACCCTGCTCTGACCCTCACAGCAGGCTCATAGAATAGCTACAAGTAGGCCACAAAGGTCCTGGAAAAAAAATTGCACTGCAACAGAAAGCAAATTACAGATAAGGAAGCAGGTGCCAGACTGGAATTTTAAAACAGTGACACATTAATAAATCAACCCCAAATTAATTCATGTCAGTTGAAGCAGGGCAGGTGTGCTCTCTTTCCCCCCCCCCATAATCTACAGTGATGATGAACCAGAGGGTGGCATTGATGTACCAGAGGGTGGCATGGGTGAAACAGAGGGTGGCAGTGGTGAAACAGAGGGTGCTGGGAACCTGTGATGATGAACCAGACGTAGAAACAACATAGTCGTGACCGTTGCGAGCCGACAAGTAAGTTCGCAATTGCGAACTGGTACAAAACCCTCGCGAACTGGCAGAAACCCTTGCGAACACAAAAAAATCGCAAATTCGCGAGAATTCGCGGATTTTGCGGATTGCGAGTTCGCAAATACTCAAATTCGCGAACGCCAGAGTCGCAAAATTCGCCCATGCTTACTTGCATCTTGTTGGGATTTAACTTATATCCGGAAAAGAAGTCAAAAGTGTCTGCTTCGCGTTTAATAAAGTCTACTGCAGATGCCGGGTCAGATGTAAAAACATCTATATTATCAGCGTAAGCTGTAACCTTCAGCACAGAGAGCCCAACCTCCAAGGTAATATGTATGTGTTAGAGTGTAATGCAAGTAAAAATGGTTCAATGTATAGTGCAAATAGTAACGGAGAAAAGGGCATCCCTGACGTGTACCACAATATTTCCAAAAAGGAGTAGATTGTAAGCTAGCATAGAGTAGTTTGGCCTGTGGTTTACTGTATAACGCATAAATCCACTTACTATATATAGTTCAGGTTATTCCACACATTATTGAAAAGGCTGTTTTTGTCTTTCAACTCTAGGAAGTTATAGAGTTATTAGGAAGCACGAAAAGTGGATTATACAGAGGTTGCCAAAAGGTATATCAGATATCAGACTAGAAATAGGGACATTGCTAGACCTGTCAGCCTTCGAGTGGTCTTCCCAAACCTTTTTGTCTCAACACATCCTATTATTCTAAATTACTTTTTGTTGGACTTAGGACTCTATGCACTTCGCTATTGCTAACCAGTGCTAAAGTCCTTGTGCTCTCTCCCTAAAACATGGTAAAATTGGCATACATCGTATTGGCATATATAAGTTGCTTGTAAGTCCCTAGCAAAGTTATATACCGTATACCCAGGATGGCTATATTAAATGCTACTAGTGCAGAGGTCTTCAAACTTTTTTAGGTTGAGCCCCCCCAGGTGAATTTTTTTTTATGTCGGCCCCCCCCCACCACCTGACAAAAACCTCTAGAATCAGGTACACTACTACTCCGCTATAGCTCACCTCAGCTGCACAAGTTACAAGGACACCAGACAGCGCTGCAATATCACTGACATCAGATGAGCCTGGACGGGTGAGAGCTGAATTACTACCTAGTGTCTGTGTGAGTTAGTTGACTGACATTTGTGTTTAGGCTGGTCTGGCTCCTGCTTCCTGTGGCAGGAGCTGGTGGGCCGCCTCACAGTTTAAAGTTGACTGCTGGCAGTCATTGTTGTATATATGGCAGGCAGTGCAGCTTGCATGCATGCTACGTTGGACCGGACTCCACGTTGGCTGGGGCACACCATTATTGCTTTCCTTTGGGAGAGCTTGTATCCGGCGGCTGCTACTGGGACCCGACCCCACCGGTGCCATCAGGGCCGTCTAAGACTGCTGCGGGAGACAGCCAACACTAGTACTAGGCACAGTCGCTGCTTCCGGCCAGTGGGGAGTTGTTGCCCCTCGCTGTCTGTGTTCTGAGTCAGGTCAGTGAGATTTGTATTTCTATCACCTCGTGGCCCCTGGGAGAGAGAAAGTGATGTGCACCGAGTTGAGGTGCTGAGCCCCTACGTGCAGCTGTTCTGCTGCCTCGGGTGTCTCTCTTCTCAGTGAAGCCATAGGGGAGCTGGTGATGGTCTGTGCTCTCGTCTGTTTATTTCTTGGTAAATGAACCCCCCCCTCATTGAAACTCCTTGCTTCTTCAGAGCTGCAGGTCTCCCCTCCTTTACCAGTGAACTGGCCAACTGATGGGGATGGGAAGCTCTCTGCAACAATCATGGCTCCCCTCACCATCAGGCCACTGAGAGTCTGGAGGAGGTGCTGTTCTATGAGAGGGGCTGATGCCGGCCAACTCACTCTTGCAGTAACTTCAACACTTTCATCAGACAATGCTGGCCCCTAGTATATCACTGTGAGCCTTATAAAAAATAGTGCAACCACAAGGCATAGAGATACATGCCATTTTCATAAGGTGAAGCATGTAGTGAGAAAGTGTACAGTGCACTAAGACACCCACGGCCGAGTGTGTGTTTAAATTAAATTCATTGGCAACACACAATTAGGCCACTGCCAGCAGTCAGTGGGTGCTGGTCGTAAAGTCTGCATCACATTACAACATCTACTCTAAAATGACACTGTTTCTCGATGCTCTACTACTGAAATGTTTCTCTCATCTTCATTGCTTGATTTTACTTACAAGAAAATGTCACTCATAGTCCTTGAAACATGACTCATAATTACACTAAAATTATGGTAATGTCACATATATTACTCAAACTTTGACAGCTATGTTTAATTTAACGAGAAATCTTGCCTTCTTTATGTTAATAGCTAACCGTCCTGGGAGGGTTAATTCAGAGAGCTGAAATGCTTCATCTGCAGTGGGAGGCAGGGTCTCCTCTGCCATGACACCGATTCTGTTCGTTCACTTTCGGATTCATAGCAGAGGAGACTCGCTGCCTGCAACTGAAAGCCTTTCATCTCTCGGAGACTCGGAATTACATTTCTTTCAAAATCTGAAATGTATGGGCATGTCGTGCCCCATTAAGTGTTAAACAATTAAATGCAAGATCTTAGGGTGGGTTGCGCGCCCCCCCCTGAGATGGCGTTGCGCCCCCCCCCGGGGGTCGCGCCCCACAGATTGAAGAACTCTGTACTAGTGGGACTGCAGCACCTATTGTGCCAACCACCTAACTAGCCCTCTATAACATGTTCCATATCTGCCATTGCAGTCTGCATGCAGAAGTAAGCTGCCAATTTGACCTGGCAAAATTTCTCCTTTGCCAGGCTTGCATTGTGATTAAAAGGTCGGGCATATCCTTTAAATTTTACATGTCCTGGTAGTGAAAAACTCACAAATTAATTTTTCACTACTGTGAGGCCTACCTCTTCCATAAGATAACATTGGGCTACCTTATTACATTTAATAAGCGCTAACTTTTAAATGAGAGCAGGAAGGAAGACCATGTTTGGTGTCTGAGAAATTGTAATTAAATATCCTCTTCAATGGTAAAGTCTGATTTTAAGTCACAATTTAGAAAATGTAATTATTAGAACATTGGCCTTTTCATGTCCTATCTGGCGCCAGCAGCCTGTTCATTTGTTCACATGACTGAGTTTAGTTGGTAGTTGGCTTTTGTATATGGCTCCTAGACAGCCACACAATTGTGGGGTTAGGTGTGCCTGGATGGGTCATCTCAGGCAGGATGGGGGTGCGGAGTTGGACACAGCCCACTTGCTAGTCAATAGGGTATGTCCTGGGTTCAGACAAAGAACTTCACACTAGCCTTTTGTGCCTGCAGACAGACTGGAACGAGGGCATGGAGGCAGGAAATTTCAATCACTTTTGAGAGGAGAACTTCTAGAATCTTCTCCAACTTCAAAGATGCACCAGGTTTAAAAGTAGGGCCCTCAGACCCATTCATCAGATCGCGTCTGGATCTGTGGAAGACTCAGAAGAAAGACTGCTCTGCTGCAAAAAGAACTGCTCTGCTGCCCTGCTCCCTGAGTAAGAAAGAATTGGACCTGCACTTTGAGTCTGCCTGCTGTGAGTCCTAACTCCCCAAATGGTGCCTCCCCAGTCCTGGACCCTTGGAAGTGGGGATATAGGTGTTCTGCCAGCCCAGCTATGGTCCCCATCAGAACTGATGCAGTTCGATGCAACATGACGAAGACAGCGCAGATATCATCGGAACCGATGCAACGCAACTCAATGCGGACTTTGCATCACACCTCTCACAGCGCCTCATCGGAACCTACAAAACATGATGCAACTTAACACAGGACCAGCGTCGCACTCCGGAATCCCCACTGCGTGGCACAATTCCCCACACCAAGGACATAAGATACAATTCTCAGTGGGCCAAACCTGCTCCCTGTATCTGGTCTGCACTCCAGGACGGTCAGCCTGAACTTGTGACTTTGTTCCAGTCCGGCATGACCAGATAAATACAGTTGCCACTTTGTGCTTTTAAGCACGATTTTTACCAAACAAGTTTAAACTGCACATCTCCAGCTCTAAGTATTTGATTTCTGTTGTTTTGGTGTCAAATAATTTATTAAATTGTACTCTATTTTTCTAAATTGGAGTGGAATTTTTCATGTGCTGTGTTTTCACTTTATGATTGTTTAAGTGCTGCATAAATACTTTACACATTGCCTTTAGTTAACTCTGACTGCTTTTGTGCCAAGGCACCAGAGGATTAAGCACAAGTTAATTGAGGACGTTTGTGGTTTACCCGGGCAAGGATTGTGGTTGTTGCTTGAGAAGGGCTCCCACCCACTTATTCAACAATGTAATTTCTCACAGAACTGTAATGTCATTGAACAAACATTAAAAGAAATATTTCTTGCTCTAAATATCAGCTCGTCTGAAGTGCAGCTGTGTCTCCAAGTTGCATTAAGAACAGGCAAGGTGAAGATATCCACTGTCTGTGTTTGTCTCTCGCTTGTCCCATTCCCCTTTCCACCAATCTACTGCTGATATAGATATTCTTTGCATGGTCGTCAGTAGGTTCAGGAAAGTGCAGATACTAGTGTTGCTCCTGTTAGAACTAGCTCACCTATTCAGTGCAACCATGACAGTGCACTGCAAGAGTGCCAGTTTATATAAGCCAACAACAGTAGCTTCAGCTCGGAATGGCAGTCTTCAGCAGCCATTTGTCTCCACTTACACCACAGCTATACCAGCCTCTTTTCTTTGAACACCACTCTGTGTCCTTTGTGGGGTCTAGTCAATTTTTTCTTTCTTGGGACAGCGACTCATCAATTGCTTTCTACATTTTAACCTGTTATCTATTTCTCTCTATTCCTGTTTATTTTCTCATATTGAAATGCACTCTTTTTAATTTAAACTTGGTAATGACCCTTACGTTGTTTTGTTGTCAATGTTGTAAACATATAACCCAGCTAATGATTTGCTACTAGGAATGCTTTGCTACTAGAGTTAAGCCATGATTTGTCTTATTCAAACATTTTTACCGCTGTTAGGTATTCTCTTTGGGTAGCTGGGAAACTTAGTCACAGCTATCATTAAAGTAGTAATCTCTCACTTCCATAACGTTTCTGTGGTTTTTCCTGCACTGAGTGAGAAGTGTTATGACTGACAACACCCAGTAATGTAGGGAACCACATAAGCAAAAGTGTAGCAGAAATGTAGTTATTTTAGATTTATATGTTTTTGAGTACAAAAGCACTAATTGTTGGTCCTGAGCTATTTTATAGCCCAGATAAGTAGAGGTTACAAAGAAAAGATGAACAAGCAATGCAATTGGTTAATGGCAAGGTGAGTCATGTAAGTGTGGACACATGTTTATGTACTCTGGGTGGGAGTGGATGAGTTTCAACACTCCGTTCATTATTTTTTTTGTTGTGCTATGTGCACCCTAAATGGCTACGGGTATGCCCAGACGTGGGCCCTTGCTCGCTGCGCCACTGGATTCAATCTATCCTGGCTGATACGGGGTGATACCCGAAAAGCGTTCCCAGGATGCTTGTATCCGGTCCAGGGAGGACCTGGCTTGGCAGTTCAGGCTGGACTGTTTCCATGGGGAGCTGGGTCAATATTGATGATTTGCTATGGCTGGGTCCAAACTGGGATGATGTCTCGAGCAAAGTAATGATAGATTCATCCCAGATCAGTGCCTGGAGTGAGTGTTTAAAAGGTTTCAACACCCCAGCCATCATTTTATTTTTTGATGTTGCCATGTGAACCCTAAGTGGCTAAGGGTATGCCCAACCATAGGTCCTTTGCTCGCTATGTCACTGAATTCAAGCTAGCCTGGCTGATGAGGGGTGAACCCCTGAAACCGGTCCCAGGATGCCTTTTCTCCGATCCATTGAGGACCTGGTTTGGCAGTTCAGGCTAGGCTGTTCCCATGGGGATCAGGGTCAAGACTAATTTGCATATGGCTGGGTCCAAACTGGAGGTGGCGCTGTGAGCAAATAACAATGTAAAAAACCCAGATCTGTGATTGGGGTGAGTGTTTGAAAAGTTTCACCACTCCGTCTATCATTTTATTTTATGATATGCAGTGTATGAGTAGAGCCTTATGCTGGCTTGATGCTAGATTTTAAGAATCTCAGAATGGTATGCCCAATTTAGTTTTCTCAGTCTGAAAACCTACTGGGTAGGCCACACACATGCAGGTGTGTGGTCTTACTCTCTTATTGTTGAAGCAGTAGAAGGGGATGGGAATTATGTAGCAGTGTTTGACTGTACGGTGAGAAGTGTTGCACTAAGATCTCGTTCCTCCAGAGCTTGAGAGTAGGAAAACTGGCAGCTGCTTTGGAGAATTAAGGCACATGGCTGTGGATGTAATGTATGCTACCATGAAGCTACACTGAGCTACTATGAGGAATCAGTGTTGGAAGATTAAATCTGAGATGATGTCGTTATACTGGTGTGAGACATTATTAATACATCTCAAGTTATTATCTATTGGTTCTTTTTTCATTGATGTACAAAATACCGTGCCTCTCTGGAGGGCTTGTGTAGGAGACAAACATAAACTATTTTCACAGCTGATTTAATGAATTATCTAAACCATGTCTGGAGAGAAACTTCAGAAGATTCTGCAATAGCAGGCAGATCTGGGTGCTATAAACCACCCACCTTCCAAATTCAGCTGTCTGACGTTGGGTAAGTGGGCACATATCCTGATTGATGCTAGAAAGACCAGTGCCCCCAATGGCTCTCTTTGCATGACCGGCTATTACTGAAGCTGCTGGCCAGCCTGAGAGGGAAATCATCTGAAGGTGTGAAACAACAGCACAACCCTGTGCATCCAACACCACCTGTTCCTGCTGTGGAAAATCCATCCAGGAGCAGTTTGAATGAGCAATAAGAAGTCAAGGAGATGAGCTGGTCGATTCCTGTATCGGGGAGGCAGTGAGGGTACCAGCAGGGAAAGATGGCAAGCTCATGTAAAGGGATATCAAGGAGCTTCTTGAATGTGGATGGTGTGAGAGTGTAGAAAAGACACACAAGCAACAGAAACACAGCATAGAGGGGAGACCATTGTTACAGGACCCGGCCCCTACGCAGGACAAGACAGTGGCAAAAAGCTTGATGGAACACCTCGTCTCAGAAATCAAAGTGGAAATCAGTACACTGAGGGAGGATCTGAAGCAAAAGACCTTAACAAATAAGTCACTGGCTAGATGAGTGGGTCCATGCACTGAAGGAACAATGGATGGACGTACGCTGGACAAAGAACTTAAATCCAACATTTTACTACTAGACAATCAGAATAAAGCCCTTCACAAGAAGCAGGAAGACTTAGAGAATCGATCCTGTGAAGCAATGTTTGAATTAGAAGAGTTCTAAAAAGAGTGTAGGGCAAGGCCATTAAGAAATATGTGAGGGAACTGTTCGAAACCATACTGGATCGTGATCATGATTCTCTGATACGACTGGAAAGGGTGCATCAAGTGGCAGGTGGTCCAACTAGAGCACCAATGTCCCCAGATATTTTGGTGCACATTCATCACTGTGAACTGAAGGAACAAATCATGATGGATGATCCCAATGGTTGTGGGATATCCTTCATTGTGGCCACAATACATACCATTATCACACAAAAGAGAGGGCCTGAGGAGGTTTGGAGACCTGCAGAGATCGACTATCCTGAACCTCCCTAGGTGCGAACCAGTGCCTGTTGCACTGCACGTCCTGAGATCATAGATGCACCCTCAAGTTTGCACCGAGGTTGAGAGGTTGAGATTACTTGACACTAAGGGTAACATCACTACCAGTGGACACCTGTCAGAGTGACGATTTACTCTAACCACTGGTTTAGTATATCACTTTTTTGGTTGATCAACTATTGCGACCACGCTTACGACCTACATTTCGTTTTGGTCCTGATGAAAGCCGCCACATGTCTACGGGGGATATGAAGCAGAAACATGTCGACCACCACTTCTCTATGATAAGTTGAATTCCCTCCTATCATAGTTTTGTTTTCAGCTCTAATCTACGGATGCCCCAATAAAACCTTTTGGCTTACCTTAGTGTTTTTATCTCACACACCCCTTTTTTCTTTTTCTCTCTCACCACATCCTGCTCATCTGTTTGGTTCTTGGAGACCTCTGTTGATACACTGCATTGCGACCAGGTATGCAATGTGAGGAGGTTTCCCTATGATGAGGCATACTACCTATGGGGGTGAGGGAACCATCCTGTAAACGGGATACTGCAGCACTCTACTTTTCTGCCTTTTTATTTAGCCCTAGGGGCCTTGTTGTGCTTTGTAACAATGCATATCATAGAAGACGTTGCGCAAGATCACATTACAGAAACAAAAAACCTTCTGACCACTGACAATGTTCCTAAGAGCACACAGATTAAAATACAGATGAGGACATGCCTTCTGAATCACCTTGAAATGACTGGTAGATAACAGACCACAAAGCCTCTTAAGAAGGTCCAAGAGATACTCGGACTGTGGGAGGGAGTGGTGGAATGACAGATGATGGACTTGTCTTTGCCACAGAGGAGCACGAGTGACAAGGGCCAGCGGGACTCAGCAAGGGAAAACATGAAACAAAGAAGAAAACTATAGAAAGGTTAGCAGGGTGTGATGGTGCAAATGTAGAAAACCAGTGCAGTGAAATGAGACAAACCCATGATCACCTCAAGAAGATTGATGCAAGGTGGGGCCATTCTTTGGAATTCTTATGACAGGTGGTGAAGCTACAGAACAGAAAAAAAGTGTTGCTCAGGACAGCATAGGGGAGGAGGGGTCTAGGTAACTGGGGCGCACAGTTTAGGGAAGAGAGGGCTACATTAAGTTGGTTCAAAACGTGCACTCCGAAGGTATAATAGCACTAGATTTACATGTTTGGTTTATTAACTAGTCTACAGATGTGTAAGGGCTGGGTGCAGAATGTAGTGTTACAAGTTTTATCATTCATATGCAGGAGAAGAGAAGCAAAGATTGGAACATTCAAAATAGCCCTACAGGACTGGGGTTCTATAATTTCTCCTGTAGATTGACTGTGCAGAATCTGGTTGATATGGGGGGGGGAGGGAAGGAGGAGGCCATGAAGGCTCACACATCTAGCTCACCACTTTGCACCTTACACCCATGTACACACAAGATCAGTAGACCGGTAGCTTTGGACACCAGGGACCTGATTTAGAATTTTGTGAATGGATACTACATCACAAATGTGATGAAGATTCCATATGCCCCACACGCCTTGTCAGAAGTATATTATAATCTAATGCTCTTGTAATAAGGTGATGGGGTATGCATCATATTTGTGATAGAGCACCTGTTTGCCTTACTTTAAATCAGACCCTATGTTATCAAAACATACAAAACAGCAGAGGGAGATGGCATACATTATGATAATGTGGTGAACATTAACTCATACAATGTGTGGAGGAGTATAACAATCCTGCCAAGCGACGTAATATGCCGAATGAACTAACAGATGTATCATCAGACATCTGCTTCATATAAGAGACAGACCTACTGCTGAGGGATCAGTGGTGCAAGAGATCAAAATTGTTGCCAGAACAATGTTTTGCCTTGATGTGGCAAAAAGACAGCAGGAGTGGTAATCCTGCTGTCTAAGAGAGTGGCAAACAGAGTGCAGGAGTCACACACAGGGAGGGCAGATGGATCCTACTTAATGGCACACTTAAAGGGCACATGCATCTATCTATGCTCTAAGCACATATCAGGAGTGTTTTTGACAGAAATCTGTAGAAGAAATCTTACACAAGGCAACTGGACCCATCATCATGGGAGGATCTGAATCTGTTGAAATGTGCAGCAGTGGACAGACACAAGAGAGATATGAACTCTCAGCAGACTATCCATTGAAGGTAAGAGGTGGTTGGAAGACCTAGGATTGGTGAATCTGTGGAGACACTGCTATAGACTTAAAGTAGAATTTCCTCATTATTCACAGCGTTACTACATCTGCGCAAGATTAAATTACCTTCTAGACAAAAGCATAATGCACCTTTTGGAGGAAGTGAAGTAGGGTTCACACACTCTATCAGGTCATGCCCACTTACAGGCTCCTTTGGGCAGGCAGGGGAGTAGGGGATTTGGGGCAGTGGAGACTAAATTCCTTTTTTCCTTTTTATAAAAACTTTATAGACTTTTAATCTGAAGGATAAGTTTCCTATGAATCAAAGCATATGAGACACATAGTGTTTGTACTGTTTAGACTTCTACTATTAAATATCTACCAGAGTAACCATTGATCAACATTTCTCAATAATATTCAAATTTAACCAATGCAATTTTCATTTTTTGCTTTCTAGTGTAGATAACATTTCTCCTAACCCTGCTTTTAGCAAAAAGGTGTGTCTGGGTGCTACCCCTCCCATCCTCAATCAACCTCTCTTGATATATGTTTTAAATGAACACCAAATATTTTTAAATTGTTTTCATCTATCATTGATCCGAGAGGAGAGTTGTTCCATAGCATAGATGTACCAAAGTTGTGTCCATCATAATGATATCGGGGAGGGGTTTCAACATGTCATATGTGTGCTATCATTAGCCATATGGAAAACAGCTAGGAAATCTGTTATCAATTTACCTACCACTGTGGTTAGGGGCCAAATACTGTCAAATCCAGAATCGCTTAGTAAAATAATAACTGTATTGACTGAGAGCTTGATATTAGCTAGTAAGGCTTCCGTGTCGAACAGTCGGTGCAGGTTGAGTGTGTATACTAAATGCCTGTGTACATGTTAGGGCACAAAGCATAGACGCAACAGTGCTGGACCCAAAGTGTGCTGTGAATGTACACTGAGTGAGTGTGCATGCAATGCGTAATTGTATGAAGAACCCTGGGTTCCATTTTGGGAAGCCCAAGCCTGCCTGGTGAGGCCATGAGGAGGAGAGGAATTATTGCTGCATTCCTGTGAGCTGGGTAGGGACACACTGGAGGGAGAAGGAAAAGACTTCAGAAGGCTGCTCTTTGATTCAGTAATAGATCACAAGGATGGGGCCTGGACACATCTCAGGAAGGGAAATGGGACTGAAAAGGGATTCATAAAGAATAGGGCTGGCGGAATTGGATTAACATTTTGATGCACTTATCACTGGGGCTGACATCCAGGTATGAACTCCAGTCACTCCCATGAATTGCTTTTGTGAACAATCAGCTTCAGAGTTGTACCTGCTGTGACTTCATCTTTCATGAAGGAGGTTGAAAAGGAGAAGCACCCACTTCAAAAGAAGTAGAACCACAAAATAAAACTTTAAAGACCCAGACCCTAAATCAAGTTTGGTGTCTGGAAAAGGACCTTATGAAGTGGATGTTGAGCCCCCAGCATGTGTCATCTAGCAAGCAGCCCAAGGGGCTGTGTAAAAAGGAAGCTTTGCAAATGTCTGACTGTGACCATGAGTAGAGGCCAAGACCTGCTAATCTCCCTCCTGGGTGAGGGGACATCACCCAGAGAAACCAAGACCATCTGCCCTGGGCAGCTTGGAGCACTAGAGCCTGCCCGCTTGCCAAGACCCGTGAACTCTGTGAGAAAGAGGAGAGCATTGGAGGGAACGAGGTCCAATGAAGAGCCCTACCATGATAACTCCCTGTGCGAGGAATGAATATTTGGCTGTGCACCAATTGGACCTTAGCCCCTGTGCAAGAATGTTTTAGGTGGATCCCATATGCCATGAGAGGGCCAACATTGACTGAGCCAAGTATCGACAGATGTGCAGAGTGAACCGAGTCCAAACGGCCTCATTGCGGTGACCCCGTATACCAGAGGGGACCACCATAGAAGAAGTTGTGTGACCAGAGTGCCAGGACACGTGAGCCTCTGAGCGGTGACCCCGGAATGCCAGTAGGTGTAGCGGTGTTGTGTATGATTGCACATGAGGAGTCTATGTTGAGTCCAGAAGGTCCAGCAGCAACCCTGTGTTCCAGGAGGGACTGCCGGGACTAAATCATCAAAAACTTCAGACGGTTGCCCAGGACTGGAGTCAGGCTGTGTACATCAGGTCTACTTGCACCAAAGAATCTGCCCTGACTGACCCAGTGAACCAGGACATTGCGTCATTGCAGGACACCAGTCGGAAACCGAAGGACTGAATTCCCCCCACTGGTGAGAACTTGACTTAGGCATTGCTGTGAGCTACACTGATTGCTGGGAAGAACAGCTATGGCACTCCGGAGAGTGAGCCTGTGCCCTCCTGACACTGCGAGCAGTCTGATTTCTCCAAGCAGGATTTGATCACACGAGTGTCTACGCTGAGAGCAACTGTAAAACTGAACGGTTCCATGCTGCAGGAGAGGGTAAGATATGAACTGGGGCCTTTGGGGCCCTGGGGGATTCGCTGCTGAAGGTGCTGGGACAACACAGACACTTTCACTAAAATCCCAAAGAGTCAAAGGGAACTCTTGAGTACTGCCTAATAGTTTGCCTTCCTTGATTAGACCACTAGCGAATGGGGAATAGCTCTGAACATGTCACACGAAGGAGGGTGGAACAAGGATTCGCCTAACAACTACTAAAGCCCCGACCTCATGGTTGATTGTGTTGTTTGATCTGAACGTTGCATCTCTTTGCATGTGTAGAGTTAGAAACAAAATACTACTTTTTCTCATAAAAGCAAATATTTGGCTGGACATTGATTTATTGTTCATACTGTTTTCACTTTGAGTTATGAGTTGTGTTCACTGACCTGTATATACACCCCCCTCCTGAAGCCCAGTTGAGCAGGATCTATAGTAGGTCAGGCCTACAAGAGTGACATTCCGGGGTACAATATGTGGGTGCTGAATCTAAGGTCTTTTTTAGGTGTGAAGAAACTATGAAATGATTGATAAGGAAAATTAGTTCCAGAAAATATTGTGCCTTGATCTGTGTTTTTTTGCAAGATACTGTAACACCCATCCAGCAATATTGAGGGCTCTTCATTTGACAATCTTTGAAATGTCAGATGAAAAGACATGACACCAGTAATACTTTGAATCTGAAGATAAATGGGCACTTTAAGGTAATATGAGTTGGTAAGGGGTGTAGTAAAGCTTATGGAAGGAGGTGGGTGATTGAGGGAGATGGCCAATATCCTAATGCAAAAGCACTTTAAGAGATGTGCCTTCATATAAAGTGCAATGACTATAACTGTAATGAAATTATTCAAACTTAAAGGAAACAAATTGACTTGGACCTCTCACTTTAGAAATGGTCAATGGCAGTGGGTCTTAACCTGTGGTCCAGGGATCCCTGGGGGTCTGCCAAGCCCACTTACCAGCTCCACAACTGCATAGAAATGCAATTAATGTTCACAGATCAATGAGGTGTATATTAATAAAGATGTAAAATTGAAAATTTTAATTTTTAAATGTTCTGTATATGTGTAGCATTTTTATTAATATGTGGGAGAAGTGCAATTGCCTCAAATAGAATATAGTATGGACGATGGGTGGCCTCAATTGAATTTAGAAAATCTCCAGCCTTCCCATTAAATGATTTTTTTTATATTTGTGAATTAAATAAAAACAATCTTCATTTATGTTTTGTTTCGGTAATTTTGTGCATTTTTTTGCATTTCAAATTATCGAAATTGCTTAGGATGACCGAGTTTCCAATAATTATTCAGTGATGTTCCTCGGATTCCAGTAATGATTAAATGGGGGTTGCAGGAGTCGAAATGTTAAGATTTACGAGTATAGGGATGTACGTAGTTTTTATTATGTGAGCACAAGTTTATATATAGTGCCTGACTACTGGCCTCACCTTTGCAGATTTTCTTGGTTTGACTTTCTGTATAGCGAAGCATAGTTTTACCCCACGCTGAATCTCAAACATGCAATTGGGGGAAATGCGACATTAAAGTATTGCAAAAGACACCCTTTTCCACGAATATGCGATCAAGTATACCTTTGCAATGTCGGTATATTTTTATTACCTTTTTGCAACAAACACGCTTGCGCTTCGAGGAAAAAAACTTTGCACACTCCTAATATGGCCCAATAAAGCTGTGGTTTATGATTGTTATCAGTCACGCGATGTATACAACTGCATTATACATTAGCAGTGGAAGAAACTTTGGTGATCATAACCTTTAGTAGGGTGCCTCAGTGCTTTATTATCACCTTCACACTGGTAAAACTTCATCCTCGCCATGTGGTATTGGTAACTCTAAGTTCCCTCTGTGTATTGGTCATTAAGGTTATATATGTATGAGACCTTTAAGTGGGTTGAAAAAACTGTGGGTGGGGGGGGGAGGGAGTCTCTCAAAAGGGCGTAACCAATGTAAAGGGCGTGGATAAAAATCTCGGCTGCCTGACTACTTTCTGTTATTGCATCCAGATATATAGTAGAAAAAACTGGCATGCTTTTAAAACAACCCCAGACTATTGGCTTTATCAATGGCTGTTAGCTGCAGAAGATGCATGAGTAACAACAACGACTTTGTGGTAAATAATAATGAAACTGCTTCAAGTCTGTAATTATGATACAGTGATATAACTATACCGATCTATCAGAAATGTTAAATACAACTCTTTGTAAAACACTTACTTTTTTATTGTGGGATTGAAAAAATGTCTAGAGGTTTGAAGGACTTGCAGCAGCTTTATCACTGCAGAGTAGTTACATTTAGAGCCGGAGCCTGCGATCTCTGCCCTTCACACTCATCTCCTCTCCTCGTGACAGGGACGTAGCTTCATGGGGGGTGTTTGGGGTGTTCCACACCCCTAAAAAAAAAAGATTCTGTAGCAAATAGTTGGGTACAGGTGCTTTAGGTCTGGTATGGTGAGGTGTCTGTTGGATTTCACGCCGGATTTTAACATGCCCACGCTGACAAAAACACACAAACACACTCTCTCTCTCATCTCTGCCTTAAAACTCGGTTAGCTTGAAATCTATTATGTTTTAAGCACCCCTAAGAATCCGCACTCCTCTCCCTTTCTAGTCCCTCTTCAGACCCCCTCCGGTCCTGCTTCTCACAACATATTTTAATGCCAGCGTGATTGTTGGGAAATCTAAAGCTTACATCCCCCAATCCCACTGATCAAGCTATGCCCCCGCGCCTCTTCTAGCCACATTGAACTGTCTTGCTTGAACGAGTGCAGAGATTGTCTAGTTTGTTCCCTCAATATTAGTATATGTAAGTGAGGGAGGGGCTGCTTTTGTACGACGCCGTCATGTATTGAAAAGGAGCAGCCCAGTTCCGAACCCTTTACCTCCTGTAACACGACACAGGTGCGCCCAGGCTTTTCCTGAGAACGTTGTTATTACAATGGAAGCAATTCAATGCGGCCTTATTACAAGCGAAGAATGCATCAGGGATTAGACGTGACATTTTTTTGTATAGTATAATGGCCTTGCTCGTTAACTAGAAAATCCAAGCATTGTTGTCAGGGGTAGTCGGTTTCAGAAAGGCATGCTGGGGTGTCTCCTTCCTTCGGAGTAAAGAAAGTATGCATGCCTAAAAATGTGCATACAGTGCAGGAATTCAGCATCTCTCATTTTGTGTGCTTAGTATCGTCTGCATTATTGTAATTTAATTGCATTTATATAGCGCTTACTACCCCATACGAGACATCAAAGCGCTTTTTCGGCGAGTAGCACCCCTTCTCCTGAACCCAAAGATTATTGGTGGTGAATTAGTATTAGGAGATATGACATTTATTTGAGCGGTGGAAATGTGAGTTTGTAATTTGGATCGAAAAGTATAGCGGAGTGATAGAGAAGGGAAGGGGTGGCATTTATACAGTGCTTGCTATCCTTGATGAGGTGTTGAAGTGCTTTTCAG
Organism: Lissotriton vulgaris; assembly: GCF_964263255.1. NCBI lineage: Eukaryota > Metazoa > Chordata > Amphibia > Caudata > Salamandridae > Lissotriton > Lissotriton vulgaris. The sequence continues at coordinate 858,653,579 of NC_141689.1, forward strand.
CTCAAACAGGATTAGTGGGGAATTTGAATAGTAAATATATGAAATCAATTTGATCGGTGGACATGTTAGTCTGTTAGTTGGATTGAAAAGGACAGTGGAGGGATAGAGGCGAGAAGAGGGAAGGATCTAGACAGTGTTTTTTGGCGCTCAGAACATTAGGAGGTGGCTTGGGATGAGTTAAGGGGAGGTGGAGGGGGAATAGTCAGAGGAAAGGCTTTAGATAGGCTTGTTTGGGATATCTGAATAGTAAAAGAAATAGGAGATGATGCAGGGAGGGGTAGAGGAGGGAAGAGTCTAGAAAGGGGTATTTTGTGGATTATAGTAGTAGAATGGGGGTATGGGTTGAGTAAGAGAGTGGAGGTAGAGGATGTATTGAGAGAGGTGTAGGGTGAGAAATATGGCAGTGTATTGGAGAGAGTAGTAGAGTGAGATTAGAGATGAGTCAGAGAGTGGAGGGCGAATATATATTGAGAGAGGTATAGGGTGAGATGTAGAGTAGTACATTGGAAATGCTGAATTAGTAAAGTAATAAATATAAAGATACATAAGTACATGAAAGGTATATATGTATAAGGAAGGTAACATATGTAGATATAAGTTTTATTTAATAAACTCAGACTTTCAAGTGTTGCTGTACTTTAAGTACATTTATTTGGTTTTATAATCTTTTTTGTAATGCAATAGTGAAGTAATTCTAGATAAATAGTTATGATGACGATTTACCTATTTATGCAGTCACCTATATACATGTTAGACACAGAATAATATAACCATAAGTAATATGTACATTTATTAAGCAGAACTAATGAATACCTATATATTTCTAAACATGATTAATATACACATTTATACAAAGCAATACACATATCTAGGTACACATATATTGTCCAAATAAATGTTTATATACACAGGGATGAGCTATATATTTATCTTTGACTATGGTGGTTATGTGGGGAAGAGCCAACTCTTGAGTAGTCTTCTAAAGATAAGGTAGTTATCTGTGGATCTTATGTTTGGGGTAAAGAGTTCCATAGTTTGCTGCTTGAACAAAGAAGGATGTGCCACCTATGTTTTTATTGTTGTATTGTGGGATTTTAAGGTGCGGTACCAATCTAGAGCAGAGGTTCCTTTGTTGAATATATTTGGTGATTTTATTCCTGATGACAAGCGGTCCTGTTCCATGTATCGCTATGTGGGAGATGCAAAGCAGCTTGAATGTGGATCTTCTGGCAACCGGTAACCAATGTAGGGCCTTCAAGGTAGGGGACGTGTGGGTGTGTAGCTTTATATGTAAGAGTAGTCTGGCAGCAGAGTTCTGAATCTGTTGTCATTTTTTCATAGTTGTTAAAGATGATCCTCAATAGAGGCTATTGGCGTTATCAAGTTCAGACAGAACAAGAGAGATAGTAGCCTGGACTTTGTGTGGAAATCCACGTTGGGGGAAGATGCGTCACAGAGTGTTTATAGTAACAAAGAATGATCTTGCTAGTTTGTCCACTTGGGCATTCATTGATAGCTTGAAGTCCATGGTAATTCTGAGGTTTCTTACTTCCTTTGATACTTCAGGCAGTGTTCCTAGATCGTCGGGCCGTGTGGCGAGTGGTTCATACTTTTTCCAATCACCACATGTGAGTATTTTCGTTTTGAAAAAAATCTATTTGAGATGGCTCCAGGTCATCCACTGATCCACGGCTCTGAGGCAACTGAAAATGTGTGAGTTTCCAATGTCTTTGGGGCTTTCCAGTTTAAGAAGTATTTGTGTGTCATCTGCATAGTTATAACATGTGAGGTGAAAGTGATTGATCAGTGCCGGTAATGACTTCATGTAGATGTTCAAAAGCATGGGTGAGATAATAGAGCCTTGAGGGACCCCTGCTTTTGTGAAGTACGGTTTGGACAAGAAAGGGGGGTATGGATGACATTAGTGCTGTTTTGAGGGTAGGATATGATCTACTCGAGAGTAGTCCTTTCTATGCCAGCTCCGTAGAGTCTTTATATTTGAGTGTCATGGTTAAACATGTCAAGGGCAACTGACAGGTCCAAGAGAAGAATAGCAGCACCCCATTCCTGTCAACTGTGTTCTTAAGGTCATCCCAGATGGCAATGAGGGCAGATTCTGTACCTCTTCCTGGACAGAATCCTTTTTGGAAGTCTGAAAGTATGGAATTATCTTTAATGAATTGTGACATCTGTGCGAATGCTGCTCTTTCTATCAGTTTGTCCAGGAAAGATCCATATGTAATCGGTCTGTAGTTGTCAGGGTTGAGTGGGTCCAGGTTTGTTTTCTTTAGTAATGGGTGTATGTATGACTTTGTTAGGACTTCTGGAAATATTCGCTTCCTATTGATGTGGCAGCAGTGGTAGTCAGAAGAAGTTTCTTGAAGGTTTGTGGTGGACACGGGTCAGAAGGACTGCCAGAAGGCCTGCTTGCTCTGACAAGGTCCATAAACTCTTTGTGTGATATTTTTTGGAAGGAATGCAGAGGCTGGGTTAGCCTACTCTTGGAGGGTGATTTTGAAAAAGGGTCGGAACTGGTGTTTTTTCTTTGTTTTAAATTGGAGTCCAACATGTCTGCTTTGGTCATGTAATGATTAGCTAGTTTGCCTGTGAAATCTTGAGTAATGGGATGAGCTCCTTCTAAGCAATTTGGTTTATGAAATTCAGTGAGAATTTTATAGAAATCTTTATTTGCACATTTAGCATCTTGAATTCAGTGTGAATAGTATTTTTTCTTGGCTTTTTTGATTGATGACTTGTATAATATGTTAAGTTTCTGTAGATGAAGTTTGTCTTGATTGGTGTTTTGAGACAAGTACGGTGCAGCTTTCTAATTTTCAGTTTTATCTCTTTTAGCTCTGTATTTTTCCAAGGTTCTATTGCACTGTTCTTAGTGGTATTAGGGGACCAAAAGCTTCATGTAACCACTCATGTAGTTTTTGAACTGAATGTATTATGTCTAGATCTGTTTTGGATGTTAGTTGTGTTTCTAAGTGTTCAAAATTGTGTTTGTTCCACCGTCAATAGGTGGATGCATGTAAGGTGGTTTTAGGTGTGTTGCTTTGTGTTGTTTATATTGGAAAGCAAGCAAATGGTGGTCTGACCATGTGACTGGAGTAATTGTTTGAAAGGTAAAAAGTTCTGTATTTGCAAAAATGGCATCTAGGATGTGTCCAGTGATGTATGTGTGGACGATCTGATGTAGGTTCATTGCAACTAGGCGAGTGATGATTGTTTTTAGTATGGGGCATAATGGATTTGTCAAACCAAATGCTTAGGTCACCAACAATGCATAGATTGGAGGGTACTGTTATAAGGTTTGAAACTGTGTCCAGTAGTGTGTCTGGTAATGCTACATTGCTAGGTGGAGGTCTGTAAAGGAGCACAAAGTTATAGGTGGAAGATGGTGTAGGGTTACATCTGGTGAAGCAGGCCTCACAACCTTGTATGGAGACATCTTCAGCTTTAGTGATATTTAATGTTTGTTTGAATACAACAGCTGGGCCAGCTCCTCCTTTGCCAAGACGATTTTGTGCAATAGTTTTAATAGTCTATAGGAACGGCTTGATGCAACACTGGAGCCATGTCATTTCCCAACCACGATTCAGTTATGAAGAGTAAGTCAGGTTGTGTGTCAGTGAGATGGTTGTTGATGTGATGCTTGTTTTTTTAGAGTGATCAAGCATTTATTAGTAGGTAGTTTAGAGAATATGCTTTGGTGATGTTGAGACTTTGTTTTGTACATGAGTCTGCAGTGTTTAGTGGCCTAGTAGCAGGTGTGTCCTTAGTGGGTGCTGGCATTAGCTATATGAGGATAGCAGTAGCATAGTTGTTCTGTATCCTATTCCTTGTCTAGCAGGCTAAGAAGGCATTTTGATGGGTCTGTGTGTATAGGTGGTGGAGATGGTGGTTGACAGTGAGTTGGTGAGCTGTGTTTTTTTTGTAGATTTGCCTTGTTGTGCAGTAGACATGGAGATTCGAAAGTTGTGAAGAGTGACATGTTGCATATTTTGTTTGTGTCATGTTGAAAGGTTCTAAATTGTCCAATGAATGAGAGGTGGTTTAAATAGAGATGCTGTGTTGCTTTATATGTTTTAGGTGTGGGAGAAGATAGAAAGCTTGGCAGTGGAGTTGGTTTAGGGTGTGTATTCTATGTGTAGTCAGGAGGGTGGGAGTGGGTGTATGTTTCTAGTTTGAGATGGAAAGTGCTATGAGGTCTTGTTTGCGTGTGATTTTGTGTTATGTTTTGTTCTTGAGGAGTAGTGAACGGAGGCGAGGATGTATTAGCTTTCTGAGAAGTATGTGTATGTAAAGTATTGTTGGTGAGTGAAGGCTGCAAGTTAAAGTGGGTGGTGTGTTTTGGAAAATAGTGCATGTGGTGTGTAAGAAGGGATGAACAACAGTTAAGAGTGTTTGTATTAAATTTGATTGCTAATAGAGGTAATATGTGTGGTAGAGTGTGGTGTAAGAGCTGCATGATTGTGTTTTTTTGGTAGAAAGAGGAGGAAGGTGTTGGTGGATGAAAAGATGGATTGGTGAGTATGGTTTGTTGGTGACAGAAAGGGTTCTGTTAGGAGTAATTAGAGCAGGCAATGTGTGTCTGGATGGGATATAGTTATGTATAGCCAGGATTTGGGTTGTTTTAATGATTTGTAAATTGGTTAGTGGTATAGGATAGGGTGGTGTTTTGTGTGTGAGTAAACATGCAAATGTGTGGTTGTTGGGGTAGAAGGGTGTGATTTGTGGGATTTTATAGTGGGTACTGAGAGATTGAAGTTAGTTTAGGGTTTGTTTGTAGACAATGGGTATTGCACATTTGCTGTGAGTATGTTAATCTGGTTGTGGATGTGGATGGGGTAGGCTGGGGGTTGTTAAATGGGAAAATGTTAGCATTTCCGTCCCTAGACCCGACCAGTCCTGATCAGACCCAAACAGACAGCTCTCCTAGTCCTCTCTGCCCCTAGCCTCGACGCCCGGGCTGAGACGCCCTTAACCCTAACCTTAAATAGCCCTAGTGGTCAGCCAATGGGAACCCTAGCCCTAACCCTAACCAATCACCCCACTAGCTCTAAGCCCTAGGACCAATAGGAGACCGGGCCCATTTAACCAATCATAGCCCTAGTCCTAGCAGCCAATCAGAAACAAAACCCTACGCCATGTGTTGAATAGAAATCCTAGTTCCAGGAACCAGTCAAAACCCCTAGATGTATCAGCCAATCAGAACACTAACCATAAGCCCTACGTCAATAGAATTACTAACCCAGGCACCAGTCAGAACCATAGATCTATCAGCCAATCAGAACACTAACCCTAACCCCAATAGAAACACCAGATACAGCAGCAAATCAGAGCACAGATTTAATGTATAATAGCAGCTTATATAAGTGAAATGTGACCTCAAAATCAGACTGCTGGTCTGGGAGCTGCTCCTCAATTCAGTATATCCTTGACGAGAGACAGACTCAATCCACACTCTTGAGTTCTGCAGGTAAGGGCCTAAACTAGGCCTCTAACAATACTGCTTTTCCCACACTTTAACAACTCGCTCTTCTAGCCAAAAACGGGTGCTACATACACTTTCCAAGCACAGTCTAAACATTAGGAGCAGATTACTGCCGTCTCAGAGCACACTCTGTTTAGCCTCTGAAGTATAATTTGTCCTTTTTTATCTTGTTCTACTCACTTGCTAAGACAAAAGGGAGCTGGAGGTGGATTGCTTACACACAGATCTGAGCACAAATTAGAGGTGGAATTAGGAGGGGAAAATTAAACGGTCACGGGCAAGTTAAAACAGTAGATTTTGAACTTGAAAGCCCACAAACAAACATGTGAAGTTGAGGCAGTCACAGGCAGGTGAAAATATCAGATTTTGGGCTAGAAAGCCCACAAACAAACAAGTGAAATTTAGGCAGTCACAGGCAGGTAAAAAAATCAGATTTTAAACTACAAAGCCCACAAACAAACAGGTGAAAATGAGGCAGTTACGCATAGAGGAAAATTACTTTTAAAGTTTCAGGAAAAATACAGCACAAAGTCTGTCTTCTTACCACCTCCTGGTCTTTGGCTCACTTGGATGTTGGGCACAGAGAAGCATTTCAGAACAAGAGTTACTTCTTTTGAACTGAGTGTGGTCCAAGATGTCAAGTAGCTTGCATCCTCAACTTTAAGGCGCTATGTTATCCCACTGACATATTTGACTGACATTGCATACTGGCATCCTTGGCATTCCTTGGTCTTGTATTCCCTGAGCCAGTAATATAATCAACTCTTATCCAAATTGGCAAGAGGGCTTTGTCATGCAAGAAGTTCATTTTCCTGCTCAAGGGTGTAGCGTCTTCCCCAGCCCAGGAGTAGCAAAAAAGCATGCCACACATGGAGCTCTGTAACAGACGTCTTTATACTTCAACATACATCACATTCTGTACACATTATGTCATAACTTTTGATGCTTGACATTGAGTCAATCAAGAAAATCCTTGAATTCTTTGGTTTTGAAAGGTTGGCCATTATCAGATTTGAATAGTGTGTGTACCCCATGATGCAAATAGCTCATCAAGCCCCTTATTTTGTCATGGATTGTCGATGATAAGTCTTCCACCACAGGAAAATGCGAATATTCATCAATGACTATCATGATATGGTGTCCATTTCCAAGAGGCCTAAAGAAATCAACTGCAACTCTCCCAGGCATGTGGAGGAAGATCAGACATATTCAGTGGATGCTGTGTCACCCTGGGGGATAAACAAAGGTGGCATGCTTTCAGCTCTTTCTCAGCTCATTCATTTAGGTGAGGGAACCACACTCTCTTAGAGCTCTTTTGGTGGCTACAATGCCATTATGTCCTTCACGAGCTAGCTCAATGACTTTCTGTCTCAGGCTCTCAGGTATGATGACTCTCGAGCCTCTCAATATGATACCCTCTTGAGTGATGGATAGCTCATCCTGTACATATTCTAACTTTTGGATTCCAACATCATCAGCAAAGGGCTGAATACTTTTCTTCCAAGATTGCGTTATAATACGGTCTTTGAGGATAAGTATGTTTTAATCTACATTGGTAGCATCAATAATCTTTTCAATGGATAGAGCTTCCGGTGTGCTAGACCTCACAATAAAGTTGAGATACCCTTCGGCCGCTTTGGATGACAAACTGTGTTGATATAGCGGCACTCGTCAAAAGTAATCTGCAGGGTTTTGGTCTTTCCCCTTTGTGTGTACAATCACATAGCTGCTTTACTCTTGCAGTCACAACCCCCATCTCTCGATGCGAGAGGGCGTCTTGCTTTCGGGTTCCCAAAGATAGTGAGCAATGCCTGGTGGTCTGTGACAATAATGAAACTACTCCCATATAAAAATACATGAAAATGTTTGCAGACCCAGACTACAGCCAGACTCTCCTATTCTGGCTGAGAACAGTCATGTTCTGATTCAGACAGGCTTCTACTGGCATAGACTACAATGTGTCTCTTGGCATTCGGATGGCCATTGTGTTGAGCAATGATTGCCCCCATCCCCACCGGGCTTGCATCTACTGTGATCTCAGTTTGTACCTTGGGGTCAAAATAGGCCATTTCAGTTTCATTCTCAGTCGCATGTTTTATTTCTTTGAAACTTTGGCCACATTCAGGAGAACACTGGAATGGGACATTCCGCTTTGTTAAGTCTCTCAATGGGGCAATCACTGTATGAAACAGATGTACCTAGCGCAATAACTGTCCCTAACTAAGAAGGATCGGAGCATGGTTATATCTTGGAGGGGGGGGGGGCAAGTAGATTACAGTGCTTGCACCTTATCTGGGCCAGGAGTCATTCCCCCATTAGAGAATATGTGCCCAAAGAATTTAAGTTTGGTTTTGTGAAACTCACACTTTGCTACATTCAAAGTGAGACCTGCATCAGCAAGTGATCGGCACAATTGTGTAGGAGCCTTTTCATGCTCCTTTTGTGTTGTCCAGAATACCAGTATGTCATCACTGTAATTGAAAGCATGTGTAACAGGTTTCTTTAATTGGCAAATAACATCACAAAATATCTCCACAGCTAAAGATACTCCAAAACTCAGTCTTTTGTATCTACACAAACCATCATAAGCTGAAAAAGTAGTAATGTACCTACAATTTTCTTCCACCTCGAGTTGATGGTTTGCTTTGTTCAGGTCATGACAGGAGAAGACTTTGGCTCTATTCAGTTGCAAGATCATGTCCACTATGTGGGGACCGGGATATCATTCTCTCTCGCTTGCTTTGCTGGCCTGGCGCATATCAACACAAATTTGCACTGCACCTCCACTGTCCTTTTGTGGCATCACAACTACTGGCAAGACCCATGGCGTAGGACCAGTGGAGCGTTCAATGATGTTATGCTTCAACAGTGTTCCTAGCTCTTTCTCACCAGTTTCTTGTAAGTGAAATGCAACTCTGTGGTGCTGTTGGGCAACAGGGCAAATGTTCTCATTAATATAAAGTTGCACTTTCATTTTCTTGAGTCTTCCTAGCCCATGAAATACAGATGGGAATTGATTCACAATTTCAGACTGAGCACGGCGGTTGTAGTTGAGAAATATCAGTCCCATGTCAGCAGCAGTGGCAAAGCTAAGCAGGCATGCACTAGATGAAGCTATTCAAAAGACATGAATCAGTGCTTGCACTGACATAATTTTATATGGCATGGTTGCTGTAAATGACCCTTTACTTTGTGACGATTTAGAAGCATCCCAGGTGTATTCCTTCATGCTTGACATGGCACAGGAGATAGGCTGTTGAACTTTTCCACTGGCATGATGTCAATCGATGCACCACTGTCTATGATGAAGAATATGGAGCAACCGCTTGCCCTTAATGTCATTTTAGGACAGTGTCCAAATGAACTTTGTCTCTTCGTTTGGTGATTCTTTTTTGACTTTTGATCTTCTTTGCAAGCAGCTAACCCATGTTGTTTCTTAGTCGATATCATCAACACATATCCGTCCTCTTCACTAGCTCTTGATAATGATGCTGAAGAGCATTTATGGATGTATGACGTTACAACGCATACCATTACAACTACCTACCATTACAACGCATACCATTACAACGCATAGCGCTTAGAGGTGCTGGATAGTGGTAAGTATAATTTACTATTCCAACTCCAGTCCCCGTGGACACTAGGGAAGGTGTTGGATAGTAAATTAAACTTATTCCCTATCCTAGAGCGCCCCCCAGCGCAATGCGTTGTAATGGTATGCGTTGTAAAAGTTGCGTTGTAATGGTAGGTAGTTGTAAAAGTTGCGTTGTAACAGGTGTATACCAGCATTTATATGATAAACTTGACAATGATCAGCTGTGCTTCGTTTCTACTTGTTGTAACTGATGTTGCCTTTTGGCCTTTTGGGTGTGGCAAGAATGCTTTTGGAACCTTCTAGCATCCTTTTTCTTTTCTCGCTATGACGCATTTGGTGTCACATTAGCTTTGGAGACTGTTATGAAGTAGTTTTCTTTCTTGCACCCGTTGCATATCTGTTTTATGGCTGGATATTTACCTTCATGGGGAAATGAAAACCCACTTTAGAAGCATAACTTTTTATTCTTCGGAGACGTTGACTTGTGTTCAAATATTTAGTGCTTATGCTTGCTTTTCATGATCAACACTGATTCATTACACATTGTTCCTGCTTCCATATCAGCAGCTTGTCAATCTGTTCATTCTTCTGCCTTTGCAGCATTAGCATTTTCTCTAAACTGAGTGTTACTCTCAAAATACGTCTCCTGAAGGAATGTGAAAGACAGCCATCAGTGACTCTGAGGTGCATGGTAAAGTCACAGAACTTAAAATGTTTGATAAGTGCATCAAGCCTGTCAACAAATTCATCCACTGTTTCACCAGCCAGTTGTTGTGCTTGATTGAAGATGTACCTTTCATTGTCGACATTCGGCATTAGATTGAACTTGACTTCCCACGCTTCTTTTAACTTTCATTACGATATTGCATCAGTTTGTAAGACTTTTCTTTTAGCACTTCTTTCACTCCTTTACCGGCAAGGTTTTTGAAATATTTAATGATTTCCTTATCATCTTCTTCTTCTAGCGGATCTAAGAAACCATCGAATGTTTCGATCCAGGCAGTCCACCTGGCACAGATGTTCTGTTTCTTTACTGTGTTAAATGGTGGTGGTGGCTTCAGGAATGTAACCTCTGTATATTTCGCGCTCCTTTCTACTTTCATAGAGAGTATATGCTGTTCAGGTAGTGTTCATTGCACAGGATCCCACCTGAAAATACTGCACACATTGGCCTCAGTGCTGAGCCTGGGTCGTCATGTCCTATATGAGGTTGTGTGTCGCTTTAATCGCCTGTGCCAGTAAGTACATTTCTATTTTCGTACCTGGTCGTCACTGCCTTTAGTGTTTGATTTGTATGATTGGATTATGAACAAATTGGAATATGTCTGGTAAGATAGTATCCTTGGCAGTGGTCTCTGGCTTAGACCTGTGACGTTTTTGAAAAAATTCCGTCTTGCCAATTCCTAAGATTTGGGACTCGTGAAGCTGTACAATGAGGAAGATTTTTCAACATACTCAGTAATATTAGGCCTTACCTCAGGTTGCATGGGTCCACATCCCCATGAAAATAAGAAGACACCTGTGCAATCCATATTACAGAAAGGGACGCACAAGGACCATTGTCCGCACAGACCTCCTGCGGTAAGCTCCATTACGGTTATACAGTGTACTGGTATTTCCACGCTACTTTAATCTAGACATATGGCAAGTCTAGGCCAGGAGCCCTCAACCAGATCATATTTGGCGAGCATAAAATAGTTCATAATTGAAGCATGAGCGCATCTGAGGTTCACTGTAACACAGGTCTCCTCTCTTTCATTTCTACTTGCTTTGAAATACTCCTTTAGTCTCTACATGCAGTTGTCTTCACAGTTCTTTGCCAACTACCAGACTTTACATTGTACACTACGGTTATATACTTTTTGCCCTGTGCTGTAGTTTGCCCTGTCTTGAGCTTCTTACTTCAAAGTTTCCTTACTTGCCTTTAAGAGGCGAGTACTGTGATAAATATTTGAATATTCTTGCTTCACGGGTCTCCCAACAGTGAAAACCATGTCTCTCTAATGGGCGTATGTCCTCATTCTCTCAGTCTTTTATCCCATGTGCCCTTTGTGGCCTAGTAGATATTGCTCGTGGTGCCACTTGTAGATTTCCACCTGAGATGCCACACTCTGGGCAACTACCCTCCTAAGACCTCCTTGATGACTTATTTTAGGCATGTCCTGATGAGCCGCTTGGACCAGTAATCCTGTTTCCACGCATGCTGCGATTGAGGGATTTGTAATCTGGGACTCATTTTGTGTCTTTTAATCAACCCACAAGAACATCCTTTTTGCCTTTTTTCTGGAATCTTTCTCCTTGGGTCTTTAGGGTCTAGCCTTGCCTGATAGAGTCTTTTATTTCAAGCACCATATAGGGCTTTACACAGGTGGTTTCCTGGGTCTGCTGAACCTTGATTGTGGTGCCCTTCAGGCCCATATTTCTCAGCTCACTACTCAGGTCTTCACTGTGGCAGTAAACTGTTCTTTTTTGGGCTCATCCCCCTGGTAATCTTGCGCTACCTTCTATTAGTTTTGCACACCATATTTGTCTTGTGGTTTAGGCAGGAATCTTACAGGAGACCTACCTGGATGTAGCCTTCAGGGCAGTGTATCCTGCCATGGTCCTGGAACCCTTCGGCGTTACTAACTGTATCTTTTCATAAAAAAGGTATTTTAAATCAGACTGTCTTCAAGAGTCTTTACCAAGATTACACCTAGTAAGTAAACATGGCATTACATATGGAAAAATTACGCAGTAGTCAATAATGATAATTTGCATCTCCATGGTGAGCAACCACCTAGAGCCATATAAAACATGGAATGGGTGTAGACAGCCATAACACAGCTTTGTCTGGTTACATCTACTCTAAGTGCCAGAGCATCCACCATACACCCCAGCTACTTTAACATTATATAAATGTAGCATTTCCATATATCCTTCAGGCTATGCCGAGGGTACAACTACAAAGAGAAGCAGGGTGTGTAAGGGAAGTACAGCCACCATGGTTACACTCAAATAATTATATACAGAAAGAGTAAAGAGGCTATTTTTAAGATATATATTGCCATCAGTATTAGAGCTATAGATGAAGTCTAAAGAAAAATACACTTTCCCAAGATGTTTACACACAGCTCAAGCCTGTATTTTGTTAAACCTCTTCAAAGGCCTAATTAGGACACTGTATGATCTACAAGCATCGCAAAGATAATTCAGTGACTGCCTTATATTCTCAGCATAAGGCCCATTTGTGTTAAGAGATCAGAAACAAAAGAAGTGACTTTATACATGCCCCTATGGCTAATGTTGTTTGGCGCAGCAAGCATCGCCCTCTGCACACACGGACTGTTCCAAGATGGGTCATGCCTGCATAAAGCTATGATTTGTTTGCAAAAAGCCAAGTGACCCCTGATGAAGGCTAATGATTCGAAAGGCACTGGGAAGGAAGTGAATATTCAATTGGGAAAATCAATTGGAAAATTATTATATTTTTATACTGAAGCGATTAGTAATCAACAACAAGAATGAAAATATGTACTATAGAAATGCCATGTTTAATTGAAATATTTTGAATACGCTTTTTAGCGGTGATACTGCAGCATCTGTGGTAAATACTTGGTCACTTGACTTGTGGCTAATCTTTCTATTTTCTGGCACTGATGGACTGAGACTGTACCCGAATAGAACCCTTTCGTAGTTTTGTGTGTAAATCTGAGGAGTACAAGGAGTACGATCACAAAAATGTGCTTTTTGATTTCTAAGTTGAGAGGTATCTGAGTTGGAGGAAGTAAAACAATTAGCCCTCTACTGTCATCCAATGCGACTTTGTTTGACATCAGAGGTAAGTGCTTAGGTGCAGATCAAATTTAGTGTTCATTTCAAATGTTCTATTTTTTAAAAAAATATAGTTAATACAGGCAGTGAACTCACTTCTAAGACTTTCCAGTCTGGGAGGATAATTTAGTGGGAACCAGGGTTGGACCTCAAGATATGCAGCAATGTCTCCTCCCTCCCGACATTTAAGTACGTCTGTGGTAGTCCTGTTCCATTTCTCATTCACAAGGACTAAATACATGAAATGCAGAGACTGAGTTAGCATACATTTGCTTGGGCGTGTTCTTTTTATTTACATAATATTTACTATGTTTTGTGTAAGACAAATTTGTGAAACTGTTAGCTCCACAAATATTTATGATTACAATCAACACACACACAACAAATACCCCTAAATTACTGGAGATTAAGTCTAAAGAAGTTATTGCTACGCACTCATTTGTATTGTGAGTTTTTGTAAGTGCTAAAATAGCAACAATTACAATCAAACTATTTCTAATACATAATGCATTTTGTTTTATGCATACCTAAATAAACTTGATTATTTGGGATTTGTGGTGTAGACCGTTAATTCAGTAGGTTAATGCAATTGACAATAACCATATACATTCCTATACTGTTCCTGTCTAAGCCACTATGTAATCAGGCTTTAGTGCACCCCTGAAAATGAAACAAAAGTCCCTTTACTTAAGATTGTGGAGTCAGCATACTTGGCTTAAATAACTCTTTTATCATAAAGTAAAAAGGCTAGGGGCCCGATGTAGGTCGGTCGGTAACGGCCGAAAATCGGTATTTTCGGCCGTTACCGATCGGTATACATGATTTGACATGTAGGTGCACTATTTTACCGAATCGGTAACTTTACCGAATCGGTAAAGTTACCGATTCTGTAAAATACAGAATCGGTAACTTTACCGATTCGGTAACTTTACCGATTCGGTAAAATACCGATTCGGTAATTTTACCGATTCGGAGCCACCCATATGTAGGTGGGACTCTTCAGAGTCCAAGGAGCCTTAACGAATCGGTATTTTACCATCAAATCCTATTTGATGGTAAAATACCGATTCCGGTGTGCATGCACATGTGTGCATGCACACCTATGCCATGTGACAGGCAGACCTGCCCTTAGGGCAGGTATGCCTGCCACATGGCACCTGTGCCTGTTTTGGGGGTGCCAGAGGGTGTCAAAGTGACACCCCCTGCACCCTTGAGAAATTCGGTATTTACCGATTCGGTAAATACCGAATCGGTAATGCCCATTCATTCCTATGGGCTTCAAAGCCCATAGGAATGAATGGGCATTACCGATTCGGTATTTACCGAATCGGTAAATACCGAATTCATCCGATTCGGTATTCCAGCACATCTGGAATACCTACATATCGGACCCATTGATTTACCGATTTTAAATTACCGAATCGGAAAAATTCGGTAATTTAAAATCGGTAAATCAATTTTACCTACATCGGGCCTTAGATGACTGGACCACGGATGTGTATGATGGAAATCAGGTATCTGACAAGACAAAAAAGCTCACCGGCCAGCCCTACCCTGACTTGTGAATCAGGATCACGGTTAGCTAATTCGATAGTTAGCAGTCAGGATGTTTCTCCAGAGCCCATAGGTCACAAGTTTTAGTTCTGTCAGTGCCGACCCAGCTTTCAAACTTTTGGATTATTACATTAAAAACATAATGTTGGGTAATAACATTTATAATTTGACCAATCAGAGCCAATTGTGTTTGTTTGTTTTTGATGTGTAATGTAAGTAGTTCTTACTAAGAAAAATTATCACTTTTCAAATGGATCCTTAAAAAGGGAGTAGCTATTTTACTAAATTAAGAGATTTCCTAGCATTAGCTAGAGCACCAATACTATATATTTTTCCTTATAAACCGTTTAATTTTTTCAGTTAAATATATCAAATCATAGGAGACTATGCAATTTCAAGCAATACAACAGCAATTGCCATGCCCCAATGTCACACCTGGAGTCATTTGAAATGAAATGACATGAAAATGACATTTATAGAGCGCTCTACTGCCCTGGGGTATCTAGGTGCTATAGCTCTGGGAAACTGATCATGGAGTAATCAGACAACTTAGAGATGAGAAAGGAATAGAGATCTAACTGTTGAAAAGCTATGTTTTAAGAGCTTTCCGGAAAGAAAACAGTTCATTATTTTGTTAAGATCTGAGGCCGTCGAACTACAAAGTTTAGCTGTTTTTTTGTACAGTATTTTGCAGTGAATCTAAGCCTAGATAAGATTTCATGCATGTCCCATTTTTAATGGATCCTCGCGATGCATCGGTAGCAATAGAAGCAGAATTCTTGCAGGCCATGATGAGGCCACTTGTAAGCTCTTCATTTTCAAGAGGGGTGCTACTTTCATCTTCGTGGACGGCCTTAGGAGCCCCCACTGAAGGCCGCCTGAGCTTGAACAAGTAGAAATCAAATTTTTACTTTGCATTATTAACAGTATCCTAGAGTGACACCGCACATACTACAAGCCTGCCAGCCCACCAAACCTGCCACATCTTCATAAACATGTCCAGCCCAGTCATTGAGCTATGAAGCTGCAGTGTTGTGTAGTTGTGTTTAGTATATTACTGTATCTGCAAGATAACAATAACTTTTAACATTTTATTTCTCTTGTTTGTTTTTATTTCTAGTTTCCCATCTGTAACATTTCTTGGAATTGGTCAGGTACGTTACCTATAGAACCCTGTTCTAGTTTTCATAACTGTGAGAATCAAAGTACAGACAGTGTATCCTACTTTGGATGTTGATGAATTCGGAGCAGTTTTTAATGAATGTTACTATGTCTTTGTAGCCTTCCCGAAAACAGTCCTTTGTGCTGTGGACACAAACCACATAGCAAAATTGATCAGTCAAATGAATCAAACAAAATAAATTCCATCTCTTAACTCATATATTTGCTTTGTTACTGTGAATAAAATACGTATCAAGCTGAAGATGTCATTGATAGCAAAAGGTAGACTCAATCACTGTACTTCACAAGGAGTCTGTTAGGCGAGAAAGTAGTTGTCAACAGACAATAGTCCAAACTGAAATGTCGTCTTGCTCAAAATGCTCCTCTTATAGATCATTTTCCTTTTTTCTTGTTTTTGGTTTGTTAATATAATCTTTATTGAATCTACTAGAAAAAGCAATAACACAAGGATAGCAAGAGGGAATCAAAATTTAAATAAATCAAAAGATCTTCATAACCCATTCGGATCAGAAGTGTGAGAATATATAGAAGAGAAGGGGGGTAAGGGTAAAGGTTGGGAATAGGTCATCATAGGCATTTAGCATAACCGTATATTCATATAGTCATCTAGTGACTAGCATTCTTACTAAAATAGTAATGCAAAGCAACACAAGTAATACTGTAATACAGTGATTAAGTGTCACATTCTTAACAATACATATATTATTTCTTATTGGCGTTCTTCCGATTATTGAGTAATACATAAATAACTTATGATCTCTATGTAGTTTCCATTATGACTTATGTGCGCACCAAAATAAATGTTTATGACATGTTAACTTGAGCTCATACTGTCCCAGTGATTGTCTCTGCATTTACTTCATCAGTCTTGGTACGGTTAGGAGAAGTACAGTCAAGAGATACTTTGGGGTGACGGCTATTGTTGTCAATGTATATGTGTTTTAAGGAGTTTTGAAGTGTGCAGAGTTGGTATCTAGCTAGTTGCACACGTCTGTGTGGTGGGTGACACAGGGAATGTTGCAGCAAGACAATTTCTACTCCTCTGAGGAATGAGAGCCATTCCTGCCACATATAAAATGAGACTATGTTGAAGTTTTCCAGTTATTAAGAATCAGTTTACATGCCACAGTCAGAATTAGGTCTAATAGTAGGCCGTCGGCTGCGGACTGTAGCTGTGGGTCTAGTCAGCCAATATTTATATATGAGAATTCTGGGGTTGGGAGCAATACCCATTTTTCTGACAAATTGTGTTGCCATCAATTTTAATGACGGGGTTGAGCCACATTAGAGTAGCTGAGTTCCTTTTTATGTCTCGCCTGGCGTTGGAGCGCGAAAGCGCTGTCGCCAGCGAGAACTATTGTTGTTGTTTTGCCTCACAAGGGAAACAAACCGGTGCACGAGCCGCTTAGGGTCTGTGGACGCGCTTCATGTGCGCGCACACACACACACAGCGTTACTGAGGCCGGCGAAAGGCATGCACACATGCGCATACGCACACAGACAGACGCACACACACACATGCAACCACACACCCACACACACATACACACACACTGCCGCCGCCCGACGCACACACACACACACAGATGCACACACACACCGCCGCCCCCCTGCTGCCCTCCCCCCCACAACTAACCCCCACTTACCGCATCTGCGGCCTCAGCCGCCACTCCTGACTTCTGCTGCCACAGCGGAGCTCTCCCTCAGGCATGGGAGCCCCGCGTCACCACTGCTCCTGGGCCACCCACTCCGTGGGCGCGGGCTTCTCGCAGAAGACGGAAGTACCGCCCCATGACAGGCGTGACGCTCCCGAACTTCCGGTTTCGGGATGTGCATGCTCACGGCTTGTTCTTTTGGTGTAGCGGCCGTTGTTGTGTTGAAGGTCCTTTTGTTGATATACATCACTCCCTGAAAATCGGCATTAGTGAATGTAAAATGCGGCATCCTTTGCAGGGAGCAAGTGACAAGACACTCGAGCTGAATATTCTGCGCGGTAATACACACATTTTTATTGATTTAAAAAAGAAATAATACTTTGCAGGCGAAAGCCTTTCTCGCGGCTCTTGCATTATTGAAGCCCAAGATAATGTGATGTTATAAATCTCTGGCAGTGGTATTCAAAGGATTGACAAGTCTGTGTGAGGTATGAGCCTCTGCGTGCAGACTAGACCGGGTTTAGGGGTTTGATTTCTGCGACGTTGCCTACTAAACAAGAGCTTTCGTGGACGGCCTCTGAGAGCTCTGTTTTGTGTTCTTGCAAATACAAAGCGTTTCTTTTCTTTTTGGAAGAGTGGCCTTCTTAAAACATTATAGTCCCAATGTTCAGTGTGAAGCACCATGTTAATGTAGATGGTTCAAGGCAAACACCAAAGAAAAATGTAATAAAAACAAAGAAACACCTATCTCACACAATAGTCAAAAGAAACCTTTTTTTCTATGAATAATGCTCCATCTTTCTGTAACCTATTGTAACTGAGATATCCCTGGAAGCCAAAGTTCTTTTTGAGAAATAAACACGTACCAAACCATTTACCTCAACATACATTCATGTTCACAAAGTGATTTGAGACTTCTGGTTCTAGCAACCATGCACTGTAGGAAAGCTGCCCTAAATTAGACAGTGGTTTTTAATAAATGTTACATATGCAGCAGTCCGCTTTCATGGATTAATGAAGATTGATTCTTTTGTCTACTTGTAGGCTTATTAGTTGGACATGTGGAATGACTGATTCAGCATGGCTTTGTAGTAGAAAAGATTCAGCAGTGTCTGGAAATTTGAATGCAGGACAGTCACATATGTTTTTCTTATTAAGAAGGATTTTTATACCAGGCTATATAACAGACTAGCAGCCCGTCCCGACGTTGTCCGGGTATGAACTGCTGCCGACCGGTAGTATATTGTTTTGTAGGATTTCGTTTTGATAGCATTTCTTATCTGTGACAGGCATGTGAAATGCTCTGATTCACAGTGCACTGCTGATGCACTTAAGAGTGCGCGTTCAGTAGTGTGTGAACTCGAGTTTCCCTACTTTATTTTTCCTTGCATTATTATATAGAGCGAACTCGACAACATGGCATGAGCACAATTTACATTATAGAATAACACATTCATTTGTGGTAGGCACGGGGAGACAAAGCGATTTGCCTGGAATCACAGGATGTTGAGCCGATGCCGAGATTCAAACGTAGCTCCCCAGCTCTAAAGTTCGCAATTCTAGAACTTGTGGCGGGAGGTGCGTCTAAAGTGTATGTCGGTGCTGGCCATCAATGAGAGAGACCTGTGCATTTTTCAAATGGGTG
Source organism: Lissotriton vulgaris (assembly GCF_964263255.1). Classification (NCBI taxonomy): domain Eukaryota; kingdom Metazoa; phylum Chordata; class Amphibia; order Caudata; family Salamandridae; genus Lissotriton; species Lissotriton vulgaris. The sequence goes on from NC_141689.1 coordinate 858,672,523, forward strand.
GTGAAAAAATATGAGTATGTTGCTGGAGATGTGGGCCGCCGTGCCACCAATGTACTTACCGGGGGAGAGTAAACACCCATTATTCCGCAACTTTCTTTCCGCATACCATCACTCCGCATACTTTCATTAGGAAAGTACCATGACTCCGCAATGCCATATTAACGCATGGCATTACATTTTATATGCTTTTACCACGCCTACATTTACAACTAAATTCATTGTAAATGCATGAATGGTAAAAGCATGTTTTTTTATTGTTTGGATAAGGTAAGTATGGGTATAGGGGTATATGTTTTAGGGTACTGAGGTATATGTTTTGGGGTGTTTGGGTATTTTAAGGTTTAAGTTATAGTTTTGGGTTATGGGGTACAGGGGTAGTTTTAGGGTTTAGGGATAGGTATGGGTTTTGGGGTACAGGGGTATTTTTAGGGTTCAGGGCTAGGTTTGGGTTTTGGAGTATAGGGGTATTTTTATGGTTCAGGGGTAGGTTTGGGTTTTGGGGTACAGGGGTATTTTAAGGGTTCAGGGCTAGGTTTGGGTTTTGTGGTACAGGGGTATTTTTAGGGTTCAGGGCTATGTTTGGGTTTTGGGGTACAGGGGTATTTTAGGATTCAGGGGTAGGTTTGGGTTTTGGGGTACAGGGTTATTTTTAGGGTTCAGGGCTAGGTTTGGGTTTTGGGGTACAGGGGTATTTTTAGGGTTCAGGGCTGGGTTTGGGTTTTGGGGTACAGGGGTATTTTAGGGTTCAGGGGTAGGTTTGTGTTTTGGGGTACAGGGGTATTTTTAGGGTTCAGGGCTAGGTTTGGGGTTTGGGGTACAGGGTATTTTTAGGGTTCAGGGCTAGGTTTGGGTTTTGGGGTACAGGGGTATTTTAGGGTTTAGGGATAGGTTTGGGTTTTGGGGTACAGGGTATATTTATAGGGTTAAGATGGGTTAGTGTTTAAGGGTGTTGGGGTATTTTAAGGAGTAAGGTGGGTTATGATTATGGGGTAGAGGCGTATTTAAAGGGAGCAGGGTGGGATTCGTTTTTAGTGTGTAAAGGGTAATACAATCAAATAATAAAAAAATATAAATAATGCAATTTAAAAGAATAAATGTTTTAATTAAATTAAAAAATGTGTGTATATATATATATATATATATATATATATATATATATATATATATATATATATATATTATAAATACACATATATACAAACATATATTTGATAATGTACTTTTACAATGTATATGACTTTACCACACATGCATTTGCGTTATAATGGCATGCGTGATAAAGTCATATGCGTTGTAAAAGTTTTAGAAATGATGTCTTTGCAGAGTAATAGTCCAGAGTTATAAAAATTGTGGAGTGATGGTATGCGGGATGTTGGTTTGCGGAATATCATCACATATTCCCGGGGGAGGGATAGTCCCTTTCTTGCTATTTCCGTGGAGGCGGGCCTTGTGTCCGGATGTGCGTGGCTCGAGGCCTGTGCGCAACTGAAGGCGAGATTACATTTCCTGCACAATGGCCACTGTTTGCGCTCCTTCCGGTCCTTGGGAATAGCGCCATGCCTAACCTCCATACAGTAAAGCAGGAGCATGTCACTGGTAGCGCAGGGCAAGCACACCCGGAGCTGGAATGTACAGAACCTGGGAAGAAAAAACAATGAAATATTGGGCACAACGCTCGCTTTTTTTTCCGTAATCCCGCGCCCGCACACACCCACACCCCCAGCACACGATATGAGACACGGTATGAAGGGCGGAACGTACCACACGCCCCCAGCATTTTGTAATGATGAGATGTCCACAAGAAATGATGTAATTCAGAGATGCTTTATTCCAAGTTATATAGAGAGACCCCACCAGGAGCATCCAGCATGGTGCTCAGCCCAGCCAACTGTAAACTCTCAGGCAGAACACCAACATTCTGAAAGGTGCATCACATGAACATTCCAATAGAGGTAGAGAAGTACAGCATAGGGAATACCAAGATATCCATTATCCTCTCCTCTCTAACAGAAAACAAAAAGCCAAAAAGAGCAACGGAGAACAGGAGGAAATGAAAGCTAGCGAATTGAGCAAAAGCGGAAAAAGGAACAGCAAAGAGAAAACATCCATAAAAAGAGAACAAAGAAATAAGAATGGAAAACAACATATAAACCATACTCCCTTCTTACACCATATAAACCATCCTCTCTTCTTACTGAACTTTAAAACGAAGAAAACAATGGAAGGCAATAGAAAAAAAAGAACAAAAGAAACCTTCGTCTCAAGAAGATGAGGAAAAGTAGAGGTGAAACCTCATCAAAAAACGATGACCACTAAGCAAAATACAATAACGCAATGCAAGAGATAACAGTGCAAAAAGTTGCAATAAAAATACATCAAATCTGAACATATTTAAATCTGAACATATTTAGCATAGAAAGCATAAAAGCACATAAATAGAGAAAACATAAGCTAAATATGTGGATGTAAAACCTAGACTCTAAAAGTAACTGGTAAACTAGCATATGTGAATAAAAACACATAACATGTTCAAAACTCTAATGCTATAGGACTGTAACCCTAGCATAGCTCCTCAGAAGGAGACAAAAAATATGCCCACCCAACAGGGCAGAAAACAAAAATAGATGAGATCCGTGTGGACAACTGACGTGGTGCCAGGTGGGACTAAAACAGTAAAATGGGACTTGAACCCCATAGCAAAAACATTTAAATAACGTAGATGGGACTAAAACCCACTACAAACAAAAGGGACTGTAACCCATCGCAAATACATAGAAATTGCGCAAGTAGGACTAAAACCCACTGCAAGCAAATGGGATTGGGACCCATTGCAAAAACAATTAAATTCAGCAGATGGGACTAAAACCCACTGCAAGCAAATGGGACTATGACCCATCGCAACAAAAACATTCTAATTACACAGGTGGGACTCAAACCCACTGTAAGCAAATGGGACGGACCCATTACAAATTAAAGAGGTGGGACTGAAACCCACAGCAAATGTAGCACGTGAAAAAGTGACAATGGGACTTAAAACCTGGAGGATCACATTATGTCAACTGGCATACTGGGGTGATGCCATACTGTAAAAAATACACAAAAAGCATATAATTTTCTTATACCTGTTAAATAAAACATATTACTATGAAGAATTCCATATGACCATGAAGCAAAAACAATCTCTTAACCCCCATTTGTTTGTAAAAATTTGTAAAAACAGAATGACAGTGGTGTGCCTGTCACTGGAAAGAGGTTGACAAGCAAGTTTCATTTACCACAAAACGCTATTACTTTAATGTCATTGGTGTGCCTGTCACCATGTAAAAGTGGAGGCAACATGGAACAGCACAGTAGAACTCAGTCATTCTTGAAGCGGAGAAAAAAACTCAAACGGAATCCATTAAACCGTTTAAACTTTGAGAAATACTGAAAGGACATTACTGCTGGCATCGAAGAAACGGAGGTTTGAGAAATGCTGAAAGTACATGAGAAATGCTGAAAGTACATGAGAAATGCTGAAAGTACATTACAGCTGGCATCGAAGAAACGTAGGTTTAATTATAAAACAGATGCCGAGTAGATCGAGGACATCACGTCGTAGCTTAACTCATGCTGACTAAATAAAACTTTATTGACAAAGGCACAAACATCGTGGTTGGCAAAACGATGCAGACACTCTTATTCACAGCATGTCAGAACTCTAAAGCGCTGTGGTTGGCAGAACATCTCAAAATGGAGGCACGTTTTCTCACGTCCTCCCGAGTGGCTCACGGCGCGTCCATGCACCAAACGCATTGATGAGTCAGATGATGAAAATGAAACAGAGAATGCCGGAGGACTGTTCATGAGAAGAGGCTCGCGCAGGTAAGCGCGTGGATGCTCATTTGGATTCGAAACACGCTGTTTAACTGCCAACAGACCAGCGGGGCTGCCATGAGCTAATTTCTTGATATTTCGTGGATAAATAGTTACTAGAAACCGGCCAACAAAACACAATGCTAGCAGTCAACACATGTACTGGTAGTAGGCTCCCCATCAGGTGCTCCATAGAAAGAAAAGAAACATGCCTCTTTTTTTAACACATTACTTCCCCAAAAAGCGTAGATGAAGAAATTCACTGCCTATTCTCATGTGAAGGCATAACACAGGATGAGCCAGGAGCAAAAACGATTCTGGTTTTACCCATTAAAAGGCACAGCTTCAATAGAGGGCACAGCTCCAACACAACATAAAGAAGACTCTCCTTGTAAATAGGACAAAATGCAGAGTTGCCCATTAAAATGCTTACCCTCCTGTGAGGATACAGCGTGAGTCCCAAAGTCAAAACAAACAGGCTTACCCAGTGTCAGGGTACAGCTCCAACTTAAAATTTGTAGACTCATAGGTACAGAGGACAACTGCCAGACTGCTGTGGGCGACCGGTTGTAGGTCACTGGTGGGGTCATGCTGGCAGTTGGGGTAGCTTTTCTTGTTGCAGGAGGTCCTTTCATAATTTGAAGTTTTCTTTCTAAATATCTTCTAGTTTGAAGTACTTCATGACTTGACAAGCGTAGGTTCTTTCTTAAGATCGTCGCCAATATGAAATGATGAGATGTCCACAAGTAATGATGTAATTCAGAGATGCTTTATTCCAAGTTATATAGAGAGACCCCACCAGGAGCATCCAGCATGGTGCTCAGCCCAGCCAACTGTAAACTCTCAGGCAGAACACCAACATTCTGAAAGGTGCATCACATGAACATTCCAATAGAGGTAGAGAAGTACAGCATAGGGAATACCAAGATACCACACATTTTTCATGCCCCCAGCACACGCCCACAGCACAACGCAGACACGCCCACAAGGGACTACTTTGCTGGCACGGTTCTTTTACCTTTTAAATGTATATGGTGGGCGTCTGCATAGCCTATGTCCTTTTGCTGCAACTGCCCTTTCCAACGCTGTATTGGGTGTTGTGATTGGTGCTGTGGTTCCTGAGATTACCCGCCTCAAAGGTTTGGGCTCTCTCTTTATTATATTAGTATAGATAGATGTGTAAGTTGAGTGACAGCTTAGCATCTAAATCGACACTTCAGTTACTTACAGAGGACCCAGGCATTGGAGAAAGGCTCATAGAAGAGGGCAAATTAAGTGAATCAAGGGAGAAATTAAGGAATGGTTGGAGTTAAAATAAGTTATTTCTTTTAGATAGATTGAGCTTCATAAACTTAGTGGCCATCAACCATCACTCCAGCAAAATGTAGTCGGCCATTGAAGATTGCCATTATATCATCTGCATACACATAGAAACGTGTCCCTAGCAATATAAAGTAACTCTGCCAAAGAGTGCATTTAGATATTGAATAGCAAGGAAATGCCTTGTGATGTACCACAACTGAGTACTTTGGGTTTGAATCAGAATGTAGGGAAAACCACAGATTGTTAGCAATCAATCAAGAGAACATTATCCTTCTGTGAGCAATTCCAGGTATTCTTATTGTGGAAAGTGTGGTGTATAAGGCAGTGGAAAGATCAAGTAAGTTAAAGAGCCGTGCCCCACTGCCAGGTCCGTACATCTGCCAGGCAGAAGTCAGCTTGATGATTATCCATGAAGTCCCTTGTGTCCGACAGAACTCTGGTGCTGACTGATTACCAGTTTCTCCAAAATGTTATGCAAATAAGACAGCAAAGAGAGATACCTGTAATTGTTCAAGCTGTCTGTATGTAATGCAAACCTTCTTTGGGTAGACATGATTCTGGTGCTAAGCAAACTGTTAAAAATGGCAAGAAGTTCTACATCAAATTGAAACACACATCTTTAATACATCTAGCAGGGAAGATCTGTTTAGAAGTCCCACATGAACAAATGTTATTTAGGGTGTTGAGAAGGGTCTCTTGAGAAATAACAAAATGGTCAAAGAAAATTACAGGAGTATCAAGACTGATACCAGTTTACGGAAAAGTCATTTTGGAGATGTTCTATAATTCAATGTTAGCTCAAATATTTTTTTCTTCTAATTATCAATCCAATAATTAAATTTTTTTGGGAAGCTTGGATGAGCTGATGTCGAATAACGATTCTGTTGATCTCCTTGGCCATTTGGTGCCTTGTTAATATGCGAAGAAAAACAAGCTACCTGCTCCCTGGAGTGATTTTGCCTCTAGCGTAAGTTTACTAAGCTCAAGGGAAGAAGCAGTGATTATGTTCAGCTATGATTTTTACCTTGTACCCTTTGAAGTGGCATAATGTTATTTACTTTAAGTATTTGATTAGGGACAACTCAGACTCTTGAACTCAAGGAGAGACATTGTGGTCTACCATTTCCATTTTGCAATTATAGTGTACATTTGTTTTAGGGCTGTTTGAACAGACCTTGTTTTAAATGCCCCTGCATGTGAAGTTGAACAAGGCTAACTGACTGCGTCTTCAACTAACCCCAGAACCAGTTGTCACCTGGAAATATGTGAATACTTGCACATGAAACAAACAAGGAGGTTACATAGGACCCATACCTAAATGGCGAGCTTTGGCATTATGGAACATCTTCATTACAGTAATTCATTGTCTTTCAAAATAAATTTAAACCACACGAGAGAGTAGTCCAAGTTGTGCTTCCAGTTTAAAAGTTCAAGATAACCCCAAGTGTTATATGTAGGTTCTCCAGCCAGAACAGCACATTATACCTTTGTTTGCAATATTCAGGAAAGCTACCAGTGCAATCTCTGCTGTTGAGTAAACAGAACTCTGGCATGGGACTCCAGGATGCAAATAGATCCTGGAACATCTGTAGCCAGCTATTGTCGAGGTTATGAGACTCGCCGGTAGTTTGATGTAAGGTAGAGATCCTTTCTCAATAAACATGACCCATCCATCACAATGCACTAGGCCTTTTGTAAACCATATGCATTCAAAATCTGTTTATCTGTCTGTATATCTTATATCTTGGAACAGGGGCTAATGCACTTTGACTCCCTTCATCATGATGATATGAGAAACTATTTTACAGGTGTAAACATTTCTGTCACCAGAAAATGTCCCCACACTTTATTGTGCCCTTATGACAACTATTAAACATATTTTACCAGTTTTCTGAAAATCTTGTATTTAAGAGAATGGTGTCTCTTATTCAGGGAGGCAGGTTTTGGCACAGGCTTGTGTCTTCAAATCCACTACTATTTGAACAAGCATTGAAAATGCAAATGGTCTCGCCTTTGATTAAGTTAAAGCCATTTGCTTTGCTAATGGTATTGTATAGCAAAGCAAATGGCTTTAACTTAATGAAAGGCGAGACCTATTGCATTTTTAATGCTTGTTGGACCAGTAGTCGATTCTCAAAATAGCTTTTTGGTTTTCTGCATTATGTATTTGGAATGGGGCATAGAAAAATTGTGCATTGTCGGAAAAGTACTAATAGGTCTCTCTTATAAGAGAAATTTCTCTAGCTTTACCCAGATTGGTTGGTACTCTAATTCTTCAAGGAACCAGTTAGTGCCCTGTTTAAAGAGGTATGCTGTTTGGTAATTCCTAAAATTTGGAAGACCTATTCCCCCATTGTCTTTAGAGAGTTTAAGTTTTTAAGTGAAATTATCAGCTTCTTATTCTGCTAAAAACATTTGTTAATTGTGCCATTGATTCCTGTCAGATAGTCTTCAGTTAAGGACAGGTGCAGCATACTAATTAGATTATTAACTAAGGGGGTGATCATCATTTTGAGTGACTCTAAACTGCCCCACAAACCAAGAGAGACATTTAGGTGACCATCCGTCAAGGGAGTAATTCATCCACTTGAGTAGTGTCTTTTTGTTATGGTGTATGGTAGTAATGAGGTCATTAATGAATTCTATCCCTAAGAATGTAATACGTTCGGTCTGCCATGCCAACCCGGAGTTGGCCAGAATATTTTTGTTTTCATAGTTATTGAGGAGTTTAACTTTGGACTTATCTTTATTGAAAGTGTACCTAGATACTTCTGAAAACTTCTGAATAGAGGTCATGGGGGTTTGGAGGTATGGGCATTCTCAGTGGTGACCAGCACATCGTCTTTGTAAGCAGCGATTTTCACAGTGGTTTTGCCAAATGGGACACCAGCAATATCTTTGTTCTCCCTTAGGTGCAGTAGGAATGATTCTAATGCACGTAGGAACGGGGGAGGGTGAAGGGGTACAGCCTAGCCTGGTACCTTGCTTCAGGGAAAATGTGGAGGAGAAAGCACTTCCTGCTCTGACTTTATCGACCAGTTTATGGTAAAATGCCATGATGATGCCAATTAGGGGTTCTCCAATATTACATTTATCAAGTGTAAGTATTTCCAATCATCCTTATTGAATGCTTTTTCTGCATTGAGAGTGATGGCTACAGTGGACGATTTTTTTATTTTTGCTTTTTCTAGGACATTACAAAGTATCTTTGGATTGTCGCTAGAGAGTCTCTATTTCTAGAAGCCTACTTGGAAGGGGTGGATTAGCTGAAACATGTATTTTTGTAATCTGGCAGAGAGTATCATGGCATATATTTTACAGACTAAATTGATTAGTGGGTTTGGTCTGTATTTTTTGGGGAGTAAAGGCTCCTTGCACTCTTTTGGTATCATCACAATTATTGCCTTTTGTTGGTGTACCATTTACTTGACCAGAGGTGGCAAACTATGTATGTAGCTTTAATATTGTGGGATAAAAGCTTTTGAGAAGGATTTGAAGAACTGTGAATTATACCCATCTTGGCCAGGGGCTTTGCTGGTTTTCAGTTTTTTAGTGGCATCTGAAATTTCCTCTTTAATTATAGGGCCAGTGATAGATTCCATTTCCCAGTCCGTTAATTTGGATAATTGGGCTATATCAAGATATGTTTTACAATTTTCATGCTGTAGGGTTTTATTTTCTTCATAGAGAGTTTGGTAAAACTTTTTAAAAACCTCTGCAGTTTTCTTTGGGTTAGTTTGTACACAATCCCTCTCATCTTTGATGGCATTAAGGTTAAACTTTTGTAGTTTGTGTTTTAGATTTGTTGCTAATGTTTTGCTTGCTTTTTTTGAGTCGTATAGCCTAATACTTTTTTGTTTATTGATCCAAGTACCCACTCTAGTACTTATGATCTTCTTGTATTCATGTTTCATTTTAGCGATTTCATTTAAGGTCTTGTTGTCGCTAGTGAAAATATGTTTGCTTTCTAGAGCTATTATTTCTTCCTCTAATTTTCAAAGCCTGTTTTTGGCTTCCCTATTCATATTAGATCTAATTTTGAGAATCACTCCTCTAACAGTTGCCTTTAGGGCTTCCCATCTGGTGATGCCTGATGTTTCATCTTCCTTATTGTCTTGAAGGAAATTTAATATGGCGTCTTCAATACATTGTTTGTTATTTTAATGCCTTAGAGTTTCATCGTTAAATCGCCATTGAGTTTCTTTTGGGTTTGGTGAGGGATCAGTAATGCACATTGTTATGCTGGAATGGTCTGACATTACCCTAGACCATAGGTTCAATTGTCATATGATCCACTTTCTTAGTGGAGTGGCCCGAGATTGACATATAGGCATCGATTACGATGCCATTCGGAAAGGCTTCGAATCGGATTCAGTCTGCCGAATCGTATTTGGTACCTGTCTTCCTTACCGATTCATAAAGTATTCCGAACGACCGATTACGATGTTTAGAAAGCGTTTGAATTCCCGACTCGGTTCCGAATTGGAACCAGATGGCATTCGGAAAGTCTGAGTCATTTGGAGCCGAATCGTATGTGTCTATGGGCTGCGTGTCTGAACAACTCAAAAGCTTTCCGAACAATGTATTACGATGTTGGACTCGGACAGCTTTTCCATATTGGTTGTTCTGACTCAGATCGGCTGTCAGAACCTGACTTTGGGGGCCAGTAGCAGGCCCCCCTTCACTCAGGGCCTTCCGAATCTGGCCTGTGGGGGTACCCATGGGTCTCCTCTTTCCAACCATGCATGGTGTGGCAGGCACCAAGGGGTGCCCGCCACAGGGAGCACCTTTTCCCTCAACCACCCCTTTCTTCAATGGGAGCCTGTGTATTCGGTCGGAATATAGGCTCCCATTGACCAACCAAATGGTATTTGGAACCATCGTAATCGGTCGGTCGGACTCCCTAAATCCAATTTGGTTGGAAACCATTCTGAGACCGATTCGGTTGGAATGCTTTCCGAACGGCATCGTAATCGACCCCATAGTCAATGCATGTATAAGAGTTGTGAGTTATGAGCAAAAGAGTAAAAGGTATAGACCCTTTGGTCTGGATTCTGTATTTTCCATGCATCTACCAGATTGAATTTGCTATAAAGAGTTTTAAGAGCTTTATTTGATTTGTTTGGGTGGAATGAACATTGTGAATTTCTGTCTGGTGTAGGGTCTAATGGTAAGTTTAGGTCACCTGCTAGTATGAGTGTGGCTGAGTCTGGTATCATTCTAAATTGTGCATAGAGTTCACACCAGAATGACATATCGTCTTTTGTAGGTGCATAAACATTAGCCTCGAAGAATTCAATGTTGTTCTTAGAGAGTTTGAAAATGATCCATCTTCCTTGATCGTCTGAGAGAGTTAATATCAGGTCCATTTTTGCTTTCACGTTGATCATCCTCAAAACACCATTCCTTATACCACTGCTACAGAGCAGGTTACATCTGAGAATTGTCTGTTTCTGAGAGATGTCACCTGTGTGGAGTCAAACTTTGTTTCTTGAAGGAGGATAAAATCTACTTTAAGCCTGTATACATAGTCAGTGAGTTTCATTTTCTTAATTGGATGGTTGATCCCTTTCATGTTTAGTGACACTATCTTAATATTATGTGTGGATCCTGTCATTTTAACATCTGTAGGAGTGTGTTGATCCTAACTACGAGGTAACTGAGTTGTGTAACAACTTAGATATGGAGGGATTAAGGTCACAATGGGTAGGTTGATAAGCTGGAGTACAGGCCATGTTATAGTCACCTCAGGACTTACTGCTTAAGATATAAAAGTGATTTGTGTACTTTGTAAGTAATTTGATTAGTGTCTGTTTGTTAAGTGCGGTAATTCGGATTAACATTTGTGATGACAAATAAAGAGTAAAAGAAAAAAGCATAAAAGGCAGAGCACACAAAAAAACAATCAAATAAAGTAGCATCAACCAACAATCCCTGCCTTTGACTAATCCCTCCCCCATCCAGCCTCTCCCTTTAGATACACAAAAGGCTTGGCCATAAGAGGAAGAAACTGCTCCTCCATGGAAACAAATGTTCAACATCAACAGCAGATAATACAAACTTTGTTTTTCAATGAGAAAGCCTCCCATTCACAAAGTTCGGAATGCTATTTATCAATTTGGCATTATGGTCAAGGAGGTTTGCTAGCTAGGATAAGCAAATTCTACATTGATATTTCATTAAGCTCAACAATGTATTCACAGAGTATTTACTCATCAATCTATGCTGCTAGGTATAATCTTAAGACACTAACAAATTTCTACATGGTGGCAGCCTCACATGTATATATTAAAGTGGTAATCATGGCCAACTACATGGTATTGTATGTCGTTCCCAAATAGGTACCCATTCGAACAACTACATTTCCATACCTTGTATGATGACAGATGCTCATTTGAAGTAAGCCAATGTGATATGCCACATCATATTACTTATTAATCATATATAGGTTAGGCCTCGTTTTTCAGTTCAAAGTCTTGCATCTGAGAAGAGCTGTAGTCGGTAAGTAGTTTATAGCAAGTTGAACCTGTAGGGGATGAGGCATTGCTCTCAGTTTGCGAGCTATCGACTGGTTCTTGAAGCTTTAGACTTGTGTGCCGACATAGCCATTTCAGCTTCATCTTTTCGTCTAAGAATTTCCTGAGTGTAGTATGGCCATTGTAAATGTGTGAGGTGCCCTTTATTGCCACCCGATATCTGTTCGGTCCTGCGATTGAGAACTGGAAATTCATTGCTTTCAGTCTGGGTTGTAGGGCTAGAAAACCCTTCCTGGTCTCAACTGTAGATTTAGAATAGTCCTGTGAGACCAAAATTTTGCTGCCTTTGCATTGTGTGTGGTTGTGTTTCCTCATGAATTCTAAGATTTTTTCAACATGTTGATAGCAGAGTGGTTTGCATACAATGGGCCATGGGTGAGACGGGTTAGGAATCTTCCTCGGAGGGACTCTGTGCGCCCTGTCAATTTTCTTTTCCAAAGATTATATCCATGTTTGTCGTGAACCATTTCTCTAGGAAAGGAATACAGGAGACTTCTGTTCCCTCTTGTCATTCAGGAATAGCAAAAATGCAAAGATTGCCTTGTCTATTTCTATCTTCAAGTTCTATTAGGTCTGTAGTAAGTGATCTGGTGGTGCCAGTTAGAGCTGAGATAGTTTTGTGTGATTTGTTTGTTTTCTGAATCTTCAAGGTTACTAGTTCTATTCTTGGTCTCAGCGATCCTGGTGTTGATTTTTTTAATGTCTTTGTGAAAGGAGCAGATTTCATTCTGCACAATGCCCATCTTTTTCTTTAGTAAACTTAGCCAAGTCGTGGATGTCTGTCAGTTTCTTTAAGATCATCTCCTTTGCAGCGTTTATGTCATTCTTGCTCTTGATTGGTGAGTCTGGATTCGGTGGGTTAGTTTGATCCTTTTCAGGTTTGCTTTATTCTCCTTTTCTGCCATATTTTGTGTTTTGGGTTTTCTGATAGGGCTGGATATTGTTGCCTTGTGCATCTTGTTATCTTGTTCACTGTACTATTTCCTGTATAGTAGTATAAGTAGGTCTAGTGATCTGCGATGCGGTTTACTTCGCTGGACTATCGTGGGCAGTGTTGTAAGGAACAGCCAATTTTCAGGTTGTGGGTGCTGAGTCAATGCTCCTTAAGTCACTGGTGCACTTTTTGTGTAGGTATTCAGCCTCGCTTAGAAGCACAGAAAGTCATGACATTATTGTCTGAATTTCTTGAATCCTTTGAGTTGTTTCGTGTTCATTGCTACGGTATTCTTATTACCCTGCTTGTATTACTGACTCCGGGGAGCGTTTGTCTACATTTGTCACTGTTGTATGTTTGGTATGATCAGGCAACAGAGGGATTCCAGTGAATAGTCACCAGCTGAGTAGGTTGTCAATGCTACTAAGTTGTTGATTCTAATTTGTAAATTGGGTTGCCAGACAGTAGTAGTCAGCAGCAGGACACTAGTAATCAATATCAAGGTAGTGCTAGGTAGTGCACAAAATATCAAGCAGCAGCAGACTGCAAGGTAACAGATGCCAGGTTTATTCTCTCACAGTGCGGGCTGGAAGGCGGCCCATAGCGGGCTATTGGCGTTTAGAAGGGTGGAACTGGTCCTAAGTTGCCACAGAGACAGAGCCCAGGGTGCCAGAGTATCTTTTGTATATAAGTTGAGACATTCGCTTTTGTTCTTATATCCCATGTAGAGTTGTATTATGGTCACTAGCAGATCGCTAACATAGTGTGAAGAGCTTGCCACATTACAGGGCGACAGCGGGTGGTGCTTAGACGTCTGCCATTTCACGGGTATTTATTACTTTTTTGGCGCTCACCTTGAAGGTCTCAACAGCATGCTCATGCTAGTTTCATCATAGTATGGATGCCGGGCATCACTTTTTCAATGCAGTTTTGAAGTTTCCCTCAATAGTCAGGTTTGGGGCATTCATTGGGCCAGCTGCAGGGTTCAGAGTTGTCATTGCCAATTGTAAAGCATGTTTACGGTTGCGGGAGGTGTGTCACAACACTGCAACACTGGTGAGCTGCCAGGGACCAGGCACTGCCTCAGGTGCAAGACCAGGTAGAATGGAATGATAGGGATTTGTGCGATGTCTGGTAGTGGTTAGGGCTGCACTAATTTGTAAGGTGGACTCAGTGGAGTGTGTTTAGTTGCTTGCTTATATGCACACTGGTTACTGGTTATGGTCCTGGAGCCGCCATTTTGGTGTTGCATAAACAATGCACATATAGTAGCAATTACGTGCTGTCAGATGCCATGTACCATGCCATGTAGAGCATTACTATCAGCCCTTGTATGGTGTTTTATGAATTATGCTGCTGGTTAGGGGTACACCAATTTGTAGAGTGGCCTCAAGAACGTTTGGATAATTGCTTGTGCACTGGCCAAGGAAGCCTACATTTTGATATCGGGTAAACTCAGCGCTGTGTATTAACAATTAAAATCTTACTGTTGCTTGGATTATTGAGCAGATCTTTTAAGCAGAATGTTTAAGCTACCACTTGTAGTATGATCGTTGACATTGTCAATTGTAAATCACGTTTATGGGTGCGGGAGGTTTACCGTAATACAGCATTACGGGTGAGCCGCCAGGGACAAAGGACCGCATCAGGTGGAAAACCAGGTACAATGATATTACAGGTGCTTGAGTAATGTCTGGTGAAGGTTAGCAGTGCACTAAATTGTAGGTTGGGATCAGCGACATTTGACTAATTACTTGCGCTCCGGTTACGGAGCTGCCATTTTTGTACTGGGGGAATTTGACTGTAAATCATTGGCAGCTGGCATCTGCTCAAACCCTGCATGAAGAGAGATTTAATTTGGCCAGTGGATGTCTCCTGTTCATGGCCTTCAAGGCAGCTGCTTAGCGGCATATTTCTTGCTTGCAGGAAATAGTCCTCTATCAGCCAACCTGGTTATGGGCTGCATCGCTAGCACGCATAAGCTTCACATTAAAAAAACTTCTCTATTCAATTGTCTAAATCTTCACTGTTACATGTATTGGCCTTACTATGTCTTGATCAACTGTGACTTTGTAAAGTGTAGTCACACCATGGATACCATAATCTGTTAATTTCTGGATTATTGGAACTTTACTTGACTTCCTCAAAGTAATTGGAAAGATCACTTTTGCAATATGGCACATCAAGCCGTGTCTTTCCCAGAATTCCACAGGACAGGTGATTGAATCTCCAAATATCACAATGAAAAGCTAGAGCATACAAGTTTTGGAAAGGGGTCTTCAAGCCAGAATTCAGCATGAGATCCATGACAGCCAAAGAGAATCATACAGCTCCATCAACATTCATTCCCAGAGTATCAACTAGAATTGTATTAATCTTTACCAGGCCATCTGCCGCTGAAGCTCTCATCATCTGCCCCAGTGCATCTTAGCTGTTTCAGATGACTATGAGAGGGAGCGGATCAGAGAGGGGGGGAAGGTAGAAAGCCGAGCCAGTGGAATGTAGAGGGAGGGGAGGGGGGAGAAGAGAGAAAGTAGGAAAGTAGGGGGGACCAGAAAAGTGGAAGAGGTGAGGGCAAATTCAGGGCGCTGGTTAAGACCCCCAATATTTATTGAGGTGGTGCATTTTGAGGTATTTTTTAAGCTGATGTAGGAAGGGTAACATTGCAGGTCTTTGGGAAGGGCATTCCAGATGTTTGGGGAATTGAAGGAGCGTGATTGTGTGGATTTCATTTTTAGCAGGGGTTGGACTAGGAGGAGAGTGTTGGTACTTCTCATGGGACGGGTTCTGCCCACTTTGCAGAGTTTATTGGTGAGGTATGGCGGTGTATTTTGATGGAGGACTTTGTGTGTAATGCAAGCAGTTTTATAGGCCATAAAGGGTTTTGAGGGCTGGGGAGATGTGGTAGAAGCGTTTGCAGTCGGTGATGAGCCTGGCTGCAAGGTTGAGCACAGATTTGAGTGGAGCGAGGTGGACCTTTGGGATTCCAGTGAGGATGGCATTGCTGTAATCAATACGCGAAAGGACCAGAGATTGGACTACTAATTTAAAGTCATCAGTACGAATCAAGAGCTTAATTTTCTTTAGATGACGGAGAGTGAAGAGGGCTCCTTTAGCCGAGTTTTTGGTGTGCACATTGAGAGTTAGGCTATTATCGATGGAGATATCAGGGGATTTTACTGAGTTGGACAAGGAGTGAGCAGTTGAGGTCATTAAAGTCAGACATCCAGGTTTAAATGGGGAGAGTTTTGTTTTTAGGGGAAAAGAGAATGATTTCAGTTTTTTGGGGGTTGAGTTTGAGATGATTTAATTGGAACCAGGATTGAATCTTAGTGAGGGTGTTGTTAAGGTGTATGATGTCCGCTTGGGTTTTGATCTTATAGTAGAGTTGGGTATCATCGGCATAGAGGTGATAGTTGATTCCAGCTTGTTTAAGAATGAGGGTGAGGGGTTCCATAAAGAGGTTAAGGAGAGAAGGAGAGAGAATAGATCCCTGGGGGACTCCTAGGGAGACCAGAGTGGGATTTGATAAGCAGTCGTGAATTTTGATTTGCTGTGTTCGGTGTTGGAGATAGGAGACAAACCATTTATGGGCAGTACCATTGAGGCCGAAGCGATCTCTGAGAACATTAAGTAAGGCTGAGTGGTTAACTGTACGAACGCAGCACAGAGATCAAGGAGGATAAGTAGGCAGATCCTGCCATTGTTGAGGGAGTGGTGGATGTCATTGACAATGTTAAGCATGGCCGTTTTGGTGCTGCAACTTTTCCTGAAGCCTGACTGTAGGGGGTGCAGTAAGTTTTCGAGGGCTTTGGAAAGAAGGGGGAGGTTAGAGATGGGGCGGAGATTGTTAAGGTGATTGGGGTCAGCCAGAGGGTTTTTAAGAATGGAAGTGATTTGTCCAAGTTGGAGGGAAATAGGGACACAACCTGTGGCATGGGAGGTGTTGATGATAGAGGTCCAAGATGGGGCAATGATGTGCTTTAGGTCTTGGACAAGGTTAGAAGGGAGGGGGTCTTTAGTATGGGAGGACAGTTTTAGTTTTAGCAACGATGTTAAAAACTTTGCTCTTAGTTACAGGGTAGAAATGTTGTTGTGGGTAAGTGTGGGGAGTGGTTTAGGGGAGGTATCGTAGTGAGTGTGTGTGAGGAGTAGTTAGGGTGAGGGGAAGTAGTAGGCAAGTTTGAGGTAGGATCAGGGAGTGTGGGGAATGTGGTGTGAGTTTTTAAGATGATGTCAGGAGTGTGTTGGGAGGTGGTTGGGATCAGAGTTGAAAGGAAGGATTGCTCTATCTTTGCGATATTTCCTGAGAAGAAGTGAGCAATTTCTTCACATCTAGCAGTCGAGGCCAACCAAATTGGAGGTGCGGAGGATGTTTGATTACGAACGATGTTGAATAGTTGTCTGGGTCTATTTTTAGCCCGATAGAGTTGTGTACGGAAGAAGGATACCTTTCAATAAAAATGTGTTTCTTGTATGTCGATCTAGCTAATTTGAGGAGTGCCAGATGTGAGGGAGAGGGATGCTGTCTCCATGTTCTTTCCATCAGTCTAAGTGTGCATCTTTCTTTGTTGAGCTCTGAGTTAAACCATGATTTGGAAGGGATATTTCTTTGATTTTTTTAGTTTAGGCGGAGCCATTTGGTCTAAGGTATCGGTGACAGCTTTATTAAAGTGTACAGTAAGCTCATTTGTGTTTTGTGAGGGAGAGATGAGGAGAAGTTGAGCATGAAGTTTAGACTTGAGTTCAGCAGTGTGGATGAGATTTAGATTTCTGGTCCATTTCTTAGGTTTAATGATTTTAGTGTGGGTGGTGGTACCTGAGTAGCAATGGTGAACAGTATAAGGTGATGTTCGGACCAGTTGATGGGGATGATTTTGGACAAGAAGGCAGATCCTTATTTGTAATAATAGCGTCCAGGATGGCTCCTCTGGAGTGGGTTGGGGACCGACATAGTTGATTGAGGTCATTAATCTGGAGAAGATTGGTGAGGAGGGTGATTTTGGGATCATCAGTATCATTCCAATGGAGGTTTAGATCTCAAGGAAGAGATTTTTAGAGTTGGATATTGAGGATTGTGTCAGAAGGTCGGATAATTTATCAATGAAGGGATGAGGATCTCCAGGAGGGTGGTAGATATTATGTAGTTGAATTGTGTGGGAACCTTATACTTTTGGTTCAGCTTCAAGGTATTCGAAGGTAGAGTGGTCGGAATTGTTAACAAGGGAGAGCTGATTATGTTCGTAGAATGATAATTGAGCCAGGTTTCCGCGAGGATTGCAATGTCAATGGATTCGCTAAGGATAGTTTCAGAAATTTCAGTGGCATGTCAGACATCAGATCGACAGTTCACAAGCATGCAGGTGCGTGGGTTGGGGTTGCTTTTGGGAGGTGGTCAGGAGTGGATGGTGGTGAGTTTAGGAGGGGGTCTGGGGAGATGGGAGAGGAGGGGATTCTGTTAGCCCCCAGAATAACATGGATGTAAGAGTAGGGGAGTGGAGGATTACTGATTGATGAACTAGGATGGTAAGAGTTGCATAGGTCAGTAAGGTCGGACGGGGAGAGATGGCAAGAGGTGCGGAGAGGTCTATGCCTACGGCAGTGGAGAGGAGTAGTTCTCTAGTGGGTTTTTTGTGGCCGGCCTAGTGGGAGTTTGCCTGGTTGAGGAGGGTTCTGGAGCTGTGGGAATTAAAATCTTCTCTAAGTCGAGTGAGATCTCTTGCCAATGTGAAGAGATCACGTTCTATGTTGTGTTGAGTCTAGGTTATTAGAGTGAGGGGGACATTGTTGGGGAGGAGGAGGGGGATAGGGAGTTTTCTGTGTTTGCTGCAGAAAAAGGTCCGTAATGTGGAGGGAGTGAGAGGCCGGGGGGGGGGGGTAAGAGGAGTGCTAAGTAAGGCTATAGGGTGTAAGGGGATGCATGAAGGGGGACCAGAGATTTGAGACCTCAGGGGAAGAGGTATGAAAAGTTAGAAGGGTATGAAGAGTGTGGAGAAGGACAGCATCAGGGTTAGGGGTGGTATGTAATTCAGGGAGTGAGATAATGGTTTCATAGAGGAAGATGATCGGGCTGGAGTGGGTACGAAAGGGGATTCAGAGTGGAAAGGTAGAGATTCAGGTTGGTGGAAGATAGGAAGGATAGGGCTTAGAAATAGACGTATGAGGGGTTGAGAGGGACAGGATGTTAGAGTGTGTGTGTGTGTGATTGGGAGAGGGGGTGTGCAGTAGTGATGTTAGGAAGAGGGAGGGTCGTTGGGGGAGTGAATATTTGGATGTCGGTGATTGTGGGAAGGTAGTAGAGATGTCAGGGGAGGGGGAGAATGATGTTGTTGATTGGGGGATGGCATTGTCTGTAGGGATGACAGGGGAGGTGGAGAATGGGGTTGGATGTAAGGGAGAGAACAGAGAGGTATTGTGTGGTCGGGAAGACCAAAGGTTAGGAGTGGATTTGTATTGTTGGAAGGCCAAGGTCCTGAAGTGGTGTTCAAAGATGGCGAGGTGGGATTCAGGGGTGTGTATGAGGATGTTACAATTTTTGAAAATGGGGATGTGAATTTCGCCTGGAAAAGCTGGGAGGGCGTGGTGGATAATTTAAAGCCATAGAGAATTTTAATTGAGTTAGTGACTGGGAGATATTGTAGGAAAAGCTTTTCCGTTTGGAGGGGCAATTGGAATAGAAGATGTATTTTGTTTTAATGGGGGAAGTGATGCTGATGTCGTTTTCAACAATAAGTGTTTCAGGGTTTCGGATGAGAAGTTTGTGTTTAAAAATTTTCTTTGCCTTTTGAGAGATTGAGGGGCGGGAGGGTAGAGGATGGACCATGAGTTGGGGCCATGTTTGGAGAGACTAGAGTCATGAGGGATGTGGGCATGGTTGAGGGGGGCTTGTTGGGTCAGTGATGGGATTGGGAGAGTTTAAAGAGAGCAATGCGGGCAGTTGGGGGGTAGGAGGATGAGAGCAAGGTCGGTGTTAGAGGGGTGACAGTCAGGTACGGGACAGGGCAGGAGTTTGCAGTGACAGTGGGCACAGGAAGAGTGGGGTCAGTGCTAGAGGAGGGAGAGAGGGGACAGGTCAGTGAGTTTGTTAAGAGAAGGAGAAGAATTTAACAATCATCATGGGCCTTATAAAAGGAAGGCAGTCGGTGTGAGGAGAGGAGCAGAGCGGGGTGGGTGCTAGGGGAGGAGAGATGGGGCAGTGGTAAAGGGGGAAGAGGGAGGGAGTATATTAAGAAAGGGAGCGATAAGTGTGAGTATAGGGCAATAAATTACAAAAGCTTTCACAAGCATATATGGTAGTAGAAGTTACAGGCATAGATAGAATAATAATATAAATAACATTATAGGGCCTAGTAGGTCAGTTCAAATTACAAAAGCATACACAGGCATAGATAGTAGTAGAAGTAATAACATTAGAGGGCCTAGTAGGTATTCAATGGTGAAATAGAATTCTGAAAATGTCTGTAAACAGAGAAGAGGAGCACAATATAAACAGTAGGGAGCCATTATAAGATGGCTGCCATATTGTAGGAGTCTTCTGTAGTCTTTAGTTTGGGTTGGTTAGTCTTTTTTTACTTTTGATTTTATTTATAGATTCACCATTATGAATGTTGCCCCGTTGGAGGAGGATTGGCCTGTCAGAAAATATCAGAGGTGTCTTTCCTAAGGCAATCTCCAAGGTCATGGCATGTGCCGTGCATATTTAGGAAGTTCCGTGCTGCACACCCCCACCTACATTGTTTTCCTGAGCATTCCAACTCCAGTGTGGCATGAATCACCCAGGTTATTGAGCTGTGCAGTTGACTTTTGGCCCCTAGAACAAGGAGATGGAGCTTAGGAGGGGCTTAGCAATGTAAGGCACTTGGAGTTCTCTCTAGCTTTGTGGGCCTAGCTCTGGTGGAAGGTGTAGTCAGATCCGGTGCTGCGCGGGAGACGCAGAGCTCAGGACGGAGCTTAGAGAGGATCAGGTGTTGTACTTGAAAGGGTTGGTAGCATCAGGCAAAGTGATGAGTCCACACCCTCCATAGATCAGGACCCAGACTCGGGGTCAGAGTCCGCTAAGGGGGGTGGAGGGCAGAGGACTGAGGACCCGGAATGTCACCCGCTTTGCCTAGGTAGTGGGAGATCCTGGCCATGGGATATCAGCTATATTGTGCGGCTCCACGTACCTCCACAATGTGGCCTACAATGCAGTATGGCGGTCTACAGAGGCTAGGCAGGGGTCGTCACATTTCCAGAGGTGAGGCGAGGTGGGAGTGGGGCCCCACCATAGAGCCTGCAGATCGACCATAGAAGGCGTCTGTCAATGAGGGTGTCTCCAGACTCAGTCCCATTCCTGGGGATAACTGTCATTGGAGGCAGCAATCCAAACTGGGCCGGCAGTGGGCCTCTGAAACAAGAGGGTCCTCGTGAAGCTCCAATAAAATTATGTTGATGGCATCGCCGCTGTAAGGTGGACCCCACCAGTTCTTCGGTTTAGTAGCCCTCGGACCGCTTGTGGAAGGCGCGGCGAGTCCAGGGTCTGATTCTCTCCCAGATGCCCGCTGCTGTGTAGGGCCTCAAGTCAGACTGATGAAGCGAGGGGCCTCCGGAGAAGATGGGGTTCTTGTGGGGTTCAGCCCGCTGATGAGGACATCAGCTCTGTGAAGAGTTCCATGGTAGGTTGCTGGGATCACGCGCAGCGATCGGTGCTGGATTCAGCTTAGTTCCCGGTCTGATGGTAGAGGGCGCTGGGCGAGGGGGTCCTCGTGTGCTTCAACCCGATGAGGAGGGCATCAGGCTGGTGATGCAGCCCTTGTTGCACTTGTTTTCATATCTACAGGACACACTCACACCATCCTACAGTGTCACACTGTGATTGCTTCTTACACACCGCTACAATGTGAAAAGCATTTTCCATACTTTTTTGCAGTACGGATTAGCAAATTTTTGTAGCACCAGAAATGGGAGCATTAGGCATTCCAGTTGTTTTTGTGTGGCACTTTATTTTGCCCTGGTCTAAAAACTGTTGAATAACATTACAATTGAATAATGTCCTGCCCTAGAACTCTAGTATCTAAACCAATACACACCTCTCAAACATGTTTTCAATGTGTGTAAAAAGGGCAGAATGAACTGCTCATGCCTGCAGAAGATCTATAATTCCCGCTCTTAATAAAGCACAGAAACGTTCAGCAGATGCCATATGCGCTGGGCCATCCAGAAATATAAGATAAAGCACACAATTGATTTGCACACGGCACAGGGGAGGACAAAATATCCCCTTTCATATCACAGCTGCTGTGGATTTACCCAAAGTAACAACCTTTTAACTGTGACTGCCTAAACCACACAGCTTGTCCAGCACCATATGTCTTCAGATAAAACTGGTCTAAAATGAATTACTTTGTAAAAAGATTTTTTTACCGTAGGGAAACTCCACAGTCAGGTCGGAGATCTCCTCAAAGTAAAGTTTAGGGAAAAATACAATGGTTTATTTAACTCAAAAATGTATATTAAAAATATGTTTATGTTAAATAACATACATTTTTTAACCCTGCTTCAGTATGATTGTAGTAATAAGGTAGTATTGCAGCACTTACTACAAAGTGAAATTCACAGACTGCATTTTTGTAATAACTTCCCCTTTTACAGTAACTTACACATGCAGCTTACAAATTTTTAGTTACTGTAAGTTACATTTTTGCAGTAACGTACGCTTTCGTATTAACTTACATGTGTAACTTATACCTTTGTAGCAAGTCCATCACTAATAATGGCCAACCACTGAACCTAGAACACTGCATAGAAAAAAATGGAGGTACAGACTAAAAATAAAACCCCACAGGATATAATGTTATATGAAATAAATGTATGTTATATAGTTAAAAATAATTATAAATTTATGTTATAACAGTATAAAAAGTAGAACATATTTATTATTTAATGATAAAATGTTTAACCTATTTTAAATTTAAAACACATTGTAACATTACATTTAATTAAAAGTAATTCCATTAATTATATTCACTCTATACAACACTTTTATTATTTGTTAATACACATTCAAAATATAACATTTTTCTTCAGGTGCAAATCTATGTTTTAATTAAAATATCAGCAAAATCATGTAAATGTATTTAAATATATTTCAAATATTTAAAGTCTAAATTCAAAATTAATTTGTTAGGGCTATATCATTTTTTCTATTTTGTTCTACATGTAGAGTAAATATATAAAATGAATTTCCATGAATATTTAACATACAAATATCTTTAATATTTATTTCAAGTCAAATAATGTTTTCAAACTTTCAATATACTGTACCATGCGGGGATCTCTCCACCTCCCCGAATCCTCCGTTTGGTAATGAATAGGGAACAGTGTAGGTAAATAGCTTTTAAGACATACTGTTGCTTCCTAAGATTTGAGAGCTTGGTTATGTGGTAGTTTGTTTGGCCCCTTCCCAAATAACAACTATAATGAAGTGCATAGCAAATCTGAAAGTCTTTTTATTAAAAAACATTACTAGTCAAAGTCCACATCAGTGAATGATTACATTTAAATTTTTTAATGCAACTATGTGGCAACTGCTTCTAGGTTTTATTTTGTATTTTTATGTTTGTGGCGTAAGATTGCAATAAAACATTTGCTTTAAAAAAAAATAACCATTGCACAGCTTGCCAAGGCTAGACCTATTGGCTTGTTTTTTTAAAGCAGCCATTCTCCATTAATGCAACCAGTGTTGCTGGAAACAATATTTCCTACTTAAGAATACATAGGGTACAGCAGGCTATTGTCCTCTGGTTCAGTTTCTGCTTTCCCTGATTCACCATGATGATTCACATGTTCCATGGGAAAACATCCTCTTTGTGAATCACATACGACCCCCTTTGAGCTCTCAGTACCTGAACAGTGATTTGCAATTCCAATTGCAGTTCACAAACCATTCATACATTCAGCTTAGAATCGCAGATAGGAGGGGATGCCACTTTCATGCCCTTTCCTTTTTGCGATCTAAAACCACATTTTAAAGTTGTAAAGGCTTTCCGACTTATAATAGAGTTTTTTTAAATAGTAAAAAAAGGTCACAAAGACTTTCATTTTGTGAATCACAGGCTCGGTGACTGCAAGATGCCTTTGTACATTATACCCATAGACTTAAAAAATGTAGACAATAAAAATAAAGACTTGAATTTGTAAACTCCAAAAATAAAGGCCATACATGCTTACCTACTCATATTTTCATCTCTTTAAAATTCCTACATCCCGTTCAACTCACTTTCCACCTCCTACAGGACTTGGTTGAGTTACTAACTTCAGCACCAGCTTATTTATGATCAAATGCTTGATTGTGGGATTAGGTACATGTTAATTTTTTTGTAATAGATATTTATGGTTCTTATTTTTGCAATCAAAATTTTCATGTCTCCTTTTTAAAATTTTAAATATTTTATTTAGCTATCTTCTACTTCTTAGGAAAAGAACGAGAAGTAAGAGGGAAAATATAGAAACATATGGGAATGGGAGAGAGCGATTACAATGAATTCTAGGAGAACCCTAATAGTCATCAATTGAAACAATGTGGTGATTACTTGTCCAACTCTATAGCCGCAAATAACATGTTCATGCAGGAAATATGTGAACAGTAGGAGCAGGGAATCCACAGAAGACTTAAAAAGTAAGATGTGAATGCCACAACCCTGTTGCCAGCAATGTGAAGGTTAGGTATTTAAAAAAAGTAAATAATAGAACTGAAGAGGTAGATAGCTGAAGGAGATATAACTAAAATAAATATCTTGATTAAAGCATCACTGTCAGTGGCAGTTATATAAATGAGTGAAAGCCATATAGTAGTAGTACTATCACAAATATTTTTTCACTACCTATTGCATTGTACAGATCATTAATGGGATCAAATCACTTAAATGCAAAGGGGGAACTTACAGTCCAGATGTGGAAGCAGTAACAAAATAGTATTATTTTTGAAGATGTGGGGAGAGGGGCACATGTTGAAGATATACAGAACAACAATCCCATTCCAGACCAGCTCTGAGGATCGGAGAAGGATGACTTACTGAAGGGGGTTGCCCATGCCTCCATTGTCACACATGTACAACAGTGCTGATGTGATATACCCACTTGTTCTCACTGACCCCCGGATTGACTCATGTCTGCCCTCAGGATATTGACCTTTTTACAGGGTTTTTTGTTGAGAGCAAGACATAGAATGACAGGGAAGATTCAGCACTGCCTCTGAGTGTAGGCGGCCAAGATGCTGATCCTAGAGTTCAGTGATTAAGTGCTCCTAAAGTACATGTCTTGCAATGCATATTATCTTAAAAGTGGAGGGTTGGACAACCCTAAATGTGTGGACCTAAATTGCCTTAAAACATTTGCTAATATGAATGTTTTTTTTTGAGCTAACAAGTTTATGATGAGTTGGGAGCTGCACAGTGTTTGGGCTTATTCAGGTTAAATCATTTGGTACTAGTAGATTGCACTTACTGAAGTGGCAAAGAAGAAGAGATCACTGTGCCTCAGAATGCCTCTTTCTATCAGCTGGTGATCTGGTTTCTGATTTACCTCCTTTGCCACTGTGTCATCTGCTTGGAAGAAATGGCTCCCTTCAGCTGCAGTTGGCTTGTGTGCCTAGATCAGTCTCACAGGCAATCTAACCACCAAGGCAACCATGTGCTGCACAGATCCAAACTTTGCAGTGTACTTTAGATTCTGGGTGGGAAGAGTAAATGTACAACATTTCAATGCTAGAGGTCATGCTGTGGTTGACTGGAAGGTGTCCACATCCAGACAATGGTGAGACATTTTCTGCCTAACACAGGAACATTTATTTTACTTTTATAAAACAGCCAGAGGAGTTCATTTGGATGGCATAAACCAAGGAGGTGTTTGTGGTGGCCAGAATCGCCCTGTATAAAGCATCTATCTACTCATCCCTATATTTTACCAAGCAGGTTGAGCCCTGCTGGCTTAACTCACAGTGACGGACAGAAAGCATCCTGTCCCCTTCATCAGTCATTGTCTGTTGCTTGGAGAACCCTGCTGGGTAGTGATCGGGAATGCATATTTCCCTCTTGTATGGACATTATAGAAGTTCAAGCTCTGTCTATTTGGGGCATATTTTACTGTCCAATTGGTGCATTTGTTTGATGCCCATGAAGAATGAGAGCTCTAAGCTGATCTAGAAATCCATTTTATTGAACTTGTTTTACTTTATTGTGGAGCACAATGTATGGACATCACCTGAGGATATCAGAGGACATCCTAGAATAGAACAATCCCTGGTCAGTCTCTTCTATGAGGGGCGTCTATATGGTTAAACACACGTTTCTTCTCTGTACAGTTTTCCCTTGATCAGATTTATTTTACTAAGGGCCTCCCCATTCTCAAGAGTGTTTGAAGTGCTCCATGTATTCCTATTGCTCCCCCACCAGTTTCTGCTCTTATATGCTCCCCTATTGTGGCAATCCCTATCAAGCCCTGTAAGTCAAAGCCCTTCAATCATCCCAAATCCTTCAGGCTCTTGCTCGTCCTCGGGGGTGGGGGGGTGATGTTTGCAAGTGGGGTTTCTCAGGCTTTTCTTTCACACTTGTCATCCTTGCCACAGTCCCCGTATTCCTTGCTAGCTGCTTTACCTTGATGGTACTGTATTGTGCAGGGAGATACCAAGGGGTCCTCAAGATACTTCTGTAAACCCTAAGTGATTCGTCCTGTTGGGAAGCTAAGGCCTACTCATGTACTCCAACCAGACATCATGCCCAGTAGTGTTTTTGTTGGTCCGGGAGTGCAATGCAGCCATTGTAAATCCCCTGGCTCAGAGTATGCATGGCACACCTAAATGATTTCCCATCATTGTAAGCATGGTCCTGTAGAAAAAGGTAGGGCTAAGACCTTTCTCAAGATTTGCCCGGCGCTAACCGCCCTTGTACCATTCAAGTTTACCAAGCAATGAGGCAGGCGCCGGAGACCAGAAGGCAGGAAACAGAAGTTTATTCCGACGGAGCAGAACACATCAGATCAGACAACAAGGTATCGTCTCGAGGTGCTCTAACAGCCACTCAGAGGCCTGGCCTCTTATACACTGGTTTATGGCATGTGACCTTCCTTTAATACAATCACAACTTTGTAAGGCATGGAAAAAGACATCCCCGTAATCCTCGTGTTAATCCCACCCCCATATACATTCACAATGGAGGTCCTCAACCTGCTGATAAGAGAGAGAGAGTCATCACGCAGCTGAGTGTTTCGTCAAGTCTTAGGATGTGTGCGCCTGATTATGTCACAGGGGGTGGGGAGCCCTGGATCAATAGAGGGTCCTTTGAAGGAGAGCGACCTCGTGCAATAAGGGGCAGTAAATGATATCTCCCGGCTTAAGCAGTGGCCTCGGACCTGGGGGGACAGTCGGACACGGGGTGAGGGGTCATCAATGGAGTGGTATTCATGCCGCATGAACAATCCAGCGCAGAGGGGAGGTTTATCAACAGAGGGGCATTCATGGGAGGAGAGGAGGTGTTGGTCAGGCGCTGGCGTGACTCCCAAGGACAGGGTCATGCAGAAGGGTCATGCTCATAAAGAGGAGGGAGGGGGAGCCAGGGTGCGCGGAGGATGCTTGCTGGGTCACAGGGGCGCGCTGGCGATCGATCATGGGCAGGGAGACCATGATATCTAAAATGGCTGCCATGCACGTAGCGCATAGGTGACAAGCTGGCGCAGATGATGTTCAGATCGTACACTAAAATTCCACCGTCCTCCCTTTTAACATATCTCGCCAACTTGTCAGTTCGAATTTATCCCCATAAGACCACGTATCTCTACTTCATAGAGGGGGCTCATGTGCTCATTTCGGAAGTCCAAAGTCTTTGGGCACATACAGTGAGAAACAAGGCCGAACAAGGGTGGCAGACATTGGATACCTAAGCAACACCCACATAATATTACAATAGGTATCAGCACGAAGGAAAACAACTTCCAACCCCAATTTTTCAAAGTGTCCCAAAACCAGCTCCCAAGCGACCATCCTTCCTGTTCTTGGTGAACCTCTGAGGACAGTCTGTGGAGGTGTTCAATGGCTTTGTAGACTGAAGGCGAGTTGTCAGGCACGTAGGTGCAGCAGCTAGATCCGATGATGCGGCAGGCTCCTCCTCGGTCGGCCAGGACCACGTCTAAGACAAGACGATTTTGGAGGGTCACGAGGCGGACCGCCTGAAGCTCCGCAGTGTTGTTGGCGAGGATGCCAGCCGTGATGTTGATCGTTGTTTCTACTGCCTGGGTCAGGTGTCGGATGGCACGGCTGTTTGCCATTGGGCCCCACAGAGGAACAAGTCCCTTTGCTGCATCCAGGAACTGTGCTCCAGTGGAGTCGGCTTGCCCAAGGTCGTCTGCACGCCTCTGCCGGTGGTGGTTGGCAGGGGCTACATATGTGGGTGGAAGAACGAAGGCAATATAACAGGTGCCCTTCCAGCCTTTCGGGAGCCAGGTGTAAGCCTTGGTGCCACACACAAAGTACATATTCGGAGAAGCAACAAAAGAAGGGGGTTCAGCTGAGTCCAATGTTCTGATGATTTGGCAGGCGCTGTAACCCACCAGTTGCGTTCCCTGGCCTTCTAGGCACACAAGGCCAGTGACATTGATCACGGACAGAGCCACAGTCAGGGTGGCGGTAGTTTGTTTCTGCAAATGAGAGAAGGTGGTTCTGGCTGGATTGTGGAGCACCTGTACTTCGACTCGTTCTTTGGCTGGAATGTTTTTGATGAAGGTGGTGCCTGCGAGCGCAGGGCATAGAGCAGCTGAAGTCGTTCCTGTTTTGTTCAGCCAGAACCCAGAGTAGAAGTGTGACACTGTCCGGCTGGAGGTGGCATTGTCCCTGTGGCTCTCTTGCATGAGGATCAACCAGGCGAGGCAAGAGCCGTGAACTGAGAAGGGTGAAGGGATGAAGGGGATGGAGTGTCCAGTGGCATGCGGGAGCAACCCACAGATCCAACAGTTCGTAGCATTTGCAGCAAGGTTATGTTGGTGCAACAGTTGCAGGAAGGAATTGTTCCAGAATTCCCTGCGCCTTTCCCGGAGTTGAGGCGACAGAGAGATTAGGTGATGCTCTTTCAGAGGTGTTGGCTGTGCAGTAGGTAGCAATGTCTCATGAGCCGGCGTGCTCTCTTCCAGAATCCAGAAGGAGGTCATGAGAAGGAGGCAGAAGAGGAAGACAATGAAGAGTGCAATTGTCTTCGATTTGTGCAGGTTGTCAGTCTTTGGATTTTTATACTGGGTATTTCCCGTTGCTTCCATCATCTTCTTATCTGGCGCTTCCATCATCTTCTTATTTGGCGCTTCCATCACCTTCAAGGGGCTCGGTAGTGGGCAGAACCACAGACTTCGTTTAGCTTCTCTCCCGGCGACCCTTGATTGTGTGTAGGTCACCGTTCTGAGATTTAACTTAGTCCGTGGCCTACTTAGCCGAAGCTCCCTCCTTTCGACGCAGGAAATACCCTTCTCTGGATGGCACAGTAGGATCAGAGAATTTTGCAAGTTCGAGTGCCCCAGTATCTGGATAACAGTCCAATATCGGTCGGTCTTTGTTCAGGAGCTCTTCTTGGGTGCTGACGTTTTCTGTCGTGGCCAGGTTTGCAGGGACCTTCCGACAATGATGCGCGTGCAGCCAGTGCTTCTTCCCCTCCACTCGGAGTGCCGTTCGGGTGGTGATCAGCACTTGCCAGGGGCCCGTCCACCGAGGTTCCAGACTCTTGGTTCGCTGGAAATTTCGTATCAATACGAAATTTCCCGGTTGGATGTCGTGACCGGGGCCCCTGGAAGCATCGGGGATGGCCTGCTGCACCTGTTGATGAATGACAGACAACGTTTTAGTCAACTTGCACAAATAATCAGATAGTAGGACGTCTGGGACGTCATGAATGGAGGTCGGTTTGGGAGCAGTCCAGAGATTCATTGGCCGCCCGAACACGACCTCGTAGGGGGTCAGATGGTGCTTGGTGGGAGTGGAGCGCATTGATAACAAAGCCAGTGGGAGGGCATCCGGCCAGTTAAGTCCAGTGGTGGCCACGATTTTTGACAATTTCAGCTTCAGTGTGGCATTATGGCGTTCCACTAGACCGGCGGATTGGGGGTGGAAGACCGCATGGAATCGTTGCTTCACCCCCAACCCCTTCAGGATTAGTTGGATAACCTCAGCTATGAAGTGGGGGCCATTGTCGCTCCATAAAATTCGGCAAAGGCCATAGCGAGGGAAGAATTCCTTCAGTAGTACTTTGGCAGTAGTCATGGCAGTGTTGTCACGGGTTGGATAGGCTTCTACCCATTTGCTGAAGGCACATACGATGACTAGTACATACTTCAGGTTTTGGCATCTCTCTAGTTGGATATAATCCATCTGAAGGACCTCAAAGGGGTGATTGGGGGTCCCAAACCCTCCCCGGGGCACTACAGTCCCTTTCCCGGGGTTGTGTTGCAGACAGATAAGGCACTGCTGAACTAGGCGTCTGGCTGAGTCAGGGATTTTGTCGTTATGCCAGACTTTGGAAATGAGTTCGATCATGGGTGCAGATCCTATGTGTGCGGGGGAGTGGGCCATGGTCAGTATGGGAATCAGATATGAGTCGGGCAGCATCCATTTGCTTGCATCCTTCGTTCGCCAACAGCCTTCCTCATCCTTCAAACCCACCCCTGCCCATTTAGTCAGCTCGTGAGGGGTGCTGGCCGATTGTATGTCTCTGATCATTGTCCTTGTGTCACTCCATGTTTCTGCTTGTGACCTGGTCACGTACATGCGTGTCACCGTCCTATTCTCGGCTGTGGTTCGTGCTGTAATGTCGGCCAATGCATTCCCTTGTCCAACTAAGTCTGTCACCCTCTTGTGTGCCTGACATTTTATCACCGCTAATCGTTTGGGAAGGAGAACTGCTTCAATCAGGGCGGAGACTAAATCTCCGTGGAGGATCGGGGTGCCGTGGGACGTCAGGAATCCCCTCTCCCTCCACAGGAGCCCAAAATGGTGGACCACTCCGAAGGCATACTGGCTGTCCGTATATACGTTCGTGGTGGTCCCTGCGGCTATGATGCAGGCTCGAGTGAGGGCTATCAGCTCTGCGGCTTGGGCAGATCGTTGTGTGATGCAGGCTGTCTCAACTACTGTTCGGGCTGTCGTTACTGCATAGGCTGCTGAAGTGGTGCCATCTGGGAGTTTGATGCAAGAGCCGTCTACCCATAGCTCTCCATCGGGGTCAGGGAAAGCAGTGTCTCGAAGGTCAATCCTACTCCTAGTTTGTTCGTCCGTGAGGGTCACACAGTCGTGGATGGGAGGAATGTCAGGGTCATTTTCAGGCAGGGGTAACAATGTGGCAGGATTCAAAGTCGTGCATCTTTTTAGGGTGATGTGGGGTGCAAGTAGCGTCAGTTCATACCCTGTCAGTCGTGCGCTAGTCAGGTGCTGGGTCTTTGTCTGATTCAAGAGGGTGTCGACTGCATGGGGTACTAGCACTGTGAGGGAGTTGGAAAGTACAATTCCCTCGCTCTGACGGATAGAGACAGCAGCGGCGGCTACTGCTCGAAGGCAGGCAGGCAAAGCTCTGGCTACAGGATCAAGAGTGGCGGAGAAGTAGGCACAAGGGCGCTGCTTAGGACTAATTGATTGAGTTAGGACAGACAATGCGCATCCCTCCCTTTCGTGGGTGAAGAGGGAGAAGGGTTTGGAGTAGTCCGGCGTTCCGAGGACGGGCGCTGAGCAGAGTGCATCCCGTAGTTCCTTAAAGGAGGCTTGACACTCAGCGGTCCAAGGAAACGGGGAGGGGGCATCCTTGGTCAGTAGGGCAAGTAATGGTTTCACAATGAGGCTGTAATTAGGCAACCACTGTCTGCAAAAAGATGTCAGGCCAACCAAAGAGCGGACCTGCTTTTGTGTTTTCGGGATGGGGTATCTAGGATGGTTTGGATTCGGTCGGGTGTAAGTTTTCTCCCTTCTTTGGACAGAAGATGGCCTAGGTAAGTCACCTGTGGCTGGCAGAACTGTAACTTCTTTTTGGAGACTTTATGGCCATTTTCTGCAAGAAAGTGTAGGAGTTGAACGGTGGCTGTCGTTGCAAGCGGGGTGGTGTCAGCCGCCAAAAGGATATCATCGACATATTGGATCAACACCACTCCCTCTGGTAGCTGGAAGGCATCCAGCTGTCTTTTGAGGGCCTGGCTGTAAATGCTGGGACTTTCAGTGTACCCCTGGGGAGCTCTACAGAATCGATACGAACGGGATTTTAAAGTGAAGCCGAAGAGATAACGGCTGTCTGGATGGATGGGGATAGAGAAAAACGCGTTCTTAAGGTCGATAACAGTGAAGGTGGTGGCAGTGGACGGGATGAGGGTCAGAATGGTGGTGATATCAGAGACCACAGGATATTGGGGTACAACCACTTTGTTAATCTCTCGCAAGTCGATGATGAAGCGGTACGCTTTCTCATCTCCTTCACCTTGCTTCTTAACAATAGGTAGGATTGGGCTGTTGCAGACGTTGCTAACCACTTCTTCAACCACTCCTGCGTCTACCAGAGACTGAATGATCGCTACCAGTGCCTTCTCACCCTCTGGCGATATCCGATACTGCGGGAGTTTCGGGAGCATAGCGTCCTGTCGTACAGTTATGTGAATAGGGTCAATCATCATTCGCCCCACATCAGAGTCATTTTTGGCCCACAGGTACGAAGGTAGGGTGTCAAGCAGGGATAGGTCAGCGTCAGTTATAGAGCACATGTGTCGTGGGGGACGGGATCTGGGCATGTCTGGGTTGTCGTACAGGATGACTCGTATTCCATCTGGGGAACACCTAATGGTAGCTCGAAAATGCTTCAGTAAGTCAATGCCCATAATGGCGTCAGGGGAGTTGGAGGAGAGGAGAAATGTCGCGTCAGTAGTGTTGTTTTCTAGGTCAAAGGTAATAGGTACGGACAGGGGGTTAGTGGAGGGCGTCCCATCGAAACCTATCGACGTTATGTGTGAGCCAGACAAGGGTGCCCTTGGAATCAGTCGTTTTGATAACACACTACGTGTCGCCCCAGTGTCTACCAAGAATGGAGACTCTGTACCCAAGACCTTAGCGGTGACATAAGGACCTTGCTGGTCAACACAGAGCTCGACTGGATCCCTCCCTTGCCCCTGGCAGTCCTATGCAAAGTCGGGGGCATGTTCACCTTCGGATAGCTGATATTGGTTCTGTCGGGGACGGTCAAATGTGTTCAGCCTTCCTGATCTGTCATTATTGGTGTCGTTGGGGCTCCCTCGTCCCTGTATTCTATTCCTCGGACCACCCGCCACATCCCTGGAATCCCTATTTCTATTCATCTCTAGCAGAACCGGACTCTGGGATTTCCAATGGCCGAGCCCTTTGCAGAAGGCGCATTGGTCATTGCTAATGTCTCTCCGTCCAGTGTGGGATGTTGGGGTGTGATCTTTAGGAGGTAGATCTCTGGGGGTGGTTGATTGGTAGTTCCCCCTTTGGTGTTCCCGTCCTAGCGCTATACCCTGTATCTGGGCTATCATTACCCTTTCCTTCAAATCTTTCTTCTTTTTCTCGGACGCCCTATCATTCTCATTCTTTTGGTGCTCGTAATACTGAGCCATCTGAAGGATGGCTGCGGGTTTGGAGGCTCCCCAACTACTCTCACTCGTCTGCAGTTTTTGGGAGACTTCTTGCGTTAGTCCCTTTACATAATTTTGCACAAACAGGTGTTGTCCGGTTGCGGTGGTCATGTCTTGGCCACTGTAGTCGGAGAACACTGTCTCGAATCGGGAGAAGTATTCTGACACATCCTCCTGGGGTTTCTGTCGACAGGCCGTGACTATCGACCAGTCTACTTTTCTTTCCGGGACCAGGGTTTTTAACTTCTGGACCAGTTTGTCTGGGAGTTCCAGTATGTCCTTCACTGGTTTACTCCCCGGCTCTCGCTGTCTATCTAGTTTACCGAGTTGGTCCCAGGTATGTCCAAACAGATCCGTGTGGTCGACTTTCCGGATTTGCTTCCACACATCAGCTGGCAGGCATAACCCAAAGAACAAGTCAATATCTGCTAAAGTCATTATTGTCGAACCCAAGGCTGTGCCTAATTCAGTATAAAATGCCGTCGGGTTCTTTCTTAAGTCGGGCAAGGTTTGCTTGAAGGTTAGGATGTCTTGTCGGTCCCATGGTTGGTAAACCCAATTGTACACAACCCTTCCCTTTGCATGTTCATTATTAATATCATCGCTCGTTCCCTGGCCCCGTGGCGGGATCCAGTAAGGAGCCGCTTCTCTGATAGGCATCATAGTATTGGCTACCTCTGCCGAGGTTGTTTCAGGGGCCGTAACCTTGGTTTCTGGTTTCTGTTCTGCGAGGTGGCGGAAGACCTCAAGCATTTGCATGAAGAGCTCCGTCGCCTCACGTTCAGTCCCATCTCCGACATCAATCTTCCTATACAATGTTGTTAGGTTAGCGGGACCCTTACTCTGATATCTATCTTCATACGCGTTCAGGGTGTGGAAGCTGAATCGCAGAATGAAATGCCGTCTGTGGCTGTCGGCATGTGAATTATACACGCTCATTGTGTATTCTTCGCTCTCCCTTCGTTCTAGCAATGTCTTTGCTATTTTGTCGATCCCATCCCGCTCATCTTTGCTTAACCTATTTAACCTGGCTGATGATTGTTTGCTAGCCTCGGGGTCGCCTAATGAAGTTGTTAATGCGGCTGGTGCGGAGGCCGCGAGGGCCGGTGCACTAGCACTAGGGTCACTTTCACTCACACTCGGGGCTTGCAGGTTTTGTTGGCTGGGAGCATATGGAGGGGGCATGTAGATGATTGGGGGACCTAGCAATAACTCATCGTTTGCCCGTTGTTTGGAGGGTGGTTCAGGGTAGAGCGCAGAGGGGGTCCTAACAGGACATTGGCCTGTTGACCCCGATTCTTGGTTTTGTGTAGCTTCGTTTCTTTCTTTTATTTCCTCTTCTAGTTGCTTTGCGGCTAGGTGGGCTGCCTTTCGTAATTCTTTCCCTACTTTTGCTTCTTCTCTTTTCTTTCGTTGTTCCGTTTCTTTGCGCCACATGCCGATACTGTCGAGCATGGTGGGCGTGGTCTTATTTTTCTGGAGCGCTATTTCTAATGTTTTTATTTTATTTTCACTAAAGGAACCTATCAGTGGCCACTGACTTTCAGGGTTCTTTTTCGTGTATTTATGCCATAGTCTAGTGTAAGCTATAGCGACTAGTCCATACTTAGTGAACATGTCCTTATTAGGGGTTCCCTCCAGTGGAGCTGGATGGTTCATCTCTAATAAGCGGTCCGGGCTAAACAGGCTACCAACCAGTGGGGAGAAGATAGGCATGACGGTTTACACCGGGGACAAAAATCTGCACTACCTATCTTATCACAGCGGGCAAAGACTAGGTAGAATATTTCTATTCTCCGTTGTTTGGCGGCGGTGAATACCTCAAACGAACCAATACCGAGCAATCGGCCAATCAAACAATTCAGTGGGGAGAATAAGTGGGCACGAAAAGTTATCGCTACCCACTCTTTCTCTACCTGCAAAGAGAGACCTTGTTCTTCCCTGTTTGCAGACAAAGAATCTCCAGACAATAATCCACGAACGACAGTTCGGGAAACAGTGGGGGAGGAAGATAGGCACGACGTATTACAATGGGGACAAAAGTCTGCGTTACCTATCCTTCACTGTTTGCAAAGAGAGAGCCTGTTTGTTTTTCCCCGTTTGCAGACAGCGAATCTCCAGAGGTTTCAACAAAGCGTAATACTAGTATTATCCAAACAAAAACAATTTTCCTCAATTCGTCGTGTTTACACGACCTTACCCGGACCGCATGGACGGTTTCCTGTCCTCTGGATCCAGCGCCCGATCGTCCTCTCTCCTTCGTGATGTTCGCGGCACTCCTGATGGTTCCCAGTCAGGACCGTAGATCACTCGAGAGAGGTCTGTTCAGAACTAGTGAAGGTCGGATGATCGGCTGTCAGACGAGGGTCTATCGGACATGAGCTCTTCCCGATCGTTGCAGTCGTTCACTCTGTCATCGGGACCTCTCCCACTGGATCCACGTGTCGCTGATGGGCCCCACGCTTTGGGACGCCAATTTGTAGAAAAAGGTAGGGCTAAGACCTTTCTCAAGATTTGCCCGGCGCTAACCGCCCTTGTACCATTCAAGTTTACCAAGCAATGAGGCAGGCGCCGGAGACCAGAAGGCAGGAAACAGAAGTTTATTCCGACGGAGCAGAACACATCAGATCAGACAACAAGGTATCGTCTCGAGGTGCTCTAACAGCCACTCAGAGGCCTGGCCTCTTATACACTGGTTTATGGCATGTGACCTTCCTTTAATACAATCACAACTTTGTAAGGCATGGAAAAAGACATCCCCGTAATCCTCGTGTTAATCCCACCCCCATATACATTCACAATGGAGGTCCTCAACCTGCTGATAAGAGAGAGAGAGTCATCACGCAGCTGAGTGTTTCGTCAAGTCTTAGGATGTGTGCGCCTGATTATGTCACAGGGGGTGGGGAGCCCTGGATCAATAGAGGGTCCTTTGAAGGAGAGCGACCTCGTGCAATAAGGGGCAGTAAATGATATCTCCCGGCTTAAGCAGTGGCCTCGGACCTGGGGGGACAGTCGGACACGGGGTGAGGGGTCATCAATGGAGTGGTATTCATGCCGCATGAACAATCCAGCGCAGAGGGGAGGTTTATCAACAGAGGGGCATTCATGGGAGGAGAGGAGGTGTTGGTCAGGCGCTGGCGTGACTCCCAAGGACAGGGTCATGCAGAAGGGTCATGCTCATAAAGAGGAGGGAGGGGGAGCCAGGGTGCGCGGAGGATGCTTGCTGGGTCACAGGGGCGCGCTGGCGATCGATCGTGGGCAGGGAGACCATGATATCTAAAATGGCTGCCATGCACGTAGCGCATAGGTGACAAGCTGGCGCAGATGATGTTCAGATCGTACACTAAAATTCCACAGTCCTGCCTACTTTCCTGAAGAATCCCTCCAGTACCCCAGACAGGATGTTCTGGAGCATGTAAAGGAAACTAGGTAAGACAGTCATTTTTTATAGCATTGGGCTGCCTTACAATGAGATGGCAGCGCTCTCCATTGCCTTCCAATATCCGGAAAGGCTGTCAGGGAATAGGACACTTTACATCGCATGTGTTTACAACGCATGCAATTATAACGCGGTCATTACAACGACCGCCTTGTTACATCGCATTACATTACAACGCAAGTTGTTACATCGACTTGCTGTGGGGTGCGAGCTGGACGTAGGAATAGTATATTTCACTATTCCAACTCCAGTGTGCGCAACAGGAGGGAAGGTGTTAGAATAGTAAATGATGCTATTCTTTATGTTAGCCCGCCTCCTACAGCACAACAATGTAATGACTTGCGTTGTAATGTACTGCGACGTAACAACGCAGTCGTTGTAACGACCGCGTTGTCATTGCATGGGTTGTAACGCATGCGATGTAATGGCTGTTTCCCATGTCAGGACTCTGTATAGTTGTTTGGGGAAAGTCTGTCTCGTCTCTTTTTAAGTGAACAGTGAATACTGAGATATTTATACCAATACCTCTCTACTTTGAAGTGGATGTATATTCTGTCATCTGATCCGAAGCTGATAGATGTAAGACTGAGTTGTGCCAGTTAATTCTAAATCCTAGGATTCTGCCAAATAGGTATAGAATTCTATCAATTGAGGCATCATCCGCCAAATGCAGCAGATTTTCATCCATGTACATCGAGATCCTGTCCCAGAAATTTGATAGCACCAAAGACTGCATAAAGGGGCATTGAAGCACTAAATAGATTAGGATAATCACTAAAACTAATATGTTTAGTCTAGTTAATGTTTTGGTCGAACCTGAGTCAGCACGGATGCGCTGCAAGACTGCTGGAGAGTAGCATGGAAGAGAAGCCCCGCCCACTCTCTGCCCATATTTTTCATTGGCTTGTGCTTGTGTTCTTAGTGGCTTCTACTTCTTTAATATGCTTGTTAGTCCCTCCTTAGTACCGCCTTTTCTTCATTTGTAACCTCCAATGGCTACTGGCCCCTTTACTTTGGTTGTGACACAGTACATGTTATTTAGTCTTGTAAGCACTATTATAGCACTTTTACTTTCCAAGCAGTTGGGACAATGGGGGCCGCTTATTTGCAATGCCATAGGTCTTGCATTTAAATGCGAGACCTATTGTATTGCAAATATTTTTTATTAAGCAATTGAGCTGAACTGTGCTGCAGGGACGCGTGGGGGAGAAGGCGGCCATTCCCTGTCAGTGAGTCACAAACCTCACTGGGCGTTTTTGTAAGTACTCGAGTTGAATTTTGAAGGCTGTTTGTTCCTTTGCTCGACAGGTTCACTCTTATTTCATACGCATCCTATTGTGAAATGTCAACAGTGAGTCAAAGAAGTTGACCCAGAAATCAGGTCTATTTGCACTTATGATGCTACATTCTCTCACCTTTTTAACATCTTCTACAAAACTTACATAGAAACATGACGAAGGAGTGTTAACCAGGAAAGTTGCCTTTTGTACTCTATAGCCAAACATATTTAAAACACCCATCCATTTCCTCATGTAGGAATTCTACTTCTAGAGATGTTTATCACTTTGTCTTCCAATAAAGTCTTAAGTAATGTATCTTGTCGGATAAAAATCTGAAGCCATGCCTTGTCCATGACTTTCTGAAAGTGTGAAAGAAGGCACTATGGTCTGAGCTGTAGTTTTGAACATGGAGTTAGTGGATGCTGGTTTGCAAGACCCTCGTGGCAATATTTCCTTCTGCTTTCTTCTTGTGCATTCTTTTGACATCGTGCTTTCTTTCCCATCCACTGGACTCGAATCCTGAGCCTACTCAGAGATGCAACACCTGCTTTCTAGAAGCTTTCTGTTTGAGTGTCAGATGCCAGTGTACATAAAGGTGATTTCCCTCAAAAGTCTCCGAGGCTCCGAGTCTCCGAGGCTGTGCCCATCTTTAGGAAGTAGACCTTGATCCCCTAGGAAATTCCCTTGCTTCGTGGATGTTTGGAACTCATATCACACCCAGTCAGATCTGGCCAGTTCCTCACTGCCTGTCCTTCATAACTGAGTACAACACCCCAGAACAGCACTGCATATCTGACCATTTCCTGTAGCTGGCCACTACTACTTTTAATTCAGAGGTAGCTTCCTACTTGATCAAGGGCTTTAGAATTTGTACTGAATATCACTGTTGACTCAGATAAATGTATGGCCAGCTGAGAAACCATGCATGTCAGGGAAAGAAGTATTGCCTAGCACTCGCTCATCCATCAACCCTGATACTAACAACATTATGAAACAGCTGTGCAGTTTCTGTGTTGTTGCTGTTATGTGGTGGCAGTAAATGATAACGTAGGTGAATGAAGGCCATTCTTGCTTTATTCAGACACAAACGTGTCCTTGCCATTAAGCTGACTCTATTTGAACTGTCAGATTAACATGTGATGCCCACCGCCAGCAACCCATGCCAATAGCCACTGCACTTGTGGACGGGGGTGGTGCTGGTGTCACACTGCCGTGGACAGGCGGTATGAACCGCCATATGTGTGGCGCAGCATGCCCACCGCCAGCAACCCATGCCAATAGCCACCGCACTTGTGGACGGGGGTGGTGCTGGCGTCACACCGCCGTGGACAGGCGGTATGAACCGCCATATGTGTGGCGCAGCATGCCCACTGCCAGCAACCCATGCCAATAGCCACCGCACTTGTGGACGGGGGTGGTGCTGGTGTCACACCGCCGTGAACGGGCGGTAGCTAAACACCAGCAACACCCCTGTCCACAAGCGCGGTGGCTATTGGCATGGGTTGCATCACCGCCATGGGGCATTGCCTACAGCCAATGGGAGCGACGATTGCGGTGGCATGATGCAGGTTTGAAAATCGTGGTAGGCGTGCTCCGCCACCGCAGAGCCGGTCATTGGATGGGTTTGAAAGGTGCACCATCGCGGTAGAGCACCCCTGCGGTGCATCACCGCCATAGGGCATTGCCTACAGCCAATGGAAGTGACGACTGCGGTGGCATGATGCAGGTTTTAAAATCACGGAAGGCGTGCTTCGCCACCGCAGAGCCGGTCATTGGATGGGTTTGAAAGATGCACCATCGCGGTAGCGCACTCCGGACCCTTGTGGTGCATCACCGCCATGGGGCATTGCCTACAGCCAATGGGAGCGACGATTGCGGTGGCATGATGTGGTTTGAAAATCGCGGAAGGCGTGCTCCGCCACCGCGGAGCCGGTCATTCGATGGGTTTGAATAAGGCAGACCTGGACAACCAATAATTGCAGCTTTGTACCTCACAAACGAGGCCATGGGGCTATAAATCTGTGGGAGTGATCCCAACATTTCCACTGCTCACAGAGCCTGCTGCCTGGGACCCTCTCCTGCTGCTGCCTGAAGTGCCTGCTGCCTGGGACTCTCTCTTGCTGCTGCCTGGGACCCTCTCCTGCTGCTTCCTGAAGTGCCTGCTGCCTGGGACTCTCCCATGCTGCTGCCTGGGACCCTCTCCTGCTGCTGCCTGAAGTGCCTCCCACCTGGGACTCATCAACACTCACTTCAACCACAGGTGTCACATGTCCACAGGGATGGCAAGAACAGAGAAGATCCGTGCCAGCCCTCTCACAAGCGAGGAGCTGGAGGTGCTAGTGGACGAGGTGCTGGCACAGTACCCGAGGCTGTATGGTGGCCCCAATGTAGTGGTAAGTTATCATTGAGTGTGCTGTTGGGCTTGGGGGTCATACATACATGGGACTGGTGATATGTGCGACACACAGAGGGCTTTCATTGCACTCATCCTGCATGTGTGTGTGTTTGGCATGTAGCTTGTACGCTCTCATGTTTGCATGCTGTGATGACTATTTGGCCCATGCAGATTGCCCTTGTGCAGTGTCCCCCAGTTTGGGTATTTGTGGGATTCCAATCGGTCAAGACTCTGCATGATGCTACTGTAGTAATAGACGTGGGAACAAGACACTGTGCAACTGGTAACTTACCCTACTTTTCTCCCATACCTGCAGCTCAAGGTACACCAGCGTAAGGCCGTGTGGAGGGCCATTGCTGCCAAGGTACGGGCCCTGGGGGTATCCAAAAGACGACACACACACTGCCACAAAAGGTGGGATGACATCAGCAGGCTGGCAAAAAACGTGGCCGAGATGACCTTGGGGCTGCTAACACGCACTGGGCGTCTGGCACTGCGAAACTTAACTCCACTGATGTACCGCATATTGGCAGTGACTAATCCGGAGTTGGATGCACATCTGAAGGAGCATAGGCAGCAAGGCAGGGGTGAGTATTTGGTGAGGGTGACTTTGCCTGTGAGCCAATGCATGTGTACAGAGCCAGTTGCAGCGGTGTGCCATTGGATGTTTGCAGTGTGGTGCAGTGATGTGTCATGTGAGTGGCTGCAGGGATGTGTGCTAGTGTCAGACATTGTGCCTAACAGCTCATGTAAAGGTTGATCATCCATGCTGTGCTTTATCATAGCCAGGTGTGTTGGGATACACATGGTCATTCTGCATTGTGATGGTGTGGGAAATGTATTAGGGGGTGGAGAGAAGGGTCCACTATCGGAGTGTGAGTTCATGTATTCCTACTTTTCATGCACCATGAGTGTTGAGGCTCACCAATCTGACTACAAGGTGCCCCTGAGTGGCACATGTTGCTTAGTATGGCCGACTTGGCATTGTGGACTGTCATGTCCTAATAGGTTTGTGTTCCCCCACCTGGTTCCCTGGAGACAATGTCAATGTCACTGAGTTTTGGTGCATGATAGTTTTGGGCATGTGAAGTTGTGTGTGGCACACTTCATCCACCAGCAAGGTGTTGTGCTGTATGGCCTCAACATGGCATAGTCATGGCAGGTAGTCAGTGTTGCAGGCACTGTTGTAGTGTATGTAGTGTGTTGCTGCAATATTTATGCAGGGTGTGGTGGTCAGCATGCTGATTTGTGCATCCCCTGTATGCATACTTTATTTAGCTTGGACATGATTTAATTTATACAACCATGCATCTGTCTCACATGCAGATTTGCCAGTGTGCACGGAGGAACCGAAGCCGGAAACCAGTGGAGGGGAGAGTAACACTACATCTGCACCGGAGGCCAGTGACACAGAGCTCACCAGCGCATCTGAAGGGGACAGGAGTATGCCCGAGGAATCAGTGGCAGAGAAACAGAGTACTTCATCATCTGATGCAAGTGGTGATGCATCCATATTGTCAGGCACATGGGATGGGGAGTCTGCTACATCAACCTCCACTCAACGGCCAGTGCCCAGCCTCCCATCCACTTCCTCTGGTGCTGCCCGTGTCCGTAAGAGGGGGCATGTTACATTCACACCTGGCATCGCTGAGCCTGCACCTGTCCCCCCTGCTGCCATCAATGCTGAGTGTGTAGAGCTCCTGCACCAGCTTTGTGTGGGCCAGACCGCCCTGCTCAATGCCTTCAGCGACCATGATAACAAATTGGCGCAGGTGGTTGCCTACATGGAGGGCATACACTCTGACGTGGGTGGGCTCCACCATACAGTCCAGGGTTTGTCAGCCGCAGTGACGTCTGCCCTTCAGCAGGCATATCCTCACATTCCTGTTCAGGTGCCTTTGTCCACCCCCTAGTCAGTGGCAACATCAGAGGACAGTGACCACGGTTCACATGCATCACAGAGCTGATACAGCACAAGGAGCACAAAGCAGACGCAAGCCAAGCGGTCTCGCCCACAGACACCATCCCCCCAGAAGAGCAGAGCCAGCCCAGAATGCATAGACAAGAGCCCGTCAGGGAAGAGCAAGGCCGAAAAAGCAATGAGGCAGACATCAGCCTCACAAACCTCTGAAGCATCTCCAGCAAAGGACTCTCCTGTCCCTAAAACTTCACGTAGAGCTAGGCGTGCACTGTTTGTGTCCACTGAGGAGGTGTTGCATAGCAAGGGTACACCTAGGAAGGGCACAGGCCCACTTACCACCACAAAATCAACTCCAATTCCAAGCCCAGTGAAGCAGGTGGAGGAGGGCACTGTGGGTGCCACCCCAGGCAAAGAGGCAAAGGAGGGCACTGTAAGTGGGACACCTAGCAGACAAGCAAATCAGAACACTGTAAGTGGAACACCTGGCAAGCAGGGTCAGGTAGGCCAGAGGCGTAGCCAGACAAAGCGTCCTGCAGGATCCAGCACATCACCAGAGGGAGTGCCAGTGTCTGAACCAGATGCGGGCCATTCGGTGTGTGTACATGTTGTGTCATCACCTGTTCCCATTAACCCCAAGACAGGGAAGCCATTTTATATTCCCATAAGTGGAAGGGCACCCCTCCAACCTCTCCTACCCACACTGTGTCCCAGGTCTGCATGACTCCACCTCCACGTGCCACTATACCACCTGGTCCAAACAGCCCTCCAGCTTGCCAGACAACTGATTGCCCTACATCACCTGTTTCCCTGTCTCCCCAGTCAGGTGTTCCTGCTGAGCCCAAAACACAGCCAGCTCCAAGTCAACCTGACAGCCAGAGGTGAGTGTTAGTCCCCTCATACACCTGTCTCTCTTAGAGGTGTGCTAGTCCTTACCATCATTTGCCACCTGGTTGTGCTGCTGGCCATGAAAGGGTACAGACATACACACTCACTGTGCAGCCTCCCATGCCCTGACTCTGCACTTGTCCCTGCTCACTGGCCTTGTCGTTCACTGCTGTTCTAGCCTTGCCTGTGCAGCCTCTCATGTACTTGCTGGCCCACCTGCCATGGACACTGACCCTGTTGCTCTGCTGTGTTGGAGTCTCACCTGTGCCCTGGACACTGACCCTGTTGCTCTGCTGAGCTTTACTCTCACCTGTGCCATGGACACTGACCCTGTTTCTCTGCTGTATTGTACTATCAACTGTGCCATGGACACTGACCATGTTACTCTGCTGTGTTGTACTCTCACCTGTGCCATGGACACTGACCCTGGTGCTCTGCTGTGTTGTATTCTCACCTGTGCCCTGGACACTGACCCTGTTGCTCTGCTGTGTTGTACTCTCACCTGTGCCATGGACACTGACCCTGTTGCTCTGCTGTGTTGTACTCTCACCTGTGCCCTGGACACTGACCCTGTTGCTCTGCTGTGTTGTACAGTGGAGAGGTGTGGCTCACTGGTTAGAGGCGGCAGACCCGAGTGCAGAGAACGGCCCGGGACCAGGGTTCGATTCCCGACGCGGCAGGGTCTTGGATCAGGATCAGCGGACTGATAATTCTCGCATCGGTGCCTACTCCGACCGGGGAGCACACTCGGCAACTCTGGGCATTAGCTTGCCTCATCTCCACAACGGCCCCACACAAACGCCGGGGATGCCTGGTTTCACCTTGGAGACCCCCAGGAGGGACTATCTCACAGGGAAAGCCAGGACGGGTTCCCCAGCGGTCTATAGCGCTACGAGGCCTCCGGGTAGCAGTGCGCTTTATAAGACACAACAATTTATAATTTACAATTTACTCTCACCTGTGCCATTAACACTGACCCTGTTGCTC
Source organism: Lissotriton vulgaris (assembly GCF_964263255.1). Classification (NCBI taxonomy): domain Eukaryota; kingdom Metazoa; phylum Chordata; class Amphibia; order Caudata; family Salamandridae; genus Lissotriton; species Lissotriton vulgaris. The sequence goes on from NC_141689.1 coordinate 858,716,706, forward strand.
TGCTGTGTTGGATTCTCACCTGTGCCCTGGACACTGACCCTGTCGGTCTGATGTGTTGTACTCTCACCTGTGTTGGAGTCTCACCTGTGCAGCCTCTCATGTACTTGCTGGCCCACCTGCCATGAACACTGACCCTGTTGCTCTGCTGTGTTGTACACTCTCCTGTGCCATGGACACTGACCCTGTTGCTCTGCTGTGTTGGAGTCTCCCCTGTGCCATGGACACTGGCCTTCCTGTTTGTACTTTGCCTGTGCAGGATGTCTTGCTTTTGATCTGCTTTTTGTTCCTTAATGTTGTGTACAGTTGTTATACTTTGACATCTGTGCAATATGTGAATAAATACAGTTACTCCTGTTGTGTCTTTTGTCTGTGTCCTTGCTGAATAAAGTTCTTTTTGTGTGTGCATTTAGTTGACTGGGCTCCATGCTCAATGTATCAATTTGACAGTGTAAGGCTCTTTGTCCGCATCACATTTATGGACAGGGGTGACAGGGGCTTCAGTCCATTCGGACACTGATACTTATGTTACCTGTGTTGGCTCTTTTAGCTGTCATGCTGTTATGTTTTGAGTGGTTTTGTGTTGTTGGCTACGTGGTTGCCATGTCAGTTTGGGGTACACTGTCAGCACAGGGTGTGATTCTGTGCACAGGTTAGCATGATGGCAGTGCACTGTCATGATGTGTATCTGTTGTTCCTGTATAAATGGCCAGCTGTGTATGTGTATGGACATCCTGTGTTGGCCCGTAGTCCTGGTCCCCTGGCATACATGTGATGTGTGCTCTTGGGTGGTGAGGAAGTGTGCAGTGTGAAGGGTGTGATTTTTAAATTTTTTGTGTATGTGCCCCTGGATTGGGATAGTCACACATGTGTCAGCCAGGAGTTGTGTGCCTGGGGGTTTGATTGTCCTGCCCTGTGTGAATGATTTGATGCTTTTGTGTGAGTTGTCTGTTGTGCACTGTGCAGTGTGTTGGTGTGTCCATGCAGTTCTGTGTGACTCCTCCTTGTTGTATTTGTCACTTATATGTGTGCAAAGTGTGTGACTTGCACATCAGTGTTGTGTTTGTTTGATTATCAATGTGTGTTGTGTGTGTTTGTGTGGACTGTGTGACCCTGCTGGTCATCACTGGCATTGTGTGTGACTTTCTCTAGCACTGCAGGCACATGGTGCATTTTCTCCTCCTGTGAGGCATGGTGTGTGGTGTGATGTCATCCCCTACGTGTGCCACCTGTGCGTATACATTGTGGGTCTGCATTGACTCTATTTGTGTGTTGGACACACCTCACATGTCTGATACTGACATGCAAAACAGTTGATTTTGATGTCAGCTGTCCCCTTTGTTTCCATGTGTATGTGCCTCCCCATCTCTTCATTTGTGAGTCTGTGCCTTGTGGTGGAGGTTTTGGGCCAAGTGTGCTGTTTCACTCTGGACATGGCTACATTGTTGCGGTCGATGTGTGTCCCGGATGCAGAGGGGTGACTTGTTGGCAGGTGGGTAATATAGGGGTGCCCTTGTGGATGTGTTGTGACCCCCAGCAGGGTGCCTGTGGTGGAGTTGGACCCTGTGTTGCGCCGTGTGTTGTGTGTGGTATTGGTGTATTTGCATACCTGCGGCGGCGTCTGCGGCGGCCCTGTTGATGGTAGTGCAGTAGCAGGTACATGACCGGATGCATGTGGACGGCTGGGTCCATGGTGTTCATGGCCGGGTCTCGGCTATAGTGCTCCGCTATCGTCTTTCCGCCGGGTCTGGTTATGGGGTGTCTCCGCTGCGGTGCGTCTGCCTGTTTGGGCCATCCCAATTTGTGGAGCGGTACGGACGTCATTTGGCACGGCGGTGAGTCTCGATTGGCTTCCACCGCCGTGGTGGCAGGCGAACTTTGATGGCTGTGCGCGTCGCTCTGTGGTGGACGGGAAATGAGCTATGTTTTACTACACTAATATGGCGAACGTGGGTTCCGCTGTTTGCGGGAGGAAAAAGGCGTTTTTCCGCCCCGCCAGCACCGCGTTGGTGCCACCGCCCAACATCCTAATGGACCCCATAGTATTTTATTAAATATTTAAAGCAGGTTTGTTAAATCTTCCTCCAGTAATTGGCTTCTTTGACTCATGAATATTCAGTCAAACATTGTCAATTGCGTCTTAGTTCAGCCCATAGCAGTATTGGAGCTGAAAACCGCTTGTAAATGGGCAAAACTGGGCAAAACTGCACTTTAGATGCTATAATGGCAATCATTAGAGTCCCAGGTCACTGAAAGAAAGGTAGAGGACCACGGTGAGCGGAGGTGCCAGCTTAGGTGCCGGTGCAGCTTGCGCATCGTGTCGTCTTCCCCTACACCTTTCCTTTCCTACCATCTTTTACCTATGGTGCTCCCATAAAAATCCAGCAGATGTCATAGCTCATTGATTTCAGATTTCATTGTCATCACACCGATAGTCAGACAAGTTTTTAGGCCCTGCTGCCTCCTACCTATCTGCTCTCCATATTATCTCAGGGGTCAACATTGGACTCTGCCAAGACTCTGAGATCTGCGGTGGTACCGGTCTTGATTTCAGCTGCATTAGTGAGAACTGCCCTGCTGCACTGTACTCGCACAGAGTTCCTTGCACTAAATGACCTTGCAGTGGGCGCTGCCCTCGCTACAATAAAAACCATCACTTCTCTCCAATCATGTGCTGTCTTTTCTCTCACTTTAATTGCCCCACTCTCTTTCTCTTGTTTTTCTCGTCCTGTCTTTCACCCCCTCCTCTCTCCTAATACACACCTGTCCCCCAGACAGTGGCCCCAATTTGCTCTAACAATGTCTGCCTTTCTCTTCCTCCGTGCACCTCAAACACTGCAGGACATGCATGCATACATGCATGTTAACACAAACGTACATAAACCTCTTTGTAGGCTCCACTTTTTTATAAATGTAATAATTTAATGAATTCATCTTCAGACCACTTCTAAGAGCTTAAATGCCACGTTCAATGCCAAATCTACTGCCACACTTATAATCACTGTCACACAGTCCATTGCAGTAATGTGGGATAATATAATGCATGGCTAAACACTGATAAGTCCCAAAGGCGAGACCGATTACATTGCAAAAGCTTGTTTTGAATAGTTGAAGCTCCTTTGTATATCTAAGAGCTTCAGACAGCGTGTTTTATTCTGCACTTGTGCCCACAGCAGACCTAATTCATGCTTTTTTTATACATATTTTGGGGGGAGGAGGAGCGGTGTATGTGCTGATCGAATAAAGCATATGGGGCAATATTGTTTTTAAAAATCCCTTAAATACATGGTGCCGTTTCTGAACAACCTGAACTCCCTAACTTTACAAGTTGTATTTCTCTCTCTAATAAAAGACACCGTTCTTGAAAAAACAAACCTGATCCTCTGAGCAGTGCCTTTTGTTCTTTCCGTGATCACATTCAAGACTGTTGGTCTGTTTTCAATGAACCTTAAATCAATGCAAGGTCAATACATTTGGCTGGTTCTACCAGAAATATAACGACCTTCTTCAGGACCAACATCCAAAGTACATACTCTAAGCATAGAGGGGTTCAGGTATTTTCAATTGATTGAATTCAAACAGAGACGTCAAACGCACCATGCCACACATGGAGTTGGAGAAGACACCAGTTTCCATCATGGCAGTTGTGAAAAAGTGGAGTTTGTCGTACTAACGTACAGTACTTAGCTGGGTCACTGGCAGCTGATGCTATTCACTTCCCCATGCTACGAGGAAAGTTTACAGGGTGGGGAGAGCAGAGACAGGATAAGAAGTCCCACTGTCATAGCCTTAGTGCCTGGCAGAAGCAGGTGGCGGGTCTCCTTGTGCTTCATAAAGTTTACACGAGGCATACCTGCACATTTGTTTTATTTTTCCGGGGGTAGTTACTGCATTTAGGGTCCGGTACCTCTCACCTTTCCATACTGGTCTTAAGACTTCAACTCTAAGTTTTACAGATGCACCTCTCCATCCAAGTGCGGTTTCAGCAGCAGAATTCCAGTACGATGTTAACAAATTAAGGAGCACATGCATCAAGCCTTTTACCATTTGCAAACAGGCCGATTCACAAATGGAAAAAGGCCTTTTCCTATGCTTGCAGGTTTTGGCAATCGCAATTTAGGTAATTGCAATTAATCGTGATTACCTAAATTGCCAATGCATTTAGGGAATCAAGTCAAGTCAAGTCAAGAAGGCTTTATTTCGATAAAAATTATCATAAAAGCTTTTAAATACATAATTTCATATTCAAAATGGTAAAATAGACAAAACACAAGAAATTTAACATGCAGTTAATTTAAGAAGATTTCAGAAGTTCATTAGAAAGACATTTCATAAAATAATTTTAAAAAGCGGATTAAACAATTGATTTAAGCCTCTTGGATCTAATGGACCAAGCCCATGATAAAAATTTTGCAAGAATGCAAGCATATAAGGTACAACAGTCAGACCTGAGGATGCGTATTGCCTCCGCATGTTGCCTAGTACCTAGCTGGTGACATAGATGTTTAAGCCATTTCTTCCGTGGCAAGGTATACTCTCCGCATTCAAACAAGAAGTGCGCCACTGTCTCTGGTCTGCCTATGCACATTGGGCAGTACTTTGTGGTTTGCACAGATGGTTTCCACTTTGATGAAAAGGCGTACAAAGGAAGAGTACCTGCTCTAAATTTAAAATAGAGGGCCCTGTCAAAAGGTTTCTCGATTATGTCCAAGTACAGTTCTCGCACTGGCAGGTCCTTAAAATTCAGGAAATCTTCAGTTAATCTGCCCAAGCAGTCATTAGTGTCCCTTTTTGACGCTATCCAGTTCCAGTACAGAGTTTTTAAAGTTTCTTTCGGTGGAGAGGATCTGTTCAGCCATGCTTCTTTTAGTCCCACGTTGGATAACAAGATTTTCATATCTCTCAACCATTTAATTTTTTGCCATCCTGAAAGTGACATAATTTCTGAAAGGCCTTGTGCATATTTGCCAAGTTCCTGTACTCGCCACAGGCGGGCCCATAACAGCAGTGGCCGAAGTTTTGCTTTGAACTTTGAACAATGCATTTTTGAGCATTTTTCAAAGCATGCACATATTACTATCAACTTGAAGTTGATGGTAATTAGTGTTTCCTAAATGCACAGTTCACAATTTGGGATTCCCTAATGCTGATGCATATAGCCTTTTCTAACTGCGAACTGTGCATTTAGGAAACACTAATTAACATCAACTTCAAGTTGATAGTAATATGTGCATGCTTTGAAAAATGCTAAAAAATGCATTGTTCAAAGTGCCATGTAGCGCACACATGCCATGCACTTAGGGCATGTGTGTGCTTTACATGTGCACAGTTACCTTTTTTTGAGGGGTGCTTAGGCCCCCGGGCACATATAGCGCATGCAATACCATTCATTCCTATGGGACTGTAGGCCCATAGGAATGAATGGAGGCACATTACCTAATAGCGATTTGCAATTTCTGAATCGCTATTAGGTAATGTTAGGGAATCAAAAATTGTTTTGCGATTCCTACCTGCATAGCATTTTGCGATTCCCAAATAGCGAATTGGTAAAATTCGGTATTTGGGAATTGCAAAATGCAGTCTTGATGCATGTGCCCTAAAGTCTGCTTTTGTCTTGTTTGATTCTCCAGCTGATTCCACATAGCTGGGGGTGTAGTTACCGATGCACACCATTTTTTAAGTGTGAGCTTAATCATAATTTATTTTCACTTTTGGCAGAGTGCTTTCTTTACAATGTTAATAATTAGCTCTCATCCTTCTTGCTGTTGTCTGTGATAGCTGCTCTTAAGTACTGCTCACTCCAGTCCTCTGCGCTGAAGTTTCTGAATGGTTGATAGACATAAACAGATGTTCTCTTGCTTCCAAATACCACATCCTCCCCCAGGTGGAATCCTGGCAGCCCTGATCAGTGGTGTAAAGTAAAATGATGCCCCCGCAGAATGTGAAGAGGGACCCCTTGAGTCTCCCATATCTTACACATATTTATTGACCTTGGGGTGAAATGGAGCCCCCCCCCCCACGAAGGTATTCGGCAGTGGTCGAAGTGGGGGGATCAGAGGGGCATGACGTGCCCATACTCTTTTAATTTTAGAAAAACAGTTCCCCTATTTTTTATGAAATGAAAGCGTCCCGGGATGGTTAATTCCAGGAGTGGAAAAGCTTCAGCAGAAGTGAGTGGCAGGGAGTTTCATGCTGTGAAACTGATGGACCAGTATAAAGTACTGCGGTAGCCCAGTTAAGTGAAGAACCTGGGGATTCGAACATTAAGTTACCAGTGGTTCTGCCACCTACTAGCTTTCGAAAGGGTGTAACTTATTTGTACAATTGGTTCCTCTATGAAACTAGCATTAAATGAGAAATATCCAAATTACGTCCAAACAAAAGAAACTCATGTACTTCTCAGTCAGTATATGATTTTAAAGCAAATTGCTGGAAATTGTGTGCTCAAAAATGAGAATAGAACAAATATATGCACACACAGATATACACTATACAATTACACTTAAATTGGTGATGAGCAAACACAAATAATATTTACATATCACAGCACATTATATACATGACGAATGAACATATATTCAAGACACACATTTAGACACAGTGTGAGGTATATAAAAATGTGATTCAACCCAACTAGCAAATAGTTATTCTTAATTATTGTGGGTGATCGTTAACACTTAATAGTATACGTCGACGTTTCGACCCCTGGACAATAGTGCGTTAATGTTATCATCTGTGGGGGGGTCTTCTTCAGGTCTACATAGAGTCTGTGTGTGTCCTCAAATAAGGTTCCACCCTGATACCAAATTAATGGCTAGGACAGCATGGCAGCTTGGAAAATTATAAAAGGTTGACCTGAATCAAAAAGTAGCACTCAATATCTGCTGGTGGATTTAGTCAGTGGCACAGCGTGCCTGCAAATCTTCGGCGTCGGGCGCTCGGGGTCTGCAGTGGTTAATCACCCTTAACTTCAGAGAAAAGATTGTCGGGCCGGCCGCCTCCAGACAAGCCTAACTTGTGGCAATCAAGGCTTGTTGTTCGCCTTAGAATACTCTCTCGTCTTCAAAGTCCTCGACTGAAACTGAAACTGAAGGTCAGCTTCCAATCTGCAAATGCAAAGGGTGCCTGGTAGCTGGTATTGGCCATAATTGATGGAATCAGTTGAAGGTTCCTGATGACATTATTCTTTTTGAGAGGTATTGTAAATGAGATACTGGTTAAGCTGTTAAGTGTGGGCTTTTAAAATACAGTTGTAAAAACAGTTGTGCTTCCTGATTGTTAGAAATGGGGTCTCTAGTTGGCAGTGGCTTTCACCTTGTCCAAGTCGGGACCCTTCCTTCTAATTAGGGTAGGGGGATTACACACCCAAGATAACCCCTGTTTAACCCCTTGGTAGCTTGGCACAAGCAGTCGGGCTTATTCCAGAAGCAATATGTAAAGCATTTGAACATAAACACACAAAGTAACACAGTGAAAACACTACAAAATGGACACCACACCAGTTTAGAAAAATAGGCATTATTTATCTAATCAAAACAAGACCAAAACGACAAACATCCAACATACACAAGGGAAGAAATTAATTTCTTAAGAATATCTAAAAAATACAGTACCTTGAAGTTGATAGCACCAACTGGGGCTATCAAAGCATCGTGACCAACAAATATACAGTTCAGTCTGACCTCGATGTAGTCGAGGGCGCACTGCGACATTGGGATGACCGGCAAACAATACCTTGGAATTGAAGAGGCCTTGAGGACCTTGCAGTGAAGTGTAGCGGTGAAGCGTAGATGAAGTCACGAGGCATCGGTGCTGCACGTCGGTGAGTCCTTAAAGTCCAGATGTAACTCCGTTGGGTTGAAATCACAAGCGCTGATGTCGGCAGTTCTGGGGCTGTGGTATTGGTGCGGTCAGTGTTATGTGCTCTTCACGAGGCGGTGACTTGCCTTCGATGCAGACAGCAACGTTGGGTGATGATATCAGAGACAATGGGCTGGAGTGTCATCAAGGGCGGAGACTACAGCTGCAGTGCAGGCAGCAGCATCAGTGATGGCGTCGGGAATGCTTTTCTTGAAATTACAGCTCAGCAAACACCTCAAATTGCCCAGAAGTGGAATAAGCAACACTTGGCGGGTTCAGGACTCCCAGAAATGAAGTCCAGGTGCTGTTGGTGAAGTCTTTGAGGACCATGAGACTTACAGCAGGTGGCAAACACTCACAACCCTAGGAGAAACTTAGAAATCAGGAGCACAGAAAGCAAAGTCCAGTTCCTTTCACTGCTTACAGACAGAAACAGCAACTGTAGGCCAACACAGCAAAGCAACATACAACAAAGGGGCTGTACTCCCCCTGAAAAAATCTACATTTTGAAAACACTTTTTTGTCGGATACCTTTTTGCGCATGTTGTAGCACCCTATTTTATACTGTGTGTAATACAAGTTTAAAATAGTGACTTACATGTTCACAGTGCTTTCTGTCACAGACTGGGACCTCGTAGCACTAAACATACATAAATCACTAATCTCCACTGCACCAAGCAGGATTCAGTTCTGAGGTGCATTAATCAATAGAGGCTTCATAATGGAGGATGGTGCATTTCCCACTGATTAGCAAAACTTGTATTTAATTTAAGCTGTGCATTATTGTATATGTAATTACCTGAAGGCGAAAGAGTAGACGGAAAAAAGTTTATAGAAATAATTTTATAGCCACACATTTGACAACGCCGTGACGCTCAGCCACCCGCCCCCACCTAGCACACGCCATCACAGTTGCCATACTTTTTAGGTCTCGCCTGACCCAGCGCTTGCGGTGGTCTGGCGCGACTTTAAGTAAGGGCTTCAAAAAATTCTACCGACGGCTACAGCTTGCAGTGCATGTGTGCGGAGCTGAGGCGCCATATGGCGTGATTCCCCTGGTTTCATTTTCGCTTTCACTTCCAAACGGCCGTTACTTTTACGGCTGTGTGGCCAATGCTTGTCTTGAAGGAGCTGCCCGACCTTCACAGACCCACACCAGCAAATGGTACCTACAGCTTGCTATTGGGTCCTAATACCTTGTAATTTAGCACCCTTTACTGTCATTTGCCCCGTATACCATTTTCAATAATGGTAGGCTATCCCTGCCCAAAAACACTTGAAACCATGGTACAAGATCCGTTCTCAGATTCGCTTCAAATTACCCTTAATTTGCACGATTCCTCGCCTACAACTTCACCACCTCTATAAGTACTCTGTCTGGCCTTTGTGCCTCCTTTCTTTACTATTTTTTTTAGCCTTACTTATTCCTAAAGCCCAATCCTTCCGTAAACTTTCTGCACAGACATATTAGCACTTCAAGGCTGCTCAGTGTGAGTTTTATTCTCCTTTGAATGCACATTCTCACATGTGTTCACTTGGGTCAACATTCTAGGGCAGTAAAGACGGATATTAGCTGAATCACTTAGTAGAGCAGCATGTCTGTGAACTATTTTCGGGTTGACGTAGTAGAGCAACATTTCTATGTGCTTTAATTATCTTTTAAACACTCTACACTTCGAATTTTAGATAGTCTATCACCACAACTTATTTTGTACAATTGTGTGCTCATTATTGCAGTTCAGCACTGTCACCAGAACTCTTTTCACAGAGTAATTTACATCAATGTATACAAATGTTTAACATACTATGTCTATGTCTGAATATAAACCAGAATCCTCATAATTCGAACATATGGTCATGTTGTTACGTTTCATGTTATGTTTGTTTTTTGCTTCCTATATTTAATCCCATACAGACACATTCTTTTAGGTATCCGATAAATGTATTAAATTATGGTGTGACAGTTATACATTTTTGGACATTGAAGTCTTCACCTACGATTACCCCTGTCCAAATTTGCCTAGGGGTTCCACCTGTGGATTACTATGATTATGTTCATGCAAAAGAAAACTGCAAGTGCTCTTCCGAATATATTCTGACCCAACAGAGAACAAGTGACATTTGCAAGACAAAAAGATCCAAAGTTTCAGTTAACTTTGGCATCAATTTTTAAGCAGAAGATGACAATTCAGCTTGTAGGGCCTCATATCAAAGGTGGGCCTGTCGGAGACTTTTGTGGGGTCTACAGTAAAACTCTTTGGTAGGACCTTCTACAACCAATTTTGTGCAAGCTATGGAAAGGGATCCTTAATTGTTTAAAATGATGATTCATTTTAAACTTCAGATTTTTACTTTCTCCCAAAAATTCTTCATGAATTCCTTTCTCCTCTGCAACTCTGTCTCTTTCCTGCATACCTTATGTCAAGCTCTCTCTCCCCCTCGCTACACCTGTCCTTTACCATTTCCTGCGCCTCCTCTCTCTTGCCACTTCCACCTATATCTCTTTCTTTTTTACTTCACCACTCACCACTCACCTATGCTCTAGAAGTCCAATGTCACCCAAATGTTTTCCCCTCCTCCATGCTGGAACATCAAATTAGTTGGAAACAGCAAAATGAGGATTCCAAGTGCAAGGCTTTTCAGAGGGTCAACCAACATTATGTTTTGCCTTTTGTGCACACCCTATTATCTAGCAAAGAAGCCATTTAGGCCAAATGTCCCAGTCTGTCAAAAGTGGACACAACTTAAATGGCTGATTCCGAACAGATAATGTCAATCTATCTAAGAGCTTTCTATGTTGTTTGAAAGGGGAAAATAGAAAAAAAAACTTAAAACCCTTTAACTTACCTTTAATTAAACCCATCCAGTCTGAAACTCAGGAAGACCCCATGGGCTATTTCTTGCCACATATTTCCAGCTGTAATTCGCCGGGGGTCTGTTTCTTGCTGCAAGCTCACACCAGTTAAGACAAAAGACTGCAGGCATTCTCTAGCCAAAAGTCTGTGAATTCGCCTGAGATCCACTAATAATAGGCTGTGACTGGGCTTTTAGATCTGTAGAGGTCACTGGGCAGAACCCAGTGGAAGAGAAATAATTGTCGCAAACCATGTTGAAATTTTACATCTTTCCTCGTTAACTGTACAATTTAAAATAGTTTATCCCTCCTCGTTGAAGTATAACTTTTTTATTGAACTCTCACAAATAAAATAAGGATTTGCTTTTATACTATAGCCTTTAATACATTTTAATGTATTAAGTGTTTTTATTGTTTATATTTATGTGAGAGTAATTTATTGGGCAAAAAAAGTAAACATTGTTATGATTGTGTAGGATCCACGGGCTTCTACTTCTAACAGACATGATTTGCACTGACTATCGCGATAAAGGGGAAAGAACAAGCATAGCCAATAGGTCTCGCCTTTGGGACCTTATAAGTGTTCAGCCAGGCAAAAGTTGATGTTGTTGCACCAAGGATATTGTACTGCATAACGAAATACTTATAAGGTACCAAATGCGAGACCTATTGGCTATGCCAGTGCTTGTTTTAAATGCACTTCAGCCACTGGTTTTGGACCCCAAGCGCTACAGGATCTTGTTTTACGTCCCTGATTATAATAGGCATTGGGGGTTATCATAACAGACAGAGCGCGGGATTACCGCGAGGAAGGTCCTTCTCCCACCTGGCCGCCAAGACCTGGAACTCCCTCCCGACCGACCTGCGCCAGACCCAAGACCACCTCTCCTTCAGGAAGAAGCTGAAGACCTGGCTGTTCGAGCAGTAGCGGCTCCCCCCCCCCCCCCCCCCCCAGCGCCTTGAGACCCCACGGGTATGTAGCGCGCTTTATAAGTGTCACTGATTGATTGATTGATTGCATCCAGACAGTGCTACGCTTGGGTAATGTGTAAGAACCTGAATCAACTTTACAACTTCAGGCAATTGCTACTTCTGCACCACCACCAAAAGGCACAGGTAATTGAACGGTATATGTGTTTCTGACGAAAAACTAACCTGAAGTAATTGGTAAATAAATGCTCCTTTCGCCACCGTTCATCTAGTCTTCCTCCATCAGCCTTTTCTTTGTACTTATGCCTTTGTTGAAATGGGGTGACACTACCATCTTGTGGCAATATATTGAACTGCACTTACACCGTGTTATTTCCTTCATGAATGTCCCACTTGTCCTCTTTCTTCCTTCGTCTGTTTTGTGTTTTTAACTTACATTTCTCTTTTCCATGAAAATATTATATTTTTGTTAGAAAAGGCATTAAAGCATTTTGAGTATTCTCCAAAATGAAGTTTCGTCGGCCTGTTTTTACCTGGCTAACTTTAGTCATTGACGATTTTTTAATTGTATTTTTTAAACGAAGGCCTAGCAGACATTCATCCCTGATAACGGATAGTATAATCCACAATATAGGCCAATCAAGTACAATTCATGTGTCCATGAGTACTGCAATGACAACTGCCAGCCCATGTCTAAGGTCCACCTTCAAAGACTGGATGCGATGTAGGTGTGCTGATGGTATTTCAAGCTTGCCAGAGTAAAGAGCGACTTTTGCCAGTAGCAGCCACAGGGCCACTATGCGCAGAATAATGCATACCTGCCAACTCACACGGTGCCACCGTGTGTCACACGATTTGGGCTCCATTCACATGGTCACTCACTGAGGAGCCTAAATCACATGGTGGCAGAGAAAGCGAGCTGAAAGCCATTATAAACAGATGATTTCCAGTTTGTTTTCAGAGTCTCTTAGCAGCCGAAGTTCATGAAAGGTGTAAAAACAACCCAGGATATCTGTAACAGCCTCCATGACCCTTTGGGCCATATTATCAAGAACAGCGATAACATTATCGCCGCTTTACAGCAGGAAACTGCCGCTAAAGCGGCGATAAGGGGCTTGATAATATGCCCTTGTGAATTCCCATAGAAGCTCAGTGTCAACCTGGGCTTCAATGGGAATTCACAAGGGCATATTGTCAAGCCCCTTATCGCTGCTTTTGCTGCAATTTCCTGCTGCTAAAGCGGTGATAATGTTATCGCTGTTCTTGATAATATGGCCCTTTGTTTTCTGGTTGTTCAGAGGGGGTGGGGGGCCTGGTTAGGGGCAGAGTGCCTCTTAGTTAGCTCTCTGCACCAGGCCGCGCCCCCTCAAAGTAAATTGGCAGGTATGATAATATAGCTGAAAGGTGACAGGGATCTCCTTTAGAGGGTCAATGCTAGGATGAAAATACCACCAGGGGAAAAACCTCCTTTAGCATCTATGTAGCTCATGGATGATGATGTGGATTACATTGGTGATAATAGGCAAGGCATCAAACTCCCCGTCATCAGAAGGGAGAATAGAGTCAGGCGTGATAATAGGTTCAGAGGTACACCTAGCAACAGAAATGTAAAAATTCACAAGGAATGCTCTAAACCTATTGAGAAAAATGAGGGACAACATGTATTAAAAAGGGTGAGTTGGGTTCAACAAGAAATTAGAGAACGAAAAGCATTGTGATGCATTCACCTTTTCCAAGAATTTTCTTTAAATGCCAACAACGGGAACTGATTTTAGAGGAAGAAACTTTGCCACATCTTAGATTTGAAAGGTCGTGTGATTCCCAATGGAGTTACCAATATCTTAGATTGGATACTTTATATGCTCATTCCCTGCCTTCCATCAGGAACTCATGATGTCCATGAGATACCACAAAGAAGAAAACAAAGTTTGGTATTCTGAATGTCATGCAGTAATTTGGTGTCACGCTGACGCCACAAGCACTCATACCATCCGCCCCATACCGGGAGCTGTCGTTTACGTGTTTAAAGACAGACATGGGTGAACCCAAGAGGTCAAACCAGGTTTTCTGACCTAAGTCTTGAGAACACATTTGCCCCCCTAACTGACCTAAAAGCATGCGATTGACTGCAGCCAGTTTACACTAATTTTACAGAAAGTAGCATCATTCAGATCACATCAGTCTCTGACGCTGGTGATAGACCACAGCTAGCAAATCTAAATCAATCAGAGAGTAGCGGGACCAAGCCTACAGCGGAAATTAATGGTGAACCGGTTAGTTCCATATTATCTATTATTTCTTGGAATATTGCCGGCTTACCATCTAAGATTGTGTCAGTAGATTGGCTGTTGTGTTTCCGCCTCTGGCGTAACAGGCGTACATCGTCATTGCCCATGTGACCGCTGTTAATAAAGGACGTCACGTCCGCACGTACGCCAGTTGGCGACGGTGGAGTGAACAAGCAAGAAGCAATACGCGTCTCCGAGTGATTTGTGCTAGGACTTAGCAGCATATAGAGGTGCCCCCATCTAGAATAGTTCCGGGAGCACATCACCCCGGGAACACAACAACTGGCGATGAGGGTGGGCGTGCCCTCGCTGCGTGTGATTCTCTGATCACACGTTGTGCCGCGTGGCGGCCGTGAGCTACACTCCTGGCTGGCGGTGCTCGTGCCCGGCACTGCTCACGCTGTGCGGCCGGAGCCGCGGTGGTTCCCACGGCCGTGGACGACCCTGGAGGAGGCGCTCCTACACCAGAGGAGCGCGTCAGGTCAGGCGCTCTGGCCCCTCCGGCATGGCTGCTACTTCGCTCCGTTCATTTCCCCCACGGTGGGGTGTGGCGCCCGAGTGGCGCACAACGCATTGCTAGGCTCGGTGAGGCCCAGAACACTCTCTGACGCTCGCGCCCAAGCTCAGAGCCTCGAACACACGTGTCCCCAGGGTGGATCCTGACTCGTCGCACAGCGCAGAGCGGGGATGACGCGACGCTTGCGTAGAACTGGGCCCTGATGCACGCTCTGTGGGACGATTCTGGAACGTTCTTTCGTTCCTCACCACGTGGGCAGGGAACACCAGCCAACTCAAGAGGGGCCTGCACTCCGTCTCGTCTCGCCCGAAAAGGGGTTAAGCTACCCCACACGAGCAGGGGCCCCTGCGCCATCAAGCCTTGGCAGTGGACATTGCAGCCTCAAAGAGGGAATCGTAGAGCCAGCAAGCATTGGCAACTGCAAATAAGGGGCATTCCAACAACGCCTCATCTACGAAGACACTGAAGACTGTTTGGAGTGGAGTCACAACTGACAATCCCGCGATTAATGCACGAGATGGCCACGATACCCCCGATAGAGCCCTTTGTGATAGAAGGCTCCCCTTCTTCACTCGCGCCCAAATGGAAGGATTGGGTTGATCGCCTGATGATATTCTTTGAGGCCACAAAAGTACATAAGGACCAAAAGAGAGCCATGGTCCTTCATCTCGGAGGCAAGGATGTGCATCACATTGCCAAAACCTTAGTGGAGGTTACCCCAAAGAACCACCACACACTCATAAACGCCCTGAATGCCCACTTCGAGCCAATGGCTAACCAGGACTATGACCGTTTCGTGTTCAAACAGGCCAGACAGCTGCCAGAGGAATCACTGGACACCTATCACGCGCGCCTGAAAAACCTGGCATCAACATGCGGTTTTGCCGATGTCACGGAGGAAATCCGTGGTCAAATCATCCAAGGCTGCGCGTCAGTCAAACTGAGGGAAAGAATCCTCGAGGAGTCGGGCAAGTCGTTAGCGGACATACTAACACTAGGGCGCACAAAGGAGTTATCGAAGGCGCAGGCCGCCCACATGGAGGCCGCTCTCCAGGCTCCGGTAAAAGCAGAACCGGTCAACAAAGTAAGTGTAAAGTCACCAACAAAGTGAACTAAGAAAGGGACGGGGACAGCCTCGCCAGGGCCGCCAAAAATGTGTGGTTACTGTGGTGGACTACCGCACTCGGCGGCGGAGTGTCCGGCAAAAGGAAAGCGGTGCTCGGCATGTGGACGTTACAACCATTTTGAAAAAGTGTGCCGATCCAACCGGTATCACAAGCCCAGACAGGTGGTGAACGCAGTACACGAAGGAGATCCGAGTGATATGGATGATGATGAGGAAGAGGAGCGTACAGTACACAAAGTACATATGATTGGCACGGCGACCCGACCAGCGCGACGCCTGCCCCAGTGCTGGATCCACATTGGGTCTCATGAAGTCATGGCCGTGGTAGACACGGGTGCCACTATCAATCTGATGGATTCTGCTCTACACCAAACTCTATCTCCATCGCCAGTGCTCACCCCGTCAGCCATAACTGTGTTTGCGTGTGGACAAGACACACCACTCCGGATTCGGGGAAAATTCTGGACCACCATATCACATGGAGACCGATCGGTAACCACCAATGTGTTTGTATCCGAAGATGGCCAAGGCATGCTGCTAGGATGCCGGGCGGCAGAAGACCTGGGTGTAGTGACTTTCGCTTTTGGAGTCCATCATGAATCAATCCAACAACTACTGACGGAATTCGAAGAAGTATTCCAAGGAATTGGAAGGTTTAAGGGAAAGGAGGTGCACCTACACATTGATCGTACGGTCCAGCCAGTCGCCTTGCGACACCGCCGGATAGCGTTTCATTTACGTCCGTTGGTGGAAGAAGAACTTAAGAAACTGGAAATGGCGGGAATAATAGAAAGAGTCACAAGTCCCACCCCCTGGGTTTCACCGATAGTGGTCACCCGAAAACCCAAACAGCCGGGAGCGGTA
This sequence comes from Lissotriton vulgaris, assembly GCF_964263255.1. Classification (NCBI taxonomy): domain Eukaryota; kingdom Metazoa; phylum Chordata; class Amphibia; order Caudata; family Salamandridae; genus Lissotriton; species Lissotriton vulgaris. The sequence continues at coordinate 858,733,142 of NC_141689.1, forward strand.
AGGATATGCGTATACATGCGACTTCCTAACGTCGCAATCACGTCTGAACGACACATCACACCCACGATAGACGATTTGATAGGTGAAATGGCAGGGGCGAGTTGGTTCTCCAAGCTGGACTTGAGATCAGGCTATCACCAGCTAGTCTTAGACGAAGAGTCGCGAAACATCACCACCTTCTCGACCCACCTAGAGCTACGGAGGTACACTCGCCTCAGCTTCGGGATTTCCAGTGCGGCAGAGGTATTCCAAAATGTGATCCAGGAACTCATTGCGGACACCCCGGGTGTGATAAATGTCAGTGATGACATCATGATCCACGCCAAAACCATAGATTTACCCAAGTACTACGAAGATTGAGAGATGCTGGGCTCACATTGCACCGTGAAAAGTGCGAATTCCTAAAGAGGAAACTACAATTCTTCGGATATACTTTCTCAATTGATGGAGTCAACCCGGATCCCGAGAAAGTGAAGGACATCAAAGAAGCCGCTCCCCCCACAACGGTCACCGAAGTCTGAAGCTTCCTTGGAATGGTAAACTACTGCGGCAGATTCATTCGCGACTTGGCCAACCTGACACTACCGCTGAGAGAACTCACAAAGGAGGCCACTCCGTGGAGATGGGGCCCGGAACAAGACAAGGCTTTTTCGAGACATCAAGGAAACACTGTCCGAAGCAACTACCTTAGCCTTCCTTGACCCGAGAAAGTTAACCTTAGTGGCCGTGGACGCCGGCCCCACAGGACTAGGCGCCGTGTTGATGCAGAGACAGTGGGTGGAAGAAGACTGGATGCCGGTGGCGTATGCCAGCAGGTCGCTCACCGAAACGAAGCAAAGATATTCTCAGATTGAGAAGGAAGCGATAGCGATACACTGGGGATGTCGCCATTTTCATCTCTATGTTTATGGGAAGCCGTTTATAGTTGCCACGGACCACAAGCCGTTGGTAGCCTTATTCTCTGGAACGTCCTCGAAGCCCCCTCCACGAATTGAGAAATGGATGCTGCAACTCCAGAACTATAACTGTCGGGTAGAATACCAGCCGGATCCAAAAACCCAGCGGACTACCTCTCATGCCATCCTCGAGAGGCAACCAGAGAAGAGATGGAAGATGCAGCTGATACGGAGGAATATGTGAGATGCATTGCTGCTCGATCCTGTCCACTACCAATATCTATGGAGAAACTAGAGGAAGCAACCCAGAAGGATGAATGTCTCCAGAGAGCAATTGGCGCGGTGCGACATAGCAACTGGCACAAAACCAAGGAGGAGTGGAAAGTCCTGACCAATGAGGCGCAAAGAATCATAGACAGCCTGTATCATGTAAGAGAAGAGCTGAATGAGGACAGCACTGGGTGTCTACTGAGGGGTCATGGGCTGGTGATTCCCTCATCCCTGGCTGAACACGTTGTTCAACTGGCCCATGTCAGCCATCAAGGCATGGTCAAAACAAAGTCACACCTTTGCACCAAGGTGTGGTTCCCCCTGATGGACGACCTGGTTGAATCTATGGTCCGATCTTGTGCAGCCTGTCAAACAGCCGGAGAAGCACCTCGACCAGCCCCCATCATGACAGAACCCCGGCCAAAATGACCGTGGGATTGTGTCAGTCTTGACTTTGGTAGCCTCCCCGATGGTCGACACACCCTGTTAGCTATTGATGACCACTCTAAGTATCCTGAGGTCGAGATCATCTCCACACCCAGCGCTGCTGAGGTGATCCCCAAGCTGGAGAAAATAATGGCTGCTCACGGATTGATAAAGGAATTGAAGACTGACAAGGGCCCTCCCTTTCAAGGCCAAGAACTAGCTAACTATCTCAGGATCTTGGGAATCCAATATCGCCGAATCACTCCAAGGTGGCCACAGGCCAATGGCGAGGTAGAAAGATTCATGCAAACTCTCAACAAGGTAATTAGAATCGCGCACGACAAGGGGCAGTCCCTCAAACTGGTCCTATTCACATTTCTCCGGAGCTACCGCCAAACGCCTCACACCACCACGGGCGTTGCCCCAGCACACCTGCTCATGGGTCGAGTAATCATGGACTCCATTCCTCACCATCCTAAATGGCAGCCTGAAACTCCCCAGGAAGACCAAGTGGGGGCCCGGCGCAAGAAGACGCATGCTCAAGTAAGCCGACGACGAAGGGCCAAGCCATCCCAAATTGCTGTGGGAGACGCCGTGCTACTCAAGAATAGGATCACCAGTGGCAAATTCCGACTGCCCTATGAGCGACAACCGTGGATGGTGGTCCACGTCAAGGGAACCTGAATAGTTGCCACCAGAGGGAACGAGACTGTGACTAGAAATGTTTCGTATTTCAAGAAATACCAATCTGGGAACGCCAGGATACCTGTCTCCCCGGCCAGATCACCCGTCAGGGTCAGGGACAACGCCCGTGACTGCATAGAGGTATCCAGTCAAATGTGCGGACCTACAATCCCTGATGATGTGCCATCCCCATGCCAAGGAACAGGAGATGGAGGTTCTGACCATCAAGGGGACGAGCATGAGGGGGCCGGTGAAGAAATTCCCCCGAGTCCTATGGTAGCTGAAGGTCTAAGCAGAGGCGCAACTCAACGTGGACTGCGGAAGAATCCTGTGCTCTCCAGTCATTCGAGAGACTATTTCACGTAAGACTGTTCTGGTTATTTTACGTGATTTGGGAGTCCTTGCATTGTTATGAGCCGTGACAGGCTGTGAATGACACTTGAAGATGATAGTGTTTTTCTAATGACATTTTGTTTTTTTTATTGGTTGGGGAGGAATGTTGTATTTCCGCCTGTGGCGTAACAGGCGTACATCGTCATTGCCCATGTGGCCGCTGTTAATAAAGGACGTCACGTCCGCACGTACGCCAGTTGGCGACGGTGGAGTGAACGAGCAAGAAGCAATACGCGTCTCCGAGTGATTTGTGCTAGGCCTTAGCAGCATATAGAGGTGCCCCCATCTAGAATAGTTCAAGGAGCACATCACCCCGGGAACACAACAATTGGCCATCATTTATAGAGGGGTATGATATCTGCGCTTTTCAAGAAACATGGACACAGAACTTGATTTTCCGCCCAGGTTACCTGACGTTTAATAAACCAGCTATTGTAGGACAAAAAGGGAGACCTTCTGGGGGGCTTACCACCGGGTAAGGCAACAATCTGGATAAGAGGTAGAAGAGATTCCAACGGACAGCCACGATATTTTGGCTATTATAATACTTCCAAAATTTGACCGAGATGTACTAGTGATCAATGTATATGCGAGAGGGATGGTGGGTGAGAAACTTTTAACTACTGTCTCCCAGTTGGATACATGTATTGAGACCCATAGGGGGAAGAATCACATGGTAATTGCAGGTGATTTTAACTGTACTCTTGAGCCCCTTGGCGATGAAGACTGCGGTCTCAGTAGCGATGAGGATTCCAATTGGGGGATCCCCTTGCTAACTCTGCCACCTATAAAGAAATGGACCGAGGCGGCACTTCAGTTTAAAAGTTTACGCCTAGAGAAGGGTATAAGGGCCATAAATGGGAGATCACTGTCGGATAATATAGGCCAGCAAAGCTACAATAATGGGGTAAGAAGTACCTGAATTGACTATCTGCTTATTGATTTAGAACTATGGCCTCGACTTAAGGACATGATAACCCTTCAAAGAATTGAGAGGGATCACAATCCTCAATTGTTAATCTTAGTGATAAGGGGGCTAGACCTCCAGATGGAGCGGATAGAGACAGTGACCGCAGACGTAATATTGAATAATGATATGCGCAGGGTAAAATGGGCAACATTACTAGTAAATGACAACACCCTAGATCAGATGAAGATAGCTGTGCAAAACACACTAGCAGCCATCTCAAACCCAGATATACATGTTAATATCAACACTGTGATTTCAAAGGTCCATGAGGAGCTATTTGTTAAACTTAAAACCTTCTTTATTAAGAACAAACAATCTAACAGCCTCTAAGTTCATAAGTCAGCTAAATGGTATAACAAGGATTGCAGAGTCACATATAAGTATCTCACCCAAGATATCAGAAAAAAAACAATAGAGGAGGTTAGAATTGCACGGACGGCTTATAAAAAAGCCCAATGTGTAGCCAAAAAGGCCTATGAGGAACAAAGGTGGAATGAACTTCTGCAAGCATGCAACGGAAAAGACATGCAGAAATTTTGGCAGACAGTAAAATGGGGAAGTGGTGAAATTTGGCAAGCCGCAGTTAATAACGTAGCTCTAGAACACTGGGTTTAGTACTTCCAGGCTCAATTTGCTGCCACCCCAGAAATCTCTATGAATCATCTTGAAATTGTCCCCAACACTATATTGATTTTTGGGATAGGGCAGATTGAAAATGTCCTGGATGTAATCCCAATCGGAAGGGCCGCTGGCCTGGAATTGCATCCCGGCTGATTTATTTAGAAATGACAAAACAAACTGGCTTAAATACCTTCATATATTAGTCAATGCCATAGCCAGAGTAGCTCATATCCCGGAATGATGGTGCGGAGCAGAAATAATACCAATATATAAACAAGCATTTACAATGCAATGGTCTTGGCATTATTAAAGGTAGAGCTATTGGGATTGTTCATGACATTTTTTTTCTTTTTTTTCAAAAAACATAAATAAATGGTATTGTCATTTACAATGGCAATAGGTGAGCATTAGAGAGTAGTAGAGAGTATTTGCGGACACAGAGCCACACACACAGACAGAGCCGTACACACACACACACACACACACACACAGAGCCGTGCACACACACTCACACAGACAGAGCCGCACACACAGAGCCGCACACACACACACACAGAGCCACACACACACACAAACAGAGCCACGCACACACACACACACACACACACACGGAGCGCGCGCACACACACAGAGCCATGCGCACACAAAGACAGAGCCACACACACACAGCCACGCACACACAGCCAGAGCCACGCGCACACACAGAGAGCCACGCGCACACACAGAGAGCCACGCGCACACACAGAGAGCCACGCGCACACACAGAGAGCCACGCGCACACAAAGAGAGCCACGCACACACACAGAGAACCACGCGCACACACAGAGAGCCACGTGCACACACAGAGAGCCACGCGCACACACAGAGAGCTATGCGCACACACAGACAGAGCCACGCGCACACACAGACAGAGCCACGCGCACACACAGACAGACCCACGCGCACACACAGACAGAGCCACGTGCACACACAGACAGAGCAACGCGCACACACAGACAGAGCCACGTGCACACACAGACAGAGCCACGTGCACACACACATACAGAGCCACCCACACAGTCATTCACATAGAGCCACCCACACCCATACACAGAGCCACCCACACACACAGCCACCTACACACACACACACACACACACACACACACACACACACACACACACACACACACACACACACACACACACACACAGAGCCACCCACACATAGAGCCACCCACACATAGAGCCACCTACAAAAAAGCTGCACACACAGACAGACAGAGCCACACAGACAGACAGAGCCACACAAACAGACAGATTTAAATTAAGGCAAATTTAGAACGGTGTCAGCTGTGAGAGTCCTCCGTAGAAGAAACTCCAACATGGGTCAAGTGGCATAAAGCCACACTAACCAAAGCAGAGATCTGTACCTCAAGGTGTCCTAAGTCAGAATATCAACTATTCCTCACCACATTACATCATAGCATCAGTCGTATCCAAAGGACGTTCCACAAACTGTAAGCAGTAAATTTCCATACTATCAGAACACACTGGTTTCTATAAACCGCCTTGCTGTTCTCATAAATCGTTACTCCAGCCGTCTTCTGTCTCGTCTCCTTGTCCCATGATAATTCTCCTCCCATCTTATCGCATTTTTTCATACCAGTTGCAGCTTTACATACCTCCTCATCTACTAAGAACAAAGATTCTCTCACTAACAAAGTCTTGTCCACCTGCAGTGGGAATACAAAATGCATGCAACATTTCTCCAAGAAATCTGTTAACTTAAGACTAAGGGGCATATTATCAAGCCTGTGCGCTAAAATTATCGCCGCTTTATCGGCCGAAAACGGCCGATAAAGCGGCGATAATGGGCTTGATAATATGCTCTGTGGAATTCCAATCGAAGCCCATGTTAGATGTCTTCACATCTAACATGGGCTTCGATTGGATTTCCATAGAGCATATTATCAAGCCCATTATCGCCGCTTTATCGGCCGTTTTCGGCCGATAAAGCGGCGATAATTTTAGCGCACAGGCTTGATAATATGCCCCCTAGTCTTGACACACATCACTTATGTGCCCAAAATCATTTCTTCAGATAACAGTAATGTGCTTCCTTCACAGTGCCTTACAAATGGAAGGCATTTTCCATGTTGAATTTCTATATGCAGACCAGCTTTTTTGTGGTTTCACTCTAAGCATATAAATAGTTCATGTGTTGTGCTGTTAACTATTCTATGTCTACAAAACACATATGTTTATATGCCCACTGTTTTCTACAAAAACATGTTTATATGCCCATTCAAGATGCGGATTTGCTCCATGATATGTTGTATTGAAAATCTTGGACCGAAAGTTCTGAAGAGGCCTAATGGTGGTAAATACAACGGAAAAGATAGATGCCAGTGCGTGCTAGAGGTTGGGGGGGGGGATGACAGACTGAAGATGGAGCTATGGAAAGGGTGGAGAGATGCAAACATTGAGTTGAGAATGAGGTAGATATGAGAGGGGAACAAAAGGGATAGAGAATAGTGGATGACATAGATAGAAAGGGAGACAGTGAAAATGGAGTTGAGGGGAGCCCAGAGAGACTGAGATGGAACTATGAGTGATATAAACAGTGCAAGTCAAATATATTGTTAAATAGTCAAAAGGCAGCACTGCTTCAATGACACTACACGCCTTCCTGCGAATACTGACCCTAGGTTCTGCAACACAAGGCTAGATATCCAGCAAAGCACTATATTTTTTCAAAATGTGCACACATATTCAGTAGGCAAAAATGGGTCATTACGCAACTGTAAGTTAATAAATATTTAGATAGACAAATCATTATTAGGCAGTATAATAGTTTCCAAAGAGAAAGAAGAGTTATTAAGCAGTAGAGATTGCTGCTGTGGGCAATAATGAATGATGGGCCCGAGATAGAGTTACAGGCCTGAACCATCGACAAGGGTGTGTAACCATGATAACCGGCTTTCACAACTGTTATAGCCCGAGGACTCTAAGGAGATCACAACATTCGACCCAGTGTGGGTAAAATGTAATACATTTTAAAGAAGAAGAAATACGAACACTGGTACTCTCTTGAGGATTACAATATCAATTTGTAAACGCAATGAACTGAATTGAAAAAAGTAAAAAAAAGTCACCTACATTTCCACAACTTGCCATCTCGGTTCTCAAACAATGAGACGGCCTATTCAAAGGTGAGTGTGCACTGAAGAGTACTCCAACCCGCTGAAAGGTGAGCACACGCATCTGTGAGCACATGACCCTTCAACGGGTAAGGTGTCCTGGGTTAGTGCATGTAAACCCGCTAGGTAATTTTCAACGAAAAGGTAAAACTACCTCATTGAGAACGAACAGCGTGTGTTCATTCATAGCTTCTCTGGTGTTTAGTCAAGTACAGACAACACAGAGGGTGCCTGCTAACGGAAAGGCAGGAGGTAGCTGTGCAGAGCGACACTTGGCAAGGACCGCTGGCTCCACCACGCACAGTGACTGCATCGCGCCAAATCGCAGCGATTTCCTGCAGCAAACAATCCAACAAAAACAAGCATCGGAGAAGCCGACGTTTACGGCAAAAGCATGCTCGCAGCGCAACAAAGGTGAATCAATAAGGGGCGTGTGGCGGGCTGTTTGCAAGCTCGAGATAAGCCACGGCAAGCAAGCGAGAATAAAAGCCTATTCCCCAGCATTTCCGAAGGATACCTGACTCAGCTGGCATGGAATACCTCATTTAGCTGCTGGGATGTGCCTCGATGTCAGAGCAACCCGAGTCGTTTTCAAGTACCGCAAGCAGATAATTATGGCTTTATAAAACAAAGAGGGTGAGTTTATGCCTCCAGGCTGGAAAAAAACAAAACAGGACCATATGGTTGTCAGACATGATTAAAAGGCTTGCCTCTCGTCCCATCCCCTCATCGTCTCACATGCGAGTCGGGCACATGACGGGGTTAGGCCCGCTGGAGCCAAGTTCAGGCCTGGACTCGGATAATCCGTAAAACAAGACAAGTTTCTTGAACATGCTTACCGCTTTCTCAGCAGAACCCGGCCCCTGATACGAAGACTCTTCTCCTTCTGCTGCCTCTTGGGAACCAGATGGCGCGAGCACCCGCTGCCTATGGTACCACGCCAGCTCTCCAAGAGTTGTGAAACAGCGCAAGCTTCCACTACAGCACACAGCTGCGAGCCAGGGGACGACTGCACGAGCTCTCGACGTGCGTGTGCGCGCGCTCGGTCGTCCCAGCATCTGCAGACATGATGAACTTGAAAGATGCTAGCTGCATTTCATGTTTTCAACTTGAATAACGTCATTGTGTGTTTTTTATAATTAAGGCAAGAGGCCCCTTCTCAAACAGAATACTTTAAAAAAACGCTGGACTTAAAAGCGACTCGCAGCAGGTAAGAGACTCGGCGTGCATTAGTGGCCGAAGGACAGACGTGTTCTTGAAGGAGAGCCATGTTGTTGGTGCCAACCTCCGTTATCCTTCTCCGTTGGGCTGTTGCTGTTGCCCCACTCGCCGGAAGTGGAGGACCGCGGGCTCTAGTGCCCTGATCTCGGGTTCAGTCAAGATCGCCGGGCACCCGGGAGATATGTTCAAACTTTTTAGTGCCGGAGGCGAGTGCATTCTGCACTAGTTGGAGCCTCCTTCGTCACACTAAATGGGATGTCAGAGCATTATCGACAACAATAGCAACACTACTATAGCATCAAAGTCAGATGGCTTCCAGAGTATACTTCATACTATTTCTGCCATTATGGATGTGGGCCTCGTAGGGTATAACTGGGCTTTTATGGTTGTACTTCAAAGAGAGAAAATGCCAGGTCAACAAGGGGGAGTACACGAATGCAGTGGTGGCCGGAGCGCATGCGCGGTGGCGAAAATTACAGTTCTAACGCAGATGCAGTCGGCAACATTTTCTCATCCAATGGTAACTCCAACAGATTATCTGTTTTTGCGTGTACTCTACCCATTACCACTGATATACTAAATTTACTCTTGATAAAAATAAATCTACCCCGGTTTCCAGAATGAACAAGAACAAGTAAAACAAGACCAAGACGATCCTCACCGGCAGACGAGAAAAAAAAAATGGCGCCTGCCAGCTTCCGAATTTTTCGGATTCGGGGGCGTGGTTTTGCTGTTTTGAGTGACAGACAACGTCACTGTCTAAAGAACAGCAAAACTTACGCCCCCAAATCCGAAAAAGACGGGGCTAAATCGGAGTGATGCATCTCTCCAATGGCTGGCCTCCGTTTAGGAAGCCAGCCAATGGAGGAGAGACAGGGCAGGGAGGCGGGTTCTAAAGCCCTTCTAAGTAACATTAAATCTCCGGTCCGGAAGCTGCGCTTTGCGCAGCTTATAGGTCCCTCGACCTAAAAAGGGGACCGCACCAGCCCAAATAATTATAGGCCAATACGTTTATTTGATACAACTCAAAAGATTATGGCCTGGCTCGTGCTGAGCAGAATTAGCATATGGATAGGCGAACATGATAGTCTATCTACCTTGCAAGCAGGTTTTCGCCCCCATGTTAGTACCAATGACCAAGTCTTCAGGTTTATGATGATTTACTGGAGTAATGTAATTATTTCTGGGGGAACACTATATGCAGCATTTGTAGATTTAAAATCAGCATTTGACTCGGTCCCCCAAAATAAATTGTGTGAGTCATTAAAGGAATTAGGGATACCGCCAGAACTCTTACACTTTATTGTTAGACTGCACGAGTCAAACTATGCCCAGGGACGAGCGGTCTCACTGGGACAATTAACCGATCGTTTCACTGTAAGAAAGGGGGTCCGACAAGGGTGCGTACTGGCCCCCACTCTATTTTCATTGTTTATTAAAAGGGGCGTTACCTACTTTTCTACACCCCCAAAGACGCACCTATACTATCCGTCTCGAAGGTTCCACTACTGATGTTTGCAGACAACACTCTAATACTGTCCAAAACCAAAATAGGTCTGCAACGAGCCCTGGACAGATTTACGGTCTTCTGCAATGACCACAAGCTAGTAGTAAATGTAGACAAAACGAAGTTTATGGTTCTACACAGACACAAAATAGTGAAAGGAAGAGTAGCTATGAATAATGCACTCTTGGAACAAACCGACACCTTCACATATTTGGTGGTTATTCTGGGAAAGAGGTTAAATTGGAAACCTCAGATAGATCTACTGGCCCTTAGGCATGTCCGGCAGTCCTATTGAAAGAGCATCGACTCTCTCACACTAAACTGGTAGGCCCCACAATAACGATTTATAATGCTAAGACCATGGCATCAATACTATATGGTGCAGAGCTCTGGGGCTTTGAAATAAGTTCCTAAGATCTCTAACTGGCCTTCCACAATTTACCCCCTCAAACCACTGCTTTTAGATTTGGATGCACTGCACTTGAGGAGATTGCTCACTTCAGACCCATAGCATATTGGAGAAGGCTCTGGACTACGCCAGAGCTTTTACCATATACAAATGCACTAAAATATATAAGAGAAATAGACTTGTAATGTAGAGTTAAATGGTTACAGAAGATCAAGTGTTCACTGGGTGACATGGGACTTAGCCATTTGTGGGAGGATCCAGAGGGTAGTTCCTTCCCTTCAAAAAATGATTATAAGGTAGCATATTGGAATATGGCTAACCTTAATTCTATTTTAATGGTCCAAGATAACTCCCTTACCGGCTTATTCATGGAGCATAAGTATGAAACCAGGTTCGAAGCATATTGGGATTTTATTAAGTGCTATATATCTTATCTGGGGAGCCTCAGATGCCCACCAATCCTGCATTAATAATTATCTATCATGTTGGTGTTTACAACCACGTGTAATATGGAAAACTGCGGGGATTACTTGTATATCACTATCAAAGGATAACATTTTTTTTTTATTCGAAATATTTTTTGCATATTTATTTTGTACTCCAAATCTTTTTAAACGTGATATTGTCTTTAGAATTCTAATTTTAACCTTTTGTATGTATTGCAATGTGTCTTTAATGATTGAGAAATATCGCAATAAAAACTAACTGAACTGAACAGAAGTTAGAATGTATTTGGTTACATTTTAAGACACCTAATTAAAAGATGGCCACTGCAGATGAGTACTCATTTACAGCAACCATAAAAGGCAAACAAAAATTGATAAAGGGAATGGGTTTTACAGGCAAGTACTTTTGGCCTCAATGCCAGTTACAACCTTCCATCTAGTTACCACCTGCTTACCAATTCATGGTAATTTGTGAGTGTTAAAAGTAGTTTTTGCAACCATTTGTGAATTGCAAATGTTTGATACATCACATTTGTGAGTCTCTATTTGGTCATTACTTTTATAACATGTCACAAAATTGCAATTTGGTTGGTTCAATATGCAACGTTTGTCACTTTCGCCCCTCTGTACACACCATTATGGTGTTTTTGCTGTTGCAAACCAGTGTGGGATTGATTTGAGATTTGCAAAATGTTCATTCAACGGGTCCTAACTTTCATATCTTTGCAGCGTTTTTCTGAAAAATATATAGGTCTCAATACCCTAAAGCCTCCTCTGCCAGCAAGCAGTGATTGTTTTGATTTCTTGAAGTGTGATCAGTTTCTGTGTCAGCACACCATTCACAATTATATTTTGCATGAGTATTAAAACTTGAATGGATGTCTTTTGCTTGAACTATAAAGCAGGTTTTTAGCTTTTCTCATTTAACCAGTCTAAGTAATTAGTTCCCCTGGTTCCCCTAAATCTGTTTTTTCAACATGCAAGATATCTCTGAAGGGCTGTTGTATTTCATGCTTGTTATCTATTGCATTATATTTATTGCGTTTTTTGAATTTGTGCTTTTTGATTACATTTTAGATGGGAGTCACAATAATGATACTGTATTTGGGGAAACTGAAACGGATAATCAGCTTTCCTGATTTTGATAGGGGAATCCCCAAAAAGGTATGTACCAGTGGTTAATTTGTTGGATGAAATATTTCGGCCTTCACTGTTAACTAATTGGAACAGGTTTGCTGAAAAAAACATTATCAGTCTGCTTTAGGGAATCAGCCAGATATAAATATTCTAATTTATGAAATATCAAAACGTTTAAATTCCGTATTAAGCAGTTAGCCCAGCAATCTTTGGGAAATGTAAAAAGTTTAAAGCTGATACAGATTATTTGTAAACCAAAAAAAGTTACATTGCCCGGACTGCTAGTCCATGATATAACAAAATGTATGAAACATTGCTTTATGTCTTAGATTTATTCTCGTTAGATGTTTATCTCTGCAGGGCAAGTGTATAATGCCTCTGCTTTAGGTACAACATCATTTGAGTGAAACTATGTATTTTATTGTGTGTATATACTATACAGGTCGTTGCTTCCAAGTACAAAACCAAGCGTGTCGTCTTACCTGTATAGGAACTCCATTTTGACTTACTTATAATCAACAAATCAATTCCTTTGACTCGTCCCAAACAATTATTCAAGGGTCCAATAAGAACAGAATATTTGTGAGAGTTTCTTCTCAAAAAGACTATATTAGGGGAAGTGTGAGTCCTGTGCTTTAAATTAAGACTCCTCTAGACCCAATTGCTCAAATACTATTGGACAAATTATGACCAAATTTCACCAATGGAGTTTAACCGTAGTATATTTATTTCACAAAATTATGAAATGTGTTTATTTGTAAGATTTCCAAAAGTGAGCTCTCCATTCAACCTTGGCGACATTTGAATATTTACATTTCAGGATACAATATTGATGGGTGTATTAAAATCTCCATGGACATACATTGAACTGGACCACTTGATAAGTGTTCATTACAAAATACAAGCCAATGCTCAATGTCTGTGTAGTGTTGGGATATGCAGTTGTGTGGCCTTTAGTTTTGTGTTATGCAACACATGCAGAACCTCTATTTTTGTCCATCCTCTCCTGTCCTATCTTCTCCTGTCTTCCATCTCCATTTTAGTCTCTTGCTCTTGTTTCTTTATTTCCCCTACCTGGTTCAACTATCTTGAAGGGACTGTGTATAGTTTTTTCGGTTCATAATTCATATTCCATAAATCTACATAGTAGATACTGTAATGCATATAGTGAGAAGTGTTCCCATTGCTCCATTCCTTCGAAAGCTTTCTCCTTCTCCTTCTGTTTCTCTCCTTTGAGATCATATATTTCCCCTCCCCTCTCCCGTCTTCTTTATTCTGTCCTCCCTTTCTCTTCCTCATCTTCTCCCTCACTCTTTCTTACTGGGGCTGAGGGGACTCAGTTCCTTGTACGTATTTACTGACACCGAGCCGGGACTTGCAACGGTCTAGACCTTGTTACTGAAAATCGAGAATTGGACCCATTTACTAATTGTGGTCTGCCGATCACATACTTATACCATTATTTTAGATTCATATCTGTTTGTTTTGCTCCAGGCTACTTTCTTCTTTTTTGCTGACAAGCTATTATTACAATATACTTATTTAGTTGTGCTGTGAATCTAAATATGCCATGGTTTAGCTGGAATCCTTTAGTCTCCAAATTAATATTGTCCCCCATGTCTCCTTACCTCGTTTTCCCTGCTTAGATTGCAATCAGAGAAATTGTGCCCGCTATCTTGATCAACATATACCTAGGCCCTTATTATCAGAATAGAGCCACTGAAACACACTGCCTGAGAACATGGTCAAACCTGCAAACATTAGACAACTATATTGGTGGTACTGTTTAAAGTGTTATATTTTAATATTGAACATAGCTATACAACTGCACCTGCATCCTAACCTACAGCACCACATATACACAGTATCCTAATACTGATACCCACTACAAACTGTATCTCATTTCTATCCTTAATCCCACTTTGTTTTTCCAGTACTAGGATCTACAAAGAGCTGTAACATTAGACATCAATTTAATTGTATACCCCCCAACCTTGCCCAACAGCACACTTTTGCTATTTCTTGACTGAGACATATGTATATTTTCTTCAGTCTCTGATAATCTTAACGTGGAGCATCCGCTGGTATTTGAGTACTGATGGCAACAGCCATGCCAATGAATCTCATTGCCACCTTTAAACACCCACTGATATTCCTTAATTTGAGTAAGCACAGCTATTCAATTGTACATCAGTCCTTACTTCAGCGTGCGTTGTTTTTCAAGAATAGGTGGACTAGATTATGAGAAGACTAGATTATTTGGCAAGAGTCTTTAGATCAGTGGAAAAGGAAAGACAGAGTAGGAGAAACAGAGCATCAGAGAAGTAACAATTCACATTTGGCTGCTAAAAGGTCTAGAAAGGTGGTAGCATGTAGAGAGTTCTTGACAACAAATGCTACATTTATGCCAGTCGTCATGGCAGGGTGGTTTCATATTAAGATATGGTATCCTTGTGGTAACTCTTTGTGTAGCATGAGGACTGCACCCTATTCTTGCAGGGTTTCTGTTATTGTATGTATTTATTTTATTCAAGAGCAACAGAGCACATTTCAAAGAACAGAGTAACATGTGCATCAACAGTGGCCATCTGTGACTGCATTCATATTATTTTAACAAATGTCGTTCACAGATGGCTGATGTGGCTGTGCAAACATCCACAGTGGCCATCTTTGAATGCATTTATAATGTTTCTATGAATCCAGTCAAAAAGACCACTATGAATCCACACACATCCAGGTGGCCATCTTTGAATAGGTTTATTAAAATAATACCGATCATTCTTAGGTGTCCGCTGCACATGCACATCACGGGTGACCATCTTGAAATGGTCAAAAACATTTTAAGATGGGCACCCAGCAAAAGCACTAAAAGTTTTTTTTAAAAACGTTGGAGAGAGGCTTGGAAGTAATTGAGAAACGGGGTAGGGAAAATATTAAAATCCGCAGAAAGGGGGCAAGGCAAAGGAAATGATGGACATACATGTTGGAGAAAACTGAAAGGGGATTCAGCACTCCGTGGAGAGAGCAAGAAAAAACATGCACTTCCATAGAGTGCTTAAAGTAAAAGAAAAAAGGAGTTCCATGCATGCAAGCAACGTCAGGCTGTGGAAGGATATAAGTCACTCAATCAGAGCTCTGTCAGCCTGAAATGCTTATTTCTGAGATAAATGAACACATAGGGAGGAAAGACACTGGATCTAGTGGAGACAGCTGAGACAGTCGACAAAGCCATCCAATCATGAAAAAAGAGTTGACCCAAGCCTAGTTTATGTATATTGGAAACAAAAGATCTGGTCAAGAGACAGTTAAAACTGTTTGTATCTGAGACCTACAAATGAAGGGTAAACAACTCTGAAGCGAAAGTCTAAGCTTCATTATAAATAAATCCATGTGTTTTCAGCTCTGGTTCCGGACTTACTGCAAGCTCTTTGCTTCTCTGATTTGATGACAGTATACGTACTGCATTAACAATAATACAATTAGGAATTAGTTTATTATTTCTCTTTATCCCAAGGCCAAAAGAAGTAAAACAAACGTTCTGGTAATGTTCACTTAGATTAATTTTAAAAAGACAAAAGCAGTCATGTTTAAGTTTACTTCGTCCAGCAACGCTTTCAAACCCAAAATGCAAAATACCATATATATAGAATCTCTAGAAGCTAAATAACATAAAATAAATTTCAGCAGCACCAACTCAATATATTTCATTTGTCAACCACAGTGTTGAAACACAGCACAGCACTTTGATAAAATAAATAGTCCCTTTATTCGTACATATTATTTGAAAAAATATTTGATTATAAAGAGTTAATCTAAAATCTTTTGATATAATGATGTCAATTATCTCCGAAGAAATTGTTTGATATCTAAACAATCATAGTTCAACCTGAATGGCATCTTCATGAGAAAATAGGCAACGAGCTATGGAGGGTTGTCTCCGTGATCTGAAACCCCTGTAAAGCATTTTGAGCTCAAAAGAACCACTCAAATCGCTTAGGGAACCCCCCCTCCCCCATGCTGAGATTACAATACCCCTGGAACAAAGTCTGGATAATGTGGTACAAAGTTGAACTACAAGTAATCAGGCGTATTGTAGAGAAATACCTGGATCGACTGGTGTATCAGAATCTAGGAATCGGATTGTGAATGGCCCCGAAGGTGGCAGTAAATCCCGCCGTCTCTAAAGCAGCGGCTTCCCGAAAGCTACGTGGAGAGACTTTGGCAGACCCGAGTGCACCGGAGCAGTCCCCGGGGTGCCTTCAGCAGATTCTCTCGCCCGAAACGCCAGCGGTGAGGAGGGGAAGAGGCTGAGCAACTGGAAAGAATTGTCCGGCCGTCCCATTGGTGGCTGAACAACTCTTACGAACGAAGAAACTGCAGGCTGGAGCAGCAGTAGCAAGCGGCGAGAATGGCAGCGAGAAAGGCGGTGAGAAGCGCGGGCAAAACAAGGAGGTGAGTTTGGTCGAGACCCGGGAGGAGACTCAGGGTAGCCCAGACGCAGGGATCGTAGAGGGCATTACTCCGACTCAAGGACAAGGAAAGGTGGTGGAGGGTGAGGTTCCCCACCACCCTCTAGTGGATATTGGAGGAAAAGGGAATGCTTCAGCGGTAATAACTGAGAAAAACATTGTATCAGAAGTGGTAAATGTTCCATTGCCACCCCCCATTCCCCCCCCCCCCCCAACTGTGTTTGGATGCTGTAGAGGCAGTGGGCATAAGTAAAAATGGCAATGATGGCAATGAGGGCATTGATGGCAAATAGGACAAGGGAGGATCGCCACGAGAAGGGTAGAATGTAAATGGAGGGCAGCCTTCAACCTCTGTGCCGGAGATGAAGTGACTATGGCTACAGACCTGCTAACTGATAAGAATAGAGCTGAACTGGATAAAGAACCCAGCGACTGTTTCTTTTCTGTTTCATTGGGGGCAGAGTGGTCGGATGATGCTTCTGAGTGCATCAACAGGGGACAGCAGTTTAGATTTGGATCCTGAGGATAGCGACCTAGACCACCCCATAACAGCAAAAAAATCTACTGCCAGTACTTCTACTCTAGGCCGGGGGAGGAAGGACGTGAAATGGGTCTATTCATCTGCTACCCCGCTATCATGGCCACTTTCGGGTAAATCCCTGGTGGAAACTAATGTGTCTTCCCCTACATTGGATATAATTCACCAGGCTATCCTCTCTCACAGCGAAGAAACGCGCCAAGATAGCCGTAAAGCGCAGGCGGTAATGAGGAAAATGCAGGGGGTTGTCCGGAAGCTCTCTAAGGCCTGTACAAATATAGGGGAGAGGGTGACGAATCTTGAGGAGAGAATTGTGTCAACTGAAGCAGAAGCGGTAAGCACTTAAACTCTGGTGGAGGCTCAAGGGAGACAAATCAAAGATATCCAGTGGAAGCTGGAGGAATTTGAGAACAGACAAAGGAGGAATAACCTCAGGGTGTTGGGGGTCCTGGAGGGTTTGGGAGGGTCCGACACCATGGCATATATAGTTGATCTCTTCAAGGCCGCTTTTCTCGAGCTGTCAGAGTGGAATTGGGCAGCAGAAGTACAAAGAGCACATCGCACCCCTTTTAAATTATGGGCACAAGCAAATGAGGGTGATAAACCGTGGGCTATATTAGTGCTTCTTGGTAATTTCCTCCTGCTGCAAGCAATTTCAGACAAGGCTAGGCAGGAAGCAAAAAGATCAAGCAGAGGGGTTTCGTTCTTTGTGCAACCCAACTTCTGCCATTCAATGGTAGAAAGGAACTGAAGGCTGAGACAGCCTATAAAACCATTTCAGGAGAAAAATATCCAGATCTATCTTATCAACCCGGCACAACTCAAGGTGATCCATCAGGGGCACAAGCGGTATTTCTCATCCGAGATAAAAGCAAGAGAATACCTGGACTCTGTGGACAAATAAAGTTAATTTGGTGTAATTAAGAGTGAAAATGGAAAATAATGTATTTATGGCTGGACATAAAGGGATTTAGGAGTAGGGGAAGGTAGGGGGGACCATGGGGGTGCTGTGGAGAAAGGTTGTTACTGTACAAAAGAGTGGTTCAAGAGCTATTTTGAGAGGAGTAAGGGGGTAATGTAAATTTTTTTGGGCTGGGTATTGAAGGACCCTGGCCACTAGCGCTGCATTCATCACATGCACAGACTATGGTCTGAGCGCTTCAATAGGGTGGTGGAAGAGCACGAGGTAGGGGGTAGGGGTAGAGAGGGGGTGGTGGGTGGGGGGGATGGGGTTAGTGGGCGGCTGCATGGCGCAGGGAAGGTAGGAAAAGAAAAAAGGGGAAAAATACCTAGTACTACCCTATTTTTGGGGTTTTCAGGCTTTCTGTACAAAACAGTTGAATGGGCCGATTTAAAGGAGATGTGACAATCCAGTAAAGAGCAAGCATTGGAAATGCAATAGGTCTCGCATTTGTTCGTGTTGGATCTATTGGCATTGTAAATGGCAATGTTTTTTACGTATGTGTTATGGAGTGTATTTATGTGGTGTTGTGGAATTATGTGGGTTGGACTGGATTAGTGGTGTAACTGTGTGGTGTAGAATTGTGTGGATTGGATTTGTGCATTGGAATGATGTGGCATGGTGTGCTGTGGAATTATGTGGATAATAATTATGTGGTATTGAGTGCACTGGAATTATGTGGAGTAAGATTGTGTGTTTTAAAGTGTAATCATGTGGAATGGTATTTTGTGTTGTGGAGTGGTAGGTGTTTGAGTTTAATGCCTTCCATGGCACAAAACGCCTATAAATAATATTTTTTAAATTACATAATACATCATGTAAGCCTCGAAACATTAATGTACTTGGTAAAGATATGCCCTCACCACCTTAATGAAAAAAAGATTTCCAATGTGTGTCTTATTATGTAGAAACTTGCACAGCATGCTCATTGCTTAGCAAGTTGAGGGGGGCAGCTGCAAGCGTTTTGTAAAAATTAGATGGACTAGGTTTAGGTTAGAGGTAACAATGCACTATTATATTTTTACCTTCCCACCTCTCAGTCTAGGTTTCTTCACAAGGAATAAAAAAAAATCCTGGGAAAAACAATCCCTTACTCTAAACCTCTTTAAACCACTGAAGTGTGTTGCTGTCCCGGCACCTAAATTTGCACAGCCAGCATTTGTGAGCACTAGCTTTAGTCTCAAACTCTGAGGTGGCTTGATTTATTAAGTCATGTCTCGGTCCAAATCCCCAAGGAATACACATGTTCATGCACCTGCCACTATATACAACTCTGTGGAGAAGCATTCGCATTGTAATAAACTTCAGAAAATACTGAGTATATGACTATCGAGATCTCGGTTGACAAACTAAAAAATGACCTTTTTTGCCCACTCAAATAAAGATTTCATGCACAAAAAGTTTCTGAATTGGGCTCCTGTTCTACAATCTAAACTAGTATTTGTTCTTGTCACAGTTTATATGAGTGTGCATATGAGTTGCAGCTACGCCAAGAATATTCCACAGCTGCATTATCTCCGATGACAGCACAAGATAAACAATGAAGGGAGCAGTTATGCAAACTCAGAAGACGGGCATATACCTGACAACAGCGAGAACTAAAGAAACTAAAGTATTCAACTAACTTTTTTTGACCTGGCCGTCTGGTGATACAGCCCTACATTATAAATGTGTACTCCCTTATACACACAACAGTATTCAGAGGCCTTGTGGTTGCACATATCTACTCTACAGCTGAGAATATGTATGATGGTTAAAAACTTTCCTCAAATAGAAAAGTACTCAAAATATACCCATCAAGTTTGGATGAATTTCTGGGCACTCCTAAAAAACATATACTAATGGGCTGTGCCATGCCATCTCAAGCATGTGTATTTAGCTTGCACCGGACACAGCGTTCCCATGCCGAACATTGATGCAAAGGCCACAGGGAACAGCATTCCCATGGACAACATGGATGCCCTTATTCATGCAGTCAACATGAGAACAGCGAAGAGGCAGCAAGTGTTGTATTGTGCATGGGTTCATGGGTTTCCATAGGGAGCAAGGGATCCGTTGCCATGTAGCATTTAGGCAGCACACCAGAAACAAGCAACTCCACACCGGCCTTTTTCTAGAGTACGTGTGTTGCGAGGCCTTATGGTCTGGGACTACCGACCACCCCCTCCCTGTCATGTAAAAAACACCACATCCACCCCAAAAAGTAATTAGCCATGTAAGGATTTTCTTTGGAAGGCAGGGGGTCTCAAGACCCTCCTGGCCGTATTTATTAAAATATGAAAACAAATTAAAAAGTATTAATATAAACATTATTTACACAAGCATTAGCATGCAAAATTCTGACATTAGATTTACAGCAATGTAGACAGGTATGAAGGGCTAACCTTAACAAATGTCTATACAGCGTGTTCCTAACCGAATCTAACATCCTACGTATGAATTTTGCATCCTAACATTTTGGGCCTATGCAAGGTTGTTAACAGGTGTCAGATCCTTATTGTCCAGCTACACCCTCACGTATGAGTGTGCATGCGCTACAGGGCCCGGTTACCGGGAGAGTACGTCCCTCTCCTGGTTACCCCATACGGTCCGTGTACTCCATTAAACCAAAAAGGAAGGCCCTTTCACTCGGCCATTTGATGACGTCATAGTGTATGTGCGGGTTGGCTAACAGCCAAAAGAAAGTGTGACTCCCTCACCCGCACCCTTCCAACCAAGTGGATATCCTGCCCCTGAAGTTCTAGGAGAGACCATTGGCCCCTCCCCCTAGGCGACCCCATTCGAGAATGGTGCCGCCCCCTAAGGACCTTAAATTGCTGCTCACCGATCATAACCTTACCGCCACAGTCCAGCATAGTTGACCGACTATCTGGCCCCCACAAAATTCCTACACTGAAAGATCATACCTACCTCGCAAAACCCTCTAACCATGCCAATATGTTCTTTGTTAGTAAGTCATTGCCTGCATCAGTCAGGTGGACCACATCCTGTAAGTAGAATTGATCCCCCCAGATGCACCCAAGTGGAATAATCTGCAATTGAGGTGTTCGGAACAGTTTCTCTATCTTGTTGTTGAGCCTCTTTACCGAGTGATTCAACGCCCTAACTGAATCTCCCCCCCTCCACTGCAGTCTAGGTATCAACTGAGACCATACTATAGTGCAACCCGGGAGCAAATTCGCCAGTCAACCTGCTGCAGAGATAATCTCTTCTAACAGGACCCTTCTGCCCAGTGTTACTAAATCGTCTCCCACCAGGTGTAAGATAACAACTGAGAGCGGTGGGGCGTGTTTGTTGAGTAATTCTGTAAAGAAAACCCTAAGCTGATTAAGGCAGAGCCCCACTTTACCATGAAAGGAAACCTTGAAACCCCCATGCTCCGCCCTCCGTCTACATTCACCTGAAAGAAAAAATGGTTTAGCACGTTTTACATAGGAATGACCAACAACCCATACTACATGAGTGCTCGTTCTGTCATTTTACGTCCGTCGTGTTGATGATGGATGCCGTTAATGACCCGGTACCAGTTTCCGCCCTGCGTCACAGGCTCTAGAAACTACAAGATAAAAAGACAATAAGGCAGGTGATTTAACTGCACCTTACAACATGTGCAGTCGCACATAACGCTTATAGGCATCGGAAGACCATCTCACGATCCTCTTTACACTGTTGGCATGCAACCCTCTCGCTGTTGCTTCAGTGGCCGCCCGATTCGGAATGAATGTGTTCCAAAATCATTGGGGTTCAAACCCGCCTTGCTGATTGCCATTGCCAACACTCATTTGAACTGAAACCCGGTCAATGGGGTACCATCTGCATGTACTAACACTGCTCCAATTGCCGTGCCCACCCGCTGTCTGATAAATGCCTCTACATGTGCCACTGGGCAACACGGATTGGTCAGCGCCCGTGGAGAAGTGTGGCTCACTGGTTAGAGTGGCAGACTCTGAAGCAGAGATCAGGCCCGGGACCAGGGTTCAAGTCCCGACGCGGCAGGGTCTTGGGCTCAATGTCCGCGGACTTGATAATTCTCGCCTCAGCGCCTACTCTAATCATGGGTCCCATGCTGCAACTCTGGGCAATAGCTTGCTTAATCTACACAACGGCCCCTACAATAGTGGGATGCCTGGCTTCACCTTGGGGGTCCCCAGGAGGGGCATCTCACAGGGAGAGCCAGGAAGGGTTCCACAGCGTTATACAGCGCCGGGACGTCCCGTTGGGGCAGCTGTGCACCTTACAAAATACACTACATTTACATTTAATACCAAGCTATCCCCGGGGCATCCTGGTCAGTTTTAGATTTCCGTATGTTTACCCACATTGACTCACCCCTTATCTTAGTGTCAGCCAGCTGTAGACCACCTAACATGTCCAGTTTGTTGTTAGCCACCAGTACACTTACCCGCAATGCCCCATAAAAAGCCAGGGAAAATGCGGCTTTAAATAGGAGTACCTCACCTGGGGAGCTACATGTGTCAGACAAGGCATCCAATACCCATACCTACCGTTCCAAACCTATTGGTTGTCTGCAATTGGGGCTGTTTGCCTGTAGGCGCCGCCATCCCCTCAATGCCTTTCGCACTAAAAAACTGTTAGTGGGATCCTTGATACCCTTTAGCTGTGCAAAGAAAGAGATGGACGCTTTGTGTCTGCTAGCTGTGACCGCTGAGCGCCCCTCTCTGTGCAATGTGTCCATGTATGAGGTAAAACTCCCCTCCAGCTCCCACTTAGCCTCCCAGTCCTGTCCCAAGAAACAACAATAAGACATAAACGCCCCTTTGTATGCTGTCCTGGTCCTGGGTGCTAGGCTGGCTGCCACAAGGTTCTGTAGTTGGGGGCACCAATTTGCCATAGTGCTGTTGGGAAGTGTGCTGGTGTAGCCTCTGCAGATGGAAGGTGTTCTCTGAATACCTGCATCTTAAAGCGAGAGAGTGCGTCAGCTGCGTTGTTCAAGACCCCTGGGACATGTTTGGCCCTAAACTGTACATTCAATTTCAAGCATCTTAGCACAATCTCCTTAATGAGGTGAAGTATAAACTTATACCGCGCCGCCTGTTGATTGATACATTCCACTACAGTCATGTTGTCTGACCAGAAGATCACAGATTGGTTAGACAATTGTTCAGGCCAAACCGTAAGTGCAACCCATATTGGAAATAGCTCCAAGAACCTGATGTTTGCTGTCAAGCCGCCTTCCTCCCACCACTCAGGCCACCGTTGTGCCATCCACTTGTTGCCATGTATGGCACCAAAACCCACACTGCCAGTCGCGTCAGTCCATAGACCTAACTCAGCCGACATAGTGGGGGGGGCTGCACCACACTACTCTGCCGTTGAAATCCTCCAGGAATGCCATCCATATTCGCATGTCCTGGTGAACCTCAGCTGACAGTCTAGTGCGATGGTGTTTGTCCCGCAAGCCCTTCATGGCCTGCACGATTGAGCGGGAAAAGGGGCGTGCCATAGGTATCACTCTCAGTGCGAAATTCAGCTGTCCCACAGTCTGTTGCAGTTGCTGTAGTGTGACTTTCTTTTTGACCAAACATTGCTGTAGGGCTACTCTGAACTTCATGATCTTTTCTTTGGGTAACCTGAAACAACCTTCTACTGAGTCTAATTCAATGCCTAGGAATTCCAAACATGTTGATGGTCCCACCATTTTTCCTGGTGCCAACGGGACCCCAAAAGTCCGCATGAGCACGCAAAATTAAAGCAATGCCCACGCACACTCCTGTGAGCCCGCTGCGCCCAGCAAAAGAAAGTCATCCAGGTAGTGCATCACATGTCGGTGCCCTGTTGCTTGCCTCATAACCCATTCTAGGAAAGAACTGAAAGTCTCAAAGTAGGCGCATGACACAGAGCAACCCATGGGCACACACATATCCATGTAGTATTTATGCTCAAAGGAGAAACCCAGCAGGTGTTTGTCCAAGGGATGTACTGGGAGCAGTCGGAAAGCTGATTCACTGTCTGATTTGGCCATCAGTGCCCCGGGACCCAGAACTCTCAACATGTCAAGTCAAGTCAGATAATTTATATAGCGCACTACATACCCAGAGGGTCTCAAGGCGCTAAGGAGGGGAGGATGATTACTTGTCAAATATCCACGTTTTAAGTTGCTTTCTGAATGCTAGGTGGTTCTGGGTAAGGCGGAGGAAAGTGGGGAGTGAGTTTCATGTTTTAGCGGCCAGGTATGAGAAGGATCTGCCTCCCATGGTGGTCTTGTTGATGCGAGGAACAGTGGCGAGGGCTTGGCTGGAAGAACGTAGTTGGCGGGAGGGGGTGTAGAAGGACAGTCGTGAGTTGAGGCATTCTGGTCCGATGTCGTAGAGTGATTTGTGAGCGTGGGTTAGCAGTCGGAAAGTGATTCTCTTATTGACGGGTAGCCAGTGGAGGTCTTTCAGGTGACCAGAGATGTGTTCGTTGCGTGGGATGTCTAATATGATTCTGGCTGAGGCGTTTTGGATTCGTTGGAGTTTCTTCTGGAGTTTAGCGGTAGTACCTGCGTAGAGGGTGTTCCCGTAGTCCAGTCGGCTCGTGACCAGAGCATGGGTGACTGTTTTCCTGGTTTCGGTGGGGATCCAGCAAAATGTTTTTTTGAGCATGCGAAGAATGTTGAAGCAGGATGAGGATACGGCGCTGACTTGTCTGTTCATTGAAAGTGAAGAATCCAGGATAACGCCTAGGTTCCGTGCGTGGTCTGTCTGGATGGGAGCTTTTCCAAGGGCTTCCGGCCACCAAGAGTCGTCCCATGCGGAGGGGGATGTACCTAGGATGAGGACTTCTGTTTTATCTGAGTTCAGTTTCAGACGGCTGTGTTTCATCCATTCAGCAACTTCTTTCATTCCTTCGTGTAGGTTAGTTTTGGCGGTGCTGGGGTCCTTGGTGAGAGAAAGGATTAGTTGAGTGTCATCCGCGTAGGAGATGATGTTGAGGTTGTGTTGGCGGGCGATGGTCGCGAGGGGGCTCATGTATACGTTGAAGAGGGTGGGGCTGAGTGAGGATCCTTGTGGTACGCCACAGATGACCTCGGTGGCCTTGGACTTAAATGGTGGAAGGCGGACTCTCTGGGTTCTTCCGGTGAGGAACGATGTGATCCATTCAAGTGCTTTTCCTTGTATTCCGATGTTTCTGAGGCGTTGTAGAAGGGTGCTGTGGCAGACTGTGTCGAATGCTGCAGAGAGGTCGAGGAGGATGAGGGCGACTGTGTCTCCGTGGTCCAGTAGAGTTCGAATGTCGTCTGTTGCTGCGATGAGGGCGGTCTCAGTGCTGTGTTTTGCTCGGAAGCCAGATTGTGAGGAGTCGAGGGATTTGTTGGCTTCGAGGAAAGCGGCGAGCTGGTTGTTGACAGCTTTCTCGATTACTTTGGCCGGGAATGGAAGGAGCGAAATGGGTCGGTAATTTTTGAGTTCGGTGGGGTCCGCTGTGGGTTTTTTCAGAAGGGCGGTGAGTTCAGCGTGTTTCCAGTTTTCCGGGAAGGTGGCAGAGTTGAAGGAGCAGTTGATGACGTCTCGGAGTTGCGGTGCTATGACGGAGTCTGCTTTGTTGAAGATGTGGTGAGGACATGGGTCTGTGGGGGATCCTGAGTGGATGGAGTTCATCAGGCGGATGGTGTCCTCAGTGGAGATTGGGTTCCAGTCGTTAAGGGTGTTCGCGGGGGGAGAGTGTTCAGCATGTGGTTGGGTGGGTTGGACTCCGGGTTGGTTGTCGAAGCTGTTGTGGATGTCTGCAATCTTGTTGTGGAAGAATGAGGCTAGGGAGTCGCAGAGGGCTTGAGAGGGGGTGATGTCGTTGGAGTTGGCCGAGGGATTGGAAAACTCCTTGACGATGTTGAAAAGTTCCTTGCTGTTGTGGGCGTTGTTGTCAAGTCGATCCTTGAATGCTGTTTTCTTGGCCTTTCGGATTAGTTGGTGGTGAGTGCGGGTGGCGTTTTTGAAGGCGTCCTTGGTGCTGGTGGTTGGGTCTTTTTTCCAAGCTTTTTCAAGGGTGCGGCAGAGTTTCTTGGACTTCTTGAGATCATCGTTGAACCATGAGGCCTTCTTGTTGCCAGGTTTGCTTTGACGTTTTTTCAGTGGTGCTAAGGTGTCGGCGGTGTTGGATAACCATAGGGTGAAGTTGGCGGCGGCTAGGTTTGGGTCCGAGGAGTGGGCTGGGGTGTTTAGAAGGAGCGATGAGGAGATCTGGTCGGTGGTGATTTTGTTCCAGTTTCTTTGCAGAGTTGGTTGGAGGTGGTTGGTGGGTTTGGGCTTGTTGTAGGAGAAGTGAACGCAGCTGTGGTCAGTCCAGAGGAGATCCGTAGTGTGGCTGAAGGAGACATGGTTGCTGGAGGTGAAGATGGGGTCGAGTGTGTGACCTGCGATGTGGGTGGGGGAAGTGACCAGTTGTTTAAGTCCGAGGTTGGCGAGGTTGTCCAAGAGGGTGGTGGTGTTGCGCTCTTTGATCTTTTCAAGGTGAAAGTTGAGGTCTCCCAGAAGGATGTATTCTTTGGAGGGGAGCGCGTGTGGAGTGATGAAGTCCGTGATGTCTTCACTGAATTTTGCGCGGGGTCCTGGTGGTCTGTAGAGGAGGGTGCCTCTGAGTGTGGTCTTGGGGTCGATGTGGATTTGGAAGTGAAGGTGTTCGGAGTTGGCGAGGTTGGCGTCAGAGGTGGTTGAGATGCGGATTGATTTCTTATGGACAATAGCGATTCCTCCTCCTGTGTGGCTGGTACGGTCTTTGCGAGTGATCTTATAGTTTTCAGGGATGGCAATGGTGATGTCTGGTGCGGAGGAAGCGTTCATCCATGTTTCCGTTAGGAAGGCGACGTCTGGAGAAATGGTGTCTAGTAGATTCCATAGGTCAATGGCGTGCCTGTGGACCGAGCGGGTGTTGAGAAGGATGCATTGTAGGTGGTTGGGGTCGGGAATCTGTGTTGTGGTCGTAGCGGAGATGTTGTCAGTGCCGCTGAATTTGCAGGAGTAGCAGGAGAAAGGTCCATGGGTTTGTCCAGGAGCGGCTTGGACGCAGTTGGGGGCGCGACCGGGGTTAAGGGCTAGGAGGGTGGCGGCATCGTAGGTAATGCGGGAGGGCTGGGCAGCGCGAGGGGTAGGGGGTCTGGCGCTGGGCGCGGTCCAGGCGCGGAGGGGCGTAGACGGGCTTACCTTTGGCGCACCTTCGGCGCGGATTGGGCGCGGTCGCTGCGCGTGGACGCTGCGCGCGGGAAGAACTGTCATATATGGATAGTGGAGGGGGAGGGGCGAGGGCGGCTCAGCTGGGAGGCGTGGCGGGCTCAGGGGAACACAACAACAGCAGGATCAAAATGGAGGGGAGGGCAGAGCAGGGCGCCGGGGGATATCACACACAACAATGCGCTGAATCAAGCAAAACAATGTAAGCGCTGTGGAATAATGGCGCTATGAAATTACGAAGCTTACTAACAATGGCGCTATGCAAATTACAGAACTTGGTCACAATGCAACAATACGATACCACGATGCAAAGAGCAGCGAGGGAAGCGATCACTCAAGGCGGAAGCGGCGAGTGAATCACAGCGCTGCGAGGTTGGGGAATGCTCTTGAATGCTTGTGGGAGGGCGGCTCAGCTGGGAGGCGTGGCGGGCTCAGGGGAACACAACAACAGCAGGATCAAAATGGAGGGGAGGGCAGAGCAGGGCGCCGGGGGATATCACACACAACAATGCGCTGAATCAAGCAAAGCAATGTAAGCGCTGTGGAATAATGGCGCTATGAAATTACGAAGCTTACTAACAATGGCGCTATGCAAATTACAGAACTTGGTCACAATGCAACAATACGATACCACGATGCAAAGAACAGCGAGGGGAGCGATCACTCAAGGCGGAAGCGGCAAGTTATCTCCACTGCCTGGTCAAAAGACGCATACTTGATGCTGCAAATGCCCTCGTCAATTGCGTCATACAAAGATGCGCCCTTAGGTGCCGAGAGGTTATGAGTGAGCCTGAATTCACACTTTTCTTTCTTTGGGACAACCCCGAGGGGTGAGCAGACAAAATGAGGTACAGGGATGTCAGTGAAGGGGCCGCAATCCTACCCAGCGCAGCTCCTTCTCAATTGTTGAGGCCACTACAACTGGATTGTGTTTGACTGACAGCTGAATCCTACATTCTGCCGTCCCGGTATACCCACTTGCTGGAATGCGAAAACCATGTGAGAAGCCTTCCTGCAGCATCCTTGTGGAGGCATGGTCTGGGTACCTGTTCAGCCAAGGAATCATAGCCAGTACGTCAATGGGTGAGTGAGCGATCTCTACTTCTTCCCACCTATTCCTGTTTCCTTCTCCCCCTGTTTCTCGAGGTGTTACCTCTCGAACGGCATGCTGTTTCTGGGTGGGAAGCGTGGCCGCATATGTAACATGCATGTCTGAATTTGCAAGTGCCCGCAGCCCTGGTGCATTTTCGTCTATTGAAGTCCCAACACACGCCCTTACGATCCCCACTGCCTCTGGTCTTACCGGTCGCATCCCCCCCCCCCCCTGCGCTGGCCGAAAGGGCTGCTGGTATTTGATGGGATAGCTTTTGTTCCCGCTTGCGCCCACCCCCGCTGCCAGACCGCCTGAAAACTGGCCATACCATGACTTGGAATCTACCTTATCCCAGGATAATGATTGGTCAAATTCTCTAGCTTTCCTGAAAGCTATGTCATACTCTTTCGATCCATCCCTCCCATGTTTGTCACTGAACATTGTAATTCTACTCTGGTAACAAGCCATCTCTGCCTGTAGGTTGGGTGAACGTTCTGCGGTGATTGCCATAAATACAGAAAAGGCTCTAATCCAATTAATCAGTTTCTCCTCCACCCTGAACTTAGCCAATTGAGACCGCCATTCGCTAGGAAACATCCAATCTTTATGTGACTTGGCATACTCCATCTCTCTGTGATCAATTAGCAATGAAAATATGTTTACATATTTGCCCGCCCAAATCAGGTCCTTCACCCCTTGTGACACATGTTGTGCCAGACTCTCCCTCCTGGAGGGTATTGTACCTTCACCTAACACCGGCAAAGCAACCTCCTCAACATTTTCAGGGACTCGTGTTGGTTCTAAGCTTTTGTCTTTCCCTGCATCGCTTGCTGAACCTGTTGTTTGAGGAGAAATTGGTGCGCTTGGCACTCCACAACTACCTCTAGCCACCATGATCTTCGCTACCATTCTTTGGGCCTCTGCCGAGGGATCAGCCACGGAGGGCAACGCCCCCCCAAACCCCAACCAGCGGAGTACTGCCGCTATCTGTGCCAACAGTTCGGGGGCACCTGACCAACCCCAGAGGGCTCACTGACCGGGGAGGGTGATGCTATTTCGTGCCCCGTGGATGGCGCCGGGTGTACCCCTGGAACCCCAGGAATTACTGCTGGTATCACAGGTGGCACTAAGTTTGGGGGCGCCGGCGGCGTGGCTGGAGCCGGTGCCACGGTATACTTATCTGGGTGGGCGGAGTAGGTGGGGGCATTTGAGGTAATGCGGGCCCTCCGTCGGGGACCGTCCTGGGTGACAACCCTACTACCCGTGACTTGGGGCCTCGAACATAGTTCTTCTTGGCTCTGCCCCGCTTAGGCAACACATCTAGTTCCCCCCTTGGTTGCGGGGGCACTATCACCCACTTGGGTCTCCCTGATGGCCCTGCTTGAGCCTCAAACTTCTGACTCATCTCCGCCACGGTTCTCCCCAACTGATCTACTTTCCCCAATCTCCTGTCCATCGCTGACATTCTGCGCATCATGGTCTGAAACATGAGCTCCATGCGGGAACTTTTTGCACTCCGCCTACTAGACATTCTTTCTCTGTGATTCACAAACCTACACTGCACAAAAAGGCAAACTTATGGGCACGATGTGCCTTGTACCAGTACCAAAGTTGGAGGCTCACAGCCTGGCCGTAAGCACCACGTGACTGTGACCGCAACACACCAGCTAGCCTGGGTGCTTGGGTGAGCGCACTCTAGCCCGGCGGCCCAACAGAAGCAGTGAAATGCAAACCTGCCCGTGTCCTCGGATCCCAACGTCCACCGTACACTCTCCGGCAGCTCCGTCCGCAGCGCCCTCTGTATGTAGGCCTATGATGAGAGAAAAGTTAAAAAGAATACCTCCTTTACATTGATTTTCCCCAGCTGGGGTTTGAACCCTATGTCAAAAAGCACCTTATCAATAATCAAAATCAATATAATCTTAATCACCCTTATCACTGCCCATTCCAATAGGCCCTGGGCATTACATTTTTAACAAAACAGCCTTTTAAATATATATAGAATTTAATGAACAACCCCTGTTGTAAACCTACTTGACTTAAAATTTTAAAACGTCAACTGGGAGGCATTCAGCTATGGTCTCCCATCCAAGTACTAACCAGGGCCGACCCTGCTTCACTCAGCAATTTCACACAAGCGCACAACACTTCAATCTGCAGCCATAAAACAGTTGCTGCGTGAAAAATTCCCTCTCTATAGCTGTAAATGTGGGCCAACCAGGAGCGTTCAACACTGGTCTCCCATCCAATTACTAACCAGGGCCGACCCTGCTTCGCCTACTGTGTGCTTTGTTACACGATCTCTAAATCTTGTCTGCAGGACTCGTGTAAATGTGGGCCAACCAGGAGCATTCAACACTGGTCTCCCATCCAATTACTAACCAGGGCCGACCCTGCTTCGCCTACTGTGTGCTTTGTTACACGATCTCTAAATCTTGTCTGCAGGACTCGGTAATTGTCTTGCCCGTCTTCTGGAGTGCAAATAAACCCCCAGCGTGCCTAAAATACCTGCTGATTATCGTAGCGTTTTGCCAATATGCCCGCTCCCTCTAGGCCGCAAATGCAGTGTCCAGACTCACTCGGCCCGGGTCGCTATTGCCAAACACGGTGATTATCCCCCCATATGCCGCACTTCTACGATGCCCTGCTTCCCGGTGCGGAGCTTCGAAATGCCACCTCTGCCGAGAGGACCGCCAGAACTTGATCCTAAAATACAAAGAGAGAAAATTATTCAGCCCCTTGCTGAGGTGGCTCGGAGCGAGCCTGGGGAGCGCGGGTGCAAGAGGGCGCATCCCACGGCCCCCCACCCCTTTCAAACCATCAGGCCACCCCCCCCCCCCCCCTCGACCCGGAAGCACTCTTACTGCTTCCGAGTCAACGGTGGGGGCCTGCACCAATTGGTGGTGGGGCGCCCCCCAGCCACGTCATAAGGACGCGACGAGAAGGGTAGGGGTCCCGCCCCACCACCGAGGGTATGGGGGAGGGGGGAAGCCTGGCCCCACCATACGTGCGTGGCCCCCCTTTCTTTACACACGACAGGAAAGCACTACAAAAACGCTGGTACATAACATGACATAACATATTCACAAGTTGGCCTTCTGTAGATTACAGGCACAAAAATGTAAACATAAAAAGACTATGGGGCAGATTTATGAAGGGCTTGCGCCACGTTTACGCTGCCGTTGCGTGACGCAACGGCGCGGAAACGTGGCGCATCCCTGCGCCCTATTTACAACGTGACGCATCTAGGAGATGCGTCGTTGTTGTACAGCACTGCGCCATGAGGAGGCGTTCCTGTGCAGGGGGGGGCGTTCCTGCGCAGGAACGCCTCTTGAAAGTGGCTGAGTGAAATCTATGAGATTTAACTTAGTCACTTTCAGGGAAATGCTGCGTCAAAACCCTGCGCCTGCTTGAAGCAGGCGTAAGGCTTGAGGCAGCATTGAAAGAATAGGCCCCCCAGAGCATTGCTGGAGCTGCGTCGCGCTTGCGACGCAACTCCAGCAATGCGCCACATTTCCGGCACAGATGCGTCACGCATCTGTGCCGTTTTTGCCCCATGGTGCGCCGCATCATAAATGCGGCGCACCATGGGTGGCGTAGCTGTGGCGCACTGTGGCGCATGTTAACTGGCGCATCCCTCGGGATGCGCCAGTTAACATAAATCTGCCCCTATATTCCAAACTTGACACTGCTACTTCACTAATAGTAGAACTCCTAGAAGTTACCTAAAACAATTCAAGCTCCTTATTTTCGATGCAAACTTAATCTTTTTTGGAACAAACACCTTCACCTTGGGGAAAGGAAGAGAGGGTTCAGAAGAGTTTGACACGTGTTTATAGGGCTAGCACACAAGCAATAGCATAAGCACATGGGTTTTGTTACTAAGTTTGAGGCATGACATCATTAGCAAGGGATTGCCTGTGCTTCCTCCCATAAGCACCCTGCCAATAAACAGTGTCACTTATAAAGGAACGGAGAACAAAAAAAACACACTCACACAGTGAAACAGCCGTTTTTTAAATATATTTTGCTTTCAGATTAGTTTCGTACAAAAAGAACCCATAGAGGGTGGTGGAAGAAAGGCAAGACTATATAAATTAATTTGTTGCATTTCCCTCTGTGTTTCATGTGCAGAGGTTAAACAGTCAAGTAGCACTTTCCGTCTAAGTTGTGACCCACTCTGGATGGAAAATAAAACTCAAAAAACACGTTCTGCACGCTTCAAGATAATTCTCAAAATACCACTGAAACCCAGCAGCTGAGTTTGAGCTATAGGGAGTTTAGGACTAGAGGACAGTCTGCACTCTTGCCTTGACTTCTGACCCTGCGCCCCCTCCTCCATGCAAACTAACACTAGAGAGACAGGACATTCATTCCGTCAGGGAGGGAGAAATTCTGGCTCTTCACACCGAGAGGATCTTCCAAACTCGGGAAGCTCTCGAACACATGAGGCCAGTCCGGTTCCTATGGTGGTTCCTATGGTACGGGGTAGTGGTTTTAACAAAATCTTAAACATATTGGAAAGAGGTCCTTTGCTTCACCCTACTCACATAAAGCAGGGGCTGGCATTCCTGGGATGCCATGGCTCTGACTGGGGGAGGGAGGGGGCGACCAGATCAACAAGATAAGGACAAAATGCAAAGGCCTGTTTCAGAAGGAGCGCTCGTGGAGGAAAACGTGAAAAGCCTTTCCTCCCTTGGCTGGACAAACTCACCCTGGCCAGCATGAAACAAATAAAGCCAGCAAATAGAATGACATAAAATGTTAGCTAAAGGGAACAAATACATGAAAGGAGAAAAGAAAGGGTGAGGACCCTGTTTGTTGAAGTCAGGGGTTACAGTAAGTGAGAAGGAGCTAGACAGAGAGGAAAGAAGAGGAACAAGTGAACGAGTGGTGTGTGCTCACTGGGTAGCGGCAGCGAAGCCAGGAACGTGAAAGCCTTTGCAACCCGGTCCAAAACGGATGGCAGGCGGCTGAAGCTGCTCACTTTGGAGCTGGAGAACAGGGTTCGAGCCTGGCGTGGGCTGCATTATTTAATTATTTAAAAATAAACAGTGATCTCAGACTGGGGGTGGAGAGAGGCAAATTAAAAAAGTAATATACATGGAGGGGGAGACAGGTACAATTAAAAAAAACACGGTTGAGATGGAGAAATGTAGCATCTGAAACCAAGTATAACAAATGATGCGAGGAGGTGTCTCAACAAATAATGCTGCTGACTTTGAAGCAGGAAAGCAGGGTTCCACCCTCAGTGTGGGCTGTGGGCTGCATCGTTTAAGTGTAATTTAATTATGAATAAATTAAACGTAAATAAACAAATAGCGTTTGGTAAGTGCAGAAAGCTGCTAGATGTGGAAATGCAAGCAGCAAAGAAAAAATAGTCCCTAATTAAAAAGATAACAGCCAGCAGCGTAAGTTAACTGTAGTTCGTCCATGCTGCTTCCTTCAGAAACGGAAGAACAAGGAAGTGATGTATCGGACCACAAGCCAACAATGAGCAAGATAAGAACAGCAATGCCAGATTCCACCAATGGCAAGCGACAAAACAAAGACAAATGCAATGGGTGGAGTTTCAGTAGTAATACTGATTAGTTGATGCCTCGCAGAGCCAGCGCATGCGCTGCTCTATGCGAGACCTAAAAGTGGGGAAGTTTAAGATTTGTACAGTCAATAATGGGGTCCTAAATGACTGGAGGAAGAGACAACGGCTGGGGCAATTCGTCAGGTCAAATCAGATAGATCTGATATGTTTACAGGAGACCCATTTACAGTGGGCAAAAAAACATTTATTAAGTATTAGATGCTTTGACTTGCTGGCCTGTTCATCACAGACATCCCCATCGGAGGGGTGGCAATATTGGCTAAATCTGCTATGGGAGTGGCAAAACGCCAAATGGCAGATGCCTTAGGGAGGTGGGCACTGGTGGAACTTGACGTAGGATTTACACTCTGCACAATCAATGGCTCAAACCAGGACGATCCCGAGCTATCTGATCAGCTGGAAGTAGAGCTAACGAACTGGCCGTGACCTATGATAGCGTGGGGAGATCTTAATATCTCTGCTGACTTTACAAATAATACTGCTTACATAGGCCGTAAGCCTAGGGTATTTCGAGCACTGAACTCATTAATTAAATCGCATGGGCTGGTAGATGTCTGGGGGAACAAAGAACCTAATAATCCGGGGTTTACGTATTTCTTGTGCCCCTTTAAGAAATATACTAAGCTGGATTATATTTTGATCTCTTTGACAGAATTGAAGAAAGTTAGTATCAAGAAATTACTGAAAGTAATTTCGGATCACAGCCCATTAATTCTGCAGTTTGATATAGACACCCTAAATAAGAGCCACTCAAGATGGACTTTTGAGAGGATGCTATTAGCTGACCACAAATTTGTAGAACATATACGGAAGTGGGCCCAAGACTACTATGGTATGAATAGTTATAGTGCATCCCGGAATATTGTCTTGGATACATTCAAAGCAAGCCTGAGAGGGGAAACAATTAGATTCTGCGCTAGGCTAAAGAAGGAGGCGCTGGAAGAAAATGAGAGATTAGTTGGTCAGCTAGCAGTGGCAGAAGAACAACATATGAGGGATATTGGTCAGGGGAATGAGGTCTCCGGGAGCCAGCAGAAGATCCTTACCAGTAAAGCAGAGTTACATAAACGAATAGCCCAGAAATCTGCCGATGAATACCAGACTCCTAGGGGCAAGGTTTATGGGACAGGAGAGCAGGCGGGTAAACTTTTAGCACTCCGTATTAGGCAGGGAAGCATTAAGAATACAATAACAAATATATGAGAGGGGGGTCAGAATTATACAGAGCCATACGATATACTAAAAGTTTTTAAGAATTTTAATAAAAAATTATATAAAGAAGAGATCGGGTCAGATGCTTCTAGCTCGGAGTTTGAAGATATAGGCCCACAGCTGGGTAATCAGGACAGAGCAGTGCTTGAGAATGATATGGTAATAGGGGAAGTGGTGGAAGCCCTGCAGGATTTATCAGCAGGGAAGGCTGCGGGCCCCGATAGTATCCCGCTCGAAGTCTATAAATGTATTCAGAATGAGATTGCCCCTATATTGCTGGATTTATTTAATGGCATAATGTGGTCTGGTAAAATTCCAGAATCCGGAAAGGAAACTGATATTATTGTGTTTCACAAAAAAAGGAAGAGTAAAGAGCACCTCGGATCTTATTGTCCAATATCCCTCATCAATACGGACACTAAGATCTACACAAAGGTTCTGGCTAAAAGGCTGGGAAGGGTCATAGGCGGTCTGGTTTCCCCGTGACAGCATGGGTTTATCCCAGGTCGAGGGACAACAGATCATATTAGGCGGACCATTACGCTTTTTGATGTGCAGGCTGCCACGGGGTGGGGGGGGCAGATGACCATGATCCTTCTAGGTGCAAAAAAAGGCCTTTGATCACGTCCCATGGAAGTATTTGTGGGGGATACTGGAACGAAGGAGCTTCAGCCTCAAAATAATGAGAGCTATTAAGGCCATGTACTCTGACCCTAAGGCTAGAATTCAGCTAATGGGAGGTAGTTCAGAATTTTATTTTTCTCTATAGGGACGCGACAGGGATGTCCCTGTTCACCAATTCTTTTTGCCCTGTATATAGATCAGCTTGTACGGAGAATACTAGGATGCAATGATATTAAGCCAATGGTTAGTAATGGGTTTGAGACCAAGCTCTTGGCCTACGCTGATGACCTGGCCATAATCACCTTGGAACCAGACAGGGCTATGACAGCTATTACAGAGATTGTGAGTGAATTTGGACAATGCTCAGGTACCTCTTGAACGAAAGTAAGACCCAGATAATATGTACTAATAATATTATGAGATATGATGTAAGATATTCTGAATCAGCAGTCTATTTAGGGGTCAGGATAAGCTCAGTGACAGGTACAATTATAAAAGATAATTTTACCCCACTGTTAACATCAATTTCAGCAGATCTAAAAAGAACAGATGCTTTGCATCTGTCTATAATAGGGCGAGCCAATGTACTTAAAATGACCATGCTCCCTAAAATATTGTATCTTTTTTGCTCTATCCCGTATTTGATCGATGAGGGCTGGAGGAGATCAATAGAGGCAGTATTTATGAACTTTATTTGGCAGTATGGTAAAATCAGGCGCTCCATGAAATATTTGTCTCTTCCACAGGAAAAGGGAGGGTTGGCAATTCATAATATTAGATTTTATCATTGGCCTGTTCTGATGAGCCAGATGGCAATATTATTTGACTCTGCTACAAACCCGTCTGACACCTCATTTGGCAATCAGAATCCTCCATCCATCTTTGAATTGTTGTTGGGTAGAGAAGCCCTAGGGCTTCTGTTGCGGAAAACTGATAGACAATACTATAAGAAAATGCAATATAAAGTATTAGATAGTGTCTGGGCGGTATGGAAGCTAACACAAAGAACAATGGCAATTCCAGCATATTGCCGCAATTTAGCGATGACAGAATGCGGATATTGTGGGAGCAGCAAGGAGTTAGAAGAATAGGAGATATTTATGAAGGGGACAATTTGATGAGCTTCGATATCAGTCAGCAGAAATTCGGCATCCCGGCTAATCAAGGCTTCAAATTTTTTCAAATCTATAAAACTCTGATGGGTATTAGACCACGGATCTCTCTAGGGGGCAGAAATAATATGATCGAGTATTTATTAGGTGGTGGAACTAAAATTAAAATGGTATATAGTTCTTTATTATCAAGGATACAAGATGATTTGGAATAGTTTGAAGCCTCCTGGATGATGAAATTAGGCAATCCGGATGTTGATATGGATAAAGCATTGCAATTACCTGGGAACCCTAATGATAATAGGAACTGATAGTAATCTGGGCCTCAACAAGGAGCAGGAAGCCTTTGTTTTTATATGTGTAGCGGTCCTCCGGATATTGTTAGCGGCAGGCTGGAAAGATACTGCAGCACCTTCCTTCCAGATGTGGTTGGCCAGACTCCTGGGGATTCATAATATCGAATCCTCCTTATATACCCAGAGCGGTAGGAAGATGAGGGAGCTGGGGCTGAATATCTGGGGCCCTATCAAGGGGTGGAGAGATTCCCGCTTATAAATTGGATTGTGTTTGAACATCATGTATGGAAGCAAGTGGAGGAGGACCACCCCTCTGGTCCAGGAGGGCATTATTTTTAATGGCCCTTAAAGGTTATGTGATATTTATTTTATGGTCTCTCATCGCGATGTCAGTGTGATGCTACTGTGTATTAATTAATTACTTTTTAACTCATTGTAGAAAGCCATATCCCATTTTGTATTTTGAATGATTTTACATTTTCTATATCTGTGTATATTGGATTTTAACAGATTGCAGCATAAAATGTATTTATTGTTGATTGTACCAGGTATTTAAATTAAAATTAAAAATAGGCAGCTGATTTTTCAAGATTTCTTAAACTTTTCTTCAGTGTTCGTGTTAAACATGACAGAAATTCTACTGAATTAAGGTTAAGTGTCTTGAATAAGGCAATCAATGAGATCCTCCTCTTATCAGGATTACATGATCCAAAGCAAAGGTCAAGTTTTCATGAGTAGCTAGTCCAAATTTCTCGAAGATTATAAGAATTCAGTAGAGAAGGCTGAAAGTTTCCAGAGTGCACTGAACCCCACGTCATGTGTTCGCTAACTGAGCAAACTGATACTTTATATTCTTCAGTGTGATACATAAAGGGGTATCTTATGTTTCAATGAAGGACCTTATGACCAGAACATATTACCTACCTACACTGTTTTTGATCTAGAATCTGGAAAGAAAAACACACCAAGAGTACTTTTCTATTGAGCATTGGAATGACACCCTGAACTTTCACAACAGACACCCAAAAACGCATTGAAGAATACTTGGAAGAAGGGATATAGCATTCAGATGGTCATCTTATATGGGGCAGTGACCAGTGCCAGATCTTCCACTTAATTCTGAAGGGGCCTTCCATTTCCTCCGATTGACAGAGTGGCTATTGTGAAGATGTTGACCCTGCCTCGGCTGTTATTCTATTTCTTAGTCCTGCCAATGCATATGTGGTGGTTAATCTTTAAAGATTTGAGCAGTCTGCTTTAGGATCTGATTTGGGTGGGCAAAGAAAAATGGATCTCCATGGCCAAGGTCACAATCTTATCATCATGGGGGCAAAGGCTACTTAGCTGCTTTGGTCAATGAAATTGATAGGGGGGGCCGAGGACAGTGATGCCTCGGAGCTTAAAGCATGCTTGTGAAAAGACTCCCTGGTTGGATTCCAGCTGGGGAACCATGAGTGTCATTGGAATTGATCTAGCAGAAGTGGTGTAAAAATGAATACCATCCACAAATCATATAAATCATTTACTATTACCAAGAGTTTGGGCCCATAGAAACTCTACAACCATTTACAAATCATAGGGTATTCCGATAGATCTTTGT
The DNA here is from genome assembly GCF_964263255.1 of Lissotriton vulgaris. Classification (NCBI taxonomy): domain Eukaryota; kingdom Metazoa; phylum Chordata; class Amphibia; order Caudata; family Salamandridae; genus Lissotriton; species Lissotriton vulgaris. The sequence goes on from NC_141689.1 coordinate 858,771,977, forward strand.
AGGAGCTAATAGGAACACAAATAATTAGAGATGGATGACATTCCTTCATGAGGACCTGTAAGGAAGAAATGCCTATCTCTATACAATAGTCAAAATCATAATATATCAAATAATTCCCATCAACGAGAAAAGACAAACTCAGTATATTTATCAAGGTATCTAAATCTAACCTTCCAAATGAATGGTCAATGCACAAGAACACATTAGATTTATCAGTATTTCGGTTAGATTATATGAATACAGGTAAAATCACAACAAATCACAGTTCAAAGCAGAAATACATCATAAATCAATAAGTGGCGTGAGGGGAGAGAGTGAGGGAGAAAGAAAACATGCACATTGCAATTAAAGTATGCAATTCAAGATCCATATGAACCTAAGGCCTATGAGCTATAGCACCGCGTGCAATACTCAGAAATTTGCTAACCTTTCAGTCGTAAGCGTATTATCCTGTGCAACTTCACCAGCCAATGAAATGCAGAAATAATTCAGGAAAGTTCAGTTCAGGAAAGGTCAGAGTTCAGACAGACAGCATGTCACGCCAAAGAATTGGAAGGAAAAATAAACAGCAGCCAGTCTTTTCCCACGGGGTAGTTTTACCTCAAAATGTTCACAATTCCAGCCCCCAAATGTAGTTTCAGCACAGTTTTACACAATTCCATTGGTTAGGATCCATCGTGTGATTGTGGTATGATCATTCTCAAGTCTAAAAATCATCCGGAACTCTAACGTAATACTTTTGTTCATTTGTACAATATCATATCACATTGGAAATAGGAAGCACATTGAAACTTTTCATATCCACATGCTCACTTCCATATTAGCTTGCAACAGAGTTAACACAATTATTCATAGAAAGAATACTCTAACTGTAGAAAGAAAACTCTATTAAACACTCATAACAAAAGTAAATAGTTCAGCATTTTAAAAATGATGATGAACAAAATACATTTTTCTTAGGTCTACATTAGAAAAATACACTAACAGGCTTGAGGCCTACATGAAGAAAGCACGAAATCATCATTTTTCAAATAATAAACATGCTATTAAAAAGACGTTTTAAGAAATAGTAGGGAAAAACATAAGGGATAACGCTACAAGTAAGCATAATTTCATTAATCCTATAAGAATAGTCTAGTTACGATTTCTAAGAATATAAACAAACATTTTATCAAGATTTTCATATTCAGGAAAAATAATGAAATAATCATTTTCTATATTACGATTTGCAATTTATTTTTAACATTAATATTTATTAGTACATTAATAAGTTTCTCTTTCACGAGATAAATGACTCTATTTCACAAGCAACTCTCCTGCAAGCTTTTACAATGCAGTTCTTAAACTTTCACGTGTTGTCTCACTCCTGCATGCTTTTATGATGCAGTCCTAAGCTCTCATGTGTTTTAAACAAGATCCCACTGTTATGTCTTATTGAATAAATATTAGTTCTCACTTGAAGAGCAGATTTTTATCAAGCAAAATCCTTCTCAAATATTCATGCTCCATCAGCCATGTTGGCGACAATACCATTGTGTAACAGAGGGGGGGGGGGTGTCCTGTAGTGTCCTGAGCTCTGACTCTGGAGCCCATTAAGGATTAAAACTTTGGTAGAACGTGTTGATACAAAGCTATGGACAGAAGCGGGGATCTGCACCGTGGGATTATTAGTGATGAACATAATACTTGAAAGTCTAAAAGAGCATATAAGCTTGGGCGTTGGCCTGTTCTTGGCCCGCACACTTGTGGTAGACGCCGCAAGACAAACTTGGCCTGCCTTACCCAAACAAACCATCACCATCTAATTTACTCACACTCTTATTCCCCTTAGGGAGTTGCCAACATGCAGGGTCCCTTTTGCACAATGTACTATCACCTGCCTTTCACGCAGACACTAACCGATCTGAACTGACATGTGAGGCCTCACTACAGACTGAGTTACTGGATGATATTTGGGGCAAGGTGCTTGAGTACTCCCAGAAAGTTACTAGGAATGTCTGGTTCAAATATACATAGTTAAACTATATACACCAGACTTGCCTGTCCTGTATAGGGTAGCCATGATTTACCAAGGGGCCAGTGATGCGTGCCCCAGAGGGTGGAAGGGGTGTTGAAGAAGATGACAGGGAGAGGTATGTAACTGGATCCGCTTCAATGTCTTTTGGGCCAGTTCTAGAAGCCCAACTGCTTCAGCAGATTTGTAGGTTCATTAACCTGGTTCTAAAAGTTGCCAAAAGGAACATCGCTATGTGTTGGAAGGCTAACGTGGCTCTGGGCCTTCACAAATGACTGTTCGATGTGGTCAGATGATCATGAGCAGAGGTGAGTCAAACAATCAATCAATCATTTGTAGAGCGCACTACTCACCCTTGAGTGTCTCATGGTGCTGGGGGTGTACTGCTACTGCTCGAACTGTTGTGTTCTATCTAGGACCCCGATCAATATTGTGACCTTATGCCCCTATACAGCTATAATCAATTCATACCCCTATAATGGCATAAACGATCAGAGCCATATTTCAGAAACTCGTCTCTGCAGCTCATTACAGTACATGACACAGCAGAAGCCACTATCTTAGATTCCTAGATTACACACCGAGTTCTTTCAACAGATAAAACCCTCAGCAACCTGGGAAAGCCCCGCTTGCTTTGTTTTTATTAGTAATAGAACTCTAATGAGCACTGTAAGAATGACCAGTTCTTAGTGACATCTTTATTGAGGTCTTATGTCCAAAAACTTACGTCAAACAAGGCACCTTTCAGGTATAAATAATACCAACGTTGCCTTAAGCAAGTGCGATGGTGGTGGTGAATACAGGAGCAGAACAGCTGTCCCTTGCAGAGCCCAGCAGATGCGAGAAGCCCACGGACGCTGCCCCTCCTCCTCCTTGACGCGCTGAGAAAGACACTGTCTTTCCTCCTGCCGAGAAAATCCAGCTCCGGCGTTTCCAGCCTACCTTTGCGGGTAACTGGAATATCGAGTCCTGAGGGGAGATACCAGCCCTCCAACATTCTATTCCCGAGGTACAGTGTTGACTTAACCCTTAGAGAGAATTCTTGAAGCAAACTCTTGGCAAAACCAACTTAACTTAAACTGCTACTTACTCCCCCCCCAAGTATTAGGCTTAGGTCAGGTACACCGGGGTAGGCGTAGTAAGAAGCACCAGTTGAGGACGTTAGCCAAATGTATATATGAATGTATATATTTTATTCATTTTAACTATCGTATGGCTAAGAAACCATATCAATGTTTTTACAGTATTATTTAGCAATACTCCTTTTACTGTACGCACTTTTTATAATAACAGTCTTGCAATTGTGGCAATTCATTTCTCTTGCATGAGAAGAAAGACTATTCAATAAATAATACCTTTTATTGAAAACGCCCGTCTCTCTATTCTCTGCATCCTGGTGAAAGTAATTCTTGCACAACTGACTGAGTGAAATAGCTGTCTATTGTTTCACACGACTCTAGAGATTGACTCTTATTCTGAGGAGCAAAGTTGTCATGTTTATGCGGTTGTTGGAAAACTGAATCCCTTCTTGTCTGAGCCAGGGAAGCTGATCACTTCCTATTCAGTCAAGAAAGTTTCCAGTGACATCTGAGCTAGTTGGTACAAACCCAATTAAGTCTAACATAGTCAGTAGAGACCTGGAAGACCGCACGTCTACGTCTACACTGCTGTTTATGTTATTCCAATGCGCAGGGCCCATAGGGAAAATAGGAACTACACTACATGGCGCCCAACGTTTGGTAAGGCGATAAAACTAACGCAAGACGTTAGAGTAACTCAGTCGTGCTTCTTCACACAGACCCTTTCTCCCGTAAATACTCCAATAGACGTCGGGAGTGGGTGAAAGGCTAAAATCCGCCCAAACTTAGTAGGAAGAGATTCCTATGCAAAGCTCTGGTTTATTCAACGTTGAAGGATACAGTGTTCCAAAATATTGTGCACCTAATCTTTGCCTCCTTGGAGACCTGCTCTGCAAAACTTTCATTTATACAATGTCAGAAGAAGAAAATGGAACCGCTGGAGCCGCAGTAAATGTGACTCAGCAGGGTCCCGATGAAACAGGAATTAATGAACCGGGTGCAATAATCATTCCGGTCAACATAAGAAAAACTAAAACGTTAAAACTTATAGAAAATGGACTGACCACACAAGGTGGCACAGTCGTCTTCGTGATAGAGGCACACGAATATCGGCAGGCAGAGGTATTCTATTCTTGGATAAAATTTCCAGCGGCAAACGCTGCTACACACAAGTTCCACTATTACAAAATAGAGGATCCAACGGATGAGTACACTCCTTTCGAGGAGATTGAAATCCCATTAAAATACCAAGAGCATCTGCTCTGGTTTAAAGGCGCCCTAAAACACAATGATCATATTACCAGGCTCGGTCCACTAGGTAGACCAGGAGCAATGTGGCCGGTTCTAGCCAGCTACACACCACATCCGGACATTGCAAAAATGTCAAAAGAAGAACTTTTAGCACAGCTAAAAACATTAATTAAAATACATAGACAATTAGTCCAATATGTAATGCGGACTACAACAGTCCAAACAACTGTTAATGTTCCACAGCTGACCCCTCATCAGGGGAACACAAATAAAATTACACCACAGAACATACAATCATGTCTTGGAAAAACACCCATAAAACGGGAACAAATTCCTTTCTGGTTAGCGCAGAAAATTACTCAAATAGAGGCAGTGTTTCTGAATACTACCCCTATTGAGAAACACAGAATTCTGACCATCTGCCTTCCAATGGGGGTCGCACCACATGTGGAGGACTGTGACACTTGGGGTACAGTTTTTGCTTCCATTTACACAAAAACACATGGTGTTCCATCACTGGCGGTAATACCAGATGTGCTAAAACAGATTCAGAATGAATACGGTCCAGAACCTGCTTTAACTCTTGGTATGAAATTACTGAAAGACTTCAAGCAGGTCTCGGCTATATTACTAGCCAATATAAAAGGAGAAGCAGCATCTGTGGCGATCCGCCAGAAATTGAAGGAAACAGATATAACAGATCAACCAATTGAGCTTGCCAGAATTATAGAAAAATGTTATGAAGAATTAGGTAGAGATAGCTTGAGTGGGAAACCAGTAAAACCCCAACTACTCGAAAATCCTGAAAAATTATTTATTAAAAATAATTCAAACACTCCTAAAAAGAACTGGGATGGAAATAAACAATCCACTCCCAAAGAAAAAGTTTTCCAGTCCAGAGGAAGTTCTCCTCGACGGAGGGAAAGAACTCTGACTCGAGAACACCAGTCTCCCCAGAGGGAGCACTCTGAGAAAAGATATAACCTTAGAAATAGGGATAACTTGAAGAAGCCTGATAAATATCAAAGTATTGATACACGTCCCTCTCGATCTTTTTTGCAGAAATCGGAAAGAGGATGGTCAGACCCAGGAGAGCACACCAAGTCCAAAGACAAGGAACCTGCTCAAAGTAATAAAACACAATTTCCAAGAAAGAAGGTAGCCAGTATTAGAGTAATCGAACATGCCAAGAATACTGAGGACACAGCTGAAAAACGGGGAGTGGGCACAGACAATGCTAGACAGTGCAGCAGAAATCACCATAGCTCGCAAGATCCTGATGAGTCATCTGGAGACAGTGGACACGAATGAATACATTCAAGTAGAAACTGACGACACCAGAGTTAGCGAACCTCATAAAATATACGAAACAACACTGTGTATAGAGGGTTATAAGACTAGGAAAATAAGGGGTCTATTTTGGGATAACCTCTCAAAAGGCTATGACATCCTGTTAGCTGAAAAAGATTGGCCCCAGAGTTTGTCAGGGAGTTCCCTCATGGCGAAGAAATGATTATGCCTGCCTTCTCAAATCACATTACAATTCACACTAAATATATATATATGCGAGGAAATGGGCAGTAGCCCAGGCACCAGCATTATATAAAAATCATGTTGGATGGGATGAGGACTCTCCTCCTCACAAAATCCAGTTAAAAAGTCAACCGACTGCACAAAGGCAGTATCCAATTAAGCAAGAAGCTAAAAAACAGGTCAGGGAGATGTTAGATCAACTTGAATACCAGGGGGTGATTGAAACATGCACCTCTCAAATGAACAATCCTTTGTTTCCTGTCTCCAAACCGGACGATTCGTATCGTCTAGTCTTGGACTACAGACACCTTAACTCATGTTGCAAAACATTTGCAGTACAAAATTTGCATAGTGCTGCACTAATGAATAACATAGTTCGCAAAAAATATAAAACAACATTAGACATATCTAATGGGTTCTTTTGTCAAAATATTGCACCAGAAAGCAGGTACTTGACCGCTTTCTCAGTAATGGGGTCACAGAAAAATTTTTGTGGGCTCGCACAGGGATTCAAGAACAGCCCAGGACTATTCTCAGCCAGAGTAACAGAGTTACTACAAATATATGATGATGAGGCATTATCTTACGTCAATGACATCTATCTAACAGACGACGACTTGGAGACTCACTTGAAAAGGGTGAACACCATAATACTTGGGTTCGCTGCAGAGGGTTACAAATTCAACTTTAAAAAGTCAAGAATTGCCCATCTGACAGTATTATTTTTAGGATACGAATTATCAAGTGAAGGAAAAAGCCTAGCGGACAACTTCTTAGAGAAGTGCGCTGTACTCCAAGCACCAAAAACGCTGAAGAACTTACAATCGATTCTAGGCTTCCTGAATTTCGGAAGAACTTACATTCTAAATTATGCGGAGAGGGTGAAACCTCTCTACGAATTAATTAAACCTGATTTTAAACCAATAAACTGGACTCAGAAACACACAGAAATTTTGAGATCACTGCAAACAGACATGTTAGCTGAAACAAAATTAGATACACGTGACAATACGATCAACCTTGTAATCCAAGTCATCCCAGGAAGATGCGGATTCACGTACCTGACCTCTAATGAGGGAGAAACGGTACCAATAGCTTACAAATCTCACTTGTACACACAAGCAGAAAGAACATTCAGTCTCACAGAAAATACTGTGAAAGCAGTGCAAACTGCAATAGCGAAGGAACGAGAACTAGCACATGGCAAAAGGATCACTGTTCTCACAGCGGAATCTGCCTTCGAGGCACTATTCAACCCAGTAAACCTGCCTACAGTGTCACTTGATCGGAAATGGATACAGTTGGAAAATTCTCTTGCTGCAGAAGACGTGAAATACTATTTCGCCCCACACATGAATAAACTGAATGATTTAACTTATGAAAAAGAATATCCTTTGCCAATCGAAATTCTTCCTCTACAACAATACTCCTGTATAATCTATACAGACAGATTTGTACAGCATTACAATGTAGAAAACAAATCCTACGATGCAGCCTGCCCGATTGTTAAAGGTCGCTGGCTATGCGGTGAATTCAGACCGAAAATAACAAAAACTGAATCACTGAGAAAATGTTCGGCTCAGCGAGCTGAAATTAGATCTTTAAAGATGGCGCTTGAAAATGCAGAACGTGAATTCCCGACACTAATCGTGTGCGATTCGCATTTTTGCGTCAACTCTTACAATAATGAGTTGCAGAGCTGGGTTCAAAATAATTACAAAGATGACACAGGTGCCACAATCAAGCATAAAATGCTTTGGAAGCAAGTAGTTCTTTTACAGAAAGAACTACAAAAGACTCACGTGATACACACTCTGAGTCATCAACGTGATGGCGTTCACGTTGCAGGGAATTCATTGGCTATTACAGCCACAGCGGAAGCAACTAACCCGGCTTCCGTAGCCACAAATAAGCGTTCAGAAAAATATGTAGATGGGGAAACCATGCTGGCAGTAAAAACATCCTTAAATGGCGACTGTGCAGCACTACCTGTGAACTATCCACTCAATTATGCATACGTAATTGATGCAAACTCCGTTCCTTTTGCTCGAATCCCTGGAGTGGGGGATAGGGTAATTCCAAACACGAACCGGAGAAAGTTATTAATAGCAGACGCACACATGGGTGAAGGTCCAAGGCACAAACACATGAAGGAATCCTGACTGAATTACAATCAGAGTACTGGTGGCTGGGGATGAGCGTGCAACATCAAATATTTGCAAAAAACTGTCAAGACTGCAGCAGAGATCGCAGTAATGAACCGGTCCAGTCTGTTGCCCAGCTACCGTTTGTGAACAGGGTAATGCTGTCTATATGTAATCCAGCGTCCTATTAATTGTCTAAAGACTACATTCACTTACAAAATGTGACCCCAGCGCTCGGCTGACGCCAAAACTGTTATAAAAGATCTGCGAGTCTTTATCGGCACATACGCAATTGCCATGTTTCATTCTGACCAGGGTCCTGCTTTCAGCTCTCGAGCTTATAAGGAGGCCATGGCCAGTATGGGCGTTGGGTTGCAATTCTCTTGTCCATTCCACCCTGAGGGGAAGTGTGTAGTGGAAAGAAAAAACCGAGACATAAAGCAATCTATAACCGCGAAGGTATTAGGTTCGGGTGATGGGTGGGTCAAACATTTAATAAGTGTCCAACGTTGTCTAAATAATTTGCCAAGAAATTCTCTAAAAGGTTACAGCCCGTACAAACTATTGTTCGGAACTAGAATGCATATTCAGGATCTTGATAGTCAGGCTTCAGTGGTAAAAGATAATAATAAAGAATTTGACATCAAAGATTGTTTGGCTGTTTTACAGGACTTGAATGAAACAAGAAAATCCTTAAGCAACATAAAAATAAAGCAACAGCCAACTACCACTGAAGACACACCACCAGCCCCAGCAAGACCTGTCCGGATTCCAAAGATTGTGGATCTGGTCAGAGAGAAAATAGCGGTGAAGAAGGAATTTGGGCCTTCTTACAGAAAAGCAGTACCTGTCTTAGCAATCAACGGAACAAGATCAGTAGTACTACCGCCCCTTGCACGTAAAAAGGAGAACAGAGTTGTATCAATTGACCTGGTAAAACAACAATCATGTGGCCTATAATCAACAGTAGGCCAAGTGGACTCCCAAGAAATAACAGAATACACAAATTTGCAACAAACCAAGAGGTTCAAACTGAAAGACTAATCACATTTGATAAACCTGCAATGCACAGAGAGGGACTATGCAATAATGCCATGGAACTCGTGCCTCTTGAAACACAGATTGAAACAGTTCGTCATGAAACACCAGTCTACAATGATGTGGCATCAGAATGTGCTAATGAAAGACAAGTTGAGAAAACAATTCCAACAATTGACAGAACTGCCTCTGGCTACTTCATCAACTTCGATAACTTTTCTGAAGATCAAAACGACCCTGAAGTGACGCCAGAAACAAAGACTTTTAAAGAAAAAACAACAGAACTCTTTCATCAACTTAAGGAAGCATTTCTGAATGCACCACTGTTTGAGCATTGGATTGTATCAGGGGTACTTATACTCCTACTATGCCTAATTTTGGTTTTAATTTTACGAAAATGTATTACAGTTCAATGGACACAGCAAGTCAGAACATCAACTTAGTCCTGAAACCACACAAATCATCTCACGTCAAGAAAAGAGGACTATCATCAGTAAATGTCACAGCCATTCCAATACCCGGCGGGGTAGTATGGAACAAGACTGACTATGAAGTATATGGCCCGGTCAAGATCTTGAAATATCCTCACCAGTTCAAGGTTTCATTAGGTGACTTTGTAAAACCAAGTACATTCTCTGATGATTGGGATTTTGAAAGTATAAATAATATGATGTCGGATTTAGTGTTGGCAGCAAGATTTCAAGAACATGATTATTTACAAGGTTCATCTAATTATGAACAGATGTACTGTTTCTCACATTACGGAGACCACTACTTGCATAAATCTGCACAACCTAGAAATGTTTTTAAATATAACCAATGGGAACATTGTGCTACTCCACCTAAAAGTAGTTCTAAAACATTCTATGAGAAATTCCAGTACTTCTCAGGGTTTAACACAAGTGATGCAGAAAAGTTTTATTATAAACTGTTGGATAAAACAGGGTTGAAAACAATGCTGACAAATACTAAATTGATATATTCAGAAGCATTTTATGAAAAAATGATGACATTTGGTTTTGATTTCTGGAAAAACAACATTGAAACGAAAACCATCTGGGGTACAAAAGATTGGCAGGTACAAGGTCTGGAAGCATTATTTCGAGCCTGCATGATCCCAGAACAAATAATGTTCTTAAATGACACAATTCACTAAACAACCTGTCTTGGCCTAGCTAAGATTAAAGACCTTAACAAACTGTCTATTCCAAAGCCAATACCTGATAATGCAACCACAGAGATTGAAATAGACGTATCAAAAATTTTACATCTAAACAGAACACATCCTGATTGGAAAAAGTGGTTTATCTGGCCTACTGACACGAATAACTGTTAAAATAGATTCCGGAACAAAACACAGGTGTTAAAAATGACAAGACCAGACCCTAGATACTCCCAGAGACAACATCCAGGGATAGTAACAACATACAGTGTAGGGAAACTATGCCTTGAATGGCTAGAATCATCCACGCTGGCAGAAATTAAGCAAAACTTATCTTTACTTAAAGATGGTGCTGACTTGCGCGATTTCATTATGGGACCACGCAAACAGCGTCAAAAACTTTTCATAGCGGCAAGTGTATATGCGGCTTACAACGAGGCATGGAAAGTAATGCAAATTGAAACAGCTGAAAAAATACAAGAAATTGATCGTATTAATTTGGAAAAATTACTTTCTGTTCTGGACAATGGGTCAATGACTCCTCCAGAATATATTCACTGGACATTATTGTATCATTTGCCCTCGATATAATAGATAAAGACTTGCTAATGATACAACATGGCCAGTCCCAATTACGTTCTATGGTACAGCTAGGCTGGACGCTGCAAAATCTTCATTCAGGATACGTGCCATGGCGTTTAATCAACACAACGTCATTGTTTTCCATCTTTAACCTTACTGATAAACAAATCAGCTTGGCACAGAAAAGGAGCAGACTATACAATCCTGAGCATCGAAAAAATTGAGAGATTACCATTGACAAAGTCAGAAAGACCTGTCATTGAATGCACGGGATTATCACAATTCCAATAACAACTTTCCGATTTAAAAATTGCCTTGAGTATATACCGACTGACCAGTATGAACGATTGGGTAAAGGGTACATTAAGTCATCATGGAAATTGCCATATACACACACATGCTACAGTGACAACAACAAAAATGTATTTCTTAGTGGTTAAAATTGCAAACATTCACTAAGCGGTATACTTTTGTGCCAGGGTATTAATTTACATGGGGCCTGTGAAGGAACTTCAAACAACCTTTCATGCCACCAACACGTCACACCTGCAACGCAGATAGAGCCCTTCTTTAGGCAGCTTTCTAACAGGAGTTACATTCTAATAACGGATCACAGCTGTTGTGGCTTGGTGCCAGGGAAAGCATATCTCGTAAGCGTAACTTCCATGGTCACTTGCTGTATGCAAGCATTGTTTCCAAATGGCCCTGGAGATTCTGAGACGCTGATTTGGCCTCCTTTGAATGTCTCTTCTATACGAATTGATACTTTAAGCAGAATGAAGTCTGTGCTTTTACAGATAACAGTGCCCATCACGTCATCAAAAGAGACGTATGATCTCCAAGTTGCAAGGACAGCTTCGGAGATACATGACCTTTTATCAACAAATTGCCCCGTGCATTTCACAGAAATGCTTAGCCAAATTCGAAATATGTTGGATGCCGTAGGTATCTCAAACGTATTTAAGACGATTTTTTCGGGACTGTTAACACCATTCAAAGCAATCCTGGGAATTATTCCTAATTTTGTCCATTCAGTCTTTGGCGGCATACCCCTGATTTTGGGACTTGTAGCAGGCATTTTATTTTTGACCCTCCTGCTCCGATATGGCAAGCCAAAACACAGACATGACTCCGGCAAGGATGGAAGAAACGATCCTAGCAGTACGCTACCGGGACCGCATAACTAGAGCCCTTGGATTGGCCAGGCTGAGAGATCTAAACATGACCTGGTTTCTTTCATTCAGACCTATATGGCAGACCTGCATCTTACCTGTGCTCCGATGTATGCTATGCGGAGAAGAATGCGTGTTAGACACCTGTCTTGCACTACCATCAGCAGTACCAATGGATATTGATACTTTGCAAAGTCCTGTAACGGCTCATGCATCGTGTTGTCCCCAGCGGCTACCAATCCTGATGACGGCATTCGTTGAGACTCCTGCGCTATGACTAGGTGGCGGCAGTGAAGCGATACATAAAAGCAACATCACCCAGGTACGGCCTTCTGTGAGCATTGCTGATCCAGAAATCGATGATAGCAATCATTCTCACACCTGCCAAGTTACAGCATTATCGAACTTGGTCGAACTGCCACCTGAATATGTGGACCTATTCTTTGAGAGCTTGTCTGATATGATGTTCTCCCCTGAACAGAAACAATGATATTTGGAAAACATTCCGGTGCGCAGCGTTCCCATGAACTCTGAATTCGGCTTCAGTTTTGATCAACAAAAACTACTGAAAAGCGTTGGAACTCTATTCCCCCGTTCACCATGAGAATTTTTTTTTTTTAATTGAACATTTTTCTAAATATTTCCTTTTTCCTGGCACAAATACTTTTGCTTAAAGTAGAACTATTCATAAAGAACAGAACTTCTATTTTTAGTAGATCTAGAGTAAAAAACCTTTACCTCAGCCTCTAGCACATTTTACAGCAATTGTATTTATATGTGATGAAATAGTCTCGCACTTCTTTTCTGTATTAAGAGACATTTCATGTGTAAATTTTTTGCAAAATCGTTCAACTGATTACATGTGCTATAATTTTTGAATGATTTCTATGCTTAATAACGTACAGTACCTATACTCTCATGTATTTCATATACACCATTTCAAATGCAATATGTATTTTGGGGTGGGAAGTATTACACGCGCATCTTATTGCTTTAGTTTTTAGTAATTTGATGGACATAAATTCGTGGAGTGGGTGTCGTGTTCTATCTAGGACCCCGATCAATATTGTGACCTTATGCCCCTATACGGCTATAATCAATTCATACCCCTATAATGGCATAAACGATCAGAGCCATATTTCAGAAACTCGTCTCTGCAGCTCATTACAGTACATGACACAGCAGAAGCCACTATCCTAGATTCCTAGATTACACACCGAGTTCTTTCAACAGATAAAACCCCCAGCAACCTGGGAAAGCCCCGCTTGCTTTGTTTTTATTAGTAATAGAACTCTAATGAGCACTGTAAGAACGACCAGTTCTTAGTGACATCTTTATTGACGTCTTATGCCCAAAAACTTACGTCAAACAAGGCACCTTTCAGGTATAAATAATACCAACGGTGCCTTAAGCAAGTGCGATGGTGGTGGTGAATACAGGAGCAGAACAGCTGTCCCTTGCAGAGCCCAGCAGATGCGAGAAGCCCACGGACGCTGCCCCTCCTCCTCCTTGACGTGCTGAGAAAGACGCTGTCTTTCCTCCTGCCGAGAAAATCCAGCTCCAGCGTTTCCAGCCTACCCTTGCGGGTAACTGGAATATCGAGTCCTGAGGGGAGATAACAGTCCTCCAACATTCTATTCCCGAGGTACAGTGTTGACTAAACCCTTAGAGAGAATTCTTGAAGCAAACTCTTGGCAAAACCAACTCAACTTAAACTGCTACTTACTCCCTCCCAAGTATTAGGCTTAGGTCAGGTACACCGGGGTAGGCGTAGTTAGAAGCACCAGTTGAGGACGTTAGCCAAATGTATGTATGAATTTATGTATTTTATTAATTTTAACTATCGTATGGCTAAAAAACCATATCAATGCTTTTACAGTATTATTTAGCAATACTCCTTTTACTGTACACACTTTTTATAATAACAAGTCTTGCAATTGTGGCAATTCATTTCTCTTGCATGAGAAGAAAGACTGTTCAATAAATAATACCTTTTATTGAAAACGCCCGTCTCTCTATTCTCTGCATCCTGGTGAAAGTAATTCTTGCACAACTGACTGAGTGAAATAGCTGTCTATTGTTTCACACGACTCTAGAGGAGCAAAGTTGTCATGTTTATGCGGTTGTTGGAAAACTGAATCCCTTCTTGTCTGAGCCAGGGAAGCTGATCACTTCCTATTCAGTCAATAAAGTTTCCAGTGACCTCTGAGCTAGTTGGTACAAACCCAATTAAGTCTAACATAGTCAGTAGAGACCTGGAAGACTGCACTTCTACGTCTACACTGCTGTTTATGTTATTCCAATGCGCAGGGCCTATAGGGAAAATAGGAACTACACTACAGAACAGCCAGGTCTTGAGAAGTTTCCTGAAGGTCAGCAGGTCCTGGGTCTGCCGCAGGTGGATGGGGAGGGTGTTCCATGTCTTGGAGGCGAGGTTGGAGAATGATCTGCTGCCGGTGGTCGTTCTGTGAATGCGTGGAACGGTGGTGAGGGCAAGTGCTACGAAGCGAAGCTGCCAGTTCTGGGTGTAGAAGGTGAGTTGTTTGTTGAGGTATGCTGCTCCGGTGTTGTGGAGTGCCTTGTGAGCGTGGTTGAGGAGCTTGAAGGTGATCCTCTTGTTGACGGGGAGCCAGTGCAGGTCTCTCAGGTGGGCTGTGATGTGGCTACGGCGGGGGAGGTCGAGGTCGAGGACAAGGCGTGCAGAGGCACTCTGTATGCGTTGTAGTCATTCTCGGAGTTTGCCTGTGGTTCCCGCATAGAGGGCTTTGCCGTAGCCCAGTCTGCTGCTAGCGAGGGCCTGGGTGACCGTCCTTCTGGTTCGGGTGGGGATCCATCTGTAGATCTTGCGGAGCATGCAGGGGGGTTGAAGCAAGAGGATTAGACAGAGTTGACTTACTGGGTCATTGATAGTGATGAGTCTAGGATGAACCCCAGGTTGCGTGCATGGTCGGTGGGTATCGGTGCAGCTCCCAGTGTAGCCGGCCACCAGGAGTCGTCCCAGGCGGAGGGGGTGGAGCAGAGGATGAGGACCTCCGCCTTGTCCGAGTTAAGTTTCAGGCGGCTGCTCTTCATCCATTCAGCTATGGCTTTCATTCCTTCGATGAGGTTGGTTTTGGCGGCGGAGGTAGCCTCTCTCATAGCCTTGTGCAGATGCAACAGCAAGAGTCCAATGATGAGTGACTGACATACTATTCTACTAGCCCTAGCTGGTAAGACTGGTGAGCGGCTGCCTTGAGTAGCCGA
This sequence comes from Lissotriton vulgaris, assembly GCF_964263255.1. Classification (NCBI taxonomy): domain Eukaryota; kingdom Metazoa; phylum Chordata; class Amphibia; order Caudata; family Salamandridae; genus Lissotriton; species Lissotriton vulgaris. The sequence continues at coordinate 858,787,195 of NC_141689.1, forward strand.
CCTGGTACTAAATGCTCAAAATATAACTAGCTTATGTGTCAGGAGGAGTCTTTGGGGGCTACCAAGCAGGACACCATGGCTGGTTTGTATACTTTGCCATTCACAAGCATACTGGAAGATTAGGACTCATAATGTCTATGTGACTGATGGGGGAGGAGGAGATTTGGGGTAGTTTGAACAATATTTGAAAGTTAGTTATTGTCTGATCAAACAAGTAGAAAACTTTAGCATTCTGAGATGTATAACATTGAAATGTGGGATGGCAACACTGTTCAGTGATGTATATCCCCCCATGCTGGGTACATGAATAAGGGCATGGTGACATCGTAATTGAAAAGCAAATAAAGATGTACTTATTTCTAAAGTTCAAAATTCATGGAGGCATATTATCAAGATTGGCATTAAAATTATTGCTACTTTAGCGGTAGGAAACTGTCGATAAAGAGGCGGTAATGAGCTTGATAATAGGCTCTTGTGAATTCCTATAGAACCCCAGGTTCTGGTGTGAACCTGGGCTTCTATGGAAATTCACAAGGGCATATTATCAATCCGGTTATCGCTGCTTTTGCGGAAGTTTCCTGCCGCTAAAGCGGCAATAATTTTAACACAACTGTTCTAAACAAAGAATACTGAACCTATCACACAAATGGCGAAGCCACCTTTATACCTTCTGCATTGAAAATAGTTCCCATCACATGAGTAGCTCTCGGACGTGTAAGTCCTTTACCCGGCACATATGCAAACGTCTACTACCACCAAGAGCTCAAACAATGCAACCGGCCACAGAGAGGTCTCACTTTATGGCATGTTGATGTTGCAGAGATCCACGAGTTGGTAGATTCCCTGTACATGCCACAGAGTGCACGTTTTGTGCAGAACAGAGCTGGTGAAGGCAAACTCTGATAGAAAAACGTTGTGCCTTTGCACTGATAAACATATATCAAATATATATGACACATTTTTTAAAGTGTAATCAGCAGCAAGGCTTTTATATAAGAAGAGTTGAACATTATATTGGACAAATAAACACATTTAAGTAGCCATTAACAACACCAGCTGCTATACTTCCGTTGGTTTTAACATTAGCACTACAGCACCTTAGAAAACTTACAAACTGTGAGATATTGACACAAAGCGCATTAACTTTAGCACTTCGCACAACAGCACTTTAACAGACAAAAATGTAGTATGACAAAGCGAGATTTACTGAAGAATAGCAGCACTAATGCACAATGTTTCAGCTTTACAAGAATCGATTCAATTTTCCAATGATCGAACAATGAGAAATCGTAACTTATTTTATAAGTTGTTTTAAGGTTTTATTTGAAATGTATTGTATTTGAACCGTACTGATTTGATCTGTTCCTGTGATAATCACTCACTGAGTTTTAACAGGAAAGGATGTTCCAACAATTACTCATGTGCTACAACATAAAAAGAAAATTTTAATTTCAAAATGGTTTTTTTATATTATGCATTTAAGCATTTTATTCAAACTGGACATGTATGAAAAAAGTAACTTATATGCTATACAGTCATCTCGAGCCAATCATACAGTCTGTTTTCAGTATTCATGCTGAATTTGAGCACCTGTCACTTTCAATATGGCTGTCCTACAATGCAGTGGTGTCATGTGATCAAAGCCTGCAGAGGCCGAAATGCGTAATGACGGACTGTTCAAAATAAATATATAAACTGCACATAATTACTGTATATATTTTTTTTAACAAATTGAGCCCTGTTTGCGTTGCCTCCAAAGGCCAATGCTCACCTGTCCTGCTGCCTATGCAGGACCACACACACAGCTCTAGCACTGTGGTAAAATGTCATATCAACAACCAAAACAGACAACATACACATATGACAAAGAAAGTGTCATTGTATTCTTCAGCCATGGGCTTGTTTGACAAGTCAGATTCAGGCATTTGGTTACTGGAATGCACATCGTGTTTTGAAACCAGTTCATTGAATTTCATGGATATGTACATTTTGACTTTGAATTGGAGAGCAGTACTGAAGTAGTTAAACATGTTTACACAAATACACACACACACCCCTGTTTATTTGTTGCATGAAAGCAGTTAGGGAGGGAGGGGAAGATGGCAGCAGCACACAGCCACTGGGTAATTAGCACATGGAGTACAGTGTGTACCGGACCTCTATTCATGGTTGGCATGCGGCTTGTCTGAGGTGAACCACAACATGGCATCTAGGCCTGCTGTCCAAAAGTCACTTCCCAGCATCAAACATTCGGTGACACACTTTTCTTACATGGCCCCATGACCCTGCCTACTTTTTAAAGTCCGGCCCGCTAAACAGTCTCTCCTCCCTCCAGTCCCCTTGCCCTTAAAGGATGCACGCCAAACACATACCCTGCGGAGAATGATGGCGTGGGCTGGAAACAGCTGTTCGCAATGCAGCTTAGGCTGCCCCTTATATAATGTTCGCCATGGCTGCTGTGGGTACCCATTCAGTGCCCCAGTGGCTCCCTGTAATCCTGCTGCAACAGTGATGCTACCTTTCAGCGCATCCAGTGGCACCCTGTCATCCTGCTGAGGGGACATTTCTACCGTTCAACAGGTCAGGTCAGTCTCTCATTCTGCTGTTCGAGGCACTGCTGACAATCAGTGGCAAAGCCAAATGACATTATAACTGAAAATGCAGGTTAGACCTATTGCCTTTGACAGTTCTTCTTTTTATGGGTCCTCTGTTGTGAGCTGAAGCAGGTGATCCAGATAATTAAACCACAGTTGACCTAACCTCGTTTGTGAGGAGGCTGCTGGTCTCAATACATTTACGAAGCCCTCATAGACAAAGTGGCAAAATTGACTTTCACAAATGTGATCTTTCTTCAACATGGCAATCTTTGAGAGACATAAAAGGAAGACAATTTCTGCATCCTTCATTGAAACAACGATTGCCACATTGGCAGAACCCGAAGGAAATGGGGAAGATGGAAGTATCCCTCTCTAGGGCATATGGGTGGAGGGAGACCCTGCTCTAGCTGAACTGAGGGAATCAGCGATTTATATCCACCTAACATCATAATGTTTCTAGATAAGATAATGGAAAATAAGCATTTAACACACCTTCCTGCTGCTCTATTCTTCAGACAGATGACTAAGTTAGACTGAATGAAGATTTTCTACTTTGGGCACAGGATCTGTGCTGTATTATTGAAAACCAGGATCACGCTACCCTGTTCATTGTCATGAGATACAAAGCATGGGATAATAAATGAGGGATGCTGTATGATCTCGGCCTATTCCTGTTGCACAAGATCACTGGAAAGAAGTCCGCTAATTGAATTAATATGCATACTGTTGGCTAAGTAGTCTTGGGTGAGACCAAACTGTGCTGCTGAATAACATGCAGCTGAAGTAGTAAAGACATATTTTGACCTCCAGGATACCATGTGTCTTTGACCTGAGCAGGTCACACCATGAATGAAGTTCCTTTTGCATTGTTGGTTTATGCCGAGATCATTTTCTGTTTATCTGGAAGCCAGTGGAGTATCGGCAAGCAATGTTTTTACTAAGCACGTGGCCCTTTGTTTATTGAAAAGCAGTGTGAGGACTGTGGTCATACTGGACATGTGTGAGAGTTGCTCGAGCCATTTTACCTTTGTGTTCTGTGCAGCGGTCACTGTTGTAGTTCATTTTCTAAACTGGTGGGAATGAACTAGCACAGCTCAATATGTTTAATCAAATATGGTAACTGTGGTTGGTACCGTGATTTTTGACAAGTGTGAGGTCTTGATTTGGCTTCAAAAAAGTAATGGGAGTGGCCCACCAACCAAGGGACCGGGTACCGATATGGTCAACAAAGGAAAAGACCCTTGGATTTAACTAATACAAAACTACTTACATAGAAATACATTCATACCAATGTCAAAGATCTGAAAACCCACAGTGTATAAACAAATATTGCAATGAACAGTACAGTATTATCTATTTCTTTATTCAAGAAGTTCATTCATATAAAAAGTCATTAAAACAATCTACCGAACTAGGAACCACGTTGGGTCCACACGCTGTCCGAGAAAGCTTCAGGCTCGCCGTAATTGGGAACCGATAGATTTGTACTGAAAACAAGGGCGGACACGACGGGACCGACGTGGTGACTATTTGCCCCGTTTTACATTTTAATAGGAGTGCCACTTATGAGCACCTTATTGAGAACACACACGCTTTTAAAACCTTTCTCTTCTTATTGGAAGCTCCACCATCAAGCTTTAAAAAGTTTATGATTGTAGGACTGCTGGAACGCGGCTCCTTCGTTAAACATATAAATAGCCCGTCAAGTACCTCACGTTAAGAGCTTGTATTAATAAGAATACATCACTTTGTGGGTCTTTGAACCACAAGTTGATACCGACCATTTAATTTGCACTTCTAAACACAGATATAAATCCGCGAAGTGCCCAAGAAGCCTGAACGTGACAATTTTAATTGCAATTATGAGACAGAGACAACATATTGCACAGTCTTGAAAAACGTGGTGCATATAAATCTATACACTGAAACGCGTCGCCGCTGATAAATCTGAATTAAATCCGAGGAACTCTCAAGGTGCCATGTTTTGAAAATATTTAGACACACTTTTCTGATTCTAATCGGATTAATAACTTTTGATGTTACTCCAATGATTCACTAACTTTGTCTCTTGTCATTTTTAATTTATTGTGTTTGATATTATGTATTTGTAGTATATTCCATTGTTTTAATGACTTTTTATATGAGGTCTTGATTTGCCACCATAATGTCCAAGATTCATTTTGACCTGCAGGTAGTAAGAATTAAAGTTAAACTTGGTGATCCTGGAATGCATCATGAACAAGTTCTTCTTTGGTGTGCAGGCTCAGAAGATGTCATGGACCTGTTTTGGCTCAAATGGAGCTGTTTGCAGCACATACTGTAAACATAGAGTAGTGGAGGCCTCTTTTTGCTTCTGAGTTGTACTTTGTACAGCTCATACACTAGCTTGTATATCTTTTGAGTTTTTGTATGCGCTGTAGGAAGTGTAGTTTCAGCAAAACCAGCATAGGTATCCCTTCCTTGTCTGTAGATGGTTGTGGAAGATGTTCATGACATGGCCTTATCTTTCTGTATGATGGTCAGTGGCTCTTATGGGCTTACGTTTTAGACCATAGAAGGAGTGTTGATGACAGTGCTTTGTGGTAGGACATTGGTTTAAGGGGTGTCCATATGCACAGTCATGTTTGTTTTCACTATCTTGATAGCTGAACTTTTAGAAAGCAATGCTCCATCCCGCTCTCAGTAAAGGAGTATAGAATCACAGTGATGACTTGTGCCCTGGACAGAGACCCTGCTAACCACTACACAACAACGTGTGGTGAAAAGTGAGCTGAAGCCATATGAGATGAGCCATGCTCCCAAAATAGGAGTAGATGTGGGTCCATGGAATCCAGGAGGTCTATGGGCTTAGTGATGGTTAAAGGGATACATTAAGTTTCTCACTATATCCTGATTGGGTCATAGCGGGAGTATCTAACACAGAAAAATACCTAAAGATAGAGGCTACGCAAACAAATGATGGACAGAATGCTGAATAAATCATACATTCACGCCCAGTCAAGAGATCTGGGTTAAATCCATTGTTCTTTTGCTCAGCATGCCACCCTAGTTTAGACCCAGCTATGTGCAAATCAGTCTTGACCCTGTGCCTCATGGGAACAGTCCAGACCAAACTGCCAAGCCAGGTCCTCCCTGGACCACAAACAAGCATCCTGGGACCGGTTTCTGGGTATTATCCTTCATCAGCCAGGCTAGCTTGAAGAGCTCTGTACTGGGGGGAATGTATGACATTGTTCTGCATTCTGTCCATCATTTGTTCTTTTTGCATTTGTCGCCCTGAGTGGGACGGGTATGCCCAGATGTGGGCCCCGTGCTCTCCATGCCACTGGAGTCAAGGTATCCTGGCTGATGAGGGGTGAAACCCCAAAACCGGTCCTAGAATGCTTGTTTCCAGTCCAAGGAAGACCTAACCTGGCCATTTGGGCTGGAAAGTTCCCATTGGGCGCAGGATAAAGACTGATTTGCATATGGCTGCATCCAAACTGGAATGCCATGGTGAGCAACAAAAAGATGGATTTAGGCCCAGATTTCTGTACTGGGATGAATGTATGACATTGTTCTGCATTCCGTCCATCAGTTGTTCTTTTTAAAGATAGAGGCTGCACGTATACTGCTTTGACAATGGAGGGCACCAAAGCAGTAATATTTAGCAAAATACAGAGTTTCCAGGTTTCTACTGAAAAGTTAATATTTCTTTTGGTGGTGTTTTATCATTTAAAATGTGTTCCAACTGACACCTGTAAATCCTGAAAGGTAATAAAACTACTGCTACCCACACCAATTATATGATGATGCTTTACCAAGCCACTTTGCAGAAAATGATACAAATTACTTTTCTCTATTCACAATAGGCATTTTGTAATGCTCAATCATGCAATGAGTGTAATTTTCTGTCTGTTACCTTCATGTCACTGTGCTCTTTTTTTGCAGATGTTTCCTTTGCCACTACTGTACATTGCAAACCATTTAACTGGACTAGCAAGTACCAAGAAATTAAGGTAGAGCCACTTTGACTTGGTATTGTGTTTATTTAGCTTTGACTGCATGCCTGCAAAGAAGATGTCCTTGTTGCAATTGTTGTCCATGAATGGCTACTATTAGGTGCAAGTTCTGAGCAGGATCTACTTCACATACTTATTTATAATTAAGGTTCCTTGGTTTCCATTTTTATGGATTTTTACAGATAAATACAGAGAGAAAACTATGTGTTTTCTGTCTGCATTTATTTTTTAAAGTGGATAAATACAGAAAATTGTGCTTCTTTTAAGTGACTCTCAGTGCTGTCTTTCATGAAGTATAGGCCAGCAGCAAAGCAGATGGACAGCAATGGGAAATTAAAAAAACAGGATAACATTTCTTTAAATAACAGTATATGTCAACATACATTTATAGCATAATGCTAGTATTTTCCAGAGGATGTATTGTGTAATATTTGGCAGCTTAAATAGATAAACCCAACAGAAATCAAAGTATGAGTGTGCATCTATCAGTTAAATACATATGGAAATGCACAGTTTTACAACTTCATTTATACGCAAAACACAAAATCAATATGGATAAATACAGATAAAATGGGAAAAAAATATGGCAAAATACAGACAGAAATTGCCAAAAGATAAATACCATAAAACCGGGAGCCCTATTTATAATCCATTGTTCAAGATGGGCCATGGACTTAAACTCAAATCTTTCAAAGTGTAGTGATAAAGGAGGGGAAGCAGAATTACTAAGCACTGAATTACACCATTGCTGCCTTAAATATGGTTACGTACCATCAATTATCTTGTTCATAGTAGGAATGTCCTTTAGAAGCTACTCGTATGCAAGGAGCAGCTGTAGTTAATTTAGCTAGAACCCTTGCTTTGCAGGTCCTCACTCTCCATCTCACAACAGTTCAAGAACATAAGTTGAATGGACAAATAAAGATAGAGGATACCAAGGCGTATCCATGACTTTATCATTTCCATTTTTGGATGGTAGTGGAGAGGAATAGGAGATGTATTTTTGAGGCTCCAGCCGGGTCATATTGGGAGCATATTTGTTTTGCAGCAATTATGTATCTTGCTACATTTTAATAGACCACTTTCTCCTCCGGTTTGAATAAAATCAGAGATATTCTACGGCCTGGGTGGACATTTTAATGAATCAGTAGTGTGTGCTGACAACATTAAACAAAATTTCTCAGAAGCTCCAGAGCTGGAGTGAAAGGTATGGAAAGGGGCAGATATTATAGTTAAGGCACCATGCATTTTATTAGTTCACAATATGAAAATATTACTCAAGTCAAGAACTCTGCTAAAACCTTTATCCGTAGTCCATAGATTGGGAAAGCTTTACGTGGGTTCCAGTTCTTGAATGTGAGGGAGTGCTACAGATCTGAGGTGTGGTGCAAGGATGGAGCAATGTGAGGGCATTGGCTATTGCAGAAGGGCAAGATTGAGGTGCATAAGCCAGTTTCTAGTGTCTATGTCCACTACTGAAGCTGGATGGGGTGCTGCGGGGTATGACTTGGGTACTTTGAGACAGCTGTTTGTACGTTCTAGTAATGGAAATGCAAATTCAGGTGTGGAGTTGCTAGCATACATCTATTTCTATATATTAGGATGAATTTTGAATTGCGTATGTAGATTCAGGTATTAGAAAAATGTCCTGTGCTGCTTGACTGAATTAAAGTGCTCTGGCATAATGGCGAGGGCTGGGTATCTATTTTTGATTTTATTTAATTTTTTTATTGAAGTCCAAAAATTTCAATACATTAAATCCATTAAAACCAATAAATCCATAAAAAGAGATTACCTTTAGGCAAACATAACATTTCCAAAAGTTCATAGATAATCCATAAAGCACTAAGAAGTCAGGGACAGATACAAACAAAACAGACAAAAAATTGTTTTTTAACCACATACAGAAGGTAATGACCCCTCCTAATCTTAATCAAAATACGTAGCCCAAAGTTTTTCGAACTTCCTTAGACCCGCCCACACGTAGTGCATAAGTGTGTTCACTCCTTCTAACTGCTTTCATTTCATGAGCCCACTCTAGGACAGAAGGAATCGAGTCGGTACTCCACCATTGCAATAAAAGTGATCTAGCTACTGCCATTGCAATGTAAGGAAAGAGGGGTTCGGTAAAGCTACCATTTACTAAAAAACAGCATCCTTCGCCAATTCGCACCTCTAAGCGTACAGAAGTTAAGTTTATTGATAGCTGACCACAAATTTGCAGAGATATCTTTGTTTTCATAATCCATCCATTTTTTAATAGCCTTCTGCCCAAGATCCAGGCCCCTAACTGAAGCTAACCGCGTTTTCCATGCCCCAGGTTTTCTTCTGGCTAGCTGATGTTGTTCGCTAATTTGGGAAACATCTAGCTCAGCAAGAAATTTATGGAAGATGTTATATGACCTCAGAAGAATAAAATCATTGACAATCAAATGCGCCATTTCGGTCATAGTCAACCACCTTCCATTCCTCAGAAAATCTGAGAACTTGCGAAATCCTACCAAAACCCACTTTAAAGTGAGTTCGGAGGATTGTGTAATCCCTGCTAGTGGTAAAATGTCAGCTAGTAAAGTGGCTGAGTTGATTACAGGAATGGAATATCTTTTATAAAGCGCCTGACTTTTTTAAAAAGCCAGTGAAGACACTTATAACGGACCCGCTTAGGGGATCGGGAAAATTGACAAGGGGGGGTGGATTTGACTTTCCTTACACATTAAATCCATGACACCAATAATAAAAAGATTTGACTGTGGTTAAGGTTTGAATCTAGATAAATACTGTGCAACATAAGCATAGCAATAATCCCTGAGATTCAGAAGAGCTAGACCTCCTTGTTCCAATTCTTCATATAAAGTGCTAAGTGCAATACGTGATGATTTTTTTGCCCAAAGAAAAGCTGTAAACATAGACTCTACTTGGGTAAAAAAAGGTACCTAATAAAATACAAGGGATGGTTGAAAACAGAAAATTAAACAGAGGAAGAACAGACATTTTAATCAAGGCAACCCAACACAAAATGGATAGAGTAAGAGAGTTCTAGCGTAAAAACAAGGCCTGAATTTTTCGAAGGAGCGGTGCAAAATTCAGATGATATTAATCAGAAACTCTTTCAGAGGAATATACCCCAAGATATCTTTTAGGTTTGGTGTTGGCGCAAGCAAGGAAATCGGGGTGCAGATCCAAGATTGCACCACTGCATTGTAAAATTTTGGTTTTCCTTTTATTAATGCGATAATCACCTAGAGCCTCAAAGTCTTCAAAGACCTGGAAGACTTTAGCCTGAACCTTTATCTCAGGTTTGATAATAAGCATGATATCATCAGCGTATAATTTCAATTTCGCCATAGATGGAATTGGGGGACGGATATCAGCACAGTTCCTTATTGCTATCGCCAATGGTTCGATAAAGAAAGCAAACAAGACGGCGATAAAGGGCACCCTAGCCTTGTGCCCCGTTTTACTTTGACCTGCCCGGCCACCGAGGTGTTGATAGTTACATTGGCTTCAGCATTATTGTATAAATTATGAATCAGGGCCGTGATCTTTGAGGAAATACCAAAGTAACCTAGAATCATAAACAATGTCTCCCACACAACAAGGTCAAAAGCCTTCTCAGCGTCTTGTAGAAAGACTAATACCAGGTATCCTCTGGGTATCGAAATAGTCCAAAGCCTCAGTTAAATAATGTGTGTTGGAGGCTAGCTGCCTACCTGTTCTGGTCCGAATGGATCAATTGCGCTGCGTGATGATTAAACTGAAATGATAAAAATTTAGTGACGATTTGCTTGCTCCAGATGATGCTGGTTAAACACAGAGGTGTTGTTAAGAAAAGCAGAGTAAGACACTTGGATCTTCTGCTCCAAGATTCTCTTATCCTCCCTGACTTTTTTAACAATTTCTGCGTCTTTTCCAATAATTAACCCCCGGATGAAGGCCTGAAGTGTGTCCCAGACCACACTCAGAGGTGCAGACTCATTATTTTGTGATAGAAACTCCTTGATCTCTGTCTCAATAAAACCCACCCAGTCCTCTTCATTAAAATATTGTCTGTTCAGCGCCCACCGTTTAGGGGACGTAGCACAGTTTCCTAAGTATAGGTAAAGCACCAACATGGCATGATCAGAGAATCCGGAATCTTTGCTGGCTGTGAAACCAGAAAAAAATCAATGCGTGATGAAGAATGAAATCTACCTGACCAGCAAGTATACGCTATTTTCGTTGGAAAGGCCACACGCCATGGATCCTGTAGGTCCAAGGTTACAACATAGTGTAGCAAGGTTCTTAAGGATTTAGGTTTCAACTGCTTTTTAGCCCGCACTAACAAGTCTAATTTAGGATTCATTAGAACATTAAAAATTACCCCCAAAATCAGCTCCCCGGGTACCTGAATTAGGGACAGAAACAGATCCTCATAGACCTTAAAGTTATCCTCAACTGGGGCATATATGCTGACAAAGGTTATCGGTCTCTGTCTTTGTCTGAGAGAGCAGGTAACCCAACACCAACTATCATGCAGATCTTTATCAAAATTAACAACCTCCGCCTGAAGTCTTTTACTTAAAAATATTGCTGTCCCTCTATGGGAAGCGGAAGACCACGAGAATCCCCTATAGGCTGCCCAGGACCTGAACATAGAAAAATCGGGCAGCTTTGCAGCTGGTATATGGGTTTCTTGTAAAAATATCACTGCTGGGTTTTCTGTTTTGATCCATGATTCAATTTTCTACATTTTCTTTTTATTATTGAGACCCTTAATATTAAAAGAAACCACTTTCAGCAGTTCTTTACTAGCCATAGTTAAGACCTAAGCAAGGCTTTAACCCTTACCCAGAGTCAAACTAACAAACAGATGCATACGACCTGATAGGTTTCAATAAAAAAAAGGGCTTCATTTGTTTCCCCCTTATGCTCCTAACCCATCCCTTGCGACTCCTTCCCTGAAATGTGGACCCCCCAACCACACCAACCACATTTCACCCCCCCCCCATCTAACCTGGGTGTCATGTGATTACATTTGAGTGATCTCACCCCTGACCCCCAGCAATGCTGAAAATTACTATCAATTAATTACACATATGAGCGAGCATGCACTGTAAGGATACAGCCCCTACTATGATCAAATAGCAGCTTCACAAACAACATAACCTTGACTGGGCCTTCCAATGAAAGAAGCAATAGGTAAGCTTGGCTTAACCCACCTAACCCCCCAGTTTCCTTACCAGTGGGGATATAATGAACAACATCTCCATCTAAATCCCAGAGCCCTGCTAGAGCTCTTTTAATAATTCCTGGGCTTCATCCAGATCGGAAAACATAAAAAATGTGCCCTTAACCAAGACACTCAATTTAGACTGCTGGGTGATGGATGTTTGTGCCCCATTAGCTTTAAATAGATGGAGGATCTTCACAAATTCTTTTCTCCTACGCGCTGCCACAGCAGTCATATCGGAAAAAATGGGACATTTTACAGTCTCATTCACTGCAAATCTTCACTTTTGGATTGCTTTAGACAGTATCCTTTCCTTTATGCGATAGTCTGCAAAGTTTAACAGTATTGTACGTGGCAACGTAGAATTCGGAAACGGGCGGGCAGGTACACGATGAGCCCTGGTGATGGTGAGATCGCCTTCGAACTCTGGGATGACCCTTTGTTTGATAAATGAGTTTACCCACTGCAAGGTTTGAGAACCCTTAATTCCTTCCGGAATTCCCACTATCCAGAGATTGGCCCTCTGAGAGTGATTTTCTAGCTCATCCAGTTTGTTCTCAACGGCATGCTTGCTTTTAACCGCCGTTTTGGCTTCTCCCATTACAATGGTCATCTGGTCCTCTAAGGCTGAAATCCTGGCTTCTGTCTCCTGAAGTTTAACTGGAAGGGTTGACATTGTGCCTTCGATTTTCTCTAGAAGTTGATGAAGAGAGGCAAGTTCAGCTTTCTGAGTTCTTTTCAACTCACGGACTTTCTTTAGAATTAAGTTTAGCATATCTTTGACACTCATCTAAAATTCACCAACTGGTTCCATATTTGAGCTAGAATTAACATGGGGAGGGTCCGCAGCAAAAGACGAGCGCCCTCCGATAATCCCATCAGGAGACATCAGACCAGTCGAGGGTACAAGCTCTTGTAAGGGAGACTGAAGCTGAGTCGGTGACTTGGCTTGGGGAGTCAGTGATGTACCGGGGGCACTGGAGGTGATGAGGGCCTGTCCAGGTACTTCAGGTATTTCCGAGGTTCCTGGATGCCCCACTTGTCTCCCATTCTGAGTGGTCAGCAGAGTTAAAGATGTTGTCTTATCCTGATTGGGTATTTGGCCCAGGGATGTCTCCGTGATTGCAATAAGACCAGTTTTCAAATTTGCTTGCGATTTTACCTGACTCGTAGGGGTCAAGTCTACAGCTGGTGCTAGAACTGATGGAGATATGACGCCAGAAGGTTCCTTAGAGAGCTTGAGGGCTGAGCTAGAGCCGAGAGAGGGGGACTGTAGTGTTGCTTTTTGCAAAAATAATGCAAATGGTTTTGCTTCTTTTGTCACTTTCGCCTTTTTAAGACCTTTGGACCCTGAAATATCCTGTGGAAATATTCCAGGCATAGCTGTATCTGCGTTCTTATCAGCCACACCCACCGAGCCCGCCTGATCCGAAGATGCGACAGAGGATGGATCCTCTTCCTCTGAACTCTCAAGTGTAGAGTCAAGGTCAAGCAGATTGGGGGCATTCTCCTTACAGGCCAATCGGGCTGCCTCTTTTGCCTCCTTAGCCTGGACTCTGCGAGTTTTAACCTTGAAGTGGGCATTGAGCAGTTTTCCCATTCTGGCCGCAGTTCTTCCAGAGCTCCACCTTACCACACCTTGTCATTCCTTACAACACCCCGAGACAGTAATGAAGGCGCTTATAGATTTTGCCTCTTTTATTCATACAGATTTTCCCAAAATGGGGCATGAAGTTCATAAAATTCACACACAACTTCTCCCAGGGTGCAGCGTGGAGTTGAGACAGACATATTGCAAACTGCAAAGGAGCGAGGACACACCTTGTGAGGTAGAAACAAAGTGGAGCCAGAATCTATCCTGTTTCCGGTTATAGCGGGGCATGCAGGATGCAAAGGTCGTTATTAATGTTTACAGCCCCCTTATTAATTTAGCTTTCAGGTAAACAGTCACGATATGTGTCAGCGGGGGCTCACAGCTTATGCCCAGACCTCGGCATTATGTAGCTCTAATGAGGGACAGTGCTCGCACATCAAAGCGGCGGCCGCCACCGTGGCCTCACTCGCCCCTCTCTCCCTACCTTCAGTGGGCTCCGTCCAACCCTGGCAGGGGAACGTAAACGCTTCCGTCAGAAAAAGCGCTCCGGAATTTAAACAGGGGAAAAGACACCGCCACCGAAAAGGAAATGCTCTTTTTCACTGCTTGGCCCCAGGCTCAGACGCAAAACCGCAATCACTCAGCAGGGCCAGAAGAGCGAGAACGCCAGCCTGCCGCATGGCAGGAACAATCCACCTTTGCTGGGGGCGGGTCGAGATCACCTGTGGCTACACGGCGTGGTACTCTGCAGCCATTCCCCTAGCTAGCATCAGCTGGGTATCTTACACAGTATGGCAGAGATACTGCTGGTTTAGACAGGTAATGTCAAAGTGCTGGGTTTTGTTTAAAGTGCTATGATAGTAGGGTTTCTGCAAGCCAGGTTTTCTTTTCATTAGCAGATGAGTAAGCCCGATGCTAGAATTATTGTATGAGGATGAGAATCGCTGTAAAATTGCACAGTTGGATCCAAGACTACCGACAATGGGTTAAATAAGAAGGTGAACTTCAGGCACCAATTATGCAACAGCCCAAGGACCACTATGAAATTATGGGCTTTGTGTGTGAATAGCTGATTGTTCGCGTAAAGGTTGTTCTGATTGGATTCCATAAGCTATTAGGAATGGGCTTAACACGTGGCCCTATTCTGATTGGTTGAAGGAGCAGCCAGTTAGATTGCTAAAACAATAGAAGCCTGATGGTGCACACTATCAGGTAATCAGACAAAGTACCCGGATTTAAGGTCATCATAATTGCTGTGGGTGGTTCCCACACTTGCCTAGATTGTCTTTGCAGTCCAATGAGGGAAGAACAACCACTTTCTTTAATCAGTAACAACAGCAGATTTTGATAGGCTTTTTCACTCAGTTGTGCTCTGCGATCAAACTAAAAATTTAAGCTGATTCCATTTGGTTTGCTTTTCGGCAATTTTTTCACACATTCATATTAGAATGTTTGCAATACATGTTATGAACTGAACTGAACTCCTGTGCCCTAGACCAAGACCTCCAAGAAGGAGACCAATTGATGCTATGTCACCACCTCAGTTCCATCACATCATGCAGGCCCTCCATATGCCAAAAATGACCAGCGTTATTCCAGAGCCTGGTGAAAGATTTACTATAAGGCTGTGGTCTCAAGGATTTACATTAAAAAAAATTTTTTTTTTATTAAGAGTGTTTTCTTTAGCACGAACTTGACCCGAGGGTATCAGAGTGCTGTACATTATACCCATTCCGTAAATACGGAAGCGAATAAATGTACCTATTTACAGATACTCTTTTCCTGATTACCGGAGTCTTTGGTGTGTTTGGGTCTTTCCTTGGGATAATTTTCATTATACCCACAGTTTATATTAGATATTTTCGTTAAGTATTTTTTCTTGGGGGTGGGGAGGGGGCTATCATCAGTCTTGTTTTCATTTTCTTTATGAAAGTAGCTGTGGATGGATTGGCGCACGTTTCTGATGGGAGAGCCTGTCTAGATTCTTGGTGTTTTTCCAAAGAAACTTTGTGCCTAGGTCTTGCTATTTTTGAATCTCTTGGGTTTTAGTAGCAAACATCTTGTGCTGCGTAGAGTGTGTCTGTTTCCCACAGTGGTGAAGGAGTTTGTTCAATATTTAGGTGTTACAAAGTATACCGCCTTGTGGGTCATGACTAGATTTTGAGTCCGCTTGTTTTCCTTTTTCCCAGCCTTGGCTGTTTGATCAATGTCCCTGGCTGTGCAGGAGGGTTCTGAATCTGAATATGAAATACACTTCTAACTATCATCAGGGGTCGTTAAAGTATGATAGTTTTTTATTGATACCGATTTTAACTACGTGTATTGTTTTCCATTGTTTTGATGTCATTGTATCTTACTGTATTTTATTGTACTTTTATGTTGTATTTTCAGTTAGGTCGAATACAGTTTTCTGAATTGAACTGAGTCATCTTCTGGCTTCAATAGGAAGCCATTGTAATGATGCTAAGAGGGTGTGATTAGGGTGGCAATGCCGCGGTCAGTTCTAGTTAGCATCAGTCCTTCACTACATTCTTGAAATCCGGTGGAGGGAGGGATACATTGTTTTGCCATCTTGAGCAGCCTCAGTTGACCTCAAGCATTTCTAGTGACTGTGATTGCATGTTCAGGTTTTGCCTAGTGGGTTCCCTAGGGATTTAGTGGTGTTAATGACAACTAATTTGGAACTGAGTGCATTTATATGATTCATCCAGACTTGTATCGGTAGGAGCAGGGCTCGAGTTGGGGTACCACACGGGTGGACGGTGTCCCCCCACTTATTTTACCGGGGATACGCCGTCCCCTCTGCCAAACAGCTGGATAAAGGGGAAAGGGGACATCCCTGACGAACCCCCCTACCTAGTGTGAAGTAATCAGAAACTGTGCCATTAACAAAAATTGACACCTGGGGGCTGGAATACAGTAGAGAAATAAGAGAGATGAACTTAGGTGGGATACCAGACCAAGAGAGAGCGCGCAACATGAAGTCCCATCCAATCCTGTCAAAGGCCTTCTCCGCATCCAGAGAAATGGCGGCAAGGGGAAGATCTAACAAAGAAGCTTTGCTAATGATGTTAAAGAACACTCTGGAGTTATCTGAAGCAAGACGACCCTTCACAAAGCCGGACTGTTCAGGGCCAATCAGATCTGGCAGGATAGTATCCAGTCGAAGAGCCAGGATTTTGGCTAAGATCTTATAGTCAGTGTTAACCAATGATACAGGTCTATAGTTTTTACATTGTGAATGATCCTTACCATCCTTAGGAATCAGGCAAATTAGAGCTTGTTGAAAAGAACCACTAGAGAGACCAGAAGCTATAAAAGTATGGTAAAGAGAAAGCAGTTTTGGTAGGAGAAGGGAGGTAAAGTGACTATAAAATTTGATGGTGAAGCCATCAGGGCCCGGGGCTTTACCATGCCGGAGTTTAGAAACAGCATGGGAGACCTCTGAGAGAGTGATATCAGCATTTAAAGGTTCGAAATGTACATGAGACGAAGGGGGGGGGGAGAGAGAGACTGAAAGTAGGAAAGAAGATCATCAGAGGAAGGGACAGATTCAGGTGTGTAAAGAGATTTATAAAAAAGCGAAAATTTGTTGAGAATTTCTTTATCCATAAATAAAGTACTGCCAGAAGAAGATTTAATGTGTTCAATTTTCGTGCGTTCCTTCCGAATCTTTAGATAATTGGCGAGTAATTTCCCCATCTTATTTTGTCCGCCATAATATCGAGCATTACATTTTAATAGTTGGTTAGATGCAGCTTCAGTGGTGAATTTGTTAAACGAGACTTTGGCCGCGATAAGTTCTTTAAGAGAGGATTCAGTGTTTGTGGAATGAAAGGCAAGCTCCAACTTCTTGATATTGGCAAGTAGGGAAGAGGACTTGGCCTCATTGGCACGTTTCTTACAGGAAACAAAATTAATAATAAAACCTCTAGAGGCTGCCTTGTAAGAATCCCAAACCGTAACATAAGAGGAAGTGGGTATATTGTTGATCAAGAAAAACTCAGTGGTAAAATCAGAGAAATCTTTACAAAAAATAGGGTCAAGGAGAAGGGAGTTATTGAACCTCCATCTACCAGAATGGGGAGAGAAAGGAAGGAGGTCAATATCTACGAGTACCGGGGCGTGATCTGAGATCAGAATAGAACCAATGTCAGAGTGAATAGCATGTTGTGTGAGGGGTTTACTGAGAAAGAGGTAATCAATGCGTGATTGTGAACTATGTGCGGGGGAGTAGAAACTATATTCTCGGAGATCAGGGTTACACAATCTCCAAATATCTACCAAAGCATTGTTACAAATAGTGTTAGTAAATTGAGAGTGCATCTTAGTAGGAGAGAATCTAACTTTAGAATGACGATCAAGGATGGGATCGGACACCAAGTTACAGTCACCACCAAAAATAATGTAATTTTTAGTGAGGGTGGAGAGTTTGGCAGAGATCGAGGGCCAAAATAATTTATCAGTACCAGTGGGGGCATAAACATTGAATAAAACAATCGCTATCTTATCTATAAGTAAGTGAACTAAAACCCAACGACCCTGGTCATCACATTCCTGTGAAACTACAGAAACATTTAACTTTTTATGTAACAAAATCAAAGTCCCACCCTTCTTAGAATCAGTGGGAGAAAAGAAAATATGACCCACCCAACAACGCTTAACTTTTAAGGCTTCCGCTTCAGATAAATGTGACTCTTGAATAAAAGCTACATCAGCCTTAAGTCTAGCTAGATGCTAAAGTACTCGCTGTCTCTTGATAGGGTTGTTTAACCCCTTAACATTCCAGGTAACGACACGGAATGGAAAACAACAAGAAAAATATACAGTAATACCTAATTCTGCTTACCAAATCAAGAATAAGAGAGAAAGAAGAAAATGAGAATATGATATTTAGAAGAAGAAACAAAGAGATGGAATAGAGAAAAAGGAAAGGATGAAACAGAACGAAAGAGGGGGAGACAGAGAGGAAGAGAGTAAGAGAGGAGGGAAAGAAAACAGAGACAGATAAGATCAAAAAGACAGTACTCATCCAAAATGGACGACTGAGTAACATACTTACGAAAACGAAAAGCACAAACGGGGGTGGGGGTGGAAGAACCGAAGGGAAGACGACGACACCAACCAGAGCAGGAGTCAAACCTCAGGAATCATGAGTCCAAGGGGCAGCGTACAAACAAAAGGAGTACATCAGGAAAGGGTGAGGCATAGTAACATCTGTAAATATAAAGGAGAAAGACGGGATAAATACATGTTAGGAGTATGAGGGAGACAACACACAGTAGCAATAAAAACAAAAACAGCCATAGAAAAGAACCAATGGAACGCCATCATGAGTAATGACGAACAAAAGACATTAGCAAACAAAGCAAAAAAGAGCACAAAATCCTTCAAGGTGGTCTGGAGACGTCCATAATATCAGAGCCTTGTCGACGCAGGAACTCCCGAAGAACAGCAGGATCCTCATACGTGGTGGTTTTGTCCTTGTAGGTGACCTTGAAAAGGCAAGGATGAAGAAGACCATATCGTGCATTGAGAAGTCTGAGCTGGGGACGTAAGTCCAGGAATTGCTTTCTTCTGTCTGCGGTGACCATGGAGACATCCTGCGACAAGTAAAGGCGGTATCCTTCCCATATAATTTGTTTCTTAGCCTTGGCGGCCGAGAGAACTTGCAAAAGATCAGTAAATTGAAGGAACAGCATGATGACACCCCTAGGTTTAAAAGAAACTCTAGGGCCAAGGCGGTGGGCTCTTTGTATGTTGACAGAGGCCAGGGCTGGAGCGTCCAGGATCTTTGAGAGAAAAGTTGGAAAGAAAGCTGTCGGATTGGACCCTTCTGTTAGATCCGGAAGTCAGTACAGGCGAAGGTTGTTCCTACGGTTCCTATTTTCCAAATCCTCAGTTTGTTTCTTGAGCAGAAGAACCTCAGCCTCCAGTGAAGGAAAACGCGAACATGTAAAATGAAGGGCTTCCAAAGATTGCTCCAGGAGAAGTACACGAGAGTCTAGAGATGACCACTTGTCTTGCATAGCCTGCATGTTAGTCGTGGTGGCCTCTATAAATGGTTTTAGAGCTCGGATCTCCTCTAGAATAGTGTCCAGAGATGAAGACGAAGTGCTATTATCAGGTGAAGGCGGATCCTTTTTAAGGTGCTTGATGGTAGGAAAAGCTGAGGAGGCTTTCCCTCCATTCTGAGACATAGGGATTGCCCCAGGTGTGGCGTCCGGCCTTGACATGGTGGATGCGTCCGAGTCCTGAAGGGGTGAATCCGAATCTGAACCAGGGGGTAGTTTAGTGGTTGTGGCAAGCTTCAAATTGCGGAGTTTCCCCATAGAATACCACAGCACAGCGAGTAGTATGAACAGGGGGGACCTGAGATAGAAATCCAGGAAGGACAACCAACAAAGAAGCGTGCTCGACTACACTGGATGCAGGGAGCAATGGGAGTATGAAAGAAGCCAGGGAAAGTCTCAGCAAGTGATGAAAAGATACCTCACAAAGTCGCAGGACAATGAAGAAAAAACAGTGCAATTCATAGAAAGGCTCATGACGGTCCAGAAACCATAGAAGCGTCGCTCTCAGCACCAGACCAGTCCATTTAGAGGAAGAGGTGAGGAATACAGCTCAAGGCGTAGGTGAAAGCTCCAAAAAATGGCATAAGTAAACTGGGAGGTGCAATGACATATGCAGGCAGGCAGATAAAGCAGTGAGGCAGAGGTATATGACATAAAGATGGAGCATTCAAGAAGCGTGGGGAGCAGAAAAAATAATACAGGAAACTGCAGTCCTCATTTGCAAAAGAGCGCCCACAAAAAGTTATTGTCAAGGGTGTCCAGAGAAAACACTGGATGCATGACTGAACAGTATGGCAGTTTAGTGATGACGCATGAAAAACCAGGTCCAGAGGCGTCAGAAAAATGGTAAAAATGGAGCAAATTTCGGAAAGTTACATGTTGGCAGCACTCACCGCTCGCCGATAAGTAAATTAGGAGCGTCGTTGTCCAGGGGCGAGAAAGAGCGCTGCCGGCTCCTCAAGAGGGAAGTGCATGTCGCACTTGAAATGGCGGCCGCCTCAGAGACGGCCGGTACGAGTAACTTCTCCCCTTAGCGTCCGGGCTCTGAAAAAAGCAAGAGATTAGGGCGACCTCCCACTAAGACGATGCATCATGCAGCTTGTTGACAGGTACGGCCTCAGGGGACGCTGGAAATCATTCAGACGCAGAGGTCGGCTCCGGAGCTCCGGGACTACGCCACCATCCTCCTTGGCGCGTAAGCCACACCCAAAAAATGCTTTTTATTTTTAAGTTGCCATTTTGTAGACTTTGAGGGTAATGTAAGCCCCTCCTATGAATTAAGGGAGACATTTCCAAAAAGTACTTAAGCAGGCTGTTACCACATTTGAAGAAGCAATCACGTGATGTTTCACCCCTATTATACCATTAAAATCAATAAGCGCAGCATTCATAATCCATAGCCAATAAAGCATGTTGGTTTCTAAAAACGTCTGTTAGAGTTTTTCTGCAACCTACAGGCCACACAATGCAGCTAAGTGACCAACCACAATGAATTCCCACACACCAAAGAGCAAATGTTACAGCTCTGGAAGTACTTAAATAAATGGGAAACCTCTCTGGGGTCATAATTTTTAGTCTTTAGGAGACTCAGCACCGGTTTTACGTGGGCATATCCTGAGGGGCTACTATGCCGACCTGCAGCCTCCAAATACACTTCTATTCATGTTGATGGTGCTGTTGCCTCTCCTTGGGGCACCATAACCAACAGGATATACACATGAAACCCCTCGCTGGACATAACAGGGTGCTCCTCACCTGTTTAATTGATAAGGGGTCTGGAAGAGGGGTAAGCCGGCCATTGAGACACATTTGTTTTTGGGATTTAGAGGTGCCCAGTGCCAACCAGGGCCTCCCAAGCAGGTTTTCCAGAGTGGAGGTCACTGGAGGATCCTCAAGTTACTTATGCACCAGCCAGCTTCACGCATGAGGTTGTGCACCTCCTGTGCTGTGAGCCGCAGCAGTTTCTCTTCTGCTCCTGCCCATGTACCTGAGCAACGCAGTCCTGTGCCCAGTGACCAGCCCCCCCCCACAGGCTGGCACGGGGTGGGCAACAAACTCTGCCCTTGGTGGGCTTCTCCTGTCTTGCTCTCTGTCCCAGGGAATGGGGACCCAAGGAGACTATCAGTCCCGGGGAATCGGTCCCCATGGCCAAAAGAGCCTTTGGGGAGGGGGCCCCATGCACACTCCCTCCCCAGTTAATTCACTTATATGTGTTTGCATCAGCTCCACATGGCTTGACACTCCAGAAGGAATTTGGGGGAGATTGGGTGGAGATCCGACATGCTCAGATTCACTTGGGTAGGATTTCTAAAAGAGCAAATATTTAAAGCAGCATATATATCTCTGGCTCCATAGTGCCGATTTCTTTCATCCTTGATATACCCTTGGTCATGATGGCCAGCCCTAGCCACCTGGAACCTTTTTTAAGGGTGCATTGCACAGGAGGTGCATTTCTACTGCTCCTTGTGTCAGATATGTCTTTGGCTTCTGGTGACAATATCCTCCTGGTGAGGGCATCTTGAGTAGCTAAAGTGCAACCAGTCAGCAAAACAACCTCGTTGCCCAAGAGCCTTGGGTAGCAGTAGAGCCCAAGGCCAGTCCCCAAAAGCTCTAGGGAAACCATCTAGGATCCCCAAGCATGTCCTTTACCCCAACTGGCCCTCATGGGTATAAGGAGGACCAGTGCTACTGGCCCTGGAGAGACTCATCCTAGTGCTGGGGGTCAGCTGCAGTCAAAGTTCCAAAATCTATCCTTGCAGATCATAAAGTATGCTTTTCCTTCCAGCTGGGCATCATTTTGATGTTGTTGCTCCCACGTCCGGGGTCTTCTAATCACTCTCTCCCTTGTGCAGCATTTTTAAGTGTGAGCGGAAAGGTTTATAGGCCGGGCAGCACTATCTGTGGATGCCACATCATCTCTCCACCACTGCCCCAGCCCACTGCACAGCTTTCTGGGACAATCCAAAATGGCGACTTCAAGTTGTCTCTGGTAAGAGCCCCCTTGACAGCTTCAACTCTGCCAATAACTGACACCTGCCTGATCCCTTCCCACCAAAACTTCAAATGCAAACCCCTCCTGTGATGGCTCCAGAGGTCTGGGCATCCTCCTTTGTTCCAGGGGGCATGGTGTAGTATGGCAAGCTGATTATAAGATTACGATTTACTCCCCACCCCTTCTTTTCACAGGAACTGGGTCAATCTCTGTTAATTGCCCTATTGCGTATTGGGATTAGCTAAGCCCAGTAGGGGAGACAAAGACCTGGAATCTGATTAGCCCTATA
The DNA here is from genome assembly GCF_964263255.1 of Lissotriton vulgaris. Lineage (NCBI taxonomy): Eukaryota > Metazoa > Chordata > Amphibia > Caudata > Salamandridae > Lissotriton > Lissotriton vulgaris. Next base: position 858,809,951 of record NC_141689.1, read on the forward strand.
AGATGAGCAGGTGGGTTATTGAGGAGTGCAGATTCAAAATGGGATGCATAATTTTCCCCAGACTGAGACTTCATTGGACCTTATTGGCCAAATGGAGCAAAATGTACTTGAGGGCAGATTTTGCCTATAACATGTTCTACAATGAAAACACCATAGACTTTCTGTAGGCACTACAGATCCACTCTATGAATACTAATTTTTATCGTAACTGAAACCAAAAATGGGTATGGCTCTAATCAGTAAAGCTGAGCCCTATACAACCTACAACAAAAGAAAGAATATCTCATGAGATAATTCTTTCATGAGATATATAGAAAAAAACGGGAATAAAAAGCTACTATGAGCTTTCAAATGTGTATGATTTATACATTTTGAGAAAATAGTGTTTGAATAGGTATCAGTACTGGCATTCTTATTGTAAAGCCTACCACAGGTCAGTGCCAATCGCTGAATAGCCTCTTCTGCTGCAGGCTACCTGTGTGCAGATACTGGGATGCGCACTACAGTAGTGTCACACATGCAGCCTGCGCATGTGTTTGCTCATGTGCAACTAGCCTAGTACCTCTTACCTTAGCGGCGTAGCAGAGGCCTTTTCCTGAAATATGGACACTGACGGCTAACATGCTCAGTTCAATTACCGTGAATTTACCATGAGTGAGACTCAGGTTGTGAGACTTACTCACAACTAAAGACAAATGGGTGAAACCCATTTGCAACAGCAGGTTTTTAGGATGACAAAGGGTGATGAAGCTATAGTATGGATGTGTGAGGCACATCTCAAGGAACTCTAGAGACTGAGTTCTCCATTACGTTCAATGTCTATAGGAGGGGTCTGAGTGATGTTCCTCAAAAGTTCATCCATGATGTTCCTCTTCCTGTGTTTATTTATTTGTCACACATGTACATCAGAGAAGCTTGAAACTAGGGGAGAAACAAATACTATAGAGGACGTTCTGTTCCCTGACCGTGCTTGTACTATTGTTTTAAATATTTATAGAGAACAGTTGTTGGCAGCAGAGCACAGTAAAAGTCTGTGTCAGCTTGAACTACGCACAACCAAGGACTGGCCCCTACTGTGCCCCTCTCGTAATCTTTTTCAGATATCACATTAAGGGCAAGATTGATCCTTTGCCTGTGGATTCACAGACTTTAGGTTTTATTTGTGCCAGCATTCACATGACACAGACTACCTTTTTAAATATACTTGTTTTCAGAGTATTCAAATTACTTCTGATCAGTAATTACATTGTATGTGTTCATACACTCTGAATTTTCACAGATGAACATTCACAATTGTATGCAGTGCTTTTCTGAGTTGCTGCCAATGGTCCTCTCACCCTACCTGGCATTCTGGATGCTTCAATGATGTGTGAAACTTGTGACCTTGCAGACCTCCTCACTTGCCCCATGCAATAGCACGTGTTCCTTCATAAACCTTACAGTGGTTCTGCATCTTTTTTTCTTCCACTATCCTACCTTTCAATCGGTTAACCTTGGTTCCCTCAGGTTTCTTTGACCTCATGGATTAAAAGACACTCTTGCCATCAAACCTACGCATCATGCTATGTCTTGCACGAATGAATGAAATGAATGAATGAATGAAATGAAATTTATAAATGCGCTACTAAGCCCAAAGGCATCAAGGCGCACAATTTGTAATACATTGATTAGGCATCATCCACTCTTCTCTATTCTTATGAATACCCCCCGGATTGATCCCTACCTAGATGGATAGTATGGAATACCAAAAGTCGAGTTCACCTCAATTGGTTAAGCTTGAGGTTCTCCTTCAAATAAGATACTCAAACCCCAACACATAAACCCTTCTATGTGATCTTTTTGGCTTCATTAATCACTTCAAATATTTCCTAGAAATTTGCATGTCAATTTTAACCTTGAATTTAGGTCAATATCTTAATGTTACATTGGTCATTCAAATAAACTGAAGGTTGTGTTAAAATATAAAATCTGATTCTCGTTTTTTTTGATGAAGCTATGCCTCATCCATTTTTCCCCCCTGCCCTACTTTCAGCCCGGCTCTATCCTTGACACCACATCTGTATAAACATGAGTAAAGAATCTAGATTGAAGCATTGTAGACTGTGTATACATGTAGAGTCAGCGCAAAAGAACAGCTGGCGTCTGCTCTGGGTTTTTCAGACAATGGTAAAGCCTCTAGTAAAGTTTACTCAGATAGCATATCTTGTTGTGCAGCCTTAGGACACGACAATTGCACAAGACACCAAGGCTGTCAATTCTTACCGTTGCCTCATTTGTGTGTTCTTCCCAAAGCTCTATTTACCTCTGGGCATCCCTTGTTTGTGATCTTTTGCTATAGAAATCCATGTAACCATCGTTCAGTGTGCTTCCTCCTAGAGTATCTTGTCGGATGAGCCCCCATTCATGAATGCTAATAAATGACTCTTGGTTTGTACTTCACTCCAGTGTCGATTCCTCCTTACTGGTTAAGAACCCGTGGACTAAGGGTGACCCTGCACTAGTGGGTTTTCAATAATCCTCTTCCACAGTTCTGAAAAGCTTGCTGTTTTCATAAGCCAACTTAAATGGCTTCTTAACTTCACATCCCCTGTAGGACTTGGCCTTTTTGGCTAAAGTTCCCTAAACTTTTTGCTTTCCTCCCAGACCATTTTCTGACATAGAGTTGCCAATTTAGATGCTTTGGGTACTTTGCCACTGCTGATCAATGTCAAAGTATAAGCGTTCCCTATGTAAAGTGTAATGGTAATTGGTTGGCCATGATTGGTATGTTTGCCTTACTAGTAAAGTCCCTAGTGATGTGCACTATGTGTGCCAGGGCTAGTAATGCAAAGGCGCGCAGAGAAGGAAACTCAGGCCTGCAGTGTAGGACCTGTGCGCAGATTGCTAAGTTAGCATGTTGTCCTGACAAGTGTAACCACTTGTCAGGTCTTACTTCCCATTTTTCATACACATTGGGTACCTCCGGGGCAGGGTGCAGTGTAAGTAAAAGGCAGGACATATACTACATGTGTGTGTTATGTTCTGACAGTGAAAAGCACTCCATTTCGTTTTTCACTGCTGAAAGACCATTCTGCACATAGGACAGAATGAGGGAGGCTGGGTATTGTGTTTTGGTAGCCTAGTTTCCTGTAAGTTTATGATGGAGAGGTGAAGTTTAATGTGTATGAACTCACAGTGTCATAACACATCTTTCTAGGAAAGTGGTTTTGCCACTTTGTGCTCAGAAACCACTCTTTTAGAAAGTGACTGAGTTTTGTGCTTTACACATTTCTGTGGGTTTCTGCTTAATGTGGGTTGCCTGTCTGGATCTGAGAGGTGAGAGGAGCTGGGAGAGGTCTTGACCCAGGGAGGGGTTGAGATGGCACCAGGCTGCCCTGCATCTGGAGAGTAGGGGGAGGAGAAGCCCGGGAGGTGAAAAGGCCTGGGCTAGTGTTATAAACCAATTGACCCATCTCCTGCTGAGTGATTAAGGATCTAGACCCCCAGTATCAAAGGGAGAAATGTGACAGTGGGAGGGAGATACCCATAACTGATTTAGGGAGGGTTCAGGGACCCCTGAGCACAACAAACTTCAAAGACATTAAGGGGTAAAACTATGAGAGCTGAAACCCCTGAACGTTGGAATGAAACAGAAATTGATTGAGACTGAAAAGGCTTGGACCCATTTTGTGGTCAAGAGGAACCTCTGCTAAGGAAGGAGCAACTGATGAGACTGCTGGGGAAAGACCAATCCTTGCTTTGTGATCTGGGGCTGGTCTGCAGTTTACTATTCTAACCAAGGAAGTGGCTTTGGGACTGTGCTTGGAGGCGTTGGGTCCCACTGCTAGACGGATACAGTGCTTTGTGTTGTGTTTTGTAACCCCACGGGCCCGAGGAGAGCTGGCTCCCTGTTTGGAAACACAGGAACATAAAAGTTTCCGGGGAAGTTTCAAGCAATGCGGTGGGCGCGTGTTGTGGTAGCTTGAGACCCTTGGAAGGTATGTCCTGTGATTTTGGACACCGGAAGGAGGAGTGAGACTCGGACGCTCTGGGTGCGTGTTGTGGTGCAAAGGAAGCACAGGTGAAGAGCGCCTGGCCACCCTGGGTATTGCAGGTAGAGTGAGTCTTGGATGCGCTGGGTGGGTGTCATGGTGCATCTAGGGCATTAGTGAAGAGCGCCTGGTCAGTGTGTGCACTGAAGCTTGAGTGAGACTCAGATGCGCAGGGTGCGTGTTGTGGTGCACCACAGGCTCGGGTGAGGAGCACCTGGTCGGCGTTTGCACCGGAGGTAGAGTGAGTCTCGGTTGCGCAAGGTGCGTGTCGCGATGCATGGAAAGCATTGGTGAGGAGCCCCTAACCAACATGTGTAATGGAAGTGGAGTGAGTCTCGGACACACAGGGTGTGTTTCGGGGTGAAACGAAGGCATTGGTGAGGAGCGCCTGGTCATCGAGTGCACCGGAAGAGAAGTGAGGCTCGGACATGGTGAGTGTCTCATGGTGTGGCCGAAGGCGTTGGTGAAGAGCGCCTGGATATCGGGGCACCAGAGTTGGAGTAAGTCTCATTAGAGCAGTATGCATGCTTTGGTGCAACCTGGGATTGTGGAAGTGATCCGCTCATCATCGTGTGCACCAGAAGAAAGTGAGTGTCTGCAGCCCCTCCTTTTGTCAGTACGGGCTCGACTCTGAGCTGAAGCAAAGGCTCACATCGTCAGAAGGACTGAGAGGCAGAGCGAGTGTCCCTCCGAGCCTGTACCCCGCCCAGGTAGTATTCCACGTTAGCTGGGGGCAGACCCCACTCTCCTCTTCTCCTGAATGGATGGATGGATTCTTAAAGCTACTTCTAGAACAAAACATTACTGCTAAACTGAATATATTACAGATCAGGTGAAACTTCTCCTGTTACTGGTCAATTGGAGTGATGATGCTCCTTCAGGAAACACAAAATTGCTATGTGACCTATGCTTGACGGTTGCAAGATGTAATATTTATCATCAATAGAGGTCTGTTGATCAGCTCTACCGGTGCACGTGTCAGATATGGGTTAGTGTATGGCTACAGAGATATATGTTTACGAAGAACATAGATGCTTACACAAATTTGATAAGGTTAGTGGTTCGTGGGGTGGATACCAGGGCTTTAATTTAATCATGAATGTCCGATTACCATGGGAGTGTGCCCTGGCCCATGTAGGGACTCACTCTAAGTCTATGGAGGCTGTTTGAATTCCACATTACCATCTGGAAAACAGTGAATTGGTAAGGGTAATAGTCCCTTTTCAGGAATTGCTATACCTGGTCTGTCTTTTTGTAATTTGCTTGTCACTGCCATTCTGCAGCATTGATAATAATATGATGCGTATGTTAACTCTTCAAAGGAAATAAATAAAAAATATTTAAATACACATATTTATATATATATATTTCAAATGAGTATCCTGAGACATTGCCTTCAACCAGTGTGACTGGGAAGAGCCCCTTTTATGAACGGGAGTCGAGGATAGTCAGTGGCAGTAGCATACATACTTTGTGATGATCTTACTTTCTCTGAAAAACACCAATGAAGAATTACTCATACTTTGATATTGATGAAAATGTCACTGATAACAGCTATGCAGAGAGAAATTATTGTAGCGTGAGCTGTGCTCATTTTATACGTTTGCATTTGACATCTTAAAATCATCCAAATTAGCTCTGAAACCGTTTTAGAAAGCAGGTAAAAACATGGTGCTTCAAAACTGGGTAGGTTTCCCTTTAGCCTATTAAGGCCATTCTCTTTTTCAGATCTTAATCCTTCCTAGAGGCAGGATGCCCTTATTTAGTCATTTGCTGCGCTGTATGAAATCTCATTCATTCATCCTTTCATCCTATGATGGAAGAAGAGCACTAAGTTCTCCATGCCTCTTCTGGTAAACGTCACAGTGGAGATCTGGATAACTCACGTCTCTAAAGTTTTCAGCGAAGCAATCCCATCTTACAGCAGTCCATCACATAAGGCCACCCCACTTCCAGCCCAAAGAAAGGCAAAAAGATAAAAGTATGAAGTGAGAATACAGTATGAAGACTATTTTTTTAGGACGAGAAAGTAAATAAGTCAGTTGAAGGAATAACCAAAGGGGCAACCCTGGGACCAAATCTAAGGTTTTCAAACACCAACCAGAGCAGTGGATGAACATTCTGGCTGCAATCTTGACTGAGATCTCAGTCTGGTGGTTTGTCCACCCTCCTGGTTGAACAGCATAATCACCAGCAGATATAAAAAACATCTGCAATGCAATAGGTCTCGCATTTGCGAGAGTTGAAACTATTGGTGTTGAAAATGACAATGTGTTTGCCCAGCCCAGTCAGCCTAGGTGTGGGAGGAGCAAAGGGTTAGAAAAAGAGCAGTAATTAATTCAATCACTTGTGAAGGCTGCAGGTCATTCCAGGAGCTGGGCTGACACGAGAAAATGGACCAGAGCGCCATAACTGAAATCAGCAGGAGGGTGGAGGAGGTAGCTACAGCCAGATGGCGAGAATTTGACAAACAATGGCAGGGTATTATTAAAAATGCAAAAATAGACATTACTGGAAGAATGTATACTACTGTGTTTTAGAAACTGCTAATTGTTGAAGTGTGGCACAAAGCAGGAGACTAGGACGCTTTTCCCCCCAGTCCTTAAAATGCAATCAGTTTAAGGGTTACAAGTTTTTTGTTACAGGGCAGAACTCAGCTCAGGAAGAGCACATGAGTTGTCGAGGTCCACAGATGAACAAGAGGGAAGACTGAGATGTTTCGGTCAGAACCAAAAGAACTATCTATTTAATAATTCCACTGCCTTGCCCACTAAGCCTATGTGCAGGAAGGGGGGGGGAGTGGGGGGAAAAGAAGGGTTAGACAAAGAGTTGCAATTAACTCTCTTGTCTAAGGCTGCCTGTCGTTCAGGGAGCTGGCCTGATGCAGGAAGCTGGGCCGTAACTGAAACAGCCAGAAGGGAGGAGGCAGCAGCTACAGCCCAGGGAGTTAGCATTCGCATGAAGAGCAGCTGTTCCAAAACATGTATTAAAGCCATTAAAGTGAAAGCGTGGTATGGGGCATTTTATTAAAAAAAAAGTACTTTATTAAGGTAAATACAACGAGCCGCATATAAAGAAATGCTTGCGGTCATCATGAAACTGAAAGCATGAGTTAAAAAAAAGCAGTCGACACCGTATCTGAAACAAGCAGGAGGGAGAGAGAGGCAGCAATACCCTAAGGAGCAAACGTTTGCATGTTCTCACAGCAGCTCAATACCTTGCCGTACTCGTCACTGTAGCAGTCTCTGCAACTTCTGCACACACAGCAGGGAGCTGTCCTTCCCAGGCCATGGGAGAGCCGCTGCTGGCACCGCACACCGCTCTTGTGGATCCGATCTACTCCGATGAATGCACTGCGGCTGCCCGTGATGCGTGGAGGGAGCATATTTCAGACACAAAGTGAAGCATCCATATTGGGATTCCAGTGGCATAAAGCAAGTAATTAAAAAGTATGGAGTGGAGCGGCTGGCAGTGAAACAGCATAGCTTGTGCAGGAGTGCTGCACTGTGCAAAAAAAATAGAAGAAAGGCACGTGGTTGCAGGAAAAGCAACTACACCATGGCGCCAGAGGCAGTGTCGAGTCGCGCTCTAGTTAACGCGCGGTACGTCATGACGTAGCGTGCGAGGCCGCCATTTTAAGGGTGACTGTGCATGCGCGAGGAAGAAGAGTTATCAGAGAACGCCGGACGCCCGGCGCTCTCCCGCGATTGCTGTCAATTTAATAAATACATAAGCAGTTACCTCCTGCCTCCTTGGTGATCATTATAAGACACACCCAGCATCATTACAGTGGCGACGAGGGCGGGATGCCCAAGAAATACAAAACAATCACCAGGAAAGACAATTAAGACCCGACAAGGGCACAGAGAGGCACAGGCACAAGCCAGAGGCCCACCACGAGGAGCTACAGGAAGTGCAAGCAGAGACCAGAGAAGACAACACAGCGGGGGAGGGTAGCAGAGGCACGAGGAAAGGGGGAGAGCAGCACTAAGACATCAAGGTACTAGAGGCAGTGGCACCATACAGCAAGAAGGTGCAGCAAGGAATCTAACCAGCGGGGAAACCAAAGGACGAACGAACAGAGGCTGTGGAAGGACACCGAGGATGGTGAATGCAGGGAAGTACCCGCACCCCACAGAGGCCCTGGCGAAGCCAGCAAGACACAGAGAAGGGGGCGCAGAAGGACGCCGACCGAACCAAGCGCAAGGTGAGGGCGCAAACGCACCGGGCAGCCCAAGAGGTCCAGGGGTGGAACCAGAAAGACGCGCCGAAATGAGTGCGCAGGCGTCTTCACTCATGACGCCTATCCCATTTTTACCCAAGCCTGGAGAGCCGCAAATGAAGTGGGAGGACAGGAGAGAGTACTTTATGAACTACACAGAAGCCCTAGAAGACGAGAACGGGGAGGCCTTCCCCAGTGCAAGGAAGAGGATACTCCTGCACAACCTAGGCCTGGAAGGGATAAGGGTCTTTCAGAATCTTGTGACCACGCCCAGACCAAATACAGACGACGACGTATTTAGACTCGCTATAGAAGATCTGAATAACCACTATCGTCCAGCAGTGTGCACTTCCATCGACCGTTATAATTTCCAGCAGAGGAAACAAGAAGCGGGCATATATGACTATGTTGCCGGGTTGAGGAAGTTGGCGATAACGTGCAAGTGCAGCGTTCTGCACGACGAATTCATAAAAGATCAGATAGTCATGCACACCACCAACAAGACAGTACAAGACAAATTGTGGGTGAATGGAGATGCCCCGCTTAAGGACGTAATAGCCATGGTGAAAAAAGCGGAACTGTCGAAACGGTGCGCTGACGCAGCAAAGAGAGAATCTGCCCAGAGGCCCATGGTGAACAAGGTAGACAATGCAGAACCACCAGGAAGGAGCAAAGACACGACGGCAGAAGGTAAAGGGCCAAACAAGTGGACGGGGAAACCTGGAAAACAGTGGAAGCAGAACAAAGAAAGCAAGTCCACATGCTAAAGGTGCAGAAGCCAGTCCCATGTGTCCCAAGGCAAACGTTGTTCGGCGTTCAGGGCGAAATGCATGTTCTGTGGCATATGGGGTCTCTACGAGAAGGTATGCCGCAGCAAGATGAGAAGACCCATAGTGAAGTATGTGGCGCAGGATCAGCAGGAAGAAGAAGAAGAACAGGATGAAGAACACAACGTACTACACGTGGAAGGGCAAGTACTGGGCATGGACTGCAAGCGTTCCCGCAAGCCACAGTGCAACGAAAAAATAACATGGTTGTGAAAAAACACACAATTCAGCAAACATCAACATAAAATGAGACTTACTGCTGTAGAGTGCCACTCGACCTCTACATGGCGTACGGCCACTGCCTGCACTCCGGAGGGCATAAATAAATAGGATGTAGACCGTTGGTGGCCACTCTCAAACCGTGCTATTAGGTATCTGGTGTGACCATGTTTAGCAGGATGCCAGGCTGTCACCAAGAGGCCTGCTCACTGTTTCAACTGCTCTAGACACCTTTCAACCAGAGGGTCAGTCTGGCCTACCTGACGCCTATGCACAGTCACATCTGATTAATCACCCCAGAGTGAGGAGCCGGCTTGTCATGGCGGGAAGCCAAACTCTCCCACTATGAACGTTACTGAAGAAGAAAAAAATGCCCCTAAGCCAACTGGACTTGACCCTGTTCATTCGCAAATGTCCAGTATGGCAGGGCTTAAGGGGGCCGGGTCTCACCGGTGCGGAGCACCAGCTGTTTCTTTTAGCAAGGCCTCAAAACAGGTCTTTATCGGGCTCTGTTTGTGCCCTGGCACAGGTTGTCCATTTTTTTTCTCCATTGCTGAAGATCATTTGGCAATTTCTCTTTACCTTCAGAGAGGTCAAGCTTTTGTTTTATGGTAAGGGGGTTTTCTATTTTTACATTGTTATTACCCAAATTTGTTATAGTTATGTATATTATGTGTATTTGTTGTTTTCATGGGCATATGTATCGTTTATTACTCTAAGTACAAACAGATATGTTTAGGCAACTTCTCATAGGTTTCCTGGCTCGTCCCTTCCATTATCAAGTGAATGTGAGAAACTAAACTGTCTTAATTTTTGTATCCATAGGCCTGTGACATTCTTTGTACCAAATGTAAATATAATGCAATAGTGATACCTTCATTGTTAATATATTTGAATATTATATATGTATTATTATCCTTTTTCCGGAGCACAACTTTTAGAGATAAAACTCCTGATGAAGACAGTGTTTCTGTCGAAACACGCGTTGTCAGCTTTGCACCCGTTTCAACAAAAAAAGACCTAACAATTTATCAAAAAATTATTATTGTTTTGCTCACTATATATCGTGTATAATCCGCATCATATAATCTGTAAAAGTTATTTCCACCATTTAGGTTTGTGTGTGTACAGTGTATATGGTATTGAATGAAAAGCGGTAAGAATGTTGTGCGCCTGTGTGTGAAAGTCTTTGTAGCGAATGCTTGTCATTTTTCTCTAATGTGAATATATGTTTTTATAATGCATCCAAGAATCAGATAATATTATTGAATAAATAAATATTTTGTATTTTCCTTATTTTCTTTTGAGTGCCACTATTGTGCTTCCCTTAATTATGTCATAAGGGTTTTGCTATGCTTGAAGTAGCCCTAGAATATTTACATGATTGTATTTTCCCTGTCTAGGCGTACTTCCTACTAGTCTCAGGGGTCCCCTTGCTATTGCGATATCTCACCTGTGCGGAGCACCAGCTGTTTTTTTAACAAGGCCTCAAAACAGGTCTTTATCGGGCTCTGTTTGTGCCCTGGCACATGCTGTCCATTTTTTTCCCGGATTGCAGTGACAGCAGACCCCTCGATGTGTGCATGCTCACACTGCTCTCTTCTCACTAGTGGAGAAGTTACGGCATGACGTCATGCCAGGTGAGCGTTGTAGGGGGAGGGAAACTCTTTAAAGAGTCATTTTCTCCATGGATTTCCTTCTTGTTTTTGAAACTCAGGAGCAGCAACATTGTTGTGGTGTCACCAGGGCTTTAAGTGGAAGCTTTTTCAATATTTTATACAAGCCATAGTTGCTGCTTATTTATCTTATGCAACTGACAACCATTGACAAAGCCAATAGCCTTGACTTGTTGTAGGTATGATGTTACTTGTTGTATCATATATCTGGATGCAATGACAGAAACAGCAAAATATAAGTCGGGCAGCACACTATGCTAAGCACAGATTTTTGCTTATGTGTTTTTAAGCCACGCCCGTAATTACATTGGTCACGCCTCTTTGAGAGACCCCCCCCCTCAGTTTTTTCACCAAATTAAAGCCCTGACTATACAACAAAATCATACACAGTATTGCAAATGAATAGGAAGGACGAGGGAAAAATGTTACTCTTGCTCAGGGACACCTAATATTTCGGAGGCTACAAGGCAAACGTGTTGACTACTGGCAGATAGCTGGGCTGCCAGAGATAAGGCGCTCGGCATCAGAAGAGAGAACTAGCAAGTAGGAATTTACAAAAGTTGCTCCATTTGTAATGTAGGCATAAAAAGGTTAGTGAAGTTCATGCACTTAAGTTTTGATTTAATTAATTTTTTAATAGATTGTTTAACAAACACTATCGAAAAGTATTGCTGTCCATGCGAGGCCTTGTGAAGAGTAGCGTGGGTGCATATTTAAAAAGACAGCTCCACCCTGTAGTAGACTGTCACGAGAGCCGGTGTTGGCAATTAAGTACTACTCTCAGCACCGTAAACCACTGTCTCAAATTAAACACTGCCTAAAAGGAATACATTTTATAGAGTGGCAAAAATGTTCAGTGGAATACTGCTGCAATCATGATCACAATATGGGAATGGCATTGGTGAGGTTCAGGAGAAACTTTGAAAGAATTTGTCACAAACCAGGCAGTGCAGTGGCGTCACTAGGGGGGTGCGGGGGGTGCGGACCGCACCGGGTGACACCCTCACATGGGGGTGACACCATCTGGTTGCGCCCCCCGCCCCCCCAGCAGGCCTCTGTACATGGCACCCCCTGCACCGCACCCGAAGGCCTCGGAGAGACTCGATCCGCTTTAAAAACAAAAGCGAACCGAGATATTTTCTCACCTATTCGAATTAAAATGTTCTCATTAGATAAAGTTTGAAAAGTGTAGTAATGAGGGGCCCCCGCCATTTATATGGAAAAAGACACAGTGCTAAAGAGGGGGGGGGCGGGGAGGGGGTGGGTATTAACCGCTTGGAAATTAGCTTTTACTTTAGCTGTTACATATTGTAACATTCTCACGTCTACAAACTCGCTAGTGCCTTGTACACAGATTTCTTTTTGCATCTTGAAAAGCTTTAAAAGAGAAACCACATGAAAGCGGCAGAGAGTGGGTTTAATGTGCGAGAGAGAGGGAGCTAGAGGGGGTAAGAAGACAGAGAGAGAGAGAGAGTTAGAGTGAGAAAGACAGAGAGAGAGGGAGCTAGAGGGAGTAAGACAGAGAGAGGGAGACAGAGGTAGCTAGAGGAAGTAAGACAGAGAGAGAGAGAGAGGGAGCTAGAAAGAGAGAGGGAGCTAGAGGGAGTATGATAGAGAGAGAGGGAGCTAGAGGGAGCAAGATAGAGAGAGAGGGAGCAAGACAGAGAGAGAGGGAGCTAGAGGGAATAAGAGAGATGGAGGTAGAGGGAGCAAGACAGAGAGAGAGGGCGCTAGAGGGAGTAAAACAGAGAGAGAGGGAGCTAGAGGGAGTAAGACAGAGAGAGAGGGAGACAGAGGGAGCTAGAGGAAGTAAGACAGAGAGAGAGAGAGGGAGCTAGACAGAGACAGAGGGAGCTAGAGGGAGTAAGACAAAGAGAGAGGGAGCTCGAGGGAGCTAGACAGAGAGAGGGAGAAACTAAACTGTCTTATTTTTTGTATCCATAGGCCTGTGACATTCTTTGTACCAAATGTAAATATAATGCAATAGTGATACCTTCATTGTTAATATATTTGAATATTATATATGTATTATTATCCTTTTTTCGGAGCACAACTTTTAGAGATAAAACTCCTGATGAAGACAGTGTTTCTGTCGAAACACGCGTTGTCAGCTTTGCACCCGTTTCAACAAAAAAAGACCTAACAATTTATCAAAAAATTATTATTGTTTTGGTCACTATATATCGTGTATAATCCGCATCATATAATCTGTAAAAGTTATTTCCACCATTTAGGTTTGTGTGTGTACAGTGTATATGGTATTGAATGAAAAGCGGTAAGAATGTTGTGCGCCTGTGTGTGAAAGTCTTTGTAGCGAATGCTTGTCATTTTTCTCTAATGTGAATATATGTTTTTATAATGCATCCAAGAATCAGATAATATTATTGAATAAATAAATATTTTGTATTTTCCTTATTTTCTTTTGAGTGCCACTATTGTGCTTCCCTTAATTATGTCAGAAGGGTTTTGCTATGCTTGAAGTAGCCCTAGAATATTTACATGATTGTATTTTCCCTGTCTAGGCGTACTTCCTACTAGTCTCAGGGGTCCCCTTCCTTTTGCGATATCTCACCTGTGCGGAGCACCAGCTGTTTTTTTAACAAGGCCTCAAAACAGGCAGAGAGAGAGGGAGCTAGAGGGAGCTAGACAGAGAGAGGGAGCTAGAGGGAGTAAGAGAGAGAGAGAGGGAGCGAAAGGGAGTAAGACAGAGAGAGAGGGAGCTAGAGGGTGGAAGACAGAGCGAGGAGCTAGAGGGTGTGCGACAGAGAGAGAGGGAGCTAGAGGGAGTAAGACAGAGAGAGAGGGAGCTAGAGGGAGTAAGACCGAGAGAGAGGGAGACAGAGGGAGCTAGAGGGAGCAAGAGAGAGGGAGCTAGACAGAGAGAGGGAGCTAGAGGGAGTAAGACAGAGAGAGAGAGGGAGCGAGAGAGAATAAGACAGCGAGAGAGGGAGCTAGACAGAGAGAGGGAGCTAGAGGGAGTAAGATAGAGAGAGAGGGAGCTACAGGGAGCTAGAGCGAGCAAGACAGAGAGAGAGGGAGCTAGAGGGAGTAAGAGAGAGAGAGAGGGAGCTAGAGGGAGCAAGACAGAGAGAGGGAGCTAGATGGACCAAACCGGAGAGAGAGGGAGCTAGAGGGAGTAAGACAGAGAGAGAGGGAGCTAGGCGGAGCAAGACAGATAGAGGGAGCTAGAGGGAGCAAGACAGAGAAGGAGCTAGAGGGAGTAAGAGAGAGGGAGCTAGAGGGAATAAGACAGAGAGAGAGGGAGCTATAGGGAGCAAGACAGAGAGAGGGGGGGCTAGAGGGAGTAAGAGAGAGAGAGAGGGAGCTAGAGGGAGTAAGAAAGAGGGGGCTAGAGGGAGTAAGACAGAGAGAGAGGAAGCTAGAGGGAGTAAGGCAGAGAGAGGGAGCTAGAGGGAGCAAGACAGAGAGAGAGGGAGCTAGAGGGAGTAAGAGAGAGAGAGGGAGCTAGAGGGAGTAAGAGAGAGAGCGGGAGCTAGAGGGAGTAAGAGAGAGAGAGTGGGAGCTAGAGAGAGTAAGACAGAGAGAGGGAGCTAGAGGGAGTAAGACAGAGAGAGAGGGAGCAAGAGGGAGTAAGACAGAGAGAGAGGGAGCTAGAAGGAGTAAGAGAGGGAGAGAGGGAGCTAGAGGGAGCAAGACAGAGAGAGGGAGCTAGAGGGAGTAAGACAGAGAGAGAGGGAGCTAGAGGGCGTAAGGCAGAGAGGGAGGGAGCTAGAGGGAGTAAGACAGAGAGAGAGGGAGCTAGAGGGAGTAAGACAGAGAGAGGGAGCTATACAGAAAGAGGGAGCTAGAGGGAGTAAGACAGTACCTAGCACCGTACATTTCCGACAGAGGTAGTCCATGCGGTAAGTCGTGAGGGGGTGACGCCATGAGTTACCCGCACCGGGTGACACCAACCCCAGTGACGCCACTGAGGCAGTGAATGCATGGGAAAATATATGGGGAGGGTGTAACTCATGCAGGCCCGGCCCGTGCAGGGTGTTCTACCGGTGCGGTGACGTCAGGCGGGGGAGGGGCAGGGCGGGGGGTTGTAAAATGCGGAATATGGACTATTACAGGTAAGTAACGAAAAAAAAACGAATTTCGTTGCCTACGCTGCATCACATTTGGTGATGCAGCGCGAGCAACGTAATTCGTTTTATTCATTTTATTCGTTACTTACCTGTAATGGTCCATATTCCGCATTTTAAAACCCCCCACCCTGCCCCTCCCTCGCCTGAAGTCACCGCCCCGGTATAACGCCCTGCACGGGCCAGGCCTGAACTCATGTAATTCCACTGTAACCCAGTGGAGAGTAGTAATATTGCAGTTATTGCTGTTTCTTAACGCAAAAATGCCCTCGTGTCCAAAATGGATGCGAGGATGTGTTTTGTGTTAAGAAACAGCGCTAAAATGCAACAGAACACAAAAAACGAGTGGCTCACTAGATGTGCTCTTAGGGTAGAATTTTCCCCCAACTTTCTCTCTACATTCAGCGCTATTTTCTTAGCGCAAAATGCACTCTCGGTCTCGGGTCCACAATGGAAACATTGCTAAATGCAGCCGATCCCATTTAACAAGCGTGAGAAGCCGGAATTCCCGAAATTGCTCAGAATATTCCGGCATAATTGAAATTCCGCCCAGGCCTAGACAATATGACTGAGACAATACCTGACGTTTCTTAGGCCGAGAAAATGTGTCAATAAAAATTCGGCATGCTATGGACTCATCACAATATGAACTAAGGACAGGCTGTGTGAATGGAAGATCAATCCATTGCTTCTCTTGCTTTGAATAGTGAACAAAATAAGACTTTTTTTTCGACAAGCAAGCCATACCTGAACACACACCAAACCTACTTTTGTGGGGAATGCATGGGCTTTCTGTCTCTCCAGCTCAAGCAGTAAATTGATTCAAACCCTCACTTGCCTAAGAGTCAAGGAGAACCTACTGAGCCTTATTTACGAGAGGACTTGCAAAAAATGTATCATTTCCACAGGCGATAACAGACACTCCACTGTTCAGCACTCCACTCTTCAGGGAGGCACCTTCTTCTTCAAACACGTTCAGCCTCAGTTGCATTTCAGTCTTTTGGCAGTCAGAATCAGACTTCTTAAAGCAGCCTTACATAATGTTTAATCTACAGCAGCTATTCCAATACATCTCCTTACTTTCTGCTCTTCCAAATAGAGCCACTACCATCACCCAGTCCAGGAAAAAAGCAACCAGATCTGGGTTAGCCACATCAGTCCATCGCACTGCAGGCTCTTACTGTAAGCTCTGGATAGTCAATCATTAACTTTGGCTATGTCGCGTGAATGTCCATCAAGAATGGTACGGTGCACAGAGGTGGTGTGTGACTGAAGGAGTGAAGGTGCTGGGTGTGAGTGTTTGATTGGTTCAGATGCTCCGTCCATCACCACCCCCTTTTGTACCGCTTTGTTCGCCATAAGTTGGCAGGGTATGCTCAGACGCGAGTCTCTTGCTCACTTTGCCACTGGATTCAAGCAAGCCTGCCTGAAGACGGTTGTAATGCCAAAAACCGGTCCTAGGAAGCTTGAATCCGGTCCAGGGAAGGCATGGCTTGGCAGTTCGGGCTTGACTGTTCCCATGAGGCACATTGTCCGACTGATTTGCATATGGCCATGTCTGAACTGGGGTGGTAGAGTGCGCTAAAGAATGGTGATGGATTAAACCCAGATCTGTTGACTGGGTGTGAGTGTTTGATTGGTTCAGATGCTCCGTCCATCACCACCCCCTTTTGTACCGCACGGTCTCTGGATAGTTAACCATTAACTGTGGCTATGTCGCGTGAATGTCCATCAAGAACGGTGCGGTGCACGGAGGTGGTGTGTGACTGAACGAGTGAAGGTGCGGGGGAGCAGGGCACTGAGATAGCGCGTGTGCAGGAGAGCCAGGAATGAGACAGACTGAAGGAGGGAAATGGGCATGAAGTGAGGAAACAGAGGAAGGAAAGCTAATAAGTGCAAGGGAGCTGGTATGTGAATGGTTAGTTATGGTCGATCTCTTCCTCTTACTTTTTAGATTACAGAGCTCTCATTAACTTTTGAGACAGCAGAGCTATCTCTCATATTACACCGCACATACTAACCCATGAGAAATCAGAGATATTCCATGGGCTATATCATTCTCTGGTAGGAAGGCTGGCCTAGCCCTTAGTATGTGCGCACATCATGACCTTCACCCTTTCCAACATTTTTGCCCCGCTATGCCCAATAACTCTCAGAGTCGGAGTATGTTTTTTAGGGCGTAGCCTTTTTTTATTCACATAAACCAGGTAATTCATCACAGACCAATAAGAGAAAAACATCCTATTTGGATATAAACATTATTAACAGCATCATGCTTTAGCAGCATCAACCTGTCAAAGCCATTAAGTAAATTAGGCACAATATTACTTGAACATCAGTTTTGGCCGTACACTTTAGCGGCAACAACATGTCAAGTGTAGTACGAACATTAGGCACAACATTTCACCAGCGCCTGAGCCTGGCCTTACAATGGAACTTGACCGACTTATCCCGCCAGGCTCTCCACTCCGCAGTGCACTGTGCGCCGGCAGGCCCCAATGCCGGACAGCAAGCAGTTGCATTACTTAGTTTACAAAACCTTCCGTAAAGACAGGGATAGCAGAGCTCTCATCGCTACACCAAACATGGTCCCAGAGATGTCCAGTTCTCCTGTATCTAGTGTAAGACTTTCCCTCACACTGACTCTGTGCTTCCACCATTTTACTACGTCTGGTTTGTTTCCAATTGCAAATGCAGAACTGCAGGTACCAGAACACCAAGCAGCCCAAGCTAAACAGAAAACAAGCATTTACAATGCAATGGTTTTGCCTTTGTTAAAGTTAGAGCTATTGGCATTGCTCTTGACATTATTTTTATTTATGTTTTTTTTAACATAAATAAATGGCATTGTCATTTACAATGCCACTAGCTTTATCTCTCGCAAATGACACACACAAACACACACAGAGCCCCCCCACACACACACCCATACAGAGCCCCCCACACACACAGCCACACATAGCCCCCCACACACACAGCCACACAAAGCCCCCCCCACACACAGCCACACAAAGCTTCCTACACACACAGACACACAAAGCTTCCCACACACACAGCCACACAGAGCCCTCCACACACACCCACACAGCACAAGCAGGCAACAGGGGCACACGGAGCTACAAGCAGGCAACAGGGGCACACGGAGGCACAAGCAGACAACAGGGGCACACGGGGGCACACGCAGGCAACAGGGGCACATGTGGTATAAAAGTAGGAGCCCTGCTCCTTGTAAATTAGATCTTGTTTGTGAACCAAGACGCCCCTCTGCCTGAGGAGAAGGACCCAAGGAAGCTGAAGGAGAGAGCCTGTCCCTATCCTGGGGGACTAAACCTGCAGTGGGAACCTTGCTACCAAAGGAGAGGAAGACCCCTTTTTGAAAGACTTTACTTTTATTTTACTTTCAACAAACTCTTGTGCTTACTCGCTGACCTCCAAGGGCCTGGAAGTGAGCTGGCCCCCTGACCTGAGCCCCAGGACCATTGGGCTCTTCTCCCCTGCCTTCGCTGAAGAGTGCTGACCTGCCTCTGTCCCCGCCGCTGGAGCCATTGCTGAATGCGCCTCAAAGACCTGCCCTGTGAATCTAGCCCGTGCTGTGCCGCCTGACTCCGTGTGGCCCGCTCCTCCTCGAGCCGGAGTCCGCACCGTAGCCTAATTTGGGCCGCCTTGCACTGTGCTACCCATTTTTTCCCCCACGAGCCGCCTTGCCACTGACTTCAAGCCGCCCGGACCCGCCAGCCTGTGACCTGCACTCTCCAGACCCCGAAGTTGCCCTGTACCGCCGTACGCTCATTCCGCTTGAAGCGTACACTTTGGCAAGGTGCCGCAGTACGCCCCGTACGCTTGAAGCGTACACTTTGGCAAGGTGTCGCAGTACGCTCCGTACGCTTGAAGCGTACACTTTGGCAAGGTGTCGCAGTACGTTCTGACGGTACTCCTGAAGCGTACGCCTGTGCTCTGGGCTTGCACGCCTCGTGGAAACAAGCGTCCCCCAAGAAGACATGGCTCGTACGCCGCCATTGCCAGCCTTTCCTTTTGGCCCAGCCCATTACGGTGCGTACCTGGTAGACGTACTGCACGAACTGCTCTCCCCGGAGCCGTGCTGCATTGAGAGCCGTCCTGTACCTTTGACCCCGTACAGGCCGCTCCGTGCCGCCTCTCTGCTCTGGAGCCACTGAGCCCCCAAAGGATCGCCTGTGCCCGGACCCTCCGCTGCGCCCCCTCGAGGTCCCGCCTAGACGCCCGGCACCGCGGCGCCTCTCTACGGCCGGATCTCCACGGACAGCCCGCCGAGGAACGTCTTCTTTTACCCTGCAGCTATTCTTCAAGAAAACAGGTACTTTGCACATCTAGGGCCAGATGTAGGTAGCCCTTTACCGATCGGAATCGGCCGAAAATACCGATTTTCGGCCGTTTCCGATCGGTAAAGGGCTATTGAGATGTAGGGGCACATTTTCGGTAATTTTACCGAATCGGTATCATTACCGAATCGGTAAATTTACCGATTCGGTAATATGTACCGAATCGGTAAAATAATTACCGATTCGGTAATATTTACCGATTCGGTAAAATTACCGAAAATGCAATGTAGGTAGGCAATGTACCTTGTGCACATGGCTTACAGAATTGGTATTTTACCATGGAATACAAATCCATGGTAAAATACCGATTCCGGTGTGCATGCACATGTGTGCATGCCCACCTATGTCATGTGACAGGCAGACCTGCCCTTAGGGCAGGTCTGCCTGCCACATGGCACCTGTGCCTGTTTTGGGGGTGCCAGAGGGTGTCAAAGTGACACCACCTGCACCCTTGTGAATTCTTTAATTACCGATTCGGTAAATACCGAATCGGTAATGCCTAATCATTCCTATGGGCTTCAAAGCCCATAGGAATGAATGGGCATTACCGATTCGGTATTTACCGAATCGGTAATTAAAGAATTGCTAAGGATTCGGTAACGAATCCAGATGTTGGGACCTACATACCATTTACCGATTTTGAAATACCGAATCGGTAGGATTCGGTATTTCAAAATCGGTAAATGGGATTTACCTACATCGGGCCCCTAATCCCCGGGGCCCACCATGGACGGTGACCAGAGAGTCCGTTTTTGTTTTTGACAAGCCTCCTGCCTGTTAATCAGTAGAAGCCCCACCCGGGAGTAAGAGCCGATCCTGAAAAGCATCATACTTTCACCCGTGTCTTCCGATGCTGTACACCACTTCACAGTTAAAGGGGCAGCTCAGCCTCAGGGACACAGCAAAACGTTGCGCACCCGTTCAAAGCACGGCCTGTGCAGGAAGGCGTGTGCCTTCAATGCCGGACCAGATTTGGGGGCAGTCCCGAGACTGACGTCGCCAAAAGCCAAAAATTCTCGGGAACGCCCCCGAATCTGGTCCGAGATTGATGGACAGAGCCCTCTCCCAATGGCTAGCCTACATTTATGGAGCTAGCCAATGGGAGGAGGGGGCGTATACCCGACCCACACACAAATCATAAGGTTTTTTGGCGCATGCGCACTACATGCGCATCGCCAGTCAAAACCTAAAAAGCACACAGAGTACTGTCTAAAATGAAGCAGGACAAGTTAAGCCCTCTTCCAACCAACATGCTTCACATCCTCTTGACAAGCTGCAAAAGAGGAAGGAAAGCATGCTCCTAGATACTGCAGTGCGGAGTCCCCGTCACCCACATACAAATATTGTATATGAGAAAGTGAGCACCGGCATTGATTGTAGATGGACAGAGAAATGCAAGGGGGTTAAACCATGAAACCCTTAAGAAATAAGGCTAATCAGCAAACCTCCCCCCCCACTACACTAGAGTGCACATACATCACACTAAGCTGCCTGCCACCTAGAGGTGGGTGAGCAAAAAATGAACAGAGAGAGCCGAGCGAGTTGTCTGGATTAGCTCTAAGGTTTCATGCACGGGACAAGTTCTGCAAATCTATGTTCTAAAAATCAGACAACAAACATCACATAAAATAAGATAAAGTCTCCAAAATGTTTACAAAGTGCATTGGCACATTATAGCACCGCATGGAGAAGTACTTATTAAAAGTGGTAGTTTTTAAACATAAAATATTAGTGAACTAAGAAGGCAATGCAGTTATCATGTAAACCCTGTGCGTGGCCCAGCTCATTGTAGACCAACAATATTGTCTATTTAATCAGACACAATAGGTATTTGTACAGCTGGTATTCTGAGCTCACATATTTGAAAGGGCTTACATATGCGTTAATGATGAAAAGGGAGTATTGGTGAAATAAAATATTTGCCTTAGATCAATCATTTTCAGTAGGGGAGCCGCGATTTATCCAGGTTCTCTAGTTTTACTTTGATCACATGAGTCACCAAATGGATAACTGTCTTTCCTCTTTTATGTTGATGCTTTGTTTTTATTGCTGTTTATTTGTACGCAGTTTTTATACCGCGCAAACTCTACCCAGAGGTTTTGGAGCGCTTTACAAGAGCACCAATTAGGTTGGACAAGGTCACATTCATTTGGTATAGGCATAAGCTGACTCCGAGATTCAAACCTGGTTCCTCAGGCCCAAAGTCGGCAGTTGTGACCTTAATGTCAAACCTTGGTGTAGAGCCAATATTGTCGAGGCAAGCCCTCGCGCCAGGAAAAGCTAATCGAATACGACGCATCGTAGCTGCTGACACGAGTGTAAATGAGTTAGATAATCCGCGGTGCAACTCAAAAAGATACCAAGCACCAAAGGAACACGAAACTAAGCTTGCTGGCTAACCGAGTAAAACAGGCATTGGGTGGTAGATAGTCGAATTCACCACAACCCCCAGCAAAATAGAACGTTAATGTTCAATCGTAGTAAGGCGTAGCATTTGTTACACACAGACTCGTATGTAACAACTTCAAACACCGTCTGCTGAAGCGCTTATAAAAGTAGTAAATCATGTCACTCTTCTACGCACAGGCCTACGGTGCAACTCGTATAACAAACTGCTAGCTGTTAACTGAAGCGTTGTGAGACTAATTTGTTAGAAGACATACTTCTATACAGTGCAATTTAACTAATTCAACTGCAAACAATTAGTCTTCAAGAAGATGAACGCAATCACGTTACTGTTTCAGCGCGCAAAAAACTCCACGACGCCCCTCTGGGCTGCCAGCTGTTCGGTTCCTTTAAACCCCACCACCCTGTGCCTCCCGCAAACGCTCTAGACCCGTTATTCATTGAATTTGTTAAGTTAGTTCCCATATTCTCCCATTGCAGCCCGCTTCGCTCCCCCCTTTATGTTGGAAACGTGGAAAGCGAAGTGCTTATACAATTTAGCATGAACAGGGGCGTCACTAGGGTTGGTGTCACCCAGAGCAGCAAACTCATGGTGTCACCCCCTCATGACTTACCCCATGAATCCATGATGGACCTCTTCGAGTCCGCAACAGTGTTCACTCTATATACTAGCCCTGCCACAGATCGGACTAGTCCAACCCTCACGCAAGGGCACGAGGATTCTCTTCACCAGCCCCTGGCACGCATAAATGTCTTTGCTAACCTCTGGCATCGTCGTTAGGCATTTTTCAGTCACCCTCTGGCGCATACAGGGCCCTCCCTTACCTATCATTTGCCAGCCTCAGACACATGAGAACCCCTTGCACGGATAGAATATTCCTCAAGAACCCCTGCACCAGGTAGGACCCTCATCTCCAAACTCTGGCAGTAGGGGGGCCACCTACATTGAACACTGGAGCTTCTGGAACTACTTCCGACACTCCTTATAGAGGCACACCCCTCCACACCAACCTTTGGCTCAGGCAGGGACCCCTCAACGACCCAGGCACAGATCCTCCTCGCAAGTCAAAGATACTAGAAGTAACTATTCCCACACCTTGACTAGTGTTGTGTGAGTGCTTAAAATAAAGTGATTTGTTATTACGAAAGTGAATGAAATCCGTGTTATCGACCTCGGAAGGATGACAGATGGAGTTAACGCCTCTGCTCTGTGAACCCGGTAACCTCGGACAACCCACAGATCTATTCATCAAAAAGATATATACACTTGCAGGTTTTGTCTGGTTTTGGTGGAATTCTCGCCTTTTGCTCATGTCTGTGCGCTCCCCACCTCTCCTTCCAGGAAACAGTGGCTAAAGCTGGGTTGAGCTGGAATGTATTTTACAGTTGTATATCGTCTACTGCTGCATTGTCATTCTAATTGCTTCATAGTCGAGCTGACAGATGGTTTGCATCAATTGCACCACTTGAACTAAAGCGCCTGGCGATTATGGTTTGTAAAGCGAGCAGGTTCCATATACATGCAACGATCTGGACTGGTAAACCTGTTTGTGCAGCGCCTCAGTGCCCTGGGAACGGTTAGCGCTTTCACAAAATGTAAAAACCGAAAGAGAAACAGACACATTCCATCAGCCAGTTGTTGTTTTGATCTGTGGTGTTATCAAAAGGATGGGCCCAGGTTACTGCAATGCCATCAATCAAGGCATGTGGGTTCATCCAGGGTGACGTGATCTCTGGTACAGTGGAAGTAGTGATGCAGGGCCGAGGTGAAATGTTAGTTTGTATGTATGTGGTGATGTCTACACAGGTGTGGGGAAAAGCTGTGACTTGTAAATGTATGGGTAATTAATGTAAAGTATATTGGGGTAATGAAAGCTTGTGGGTGAATTTGACGGGGGTCACTCAGGGGCAGGTTACAGCTTGTATACTCCCTTGGGACGGACCCTCGGCCGCTTGAAGTGCGCGTGCATGAGGTGGACTTATTCACTATCAAGGGTCTCGGGCAGCAGGAAGGGGAGTCTCCAGCAGCAGGAGGGGGAGTCTACAGCAGCAGGAGGGGGAGCCTCCAACAGCAGGCGGGGGAACCTCGCTCGGCAAGGAGGACAGAGGAAGCCTGGCGGAGAGCAGGAGGCGGAGAGAGCTGAGGAGCAGCGGCGGCTGCTGAGCACTATGGAACACGGTGTCACCCCATATGATGGTGTCACCCGGTGCGGTCCGCACCCCCGCACCCCCCTAGTGATGCCACTGAGCATGAACCATGTTTGATGCATTGCATTCACAACTTAAATGACTGGACCTTGACGGTCCTGACTAGACTCACCTGCAGACAGGGGGCGGGGAGAGAGTGGGGGGGGGGCGAGGGGGGGAGGCGGGCTAGTTAGACATAGTTACATTATGTGCCTCGTTCTTTTTCAGGCGTTGACTCGTGACTCGTCTCTGCCTCATTGACCTCACACGCGCACTTTGCACGAGCCCGGCCCCAATGCGCATGGTCTTAAAATCCAGACGTCCCCCTAAGGCAGTGGTTCCCAAACTGTGCGCTGCGGCACCCTGGTGCACCGTAATGAGGTGCCAGGGGCACCGCTCGCACGATGTGGGAAATTGCATGCTAGCGAGTAATGGGCAGGGAGTGAGTGGGTATCAGAGGTGCAACTAGAGCCAAATCTCGGGGGAGGGCTAATCACATATGGCAGGGGCGCTGACAGTCTAAAGTACAGGCTTCTGCTGTCACCGCACCCTCCCTACCCTGCTGCCTTTTCTTATCTGCTTCCTCCAGTGGCGATGGCAGAGATTTAAGATTGGTTTGGGGTGATGCCATCAGTGTTATGATGATTCAAGTCCAGAATGATGAGAAATCCAGGCATTACACACAAAAAGTGCAGTACATGAGTCTAGGTGTGGGACCAGTGTGTTGCCCACATGTTCAATTTGGAAAACCTGGTGCCAAACATATTACTAAGGCCTGGGTACTGCATACATTATCAACATTTTAAGGCAGGCAAGTGGGATATTTTGAAAAACTAGTCTCGAGAAAGTCTTTTCCCCAGAGACATATTGAAGTAGAGGCAGTCTGCTTGAATCGGGTCTAATGGTGTGTATGGTGTTAATCAACATTGCAATTTTGGCAGTTTAATAGGAAAGTGCAAACAAGAATCTGTTTGTTTGCACTATGTAAAACAGCCAAAAATAAAATGCCGACCTGTCACACGCTGTATTTCCCCCCCTCCAAGAATTAAGAACGGAGGGAGCGTCAACCTTTGATGTTGGAAGTAGTTCTTGGAGGGAGAGGTTGGAGCGTTTGTGAGAGGCATCAACATTTTTTTGGGCAGTTTTACAAAGCTCTCAGTTGGGTTTCCGCATACAGGAGGCGGGAGACTAGCCTTGAAATCGGTTGTCTCCCGCCCTACCGCCTAAATCGGGAGAGTTTGCATGTATGGCACTGCCATTTACAGAGCGCAAATACTTGCATTGAAATTATCACTTGAAATATCCACTAAATTAGCATCAACCACAACGTGTGAAAATAATTTTTTGGGCATATTTATAACTTGGGCATCATACAAGTACACTGCTTTCGTTTGCTTTCACCCTATTCAAATCTTTGTTTCCATCACTTTTCAGAATCACAAAAAACAATGTACCTTATTTGTACTTTGTTTAAAGCACGTTTTTTGATATATTTTTCAGTTCATGTACAAGGGGGGCTTGGGGGAGGGAGCCGACCGAAGGGAGGTCTCCTCCCCCGGGCGGTTTGGGAGGGCTGCGAGGGGTTATTTCCAGAAGTTGCCAGAATGTTCTAGTTTTGGGCTGGTCTAGTAGGACCAGCCAGCCCAAGTATAAATTCCACCTTTCCCGCTATCCGCCACCATTTTAGGTTTGGTGACCTGGTGGCTAGGTGCTTTAACTTTTTGTGAGAGTATCTTGTGTGTGTGCCTTTCTTTTTCATTCTTTGCCTGCAGAGATATACTTTGAGCTTAGTAATGGAAGACGCATGAGTTCTGGAGGCGATGCGCTTATTGGCTGATGCCGGTCGATTGGACTTGCTCGCGGGAGGTGGTCAGGATAGGCCGCACCGCCAGGCCTCTGCCGGCGTAGTGGCCGCAGTAATGGCGTGTTCGTCGCCGAAGAGGAGACGGCCGAGTCAGGTAAGCGAGAGGGGCCGCTCCCGGTCCCGGAAGCCGGTCCCGCAAAGGTCGTCCCGGGGGGAGCCGGGTGTTTCGGAGGCTCCGGTGGCCCCGGGCATGTTAAGTGGGGGGACGGGTGTTCCTTCTGGTACTGGAGACTTTCCGTTAAAGGCGGGACGGGGTCAGGGGTCGAAGAAAGGGGGCAAGAGTGGACGGGGAGGTAGCAAGAAACGCTCCGCCTCGGATCCGCTTTTTGAGCGGCGGGGACAGTCTGCGGACGGTGTTCCCGTGCGCGGAGGTCGTAGGAGCTCGGTGCAATTTGTGTTGCAGGACTCCGCCCGGGACCAGGTTGCCCTTGGGGCCCAGGAGGACAGTTTGGTTGTTGGTGAAACTCAGTTCGCCCCTGACGATGGTCAGCGATTGTTAACTCCTTTAGGTCGTTTTCCGCTCAATGTTCGAGTTGGGGAGGGCCATGAGGGGGGTTTGGTGGGATCCAGTACTGTTTTATCGTCTGGTGTACAGGTGGTGGCTCCAGAGGCTGACGCGGGAGCGGTTGATTTTGGAGGCAATGTGGGGAGTCCGTTATTGTTTTCTACCCCGGGATCGACGGTTGGTGAGGTGGTTTCTGGGGGCGGTGGCTCTCGAGGTGAGGGTGAATGGGCCCAAATGGGCGTCAATGTTTCCTTTAGTGGTGCGAGGTATGGTTTGGACCAGGGTGAAGGTTTAAGAGCTGAAGGTAGGTGTGTTCCATGTTTGAGGGGTGGCCCATTTCAATCGGGATTCCAGAATCGTCAGATGGCTTTTGGTGGGGGTCCTGCGGTTGTTGGTACGTCCGGAATGGGTATGGGTGGTTTTCCGGCTCCTGGGGCCATGAATGCGGCGGGGTTTAGTTTCCAGGGCACTTTGTTGGGCCCCGATAGAGGTTTTGGTCAGGTGAGTGGCGGGCCTATACAAGGACCCAGGAGTACAGCTCCGCACTTATCTGGGGCCTCTGGGGGTCCGTTTTTCATGTGTGGTTCTCCAGGCTGGGAACATTTTGGCGCGGCGGGCCTGGCACATCGTACTTTTCAGAGGGATTTAGCAGGCCAGGACTCAGCCCCTAGAGCTGTTAGTCGCGCTTCCTTTTCGGCACTTGATAATTTGGATCATAGTGACGACGACGAGGTGGTAGGCGGTTCTCCGATTCCGGTGGTTCCATTGAGGCATGACGCGCGAGGCCGTTCTTTGGAGAGAGGTCAGAAGGGGGTTGTCGATTCGACTCGTGGGGAGATGGTGTATGGTTGGTCTGTGGCTGGTAGGAACCCTAGCACACCAGTCCAAACTTTTTCTTTTCAGGATGAGGTTAGGCGCGGCGTTCCAGACTTGGCAGGGCGCAGTCCAGTCCATTTTCGCCAAGGGGAAGTGAGGAGAGTGCCTAGCGCGGCCCTCTCTGTTCCACCGAGGGAACCCGACGCGGCCAGCACACGAGGGTCTGGCGTGATCCCGCTGGCCCCAACGAGTAGCAGGTATAGGTGGCAGGCCTTGCCGGCGGCTATGGAGCAACAGAGTCAGCGCCCAGGGAGGTACAGGCGTGTACAGTCTGCTCCCCCTCCTGGAGTTTCGAAATCTTTAAAATGTACTGTGGTTGATACCGGGTTAGGTAAGACCCGTGGTGATATGATACATACTAGTGCGGACTCAGTGGTGTTGGACTATGACGAAGAGAGTCCCGAAGAAGGTGAACTGCGGGATCTTGAGGGGGGGGTGCCCTCTCATTCCTCTCATAGTGTTTTACAGGCTCCAGTGGTCCAGAGGCAACTGCAAGGGAGAAGAGAGCGCGGCCCATCGGGTAGGGCACCTCGGAGACCGGATGCATTGACTTCGGCGCCACGGGCGGAGCCATCGAGAGCTGTCTCTCTGTTACAAGGTGAGAAAACGGTCCCACAGGCCAAACCTATGATGGTGTCAGTGGGTACCGGTGGTGATCTTGATGTGGTCATTACGGATGGCCGGTTGGTTAAAGGTCGTTATGTCAAAGACACTGCAGTGGGTACTGACGATATGTTTTTACAAAGTAAAGGGGACTGTGGTATAGCTGGTGCTTCCAGCAAAGTTACACAACAAGGGGACAGTGGTGTTATAGCTGGTGCTTCCAGCAAAGTTACTCATCAAGGGGACAGTGGCGTTATAGCTGGTGCTTCCAGCAAAGTTCCTTATCAAGGGGACAGTGGTGTCATAGCTGGTGCTTCCAGCAACGTTACAGACAAAGTAGACAGTGGAGTTATGGCTGGTGCTTCCAGCAAAGTTACAGTAACGATGGACAGTGGTGTTATGGCTGGTGCTTCCAGCAAGATTTCAGACAAATCGGACAGTGGTGTTATAGCTGGTGCTTCCAGCACTGTTAAAGAGCCTGTGGCTAGTAAAGAGCTAAAAATCAAAAAATTACCATATATGGGGGTGACGAAGCCTCTGGGTGCCCACTTGATGCTTAGTACTAAAGAAAGAATTTGGAATGGTGAGTATGTGGAGCTCCTGAAGCTTCTCCATCGAGAAGTCCGGTCTAAGGAGGGCTCTAAAGAGGAAGAATTTGAGTTGGCTAAACGCCCGAAGGTCCCTTTAAATATTGAAAATTGGACGGCTGCGTTTTTGATTTATGCCAGTGTGTACTGGGAAAAGTTCCCTGAGCGCAGCGTTTCCATGTTTAAGTACATGGATGTGATTCGTAAAGCTCAGATTACCGGGGGTGGTTTTGCCTGGTCTCAATATGACGAGGAATTTAGGGCCAGGATGGCGTGGGACCCTGAGGCAAAATGGGGTGAACTTGATAATGATTTATGGCAACACACAATGGGGTCATCAGCTGGGGGGAAGACTGTGTTCACGGCCAGTGGTTTACCTCTAGTGTACCGGCCCTTTCAGGGGAAGCCCACCCGGGGAGGGGTGGGGTCCAGCTCTAACACCCACTCAGAGTCAGGTTTCTGTTGGGAATTCAATAGGGGTTCCTGTATTAGGGAATACTGTAAATTCAGGCATGAGTGTTCAGGCTGCGGGAGGAAACACCCGTTATCTAAATGTTGGGACAACGAGCCTTCGGGCAGCCACCAGGGGAAACAGTCAGGTTCAGGTCCTTCCAATTCAAGGGGTCGGGGATCCAGAGGTAATAAGGGTTCTGGGGCCAAAGGCTCGTACTCCGGTTAAACTGGACAAGCTACGGATTGCCTTACAGGGTTATGACGACGAGTCTGCGAAAATCAAGTTATTAGATGGTTTTCAGTTTGGTTTCCGACTGGGTTACCTAGGGTCCAGGGAGCGGAGGTGGTCTGCCAATTTAAAATCGGCTTTGGAACATCCCGCAGTTGTACAGAACAAACTTACTAAGGAAGTTCAGGAGGGTAGGATGGCTGGCCCGTTCACAGAGTGGCCATTACTCAATTTGATTGTCTCTCCAGTCGGAGTCGTTCCTAAGAAAGAGGCAGGTCAGTTCAGACTCATTCAACATCTCTCATGGCCGGAGGGATCCTCAGTTAACGATTTTATTGCCCCGGAGGATGTGTCGGTGTCATACTCTTCTGTGGATGTGGCCATGTCACTAGTTGTGACAGCGGGGGCAGCCGCTGAAATGGCCAAGTGTGACATAAAATCTGCTTTCCGACTGTTGCCGGTACACCCTGACGATTGGTGCCTCCTTGGTATACAATTCGGTGGTCAATGGTATGTGGACAAGGCTCTACCTATGGGCTGTTCAATCTCATGTGCGCTGTTTGAATGTTTTAGCACTTTCTTACAGTGGTATTTTTCGAATCAGACTGGTCATTCCCTGGTGACACATTACCTTGACGACTTTTTCTTTGTTGGATCCCCGGGCTCCGCGGAGTGCCAGGCAGCTCTGGACACATTCCATGGGCTCATGGAGGATCTAGGAGTTCCTTTAGCTCCGGAAAAGACAGTGGGCCCCAGTACGGTCCTTTCCTTCTTGGGTATAGAAATTGATTCTGTACTCATGTCTGCTCGCTTGCCTGAGGATAAAAGGAGCAACATGGTGCAACTACTAGAGACAATGTTGGCCAAAAGGAAAGTTTTGGTAAAAGAAATCCAAGTGCTATTGGGTCATTTGAATTTCGCTTGTAGGGTGGTGAGAGCAGGTAGGACTTTTTGTAGGAGGTTAGGTAGGGCTTTAGCAGGACACCACTTGCCTCATCATCGTGTGCGCCTGTCTGCCGGTGTAAAGGAAGATTTGAGAATGTGGAAGTTCTTTTTGACCTCTTTCAATGGTGTTCCCTTGGTCAGGGATGTGGATTTCCAGTGGGACGTACAGATGTTCTCTGACGCGGCTGGTAGTGATGGTTTTGGCCTTTTCTGGAACGGCAGATGGTGTGCGGAACGTTGGCCGGATGAATGGTTGAATGGTGGTCGCAGCATCACCTTCTTGGAATTGTTCCCTCTTTTGGTGGCCTTGACACTGTGGGGGGAGGAATTGGCACACAAGAAGGTTTTGTTTCGTGTGGATAACATGGCTGTTGTGGAGATTGTGAACCGACAGTCTGCCAGAGACGAACAGGTTTTGAAATTAATGAGAGTTTTCATTCTGGGTTGTTTGAAACACGACATTCATTTTCGTGCTTTACACATTCCTGGCGTGGACAATGACATTGCGGATGCTTTGTCTCGTTCACAGTGGGGGAGATTCCGTGGACTGGCGAGGGAGGCAGACAGATCCCCGACTCGGATGCCGACTCATCTGTGGCGTGTAGGAGAAGTAGGGTCGTACAATTGGTGGTAGGTTCTTTATCGGTGTCCACACGTACGGCCTATTCCTTGGCCTGGAGGGACTTCTTGGCTTCTGGAGCTGTCAGACGGGAGGATCTGTCGCAGCGGTCAGAGGATGTTGTTAATTTTATACTAGACCTCATGGATAAGGGCCTCACTAAAGTGACTATAGCGGGGAAACTAGCGGGTATTGCTTTTATGGGACAGTTATTATGGGGTTACACCCCGTCAGCCGGGGAAATAGGCAGGAGAATGCTTGAGGGATGGGCCAGGGAACAGGGTCATGTCGTTCGATCTCGGGCTCCACTATCCTGGCAAATACTGGCTAGGTTAATTACAGTCTTACCTTTGGTATGTTCAGATGATTTTGAGGCGTGTGTTTTTTCCATGCTCATGGCGTTTATGTTTTTTGGAGCTTTTAGGGTCTCTGAGTTGTTGGGGACCAAGCAGAAGGGTGGTTTACACTGGAGGGATGTTTTTTGTTATGACGAAGGTGTTCATGTTTGGCTATCCAGCTCCAAAACTGATCAAACGGGTAAAGGTAAAGGGGTTTGGTTACAAGCGCGCGTCCCAAAGCTCACTTGCCCTTTAGTGCTGGCGCGGCGCTGGCGTTCATTGTGCGGGGGTGGGGATGAGGCCCTCGTATTTCAACACATTAATGGTTTACCTGTCACATCTTATCAGTTACGGATGGTTCTCCGTAAAGCCCTGCAACACATTGGGCTGGATAGTAGTTTATATGGTACTCATTCTTTTCGTATAGGTGCAGCCACGGAGGCCTTTCACAGAGGTTGGACGGAGACGGATATTATGAGGTTGGGGCGCTGGTCTTCTAATTGTTTCAGGCGCTATGTGCGGAGCCCGGCAGAAGACGCGCAGGCGTTCTCAGCCTAGACATGTGTTCTAATTGTGTTTTCTCTTTCAGGATCCGTTGCTGGACCTCGATCGCCAGTGGTCACGGTCTGGATAGTGGGGCATTCCTTCGTTAAATGGGCCAGAGTCCAGGCGGCACGGAGCTACTTTGGAGAACAACTCGGCTTTAATGATCGGATGTTTAATATTGTATGGAAGGGTAAAGGTGGGATGCTCTGGAGAGAGTTAATCCCTTGTTTAAACAATCACATGGTGGGCGGTTTATGCCCGGATATTTTAGTCATTCATTTGGGTGAAAATGATCTTTGTGCCACGAAAGGGGTTGTATTACTGCGGGCTATGAAAAGGGATTTAAGCCTCATTAAGGAACTCTGGTCTGGGTGTCATGTGTTTTGGACAGAGTTGATACCGCGTAGGTCATGGAGAGGGGCTGTGAACCCCAGGGCTGTGGATCGGGCAAGGAAGAAGGTGAATTCGGAGGTGTCTCGTTGCTGCAGGGGCCTCGGTTTCAGTAGGATATCGCACAGGGAAATAAAATTTGAATCGGTAGAGTTTTTCCGGGATGACGGAGTACATTTGTCACGTGTGGGTATGGACCTTTATCTTTTAGAGCTTCGTGAGGTGTTAGCAAGGGCTTTGGCCATGCAGCGTTGATTCCCATTATCTTTCCGTTCGCTACGCGGTTGGGGGGCAGAAAGGAAGGCTCCGTGTGTTCACCCCCCCCACTTGCCTACCTTTCTGGGTGGCGGGGTCGTGGTGTATCAGTTCGGTTTTAGGTTGATTGTTGGTTATAAGTTCGTTAGAATTTTCTTGGACTGGGGCCGGGGCAGGTTGGTCATGGTTTGACCGTTCAGTTTGAAAAGGGGTATTCTGCAGGAGTGCAGGGTCAGGCAGGATCGATGATTACGGAGGCCATGACAAATGTTAATTCAATTTTGGTTTGATGAATAAAGTTTATTGATGACGTATGTTTTATATTCATGACGTAATGTTTATTGATGATGTAATGTTTTATCATGACGTAATGTATATTGATGTTATAATGTTATTGATGTATTGTGGGGAGGGCCCAAATATGTAGGGGTTGGGGGTTGGGGGCCCGTTTGGTTAGTTATTTATTTATTTAGTGAGGTTTAGTTTTGTAAGGCGTTTGCCGAGGTTGTATTTTGTAATGTGCACCTGTTTCCTAATAAAGCGGCCTTTTACACACACACAAACAATTTTTGGACTACTTTTCTCTCACCCCTCGCCCTCCCTCCCAAGGGGGGCTTGGGGGAGGGAGCCGACCGAAGGGAGGTCTCCTCCCCCGGGCGGTTTGGGAGGGCTGCGAGGGGTTATTTCCAGAAGTTGCCAGAATGTTCTAGTTTTGGGCTGGTCTAGTAGGACCAGCCAGCCCAAGTATAAATTCCACCTTTCCCGCTATCCGCCACCATTTTAGGTTTGGTGACCTGGTGGCTAGGTGCTTTAACTTTTTGTCCCACCCGCCCTCCCTGTTTTCTGTAGTATTTTTCCCCTCGCTCCCTCGTTTTTTCTCATCTTTTTGATAATTTTCTTTTTCAAAAGGCTGTTTTATGGGTTACCGGTGTGCAGGGGTTGTTTCTTGTATTTGTTTGTCGCTAGGAGCAGGTGCAGTGCGGGGTCGTGGTGTATCAGTTCGGTTTTAGGTTGATTGTTGGTTATAAGTTCGTTAGAATTTTCTTGGACTGGGGCCGGGGCAGGTTGGTCATGGTTTGACCGTTCAGTTTGAAAAGGGGTATTCTGCAGGAGTGCAGGGTCAGGCAGGATCGATGATTACGGAGGCCATGACAAATGTTAATTCAATTTTGGTTTGATGAATAAAGTTTATTGATGACGTATGTTTTATATTCATGACGTAATGTTTATTGATGATGTAATGTTTTATCATGACGTAATGTATATTGATGTTATAATGTTATTGATGTATTGTGGGGAGGGCCCAAATATGTAGGGGTTGGGGGTTGGGGGCCCGTTTGGTTAGTTATTTATTTATTTAGTGAGGTTTAGTTTTGTAAGGCGTTTGCCGAGGTTGTATTTTGTAATGTGCACCTGTTTCCTAATAAAGCGGCCTTTTACACACACACAAACAATTTTTGGACTACTTTTCTCTCACCCCTCGCCCTCCCTCCCAAGTATTTACATTTTGTGGTGGAAAACATGTGACATTCTGCAGCCGTTTCTTTCACCCTAGCAACATTCTCAGGTCATTCACATTACAAAATTCCAAATACAAAATCAAGGAAAAGAAAAAGTAAACATCAAACTCATGTTCAGTAACTGCAGTTTGTCAGAAGACATTGCCGGGCATTTGATCAGGGGCGTCACTAGGGTTGGTGTCACCCAGTGCAGAAAACTCATGGTGTCACCCCCTCATGACTTACCCCATGAATCCATGACGGACCTCCTCCGAGTCCGCAACAGTGTTCACTCTATTTACTAGCCCTGGCACAGATTGGACTAGTCCAACCCTCACGCAAGGGCACGAGCATTCTCTTCACCAGCCCCTGGCACGCATAAATGTCTTTGCTAACCTCTGGCATCGTCATCAGACATTTTTCAGTCACCCTCTGGCACATACAGGGCCCTCCCTTACTTATCATTTGCCAGCCTCAGACACATCAGAACCCCTTGCACAGATAGAATATTCTTCAAGAACCCCTGCACCAGGTAGGACCCTCATCTCCAAACTCTGGCATAAGGGGGGGCCACCTACATTGAACACTGGAGCTTCTGGAACTACTTCCGACACTCCTTATAGAGGCACACCCCTCCACACCAACCTTTGGCTCAGGCAGGGACCCCTCAATGACCCAGGCACAGATCCTCCTCGCAAGTCAAAGATACTAGAAGTAACTATTCCCACACCTTGACTAGTGTTGTGTGAGTGCTTAAAATAAAGTGATTTGTTATTACGAAAGTCAATGAAATCCGTGTTATCGACTTCGGAAGGATGACAGATTGAGTTAACGTCTCTGCTCTGTGAACCCGGTAACCCCGGACAACCCACAGATCTATTCATCAAAAAGATATATACACTTGCAGGTTTTGTCTGGTTTTGGTGAAATTCTCGCCTCTTGGTCATGTCTGTGCGCTCCCCACCCCTCCTTCCAGGAAACAGTGGTTAAAGCTGGGTTGAGCTGCAATGTATTTTACAGTTGTATATTGTCTACTGTTGCATTGTCATTTTAATTGCTTCATAGTCGAGCTGACAGATGGTTTGCATCAATTGCACCACTTGAACTAAAGCGCCTGGCGATCATGGTTTGTAAAGCGACATGCAACGATCTGGACTGGTATACCTGTTTGTGCAGCGCCTCAGTGCCCTGGGAATGGTTAGCGCTTTCACAAAATGTAAAAACTGAAAGAGAAACAGACACATTCCATCAGCCAGTTGTTGTTTTGATCTGTGGCGTTATCAAAATGATGGGCCCAGGTTACAGCAATGCCATCAATCAAGGCATGTGGGTTCATCCAGGGTGACGTGATCTCTGGTATAGTGCTAATGTACCAATAAAGAAGTAGTGATGCAGGGCCGAAGTGAAATGTTAGTTTGTATGTATGTGGTGATGTCTACACAGGTGTGGGGAAAAGCTGTGACTTGTAAATGTATGGGTAATTAATGTAAAGTATATTGGGGTAATGAAAGCTTGTGGGAGAATTTGACGGGGGTCATTCAGGGGCAGGTTACAGCTTGTATACTCCCTTGGGACGGACCCTCGGCCGCTTGAAGTGCGTGTGCATGAGGTGGACTTATTCACTATCAAGGGTCTCGGGCAGCAGGAGGGGGAGTCTATACCAGATATCACGTCACCCTGGATGAACCCACATGCCTTGATTGATGGCATTGCAGTAACCTGGGCCCATCATTTTGATAACGCCACAGATGAAAACAACAACTGGCTGATGGAATGCGTCTGTTTCTCTTTCAGTTTTTACATTTTGTGAAAGCGCTAACCGTTCCCAGGGCACTGAGGCGCTGCACAAACAGGTTTACCAGTCCAGATCGTTGCATGTATATGGAACCTGCTCGCTTTATAAACCATGATCGCCAGGCGCTTTAGTTCAGTGGTGGAATTGATGCAAACCATCTGTCAGCTCGACTATGAAGCAAATAAAATGACAATGCAACAGTGGACGATATACAACTGTAAAATACATTGCAGCTCAACCCAGCTTTCGCCACTGTTTCCTGGAAGGAGGGGTGGGGAGCGCACAGACATGAACAAGAGGCAAGAATTTCACCAAAACCAGACAAAACCTGCAAGTGTATATATCTTTTTGATGAATAGATCTGTGGGTTGTCCGGGGTTACCGGGTTCACAGAGCAGAGACGTTAACTCAATCTGTCATCCTTCCGAAGTCGATAACACGGATTTCATTGACTTTCGTAATAACAAATCACTTTATTTTAAGCACTCACACAACACTAGTCAAGGTGTGGGAATAGTTACTTCTAGTATCTTTGACTTGCGAGGAGGATCTGTGCCTGGGTCGTTGAGGGGTCCCTGCCTGAGCCAAACGTTGGTGTGGAGGGGTGTGCCTCTATAAGGAGTGTCGGAAGTAGTTCCAGAAGCTCCAGTGTTCAATGTAGGTGGCCCCCCTTATGCCAGAGTTTGCAGATGAGGGTCCTACCTGGTGCAGGGGTTCTTGAGGAATATTCTATCTGTGCAAGGGGTTCTCATGTGTCTGAGGCTGGCAAATGATAAGTAAGGGAGGGCCCTGTATGTGCCAGAGGGTGACTGAAAAATGTCTAACGACGATGCCAGAGGTTAGCAAAGATATTTATGCGTGCAAGGGGCTGGTGAAGGGAATCCTCGTGCCCTTGCGTGAGGGTTGGACTAGTCCGATCTGTGCCAGGGCTAGTATATAGAGTGAACACTGTTGCGGACTCGGAGGAGGTCGATCATGGATTCATGGGGTAAGTCATGAGGGGGTGACACTATGAGTTTTCTGCACTGGGTGACACCAACCCTAGTGACGCCCCTGACTCCTGCAAGGTTATTTTGGGGTTGGCGCCGAACCTTCCTCACCCCTGCTGCTTGTCAGCGCCTTCAGCTCCCTCGTCGCCATTTGAACTTAAATATTGTACTCTACCCCGCACCATTCGAACTTCAGTCCCCAGCACATAACTGTAGTACTGCCCCTGTGCCTGCTTCTGTCAGCGTGGACTCACCCCGCATGGCTGTCCATCACTGACTGGTTCTGTCGCCCTCTTTTCACTTTATTACTGTACTTCTCTGCCTGTTACTATTATAGTGGCGTTTCCCTAAACCTGCTGTTCACCCGTGACTGCTTCTATCACCCTCACATTACTGCAGTGCTGTCAAATCCTTCCTGCCTGCTTCTATCAGAGTAACCTTATCTCGCTCTTTGCTGGCCATCCCTGATTGCCTCCATCACCCTAACATTACTAGAGTGCTGTAATTCCCTGCCTGCTTTTATCCTCCCTGCGGCCTCACCCCCTTTGTGCTGTCCATCTCCAACTGCTTCCACCACCCCATCCTCACTGTTGGCTGTCCTTAGATGCCTGCTGGTATCACTGTGGACTCATTCCACTTTCTGATGTTCATCCGTGACTGATTTGAACACACTTGTCCTTTCCTGCCTGCTAAAATCACAATGGCCTGATTTAGAACGGTCCCTGCTTGCCCAGTTATCATCGTACGCTCTCCAAACACTGTACTGTCAACCCCTTTGTGAAACTTATTTTTGTGCCTGTGTAAAGTGCTCTAAACTCCTCGGGCGGGTTGGCGCTATATAAAACTGCAAAAACCATGTCTGCTATCGCCTTCACATTACTGCAGTCATCATTCCATTCCTGCTTCTATCACCATGGCCTCACCCCACTCTCTGCTGTCCATCTCTGGCTACTTCTGTCACCCTCACTTCACTGCAATACTGTACTTTAGTGCCTGCTTCAAGGACCTTGGCCTCCTCCAACTTTTGGCTGTCTGACCCTGACTGCTACTATCACTCTCACATTACTGAAGTGCTGTCACACCCTTCCTGTTTCTGTCAACATTGCCTGCTTCTAATACCGTGGCCCCACCTCATTCTTGGCGGATCATCCCTCACTGCTTCTATCACCCTCACATTACTACAGTGCTGTCCTTCCGTGCCTGCTTTGTATCACCTCCTTGCAGTGCTATCCTTCTGTGCCTTTTCTATCACCTCTTTGCAGTGCTGCCCTTTCGTGCCTGCTTCTATCACCTCCTTGCAGTTCTATCCTTCCATGCCTGCTTCTATTACCGTGGCTCCACCCCAGTATTAACTATTCATCGCTCACTGCTTCTATCACCCCCACATTACTGCAGTGCTATCCTTCCAAGCCTGCTTCTATTACCGTGGCCCGACCCACTCTTGGCGGTTCATCCCTGACTGTTTCTATCCCTCTCACCTCGTTGCACTGCTCTCCTTCCATGCCTGCTTCTATTACCCTGGCCAGGGCCGGTCCTAGGACTTGTGGGGCCCTGGGCGAAAGGGAAGATGTGAGGCCCCTCTAATTTGCTTGTGACATCACAAGGTGTTAGGTGGGTAAACATTGTTTACCACAAAGTTTTTACAACGCGGTACCTTTACCACGCATCCCTTACAACGCAAGTCGTTACCACGACTTGCGCTGGAGGGCGCTAAAGGATTACAAATATTAAATTTACTATCCCAACACCTTCCCTAGGGTCCACGGGGACTGGTGTTAGAATAGTAAATTAAACTATTCGAAATCCGCACCCCCAACGCAAGTCGTGGTAACGACTTGCGTTGTAAGGGATGCGTGGTAAAGGGATGCGTTGTGACAGTACGCGTTGTACCGTCATACATCCGTTAGGTGTGGTTAGGACCAGCATACATGCTCCTTACTATATATCATGATCCAAAAGTTCTATGAAAAGATCTCCGGTAAAGCGCCCCCTTGTGGGTGCCCATTGGGCAATGCAGTGCTGACCTGAAATGGAGCTTGCCCGATGATGAAGCATGACACGCTTACAGGTTTGTGAGGGCACTTGATCCTATTGCAGCATATCCCCGCAGGGTACCAGTGTATCTGGGGTCTGAACCACAATCCAAATTAGACCCGTCCAACTGGTGATTATCTGCATTTGACAGCCTTCTGCAGCTTGAGAGAGGCTTGTGTGAAGTCCTGCTAAAAATGTTTGCTTCCTTCGGCCCTTAGAAGTCGATGGAATTTGGATGTTTTAAAGTTTGTGTTGTTTTTGCTGAGGTTGTCAGCCTTGATTTCTCTTCGGCTTCCTTCCTCCTTAATTAGGTGTACTTTTTTAGCATTAGGCCGTATCTCTGCCTCTAAATAAATAAATATATAAAATAGTGCATAACTACAGCTTATGTCACCAATTAATATTTTCTAGCAATTTGGGCATCTTTTTACTCATTGAAAGCCTTTACTTCCAGGCACATGTCGCCATGTGGATTACTGGGCCTTCTATGATTATCACCCTTTTTGGGGAACAGGCACACATCATTCCCTATCACTGTGGCTAAGCTGGGATTACCTTATTATAATTACAGTTTGTGAGTCTCCCTCTCACATACCCTCACCCATCTCACCCTCTGGTGCTGCATCCCATAAAGTAAGCTGTACCTCATTGGCCAAGCAGGACATAAAAAACATTACACATAAGCTCAAAACACCACAACACCCTTCCAACCACACACATGTTGTAGCTTGGTATCTATGTTGGTAAGTGCTTCAGCGCCTCACACATGGATAGTAAGCACTAAACAAATGCTACAATACCATACAATATGTTAATTGGACACATCGAAGTAAGACACTTGAAAAGCTAAAATCCCATTCAAATGAATTAGAAATGCTTCCAAACTGCTGCTGTGGATTACACAGCATTGAATGTTAATCTAAAAGGCTGCTTGGTGGGGTAACGTAATGTCTTTTGTAATCAGTGTGCAACCTGGAGCAGGCTAGCTGACATAAGGTTGTCATGGAAGTTCAGACCTCTCATCTTTCTTGTAGAATTTCAGAAGTGTACCTATTTAATTACTCACTTAACTGGCTGTCTAGCCTACGATTAACGTATCCTTAATCTTGGTAACAGTAATGTATGCTTTTCGCAACTCTACAAATTACGTTTCTCAAGGATAAACCTTTGAAAAGGAAAGCTCCAAATTGCTGCCATCTTGCTTATGTACCAAAACCAAACTCTGAAGATGGGGATTAAGAAATGAGTTAGTGAGCTTCATTCCCATACTATGGCTGCACCTTTACATGCGAGGACAATAGGAACCCCTTGCACAATGTCTATCTTCTTTCTGATCTCTCCGTAAAGTGGATTTGTACTCAGTACGTTCAACAAACATGGCTAAATACTTGCCTGGCCTTTATCATTGTGTGTTGTCGCTAATAATTGGGGCCTAGGATTAGATAGTAAATCTGTTGACAAACAAAGCCTGGAGAGGAGTTAAGTAAAGATCTCAGTTTGTTCACAGTTGATAGCATAATAGTTTTGTGGGTTGCACCCTGGCTGTATAACTGCAGATCAGTAGTTTTAATCTATGCAAGACACAATCGTTCTTCCAGGGTCCATTATCTGAGCGTCATTAAATAATATAATAGTAAATCCGTAGAAAAAGTGGAATGAAACACCTTTATATGTACGTGATAATTCAAATGACAGCTAAAAATACCTTTGCCACACCACCACATAGGTATTGTGCGTTTCACCACTAAGTTAATATCCAATGTGTTGTGTCCCTCTTTTCATGCTAAATATTTTAGGCAAAGGCTCAGAATAACATCACCATTAACAAGCATTGGCAAAGCCAATCGGTCTTGCCTAGAACAAATATTGGCTTTGGCAATCTTGAGTTGCCGTGTTGTACACCAGTGTGGCTGTTTTTCAGCATGGTTAAAAGTTAGTGGCATGGAGTGTCCTTGAGTGAAATGATAGGAATAGAGTGTAATTGACTGTATTTTTTAGAGTAGTAGTTGTAGAGTGTAATAGGGGGAGTACAGTGTCATAAGTTGAGTAGAGCGGAGTAGAGTTTAGTCGTTCAGTGTCAGAGTGTCGTAGAGTGCAGTGTCATCAAGTTCAGAGTCATAGAGTGGAGTGCTGTATATTGGAGTAGGGTGGAATGGGTGGAGTGGGTTGTGTGGACTGAGGTAGTGAGTGGATTGAAGTAGATTGGGGTGGATTGGGTTGAATTGGGATAGAGCGAGTTGGAGCGAGTAGAGTGACTGGGACTGGGTAGGTGGGGTGGATTGGATTGGAGTGGTATGGATTGAAATGGGGTGAGGTGGATTGGAGTAGGTTCTGTTAGATTGGTTTGGGGTGGGGTGGGGTGGATTGGAGTGTGGGGGGCCGGGGTAACTGAGTGGGGTGGTCTGAACTGGGGCGGGTGGATTGGATTTGGGTAGAGTTGGGTGGATGGGAGTAAAGTGGGGTGGATTGAACTGCAGTGGAGAGGGTGGACTGAATGTGGTAGATTATACTGAAGTGGGGTGGATTAAAATGGGAAGGGAGGACTGGATTGGGGTGGGGTGGATTGGAGTGGAGAAGAGTGAACATGAGTGGGGTGGGGTGGACTAGAGTGGGGTATAATGTAGTGAGGTGGGGTGGAATGGGTTGTGTTGAATTGGATTGGGGTGGGGTGGGGTGGATTTGAGTGGAGTAGATTGAATTGCAGTGGGGTGGATTTTTATTGAGTGAGGTGGCTTGGATTGAGGTGAATTGGATTGTGGTCGGGTGAGGTGGATCGGATTGAATTGGGGTGGTTTGGATTGGAGTGGGGTAGATTGGATTTGGGTGGATTGGATTGAAGTTGGGTGGATTGGATTGAAGTTGGGTGGATTGGATTGAAGTTGGGTGGATTGGATTTAAGTTGGGTGGATTGGATTGGAGTGGGTTCGATTGGATAGGGGTGAGGTGGATTGGATTGGAGAGGGATGGAACTGAGTGGGGCAGATTGTTTTGGATTGGAGAGGAGCAGACATGAGTGGGGCAGACAGGAGTGGTGCAGATTGGAGTGGGGCAGATAGTTTTGCATTGGAGTGTGGCAGATTGTTTTGGATTGGAGTGGCGCTGATTGGATTGGAGCACATGGTTTTGGATTGGAGTGGGGCAGATTGTTTTAGGTTGAAGTAGGTCAGATTGTTTTGGATTGGAGTGTGGCAGATTGTTTTGGATTGGAGTGGGGCAGATTGTTTTGGATTGAATTGGGGCAGATTGGCATGCGGAGATTGGAGTGGGGCAGATTGGAGTGTGGGGGGCCGGGGTAACTGAGTGGGGTGGTCTGAACTGGGGCGGGTGGATTGGATTTGGGTAGAGTTGGGTGGATGGGAGTAAAGTGGGGTGGATTGAACTGCAGTGGAGAGGGTGGACTGAATGTGGTAGATTATACTGAAGTGGGGTGGATTAAAATGGGAAGGGAGGACTGGATTGGGGTGGGGTGGATTGGAGTGGAGAAGAGTGAACATGAGTGGGGTGGGGTGGACTAGAGTGGGGTATAATGTAGTGAGGTGGGGTGGAATGGGTTGTGTTGAATTGGATTGGGGTGGGGTGGGGTGGATTTGAGTGGAGTAGATTGAATTGCAGTGGGGTGGATTTTTATTGAGTGAGGTGGCTTGGATTGAGGTGAATTGGATTGTGGTCGGGTGAGGTGGATCGGATTGAATTGGGGTGGTTTGGATTGGAGTGGGGTAGATTGGATTTGGGTGGATTGGATTGAAGTTGGGTGGATTGGATTGAAGTTGGGTGGATTGGATTGAAGTTGGGTGGATTGGATTTAAGTTGGGTGGATTGGATTGGAGTGGGTTCGATTGGATAGGGGTGAGGTGGATTGGATTGGAGAGGGATGGAACTGAGTGGGGCAGATTGTTTTGGATTGGAGAGGAGCAGACATGAGTGGGGCAGACAGGAGTGGTGCAGATTGGAGTGGGGCAGATAGTTTTGCATTGGTGCTGATTGGAGTGTGGCAGATTGTTTTGGATTGGAGTGGCGCTGATTGGATTGGAGCACATGGTTTTGGATTGGAGTGGGGCAGATTGTTTTAGGTTGAAGTAGGTCAGATTGTTTTGGATTGGAGTGTGGCAGATTGTTTTGGATTGGAGTGGGGCAGATTGTTTTGGATTGAATTGGGGCAGATTGGCATGCGGAGATTGGAGTGGGGCAGATTGGAGTGCGGAGATTGGAGTGGGGCAGACTGTTTTGGGTTGGAGCGGGCTAGATTGTTTTGCATTGGAGTGTGGCAGATTGTTTTGGATTGGAGTGGCCAGATTGGAATGTGGAGATTGAAGGGTGGCAGATTGGAGTCCGGAGATTGGAGTGGGGCAGATTGGAGTGCGGTGATTGGAGTGGGGCAGATTGTTTTGGATTGAATTGGGGCAGATTGTTTTGGATTGAAGTGGGGCAGATTGGTGTGTGGGGTGAGAGGATTGGAGTGTGGTGGAGTGGTGTGGTTTGGAATGGTCTAGGGTGGATTGGATTAAGTAGGGTGGATTGGTGTCGGGTGATGTGGGATGGATTGGCGTGGATTAGAGTGGGACCGATTGGAGGTGTACTGAACTATTATGTGTTAATGCATTTTTCAGAAAAAAACACATAAGAAAGAAACCTTGTCAATTTGCAATAATATTTGAGAACAGCGTACACAAGCAAAAACAAAAAAAAACATTCGTGAAAAGTAAGAAAAGAAGATTAGGAAAAATAAAAGAAACTTAACTATAGAAAATAAATATTTGCAACTTTGTTTGTCCTGCTGGGCACGTTTTTACCAGTCTCACGTCATCTGTTTGCAGGACACTAAAAATTCAACAGAATAAAAAAGTACCTCAATCACATTGGGAGCAGCGAACATGCACTGATTAAGTTGAATCACTCAGTGCCTGGTACTGCTCTACAGAGAGTAAAGGAAGTGATGTTAGATCTGCCTTGACCAATTATGAGGCTGTAAAGAAGAGTATCACGCAAATCAACATGTGGTAAGCAACGGGCAGGTTCCAAGCCCTTTTATGCATACAACAGTGTCTTGCAAGCAAGACGCATGCAGTAGCGCATGCTCTTGCAGGCATAACCCTACAAAAGGGTCAAAGTAGCACTAAAAGATTTTCAACAATCACGTGCGCAGCCGCATTTTGCAATCGTCAGAGATCAAAAGGTAGAGCTAAAAAAGAGGGATGTTTAAGGACCTTGCTGCTTTTCTGAGGAACTGATTGGGGACAAGGGCCTACGGATAAAGGGTGCTCTGCCGGGAGTAATTAATCGGAATGCATTTATTCCTTTGCACATTACACTGAATAGGTTTTTCAATGTCTTTGAACTTATAATATCAATGAAGTTGCTTGTCATTTCTACATCTGAATAGGCAGACAAGATGTTTTCATGGTTATTAGCTGACAGCGTGTCACACTCTTTCACAACGAGAAACCTTGTCCAGCTACAGTACTTCCCTTCTGCCTTCTACCCCACAACACCCCACCCCACCTTCCCTGCTAAACAAGATCCAGGTGCAGCACAAACATGGGCTGTCAAAATAGTATCTATGAAATCCCCTACAAGTAATTAAATGAACAAGAAATTCACTGCCACTCTGACATAAGTGAGGGGCTCAAAGTGTGTCACAAAGCAGTAAATCTGCTTTATTCACGATAAGAGTGGCCACGGAGCTTCCTGCTGGGGAAATTGGGTGGTAATCCATTTGCACGCACTTAGCTGCATTTACTAGACAACCCTCTAGGTTTATGACTGGTGGCCTAGACTGGGAAGCAAACATGCTAGTCTCTCTAGGAAATAAAAATGAATGATTTAACAATAGTGCTGCGAGGCCAAGGACAGGGCCCCCCTGTCCTGGGTCTCCAAGCACAAAATAATGGCTACAAAGTCCTGCCATGGGGGGGGGGCCACATCTGGACCTTGCAGCCTGGTGGAGAGCTGCGAGGCCCCCCTGCCCTGAACTTCGCAGCAATAGAGAATGGCCCAAGTCCCAGTTAAAGGGGCCCCACGCCTAACCTTGCAGCCTGATTCAGTGCTTTGAGGCCCAGGGGATAAGGACC
Organism: Lissotriton vulgaris; assembly: GCF_964263255.1. NCBI lineage: Eukaryota > Metazoa > Chordata > Amphibia > Caudata > Salamandridae > Lissotriton > Lissotriton vulgaris. The sequence goes on from NC_141689.1 coordinate 858,854,560, forward strand.
ACCTCCTCTGTACATCAAAGCAGTAGTGAGACACTTTGCTGAGCACTGTCTTACTGTGGCAGTCTGAGTTAGATGCTCCCCCCTCCCCTCATCAACATCTCCTTACTTGCTAATGTCTGGCTCATTGTGGAAACAAAAGGGCCTTCTGTCGCCTGGAGACGAAATACAAAAGGGCCAAAGGGCAGACAAGTACTTCACAACAGGTTTTTAACAGAGGTGCTGCCCCGCACTTGTTCCGGAATGCTGAGGTAACTACTGGCCTTGCTGCTTTCACGTCCTCTACCCCTTGTTGATCCTCCCCCCACCTTTCATACCCAGGAATGCCACCATGCCCTGAACAGCGAGGTCAAGGCACCTCGCTTATGAATACATTAGCAAGGTGATCGGGTTGGGGAGGGGGCCTCGGGGAGGAGGAGGGCTGCCTGTGAAAGTGTGGTATTTCCCACGAAACGGGGGCCCCATGTTATTGTGCCGAGCGCGAGGCCCTGGGCGGCTGCCCACACTGCCCATGCCTAGCGCCGGCCCTGACCCTGGCCACACCCCACCCCACTCTTGGCGGTTCATCCCTGACTGCTTCTATCACGCTCACATTACTGCAGTGCTATCCTTCCATGCCTGCTTCTATTACTGTCGCCCCACCCCAGTCTTAGCGGTTCTTCCCTCACTGCTTCTATCACCCTCACATTACTGCAGTGCTATCCTTCCATAGTGGCGGCACATTATAAAGCGCGCGGGGGCTGGGGTTACCACGGACACCAGAGGTCTCTTCATACGAATGGAGGGGTTTAACCAGTGTTTTAAGTGGGATCCAGAGGGGGGCTGTGGGTGGAGTCTGTTAAAGGGGCGTGGTAAAAAAAATGGTGGGAGCCACGGCCAACTGCCGATTAGGTCAAGGGAGCCACAGGTCCAAAAAGTTTGGGAACTACTGCCCTAAGGTGTGAACCACACCTCGGCTTGACGGCCGCGCACAGACGCGGGGGCCAGGCGGAGGAGGAGACATCTGCGGCGCCATGGATCTGCGTGAGCAGCAGCAGGTGGCGCATTTATTTAATACATTATACATGGAATTCTGTCAGCGTTATGCGCACAGCAGCACATAGCATTAATTATGCAGCAGATTTAGCTGCTACTGACTCGGGTCGCGGACCGTCACCAGGGCCAGGGATAGGTCCAATTCCAAACCGGCCCCCTGGCACAAAACCGCCCCCCCCCCCCCCCCCTGGCACAAAACCGCCCCGCCCCATCCAGCCTATCGGGGGATTGCCGGGTGCCCGGACTTACCAGTCTGGCCTTGCCCTGGACTTATGCCATGAAAATGTTATATGACATTCCATATTACATTTTTGTTGGGGCGAAGTGGGGATTGATTCCCTATGCACCATACTGTTTATAGGTGATATGGTCATTATATATAATAAAAACTCAATAAAGAGCTATTTAGAAAAAACTAGGAAGTACAGGCTGATGTAGTATAAATATACTCATAGTGCCTGTTATTCCCCAAGGGCATGTGAGCCTGTGTCCTGAGGGGTGACATCAGGTGGAGGTGTGGTCATGCCCCCAAAGTGGGATTCCTGCACTTGCATTTTGCCTGGCTTTATAGTCCCAGACAGTCTTTAAAGACATTTCTCACATGATTAGTCAGACACTCCTGCCCAACCGCTTGATGGCCCTGCTGTGGTACATGAGGGATGTTCCAACTGGGGCTCGAGAACCTAACACAATTTCTCTACTGTTAGCAAAACAGCCTTGGGGATGTTCCAGGGGCAAGGCCTGAGCCAATCAGCACAAGTCTGGCTATAGAGTGCGCAATGACAAAATGGATGTCTATGTAAAACTACTTCCACAGGCAGCAAGACAAGTGGCAGAATGCAAAATGGTGTCCTGCCCCACCACAGAATGTGATGAGGGGCCCTTGAGTCTGCCCTATATCACAGATATTCAGTGGTCTTGAGTTCAGTGGGGTCCCCCTCTGTAGTGAGCCATCTAGCTACTGCAATACAATGTATTCACCACACAGCCTTCGGGCCTGGGTGTGGCCTGGAAGCTATAAATAAACGAGTCAAAAATCTCTCGTTTTTGTCGTTGCTCATGAAGAGCCGTGTGAGGTGCGGTGCGGCACCATGTCGGAGTGCGGGTGTGCTCTGGCTGTCAAGGGGAGATGTCTCCTCCCATCCTGTGGTACGCGCGAGCAGGCAACCGCGTGTAGGAGGGGCGACGAGAAGGAAAGGTGGGTGAGGAGGCTCGGAACCATCTGCAGTGCGAAGAGCGGCCCATGCAGAAGGCCACGTGAACACAAGAGGCCTTGGAAGGAGGGATCCATAAGTGCTTGTGCACCAAAGAGGGCTTCCTCGCTGCTCCCAACAGAGGGAAAGGAGACCAGTTTTCCTACACACCCAGGGGGAACAATAATAGAACTGAGAGAAAAATGAAGATATACAACAGCAAAAGAAAATAAGCAACAGTAAGCACAGGAAAAGGCAACAATACGCACAGGCAAAGCCAAATCCCCAAAGAAGAAGTCTAGAGTGTAACAAAGCATATCACAGGGGACAAACAATAAGTGCAGTGGAAAAAAGGGCAGATCAAGCGCCGGAAGTTGAAGAAGGACCCCAATAGAGTAGGGATTAAGGTGGTTTGGCGAGAAAGGAGGACCTGTCCAATTCCCAACGATAAAACAAAAGTCAGGAGGTCATGTCTGTGCAGGAAGGAGATGGTGCCAGTGGCAGTGTCAGAGGATTGGTGGAATATCATGTGCACTCCACGTTAGCGGGGCTGCCCCTATTTATTGAGCTGACAGACCCGGCTGCCCCTCGTTAGAGGAAATGGATCAGACGCCTGAAAACTATTTTCTGGCGGTGTGAGAAACAAATGGGGTGGTCAAGCGCTCTGTGATGCTCCACATGGGTGGAGATGAGTTATACAAACTATTTCAAGACCTGCCCAACACTGGACACCAGAATGACTATGAGGCAACTGTGGCTGCGCTCAACTGGCATTTCGATCTGCAGCTAAACCCTGATTTCGAACACTTCGAGTTGCATCAGGTGAAACAACAGGAGGGAGAGATGGTGGACATGTTCTTTGCCCGACTCCGGTGATTGGCGAGCTCGTGCACAGGGAAAGATAAACAGCTGGGAATAAGGGCCCAGTTCATACAAGGATGCAGGTCATCTGATCTGAGGAAATTAATCCTACAGCAACCCAGCATCTCATTGGATGAGATACTGATCTTGGGAAGATCGCACGAGCTGGTGGATGTCAGAGCAGGAGAAATGGTGTCGGCGCTGGCACTGCGATCTTCAGAGACACCTCCGTCGCACCTTGTGATGATCAAGGAGGAGATGCTGGACTCTGTCCATAAAGGAGTTGGACGAAGCAAAGGGTATCCTAATGCCCGCCAGGGTAGACATGGTTGCCACAACTGCGGAATGGAGAACCACCCACCAAGGGTCTCTCCTGCATCTGGAAAATTGTGCCTGAAGTGTGGCAAGATGGGCCATTTTGCCAAAGTGTGCATGAGTACGGCGAAAGCGCCAGGAACAGGGAGATGTGAGAAAAGTTTGGAGACAGTCAAACTGGTGACAAGGGGAGCAGAAGGGGCAGTAGACTTGGACGCCCTGTGCCAGAGGTTTTAGGTCATGGATGGCGATGATGATGTTGACATATTTGTGATATCATTCACGGGGCGGTGCAACAAGAAGAAGAGGCCCCCACCAATGTGTCAGATTATAATCGGGGACAGCCAAGTGACCGCCCTCATTGACACAGGAGCATCTGTGAACGTCCTGGATGCCAGTCATTACAATCACCTCTGTCCTCGAAAACAGTTGACGCCCACAAAGGCGAGAATATTCATGTATGGGGTGACACCCTCATTCCTTTGCAAGGAGTGATTGAGGTGGTTGTCCGACCCGACGAAATCTCAGCAAGCACAAAGTTCCACATTACCGAGGATAGTGCTCGGACATTACTGGAATGCAATTCAGTGGAAGACCTTGGATTAGTCATGTTTGTGCAACAGCTTCACAAGTCACACGCAGCGGACATCATGGTGGAGTTTTCAGAACTCTCTGAGGGTCTGTGGTGCCTTAAAGGTGTGAAGGTTAAACTACACATCAACAAAGCGGTCAAACTGGTGGCGTTGTGCCACAGGAGAGTGTCATTCTACCTGTGCCCGCTGGTAAAAGTGGAGTTGGAGAAGCTCGAGAAGGCCAGCGTCATTGAGAAAGTGTTGAGGCCGACGTGTTGGGTATCCCTGTTGGTCATCGCTCCCAAACCCAAACAACCGGGAACAATCAGGTTGTGTGTGGATATGCAGCTTCCCAGCAAGGCCATCAAGAGGGAGAGGCACATCACACCTACCATCGATGACATCAATGTGGCGAGGTGGTTTTCGAAGGTGGACCTCAACACCGGTTACCACCAATTGGTGTTGGATGAAGCCAGCTTCTATATCACAACCTTTTCAACCCATGTAGGACTACACAGGTTCAATTGTTTTAGCTTTGGAGTATCTTCAGTAGCATAAGTATTCCAAGACGCCACTCGTAATGCTTTTTCCGGACTGACAGGGGTTATCAATGTGAGTGGTAAATGTGTTAATATACTCATAGACATTGGAGGAACACCATGAGAGGCTGGGAGTGACGCTAAAGCGAATGGTGGAACAAGGCCTGACTCTGCATAGGGTCAAGTGGAAGTTCTACTCGGCGGAAGTGAAATTCTTTGGCTATAGATTCTCCAAAGATGGTCTTCAGGTAGACCCCGCCAAGGCTGAGGCCATCCGTGCAGCCACCATTCCCAAAACTCGATGGAAATTAGGAGTTTTCTGGGGATGGCTAACTATTGCGGAAGATTCATTACGTACCTGACGACCATTGCAGAACCGCTGAGGGCACTTACAAAAAAAGACACCAAATGGGTGTGGACAAGTGCAGCATCACAGGTCTTTCATGAGGTAAAGGGTGCACTCCTGAAAAGAACAACGGTAGCCTACTTCAAGCCCAGGAGCCCCACAGAGCTTATTATGGCCACCAGCCCCGTAGGACTGGAAGCTGTACCCCTACAACAAATGGACCGCCAAGAATGGGTACACATTGCATATGCCAGCAAGGCACTGACGGCCGTGGAGACAAGATACGCGCACGTCGAAAGAGAAGCACTAGCAATCAGGTGGGCTTGCCAAAATTTTGACATCAATCTATGTGGGCACAAGTTTCGAGTGATCACTGACCACAAGCTGTTGGTTTAGCTATTTGGAGGAACAGCAAGGCATGAGCCCCCAAAGATTGAAAGATGGGCTGTCCAGCTCCAGCAATATGATTTCGAGGGGGTCTGTTGGCTTGGAGATAACAATCCAGCTGACTATTTGTCATGACAACTCACGGAGGCTGACCCTCAATGTCAGCGGAAGGTCGATGGAGGCACAGAGAGCTTTGCGAAGCAAATAATGGAGCTGGTGTGACCAAAGGCACTATCGTTGGAGGATCTAGTGGAGGCCACCAGAGAGGACAGTTGTCTGACAGATGTCAAGGAGGCATTGCTAGGACATAACTGGAATAACTTCCTGGATAGCTTGAAGAGACTGACGGATGAAGAGAGAGAGAGACAAGAACATATTTATAGAGATACCAGGAGGAGCTCAGTGAAATTGAAGAAGGTCTACTATTAAGAGGAACACAGATCATGGTACCCCAGAAACTGTGGAGAAGGATAGTGGAACAGGCGCACCATGGGCACCAGGGGATAGCTAAAACCAAGGCGAGACTGTGAGTCAAAGTGTGGTTCCTTGGGGTCAACAAGATGATCGAAGAAATCGTGAGAGGGTGCCACTCCTGCCTGATAACGGGAGGCGAACCTCTTGTGCATCCAGCTATAATGGAAGAGGCCAGCACCCAACCGTGGGCCATTGTCAGCATGGACTTTGGAAAGTTTCCTGATGGGCGTGCCGCACTGGTAATGATGGATAGCTATTCAAAGTTCCCAGTAGTGGACGTTGTATCCTCCACAGCTTTTGAGTGCATTCAGCCGGTTAAGGAAAATACCTTTGCCATGCTAGGGTTGCCAGAAGAAATCCAAACGGACAATGGGTCACCATTCCCAGGAGCAGAATTTCAGGAGTTATGCACCATCGCAACATCAAGCATTGAAAAGTATCCCCCCCCCCCCAGTGGCCATAAGCTAATGGGGAGGCCGAAAGATTCCTGCAGACCCTTAATAGGATGCTGAGGATTGGTGTTGACCAGCAGGTCGAGATGGAAGGATGTTTGCATCAATCCCTGAGGCATACGGGCAGATAGCCCACTGCACGAAAGGGTGCTCACCGAGTGAACTTATGATGAGGAGAGCGGTGAAGGATATTGTGCCAGTGAGTGAGCAGTGGCAGCCAGGGACAATGAATCAAGACTGGCTCAAACTAAGAGTAAGACAAATAATGAGCGAGCCAGCCGACGTCGAAGAGCACGGAGGGTGGAACTGAACATGGAAGACCAGGTGGTTGTAAGAAACAGATATCCCGGCTCAAAGTACAGGACACCGTTTGAGCATGACATTTTGGTGGTCGTTGGTGTAGGAGGGCCCATGGTCACTGCCCGGAGGGGAGATCGACAACTGTCGAGGAATGTGTCACGGTTTAAGAAAGTCTTGTTGGTGGAGGAGGTGACTGGGAGTGAACTGCCAGAGACCTCATCGTCAGAGCCCCTGACAGAAAATGAGGAAGTGGAAAGACATCCACCAACAAGGTAAGAGATGGAGATGAGGCATACAGAAAATGAAGAAGGGAGAGAGTAGGGTATGGAAGCGAGAGATAATGAGAAGAGTGAGGATACATCTCAGCGTGGCCACCCTTATTGGCTGAGAGAAAGCCTCCAACAACAGAGACTATGTTTGCTAAAATACGTGATGATAACAAAGACTGCAAATTGACTCATGTTTTACTGTTTTATATTTTTGTTAGTTTCTCTTTATTAAAGGTTATGAGGGATGTAGTGAGCCATCCGGCCACTGCAATTCAATGTATTCACATCCCAGCCTGCCGGCCCGGGCGCGGACCAGAGGCTATAAATAAACGGGTCGGCAATCGCTCGTGGTTGTTGTCGCCACCAAAGATAGTGACAGTGTCAGTGTATCTTTTCCCTTTACGTGGCATAGGCCCAGCCCTAAGTACCCCCAAAAACACCCCTCTACACCCCTCAAGTGTTGGGGGCACTCTGCATCGCAGGGACTGCAGGGGTTTATGTTATGCCCCTGAGAAAGATTTAAGCTGCTGGATCAGTGCAATCCTTCCTAATAGACCGAGTCGGGAAGCAGAAATGTTAGGTGGAGACTAAGGGGCCAATTCCGATCTGGGTCGGAAAGCACTCTGACCGAGACGGATCCGGGGTGTTTTCTGACCGATCTGTACTCCTGCAGTCCGACCCAGCGAGTATGATGCGGCCGTATGCTATCGGACTCGGTTCGGTCGGACTCCCATAGAAGTCAATGGGAGCCGGTCGTACGACGCGTACATGGGCTCCCATTGACTGAATGGGTATGTCGCGGACAAGTGCGCTCCTTACACTGGGTACGCATCGGTGCCATCCGCACCATACATGCCTGTGTTGGGGAGACCCATGGGTCTCCCCCTGTGTCCGAGTCATAAGGCTGCGGGTAAAAGGGGGTCCGACGCGGACCCCCAAAGTCCAACACCTGGAGCTATTGCGAGCCGGACGCTCCGACTCGATCCGGCTGTCCGAATCGAACATCGTACTAGCTTGTTAGTGAAACATTTCCATTGCGCGTCACGGTTTGCTTGTGACCGAGTCGTACGAAGCGCTTCGGACCAGGAAACGATTCGGACGGAGATTCTGCGATTGTTCGCATCGTACTTCGACGTCCGGACCCGTGTACGACTCTGACAGAAATTCAGCCTCCGAATCGGATCCGCTAATGCCGAACCCGATTCGGTGCCCTTCCAACCGAGATCGGAATCGGCCCCTGAGTGTTGGAATTTGCAGAATTAAATGTTCTTAACAGCTAAACTCGAGAGCCAGAAGAAAAGGTACAAAAATCCTAAACTCAAGAGTACGTGTGAGGAGGAGGGAGATTGGCAGAAAATTATTTAAGAAGCAGTGTGCATCGGGTGCCAACCTGAATAGATGTAATAATTTGCTGTATAGCCGTTAGATTCACTTAGGCGTGGCTCATTCAGTACATTGACGTAAATGTTACAAAACCAAGTGCCACATTGTACCATATCATTTTACCTTTCACTCACCGTTATACTATATGAAATTCCACGTATACTGTAGGATTACAATTTCTGTTATGTTTCATTGGTTTTTTATAAACAATACAATTAAATTCATAGATAAAAAAATAATTGTCAAACAACATTAACAAAAAGTAAAGTGCATGTACTCCCCAAGTAGCAAAGTGTGTGTTGGAAGAGTGTTCCCTGCGTCCTTGAGTGCTTCAGTCACGCGATGGCAGTGGCATCTGCAATTTAGAGCTTAGCTCTGTAAGGAAACAGGCACAGGCGAGGACTACGCCCTAAATAAATAGTTTACCAATTGTGCAGTTTAAGCCTCTCAATCCAGGACGGTACACTTCTGAAATGCAACCAGTTTACTTTTAATCAGGATAAGAGCAGATTAAAGGTAGGAATTCATAAAGAGAGACAGTCTTATCCTGAAAAAATATATATATATATATTAAAATCACATTGGCAAGCCGTCGAGACACACAAGGGCAGTGGCAACTATGGTACTGTCTGTTGTTAATGTAAAATCATTCTGAATTGTAATGTTCTGCACTTCATCTAATAAGTAATGCTTTCTCTCGACAGCCTCCCGATGTTTACCGTGCTCAGGAAGTTTAGCATTCCCATGACGTTAATTCTGGAAGCTATCATTATCAGGTGAATGTCATGATCAATGTTGGTTTTATTCTTAGTTACTGTCAAGTGCACGTGGATGCCATTCTGTTATTGTGGTTCTTTGACATCAGGTTACAAAAGGCAAACATGCTTTCGTTATCTACATTGCTCTAACATTTGGACTAGTGTAGATTGAACCAGTGCAGATTTTTATCATGCAGGTGTCAATTTGTATTGCTTCTGGACGATGATTAGTGATTAGTGGATTTGAGAATATGCAACAGTAGCAAACACAGATATAGAAACCAGGGCTGGATTGGGCACTGCCAAGGAGGGGGAATGGCTGGATTTTGAGGTGCAGGTTGGTGCAAACTCCGGGTGATGTCTCCAATGCCAGTCATACAGTGGCAGTGTCTATCACTTCCACAGTGCGAGTGGCAGCACATGCTGGTCTCAGTCAGTCACAATGCTTCAGGCGCCGGGCTAACAATCAGACTGTATGTTGTGGGGTCTTGGCATTGAGGCATACCCGGTGTGTGTCTGTGTGGTTCTCCCTGGAGATCACCCGTCACCCTGGACCACTCATATCATCAGTCCCCCCCCCCAGGATATACGGCAATTTCTAGGCTAAGTGAGCTCACATCAGGCACAATTTTGGACATTGTTTTGTGTACTCTGGGAATATAGGGCTTCATGAGTCCCACTGCTAGCAAACTACTGACCCTGGCATAATGATGCTAATTCTTGCCTTATTTTGGGCATCTTTTGCATGGAAATTCCCCACTTTGACATAATGCTGGCCATCCTTAGTATATTGTTGCATCTTTAACAATATTACATAATGTTGCAAATCCATAGCAACCGCAGGTTCACATTTAATCTATGAGAGAATACGGCACGTGGGAAACTGTACGTAAAATTTATTTTCAAATAGATTTTGTATTTTATTCATGAAACTCAATTTTTTGTTTATAGGAAACGATATTCAATGTCCATCATATGGACGGTTGTTGCAATAATTGCTGGAGCAATAATAGCTGCTATGTAAGTACACATATTTATTTATTTAATGTTGCAGTTTTCAATTTGTGGGATTGGTCGCAGAGGGTCATATCAACATGTTGGAATTCTTCACTGCACAATTTCCACATCACCTGGCAGGCATGAATGGGGACTCTAGTACGCTAAGATATTGCTTTTTCATCTAGAGTAGAGAGCAAAATCACCAGTTGAAATAAACCAAAGCCACTATCATATCCTTATGACAGTTGCAGCAGTTCAATACCCAGGGCTACAGAAAGTGACATCACCCACCTTTAGTCTTTTCCCACCAAAGGGCATCATTTATAGGAAAATCACATGAAGCACAACCGAAGACATCACAGTTCATGATCTCACCAAACTGAATTGAAAGCCCACACTATGTCCCTCATAACGAGTGGCCGGGAAACTGGTCTGGATATTCCCCACTCCTGGAGTTATATCAAGGTATAGGTAACGGCGGGGGTGGGAAACATCCAGGCCACTAACAGTTGGAATTCTAAGGGTCCCTGCAGAAATATGGAATTACAATGGGAAGCAGTAATCCAGGGTCCAATTCCTCTGTAATATCCCATTTCCTTTGGATTTTCGCATGGAAATTTGACTGCTATCAGAGGAAATGCAGCGGATCTCATAATTCTGAAGGGGCTGATTACTGCTGTTACATGCCCCATCTGATTTAGGAGGCCTCTAATAATGAAGGCCTAACTGTGAACTGAATACAGCAACTTGCAGGTCTTAATAAGTCTGTTGAAACAATTTAATTATGAATCAATAAATAAGGAACAGCAGCGATGTGTCATAAGTGCAGGTGCAGAAGGCCAGGGTAGCAGCTGTGATAGGCCAGGGATCTTGGCATCACATGCCCATATACAGCCATCTTATAGTAAAATGCACCTGTCGTGTGCTTAGATGTTGCTGTCCCATGCTCCAGATGAGAAGTCATATGCTCAGGTGAAGCTCTATGAGCCTAAATGATGCCTTCTGTGCCAAGGTGCAACTGCATTAAGCTTGAACAACTGCCTTACGCCCACAGATAGCCTCATGTCCCCTCTTATAGTCTTGTATGCATATTTGCAAAAATCACCCTGCCATGACCAGCTTGACTAAGGATGTAAGCCGGACAGAGCCTCACAAGCTCATGTATGCCATTGTAAGTGCAGATCCAGTCTCACATGTCCTGGTGCAGATTCACATGTGTAGGTACATAGTCACACACCCATGCATAGCCTCATATTTCCAAGTGCAACCTGGAACCTAGTATGCATCATTACTGCTGTCATGAGCGCAGGTATAGAAGTATGTCGAAGTACAGCCTCACATGCCAGGTATAGTCTACTGACACAACATGCCATGCCCAAATGCTGCCTCTCATGTCCAGGTATTGCCATAAAACGAGGGGCACTGTCCCACTCCCCCATCCTTTTTCTTCCTCCTTTGGTATCTTTTTACAGTAAAGGACACCTCCCCTTGATGTTCTTCAGTTATGGCTATGACCAGGACTGTATAGAGGAGGAGCCCTGTTTTTTCTGCCTAATGTATTTGGCACCGTAGACGCTGGAGCAGAGCTTTCCCCATGTAGCCCCAATCTTCTTGCTGGCTAATGGTGCAGGATGTAAATTAGGGTGCCAGGTGATCCAGCGCTCCTACTAAAATTCTTCATAAATGACGTCACTATCTACTACCAGACTTACCAATTAATACCAGGCCCATAAGAAACAACAGAGCAGTTGAATCATGAGGCGAATTAATCTAATATGTTGTTATTAAACCTTCTACAATAAACAAGACCAGCTTGTCATTTTAAAAGTTTATTTAAAATTCATGATTGCATACACTTTATTAGCTCTTTATTAAAGTCAAACATTTAATTTTATTAATTCAGTTTAATGCATTAATCATTGGCTCAAAGATAACTGTCAATTCAGCATTGCTTAAAATAATGAATCAAAGAAAACATAAACCCTATTCCCAAATTAGCTTTCTGACCTGAAAGGGAAACAAAATTAATAAACAGTTGAATGCTTACGATCCATAGGAAATCGGACAGCACTTCGCCCTCAGAAAACAGTCAGCCCCTTTCCCTTCAAGAGGCCCAATTTTTATACAATGTTTGCTCACTAATTTAACTAAATGTATTTCTTTGAAAAGGTTCAGCACTCTGATTGGTTGATGACTGTCAGACCACCAAAACCACCTCTTCCAGAGTATGAGCGTCACCATACTATTGTTCATTGACATAGAGTGACAACGACTTCCGAGCGTCTTTGCAACATTTTAAAAGTTGCTTCTCGACTTCCACCAGAGCTCGGCAAAATCATCCCTGTTACTTCCTCGGCCTTGTAAAAAGAACATCCAGAGCAGTTCATGAATAAGTCTTCATCGTCAGAGCCACAGTCTTTTCAAAGGTGAAGCACAAAAACATAATTTTCCATGGAAAGTTTCCAAGATGACTGCACTTGGCTCCAACTCTGCTCACGTACAGGCCGACCAACTTTTCTTTAGAACCAGAACTAGGCCTCGAACCACTCTCCGGCTAGTATTTAAACAAACACAAAAGGAGTGATTAATTCAGGTAAAACAAACCCTTCTGTACCCACCCGACCATTGCTAATTATTAATTAACCCATTAATAACAGACATCTAGCAAAAGCAAACAAATAAAGCAGCACATAAAATATCTACCATTCTTCATGTAGTCCAGCTTTAATTTTCTGAAAGAATAAAAAGATGATTAAATGATACACAGACAGACAAACACAACATAGGACAAACATGTAAGCACATATAAAAAGCACATATCATATATATATCATGCCATGCCATGAATAATCAGCCGCATAAAAATAGTGACAAAGACAAAAGGACAAACATGACAAACAAAACAATATTAATCACGTGTTACAAAACAGACTCGCAAATGCAACAAGAGCACATGTTATTAGTTCCCGCGTGTTCATGTGTGATGCAAACTTAATCTAAGTTGATTAATCAAACAAATCATGCAACAGCTCATTAATAAATTAGTTCATGTTATAGGACGAGTCAGAATAAAATATTTTTTGAAGCTCGCTTCATCAACTCCCTCATCTGGTGATTTTAAAATCACCAAATAACACCCAAAAATTTCAGGACATTTTTCACCCATTTTGGAGACAACACACACTGAATTCTCTTGATATTAGTCTCCCTAAACCCCTGTTTCAGCTGTCTGATCATCTCTTTCAAATTGAACCCTTTGCATTTCCTCCAACTCATATTCCTTCTCTTGTTCCTTTCTGAGTTTATAAATTCTTCTCTTTTCTTTCTGATGCTTCCTCCTCTTGTGAATCAAGCAACTAATTTTTAGCAGCATTATCACTATAATAATGACAATTACTGGATAGAGCACTTTGCCAATGATTGAGCTACCAAGTTCAGAAAACCATTCTTTGATAGCCTCCATTCTTTTTCCAATTTTCTGAGTAAAACTTTCTTCCTCCATAGGTTCCATTTCTTCATGAAACAGTGTAATGTTTTTAACAAGTAACTCTATATCATGATTTTTATCAGGAATGTAAGTACAGCAATGTTGGACATGTAAGACCCCGCAGACTCCTCCCTCTTTTGCAAGCAGAATGTCTAGGGCAAGACGATTCTGCATAACCATGCTTCTGGTAGCAACAAGACCAGTATTAACTAATTGAAAACCACTTGCAGTATCTGTTGACAACCTATCTACAATTGTAGAAACCTTTCTGATTTTGATTGAATTCATGGTAATTCCTACCATAGGAATGACAGCACCAAAGATGTCTCCCAAAATTTCTGAGAAACTTTCTCTTTTGTATCTATTCAGATTTAGATGTTCACCAAATTCAAAAGTACCCTTTTCATTTCTGTCAACATGAATTTTTTTGGAAAAACCAAACCAAGGTAACATGTCCCATACCAGTGGTCTGGGAGGCTAAAATATGCTGTATTACCACAGATAAAGGAAATCCCAGGAAAAATTGGATCCTTGCCACCTTTAAATCCCCATCCACCAATGATACGATATGTATCTTCACATTGACTAGCACCCACAAAATAATTATCATATAATGTGTTATCTTTTCTGATACAAAATTTACCACTAACACTAACTGGTTCGCGCGCACTTAGGACCCGGCCTCTCCGGACCCCGCCCGCTCCTGGTCTCTGGTGGTTGGTTGGGCGGACGGCCCAATCGGCGTCCGGCCGACCCATTTCCGCTCTGGCGATATCGCGTGACCCGAGGGTCAGGGGGTGGAGATTCTGGGCCTATTTAGGGTCAACTCCCTGTGACTGGGGTCTCTGTTCCCGCTATCACTCCTGGATACCTGACTGCTCACGCCGGCTCCTGGCCATTCTCGAGATCCAGGCCGGCTTTCCAAAATTCCCACCCACCCGTCCCTTAGATTTATGGTTTGAGGGGCGTTCTGCGGAGAAGAGACCTGCGATCAGTAAATAGTGGCTAAACAAGATGGATGGGAGCCCGCTTGCCGGGCTCCATAGGCCAGCTCTGAGGGGGGATATGGCAAGCTCTCCACTGGGAGGAAGTGACCACCGGCTGGGGAGGCTAGGGCGACAGATTTTGAGCCTCCCGGGCGACCCTGGGCAGCCTGGTGGTCGGGAGGTGGGCCCTGGTAATGGCGGACAAGGATAGAAGGGCGGGACCCACCACTCTAAGGGGCAGGTGCACGACACTTGGCGTAGGATACCCTGTTGCGAGATGCGAACCAGATGGTGTTCCTCCCTTAGGGTTGGGAAGGTGATGGAGCTGATATGCTCATGGAGCTGATATGCTCATAAATGTAGTTATGTTATAACTTGTGATTTTGATATGCATGTTATTGCTTGTCATGTTTATACAATGTGTGAATAAACATGGCCTTTTTAACCCCACCTGAATCTCTGGTGATTTCAAATGTGGGGATCTTGCATGTCTAGGGTAGTCGCAGGTCTCTTCTCCGCCACAAGGGTGGCCAAGGCCCACAGGTCTGACACCCTCCCCACCTGCGTTCAGAATAAATGACCAGAGTTCCTGGATAAACGTATCAGTTCCATAGTCCGACAAATGCACCCCATCCTGGTGGTACATTGCTTCTCTGGAAATCATCCGGTGCTGGAGGTAGCGCAAGCGGCCCTTCACTGAGCACAACCTTGCTAGTTCCTCGTTCAACTGCCTCACCGAGACGTTCAAAGATCTAGGACGCACTCCTGGGCCCCATGCCCTGCGCGATATCATGCCAGACCAGACAAGTTTCGTTGATTGGAACACGTGTCCCAGCCAGGCGAACTCCGCTAGTAGGGCTTCCTTGACAGCCAAGCGCCCCCTGTCGACCATGTCGTTGCCTCCCAAATGCAAAATAATCCAATCCGGTGATTTGTGCTATCGTGCCCTGAGCTCCTCGACAATCCGCCTCAAGTGTCGGATCCGCATTCCTCCAACGCCATGCCATACGAATTCGGTCTCGCCCAATGCGGCCGGTTTCACCACCTCTCTTCGCTGCAAGCGCACCGCCGCGCGACGCACGAAAGAGTGCCCGATTACCCATACCACGGAAGCGGGCATACTAATCAAAAAGGAGAGAGATGGAACCGTTAGACACTGCACACATATGATTTACAATAATTCAGGCCTTACATATCGTTTGTAGCAATCAGAGGTCCAGCGACCTACACCTTTCACCATGATGGGGGGCAGACCCACCCCTGCCGCTAAAGTTGCGGCACCAATCCTAAAGGAATGAGAAGAATAGCCCGCTGCTCCCAGTCCCAGGTTCCCCAGGGCCAACCCAAAGACTGCCTTAAACTGGTATTGAGACAAGCAATCCCCGTTTTCATGGACGAAAAGAGCTGACCCCCCCCTGCTGGGCGTCGGGCTAGGTACGCCTGCATACGGGATACAGGGCAGGCAGCTATCCCTGGGGCAGGCCGCAACTGAATGTTGACCCCCTTTCCTGTTTGGTCTGTTTTGGACCGTCTCAACCGCACCACTAGGCCCCCCGGGGAAATGGAGATATCCTTTAGCTGCAGGCCCCCCCGTGGTCTCCTCTGGAGGCCCCCACAATCTCACCCAGGCGAAAGGGCCTCGTAAAAGGCCAGGCAGAAGGCTGCCCCAGCATGATTCCCTCGAATGGTGACTGGCAAATAACAGGCAGTACCCCCAAAATATCAATCAAGGTCGGGAGATCCAAAGGCCTACGACAGTCCCGCCGTGTCCCGTCTAATCGGGCCCATCCCGCTAAGGCCTTCCTGATCAAGAATGAAGCCCCAGGATCCCGCTCCCCCGCCAGTTTAGCAAAGAAGCCTATCGCCGCCAGGGAAGCCCTAGCATAGGACACTGTTTTTCCCTGATCCCGCAGAACCTGTAAAAAGGCGTACATCGTTTCAGTTGAGAAGACCCTCCCCCCACCCAACTGTTCAACAAATGATTTGTAAACATTAAACTGCAACTGATAGGCGCGTTTGGTGCGATAACTCAGAGCGGCACCTACCAGCCCCGCGAAAGCGGGGCTCCAATTTTCCACAGTGACGTAGGGAACGTCGTCATGCGTTCTTCCGCCGACGGGTGGAACCTCTGGAAGTCCTGCAACTTGGAACGAGACAAAGCGTCAGCAGCATGGTTATCAACACCAGGTATATGCGCAGCTTTAAAAGTCAAATTCAATTTCAAGCATGCCAACACCAACAACTTCAGCAACCTCAGCACGTGTGGGCAAGTCGCCCCTTGCCGATTGATAACCTGAACCACTGCCATGTTATCTGACCAGAAGGTCACGACCCTGTCCCTGAAGCGCTCTGCCCACACCGTAACTGCAACCCAGATGGGAAAGAGCTCCAAAAAGGCTAAATTCTTAGTCAAGCCTGCTAAGTGCCACTCCGCTGGCCAGACCGCCCCACACCAGGCAGGACTCAAGATTGCCCCAAAACCAACACTACCAGCTGAATCGGTGTATAACCCTAGTTCTTTACTGGACACCGGTGGCGCGGGCCACACTACCCGCCCGTTGATATCTGCCAGGAAGTCCCGCCACACCTTGAGGTCCTCCTTCACCCCTGCTTTTAACCTCACCCGGTGATGCTTCTGGGTAAGACCCATCATCGCTCTGGCTATAGACCTCGAGAAAGGGCGTCCCATGTGAATGATCCGCAAAGCAAAGTTTAGCTGCCCCACAAGCACTTGTAACTGGTGCAACGTCATCTTTGGACACGCCAATGCTACCTCAATGGCTAGGGAAAAGGCCTTTACTTTATCCATTGGCAATCTACATTCCCCCGCTACTGTGTCAATTTCAATGCTCAGGAAGGACATGCATGTGTCAGGGCCGACTGTCTTGCTCGGTGCCAGCGGCACCCCGAATTCCTTTAACATCGCCACCAGCTGGCTTAGGGCCCTTGCGCAAGCATCCGACGATGCGGGACCCATTACCATGAAATCATCTAAGTAATGCACCACATCCGTACATCCTGACTTTTTGCGAAAACACCCATTGCAGCATGGAGCTAAAGGTCTCAAAATACTTGCATGAGAACGCACAACCCATAGGCATACATCTGTCGTAATAAAATTGCTGTTGGACCTGAAAGCCTAACAAATGGTAATCCTGCGGGTGTACCGGTAACAAGCGGAATACTGACTCAATGTCGGTTTTTGCCAGTAACGCCCCTCGGCCTAGCTCCCTCACTTTCTGAACCGCGGCATCAAAGGACGAGTACGTCACTGAGCACACCGCCGGGTCGATGGCATCGTTTGCAGATGCACCTTTCAGTGCTGATAAGTTATGGATCATTCTGAACTGTCCCGGCTCCTTTTTGGGCACCACTCCTAAAGGGGAGCAGACAAAGTTCTCCCAGGGGGGAGCCGGGAACGGGCCTGCTACTCGGCCTAAGGCCCGCTCTTTCTCCACCTTTGTGGCCACTACTGAGGGATGAGTTCTTGCTGAAACTTGGTTCCTACACTGAGTAATAGGGGGGACATGCGATGCTGGTATACGAAAACCGCTGGAAAAACCTTCAAACAACATCCTGGCAGCTGCCCTATCCGGATACCTGCCCAACCAAAAGATCAGTTTCTCAATGTCAACAGGAGTAGGCAGATCAGACCTGGGGAGGCTTGATATCCTTAGGGGCATTGCCCCCCCCCCCGTTCTTTGGATTTCTTATTGCACTTTGACTCAGGATGGGACTGGTGACCGCAGTAAGCGCATGTGTGCCTGAACTTGCACTGCCCAGGGGGCCATGTGCACCCTTTACCATTGAATGCCCAGCAAGTACCTTTCTTCGCGCCCGGCCCTCCCTGGGAAGTCCGAAAGGGCTGCCTAGCCGGGTGTTCCCTATTGCTTACGCTCTCTAACCAAGCATTGACCTCAACCTGGTCCCAACAAATGGAGGGGTTTTCTTCCTTCGCCCAGCGAAACTCCCTATCGTATGTCAGGCAGGCAGAACCGCCATGAGTGGCGTGCGCCTTTACAATCGTATTAGTATAAAACACCAGCGGAATCGCCAACTCTGGCCTTTTTTCCAACAACACCGTAACATAGACGTGAAAGCCGAACAACCAATTGGTTATAGTCTCCTCTATCCTAGGTCTCCGATCTCGGAAGGAGTGATCTTTCCCCTCCCTGTCCTTGTAATCCTCCTCTCGCCTCTTCCGCCTGATAAGGGAGAATATATCTACGTAGGCACCTCTCCAAATCTTCTCTCGCATTTCCGTACTCACATGCGTAGCTAACATCCCTGACTGGGACAACACGTTCCCCTGACTAGTTCCCACCTCGCTACTCCTTAGCGTAGTGTCACCAGGCTTACCTCCTGTAGGTGGCATCGCTATCGCTGTCGCAGGGGGCTGTGCTCCAATCGCTACGCTGGGCAATGATTTGCGCGACTCGACTAAAAGCGCCAACTGCATCTGAATATCCTGCAATGCGTCCTGTTCTGTGACCTGCGGGGGCACCCACGGTGCTGCCGCCCCAGCGCTCCCTCTCTCTAATACCCTATCTGGGGCTGATAATTGGCCCATAGGGTGGAAACTGATGCCAGCAAGCTGTCCAACGGATCGCTAGCGGCTACCACTGCGGCCACCGGCTGCGGTGGGAGTGGTGCCGGAGGGACCGTGACTAATGGTACCGCGCCTCCTGGCGCCAACGTCCTAAGCGCCTCCCTAATTTCAGACAAAACTGACCTCACTGGGTCTGCTGGTGTGACCACACCCGGCTCAGGATCCGAAGGAAAGACCCGTTCTGCATCTAGACGAGGAGTGGGGACGGGACCTACTGATCCCTCGTCCTGATTCCCCCCGGCAGGGCTAGGCCTATTCTTCGTCCCTTTCCCTTTTGGCTGCGCCTTGGCCTTTTTCTTCAATGGTGGACAAGCAGCCTTCGGTCGCCCCCCCCTGCGCGGCCGCTCTGCTACTTTGGGCTGCTCCCCCTGGGAAGATTCACTCTCGTCCCCGCTATCGGGGGTCTCCATGCTCAACTTTTTCAGCAGCAATTTCATAATCTGCGCTAATTCAGGTTCAGAGTCCTTTCGCTTTTGTCCACCCTTTTTTGGCGCCATGCTAACTCTCCCGTGCCTCGTACTACCTCGCTATAGCACCCAACACGCCCTGAGTTCCCTGTTCCCACACCCCTAAGCACCGTTCACGCCGCCCAGCAGGAGCCCGCACCACGAAGAACCCCGCACACAGCCGTAAGCCCCATAAGGCAGCGACACTCCAATCCCTACCCTCCACCCACCGTGACTCACGGCTGCCAACGAGGCCCCCGAGGCACTGGACCCCTTACCTGACTACACGAACGATGCTCAGTCCTTCTGCTTCGAGAATTTCGGAAAGCCGGCCTGGATCTCGAGAATGGCCAGGAGCCGGCGTGAGCAGTCAGGTATCCAGGAGTGATAGCTGGAACAGAGACCCCAGTCACAGGGAGTTGACCCTAAATAGGCCCAGAGTCTCCACCCCTGACCCTCGGGTCACGCGATATCGCCAGAGCGGAAATGGGTCGGCCGGACGCCGATTGGGCCGTCCGCCTGACCAACCACCAGAGACCAGGAGCGGGCGGGGTCCGGAGAGGCCAGGTCCTAAGTGCGCGTCGTGATTCTCCACGCTTGTCATATGAATTGCAGCATTTGTATTAACACCATTTAGTTTTGCATCCTCCATCTGCCAGTACTTAGATTTAGCATGTTTAAGCATTTCATTTCTTTTAAAAACAGCCCTTCTCTCCTCAACCATATTCAGGAAAGTCTTTTCTTCAGCTCTCATTTTGCATGTTAAATTATTTCTATAGGCATATTCATAATTGAGTTTGTTAGTAACTAAAAAGAATTCCCTCATCTGCTTTACAGGTCTCACTTTGTTCAAGCTATTTACAACTTTGAGATTTGCAAAAACCTCATCAAAGTCTGAACAATAGTATTCCAGATGACCAGTTTGGTAAAACAGACTAGCAATTAAACTACAAGTAATACCATAAGTGAGAGGTAACATATTATATGTAACTCCCTCTGAAACAGAAGCAGGCAATTTCACGCAGACATAGCAGTCTTTGACATTCATTACTTTGACATATTCAGAGAGAAGCCTTAAAAATGAATTGCTTGAGAAATCTCCAATAGATCTATCTTGATGAAACTCAGGATCATGATTAATAACTCTGCTAGACTTGCCAGCTTGTTTCTCATGTTTAGGCTCTACTTTACTTGTTATATTAGTCTTGGATTTTTGCTTATTAACATCAAAAGGATAGACCAAAGCTAAAATTAACCAAAGTAAGATTAATAATATCACACAAATAGAAGTCATTTTACAGCATCTCTTAAAAATCGAACACCTAGAAGTATCTGATCTAGGCATTCTAAAATTCAAAAACAAAAATTTAAAATGTGAGTAACTACAAACTATATCCCCCCTTTAAAAATTTTTTTTTTTTAGAATAAAACCCTATTCAGCTTTTCTTCGACCTTGTGTCACATAAATATGTGCTCTCCAACTAAACACAATTTCTTCGACCTAAAGTCACCTAACAAATTTTCTTCAGCCTTATGCCAGGAAATTCAACCCAGAGTCATCTAACAAACTTTCTTCAGCCTTATGCTAGGAAACAAAACCCTTATCTACATTTCTAACAATTTCAATCCTTATCACTGAGTTCTAAATCCTCCTGACTGCTACTTTCCACCTCAACAATTGGTGGAATGATTATATAGGTCCACTCTGGGGACTTATATTTCTGATTTGGCCTTATTACTCTTTTTGTCTTTCGAGAGATTACCTCTATTTTCTTGTTTTCGTTTTTCTTTTCAAGTTCATCTCCCTGACTAGATACCTCGTTGATTTGATCTTTTGATTTCTTCACCAGTTTGAATTTCAAATTGTCTTCAGGCCAAATGTCTCCTTTTCTCAAGACTTTGTTCTTTGGCACACATTCGTTACATTCAGCTTTCCAAGCTCTTTTTCTGAATTTTCTTATTTCAGATTCTTCATCACTTTCATCAGTATCTGTATCTGAAACTTCAAATCTGTACCTAGGAACTTCTGTACTCGGTAGCTTCACTCCATTTGAAACAATACCTTGACTGGTACTTGGTAATTCTTCTTCTTCTTCAGGAATCACCTTCAGCTTCCCAGTCTCAGGCTTTTTGCTCTTGATCACAGAGTTACTCTTTCGCCTTTCAATACTCTGGCTCAGATTTTCGTCTCGCTCAGAATCTTCTGCTTCTTCTGAATCTCCCTTTTCTTTCAGAGACTCTTTTTCAAGCAGCTCATCATCATCAACACCTCGATCTCCAGTTTCGATATTCAGATCTTCTTCATTTAAGTTCTGATTCTCATCTACATTTTCTTGATGTTGATTTTCTTGTTGATCATCAGACTCAGGATCTTCTGGGTCTCCTTCTGAATCTGAATCAGCTGTTGTGTCACTGTCTTCATCAGGATTTTCCGGAGGTGGCACACGAATTATATGGCTCGGATGAATCCACATTTTTAGCCCTTTGCACTTGATTGCATTTGTTGTAACTAAAATAACTTGTCTTGCTTTCTGCCACCTTGGGACTAAACAGTTTCTTCTTCGATGAACTTTGGTACTTACCCAGTCTCCGGGTAACAAATCATGGGCTTGCACTTTCTCCTTTGAAATTACATCTGTCCCCACCTGATGAAATATAGAATTCACCACATCAGACAGGTTCTGGAAATATTCAATGATTGCACTATCATTAATACTCATTAATTTGCCAACTGGAACAAATGCTTGTCTCATAACTCTACCCATCACTATGTCATGTGGGCTAAGACCTGTCTTTTTGTCTGGAATACTTCTCATTGACATTAGAACAAGTGGAAGTGCATCCGTCCACTTTACTCCTGTGGCATCACACATTTTCGAAATTCTATTCTTAATAGTTCCATTTATTTGTTCAACAACACCTGATGCTTCTGGTCTGTAAGCACAATGCAGCTTCTGTTGAATATTCAAAGCTTCACAAACCAATTTCATCAATCTGTTTTCAAAATGAGTTCCACGATCACTTTCAATGGTGACTGGAAATCCGTACCTAGGTATGATCTCCCTAAGAAGCAATTTTGCCACAGTAACTGAGTCATTGTGACGAGTTGGGAAAGCTTCCACCCATCTTGAAAACAGACAAACAAATACCAAAACATATCTTAGTCTGTTGTGCATCGGCATCTCAATGAAATCCATTTGTAATCTGGTAAAAGGACCACCCTCCCATCCTATGGTTCCCAAACTTACAACAGTTTTTCTATTGGGATTCATCTGTTGGCAGGTCAAACATCTTTGGCAAAGTGACTCCGCAATTATTCTAAATTTCGTGTTAAACCATGTTTCTCTGAATAATCTAATCATGGAATCTCTTCCTAAATGTCCTGGACCATGGCACATCTGTGACATATCAGCAATCATGCAATCTGGCATTACAGGCCTTCCATCTTTGTGAACCCAAATTCCATCTTCCTCTCTTTGTCTACAATCATTTTTTAACCATGTGTTTGTCTCTTCCTCACTTGCCTCATCTTGTAAGTCTTTTACTTCCTGCCATGTTTCAACTACAGAAATTAGCATGAGAGAATTCATTGTGTGACTTTCGTCTTTTTCCCGATTGATTGAGTAATTGTTCTTTGCGCAGTATTTCGCAATCTCATCTGCATATGCGTTTCCTTTGGTGATGTAATCATCACCTTTTTTATGAGCTGCACATTTTACTACAGCAATTTGTTCTGGTAACTGAATGCCATCAATCAATCTCTTGATCAATTTCGCATTTCTGATTGGTGTTCCTGCAGAAGTTAAATAACCTCTTTGGGACCACAGTTGTCCATAATCATGAACAACACCTTAACCATATTGACTATCAGTCACTATGGTTACTCTTTTGCCAGCTGCTCTTTCACATGCTCGAATTAAGCCAATCAGTTCTGCAATTTGAGCAGAACGAATTCCATCCAAAGGTGAACCTTCAACAACATCTGAAACTGTGCACACTGAGTATGCTGCCCGCAGAATCCCTTCATCATTCCTCAGACAAGATCCATCCACAAAATAGATTATGTCTGATTCAGGTAAAGGAACATCTTTTATGTCCTGTCTTGGTTTTGTGCAGTAATCTACAACATCCAGGCACTCATGATCAATGTCATTTTCATTACTTACCTCAGTAATAACTCCATCTGGTAATAGTGTGGAAGGGTTTAAATTCACACACCTCACAATTGACACATTGTCTGATCCCAGAATTGTTTTTTCGTATTTTGTCAATCTGCTACTTGTCAGGTGTTGAGTCCTGCTTCTGGTAAGAAGAATCTCAACTGAATGAGGTACATATACTTTTACAGGAAATCCCATAATGATACCCGCACTCTGCTCAAGACTTACACTTGTTGCAGCCACTGCTTTTAAGCAACCTGGCAAAGGTTTTGCAACAGGATCCAAAACAGCTGAGAAATATGCAATTGGCATTCTCAACTTACCATGCCTTTGAATCAACACAGACAATGCACAACCTTCTCTTTCACTGCAGTAGAGTTCAAATTCTTTTTCATAATCTGGCATACCCAGAGCAGGAGCTTCACATAAGCTCTTTTTTAACTGCTCAAAAGCTTCCAGTTCAATTTTTGACAGACTAATTGGATCTTTTATGTCTGCTTTTGTTAATCTCTGAAGTGGTTTTGCAATTACTGAAAACCCACTAATCCATTGTCGACAGTAACCAACCATTCCCAGAAACATTCTCACCTGTCTTTGTGTTGTCGGTGGTTGTATTGCTCGAATCATTTTAATTCTCTCAACTGTCACTTTTCTCGTTCCCTTTGCAATTCTGTGACCAAGGTATTTTACTTCTTGTTTACAAAACTGCAATTTTGCTGGTGATACTTTATGTCCTTCATCTGCTAAACGATTTAACAAGGTAATGGTATCAGTAACACAATTCTCTCGTGTTTTAGCTGCCACAAGTAAATCGTCAATGTACTGCACCAGAGTGGAATTACCAGGCAATACCAGATCTTCCAGGGACTTCTTTTTATTTATTTTTTTATTTTTTATTTTCTTCCATTTTTTCCGTAAGTTACATTGCAAAAAATACAGTACAGAATTTTCTCACAATTATACAGTCATATGTATTATCATACAGTCAGAGCCAGGAAAACAAAAAAAAAAAGAAATTTAAAGAAACAAAACAGAGTAAATCATAGCCTAAAATAATCCTGGAAAAAGAGTAATTTTTATGCCTTACTATTCTTCCACTCTTCTATAGGGCGCCATATCTTCCCCCCCAATATTCTTGCCCTTCTGCCTTTCTTATCATAAATGGCTTTCTCCAAATTATATATATGTAATAACCTTGCCATCCAAATTTGAAATGTTGGGGCAGATTTATCTTTCCAGGCTTTCGCAATAATTAGTCTGAAAACTGCTGTGGCCACAAATACAAATTCGGGATAGTTATTATTATCACCTATACTAATACCTAGTATTAACAGCTCATCTGTAAGTTTCACCTTTAGTCTTAAAGATTTCTCAAGAAACTCCTCTATTGCCACTTTTACGGTGCATAACTGTGGGCACTGCGAGAACATATGCGTAAGATTAGCATTTGATGAATCGCAGCGTGGACAAGTTATACCAGTGTTACCCCCCCATTGTGCTATTCTAGCTGGTGTATGGTATAGCGAGAAGATGGTCTTGTAGTGTTGTGTTTGCAATGTAGCAGAACAAAGTATGGTTCTTCCTAAGTCTAATGAGGCTTGCAGAGATTCCGGGTGGGCCCCAACTTGCTCAACCCATTTATTACTAAATTTCTCCCTGTCGTCGATTTTATACTCCTGTAGTTCTATATACAATTGTCTGATTGAACCCCTTAAGCCACTCCCTAAATATTCCATAATCCTACAACTTGACATGCCTACTGGTCCCCCCTGTTTTAGGTGGAAGTAACTTCTTATTTGCAAATATTTGAAGAAATTGTTTCCGGGTATTTTAAATCTGTGTTGGATATCTTGGAATAATAGAAACCCCCCTTCCCCATCCATCAAATCTCCTAATTTCTTAACCCCTTTATCATTCCACACTTTCATTGTGTTATCCCAAAAAATTTCTGTTGGCAAATCGACATTTAGGTATAGCCTCAGGTATCTATTAAATCTTCCTAACCCTACTTTCTTCATAATAACCCTCCAAATTTTGTATACTGCCTCCAAGGTCTTAAATCTAGTATGTTTGAAGTAGGTAAACTCTACTGTATTAACCAGGGCATTCTCAGCCCTTTCCCCCAGTAGCGCTTTATAAACATTCTCTATACCTGTCCCTTCCTCATGAAAAGCACTGCCACCTAATAGCGCTTTAGAGTACTGCAGTACTGCTGCCCAATAATAAAATCTGAAGTCTGGTGCCCCCCAACCTCCCTTTTCCCGTGGTAGTGTCAGAAATCTGTATGCTCTGCGTGTCTTCCCTTGTGTCCATATTAACCCATTCAGTGTTGCTTCTATTTTATTAAACCATGTCACATCAAACAGTAAAGGGATTGCCCTAAAGAAGTATAAGAATTTGGGGAAAGTGACCATTTTAAGAAAATTAATACGCCCCATTAAAGTCAAATGTAAATTATTAACCCTCTCCAAATTTCTCCTAACCTTCCCTAATAATGGTCCCATATTTATCTCAACCAGTTTCCCTAAGTCAGCCGTCACCTTAACACCCAAGTATGTTGCTTCCTGAACTACTCTTGTATCTCTAAAGGTGGAGTAATTATTCTGCACTATCTGTGTTTTCCCTCTATTTATTGAATATCCTGAGAACATGCCAAATTTCCTTGCCTCGTATTCAATTTCAGTCAGTGCTTGCGCTGGCTCTGGAGTGACAATCGCTACATCATCTGCATAGGCAAATAATTTATAATCTTTCTCATGCAATGTGACAGGTCTGATCCTACAGTTCGCTGTTAACCTTCTCAGATAAGGGTCCAAATAGATGGCAAACAACAACGGGGAAGCTGGGCACCCCTGTCTTGTCCCCCTCCCGATCTGTACCGTTTTTGAATAGGATTTGTTTATTCTTATCCTAGCTGTAGGTTGTCTGTATAGAGCCTGAATTGCAGCCATAAATCCTTTACCTATTCCTGCCCATTCCATCGCTTTCCATAGGTAGGCCCAGGAAACCCTGTCGAAAGCCTTCTCGGCGTCTAAAAAGATTGCTGCAACAGGGTCTCCCACGGCCTCTGATGCATCTAGGACAGTGATCATTTGCCTGGTGTGTTGGGTAGTCCCTTTACCAGGTATGAACCCATGTTGTTCCGGGGACACCATTTTCTCAATGACCTTGCTCAACCTATTAGCAAGTGCCTTGGCGTAGATCTTCACATCGGCATTGAGTAGAGTAATTGGTCTATATGACCCTGGTTCTGTTGATGGTTTGTCCTTTTTTAAAATCACAATGATGTCTGCACCAGACCATGACTTTGGGACAATCCTACCTCCTTGTGCCAAACCACATATCGCCCACAAATCTATGCCTATGACGTCCCAGAAAGTTTTATAAAACTCTACAGGTATCTGATCCTGTCCTGCTGCTTTGCCTGCTGGAAGATCAGAAACTGCATCCCCTATCTCCTGGAAGGTTAACACCTCATCTAATTTGTCCCTCTCTTCTATACTGAATTCTGTCTGTGGTCTTGGTGTTAAATAGCCCATACTTTCTTCCTCAGTCTCACTCGTAGTTACATCTTTCTCGTATAAAACCTCATAATACCTCCTGAATACCTCCTGTACCTCCTCTACCTTGTTCACAATTGACCCAGTGCTATCCCTAACCTCTTTTATCTCCCCTGCTGCCAGCGTTTGTCTTGTTCTAATTGCCAGGAGATGTCCGACCCTTTCATTGAATTCGTAGCACTGTTCTTTTTTTGCTAGGTAATTCCTAGCTAGCTTCTGCGCTAACGAGACACCTGTTTCTGCTTTTTGAGTTTCCAACTCGAGTAAAATCGATTCAAATGGTTCCCTCTTGCTTATTGCCTCCACCAGAGCCTCTTCTATTGTCCATAGGATTCTAATCTCTTCTTCCGTTTTCTCCTTCTCCCTTCTGTTTCTTGCGATTGTATAGCTTAGTGTCTCCCCCCTTATACCTGCCTTGAAGCTATCCCATACCACATCTGCCGACGTAGAGTATCTATTAATGTCCCAGAATTGCATTATCCATGCTTTCATACTTATAATGTAATCCTCATCCTTTAGCAACCCTCTTTCAAACGTCCAGGTAGAATTTATTCTCTTTTTGACTTGAGTGGTTTGAATACTTAAAACCAGGGGGTTATGATCTGACACTATCCTGGGAAATCGCTCTATACTGGAGATACCTACAAGGGAGCTAGATTTGAGAAAATAGTCCAGTCTTGCTATTGACTTGTGTGGTGCAGAGTAAAAGGTGCTGCCTGAACCCATTGGATTTTTTTCCGCCCACATATCGCTTAATGCATTATGACTAGCAAGATTTTGTACTGATCTACATACCTTTTTCTTCCTTCCCATATATCTCCCCCCGTACTCCTCGAATAAACCATTTAAGCCGTTAATATTAAAATCTCCACAGCATATCACAGGTTCTGGCCATAATGCTAGTTCTCTGTCCAAAAATTCAAAAACATCCGGATCATCATCGTTTGAGCCATACACTGAAACAATTGTAAATCGAAATGCATTTGTTTCCAACTCAATCATCACCCATCTCCCCTCACTATCTTCCTTTTTCTTTTTGACTTTTGTGCAGCCTTTCCTTGCCAACACTGCAACACCCCTACACCTTTCTACCTGGCCTGTATAGGCGAGAACATCAAACCCCATTTGCTCCAACAAATACATCTCATTAACGGCTACGTGCGTTTCTTGTAAACAAACTATATCAATTTTCCAGAATCTCAGTAGTGCCCCCAGTTTTTGTCTTTTTTCTCTGTTATTTAGACCACATATATTCAACGTAATTAGCCTAGTTTCCATCTAACATTTTTTCCCTTTTTCCAACTTTCCACGTGCTCATACCCACGCCCATTACTTCCAACTTTTCCTCCCGACATAGTGATCATAGTGACTTTTACCAATCTGTACTGTATTTTTACGCCAACCACTAAACGTGCCCCCCCACCACCCTCCCCTTCTGTACCCCCCCTCCCCAGCTGCTGCCTCCCCCCCCTGTGACAGGCAAATAGGTCAATACTGACCTATGCATGTCCACTGTGCGTTGTAGCGTCGCCCCCCTCTCCTCCCCATCCCAAACGAAAAAAGGGAAATCCTACTCCTGAGAGCTCCTATTCCCCCTAGTCTTTATATGGCTTTTCCATATTTCCCTTTTTACTGCTCATTACTGTTCTTTACAATTTTATCTCCTCTTTTTTTCCTTTTTGACTTTTTACCCCTCTGCCCCACCCTATTCTCATATATCTACTTGATGCTATCTTCTAGCTCCACCTTTTTCCTTCAGCTCTTTTAACTCTTCTAGATATTCTCCAGCTTTAATCTCTGAGAAGAACATTCTGACTCTACCCCCAACGATAACTTTTAGTTTTGCCGGGAACATCAAGTAAGCTTCAGCGCCCTGACTCTGAAATGCCGCAATCATTTGCCTGAGTCTCCACCTCCTTTCCACTGTGACGTGGCAAAAGTCAGGTCTTGCAAAAAATGTTGTTCCATCCACCGTCTTTTTAGAGTCAGGTCTGGCTTTGTCCATCAGCTCTTGTCTCGCCAGAAAATTTCCAAAGAATACTAACATCGCTCTTGGAAGTGTACCATCATCTCTTTTTTTCCCCTTTGTCGTGAGCGGAAACCTGTGTGCTCTTTGCACCTCTCGTTCCCATTGCCACGGGGTCTCCGGAAAGGCACCTTTTAACAGCTTAATGACGAAGCCTCTGGGGTCTTGCCCCTCTGCCCCTTCCTCTATTCCAAGAAGTCGTGCATTATTTCGCCTCTGGCGATTCTCCAAATCCTCCACCTTCCATTGTAGATCCTCCATCAACTTCGAGTGCTCTTCTCTGCTTGCCTGCCAGTCCGTCACTTCCTCCTCAATCCTGCCAGTCCTTTCTTCCACTTCGGTAACTCTTTCACCCACTTCCTCACATTTTTTGTTTATTCTCCTGATAGAGGCTTGAATTTTTTTAGTATCATGCCTGGCTCTTCTACTCTCTGCTCTAGCTTCCATTTGAATTTGTTTTAGAGTTGCAAATATTAAGTCTAGTTTCCCATCCTCATTCTGGGGGTCTTGCCCATCTTCCTTGTAGAGGTTCGAGGTAGCGGAGTAGTCCCAAATCAGTTTTTTATGAGAGCTTTTATGCAAGCTTGTAGGGGAGCCTGTTCTCCTGCTAGTCAGCCTGCGTTTTATTTGTGTGCCTTTCTCTTTGGAGCCCCCTGTATCTTCAGTACTAGAGCACGAGTCTCCTGTTTCTCTTTCATCTTCGCTGCTGGTTATAGTGGAATCTGACTCTTCAGGGACTGAAAAGAATTCCCTGTCCCCCTCAGCTCCCTCTGCACTCTCTGCGCCCTCTGTGTAGCTGGTGACAAGCTGATCCTTTTGCCCTTGCAGTGTACTGTTATTGGTCTCAGAGTTTCTTTGTACGCTATTCCAGCTTTTCGCTTGATTTATTAATAATCCTGCCTCCACCTCCTGTAGCGCTTCTAGCAAAGGGTCTGTGTTTAAGGGTTCAGTTACTTTCTCCTCATTTACCGCTCTCACCTTATTCTCCGCAATCGTGTGCTCAGCCTTCCCTCCGGCGGTAACTGGCTCAATTGCAGCTTGCTCCGCTGAAAGCATGAGCTCTGCACGTTCCGTTTGTGTTGGTTGCCTGGTAACGCCTTTGCTTGCATCCGCGAGGACGCTGCCTCCAGAGCCGATTGCCGAAGAGTTCTCTGTGCCCAGGACTGCCGCTGTGTCCTCAGTTGGAGCCGCCGGGGGTGCCTTGCTGTTGAATATCTCGATCACTGAGGGCTGCCGAAGGGTGAGATCGCCCTTCTTTTTCTCCGTGGTGGGTATTCCCGCTTGGCTGGATTGACTTGCTTGAATGCTGTGACCGCCGCTGCGAGTGTCAACACTCGGGTTAAGCGCCTTGTCTCTATCTTTCTCGGCGGCTCTTTCACTTTTCTCGATTTTGCGTTGTTGAGCCTTGGAAGCCGTCGAGATCGTGGGTGTAGAGCGTTTGTTGGGTGGGGGCATCTTGGTTTTCGGGATTGTTCCAGTCCTTCCTGGATCCTTTTGGCCTATCTCTTTAGCTGGACCGAAGCTTGAGACTGCTGTCTGTTTGTCCTTTGCCCGGTTTGCCATCTTGGGAAGAATAGCCTTACGAAGCTTCCAAAACAACGATTTCAGTTGCAGTATACTTTCTTTTAGGCTGTGATAAACACCGCTTTTCTCCTCCAGCTTCAGCCAGCATAACCTCCGTTGCATGCTACCTTAGAAGCCGATCAGGTTCCTGGATTCTCCATAGGTCGGAGAGGGGTCTAGATGCGACTTGCACCTACAGCGCTACAGCGGCCATCTTGCCTCCCCTGCTCGCCGGGCCATCTTCCAGGGACTTCTTAAACAACTGATTAAAGATAGATGGACTCTCTGTATACCCTTGAGGGATACGACACCATGCTAGGATCCTATTTTGGAACCTAAAAGCGAATATTTGCTGGCTTTCTGGATGTAATGGGACTGTAAAGAAGGCATTACACAGGTCTATGACCGTGTACCATTCTGCATCATGTGGAATCTGGTAAAGAATTACTGCAGGGTTTGGAACAATGGGACAACATGGAACAACAATCTGGGTAATTTTTCTCAGGTCCTGAAAAATTCTGTATGTTCCGTTTGGCTTTTTGATACCCATTATCGGTGAATTACATGGGCTGCTCTCAATTTCTTTTAGCACACCTTGACTAATGAATTTTTCAATGACTGGAATGACACCTTCAATTGTCTCAGCTTTCATTTTGTATTGAGGAACATTTGGAAAATCTATTCCCTGCTTAACAGTGATTTTTACTGGATCTATATTTTTCATGAGACCCATATCATTACCTGTTAGGTCCCAAATTGCTGGATTAACTGGCTTTTTGAGCTCTTCTGGCAAATCATTTTTATCAAACACCGGAAACAGTAATGTTTTCTCCTCATCAACCATTAGCATAGTCAATTTATAAAGCCCATCTTCTTCTGCAGTTTGCATTTCGATGCCATCTGGTGAGCAATATATCTTGCAATTCATTTTGCACAATATATCACGACCCAACAGATTCACAGGACTGCTGTCACAAACTAGAAATCTGTGCTTATCTTTGAAATTGCCAATTTCCACTTTTACTGGTTCTGTTAAACTTGTTTTAATTTACTGATTAGCTACACCTACAACTTGGATGGACTCCCCAGAGAGAGGAAGATTTTCTATTTCTGCTGATCTAACAGTAGAACGGGTAGCACCTGTATCCACAAGGAAGGTAACATCTACATCGTTTACTTTCCCTTTCACAAATGGACCAGACTGATCTACCTCAAGAGTGGGTCCAAGCACACACTCTTCTTCCTCTCTCAGGCACCGTCATGAGTAATCCTCTGATGAATCACTCTCTTCTTTGTCTTTGAACCAAAATTGAGAAGACTTTGACATGTTAACTTTTGACACATTTTTAACCGAATTACCTCCACAGAAACCTGTTTCAGGAGAAAATCTCTGTGTGTTAGCACTACCAGGGAATGGTGCTTGAGGTACCTGACTCTGCTGAATTTGACTCTGCTGTACCTGGTTCTGTTGAAACTGGCTTTGCTGATTCTGGCTCTGCTGATTCGCTATCTGTCGTCGCTGCTGACTTAATTCATTTAATTGTTGCTGTAGCTGTTGCTGTTGCTTCGGATTTAACTCACACTGCACCTGTGGATTCAACGAATTGTTTTTAAAATTTCTGGATGGGTTTTTACACTCTCGTTTCCAGTGTCCAATTTCGCCGCAATTAAAACATGGAAGCTTTTTTTTCAGCTCTTCAACATTTATATTAAATTTTGGCTTATTATTATTAAAATTATTCTTGTACTTTCCTTGATTTTGCTGCTGCTGCATAGAAGCTAACTGTTGTTGTTGCTGCTCTGCTAACTTCACTTGTGCCCACATCGCCTTTTCCTTAAGATTTTTCTGTTTTACATCTATCTCATCACTGCAATATTTTGCTCTTCTCAGGATGTCATCGACTGAAAGTGCTTGCCAACAGACAATTCCATTTCTAATCATGTCACCAATTTCAGGTCTCAGGCCATATACAAATCTGTATATGAAGTGGTTCATGTCTTTTTCACTTAATTTTTGATAACCACTATACTGTTTAAACACTAACAGTAACCTTTCATAAAACGAATGAACTGACTCCTTTGGTTCCTGGTAGGCATGAGCGGATTTTGCGGATTGGCAATCCGCGAATTTGCGGATTTGCGAACTCGCAATCCGCAAAATCCGCGAATTCCCGCGAATTTGCGGATTTTTTTTTTTTTTGTGTTCGCCCGTGTTTTTGCCAGTTCGCGAGGGTTTTTACAATTTCGCAATTTGCGAACTTACCTGTCGGGTCGCAAGTTTTGCGAACTTGTTGTTTCTACGTGTCCAACCTGTTTGGGACACTCTTCTTCATCACTGCCACTCTCTGTCACCACTGCCACTCTCTGACTACTCATGCCACCCTCTGGCCCACACATGCCACCCTCTGTTTCATCACCACACCCTCTGGTTGTCCAGTGTACATTATTTTCGGCAAAGCAAAGCACACCTTCCCTGCCTCAAGTGACCTGAATTAATTTGGGGCTGATTAATGTGTCACAGAATATTTTTTTAGCTGGCACCTGCTTCCTTAGTGCGCCCTGATTAGTGATCTTTTGCACTTGCTAAGTGCTTTCATTGTTGCAAAATTAGTTACAACACCTGCCCTGCCCCAACTGACAATAATGAATTAGGGGCTGATTAATGGATTTTAACTTCCAGCCTGGCTCCTGCTTGTCTCCCTTAGCTGTAATTCATGACCTTTGTGGCATATGTGTAACTATTCTGAGGTTCAGAGCAGGGTCACATAATAGTTTCAACTGGCAACTGAACTCTGGAGGGGCCCCTCAGGAAGCACTACAGGAAATGGCTACTAATGATGTGCCTGAACTTTTGAACCTGGTAAGTAGTTACTTTCAGTTTTGCTTAGATCGTATTTCTGCAATTTCGCACTTATTCGCGGGGCGCGAACTCACGCGAACAGTGCGAGCAGTGCGAGCAAAATCCGCTGCTCGCGGATTTGCGGATTTTGCAGGAAATTCGCAAATCTCGCGGATTGCGGATTTCCCGAAAATCCGCAAAATCCGCGAGCGGAACGGATTTTCCGCCCATGCCTAGTTCCTGGTTTGTTCTGTCTATTTTAACCCAGTCCACTTCTTTCGGGGGAATTTTCCCTTTCAACCAATAAATTACTTTATTATAAATGTCCATGACATCTTTTGCTGGGGCACGTGTAACCGGGTCTCGAGGAGGTTCTTCTTTTGGCCAATCCACAGAAATTTTACATTATGTCCAAAGATCTGACGGAACAACAATGTCAAAGAATCCATCAAGATCAATCCACAGAACTTTTGACACTTTTATAAATCTGTCTACCTGACGATACCATTCAACTGGCTTTTCTCGCAAACGTGGAAAGTCATTAGTAAACAGGAGAATATCCTGCCTGGACCAAGGGACATGAACATACCCTCCTCCTGCTATTTATCTCATTGGAAATTCTGCAACCACCTCATTTCTTAATCTTTTATCCTGTTCTTTCTTTGACCATTTTATTCTCCATTTACCTAATTCGCCTAATTTTCTGAGAAAACGTATTAATTCTTTTATGTGCGTCATTCTTCCAGCAGCATTCAGATTGTCCATGTCCCTCTCAGAGAAATCCACCCTGTAATGTTTCTGCAAATGTTTCTGTTTACTCAAATCAATTTCTAACTCAGCAGCCATTTCTTCCAGTTGTTCATACCTGTTTTTAGTTTTCCACTGAATACTTTTGCAAATAAACAACAATTCATCGTCCTGATACAATTTCAAATTGTCAGTACCAATTGTGCCAATGATTAATTCTTCCAAATCCGCCTTTAATTTAGCAACATCAAGATTCTTATAATCAGGAGCTTCAGGGGACAATCCATTTTGAGATAATTCTGTTCTGTTTAAACTTTTCTCTGACAAACCTGAATCTGAATCTGCCACAGTTGGTGTTTGCGAACTCGACAAACTTCTATTTAATGTTAAATTTGGCATCATAGATTTTTCTCTATGAATCTCTGAAAGTTCTGAATAAAATCTTTCAGCAACCTTTTGAATTTCTGCATTTAATGGAACTGTCAAAGCTGTTTGTCTATTGTCTCCTTGATCAAAAACCGGTCCAACATGACCAATAGTTACTGGTACTGTTACTGCTTCCATTCCTTTTGTCAATTGTTGAATTAAATCTTCCTTTGCTTTATTGTAACTAGAAATTTCTGGAATATCAACAGGTATTCTCTTTTCCTGTTGCTGGAATCTATTTTCTCTAGGTGTGCTACAATTATTTACTGACCCTACCCTTTCAGGTAATTTTAAAAATCTGGGAGAACCTTCCTCAGTTTCTCTAGGAGGTGCACTTGGAGAAGTTTCTGTAGAAACTCTCGGAGGAGTAGGTTGAGAACCTGCTTGATAAGGTGGCGGTTTGCGTTTAGTAGCATAAATGTCTTCTAAAACTGCATCATCTAATTCCTCATCAATTCTCCTTCCAGCTGTCTTTTGTTCCAAATCTTCAGTAATCATTATTCTTAATGGATAAATACCATCATACATGTCTGCCTTTCTCCAGCGTCTCACTTTATCCTCATGTGTTTCTCTATTTAAAATGAATTTTGAATGTCTAGGTGTCGGGCATTTGCTTTCACGCTCAAGTTCCATCATCTCAACCTCCCATTCAACCAGTGCCTCAAATTGTGTAGGCCTTGGCTTCGGCACAAGATCCATCATTTTTCCTCTCAAATTTCGTAAAACTTTCAAATTAAATGACCCATCTTCTGGCCTGGCTAATACGCCATCATTTCTGGTATAATGCATCCAATTATCAAACAAATTACAGTATGATAGCCATATTCGCCTTCCATATAGGCTGCGGGTGTTTTGTACTTATGAAGTAATTTACCACCACGTGTTTCAATTTTCTTGTCAGGTTTAAAATAATTTTTCGCTTTCTGAAACCAGGAAGGCTTTTTATTTACATTATCACTCCAATAACTCATGATTTTAAGTCAAAATTGCTGTTCCGTAAGCTTCGAAAATGTTTTCTGGTGTTCCCCTATTCCAACCAATCCGTGCGCGAAAGACACCAACAAGCCAATCAGGTTAAGCTACGTCACCACCTTGCTCTTCCAAAAGAAATACAGTATTCAGAACTGACCAATCTAGTACTAGCTCGTCACAGTCACGTGAGCCAATCAGTGCGCTTTCTGTGACGTATGTTAGCCAATCACAGCGGGAACCGAAATGACGTATGCTACCGCTGCAGCTCCTCTGTGTGTTACTCCGTAAACTCACCCCTCCTTCACAAAACTTTTTCACGCGCCATTTTAAGCAAAACTTTCCAATGAATTTTAATTAGTAACTACAAATAAACAAACCACCTGTCTGTTTCGCTAACAAAGTGATAGTTTTACAATCATTCAGATTTCACTCTTCGCATAAAATAGACAACGCTATTTCTATACGATCATTTATTCACACATTCATACAAAAACCCTAATCATTCATACACGAAGTCTTGGCAGGACTTGAACCAACCACAGAAATCGTCAAACATTGATAAGAAAAGACAACGCTATCTCACCCTTCTCTCAAGCTTAGATAAATCCTACTACTCTTTTCACAGAAAGTTTTAAAACGGGCAACAAGTCCCTATGCTTAATGCTACGATTTCATAGGCAATCCTCACTATAACAGTTAACCAGACAATCTAAGGTCCCTAAACTTGTGTTGTACGTCCACAACACGTGATATATTCTATACCACAATTTTGAAACAGACAAATGCACTGTGTAACTCTTCTAGTCACACTACCTTGCAGGCAAATAACCAGGAATTTTTCACACTGCTGGAAAAAATCCTTACGACTACATATAACAATCTGACAAATCAGAAACTTAACATTTGTTAAATATCAATCCTATGACTATACCAACATATATGTAACATGCATGTCAAAAACAACATATAACCGTACGAATGTTACCAAAAACTGATCCAGCGCTCCTACTAAAATTCTTCATAAATGACGTCACTATCTACTACCAGACTTACCAATTAATACCAGGCCCATAAGAAACAACAGAGCAGCTGAATCATGAGGCGAATGAATCTAATATGTTGTTATTAAACCTTCTACAATAAACAAGACCAGCTTGTCTTTTTAAAAGTTTATTTAAAATTCATAATTGCATAAACTTTATTAGCTCTTTATTAAAGTCGCACATTTAATTTTATTAATTCAGTTTAATGCATTAATCATTGGCTCAAAGATAACTGTCAATTCAGCATTGCTTAAAATAATGAATCAAAGAAAACATAAACCCTATTCCCAAATTAGCTTTCTGACCTGAAAGGGAAACAAAATTAATAAACAGTTGAATGCTTACGATCCATAGGAAATCGGACAGCACTTCGCCCTCAGAAAACAGTCACTCCCATTCCCTTCAAGAGGCCCAATTTTTATACAATTTTTGCTCACTAATTTAACTAAATGTATTTCTTTGAAAAGGTTCAGCACTCTGATTGGTTGATGACTGTCAGACCACCAAAACCACCTCTTCCAGAGTATGAGCGTCACCATACTATTGTTCATTGACATAGAGTGACAACGACTTCCGAGCGTCTTTGCAACATTTTAAAAGTTGCTTCTCGACTTCCACCAGAGCTCGGCAAAATCATCCCTGTTACTTCCTTGGCCTTGTAAAAAGAACATCCAGAGCAGTTCATGAATAAGTCTTCATTGTCAGAGCCACAGTCTTTTCAAAGGTGGAGCACAAAAACATAATTTTCCATGGAAAGTTTCCAAGATGACTGCACTTGGCTCCAACTCTGCTCACGTACAGGCCGACCAACTTTTCTTTAGAACCAGAACTAGGCCTCGAACCACTCTCCGGCTAGTATTTAAACAAACACAAAAGGAGTGATTAATTCAGGTAAAACAAACCCTTCTGTACCCACCCGACCATTGCTAATTATTAATTAACCCATTAATAACAGACATCTAGCAAAAGCAAACAAATAAAGCAGCACATAAAATATCTACCATTCTTCATGTAGTCCAGCTTTAATTTTCTGAAAGAATAAAAAGATGATTAAATGATACACAGACAGACAAACACAACATAGGACAAACATGTAAGCACATATAAAAAGCACATGCCATGCCATGAATAATCAGCCGCATATTAATAGTGACAAAGACAAAAGGACAAACATGACAAACAAAACAATATTAATCACGTGTTACAAAACAGACTCACAAATGCAACACGAGCACATGTTATTAGTTCCCGCGTGTTCATGTGTGATGCAAACTTAATCTAAGTTGATTAATCAAACAAATCATGCAACAGCTCATTAATAAATTAGTTCATGATATAGGAAGTTAAATCCACGAGTCAGAATAAAATATTTTCTGAAGCTCGCTTCATCACAGGTATAGGAGTCACAGTGTTTAACAGTAATGTTACTCTCCCTACCTGAAGTCTCCTATTGAAGCAGAAGGCACTGAAAGAGGTTGGGTAGAAAAAGTCCTTGAACTAGCTATCAACAGGGTGCATGTTTGGGACAAGAGCTCCTGCTCTGTTGCAGCCATCTTTCTCCAGCACTGGACTGACTCTTGCTTATTTGACAAAGGAATGAAACCCCCCATACTTTCTCATGCCTAACCCCCATCAGGAGAGACTTGAATGCCACTGAAGGGTTAGAGGGTAAAGATTGGAAGAGGGGGAGGAGGTGGAAACTTCAGAGAAGAGATTAATGGCTCTTTTAGAGATCTCGCTCTCCACTTATGACACCTGATACCAGGCTGAGTGAGTACGAGGGTAAGTCGATCGACCTATATTATATTTGTTTTCGGAAAATTAGTTTTACAGGATGTGTTCTGGTGGTAAAGTATAAGTTCCTGTAAAGGGTGATGCTATCCTAAGCTGGCTTCATAATAAACTCCTTGCAAGTGTTCACAATTCATATGTCAAAACACGTATGTAGATAAATAGTGTAGGTGATGACCCTAACTGTTATTGTCAGAGGTGTTTTGTAGACAGAATTCAATGTTTAAGTGGGTATTCACAGAATAAAACTGAAGAGGATTCAAGGCCTGATGTAGGTAAGATGATGAATGGGCCAATGAATGTGACAGATGCAGTTCTGGTGGAATGGAGAGATTATGTATAAGGGAGGCATTATAAAAGTTGTTCAGGCAAAAAGTGGGTGGATCCTATTGGTGGCACACAAGCCCAGTGGGGAGGCAGGATTCTGAACTGATTTGAGAGAGCTGAATCGTACGTAGTAATGGCTAAGTATCCTCTCCCACACATAACAGCAATAGTCAGCAGGATAGCGTGAGCCTGGGTGTTTTCCACAGTGAATGTGATATTTTCTCTTAGTGTCAAATTAATGTGCCTGAGGATTCTTAGAATTTGACAGATTTTGTAATATTGTTTGGCGTAATCAGGCTTGTACAAATGACTTTTGGATTACTTTAAGCGATTATGTTATTCAGTGTATCATAAATCATTTGTTGACAAAGATCATTGGCGTACAGTTCTTTCAGGATGATATCTTGATATTAGGCTATAAAAGTGCATAGCATGATGAATCACTCCCTAAGATTTTTCCGTTAACTACTGCTGCAGGAAAAAAGCAAAACATGCTTTATTTGGTGTGATAAATGCCACATCCATATGTTACACGGTATTCCCAGGGCAGATAGTTGTAATAGGAGGTATTTACCGCAACCTGTAAATACCTCATCCTGGGCTAATGGTGCTTACTGGGTGCAGTAAATACCACCGAGTTTCAATCAGCTCGGAATCAGGCCCCTAAAATCAGTGGCCAACTATAAACTCTTTTATGGAGTTCTTGGTAAATGCTTTCTGGATAGAACTCCAAAGAAACAGCTTGTAGCTTTTTGCTTTTATTACAGTCTCTTATGCACAGTTCATCAAGCCAGTAGCACTATGCGCTTCTTTCTTTAAACTGCACGTCGATGAAGTGGCTTTGAACTCATTGCTGTTCCCGCTTTATCTTTTTATCTCTCTTTTATTTTTCAGTCATGATCTTTCTTTTAGTTTGGAAGGATATGTTATTGTACTTCTGAATGACCTCTTCACTGCTGCTAATGGAGTTTATACCAAGGAGAAGATTGATCCCAAGGTAATGAAATACATTTTAAATATATTTTTGTATATCAAGCAAAGGAAAGGTCCCGCCCTGGCATTTATGCGCTTGGAACAATAATATGGCAACCCTGAAAGTGAGATAGCTGGGGCCCACTTAAACATTCATACTCTACCAGATGGTCTTTTTTAGCTGCTTGAGAGGTAAGAGGGTGGAAACAATCACAGTGAAAATTTCAATACAGTGTAACCAATTTAGTCACACAATAATCCACTCGACAACTAAATCTGAGATTAGTAAGGTTAAATAAATTCAATAATAGATTGATATAACTCAATCTCAGCATCACAGTATAGAAATACATAACAAACAGAATAAATCCAAATCTCCTGAAGAGATTTACCCTATATAACAAGTAGCATACGATTAATTAATTTATGACGATACAAGTAATCAGGTAACAGAATTGCACATTTCATTGCATCTAATGATTCTCAAAGGTAAGCATGAGCACGTTGTCTTCCCTACACTGCCTTAAAAGGGACAGCCCTAAACTAAGAAGCATTGAGTAAGTATGAATAATTGAAAGTTGTCAGCTGTTAGAGTCTTCGGTAGAAGAAACTGCAACCAATGGTCAAGTATCATGAAGCCAGATAAATCAGAAGCAGAGGTCTGTACCTCATGAAGTCCTAAGATGTCTCTCTGACCCTCACTACGTTACAGTATAAGACAATAGTTGCACTCAATCTAAGTCACATGCTCATCTTCAGTAACTTTCCACGATTCCAACAGAAATTGGTTACTAGCACCACCTTTCTCACATCGACAAGTTGCTACTCCATTTGTCTTAGGCCATTCTTCTCCTCCATGGGAACTCGCCTCCTTGCTCGTTACCACGTTACTTCTTGCCTAGACCCATCTTCTCATATCTTCCTATCTAACTAAACGAAAAACCCTTCTTTTCTAACTAGTAAGGCTTTATCTACACCTGCAGTAGAAACAAAAATGCAAACAAACACATTCTACATTGAAGTTTCAATACGAATTACATGTTAGACTTTAAGCGTGAACTTGTACTGAAACCTCTCTTGAGGCCCAAAAATCATGTCAACTTAATAGTAAACAGGATTACAAATACGTGCACATTTCTACACACGCAGCAAATGAAGTTTCTTAGTTCATGAATAAATTGCAAACAATTATTAAAATGATGTTATATCAAAGTACACCAATATGAATATAATTTCTTGTTACACATATAAACGCAAAAATATTAGTCTACATGTACACCATATTTCATTAACTTCACAATGAGACACATCTAAACTTTAATTTCTTCTAAAATATTAATATGTAAATATTGCAAAGGCCTATATTAGTGACATTTCTATGCACACAAATTTAAAAGTCCCATTAGTTTAATGTGGAGTACTTAAATATACAATACCCCATCTTTACACACGATTAAAATGCACTCCTACAGTATCTTAAGATGGTATCAAAATGACGCTGCTGCAAAGGATAACTGTAGATGAGCAGGTAATAATTGGGGACGCTTTTAGGAGTAGACCTACTAGAACAAAAGAGAAAATCAGTTTACTCTCAACTCCTTCTTTCATTGTGCCAGAAACCTGAAGATTTCAAACCAAGGTCCTAGAGAAATGTAATTTTAAATCAGTATTTTTATTTGTTTGACTCTGAAGTTTTTTCTTGAGATCTGGATAATTAGGTTGGCTCGGAATGTATTTTCACTTACTTTTGTGCCATTCAGCATTGAGTGGGCTTCTGTCCTTGACTGATGTGGTGCTTTTTGTAGACAATCTGAATATAAAACAGATTGAAACGCCGCTTAAGCATTTTGCTAGGACCCCTCTTTGGTTTTGTGTTTTACTGTTGCATCCTTTCTGCACATGTTTTGGGATTGCTCAACGCTCCGCGCTTACTGGGCCGCAATCCATGCTGCCCTCCTCGCAGTCACGGGGCTTACTGACATTCACACATGGGAGGCCTGTGCGCTGGGCATAAACAAACGCCGTAAGAATCAAAAAGTTGAGACACGTTTTGCATCCCTGGTGCTTCTTTTAGCTAAGCGGTGAATAACAATCCATTAGCGGCCTGGGTAGGGGCGGTTAACAAATGGGGCACTGCGGAGGAGGAGGTGCGTAGATCTGAAGAAGTTAAGGGAATTCCCGAACACCCCATATCCATACCCCATATCCATGCCATGGGCTATCCTACTACATTCCTATAATCAGGAAACGCCGGAGGGGCCATTGCCCCAGAGTATTCGCTCCCCCACAGCAGACGCACACCCCAAGGCTGTCCGCTGCAGTCCCCCTGCGGAATAGGCACAAGATGGATCGGGCTAGAAACCAAGGATATACAGTCCTTATACCACTCCCAGTGCGGCCTCACCTCCCCTCCCCGGCCCACACACAGTCCATAACTCAGACAGGATGCATTAGCTTGCTGGTCCCTATCATGCAACATACCATCAGA
This sequence comes from Lissotriton vulgaris, assembly GCF_964263255.1. Classification (NCBI taxonomy): domain Eukaryota; kingdom Metazoa; phylum Chordata; class Amphibia; order Caudata; family Salamandridae; genus Lissotriton; species Lissotriton vulgaris. The sequence goes on from NC_141689.1 coordinate 858,896,882, forward strand.
CACAGTGTACCCCAGTTATATTCCCCTAGTTTGTAGAGTTCGGATCATGAGCTTCAACATGGCAACAAATAAACGACAGGGCTGGCATTGAGAGCAAGCACCTGGCTCTCAGTACAGACCATAGGACACTTCTCATGGACACATGCTTCGTACCCAGGCATCTTCCCACCTCGGCACTGCCACTTACAGAAATGTTATATGGGTCATATATTGAGGCATAGCTCTAAACAATGGCCCGATGTACAATTGGTACGATGTTTGTATTTGAGGCAATTGCTAACTATGTACTGTAATATACAAGAAATGGCAATAAAAATGATTTTAAAATATAAATAACGCACTGATAAAGCCACATTGCACTTTGGCTGATAATGAGTACACAGCTTTATAGACGGCAGCCATGATCTTTACTTCTTATCCATTGTCCTCTCCACTGACGCTAACGTGAGCCGTCAGCAAGGCATGTAATGAGTGGAAGGGAATGTGTTAAGTGGGATACATCGTTGCAAGATGTTAAGAATGATAGAGAACTTTCTACTTATCGATGGTGTGTAAAATATCCTTGCGTTTCTTGATGACACTCTACCCCCTTCCACAAGCAACTGTTAATAAGTATTAGTGAATGCTACCATCCATGCAGATGAATGGGCATGCTATAAACCATGGGTTGCTAGTTAGGGTCATCATTGACCACTGCTGTCCTCCCTCTCCTTTACTAGGTAGAAGCAGGGACTCAGAGCAAGCAGCAAAGTGGAAAAGGAATGGTAGCAACTGAGGGGAGTGACTCATGGAAACTTCTTAAGACCTATTTGTTTCCATAGTAGTGATTAGCTGAGTCTCTCCTTCTGGTCTGTTGCGCCGGGATGCCCCCGGGTAAGCTGAGCGCATTACAAATTTCATATTATTATTATTATTATGGCCGCAACACATATACAAACATTCAAACTGAGAGTAGGATAACGAGTACCTCCGTGCATTTTCCACAGGATTAAAGTACAACTTGCACATGGAAAAATTGCACTCGATTCAGAAAGCTTTTTTTTCAATACATGCTTAACGAGATTTGTACCACATGTGAACACTTGCTCTGAAAATGTCTAAATCATGCATATATATTCAAATTGTATGTGGGCATAAGCAACCAAGTGTACTCATCTCATGCATTTGAATATCCAGCACTCTCTATTGCTATTTAACCGCCCCTCTTGCACTATCTTTTTTGTATTTTATTGTGCATATATTTCGATAGCAAAATATGTGATACATTAATTTTTTTATTTATGTCACAATGACAATCGATTTTACTGCCGTTTTTAGATAGATTGCTAAAAGCTAAATATACTGCTTACATTTTTGTACAAATTAGCACCAGATGCAGCTGTGCATCATTTCACTGAACCAGAGGTGAGGCAAGTGTGTAGACTGTGCACACAATTACAGTATACTGGGATAGAAATGTCAAACTGCAAATCTGCGAACTCTACAACAGTAAAAGTCCAATATACACTTATATGCCATTGCGGACTAGCTAATATAGACAAAAAAGCCACGATACCAGAAACACTGATCATACAGCATAAATTAGAATGCCACTACAAAATTAAAGCAGTGGTCAGGATTAGGGGCATGAGGAGAAATACCACCAATGGGCCGTGTGTGTGGCCTGCAGTTAACCCAGACCCCAAAGTTAACCCAGACCCCAAAGTTAACCCAGACCCCAAAGGACATAGGGTCCGAGACATATTTTGACTGACAGCCATGTAGATGGAGTAAATTACTCCATCCGCATGATGGAAGGGCCGCCAGCCAAATTTATAACTGATCGCCAAGCAGCTGGCCATTTATAATGCATTGGCAGGAACTGCATCAAGGGGTTCCTGTTAATGCATATCACTGTTTGGTAAAAGGCTGCATCAGCATGATGGAGACCTGCACCAAACAGTTTTCTTTTCTTTTCAAAAGTAAATCCCAAAACAAGATTTTCTTTTGTGAAATAAAAAAAAAAACATAATGCTCCCTTTGCCAGTCATCTCCCAAGGTACTTTTACGTTTTTACAGTCCCTCACCGCCAGGGTTTGCTGGCAGTGACAACAGGGGCGGCTGGTGACATTTGAAAGTGGTGGGGTGTAAACTGCTTTTCATACTGCACCGTAGCGAGCGAGCGCAGCGATCGATCCTGAAACCCATAAGGGGGGAACATTTTGAAAAAAGAGAAGAAAAATCGTGCACTTTCAAGCAAATTTGAGAAAGCAGGAAGGTTATTAAAGCAAATGTGAAAGTGCAGTTATTACATTAATAGATGCCATAACATAGGTAGTAAATGTGGTAATAAAATAGGGTAATGTTTCAGGTTGTCAGGCTTTACCAGGTGCTGAAAATGAAAAGATAACAATTTATTTTTGAAACACTAGGGTAATCAAACAAAGACTGTGGGGAAAAAAACATAACACTCCAATTTTTTCCTTGCAGTTTGCATGCAGCTCTTAGATGACCATTATTAGCACGCAGTTGTATGTTAGGATTTTAACTTACAAACTGCAAGTAACAAAAGGATTTCTCTGACAAAAGCAGTGACTCACTGACCTATTTACATCATATGCATGTTGTGATCTGCATCAGGGACATGTTCTTTGCAGCAGGCACATTAACCTTCTGAGCTGCCGCCTGCTGCCCTATTCACTACTGGGACCACAAACATAGGCTACCTCTGCCAGACTGCCAACGCACCTCCATATATAGGCAAACAACTGATTTTTCTATTTTTTGTTTTATATAGCGAACTAGACCCGAGACATTGGGTATCAGAGCGCTTTACATGAGCACCAGTTTCATTACATTACCATTAATGCCTAAATAAACCTCACTTTACATGAATGTGTCTTATAAAGAGTCTTGGATAAATAGGTGAATGAGCACAACACATAAGCGTCAACTTGCTTATTCATCTGAACCCCTTGGAACCCTACATGCCTTGCCCTTCCTTCCACCCTGCCGTCCATGCTGCAGCAACAAATGTCATTGAACCACTGCCACATTGTCAACTTTGAATTAAAAAATATGTTAGACTTTTTGATGTAACATTCTCAACAAGCAAGGCATTGTAAGCAGCTTGAAAAAAGGGATACTGCAAACAAGCTTTTAGCATTTTGAGCAGAAAAACCAAGGCGAATCAGCGACACATTTGGTTATTAATGACAGCATGAAAATAATATGCACTGCAAACTGGGAACAGAGGGCATTTTTCAAAGATCCTTCAAACGGGGGATGCTTGACAAAGCCGCCAAATAGGATATTATTTGTAAAAAGGCTTCAGCAAAACGAGTTGTGTGTAATTGTACTTCAGGGGTATAAATGCTATCTACGTTCATGCTTTATGTATTTTATAAATGTCTCTGCTTTCAAGCGAATCAGGAAGTTCCTAATTATGAGCGCGATTCTCCCATGCATTCAATGTGCAAATATTCATATTAGCTAAGTAGGATCCCAAAAGCAATGAGCTCGTAAATCACGCTGGAGTAAAAGAATAATATTTGACAGTGTTACATGTTTTTTGAAGCACGAAACAGAAACAGAGAGTGCCATGACTATGCAAAGTAGTGAAGGTAAACTAGCCTTCTGCTCTTACGGTTAAGAAGAAATCAAGTTTCAAGTCAGTGTAAAAGGGTGATTCGAAACCAGGTGAAGCTGGCCGCTGTCCTCGGCAGTAATGATAATAATTTCGAGCTGCATCTTGAGGAGTGCCAAGAGTGACATATGCAACAGATTGTTTTTGATTGGCTACGACAATCCATTCATTGCATTTTCATTTGTCCTGGTGCTATGTCACACCTGGGGTGGCAAGCAGCCCAGGGCGTCTTTTGTTTTGAAACTGCACAGTGTCCTTCTTGTGGTCTCGGTACAAAAGGGGGTGGTGATGGACGGAGCATGTGAATCAATCAAACACTCACACCCAGTCAAAAGATCTGGGTTTAATCCGTCACCGTTCTTTAGCCCACTCTGCCACCCCAGTTCAGACATGGCTATATGCAAATCAGTCTGACCCTGTGCCTCATGGGAACAGTCCAGCCCGAACTGCCAAGCCATGTCTTCCCTGGACCGGAAACAAGCTTCCGAGGACATGTTTCTGGCATTCCAGCCACCTTTTTTTATCCCTCGTTTTTTAGTTTTTGAGGGGAGAACCACCAAACCCCCCCTTTTTTTCATTTACCACACATACCTTTACTACGTATTTTGTAGTAAAGATATGCGTGGTAAAGCCTCTCGTTGTTACCACGCATGCGTTGTAATTCATGCGTGGTAAAGGTTTTCGTGGAAACGGCCGCGTTGTAGTGGCCGTTTCTCCTCCCTGTGCTGTTGATTATATTCTGCATGCCAGACAGCAGGCAGTCAACAAAGAAGTGCTCACTGTAGCGCTGTCTCCGCTCTTTCTGTCCTGTAAAGAGACGAGTCTGAAATGTCCCCAATCCTGAATGCACAACCATTCAGCCAGCACACCCCTTCCTCCCAGTCAGAAGGATTCTTGCTCAATTTATAATAATAAACTGCTCATGGTCAAGAAACAAACATCTCTCTATTGCAATGTGTCTTGTAGTTGCTGCAAAGATAATTTATTTCTCCTGTCTAATGCTTATAGCCCCCTCGGGCCTTTAGCAACAGGCAAAATTACATAATGATGACAGCAGAGTACAGAGCTAAAGTTCCAACCATTTTTACATGTTTAATTCCAGCTTAACTTAAAATGGTGTACTTTGCTGTCAAGCAATGAAAGCAATTTTATAAATAAAAAAAGAGAACTCTCAGAATCCAGCGGTTACTTTGGCTCTGGAGGCCACCCCTTCGTCAGAGTTTTGTCATATGCACACAATGGGCGAAAATATGACACCAGTGTTTCTAAAATTAAAACGTCCCCTCCATTTTCCGATGTTTTCCTCCCCTGCCTCCACACATATTTTGAATGGCTTATCAGGCCTTACAAATTTAGCGACGCTTTTGTTTTCCAGAAAATGCCTCTTACCCCAGGTGGTGACAGCATAGACAAACGTGTCGACTCGAGTGAAGTGCTGTAGACTCCAACGGATGTCTGCTGCTGCCTGCGCGCACGTGGCGACGAGCCGTCGACTAGAGCCCCTACACACTAGAAAGTACAAGTACAGTAGAAAACTAAACTACTGAATGGCCAATCACTGCATGGTGATTGGCCATGATATGCAGTGCTGAGGCTGAGGCAGTGTGCCACCATCCACGCGCTTTACAAAAAGAGAAACCCACACTTCATAATATTTCAAAAAGTCTTATTCTAGTCGAAAGGATAAACCTCTCCCGGTACCGATTAATACGCACACGTATTGAGGTACGTTTTCTATTAATTTTTATTTTGCAACCGGCCATGAGTAACTCGCGTTTATAGAGTAACATCACTCATTCACATTAGCTTACCAATGTAATTTGAACATTTGTCTCTTATCACACAGTGCTTACTTGCTTGCCGGCTAATTTACCCGGCGGCGGGATTATACACGGAGACAATTTTCCTTCGCTCTAGACTCAGAGCTAATTTTCAATAATTGAACTAGATATCGACAAGTTAAGAATACCGGTAGGCTAATTTCTCGGAAAAACTTTCACCCAAAGCAAATGGTCATTTGAAACGCCTTGCCCCTTTCTTATGCTTACCTTTTTATTATACAGAATTTCCCACAGAAAAACAATCCCCTATTTTTCATTTCGCCCTACCAACATGTGGGTCCTACCACAAGGTATGCATTTCTGTTTCTTTAAATAAGGTGGTAGACACACTCACAGACTAAGCTACAAATGAATGCACCTTTTAACAAAGGGATTTATCACAGACTTATACACGTTTTGCGTAAAAAACTAGTAGCTTCACTTTGTTCACTTTGAGCTCTTCTAATGCAGGACCGTCGTGAGCATGTCACCTGTCACAGCACTGAATTTGGAGTCACAACCTTGTGTTCCTCACCAACACACCATGTGATCAATATGCACACATCAACTATCTGGAGAAGCATGCTCATAAGCACTAATACCTACACGAATCACGAACACAAATGGTTTTAAATATAACAACACCTTAATAATGCACACATGAAATTACTCATGTCACATATCCGATGTAAAGAATTATGTGATACTTATGACAAAAACCTATACACACGTTATTTTCTATTTTGTCAGCCCTGAAGAGTCGTGTTGTGTTGACTCAATGTAACACGACGAAACACGTGTCGGCTGATTGTGGACCGTTGCTACGGTTGTGGACTCATTAAACAACCTACCTACAAAGACTATACACAAGGATCTGCATCTGCTTATTTATTGTCATAATACTTTGTCTTCTCACATAGTATATTGGAGCTATACTTTATTTGTGGTTGCGAGAGCATTGCTGTTTTACTCATTATTAGGTACGCTTCCTTGCGCAACAGAGCCTGCTCCACATTTGGTGATCTATGTTTTGGATCAATGCTCGACAAAACAGTCCAAGTAAATTCAGTCTCTTTGTGATTTAAAGCCACAAAATGGTCAACCATTGGTGCATTTGGTACTCTTTTCTTTAGTCTCGATCGATGCTGTGAAATTCGAATGTTCACCTGCTGGCATGTTTTGCCGATATATATTTTATTGCAAGCACACATTACTGCCTAAATGACGTTCTTGCTTTTGCAATTCGTATGCATATCATGCCTCCATTTAATACCACTATGACTGAATTCATTTCCTTCTATAGCACTGCTGCAGGCGACACACATACCACATTTGTGGTGTCCAGTGATGGGTTTAAGATTCCACTTTGATATAAGATCACTCTTGGTTTTTGGAACATTACTATCTGCCCGAATGATTTGCTGGCCAATACTGGGATTTTTTCACATAGCGAAGATTGGTCTTTCCAAAGGGTATTCAAGTCCCTCTAGCAAGTGCCAATTTCGCAAGATAATTTGCCTGAATTTGTTAGTGTGAGCCCCATAAGTGGTTACACAGGCCAGTTTGTTTAGTTCCCTTTTCGGTTTGATTTTTAGAAGCTCCTCCCTAGGAGTGTATCTCGCTCTTTTTTTTGAGTGCCTCAACAGTTTTTTGGGGCAACCCCTCATATCCATTTCATCACAAAATGAAGCTGCATGTGTTTCAAAATCTGTTATTTCAGAACAATTTCTTCTTATCCTCAGCAGCTGGCCGTAAGGAAGATTTTGTTTCAGACACTGGGGATGCGCACTATTATAATGTAAAATAGTGTTTTTATACGTCTCTTTTTTGAATAGAGAGGTTGTGAACCTATCTCCTTCGATGCCAACTTCCACATCTAAGAAAGTCATTTTCTTTATGCTTGAATCAATTGAGAATTTAATGTCTGGATGTCTTACATTCAACCAGCCCAAAAAATGATTGAGTTCCACCTGGCTCCCCTGCCACAGGAGCCCGATGTCATCGATGTAACGTAGCCACTGTTTTATGCTGTCACTGTATGGGTTGTTCCTATAGATGAATCTTTCCTCGTACTGGGCCATGTACAACACCGCCATCTCTGGTGCGTAAGGACAACCCATGGCCGTGCCTTTGATCTGAATAAAAAACTCATTTTCGAATTTAAAGTAATTGCTCCTCAAGGAGATTTCTGCCAATGATATGATGAAAGCAGTGGGGACCCTATGGGGTCTCTCCCGTTGTTCTAGATAAAATTCCATGACTTGTAGGGCTTCATCCTGTGGGATCTGTGTGTATAATGAGTTGACATCCATCGTGGCTATCACTTGAGTTTCCACGTCAACTGTCATCTCTTGTAGCTTATTGATAAAATCAATCGTGTCTCTTAAGTATGACTTTACCTGTGGTAAAAACGGTTTACCATCCACGCGCGACATCCAATAATGGATTGCCTGTCCTTCGGCGCGGTGGACCAGCCAATCCTGGCGCTGCATGCAGCGCCAGGATTGGCTAGGGGGGCGCACTGACTGGTCGCCCTGGCGCCTTTGAAACCCCGGGCCCGGCTAAATCAGCACCCCCGGCCCCTTCGGTCCCTCTCTAATGTGAACTTCACACTGTCAGCCACTAATGCGCATGCTCGGGTTAGATACAGCCCAAAAAACTTCATGCGCAGACAGTACTGTACTGCTGCTGGCCTGCTGTAGACAGCCAGCCCCACCCCCTGCGCACTCCGCATTCCATCGGGTGTGTCCCGGAATTGAAGCGCTGCACTGCGGCGCTTTATTAGTTGTGCATTATAATTTCAGGCAGCAATTATTCTCTTGTCACGGTGCGTCCAGGCTTAGTGGGGCTACGCCCCTATGCCCAATGGACGCACCGCGGCTGAGTGACAAACAGTAAAAATCTGGTTAGTTGTCCACCCATCTTGATTGAATGGGAGGACATCTAGCTATTTCTCTGACAGCTCTTACTCTGTCAGGCTGAAAGGGAGGTTTGGCTATGGTGGTGACAGATTAGTCACTTCAGGGGTGGACCTTCATATTGATGGTATGTATAATCTGTCGCTGTTGCAACAGAGTATACACACTTCTAACATTTAAATTGGGCCTATAATCTGGAAAGAGCATTGTCTATCATTGACCTTGTTTTATCTTAAAATTCCAAACATGTTATAGGGGACTGGATGAATGACCTGAATCTAGAAACATACAATGAGCAACACATACCAGCTCAGTGGCAATACCAAAACACAATAAAACATAAGGCTCTAATGCAAGACTACCAGCTCCATACACAATAACAACTAGCACTGTTGGGCCTGGCCTATCTGCAGGGCCACCCCCAAATGTTTTGTCTTCACCCGCCTACTTTTCTGAATTCGTTCAGCATGATGGCAGTTTTAAATCTACCAATTCGACTTGACGGAATAAGCCCACTTTCCAAGCCTAAACACCTCTTATTTGCTTATAAATCATTCCTATGGTAGGCCCTAGGCAGCCCATAGGACAGGATGCATTGGAATTAAAAGTGTGGACATGTACTTTCAAGTTTTACATGTCCATGTAGTGATAGATTCCTAAATTTGTCTTTCACTACTGTGGGGCCTACTCCTTCCATCGTATAACATTGGGTTTATTATTAGATTTAATAAGTGATAACTTTTGATTAAGGATTAGGAGCAGGTAGAAAATTAACGGTGGGTGTCTAAGAGATTGTAATTTGAAATCCTCTTTAATGGTAAAGTCAGATTTTAAAATAACACTTTCAGAAATTTAGCATTTTACTGCCCTTCCTGTTTGCTGCTGTTTCCTCCGCAGCAGCAAATCAAGTTCAGTGTTCCTTCTCACAAGGGGTATCTGGCCTCATGGAACCCTCATCAGCTAACGCCTGCTGCTTTGTCCTACTGAGGATTTTCGACTTCCAGAAAAGAGACTGAGGGGCCTATTAGGATGTCCGCCCGCCACCCTAGCAGTGCTGGGACTGGCCGCCAGTAGTGCAGCGGTCCCGCACCAGCAATTAGGATGCCATCGCCACAGTGGCGGTGGCCTCCCGCATACATTGCATTGTGCTGGGCGGTGCTGGAAGCAGCACCGGCCACAATGCAATATATGCATGTCTCGCATTTGCCTGCACAACATGGTAAAGTCAGATTTTAAAATAACACTTTCAGAAATTTAGAATTTTACTGCCCTTCCTGTTTGCTGCTGTTTCCTCCGCAGCAGCAAATCAAGTTCAGTGTTCCTTCTCACAAGGGGTATCTGGCCTCATGGAGCCCTCATCAGCTAACGCCTGCAGCTTTGTCCCACTGAGGATTTTTGACTTCCAGATAAGAGACTGAGGGGCCTATTAGGATGGCAGGCGGATGTAAGTCCGTCCGCCACCCTAGCAGTGCTGGGACTGGCCCCCAGTAGTGCAGCGGTCCCGCATCAGCAATTAGGATGCCACCGCCACAGTGGCGGTGGCATCCTAATTGCTACTACCTACTCTTAAATACCGAATCATACCCATTCGGTATTTAAGAGTAGGTAAATAGGAAGGGGGCAGATGTAGGTAATTCTTATTTTAGAATTACCGAATCTGTAAGATTCGGTATTTACCGATTCGGTAAATACCGAATCGATATTTCCTATTGATTCCTATGGGCCTTGAAGCCCATAGGAATCAATGGGAAATACCGATTCGGTATTTACCGAATCAGTAAATACCGAATCCTGCAAGGGTCACTTTGACACCCTGTAGCACCCCAATTCCAGGCTTGTGTGCCATGTGGCACACATACATGCCCTAAGGGCATGTCTGTGTGTCACATGGCACAGGTGTACATGCACAGGTGTGTATGTACACCTGAATTCAGTATTTTACCACCCAATTGTATTTGGTGATAAAATACCGAATTCTGAAGGCCTGTAGCACTGTAAACAGTGCTACCTACATCTGGGATTTACCGAATCGGTAAAATTACCGATTCGGTATTTTACAGAATCGGTAAATTATACAGAATCGGTAAATTTACCGATTCTGTAAAATAATGGCCCCTACATCTCAGTGACCTACATCGGGCCCTAGGTGTGAATAAACATGCAATGTATTTTACACATTTGGGAAGTGATTCTACAGGGGCTTGCATTGTAACTTGCTTTCCATATTAAAATCGAGTTGAAGCACTATCTCATGGAAGCACTTTGACTGGTATGGGCATATCATTGGCCAAGTGAGCCAGCCCACTTACAGCGAGGTCACATGACTGGGTGTCACAGATCCATCATCTTATCACCATGCAGCGTTATTTGTAGGTCGGGCGACAGGTAGCCCAGCACTTTACACTTTTATGCCTACACCAGACTGAACATGTGTTTGGGTTGGGCAAGTTGTCAGTGATGCTGGGGCTTACTTGGAGCATATAAATACCAAATTTGCCTATGCAATGCCACAGCTTAATTTTTCCAGGCACTATGAGTGATGCTCAGCTGCAATTTAGCACACCCTTACATGTGTCTTTTTGTTGAGCATTGATTGGAATTTCTTATTCCGTGGCACAATTACTGAGCAAAATCTAACAATTCACTTGATATAAAAAGCATATCAGAGTGAAAGTGTGCAAAATATTTGTCTTTGCACAGCCCAACCAACTGCAGCTGGGGACCTTTGAAAGTAGTGGGTCATACTACTTGGCTCCAATTCCAGACAGGAGGCACTCCCAAGAACATTTTGTAAAGAAAATGGGGTCAAATAGTGCATTTTAAAGCACAATTTTCAAATAAGTTTGCTCAAAAGCCACAGACTTTGAAAGAGAAGTCATTACATGTTCAAGTCCTTTCACGATGTGCCCAAACCAATGAACCTTGACAGTCCCAAGCATTTGACCCCATTTTCTTCAAAAACATACTTTCATGAACATTTCAAAAATGTCCTCCATTGTGCCAGGGACGGCATTTAGTCATGGGTGCCCCGCCATTCCATGAGTACCCCCATGTCAAAATCACATGTAATGTGCTAGTGCCAGAATATTCTATTTATGCCTTCCAAATACCATGGAAGACTTTTATGTAAAAGATATCTCTGGTAGGTCAGGGCCAGCACTTTGATGTTGTTGCCTACCTCCCAGAGGTAATGATTGTTCTCCCATGTGCCACAAAGTACCTACAATTGGCAGCATGAGCATTTTGCATCTGGGACTGTATTACAGAATGAGCCCCTGGGGGGCAATGGGTGTTTGCACCCGCTATGTGCGCCCGTGGGGCAATTTGGTATTACAGAGGGTGCTGCAGACACGTATAGCTCTGGCGCACATGAAGCACCCCTGCTATATGCATGGGGCGATCCCTCATTTGCATGGGGGCATCCCCCATGCCAATGAGGGAATCCCTTTGCCTCTGCGCCCGCGCCATATTACAGACAAACAATTCTAGGAAGGGAATAACTACAAGGGATTTAATTAGTTAACTGAGTTGGATTAATTTAGTGGCATCAGTCAAAAAAGTTAGTTCTCAAGAATCTAACTAAAAATATAACCATAGGATAACGGTACCGTTTTTTTCAATAAGGAAAACATTCAATGTCAAAATCACAAAGATAAAAGAAGCACACAGAAAAATAATTATATCTGAAAAGGTATTTATATTGAATTAATCAAGAAATCGTTTCAAAGGGAATCAAAAGCAAATAAATGTGAGCAAAGCAAGTTATGCACAGATGTATGCGCAAATCAACAAATTAGTACATAACAGTTCATCAACTCCTTTCTTTGGTATAGTGTAACCGAGTCCATTCATGAGCAAAGGTATACTCTTGAAGCGATGTTTAGCTTTGGAGATGATGATTTGGTCTACGTTTCGGTCTTGAGTGCTGTTGTCTATAAGACCATCATCAGGACTAATATTTTTGCACAGAGGTTGCCCCTTAGAAGTGCGGCCAAGAATAATCGGGCCAGAGGAACGATAAGAAGACTTGGAAACCGCAATTATGTTTGCTGAAATGGGTATCTTCTGCCAGAGCATCTGAAATGTAAATGGTTGGTCCACTAAATGAAAACCCCAAATTCACCAATTGGTTGCTTATCAGTCAATATTTGCAGACAGCGCTTCGGGAAGATTGATCATCAGTATCAGCATAAGCCGGCTTATGCTGATACTGATGATCAATCTTCCCGAAGCGCTGTCTGCAAACGCTCCGTCCATCATCCCCTTTTGTATTGCTTTGTTCGCCCTAAGTTGGCAGGGTATGCTCAGACGTGAGTCCCTTGCTCACTTGGCCACTGGATTCAAGATAGCCTGGCTGATGAGGATTATGAATCCGAAACCGGTCCCAGGATGCTTGTTTCCGGTCCAGGGAAGACATGGCTTGGCAGTTCGGGCTGGACTGTTCCCATGAGGCACAGGGTCAGACTGATTTGCATATGGCCATGTCTGAACTGGGGTGGCTGAGGGAGCTAAAGAATGGTGATGGATTAAACCCAGATCAGTTGACTGGGGGTGAGTGTTTGATTTGCTCAAACGCTCCGTCCATCATCTCCTTTTGTATTGCTTTGTTCGCCCTAAGTTGGCAGGGTATGCTCAGACGTGAGTCCCTTGCTCACTTGGCCCCTGGATTCAAGATAGCCTGGCTGATGAGGATTATGAATCCGAAACCGGTCCCAGGATGCTTGTTTCCGGTCCAGGGAAGACATGGCTTGGCAGTTCGGGCTGGACTGTTCCCATGAGGCACAGGGTCAGACTGATTTGCATATGGCCATGTCTGAACTGGGGTGGCTGGATGTATGACGGTACAACGCGTACCGTCTAAACGCATCCCTTTACCACGCATCCCTTACAACGCAAGTCGTTACCACGACTTGCGCTGGGGGTGCAGATTTCGAATAGTATAATTTACTATTCTAACACCAGTCCCCGTGGACCCTAGTGAAGGTGTTGGGATAGTAAATTTACTATTTGTAATCCTTTAGCGCCCTCCAGCGCAAGTCGTGGTAATGACTTGCGTTGTAAGGGATGCATGCTAAAGGTACCGCGTTGTAAAAACTTCGTGGTAAACGATGTTTACCAGGGTGGCTGAGTGAGCTAAAGAATTGTGATGGATTAAACCCAGATTAGTTGACTGGGGGGTGAGTGTTTGATTTGCTCCGTCCATCATCCCCTTTTGTATTGCTTTGTTCGCCCTAAGTTGGCAGGGTATGCTCAGACGTGAGTCCCTTGCTCACTTGGCCACTGGATTCAAGATAGCCTGGCTGATGAGGATTATGAATCCGAAACCGGTCCCAGGATGCTTGTTTCCGGTCCAGGGAAGACATGCCTTGGCAGTTCGGGCTGGACTGTTCCCATGAGGCACAGGGTCAGACTGATTTGCATATGGCCATGTCTGAACTGGGGTGGCTGAGTGAGCTAAAGAATGGTGATGGATTAAACCCAGATCAGTTGACTGGGGGTGAGTGTTTGATTTGCTCAAACGCTCCGTCCATCGTCCCCTTTTGTATTGCTTGGTTTTAATGTCATCAAAATGGAAGTATTGTTGGGGAAAGGCACAGGATGGCACCTGCCAATTGTCCAGTATCAAACTGTTTGTCCCTTGAATGAACTTTATGTCTCTTTGTGGGTGTGAGTGCCTGTGGAACCCACGCTTTATTATGGCATTGATACCCAATGTTAAAAGATGTTAGTGTAACACACTTACCCATGGCCATTGGTTTTTGATCTTGTGCCAATGACCTGGTGGCTTCTTATATTTCTTGCTGCCTATGTGCGCTATAATGATCATCTGTAGAAGTATCTATAAACCAAAGCAAACATTGTCTCCATCATTATGTGAGTACTTCTCCCTACTAAGAATTAACCACAAAACACGTAGGCCCGATTCACAGAACTAACTTAAGACAAAATCCTAAACGTACTACTTTTGGTATTCACAGATTGCACTTACTACTTTTGGTATTCACAGAATGGATTTACGACTGCTAACTTTACGTCCGCACTCGGGCCGGAAATTCCGGCCTGGAGGCGGAGCTTCCGGCCCAGATGTGAAGATTTCCGCCATGGCTAAATCCCCATCTCCGAGCCGGAAACACCGCCTCCAAGCCGGAAGCTCCGCCTTTGGGCCACAAGCTTCACCTCCAAGCCGGAAGCTCCGCCTCCAAGCCAAAAGTAGTAAGTGCATTCTGTGAATACCAAAAGTAGTAAGTTTAGGATTTTGTCTAAAGTTAATTTTGTGATTCGGGCCCTGAGACTTTTTGGCACCATTTTGTGACCCTAATTTAAACCAACAATGGAACTTCCCCCTTTCAAAGCATCCTGTGTCGTTGCGCTTGTTTTATCATCCCACCTGAAGCCCTATGCTCCATCCATGACCCCAATTATTCCCTCATTTTTCATTGTGCCAATGCACCAAGAGGCTAACCTGCAGACTGGTCCTGGTCATATGACCTAGCTCCTGTCTCCCGATGTCCGACTCATTGCAGATTTTAAATGGCTGCTTCCTTTTCTTTTTTATGTAGTCTCTTGGTGAAATTTGATGTGTCTGCGTCACACCATTTTCAAGGATTCCCGTTTTCGTTTAGTGGGTTCCTTTCCAAGTCAATCCACATCACTGACAATCATAGGCTCGTCCTTGGGGATTTCCATAATACTCTGTGCCTCCACCAAAGATTTAGGTCCCGATTCATAAAGGTAAACTTAGACTCAATAAAAATTAATCGAAACCTAGAAAAATAAGAAGTTACATTAAGATACAGTAATTACCTCCTCTGCTGTAACTAGTGGCCCACAATAAAATTGCTAATGATCTTAAGAGATGAAAAGAAATGGAAATGCAGATACTGCAGCTATGAAATTAAACAAACCAAGGCTGAGGATCCCAGTAGTATTCACAGAAAATGTGCTAACAGTACTGTTTCAAATGTAGTAAAGGGGACAACTAGACCCAAAATTAGTTATATCCATTATCTATAGGAATATATAGTAACAAGAACTACTGAAAATCTTACCCTAATTCATGTAATTCATACTGGCCACTTTGTTGTCAATGTAGAGGAGAAGGGAGTTATGACTAGAATCCAAGATGGCCTCATAGAGGTAGAGGGCGGTCACTGACAAGTGGTGTTTCTTCCAGTTGGCTTAAGAGAAGAACATCCATGTTCGCTGTCATTATTGTCTTGATTGACTGCATAGATTGGGAACACAGGTTGATGATGCTCGTGTAACTGGATACAAAACTACCCCTTCTGACAGTTTATTAAGCTTACAGGGTGTTCAATAAAAGTAAAGACTCCTGGCTCCTGACCTACATCTGCACGTCCCATTTGGTCTTTTCTAGACCCAGTAAGAAGGCTGCGGCAGAAGGAGCATACCTTTTCCCGGCTTACCAAAGAATCATACATTCTGATAGCTTTTCAGGGTTTATAGTGTGACAGCACAAGAGTGATGGTCAGGAACTATGAATGCTTCCTAAAGATGCTGACACAAACTGAATACAATTACATTGTTCGAGAAAACTGGTCTACTCATAGGGCTAATAAACAACTTGGATCAGAGAGCATTGTTTTATAATCTGCACCATTGTCAAACGCATTGAAACTTATGACCACCAATTATTAGCAACTGCATACTTCAGAAATCTGAAAAAGGACTCTGTACTAATTGTTTTATAAAATACATATTTGGTCAAAAAGATACCTTGCTGGTCGTAAAGCGAATCCAGTTCATTCAATAGTTCTAAAGATTCATATGTACCCAGCTCAAACGATAGTCACACAAGTACATTCACATGTGATATGAAAACCTATTATGATCGGTCGCTATTAAAAATGGGTGAACCTTTTTCATCACTATAATAAAATAAAATAACCACCATCTGCTTGTTGAAATGTACAATCTGAACTTCTCTGCTTCCCATTTATAAGATCAATCATTCTCACCCACGATGAAGTTAATAAATAGTAATCCCCTATTGACAATTAAACTTTTATGTAAATCACATAACCAGGACCACTTAGAGAAAACCTTAGCACAGATTTTACAAGGAACTTACAAGTAACAGTTCCTCAAAAACAGCTAACTATTCAGGTACTCAACATAAAATGACACGTGAATACAACTTCTGGGTAGTATCCAAGATGCAAACTAATACGCCACCTTACAGTTACCTAATAATATCCAATATCTGATTTCCACTGTATTAAAATAAAAAATACAACACCTCGGTAAGCCTAAAGTTCAGCAAGCAATTCTTTCGTTTAAATTTGTTTATTAACATTTTCACATTTCCTGGTACAGGTTGTTGTTGCATCATTGACATCCCATGAGGCACAGGGTCAGCCTGATTTGCATATGGCCATGTCTGAACTGGGGGTGGTGTGGAGTGGAAAAAAGCGATGGATTTAGGCCCAGATCTCTGTACTTAGGTGAATGTATGACATTGTTCTGCATTCTGTCCATCAACTGTGGTTTTTGCATTTGTCACCTCGAGTGGGATGGGTATGCTCAGACGTGAGTCCCATGCTCTCCACACCACTGGATTCAAGCAAACCGGGCTGAAGACGGCTGGAATGCCAGAAACCGGTCCTCGGAAGCTTGTTTCCGGTCCAGGGAAGGCATGGCTTGGCAGTTCAGGCTGGACTATTCCCATGAGGCACAGGGTCAGACTGATTTGCATATGGCCATGTCCGAACTGGGGTGGTGTGGAGTGAAAAAAAACGATGGATTTAGGCCCAGATCTCTGTACTGGGGTGAATGTATAACATTGTTCTGCATTCTGTCCATCAACTGTGGTTTTTGCATTTGTCACCCCGAGTGGGATGGGTATGCTCAGACGTGAGTCCCATGCTCTCCACACCACTGGATTCAAGCAAGCCGGGCTGAAGACGGCTGGAATACCAGAAACCGGTCCTCGGAAGCTTGTTTCCGGTCCCGGGAAGGCATGGCTTGGCAGTTCGGGCTGGACTGTTCCCATGAGGCACAGGGTCAGACTGTTTTGCATATGGCCATGTCTGAACTGGGGTGGTGTGGAGTGCAAAAAAACGTTGGATTTAGGCCCAGATCTCTGTACTGGGGTGAATGTATGACATTGTTCTGCATTCTGTCAATCAACTGTGGTTTTTGCATCATTGACATACCATAACATTTAATTACAGGTATTTGATTAACACTTTGCTTTTATCTTATTTCAACACAACTTGGTTAGGCTGACTTACATCTGTCCGGGAGTCATCCTCCCGCTTGGCCTGGCATGTTGTAATATGTCATGCGGTGTCCCGTTGGGCAAGTATCCTGGGGGTGTGAGTTGGTGTTTCCCCCTTGACTTTACCCATGTAAATCATCAAAGGATTCAGGAATGTATTCCGTGACGGGTGATTTAGTTTTGAAACAAATCAAAGTGGGAAAGCAAACCTGTGAACTGTGGGGGAAGATCAGGTGTGAGGGCAAAATAGGAGCTGTCGGGGGAAGCTTCGTGGTGTGAAGTGTCGTGACTGGCTGTGATTGTCTGCTATTGTGTCAATGGGTGCTCAAGGGGGAAGTGAGGGACGGTCTGCGGGACCTCATAGGAGCGTGTCTAAACTGTCTTAGATATCGCTTTGATTATAAATGTTATATAGGATGCGGTTCCTGTGCTATGAGGGGCTGGTATGGCCGTGAAGATTGGGGTTGCGAGGCGTCTGGAGTCCCCACCGCTGTTGATTCCTGTATAAACTGAAAAAGCATCTGTGCCCATTCCACGGAGACTGGATGTTTGTGTGTCCCTTTCACTTCCTCATCTCTGAGTGCCTCTTCTTCCGCTGCTCCCCATTTTTTCATAACACCCACCCATGCCTCCGCTGGGGGCCCCGCCGGGGCTTGCCAATGCTTGGCTATTCCCCTCTTTGCGAGAAGCAGGGCCAGGGACACAAAACCCCATTGTGACTTATCGGTTTTCTTTTGATGACAGACTCCCAGTCCCAAGGCGCAAGCCTCCCATGTGGATGTGTTCGAGAGATCGGTTGTCACTTGGAGTGCCTGTTGTACCTTGTCCCAGTACTGCCGGAGTACCGGGCAGTCCCAGAACATATGCTTAAAATCTGCCTCCTGGGCTTGACAGCGGGGGCAAGCACATTGCGTGTCAAGGTAAAATCTGTGTAGCCGGTGGGGAGTTAGATATGGTCTGTGTAGGATATTATACTGTATGTGTTTGAAAAGCGCGTTCCTTGACACCTTTTTTGGGTATTCCAGTGCTTTCTCCCATTCTTTATCATGCAACGCTTGACATATCTCATCCTCCCATGTGTACCATCACATGTCTAGGGGGGGCGTTGATCAGCTCTCGAATCGCTTTGTAGTGCCAAGTGATTAGGTGTCTACCTGTACCCGTACGAAGGATCGTGTGTAAGACCGGGTGTTTGGATGTTCCCCCTCCTAGACATCCCAGTAGCGTCGACAACTATCTAATATTTGCCTGTGTGTAAGGAATTGCCCCGGTGGGAGGTCATACTGTTCCGTCAGTTGAGCGTATGTCCTTAACTGCCCCTCGGCAAACAGGGACTCCACCTCAGTTACATCGTGGTCTGTGCAAATCTGGAGAGCCTCTGCAGTATAATATCTATCCTTCCGTGGGAAACCCACCAGCGGGAGCAACGGGGAATATAGGGCCGTGTCCTTCAACATGCGATGTATTCGCATCATACATCTGCGGTCTACAAAAATCTGCAGGGGATATGTACGGGAGGGTTTGTTCGCTGGCAACAATAGTTGGCCTTTATCAGCAATTGTTTCTCCTATATGGCGCTCCGCCACCCAATGAGATAGCCATTGTATTTGTGCCACGAGGAAGTACGCCTCAAATGATGGAGCTCCCAAGCCCCCTCTGGTTGTGGGCAATTGTAGCGTGTTTAGAGCTATCCTATGTCACCTATCTCCCCAAATCAGTGTTGTTAGCAACGTATCCAGTTCCCTAAAGAAGGAGGGCGGCGGTACAACCGGGAGGTTTGTGAAATGATATAACAATCTGGGGACTGTAATCATTTTTGCATGGGCTACACGCCCAATGGGAGCCAGGGGCAAGGTTTTCCAAAAATTGACCACCGTTCGTAGCCCGGCCAATGTCCTTCGGTGGTTCCCTTCATACCGGTCAGCCGGAGAGTGATATAGGCGCACTCCCAAATAACAGGGGGCCATGGCGCTCCAGGCGATAGGCTGGGTTCCCACTGTGATGTCTAGAGGCGCCAGATGGGGGCTATGCAGGAAGATCGTAGATTTGTCCCAATTTACTTTGAGACCAGAGGTCGCTTCAAATTCTTGCAGCGTCGACCATATTAGAGTGAGGTCACTGGTAATATCTCGGACGTAGATCAGGAGATCATCTGCGTATAATGATACACAATGTGCGGAATTGGCTATTGGGATTCCATATTCTCCCCCTCCCTCCTTAGTCGTATCGCTAAGTGTTCCACTGCCAGGGCGAACAGAAGAGGAGACAGAGGGCATCCCTGCCTTGCCCCCCGTTCTACTGGAAAGGGCTCGGATATTAGTCTGACTATTCTGACTCTGGAGGTGAGACCCCTATAGAGATGTTGTGTGTACATCCGCAGGATAGGGCCTACATTTACCTTCTGGAGGACTGCAAACAGATGCGGCCATCATAAGGTATGAAAGGCCTTTTCCAGGTCCAAAATCAGGCATGCTGCCCGTGGAAAACAATCTTTTACCTGGTCCTGGATGTGGAACAGCCTACGCAAGTTCTGCGTGGTGTTGCGCCTTGGGACAAACCCACATTGACCTGGGAGTACCAGCGCAGGTAGGATTTGACTATAGCGATCTGCCAGTATCTTACCTAAAATTTTACAGTCCGCATTTAGCAGAGCGATTGGTCTATAGGACTCAGGTAATGTTGGATCTCTATGTGGTTTCAAGAACGTTACTAAAGTCGACTCGCGGAGCGAGCACGTGAGCTCTCCTCCGGTCAGCGTGTCGTAGAACACGTCCACCAGCCGGGGCATTAGCTGGGTTGCAAAGGTGCTATAGTACTCTAATGGAATCCCATCCATTCCCGGGGCTTTGTTGCGAGCCAGTGTCCTAATTGCACATGTTATGTCCGGGTTTTTTTTGGATCTAGTTCCTTTTGGTCTGCTGAGGAGATGCTGGGCATGGTTGATGGTTTTTTGGATCTAGTTCCTTTTGGTCTGCTGAGGAGATGCTGGGCATGGTTGATGGTTGATGGGCCTAGGAAAAGAGTCACTACCTGGTGTTGCGTTTGTGCCGGAGATTTATAAGTTTCAGAGTAAAAGCCCTGGAACACCTGCAGTATGTCTACCTGAGAGTGTTTAGGATTCCCTTCTTTGTCCTTAATTTCAGTAATTGGTTTCATTTCCGAGTCTTTTTTTACTAACCAAGCTAACAGCGTACCGGTTCTGTTACCCTCCCTGTGTACCTTGGTTGCATTGGTCCTAAAATTATATTTACGGAGATCGCACAGGGTTTCAGCATGTACTGTTTTAGCATGAGCAACTTGGGCTGGGGCGGCTACCCCTCTATCGCAATCTTTCGATAGGTCTGCCAGTCATGATTCTGCCTTCAGTAATGCACTCTCCAATGTTTTCCGTACACCCACTATTTGTTGGATGCAATGCCCCCGGGCTCCGACTTTGAATGCATCCCACTTGTGGAGGATGATGTGCCGGTGTTCAGCGTAAAGTATTCTTGTATGTGATCCCCATGTGTTTGGCGGAATTACTGATCTGTGAGGTACTCCTGTGGCAGCTTAAATATCAGTACCAGGGGTTGAGGCGGTGTCCATCTAAGAGTGAGTATGTGTGCTTCATGGTCTGGGACCACTCTGCCCAGGTAGTCTGTATACTGTACTCTGGGGAGAAGCGTTGTGGAACACAGAAATCTGTCTAGTCTAACTCGGAGGTTGTGAGGGATAGAATTAAAGAAGTACATCCGTGTGGTTGGGTTCCAATGCCCAATGACCCACCAAATGCCGGAAGTGTTCTGTTTGTCTGTGCGCAGATGAATGTGCTTGTGGATGGTGGAATCTGTCCAGGTTAACATCCAGGACGCAGTTATAATCCCCTCCCCGGAGCCATGGGACTGGTGTGTGTTTAGCCAGCATTCTCGAGAGGTGCCCCCAATATTGTTCATGCTCTATGTTCGGTGCATACATGCTTCCTATTAATAGTGGTTGACCCTCTAACAGCCCTGTTAGCAGCAAATATCGTCCTTCTTTGTCCACCAACCGCGACTGTTCCCGGAATACTACCCCTGGTCTAATCCAGTTTAGTGTGCCTCTGGCAAACGCGGAATAGGTTGTGGCACATATTATGCAGGTGTGTCTCCTGCAGCAGGGCAATCTGCGTGTGCTGCCTTTTTATGTATGCATAAAATGTTGTAGCGCTTGCTGGCTGTGTGCATACCCCGTACGTTCACTGTGAGAAATGTTATAACAGTGTTAGGGATCTTGTGTGCCAGCCTGTCCTTTGTTTATTCCACAATTCCCTTTAGAGGGCAGCCTCCCCGCCCACAACTCCCTCCCCTCAGCACATCGCTAGTCCCTCACATACCCTCCATGTCCAACATGTCCGTGTCTTCGCTCCTTTATGGAAGTTTGGGGAAGTAGGGAAAGAGAAGGGACAACAGTAAACAACGAGATACATTCCCAACTCGGGGGACCTATCGTGCGAAGCGATACGTCTAAACTATAGTCCATATACATACTTTAGTTCGTTGTTAGGGGGGGTGGTTGTGCATCTCCGCTGGGTGCTACCACTGCCGCCACCTGCTTGTAGATTGTGTAGTAGAGTTTACTCAATGATGCCATTTCTGACCATCGCCGCCCACCGCTGTCTCCTCTCGGCACCAGTTATGGCACCCCGCAGTGAGCGCTTGCAGCATTGGTGCTTCTGAGTAAGGCAGTGTTGTGCCGGTGGGTTTTGTTGTGTGGATTTAAGCTTCTGTTGACTGTGCCTCTCGGGGTATTAGGTCCATTATATTAGTGTGTCCGCCGTTTCAGGAGTTACTATTGGGGGAGTTATTGAGCTTTCACATGACGTGCAAGCGTCGCTTCCATCTTCCTCTTCCAAGCTGAATAGGTGTGGGCCTCTGTCTCTATCTGAACTCCATCCTGTCGATTTCATTTTCGTTGCTTCATGTAGCGCTCTCCTGCATTCGGTTATAATTTTCTCCAGGTCTGGGGAGTTGTTTGTAGTGCGGTTTGTTTGTCTGTGAAGCTGCGTGAGTGTGATTTCCTTAAATGGACGGTTACTCGGCGGCGGTCCTGCGAGCTTCTGGAGTGTCCCGGGACCGCCATATGCTACCCAGGCCCGTGCTTCGGCAGGATCTGTGAAGAAGTGTGTTGCATCTTCGTGGATTATTTTTAGGCGGGCGGGTGGGGAATAGAGGATATTGTTTGTTCTTTTGACGCAGGACGCGTTTAACTTCAAGGAAGGTGGCTCTTTGCTGCTGAACGGCTCGGGAGTAGTCGGGTAACAGCATGACCTGTTTGTCTTCCACCCAAAGCTTCCCCTGCTGTCTGGCTGCTCAAAGGATGTGTCCCTATCTTGGTAGTGGAGGAGCTTCAGCAGAAAGGGGCGAGGTGGGAGACCCGGTCGCGGTTTGCGGCCGGGACCCGGTGCGCTCTCTCCACCGAGAAGTAGGGGGTCAAGTCCGTTGCCTGCGTGAACATTTTGATCCACGTCGTGATATAGCAGATCGGGTTTGACCCCTCTACGCCTTCTGGAAGATTCATGATACGGATATTGCTCCTTCAGGAGCATCCTTCAAGGTCATTGGTTTTGCTCTCCAGGGTCTTTATCCGAGCATGTAGGTCTTTCAAGACGGATTGCTGTTGCCGCACTTGTGGTTCTATTTCGTTCAGCGTCTTTTCCCCTTGGTGGACCTTGTCTGACAGAATTCTATGGTCGCCCCGAAGTAGGTTGAGGTCCATAGCCAGGTCGCCGAATCTGTTTTCCATGGTGATTCTGGAGTGCTCTATGGCCGCTAGGTCTTTTTCAGACGTGGACACCGACTGGGTTGGCTCTCCATCCGACCAGGCGCCATTGGGGCCATAGGAGGTTATTCTCTACTGTCTTGAGGAATGTGTTGTTCCTATTGCGCATTGACTACCCATAGTGCTTGTGCCACTTAGTGCCCTCTGGGAGCAGGGTCAATGGGTGTGTTGTTTTGTTTCTTGCCGTGGGTTGGTCAGACCACCGCAGTCATCCCCTTTTGTAGGGCCGTTGCCATCTTGTTCGGACTGATTCCTGCAGAGATCGTCTCAGTCGATCGTGATATTCCACGTCTGTTCGTGGTTCTTTGTGCGGTGCAGGGGCTGCGTGTTACGGAGGCGCCCGACGGAGTCGCTGTTCACCTGCATCCACTGGTGTAGATAGGGACAGTCGGCTGTTGGATGATTGTCCTCTACCCAGGGGTCTATCGCCTCACCTCCAGCCCTTCTCCTGTCGGTCCCCTGCCGTTCTCTTACTTTCACTGCCCCGCGACACCCCAGCTCACCCCGGGGGTCTGAAGGTGGTGTTCATTGCCATTAACGGTCAGGGTGGCTTCGAAAAACGATACGCTCCCGCTCAGACTGGCATCCTGGGTGGAAATCCTGTAGGAGTATTTCTGACCTGCCGAATCCCGCTGCTTTGAGACTAGGTCAACGGGTCTGCTAATGCCCCTAAAAGCTTTCAGTGGGGGGTAGCCACCAGGATGCCATGGGGAATCCGGGGGCGATACAGTGCAGGGGGATCCAGCGCGGTGGGGGGATGCCAGCGAGCACTATCACGTAATAGCGCGGTGTTGCCTTTTGTGTTGGTACTGCAAGTTAGTGAGTCCATGAGCGTCCTCTGCTGCGCCTCCAGTTATTTGAGTCTGGGCCCTTTTCCTTCCACTCGGGAGCTCACATCAACCAGGCGGGGGGCATGCGCAGGGTGTCGGGGCACTCCTCCTACTGGATGCCTCGTGGCCACCTTGGTATGGTGCAGGTTTGCGTTTTCTCTGTCGCCTTTCTGCCCCGACTTATTATTGTGTCTCCGGAATTGTCCTGGTGTCGTGAAGGAGCAATGTGGGTGGCATGCCGGGGCCTATATGTAATACTCCCTGCAGTTATACATTCCCTGGTGAGGGGGGATCTGTTCCCGACTGCCCCCAGCTGCCATGTAACTCCCTGGGGCTCAGCTTTCGCCACACTAGGGTAATTTCCCCCCATCCCTCGCGCACCTCGGGTCCCGGTGCCGTGCTGTGAGTGGGGCGATGTTGCTGAGGCTACTCTGGGTGCCAGCTGACCGCAGTGTCTCACTGCCTGCCCGCCATCCAAGAGAGCGCGGTCCCCAAAATGGCGCACAGGTACTTTTATTGCTTCCTCTGCCTGGTGTTGCTCATGTGGCTCAGCCTGCATGCGAGATGTGTCCGGGCCACTAGGCACTCGCCTGACCTTTTTTTCCCCTCCCCGTCGCAGTCTGTAAGCCGGTAGTTGGCCTGCCGTGCTGGGGAGTGCTGCGGAGATTCTCCCCCCGCCGCCGACTGGGCCTGATCTGTCACCGTCCGCCCAGTCTCCCTCCAGCGCTCCCGCAGCTCTCACCTTCAGCTTCAGGCAGTTCTT
Source organism: Lissotriton vulgaris (assembly GCF_964263255.1). Lineage (NCBI taxonomy): Eukaryota > Metazoa > Chordata > Amphibia > Caudata > Salamandridae > Lissotriton > Lissotriton vulgaris. The sequence continues at coordinate 858,921,875 of NC_141689.1, forward strand.
CGCCGCTCCAGCTGATCCACCCGCATTTCAGTGCCCCCCAGCGTTCTCCGATGCGGCCCGGGTGCTGAATTACAGCTGGCCCGCCATTTTGCAGAGGTCAGCCGTGCCGCTAATGTCGCCTGTGAAGCAGCTATCCCCGCCTCCGCCTCTCACACGAGCGTGCCTAGTCACCCCCCCGGGGCACCGTCCGTCTGGCACAGGGTTTCCTCACTGGATTATGGCATTAGGGAAACCTTAACTTCATTAAAGCGCGGGCTGCCGAGCGGAGCACTACGGAGATGCTTCCGCTATCGTGGTCGACTGGCCACGGCCCCGTTCTAAAGTTCAGCAAGCATTTATTGAAAAATAGCTGGAATCAAAGCAAAAGATCAAAGACAATTGTCATTTCAACTGGTCAGGGCTCTCATTAGGAAAGGGTCAGGTAGAGCTAAGAGCTAAAATAACATGCAGCATCAACCTAGTGCATTTATACAATTTCTCTCAATACAAGTCAATGTAATATGAGAATGTGAGAGAAACATGTTGTTCTCCGCAGAAACTTATCTAATGTGTAGGTGTCAGCAGTGCTTAGTTTGTGAAAAATAAGTGCCGGGGCTCATGTGAGGTCACTGCAGCTTGCTCCACACATTGCCCCTGCCATGCTGCCTATGATAGTATCAACACAACTACTAAACATCACACCCCTACAAGTGTGGCAATTCGGTCTAATGAAGGCCTCATAAGCTATAAGAATGGCTAGACAGCAGGTAATAGTCATTTGTTTTTAATGCATATTGAATTAATAATTACCTGTTGTGGTCATCTCTAAATTAACCATAACGCACCAACTTGCGGCGCAGAATTAAGTGCTGGTGCCGAGCACTGGAAACCACTACTCAAATTAAGCACTGGTGTCAGGATCTTGCCTTCAAGGAAACATGGGTTGGCCTTCAAGGTAAGATATAATTCATATATAAAATACTGACTACAGTCTTTCCCTATGATTCAGCTTTCTTTGCCAGGTCTGAAAACGAGGCTACGCTACTGGAAAATGTGCAATTTACATCATACAGCATTATTCTAAGGCCATGAAATGTTTGTGATTACTACATTTCCATGGAAAGCTTCAAGCAACAGAAAACAACATTATATCGGATTAACATTTGATACGTTTGTGATTATACATATAGTTATTAGCATTTATTTTAATGGATGTATATGAACATAATACAAACAAATTTTAAGTACATTTTCACAATAGTGAAATGTCCAGGTATGGGCCTGAATGGCTCTTTGTTATCAGCTATCTCTCATCTATAGTGGTAAACAGAGACAAAAAGAATAATTATAGTTGAGACTAGTGCTTGACATTCTATTTTCCCCCCCAAAATTATAATGAACAAAACTGGATAAATGATCCAAAGGTATGCAAAAAGAGGTGGAAGATAATACATAAACACAAAAGCAAAAGTGGAATCAAATTTGTCCAAGACATAACTCTTGCAAACTATTCTACAAAAGACCCTACATCTCACACATTTAAAGATTTCTTTCCACAATCTAAAATACCAGCATTTCTAAAATGATTCAGCATGTGAAGTACTCCATACTTATCCTTCGTTATGAGTTTTACCTAATCCTGATAGTTCCTACACATGATTTGTTGGAGAGACTGAAATAGTGGATGTGGCCCGTGTAGAGCTGATGTGAGTTCATCTTACATTTGTAATTTGATTTTACAATTGTCTGGAGTTGGACATATTTCAGAGATTGATATGACCATAGTAATATCTGCAGAGACTTTGTCAACAATTTGAGCAACACGTGGTCTTCTTCACCACAGAAACTAGATACGTTTTGCAGCTGATGAACTGCATCATATGCCATAAAAAACAGAAACCAGATAGCAAGAATGAGCTAGGTCCACACAGGTTTGTTTTCAATCCTTAAAATTATCTGGTTTGTAGAATGCTTGTGTAATGTATCTTGGCATTTGGAGCTGGCTATCATCCGTTACACAATCTAACATGTTAGGCTCAAGCATTAAGAATCCAACTTAACATCAGTAATTCACTTCATTAGCTGGAACTTAGTGGGTGTGGCTCACAACCTCGGAGAGAATAACTATGAGAGCTTCCATACTGCATATATCATATGCCCGTGAGAGACATGGATGACCAGGGGTGGCTCTAGGTTCATGGTGGCCCTGGGCAGGGAGCTTAGGTAAGAGGTCCCGGAAGAGGGGGTCCGGGTGGGCGGAGCGCGGAGGCCAGTGAAGAGGGGGGGTCATGGTGTTTGGAAGTTGTATAGAGCCAGAGGCCACCAAATCCCTGCCAGGGGCCCCCACACAAATATGTATCCATCCGCAGAGGATTATTATATTAAGGATATATATTGATGTGGTGGCCCCTGGGATTTGGTGGCCCTGTGCAGGAGCACAGCTAGCACATGCCTAAGGCCGGCCCTGGGATGTTGTATACGTTTAGGTAATACAAATATTTTGTGTTCTGAGTACCCACAATAATGGAAAATGGGTTATCAGAAAAGAGGCCTAGTGAAATTGTTAACCTGAAGACTAAACTTGTTTTGACAGTTATTACCGTTGTCATGTACAGTTTTTTTCTAGTGCTTAAATTTAAACTATTACTAGACACTTCCAAAGAGCATGTGGTCATTTGTCGATCTCTAAATTCTGACTGACTCTAAAGGTTTTTGGATTTTAACAGAGCCATAAGCTAATTATTAAGGGAAACTTTAATGCATGTATTTAGTCTTTGTCATATTCCTGTTCAGACTTTGTTCATTTGGAAGATCAGTGGTGCTTTCCTCCTCTGATGCGGACAAAAGATTTCTATACAAATGAGGGGAACAGATTCTGTAGGGGGATGTACCATTACATGTAGCTCTTTTGAATGGCCATGCTCCGAGAGGAAACCCTTTTACAGTTACATGACCTAGAAGTCACTTGCTATCAACAATTTAGGACATTGCTATGTTATGAACTTTATAAAAAAAATACTAACGTTAATGGTGATCCATTGTATTTCAAAGTGCTAGAATTGAACTTTCTTCCCAAAAATCTGATCACTCTACAATAACTGACAGGACCCCTCATAATAACCCAGAGGTTGCTGGTCACTATGCTGCATGCATTCTGTGGATTGGTAAAATATCATCCACTACATCTAATTACCACTACCTTGTAAGATAAGTATATATTTACAACTCTTAATTTTTCGTATACTTACCTCCCAAGGTAAGTTTGTTGTGAGTTAAGAATTGAAAATATATATACGTATATTATAAAATAGTGGTGGGTTGATATAGTAAATTATATTTTATTGCTTGCCAATAATAACATCCTAGGTATACAACCAACTAAAATAGCAGTATATTGTTACGTCAGCAGGTCAACCATTATCTGTATCCGATGAGAAGTAGTTCAGTCACTCGCTCTTGTTTCTAACTTTGCACAATGTATGACCACAATGAAGGAAATAACTACTGGGTCATGTGTAAAGCAGAGACCACCAGCTGAGAATGAGAAGGGCCAGTAGGATGTTATCAGTATGTGATTTTGCCAGTTTAGAGCAAGTTAAGGCAGTTAGCATGCAGCGGTCTTTGTAAAAACAAAACCAATTCAAAAAAGAAATTCGGGACTTGAAGAAATTATATCAACGAATGAGCCGGGGCAATAGAAGAGAAAAAAAATGATTTAATTTAGGGATGGTTGCTGAGCAAAGCAACGGACATTTCTGGAAATGTGTTACCCATTTGGCTCATATTATAAACAATTGTGGACCATTTATATTTCTTCGGTCTGACTTTCTCTTAGTTGGCAAAAGAAATCCAGTTAAGGATGTAGAGCTCTCTTCCTCATTGGGCTGTACATCAATTAATAATGAAAACAAAGTATTACTTGAGCTCAGAGATGGAATGGTTTGTCATTATCTATGATATAGCAAAATGCAGCACAACTGCCAACTATCCTGGTGCCACCATTTGCAGCACATAAATTCCATTGTGCTTCTGTAGCTTGGTCAGACACATTCACAACAAGAATTTGCAATGCAATAGGTCTCGCATTAGGAAAGTTTTAGCTGTTGGTCTTGTAAATGACAATTTTTTTATTTATGTGTTGGTTTTGAAAATAGCGAAAGTAATAGCTTTGTCATTTCCAATGCCAATACTTTTAACTTTTGCAAATGTGACACCTATAGCATTTGTAATACAACCTGTTTTGTATTGACTTAGATGTATTGATATTAAAAATAACAATGGCTTTTAATTTTTTTAAATAATTAATACTTAAATAAAAGTTATTGTAATTTATAATGGCAATAGCTTAAACTTTTGGAAATAACTTTTGTGAAGATTATGTTCAGTGTATTTTATTGTGACAAAATTCCAAGAACAGAAGTGAAATATTAACATTTTTTTGTGACATTTGTGATAAAGCTTGAAACATTGAGAGAACATATTTGAACCAGTTGTTGTTGAATGGTTGCACAGATTGACGCTGAGTGATGTTGTGGTGGCGACAAGTGATGCTGTAGCGTTCAGTGATGCTGTGGTAGCGCATAGTGATGTTGTGGTGCCCCTGAGTGATGCGGTGGTGGTGCGATAGATAGAGTGAGGGCGATAGATAGCTAGAGGGAGGACGAAAAGTAGATAGAGTGAGGGCGATAGATAGATAAATAGAGTGAGGGCGATAGATAGATAGAGAGATAGAGAGATAGAGATAGATAGACAGATCTCGATAGATAGATAGCTAGCGATAGATAGCTAGATAGCGATAGATAGATAGATAGATAGCAATAGATAGATAGCAATAGATAGATAGCGATAGATAGATAGCGATAGATAGATAGATAGATAGATAGATAGATAGATAGATAGATGGCGATAGATAGATAGATAGATAGATAGATAGATGGCGATAGATAGATAGATGGCGATAGATAGATAGAGGGTGATAGATAGATAGAGCGCGATAGATAGATAGATAGATAGATAGATAGCGATAGATAGATGGCGATAGATAGATAGATAGAGGACGATAGATAGATAGATAGATAGATAGATAGATAGATAGATAGATAGATAGATAGAGGGCGATAGATAGAGAGGGCGATAGATAGATAGATAGATAGATAGATAGATAGATAGATAGATAGATAGATAGATAGATAGATAGGAGTGAGGGCGATAGATAGATAGATAGATAGATAGATAGATAGATAGATAGATAGATAGATAGATAGCGATAGATAGATAGATGCTGGCTGGCTCAAGGCACTGCATTGGATTGCCATGGGATAAATCATGGAAGGAGCTACGTTGGGGCTAAAAAGGCGATGCTAACTAAGGGAAGGAATTAAGAAAGAGTAAGCAGAATTTAGGACAGGAAGGTTTGTGAAGGGGCAATTAAGCAAAGGCAAAACTGGAGTAAAGCAGCTTGGGCAAGAGAAAAGGAACTGCAACAGGCATGGTTGAGCAGCAAAAGGGTGAAAGTGGACATCGCATTACTTTCACTGGAGCACAGCAAAGAGCGGCAGGGTATCAGTAATGGTGCAGCAGACAAGAGAGGCTCCGAAGCTGTCTTACGTTCCAGCACGAGCCCATCTCCATCAGGCTGCTGAAACATGAGGTCATAAGATTATGATGAAACTTCCGGATGGACCCTTGGGGCTCACAAGAGCACGTAGCCACGTTGGCCTGCTAAATGCAATAATGAGCTCTCGGTGTGGGCAACTCTTAGTGGTGGTTGTTTTCACGGGCATTCATTAACAAAGCTGAAACCAGGCCAGCTCAGCAGGCCACGAGGATATTGGAGCACCACAAAACAAAATAACACAACAGGCAGGCTGCAAACTCTGACTCTCATGGATGAGGTGCCTTCTATTGTTTTCAGGGCCTGTATTGTTGATTAGCACTGTCTGGCAGCAAACTGTATTTCCTGCTGCTGCGCCCACCTAAACGGCCCCTCAACACTCCAATGCTTGCTGACTGTGTGGCTGTCCACTGCAACAACGGGTACAAGACGTTTTCACCATTGCAGAATTTGCTTCCCATCTAGATTACCAACGGCCAGCCCAATGGACAGTTTGGGTGATGCAGAGTCATTTTTGACTCGAGTGTCAGCTTTTCAAAGTGCCCCACCCTGCCCTCTAGTTAAGAGAACCACACCTATGTGGGTAGAAAGCCCCATTTGGTCCGGCAGATTTCATGGCTGCACATGTAACAAGCGGTGTCTCCCCGTTCTCCATCTATTACTCTGGCAGCTAGGTGATTAACTAGAAATAGCTCCCATTTACGATGCGATTCTAAAGCCTTTGGTTGCTGCTTGGACTGGAAAGCAGACAACGTGCTGGTGCTGCTGAATGCGTCCCAGTGTTAAATCATTCCTACCGTTATGGAGCCTTGCAGACTGCGCAACCAAACTTCAATACCCAGAATGGAGTGCTGGGTTGCGCCGGTGAATGCGGAAGAGGCGGTCTTTGAAATTGACCTGTTTATGGAAATAGCTTCCTAACTATAATCCCTAGGAGGAACTAAGGAAAGAGGAACTAAGAAAGGAGGGTTAGAGATAGACAGGGCATTGAGAGGCAGTGACCTAGAGGGGAGTGAGTCGGGGGAGAGACTGACAGCGAGAGGAAGGGCTGAGAGAAGAGAGGGCAAGGGGGATAGAATTAGATGAAAGACACAGGAGAAGGGCGTGGAAGTGCTGGGGAGGGAGGGCGAAGAGAAGGTAGACTAGAAAAGAGTGGCAGAGGTTAAAGGAGCAATACGGGCAAGCGTAATAATTGAAAAGTGATTGACAGGATAATACGAACACTCTGAAGACTAACGGTAGAAATTTAACGGTGGAAGCACTGGCAGTGGGAATACGTGCAGGCATGGCAGCGAGCTAGGAAGAGAGAGGGACTGCCAAGGAGGAATAGAGACGCCCCGACTCGAGTTCCTTGGACTCATTGGTGACAGCAAGAGAAACTGTGAGACTAACAGCAAGAGTGACAGTCGAGGATTAGCAGCGCCTGCTCCCGATCAGAAAGTGAGAATTATCACAGCATGAGGCCCCAAAGTAATAATTATCACAGCATGCCGAGAGGCGCCTCACGCCGCTGGAGCACTCAACTGTGCATTAATTATAGTTGAGTGCTCCAGCAGCCTGGGGCACCTGTCGACATGCTGTGATAAGTGGGGTCTCATGCTGTGATAGTTGTTACTTGCGGCATCTGACGTGCTGCGCATTAATTAACGTGCACAAGCTGTTCCACTGTGAAGCGCGTTCACAGACCTGAATCGGCTCGTGCCCATACTAGAATCGGCTCGTGCACAGGTCTGTCTCCAGGTCTGTCTCCCTTGGAGGCAAACACGGCGACTATAAGTCTCGTTAGCGGCAGCGCTTCGCGCTGCAACGCCAGCGAGACCTAAAAAAGGATCCCATTTATAACATGCCAGTTATCATCTGATTGTGTTGCTGGATGCAAATGGACAAATACTTGCTAAACATCTTTTGAAGTCCCTACATTATGAATGTTTACTCAGAAGAATATATGTACATATACAACAATCTAAATAGTGTACTGATACTTCAAAGTCTAATATAGCAATAAGCAGAGAGAAATGAAACCTGATCCCTACATAGCCTTCCCAGTCTTTGCCACTGCATTTGACACATTGGATAGAGATAATTTGAGTGACAAATTGCGGCGAGTGGGGGAGACTCCCCGTTTTGCTACAACTCCTAATTATATTTTGTTATGAGACCTGGTTACAAGTCAGAATGGTATCTAGTAAAGTCACACGCCACGAGAATGCTTTGTGTATGCGCTCCCTGGATAGCCAGTGGTAGCGTACTATATGTCCCTCTGTAGTCCACAGAGGAATTACTGACACATCTACTCCATATTTGCCCTTAATTTAAGTTAGCCTCCAGCCTAACTTAAATGGATGGGATAAGCATACAATATTGAAGAGAATGACACTATTTTGGAAAACAAATGAGCCAAAGGTTGTTCTTTATATGAGAAACAGCCTTTACAATGCAGCCAGAACTACGCAGTACCATTACAGTGCGGGCAATACAACAAAGGCGTTGTTTCCATGTGTTATATTGTTACAATGACTTGCATTAGGGAACGTGTTGTTAGATTTTAAATCCAAAACCCTCCCTACTTTTGCACAGACTGGAGTTGGAATAGTAATATATACTACTCCAAAGTCCAGCGTTTCCCTAAGGAAAGTCGTTCTAATGAATTGCGTTGTAATGGAACGTGTTGTAACAACCTGTTTGTTGTATTACCCACGTAATTGCATGCATTGTAAAAGCATGTGTGATTGTGCGATACATCCGCTATATATGGTTCATTTTTTTAATAGAGTAGGGAGTCAAAGGGTGTGTGTGGTAATGGTAGCAGCATGAGAACATCACAGTGTCATTTGTTACATTTTTGCTCAATCGTTGTTGATTGAGCTTTGTATTTTCATCAATATATTTTTTTTAGAAAGTTAGCTAGAATATGTTTATGTGTACTAGTACCTGAAGATGGATTTGTTTCTATTTGTTGTTACTGTTGAAACTACTGATTGGTAATAGAATATTTATTAACTAAAAGTTATACATTTTAGCATTGTGATATTTTGAGTTGTCTAACAGCTACTTTAACATTTGCTAGGAGCTTGGTCAATATGGAGTCCTTTTCTACAATGCATGCTTCATGATTGTACCCACAGCCATGTACAGTTACATTACTGGAGACTTGTACAAGGTAAGTCTCACAATTTTCAAAACAATTCCTTAATGTGCAGGAATGCAGACAGTTGTCCTATCTCTTTGGTCACTTTATGGAAACCGATTGTAACCTTATATATGAATGACCATCTGGAGAGATTTTTTCTTCTGTAATCCAGAAATAAACATTAAAGGATGAAGATGAGAAGTGTTTCAGCCACAGAAAAAATGTACTTCAAAAAGCAAAGCTACTATCTAACATGTAAGTCCTGTCGACCCACCATCACAAGTCTAGACTGCTCAACAAAGTGCCCCTCACAATTTTATCATAGTGATCACAACACTAAAACATTACTCGCACTAGTAAATACACTTTGTGGCTTTGTAATGAATACAAATGCACATCTTGTGTTTTGCTCAGATGTTACCTTAGATTAAGTTTAGCATAAGGTAGTGTTTTCCTCATCTAGACCATAAAAACATTTGTATAATGATTTTGGCATGTCTTTGGTAAATACCATTATTTAAGATATGATCCTCAGAATTTCAAAGCCATGATTAGGTAGTTCGATTTTCCAAGCAAATTGTGTAACCACTGCATGAAGAATTATAGGACTCATGAAATTCAGCAATGTAAACCTTTCTGAAGTGTACAATAACATTATGAAGTACAAAAGAGTAGATCTAACGTGTTGCTCCTCTCAATTCATTATGCTCTCAACAAAACATCAATGCAGCCCTTTTGCTATGCTGTGAATTTGCTAAATATATCCCTCTGTGTATCCCAGCTGTTCACGGTCATTATCTAACATATATAACCCTTTCAATTCAGTTTTTGTATTTATTTCTAAGGTGCGCAAACAAATAATTAGAGTCAATGAACCGTAACCCCATGCAACCTTATGTATGCTTGTTCAAAATAGATGAGTTTTGATGTGTATACACGCTTTTACAAACAGATGCTAAAATTAGTGATGAAGCTTGAGGAATTGTTATGACAGTGCATAGATGAGTAGAAGTGAACATTTTGATTTTATATGATTGAATCCTACCAAAGTAGATGCCTTTTGACGAACATTGAATGCTCTTGCTTCCAAAACTCACTCCCGATATGATGGGCAGGAATAAAACTTTAATGTCAGTTAAAAAATAATTGAATGAATACTCTCAACATAGCAACACTCAGCTAACCAAGACAACTTAAAAAGGAACATCCAGGGAAGATGTTCCCCTTCTCCCAAGAAGAAGCAGTCTGAACTTTGTCTTCTAGTGTTAAGGCTGTCTTCCCTGAAATGACGATGTAACTGGGCTTTTACTTGCGCAGTCTAGGGTCAGACAGAACCCACAATTATTACTGGAAGGTTTGCGTGTGGTGCTTGAGACCATAGCTAATGGTCATCTGTCTTCACATAATAAAAGGTTTTCTGAATCGTTTTTTCTCTTTTGTTTGTCTTTCTGACCTTTTTCTCCAACATATCACACTTTAATCAGGTTTTTATCTACAGATATTGATCACATGTTGTGACATTAAGTAATGTTTTCCATTATATATAAGACACATTTGGGTGAGATTTACTGAGGGGGTGGAATTGCCAGATACCTTGAGTTTATATCCATACCATTATATTTATTTTAATATACGGCAGTTAAAATACATTTCTTCTCAGTATCTGAAATATTACAGGTGAACATACCCTCTGCCCATTACTGGTTTCCCAAGCACCAGAAGCAGAGCTAAATTTGTATTTGCTTTGATGAAACACCCAGATTAATTCTACCTTTCAAAATTAGGTGTCCTGCCTCATAGGGTTAGATCCTATGATTTCCATTGAATATGTTCACGTTGCCTATTTTTACTTTCTATCTGTGGAATATTAGTGGTATCAACTGCCTAGGCACACAATTAAGATATTTAAGGAGGTTGCTTTTATAGGTGTCTGGATTTAAAATTATGTGTATTGCCAACATACTTTTTAATTTGTGTTATGCATTTCTTGGATGTCTTCAGTTTCTTTACTTTTTTTCCTGAAATTGGATTTTAAAGAAATTTGAATAGACTATTGATTGAAATTTAGGAACTCATGGGGTTTGTTTGAGTTACCTTACAGAAAGGATGTGGTCAGTACCTTGTGGCTAAACGTTCCCCTATGTACAGGACCAACACTGATTTGCATGTCCAGTTGCACAGGAAAGTTGAAAAATGAGTAATCATCAGAGGTCCAGATTGACTGTAGTATTGTGATCCATTAAAAGGTTGCTGTCTTTTTATTAATCTTGGCAGAGATTACATATTGGGTTTTTGGCTCAACTGTATAGTGCATGTGTTGGACAAGAAACTTATTTTTAGGCTAAGTAACAGTAGAAATCTTTAAGCAAAATAGTATTTGGAAATATAGGTGGTATTTTGAAACATGTTAGAAGCACTTGTGGTAATCGCAAAGGAAACGTATGTGACAGATGTCAGTCATGGAGCAGAGCAAATGAATTACATTTTTTTGTGCGGGGCAAAGAAAAGCGATAAAAACTAGTTTTAGATGGGAAACAACCTTTACTATGTGGTTTTTACGCTGCAATACTATCATAACGCGGTTATTACATCGACCAGTTGTTACCACACAGTGCCTTTAAAACGCAAGTTGTTACGACTTGCACTAGATGGCACTCTAGACTAAGGAATAGTATGATTTACTATTACAACACCTTCCCTAGTGTTGCACACACTGGAGTTGGAATAGTAAATCATACTATTCCTAAGTTCAGCGCGCCATCTAGCGCAAGTCGTTGTAACGACTTGCGTTGTAAAGGCACTGCGTGGTAACAATACGGTCGATGTAACGACCGCATTGTGATGGTATTGCAGTGTAAAAACCTTGATTAAAAGTATAGTGAATCCTGATAAGCACAAATAGAATACCTTAAAGCAACATAAATTGGTACTATTTACGTGATCAATCCCAGACAACGCAGTTATTTCTGCATAATGGTGGACACAATGCATAGGCAGAATCCAGACAAGAAGTGAACAATCAAAGGGTCATCATCCTGGAGATGAGCCAGTAATTGAGAAAGAGAGTTATGCAAAACCATGACAGGAGGAGGCAGAGAAGGAAGACAGCAGAGGGTGGGTAGAAGTAGAAGGCAGACAGATTAGAAAGTTAGTTTATTCACTGACATATTTATCAAATGAATAATACGTGCCAGGATGTGTTAACCTAAAGCACTGAAAATACTTTATAGCTCTGATTAGATGTTCAGGATATTTTCGATAAAATTGATGTATTTAAAGGGTGATAATAACGTTGATATTTTAACCATAGACCAGTAAATAATTTCCCATTGCAGTCTAAGTTTGCACGTGTTTTCAACAAAGAACGTATCAAGGGAATGAGATGAGTGGACAGGGCGCAAGAAAGAAGTTCAGGTGTGTGAATGGCATGAATTAAGGCATTTAGGACTTCATTTACAAATCTTCTTGCGCAGTTAAATTAAACGTTTTGTCAAAATGGGTCATCTCTGTATTCTCTTGACAGATCCTGGTTACATGAATGAGAAATTGTGAAAATTTGCAGTCACAGGTAGCACTAATAATTAAAGTAAAAGGGAAAATGTCTGGGGAGGATCATGTAGGTGACAGTGCTGCCTACTCCCAAGTACTAGTAATTTTTTGATATTACCAATCATTCCCAATGATGGTTCTCATCCCAATTATATGCTAACTTTAGTCCCAATTAATGTTGGTGTAAATAGGCAAGTAGTGTGGGATTGTGCCCAAGCCAACCTCATTATGTCAGTGCTCTTCCCTGTACTGAGAACCAAGCCCCATTGTAGCACTTGACTCTGTCAGGGTAGCAAAGCAAAGCAGGTCAAGGCCTACTTAAGGGAGGTGGTGTGTTCAAGTAACTCAGCTCACTGATATGCAACAACACTCAGTAAATTATTGCCCAGTGCATTTTCTTATAAAAATTAGAAGTACTTTATTAATTTGATTTGATTTTTAAATTTATAAAGCGCATTGAATGCCCGGCGGCGTCTTGGCGCTAGGGACACGGAAGGACGTGTGTAAGAAGGATGTGCTGAAAACCTGTTTATAGATCTGTTAGAAACAACCATGTTTTTAATGATTTCCTGAAAAGTCTGAGATTCAGGCTGTTTTTGATCGTTAGTGGGAGGAGGTTCCATGTTTTTGCAGTTCCTAGCAAAAAAATCCTACCTCCCCAACGTGGCTGTCTGTACCTGGGGATTTGCAGCAGTTTTAACAGAGCGGATCTCAGGTTCCTGGAAGGCACATAGTATTTCATACGTGACATCAAGTATAAAGGGCCCCTGCCTTGGAGCGCTTTAAATGCGATACACAGTGACTTGAAAATTATTCTTTTCCTTACAGGCAGCCAGTGCAGTACTCCTAGTTGTTGAGATACCGATTCATATTTGGGAATGTCTAAGATCAATATGGCTGCTGCATTCTGCAGACGTTGAAGTTTTTTCAGGTTTTGAGTCTGTTATTACGCATACACAACTGAATACTATGCATTGATTTACAAATATGCGTAATTAAATAGATGTAAATACCTGTGGTGATACACTGCGGACTGTTCTCACCCCAGTAAGTGCTAAACTCTATAATCACAATCCCCCACCTATATTGGTCACAATATACAGGGGGTCATTATCAAAAAGACAGGCATACTGTCTTTATCAGGGTGTCACCCCATTATTAAAAAGCAGAAATATATCATTTCAAACAAATGCAATACCACCGAAATCAAAATTGATAGTACCATCTTTTAATAAAATTCCGTAACACATATAGCAAGTCTTTTTTCAACTTTGAACATGCTGCTACCACAGCCTTAGGGCCAAACAACTTAGATCCTCAAACTCCAGAGCTGATCAGTAAAGGCAGAAACTCAAGGGAGCTTTACAAACATTAAAAACCTCTCCTGGGGTCCTTAAGGTAATCCCATGGGTGACTTATGGTGACTTTTATGGGTACACATTTCTATCTAGAGAGCTGCTGCACTTCTAGTAGCACCCCAAACACTCACTAAACGTTTGATGCCACAGCCCTACTCGGGGTACCACAACAAAAGATATGTAAATTTCAACTCCTGCCAACAGACTTATGGGGCACTCCTCTGCGTCACGCTAAATGGGAAGCTGGGTACAGGGACTGAGCTACTAGACATTCCTGACTGGAAGTGGCTGCACAGTTTGGGACCAGCTGTTGCTTTGCAGAAGGAACAGGTATCTTAGGATGTAGCTAGAGTCAGTAGGCAGTGGTAAAGATGTGCAACCAGGACACTCGAGTAGCCATTGATAAAGGTGGGAAAGTTGCAGTGATGATGCAGACTGTGAGCACTCATCCAGCGGAAAGGTACCTCATGCCATTTGAAAAGTGGAAATATGTCAATGCAGGTTGCAAGGTGCCATGCCTCTTCAGGTTATCAATACTGCTTCAATGAAAGATTTGTGTGCCAAATATACACGGTCTTCCAAATAGTAAAAGCAAGGAACAGATTGTCGCATGAACAGGGACTTTCAACCACACATATGAACACCTTCAGCTGTTCCAGGTCTACTTCTGAAACATTTTGCGAATTTCAGAAATCCTTATATTTGCCTTACTGCAAAGTAGACTTTCTTTGTCAACTGACCCGATGGTCATAAGCCCAGTCGTGCAGATTTACTCTGTTTTCTATGAATTGGAAGCTTAGTGGCTGGGGGTGCCGGGTCGATGTCATTGCCAGGTTACTGGGAGCTAGGCAGCTATTTGAAACTGTATTATGAATTGAACGCTATTAATTTAAGCATATTCATTTACAATGTATCACTGCATTTAACATCATGCCAACCCTACATCATGTCTTCATTTACCTCATTGTTCTCTCTCTCTTAGGCTATCACTTTCAGTGAGTGGACCAATGTTATGTTTGCTGCACAGTTTCTTCTCTCTTGTTTCATGGGGTAAGTTCCTATGTAGATATGCAAAACCTGCTTAGGAAGTAATGATTCTATTTTACATTTTGTTTAAATTACATTTCTTCATTTGCACCCTATTTCATGCGGCAACACGTTACTTGTTACACTGGGATATTTTCAGTACATTTTGTTTGACAAACATTTTCAGAAGGAACTCAGAGGGCAGAATTGGTTTTACAATTAGATCACAGCAATCCTTTCAGTACTGCTGCTACAGAAACATTATCAGGAACAATCAGTAGTAGGGACCATCATCTTTGTAGTGCATCTTTTAAGGTTGAGGAGCTCATCTGGAAACAGCTTGTTGCCCAGAAACAATATGATATACATAGACATCATATTTGAAATGTATACTTGCTCATAATTTCCCCCAACTCTATCTTGAGATCGGTGCTAGGCAGGCCACAGCGGTGGGCTGAGGAAGAATTCTGAGTTTCATGGCTGTTGTCTTTGGCAGTTAATCTCCTTCTCGGATCAGGAACACCCCTGAAACTCCTGAAATAATGCTACTATACGTGCTTGGAAGAAGGGCTGAGATGGAAAGAGACATCATTGTGGTGAGAGGGGCACTGGTGGTATACCCACATTGATGAGCAGCCTAGATAAAGCCCAATTTGTAGGTGAGCTCAGCTGCACAGAGGGTTGGGTTGCCTCGAGGTGCTGCTTCCATGTTTGCACTGACTTGGCTGAATGACTGAGGCAGTGCAGTGGCTGATGGCGCCCTCCAGCATGTCCACCTCCCAGCAGCATGGATAGAGGCTGCCCTGGGGTAAACGAGCTGGATGTTAATGTGCTGGGGAGAACACTGAAATGGTGGCTATTCGCAGAGTGTGGATAGAGGCCTACAAACCAGACAAGTGGTGTCCCTGAGTCTAGCCCATGCTTATGGAGTAGCTAAGTGGATGCGTCAGGTGAAAATCACAAATAAATTGATGAGTAAGGCGAGGTATCAAGCAGCTCAGATTAAGAAGCCATCTCAGGAAAGGAGGTCCTTGGCTAAGATCTGCATAGTGTACTTTATTTGTTTTTCACTCTTACATTTTGCAAAGATGTTATACAATAACTTGCAGTCAGCTATTTTTAGAAACACTGCACAATAGCTGCAATGATGAGATGTCAAATTTGTGAAGAGACATACAATAATCCAGCCGCGGCCTGTGCGTTTAAGAGCGGTGGGGCTGGGAGAAGGGGGATTTCGACAGACGATGATGAAGGAAAATGAAATAAATAATTAATTTTCCCTCCATCGTCCGTCCAAATCCCCCTCACCTGGCCCCACCGCTCTTACCTGCACGGGCCGCAGCTGCAATAATCTATGGGTTTAGTGACTGGAGCACAGTATCCGCTAGGTCTAAATGTGGCCCCAGCAAACATACGTTTCAGAAATAGCAAGATGAATTAAGGCAGAACTTCTGTTTCTGCTACTGTTGCATTTACATATATTGCATGCTTTGTGCTGTGTATAAAATAATACTACCCAAGGCTGGTTCTCATTTCTGCAAATCGTAGTGACACTGTCATCCAAAGAAGAAAACTGCGAGACTTTGACATAAAGCATTGTAACAGTTTGCCTCATTATTTTTACATTTTAAAATAACTGGCCTTGTTCCAACTGGGATTCGGGCGCAAATGGGAGTTTACCCCTGAAATGAGATTAGCACTTGTGAAAAATTACTCTACTGCCAAGAAGATTGTCCCATACAATTTTCACCAGGTAGAACTTGGCAAAATTTGTGTGGGCATAAAAACAATATTTTGCATTTTGCAGCTTGGAAATGGCCAAGCCTGCTACCTCACTGCTTTTTTCACCCATTACAACCAGTGGAACGCAAAAAGTTTCAGAAATAAGTCATTTGCTGAACCTCAATGTATTGGTTATTTGCTGTGTGATATTATCATACCATTTAATCAGAGTTTGCCAAACTAGCTGTTTATATTGGAATACTATGGCAACAGATTCCTCTTTTCTCAAGAGTTAACAGTTCTGTAGTCTAAGTGGCCTGCAGTCTCACAAGGACTTGAATTACCATAGTATGGGAATTTACAGCGAGTTTGTTTGTTTATCTTTTAGGTTCCTCTTACTCTACACAATAGTTTTATGCAGTTTCCACAATTCTGCTCTCACAACAACTGTGGTTGGTGCTATAAAGGTAAGTGAGCATTTTTTCAATAAACATTATGTGTTATATAGTAGCTTTGCACTGTGCGAGTCCTCAGTCTTCCTTGGAATTTCAAAGTTCTTTGTTCAACAGTTCTTCACAGCACTTCCTGCCCGAGTGTTTTTGCCTTACTTTACCTTACACATGTGGCGGTCAGGTATATCTATCTATCTATCTATCTATCTATCTATCTATCTATCTATCTATCTATCTATCTATCTATCTATCTATCTATCTATCTATCTATCTATCTATCTATCTATCTATCTATCCACCCCCTCTCAATCCATCCATCCATCCATCCATCCATCCATCCATCCATCCATCCATCCATCTATCTATCCAGTACTAGCTCTTGTGTGGTAATGGTTAGCTAAGAGTTTCCATTAAAAGGCATTTTTTAATTTCTTAATAACTTTGGCGCTGCTCAAAGAATCCACACAAAACATTACTTTTTTGATCTAATCTGGGTTTTATGGAGCTATTTTCATGTAGATCTGTCAGGTGGGGTCAGAAAAAGGGTGTTTTGCTCTCACCTGGCACTGTGGAAGCTTGTCAGTGTGTGCCAGAGCCCTGGTCAGTAGTGGGACCACCGACCCCGCGGGACAGGTAGGACAGGAGAGCATCTGAGCAGCAGTAATCTTCTGCCAAGATGCGTAAGCACAAGGATTACCTTGGATACAGCCTGCTGCTTCTCCATGCTGAAGGATTTTGACTTCCAATATAGAGAACAAGTCCCAAAGGCGAAAGGACTTCCAATTCTCTCAGTGGCGTACCCCTGACAAGGAATTAAAGTGTTGATGAAGGAGGGGAAAAAGGGGTTGGAGCACCTCCCCACCCATCCCCACTTGTCAGGCTCTGCAGCCCAAGCAGCGAGCAGAGGAAGCACAAAGTGATGGCCTTGGAAGAGAGGAGATGGGCCCGCTGAAAATATTATGAACACTGCCTAACAGCTCCAGGTAGCTGACAGAGTGAGGAAGCGGCCATCTCTAGAGAGGTGAGCAAGTGCTATTAGGGGTTACTGCTGATGAAAGGCACTTACTACAATTTGCATTAACTCTCCAGAAATAGTCTAGTGATTTACAAGCCCAGATGGGGTGTGAAAACTGCTCACAGAGCAGAGTAAATGGCTTTGGTTTGGGGTGGTGTTTTCTTTTCCTGTGGCAAGAAGACCAGTTCGAAGTGTGCACAGGAACCTAATTTACTTTAAAGAGGCTTTCCCTGTCACAAGCAAATGTTAGGTAACACCTCGATAGGGCTGAACTTTTACCCTCCCATTCAGACTGGCACCAGAACCAAAGAGGAAAAGCTACCCGTAGTGTTGTTTTGAAGGGACCACAGAGATGGGGACAGCTCATTACCCTGGCCACACCTCTGGAAGGGCACAGAGGGGTGAAGAGATTCCGGAACTTGGATTTTGGGTTAGGGTTACCTCCACCCACTAGCAGTGCCAGGCATAAATGTGGCACAACAAGGCACCCTCTTCAGAAAACTTTCTGGACCTATGGAAGAACAGAATTGGACAGAACTTGCTGTGTGTGACCTAGGAGGAAACCTGAGGGACTGGATCTGCTACAGCTCGTACCCAGGACAAAGAAATGGACTTCAAAGGTCACTTGGTTGACCTCCTGTCTAGCTACAGGGCCACTACAACCTGCAAGAGTATTTTTACTGAAGTGCTCAGCTGACCAGTACCAACTGCACCTTACCTGGACCCTGCTAGTGGCCTCTGCTGGAGTGAGGCTTGACCTCCAAGTGTTGTCCCTGAGGTCCACGATCCCTTGGCTATGTCTAACTGGATTTTTCCTATCCCCTCTCAAAAGCTGGGACTTAAAATGTTTTGCTCTTCCAAACCTCCAGCGGACTGTGATAAACCACTCTAGCTGATACACCCAAGACACAACCTCTCTGGGCTAAGAACTTCTCTTCAGCAGCAAATCCAATTCAGCGGACCCTCAGCAAAAAGGTATTCAGCCTTGTGGAATTTAATGTTGGGTACAGCCGCGGCAGCCTTGTCCAGCTGAACTGTTCTGAGCTCCAAAAAAGAGACTAATTCGGAGGGTGACAAATCTTAACCGGGCGAAAGTGCCAAAAGTATCTAACCGGCGAAAGGACTTCCTTGGATGTAAAAGTTTAACTTCTTCCGCTTTGAGCTTTTCCAGCCAAAACCAACAGCTTCAGCTGGACCTCCTTCAACTCCTTTCGCACTTTGTAAGGATTACCTTGGATACAGCCTGCTGCTTCTCCATGCTGAAGGATTTTGACTTCCAATATAGAGAACAAGTCCCAAAGTAAAACCTCCGGCTGGATCAAACCTTGTTGGTATATCCCACCCCCATTGCGGTCGACCTTAAATCGTATTTAGGTTCCAGTCTACCGTGACCATTTCCCACATTTGTTTTTTTGCAGTTTTTTGTGCTATTTTTTCTTAAATCTTAAAAAATTAATATCTCTGGTTCTCCTTTACGAACTTTTGTTGTTTTAATGTAATTTTGTCTATAAAACTTTACTCTATGTTTCTAAACAAGAGTGAGATTTTTATTGTGATGTGTTTTTATATCTTTAACTGTTTGGTACTTCTAAATGCTTTACAGATTTTCTGAAGTTAAGGTAGTTTCCTCTCTGCTATAGTTACCAGGGATTGAACCCAGGTATACATGACTGAAATCTGTGACCAGTTAGTGGCTTTATTACTTGTAGTGGACTACTATCCTCCCCAACTGATGAATTACTTTCTCACCTGCGGCCAGGTCCTGCGCCAAATCTCCCCGCCACAGCAAACTTCCTGCTGCACATGGCTATTGGCCATGCCTGGCGTGGGGGTAGCCACACCACCCCTCCCCCGATGGACAGCCAACACCATGGGGGCTGACTATCCCATGGGATATGTGTAATCTCCTGATCCAAATTGGACTTTGCACACCATCTTATAGAAGTGGGGGGTTTTGGCCATATTGTTTCTATCCATCGAGGTCAGAGTTGACTACGACTAAGATCGCTTTTACCATTGACAGAGGCTCTTCCTTTCAGACTATATCGGGGTGCTGATTTTGCCCTATATCCTTGAGATTTTAGATAGCCCATAACTGTCTTTTGACCCTTGTGACTTTCTTTCTCTGCCCTTGCTTATGCTCAAAATGTTCCGGTCGGGATGAAGACCCTTAACTAAATGCAGGTTGAAACGACAGCAGTGTAGTGGGCAATTGGACATTTTTTACTGATTAAAAATCGCTTTGTTTAGATACCAAGATTTTGTACAATCAGCAATGAATGATCTGTTTGTCCATTACTTCTTTTATGCTATACACATTTACCTATTTCTTTTACTTTCTTATGCACCATGTGATCAACCGAGCATGATTATGAAAAATGTATTTAATGTACTCTTGAGCTAACTTTTTGGCAATTGTCACTGATTCATTTGCTGTTCGGAACTAAGTTTGATAAATCATATAATTTGATTATTGTTTGAATTAACGGAATATCTTTATTTATTATTGATTTCTTGTTGTGTAACCACAGGATCATTGTACTTTTCCTCTCAGTAAACATGGCACTGAGTGTCAGTCTTAGAATGGTATTGAGCGTAGTGTATCATTGTTGTACTGATTCACATTGATCCAAGAAAAAAAAAGAAGCGCTATGATGCCGCCAGCGCAAGCTATGTCATAGTGCTTTTAAAAACTTTCAGCCTTGCTGCACAACAGCCTCACTTCTGTACAGCTAGGCTAACAGCATTGATAGAGCAAATAGTTCTCGTAGAAGAGAGCTTTGGCTTTGCCTATGCTTTTTTAAAATCCATGCTGCTGTACACAATGACTACATTTTGACAAAGGTTCTCGTCTCGTTAGTGAGACCTATTGACGTTGCCAATACTTGTTTTATGTACTAGCAAACTAACAGTAGGAGTCACTTGAACACTTCTGTGATATACATTTAGAGAGAGAGAGAGAGAGAGAGCGAGATAGAGAGAGAAAGAGAGAGTGAGAGAGAGCACAGATATCTAGGAGGGCAAACATTGTACTGCCTACAAGTGCTTGAACTGTCCCTCTTTCATAATTCAAGACAGCGGCTCCAGTGTGTAGCTAGAAAATTGTGTCTTGCACTTTTTGGTGTTGCTACTCAGAACCCATAGCTTGGTCAACAGTGCTCTAGTTTAAACTCTGTGCAGGAGGGCCGGACTGAGAGCCCAAAGCAGCCTTGGCAATTTTGTTGGACTGCTTTTGTTACTGAGGGCCGATATTGCAGCACCACTACAAATCTGTCTCCCACCCATCCAGCCTCCCTGGAAAACGCCCGATGCCCACCACGGCCAGTCCGGTCCTACTGTTCATAGCAGTCCTATTAATTCTGCTTTTGCCGGCACAGTAAAGAAATGCCATTTAGGGTGTTTCAGTGGAACCAATTCAGGTATAGTTCATGCATTTCCGAGGTGCACAAACCACGCAGATTGATGTTTCTTAATATCAGTTGCAACCATGCTGCTTATACTTATGATTAACAGTCATAATTGACTCAATACTCTTTGTTGTGCCAAGAAGACCTAATATTTCTTTGAGCAGCAAATAAACAAACTAAGCTTTCTGATAAACTTGCCTACCAATATCTGCCTGGTGTGATGAATGTCATTTGAAAATAGAACTAACATTGCTCACCTGGAGTGGATTTCTCCCATTGTTATTGCAGGCTATGTACACTATGAAGACCTATTGTGGCTCACTCAGTACAGGCAGGCAGGGGTCATCTGCTGGTGGAAGTGTATGTTGGTTGGCACCGGTGCCTTCCTGCACTGCCCTGGCTGGTTATTTAGTGACACAAATAATGCCACCTGTGGTTCATGCACAGGCCTCTCTGAAGCGCTGCCTCTTTGTGGTATGGACGCAGGCTTTCCAGCAATGGCTCTGTGCTGAGGATGTGATGTGTCACTTATGTCTGGCTGCATACTTCGGCCTCATTGTTTGTTGTGAGGCAGATGGACTTATTTCTAAAGGGCTTAGTAAGGGTTTGAGCGTATGCTCCTCATTGCATTAATGTAGGTAATTTTAACCACACAGAAGCTATTATTTATGTTGGTATGTTGTATTCGAAGAAGACAGTTCCCATATATTGTCTTGAAGAGAGTCTTTAATGATTACATGTTATATTCTTCATACGTAATTTTTTTCTTATTGTGCTCTGGAGCTGCAACAGCCGACATGTGTTTCACCTACTCCGGTCAGTGTGATCAGGGCTTTCTCAAGGCTTTCATAATTATACTTTAGTATCATTGAAAAAATCTCATCGGATACAGCAAAAAGTTCTTCAGAGCAGATAGACAAAATGTTGATTTTCAAGCAACGAAGTCAGAAGTCCCGGTTCAATACCTCACGATAATTCTCAGTTATGAGTACAACAACAACACTTTTGTTGGCTACCATGCCTAGGCTGGGAACCTTGAAATAGGAGATTACCAATTGATTTAATCTGAAACCCTGACGTGTGATTTTCCCTGCGAAATACTATGAATGCTTTCTTTTACGTGTGAAGACTCTACTTGATGTACAAAGCCCTGATGAAATTCTTAATGTGATAAGATTGAAACGTGTTGGCTGATGGCTGAATTTAATTCAATTACAAATAAAGAATACTATATGGACTGAACTTGCAATTTCAACTCCAATTCTGGTGCACCTTCCATACAAAGTATTTTATCTTCTCATTGTTAACGCATACTCCTCCTTAATCTTCCAAAACGTCTCATCTGATCCTTCAACACAGATTTTTTGGGCCAAACAGTTCTAATCCACTCAATGATTTGTTGCACAACTCTATCCTGAAGATTTTCTTTTCTCCAAACATCTTCTGACAACCTGGGGCTCCTTGATCATGTACGAGTGCCACACTTAAATCGTCCCACTCATTTTTTTCACACTCTTGCATTGCAGTGGACAAGTGAGAAAGGAAGTCTGCTAATACCTTACTCTTTCCAGGAACATACACCTTGCTGCACATGAAATCTTGGAGGTGCATGGACATTCTCGCAATTCTTGCAGAGGCATTGAAAAGTCCCTCAGTGGTTAAAAGTTTCACAAGGGATAATGATCTGTTCGAACTGTACAATGTTTGTCCCACACAAAACAGCGAACATGTTCCAGACCCCACACACAAGCTAATGTATCTTTCTCTATAAGAGAAAATTTCTCTTCTGTAGGAGATAAGGCATGTGATGCATACGCAAATATACTTTCATTTCCACTGCAATCAATCTGAGATTACACACTACCAAGCCCCTTATTACTCGCATCCAATGTGATGACATTTTATAAGATCTGGGTTAAACCTTTTAAATACAGGAGCTTCAGAAATGGCTTTCTTAACATCAAGAAATTCAGTTCTGCATTTATCAGACCAAATAAACTTGACTTTGTTTTTGAGTGATTGTCTGATGTTGTACACTCTGCTCGAAAACCCTTTCACAAAAGTATTGTAAAACTCCACGGGACCTAAAAAGGATCTGAGCTAATCCTTATTTGAAGGATGAGTCGCATTAAGTATTGCCTCAACCAATTTGGGTTTAGTAGCTACACCTTCACCACACAAAACATGCCCTAAATAGGTCACAGACTTAACTGCAAATCTACACTTTGAGTGTTCTACTATAAGCCCATTCTTTTCCAACACATCAAAAACATCTTCTAAAGCCTTGTCATGTTCTAGTTTGTCCTCCAGTTTGATTTTTCTATCTTCATCAAAGGTGTCAAGGAAATTAGAAAATATGATTTCCATTCACTAAATGCCATACATGGATTTGCTCCAGCTGGCCAAAATGTTTGTGGCGACTGGAGTGCAAAACTTTGGGTAGCCATACTTGATAACCAAACAGTGTCCACTCTTCACCCAGGAAAAGGGACTAATTCACTGCTGGAGAAGGTTATTACTAGAAGAAATAGCTTTCCCTGAATGTAAAGAATGCTTCTTTAAAGTAAACGAGTTCCCATAAATACTAGTAAATCCACAAGTGAACGAGTTCCACAAATACTAGTAAATCCACAAATATGCAAATAAATGTCAAAGTTACTTGAAATGTACCGGAATACTCTTCACCCTCATCGTAGAGTAAAGGGGGTAATTAGATGAGAAGATCCGGTGTTTCTCATCCTCCTAGCGTTGTAAAACAAATTGCTGATAATTCAAGATGGCGCCCGTACAGCGCATAATGACGTGTTAACGTCAACACGTAATTTCCAGGGAAAGCTTGGAAGACACAAGGCAGGGTCAGAACAGTGGTACACCGTGCGTTCAGCAAATTAATGCTCTTTCTTCTGAATCCTGGAGCTTGGAAGTTCTTGTTGGCGCATTCATCGGTAAGCGGTATTCTTTTTCAAAAGATGCGTTGTCAAGCATGCACAGAAAATCTTCGATAAATGTACACGATTTTAAAGTAATTAATTTGCTTACCGAGTGTTTTAAAGAAGGCAAGATCTTCTGTGGTGATGGAATAATCCAAAAGGAGGCTCCTAACTCCACTGTAATGCCAATGTGAATGAACGTAAGGGGCTGAAAATAAAGAATAATCCAAAAAGGAAATGGCTCCACAGCGTTCAGGTGCTCTAACAACTTGTCGCCAAAATTGTAGAGTTGTTTTGTTCATGAAAAGCTTCTTTATTCACAAGTTGGAAGACCTTTACAGACCACAGCAATGCTGACCTTCCTTCCACTCCAACTGCTACAGCTCAACTGGACAAGAGCTCCAGAACCCTAACTAAGAGTAGGTAGAATGGAAGCAAAGTTTGCAAATAAACAAGAGATACACGCGGGGTCGCGTGTCATAGAATACATAAGAAAACATTAGAACACACCACACTGCCTTCTTCATCATCATTATCATCATGACGTTAACATATTGTGCTTAAAGCCCAAGGCCATCCAAGTGATTTGTGCCAAAGGGAAGGTAAAAAACTCCTAGGCAGTCAAGGGAAACAGATGCATCCTGAATGCATTTTAGAGGGCACGAGCTGCTCTTTAATATTGTATTGTATTGTAATAGTAATTGCATTTATATAGCCCTTACTACCCTTGATGAGGCGTCAAAGCTCTTTTTCAGCGAGTAGCACGCTACTCTGGAACCCAAAATGATTAGTGGGAAATTAGTATAGTGAAATATGAAATTAATTAGAGCTGTGGATATGGAGCACATTAGCTGGAATATGAAGCTATCTGGAAGCTAAGTTAAGTAAACAATGCCGTTAAATGTATGTTGTATGCATGCTTGTTGGTGAGAGTGTGTTCATATGTGTAAGAGTGTGTGAATGTGTTAGTATGTGTAAGCATGAGTGTGTGAGTCAAAGTAAAGGTCAAATGGCAAGTGATGTCACTTCCACTGCCCCTGGCATTTTAGTGACTCGACGTCAATGACCTTGCCTCCATGAGCAATTAATGCAATGCTTTTCGAGTAGGCGTAATTTTCTCACTGTGAAGTATATTATAAACTGCTCTTACGGTAAGACATGTAATGTTGATATATTCTTGTAACCTACCAACCCCAAGGGCGTTGCAGCAATCCTGTTTTGCTCCCACAGTTGTTCTTGCCTCCGTAGGTGGATTTGCCTCATCCAGAAATGGTTGACTCTCAGTAACAACCTAAAATATTAATTAGAAACTGCAACCAATGTATTGGCGTGGCAGACTTGGGACAAGCTAAATAAAGCATTAGGTGCAGTATCTAAGAGCACAATAAAATTTTGAACATATAGTCTGAACATGTACTCTGTTTCATCCTTATTAAGAGTAAGCCTGTTATTCAACACCCACTGCCGACTGATACCGAGTTTCATTACCAATGCTTGTTTGACAACTGGATCTTTAGATAGAGAGAAACATAATCTGCATATAATCCACATAGTTGTGGAAAGCCATGTTCGATTCCTGCAGGAGTTCATGCGGCAGCTGAATGTACTCATTGAAAACCAAGCAGGAGAGGCATGAGCTCTGCAGCAGCCCTCAAGCTCCAAGGGACGAGCTAAGGACTCAGCACCTCTGGTGTTATCATAGACATGCCTATCAGACACGAAAAATGCTGAGAATGTGCAAGAAAACCCCGCCAGCAACAAATTCACCTCATATACCCTGCACAGCAAGTGACAGTAGTACTCAGTGAATCTTGCAGCATCAGGAGGCTTAGATACGCAGGGCCAGATGTACTAACTTTTCACACAACACAGCACAGCAAGATAACTTGCTGTGCTGTTTCTGTGCTGGAATACGTGAAAGAGAGACCAGTAATGCAACATATTTATAAAGATATGTTGCATTTCTGTTGCCTCCGTACGCTGGGGCACTGTGCGCTGCCTAGCCTCGACGCAGGCACCCTTGCAACATGTTCCAGGGGTGCCTGCGTTACAGGTAGGATTACTGTTTTGCAGGAAGGAAGACCTTCCTGCACAAAAACAATTCTTAAAGGCATTTCCGTTTTCTATGTGTGGTCCGAATGCATATACATAAAAAAGGAAGCATCGAGGAGATATAAAGATATTTCTCCTTGTTACACCTGGGTCTGGGACGCCTTCCCAGGTTTACAACTGTTTGAAATCTGGGAACGCAACCAAATCCACGGTTGGGTGCGTGGGAGCGCCCATACTCCACCCATGGAATGCCTCTCTGTCACCAGGTAATACAAGGCATCAATATGCACTGCACTGTGTTACTCTGAATTTAGTAAAGATGAAGAGCCACCCAAGGTGGCTTTGTGTGGCTTAGTAAACCCCACTAAAGGACTTGGGTTGCCTTGTGACGACTTGCGTCATACAAGGGCAACCAAGGTCTAAGTAAATCTTGCCCTCAGGATCTTTGTTTACAACTCAAGTAGTTCTGTCTCCATCCCTCAGTTTGGTATGAAGCTGGATTGCCATTCCCCTGACCTGTGATGGTGTTTCAGGCAAATTTGTAATTGAGTTGTTGCTTCCTTTTTTAACACCTTAAGTACCATGCATTGACAAAGCCAACAGATCTCCCTGTAAAGCCCATTGGCTTTGTCAGTGCTTTTTTGGAAGAATGCCACCATATGTGTAGACGCACAGTAGAGTATCTGAATGAATTCCTTTATACTTTAGGACAATCCATACAAGGGTGACCACCGCAGATGTACATGCATCTACTTTTGGCATATGAATGTACTGTTTTATACTTCACGAAAATGCACCAAAATTTGGTCACTGTAAATACACCCTCTTCGGTGGCACCCATCTTTGACTGGATTGTTGTAAAGATTAAGAAAATGAATGGCAAAATTCTTGCAACACATGTATGCAGATGTACGCTCATGGCCATCCATATTTTTAATATTTATTTTCAAGTCAGATTTGTAAAATAAATATCCACATACTTTACTATAGGAAGAAGCTGAAGTTTGGGTGGAGATCACTGCATGGTAAACTATAGGGCAACATTTCAATATTAAACATAGCTTTATGTTAAATATTGTTGTGAATTAATTTGATAACTTTATTTCAAATAGAGAGCAAAATAGAAAGACACAGCAGCACTATTGACTTAATTTTTAATGAAACTTTATTAAATGGAAATATAATACATTAAAAATATTTTTCTGTACTCTAAATCAAAAAATAAATACCCACCTAAAAACATTTTTTTATGTTTCATTCACTTGTATTACGTTTTTACACATAATGGCACACATATAGTACCTTCAAAACAACTTCCCAATATTGCAAATGATACCTCCCCACCACCCCTCACCATCACAAGAGGTTGAGCACATAATAGAACATAGTAGCCTGCACATTGAAATCAACAGTGTGAGTTGCACCGTAAAGAGGCTGTAAAGTTGTGGTGAATAGGCCCAAGGCATGGAGTCTCTGAGGACACGTCCTGCCCCGAAAGTCTGAGTTCAAGTAGGCAAGAACTAGGTCCCAAAGTTTGTGGAAGGGATGTGATTTGTCCACCAGATCATAAATTATATTTTCATGGCTGAGCAGTAGTCAAAATTTATGAAGCCAATGTTCGTAAGTAGTAATGGTGGGTTTTCCTTAGAGTGAAAGAGTTATGTATGTATAGGCATTTATATAGCGCACTACTTACCCGTAGGGTCCCAAGGCGCTTCGACCGCTGCGAAACCCTTCCTGGCTTCCCTGAGAGATGGTCCCTTAATGGGTATCTCCAGGGTGAGACCAGGCATCCCCGGCGGTCTGGTGGGGCCGTTAGTGAAGATGAGGCAAGCTAATGCCCAGAGTTGCCGAGTGTGATCGCTGATCAGAGTGGGCACCGAGGCGAGAGAATTATCGAGTCCGCTGACCCTGGTCCAGAAATTATGTGTTTGGGAGCTAAGAAAAGGTGGGATATTTGTTTACCCGCTGTGGAGTGGGGTGGGTAAAATTCATCTGCATCTCTTCCTAGGATCTCAAATTGAGGGAGTTTGTCTGAATCTCGGCCCTGGATCCAAGAGATCGCTCAGAAAATACCACCCAAAAGTCCTCCAAATGGAGGCAGGACCAAAGGATATATGTATGAGCGTGCATGTGCCGACGATTGTTGAGTGTATTGGTGTGCCTACAGCAAGGTGTGCTCCAGGGCTTAGCTATGAGAAGGAGGTTGTTATGAGCGTATGTGTGATGTGCTGCTGACTAGTAAGAGTAGTATATTTTATGGGGTGGCCTGTACACCAGGCTCACCCCTCTGCAGATAGTTTCTGTGTACTACAGTGCCAGTGGTGTAACGAAACTTGAGGGGGCCCCCCTGCAAAGTACATGGAGGAGGCCACCGACGGTGGCCCAGTATCTAGCAATGTTGCTGCGGGGGGCCCCCTGGAGCTCAATGGCAACCCTCCCCACCACGCTGCCCGGGCTGCGGGGGCTTATGTTACGCCACTGAGCAGGTCCAATGAGGACTTTTCAAACAATGAGAAAAATGCCCATTAACGACCTTACAGATGAATGCAGAATCCTTTGTGTGAGACGCTTTTTCCTATTTCCCCCATGCATCTGCTCTTAACTACTCTAACATCGATGTATAGCTTCTCCTAGTGCACAGCACACCACCTTTAGTGTGTGGATTGGAGGAGAGGGCTAGTTTCAGTCTCCTATGGTCCGAAGTTCAGACATGATTAAATCAGCCAATAGGTGGCCATCTTTTAGGAGCTTTATTCTGTCTTAACCCCTTATCTATGGAGATACATAAGGTCCTAAAAGCATTAGAGATAATCTCTGAAGGGCTCCTCCTTCAGGGTGAGTGCTGATATAGCTTCCCTATTCGCCATCATTAGTTTTCGCAAAGAAAGCATCCCTATCCACCATTTCCCATTTTACCCTCACACCCTTATTGCGTGAGTGAAAGGGGGCCAAACTCTCCTGCTTCCCTAATGCCCCCAACAAATGAAGGTCCAGTAATACAAATAAGGAGTTGTGATGGCTGATAGAGAAGGCAGGTACATTGCAGTCAAATATCAAATTAGTTAGATCAAGGGGTACCATAATAAAATCCATCTCACCTTTCGAGCACCTTTACCCCCTTATACGTAGGGGTCTCCCACTTTCTAAAGAGCTGGTGGTCATCGCTCTATTCAGAGCCTCTCCTAAGGGGATGTGCTGGAAGTCCTCCCAATCTGTTGTCTCCATACCGCAGGCAGAGGGACCCCTGTTCCCACACAACCTTGTGTTGAAATCCCCCGGCCAAACTACCAATGTCTCCTTATTAGAACTGTCAGAAAGGCTCGCTAAATCCCTCCCAAGATCTTCAATGAAGGTGATCAGGTGAGAGTCAAAAAAAGTTATTATGCATATGAACCAAGATCACAAGAAAGAGTCCATTAGTGGACAACTTGATGCATGAGCATGGAGATGAGTGAATGAGTCTATGGACAGCAAGGTCAGGTGGTACCCGATGGGGAACATTTCTTGTCACCCTCAGCTTGACAAAATGGCAAAAATATGTGTTTAAAACACATGATTTTCCCATTTTTTCACCCCCCACAGTGATGACACCCGGGGCGGCCCGCAACCACCGCACCCACCTTCCTATGCCACTGTGGATGGATGGATTAGGGACTGCATTGACTTAAGTATCCATTCAATTTCAATTATAACCCAACCTTTTGGCTTGGTCAATGTATTGTGATAACTTAATTTAAATTATGGCCGGTGACGGGCGTCGGACAGTCCACGTAGGAGCTTGGCTGGGTGACTGGTCTTCTTGGGATGCCACACCTCAGTCAGTCTCACGCGCACTTTTAATTGTGTGCGCTTAATGCGCATGTCATGATCTGTCATGATCCACCATTTAATCTAAAGAGCCTCAGAGGCCCCAGCCGGGGCTGGCCCCGCACCATTAAGAGCCTCATGGGCCCGACCGGGGCCGCAGCGCGCATCATTTATTAATTAGCCTCAGGCCAGTTTATTTTTTCGTTTTGTTTATCCCATATAAGCAATCAAAATGAAAATATTAAAGCGCTGGCATCTTTTTGTAGGCCAGCTTGTGCTTTTTGCCTCTGTGCACCTACAAAATGATGGTGGGTCAGGTCATAGATTTTCTTTTCTTTTAAATTTTTTTAATGCTATGCTGCACATTGTAAATGCTGTGCAGCAAGGCTACAGGGGGCCCCTGCCGGGGCCAGGCACCATTTATGAAGAGAATCAGCGGCCAACCCCCCCCGGCCGGGGCCTGCGCGTGTGCAGCAACAGTTGTTTAATTCATGCAGGCCAGGGCAAGCCTCTGGGCACGCACCATGAACGATTAGCTTCTGAGGACCGGCGGGGGCCAAGGCATGCATGCTGTGTTCACCGCACCATTTAATTTATAACAGTACAGTGCGCACGATTCAATTCATCATCATGATGAAGTAAGTGATTGGGCCCCTGGACCGTGGGGGCCCCCCGCAAAATGGGGGCTGCGGGGGCCTGTGGTACACCCCTGTACTGTGCTGCTGGTGCAATTTATCTGGGAAGGCACAAGGGACCATATTAAAATCGCCTCCAAGTATGAGAGGGCCGTCTGCAAATGCCAATATTAATTGAGCAGTATCTCATAGGAACCTTTTCTAGCCCATTTTAGGAGCATGGATGAACGCCAGACATACATGGCTACCCTCCCAGAGACAGTTAACCATTAGCCACTGCATATTTCTAGAATGTATTATTAATTATTAAAAGTGATGTATAGAATGAATTAACATTACATTCATTGTATATTAATACAAATTGTTACATTCATTTTTAAATTCAAAATAGGGTATTAAAATATTTTATAATTAAGTATTAAATATGTACTAGTTTTATATATTTTTTAATATTACAATATATGTATTTATATGTTTTACTATTTTAAATAATATACATTATTTTAATTCTGTAACTCCATTATTTTCAATGGGAGGATGTTGCAGTACCAGTGGTTGGTGAGGTTTGTCTCTGGCCTTACTACAGTTTTTTTAGTTTTTGTAGTAACTTACAATCAGATGTTTTCAATAAGAAAAAAGTAGTAAGCTTCCTCAAATGTTAAAATTATTCAAAAGTGTAAGTAACTTTTGTGAAACAGGCCTATGATGTTTCTGCACTTTTTATATGCATCTACTTCATTGTTGACAGCATATGTTCTTGGTTCTAAGCATTGTTTTTTTACCTTTTTGTAGATGAAGATACACTTTTTTTCAGTTTAAGAAAGTTTCTATTTTGTTTGAACAAAATACAATACAAAAATGATAAAATAGTACATGAGAACCGAATGAAATACAATATGAGGCTACACTTTAACGCTCTTTATTTGTTTTGCTGTAGAACGTGTCTATTGCTTACATTGGAATATTCGTTGGTGGAGATTACCATTTCTCGTGGTTAAATTTCCTTGGCTTGAATATTTGGTAAGTGCTGTTTACATTTGAATTGTGTTTTGAATACTTTGCATTCATTGTCCTGTAAAGAAGATTAGATTGAAGAGAAATGATTCCTTTAATAGCAATAAGTGAATGCAAAAGCAAGACTGCAATATAGTTTAGTATGGTCATTTGCTTGCAGGTCGAGGGCCTCATTTACAATACTTGCCAAAGGGCAGCTCTACAAGCCTTTCTCCTGCGCTGCTATACGACAAAAGAAAACGGAAGGAATGTGCCGTATCAATCAATCACATTCCTGTCCTCTTTCAATGCTCTGGTGCTCAATTGGCTGTCATGCGCCATCATAGGCATCACTGCACCATGGTGCAAGGGTGGCTGCATTGTAGGAATGATTGTTTTTGTGCAGAACGGGACATCTTCCTGCACAAATGCCATCAAGTCCAGTTTTATCGCGATCGGGCCACCCAGCCGCCGCTGAGCCGCCCGCCAGCACCAGCTTCTTCCCGCCGCTGCCTACCTGTGGCCCCGCCCCCGCCAGCCCATTCGCCTCCCGCTCCCGCCAACTAGCTGATCCGCCCACCCGGCTCCCTACTTAAGGGGACCGTGCCACCTGATCGGGAGCGACTGCAGAGCCTGTGTTCAGGCCTGGTCGCCCCCACGCTCCTGTGCTGCTCCTGCCTTTGCCTGCTGCCACATCCAGTTTTTTCGCGATCGGCCGCCCGCCAGCACCAGCTTCTTCCCGCCGCTGCCTACCTGCGGCACCGCCCCCCGCCAGCCCATTCTCCGCCCCGCTCCCGCCAACCAGCTGATCTGCCCACCCGGCTCCCTACTTATGCTGCCCTCACGCATGCGCAGCGGTGACGTGCAGCGGGCGCGCCGATTGTGCGCCGAAGGCGCTCCAAAGGCCAGCCCGTCTGCGCCAGTCCGCGCCTGGACCGCGCCCAGCGCCAGGACCCCTGGTCCCCACCGCCGTTGCAAGACTACACGACAGACCTACGACGCCGCCACCCTCAACGCACTCAATGCCGGCCGGAACCCTGACTGCTACCGAGCCACCCCGAGACGCACCCACGGACCCTTTGCTTGCCAAGCCTGCCGATTCACCTGCTACCGGACCTGCACCACCCCCGCCAAATCCAGCACCAGCAGCAACCACCTGAAGTGCATCCTGCTCAACACCCGCTCCATCCACAGGCACGCCATGGAACTCTGGGACCTGCTCGACGCGACAGCACCGGACGTCGCCTTCCTCACCGAAACCTGGATGAGCGCCTCCTCGGTGCCCGACATCGCCATAGCCATCCCGGATGGATACAAGATCACCCGGAAGGACCGCGTCAACCAGACGGGAGGAGGCATCGCCATCGTACACAAGAACACCATCCGCTTCTTGACTAACTCCGACGAAACCTTCACCATCGCCGAACACCTGCACTTCCAGATACACACTGACCCCAAGACCACCCTCTGAGGCACCCTCATCTACAGACCACCGGGACCACGCACACAATTCAGCGAAGACATCGCCGACTTCATCAGCCCGCACACCCTCCCCTCCGCTGACTACATCCTCCTCGGGGACCTCAACTTCCACCTGGAGAACAACAATGACAGAAACACCATCACCCTGCTGGACAACCTCGCCAACCTCGGACTCAAGCAACTGGTGAACACCCCCACCCACTACGCCGGCCACACGCTTAACCCCGTATTCTCATCCAGCAAGCACATCTCCTTCAGCCACGCCACCGGACTCCACTGGACCGACCACAGCTGCGTCCACTTCAGCTTCAGAAGAACAACGACCCACCACGACCCGCAACAGGTCCCCCGCCGAAGCTGGAGCAAGATCACCGCCGAGCAGCTCACAGCCTCCCTCAGCCAGAACACTCCCACCAGCACAACGGACCCCAACGAAGAAGCCAGCAACCTCACCAAGTGGCTGACCGCCTGCGCCGATGACCTCGCGCCACTAAAGAACCCTCCCAGCAGACCGGGCAGCAAGAAAACCCCCTGGTTCACCAACGAACTCAAGGAATCCAAGAAGAACTGCCGCACCCTCGAGAAAGCCTGGCGGCACGACCAGACCACAGACAACAGGACCGCCCTCAAGCATGCCACCCGCAAACACCATCAGCTGATCCGTGCCACCAAGAAGACGGGAATCAAAGAATGACTGGACAACAACGCCCACGACAGCAAGGAACTCTTCAGCATCGTCAAAGAGTTCTCCAATCCCAGCGCCGGAAACAACGACATCACTCCCTCGCAAGACCTCTGCAACTCACTCGCCTCGTTCTTCCACCGCAAGATCGCCAACATACACAACAGCTTCGACGCACAGACCACGCACCCTACCACCGAACCAACGCCCGCCACCACCACCCTCTGCAATTGGACCCCAATCAGCACCGAAGACACCACCCACACGATGAACTCCATCCACTCCGGATCACCAACCGACCCGTGCCCACACCACGTCTTCAACAAAGCCGATGCCATCATCGCACCCCATCTCCGAGACACCATCAACTCCTCCTTCAACACCGCCACCTTCCCGGAGAGCTGGGAGCACGCCGAGCTGACCGCCCTCCTGAAGAAACTAACGGCGGACCCCACCGACCTCAAGAACTACCGTCCCATCTCGCTCCTTCCTTTTCCAGCCAAAGTCATCAAGAAGACCGTCAACAAACAGCTTGCCTCCTTCCTTGAGACGAACGGATCCCTCGACCCCTCGCAGTCCGGGTTTAGGGCCAACCACAGCACCGAGACCGCCCTAAACACAGCCACCGACGACATCAGAACGCTGATCGACAACGGGGAAACAGCGGCACTCATCCTCCTGGACCTCTCTGCGGCATTCGACACTGTCATCCACCGCACCCTAGTGAAGCGCCTCAGCAACATCGGAATCCGAGAGAAATCGCTGGAGTGGATCATCTCGTTCCTCACCGGAAGAACCCAGAGAGTCCGCCTCCCTCCGTTCAGATCCGAGGTCACCGAAGTCATCTGCGGCGTACCACAAGGATCTTCACTCAGTCCAACCCTCTTCAACGTCTACATGAGCCCCCTCGCAGCCATCGCACGCCAACACAACCTCAACATCATCTCCTACGTCGACGACACCCAGCTCATCCTCTCCCTCACCAACGACCCCACCACCGGCAGAGCCAACCTACACGAAGGGATGAAAGACGTCGCCGACTGGATGAGGAACAGCCGCCTTAAGCTGAACTCAGACAAGACGGAAGTCCTCATCCTGGGATCATCAACCTCCGCCTGGGACGACTCCTGGTGGCCCCCGGCCCTGGGCACCGCTCCCAAACCAACGGACCACGCACGCAACCTGGGCTTCATCCTGGACTCCTCCCTGTCAATGACCAGACAAGTCAACGCCGTGTCATCCTCGTGCTTCAACACCCTCCGCATGCTCCGCAAGATCTTCAGATGGATCCCAAATGAAACCAGGAAGACCGCCACCCAGGTGCTCATCACCAGCCGACTGGACTACGGGAACACCCTCTACGCCGGAACCACAGCCAAACTTCAAAAAAGACTCTAACGCATCCAGAACGCCTCCGCACGACTCATCCTGGGCATCCCCCGACACAGCCACATCACCGGACACCTGAGGGACCTGCAGTGGCTCCCAGTCAGCAAGAGGATCATGTTCAGGCTCCTCACCCACGCACACAAGGCTCTCCACGACCTGGGCCCCAAGTACCTCAACGACCGCATGACCTTCTACATGCCCCCCCCGCCAGCTACGATCGACCAGCCATGCACTCGCCACCGTACCACGCATCTGCAGAGCTACCGCCGGAGGAAGATCCTTCTCCTACCTGGCAGCCAAGACTTGGAACTCCCTCCCCACCCACCTTCGGCGAACCCAAGACCATCTCTCCTTCAGGAAGCAGCTCAAGACCTGGCTGTTCGAGCAGTAACATACCCCTCTCCCCCAGCGCCTTGAGACCCTCCTGGGTGAGTAGCGCGCTTTACAAATGCCGTAATTGATTGATTGATTGATCAACTGAGGTGATTTCATCTTTCTATGTGTGCTGTAGAATCCAGCATACATAGAAAGAGGAAAAAACATAGAGAAATAATGTTATTTCTCCTCGTTGTGCCACCCTTACACCTCCCATGGGAAGGTGTAGCCTTTTGGAGCATTCCCAGGTTTACAACTTGTTGTAAATATGGAATGTGTCAGATGGCATGGGTGTTACTTGGGAATACCCACTGTAATGCCCATGGCACGTCTCCCCATCGTAGTGTGAGGCAACGCAGCGACTTGCACTGTGTTGTCACGCTACATAATACAAGGCCCTGAAAAGTCATGCAGGGTGGCTTTAGGTGGCCTTGTAGATAATGCTAAGCCATATGCTCCACCAGAACGTCACAAAAAGTGATGTTCCAGTGGTGCAAAGGGCTTGTAAATGATCCCCCAAGTCTCTTGTGACCTTATTAGGATGATGGTCTTCCAGTTTACTAAAGAAGCAATAGAGAGACATTTTGACCAGTATAAAACTCACTCACTCTCTGCTTCCAAGCTGAGTGGTTGCTCCCTGCTCCCTGCTGCTGAGGTATCGTTTCTGCAGCGCTTACAATCTAAATTGGTCTGCATTTAACAAGTACTGCCTGCTGTGTGCACTCATTACCGCTGCTTGCTAGAACCGCCGCTTTGCC
This sequence comes from Lissotriton vulgaris, assembly GCF_964263255.1. Classification (NCBI taxonomy): domain Eukaryota; kingdom Metazoa; phylum Chordata; class Amphibia; order Caudata; family Salamandridae; genus Lissotriton; species Lissotriton vulgaris. The sequence continues at coordinate 858,958,233 of NC_141689.1, forward strand.
CATTTAATAACTGAATTTACCGACCTGCCCTTTTAAAGTGCGTTTCTGCTAGCGTGACTCTGTTGCTCACTGTGTTTTGATCTCGCCGCTTTTTCTGATTAGCATTCGTTTCCCCCCCTAGCGCTCCTGCCGCCCTGACCCCTCCACCTCCATTTTGTCGCATTTTGTTGTTGTTGTCGTCGTCCTTTGCCCGCCCCGCCTCCCAGCTGAAGCGCCCTCCCACAGACAACAAACAGCGCGCCCACACCAGGAAGCGCCGTGACTCACTCTCTGCTTCCAAGCTGAGTGGTCGCTCCCTGCTCCCTGCTGCTGAGGTATCGTTTCTGCAGCGCTTACAATCTAAATTGGTCTGCATTTAACAAGTACTGCCTGCTGTGTGCACTCATTACCGCTGCTTGCTAGAACCGCCGCTTTGCCCATTTAATAACTGAATTTACTGACCTGCCCTTTTAAAGTGCGTTTCTGCTAGCGTGACTCTGTTGCTCACTGTGTTTTGATCTCGCCGCTTTTTCTGATTAGCATTCGTTTCCCCCCTAGCGCTCCTGCCGCCCTGACCCCTCCACCTCCATTTTGTCGCATTTTGTTGTTGTTGTCGTCGTCCTTTGCCCGCCCCGCCTCCCAGCTGAAGCGCCCTCGCCCCTCCCCCCCACCATCCATTTATGGCCAATGCCCCCACGCGCAGCGTCCACGCGCCCCATTCGCGCCGAAGGTGCGCCAAAGGTAAGCCCGTCTACGCCCGTCCGCGCCTGGACCGCGCCCAGCGCCAGACCCCCTGCCCCTCGCACTGCCCAGCCCCCCCGCGTTACCTACGATGCCGCCACCCTCCTAGCCCTTAACCCCGGTCGCGCCCCCAACTGCATCCAAGCCGCTCCAGGACGCACCCATGGACCGTTCTCCTGCCTCTCCTGCAAATTCAGCGGCACCGTCAACGTCTCCGCTCCGACCACACCACAGATTCCCGACCCCAACCACCTAGAATGCATCCTTCTCAACACCCGGTCGGTCCACAGGCACGCCATTGACCTTTGGAACCTACTAGACACCATCTCTCCAGACGTCGCCTTCCTAACGGAAACATGGATGAACGCCTCCTCCGCCCCCGACATCGCCATCGCTATCCCTGACGACTATAAGATTACACGCAAAGACCGCACCGACCAAACAGGAGGAGGAATCGCTATCGTCCACAAGAAATCAATCCGCATCTCAACCAGCTCTGACGCCAACCTCGCCAACTCCGAACACCTCCACTTCCAGATCCACATCGACCCCAAGACCACACTCAGAGGCACCCTCCTCTACAGACCACCAGGACCCCGCGCAAAATTCAGTGAAGACATCACGGACTTCATCACCCCACACGCGCTCCCCTCCAAAGACTACATCCTCCTGGGAGACCTCAACTTCCACCTTGAGAAGATCAACGACCGCAACACCGCCACCCTCTTAGACAACCTCGCCAACCTCGGACTTAAACAACTGGTCACTTCCCCCACCCACGTCGCAGGTCACACACTCGACCCCATCTTCACCTCTAGCAACCATGTCTCTTTCAACCACACTACGGAGCTCCTCTGGACTGACCACAGCTGCGTCCACTTCACCTACAACAAGCCGAAACCCATCATCCACCTCCAACCAACTCTACAAAGAAACTGGAACAAAATCACCACGGAACAGATCTCCTCATCGCTCCTTCAAACCTCCCCAGCCCTCTCTTCTAACGCCAACGAAGCCGCCTCCAACCTCACCCTTTGGTTATCCAACACCGCAGACACCTTAGCACCACTGAAAAAACGCCAACACAAAATCAAGAAGGCCTCATGGTTCAACGAGGACCTCAAGAAATCCAAGAAACTATGCCGCTCCCTTGAAAAGGCCTGGAAAAAAGAGTCATCCACCAGCAACAAGGACGGCCTCAAAAACGCCATCCGTACTCACCACCAACTGATCCGAAAAGCCAAAAAAACAGCATTCAAGGATCGACTCGACAACAACGCCCACAACAGCAAGGAACTTTTCAACATCGTCAAGGAATTTTCCAACCCCTCGGCCAACTCCAACGACATCACCCCCTCTCAAACCCTCTGCGACTCCCTAGCCTCTTTTTTCCACAACAAGATTGCTGACATCCACAACAGCTTTGACAACCAACCCGGAAGCCAACCCACCCTACCATCAGCTGACTATCTTCCCCCCATTAACACCCTTAACGCCTGGAACCCAATCACCACTGAAGACACCATCCGCCTGATGAATTCCATCCACTCTGGATCCCCCACAGACCCATGCCCTCACCACATCTTCAACAAAGCAGACTCCGTCATAGCTCCGCACCTCCGAGACGTCATCAACTGCTCCTTCAACTCCGCTACCTTCCCAGAAGACTGGAAACACGCTGAACTCACTGCCCTTCTGAAAAAACCAACAGCAGACCCCACCGAACTCAAAAACTACCGCCCCATCTCACTTCTTCCATTCCCGGCCAAAGTCATCGAGAAAGCTGTCAACAACCAGCTCGCCGCCTTCCTCGAAGCCAACAAATCCCTCGACTCCTCACAATCTGGCTTCCGAGCAAAACACAGCACTGAGACCGCCCTCATCGCAGCAACAGACGACATTCGAACTCTACTGGACAATGGAGACACAGTCGCCCTCATCCTCCTCGACCTCTCTGCAGCCTTCGACACAGTCTGCCACAGCACCCTTTTACAGCGCCTCAGAAACATCGGAATCCAAGGAAAGGCACTGGAATGGATCACCTCGTTCCTCTCCGGAAGAACCCAGAGAGTCCGCCTCCCACCATTCAAGTCCGAGGCCTCTGAAATCATCTGCGGCGTACCACAAGGATCCTCACTCAGCCCCACCCTCTTCAACGTATACATGAGCCCCCTCGCGACCATCGCCCGCCAACACAACCTCAACATCATCTCTTACGCGGACGACACTCAACTGATCCTTTCTCTCACCAAGGACCCCAGCACCGCCAAAACTAACCTACACGAAGGAATGAAAGAAGTCGCCGAATGGATGAAACAAAGCCGTCTGAAACTGAACTCAGACAAAACAGAAGTCCTCATCTTAGGTAAATCCCCCTCTGCATGGGATGACTCCTGGTGGCCGGAAGCCCTCGGAAAAGCACCCATCCCGACAGACCACGCACGGAACCTTGGCGTCATCCTGGACTCCTCACTTTCAATGAACAGACAAGTCAGCGCCGTATCCTCATCCTGCTTCAACATCCTTCGCATGCTCAGAAAAACATTTCGCTGGATCCCCACCGAAACAAGGAAAACAGTCACCCATGCTCTGGTCACGAGCCGACTGGACTACGGAAACACCCTCTACGCAGGTACCACCGCCAAACTCCAGAAGAAACTACAACGAATCCAAAACGCCTCAGCCAGGCTCATATTAGACATCCCACGCAATGAACACATCTCTGGCCACCTTAAAGACCTCCACTGGCTACCCGTCAATAAGAGGATTACTTTCCGACTGCTTACCCACGCACACAAATCACTCTACGACATCGGACCAGATTGCCTCAACCCTCGACTGACCTTCTACACCCCCTCCCGCCAACTTCGCTCTTCCAGCCAAGCATTCGCCACTGTCCCTCGCATCAACAAAACCACCATGGGAGGCAGATCCTTCTCATACCTGGCTGCCAAAACATGGAACTCACTCCCCGATTACCTTCGCCTCACCCAGAATCACCTAGCGTTCAGAAAACAACTTAAAACGTGGATATTTGACAAATAATCCCCCTCCCCTCCCCAAGCGCCTTGAAACCCTCTGGGTATGTAGTGCGCTATATAAATTTTATGACTTGACTTGACTTGACTAAAAGCCATGCACTAAACAAGTTCACAATACCAATGATATTTTAATGTCTAAATAAAATAAAAGAGAGCCAGTAAGCAAAATGTCTCAATATAAATCTGCGTTATTAAGAATTAACTACAAAACCAAAGAACACATGTTTTCTGCAGGCCATAAAAGGGAATGATATTCCAAGTGGGAAAGGATACGAAGTAAACTATTTTGATGACGTTGGGCAAGTCCTTGTAACAATTCATGTATTAACAAGCATTTACAAAATCGTTAGGGCTTGCCTTTGATATCTGGCGCCTACTTATTGGCTTTTTGAATGCTTTTTCCCCCAGCACCACCCCGTACATGCATAGCAGCCATCTTGAAATGTTTTTTCATTATTTGCGATAGAACGATGATACTATTCGCTTCATCAGTGCCTGTGATGCCATACAAGAAGCTTTGGGAAAGCCAAAAGCATGAGCAGTGATGTCAACCAGTAACAGGTAACACCGGGTAATAGTGGATGTTAGCGTGCACATCCTGCCCTGGGGTGAGGGGAGGTTGGCTGATCTGGGCAAGAGTGGAAAAGTCACTACATGTGACTAATAAAAGTTCCCTGGAAGCTTCCACGAAATCCCATGGCTATAATGACAACCAACTCAGCAAATAGCAACTCATTAACAGAGATCAACAACCAATGGCTGAAGTGAGCTGGCCAAAGGCCCACTTTCTTTACTGTATGTGTATATGCATCTGGTACTCTATTGATAAAAAGAAGCCCATAGCTGCGGGCAGGCCAGACCTAAAAGGGATGAATGATAGCCCTACTAGCTTTATAGTGCATTGTTGCTGCATTAAGGTAATTCTACCACTACTCAGGAGCCACAATATAAGAGTACCACTACATCAGTACAAAACTGATTAACCACTCTAGGAGCGGTCCTCAAACACTGGAAAGTGTGCAATTCAATAGCACAAAAAACAAATACTTCAAATATAATAATTAATAGACGGACTGAAAAGTTAGATTGGGACTCTGATATCCACGTTCGCAAAATCAAACTTATATATATAATAATAATAGGAATATACATTACCAGATACTGCCATTGACCCATTTGAATCCTCTTTCACAAATAAAAAACTTTAAAGGGACAATGGAGCTCTAGTGATACCATGGTTTTGGTAACCTGATTCAGTCACAGCCGGCATGACTTGAGGGTGGGTGGGGGCAGGGGGTCACGTGGGAGGGTTTGCACAGGGAGGGGGTTAATTTAAAAAATAAAGAGTTAAAACTTACCTTCGCCTCCGGTCCGGCGTTGCGTCTTCTCTCTCCTCACAGGAAGCAGGCAGCCTCCCTCTCCTCCCCTAAGCCAATCACAATGCTGCAATGGCAGCATTGTGATTGGCTGGGACGCCCACCGCACAGGCGTCTATGGGGAGGCTGTTTTCTCCATGCAGGCTGCCTGCAGCCTACATGGAGAAAACGGGAGAGTGCCTATGACTGGTGTGGTTTGGTCGGCCCTGGGACCAACCAAACATGTCAGCACCCACAACAGTGGGCAAGCCACTCCTCCTCTGCCTGGAGCAGGACCACCCGTCCGCCCCAACCAAACCCTTCTGCTTTTTCGCAGTGCGAGAAGCAGAAACATAAAATGGTATTCATAATACCATTTTATGTTTCTTCCTCTTGCACTGTGAGAACGCATTGTGGCGACGCTTCTCCGCCCACGTGGAGGATCCACCCCTGACCTGATCTTTCAAATAATCCAAAATGTTCTCTTAATGCTTCTTTACATTCTCCCAGAGATGATGTCCAATTCTCAGGCACATTACAGCTATTACACAGATTTATACTCCCTTCTGAAATTACTTGAAAAAATACCTTTATTTCAGATCTTATTTTGAAACTCGATTTTATTCTTTCTCACTAGTCGTTCTAAATGTTCAAATAAAGCTCAAGGTCACTGCACCAGACTGTGTCCAAACCAGCATGTTTTGTTACAGACAGGACCTATAAAGAAAACAAGCATATTTGAATAGGTACAATTTGAAACAAGTAGCCATGGACAAAATCTCTTAACAAAGTGTAGTGTGGCATGTGGGAAAAAATCAACTCCTCAGCAATTCCAGTTCCACAACAGGACTTGATTTTCCATATGTCAAAATTGTATGCATCAAATAAAACTGATAATAATGATAATTTCAACACCACATCCCATTGCGTGCTGGACTGAGCATCTGTTTCTGATTTACTAATTGTGAATCATATAAATAGAGCTAGTTATTCTGGCGCAATCGTACAAGACCAGATACCTGTGATAGTTATGTAAAATAAAAACATAGAACTCTTGCGCGATTATCTGGCCTTTTTATTCCTTCATTGCTACAACACTAGTGCTAGAACTACACCATAAGAAGAGTTGTCGCAAAGTTTCTAATAATTATGGAGAGATAACGCTTCTGGATGTAGTAGAGAGAATTTTATTCAGGGGCATAGTAGAGCCCTTTGAGACATGGGTCTATGAGAATGGAATTACCCCATGAACAATCCAGTTTTAAGCCAAATTGTTCTGTAAATGATAAAATAACTGCTGTTCAGTTAATCATTAAGAAATATGTCAATGTTAGACAGCAAATAATTTGTGCTGCATTTATTGATTTCTCCACAGTATCCAATCGTGTTTGGAGGCAACTTGCAGCACTTGCTTACCCTCCTAATCTTCTAATTATTATAATTGCTTTACCTTTCTCTACATGGTGTAAGGTATTAATGATGAGCCACAAAGGTTTAATACAAAAGATAAGTAGGCAAAATGGGTTGAAATAGACATGTCTTTTAGCCCCCGTATTGTACTTAAGCGACTTGCCAAAACAAATTGCGCATCTTAAATATTTCCCAACAAAATTGGGCTCCCATACATTGCACAAATTGATGTATGTTCATGCTGTTGTTTCTTTTTGATCTGACTACAATAGGTCTTCAAAAAAGCCTAAGTTAAATCGATATGCAGCAAATCATTTTTTGAAGATTAATGCCACAAAAAGTAGGATTGTAATGTTCAGAGCTAAAAATTAGATATTTTTAGTTGGACATTAGGACAAAATAAACTACAAATAGCTATTTAGGTAGGATATATTATTCTGACTTGCAAAGCAAAAACCACTTCAGCATGCATGCATGTATGTAGAAGCTAAGGCAATTATCCATGTTTGGGGGGGGGGTCCTTAAGCCAAGTTTACAGGTATTTAGGGTAAGACATTTTAATTACTTAGTCGAAGTTTATAAAACTAAAATTCGTCCTACAATAACTTATGTCTTTGAATGTATCCTATTTTCTACATGGTCATTTTTCGACTAAAATAAATGTAAGATCTAAAAACAATTGCGCATTAGGAGCTTCTGTTCCAGTGGAAAGATGGTGACTTGAATTTCGTTAAATGAGTTCCTATGTCCTGGCAAGCAGCAGCAGGTACATGATTCAGCTGTCCCCTTATTCATGCCCCAGATGGAACTCCGAAGCAATTTTTGGAACAAAAAGACTTAAGCAGTATAGTTAAACAATGTACTTTTAGGATACTTTTTTACCATGTTCTGAAATTGTTTGATGTTCTACTGACAAACAACAATCTTCAGTCTCTTGGCCAACTACAACTTGCCTTGAAAAGGTCTATACTTTTATTACATTTTCAGCTTCATATTTATTGAGGTTTTATATTCTGTATTGTTGATCACAGCAGAGCTCTAAATCAATGAATAAAACTGAACTTCTAATTATATTTCCGACGTAGTGCCTCAAGTGCTGTGGTAGGATAATAACAGATGTAAGATAGGTGGGTGCAACTGATCATTCTGTAATGCTTTATTACACTGAACATCCTTATAAACATTTGAAACGAGGACATCACACATCACTGTATTGATCTTTAAAAATTTGATAGGAAGAGTGTTATGAAGAGTTTTCGCAAGTTAACTGCAAAGAATTTGAAATTCTTTTGGTAAGCTGTTAATGACTGACTTCATTGTTTTTTATGTATCTGTTCTTTCAGCATGGCTGGGGGACTTTCATATTCCTATATTACTCTACGAGGATATGCACAGCAAAAGAGCGAAAAAAATTCTCCTGACTATATAAACGTACCGCCATCTATGAAGGTGTAAACATCTGGATATCATTTGAACACACAAGTTTGTGAAGCTGAGCTGCTACAGAATGACCCCTTACATCTTCTCAAATATTCAAGCTGCCCTCATCCCTTGGGAGCATTATCAACAGAAGGAAGGGGTTCACAGGCATTTGCATCTGAACAAGGAAATCCCTGGAAGCCATTCCTGAAACCCAGCCCTAGACCTTCTTATTATGTGGGCAAATTTGTCCAATATCCATTTTCTTGATACATTATACAGATGCACTTTCCATTACACCGTTTAAAGTTGATTTTCTGGTATTATAAATTGTACTGAATGAAGGTTTGTTTATAGAATGTCCCGGGCGGCTTTGAAGAATACCTTTCACCCAGCTAACTTTGCAAAGCCTAAAACGGTCATACAGTCTTTGTGGGGGGGTGCATTGTATTGCAGTTATTTTTGTTATAATTCTTTTATTTATGTCGTTTTTTAATTAGTTTCTCTTATGTGCCATGTCTCTTATATGCCATCAGGAAAAACATATATTGTGAAGTCTACACTTAAATGCAACCAAAATAAAAAATGAAGGAACATGTTTTGAAGTCAGATTATAATATTCATTATTTAAAAAGTGATAGCTTCTTATTCTGAAAAAGTAAGTTTTGTTGTATTTTTTTAATTCCCTGATGATAAAACGGTATCAATGCAAATAACCTGTAATTAGTGTTAGTGAATGTGAGCTGCATACATTGTTACGTGTCTAGATTGTTCTCCTACCTTGTGGTGTGTATTGTGAAATGGCCCACATGCTGCCTCCTAATGACCCAGCCTTCGTCACAGAAAGTGGGAACGGATAGCCTAAAAAAGTACTTAGGCTGAAGGCTCATCCATGCAAAGCCTATTTCAATCTATTAAGGCTTAAATTGAACGTCCACCTGTCATTCCTCTTTTCTATTTTTGTCACTCAGCTTTTTATTGAGACTAGCCTTACCTAATTGCAAAATCTGTTGTTTAGGCAGGCACACCAGTAAGGACTCATTCTAGTCACAATCTCTGTCTCTGCTGGCTGTGCCACAATTTTTAAAATCCAAGTCAGGGATTAGTTCCTTTTTCAATGCTGTGCCCCAGCTTTGGAACGGTCTTCCTTTTTGTCTGCTCTAGAGGCTGATTTTGACCTTGTTTAGAATGACACTCAAGACCTGCCTATTCTGCAGAGTGCTTTTGCTACTGTAACTTGTGTATTCTAGCTCCATGTAGCCTCAGGGTTAAAGACTGCAACCTAAAAGTTCCCATTCCTTCAATTATTATTTTATGATACTCCATCACCCCAACTACATCTTGCAGCAAGAAATCTATTTTAATAAAATTCCTTATATCATATTAACCCTTTAACTCTTGTACTCTTCCATCCAATGTGAAACCCAATCCTGTCTTCCATGAGAATATTTTCCTCCTGATGGCTAGTTTCTCTGAAATTTTGAATAGATCCAAATCCCGATGTAAATGTGAGCAGACACCAGGCACCATGCTCAAGCACAAGCATCAGTAAAGTCAATAGCTTTGGTGTTGGCCGCCAGCCTCCTGGCGATTCTTTTTTGTTTTGTGATGGTTTTTGCAAAACGTTATTATTTGGAAAATGCCAGGCCCTCGTCAATCTAAAAGAATTAATTTGCTACATACAAAAACTACTTTTTGGGAGTCTCATTAATTTTAAAAAACGATATTACTCCCAGGCTCTGAAGGGAACTACTTAAAAAGTTAGTCAGTCTGACAATAACTGCAGGCCTCCTGCCTTTGAGAAAGAAAGCAGGCAAGAAAGAAATCTTGAAATAAAGAAGGTAGGAAAAAGGGCAATAAAGAAGGAAGGAAGAATAGAGAAAGAAAAAAAAACAAAGCAGCAAACAAATGGAAAAGAATGAAAATAAGGAGTCAGAAAGAAAGAAGGAAACAGAGAAAGAGAAGGAGAGAAAGAAAGAGAAGGAAAATTAAATGAAAAGAAAGGGAGATGGAAAGTGAGAAGGAAGATAGTAAAGGAAAGAAAGGCAAGAAATAGGGTGTGTTAGAGGGAAAGAGAAAGGAAGAGAAAAGGAGGGCAGGAAATAGAAAGAAAGAAATAGGAAGGAAAAAGGAAGAAAGAAATAAGAAAAGAAAAAGAAAGAAAGTAAGAAAGAAAGAAAAAGAAAGAAATGAGAGAAGGAAAGGAAGAAGGAAAGAAAGATGAAAGATAAGGAAAGAAGGAATGAAATAATGAAAGAAGGCAAGAGAAAGAAGGAAAGAAAGACGGCAAGAATGAAAGAGAAAGAAAGAAAGCAAAAAGAAAAGTAAAAAGTAAGAAAGAACGAAAAACAAAGAAAGAAAGAGTGACAGAAAGAAATAAGGAAGGCAACAGTGACAGAAGACAAGAGAAACAAACAAAGAAAAGAATGAAGGAAAGAAAGAGAAAGAATGAAAGAAAGAAAGAAAGAAAGAAAGAAAGAAAGAAAGAAGAAAGAAAGAGAAAGAAAGGAAAGAAAGAAACAAGGAGAGAAAAAACAAGTAAAAAGAGGATAATTAATACAGCGTCGTTTCAAATGCACAATGTGAAATAGCAACAGTCAGGAAAGCAAAACTCCCAAAAGGAATTTACAACAGTATTGGCAGGAGATGAGATTTGATAAAGAGGCAATGTGCTTCAGAATCATCCTGCTATTACATCAGCCTCTACACACAATGGCACCACTAATGTAATTATAAAGTAACATCAAAAGCACTGGCATCATAAGGTACTAGCTTGTGTTTAGATGTGCTCCTTGTGAGAGACCAAATTAAAGTCGCTCAAAGTGAAGTTACAAGTGGCTTAAGTAGGCTTGCCACTGTCCCATTCTACATGCTGTAGTGGGTGGAAGCAAAATTCGAATGACACAACAACAGACCAATGGATGACGAGAGGTGGCTTAAAGCCTCTATATGTAAGCATATTTTACATAGTTTAATAAAATCAAAAGATTTTGTCTGAGGCCAGACCTAAAATTAGCCTCAGTGCTCCAATTTAATTCTAACTTATAGAACTTGCAATTCAATTTATCAAGACGTTGTTGCTATCTTACAGAAGCTCAGGAGCACTGACCAAATGGTGGAAATAGGAAGTGCATAGGAGACACTATTAAAGTATGTGGAAAATATAAGCAGCTGCCTTGAGTTATATGGTCTGCCTGAGATGATAAAGTGGGCCTGTTTAGAAAAGTTAAATTCAGTGTAAGTTGGTTTTCTGGGGCAAACAGCTGTCAGGTATGATTTTGCAGGCACTAGCCAAGTGGAGCCCATCAACATTAGATAGCCCGCTTAGAAGATCGTAGAGAAGCATCCTAAAGATCTGCTACATTCTCCAAATGGGAGAAGGTGCTCTGAGCAAACCACAGATGTCACAGTTTCATTTGATCCTGGAAGTTACTTCTGTTCCATTCTTCAGATTTGGAACTTGCAGAGCTCAAAGTCCATCACAGGCTGCCTAATGATTGAAGCAGAGAAGGGCTGTAGAAGCCAAGATAGTTTAAGTAGGAGCTTGCACTCAAGGGTTTCTGTAGGGCAATACACATTTTTAGGCAGTAGTAACTAAGGGCTAGATGTTAGTAATCGTGAAATACTGATTCCTTAATACCGAATTTAACCAATTCGGTATTAAGGAATCAGTATATCCGATGTGCGTAAAGATTCGTTAAAAAATGCAGAATCGGTATTAATCGGTAAAAAATATTGATTCCGAATGGATCAGTAAAAATAAATTACCGAAACACCAATACCGATTCGTAAATACCAAATCCCAATACCGAATTGGTAAATACTGAATCAGTAATTTAAAAATTCGTTAATTGTGGAATCAGCCAATCCTTTGCATCCCAATTACCTCCCAAACAGGAAGTGGCCACACCCAGGCAGCTGGACTGAACCTGGAGCTGACTGTGAGGCAGGGACCAGAGCAGAGAGGAGCCAGGAGCCACGCAGCCTATTTTTGCATCCAAAACCAAGCAAAATGGCAAACCAGGAGAGGGAGAAGGAGGGAGCAGAAAGAAAAAGAAAGCAGAAATTTAGCAAGAGGGAGCTGGAGGTCCTCATCGAAGGGCTTGAAGACAAAATGCTGAAGGTCCAGCGCCTGCAAGGGAGAGCGATCAGGTCAGTGCAGTGAGCGATGGCACACAAGAATGCTCACATGCATAGCATTGAAAAGGGCATCAGTGGGTGATGGGGGTGAAAGTGAGGAGGCTATATGTATAGGTTGTGTTGTTTGGGTTTAGTATTACCAATGTTGTGTGTTGTTTTTATAGTACATGTAATATAATTTCCTATATATGTGGTAAAATCTGGTGTTTGTGATTTTGTGAATTTGTATTAATTTTGTGTTGTGTTGTATGCTCTTGTGCCGGCTTTTTCCTTTTGCCTCACATGTTTTATCTTCGTATTTGTTAGTTATTTGTCCTTCAATTATTGTCTCTGTTTCCAGCCCTGAGGAAGCTCCTCGTGTGAGAGCGAAACGCGTTAGCTGATGACTTGAATGGAATGTTCTTAAAGTGATTTAATTTCTAATAAAGAAGTGACTTTTTTTCGTCTACTCTGGTCTACTGGACTTTGTGAGCTACGCACCCCCATTTGGTATAATTAACCATGTGTGGTGTTCTCCATTGAAGAGGACTCAGCATACAGACATTTTTGCTAAGGGGAAGGCCCTTCTTGTATATCACAGCAAGCAATGGGGTAAACTTATTTATGCAACCAAATTTACCTTTGTTAATAGGGCCAATATTTTCAAAGATCTGCATTCCTAAAAATTGGTTTCTTGTGGAAGTAAAAGGAGTCCATACCTTCCTGTGTGACAATAGAAAGAGATAGCATGTTGGTGGAAGGTCAAGTCAAGTTATAATTAAGGTATTCAAAGAACTATCTTCCGTAAGCTAAAGCTTCATTGATCAGGTGCCACAGGGAAAAGGAGCATCTGTTGCCCTGTCTACTATACAATCAATGGTCCGCAACAAGTAGGCTAGAGGCCCGATTTTGGGACAGTCTTCAATTATTGTGATTGACGTCTTCCAAATCATATTAGAGTTTGGCAAACAACATTTTCCACTTATTTGTTTCCTCTTTTACCATAGTAATTGTAGACACATTTTGCAAATGTTCTGAACTACTCCATTTTAGGTGTTTTGTGCAGTTTTGGCATTTCTTACAATTTTACTAAAAATATTGAAACTGGTTTGGAACTCCACTTTCTGGAAAATGTGCTAGTCCACCACATATCAATATATACGTGCTTACAGATACCTGCTAACATATAGCTGCTTCCTGCGTGTGCTGACTGTTTGAGCATTCGCTTCAAGTCCTACTGAGTCCTGGTGAATTGATAAGTTTCCTTTAAAAGTAAAGAACCTCATTGTTAGGTCTGGCATTAGCCTCGACCTTTTGTTTTCTTGAAAAATATACAAATACATATATACATACTTATGAGGGCTTTCAGCCAGCCCTCTTCATCCACTGAACTTTTGTAGTGTAATTCACATTTTGCTTCCGCCCACCACAGCATACAGCATGGGGCTAAGGCTCAACCCACTTCAGTTACTGGCTCCTCTCTCTGTGAGTGATGGTATTTTGCTGCTTTACTTCTGCTTCCACAACCTGAAGCTACAGACAGGCAGTTCTGACAATCAGAAAAAACCCTCTCCAGCCAACACTGTACAACAGGCTTGTAAGGAGCTCCTAGCTGTACAAGCGGTAGGTTCACAGCAACACGGGCCCCATACAGAGCATAACTAGTGGAGTAAAGAGGAGGCGTGCCATAACTCATATTCTCTCAAACTTAAAGGTTCCAAATCGGAAATGGCTGCCATACTTGGTCCAGTGATTTAAATGGGCCTGTACTACCCAGTACCGGAACTTCTCTTCAGCCTGGGAGAGTACCGGTACTCTGATTGACATCATGGCAGGCTCAGGGTAGGTTAATGTGATAGTGCAGGACAGGTGCTGCTCTTCTACTGAGGTGATTGTAAGCACACCCAGCCCCTATATAGGAGTAGATGTTGCAGAAGACTCCACCATTGTGAATTTAAGTGCAAAGTCTAAATAGACCCTTCACAATCAGTCATGTGCTGGGCAGTGTGTCCTGAAGGTCAGGTCAAGTTGGGAAGGCTGTGAACTACGGGGCTTATGTATAAACCCCATGCGCCTGCCGGTGCATCATTATTTATGTTAAAAACAGTAATGCACCGGTGACACAAGGGGCTGGTAGATAAGCCCCTAAGTCAGTTGTTCAGGTTTGAGTCAAAGGGACACCAGGGATCTTCAGTCTTATACACCTGCAGGAAATAATTTTAGGAAAATAGAAATATATAATCTGCCAGCCAAATTGAAATAGTTTGTAAAATTTGAATGTATTAAACATATTAAATGCTGTGTGTGGGTGGCCGAGTGTGTAAGCACATGTACTGTGTGCTTGCCAGCATGACGTTTGTGTGTTTGTCTCCAGTGCACGTCGCTGTCAAAATGCTGCCACGCCCTCACACATCCCGCAAGCCCAGCTCTGCAAACCCTTTATCATAATTCTACAGACATTAGCCTACAATACAAAGGTAAGGAAGCAGAGGGGTAAGTCAGTGTAAGGTGGAGCTAGTTGATGGCAACTGGAGGTCCTGGCAACATGATCAAGAGGAAGAGTAGTCACAATACAGACCATGGTTCAGTGGTATGGATTTTGCCATTAGGGCTGGTTTAATGACCATTACATTTTTAAAGAAGAAGTGAAGTATCTAGAACAGGCTTCTCCAATGAGTAGCTCTTGAGCTACTGGTAGCTCTCCAGCTAGCTGCCTTTAACTTGCTCTCCTGTGTGTGGCCCAGTCTACTAAATTAAAAGGTTTTGCTTGATAGAAATAATATATTTATACCAACATTGAAAAGTATGTATTCAAGATGAAAATGTGTTTATTTTCAGCACTCAAAGGATGATGGTGGATGAAAAATTGTTGAATTTACAACATTATTTTAAAGCTGATATTTGAGTGATAAATCATATGGTGTTGGGGAGATTTATTAGTAATATTACCTTGGTTCATGAGCATTGCAGCTATGGCTGTTGAGTATTAACTGTTTAAAGACATTCCAAATTAGCAGCACATTTTTAGGTCGAGCCTATACAGCGCATGCACTGTTAGGTGATCTGTTGTCTGTACTATGTGGCGTCTGACTCCTCCCATGCTTTGGATTGGCTTTTGTCTATGTCGTTTGAAAATCGCAGCCTGCAAATGGCTAAAGGTGGGTTCATGTCCCACCTTTTCTGTCAAGTTCACTCCCATGGAGTATCGCCTCCGGAGCGAGCAGGGACATGCATGCTGCTAGCGTCCCTTTGTCTTTTTCTTTTGGGGATACTCGTTTTGTTGGCTGCTTTTTGAACAGTTAGCTGCAGCGTCAGGTAACATGGATTCCTGTCACAAAGAGGCAGTGATTAATAAATTAAATTAAGTGTGTGAAATTATTTCCCCTTTATTGTGAACTTGACATGAAGGTATTAGAGAGTTTAACATGATTGCTTTCAGGGCGATTAGGTGATTTGCCCAATTCATTTTGTTTTTGAGCCGATGCAGAGACTTGAACCTGGCCGCCCGTTTAATTTACAAGTGGTGCTTTCACAGGAATTGAGCCGCCTGCCCTGTACCCTGTCACGGTATACGTCACTGCACATTTCCATTTGTTTGTAACCTAAGGCACAAAGTAAAACCAGCGCTGCCCCCATGGAGAAGGAACAGAGGAAAGAAAGAAGACAGGTAACCACTGTACAAGTGTATCTCCTCTGCCCTCATCCTGACTGGAGGAGCGCTGCTGGGACTGTCGCGCTTCTATCACTGTGCAGTTGTACCAATTTTTATTTGAAATGTTGGCTTGGCATGTATGCAGTCATTTTGTAGCAAGCGATATTGGAAGCTGGTGTTCCCGCACGCACCATTGTTGTCCAGTGCGCAACCCTGACCCCCCCCCCCCGCTCCCACGTTAGGCCAAGAAAGGAGACCGCCCGAGACAGCCCTGCTCACCCCCTTAGTAGCTTGACACAAACAGCCAGGCTTATCTCCAAGGCATGAGTGTTCAGTATGTGCAACCACGCCCACAGCAATTCCACTGATGTCACCACAAATGAACTCCACACAAGTTTGTATAAAACGAGTATAATTTATATAAAAAGATATACGAAATGATCACACAATACAACTCCCACATATATACACTGGGTAATATTGTTTCCAGTGGGCAGTCCTTATCTCCAACCACTGCTTCTAACCAACAGTTACGCTGACTTTTAACCATTCTCAACAGGTTAGGTACGTTGTATCACTAGATTCACACATGTTGCAAAATACAAGGAATACTGTACTACTTAACGATGGGTTCCTGTACAGTGCCACAGTGACGCAATGCAATGCGTAGCGTCAAGATCATGTACTGATAACACAAGATAATGCAACTCGGTTCGCTACGAGTATGCTCTGTGCAAGGAAGGAATAAGGTAATGCATCACAGTGCAATTTAGTACAGTGCAGTAAGCAACCAATGTAGTGCGCTACACTAGGATCCTGTGTCCTGCAAGAGAAACATAACGTAGTGCATAGCGCACTAACCCCTGAGTTCGTTAAGCACCTCTAGTGTCAGATGTTGTCCAATAGTTCAAAAGTTCGTTAGCAGCAAATATGCAAAGGGTTATTCAACTGTTTTTAGAAGTTGTGCGACCAGTTGCCACCAACACAGATCAACGATGACACCCAAGTTCCACTCGGGCCCTGGCCCCCGTACTGCCCAATCCGGGACCAGCACAGACCAAGATCTGGGCCGAAGCAACAGGTGCACAGAGCTGCCAGCAGCGAGAGGCCGAGAGTGTCCCTCCAGGTACATACCCCGGCCCAGGCGATGATCTACTTTACCTGGGGGGGCATGACCCCACTCTCCTCTCCTGCCGTAGCGGCTTGGCCTCACTCCAGAACTTTGGCACCACGACAAAGCGCGCTTGGGCCGGTAGTTCAGCTCCTGCGGGGCTGCCGGTTTGAGCCCCCAATGTTCTGCACAAACTCCTTCCTCGAAGCCTTCCACACGACCCTGGTGCTACCTCACGTTGCCTTCGAGGGCCGGATCAGTTGGCCCTCCTCTCCAACACTCTTAGGACTTCCTGGCTCCCTGGTGGTCACTGCTCCCCGGGTCGCACCACGACACGCACACTGCACGTCTGAGTCTCACCTCTCCTCCTGGTGCACACAAGGTACCAGGCGCTCTCCACTAACCCCCTGGCTGAACCACCACATGCCAACCTGCATATCGGAGACTCACTCCTTCTGGGTGCCCACGATGTCCCGGCACTGTTCACTAGTGCCTGGACTGCACTGCGACACGCACTCCCTGCGCGTCCCGAATCTCTGCTCTCTTCCACGATGCCCAAAATCCACAGGTGCTCCAACACCTGTAGCCGCACCAAGAGACGCACCCTGGGTGTCAGAGTCTTAATATTCTCCGGGTGCCCATGATCACCATAGGCACCCATTCAGAGGTCTCAGGCTGCCAAGACACTGTCCCACCACCACGCCACTTGAGACTTCCTGGAAACTTTTATGCTCCTGTGTTTTCAAACAGGGAGCCAGCTCACCCCGGGCCCTTGGGGTACAGGACGCAGCACACAGCAAAGTCCTGCTCAGGAAGAAGGGGGGACACCACCCACTGCAGTGCCCCTTCAGTCTCTCCTCGGTCAAGAGCTACAAACTGCCCACAAGCCCCAGATCACAAAGCAAGGGTCAAGTGTCTCCCACAGCCTATTCAGCAACTCTTCCTGAGGAAGAGGTTTTTTTCCTGATCGCGGACAGGCCAAAGCCGCCAGAGACACGAACCGTCCACGGCGTCTTCAAATCGCTCGCAGCACTTCTCTGAACGATACCGAGACCGTCCCTTGATGACATCATCAACATAACCAAAGTCTTGGGGTTACAGTTCTTCCAGTTATACCCCTCATTGTCTTTGAAGTATCCTTGTGCTCAGGGGTCGCCGACCCCTCCCTAAATCAGTCTTGCATATTTCAACCCAGTGACCAGAGAGGGACCTGTGTTCCCTAACTGGTCAGTTCTTTAGTACTAGCTCCTGCACACACAGTGCACATCACTTAGGGGTCTTGCTAGTAAGGCAAACATACCAATCAGAGACAACCAAACACCACCACAATGTATACAGGGAACATCTGTATTACACATTGATTAGCAGTGGCAAGTACCTACAGCATCTAACCTCACAGCTCTCTGTCAGGAAAACGGTCTACGGGAAAAGAAAAAAGTTTAAGTGAACTTTAGCGAACAAGGCCAAGTCCAACAGCCACTCCCCACCAATAGAAACATGTATTCTAACTTTATTTCTAAAGCATACTTCCCCACGTGACCCCGACGTGTGATCCTCAGCAGGCGAGTAAGGTTATCTCTTTGACGCCATCTTACCGTTTCATTAAAGCTGGGAGCACTTAAGAAACAACACAAACTGTAAAAACTTGTGCACTTACAGTTAAAAACACAATGAACATTTTTTAGGGAGAGCTGGAGATGTATAGATGAGCACTTGACAATGGCATATTTTTCAAAGTATGTGTATTAATCAGTGCTTGAATGCACCGGGCGTGTTATATGGGATGCAGTCCTATCTTTCAAGGCTATACCCTCAAAGCTGAGGAGAGAAGGAAGGAGTGATATTTCCACAAACAAAACTGGAAAACCCTTTAAAATCACGAGAATCATGAGGTTGTGGCCTATAGAAACAGAACTAAGAAAGCAGGAGGCAAGGTTCCTTGCCCCTAGTCTCGATTCCCCATGTGTCATATGAAGAGCGCAATTTTATATCAGGTTAGAATCGTTCCCTTTCGCGCTGACGTTGACTCATGTGGTGCATGTGTTGGCGACTACAGTGAGAAAGACTATAGTGCTACATTTTTTATTTGCTCCATCGTGAGATAAGAACATGCACAAATTGTCCTCACATGGAAATTGCAGCATACAAGCACTACAAAAGTAATACACTTCCAGTCAATTTGCAGCACAATGAAATACAATGTGCTCATTAATTTTCAAATTACGTCAGAAAGCCTGCCTCCACCCCGGAGTTAACATGTCATGATCCTGTGACAACTAAGTGGTCCGAAAACACAATGGAGTTCCCATAGATGCCTTGGCATGTGGTGCTGTGTTAATCAAGTCTCATTAATTACTAGTTCACTTGCCCAGTTTTTGATTTTGTCTTCATGCTAATGAGGCAATATTCTGACAAATCGCAACTGTCTGTCTCAGTAGCGCACAGTACAGATGTCCACATCCAATCATGTATTCGATGCTTGCTTCTCTCATCCCATCAACAGGACATGGACAAGGCTCACCACAATGTGCACTGGCATGAGATTTGTGTTCCGAGCTCGACAGTTGGGCTGCCGTAAGAAGGTTGCACCTGTTGCACTTTGGGTTAGAAGGAAGGTATTGTCTGGATATGTTTTGTAACCACTCCACTGTAGCAGTCAGAGGAAATGAAAATGTGTGGTTTGGCCTTTTATTACCTGCAGTGTGATTTGATAGAACTGCCTTTATGTATTCTTTGGCGGTGCAGTGAGAGGATATGAATATCTTGAGGTAATATTTATTCTGGGCAGTCAGAGCAGATACAACAACCTAGTGGTTTTCTTTAACCCTTTCGCTGCGGCGGCTATTCTGCCACAGCGCTAACGGGGCGCGGCGGCCGCGCGCGGCCGCATGCTGGTGACAGAACCGCTCCGTCAGCAGCCGTGGTTGAGCTCTGCTGGTGACGGAGCGGTTCAGTCATGACCCGCCCCGCTCAATACAACTGCCGCGCAGGCGCGAAATCAGCGTCGCGCAGGCGCGGCGGCCGGGCCATGACGGAACCGCTCCGTCATCAGCACAGCCCAACCGTAGCTGATGACGGAGCGGTTCCGTCATCAGCAGGGGAGGGGTTAATGTGTGCACTAATACAGTGAAGTCAGGATGCAATCCATACATACTTGCATAGAGGACATGAATGCCTCTAAGGCATTATTTATTCTATTTAGCAATACAGTGGCGGAACATAAATACCTAGAGTTTGCCTTTATTCAGTACAGTGTGAGGATACAAACACCTTGATGCAGTGAGAAAAAATACAGGTATTGCTTCCAGTCACTCCTTATTCTGTACACAGTGACACAGAGAGGGAATGCAAATGTCTACATACAGTCTTTAATCTGAGCAGTGAGAGGTTAGAAATGGCTAAAGGCTTTCTTTATTGAGTAGACTGAAATTGAACAAAGGTGCCTAGAGAACCTTCATTCTGCCATGCAGTGATGGAGTGATACAAGTGTCTAGAGGTGCTCATTATCCAGTGCAGTCAGAGAGAGGATGTAAATATCTTGGGTTCATCTCTATTTAATGCACAGAAGCAATAACCTAGGATACAGATTCTTTCTTATGGATAGTAAGGCAGGCTGCATTTTTCTTTGGTGCAGAGCTAATCCAAAATGTTTTTTTTCTGTTTGTTCTTCTTACCACTTTAGATATGTGGTTAAGAAAGTGGATTTCAATATTGGTGGCATCCAAAAGCACAGAATTTCACAAGTTATAATTTACTGAGCTAGCAATACTGCTTACGACTTCACATATTACCTCATCATGACTTATTAAATGACACTGTCAGTTTAGGCCCATCCTCCAACCCTAGCTATGCCCAGTGGAGGTTGACTGCATGGCCTGGCCTCTGGCTAGACACTCCGCATGTGTCAGTCAACATCACCGATTCTTTTTTTATCGTGAGTCAAATACAGGTTTTGCATACATCGTCTGCAGTGCTAGCGTCCACACTGAAAATGTCTGACTTTCACCTTACTGTCATAATCAATATTCCTTTCTCAGTGGGATTTAATTCTTTAAGCATGCCCTTATGGTTTCATAAAGCCCCCAATACAAGGCAAATCCCTTTGGTGTTGTAATACAAGATTGCTGTTAAAAAATGTCTAGGCTTATTCAGCTTGTCCTCACCGCTGAAGTCATGAGGGGCTGGGGAAACAGTGTTTTAAATTGATGTGAGTTTTAACAAGCATTTGCAATGCAATAGGTTTCACATTGCTAAAAGTTAGAGCTATTGACGTTGCAAATAATAATGCAACACCAATAACTCAAACTTTCAGTAATGCGAGACCTTAGGTGATCACTGCTGGTAATCCTGCATAGGATGTCCACTAATATAATCTTGTTTGATTTTGTCACTATTACAACACTAATAATATTAGTAACTCGAAATAATGTTCATTGACCATTAGTAGCTCTTGTTACAGAAAGGGCTGGAGACCCCTGACCTATTTCTATTATTATTATAAAATTAAATTTTTTAAGGCGCTCAGCTACCCGGAGGTTTCCCGGCACCATAGGACCACACGCAACAGAAAGAACCACGTCTACTCGTTTAATAGCTAGGTTTTAAGGCCTTTACGAAAGATCTTATGGCTGGTTTCATGCCAAAGAGATGAAGGTAGCGGGTTCCACAATACAGGGGCCAAATAGGAGAAGGAACGTCCGCCCATATGTGACCGTTTGAACCTGGGAACTCGAAATTTGGTTTGCGATGAAGAGCAAAGCACACGTGTCGGAAGATAAAACTGGACTGTGGGAACATAGATACAGGGGTGCTCTGCCTTGTTTGATTTTATGCATATAGCATAGGGTAAAGCAAGTTGGTGCAGATTGTCGAGCATCATGCCTAAACTTCGTGCAGCTTGCACCGGTTGGGGTAGTTTGCCCATTTCTGGCGGCCAATGAAGTGGGCCCTAGAGATCTTTATTTTTCCCCAGGATCAGAGCCTCAGTCTTTTCACCATTTACCTCAAGCAGTTTGTATGCATCCAGCTAGCTATTTTTTGCAGCCCTACCTGTAGAGATGACACAGTGGAGGGTTCGTTGGAGGAAAGAGAAAAAAGAACCTAGAAGGAAAACAGTTTAGCTAGGTAGGGTACATGTGCATTTAGCCTTGTGGTCTGGTGAGTGTTGCCAGTGGAATAAAACTTGCCATTTGGCCCTTTATTGCCCCAAGCCTCTCTGGGGCACATGCATCAAGCATTTTTGGAGTCGCAAACGGTGCGATTCCTTAAAATCGGCCGTTTGCGATTCCAAAAATGCTTTTTGGAATGCATCAAGCATTTTTAGAAATCGCACATTTTTGCGATTTCTAAAAATGCGATTGCTTTTAAGAAATCGCAAATTTGCGATTTCTTAAAAGCAATGCATGATTACTTTTATAATTGCGAATTCGCAATTAGGTTGTCAAATTTACCGAGTGGTTGAACCACTCGGTAAATTTGCAAAAAGTGTTAAAAACGCTGCAAAAGCATTTTTTACACATTCATGTTACGGACACACATGTCCTTAGGACATGTGTGTGTGCAACATGATGCAAAAACAACATTTCATGGGTGCAGGGGGGGGTCATTTGAACCCCCCTCTCCACCCTTGAAATGCAATCAGGATTTGCGATTAGCAAAGTGCGAATTCGCAATTCCCATTCATTCCTATGGGCATTTTAGCCCATAGGAATGAATGGGAATTGCGAATTCGCACTTTGCTAATCGCATAATATTTGAGAATCGGTAAAAATTGCGATTTTTACCGATTCTCAAATATTTTGAGAAAATGTACATGCATCCCATTTTGCATTTCCTAATTTGCGATTCCCTAAAAATCGCAAATTAGGAAGTGCAAAATGTAACAATGATGCATGTGCCCCTCTGTGCCTATCCTGCACAAGCCCATCCATGCTAGACCACAGGCCCTACATGCTATCCATGCAGCACATGCTGATTGGTGCAAAAGTGAGGGGTGCATTTTTTTGTACAGCTTGCATAGAAGGCAATACTTTTGTAATTAGAGCCAGAGTAGGCCAGCGTTGTACCGGCACCTGTTTACCTGTAGAAACCAGCTGACGTTGTGCTGTTAAAAGCAAAGGTGCACACAATGCACTGGACATGGCAGGCACATACTCAAATGCTTAATGATATTACCCTAGTTGTGCTCAGTGTGTGTATGGGTGTGTCTGTGTGTGTAAACTGTGTCCTGCTACGATGTCTCTGAAGAAATCCCACCTTATTATTCCAGTGATGTAATTCAGACCAGTGCATTATGCAACAGGTGAGTTGCATTACCCAGAACAGAATAGGTAGGGAGAGTAGGATTGTGTAGCTTCCCCACCCCCTAACACTCCACCACCATTTTTTTCCAGGAGGCCCTGATCAGATACTGAGGCAAAGGTGGAGGGGAAAAGGATAGGGACAAAGAGACTTCAGGAGAGAGTAATATGCACATTAGTTAGTACGAGGCAGGGGAGAGGCATACAGGCTACAGAGGTATCAAACGGAGAAAGTGAAAGCTGAGGGGAAAGAGGTCACAACACATGGGAGAGAAAAAAGAGTGCAAAGAAAATGAGAGCATGGTAAGATAATAAGACATGGGAGGGAACAGGGCAAGCGAAATATAGTGGACAAACTAGAGGATGAGAGGAGAGAGAGAAAATTGAAAGAGACACAATTTAAGCACAGGGTTGACAATGAAAACGAGAGAGACTGCAGAAGAGGAAAGCATCAGCGAAGAGCCCAATATATTTTTGTAATTTTTTGTAAAAGTCAGTTTATAATGGGACACATTATCCTGAATACTTTTACCTTATGTAATGGCCATAGTCTTCTAAACAAATGATGCTGTGCAAGAATTCTGCAACAATAAAACATTTAATGGTACATGTACTAGCACGTATAATCCGATGCAATTTTGAGTGTAATCATTTCTTGTAAAATGCACATTATTTTCTTTACTTTTTTACATATACACCTTGGATTCTCACTTCCAGGCGCTGTAAGAATCAGATGTTAATAGTACCCAATTTTGATGGTACTTAATTTACTGACCTTTGACCTTGAGTCTATGAACTGTTTGCAAGTTAAGCCCACCTCTAGCTCCATCCGATGTCCAAGGGTACCTGCAGTTATTTAGTCCCATTTAAAGCACTGCTTGTGCCATCAGACCTAGGCTTGTAGTTGCAGACAGCATTTGCTAAACGATGAACAGTTTAACCTATTTTAAAAAAGTGTGACACTTTTTTAAGCCTTAACATGTTTTGTGCAAATGGTCCTGTTGGCATTATGCAAATGTGGTCCCTTAAACATTTTTAAGGAGAGATACTTCACTCCAAGGTGACAGCGGTGTTCGTGGCTTACTGCAGTGACAATGCACTGTAGTTTCTCATCTATTTCAACTGTGGTCCTTAGACTGTCGCAGCTATTGTTGGCTGCGCTGTCGATGTGTAAGGTTGCCACCTTTCCCAGTGAAAAATACCGGCCATTTGTTCTTGTTTTAAGATTCAGCAAAGGCCCGGACATGACACCTAGACAGGACTTTATACAAAATTGTCCGTATTCGTTTTAAACACTGTCTTTCTGCCTTTGTTTACTTTAACTATCACTCACAGGTCATTAAGGAAGCGCTAGAGCACATTTTAAAGTGTTTTATTCTTATGTTTGCTGTTTTAAAAATACAGTGGTAAGAGGAAAAAAATCCCTGCTTTTCTTAATTTTTGTACCTGGTTGTAACATTAAAATATTGGTCTGACCGGTAAACAAGTGTCCCGATGGAACCCTGCCAATATTAAGCATGGGCGGAAAATCCGTTCCGCTCGCGGATTTTGCGGATTTTCGGTAAATTCGCAATCCGCGAGATTCGCGAATTTCCTGCAAAATCCACGAGCGGAACGGATTGGGTCAAAAGTTCAAGCTGACTTTTTGTAACTATTTTAGAATGGCGCTGCCAAACTGCCAGAGCCTCTAAAATAGTTACAAAAGTCAGCTTCAACAGGAAGCACTAATAGATAAAGTAAAGCAGGTGCTAGAGTTGAATCTCAAATTCAGTTACACAATCATTAATCACCCCAAACTTGGGGTGATTAATGACTGTGTAACTTAATTTGACCTTCAACTCAAGCACCTGCTATACTTTATCTATTAGTGCTTCCTGTTGAAGCTGACTTATGGCTGAGGGCAGAAGGGCACAAAGTGGGACAGAGGGCATGAGTTAGGCAGAGAGCAGAGGGCACAGAAACCAGTGGGGCAGAGGGCAACAGGGCATGAACAAGAGTGGGGCAGAGGGCAGAAAGGCACAAAAACAAGTGGTACAGAGGGCAGAAGGGCATAAAAAACGAGAGGGTGGCAGTGATGAACCAGGCAAAAAAAAACCTGCGAACACGCAAAGCGCCCCGCGAATATGCAAAGTTCCCCGTGAACACCCGCGAACACGCAAAAATAAAAAATCCGCAAATCCGCAAATTCACGGATTGCGAATTCGCAAAATTCACCCATGCTTAGCCAATATGTGGCCCACGATCATCTCCGAGTTGTAGTACAGCCCAGGCGCGCAACTAGACCTGAATTGTCCGTATTCGTTTTAAACACTGTCTTTCTGCCTTTGTTTACTTTAACTATCACTCACAGGTCATTAAGGAAGCTCTAGAGCATATTTGAAAGTGGTTTATTCTTATGTTTGCTGTTTTAAAAATACACTGGTAAGAGGAAAAAAATTTCTGCTTTTCTTAATTTTTGTACCTGGTTGTAACATTAAAATATTGGTCTGACCGGTAAACAAGTGTCCTGATGGAACCCTGCCAATATTAAGCATGGGCGGAAAATCCGTTCCGCTCGCGGATTTTGCGGATTTTCGGTAAATTCGCAATCCGCGAGATTTGCGAATTTCCCGCAAAATCTGCGAGCGGAACGGATTGGGTCAAAAGTTCAAGCTGACTTTTTGTAACTATTTTAGAATGGTGCCGGCAAACTGCCAGAGCCTCTAAAATAGTTACAAAAGTCAGCTTCAACAGGAAGCACTAATAGATAAAGTAAAGCAGGTGCTAGAGTTGAATCTCAAATTCAGTTACACAATCATTAATCACCCCAAACCTGGGGTGATTAATGACTGTGTAACTTAATTTGACCTTCAACTCAAGCACCTGCTATACTTTATCTATTAGTGCTTCCTGTTGAAGCTGACTTACGGCTGAGGGCAGAAGGGCACAAAGTGGGACAGAGGGCATGAGTTAGGCAGAGGGCAGAAGGGCACAGAAACCAGTGGGGCAGAGGGCAAAAGGGCACAAACAAGAGTGGGTCAGAGGGCAGAAAGGCACAAAAACAAGTGGTACAGAGGGCAGAAGGGCATAAAAAAACGAGAGGGTGGCAGTGATGAACCAGGCAAAAAAAAAAACTGCGAACACTCAAAGCGCCCCGCGAATATGCAAAGTTCCCCGCGAACATGCAAAAAAAAAAATCAGCAAATTCGCAAATTTTGCGAATTCGCAAATCCACAAATCTGCAAATTCGCGGATTGCGAATTCGCAAAATTTGCCCATGCTTAGCCAATATGTGGCCCACGATCAGCTCCAAGTTGTAGTACAGCCCAGGCGCGCAACTAGACCTGAACTACGGGGTTGGGGGGCTAAGACTCCCAGCCAGGGCCGGCTCGAGCGCTGGGGGCAGCTTTTACAACAATCGTTTTTGAAGCTCTCCTCCCCAATATCCTTCTTCTTCATGAATTCCCTCACTACCACTAACAAACATTATACCTAATCCCTCCATAGCCTCTCTCTAATGTACATTTCAGTTTTTTATTGTGCTACTCATAGTTCACTCACAGTTAGTTCTGATATCTGCATGGTACATGTTCTTTACAGCAGGCACATTAACCCTCTGTGCTACTCTCACTAGTAGGAACATTAATCACCAGAGTTATCTTTATATTTTATTGTTGCATGACAACTACCTGATGCACAGGGAAGTTCAAGTGCTTTTAAACCATTTAATATTTTAACCACAGCACCCTCCACCAAAGTCAATCCCAGGTGCGGCAGCACCGGTCACTCCGCCCTAAAGCCAGTCCTGCACCCAGCAATGAGGCCTGCCAAGCCTTTCAGAAATGGAGTGAGAGCTAACCTCATACCCATAATGTGTGGCAAATAACTATGTATGTGATGGGGTGTGATACGTTCCCCAAATTTCAGCAAGCAAAACAAGTCACCAGATTTGTTGTAGATAAGTTAAGGGAGAGTACACTTCTTCCCCGAGAATTAGTTTTAACTTTTAGGATAAAACTTGCTAAAATGCTGCATAGCCTTATGAGTATTCGTGAAATATTTCAGTACTTTCATAGTGCACCAGGGAAGCCTGGCATTTCCTAGGAGTAGATCTCTTGTTTTTCAAATGTCTTAAGTCAGAAATTACTTCCACTAACCAACGTCATAATTTTTTCACCGGTGAGTCCCTTATGCCAAGGAGTACATTCAATATGACAGTGCCAGAAATTTACCACAGATATTTCAGCCACATCCTAGGGTACCTCTACATGGGTCAAAATGTGGCCATTTGACACCCCCTGTAAAATGAGTAAAGGAAATCTTATGTCAAGAGTTACCTCAAATATCAGTACCCAAATTGTGCTGTGGATCCACCCAATATGCTAAGAATTATTATTATTATTATATGAAATTTGTAACGCGCTCAGCTTACCCGGGGGCATCCCGGCGCAGACAGACCAGAAGGAGAGACTCAACTAATCACCACTGTGGAAACAGATAGGTCTTAAGAAGTTTCCTAAATAGTAGGATCTTGGGCTCTGAGCGAATCATGAGGGGCAAAGAGTTCCAAAGAGTCGCCACCTGCACAGAGAAACGCCTGCCCCCAGAACGAGCTTTCCTTACTCTCGCTGACTGCAGAAGATATTTTTGGTCCGAGCGCAAAAGGCGTGGGGGCTTATAAGGACGAACCATGTTCGAAAGGATGGGGGGGCCTTTGCCATGCAGGATTTTGTTGGCCGTGCATAGCGCTTTAAATTTCACCCGCTCCTTCACGGGGAGCCAGTGAAGCGTTTTGAGGGCCGGGGCAGCCGACTGCCTTCTGGGAACTTCCATAAGGACTCTCACCTGTTGGAGGGTTTTAAAGGTCGCTTCGGGAGCACCGAGAAATAGCGCATTCCCATAGTTGAGCCTCGATAGGATTAAACCACGTATCAAAAGCTTCTTTGCTGGATCAGGAAGCAGTGGTAACACCTTTCGGGCTGACCTCAGCAGACCAAAGCAAACCCCCGCGGTCTTCCTGGCGTGGGTCCTGAAGGACAGATCTTCCTCCAACCATACTCCCAAGGACTTGATCTCCTTCTTGGGAGATGGTGGATCACCAAGAGACCGGGGCCAACAGCTAGCAATAATGGAGGGACTGGAATTACCCAGGGGCATCAGCTCGGTTTTTCCTCCATTAAGCTTTAGGGCAGAGTTAGACATCCAACGATAGACATTGGCAAGGCAGTCGTGTAACACCTCAGGTTGTTCCGCCAACTGAGTGAGGCCCACCACCAGCTGAGTATCATCAGCGTAGCTGATGATCTTCACCCCTGAAGGGGCAACCACTCTTTCAAGTGGAGTCATGTATATATTAAATAAGGTAGGGCTCAGCGATGAGCCCTGCGGGACTCCACATTACAGAGGGAATAGGGCCGACTGCTCTGCTCCTTCCCAGACTTGGTAGAAACGGTTGGAGAGAAAAGATCCCAACCATTTCAAGGCCGTCCCTGAGACACCTACCTCTGACAGACGTTGGAGGAGCACCTGATGACTCACGGTGTCAAAGGCAGCACTCAAGTCCAGGAGGATCACTGCCACTGACCCTCCTGTATCTAGAGTGCTCCTTGCTTCCTCCACTACTGCCAGCAAGGCTGTGTCCGTTCCCTGGCCGGGGCGGAAACCAGTCTGGGAGTCTCCCAACAGGTGGTTGGACTCTAGATGGTAAGAGAGCTGACGGTTAACCAGCTTCTCTGCAACTTTTGAGAACCCAGGCAGAAGTGAAATTGGCCTGAAGTTGGTCAAGTTGGATGGATCCAATCCTGGTTTTTTCAATAAGGCTTTTACCACTGCCTTTTTCCATCTCTGAGGGACTGTGCCATGAGAGAGTGAAAGATTCATGAGGTCGGTCAGCCGGGTTGATAAAGTGTTAGCCACAAGCTTAAGGTATTTTATGGGCACTGGGTCACTCGGAGATCCACTCTTCATCTCTAACAGGACTTTTATAACCTCGTCTTCCGAGAAGGGGCCAAAGGAGGCTAGCTCAGTCGGGCATCTTATTGGACTGGCAGCCGGCTCAGGGATTTGAGGGATAGCGGGCAAGGAGGATAATATTTTCTCTATTTTAGAATGGAAGAAACTAGCCAGTTCCTCACATTTTTCTTTAGGATTATCATGCACAACTGGCGGGATCGGGGCTTTCAGATGTTCCTTAAAAATTTTGAACGATTCTCCTGACGAATTACTTGCCCTCTCAATCCTATCGCTAAAGAAGTTCTTTTTAGCCTCCTTCAGAGCACGTTTATATTTCCTCATCTCTCTTTTATAGTTGGCCCGGCTTTCTTCCGTCTGCTCTCTCCTCCAAGCACGTTCAAGCCTTTTACAAGAGGTTCTGAAACTCCTACGCTCGGGGGTATACCAGGGGGCAGAACCGATTCTTCTCTCCCTGACAAGCCTCCTTTTATTAGGAATCAGTAAGTCCAGCGAGTTAGTTAGCCATTCGCCCAAATGCTGATCAGCGATATTGGGGTCATCTACAGGGTAAGGACAAGTTCTAGCTAGCTCTTCCGCCCAACTGTCCACCGGCAGCTTCGACCAAAGTCGTTCTACAGTATGTTGTCTAGGTGCGGGGTCTCTCCGGTTCCCCAGCAGCCAGCTAAACGGAATGAGATGGTGATCCGTCCAGGGGAGAGCCAACATCTGGAGAGCTTGCAGGTTCGCAGAATTGGCAAGAACCGCATCAAGCTGATGACCTCTATTATGAGTAGCTCCCACATTAGCAAGATGTAAGTCCAGTGCACCAAGCGAGCTTAGTAAATCTCTTGCTACTACATCATTGGGGTCATCAAAATGAAGGTTAAAGTCCCCAAGAATAACAAAGTTGGATGAGGCAGCAGCCAGTGGAATAACAGCCTCAATGAGAGAGTCTACGAAATTCCCCAGCGTAGCGGGAGGCCGATACACAAGGAGGCCGGAGATGGAGACAGTAGAGGATATGCAAAGGGAAAATTGACAACTTTCAGAGTTGTTAATGCCGCAGTCTACTGCTTTGCATACGAATGTGTCTCTATACACGATGGCCACTCCACCCCCTCTCCCATCCGGCCTATCCAGATGAAAAATGAGGTATCCCGGAGGGAGAGCGTTGACAATGTCGGGACCAGAACACGTGGTCAACCACGTTTCCGTCAGGAACAAGGCATCCAAACTGTGGTCCATAAGGAGGGAGTGAATTTCCAAAGTGTGACGGGGCAGTGATCTGCAATTAAGCAGAGCCATAGTGAGTGAATCATGGTTCATACAGATATTATACGGGCGACACCCAAGACAATGTTTGAATGCGGTACCCTCAGCCCAATAGTAGCAGCAACTGGGATGTTTAGGCGCGCGTAGCGCGAGCAGAGAGTCCCGTGAATACCTGTAGGAGGGGGCCAGAGGTCTACAAGGATTGAGCAGAGTGGCGTGCCCTGGGCCCGTCTGGGCCCGGACGGGCACAGACGGGCTTGACTCTGGCGAAACTCCGGCGACAGTCCGGCGATGACGCTGCGTGATGACGCTGCGCGTCAGCATGGCTGGCTTTATGTTCGCCGAGCGCGTGCACACTAGAGCGCTAACCGCGCCACCTGCAATGTCCCCCCTCCCAAGATGGCCACCAAACGAGACAGTGGGCAGGGACCCGCTAAAACGCGGTGATTTCACCAATTAGAGTGGGGGTAAGGTGGCAGCAATGCGGGTCTGCGAGTGGCCCTAATTAAAAACGAGGGAAAACAGTAAATAAAGAAAAAAGAAATGGGCAAAAACGGGGATGTTTAAAACGGATTAAATTCTGCAGCCAACAGCAGGGTAGCAGTAAGTGCAAAGCTTTCCTAGCGTTTTTGGTCTAAGATGTTAAGGGTGCTCACCTGTGGGTTGCCTGCCTTTATGCTCGCCGAGCGCGTGCACACTAGAGCGCTAACCGCGCCGCCTGCAATGTCCCCCCTCCCAAGATGGCCACCAAACGAGACAGTGGGCAGGGACCCGCTAAAACGCGGTGATTTCACCAATTAGAGTGGGGGTAAGGTGGCAGCAATGCGGGTCTGCGAGTGGCCCTAATTAAAAACGAGTGAAAACAGTAAATGAAGAAAAAAGAAATGGGCAAAAACGGGGATGTTTAAAACGGATAAAATTCTGCAGCCAACAGCAGGGTAGCAGTAAGTGCAAAGCTTTCCTAGCGTTTTTGGTCTAAGATGTTATGTTATGTTATTACATGCATCATGTCAAGGCCTTCAGTCAGGTGTGCAGGCGCGTGTTCTGTGTTCCTGCCACTAGGTATGTCTGGGCTAGCAGCTTTTGCAGTTCGAACGTTTGAGTCCCCAAACCCAGTGATGGTGTCTTAATAGAAGCATCTCAGGGCCTGCAATTTGCCATAGGTAACACCTCCCATCCATATTTTATT
Organism: Lissotriton vulgaris; assembly: GCF_964263255.1. Classification (NCBI taxonomy): domain Eukaryota; kingdom Metazoa; phylum Chordata; class Amphibia; order Caudata; family Salamandridae; genus Lissotriton; species Lissotriton vulgaris. Next base: position 858,989,751 of record NC_141689.1, read on the forward strand.
AGTGCCCTTGTCCTTAAGGCATGAATAACCTCCAGTATGCCAGGCCAGCTGCACACTTGCACGCATAGCACACATACACTGGGACACACACATTCTCTCACACACTGCCATTCACAGGTCCATTCATCAATCTGCTTTTTTTGTCTCAGAAAAGCTTGCCCTGCTGTTTCTGCTATGCCTGCCTTGTCTTTTAGTGAAGCTTAATAAAACCTATTCCTATACGCTATTCAAGGATATTAATATATTGACTTGCCAATGTATGTTACAAGTATGATGTGAAAGTACACTTCCTTAAAATAGCTGTATGAGGCTTATATTTGGTTTCACATGTGGATCAAGCAGTTACAGTATAGGAAATAAACTAATCCACGTTCTAACATGTAATATCACAGCATCCAGCTGATCTTATGAAATGCCGGACTTCTTCTGCAACCATGGATTTTATTCAGTGACACTTTGCATTTTGGGGTTTTTGATACCCAACTTACAATGTACAAAAAAGTATTGTGGTAACTAAATGGAAAGCCAGGAATTGCTGAAGGTGTTGCAAATTCCTCAATCCATCACCATACTCCAATGCCTCAGCCCTAGTCTCCCTCCTCATGCCATCCCACTTTCTCAGTCCACTCTCCCCTCTTGCACCTGCCCCATTGTTGCAGATGGAATGAAGTAGCATCTAGTACTACAGAAAGAGCAGATATTCTGTGGGCGCCTTTGTCGAATTATGTGTATATTCTTGAGAGTTGTGTCATTTTTTTATGTGCAGAGTAAGAGGTGTGCTTATGTAAGTGCTGGGTGATGGTGAATAGTGTGAGTGAGTGCAGTGTGAGTGGTGCAAGTGTTGAGTGCAAAATGTGGCGATGTGAGTGTTCAGGTGAGCTGCATGAATGCAATGTGAGAGGAGGGCCCAGGTGAGTGTCAGGTGATAGGAGTGTGTTCAGAGTGAGAAGAAAGAGTGCAGGGTGGTATGATTGGTGTAAATGCAGGGTGAGAGTCGTGCCTGTGTGTGGTGCAGGGTGAAGGGCGAGAGTGAAGGGTGATCTGTGAGCTCGACTGGTGAGTGCATGGTGAGAGGAGTTAGTGGAGAATCAGCGGTGTGCCCCATGAGTTATGGCCGACTATTGTCCCTGTGTGCAGGCAGGATGAGCAGAGTGCCTGTATAAATACAGTCTGAGAAGTTAGTTCGTGTGACTGCAGTGTGAGAGGAGGAAGTGCAGGGTAAGTGCTGTGCCCATGTGAGTGAAGGGTGAGCTGTGTGAGTGACATGCATGCCTATGTGAGTGCGCAGTGAGCAGTGAGACAGTAATAGAGATGGGGGAGAGGAGTGACTGCAGGGTAAGTGATATGACAGTGACTTTGGGTGTGTGTTAAAGTGCAGAGTGGGTGAAATTAATGCATGGTTACAGGGTGAGAAGTGTGCTCATGTAAGAGCAGGGTGAAAAGCCTGACTGCATGGTGAGGGTGAGTGGTGTGAAAGAAGTGTGATCACTGTGTGTGCAGGGTGAGCGGTGTGCCCATGTCCATACAGGGTATATGGAAGGAGAACAGCGTGAGTTCAAGGCAAGAGACATAAGTGTAGTTTGGTCACTGTGAGTGCAGGGTGAGAGGAGGATGAACGGTTTGAGTGCAGGGTAACAGTGTGAGTGCAGTGTGATCGCTGTAAGTGTAGTTTAATTGCTGTAAGTGTGGGGTAAGCAGTGAAAGTGTCATGTGCATGCACGGTGAGCGCGTATGCTTGTGTAAGTGCAGGGTAGGAGGAGGGTGAATGGTGTGAGTGCTTGATGAACAGTATGAGTGTAGTGTGATCGCTGTGAGTGCAGGGTGAACATGAAAGTGGAAGGTGAGCTGCGAGAATGAGGAGGGGTTGTCTGAAAGCAGGATGTATTCTCAGACACCTGGAGTAACTCAGCACTGTATTGACGGCTGGCGTAGGGTTTCAGATAAAAGTTAAATTATTGCTATTATGGCATCAATCAGGGATGAATGGTGGAGGAAATAAATAATGTGATGATCCTGTAATAGACTTTCAGTCTTCTAATTAGGGTTGCCAGCTGATCGGGTTTATACTGGCACCACCAGTATTATGATGTACGAGCCAGTACAAAAATAACCAAAATCACCCAAAGCCTGTATTTTTAGCACATATTTGTGCATATGTCGAATGGCAAATATAAATAGCACTTTTAAATGTGTGCTTGGGCTGCATTAATTATCCATGGATAATAATTTAAGGAAACAAAGACAGAAAAGTAATGTTCCAAATGAATGCATTATATTTTATTTACAGCCCTATTTAGTGTCAAGGCGAGGCCTTTGCAGACTCTTTAAGCAAACAAAATATAGCCAGTATTTTTCTCTTGGAAAGGTGTCATCCCTACTCCTGAGATGCCTTTTCACGAAATGCATTCTCCCACTGTGGCAGTAAAAAAAGGCAGAGTGCGGACCCAGGGGTACAGGAACCAGTGAAAAAAGCACAAAGCCTTATTAACTATGTCACAAAGACATGTGCATTTATAAATGGTCTTTTAAAGACCAGTGAAAAAACTCAGGTGTGGTGGAGATATAATTCCAGACACTTCCCTGTCGAGCCCACAGCAGTTAATGCTGTAACAGCTCGGGCTGAAACACAAAGGGGCGTGGGGGGGCTAAAGTCCATTTAGCCCTATGGACGTTGCGCACCTGGTACAGCCAGCTGCACCCAGGGTGAGGAGAGAGTGCCTACTTTGTTGTTCTCTCTAGTTCCGTCCACCCTTCAACAAACCATAAATCAGAATTACCCGCATAGTAAGCTTTTCAGTCTGTTTCAGTTATTATTCCATGTCAAAGCTCTCTTCCTCCCAATTCACATTTGGTTTCCAGAATCAGGAACATTTTTCAAGTTTACTCGCTTATTAAAAAGAATAAAGCTGATACATCACATTCATTATCAAAGTTCTTGGTTTCTGCAATATCTTGCTATGCCTTTGCCAAAACATACATTCTTGGGAGTGTTCTGTTCAGGTTTCATGATAAACCATGTAACATAATCCATGGCTTGTTGAAAAAAATACTTTGCTACCGCTCTGTTCTAATATTTGTCTGATTATTTAGGTGTTATCAATGCATGAGCCCTTTTTTAAGTTATTCGTACCACTTGCCAAGCAAAAGAATTACTTCATACAGATACCAAGGCTAAAACTTTAAACCTATGCCACTGAAATAGATTAATGCGTTGTACAAACATTAACAATTCTTTTTTCATTTTCTGCTCACAAAACTTGAAATGTTCAGTCATACTCAGTATTATTGGCCTGACCACTTCAAAACTTTATATTATAAAGTCTAGAAATTCTTAAATTTAATGTTGCTGAAATACAGAGACGACACTCATAAATGTCCCTATTGCTTTCCAAGAAGTTCTCAAACACTCTTTATTATAATAGTTTATGATAATATAACCAGAATTGCATCACATGATTCAGAATAACTTTCTTATAAGGCCATAGTATATGGTGCAGGGAAAACACCTATGGCATAGAAAGATTTGTCACCTGGACTTCAGAATAAACAAACAATATCCCAACTGGTATTAATTTAGAGACAATTGAACATGTGGAACAATGTGGCTCAAATTAAATTGGTGCTTCTCCCAGTTTGGCTCATCTGAATCATTCCTTCAAATCAGACAAACTTTCGCATTGCTATTTAATTTGAGCCACATTGTTCTCTTGATTCACTGTATATATTCAAACACTTTCACACCATGCGCCGTTTATGCTGATGATCACAATTGTCACTTGCGACACCACCTTTGTATCACTTGCACATACCGAGCGCCAAGTCCAATTCGGGTTGTTTTGCTATTCATTTATGTACAGTGCTGCTACAACTGTGTTTCTTACTTGTCTCTAATTATACGATGCCATGAGAACGTTCCAAAACGAATTGAGTCTTCTTGTTTCTGTCCACGTAATGCTCTTCGCATACATGTCTAATTGTCTCTACATTAATGCCAGTTGGGATATTGTTTGTTATTCTGATGACCTACCCTGATCCCAACGTGGTTTATGGGTCATACTCCTGTAGTATTTTACAACATGTGGACTTCAGCACTTATTATGCTATCCACTATGGGTTAAAGAAAACATGGCTTCAGGTCTGGTACAGTGGCATAATTTCGACATCCAAAATATCCCCATACAAAAATATTGTAACCAAAATATGAATGTCAAAAATATCTACATCCTATACTTATAATGGTAAGTACAAAAATATCGGAAAAGGAGATCTTTCCCCAGTAGGTAGATAAAGTTAGGACCTATTACGCATAGGAAATCCACAACATTCCATTCGGAATAAATCCGGCACCGGTTGATGAATGTGCGTGCAATTTTCCAAACTTCTGGCCAGCTCAAGTCCGCTCCTTCCCTGAAAGGTTGGGGGTGATTCGTCAAGCGAGGGCTGAGAAAAAAGGGGGGTCCCAAAACATGTTTTCCTCATGCAATTTCCCATAGGACCTTTAGCCATGGCTACCGCCCCAACGGCTGAAAGGAATTACACCAAATTTGGCAAAGATATAGTCCTTGGTTTAGACTCATGCCTTTTGCTTATTTGGTGTAAATCCGTTCAGTAGTTCCTGAGAAAATGACAGTTAAATTCATTTATATATCTATTGGCGCGGTGGATCCGCGTACCTATCCGCGTACCCTAAGCGCAGCCTACAAGCATCCTGCCGTGCACAAGCTGAATGCTAATTGGCTGACAACTGTCAAAATCAGGAAGTGTTGGCAGCCATCTTGTGCCTCGGTAGATGGGCTAATGACTTTGGCTATCTTGGCATTGTCCCGACACATGGTATTTTGGGCCTGTTTGTGGTAAAACAAAGAGGGACTACTGAAAAGCTGAATAGGGTTGCCATCAGTGGGGCTAGGCGTAATTGTGGCATATCAAGGCACAGTCTCTGAACCTGTGGGAGAACAGAAGAAGGACTGATTCTGCTATGTAATATGAGGGATCTTGAAGGGCTGGACCTGCTCCCACTTGTTCTCCAAACAAAGAAGTGGACTCCGAGGGTCAGTTGACTGATGTCCTGTGTGGCTACAGGGGTATAACAAGCTAAAGAGACTCTTTTCCTAATATGCCCATGTAAGACCTGTCATCCTTCGGATGGTCTTCCGCCAACTCTTTGCCTGCTTACCTCTGATTTTTGCTGTATCTTTTTGTTGGCATTAGAACTCTGAGCACTTTACCACTGCTAACCAGTGCTAAAGTGCATGTGCTTCCCACTGAAACTTGGTGACATTGGTGTATGCCTGATTGACATATTCACGTTACCTATAAGTCCCTTGTAAAGTGGTATACCATATACCCAGGGCCTGCCATCTAAATGCTACTATTGGGCCTGCAATACTGATTGTACCATCCACACAAGTAGCCTTTTAAACCTGTCTCAGGCCTGCCAGTGCAAGGCCTGTGTGTGCAGTTTACTGCCACTTCGGCTTGGCATTTAAAACCACTTGCCAACCCTACACTCCCCTTTTATTGCACATAGGTCACTACTAGGCTAGGCCCTAGGCAGCTGTGTAAGTAAAAGGAAAGCCATATACTTTTAATTTTTACATGTCCTGGCACTGACAAACAGCTAAATTAGAGTTTCAATACTGTGCGGCATAATCCTCTCATAGGCTAGCATTGGGAATTCCTTAAAAAACTTTAAAGCTGTAATTCATGGTTAGAAAGGAATAGCTAAATCATGTTTCATATCATTGGAATAGTAATGTGTAGTATCCTGCTATTTTCAATGTAATGCCTTTCTACCACCAATGGAATGTTCATTGATGCAGCTATCAGAATGTTGGTGTTCTGCCTTAGTAGTTACAGTTGGATGGGCTGAGAACCTAGATGGATGCTCCTGGTGGGGTCTTCTATTGAGCTTGTAATTGACTTTCTCTTCTGCTCAATAAATCTACTTGAGAACTTCCTACAAGCGTGGACTCAATTACTACATTATTTTGGCGACGATCCACTGAAAGAACCTACTTCTGTCACCTCTACAAGGATTACAAGCAAGTTAATGGCACAAGATTTACTGAAATGTAATCAAGGCACCATGGAGGACACCGTCTGCAGAAGAGCGTCAAGGATTTCTTACATGTTTGCACCGTGGAGTCGAGGCAAAAAGAGGAAATCTAGCAGAACATTTGGCTGTTTGTGCCATCTACTGGTTGTTATTTTATTAACATCACGTGGTTGTAGAAGTCACCGTCACACGATAATTATTTTAACTGCATAACACCGGTGTGAGTATTTTGTTTGTAAACTTGGGGCTATTGCACGCATCTGTCAACGCATGGACGTCTGTTTGGAGGCGGAAGGAGTAATCTCAATAAACCTGTGCTTATGCGGTGAGTGATTTTATTTGGCACGTCTCCCCATTTATACCTTTTTTTTGTGATCGCCTTTGACATTGACATTTCTGCATGTTGGCAGTTGAACCGCCGCTTTCATTTTTAATAGTAAGCACTGCACGAGCTGCTCACACTCACCGTGTACACGCAGCATCTCCTTCATACCATTGTCTTTGACGTCGGTGTTTTGAGACTACTTCAGAGTCTATGACGTCTTCTCTTTGAAGAGAGTGTGTGCGTTTGAGCGCTTCTACGCTCTTTCAGCCACCCGGATTTACGTGGCTAACGTGCTGCCATCTTAAGTTGATGACGTCGGATGTCTACTTGTTATGAAGCATGGAGCGCCTCATTTCAGCGATGCGCACGCTAATTTCTAATTAATTAAATATAGCGCATGTAACTTCAGAGATGCGCACGCTAAATGTAATAATTAAATACAGCACGAACTTCGTATCCCCACTGTCTCGGCGTGTTGCCCTCTACATATACTGTCACCAAGCTTCTGAAGTAAGTTTTTTATTTTGGGACTGTGTGTATCACTTCCAAATCTGGCATCAAGGGACAGTACTTTCTGGTGGCAAGTCGTCTGAACTTGTTTTACGCCTGTCTCAATATCGCGGTGACAGGCACACCTACGATTTTATTTACTTACAAACATCTCTTAGTTTTGATGTTTTGCGAATCTGTGCACAATATATAGGTTGCTTATTACCTTCTTTTGAACTATGTGTTTATTTTCTTTCAGTGCACGATATTTCTTATTTTCATGAGGTGTTTCTAATGAGTTTTTATTTCTGTGTATGCATAGGTTCCTGTTTTCTTTCCTAAGAGATGAGTTAATGTTTCTTGCCATTTATTGTGAGTACCTATCAAAAGAATCTACATTCATATTGTTTTAGTGCACGTCTATTGCCTTTACACAGCATGTCATTTTGAGAGGGCAAGTTCTTTTATTTGCTAAGGGTCCCTGTCTGTCCCTTTCGTTTCGGTTTGCACACACAGACCTCGTAAATTTTTGTTTCTGTGTTGCGTAGGGTTTTAGTCCCTTTAGTTTACTGTGGTGCATGTCAGTTGTCCATACACAGACCTCACTGGTTTTAGTTTGTCTGTATTTCGTATAGGGTTATACTCCCTTCAGGTTATAACTGTGCACATCTAGTGTCTATACACAGATCTCTTCAATTTTTGTTTCTCTGTGTGTTACTAAAGATTATAGTCCTTTTGGTTTCTAACAGCACCACATTAGTTGTCCACACATGGACCCCACATATTAGTTTTGTGTGTGCAATTTTTTTTCCTTCCGAGGAGTCATGCTTGGGTTACAGTCCCTCAGCATTGTCATTATGAGTTCCTTCTCATACTTTATTTTGTATTTTATATCCTACTTAGGAGTTGTGTTAGGGTGTAATTCCCTTTGCGTATTTAACATGGGTTCTCACCCATACTGTGTCTTTTCTATCCTGTACAGGGATTGTATTGAAAAGTTTAAAGTCTTTTACTTTTCTTGTCTTAAGTTTTACTCATATCTGCTGGTTACCCAGTTTTTTTTCCTAATGTGCACAGTGTGTTTTCACAGTTTTTGTGTCTTGATACTTGCAACGCTTGTAAGTTCTGTTCCTAGTCTGGTGCACAATGCAAATGAGATTTGGTCTTACTATCTTATTTAGCTTACGTTATATTTTTTTAAGTGCTTTCATGCATTTATAGCTAAATATGTTCTGTTTTATTGTATCTTGATTACTATTTCTCGCACTGTTACCTTTGCATTACATATTTGTATTTTGCTTAGTGTTAACAGTGTTTTGATGAGGTTTCACCTTAATTGTTCCTCATCTTCTTTTCCGTTTTCTTCTTCCTAATCTGCTTTTCTGTTGAAATCTATATTTTCTTTTCAATCTCCATTCATTCTTGTTCTGGCCAGTAGGTGTGCGTTGGAGTTGTTTTTCGTACTTTCTTCTATTCTTTTCTTTTCTGCTGTTGTGTAAGAAGGGAGGATGGTTTATATGTTTGGTTCCATTCTTCTATTCCTATTTCTGGATTTCTCTTTGGTTCCACTGTTCAATTTCTATTTCTTGATTTCTCTTGCTGATGCAAGTTTCTTTATTTCTCTTGTTGCTTTGCTTGTGACAGGTGTTCTCTTTTCGCTGTTTCTTTCCTGCTTTTGCTAATTTTGCTTGCTTTTATTTCCCTGGTTCTTTTTTGCTGTTTCTAGCTTTTGTTTTCTGTATATGAAAAGGGGATATGTAGTATCCTGCTATTATCAATGTAATGCCTCTCTACCACCAATGGAATGTTCATTGATGCAGCTATCAGAATATTGGTGTTCTTCCTTAGTAGTTACAGCTGGATGGGCTGAGCACCTAGATGGATGCTCCTGGTGGGGTCTTCTATTGAGCTTGTAATTGACTTTACCCTTCTGCTCAATAAATCTACTTGAGAACTTCCTACAAGCGTGGACTCAATTACTACATAATGATAAATCCTCTTTAGTGGTAAAATTAGATTTGACATTACTCTTTTAGAAATTCCACTTTTAGAAAGTGCTCAGAAGGGAACAGGGGAACCCTACTCACTCGGAACCTGGGTGTAAGGATTTAAAAAGGAAAACAACAGCTCCTGCAGAATAATACAGAGAGACTCCTAATAGAAATTACGCACAATGCCGATGTGGGGTGGTGGGCTGGGTGTCAAGCAAAGAAACTCTCCATACACGTTTTTTGTTTCATATTTTGTTACAATGTTTATGTAAACATTTGAAATAAATATTACAGTATACATACAAAATATTCAAAAATAATTCAAAAATAAACAAGTGTAACTTGTGTCCCAGTGAAATAAACAATAGAACCTACGGAAAATCCGCCCGTCACCCAAGCGGTAACTGGACCGCCCGCCTGCCATGCGGCGGTCCCGCCACCCTAATTATGATGTGACCACCACTGTGCGATTTAACATTGCGGCAGGTGCTGCTGGCTGCAGCACCCGCCACAATGTGAAATGGCCATATTGTGAATTTCCCTGCACAACGTGGCACGCACCGTGCGGTACCTGCCACCTCCAGTGCACAGCTAACCCCCACTGGGGGCCCGCAACGGGCCCACAAAGCCAGTCTGTACCTGCCTTTTTGCAGTGGGAAATCTGCCGCAAAAAGACAGGCAGAGAGGCCCATTGTAATCACTACGGCAGTGCCTGCTCTGGGCCAAGCTAACAGAGAGTGAGCACAGGTTATCTTTTGGTGTGTATCTAGCTTACCCTGACTAGAGTGGTGGTTCCTGCTTGGACAGGGTGCATACCTTTGCTAACCAAAAACCTCAGTTCTAACACCACAGCTAGCCATTAGCAACTAGACCTGGACTGTACCCTTCTGATTGCCTCTGCCTAATACCCTGAGGGTCTGTAAGTGCCTCCTCTGATGCCCTGAGGGTCTTAGAAGTGTACTCATGTAGGTGTTTGGGCAACAGAAGAAAGTTTGGAAACTTTTGAAAACTTCTCCACCAGTGCGCAAGAGGTTTAGTGGGACCCACTGGAAAAAGTATTCTACCAGCAGTTCCACAGCATTGAATTGGATTTCAGCTTCATCCCACTCAAAGATCCTTCCATGTCTGAAAATACCGAGCAAGTCCCATTCTGTGTTCGGATTTAGAATATTTTCAGTGAAAAATATTCAGTATTCCCAAGTTTCAGTGGGACCCTTCTACTTCAGATTTCCACCCTCAGTTCCACTGCGGCAGGTACAGTTTCAGCAGCTACCCAAGTAGAGACGATTTTTCTTCCTAACAAAGTCCCATTCTGAGTTTGGATTTGGAAAATATGTCAACATTGTCCTTGAAAAAAATCCCTTTCTGAAACGGGGCTTAGAAACCTTTTCACTTTTAGATTTTCACAGGAACCAGTCCAATTGGTTTATCCAAACCAGGCTCCATCGTGGTCAGACTGAAATTGTACCTCAGTTCCGGTCTACCAGGTCCATTAACTGATAATGGACCTTTATGTTTTTTGGTACTGTTTCCAATTAAATCTTTAAAAATTCATATCTTAGGTTTCCCCTTTTTGGATTTTGGCTGTTTTGATATCATTTGTTTATTACATTTCCCTCTCCTTTATGAATTGGAGAGGTATTTGCATTTTGTTCTGACTTTGACTTTTTACCTATTTGGTACTTCTAAATGCTGTCTACTCTATGATATAGTTACTAGGAGTTGAGCTCAGGTTTAAATTACTAGGCATCCTTCTTAAAAATCACTACCTCTGTAGAACCTCATCGGCTGCTATCTTTAACTGTGAGAGTATGCTATTTACTCTTGAATTCTCACCTACAGACTCATTTTCTGGTGTACTTATCTACCGCCCCCCCAATCAAATAGGAGATTTCATTGAGTCACTCCAATCTAAAATAGCTGACTTAGTGGTTAGTAGATCCTATTTCTCAATACTAGGAGATATAAATATCCACTTAGATGACCCCAACAACTCTATGGCTAATGCATTTTTGGATAGTATGGCAGCTCTCCAGATCATACAGAAAGGCTTTGAGCCTACGCATGAAAAGGGCCATCTTCTTGATGGGGTTTTCAGTAATGACAACAGACTGGAAGTAGGGACCCACTGCCTCTTACCTGGACAGACCACTATTTAATACCCATTCAGTGGACTCCAGCCATGCCACCACAGCCCCTCCCTCGTACTACCCTATTTGGGAGGGACTGGTCCAAAGTCTCCCCAGACCAATGGGCTAATTTGCTTTCTGCTGCCCCTCTCCAAAAGGCAACAGACCCAGCACTGCAATACGAGAATTACATCAAATGGCTGTGTACAGCCTTGGACTCCATTGCACCTATTAAAGCCCTTAAAGAAAAAACTAAATCCAAGGACTCACCCTGGTACACTCCCCAACTTAAAGAACTAAAAAGGGTGTGCAGAAGACTTGAAAGAAATTGGAGGACTTCTCGTAGTAAGATAGATAAAACTACTCATCTTGAAGCTATCAAAAAATATAAAATAGAAATTAGACGAACTAAAACTTTATACTTCGAGGAAAATTTTTTAACTGCCTCCAACTCTTCCAGAGAAATCTTTCAGATAGCAAAATTCCTGATTGATATCCCCCTGGTTCCTGCTGATCCGAGTAAAGCTCAGGCTCGCTGTGAGAGTCAAGCTGAGTACTTTCATAGCAAAATACAAAAAATTGCCTCTGCTTTTAAATCACCTAATCTATCCCAGGATATGGGAACCATCTCACCTAACGTCATGGCTCCAAAATTAAATGAGCTTCCATTGTTGGATGAGAACTCACTTGGGGCTATCATGATGAAAATAAAATCAGGATCTCCTACAGACCCTGCTCCTCCCTGCCAGATAGTAAAAATTGAGAACACTGTCAAACCTGTTATTCTCAACATATTAAATACTTCTATTACCACAGGCTCAGTACCCACCGCGTGGAAATGTGCACAGGTTAAGGCTTTGCTGAAGAAACCCACTCTGGACCCGGAAAATATGGCCAATTATCGGCCTATCTCCCTCCTTCCGTGGATCAGCAAACTCCTAGAAAAACACGTCAACTCGTCTATCACTCAATTTTTAGAGAATCATCATCTCCTCCACGATTCCCAAGCTGGTTTTCGTCCCAAATTGGGAACTGAGGTGGCCCTCCTGGCGGTAACTGAGCAGGCCAGGAAGCAAATGGATCAAGGCGGCACTACAGCAATCATGTTGCTCGACCTTAGTGCCGCCTTCGATACCGTTAACACCAGCATTCTTCTTCACCGCCTCCACCAGATGGGAATTTCTGGGAAGGCCATGCACTGGCTCCAGTCATTCCTTTAGGGTTGTTGAGGGCACTACCTACTCAAAAGTCTGGCCCTTGGATCAAGGTGTACCCCAGGGCTCTTCATTGAGCCCTACTCTTTTTAATATTTATATGCAGCCGTTAGCTGATATAGTGCACTCTTTCGGCCTTGATATAATAACCTACGCCGATGATACGCAATTAGTCGTATCTATGAATCAGGCAGATTCTCCCCCTTCCAATCTAAGTAACTGTCTGGTAGCGGTGGCTCAGTGGATGGCTACCTCGCATTTAAAATTAAATGGCGAGAAAACTGAGCTCATGGTGTTAGGCAATTCAACCATTCCCAGTCCTTTGTCAGACTGGCCACCGTGTATGGGCCCCACGCCCCAACCAAAGTCCCATATAAAGAGCTTAGGCATTTGGTTGGACTCCAACCTCAGCTTCATGCAGCAAGCTACTACTCTCTCTGCCATATGCTTTGGGCTAATGCGTATGCTGAGAAAGGTGCTGCCTCTTCTCCCTTTTGAAGCTCGCAGAATAATGGTTCAAGCCATTATTTTGTCCCGCCTGGACTATGGGAACTCTTTATACTTAGGCGCCCCCGCATTTACAATCAAAAAGCTACAGGTGACTCAAAACGCCGCAGCTCGCCTCCTGTTAGGCCTCAACAAACGAGAATCAGCTACCATGGCCCTGAGGAAATTGCACTGGCTTCCTGTTAAGGCCAGAGTGTTGTTTAAATCTCTTTGTTTTATGCACAAAGCCATGTGGAAGAATGCCCCCACTATGATCTGCTCCCTGGCAAAACCCTATCTTCCTCACAGACCCCTAAGATCCAGCACTGCCTTCCTGGTTACTGTCAACAAAATCAGACGTACCAGATGGGGCGGACGTTCCTTCTCCTGGAATGCCGCAAAGGAATGGAACTCTCTGCCCACCTCCCTTCGCAGTGAACCTAGCCTTTTAAAATTTCGGAAGGATCTGAAAACTTACCTATTCATTTAACTTTTTTCCCTTTTAGTATGACGGTACTTAGCGCTACGAGGCCTCCGGGTTGTTTGCACTCTATAAAACCCGATTAATAATAATAATAATAATAATCCTTTGACTGGACCCAAGAAATTAGTGACTTTATTAATTGTGGTGAGTTTCCATCCGCCCAAACTAATAATTCACCTTCTTAACATTCTCAAAATCTAACTAGAACTCTCTTAGCACAAATACAATCAGTTTTCCATGGATTGATATTGGATTGATTAGTATTTTTTATTCACATTTTATTTCCTTTTTTCCACTGATGTGCTATGCTTTCACCTCTTTTCACTAACCCTTGCTGCTTCTATTTCCTCTGATGTTTGCAGATTGATAGTGTGTTGCATACCACATGCTGCTTTCTCCAATTTCCTGGGAACCAATATAACATTTATAAGTATAGATACACTGTGATCTGCTAAGGTTACCAGCGGACCAAGGTGCATGGTGGAGCCAACACCCTTTTACAGGTTTCTACATTTATTTGATGATATGCTTCGAAGCTTCCAGATACAGAGTTTCTGTAGTTGAAACCAAACCCTACAATAGCAGTGACTGGAGCATTTCTTCCTTCTTATGTTAACACCGGAAGGATGTCCTTCAAAGAGTTTAATAACAAAAAAGCAGAGTTATATATGTCCATATTTTACAGACCCATTGTAGTCCGTTCTTTTGTTCTTCTTTATTGGAAATTTGCACTGTTGATATAATGCATCTTTTTTCTAAACCATGCCTTTTTTTAGTAATCCAACAGCTGTTGGCTCTTGGAATACTATGATAAGCATTTTTAGATGACGGTGGATCTGTAAAATATAGACACACATGATTAAATAACTGCACATTTCAATCTGCTAAAGTTATCTGAGGACTAAGGGCATGGTGGAATCAAGCCTCTAGAGCTCAACAATATTTTACAGGTGTGTTCCATAAGTATTTGAACATGTGCTTTGATGTTTCCAGATTTAAAGTCTCTATAATGTAAACAGAATCCTAAAATAGCACTGATTGGAGCAATTCTTCCTTCTTATGTTATGGAAGGAAGTTCCAAAAAAAATGATTACTTACACAATTGGAGAGTTACGTATGTCCATGTTTTACAGATCCACCACAGTTCAATCTTTTTTAGATACGCTTTTTAATTCAAAGTTTTTAAGAGTTGAGCTACTAAACATCCTTTGTCTAAAAATGCATGTGCATTAAAAGAGAGAGGGGACTTCATACTAACTAAACAACCACGAGTGTTCTCTGGTTGCTTTTCTGTTTTTGACTTAAGGGAACAAGCTATGAGATCAAAAATATGCATTTCCTTATGTTTCACCCGCATCTAGTTGTATCTCCTGCCTTGGTACATATTCTATTTTTATTGACAGAATGTCAGTTGTTCAAGTATTATTCCACTAACTTCGTCACTTATGCATACTAATGTAACGTTAAACATAAATTAGGTGCCTGTGTTTGTCTAGTGACCATCCATGCATTTCAAATATTGTAATACACAATAGGGCGACCCAGTCTTCCCTCGGGAGATGGGTATGTAAAGCAAATAACACAAATAAAACATAAACACCATCCATTCATGCATTTCAGCTATTGTAATACACAATAGGTCGACCCAGACTTCCCTCAGGAGATGGGTAGGTAATGCAAACAACACAAATAACACAAAAACACCTGAAGGAATTACTTTAGAAAATATGTCGAAAATACATTAGATATTTGGTCAAATAGATTTAATCAAGGTAATTAATCAATCTAAAAAAACAAAAAAACAAATTCAGTGATAAAAGTAAGAGGCGTACTCAATGCTGGGATTCTATTAAAACTAAAAGTATACATTAATGTCAGTTTACACTCTTTGAAAGACTATAACATATATACATCAAAAACAACTATCAGATTTTTTCAATGACTCATTTTCAATAGAAAAATTACAAATATTATTAAACAGCTGAATGCAATTTCTTTATAGGGTAGCTCCATGCCCATTAGACTTTTGTTTTTTGCACAGACCTAAGAGTCCAATTCGATTTCTTTTAACCTGATTACGATTGCTTACCTTGATTGGGTCTATTTGACCAAGCATTCAATATATTTTTTAATTGTTTATGGACATGGTAGTAAATTGTTCTCACAGATTTATGTTTGTTCAATTCAAATATAAGCTGCGTAAGTAATCATAAGCTGTTTTGAATCCCAGAGCTCTTTCATTGTGCCTATACAGTAGTTGGTCTCAGCTGAGAGTATGGTGCATGCAGTTTTGCCCCAAACGTAGTATGTTGAGTTAAATTATACAGCCTAATGTAATGGCACAGAAGCCCCGGTTATTTGCAGCCTACACAGTAAAAATGTTCTCAAGGCCATTTTCGTTTTTCTTAAGTTATTTGCAAACTTGACTGCAGATGGGTGATGTGAGAATGAGTCATTACGTGTATACATGTTTGGAAGAGGGAGCGCATAAATGGATCACTATGTACATGTATAGCATGGGTCATATGTAAGGTAATTTCTGGAAATACAAGACAATTTTTCCCCATCTGAAACCCAGTTTCATAAATTCCTACAGCGTCATCATTCCCTTGCTAGCCACAATGCTGAATTCTTGGAAATCGCAGAATATTGTCCATTAAAAGACAAAATCCTGATGGGACAAATTTGGAAAAGTGAAATTTCACATATATACTGCTCTTTAGTTATCAACGCTCCTGACTGATTAACAACCTTTAAACAGCCACTCAAATGGATCGCAAAAAGGCATGCTTCAGGGGAGGGAAAATGCAATAGGAGGAAGGCAATCTAGTGAATAAGTAGCAAGCAAATGAGAATGAGAGTGAAGTGACAGTAAAGACAACAAATGGTAAGCAATGGGCGACCCATAAGTCCACTGTATCTCACACTAGATCTTTAAATCAGACAGTTTGTGTTGCTTGTAGGCTCTCTCTACCTAAAAAGGAACACAACCATTTAGACAACATCAAATTAGTAGTGGCACATAAGATACAGGAAAACAAACACACATCTAAAGGTAGATGACCATGGTGACTTTAGGGGCTCAGCCACAGAGATAACAAAGACAACTGAAAGAGATCTTCAGCATACACACAGCAATAGTCCCCACATACAACTGGTGTAGTAACCTGAAAACACAGTCCATAAATTGGAACGCGAACTGTCACAAATTACCCACCTGGATCCAAAGGTGCAGAAATCAGAATGACTCGATCCTTGTCGAACATACAGCCTGAAATACAACAGTGACCACCAAATAGAGCAGCAGAGATTGCTTTTGATTACACTAAATGTAGTCCTTGCCTTCCCTACTAAATTCAGCAGAGATGGCCTTTTATTTGCCTGCTGAAAGTGGTTGAGGGGAGTAAACACTTCAAAATTATACTTACAGATGAGTCATGCTTAAAAGACCACAGACTCCGAATTCCAGTTTCTGAATTTTATTAGAAGGCCAAAAATAATTGGATGTAAACACATCTGAGAATCAGTGAATATAGGTACATAAAAATCAATACAGAGTCAAACCGACTAATATAATTAATTTGGCATAAAAGGTATAATGTGACGAACTCCAGAATTGAAATACAACATAGAATTGAGGCTGAGTCTAAATCTTTATTCATTAGAAAGAAAAGCATAAGTTATCTTTCCCTATACTCCTCTCATTGAGGTTACTGGCTATATCCCCTAACCTTTTCCCATAGGTGTCAGTACGTGTAGACTTCCTAAGAAGTACTCACGTCAAATGGGTCAAAATAGCTTAAGGCTATGGAGCTCGCTCTTAAGATGCTCCGTCTCCTTCAAAAATGTAGAAGTCTGATTTTCTGTCCCTTTGCATCATAGAAAAAGACAAAACTCAGCCTCCCCTAAATGTATCACATGACAAACTGTTTCACTTGCAAGGTTCCCTAGTAGCTTTCCATTGCTTCTTCAATTAAGTTATTCTTGTCTTCCAGTGGCCTTGAGGTTCAGGTATGCCAGGCATGAAAGGTATCCTCCCTTCCCGCTTCTCAGACTCTTTAAAGACATTCTGGTTATCTCCTTAAACTAAGAATAATGAGGTAAAATTTTTGTACCTGCAGTGGGATGAGAGCATACTGTTCTGGCACACACAAGAGATTCATTTAATTATTTCTTTAGCAACCAAGGATTTTTAAACTGTCAACAACTTGCAGATCTGGGCCTACAATGCAGGCAACTTAAACAGACCCTCCAGTTTATCGCGATTTCGCGATTCATTTGCGAAATCGGCAGATTACCGCGATGGCCGCGATAATAGCCATATTGGCCGCGATATTTACAAAAAAGTGTCTCTACTAGGAGACAGCAAAACAAACAATGCCTTTTATTGGCTTTGCGCGCCGTCCCCCCCCCCCCCCCCCCCCCCCCACTCGTTTGTGTCAGCAGCTTCCCGGGACACACACAGACAGTCAGTTTTTGAGCTGCCAGCCTCGCCGCACCCGAGTACTTCACAGGTCATTAAAAGACCTTTCACTTGTTAATGAGGCTTTGTTTTTCGCCCCCGCCTGTTATCCTCAGCTCTGGCAGGTGTCAGGGGCTTGCCGTGGTTTTGGGGGCACTGCTTCCTTGGGGCAATGTAAGCGCGGCACAAGAAGAGGAAGTGGGTCAGACTCAGAGCGGTAAATAATTCACAACGACAGCCACACTCTTTTACAGCTACAGCTTACTTCTCAGTTTCCAACCTCAACTGGATATGGCTGAAAAAGGTAGACATGTCCCTTCCCTCAATAGCTCCGATTAAAAATTCAATTATGTATGTATGTATGTATTTGAGCTTGAAAAGCGCACTGCTACCCGTAGGTTTCCTTGCGCTGTATAACGCTGGGGAACCCGTCCTGGCTTTCCCTGTGAGATGGTCCCTACTGGGCACCCCCAAGGTGAAGCCAGGCATTCCTGGCGTTGATAGGGCCATTTGTGGAGATTAAGCAAGCTATTGCCCAGAGTTGCTGAGTGGGACCCATGGTTAGAGTGACACCGAAGGCGAGATTTATCGAGCCCGCTGACATTGGCCCAACACCCTGCCGCATCGGGAATTGAACCCTGATCCCGGGCCGACCTTGCTTCTGGGTCTGCCGCCTCTAACCAGTGATCCATACCACTCCACGATGCAGGACTTCTATTTTGAAATCCAACAGACCTGACGATAAACAGGACAATATGTATTATACGCCAAATCAGACTCTTAAAAAAGTCTGACTGAAAAGAAGGAAAAGGATGCTTAACCCCTTCCATGCTCATGACGAGCTCAGCTCGTCATGAGGCACAGTGGAGCTGTGCTGATGAGAGCTGAGCTCGTCATGTATAATGGGAATGAAGACCCTTCAGCACAGCAGGGGAATTGCTGTAGCAGCGATGTGGTTAAAACTCGTATACACGCTGAACTACTCTCCAGAATATCTGCTTATTACAGGAAATTACTAATTTCATGCCAGTTCGTGGTACAGCAGTGAGGCTCAAAGTACAATTATAGCATTCAGGCACATTTAATCAAAACTGAAAAACAAGAGGAAATATTTAAAACAATAACAGAGACAGTAGATCAAGCACTTTAAATGTCAATTTACAAAAACGTCTGAGATACAATCGTATAAAGAAGCTTTAACTAAAAGGGTGCTTGTCAATGTCAATTACATTCATGCATAGTCATAGCTGAAACGGACTCTAAGTAGCAGAGTTATTTGAGAAACATCTACTTAGGGCCACCAGTAGGAATATCACATGGCCTTTGACTCCCGACAAAGAGGGTAGAACAGATTGCATCACCAGAAGTGGAGAATCATGAAGAGTATTATGAACAGTTAACATGACAGAAAGTGACTGTATGTGACCTTAAACCCTTTAGGCAAGGACTGACCTTTGAGTAATACCTTGAAGGTGAATATGAAACATTAAGTGTGTGTAATTGCACGAGAAGCCAACCCCCTGGGTCCTCCCATTAGGGGCATATTTTTCTTTTATGGCTGGAAGGGGGGGCCGCATTCTTTTTCTCCTTTCCAGGCCGGGCCCCCTGGTTACGACCTGTGAAGCGCCTCGTTGTGAGTTGCACGGGGGGCCCCGTCCGCAGTCTAGACTCGCAGCGGGGCTTCTAAGCCCTGGCACGGCCCTCCCTAGGAACAGGACTCATTTCCGCATCATTTGTACTCTGCCCCTGCCCCTCGGATCCCAGGCAGGAGCCATGACTTCAGAGGAAGGAGAGCTTTGGGGGCAGAAACCAGACATGCGGGGGGGGCAGGTGTGGGTGAGTGCCTGTCACTCAATCCTGCATTGCATCCACGCTGGGGCGGCCCTAATGGAGACAGGGATGTTCTCCCCGATTTTGGGTACACGGATGGAGGAGGCCTGTTGTCTTGTTTTGTCTTTATTTCACTTCTTAGGAGGGCACAGGTCCTAAAAAACAGAAGTGGGGGGGGGTCTAACCAAGTTAGGCAGCATAGCGTGTGACATCACATTGAGTGACATCATTGAGCGCGACATGGCATCAAGACCCATGACCTCACAGGAATTGACATCACAAAATGTGACACAAAATTTTAGACCTCACACTTCTGTTTAGCCCAACTGGCAGATGAAGGCTGCTTCCTCTATTCCATATTCCAGATTGCCTAATCAACGTGGAATACTCTGCTAAAACAGTTTCCATTGATTTAAGGCTGAAAATAAATGCTTATGAGTAAAATAAAGTGCCGCTAAAATGCCGCTAAATGTCCATATTTGTG
This sequence comes from Lissotriton vulgaris, assembly GCF_964263255.1. NCBI lineage: Eukaryota > Metazoa > Chordata > Amphibia > Caudata > Salamandridae > Lissotriton > Lissotriton vulgaris. Next base: position 859,009,703 of record NC_141689.1, read on the forward strand.
CAGCTAAATTTCCATATTTGTGCCGCTAAATTTGCGAATCCATGCCGCTATATACACACAGTTACATTGATATGAATATGTCATCCTACCCCTTATACATACAGGAATGGTAGTGTCTCTAATACAAGTAAATTCTATTTAAAGGCGCACATTGCATTTCTATGCTTAAGATGTTGAATAAATGCACTTAATAAACATAATACACTGCAAATGATACAAATATATGTGAGTGCATTTGAACCATGAGTATAAAGCACCCATACAATTTAGAGTGCTGTAAGCGCTCTATCAGTCTCCCCTCTCATGACTAGTGTCATAACACCAACGTCTTACTCTCTTACAGTTTTCTCCTTGCAGAAGAGATCAACCTAAACAGAAGTTGTAGCTTGCTGTCCCTGTCTAAATCTTTCTAACCTCTTAAGGTGCAGATAATGACTGTCCTGTAGTCGTTCTAACTGCTGCTCTCGTTTCTCCAAGGAGTTTTCATTATAGCGTGCCTTTTGCCATTTGTAAGCTTTGATAGCTCCCAATAACACAATGATACAAATGACTGTTATTATGATGGGTTTCAAGATGTATCCCATTATCCCTTGTCCCAGGCTTCCAAACCAGCATCCAATGTTCCCAAATTCCTTGAAAATTTGTTCCCAAATCCCATCAGCAGCCAAATCTTGGTGTATCTCTGAAATATTACTGATATATTTTCGTATATCCCGACTATTGTCAGGAATGTACGTGCAGCAATGTTGAACTTTCAATCATTTACAGACTCCTCGTTTTTGAAGAACCATAGCCCTTATCAAGACCATTTCCTCATCAATGAGTAATAAAATTTGGGCCGTATTCACATAGAGTTTATCCACTATTGTTGCCAACTTTATAATTTTCACATCATTCAAGATCACACCCACACTTGGGGCCACATTAGGATGGCGGGCGGACAAGTCGGAGAATGGGACCGCCCGCCATCGGTGCGGGGGTCCCATTGCAGACATTAGGATGCGCCTGCCACACTGGCGGGCGCATTTTGCATTTCTGACATTGTGGCGGGTGGTGCACTCAACACCGCCAGCCACAATGCCAGGAAGGCATGTTGTGCACTTCCATGCACAACATGGCAGGCACAGCGCATTGCCTGCCATGTTGTGCATGGAACTGCAGGGCGCTACCATAGGTACCCCCATGTGCACCCCTACAGTCCCTGGGGGCCTACAATGGGCCCCCAATGGCAGATACTGCCTGCCCACATCCCCGCACTCATGCTAATATGGATAGCGGTGTCTCCCAGACACGCCACCATGTTAGCTGCTTTTCCGCCCGGTCGACTCTGTGACTGGGCGGAAAACCCATGGACGGTCTCCCCTGCCATGGTAATGTGGCGGGGGGAATTTGGGAGCGGGAAGTGATCTTTAGTGGGCGGATCGCCACCACCATACGTGCAGTGGCGATCCGTCCGTTATACAAATGAGCCCCTTGGTATCATAGCTCCAAAAACATCTCCAACAATTTCTCCAGCACTTGCACCACATTTTCCTCTGTGAACGCCTTTTTACCTCCAAGGGCCATAGATCATCTACATCGAAGATTTTAGGAAATACCACTGCTAATAACAAGTACCATACCAAGTACCATACCAAATATTGGGCACTTTCACATAAGCACTTTTTCCACACACAAAATACACATTTAATACTATGGTTAATTTATTCAATAACGCTTTTCTTATTGCCTCTTCATTTAAGAAAATGTGTTCACAATCACTCCCACCGACAAATATTTTTTCATAATAAGTTGACGGGTGTCTAATGCATAACTTTCCTTTTTGCTGAAAGTCAAAGCTATCGGACCAGAACTTCCCTTCGCCTTATGATCTAATTCTTCCTGTGTCCATGGGATAACTTTATGCTTTGGGTCCGGTTTACATAAGTTCTGTCTATGTCGATCTTCTATCTGATCCACAAATTTCTTTTCGATGTGCGTTAACATTCAAGTTAAATTGTGTTTATGAGCATATGACATATCTAAAGTTATAGTAGACACGAAATACGTAGACATCCTCTCTACCTTCTTATGATAATCATACTTATTCATGTACTTCAGGATTGGAACTTCTGCGAGTACCACATCATAATTTGAGAAAAAGTACTCAAAATGGGCCTTACTACAAAACATGCTCAGCAACACACTACATGTGATGCCATAAGTCAAAGGTAAGTGATGATATTGGATGCCCTTTTCTATTGATGCTGGTAATTGCATTCACACATAACAATCTTTCGCTTCCATTGTATCCACGTAGTCATACAACAAACGAGCATATGCATTCAGCGAAAATCTCCTTTTGACAAATCTACGTGCAGCATCCGACTAGTTTCCCTAATCATATCTCTATCCTTGGCAGATGCACCGTCTCCTACGTCTACTGTAGTTGGGGGTAGATGTCACTTCATTCTTTTTAGCATTGTGAGACCCAATCAAAGATGTAACAATCACTACAGCTATGACAATAAGCACCACAACGATACGGGTACCAATTATGCATTTCTGCTTGCGTTCTGACTTCTCGGACTTCATTTTGAATCACTGTTTTGATTTGAAATGTAACTGAATTCAACAAAGTCTCTGCTCTTACTTTGCTTATTTTGGTTATTACAATGTCTTTTTATTTTCCCTTTTCCATTTCATTTTGCAACGGTCAGTTCAACGATACTAAACCTATTGAAGGGACGTAGTCAGCCCTAACCCTCAATTCTTCTTTCTATTGAAAGTCCCTAATTTTGAATCTTCTTCGTCTTGGGGCTAGGTTATATTCTTTCTAAGGCTAATAAGATTTCTTTTACAGTTCAATCTTCATTATTTTTTATATTAGATCCAAGCATAGCAAGAACAAGCTGTAGTATTTCAGCACAAATTTCTCCCATTTCTTGTGCGGTTGGCTGTTGACCAGAAGTAGGGAAACCAACCTGGTTGAGTATCAAAAAGCATAACCCACTCAGCCTTGGTGGACCGGGAACTGTCAGAGTCAAGATTCCAAAGGCATCAACACCATAACTATTAACTGAATGTCAATTGCCAGAGTGCTCTCTCCGTGACTTGCTGTGTCGGTCCCTAACCTCCCAGATCTTTCCGGTCTCTGCCTCTGCAGCCAGATATGTCCGCCCAGGAGATGCGTACTTTCGAGACGGTACTCTCTCCCTTTAGGATCATCTTAGACCATTCGGTCTTTCTTCTGTTTCACTTTGATCGCATTCAGATGTTTCAGGAATCGGAGCGAGATTGTTCTCAGATGCAAGGCTTATGTTCAGTCTTTCCTTCTTTGTTGGCCACCCTGCTGCTGCAGCATCTGCTCTCCTCTCTTCCTCTTGATCTGATCTTTCTGCACCAGGCTAATTACTCTGCTCTGGTTCAAAGTTCACCTCCACAATGTCGTCTATCTCTGAGTCTGCATTCTATTCAGGAGCTGTTTGGTTTATTCTTTCTTGCTCAGTTGATTGTTCTGCCTCACAAAGAGTTCCCACAATCTGACCTGTTCATTCTGTTTCTGTTGAACTCTCGATTGCATTTCTTGGAACTAGAGGAGTTGTGTCCTGAACAGGTTCTGTGACTCTGTGAGTATGTGAAGCGTGGATCCAGTTTGGCAATCCTCCACACTTCACCGCTGTACTTGTGATCAGAAGCACCTGATATGGTCCTCGCCAGCGAGCATTATGGCAGCTCTTGCTCACGTGCTTTCCGACAAGCACCCAACCACCAGGGTTAAGATCATGCAGCAGGTCTCTTGAGGTAGATGCAGTTGCAGCCTCGACTTGGTGGGACACAGAATTAACCACATCAGTCAGTCCCTTACAATAATCCATAACCAAATCATCTGTGATGTTTATCAATGCTGTAGCTGGCACCATAGGCAATGTATAGCTCTTCCCATCAATATTTCATGGGAGAGAGTCCTGTCCTCCTATCAGGAGTGCTACGCAGACTCATTAACACTAATGACAACACATCTGGCCATTTCAATGAAGTTGACGAACACACCTTTGACAACCCTCATCTTGATTGTGCGGTTTATCTGTTCCACAAGACCCGAAGCCTCAGGCCTGTAGCTACATACAGTCTCTGATCAATTTTCAAAGCTGTACACAATAATTTCATGATTTCACTATGGAAGTGTGTTCCTCTATCTCTCTCCACTGAGGTCGGAAATCCAAACTGCTTTATCACTTCCCTTAAGAGCAGTTTTGCCACTGTGAGACTGTCACATTGTGTCGTTGGATACGCCTCAACCCAACGTGAAAAGATACACACCACCACCAAAACATATCTCAGCCTATTGCATCTCGGCATCTCAATAAAGTCCAATTGTATCCTACTGAAAGAACCTCCTGATCTTCCAATGTGACTCATCGCAACCACAGTTCTCTTTCCAACATTCATTTGTTGACATGTAACACAGCTGTGACAGACTGCTTCAGCATGCACCTGAAATCGGGGGTTAAACCACGTTTGCCTAAAGAGTTGCACCATGGCATCTCTTCCAAGATGAACTGCTCCGTGAATCTGTCTTGCCATTGGGCTCAATAAACAGTTAGGTAACACTGCCCTTTCATCTGTTGATATCCAAATACCATCTTCTCTCCTTTCACATCCTGCTCTGACCCATGATGCAGCTTCCTCCTCTGAGACCTCATCCTGCAGCCGCTTAACCCCATCCCATGTATCGGCCACAGCTAACAACATGCTGATCTCAGTCTCGTCTGTGCTTTCTCCTACATACTCTCCAGTAAAAACAGAAACATGTAGTGCACAAAAACGAGCTACTTCGTCAGCATAGTTATTACCCTTGGTGACAGAATATTCTCCACTCCCATGGGCTGCACATTTAACTACAGCTGTTGCTTTGGGTCTCTGTAAGGCTTCCAATAATTGACGTACATATTCTCCTTTACGCATTGGGGATCCTGATGACGTTAAAAATCCCTTTTGAGACCATAACTGTCCAAAATCGTGAACCAGTCCAAACCCATATTGGCTGTCCGTATAGATAGTCACTCGAACTCCATCTGCGATGGTACAGGCACGTATCAGAGCGATAATTTCAGCCACCTGAGCAAAATATACTCTGTTCAAACAGGCAGCTTCGACCACCCCCAAAATGGTACACACAGGAAAAGTTGCTCTCAAACACCCTTCATTGTCCCTTAGGCATGAACCGTCAACAAAAAGGATCAAATCAGAATCGGGCAACGGTTCATCGACAATGTCAGGTCCGGGTTTGTTAGATTGTTCAGTAGCATTCAGACAGTCATGCTCTTCACAATCTTCCTCTTGTGGTAGCAGCAACAATGTAACAGGATTCAAGGTAGTACAGCGTTTTAGGATAACATTTTGGGAAGCCAATATGACTTGCTCATACTTTGTAATTCTGGTATTCGTTAAATGCTGTGTCTTTGTTCTTGTCATTAACAGTTCTACGGAATGTGGCACATAAACAATAAGCGGGTGACCCATTACTATGCTTTCACATCTCTCAATGCTGACACGTGTTGCAGCAACGGATTTGAGACAACCGGGCAACGCAGAAGCTACAGGATCTAATGCAGCAGAAAAATAAGCCACTGGTCTACGTGCACCTCCATGTGTCTGTACAAGGACTGCTAATGCACATCCTTCTTTCTCACAGCAGAAGAGCAAAAACGCTTCGTTGTAATCAGGCATTCCTAAAGCTGGAGCACGAATAGTCTCTCTCTCAGCTCATGGAAGGCTCTCAAGCAGTCATCATCCCATGGTACCGGATCACCAATATCATTTTGAGTCAACCTTAAAAGTGGCTTTGCTTGCAAGGAAAAATGTGGGATCCACTGTCGACAATAGCTGACCATTCCCAAAAACATGCATACTTCTTTCTGTGTTTTCTGAGTTCCCATTTGCAGAATCGTCTCTATGTGATCTGGTGACACCCTTCATTTTCCATTTTCAATTTGGTGACCTAGATACTGCACTTCTGTTTGACAATACTGAAGCTTGTTTGGGGACACCATGTGTCCATTCTCTGCCGAATGATTGAGCAAAGACACTGTATCGATCCTGCAAGCATCCTGACGTGACCAAAAGGTCGTCAATGTACTGTACCAGGACTGAGTTTTGGGGCATCACCAACCCTTCAAGATTCTTTTTCAAACACTGGCTAAAGATAGAGGGACTTTCTGTATACCCTTGAGGGATCCTACACCATGTTAACACACAGTCGTTCATCCTAAACACAAAAATATATTGGCTATCTTCATGCAATGGTATGGAGAAAAACGCCTGGCACAAATTGATGACTGTAAACCTTTTGGCCTCACATGGTATCTGAAATAGTATGACAGCTGGATTTGGTAATACAGGACAACATGGGATCACGATTTCATTGACCCTGCGCAAATCCTGCACTATTCTGTACTTGCCACTAGGCTTCTGTAGTTCCAATATAGGTGAATTACAGGGACTTCCTCTTATCTCCTTCAGAATGCCTTGTGCAATCATGGACTCCATTACAGGTCGTATTCTAGCCACAGTTTCTGGAGTCAATTTATACTGCGGGATTCGTAGGAATTCAGCATTTGGTTTGACCTGTATCTTAACAGGTTCAACCCCTCGGATCAATCCTATCTCTTCACCCGTGAAATCCCACACCTTCAGAGAAACTGAGGGCCACATTATCAAGAAAGGGCAATACATTATCGCCGCTTTTATCAGCAGGAAACTGCCGCTAAAGCGGCAATAATGGGCTTGATAATATGCCCTTGTTAATTCCCATAGAAGCCCAGGTTAACACCAGAACCTGGGCTTCTATGGGAATTCACAAGGGCATATTATCAAGCCCATTATCGTCGCTTTAGCAGCAGTTTCCTGCCGATAAAAGCGGTGATAATGTATCACCCTTTCTTGATAATATGGCCCTGAATCTCTCAAGTCATATGGTAGGTCTTCTATTGTGAGACCCACGAACAGCTCTGCACACAAACTCATATTGGCTATTTTAAAATTGGCATCATCATCATAGGTTTGCAACTCCACACCCCTCGGAGTGCATGATATGGTACACTTTAGCTTGCACAAAAAATCTCATCCCAATAGACAGACTGGGCTGGAATCACACACCACAAATTGCTGTCTGTTCTAAAAGGGTCCTATTCTCACAGGTAATTCATTTGTTAATGGATTAGTCATTTTCAGATTGGTTCCTCCCACCACTTGGATCGATGTTCCTGACAGGGATAAATCTGGGACCACTTCTGTCCGTACTGTGGAGCACGCAGCTCCAGTGTCTAACAAAAAGGTAACAGGATGTCTATTCATCTCTGCATCTACAAACGGTCCACTCTGATCTACTTCTAGAGCAGCCCCCAAAGTGCACTCTCCCTGCACCCACCTCTGACACTCATGAGGGCCTTGTATTTGATCTAATCTGTATTGTATCTCGAAGTAAAGGATCTGATGATATGTCTGATTACTCATGGGTATTCTTGGGGGTTGTGGTATCTGCATTTGGGACTCACAACCTCCCCCATACATGGATCTGGGTCTTGTCACAGTATTCACATCTTATGACATTTGTCCCTCTCCCTCATATTGCAATTGATTAGCTGGATTCAATCTACACTCATGCTTCCAATGCCCAATTTTGTGACAATCGTGGCAGGCTGTGACACGTTTTTGATTTGCCACCCACTCAGCTCCCATACCGGCATCTTCACCCCTTCCTCTACCCTGTCCAGGTTGAGACACCGTCTGTTGGTTTATTCCTCTACCACTTCCTCTTCCTTGACCCATTGCTCCTCCAACCCCTTGCACCCAGTCAGACCTTTCGGCATGTCTCAACTGTATCAACATACATTTTTCCTTTGTTTTCTTTTGGGCTGCCTCTACCTGTTCAGTGCAATATTTTGCATATCGCAAAATATCGTCGACAGATTTATTCTGCCAACATATCAAGTGGTGCTGTATCATCAAACTGATATCAGATCTCAATCCTACCACAAATTTAGAAACAAACTGTCCCATATCTTTTGGGTTAACAGTATCCAATCCACTATGTTATTTAAATGCCACTAATAGTCTCTCATAATAATCATGTACCAATTATTTAAGATCTTTAGTAGTACGATCAATTTTAGGCCTCTCATTGAGGCCTTTTCATTGAGGCATATCCGTAATGTTACACATTGGAGAGTTACAGATTGGATGACCTGTCTGGCGCCTTGATGCCCTTGGGCTAAGTTGCGCGGTATAAGACACCCTTCATTCATTCATTCAGGCCAATTGACAGTCTGATGGGCCACTTTAGACTGCAACCATGAGATCACTTGTTCATATTTCTTCATCACCTCAGCTGAAGGACCATTAGGCACCGCATCTCTAGCCGGTTCTGCAGCAGGCCAATCGACTGCAACCTTGCATGCCGTCCATAGATCACCCGGAACCACTATATCAAACAAGGTATTCAAATCGATCCATAACACCTTCGAAATCTTTAAAAAACTATGAATTTGTTTATACCAATCAGAAGGTTTCTCCCTCAGCCGAGGAAAATTATTAGTGAATGCTGCTAAATCACCCCAGCTCCATGCCACAGTATCTCCTATCACTTTCTTGTCACTTTTCTTTTTAGACCATTTTATTCCCATTTATCCAATTCTCTCCACGGTCGCATTGCTATAATCAAATCTCAAATTTGTGCCTTTAATCCTGTTGTTCGCTTTTCCTCTCAATCTTGATCAGTATAATTCAATCTGCAGCTTCCCTGCATCAATTTCGCTTTGGTGAAATCCACCTCATACCGTCTGGCCAACTGTACCAATGCTTCATGAGCTCACTTTGCCTTTTTAGTAACATCCTTAGCTACAAATAGCAACTCGCTTGGGTCATATGTTTCAATCCTGTCTAATGGCAGATTCCCTTCTATTACTTCATCTATTTAAACTTTCAATCTGAACACATCTAATAATAATACCTTCATTGCCACTTGTATGATTCTCTGACCCTTCTCACTTCCTGTTTCTTCCCTGCCACAACTTTGTGCCCTCCTTGGACCTGCATTCTCAACACCAGCCAACTTTCTCTCTCACAACTTCGACTTCTCCAATCGTTACCCTCACACAAACCCTGTGGTTGAAACATTACTCTAAGGGCTTCTTGTCTCATATCCTGCTCTTCTCTTGGTAGCATTGACTTCCTCACAGGTGCAATACACATTCTGATGTCTGACCTAGAATTCACCAAAGCTCCTGTTCATCTTTGTTTTGACCCACTGTCCATCCTTGATGGATCAGCAGTGGCTGGCAATGGAGTACTAGCTTCCACTGGCATCTGAGCCATCCCTGTTCTACTCATTGTAAGACTCCCTCCTGACACAGTCTCTTCCTCTCCTCTGGTCTGCTGTTGATTTTCATTTGCTCTTTCATTTGGGTTGTAGTTTGAAACCACAGGTCCAATTGGTAGAGTAAGAGATTCTGGTAATTGCATGGCACATGCACTTCCATTGTGCTCAGGGTCTGCATATCCTGGCCCTTCAGACCCCCCTGAAATTCTTATTCCAACTGCCATTCTCCCCCTTACTCCTGTTGTTTGCTCTTCTGAACCTGTTCAACCTACCCCTAAAGCTTCCCAGGTTGCTGCGTTCTCTCCAGCTCCAACCTGGAATCATAAGGTGGAGGACATTCTGTTAACAATCTCTCTAGAAAGCTATCATCTGTATCACTGTCCTCTTCTGTCTTACTCTGTCCTTCAGACGCTCCTGTTAGCAACCTGAAGGGATATAAGCGTTCTCCCACTATGGTGTCTATTCTCCACCTCTTCAATTGTGTATCCCACTTAGCATTCTGATATGCCTTCATTGCTTTCTTCATTCTGCCCTGTGAAGCTTCTCTTCTCTTTGCCATTGCTGCTCTCATCCACCCATCTAATGCCTCAAATTGCATTGGTCTATGCAGAGGCTTCAGAGAAGACATCACTCCTCTCAGCTGGTATAGCACCTCCATCCGAAATAACCCATAACGAGGGAATGCCAATTTTGCAGCCACACTATAGTATTGAGTCCTACATTGGTTGCCATATAATGTGCCAGGTATCCTCGGGTGGAGCTCCTTCTCCCACCCGAGTTACCACCCCTGTGTCGCCTCTACACGAACCACGCAACACCTTATAACATCTCATTGTGAAAATCAATTATTTGCAATCCAGAATTCAATAGTGAACTTCGAACGAACTTCCACCAATCCCAGCGTGGTATTACGCCAACCGACCAATCCCAGCGCGGCTCGTACTGGCGTCACAACTCCCTCCTTGCAGCGGCTCACCCTCCTTTACAATTTCACTTCGTACACTTGCTCACACATTCATACACAAGTGACTGTATCACCAAAAGTTTATAAATGAGTAACTGCTTCCTACTACAGCCACAATAACTTACTGTCACATAAACAAGTAATTGTCCGTCCTCTCAAAGATCGATAGAACACTTTTACAAGAACATCCGCTGTGACCCCGACCTGCGTTGGTCACCCAATCGCTGTAGTTTACCATGGGTATCTGAGGCTTTCCACTGCGACGTTACTCCATTATTCACACAAAGTTCCCTATCACAAGTGGATCTCCGATAGCGCTTCACGACACCCCCGATTTTGATCGGACAATCACATGTACAAAACTATCCTAGGATCTTGGACTTCTCTTGAGTCCGATCATCAAAGCTTCCTGATCCACACGTGTTCAGACCAGTAAACTGATTAACCCACAATCACTTGACTTGCATTCTCACTTCGCAAGACAACAATTAATTTATCACCGCAATCTAGCACACCACACAGTTTCATACTCACGCTACCCCCGCTTCCGCCGCACCATCAGCTTCCGCCGACCACCATCAATGTTCGTTTCTCGCCGTCGTCTACTCCATGTCCAGAGCCAAATTTTCCTCCGCTTTTTCTCGAAATCCCTTATTTTTCCCTCACTTTAGAGGCAAACCATCCTCTGCTACTATTTGATTATGCTAAATCTAGTCCTAGCCTTCCCTACTAAACTCAGCTCAGATGGTATTTTATTTGCCTGCTGAAAGTGGTTGAGGAGAGTAAACACTTCAAGATTATACTTACAAATTAATCATGTTTAAAAGACCACAGACTCCAAATTCCGGTTTCTGGATTTTATTATAGGGCCAAAAATAATTGGACGTAAACACATCTAAGAATCAGCGAATATTGGTACATAAAAATCAATACAGAGCCAAACCGAATAATAGAATTAATTCAGCATAAAAGGCATAATGTGAAAAACTCCAGAATTAAAATACAACATAGAATTGAGGCTGAGTCTAAATCCTTATTCATTAGGAAGGAACGCATAAGTTATCTTTCCCTATGCTACTCTCATTGAGGTTCCTGGCTATATCCCCTAACTTCTTTCCCAAAGGTGTCAGCATGTGTAGACTTCCTAAGAAGTACTCAGGTCAAATGGGTCAAAATAGCTTAAGGCTATGGAGCTCGCTCTTAAGATGCTCCATCTCCTCCGAAAATGTAGAAGTCTGATTTTCTGTCTCTGCGCATCATACAAAAAGACAAAACTCAGCCCCCCCTAAATGTATCACATGCCAAACTGTTTCACTTGCAAGGTTCCCTAGTAGCTTTCCATTGCTTCTTTAATTAAGTTCTTCTTGTCTTCCAGTGGCCTTGAGATTCAGGTAGGCCAGGCACCAAAGGTATCCTCCCTTCCGACTTCTCAGACTCTTCAAAGACATTCCGGTTATCTCCTTAAACTAAGAATAACAAGGTCAAATTCTTGTACCTGCAGTGGGATGAGAGCACACAAGAGATTCATTTAATTATTTATTTGGGAGCCAAGGATTTTTTATCTGTCAACAACTTGCAGCTATGGGCCTAAAATGCAGAAAACTTAAACACCACACAGTTACATTGATATGAATATAATGTCATCCTGCTTTATACATACAGGAATGGTAGTGTCTCTAATACATGTAAATTCTATTAAAAGGTGCACATTGCATTTCTATGCTTAAGATGTTGAATAAATGTATTTAATAAACATAATATACTACAAATGATACAAATATATGTGAGTGCATTTGAACCATGAGAATAGTGTACCCAAACAATTTAGAGTGCTGTAAGCGCTCTATCACAATCGTGGTTTACTCCCTCTCTGCGAAAGATGCGTCAGGACTGCAAGAAAGCAGAGAGAATTTGGCAACGCAAGAATGACCCGGTTGATAAATCTAACTACCAGGAAGTAATTAGGAGTTATCATAAACAAATCTCGGAGGGGAAAAAAGTCTACCTGGAGCACAGAATTGACGAGGCAGAAAACAGGAGTAAAGAACTCTTTAGGATTGTTAAGGAGTTTATCTCTCCTCCCTCGATTTCGGCCACCCACTCGCACTCCGAGCTCTGGATTAGCCAGATGGGGGACTTTTTCATAAATAAAATCAAGTCCATTCAGGACACTTTCCCAGGTGCCGGAATTGGTTCATCTGTAAGCCAACCGGTCATCCCCCCTTTGCTCCCGGATGAGGGGAGCATTGTCCTTTCGGAGTTTCCTTCTTTATCCGTAACTTCCTCCCTTGACCTTCTTTCTGCAGTCTGGCTCGCCGTTGGATCCCTGCCCAGCGAAATGTCTAGGAAAAAAGGCGCCTGCTATCCACAGCTTGCTTAATCCGCTGCTCAATCTTTCCTTGACCACGGGTGAAGTTCCCTCAGCCTGGAAACATGCCCTGATCCTGCCACTCAAAAAGCCTACTCTGGATCCCCTTGTCCATGCTAACTACAGGCCGATCTCCCTTCTCCCTGCTCTGGCAAAGGTGGTCGAGAAACATGTACAGCTCTCTATTTCCAACTTTATAGAGACCAACAACATCTTGCATGATTCTCAATCGGGCTTCCGTGCTAACTATAGCACGGAGACAGCTTTGCTCGAGATCACCGATGCCATCAGAGAGGTGCTCGATCTGGGGGGGAAGGCCATTCTGGTGATGCTGGACTTGTCGGCGGCGTTCGACACCGTCCCCCATGGCGGTCTCCATTCTAGACTCTGGGAGATCGGTTTCCGTGGGACGGTGTGGAACTGGTTTAAATCCTTTCTGACTGGCCGTCGACAGGTGATCTGGGCACCGCCGTTCTCCGCGGAAATGCTGCCGCTAGAGGTGGGGGTTCCACGGGTTCTATCTTGAGCCCTACCCTTTTTAATATCTACATGACCCCTCTGGCGGCGGTAGCGGAGTCCTTTGGTGCCCGGATCATATGCTATGCTGATGACACCCAGCTCCTTTTTACTTTTAAAAAGGGAGAGGCTTTCAACGGTGGTCGGATCAGGGAATGCCTGGGTCCAGTCTTCGACTGGTTTCAGCGTCACAGTCTGAAGTGCAACTCCGACAAGTCGGAGCTGCTTTTTTTCGGCTGCCCGCTGGATCCCAGATGGAAGACCTGGTGGCCCCAGGATATGTTTCCTCCTGAGGTGGTCTCTACAAAGGCCAAAAACCTTGGTGTGCAATGTGACGACAGCCTTTCTTTCGGACCCCAAATCATCGGCCTATCTGGAAAATGCTTTGGCATTTTGAAAATGCTTCGGAAGTTCCTTCCCCTGCTGTCTTTGCAGCACAAAAAAATCATAGTGCAGTCTCTAATTGGCTCGCGATACATGGTTGTGGTGGTAGTGTTTCTCAAAATGAGAAAACGTCCGCACATATAAGCAATACAATTCTCTAAGCACGTATACGTGTAATGTAAATTATATACAATTCTTTATATGAGGTGCTATATTGTCCTGTCAAACACCCACCACCAGGAGTGTTGAATTAGCAAAAAGAGCTTTTGCTAATATTAAGTACCATGGAGAAAACAGGCATTGTCAAGCACTCTCACAGATTATATGGTGATCCAAATGATTATTGTTCTCAATCACAAGTTTTAGGATTAAAGTTCATTGACAGGAAATGGACTTCCAAATTAGGGATCCAGACCAAGCGTTAGACTTCAAATCTTTATTTCATGAACATTAAAAATATTTCCAGCTTGTCCTGCCGACACGTGTTTCGTCTCATGGAGACTTTTTCAAGGCCAAGAAGACGGAGATTGTGCACTGATGTTAAGCACCACGGATCTTGTTATCTAATGCAGATGAAAACGAGTTCGAAGGTCACACCGGTAATATGAGTCCGAAAAGAATATATCAAAGGGACGCAATACTTATAATTATGTTCACTAGTTTCTATTCATTAGGAGCATAGAGCGATATCCGGAGTAATCGTTCAATGTAAGAGATGATGGACTTAATAAATTCACAAGTCTTGCTGCGTGGAGGTGGAATCGTCTTTCTTGAATTCAAGAGATGACCATGATAAGTCACTCGTTTAGCACATCGTAATCTAGACACCTCCACTGCTGTCAGCTCGCGTTTGGATTACGCAAATGCCCTGTATATTGGGTTGCCTAAATACCTACTGGCCCGTTTGCAGATTGTGCAGAATTCGGCTGCAAGAGCCATTTTTGGTCTCCCTCGCAGGGCTAAAGTGGAGAAGCGCCTGGCTTTCTATGTCCCGAGGAGGACGCTTCGGTTGGCCCTGTTGGCCAAAGCTGTCGTTCCCCCGGTTAAATTGGTTCGGATCAGAGGACGCTCATTCCGTTACTGGGCCTAGCGTTGCTGGAATGAGCTTCCTGTCTCCTTAAGAAAGTCAAACAGTCTTCTTGCTTTCAGAAAGGAGCTTACAACTTGGCTCTACTCTGCATGATTCCATTGTTGGCCTTCTGTGTAGCTGCTGTGTTGTGTTCTCTTTAGTACATTTCTCTCTGCCAAAGCGCCGGGACACCCCTCGGGGTAGCCGTGCGCTATAAAAGAGACCCAAACATAACATAACATAACATATTTAAACCAAATGTAATTCGACATCTGAATGCCCTATATGAACTGTATCTGAAACACTCAAGGGCTCAAATGGCTTGCCTAAGAGCAAACACACTGAGACATAACCGCAATAACATAATTCGCTAGGGGCGGGACATAATACTGCAACAACAAGAGGACATAGAACCACCAGCCAAGATTTGCCAGGTTAATTCCACACAAAAAACATCTTTCAAATTCAACTCTGCAAAAGAGAAGTGTACTGGATAAGTGAAACAACAGGTGTTCCAACTCCTAATGCTCCTGCAGCCTTCAGTTTTCTCCCACAGTGGTCCGCAGGCCTGGCATTCATGAAGGGCAGCCAAGAACATGCTGTGGAGTATCCTAGGGCTGCTTGCAGAAGAGTCCAGCTGCCTCCATGGGGGCTGAGCCCAAGGGGGAGAAGGGTCAATGGCTGTAAGCTTAGCATGCAAAGAAATGGGGCAAATGTGCAAACTTCTAAAACAGGTACTATAGAAAAATGTCTGAATAAGCAAAAGTTTGCCATTTTGCAAAATGTACATGCCAGGGAAAGTGCAACATATGTGTTTGTGTGATGGTGCAGTGTGTCCTAGTGTGCAAAAGACATAAAGTTATGTGGAAATATGAGGCCACGTAAGCCATAGAAACGTGAATGTGTGCAACCTGTCCAAAGTATGCAAATAGAACTTTATAGTCAGTGTATTAAATGCAGGTTTTTTGATGTAAAGAAGCTATGTTTGTAAATCATTTTCTGTATTCAATGACTGACCGAGCAGGACAATCCAACTCGGATTTCTTGTAAGACTGGCTGACAGATAACTATGTGTGCTTAGGAAACACTGTACAGATCTATCTAATTCTAATTCCAAATCTTTTATTTCTGCTTAGTTGCTTAAGTCATTGCATATTTAAAATACAGATATTATAGCTCGCAAAGTGATACAGTGCATAATGGCTAAAATAATAAGAACAATAAAATGACATAGCCTAAAAAAGTCTTGCAAATTAAAGTGACACATTGAATGTCTACACAACCCAAATGACTTTTAGTTGCAATGCAACGAGTATCCCATACTTGGATGGCTGTACCATTAATTTCTTTTCTGCGGTGTCACCATATATGTATTTAAAATGGAATTGTCTGGATTTAATGCTTGCATAGCAACTTGCCAGGATGTTTGAATACATCTTTGGTGGATCGTTACTCACGGGAAGATCCCAAAGAGTCAGGCTGTCACCCTTCACATCAGAGACCAAGAAACTGATATGAGGAGTCCCACAGGGATCATCCCTCAGCCCCTCCCTATTCAACATATACATGACACTACTCGCCAACATCATCCGATCACAAGACATCAACGTCATCTCCTATGCTGATGATACTCAACTCATCCTCTTCATGATGGACAAGACAACCACTGCAAGAACCAACTTCACTAACTGCATGACCATGGTAGCAAACTGGATGCGAACCAACTGCCTGAAGCCAAATTCCGACAAAACCCAGCTACTAGTCTTTGGCAACAAGACCTCCCCATGGGACACCATCTGGTGGCGGTCGGAGCTAGGACCAACACTCACAGACCATGCAAGAAATGTAGGTGATCATCCTAGATGACAAGCTCAACATGGCAGCTCAAGTCAAAGCAGTGTGCATCTCCTGCTCCCACATTCTATTCATGCTGCAAATGATCTTCAAATGGTTGCATCAGCATGCCAGACGGACTGTCACACAAGTACTCATCACCAGAAGCCTTGATTATGGCAACACTATCTATGCTGTAATCTCCAAACAACTCTGACATAGACTCCAGACCATCCAGTACACTGTCGCAAGACTCGAACTTGACTTTGCATGCCGCACCCACATTACAACCCACCTCACGAAGCTTCACTGGCTCCCTATTCACAAACGCAGCCAATTCAAACGTTTCCTGCACACACACTAAGCCATACACAAGACCATAATACCCGAACAGTCGCATACACTTTTGCCAACCCACCAGATACCTACTCTTTCCCTTACTCTCGTTAGCACACACTCCGCACATCCGCCAAGGCAAAACTGGAGGTTACTCATTCTCCTACGTCACACCCAAGACATGGAATTACTTCCATCGACACATCAGAGACTCCTCCTCATTTCTTGAGTTCTGCAAGTAGCTGAAGGCCTGGCTCTTTGTATTAGCACCTTAGGGAATACACACCTACATAACTGTCCAAGCACCTGGATACCTTCTTGGTGATTAGTGTGCTATACAAATCAACATAACATAACAGACAGATGTCTTAAAAGTCTCCAGCTTTCCCTCAAGAGGCCTGGGCAAATGCTAAGAAGATGAGTTAACAAGCTATCTGCCTTATTACATAATCTACATAATTTATTATCTTTTTCCTTGAACCCTCTTAAACCCCGAAACCGGTCCTAGGATGCTTGTTTCTGGTCCAGGGAAGACCTGGCTTGGCAGTTCGGGCTGGACTGTTCCTATGAGGCACAGGGTCAAGACTGATTTGCATATGGCCAGCTCTAAACTGGGGTGGCATGGTGAGCAAAAGAATGATGGATTTAACCCAGGTCTCTTGACTGGGGATGAATGTTTTGATTTGTTCTGCATTCAGTCCATCAATTGTGTGTCTTTTGCTTTCTCACCCTAAGTGCGCTAGCTATGCCCAGACGTGGGTCCTGGGCTCACTGTGCCACTGGAATCAAGCTATCCTGGCTGAAGAGGGATGAAACCCCAAAACCGGTCCTAGGAAGCTTGTTTCCGGTCCAGGGAGAACCTGGCTTGGCAGTTCGGGTTGGACTGTTCCCATGAGGCACAGGGTCAAGGCTGATTTGCATATGGCTGGGTCCAAACTGGGGGGGCATGGTGAGCAAAAGAATGATGAATTTAACCCAGATCTCTTGATTGGGGGTGAATGTTTTGATTTGTTCTGCATTCCGTCCATCAATTGTGTCTATTTTGCCCTCTTACAGAATGGGCAGGAGTCTGCACATAACAAAGGCGACATTTCATGAATTTATGTTTTCATTTTACTTGAATATCCTGCTGAAAAGTACAGTTGGCCAACCAATGCAGTATAACTCTTTACCACCATTCATGCGTGGGATTGTTCAGTTAATATCAGTTGGTGCTGCGAGTGTGGCAGTATTCTCATATTCTTATTAATAAAGCAACCAGTACATTCCAGGGCTCTTGCACTCCCAAGTTAGTCAGCGCTTTTTCCAAGTACAAACGAGTCGAGGCGTCGCCCCTGCGTCAGTTCGGCCCAGATGGATAGATTTAATAAGTCGACTTTTGTTGATTTAAGATTATAGCAGTTAATGAAAAGGGCATCTTGCATTACAAATGCTCGATTAAGCACGCCAAACTCCAATCAGACCTGCGTAGAGTAGGCACTGGCAGACCTTGGCAAACGAAATAGCAATTTTTACGATTTTTTAACTATCTTGTATTGTATAAGTGCTTCTCTTCCTCGCTAGGCTTCACTACCACACTTGATGGTTGATTAACATTTTGCATTGACATCTTTCACTATGGGATCCGATAATGGGCCCATGAGGGCTTTATATAAAGTAAATGCTGATAATAGTGCATGGGCCTTTGCTTGAATATACGGTTTATGTGGCGAAAACTATTCTTTGCAGGTGCTAATTATTCCTAAATAGTTGTATTCTCTTGTTTTTGTGGAAGCACATCCTCTGCTTATTGATTTATTTTTTATTGATTACCATTGTTTTTATCTTATTGACATTCACTTCCAGTTTGTTTGCGACATGTATACACACATAGCTTGTCAAGCAAGCACTGCAGACCTACTTGTGTCTTACGGAGAAGAACCACCACGTCCTCGTACACATACATGCAGAGTGGCTTCCCACCCAACTTTGGAGAATGTGGGTATACAATCGCCATATTGCTGAATGGATCATACATAAATAAGTTAAACAACAGAGAAACAAGAACATACCCCTGCTTCAACCCAATGGATGTAGGAAATTGAAAAAGAGACCCTTTAGCCATCTCCAATCTTAACTTGCATCCAAGTACTATGATAAAAAAGTTGAATCCCTTTAGGCATGGTTCCAGGATTTCCCCAGTTGTTCAGTTTTTTCCATAATCTGTTCCTCTGTACTCTGTTGAACGCAGATTTAAAATCTACAAAGCAGACCTACAGAGAGGGGTTAGTTTAGCAAATCGGTAGTGGTGCCAGTGCCTTTGTTATATTTGGTTTGATTTATTGTAGAGATCTATCTGTAACGAGTTGGTCTATGCTTCCAAGGTCAGTAAAACCAAGGGGCTTATTTACAAAAGAAAGTTTTAGCACAGAGCTGCACCAAATTCAGTAGCGCCTGCTCCGACATTTTTAAAACACAGGGATGCGCCGTATTCAGAAGAATACGGCGCACCCCAGCATTTCCCCTAGTGTTGGCGCTAAAAAAGCTGTCTAGCACCAATGCTGGCACCCTGCTACCATGTTGCAAGAGTGTCTGCACTGCAGGAACGATTGTTTATGTGCAGGAAGGGACACTTTCCATGTGTGCCGCGGAATGGAACACAAATGGAAAGAGCAAAAAACAAAGAGAAATTAATAATTTCTCCTTGTATCGCCATTCTAACGCCTGGTAATTTATGGCATTAGAATAGCGCTGTTTTTGGCGCTGCCTCAGCTTGTAAATCTAGGGCAGCTTAAAAAAGTAATGGGTGTTGCGGTGGAATGCCGATAGCAACACCCATTGCTCACCCCTTTGCCGCAGAGGACTGAGGCGGAAAGGGTCATAATTTCATTGTGACGTTAACCTTGCAAATGTGGGAAATGGAGCTACATATATCCCCAAGTACTGTTGAATTGTGTGGTATGAATATGTGTTATTAGGTGTCAAGAAATAAGAACGTTTGTAGTGTGCACTAAAAAACTGGTCACCATTATTATGACTAATATGATTCCTATGATACTGATGTGTGACATTGACATATGCATTAGTTGGTAGTAATAAGGCATGCAAAGGACTACCTGCTGTAGCACCACCAGACTTTACCACTGTTGAAACCAACGGTAGTTCTGCTACCCCCAAAAATGGAGGCAAAAGTGGTAATATTCTCTGCTCTGAAAATTTCCAATTTTGTTTTTATCCTGCAAAAGAAACCTTGCCCGCTATCAAGAGTGGTACAATGAGCCGCTGTTGTGCACTCCTTCAATGTTGTCAATTTGTTGAAAAGGCCACTGCTTATTTGCTTGCGACAAGTTGGTTGTGTCCCATTGCGGATCCAAGATGGCTAAGCAATGTCTTCACTGAACAAGCATTGGTCAACAGGACTCAGCTAAATGACGTATTGGCTTTGCTAATGAAAACCAACCCTAAAGTGGATATGGGGAGATAGCTGGATAAAACATGCACTCTCATGGAGTGCTTCAGGAAAAAGAAAAAAACATATTTCCAAAAAGCAAACAGGTTCTCAAAAAGCCAGCAGTCATGAATGAAAAAGGCATGCCAGCCTGAGAGGCTGTAAAGAGGCTATTATCCGTAGGAGAAACAAATAGAGCCAGTGATCAGAAAAGAAACAAGTGTAAGTGACAAAACAAAAAGCAAATGGTAAGCAATGGGCAGAATACGTTCTTAGGTAAGCTTTCAGAATGCCCCCAATATGTCTTTGCCTTCGACCTAAAAAAAAACAAGCATTAGAAATGCAATAGGTCTCGGATTTTTTTGAGTTAGAGGTAATGGCATTGTAAATGGCAATGTGTTTTATCCATGTGTTCACCCTGCACACTCATACATTGCAGTCAATATCACTCCGCAGTCACTATCACTCTGCAGTCACTCTTCAGTCACTCTGCACTCACAGTCACTCTGGCAATCACTCTGCACTCACAGTCACTCTCACACTCACTCTGCACTCACTGTCACTCTCGCACTCACTCTGCACTCACAGTCACTCTTTCACTCACTCTGCACTCACTCTGCACTCACAGTCACTCTCGCACTCACTCTGCACTCAGTCACTCTCGCACTCACGCTGCACTCACTCTGCACTCGCAGTCACTCTCGCACTCACTCTGCACTCACTGTAGAACAGTAATGGGGGGGGGGTCATTGTTCTAACCAAATTAAGAAGAAAGATGTAACGGGAAATGGGGGGAAGGAGGCTAATAATTACATAATTGTCCTATTTTACATTAAATCTATTTAAAAATTACAGCTATTTACTATACCGACAGAATGAGACATTCATTTGCTCACAATGTACAGCGCAGCGTAGGTAAAGTAGCAGAGAGAAACCAACTTCCTGCTGTTTTTAATGATCATTTTCAAAGAAAGGGAAAAAACCTTGTGTGTTTGCTTCACATATTCCTATACAAAATCATATACCTTTCTCGATGTAAAGAAATCATTATCAGTGGAGACCATCTGTTTATGTATCTGAGTGACAGTGGACAAATGGCGCGAGAGTGAGAGTGAGAAAGGAGACACCCAAAGTCTAGCTTAAGGAGAAATAAAGACTCCTGCGCTTCCGGTGCCTAGGAGAAGGAGAAAGATAGGAGACGAGAGAGGATTTTATTGGGATTCGTAAAGGATGACATGTCTTTATTAGAAATGTACGGTCAGGATTTAGGCAGCTTGGCCTTACCGACTGCTACCCGTGCATGTTTTCCCGATGATTACAGTTGTCTTTTTTCAAAAGAAAAAAAGTCCTGAATGCAGTTGAATAATAGCCCTTACGAGAATACTTTACGTGCTTAAGCAATGCATGAAAACATATTATCTACACCCATAAATGTGCCCGCGCTTCTAATGAATTCCTAGCCCTGTAGGCTGTAACAGCATGTTTCGGAAACTCTCTGATGCATTGGACTGCTCACTCTATTACAAAGGCCTGAACAATTACCCTGCATGAGGAAATACATGCTGGGATTCTTGATTTCCCCAGCTGTACCCGCGCTTCACCTCTGAATAGCTACAGCTTTTACACAAGTGGCCTATGTAAAACACTGAACGCACGAAATAAAAAAAAAACATTGGCCTCGCCTGCGTGTGCCACTGCAGGCATATGTTTTCAATTATCTCAATAGTGACGCCGCGATAATTGAAGATATATGGCCTTCTGGTGCACGTGACCGCACGCAATATACCATAGGCGGAGCTACTCTACCGCCTATGGCCTATTGCGTGCTCTCTTCTAAAAACACACGCATGCGAGGCCCAATTGCCATGCAGCTTGCAAAAAGAAGGACGAAAAATTACGAGCAGCAGGAATTTGTTAAGTAGATTTTCGGAGACCATCAGAAAAGGACTCTTAGTCTCCGCCTACACTGGCACGCAGTGTGACGTAGGCCCGAGCCCTAAAAACCAGACACTGCACCTTGGCACACAGACATATTTCTCCACTACCTTTTACAGCAAAGCAGCGTTATTTGCTTAAGATGTTTACATTTGACTCTGCATGCACGTGTGTGTGTAGATCTACACAAACATGCATACAAAGTCAGATTTAAATATGTTGAGCAAACATACACAAACACAATGTGTACACCCTAAATTTTATTTCTACAGACTTCACTGATAGACACAGCCAAAGTGCCATATGGAGGAACAGATAACTTTGCGACATATGAAAAAAATCCTCCCTGTCAAATATATTTACTATAAGAGCCAAAAAGACATTCATCTTACCAAATAAGTTCATCCCTTAGTATTTCTAAAAAACATTCCCTAGGTTAACAATTTGAACAAATGGCAATCTGCGAAAGTGTTCATTTGGAAGACATAAAAAATGAAACAACAATGGCCGTGGCCTGAGGGGCCATGGAGTAAGGCACTTCATGTGGAGCCCCTGAGTCTTGCTAAGGCCCTGGGGTCGATAATCCTGATTTTTTGCTAAACTCTGGTCCTCAAATGGTGAAGGGGAAGACCTGCTGAGTTGGGGTAGACAACTGCGTTAGTTGTGCCCGTCCGGCTGCATCGTGAGCAGAGTCCACCAAACAGTGGAGGCGCAGCTGCTGATAGTCCAAGATGGAGACCTTGAACAAGTAAGGCAGTGCTGGAGCCGCAAACCACAAGGAAGACCAGCTTGCCAAAACTAGGCTGAAGGCTGCAGCACAGCAGTAAGTGGTGCAGACTGGCCTGAGGCAAAGGCAGGCGAGCATAGGTGGGCGTGCCCCATTGGAGCCCAAGTGATGCATGAAAAACAGGCAGGAGAGGACTTGACCATGTTGCTGAGCGACTGTGTGGACCGGTGCCCAGGGGATGTTTTACCACTGAGGCCTGTTCTGGACTGGTATCCATCTGCGAAGACGAGCGGGGTGCTGTGGATTGGGCACTGAGCCCCCCCTCCCCTGAAATGTAGCACAGCAATGTGAAGGATGAGAAAGTGAAGACCTGATTCCCCCTCTCATCATACTGCACCCAACCGCCTGTTGGATCTGGCGAGACACTGGTGTTTATGTTGGGCCCTGAGCCTGGGACCTGGATGTATGTATACGTTGGGGCTGATCTCCCCAAGGCAATATGTGTACCCGAAGGAGTGTGGCTGTTAGAACTGGGGGTCTCTAGTTGGCAGGGGTAGGTACCACTGTCCAAATAGGGACCCTTGCTTCTAGTCAGGGTAAGGAGGAAACACTCTTTAGATAACCTCTGCTCACCCCCTTGGTAGCTTGACACAAGCAGTCAGGCTTATCCAAAAGCAATGTGTAAAGTATTTGTACCAACACTCACAGTAACACAGTGAACACACCACAAACTGACTCCACAACAGTTTAGAAAAATAAAGGTATTTAATCCAAACTACACAAGACCAAAACGACAAAAATCCAACATACACAGTTCAAGAGTATGGTTGCAAAGGAGTTCTTAAGGTTGCGATAAAAAAATCCACAGTTGCGTGAAAAGTTCACAATTGCGTCACGTTTAGCCAACAGTACCTTTTAAATGCGACAAAGTTCCAAAGCAGAAGCTGGTGTGGTGGAAAACAAGTGATCCGTTGCTCCTGAGACCCTGGGCAGGCGATGCGACAACCCCGCTGCAGCAGCGGGCGTGTTGCGATGAATCAGGTCTGTATGGGGGAAGGCGATGACTTGTATGGATTCCGGTGCGTAGGTTCCGTAGGAAGTTTTCTCTCGCTAAGGCACGATGCGATGATCTGTAGGTGCTGCGACGATCTCCGGGGCGACGATGCGCGGACCAGCGTTGATCTTCCTTCTCGCAGCTCCTCGATGGGATGGCTCTGCGAAGACACTCACAGCGACGTGATGCGGTCCGCAAGCAAGCGGTGCGACAATCTCACCCAGCGACGACATGCTCTGCGACGACACTCGCAGCGATGGTAATCTTCCCGCACCAGTCTGGTGCATCCCGCAAATGAAAGATGCAACGGCTCTGGCAGCGGCAACAGGCGCTGCGACGATCTCGACCTTCGTAGCGGCTGGAATTTCCTCGCACTGTCGGGGATGCGCTCCACAAGCGAGGGATGCGACAAAACTTAAAGAAAGTCTTTAAAAGCTTGGTTTCCAGCTTCCCAAAGACAGGTATAACTTCCAGAGGCACCACAACTGGCCCACACACTCTAGGAACGACAGAACTCTCTCAGCAGAGTTCAGGGAAGCTGGGGGTGAAGTCCTTTTGTTACTGGGACTTCTTAACAGGGAGCCAGTTTTTCTCAGGCCCTTGGAGATTCCTTCAAGCAAGGGGACACAGCACAAAGCAAAGTCCTTCCCCTCTCCTTGGCAGCAAAGCAACAGCAGGTCAGTCCAGCAGAGCAACAGCAGGACAGTCTTCCTTCTTCAGTTTCAGCTTTCTCCGTGGCAGAGGTTCCTTCTTGATTCAAGGATGATCTAATTTTCTTTAGTCAGGGGTCCTGTACTTATACCCCTAAAAGTCTTTGATCCCTTTGTGCAGGAGGGCTCTGAGCCCGGTCTAAACCACTTCGGGGTGTTCCTTGAGCACTTTGTTTTCCTGGCCTCTCCTTTTCTTTCAGAGAGAGGGGCAGGGTCGTCAGCAGCCCAGCAGGAGGTGGAGCCAGCATTGTGGAAAGCAGGCATAGCCCGATTCAGTCTCAGGTGCTCCCCCCTCCCACTACTCTAGATGCAGATGGAGCTATTCAGCCCAGGGACGGCCAACTCACACTCTGGGAGCCACCCAGCCCCTGTCACTCACAAACCAGACAGTCAATTCACAAACAGGCCAAGGCACACAGAAAGGTCAGACAAGAGAACTTCAACTTTCTAAAAGTGCTGTTCTCAAACACAGGATTTAAAAACAACCTTTCCTAAAAGATGTATTATTAAATTCTGAGTTCAGGGATACCAGACTTTTATGTCCTGTCTTGCTCCTATGGGAAGATATGCTGGTAGCCACTGAAGCCAGCATCTCCCATGATAGCATATGGGACAAGATAGCCTAACAATAGTGAAAAACGAAAATTGCTGTAATTCACTACCAGAGCATGTCACCTACACCAGTACATGCTCTACCTTTCACATACACTGTACCCTGCCCAAGGGGTTACCTTGGGCCTTCCATAGGGGTGACCAATGTGTACAGAAAGGTAAGGGTTAGGCCTGGCCAGTGAGGACACTGACCAGGAGGACATGGCAGTTCACAGACTGCACATAGGCACTGCGGTGGCAGGCCTGAGACACCATTTTAGGGCTACTCATGTGGGTGGCACAATCAGTGCTGCAGGCCCACTAGTAGCATCTGTTATCGCCAGCCCTGGTACACTCAGTTCACTTTACTAGGGACTTCTTGGTGACACAAATATGCCAATCATGGATAACCATTCATAATAACAATTTACACAGGGAGCACTTGCACTTTGACACTGAACAGCAGTGACAAAGTGCTCAAAGCATCTAAACCAGCAAAAACGAAATCCAGCACAGCATAAAAAATACATGAGGTAGGAGCAAAAAGATAGGGGGAAACCACACCAAATATGCCAGGTCTAACACATTTCCCCTCCAGCTGAAAGTGGGGAGAACTACCCACCCTCTTGGGAGTTCTCTTCACTAAGGCAGAAAAACCTGGACAGACCATCAGCATTGGCGTGTTCTCTGCCAGGGCTGTGTTCCACTGTGAAGTCCATTCCCTGCAGGGAGATGGACCACCTCAACACTTTTAGGTTCTCACCCCTCATCTGCATCAATCATCTGAGGGGCCTGTGATCTGTCTGAACACTGAAGTGAGTCTCAAACAGGTAGGGCCTCAGCTTCTTCAGAGCCCAAACCACAGCAAAAGCTTCCCTTTAAATTGCACTCCACCTCTGTTCCCTGGGGAGTAGCCTCCGGCTAATGAAAGCTACAGGTTGGTGCCAGCCCTCGCCAGTCATCTGTGAGAGTACTGCTCCCAAACCATGATCTGAAGCATCGGTCTGCACTATGAACTCACTGGAGAAGTCGGGTGCCTTGAGCACCGGTGCTGTGCACATGGCAGTCTTCAGGGCATCAAAAGCAGTTTGGCAGGCTTCAGTCCAATTCACTTTTCTGGGCTGATTTCTAGAAGTTAGCGCTGTCAAGGGGGTTATGATGGTGCCATATCCCTTGACAAACCGTCGGTAATACCCGGTGAGTCCTAAGAAGGCTCTCACCTCTGTCTGGGTCTTGGGGGGTTCCCAAGCCTGAATGATATTGACCTTTGCCTGTAGGGGCGCCACCTGGCCGCTCCCAACCTGGTGTCCGAAGTACACCACAGATCCCTGCCCTATCTGGCACTTGCTGGCCTTGATAGTGAGGCCTGCCCTTTGCAGAGCCTACAACACTTCACAGAGGTGTTGCAAGTGTTCCTCCCACGTGGAGCTGAACACAACAATGTCATCCAGGTATGCGTCGCTGAATTGCTCCAGCCTGGTCAGTACCTGGTTGACTAGTCTCTGGAAGGTGGCAGGGGCATTCTTCAACCCAATCTCCCAGTACCCAGAAGTTAAATCAAATGTACTGAGGTACTGGGCGGCTCCCAACCTATCCACGAGCTCATCAGCTCTGGGGATGGGGTATGTGTCAGTCTTGGTGACCGCATTGAGCCAACGGTAGCCCACACAGAACCAGAGTTCTGGAGTGGCACTGGGCGCAGCAGCTTTTGGGACTAAGACCACTGGGCTAGCCCCGGGGCTGCTGGAGGGCTCAATTACCCCTAGCGCTAACATCTTAGAAACCTCTTCCTTGATGCTGACCCTGACCTTGTCAGCTACTCTGTAAAATTTCTGTTTCACAGGCAGACTATCTCCAGTGTCCATATCATGGACGCACCAATTGGTGACACCTGGGGTGAGGGAGAACAGGGAGGAAAACTGACCCAACTCCTGGCGACAGTGCCTCTGCTGCTCTGGGGTCAGGGTGGACGAGAGGACCACACCATCCACTGACACGTCTTGCTACAGCCCCTGTCACTCACAAACCAGACAGTCAATTCACAAACAGGCCAAGGCACACAGAAAGGTCAGACAAGAGAACAGCAACTTTCTAAAAGTGCTGTTCTCAAACACAGGATTTAAAAACAACCTTTCCTAAAAGATGTGTTATGAAATTCTGAGTTCAGGGATACCTGAATTTTATGTCCTATCTTGGTCCTGTGGGAAGATGTGCTGGTAGCCACTGTAGCCAGCATCCCTCATGATAGCCTATGGGGCAAGATAGCCTTACAATAGTGAAAAATGAAAATGGCTGTAATTCACTACCAGAGAATGTCACCTGCACAAGTATATGCTCTACCTTTCACATACACTGCACCTTGCCCAAGGGGTTACCTTGGGCCTTCCATAGGGGTGACCAATGTGTACAGAAAGGGAAGGGTTGGGCCTGGCCAGTGGGAACACTGACCAGGAGGACATGACAGTTCACAGACTGCACACAGGCACTGCGGTGGCAGGCCTGAGACACCATTTTAGGGCTACTCATGTGGGTGGCACAATCAGTGCTGCAGGCCCACTAGTAGCATCTGTTATCACCAGCCCTGGCTACACTCAGTGGATTTCACTAAGGGTCTTCTTGGTGACACAAATATGCCAATCATGGATAACCAATCATAATAACAATTTACAAAGTGTGCTCTTGCACTTTGACACTGAACAGCAGTGGCAAAGTGCCCACAGCATCTAAACCAGCAAAAACGAAATCCAGCACAGCATCAAAAACTACAGGAGGTAGAGGCAAAAAGATAGGGGGAAACCACACCAAAGATACCAGGTCTAACAGAGGCATGGTGACTTGGTCAGCTATACGGCCTGTGTGGAACTACGGGGTGCAGGGAGGACCCCTTCCTGGCTCTGAGGGGAACACCAGTGGATGGCCTGCACTAACAGAGTGAGGTTGGAGATGGGAATGAAGTGACAACAGTGTATGTGGGGACCTGGTGCAGTGCTTTCCATGGAACGACAGGCGCTGAAGGTGGCCAACTGTGGTGAAGTAGGCTGGACATCCACGGGACTGAGCGACCA
The DNA here is from genome assembly GCF_964263255.1 of Lissotriton vulgaris. Lineage (NCBI taxonomy): Eukaryota > Metazoa > Chordata > Amphibia > Caudata > Salamandridae > Lissotriton > Lissotriton vulgaris. The sequence continues at coordinate 859,038,043 of NC_141689.1, forward strand.
GACCTGCCTCTATTTCCCATCATCATACTTTCCCCCTGCCAGTCATAGCTACAGGCGGACGGATCCACAATAGTATGGGAAGGGTCTGTGGTTTGGGGACAGGACTCTGGACCTGCTGGCCTCTGCAGAGGGAGATTACCAGACAACGAAGATGGAGACTCCTCTTTCGCCACGCATGTAGTAACAATCCTGGAAGCCATAAGGGTCACAAAGGTGACGCTGGAGACCCAGATTGCAGTGGTGGCCTGATGTGAGAGGTTTACAGAAAGTCAGCGGACCGAGTGAAGAAAACAGAGGAACAGTTGTGGATTGTCAAGTGTTAGGGAGCTTAGACTGAAGAGTTCCACTATGGAAAGGGAGATGAAGCTACTGGCAAACCATCTGGAGGATGCAGAGGGCAGTCTCGCCACCACTATGTAAGAGTAGTGGGGGGTCCCAAAAAAAGTGGAGGGACCCAGCACAGAACTGTTTGTGAAAGCGTAGCTGGTGAAGACTGTCTTGAGGGCCACCCCTCACTGTTCATTTCAGTGAAAGAGACCTACAGAATACTGGTGGTTCCAACGGCGATGTAATACTACAGGATGCATAGAACCAAGGCCCCTGGGCAATCAAAAGAGAGGAGGTCAATTTGTATCTGGATTATACTAACCTAGTAAAGAAAGAGAGGGGCATGTGAGTCAGTCAAAAAGGTGCTCCTCCAACTAGGATTGAAGTATTCGCTTATATTCCCGACAAAGCTCCGGAATGTGCTCTGAGACAAGGCCCTCTTCATGACAACAGCACAAGATGGCTGGTCTTGGTTGAAGAACCAAGGCCTGTGGAGAGGCTCCCTTCCCCGCCTGCAGAGTGACTCTAGCTGGCAGAAGATGCCCTCCTGGCAAAGGAACAACAGGTTCTCCATGACTTCCCCAACAAAAGAGTAAATGAAAGCGGAACAAGTGAAAATGGTGCTGGAGGTCAAGAACTGTAGATACATTCTGCACGGCAATAGATGGAGAACATTGGTCTCTGGGGAGAAGGGCAGTGGATCAGAACGGGTGGAGACAGAACTGGATAGAGAAGGAGAACTGATGCCAATGGTTATACCAATGATTCAAGAGACCTTGGGTGAGGGGACCACAGTGGGCAGTGCAATGTTAGTCCTCGGGATCATCCTTTGGGTGGCCAGGGCACAAACTTCTCCTATCCATTGAAGGCAACTGCTTGAGGCCATAAGATTTGGGACATACTCTGGGGCCTCCGTGGCTTTGGAAGGCTATGGAGTCAACACAGACCACAAAGACTGAGGAGGCCGCGGCGTAGCACCATTGACTGTTGTTACTGAGCAGCTTCAGGTTGCGCCCCAGCTAAGGGAGTGTAGACAGTTTTTATATTGTTATTGTTGGTGTCCAGACATTCCATGAATTGGCAGGTGGTCAGTTTTAGGATCACGGCACGGTATGGTAATGTGGGGATATTTTCAGGGTTATTTTGCAGCACCATAGGACACCAAGACACCAAAGGAGTAGATAGACATGCACATTAAAAGGCAGGGCGTGTGAATGAGGATGAAGGTATTTAGCCACCATGACACAGCATCGATCTTTGATGTCGTTATTGTGGAATGTCAATGGGCCAAGGAACGAGGTAAAAAAGGGTTTGGTCACTAAAGCTCTTAGTAGGTACAAAACTGACATAGTATTTCTCCAGGAAACCCATCAAACAGGTGTTCAACACTACAGCTTGGGAAAGGCAAATACAGGCCGGCATGCTATGCAAATTACACCTTAGGATCACGGGAAGTGACGTTTTTCCTTAAGCGAACACTACTGTTCCAAGGGCCTCATTTATGACGCTGTGCGTCACTTTTACACCGCCGGTGTGTCACTTTTCGTGACGCACCAGTGGCGTAAAAAATGCGCCTTGTTGCACCATATTTACAAAGTGACGCATCTAGGTAGATGTGTCACTTTGTAAACCCCTGAGCCTCATTATACCTGCGCCAGGTATAATGTATGCAAGGGGGGCGTATTGACGCAAGAAAGGGTCGTAGAAGTGACGCAGTGAAATCTATGAGATTTCACTGCGTCACATTTAGGACGCTGTTGCATCAAAATCTTGCACCTGCCCCACAGCAGGCGTAAGACTGACGCAGGCCCTTTCACATGGGGCTTGCCCCATGTGAAAGGACGCATTGCTGGAGTTGCTTTACTTTTGTGACACACTCCAGCAATGCGTCACTTTTGCGCTTACAGATACATCAGAAATACTGACGTATCTGTAACTCCTTGCGACATGATGCGTCATACATTAAATATGACGCATCAGGAATGTCGCAAGGAGTGCGCACTGAGAAGTGACGCATCGCTGCTTTCACGCAGCGATGCGTCATTTCTCATAAATGAGGCCCCAAGTGTCGTGGCCGGATGTCTATGGCAGCTATGTGGCAATGCTAGGTGAATGTGAGGGTGAGACCATGCTGTTGTTAAATGTGTATGCCCCACTGGACTTCAATCTACAACACTTCACAAATTGGAGAATGTCCTGATAATTACGGGGCTTTTAATCAGGTGAGGGACACACAGCTGGATAGGATGCGCAAGAGGAGGGAGGGTGAGTTGAATGGGGAATTTGGAGGATTTTATGCAAGATCTGGGGTTGAGCAATATCTTGAGAGCCTCACAAGAAGGGATATTCTTTCCACTCAAACGCCCATGGCATGCAGTCCAGGCTTGACCATTTCTTCTTTCCTCGAAGCACATTGAACAGATTTACTGAAGCCCGATATCTGGCTTGGTGGATCAGCAATCCCACCTGGGTGTTACTAATTACTATGACCACTGGAGGGCACAAAAGGACTGAAGGATGGAGACCTGGTGTCTCTGGTACAAGCAGGAGGTCCAAATACCAGATAAGGCCACTAAACTCTACTTTGAGGAGAATGAGGGCACATTGCGGAGTTCGGTCATGCTGTTGGGAAGTGCATAAGGCAACGATCCAAGGTGGGATAATCACTTGGGAGATGGGGGACAGGGGAGAGAGGCTCCTCAAATTCACCAACTTGGAGCGTGAATTAGTGCACATAGAGATTATGCTGCTGCCCCTACACCCTTCAAAAAGGCTCATATGGATTTGAGGAGGGAGGAGCACCAACTGGTGGCTAGACATGAAGTGTAAATGGCATAGTTAACCAAACAGAAACTCATTTATCAAGCTGGGGACAGGGCAGGTAAACTGCTTCTGTGGATAGGCAGTAAGGAACAGGAAGGGATGCATATACGAGCTATAACAATGGAGTCTGGGGAGAAAGTGAGAGACAGTGAGCAGATAACTGAGAAACTCGCACGATACATGGCAACTTTTTATAGTGCACAGCCGCAGGCCACAGGGGCGGACGTACTGGCATCTGTAAACGACTTCCTGGTACAGTGGATCCACTCAGAGCAGGCAAGGGAACTGGAGGCTGATGTCTTGGTAGAAGAGGTGACAATGGGAGTGGGGCAGATGCAGACTGGGAAGGGTCTGGGCTGAATGGGGTTTTCCCTATTTTCTTCCATAGAATGAATAAGAGGACGTGGCGTACATTGCAGCATTTAAATCTGTGGAACTACTGGCAGATATGAGGATGGCAAACGCTGTACTCATTCTGAAAGCACTGAGGTGCAAATCATATAGGCCGATATCCCTGTTTAACGGGGGTACTAAAATCCTGGCAAAGATCTTAACAGCTAGACTGTGAAAGGTGGTGAATGATTTGATGCACCTGGACCCAGATGAACCTAAGGCAATTGCACAATAACATAGCAGCGGCAGAGGTTACGTCTGAACAAAAAGTTACTGTGTGACTAGATTTGGGATCCTGGAAAAGATGGGCTTTGGGCCTAAATACATTAGATGGATCAAGCTGCTTTATGATTGGCCGAGAGCCAGAGTGAACTCAATGATCATGTCTCCTGATTTCAGGGTGCAGCGGGGTACCAGGCAGGGGTGCCCACTGTCGACGATGCTGTGTGCGTTGGTTATAGAGGCATTGGCGGTGTGGATACAAGGCATGGGCGGAGTTCGCGGAGTCCAGCTATGCGGAACTCCACGAAGGGACCAAAAAACTCCAAGTGCATTAGGTCATGCCGTTCACGTTTATTTTTAGTGCTGGGTGTTTGTCCCGCACTGGAAAATCTGCACAAACGGCATACTGAGGGCAAGAGGGCGCTCCTTCTTTCTGCCACATGAGTAGATATTCTACTTGAGTGGCAGCTTCCTCAACACGAATGGATGGTTAATCAATGTGAGCGGTCGTCACCATCGTGACCATCCCCATTGAGAAATCTCACTGGGAGGTGGTCTAGAGTTGGATTTTCCTCGTGGGCCAACATAACATTGATGAGCGCGAGTAAGGAAAAAACTCTGCGTGCTCCACGGGGTGTGGAAGTTTTCATAAACTTCACGAATGGAGCGGAGTTCAGCACCCAGGCCTAGTGGATACGTATTTATGCCCAGATCTGGGGTTGGCCAGGTGTTACTGGATGGGAAGCGCGTATATCATTACATGCAGATGACATTCTGTTATAGTTGACAAAATGGGACCAGGCGTTAGCCCGGTTGTGGGATATCTTCCATATATATTCGGCAGGTATACTGGCTTTGCCTTAAAGTGGGAAAAGTCCATATTGTTTCCAGTGGGGGGGACTAGGTGCGTGAGGGTGCACTGCCTATGCCTCTGTGGGTGGAGACCCACAGGTTTAAATATCTGGAGGTTTAGGTATCTAGAAAGGCTCACTCACAATGTGAGGCAAACCTGCTGCCCATGATACAGGGGCTAGAGCAGGATGTGAAACATTGGCACACATTGCTGCTCCCATTACTGGGGAAGGCAGCAATGTTTAAATTGATGGATCTTCCCTGACTTTATATATTGTTCCGAACAGCCTGTACATTGTCCCTGATGCTCTGTTTTCCAAGATGGACGAACTTGTGAGGATGCTACTATGGGCAGAGGGACAACCCATCATAGCAATGAAGGTCTTCCAAAGGTCCAAATTTAATTGGGGTATGGCTCTGCTGTGTTTTAAGAAGTCCAATGGATGGGTGCATGTGGACTGGGGGGACCTTGCCTTTCACCAGGACAGGCTAGGTAAGGGTGCCCATAGCTATATGCATGTACTGTATGGGGAATGCTGGACCCTCGGGTAAGCCCAGCAACTAAGACTGTTGTAGGCACATTGAGGAAACTGATCAGAGAGATGGAGTGGGACAGGAGACAGACCCCAAAAATGAAAGGGACCAGAGTAAAACCAGTGGTGACAATTAAGGGATTCCAGGACTAGGACAGCATTGGTCTTTTCGCCTTGGAAGACATGTAGGGCACCAACTTAGTGTTCCCGTTTGACTTCTTGAGGAAAAAATATCAGATGTTGGAGTCACAATAGTTCCGCTGTTGCCAGCTGTGTCATGCACTCCATGAGTACGTGCCCAAGGATGAGAAAACTCAGGAAGACTCCCCTCTGGAGGGGAGACTATTGGATGGTTGTATCAGCAATAAACTTGTTTCTGTGATGCATGACACTATAAGGAGGAACACGCAGGCCCCTCTCACTCGACTGCAGAGTAGATGGGAACAAGACATGGGAGAGTTAGACGAAGAGTACTGGCAGACAGCGGTAAGCTTTCCAGCATTGGTCGCAAAAAAGGCAAGTTACCACCTGATCCAACAAAAAATTGTCCATAGAACATATTGCATGAGAACATTACTGGGAGGTCAGCCATGCACTTTGCCTCAGGGGCTGTGGAATGGATGGTACAATCCTGTACACACCATAGAGCTGCCCCAAGCTGCTTCTCTCCAGGGAGGCGGTCACCCTGGGACATTCCTGTAGCCGTCCCGGGGTGTGGCGGTCCCCTGGGCCATGCACGGCTTCAAGAGGGGCAGCATGCACCTAGCCTCCAATGTATTTAAGTCCCGGGGACGTGGTGGTCCCCAGGGCTTTGGGGGCCACTCGGCTCCCGTGAGCAATTTTATAGAGTTGCCCTGGGGAGGTGGTTGTCCCCGGGGCTGTGTGGGAGGCTGCGTGCCCCCCCTCTTTTGTGTCATTTAGCACCAGGCTGGTGGTGGTCCCTAGGGATTTTAATAGCCTGAAGAGGTGGGACCAGTGCACCCTCATCCTATACACATGCCTCCAGGACCTGGCCTACCTGGGGTCCAATTTCAAACAAAACGTGGGGGCCTGCACTTTTATTTTAATATTTCAGCAGGAGTTGCGATTCCAGGGCGACTCCCACAAATATTTTTTTTTAACGCTTTTTTGGCCCTCAGGTGTCCCTGTGGTATAAACTCAAGAGGCCTAGGGGGTCAGAGTGTTTCTACCCTGCCCCCTTTTCTTTTTTTAAAATCTTTTTTCTGTGACTCAGTTCTATCGAGTCACAAGATGGCTGCAAACACTTCTTAGTTTGAAGTTTTGGCAGCCATACAGATGTGCGGCATGAGATGGGGAGTGGTAGCGAATCCACCACAGCCTCAGTTGTCTAGCTTTAAAATGTTTAAATTTCTCCGCAACTACTGAACAGATTTACACCACATCACAAATGGCACTTCCTTGAACTAACATCTACCTTCCTGCAAAATTTGGTGTAATTCCGTCTAGCAGATCGGGCTGTAGCCCTGTCTACAGGTCCTATCGGAATAACATGGGGAAAATGTGCTTTTAAGCACTCCCTGGTTCTCGGCCCCTGCTTGACGGATTACCCCGCAACTTTCAGGTAGCAGTTGAAATGAGCATTGTAACAAGTTGGAAAAGTTTGTGAAGATTTATCAAGCAGCCCGAAAGTTCTTGGCAAAACAAATAACACTATTCCTCGGAAACTAGGTCTGAACTATGACTACTTATTGGCGACCACCAGTAGGCAATATGTATGTGATCAAGGATGTTTTTGGCCAAAATACGTAATGGTGGACTGTTCCAAATAAAACAAAATTGCACGAAATTGTGGCCCGTGTTCGCGGTGTCCCAACAATTTGGGAACGAGAAGCAGAGCAAACCTTGACATATGTCTGGCGTCCGAAACGCGCCGTTTGGACATTTGATGCAATAAATAAACATCATTAACTAACAAATCTTGCCCGCGGAGTCTGTTTCCCGGTACTGCACCGCTCCCTGTGAAGGTTGCATCGCTGGGATCCTGATGTGACACACACACACATATATATATATATGATTGCGGCAGCGCTGGCTTCACTAAAATAAACCACCTTGCACCAGCACTTTATGGGTCGACTCTTTGTCACTAAGAACTAGGCAGTTCCTTGCTGTCGATGGTGAGACAAGCCTCATGAATATATATATATATATATATATATATATATATATATATATATATATATATATATATATATATATTATATATATATATATTTATATATATATATATATATATATTCACTGAAAAAACCATAGGTTATATATAGTTAGGGATTAGCATTTACAAAACCTCATTTTACTTACACAAAACCATTGAAATTCGCATATATAGTTAGTTGCACTAACTATATATCGCGCACCCGCAATCCACTGCTGATGATGTCACATATTACATCATTCATGACATGGTCAGTGACATCACCGATGACATCACTGATGACATCACTGATGACATCTCATTTGACATCACTGATGACATCACTGATGACATCATCCAGTGACTGTGTGTTTCTGTAAAGTTTAAATATGTTTTACATATTGAAGAATGAGTGGATGTATAAGTGTCTGGATGAAGGATTTAGTAGGTGCATAACTAACTGTATGAGAGAGTATGAAGTGTTAGAATTGACAACCAATTAAAATGTTACTTTCATTTTCTACTATTATTTCATGACATTTGATTGGTTATGTACCTGAATATATATAAAGAAAGAGAGAGAAACACAGCCATTTTGACTACTACTTCCTGAAGTACGTGTCAAGAGCATTTTCACTGACTACTTAAACTTCTTTTTGAAAGGTAAGATGTCATTTTTAAAACTGAAGTATGTGTGCACTTTAAATTAATTTTGGAAAACGTTTTCAGATAGTTATATACTGTTCCTCTATAGGAGTTAGTCATTGAGAAAGGCTTAATTATTTAAATTATTGATTAAGTTAGGCCTCTGTGGTATAATTATGAATTTACTTAGGCTTCATCACAGGCACTTTTTAATAGTTCTACTTCCTGCCTGAAACCATACAGTGCCCAAAGATATCTTCACTGTTAAAAACTCACAAGTACCTGTCTGAACTTAAACCCAACAGTGCCCTATCTCTACTGATATATTTATTGTTTATGCAATTTACAGCAAGAAAATGGAAGCACAACAAAAAGAAAATATTATTTCATTTCAAATTAAGATTGAAAACAATCCTAAGGAAGAAAAAGAAGAAATAGACTTTTTGGATGACACTGTAGACCAAGAATTAATTAAATGTGTTGAAGAATGTGAATCATGGAATGAAAAGGAGGACATACCAGATGAATTAATGTTACAAATTCTTTTAGATTTTGAAAAATCAGAACAATAAATTTAAATTTTAAAAGTTAAAATTGTTTGAGACATTATTCTTTTTATATGAAAATTATGAAATAGTACCCAAAAAGATATAATATAAAGCGAGACTTCAAATATACTGTGCAACTTTTTTGTGTGACATAGTAAGTTTGCTCATAGTTACTTCCTTTCTCCAACTATATTATCTCCAATGTGTATTTATCATCTCCTGCCTCCATATTGTTTCTGCTCTCCTGACAGACTATGGTATGAATTCCAAATACCACAATAACTTCTGAAACAACATGCAAGATATCTACAAAGGAGACGGTGTATATTAAATTTTAGACTATGCATTGGTACCTACATGTTGCTACTTAAATAAAAAAAACAACAAAAAAACAACAAAAAGAACAATCAATAAACATACAATATAAGTCTATCATTCTTTTTTCCCCATAGTACGCTCCCCCGACCGCTTCCCGGTGCGCGTACCGGGCGCTCCACCCGCAAAAAAAAACCAAATTTAAAGAAAAATGTTTTGCCCCGCGGAGCCCTTTTAAAGCCCCCACATCAATCCTAGGGAGTCAGGGAGGATATACTCTGCCCCCTTATGGTCATTTCCCCCTTTGTTTTGGCCACCTCTTGTGTATCGATCCTACCGAGACACAAGATGGCGGCCGCTCCGGACTGTTTAGAATGTTTACTGACACCCGAGGGCCAAGTCGCGTAGCGCGCCCGGAGCGCTCTCCGGTGTGCGTACCGGGGCGCGCTTATAGATATATATATTTTTTGATCCTAAATTACTCAAATCCACTAGAGCACATATCTTGAGACCTAGCAAAGGCACATCGGACTACCAGTCTCTACAATTTTGCCAAGTTTCATAGAAATCCATTCTGCCGTTCGAGCTAAAAGTGAGTCCATGAGAAATGGCTACAGTAGCAGCAGCAGCAGGAGCATCTCAACCACCTCCACTTCCGCTTGGTCACAACGAGGGGCACCGACGGACAGAGCGGGGCCTCATTCTCCCGAGCGGTTGCCGGGCGAGGTGAGGTCTTCACCCACACAAAGCTGGGAACAAGTTACGTCTCTTTCTCCAGTGAACATTGGGGTGTCAAGTGCCTGGTAGATATGTACATGTTATGTTACTTGTGAGTTCACAATTCATGGTTAGTTGCAGTAGCAATTCCACACTATAGGTCCTGAAGAAAGCCGGGGTAATTCCCCTAAAGGCTGAAACATGTCAACCCTTTTTTGCACAGCGCCATTGAGTAGTTTCAGTCTTCAACTACTCCGCGTGTTTTTAATCTTTGACACCGAGACTTCAGTTTGAACGTTTCCTGAGTCTTAGTAGTTAATTTTATCCATCACGATTACTTCAGCACTGCACTTTTATTTGTATTTTAATTTTTCATTTTCACTGTTTTGATGAACATCATGGCTAGAGTTTCGGCTTTGATTCCCGGCACTATATGGTCGGACGAGGTTGTGAGTGACTACCACCTCCCACATGATGACATTCCACCATGAGGGTGGTCTGATGGGACGTGTCCCAGCCATTGTCCTAGTATCTGACACTCAGTAACATGTGTACAGACATACACCAGACTGTTTCGTGGTCTCCAGCACAGCTACACGCCTTCATAGACCTGGTCTGCTCTTGATGTGTTACATATTGAGAGTAGGGGTGTGAGCAGACAGGTCGTTAAATATTCCCCTTGACCCTCCACACATTCATGTTATTAGCATCTCAACCACCACCACCACAAGGACCACCACAACACCACAGTGGTGGAGAAGAAGAAGAGGAGGAGGAGGAGGAGGAGGAGAGGCGGTTCCTGCCTGAAGATACTACCCCCATAAGCCAAAGGAGCACATTGTCTGGGAGTTTTTTTTAATCCCAAGGGGCCTCAAGAAAGTTAATGCGCCAAAGATTACTTGTCTGATCTGTGGCACTGTACTTTCCAGGGGGAACCCAGCCAAAAAGTATTCTTTTGGCAATAACACTATGATTCGCCACATGCAACGCCGGCACCCAAACAACTATGCTGTGGCAGAGGTCAGAGAACTGACCAGAAACCCTCCCCAATCTTCTCCCAGCACCTCCCAAAGTAAACAACCCACTCCATCGGGTCCAGAGACAAGGGAGATGGTCCCAAACATCCAACCCCAGTTTGGAGATTTTAAAATAGTTTGTAAATTTTGCGGGACTACAATTTGCTATGGAGAGCAAAGTATTAAACTCATCAACCGTGCTGGAGACAACCACAACTGTAAAAAGAAACCTTAATTTTTTTCTGTTTTTTTTTGCTCCAGTTGAGCCGTTTACAATTCCCTGTTTTTTGTTTGTCCCCATAAAAATTACAAAAAATATATAAAATTGTTCATAAAAGCCAAAAAAAGTAAAAAAATTCGAAAAAAATTAAAAAATATAAAACAACAAAAAGAATAAAAAAACAGTTATTTTTAGAACTACCTCCAATTTATAAAAAAATACTACATTTTTAAAAAAACTCTGTGATTCTTTTTTCCCCATGGCACGCTCCCCGGTACACTCCGCGGTGCGCGTACCGGGCGCTACCCCCGCGCTTATCCCCCCAATTTTTCTTTTTTGACCTGCCGGGCCCTTTTATGGCCCCCACATCAAACCTAGGGGGTCAGGGGGGTCTACCCTGCCCCCCTTTGGTCATTTCCCCCTTTTTCTTTTTGCCACCTCTTGTGTCTCGATCCTACCGAGACACAAGATGGCGGCTGCTCCAGACTGTTTGGAATGTTGACAGATACCCGAGAGCCAATCAGCTTTCCGCTCGCAAACTCGAGTAGCGCACCCCGGTGCGCGTACTGGGGCGCGCTTATAAATATATATATTTTTTAACCTAAATTACTCAAAATCCACTGGAGCACATATCTTGAGACATAGCAAAGGCACATCGGGCTACCAGTCCCTACAATTTTGCCAAATTTGGTGGAAATCCATTCAGCCGTTCGGGCTAAAAGTGAGGTCGACCGCCCTATGGAAATTAACATGGGGAAAATGTGTTTTAGGACCCCCCTTTTATCCCAGCCTCCGCTTGACGCATACCCCCCAAACTTTCAGGGAAGGACCGGAGCTCGACGAGGCAATTTTGAGAAAATTTTCAGGCAGATTCGACAACCGGCGCCAAAGTTATTCCAAATAGAATTTTGAGATTTAACATTGAAAAAAATCCTAACTATAACTACCTACTGACGACCGCCAGTAGGTAATATATATATATATATATATATATATATATATATATATATATTATATTTAATCAATGTGAGCGGTCGTCACCATCGTGACCATCCCCATTGAGAAATTTCACTGGGAGGTGGTCTAGAGTTGGATTTTCCTCGTGGGCCAACATAACATTGATGAGCGCGAGTAAGGAAAAAACTCTGCGTGCTCCACGGGGTGTGGAAGTTTTCATAAACTTCATGAATGGAGCGGAGTGCAGCACCCAGGCCTAGTGGATACGTATTTATGCCCAGATCTGGGGTTGGCCAGGTGTTACTGGATGGGAAGCGCATATATCATTACATGCAGATGACATTCTGTTATAGTTGACAAAATGGGACCAGACGTTAGCCCGGTTGTGGGATATCTTCCATATATATTCGGCAGGTATACTGGCTTTGCCTTAAAGTGGGAAAAGTCCATATTGTTTCCAGTGGGGGGGACTAGGTGCGTGAGGGTGCACTGCCTATGCCTCTGTGGGTGGAGACCCACAGTTTTAAATATCTGGAGGTTTAGGTATCTAGAAAGGCTCACTCACAATGTGAGGCAAACCTGCTGCCCATGATACAGGGGCTAGAGCAGGATGTGAAACATTGGCACACATTGCTGCTCCCATTACTGGGGAAGGCAGCAATGTTTAAATTGATGGATCTTCCCTGACTTCTATATATTGTTCCGAACAGCCTGTACATTGTCCCTGATGCTCTGTTTTCCAAGATGGACGAACTTGTGAGGATGCTACTATGGGCAGAGGGACAACCCATCATAGCAATGAAGGTCTTCCAAAGGTCCAAATTTAATTGGGGTATGGCTCTGCTGTGTTTTAAGAAGTCCAATGGATGGGTGCATGTGGACTGGGGGGACCTTGCCTTTCACCAGGACAGGCTAGGTAAGGGTGCCCATAGCTATATGCATGTACTGAATGGGGAATGCTGGACCCTCGGGTAAGCCCAGCAACTAAGACTGTTGTAGGCACATTGAGAAAACTGATCAGAGAGATGGAGTGAGACAGGAGACAGACCCCAAAAATGAAAGGGACCAGAGTGAAACCAGTGGTGACAATTAAGGGATTCCAGGACTAGGACAGCATTGGTCTTTTCGCCTTGGAAGACATGTAGGGCACCAACTTAGTGTTCCCGTTTGACTTCTTGAGGAAAAAATATCAGATGTTGGAGTCACAATAGTTCCGCTGTGGCCAGCTGTGTCATGCACTCCATGAGTACGTGCCCAAGGATGAGAAAACTCAGGAAGACTCCCCTCTGGAGGAGAGACTGTTGGATGGCTGTATCAGCAATAAACTTGTTTCTGTGACGCATGACACTATAAGGAGGAACACGCAGGCCCCTCTCACTCGACTGCAGAGTAGATGGGAACAAGACATGGGAGAGTTAGACGAAGAGTACTGGCAGACAGCGGTAAGCTTTCCAGCATTGGTCGCAAAAAAGGCAAGTTACCACCTGATCCAACAAAAAATTGTCCATAGAACATATTGCATGAGAACATTACTACATAGAACTGGGAGGTCAGCCATGCACTTTGCCTCAGGGGCTGTGGAATGGATGGTACAATCCTGTACACACCATAGAGCTGCCCCATGCTGCTTCTCTCCTGGGAGGCGGTCACCCTGGGACATTGCTGTAGCCGTCCCGGGGTGTGGCGGTCCCCTGGGCCATGCACGGCTTCAAGAGGGGCAGCATGCACCTAGCCTCCAATGTATTTAAGTCCCGGGACGTGGTGGTCCCCAGGGCTTTGGGGGCCACTCGGCTCCCGTGAGCAATTTTATAGAGTTGCCCTGGGGAGGTGGTTGTCCCCGGGGCTGTGTGGGAGGCTGCGTGCCCCCCCTCTTTTGTGTCATTTAGCACCAGGCTGGTGGTGGTCCCTAGGGCTTTTAATAGCCTGAAGAGGTGGGACCAGTGCACCCTCATCCTATACACATGCCTCCAGGACCTGGCCTACCCGGGGTCAAATTTCAAACAAAACGTGGGGGCCTGCACTTTTATTTTAATATTTCAGCAGGAGTCGCGATTCCAGGGCGACTCCCACAAATATTTTTTTTAACGCTTTTTTGGCCCTCAGGTGTCTCTGTGGTATAAACTCAAGAGGCCTAGGGGGTCAGAGTGTTTCTACCCTGCCCCCTTTTCTTTTTTTAAAATCTTTTTTCTGTGACTCAGTTCTATCGAGTCACAAGATGGCTGCAAACACTTCTTAGTTTGAAGTTTTGGCAGCCATACAGATGTGCGGCATGAGATGGGGAGTAGTAGCGAATCCACCACAGCCTCAGTTGTCTAGCTTTAAAATGTTTAAATTTCTCCGCAACTACTGAACAGATTTACACCACATCACAAATGGCACTTCCTTGAACTAACATCTACCTTCCTGCAAAATTTGGTGTAATTCCGTCTAGCAGATCGGGCTGTAGCCCTGTCTACAGGTCCTATCGGAATCGCATGGGGAAAATGTGCTTTTAAGCACCCCCTGGTTCTCGGCCCCCGCTTGACGGATTACCTCGCAACTTTCAGGTAGCAGTTGAAATGAGCATTGTAACAAGTTGGAAAAGTTTGTGAAGATTTATCAAGCAGCCCGAAAGTTCTTGGCAAAACAAATAACACTATTCCTCGGAAACTAGGTCTGAACTATGACTACCTATTGGCGACCACCAGTAGGCAATATGTATGTGATCAAGGATGTTTTTGGCCAAAATACGTAATGGTGGACTGTTCCAAATAAAACAAAATTGCACGAAATTGTGGCCCGTGTTCGCGGTGTCCCAACAATTTGGGAACGAGAAGCAGAGCAAACCTTGACATATGTCTGGCGTCCGAAACGCGCCGTTTGGACATTTGATGCAATAAATAAACATCATTAACTAACAAATCTTGCCCGCGGAGTCTGTTTCCCGGTACTGCACCACTCCCTGTGAAGGTTGCATCGCTGGGATCCTGATGTGACACACACACACATATATATATATATGATGGCGGCTGCGCTGGCTTCACTAAAATAAACCACCTTGCACCAGCACTTTATGGGTCGACTTTTTGTCACTAAGAACTAGGCAGTTCCTTGCTGTCGATGGTGAGACAAGCCTCATGAATATATATATATATATATATATATATATATATATATATATATATATGCAGGTAACCTCCTCCAAAAAGAAAAGAGCAGTGACCCGAAGGAGAGTTCAAGGAAACACTTTAATGTGGGATTTTGTCAGGCGAATGCATTTCGGCGTTTCTTGCCTTCCTCAGCGCCCCTCTCGAAAATGCTTCCTCTGCTGTTGTGGCAAATGCAGTCCCGCCTCCTTTTCATATCCATTGTTCCGCCCCCTAATAATAACGAGGCTCACCTGTGCAGTCCTTCTGTAGTGAACTACACAACCCACAATGCCTCTGTATGGTGCATTTGGTTCCGATGATGCCGGGGGAAAGATACACTGTAGGAACTGGATGTAGAGACAGGCACAGCACCAGATGAAATCACGGAGGTAACAGAGCCCCTCAATCAGCGTTGTCCTCGAGTCCCCTTCACAACCGCCGCCACCATTCTGCCAGGAGTCCATCACGGGGGCCGGCAATGGGAACCATGTCGCCCAGGTAGGAGGTATGAATACCTCACAACCGCGTTCTCCTCCCAGCGTCGTGGTGGGTACTGGACACCAATGTTACCACATTGACGAAGTTCAGCGCTCCGTAGAGCATACCAGGAAGGTCCAGACCTCTTGTGCGGCGGGGGTACACTGGAATGCGCTCTGGCTGGCGCATAAACATGCAGGTAACCTCCTCCAAAAAGAAAAGAGCAGTGACCCGAAGGAGAGTTCAAGGAAACACTTTAATGTGGGATTTTGTCAGGCGAATGCATTTCGGCGTTTCTTGCCTTCCTCAGCGCCCCTCTCGAAAATGCTTCCTCTGCTGTTGTGGCAAATGCAGTCCCGCCTCCTTTTCATATCCATTGTTCCGCCCCCTAATAATAACGAGGCTCACCTGTGCAGTCCTTCTGTAGTGAACTACACAACCCACAATGCCTCTGTATGGTGCATTTGGTTCCGATGATGCCGGGGGAAAGATACACTGTAGGAACTGGATGTAGAGACAGGCACAGCACCAGATGAAATCACGGAGGTAACAGAGCCCCTCAATCAGCGTTGTCCTCGAGTCCCCTTCACAACCGCCGCCACCATTCTGCCAGGAGTCCATCACGGGGGCCGGCAATGGGAACCATGTCGCCCAGGTAGGAGGTATGAATACCTCACAACCGCGTTCTCCTCCCAGCGTCGTGGTGGGTACTGGACACCAATGTTACCACATTGACGAAGTTCAGCGCTCCGTAGAGCATACCAGGAAGGTCCAGACCTCTTGTGCGGCGGGGGTACACTGGAATGCGCTCTGGCTGGCGCATAAACATGCAGGTAACCTCCTCCAAAAAGAAAAGAGCAGTGACCCGAAGGAGAGTTCAAGGAAACACTTTAATGTGGGATTTTGTCAGGCGAATGCATTTCGGCGTTTCTTGCCTTATATATATATATATATATTTATATATATATATATATATTCACTGAAAAAACCATAGGTTATATATAGTTAGGGATTAGCATTTACAAAACCTTATTTTACTTACACAAAACCATTGAAATTCGCATATATAGTTAGTTGCACTAACTATATATCGCGCACCCGCAATCCACTGCTGATGATGTCACATATTACATCATTCATGACATGGTCAGTGACATCACCGATGACATCACTGATGACATCACTGATGACATCTCATTTGACATCACTGATGACATCACTGATGACATCATCCAGTGACTGTGTGTTTCTGTAAAGTTTAAATATGTTTTACATATTGAAGAATGAGTGGATGTATAAGTGTCTGGATGAAGGATTTAGTAGGTGCATAACTAACTGTATGAGAGAGTATGAAGTGTTAGAATTGACAACCAATTAAAATGTTACTTTCATTTTCTACTATTATTTCATGACATTTGATTGGTTATGTACCTGAATATATATAAAGAAAGAGAGAGAAACACAGCCATTTTGACTACTACTTCCTGAAGTACGTTTCAAGAGCATTTTCACTGACTACTTCAACTTCTTTTTGAAAGGTAAGATGTCATTTTTAAAACTGAAGTATGTGTGCACTTTAAATTAATTTTGGAAAACGTTTTCAGATAGTTATATACTGTTCCTCTATAAGAGTTAGTCATTGAGAAAGGCTTAATTATTTAAATTATTGATTGAGTTAGGCCTCTGTGGTATAATTATGAATTTACTTAGGCTTCATCACAGGCACTTTTTAATAGTTCTACTTCCTGCCTGAAACCATACAGTGCCCAAAGATATCTTCACTGTTAAAAACTCACAAGTACCTGTCTGAACTTAAACCCAACAGTGCCCTATCTCTACTGATATATTTATTGTTTATGCAATTTACAGCAAGAAAATGGAAGCACAACAAAAAGAAAATATTATTTCATTTCAAATTAAGATTGAAAACAACCCTAAGGAAGAAAAAGAAGAAATAGACTTTTTGGATGACACTGTAGACCAAGAATTAATTAAATGTGTTGAAGAATGTGAATCATGGAATGAAAAGGAGGACATACCAGATGAATTAATGTTACAAATTCTTTTAGATTTTGAAAAATCAGAACAATAAATTTAAATTTTAAAAGTTAAAATTGTTTGAGACATTATTCTTTTTATATGAAAATTATGAAATAGTACCCAAAAAGATATAATATAAAGCGAGACTTCAAATATACTGTGCAACTTTTTTGTGTGACATAGTAAGTTTGCTCATAGTTACTTCCTTTCTCCAACTATATTATCTCCAATGTGTATTTATCATCTCCTGCCTCCATATTGTTTCTGCTCTCCTGACAGACTATGGTATGAATTCCAAATACCACAATAACTTCTGAAACAACATGCAAGATATCTACAAAGGAGACGGTGTATATTAAATTTTAGACTATGCATTGGTACCTACATGTTGCTACTTAAATAAAAAAAACAACAAAAAAACAACAAAAAGAACAATCAATAAACATACAATATAAGTCTATCATTCTTTTTTCCCCATAGTACGCTCCCCCGACCGCTTCCCGGTGCGCGTACCGGGCGCTCCACCCGCAAAAAAAAACCAAATTTAAAAAAAAAATGTTTTGCCCCGCGGAGCCCTTTTAAAGCCCCCACATCAAACCTAGGGAGTCAGGGAGGATATACTCTGCCCCCTTATGGTCATTTCCCCCTTTATTTTGGCCACCTCTTGTGTATCGATCCTACCGAGACACAAGATGGCGGCCGCTCCGGACTGTTTAGAATGTTTACAGGCACCCGAGGGCCAAGTCGCGTAGCGCGCCCGGAGCGCTCTCCGGTGTGCGTACCGGGGCGCGCTTATAGATATATATATTTTTTGATCCTAAATTACTCAAATCCACTAGAGCACATATCTTGAGACCTAGCAAAGGCACATCGGACTACCAGTCTCTACAATTTTGCCAAGTTTCATAGAAATCCATTCTGCCGTTCGAGCTAAAAGTGAGTCCATGAGAAATGGCTACAGTAGCAGCAGCAGCAGGAGCATCTCAACCACCTCCACTTCCGCTTGGTCACAACGAGGGGCACCGACGGACAGAGCGGGGCCTCATTCTCCCGAGCGGTTGCCGGGCGAGGTGAGGTCTTCACCCACACAAAGCTGGGAACAAGTTACGTCTCTTTCTCCAGTGAACATTGGGGTGTCAAGTGCCTGGTAGATATGTACATGTTATGTTACTTGTGAGTTCACAATTCATGGTTAGTTGCAGTAGCAATTCCACACTATAGGTCCTGAAGAAAGCCGGGGTAATTCCCCTAAAGGCTGAAACATGTCGACCCTTTTTTGCACAGCGCCATTGAGTAGTTTCAGTCTTCAACTACTCCGCGTGTTTTTAATCTTTGACACCGAGACTTCAGTTTGAACGTTTCCTGAGTCTTAGTAGTTAATTTTATCCATCACGATTACTTCAGCACTGCACTTTTATTTGTATTTTCATTTTTCATTTTCACTGTTTTGATGAACATCATGGCTAGAGTTTCGGCTTTGATTCCCGGCACTATATGGTCGGACGAGGTTGTGAGTGACTACCACCTCCCACATGATGACATTCCACCATGAGGGTGGTCTGATGGGACGTGTCCCAGCCATTGTCCTAGTATCTGACACTCAGTAACATGTGTACAGACATACACCAGACTGTTTCGTGGTCTCCAGCACAGCTACACGCCTTCATAGACCTGGTCTGCTCTTGATGTGTTACATATTGAGAGTAGGGGTGCGAGCAGACAGGTTGTTAAATATTCCCCTTGACCCTCCACACATTCATGTTATTAGCATCTCAACCACCACCACCACAAGGACCACCACAACACCACAGTGGTGGAGAAGAAGAAGAGGAGGAGGAGGAGGAGGAGGAGGAGAGGCCGTTCCTGCCTGAAGATACTACCCCCATAAGCCAAAGGAGCACATTGTCTGGGAGCTTTTTTTTAATCCCAAGGGGCCTCAAGAAAGTTAATGCGCCAAAGATTACTTGTCTGATCTGTGGCACTGTACTTTCCAGGGGGAACCCAGCCAAAAAGTATTCTTTTGGCAATAACACTATGATTCGCCACATGCAACGCCGGCACCCAAACAACTATGCTGTGGCAGAGGTCAGAGAACTGACCAGAAACCCTCCCCAATCTTCTCCCAGCACCTCCCAAAGTAAACAACCCACTCCATCGGGTCCAGAGACAAGGGAGATGGTCCCAAACATCCAACCCCAGTTTGGAGATTTTAAAATAGTTTGTAAATTTTGCGGGACTACAATTTGCTATGGAGAGCAAAGTATTAAACTCATCAACCGTGCTGGAGACAACCACAACTGTAAAAAGAAACCTTAATTTTTTTCTGTTTTTTTTTGCTCCAGTTGAGCCGTTTACAATTCCCTGTTTTTTGTTTGTCCCCATAAAAATTACAAAAAATATATAAAATTGTTCATTAAAGCCAAAAAAAGTAAAAAAATTCGAAAAAAAATTAAAAAATATAAAACAACAAAAAGAATAAAAAAACAGTTATTTTTAGAACTACCTCCAATTTATAAAAAAATACTACATTTTTAAAAAACTCTGTGATTCTTTTTTCCCCATGGCACGCTCCCCGGTACACTCCGCGGTGCGCGTACCGGGCGCTACCCCCGCGCTAATCCCCCCAATTTTTCTTTTTTGACCTGCCGGGCCCTTTTATGGCCCCCACATCAAACCTAGGGGGTCAGGGGGGTCTACCCTGCCCCCCTTTGGTCATTTCCCCCTTTTTCTTTTTGCCACCTCTTGTGTCTCGATCCTACCGAGACACAAGATAGCGGCTGCTCCAGACTGTTTGGAATGTTGACAGATACCCGAGAGCCAATCAGCTTTCCGCTCGCAAACTCGAGTAGCGCACCCCGGTGCGCGTACTGGGGCGCGCTTATAAATATATATATTTTTTAACCTAAATTACTCAAAATCCACTGGAGCACATATCTTGAGACATAGCAAAGGCACATCGGGCTACCAGTCCCTACAATTTTGCCAAATTTGGTGGAAATCCATTCAGCCGTTCGGGCTAAAAGTGAGGTCGACCGCCCTATGGAAATTAACATGGGGAAAATGTGTTTTAGGACCCCCCTTTTATCTCGGCCTCCGCTTGACGCATACCCCCCAAACTTTCAGGGAAGGACCGGAGCTCGACGAGGCAATTTTGAGAAAATTTTCAGGCAGATTCGACAACCGGCGCCAAAGTTATTCCAAATAGAATTTTGAGATTTAACATTGAAAAAAATCCTAACTATAACTACCTACTGACGACCGCCAGTAAGTAATATATATACATATATATATATATATATATATTTATATTTAATCAATGTGAGCGGTCGTCACCATCGTGACCATCCCCATTGAGAAATTTCACTGGGAGGTGGTCTAGAGTTGGATTTTCCTCGTGGGCCAACATAACATTGATGAGCGCGAGTAAGGAAAAAACTCTGCGTGCTCCACGGGGTGTGGAAGTTTTCATAAACTTCACGAATGGAGCGGAGTGAAGCACCCAGGCCTAGTGGATACGTATTTATGCCCAGATCTGGGGTTGGCCAGGTGTTACTGGATGGGAAGCGCATATATCATTACATGCAGATGACATTCTGTTATAGTTGACAAAATGGGACCAGACGTTAGCCCGGTTGTGGGATATCTTCCATATATATTCGGCAGGTATATTGGGTTTGCCTTAAAGTGGGAAAAGTCCATATTGTTTCCAGTGGGGGGGACTAGGTGTGTGAGGGTGCACTGCCTATGCCTCTGTGGGTGGAGACCCACAGGTTTAAATATCTGGAGGTTTAGGTATCTAGAAAGGCTCACTCACAATGTGAGGCAAACCTGCTGCCCATGATACAGGGGCTAGAGCAGGATGTGAAACATTGGCACACATTGCTGCTCCCATTACTGGGGAAGGCAGCAATGTTTAAATTGATGGATCTTCCCTGACTTCTATATATTGTTCCGAACAGCCTGTACATTGTCCCTGATGCTCTGTTTTCCAAGATGGACCAACTTGTGAGGATGCTACTATGGGCAGAGGGACAACCCATCATAGCAATGAAGGTCTTCCAAAGGTCCAAATTTAATTGGGGTATGGCTCTGCTGTGTTTTAAGAAGTCCAATGGATGGGTGCATGTGGACTGGGGGGACCTTGCCTTTCACCAGGACAGGCTAGGTAAGGGTGCCCATAGCTATATGCATGTACTGTATGGGGAATGCTGGAACCTCGGGTAAGCCCAGCAACTAAGACTGTTGTAGGCACATTGAGGAAACTGATCAGAGAGATGGAGTGGGACAGGAGACAGACCCCAAAAATGAAAGGGACCAGAGTGAAACCAGTGGTGACAATAAAGGGATTCCAGGACTAGGACAGCATTGGTCTTTTCGCCTTGGAAGACATGTAGGGCACCAACTTAGTGTTCCCGTTTGACTTCTTGAGGAAAAAATATCAGATGTTGGAGTCACAATAGTTCCGCTGTGGCCAGCTGTGTCATGCACTCCATGAGTACGTGCCCAAGGATGAGAAAACTCAGGAAGACTCCCCTCTGGAGGAGAGACTGTTGGATGGCTGTATCAGCAATAAACTTGTTTCTGTGACGCATGACACTATAAGGAGGAACACGCAGGCCCCTCTCACTCGACTGCAGAGTAGATGGGAACAAGACATGGGAGAGTTAGACGAAGAGTACTGGCAGACAGCGGTAAGCTTTCCAGCATTGGTCGCAAAAAAGGCAAGTTACCACCTGATCCAACAAAAAATTGTCCAAAGAACATATTGCATGAGAACATTACTACATAGAACTGGGAGGTCAGCCATGCACTTTGCCTCAGGGGCTGTGGAATGGATGGTACAATCCTGTACACACCATAGAGCTGCCCCATGCTGCTTCTCTCCTGGGAGGCGGTCACCCTGGGACATTGCTGTAGCCATCCCGGGGTGTGGCGGTCCCCTGGGCCATGCACGGCTTCAAGAGGGGCAGCATGCACCTAGCCTCCAATGTATTTAAGTCCCGGGGACGTGGTGGTCCCCAGGTCTTTGGGGGCCACTCGGCTCCCGTGAGCAATTTTATAGAGTTGCCCTGGGGAGGTGGTTGTCCCCGGGGCTGTGTGGGAGGCTGCGTGCCCCCCTCTTTTGTGTCATTTAGCACCAGGCTGGTGGTGGTCCCTAGGGCTTTTAATAGCCTGAAGAGGTGGGACCAGTGCACCCTCATCCTATACACATGCCTCCAGGACCTGGCCTACCCGGGGTCAAATTTCAAACAAAACGTGGGGGCCTGCACTTTTATTTTAATATTTCAGCAGGAGTCGTGATTCCAGGGCGACTCCCACAAATATTTTTTTTTAACGCTTTTTTGGCCCTCAGGTGTCCCTCTGGTATAAACTCAAGAGGCCTAGGGGGTCAGAGTGTTTCTACCCTGCCCCCTTTTCTTTTTTTAAAATCTTTTTTCTGTGACTCAGTTCTATCGAGTCACAAGATGGCTGCAAACACTTCTTAGTTTGAAGTTTTGGCAGCCATACAGATGTGCGGCATGAGATGGGGAGTGGTAGCGAATCCACCACAGCCTCAGTTGTCTAGCTTTAAAATGTTTAAATTTCTCCGCAACTACTGAACAGATTTACACCACATCACAAATGGCACTTCCTTGAACTAACATCTACCTTCCTGCAAAATTTGGTGTAATTCCGTCTAGCAGATCGGGCTGTAGCCCTGTCTACAGGTCCTATCGGAATAACATGGGGAAAATGTGCTTTTAAGCACCCCCTGGTTCTCGGCCCCCGCTTGACGGATTACCTCGCAACTTTCAGGTAGCAGTTGAAATGAGCATTGTAACAAGTTGGAAAAGTTTGTGAAGATTTATCAAGCAGCCCGAAAGTTCTTGGCAAAACAAATAACACTATTCCTCGGAAACTAGGTCTGAACTATGACTACCTATTGGCGACCACCAGTAGGCAATATGTATGTGATCAAGGATGTTTTTGGCCAAAATACGTAATGGTGGACTGTTCCAAATAAAACAAAATTGCACGCAATTGTGGCCCGTGTTCGCGGTGTCCCAACAATTTGGGAACGAGAAGCAGAGCAAACCTTGACATATGTCTGGCGTCCGAAACGCGCCGTTTGGACATTTGATGCAATAAATAAACATCATTAACTAACAAATCTTGCCCGCGGAGTCTGTTTCCCGGTACTGCACCACTCCCTGTGAAGGTTGCATCGCTGGGATCCTGATGTGACACACACACACATATATATATATATGATGGCGGCTGCGCTGGCTTCACTAAAATAAACCACCTTGCACCAGCACTTTATGGGTCGACTCTTTGTCACTAAGAACTAGGCAGTTCCTTGCTGTCGATGGTGAGACAAGCCTCATGAATATATATATATATATATATATATATATATATATATATATATATATATATATATATATATATATATATATATATATATATATTATATATATATATATATATATTCACTGAAAAAACCATAGGTTATATATAGTTAGGGATTAGCATTTACAAAACCTTATTTTACTTACACAAAACCATTGAAATTCGCATATATAGTTAGTTGCACTAACTATATATCGCGCACCCGCAATCCACTGCTGATGATGTCACATATTACATCATTCATGACATGGTCAGTGACATCACCGATGACATCACTGATGACATCACTGATGACATCTCATTTGACATCACTGATGACATCACTGATGACATCATCCAGTGACTGTGTGTTTCTGTAAAGTTTAAATATGTTTTACATATTGAAGAATGAGTGGATGTATAAGTGTCTGGATGAAGGATTTAGTAGGTGCATAACTAACTGTATGAGAGAGTATGAAGTGTTAGAATTGACAACCAATTAAAATGTTACTTTCATTTTCTACTATTATTTCATGACATTTGATTGGTTATGTACCTGAATATATATAAAGAAAGAGAGAGAAACACAGCCATTTTGACTACTACTTCCTGAAGTACGTTTCAAGAGCATTTTCACTGACTACTTAAACTTCTTTTTGAAAGGTAAGATGTCATTTTTAAAACTGAAGTATGTGTGCACTTTAAATTAATTTTGGAAAACGTTTTCAGATAGTTATATACTGTTCCTCTATAAGAGTTAGTCATTGAGAAAGGCTTAATTATTTAAATTATTGATTGAGTTAGGCCTCTGTGGTATAATTATGAATTTACTTAGGCTTCATTACACGCACTTTTTAATAGTTCTACTTCCTGCCTGAAACCATACAGTGCCCAAAGATATCTTCACTGTTAAAAACTCACAAGTACCTGTCTGAACTTAAACCCAACAGTGCCCTATCTCTACTGATATATTTATTTTTTATGCAATTTACAGCAAGAAAATGGAAGCACAACAAAAAGAAAATATTATTTCATTTCAAATTAAGATTGAAAACAATCCTAAGGAAGAAAAAGAAGAAATAGACTTTTTGGATGACACTATAGACCAAGAATTAATTAAATGTGTTGAAGAATGTGAATCATGGAATGAAAAGGAGGACATACCAGATGAATTAATGTTACAAATTCTTTTAGATTTTGAAAAATCAGAACAATAAATTTAAATTTTAAAAGTTAAAATTGTTTGAGACATTATTCTTTTTATATGAAAATTATGAAATAGTACCCAAAAAGATATAATATAAAGCGAGACTTCAAATATACTGTGCAACTTTTTTGTGTGACATAGTAAGTTTGCTCATAGTTACTTCCTTTCTCCAACTATATTATCTCCAATGTGTATTTATCATCTCCTGCCTCCATATTGTTTCTGCTCTCCTGACAGACTATGGTATGAATTCCAAATACCACAATAACTTCTGAAACAACATGCAAGATATCTACAAAGGAGACGGTGTATATTAAATTTTAGACTATGCATTCTTACCTACATGTTGCTACTTAAATTAAAAAAAACAACAAAAAAACAACAAAAAGAACAATCAATAAACATACAATATAAGTCTATCATTCTTTTTTCCCCATAGTACGCTCCCCCGACCGCTTCCCGGTGCGCGTACCGGGCGCTCCACCCGCAAAAAAAAACCAAATTTAAAAAAAAATGTTTTGCCCCGCGGAGCCCTTTTAAAGCCCCCACATCAAACCTAGGGAGTCAGGGAGGATATACTCTGCCCCCTTATGGTCATTTCAACAAAGCAAACTCGCTATAAGTGTACTGGGGTAGCCCAGACGTGGGTCCCAGAGCCTCCACACCACTGGAGCCAAGCTAGCCGGGCTGATGAGAGGTGTTACCTCGAAACCGGTCCGGTCCTCGGATGCTTGATTCCGGTCTGGGAAAGATATGGCTGTGTAGTTCGGACTGGACTGTTCCCATGGGGCACAGGATCAGAGCTGATTTGCATAAAGCCATTATCTAACCCAGGGTGGTGTGGAGTGCAAAAAACGATGGATTTAGGCCCAGATCCTTGTACTGGGGTGAATGTAAGACATTGATCTACATTCTGTCCATCAAATTGTTTTTTGTAATTTTCTCCCTGAGTGTACTGGAGTTGTCCAGACGTGGGTCCCAGAGCCTCCACACCACTGGAGCCAAGCTAGCCGGGCTGATGAGAGGTGTTACCTCGAAACCGGTCCGGTCCTCGGATGCTTGATTCCGGTCTGGGAAAGATATGGCTGTGTAGTTCGGACTGGACTGTTCCCATGGGGCACAGGATAAGAGCTGATTTGCATAAAGCCATTATCTAACCCAGGGTGGTGTGGAGTGCAAAAAACGATGGATTTAGGCCCAGATCCTTGTACTGGGGTGAATGTAAGACATTGATCTACATTCTGTCCATCAAATTGTTTTTTGTAATTTTCTCCCTGAGTGTACTGGGGTAGCCCAGACGTGGGTCCCAGAGCCTCCACACCACTGGAGCCAAGCTAGCCGGGCTGATGAGAGGTGTTACCTCGAAACCGGTCCGGTCCTCGGATGCTTGATTCCGGTCTGGGAAAGATATGGCTGTGTAGTTCGGACTGGACTGTTCCCATGGGGCACAGGATCAGAGCTGATTTGCATAAAGCCATTATCTAACCCAGGGTGGTGTGGAGTGCAAAAAACGATGGATTTAGGCCCAGATCCTCGTACTGGGGTGAATGTAAGACATTGATCTACATTCTGTCCATCAAATTGTTTTTTGTAATTTTCTCCCTGAGTGTACTGGGGTAGCCCAGACGTGGGTCCCAGAGCCTCCACACCACTGGAGCCAAGCTAGCCGGGCTGATGAGAGGTGTTACCTCGAAACCGGTCCGGTCCTCGGATGCTTGATTCCGGTCTGGGAAAGATATGGCTGTGTAGTTCGGACTGGACTGTTCCCATGGGGCACAGGATCAGAGCTGATTTGCATAAAGCCATTATCTAACCCAGGGTGGTGTGGAGTGCAAAAAACGATGGATTTAGGCCCAGATCCTTGTACTGGGGTGAATGTAAGACATTGATCTACATTCTGTCCATCAAATTGTTTTTCGCAATTTTCTCCCTGAGTGTACTGGGGTAGCCCAGACGTGGGTCCCAGAGCCTCCACACCACTGGAGCCAAGCTAGCCGGGCTGATGAGAGGTGTTACCTCGAAACCGGTCCGGTCCTCGGATGCTTGATTCCGGTCTGGGAAAGATATGGCTGTGTAGTTCGGACTGGACTGTTCCCATGGGGTACAGGATCAGAGCTGATTTGCATAAAGCCATTATCTAACCCAGGGTGGTGTGGAGTGCAAAACACGATGGATTTAGGCCCAGATCCTTGTACTGGGGTGAATGTAAGACATTGATCTACATTCTGTCCATCAAATTGTTTTTTGTAATTTTCTCCCTGAGTGTACTGGGGTAGCCCAGACGTGGGTCCCAGAGCCTCCACACCACTGGAGCCAAGCTAGCCGGGCTGATGAGAGGTGTTACCTCGAAACCGGTCCGGTCCTCGGATGCTTGATTCCGGTCTGGGAAAGATATGGCTGTGTAGTTCGGACTGGACTGTTCCCATGGGGCACAGGATCAGAGCTGATTTGCATAAAGCCATTATCTAACCCAGGGTGGTGTGGAGTGCAAAAAACGATGGATTTAGGCCCAGATCCTTGTACTGGGGTGAATGTAAGACATTGATCTACATTCTGTCCATCAAATTGTTTTTTGCAATTTTCTCCCTGAGTGTACTGGGGTAGCCCAGACGTGGGTCCCAGAGCCTCCACACCACTGGAGCCAAGCTAGCCGGGCTGATGAGAGGTGTTACCTCGAAACCGGTCCGGTCCTCGGATGCTTGATTCCGGTCTGGGAAAGATATGGCTGTGTAGTTCGGACTGGACTGTTCCCATGGGGTACAGGATCAGAGCTGATTTGCATAAAGCCATTATCTAACCCAGGGTGGTGTGGAGTGCAAAACACGATGGATTTAGGCCCAGATCCTTGTACTGGGGTGAATGTAAGACATTGATCTACATTCTGTCCATCAAATTGTTTTTTGTAATTTTCTCCCTGAGTGTACTGGGGTAGCCCAGACGTGGGTCCCAGAGCCTCCACACCACTGGAGCCAAGCTAGCCGGGCTGATGAGAGGTGTTACCTCGAAACCGGTCCGGTCCTCGGATGCTTGATTCCGGTCTGGGAAAGATATGGCTGTGTAGTTCGGACTGGACTGTTCCCATGGGGCACAGGATCAGAGCTGATTTGCATAAAGCCATTATCTAACCCAGGGTGGTGTGGAGTGCAAAAAACGATGGATTTAGGCCCAGATCCTTGTACTGGGGTGAATGTAAGACATTGATCTACATTCTGTCCATCAAATTGTTTTTTGTAATTTTCTTTTTTCCCCATGGCACGCTCCCCGGTACGCTCCGCGGTGTGCGTACCGGGCGCTACCCCCGCGCTAATCCCCCCAATTTTTCTTTTTTGACCTGCCGGGCCCTTTTATGGCCCCCACATCAAACCTAGGGGGTCAGGGGGGTCTACCCTGCCCCCCTTTGGTCATTTCCCCCTTTTTCTTTTTGCCACCTCTTGTGTCTCGATCCTACCGAGACACAAGATGGCGGCTGCTCCAGACTGTTTGGAATGTTGACAGATACCCGAGAGCCAATCAGCTTTCCGCTCGCAAACTCGAGTAGCGCACCCCGGTGCGCGTACTGGGGCGCGCTTATAAATATATATATTTTTTAACCTAAATTACTCAAAATCCACTGGAGCACATATCTTGAGACATAGCAAAGGCACATCGGGCTACCAGTCCCTAAAATTTTGCCAAATTTGGTGGAAATCCATTCAGCCGTTCGGGCTAAAAGTGAGGTCGACCGCCCTATGGAAATTAACATGGGGAAAATGTGTTTTAAGACCCCCCTTTCATCTCGGCCTCCGCTTGACGCATACCCCCCAAACTTTCAAGGAAGGACCGGAGCTCGACGAGGCAATTTTGAGAAAATTTTCAGGCAGATTCGACAACCGGCGCCAAACTTATTCCAAATAGAATTTTGAGATTTAACATTAAAAAAAATCCTAACTATAACTACCTACTGACGACCGCCAGTAGGTAATATATATATATATATATATATATATTTATATTTAATCAATGTGAGCGGTCGTCACCATCGTGACCATCCCCATTGAGAAATCTCACTGGGAGGTGGTCTAGAGTTGGACTTTCCTCGTGGGCCAACATAACATTGATGAGCGCGAGTAAGGAAAAAACTCTGCGTGCTCCACAGGGTGTGGAAGTTTTCATAAACTTCACGAATGGAGCGGAGTGCAGCACCCAGGCCTAGTGGATACGTATTTATGCCCAGATCTGGGGTTGGCCAGGTGTTACTGGATGGGAAGCGCATATATCATTACATGCAGATGACATTCTGTTATAGTTGACAAAATGGGACCAGACGTTAGCCCGGTTGTGGGATATCTTCCATATATATTCGGCAGGTATACTGGCTTTGCCTTAAAGTGGGAAAAGTCCATATTGTTTCCAGTGGGGGGGACTAGGTGCGTGAGGGTGCACTGCCTATGCCTCTGTGGGTGGAGACCCACAGGTTTAAATATCTGGAGGTTTAGGTATCTAGAAAGGCTCACTCACAATGTGAGGCAAACCTGCTGCCCATGATACAGGGGCTAGAGCAGGATGTGAAACATTGGCACACATTGCTGCTCCCATTACTGGGGAAGGCAGCAATGTTTAAATTGATGGATCTTCCCTGACTTCTATATATTGTTCCGAACAGCCTGTACATTGTCCCTGATGCTCTGTTTTCCAAGATGGACGAACTTGTGAGGATGCTACTATGGGCAGAGGGACAACCCATCATAGCAATGAAGGTCTTCCAAAGGTCCAAATTTA
This sequence comes from Lissotriton vulgaris, assembly GCF_964263255.1. NCBI lineage: Eukaryota > Metazoa > Chordata > Amphibia > Caudata > Salamandridae > Lissotriton > Lissotriton vulgaris. The sequence continues at coordinate 859,067,751 of NC_141689.1, forward strand.
ATTGGGGTATGGCTCTGCTGTGTTTTAAGAAGTCCAATATATGGGTGCATGTGGACTGGAGGGACCTTGCCTTTCACCAGGACAGGCTAGGTAAGGGTGCCCATAGCTATATGCATGTACTGTATGGGGGTTGCTGGACCCTCGGGTAAGCCCAGCAACTAAGACTGTTGTAGGCACATTGAGGAAACTGATCAGAGAGATGGAGTGGGACAGGAGACAGACCCCAAAAATGAAAGGGACCAGAGTGAAACCAGTGGTGACAATTAAGGGATTCCAGGACTAGGACAGCATTGGTCTTTTCGCCTTGGAAGACAAGTAGGGCACCAACTTAGTGTTCCCGTTTGACTTCTTGAGGAAAAAATATCAGATGTTGGAGTCACAATAGTTCCGCTGTGGCCAGCTGTGTCATGCACTCCATGAGTACGTGCCCAAGGATGAGAAAACTCAGGAAGACTCCCCTCTGGAGGAGAGACTGTTGGATGGCTGTATCAGCAATAAACTTGTTTCTGTGACGCATGACACTATAAGGAGGAACACGCAGGCCCCTCTCACTCGACTGCAGAGTAGATGGGAACAAGACATGGGAGAGTTAGACGAAGAGTACTGGCAGACAGCGGTAAGCTTTCCAGCATTGGTCGCAAAAAAGGCAAGTTACCACCTGATCCAACAAAAAATTGTCCATAGAACATATTGCATGAGAACATTACTACATAGAACTGGGAGGTCAGCCATGCACTTTGCCTCAGGGGCTGTGGAATGGATGGTACAATCCTGTACACACCATAGAGCTGCCCCAAGCTGCTTCTCTCCTGGGAGGCGGTCACCCTGGGACATTGCTGTAGCCGTCCCGGGGTGTGGCGGTCCCCTGGGCCATGCACGGCTTCAAGAGGGGCAGCATGCACCTAGCCTCCAATGTATTTAAGTCCCGGGGACGTGGTGGTCCCCAGGGCTTTGGGGGCCACTCAGCTCCCGTGAGCAATTTTATAGAGTTGCCCTGGGGAGGTGGTTGTCCCCGGGGCTGTGTGGGAGGCTGCATGCCTGTGGGACCAGTGCACCCTCATCCTATACACATGCCTCCAGGACCTGGCCTACCCGGGGTCCAATTTCAAACAAAACGTGGGGGCCTGCACTTTTATTTTAATATTTCAGCAGGAGTCGCGATTCCAGGGCGACTCCCACAAATATTTTTTTTAACGCTTTTTTGGCCCTCAGGTGTCCCTGTGGTATAAACTCAAGAGGCCTAGGGGGTCAGAGTGTTTCTACCCTGCCCCCTTTTCTTTTTTTTAAATCTTTTTTCTGTGACTCAGTTCTATCGAGTCACAAGATGGCTGCAAACACTTCTTAGTTTGAAGTTTTGGCAGCCATACAGATGTGCGGCATGAGATGGGGAGTGGTAGCGAATCCACCACAGCCTCAGTTGTCTAGCTTTAAAATGTTTAAATTTCTCCGCAACTACTGAACAGATTTACACCACATCACAAATGGCACTTCCTTGAACTAACATCTACCTTCCTGCAAAATTTGGTGTAATTCCGTCTAGCAGATCGGGCTGTAGCCCTGTCTACAAGTCCTATCGGAATAACATGGGGAAAATGTGCTTTTAAGCACCCCCTGGTTCTCGGCCCCCGCTTGACGGATTACCTCGCAACTTTCAAGTAGCAGTTAAAATGAGCATTGTAACAAGTTGGAAAAGTTTGTGAAGATTTATCAAGCAGCCCGAAAGTTCTTGGCAAAACAAATAACACTATTCCTCGGAAACTAGGTCTGAACTATGACTACCTATTGGCGACCACCAGTAGGCAATATGTATGTGATCAAGGATGTTTTTGGCCAAAATACGTAATGGTGGACTGTTCCAAATAAAACAAAATTGCACGAAATTGTGGCCCGTGTTCGCGGTGTCCCAACAATTTGGGAACGAGAAGCAGAGCAAACCTTGACATATGTCTGGCGTCCGAAACGCGCCGTTTGGACATTTGATGCAATAAATAAACATCATTAACTAACAAATCTTGCCCGCGGAGTCTGTTTCCCGGTACTGCACCACTCCCTGTGAAGGTTGCATCGCTGGGATCCTGATGTGACACACACACACATATAGCAGCGCTGACTTCACTAAAATAAACCACCTTGCACCAGCACTTTATGGGTCGACTGACTTTGTCACTAAGAACTAGGCAGTTCCTTGCTGTCGATGGTGAGACAAGCCTCATGAATATATATATATATATATATATATATATATATATATATATATATATATATATATATATATATATATATATATATATATATATATATATATATACATACATATATATATATATATATATATATATGTATATATATATATATATATATATTTATATATATATATATATATATATTCACTGAAAAAACCATAGGTTATATATAGTTAGGGATTAGCATTTACAAAACCTTATTTTACTTACACAAAACCATTGAAATTCGCATATATAGTTAGTTGCACTACCTATATATCGCGCACCCGCAATCCACTGCTGATGATGTCACATATTACATCATTCATGACATGGTCAGTGACATCACCGATGACATCACTGATGACATCACTGATGACATCTCATTTGACATCACTGATGACATCACTGATGACATCATCCAGTGACTGTGTGTTTCTGTAAAGTTTAAATATGTTTTACATATTGAAGAATGAGTGGATGTATAAGTGTCTGGATGAAGGATTTAGTAGGTGCATAACTAACTGTATGAGAGAGTATGAAGTGTTAGAATTGACAACCAATTAAAATGTTACTTTCATTTTCTACTATTATTTCATGACATTTGATTGGTTATGTACCTGAATATATATAAAGAAAGAAAGAGAAACACAGCCATTTTGACTACTACTTCCTGAAGTACGTTTCAAGAGCATTTTCACTGACTACTTAAACTTCTTTTTGAAAGGTAAGATGTCATTTTTAAAACTGAAGTATGTGTGCACTTTAAATTAATTTTGGAAAACGTTTTCAGATAGTTATATACTGTTCCTCTATAAGAGTTAGTTATTGAGAAAGGCTTAATTATTTAAATTATTGATTGAGTTAGGCCTCTGTGGTATAATTATGAATTTACTTAGGCTTCATCACAGGCACTTTTTAATAGTTCTACTTCCTGCCTGAAACCATACAGTGCCCAAAGATATCTTCACTGTTAAAAACTCACAAGTACCTGTCTGAACTTAAACCCAACAGTGCCCTATCTCTACTGATATATTTATTTTTTATGCAATTTACAGCAAGAAAATGGAAGCACAACAAAAAGAAAATATTATTTCAATTCAAATTAAGATTGAAAACAATCCTACGGAAGAAAAAGAAGAAATAGACTTTTTGGATGACACTGTAGACCAAGAATTAATTAAATGTGTTGAAGAATGTGAATCATGGAATGAAAAGGAGGACATACCAGATGAATTAATGTTACAAATTCTTTTAGATTTTGAAAAATCAGAACAATAAATTTAAATTTTAAAAGTTAAAATTGTTTGAGACATTATTCTTTTTATATGAAAATTATGAAATAGTACCCAAAAAGATATAATATAAAGTGAGACTTCAAATATACTGTGCAACTTTTTTGTGTGACATAGTAAGTTTGCTCATAGTTACTTCCTTTCTCCAACTATATTATCTGCAATGTGTATTTAACATCTCTTTATCATCTCCTGCCTCCATATTGTTTCTGCTCTCCTGACAGACTATGGTATGAATTCCAAATACCACAATAACTTCTGAAACAACATGCAAGATATCTACAAAGGAGACGGTGTATATTAAATTTTAGACTATGCATTGGTACCTACATGTTGCTACTTAAATAAAAAAAAAAAAAAAAAACAACAATAAGAACAATCAATAAACATACAATATAAGTCTATCATTCTTTTTTCCCCATAGTACGCTCCCCCGACCGCTTCCCGGTGCGTGTACCGGGCGCTCCACCCGCAAAAAAAACCAAATTTAAAAAAAAAAATGTTTGCCCCGCGGAGCCCTTTTAAAGCCCCCACATCAAACCTAGGGAGTCAGGGAGGATATACTCTGCCCCCTTATGGTCATTTCCCCTTTGTTTTGGCCACCTCTTGTGTCTCGATCCTACCGAGACACAAGATGGCGGCCGCTCCGGACTGTTTAGAATGTTTACAGACACCCAAAGGCCAAGTCGCGTAGCGCGCCCGGAGCGCTCTCCGGTGTGCGTACCGGGGCGCGCTTATAGATATATATATTTTTTGATCCTAAATTACTCAAATCCACTAGAGCACATATCTTGAGACCTAGCAAAGGCACATCGGACTACCAGTCTCTACAATTTTGCCAAGTTTCATAGAAATCCATTCTGCCGTTCGAGCTAAAAGTGAGTCCATGAGAAATGGCTACAGTAGCAGCAGCAGCAGGAGCATCTCAACCACCTCCACTTCCGCTTGGTCACAACGAGGGGCACCGACGGACAGAGCGGGCCTCATTCTCCCGAGCGGTTGCCGGGTGAGGTGAGGTCTTCACCCACACAAAGCTGGGAACAAGTTACGTCTCTTTCTCCAGTGAACATTGGAGTGTCAAGTTCCTGGTAGATATGTACATGTTATGTTACTTGTGAGTTCACAATTCATGGTTAGTTGCAGTAGCAATTCCACACTATAGGTCCTGAAGAAAGCCGGGGTAATTCCCCTAAAGGCTGAAACATGTCGACCCTTTTTTGCACAGCGCCATTGAGTAGTTTCAGTCTTCAACTACTCCGCGTGTTTTTAATCTTTGACACCGAGACTTCAATTTGAACGTTTCCTGAGTCTTAGTAGTTAATTTTATCCATCACGATTACTTCTGCCCTGCACTTTTATTTGTATTTTCATTTTTCATTTTCACTGTTTTGATGAACATCATGGCTAGAGTTTCGGCTTTGATTCCCGGCACTATATGGTCGGACGAGGTTGTGAGTGACTACCACCTCCCACATGATGACATTCCACCATGAGGGTGGTCTGATGGGACGTGTCCCAGCCATTGTCCTAGTATCTGACACTCAGTAACATGTATACAGACATACACCAGACTGTTTCGTGGTCTCCAGCATAGCTACACGCCTTCATAGACCTGGTCTGCTCTTGATGTGTTACATATTGAGAGTAGGGGTGCGAGCAGACAGGTCATTAAATATTCCCTTGACCCTCCACACATTCATGTTATTAGCATCTCAACACCACCACCACCACCACAAGGACCACCACAACACCACAGTGGTGGAGAAGAAGAAGAGGAGGAGGAGGAGGAGGAGGAGGAGAGGCGGTTCCTGCCTGAAGATACTACCCCCATAAGCCAAAGGAGCACATTGTCTGGGAGTTTTTTTTAATCCCAAGGGGCCTCAAGAAAGTTAATGCGCAAAGTTTACTTGTCTGATCTGTGGCACTGTACTTTCCAGGGGGAACCCAGCCAAAAAGTATTCTTTTGGCAATAACACTATGATTCGCCACATGCAACGCCGGCACCCAAACAACTATGCTGTGGCACAGGTCAGAGAACTGACCAGAAACCCTCCCCAATCTTCTCCCAGCACCTCCCAAAGTAAACAACCCACTCCATCGGGTCCAGAGACAAGGGAGATGGTCCCAAACATCCAACCCCAGTTTGGAGATTTTAAAATAGTTTGTAAATTTTGCGGGACTACAATTTGCTATGGAGAGCAACGTATTAAACTCATCAACCGTGCTGGAGACAACCACAACTGTAAAAAGAAACCTTAATTTTTTTCTGTTTTTTTTTGCTCCAGTTGAGCCGTTTACAATTTGTCCCCATAAAAATTACAAAAAATATATAAAATTGTTCATAAAAGCCAAAAAAAGTAAAAAAATTCGAAAAAAATTAAAAAATATAAAACAACAAAAAGAATAAAAAAACAGTTCTTTTTAGAACTACCTCCAATTTATAAAAAAATACTACATTTTTAAAAAACTCTGTGATTCTTTTTTCCCCATGGCACGCTCCCCGGTACGCTCCGCGGTGCGCGTACCGGGCGCTACCCCCGCGCTAATCCCCCCAATTTTTCTTTTTTGACCTGCCGGGCCCTTTTATGGCCCCCACATCAAACCTAGGGGGTCAGGGGGGTCTACCCTGCCCCCCTTTGGTCATTTCCCCCTTTTTCTTTTTGCCACCTCTTGTGTCTCGATCTTACCGAGACACAAGATGGCGGCTGCTCCAGACTGTTTGGAATGTTGACAGATACCCGAGAGCCAATCAGCTTTCCGCTCGCAAACTCGAGTAGCGCACCCCGGTGCGCGTACCGGGGCGCGCTTATAAATATATATATTTTTTAACCTAAATTACTCAAAATCCACTGGAGCACATATCTTGAGACATAGCAAAGGCACATCGAGCTACCAGTCCCTACAATTTTGCCAAATTTGGTGGAAATCCATTCAGCCGTTCGGGCTAAAAGTGAGGTCGACTGCCCTATGGAAATTAACATGGGGAAAATGTGTTTTGGGACCCCCCTTTTATCTCGGCCTCCGCTTGACGCATACCCCCCAAACTTTCAGGGAAGGACCGGAGCTCGACGAGGCAATTTTGAGAAAATTTTCAGGCAGATTCGTCAACCGGCGCCAAAGTTATTCCAAATAGAAGTTTGAGATTTAACATTGAAAAAAATCCTAACTATAACTACCTACTGACGACCGCCAGTAGGTAATATATATATATATATATATATATATATATATATATATATATATATATATATATATATATATATATATATATATATATATATATATATATATATATATATATATATATACCTACTGGCGGTCACCAGTAGGTAGTTATAGTTAGGATTTTTTTCAATGTTAAATCTCAAAATTCTATTTTGAATAACTTTTGCACCGGTTGACAAATCTGCTTGAAAATTTCCTCAAAATGGCCTCGTCGAGTTCCGGTCTTTCCCTGAAAGTTTAGGGGGGGTTCGTCAAGCGGGGGCCGAGATAAAAGGGGGGTCCCAAAACGCGTTTTCCCCATGTAAATTTCCATAGGGCGGTCGATTTCACTTTTAGCTCGAACGGCTGAATGGATTTACACAAACTTGGCAAAATTGTAGGGACTGGTAGCCCGATATGCCTTTGCTATGTCTCAAGATATGTGCTCCAGTGGATTTTGAGTAATTTAGGTTAAAAAAAATATATATATCTATAGGCGGTACACGCACCGGGCGCGCCACGCAACTTGCGCACAGACAGCTGATTGGCTCTGGGGTGTCTGTAAACATTCTAAACAGTCTGGAGCGGCCGCCAGCTTGTGTCTCGGTAAAATCAAGACACAAGAGGTGGCAAAAACAAAGGGGGAATTTACCATAAGGGGGCAGGGTAGACCCCCTCCTGACAACCTAGGTTTAATGTGGGGGCTAAAATAGGGTCCCGCCGGGCATTTGAAAAAAAAATATTTTTTTCGATTTGCGCGGGGGGAGCGCCCGGTACGCACACCGGGAAGCGCACCGGTGAGCGAAGTAAGGGGAAAATCCAGGACCATATTTATGAAGGCCTTGCGCTGCCAGTTTTGCGCCGCCTGTGCGTCACTTTTTGTGACGCACCAGCGGTGTAAAAAAATGCGCATTGTTACGCTATATTTAAAAAGTGACGCATCTAGGTAGATGGGTCACTTTTTAAAACCCTGCGCCACATTATACCTGCGTCAGGTATAATGTATGCAGAGGGGGCGTTCCCTCGCAAAAAGCTTGTTAATGGCGACGCAGTGAAATCTATGAGATTTCACTGCGTCACTTTTAGGATGCTGTTGCGTCAAAATCTTGCGCCTGCCTCACAGCAGGTGTAAGACTGACGCAAGACCTTTCACATGGTACTTTCCCCATGTGAAAGGACGCATTACTGGAGTTGCGTCACTTTTGTGACGCACTCCAGCAATGCGTCACTTTTGTGTTTACAGATACTTCAGAAATACTGACGTATATGTAACTCCTTGCGACATGATTCATCATATATTAAATATGACACATCTGGAATGTCGTAAGGAGTGCGCACAGAAAAGTGACGCATCGCACCAGCGGTGTAAAAAAATGCGCCTCGTTGCGCTATATTTAAAAAGTGACCCATCTAGGTAGATGGGTCACTTTTTAAAACCCTGTGCCACATTATACCTGCGTCAGGTATAATGTATGCAGAGGGGGCGTTCCCCAGCAAAAAGCTTGGTAATAGCGACGCAGTGAAATCTATGGGATTTCACTGCGTCACTTTTAGGATGCTGTTGCATCAAAATCTTGCGCCTGCCTCACAGCAGGTGTAAGATTGACGCAAGACCTGTCACATGGTGCTTTCCCCATGTGAAAGGACGCCTTACTGGAGTTGAGTCACTTTTGTGACGCACTCCAGCAATGCGTCACTTTTGTGTTTACAGATACGTCAGAAATACTGACGTATCTGTAACTCCTTGCGACATGATTCGTCATACATTAAATATGACACATCTGGAATGTCGTAAGGAGTGCGCACAGAAAAGTGACACATCGCACCAGCGGTGTAAAAACTTGCGCCTCGTTGCGCTATATTTAAAAAGTGACGCATCTAGGTAGATGGGTCACTTTTTAAAACCCTGCGCCACATTATACCTGCGTCAGGTATAATGTATGCAGAGGGGGGCGTTCACCCGCAAAAAGCTTTGTAATAGTGACGCAGTGAAATCTATGAGATTTCACTGCTTCACTTTTAGGATGCTGTTGCGTCAAAATCTTGCGCCTGCCTCACAGCAGGTGTAAGACTGACGCAAGACCTTTCACATGGTGCTTTCCCCATATGAAAGGACGCATTACTGGAGTTGCATCACTTTTGTGACGCACTCCAGTAATGCGTCAATTTTGTGTTTACAGATACGTCAGAAATACTGACGTATCTGTAACTCCTTGCGAATTGATTAGTCATAAATTAAATATGACACATCTGGAATGTCATAAGGAGTGCGCCCAGAAAAGTGACGCATCGCTGTTTTCACGTAGCGATGCGTCACTTTTCAGAAATGAGGCCTCTAGTTTATTCACTGTGTCACCTCTACGACCCTTTCTTGGTTCATTACGTCCCTTTTGCATACATTACACCTGACGTAGGAATAATGTGGCACAGGGGTTTACAAAGTGACGTATTTACCTAGAAACGCCACTTTGTAAATATGAATAAATAAGGTGCATTTTTTATTGGACTGTTGTGTCACAAAAAGTGATGCTTTGGTGGCGTTAAAGTGACGCATGGCTTCATAAATGAGGCCTTCTGCTTTCAAGTTCAGCAATGCATCTTTTCTTATCCTTCCACACCCCTGTTCCTTTTCAACATTTTCATTGAATATCAAAATTCCCCATATTCACCCTTATTCTCATAACTTTCTTTCCTAACACTCACCTTCTTTCAGTCCTCCTACTTCACTTCCTTTTTCCTCTCATACCTTTCTGTTCTTTCTTACTCATTCTCCTTTCCATTATTAATGCACTCTATTTCACTTACTCTTTTTCATTTTTTTAAGAATATAGCTCTTTGATGAGAATTGGAGGTAGTTCTGAAAAGAACTTTTGGTTTTCTTCTTTTTTCTAAACAGGAACAAAAACAGGGAATGGAAACTGCTCAAAAGGAGCAAAAAAACCAAAAAAAATTAGGGGTGGGAAGATCAGCGATGATTTTCTAATGCTCGAACCATGAGCTGTACACTTTGTTCTCCAAAGGTAAGCAGTTGATTGCAGTATCTGCATCTGAGGGCACCATGGTTAAAAGCAGGTTGAATGTTCGAAACCAGCTCTTGTGATCTCCCCCTCCCAGAAGAAGTTGCTCCTCCGGTTGATGTAGAGGCCCCATCACTGGGAACCTCTTGTGCCAGAGCCCTGACACTTTCCCGGGCAAAATTCTGGGGGCGCTTCCTCTCCACATGCCGGATCATTGTGAAGTTCCCAAAAGAGTACTTTTTCAAAGGGTTTCCTCGTGACAGCTCTTCTTTGCAGATCCTGCACTGCACTTTTGGAGCATTTACCTTTTTTAGTCCAGGTGGGATTATAAAAAATTTCCAAATGAAATGTTCCTTAACATTTCGTTGAGGAGCCTCTTCATTGATGAATTCTGGTTCATCCTCACTGCTGGATTGTCTGGTAGCCATTGTAAAACCAACAAATATCCAGGAGCAAAAAGGCAGGTCTTGCAGTCACAAAAGTGAAAGAAGTGAAGGAAATGGGTGGGGATTTCATTCTTTGTAAAAAAAACTGTTATCAACCAATGAAAAGTGTTATTTTAAGGTCACATGACCCGACGCGCTTACGCTGCGCGCTTCCGGGTGCGCAAACGCGGCGCGAAAGTAGGCGCTTCTGGGGCGCATACGTGGCGCGAACGTAGGCGCTTCCGGGTGCGTTTATGCAGCGCGAACGTAGGCGCTTCCGAGGGCGCTTACGTTGCGCGCCGAAGTGACGTCATCAAACTTTTACGGAAATGCATAATCATTTTCCTTATAAAAAAACTGATTTTATTTGTATGGTACGAAATGTTTTGCATTATTCTTAACTTTTCATTCATATTTTTTTTCACGAACGAAAGTAGCGCTCTGGGTGCGCTTTCCGGTGAGCTTACCGGAGAGCTTACCGGAGAGCTTACCGGAGCGCGCACCCAGAGCGCAAAAGAAAAAAATTATATAAAAAAAAAAAAAAAATGAATATTTACACAAAACAGCAAATTGTAAAAAAAAAGGTTAGAAACTCGATATAGAAAGGAATTAGCATTTAAAAAACATTTGAAATTCACTGAAAAAACCATAGGTTTCACACCAGTTATAGTTAGGGATTAGCATTTTAAAAACCTATTAAATTCACTGAAAAAACCATAGGTTTTACACCAGTTATAGTTACCGTGAAATTTTACTGACATAAAACCATTGAAATTCCCACGTTATAGTTAGTTGGACTCACTATAACTTGCGTGCCTGCAATGCACTGCTGATGACGTCACATATTACATCACTCATGACATGGTCAGTGACATCACTCATGACATCACTGATGACACCATCCAGTGAATGTCCGTGGTATATTGTTCATGTATTTCTTCCCAAGCTATGTTTTTCTCCCACCATCCCATAGTGATATTGGTATAGCCGGGGGAAAATGACACACCCATTGCACATCCACACACTTGGGTGTAGAGATTTTTGTTGAAAAGGAAAATGTTGTTGGTGAGGCAAAATTTTATCATCTCTATTAACATATTTGTGTGTCTTATTTCTGAGATTGGACGCTGCTGTAAAAAGTATTTTATCGCTTGTAGTCCGATATCATGTTGGATCGACGTATACAAAGATACAACATCTATTGTTGCCAGCCAGTATTCCTTGTGCCAAAGGGTGTTCATGATGTTTCGGAGGAAATCACCAGTGTCTTTAATAAATGAACTTAAAGAGGGGACAATAGGGGCCAAGAAATAATCAACATACGATGCAACGTTTTCACATAAAGATCCACAGCTTAAAATTATCGGTCTAGCCGGCGGAATGTGCAATGTCTTATGGATCTTTGGTAAGAAATACATTGTCGGTGTCGTAGGGTGTACAACTGTCAGGAAGTCTTTTTCTTCCTTACTTAGGAAGCCCTTATCATGCCATTCATTGATTTTCTTGTGCAATGTTAGCATCATATTGAAACTTGATTTATCAGCAGTAATTCGTAGTTGTTTCGGTCACTTAGTTGTCGATCGGCTTCTTTTACATAGTCTACTTTTTTCTGAATTACTATGTTTCCCCCCTTGTCCGCTGATTTGATTTCAATGAGGGGGTTTAATTTCAGCGCCTTCAGGGCTATTCGTTCTTTTTTGCTTACATTTTCTTTCTTATTTTTCACATTCGTCATTGTTTCTAATTCTGCAATCACTAAATCATGGTATACATCAATACGATTTCCAGGATGTATTATGGGGCAGAATTTGGATTTTCTTTTAAAGTTGGTTTTTGAACGTGATGCTATATGGATTCCCATGTCAGTTATCATTTGGGTGTTGCTCATATCTGTATCATCTATTTGATGTGTTAGCTGGTATGCTGTCTCCAGGCTTGTGGCATCAGCCACCATGAATGTTTCAGGCTGTAGTGTGCTTGGTTCAATTACCTCTTTATTTTTCTTGAAGAAGAATTTTTCAACTTGAGTTTACGTATATATTTATATACATCAATTCTAGTTTCTACTTCGTCGTGATGTTTGTCAGGACAAAAAGATAATCCTTTACTCAAGACAGCTGTTTCAAATTGAGTCAACTTATGATCCAATAGATTGACAATTACTTTGGGGTTCATTTTTGCAGCTTTACTTGTTGTTTTCAATATTTCTTGGAAGCTGTCCTGTTGCGCAGCGGATATCTTCGATTTCCTGCTTCTCCTGGTTTTCCTCCTTGGTTTGTGCTCGTCATTTGTCCTCTTCCCCCTCCTCGTGTCGGTTGATTTCCTCTGCCTCTTCCTGCTGTTTTTGGTGTTTGCTGGTCCTTGTAGAGGATCTCCATCTCCTCTAAAAAAGAAAACTTCCTGAAACCTGCTGCCATTTGCTCACCATCACTCACTTCCGATTCAGGCTCACTTTGTGAAGTTGTGCTATCTGAGGTTTGTGGTGCTGTTTGTTTCTGGTTTTTTAAAACCCCAAATGGTCCCATTTTCAAAATCAGCTTCGTCACGCCTGAATTTACGTTGCTTTCTCTCTTGTATTTCGGTATTGTGCCTATCAAGGTTTTTGCCCATTGTTGTTCTTAGATTTTTGATTGTGTAGTCATTTTCTCCTGAAACTTGTATTTGTTGTTCCAAATCACTTATTTTGATCAATAGTTCATCCACATTTTTTTTAGCATATTTAATTATGATGTGAATCATCCTTCTTGAGCATTCCATATTGTTTTGTCCCCATTCCTCAAGCATTTCTGGGCTCGTATCCGGATAGTTGGGCAGGGTGAAAATCCTCAAACCTCTTGGCACTAGTCCTAGTTCAGAGTACTTTTCCAACGTAATTATTTCCCACCCAAGTGAGATTTCTTTTCGTAGAAGTTTTTCCAATTGCTGAAATAATAGTTTTATCGTGGCATCTTTGGCTTTGCCTGTGGTTGTTTTGTTTGTGCCATTCGGAATAGTCTTTTGTTTGGTAAACATGTTTTCAGCTTTTTGCAAACGATCAGCAGCTCATTTTTCCATAGTCGTAATGGTGATATTACAAAGGCAGCGTGGTTATATTTGATGTCAGTCGGTAGCTCTTGCACAGTATGCGTGTGGTTCAATCGAATTGACTAGTTCGTGAACTCTGTGGGAGAGCGTCTGAATGTTTATTTAAATAAAGGTTTAGATCTTCACTTTATTTCAGATTTGCGCATAAATGAAGTGAGTGCTTCATGAGCTTCTATTTAAAGCATTAATAGAGCTCCCGATTGTTTGTCAATGTCACGGAGTTCAAAAGGCACTCGCTACAGCATTATGCAGTTCAGGGGTTATTTTAGACACCAATATTCAAAGTTGCTTTCACTTACCGGGAGACTCCCGTCACTGTTTGTGTCCTCCGACACTCTCAATCGGCGCTCGACCGGTTGCACTCGGGTCCGTTTGGCCTCCTGGTTTTCTGTTTCAAATCCTCGATACGTGCAAAGACCTGCAGAATCAAGAAGACGGCGGCGTTGATTCCGAGGTTGGCTTGAATCCGCCGCGTAGTCAGGGGCTTTAACGATGCAGAATCCAAGTTCGAAGGACCACATCCACGTTCAATCCAAAGGAAAAATGCTGGGCTCTCCCCCGTGTTTATAAAGATCCACAAGCAAATGCCACAAGCGGGGGAGCGTTCTCTAGCTGGCACTGGCGGCGAGGAGTGGGACAGCCTCGCTATACTTTTCGAATCAAGATCCTCATCAAAGAAGACGCCGCACACTACTTCAAGTTGGTTTACATGCTTTATTTTTTGTAGGTTTCTCCCACCTACGCGTTTCGGACTTTACCAGTCCCTGATCACGGTATACAAACAGTAGTCTCTTGTTTGTTTTGCAAATTTATACAAAAACGCCCACATGGCCAGTTACGATGCATTGTGGGTGTCGTAGGCAATTGCAGTGTTCCGTTGATTTTCAACAGTTATCAATATGCTTTGAGTTAGCAAAGTTAGTCTATGCAATTCAATTAGGGTAAATATTGGTGAAGTTTATACCAATACTGATCTGTTACTCCATATAATATGTAGGAAACAGTTTTAGATGACGGACAGTAAACAATTTGTTACGAGTTGTCCTAACTAATGGCCAACTCGTAACAAATTGTTTACTGTCCGTCATCTAAACAAACTGCTGCTACCAGAATGCTATGTTTTCTATCTGCATGAGCGTTTACCTGTGGGCAATTAAATTTGGTTTGAAATACCGAGCAGCAGTCTCTGCCTTTCACTTGGGGTCGCTCTGTCTGTGAAGAAGGACGCACTATGTCTGAAACACGTTGGCACCCTGATATTTCCAGGGAGTTGTAAGGGTGTTGCTGCCTGAATTTGGTACGATGAGGAGTGCTTCCTAAGCTGTTGGCAAGTGTGGAACTTAATGGATGCACGGCAGCCAAGCCGCGGGGAATGCACCACCGCGGGGACTGCGGGCCGGCGGCTCTGGTTGTTGGAGCCTGTTTGGTCATCGTGCTGGCATAATAACATTGGCAACACTTCCTGCACTCTCTGGTGAAGCCCACTAATGGCGGTATTTTACAAATACATTATTTGAGAGTGACTTGGTTGTTTATCAGAACTACAAGGCTCATTACGAACTGCTGCTCCCAGAATGCTATGTTTTCTATCTGCATGAGCCTTCACCTGTGGGCAATTATATTTGGTTTGAAATACCGTGCAGCAGTCTCTGCCTTTCACTTGGGGTCGCTCTGCCTGTGAAGAAGGACGCACTATGTCTGAAATACGTTGGCACCCTGATATTTCCAGGGAGTTGTGAGGGTGTTGCTGCATGAATTTGGTATGATGAAGAGTGCTTCCTAAGCTGTTCGCAAGTGTGGAACTTAATGGATGCGCGGCAGCCAAGCGGCGGGGAATACACCACCGCGGGGACTGCGGGCCGGTGACTCTGGTTGTTGGAGCTTGTTTGGTCATCGTGCTGGCATAATAACATTGGCAACACTTCCTGCACTCTCTGGTGAAGCCCACTAATGGCGGTATTGTAGAAAGACATTATTGGAGAGTGACTTGGCTGTTTATCAGAACTACAAGGCTCATTACGAACTGATGCTCCCAGAATGCTATGTTTTCCATCTGCATGAGCCTTCACCT
Source organism: Lissotriton vulgaris (assembly GCF_964263255.1). NCBI lineage: Eukaryota > Metazoa > Chordata > Amphibia > Caudata > Salamandridae > Lissotriton > Lissotriton vulgaris. Next base: position 859,083,069 of record NC_141689.1, read on the forward strand.
GTGGGGAATTAAATTTGGTTTGAAATACCGAGCAGCAGTCTCTGCCTTTCACTTGAGGTCGCTCTGCCTGTGAAGACGGACGCACTATGTCTGAAACGCGTTGGCATCCTGATATTTCCAGGGAGTTGTGAGGGTGTTGCTGCCTGAATTTGGTACGATGAGGAGTGCTTCCTAAGCTGTTGGCAAATGTGGAACTTAATGGATGTGCGGCAGCCAAGCCGCGTAGAAATGCACCACCGCGGGGACTGCGGGCCGGCGGCTCTGGTTGTTGGAGCCTGTTTGGTCATCGTGCTGGCATAATAACATTTACAACAAGGGGTGGTGAGGGACAGAGTCTCTGAATTAAGCAGAAAGCTCTCACCCAGTCAAGAGATCAGGGCTAGATCCAACACCGTTTTTTAGCACACTGCACCATCCCAGTTTCAGAACCTGGCTGTATGCAAATTAGTCTGTTCCTGTCCCAGTGCATGATGGGAACAGGGCAGACCAAACTACAAAAGCCAATTCTTACACTGGGAAGGAAACAAGCTCCCGGGGACCGGTTTCTGGCATTACAGCCGTCTTCGGCCCGGTTTGCTTGAATCCTGATGGTGCAATGAGCAAGGGTCTCACATCTGAGAATACCCTTCCACGCTTAGGGTGGACAATAATATTTACAACAAGGGGTGGTGAGGGACAGAGTCTCTGAATTAAGCAGAAAGCTCTCACCCAGTCAAGAGATCAGGGCTAGATCCAACACCGTTTTTTAGCACACTGCACCATCCCAGTTTCAGAACCTGGCTGTATGCAAATTAGTCTGTTCCTGTCCCAGTGCATGATGGGAACAGGGCAGACCAAACTACAAAAGCCAATTCTTACACTGGGAAGGAAACAAGCTCCCGGGGACCGGTTTCTGGCATTACAGCCGTCTTCGGCCCGGTTTGCTTGAATCCTGATGGTGCAATGAGCAAGGGTCTCACATCTGAGAATACCCTTCCACGCTTAGGGTGGACAAAATATTTACAACAAGGGGTGGTGAGGGACAGAGTCTCTGAATTAAGCAGAAAGCTCTCACCCAGTCAAGAGATCAGGGCTAGATCCAACACCGTTTTTTAGCTCACTGCACCATCCCAGTTTCACTCTGTTCATCACCACCCCCTTTTGTAAATCGATTTTGGCCACTATAGGTGTGGCAGGGTATACTCAGACATGAGTCCCTTTCTCACTGCTCCATCAGGATTCAAGCAAGCCGGGCCGAAGAGGCTGAAATGCCAGAAACCGGTCCCCGGTAGCTTGTCTCCTTTCTGGTAAAGAATTGGCTTGGTAGTTTAGTCTGCCCTGTTCCCATGATGCACTGGGCCAGGGACAGACTGATTTGCATATAGCCAGGTTCTGAGCTGGGATGGGGCAGTGAGATAAATAACGGTGATGGATCAAGCCCTGATCTTTGGACTGGGTAAGAGTGGTCTGCTCAATTCAGACACTCTGTTCATCACCACCCCCTTTTGTAAATCGGCATAATAACATTGGCAACACTTCCTGCACTCTCTGGTGAAGCCCACTAATGGCGGTTTTGTACAAAGACATGATTTGAGAGTGACTTGGTTGTTTATCAGAACTACAAGGCTTATTACGAACTGCTGCTCCCAGAATGCTATGTTTTCTATCTGCATGAGCCTTCACCTGTGGGCAATTAAATTTGGTTTGAAATACCGAGCAGCAGTCTCTACCTTTCACTTGGGGTCGCTCTGCCTTTGAAGAAGGACGCACTATGTCTGAAACGCGTTGGCACCCTGATATTTCCAGGGAGTTGTGAGGGTGTTGCTGCCTGAATTTGGTACGATGAAGAGTGCTTCCTAAGCTGTTCGCAAGTGTGGAACTTAATGGATGTGCAGCAGCCAAGCGGCAGGGAATGCACCACCGCGGGGACTGTGGGCCGGCGACTCTGGTTGTTGGAGCCTGTTTGGTCATCGTGCTGGCATAATAACATTGGCAACACTTCCTGCACTCTCTGGTGAAGACCACTAATGGCGGTATTGTAGAAAGACATTATTGGGGAGTGACCTGGCTGTTTATCAGAACTACAAGGCTCATTACGAACTGATGCTCCCAGAATGCTATGTTTTCTATCTGCATGAGCCTTCACCTGTGGGGAATTAAATTTGGTTTGAAATACCGAGCAGCAGTCTCTGCCTTTCACTTGAGGTCGCTCTGCCTGTGAAGAAGGACGCACTATGTCTGAAACGCGTTGGCACCCTGATATTTCCAGGGAGTTGTGAGGGTGTTGCTGCCTGAATTTGGTACGATGAGGAGTGCTTCCTAAGCTGTTGGCAAGTGTGGAACTTAATGGATGCGCGGCAGCCAAGCCGCGGGGAATGCACCACCGCGGGACTGCGGGCCGGCGGCTCTGGTTGTTGGAGCCTGTTTGGTCATCGTGCTGGCATAATAGCATTGGCAACACTTCCTGCACTCTCTGGTGAAGCCCACTAATGGCGGTATTGTACAAAGATATTATTTGAGAGTGACTTGGTTGTTTATCAGAACTACAAGGCTCATTACGAACTGCTGCTCCCAGAATGCTATGTTTTCTATCTGCATGAGCCTTCACCTTTGGGCAATTAAATTTAGTTTGAAATACCGAGCAGCAGTCTCTGCTTTTCACTTGGGGTCGCTCTGCCTGTAAAGAAGGACGCACTATGTCTGAAACGCGTTGGCATCCTGATATTTCCAGGGAGTTGTGAGGGTGTTGCTGCCTGAATTTGGTACGATGAGGAGTGCTTCCTAAGCTGTTGGCAAGTGTGGAAGTAAATTCTACTGCAGAAGAATGGAAGTGGCCTCAATGAGGGGCTCGCCTCGACTGGAGGAATGAATACGGACACAGCCAGAATTGGCGAAGGAGATTATCTCCGAGCCCGTCATGCTGAGGAGTGTGTTCTCTTGGAAGACGAACTGTGAAAACAAACGAAATGCGGATGGTAGCGGGATTACCTTTGAAGTATGCCGCTGCCGGGAAATACTAGCCACACATGGAACTTTTCCTTACAAAGGCATTTGGTATAAGGCTGCAGGCTGATTCAGAGAAGTAATTCGGCCAAGGACAACATTGGAGGCCAGTACTCACGAAGAGAAGCAGCAATGGTGCATTCTGGGCACTGTGGTTCGATTGACACAGTGGAAAATCTGAACAGTGTCGGGACACAGGTATGATGGAATACTATTAATTCCAATGGAACTATCCTAAAAGTGAACCATTCAAAAAGTAAACTTTGAGTACTCACTGACACTGTGCCCCAAAGAAAGAACTATGAAAACCTTGCTGTCACCTTAAATTTGAACTGTTGGGCACTAGTCCCTCTTCAATGTTTAGAGCTACGTTATATTAGAAGCAAACGAACCCATCCCTTGTAAATGCTGCATATGAATAAGCCTGATGGAAGGCGAAACGCGTCATGCATGCTATGTTGTCTCCATTAAAAGAAACTAAAAACAGCTTGATTGGAGTGGTCGTTCGTAAGTTACCTTTGTGACTTATGGCTGTCGATATATATATATATATATATATATATATATATATATATATATATATATATATTTAGTCGTTCTACATCGAACGCATTTCACTGTGACCAGCCTCGTTTGTATATATTTAAGGATGCGTACAAAGTCAGATTTAAATAGTTTAAGCAAACATACACACATATCTGTATACACACACACACGCACAGACTTATCGATTAACCTTTGTAGAGGGCCCCATCAGTTTTCTCTTTGGTCCAATGTGGAAGCCCTTAAATTAACTTGTGCAGATGCCACTGATCGACACAGCCGAAGTGCTATATGGAGGAACATATTATTCTGCTTCATGTTGAAAAGTCCAATCTGACAAATACATTTGCTGTATTAGCCAAAAAGACATTCATTTTACCATACAAGTTCACTTTTTTATAATTTCTATAACATACCATAGGATATGTATTTGAACAAATGTCATTCTGTGAAAGCATTCCTTTGAAAACCATCAAAACTGAAACATAAAGCGAAGCACATGCTTGAACTTTATTCAAGAATAATGCCCTTTTTGGTTAAAAAATTATAGTTTTACAGCTGTATCTCACAACGTTTACATTAAACCCAGATAACATTCATAGCCACACACTGTTAAAAACCCTGAATAGATTTAGCAAAATGACATTTTTGCATCCTGAGTGATCGTCTTGCAAGCCTCAAAGCATAGCGAAAAGCAATCCAGGGAGACAGCTAGACAAAATATGCACTACCATGTCAGAAAAAGAGTTCCTGAAAAGCAAGCACTCCTGGAAGAAATTAGGAAGCCAATTAGAGAGATGGTAAAGGAGCTACACTCCATGGGAGGAACAAAGATGTTCTGGAGGGGTTAAAACAATAAAGCCAGTGAGTAGAAAGAAAGCAACTGTTAGTGAGAAAACCAAAACCTCATGATAAGCAATGCATGGAATCCATTCATAGATAAGCCTTCAGGATGTCCCCAATATGGCTTTGCAACCAGTCAGGTGTGCTGTCTGTTAGGCTTCGACCTAAAAATTTATTTTGTATGGCTCAATGTGGCGAACATGTTTTCCTCAATGGTGGGCCTACTACGACCTCTAGAAAAAGCGCTTAGGAAACTCCCTCCAACCATTACTCCAATATTTCTGCTACTTTTTTTTGTAGGTCTGTTGGCCCTTGCATCGGTAAAATGGAAGACTAGACCTCACCTGCCACCAAGAGCCAAATCCCTAAGCCCTTTTATGGCATATGGGGCCCATCTACACTCATGCCCCGGTTACTTACCGGTAATGTACATTACTCCGAGTCCTAGTCTTCCTCGCCACGGTAATTACTAATGAGCGTCCTGCTCCCTACAGAAACTCCAAGCAAAAGTTAATTTACTAGTCTCCCTATCCCTCCAATATGGCCCCCAGCGGCAACCACCAATCACATAAAAGGATATAAGATCCACACCACGACCTGTAAACCAAAGCCGTATACATGAAGCCACAACAAAGGGAAGGGAAACAATACTGTGGCAAGGAAGACTAGGACTCGGAGTAATGAAGATTACCGGTAAGTAACCGGGGCATTACCTCCTTGTCTGTCTTCCTCGCCACAGTAACTACTAATGAGCAGATACCAAAGCACTATCTGCTTCATGGATAGGAAATACAGCCCACACACAAAAGGCAGCACAACAAACAACGTCAGCGACAACAAAGGAGAGAGATACACCTCAAGAAACCACTGAGTAAAGAACTAAAGAGGCAATGGCAACAGAAGCACCAACCTCAAGCCGGAAACGAGAAAAGAAGGCATGAGGGGAAGACCAAGTGGTCGACCAGCCAAACACCCATGGAAACAACTGGAAAGGCGGACCAAGAAACCGCAACAAACCAGAAGAATGCCCCCGAAACGAACAAGAGGGAACCACCGACTGAAACAGGCACCAGACCCCTACGGAGCAGGTAAAATGATAAACAAGAGCCCACCACAGAAAAAGCAGCCGTGCGATAGCAAGAAAACATCAAGGCACGCTACACAACCAAAAATGTGCAAAGGAGTCAACAGGAAGCAATACCCCTGCCGACAGACTAAGAAGAGCACAAGCAGGCACAAAAGAAGGAAGAGTATGCAAGAGCACCAAAACCTTCCACACGTTAAAAACAGCAAGTCCCCGTACTCCAACTGACAATGGAACCCCGTGCAATGCACCAACACCAACGGAAAATCCCACAGGGAGGAGATAACCCTATGACAAGGGGGTAGAAGGGCCATAGACAAGAAAGACGAGCCTCCAAAAGGCCCCACAGACACAAAAGTGAGACCAAGAAAAAGCTCTAAAGGTAGCACCCCCCAAACATGGAGGGTAGAAAGGGCCAAGCCCAACCAACACCGTCCCCCCCAAAAAATATCCAGGACCCGACCAGGAGCCAAATCATAGTGCAGACCCTAATAGCGAAGGAGACCTAAAGCGTAGCGAAAGACAACAAAGCAGAGGGGCCCCCCACAGCGGAACAAGCCCCACAACTCCAAATGAACAATCATTCAGGAACAAGGAACACTGCACAAGAGCCAACCCAGAAGGAACACGGACCAGAACACTGAAAGATGAACCGGAAGGTCCAACAAATGGAAATGAAAGGAACGGAAACGCCCAACCCGGACTCAACGCCGCCACCAACAACAGAGGAAACCACGGGGGCGAAGCCAACCCGGAACCACCAGAGGCACCAAAGCCCCAACACACCCAAACCCCAGCACAAGTACCGGAAGTAGGGGAACCAGAGGAAGGCGGACAACAGGCCCCTCGGCCACTGGAAGGATATCGCATCCACCTCCAAGCCCATGGAAAAGGCATAAAAGAGGAGAAACAGCGGAACGTGCCAAGGACCGAACAAGCAAACAAGTCCACCATCCGATATTCAAAACACCACAACAACGGCACTAATATCATCTGTAGCAGATAAAAAGACCCCACTGAGGGAATATCCCACACAGACAGCCCGTCAACACACTCCCCCAGTTCAGAAGAGAAACCGCAGACAGTGAGGCCAACCATGACCCCGGCCTGGAGCAATGGAGTCGACAGAGGAAACTGAGGGAACGAACAACGTAACCCTCCCTACAGAGAAAAGCAGAAATATGACAACATGAGAGTCCGCCTGGACACCAACATGGAGAACCGCCAGCAAGGCTGGTAAACGTCCAGCGACCAAAATGAACAGCCTTCAGCCCCCTGCAACAGAGAACAAGAAAGCAGAGCCACCGACCCCCAGTCCGCATCAAAGAGTCATCCAGAAAAGCCCCCAAGACCACAGACAGACACGCGCAGTGACCATCCGAGAGGGAAAAAACAGAAAACGGACGACATTGGAACAGACGACCGACATCCAGCCACCAACACAGAACCACAATCACCAGGGCAGGCACAGGAACCCCCAGATCGAAATCCAGACGATAGGGGCGTCAATGAGAAAAACAAGATAACTCATCACACGAGACAAAGGGAGAGGAGCCCAAGGCACGTTCACCAGCAAGCAGGCAGACAGAATACCCGGACCCCCAACCAAAGTCACACTGGAGGGCAAATCCCCGACACCAGGGACCAAAAACAGACTCCAGAGGCAAAGTCAGTGTATGATGCCCGAACACCAAACCCAACAGCGTCCCAAGTGAGCCCCAATGTACATCCGATCCAGAGAAGGAATCAGGAAGCAATAGAAACCATGACCCACGAGGACCAGGCAACCATCACAGACATGGAGCATTGCCTCAGAGAAAAAAGAAGCAGATTCAACCAAACAACCAGGTAAGGAAGAACACAATCCCCCTCCCATGAAAAAGCCCAACCAGAGGTGCCAGAACCGCAGCAAAGACACGAGAGGAGGAACACAGGCCAAAAGGCAAACCAATACGAGAGGTCAAAAGGACAGGGGCATGGAGAGAAGCATCCCGCAAACCGAAGGAATGCAGAAGCCCAATGAATGAGCAGAGGCAGGAACACCTGCAAGGACACCAACTGGCATGTAACGGAACCAAAACATCAATACAACCAAGCCAGAGCCATCACCGGACATAGGCCTCCGTGAGACATCCCACCATCCACATCAGAAACCAGGGAAATCCAACATGGACTCGGGAAACAACAGGAAGGAACGGATGCATCGAAGAATAACCCCAAGATCCGACCCAAGCATAAAAAGGCCATGCAGGTCCACAACCTCCTCCCTCACTGTGAAACGGGAAGGACCTGGAACACAGCTGGCCCTCAAGGGAGGGGGAAGCGATTCCCGAACATGCAAGGCAGCCGCCACCGCAGGACCCAACAGCTGCTGAAACAACGCAAGGCAAGGGACTGAGTCCAGAGAACCAGAAGAACCCTCCGAGGCCGCAGAAAAAGAATGAACAGCAGCATCACCATGGCAAGTAGGAGCACCCCAAAAGCGTACCATCACCATGGAAACCAGGGAAAAGAGCCCCAATCCTGGAGCAGCACGCTGCAGGCATGTCACCGTATGATCCCAAGAAGCACAGCAATTAAAGGATATGATAACAAGAGCGTCAAAACGATCGACATCAAACAGCTCTGCGACATACAGAGCAGAAGTCCAAACTGTGAGGAAACCCGGGATAGAACCAGGGACCTACAAACCCACAGTCAAACCCCCTCCCTTGCGAGCAAAACAGGGAGGCCCGAAAGCAGGGAACATCAAGTCCGCTAAAGAAGGACACAGTAACATGCAAAATGAGAGGGGCAGTCAGGAGAAGAGAACACGGACGTGACCCAGCAGCGTGACCCAGAGGGAAGCCAATAACATACTGAGTATGCAGAAGCACAAGTGGAGGGAAACACCAAACCCTACAAGCACCCGCGAGGCAAGCGCTACATAAATACATGCAGTATCAGAAGCGGACACAAACTGCGAGCGAAAGCAGCCCCCCTCACTTGCCCGCCTTAAAAAATGGCCAACAGCAGGAAGCCAAATGCTGTGGCCACAAACAGGAAGGCGTGCAGGGACACGCACACGGGACTTACGAAAAAGTACCACCTGGGGATACCTTCACAGATTAGGCAGGAGTCAAACCCTGGTCCGTGAGGGCAGGCACCTCGGAAAACACGCCTGGACTGCTACAAGCACAATGGCGGCATCAGGAGGCACCAATAAACATGCCGAGTTCGCTAGAGCAGGACTCGGCAACATGAGTAAACAATATAAGGCCCCCAGATAAGACGCCGAGTCTGCAAAGGTAAGACTCGGTGTCAGTAGCAGAAACAGAACCGGCACTGAAAGCAAGACCCCGCTAGTCCGCTAAAGCAGTACGGGGGAATATGTAAGCATGGGCGTAAAATCCGTTCCGCTCGCGGAATTTGCAGATTTTTGGCAAATTCGCAATCCGCGAACTATCGCGAATTTGCCGAAAATTCGCAAATTCGCACGCAGCGGATTTTTTTGCTTGGTGATACAATATTGCGGTGCGCGGCGTTCACTTACTGTCTTTCAGCGTTTGCCGAGTGGTTTTCTCCATATTTTGCGTGTGCTGCGCCATTTTGGATCTTGCTGCGGGATCCCGTGGGAGTTTGGCGACCACGATTACGTCATTGCGGCTTGCCACCTTGCACAGCATGAATTGCGAGAGCTCGCAATTGGAAACACGTAGATGTGGCGGGCAGCAACAATCTCGCACTCGCGAAATTGCAAAATTTGTAATTCTGCACAAGAAATCCACCAGCAAGCAGCCTAAACCTTCTGAAAATGATGATTTTTATCAGAGTAACTCCTCAGGTTGACATTTGCCTGCACTTTTTTTGCAAGGAGTCCATTTTGGGGGGGGGGTGGGAGGAAGGAAGTGCCCCACAGTCTCCAACTTCCTGTTCCTGTCCAGCAGGCTCCTCCCAGTGCTTTCTTCATGTGCTGGGCACTTTCATTTAGATCTTGACCTGGAAGGATTACTTTTTGTGGATGCTGCTGGATATTTGGATTTGAGTCCTTTTTGACTTTCTTTGGATCACTTTTGGATTAGAAATGTCACAAGTAAGTTTGTTTGGGGCATTACAGTTGCTGCAACTACAATTTTGGATTTTTCGATTTTTGGGCTGTTGTTGGGGCCTTTGCCCAGGGGTACTCGGTGGTGGATGGACTGAGTCTTTCTGTGGGGTCTCTTTAATGTAAACATCATGGAGGGCATGGATGGCATGGGATTGTGCTGATTTTTGTGTGTTTTTTGATTTTTTTGGCTGCTGTTGGGGCCTTTTGCCCAGGGGTAGTGAGTGGTGCATGGACTGAGTCTTTCTGTGGGATCTCTTTCATGTAAACATCATGGAGGGCATGAATGGCATTGGATTGTGGTGATTGTTGTGTGTTTTTTTTATTTTTGGGGTGTTTGTGGGGATTGGCCATGTGGGTGGGGGCCATTTTGAGTGCTGGTACAGGCAGGCCCTGGCCATGTGCTGGGGGCAAGGGACCATTTTGAAGGCAGGCAGTGTTCTCAGGCCTGCACCCATTTTGCCTAGCTTTCTTCCATTATGCCCAGGGGTAGTGACTAGTGAGTGGTGCAGGGGCCTAGTCTTTCTGTTGGGTGTATTGAATTTAAACATCATGGAGGGCATGGATGGCATGGGATTGTGCTGATTGTTGTGTGTTTTTCGATTTTTTTGGCTGCTGTTGGGGCCTTTTGCCCAGGGGTAGTGAGTGGTGCATGGACTGAGTCTTTCTGTGGGGTCTCTCCAATGTAAACATCATGGAGGGCATGGATGGCATTGGATTGTGGTGATTTTTGGGTATTTTTTGATTTTTTGGGGTGTTGATGGGGACTGGCCATGTGGGTGGGGGCCATTTTCAGTGCTGGTACAGGCAGGCCCTGGCCATGTGCTGGGGGGCAAGGGGCCATTTTGAAGGCAGGCAGTGTTCTCAGGCCTGCACTAATTTTGCCTAGCTTTCATCCATTATGCCCAGGAGTAGTGACTAGTGAGTGGTGCATGGGCCTAGTCTTTCTGTGGGGTGTCTTGAATTTAAAAATCATGGAGGGCATGGATGGCATGGGATTGTGCTGATTTTTGTGTGTTATTCGATTTTTTTGGCTGCTGTTGGGGCCTTTTGCCCAGGGGTAGTGAGTGGTGCATGGACTGAGTCTTTCTGTGGGGTCTCTTTAATGTAAACATCATGGAGGGCATGGATGGCATTGGATTGTGGTGATTTTTGTGTGTTTTTCGATTTTTTGGGGCGTTGATAGGGACTGGCCATGTGGGTGGGGGCCATTTTAAGTGCTGGTACAGGCAGGCCCTGGCCATGTGCTGGGGGGCAAAGGGCCATTTTGAAGGCAGGCAGTGTTCTCAGGCCTGCACCCATTTTGTCTAGCTTTCATCCATTATGCCCAGGGGTAGTGACTAGTGAGTGGTGAGTGGTGCATGGGCATAGTCTTTCTGTGGGGTGTCTTGAATTTAAACATCATGGAGGGCATGGATGGCATGGGATTGTGCTCATTTTTGTATGTTTTTTTTTGTTGCTGCTGTTGGGGCCTTTTGCCCAGGGGTAGTGAGTGGTGCATGGACTGAGTCTTTCTGTGGGGTCTCTTTAATGTAAACATCATGGAGGGAATGGATGGCATTGGATTGTGGTGATTTTTGAGTGTTTTTTGATTTTTTGGGGTGTTGATGGGGACTGGCCATGTGGGTGGGGGCCATTTTGAGTGCTGGTACAGGCAGGCCCTGGCCATGTGCTGGGGAGCAAGGGGCCATTTTGAAGGCAGGCAGTGTTCTCAGGCCTGCACCCATTTTGCCTAGCTTTCATCCATTATGCCCAGGGGTAGTCACTAGTGAGTGGTGCATGGGCCTAGTCTTTCTGTGGGGTGTCTTGACTTTAAACATCATGGAGGGCGTGGATGGCATGGGATTGTGCTGATTTTTGTGTGTTTTTTGATTTTTTTGGCTGCTGTTGGGGCTTTTTGCCCAGGGGTAGTGAGTGGTGCATGGACTGAGTCTTTCTGTGGGGTCTCTTTAATGTAAACAACATTGAGGGCATGGATGGCATTGGATTGTGGTGATTTTTGTGTGTTTTTCGATTTTTTGGGGTGTTGATGGGGACTGGCCATGTGGGTGGGGGCCATTTTGAGTGCTGGTACAGGCAGGCCCTGGCCATGTGCTGGGGGCAAGGGGCCATTTTGAAGGCAGGCAGTGTTCTCAGGCCTGCACCCATTTTGCCTAGCTTTCATCCATTATGCCCAGGGGTAGTGACTAGTGAGTGGTGCATGGGCCTAGTCTTTCTGTGGGGTGTCTTGAATTTAAACATCATGGAGGGCATGGATGGCATGGGATTGTTCTGATTTTTGTGTGTTTTTCGATTTTTTTGGCTGCTGTTGAGGCCTTTTGCCCAGGGGTAGTGAGTGGTGCATGGACTGAGTCTTTCTGTGGGGTCCCTTTAATGTAAACATCATGGAGGGCATGGATGGCATTGGATTATAGTGATTTTTGTTTGTTGTTCGATTTTTTGGGGTGTTGATGGGGACTGGCCATGTGGGTGGGGGCCATTTTTAGTGCTGGTACAGGCAGGCCCTGGCCATGTGCTGGGGGGCAAGGGGCCATTTTGAAGGCAGGCAGTGTTCTCAGGCCTGCACCCATTTTGCCTAGCTTTCATCCATTATGCCCAGGGGTAGTGACTAGTGAGTGGTGCATGGGCCTAGTCTTTCTGTGGGGTGTCTTGAATTTAAAGATCATGGAGGGCATGGGTGGCATAGGATTGTGGTGATTTATGCGTGTTGTTCGATTTTTTGGGGTGTATAACTGATGTTCCTCTGTCTTCCATTGCTTTTAGGTGCACAAGAGAACCACCAGTGCCAGGAAGATGTCCTGCAGCGGTGTGTGCAGCATAATGTCAACTGACATTTGGCCACAGACAAGACAACTCTGCAACTCGTGCAACTGCGGCCTGCTGTTCTGACATCTGAAGAAGATGGCCCCAAAAAATGTTCCCCGTAGCTCCTCTAGCAAGAAAGTTGCCAGTAAGGAGCAGAAGAAGCAAGTGGCGCCACTTAGGAGGCTGCTGTGCCGCCCGCCACATTTTTTGGGAATAAAAAAAAAAGTACGCCTGCAGCAGCAGCAGGATCTGTTGGGGACCAAGCTGAGAGCAGCACCCCCGCTCCATTGAGCTCAGTGCCACCACCACCACGCCAACTTAAGTCCAAGCCCTTGAGTGCTTTAGAGGCAGCCAGTCTAGTTGTTCAGCCACCATCGACCAGTGATGTTGACTCATCGCAAGAAAGTAGCAGCATCCCTCAATCAACACAGGTTGTTGTAACTCATCTGACGAGTGTTCAACAACCACTGCCGCAACAACAACCACATGTGCAAGTACAAGCCCAAGCACATGTGGAAGGAGAGGCAGCGCAAGGAGATGCGCAAGCAGAGCTGCATGGAGCGTCACAAGTGCCCACAGTAGTTGTTCCTCCCGAAGTAGGGGCACATCAGGAAATCAACATTCAAGCCGAGGTATCATTTGAGGAAGCCACTCCTCCTGATCATTCATTGTCTTCCAGATCCCTAGCAAGGAAAAGAAGATCAAGGATGGTGTCTACATCTTCATCAAGCCCCCTTCCTTCTGATGATATGGATGACAATTGGGAACCACCACGGTCGTCTGAGAGTGAGGCACACCATGATCTGACAAAGGTAGCTAAGCGTAAAAGGAAGGTCCTCGAAACTCTCGTACTTATGGAGTGTGATGATGACTCTGAAGAAAAAGTGGCGTATACTCCTGCTGATGAAGACTCTCACGACGACGATGCAGTCATCATAAACTTCACTGCAGCCCCAGCAGGCATGCAGCAAACAGACAATTTTACCCTAGCCCGAAAAGCTGCTGAGCGTGATGTTGGCAATGAGGCAATGGGACCACCACCAATGCAGTTAACTAGTACACCACCACCTACCACTTCCATATTTTCTCGCCAGAAGGGACCTCCATCCACCTCGACCTCCATTTCCTCAATTAGTGGTGCTGAGAGTGCACAACGTAGTAAAGTTCGGCAACACACATCCTCCACTTCTTCTGGCATTAGCATGACCAGTATTGCCTACTCCGCCCCCCACAGACATTTGAAGTCCGCAGTTTGGGACTTCTTTAGTGTTAGCACAACAAGGGAAAACATAGCCATTTGTACCATTTGTAAGCGTGCAGTTAGTCGTGGTAAGCTTGGTACCAACTATGGTACCGGAGGCCAGAGAGGTTATCTTGTGAGACAGCACACTGTCAAATGGCATGCGCACCTAAAGGAGATCAAGGAAGCCCGAATTGCAAGTCAACAAACTGTATCCGTTGATGTTTCATCTGATGATGACGAGGAGGAAGAAGAAGCGTCAAACACTTCACTTACACCCAGTACCCCTGTCAGCAGCACACCCCCTGTGAGCCACACTAAGAGTGTGGGAGAGAGTGAGACACCAATGCGAAAAAGTTCATCATCACCGAGCGTAACTGGGTCGAAGAAGTCATCATCATCCCGTAAAATCACGGTCCAGCCCACCATTAGAAGCATGTTGTTTTCAGATGCGCCATTTGAATGCAACCACCCAATGACGCGTCTGTATAACACTAAGCTGGCTAAAATGCTAGCTCTGGACCTTCTCCCTATTTCTTTTGTGGAAGGGGTTGGTTTTCTTGAATTAGTGGCACCGCTCTGCCCTAAATGGAAGGTTCCTAGCCGGTTCGATTTTGCCAGAGTTGCGGTTCCAGCACTACATGAAGATGTGCTGGAGGTGATTGGGGGCAGCTTTGCAGAAGAGTGCTGTTCACACTATACATCTGACAACAGACATGTGGACCAGTTGCGCAGCCACTGATTACATGTGCATCACTGCACACTGGGTCTCTTTTTCAGGGGTTACAGCAAAGCTAAGGGCAGGTGTTGACCCGGACAACGTTTTTAAAGCTGCTCGGAAACATGCAACACAATGCAAGATTGGTTATGTTTCCACGGATAATGGCGCCAATGTAGTTAAGGCCATGGACATGGGTAACTATTTCAGAGTGCCGTGTTTGGCGCACTGTATAAACCTGGTTGTTAAAAAATTCTTGAGTGAAGAAAGTCCAGTGTGCGAGTTACTGACCACCTGCTGAAGAGTGTGCACACATTTCAGCCATTCTTTTAAGGCCCAGAAGCATCTGAAGGGCCTGCTACATCAACGTAAACTGCTAGTGAAAGCACTCATCCAGGAGGTGGCAACAATTTGGAGCTTAACCTTCTACATGCTTGAGCGTCTGTTTGAGCAGTGTGCGGAAGTCGATCAGTATTTCTGTACACAAGGTGCAGCTATGAAGGACCTGAGGATACATGCGGAGCAATGGAAGCTAGTTCAAAGTCTGACAGACATGCTTCGTCCTTTTGAGGTCTTCACACGTGCAGTCAGCAGGGAGGACTGTAATTTGGGAAAAGCTATCCCATTGTTGCGCATGCTAGATCACCAACTGAAGGCAGTGTCTTCTACGTTTCAAAAAGATGAAAAAAAGCAAGAAGCTTTTGATTTGGCGGAGAAATTATTAGAACGCCTACTTTGCGATGAACGTCGTCAAAAGATCCACAAAGAACAGCATTACATCTGTGCTACTATTCTGGATCCACACAACAAAAAGGCACTGGCAGGCAGAGTATTCTTTCCCTTTGATGACGCAGAAGTTTCAAAGTACAAACGTTGGCTAGCTGTGTCAGCCATGAGGTTTGAAAGAGAACGGCAGGAAATTGAAGGAAAAGGCAGTACATCAGCATCAGCAGGCCATCCGGAGTCAAAAGAATCCACTTCTGCACCTGTGGCTGTGGCAGAAGTGAGTGATTTTCCCTCTCAGCCTTTAAAGACACCAGCAACCGGATCATCTGCACCAGACACAACAGTAATATTGTGTGAAGAAGAGGATTGGCTAACTCAGCTTGGGTTTGCTTCTCAAAAGGTCCCAGCAAAAAGTAAGCAAAGTGGAGGAACCGTGGGGAACCTTGAGTCGATGGTGCAGGACTATCTGAATGACTCAACAGAGGTCTATGTTCATGATGACCCTTTGGCGTATTGGCATGGGAAAAAAGAATTGTGGCCAGAGATCTCCAACCTGGCTTTAAATTACTTGTCTTGCCCACTCGCAAGCGTGTCTTGGGAACGTGTTTTCAGTGCTGCTGGTGGCATTGTAACTTGCAAAAGGACCCACCTCTCGCCCAAAAATGTGGAGAGGTTAACAATGATCAAGATGAATCAGTACCTAATACCACCAGATTACAAAATACGAGAATACACGCAGGCAGAAGACGAGGAGGACACCAACTTAGATGAGGGAAGTTCTTCTCTGTTAGGTGACCTACTCCCGCCTGAATTCGCAGAGTATGAGGACAAACTCTTCTTCCCTGACACCGAGCCCTGAAAATGAGCCAATGAATCAATAACTTTCTTTTTCGACCCTATTCACTTTTATTCCTGTGTGTCTGTCTTTCTTTGTTTTGCAAAATCTATATAAAAAAAAACTTTAATCACCTAATCACAAAAACAAGCCCATCAGCAGAACTGTCTTCACTTATTTGCTTATTGATTTGAAGGTGCCGCAGTCTGCATTCCTCAGGTTCACAAGTTCACAAGAACATGCTCCTCTAACCTCCTCCTCCCGACTCCTATTTCCCTCAAAGCAGATGGCTGGATTACGTCCAATGAAGAAAGACTCTGCACTTGTGGGGGTGTTCTACTTCTTTGCGGGTGAGTTGACGACTCTGGGGCCTTTGCTAAGAATGTCTAATACCGGATAAAAGTGTTTTGGAGTAAATCAGAGTTGAAAAAGTTTTTGCCTTTTTGCTCACTATCGTTTTTGGGGGCCTGTTTGGGTGGGTTCCTGGTGTTTGGGGTCTGGGAGCACTGCTGGCACAGTCTAATGTTAATTGCATTTGTTTTCCAGGACATCCATGGTGGAAAAGTGGAGTTATGACCTAGCTGCACAGCGCGTTTGGACAGAAGGCCGAAAAATATTGTAAGTATGAGATTTTCCATTTTTGCTCTTTGCCTGTTTGGGGGTGCTTTTTTGCGGGTGGGTTGGCGGGTCTTGGGGCATTGCTTGGAATGTCTAATACCAGATAAAAGTTGTTTTGCGAAAATCAGAGTTGAAAAAGTGTTTGCCTTTTTGCTCACTATCATGTTTTCAGGGGCCTGTTTGGGGGGCTTCCTGGTGTTTGTGGGTGGGTTTCGGGGTCTGGGAGCACTGCTGGGTATGGATACTTTTGATTGCAAGAGGTTTGAAGCAAATCCATGGTGGCAAAGGGGAGTTAGAGCCTAGCTGCAGAGCGCACGCGGAGTGATTTTGGAAATTTGCGGGAAACTTTCTAAGTGCCCCTTTTTGAAGTTTTGCTTTTTGGCTGTTTGGGGGTCTTCTACTTGTTTTCGCCAGGGTTGACGGCTCTGGGGCCATTGCTGGGAAGGTCTAATACCGGATAAAAGTGGTTTGGAGATCCATGGGGAAAAAGTTTTTGCATTTTCTGACATTTCGCTCACTTTAGCGTTTTTGGGGGCCTGTTTGAGCGGCTTCCTGGTGTTTGTGGGTGGGTTTTGGGGTTTCGGAGCAACGCTGGGTATGGATACTTTTGATTGCAAGTGGTTTGAAGAAAATACATGGTGGGAAAGGGGGGATTTTGCCTAGTTAAAGAAAGCGTTTGCCACTATTCTTAACTTAGGGCTCGTTAGGATTAGCAGTATTGTATTGCATGTGTTTGGGCGGGGGGCTGTTTGTGGGGGGGTTTGTGAGTCTTGGGGTGATGCTGGGTATGGATACTTTTGCTTGCTTGCAAGTGATTTGAATACAATCCACGGTGGGTAAGGGGGGATTTGGGCCTACTTTACTTTCAAAGTACGTTTTGTCACCATTTTTATACTAGGCCTCGTTTTTTGAGATCTGATTGGGGGTCTTCTACATTTTTGCGACTGGGTTTAGTAAGGGTGTGGGGGCACTGCTTGGAAGGCCTAATTTTGTTCTAAAACACAGTTTACAATACACCTAGCTTGAGGGGAAAGATCCGCTAAATTAATTCGCCCATACTTATTTATCCTTCAAAAGGAGACTCAGACAGAGTACGCACTTTCAAAAATATAGTACTGTCTATTAGGAAACTCAAAGTGTGACTTTTTGCACTACACAGCATACATACCTTATATTTGTTTGTCAGTGGTATTCTAATATCACTTCCTGATTTTCCATCAATAATTACAGGCCGGGTTTCAGTCTGTGCAATGGGAAAAAAAGGATGAAGTCAGGCTTCACATTAGCGAGCCGCAATTCAGCATCCGCCAGGCAGGCAGTGGACAGGGTGTCTTCTGGTCACCAACATTGATGGACCGTGCGTCAGCTGGAATGGAGGAGTCCCGCTAATAAGAGGAATGGTTTGATGCATGCAACTTACCAAATTCAACAGGACAACTACAACAACCTACAGATACAGTATCCGTTCTTTTCTAATTATCTTTTAAGTAATGTTATTGCTGTGAACTTCTATGAGTGTGACTCTGCATTTCTTTGATCTCTGCTTCTAAATTCATCCCTACAGCCATTCTATAGGTTTTACTTCTGCTATTTTTTAAACCTAATTTAATGTAAGAAGTGTTTCTCTGAGTGCAGAGATAGGCAAGTGAAAACGCATAATTATTACTGCAGCCCTGTACTCTCGTCGCATTCTTTCATTCATGGTTGTCGAAAGTACTACTTACTTTTCAGTAACCATGCATGCAGTAGTGCATGCACTTCCTTTATGTCACTTAAAAGATTTATGGTCAGCTTTGTACTCAAAGATTTCTTTATCTTCAATTATTGCTGTGCTTTTTTTTCTTCTCTCAACAAAACTTTCCCAAAATCCCCCATTCCCATCCATTTTCCAAACCCTAACCCTCTTCCCCTGGGCTGTGTGGTTTTGATTGATGTGTGACTAAATGACAGCAATAATTCCACACACTTGCTGGGGAGGATAAGGTCATAGCAACAGGCTGGTGAAGGAATCCGAGGATATATTCTATTCTTACTCAGCTTGACACTCAGTCACTATTGGCAAATGAAAGCAGATTTTTATGTGCGCCATCAACTTGATTGGTCATCAAGAACATCCTCCTCCTAGACGTGGCAAATTATTACGCTGCTGTGTCCTTCACCTTCAGTACTATTTCTTGTAGTAGTAGCCAATGTCAAAGAAATTCAACGCAAGTACTAGTTATACTTTCAATACTTTACCATTTGTTAGGCTACATTGTGGCACTGTTCTAGTGTACTGTCACCTGCTATATTCTCTATCGTACAGTTCTAATGCTACAATAAGGACAAACAAGGTTTCATTTTCTTTTTTTTTAGATGCTGCAACTGCCACTGTGTAACACCACAAGTACCAACGCAATGATGACATTTAATCCGCCCAGGATTGCCAACCTTAATGGCCATTTTGCGTGCAGCCAGCCCGGTGCCTAGCCCTATTTCCAAACACAAATTACAGGTAAGATAAGGGTTTGGGGGGAGGTAGTATAATGGAGTATTAGGAGAGACAAGAGACTGACGGTCCTAGGACTATTGAATTCACTTACTCTGTGAGAAGCACTTGGTTTTGAAAACATTTGGGCCATTAGTACTTACACAACTTGAATCAAGATGCCACTTAAGTTTCTGGACTGTTAAACCCCCACCCACCAGCCTCAAAAGCAGTAAAAAACATGTATGCTAAGATAAAGTTTAAAGTATATTTATATATCCCTAACATAAATAATCTCCCGCAAGACCCAACCCACCCCCCCTCCCGAACCCCAACAAATGTCCCTGAAAACTAAGTCCAAAAAAAAGTAGAAAACCCAACTCCCAATTCCCAGAAGTCTTTAAAAAAGGGGCAAGGGACAGTCTCCTCCTACTGCTGGCTGCTGTTGAGTTTTTGGGCCAGGTCGGCATGCTCCTTGCAGAGCGTCTCGAGCAGGGTTTGGGTGTTGAGGAGCTCCTGAAGGAGGTAGGAAACCCTCAGGGAAAGGCGGTGCATCCTTTTTTTGCAACTGCTGTGGGGGCCAGCTGATTTCTTTGCTGCTCGGCGGTGGCGGGTGGCTGCGGTACCTCGGCTCCATACCGCTGGAGACCTGCTGCGCTGACTGGCGGACCCAGGGAGCGCAGAGGAGGATGCAGGTGTCGCCGTGGATGTTGTTGACGTACTAGTCTGCGTGTCCTCCTCCTCCTGGGCCACCACCCGCCGATATTCGGCGACAGTGGCCTCCAGCCTCCGTTGCCAGGCCCTTTTAGCCAACTCCTTCCGTGTTGGTTTGGAAGGAGCAGCTATATGAAGAAAGAAAGACATAGTCTATATGCTCTTTAAGATTAACACAAAATGATTCAGCAGAAAGTTGTGTCACAGTAGAACTAGCAACTTGCAAGCGCAGTACATAACTATTGTGGCCAGTATCTATCTAACCTCCCACTTCTTCAATCTTGCTCTAACATTAGTGGGAGTTTAAGGAATCAATACTACGAGTAAGCATGGGCGAAAATCCGTTCCGCTTGCGGATTTTGCGGATTTTCGGTAAATTCGCAATCCGCGAACAATCGCAAATTTACCGAAAATACGCAAATTCGCACGCAGCGGATTTTTTCTTCTTGGTGATACAATTTTGCGGCGCGCGGCATTCACTTACCGTCATTCAGAATTTGCCGAGTTGTTTTTCTCGATATTTTGCGAGTGCTGCGCCATTTTGGATCTTGCTGCGGGATCCCGCCGGAGTTTGACGACCGCGATTACGTCATCGCGGCTTGCCACCATGCACAGCGAGAGTTTGTCAATGCGAGTATGCCGTGATCACGTATCGCGGGAGTTCGCAATTGCGAACACGTAGATGCGGCGGGCAGCAACAATCTCGCACTCGCGAAAATACAAAATTTGCAATTCTGCACAAGAAATCCACCAGCAAGCAGCATAAACCTTCTGGAAATGATGATTTTTATCAGAATAACTCCTCAGGTTGACATTTGCCTGCACTTTTTTTTGCAAGGAGTCCATTTTGGGGGGGGGGGGAAGGTGGGGGAGGAAGGAAGTGCCCCACAGTCTCCAACTTCCTGTTTCTGTCCAGGAGGCTCCTCCCAGTGCTTTCTTCATGTGCTGGTCACTTTCATTCGGATTCTTCACCTGGAAGGATTACTTTTTGTGGATGCTGCTGGATATTTGGATTTGAGGCCTTTTTGACTTTCTTTGGATCACTTTTGGATTAGAAATTTCACAAGTAAGTTTGTTTGAGGCATTACAGTTGCTGCAACTACAATTTTGGAATTTTCGATTGTTGGGCTGTTGTTGGGGCCTTTTGCCCAGGGGTACTCAGTGGTGGGTGGACTGAGTCTTTCTATGGGGTCTCTTTAATAAAAACATCAAGGAGGGCCTGGATGGCTTGGGATTGTGCTGATTTTTCTGTGATTTTGCCTAGCTTTCAACCTTTATGCCCAGGGGTAGTGAGTGGTGCATGGGCCTAGTCTTTCTGTGGGGTGTCTTGAATTTAAACATCATGGAGGGCTTGGGATTGCGCTGATTTTTCTGTGATTTTCGAATTTTTTGGGCTGTTGTTGTGGCCTTTTCACCAGGGGTAGTAAATGGTGCATGGGCCTAGTCTTTCTGTGGGGTGTCTTGAATTTAAACATCATGGAGGGCATGGATGGATTGGGATTGTGCTGATTTTTGTGTGTTTTTCGATTTTTTGGGGTGTTCATGGGGACAGGCCATGTGAGTGGGAGCCATTTTGAGTGCTGCTACAGGCAGGCCCTGGCCATGTGCTGGGAGGAAGGGGGCCATTTTGAATCCAGGCAGTGTTCTTAGGTCTGCAACCATTTTGCCTAGCTTTCAACCTTTATGCCCAGGGGTAGTGAGTGGTGCATGGGCCTAGTCTTTCTGTGGGGTGTCTTGAATTTAAACATCATGGAGGGCATGGGATTGTGCTGATTTTTCTGTGTTTTTCGATTTTTTGGGGTGTATAACTGAACTGATGTTCCTCTGTCTTCCATTGCTTTTAGGTGCACAAGACTCAAGAGAACCACCAGTGCCAGGAAGAAGTCCTGCAGCGGTGTGTGTGTGCAGCATAACGTCACGCGACGTCACGTCTGGCCACAGACAACTCTGCAATTCGTGCAACTGCGGCCTGCTGTTCTGACCTCTGAAAAAGATGGCCCCCAAAAAAATTCCCTGTAGCTCCTCTAGCAAGAAAGTTGCCAGTAAGGAGCAGAAGAAGCAAGTTACCAAGGAGACTGGTGTGCCGCCCGCCACATTTTTTGGGAGTAAAAAAAAAGTACGCCTGCAGCAGCAGTGGGATCTGCTGGGGACCAAGCTGGGAGCAGCACCCCCGCTCCATTGGGCTCAGTGCCACCACCACCACCACGCCAACTTAAGTCCAAGCCCTTGAGTGCTGCAGAGGCACTTAGTCTAGTTGTTCAATCACCATCGACCAGTGATGTTGGCTCATCGCAAGAAAGTAGCAGCAATGTCCCTCAATCAACACAGGTTGTTGTAACTCATCTGACGAGTGTTGAACAACCACAGCCGCAACAACAACCACATGTGCAAGTACAAGCCCAAGTACTTGTGGAAGGAGAGGCAGCGCAAGGAGATGCGCAAGCAGAGGTGCATGGAGGGTCACAAGTACCCACAATAGTTATTCCTCCAGAAGTAGGGGCACATCAGGAAATCACAATCAAGCCGAGGTATCATTTGAGGAAGCCACTCCTCCTGATCATTCATTGTCTTCCTCATCCCTAGCAAGGAAAAGATCAAAGGTGGTGTCTACATCTTCTTCAAGCACACCTCCTTCTGATGATATGGATCAAAATTGGGAACCAGCACCACTGCCGTCTGAGAGTGAGGCACACCATTATCTGACAAAGGTAGTTAAGCGTAAAAGGAAGCTCGTCCAACGTCTCATAGTTATGGAGTGTGATGAGGCTCAACAAGAAGTGGCGGATACTGCTGCTGATGAAGACTCTCACAACGACGACCCAGTCATCATAAAGGTCACTGCAGCCCCAGCGGGCATGCATCAAACAGACATTTTGACCCTAGCCCGAGAAGCTGCTGAGTGTGATGATGTTGTCGACGAGGAGGCAATGGAAGAAACACCACAATCATTGGAGTTAACTAGTACACCAACACGTACCGCTTCCATATTTCCTCCTCGCCAGAAGGGTCCTCCATCCACCTCGACCTCAATTAGTAGTGGTGAAAGTGCAAAACGTACTAAAGTTCGGCAATCCACATCCTCCACTTCATCTGGCATTAGCAGCAGGACCACCACCACCAGTATCGCCGCCTCCTCCGGCCCCCAAAGACATTTCAAGTCCACAGTTTGGGACTTCTTTAGTGTTTGCCCAAAAAAGGAAAACCTCGCCATTTGTAGCATTTGTAAGCATGCAGTTAGTCGTGGTAAGTTTGGTACCAACTATGGTACCGGAGGCCAGAGAGGTCATCTTGAGAGACAGCACGCTGTCCAATGGTTTGCGCACCTAAAGGAGATCAAGGAAGCCCAAATTGCAAGTCAAGAAAATGTTGATGTTTCATCTGATGATGACGAGGAGGAAGAGGACGTGTCAAACACTTCACTTACACCCAGTACCCCTGTCAGCAGCACACCCCATTTGAGCCACAGTAAGAGTGTGGGAGAGAGTGAGACACCAATGCGAAAAAGTTCATCAGCGAGCATAACTGGGTCGAAGAAGTCATCATCATCATCATCTCGTAAATGCTTGGTCCAGGGCAACATTAGAACCATGTTGTTTACAGAAGCGCCATATGAACGCAATCACCCACTGACGCGTCTGTATAACACTAAGCTGGCTAAAATGCTAGCTCTGGAACTTCTCCCTTTTTCTTTTGGAGAAGGGATTGATTTTCTAGAATTAGTGGCAGCGCTCTGCCCTAAATGGAAGGTTCCTAGCCGGTTCTATTTTGCCAGAGTTGTGGTTCCAGCACTACATGAAGATGTGCTGGAGGTGATTGGGGCAGCTTTGCAGAAGAGTGCTGCTCACACTATCCATCTGACAACAGACATGTGGACCAGTGGCGCAGGCGCTGATTACATGTGCATCACTGCACACTGGGTCTCTTTTTCAGGGGTTAAAGCACAGCTAAACGCAGTTGTTGACCCGGACCAAGTTTTTAAAGCTGCTCGGAAACATGCAACACTAGCCATGTTTGGCTTGGAGAAACGTCACACAGCAGAAATTTTTTTGAATGAGTTTAACACAAAGGTCTTTCGCTGGCTGTCCCCAAAAAAATGCCAGATTGGTTATGTTTCCACAGATAATGGCGCCAATGTAGTTAAGGCCATGGAGCTGGGTCAGTATTTCAGAGTGCTGTGTTTGGCGCACTGTATAAACCTGGTTGTTAAAAAATTCTTGAGTGATGAAGACAGTCCAGCGTGCAAGTTAGTGGCCACTTGCCGAAGAATGTGCAACCATTTCAGCCATTCTTTTAAGGCCCGGAAGCATCTGAGGAGCCTGCTACATGAACGTCGAATGCCAGTGAAAGGACTCATCCAGGAGGTGGCAACACGTTGGAACTCAACCTTCTACATGCTTGAGCGTCTGTATGAGCAGTATACGGTACTCGATCACTATTTCTTAACACTGGGCACAGCTCAGAAGGACCTGAGGCTAGATGCGGCGCAATGGAACCTAGTTAAAAGCCTGACAGTCATGCTTCGTCCTTTTGAGGTCTTCACGCGTGCAGTCAGCAAGGAGGACTGTAATTTGGGAAAAGCTATCCCATTGTTGCACATGCTGGAGCATCAACTGAAGGCGGTGTCTTCTATGTTTCAAAAAGATGAAGAAAAGAAAGACGCTTTTCTTTTGGCGGAGAAATTATTAGAGCGCCTACTTGGAGATGAACGTCTTAAAATGATCCACTCAGAACAGCATTACATTTGTGCTACTATGCTGGATCCACGCTACAAAAAGGCGCTGGCAGGCCAAGCATTCTTTCCTTTTGGTGATCAAGATGTTACAAAGTACAAACGTTGGCTAGCCCTCTCAGCCAAGAGGTTTGAAAGAGAACGGCAGCAAATTGAAGGAAAAGGCAGTACATCAGCATCAGAAGGCCATCCCAAGTCAAAAGAATCCACTTCTGCACCTGTGGCTGTGGCACAAGTGACCTCTCAGCCGTTAAAGACACCGGCAACCGGATCATCTGCACCAGACACAACAGTAACATTGGATGCAGAAGAGGATTGGCTAACTTGGCTTGGGTTTGGTTCTCAAAAGGTCACAGCAAAAAGTAAGCAAAGTGGAGGAACCTTGGAGGACCTTGAGTCGATGGTGCAGGACTATCTGAATGACTCAACAGAGGTCTATGTTAATGCTGACCCATTGGTGTATTGGCATGGGAAAAAAGAATTGTGGGCACAGCTCTCCAACCTGGCTATAAACTACTTGTCTTGCCCACTCGCAAGTGTGTCTTCTGAACGTGTTTTCAGTGCTGCTGGTGGCATTGTAACTTCCAAACGGAGCCGCCTCTCGCCCAAAAATATGGAGAGGTTAACAACGATCAAGATGAATCAGCACCTCATACCACCAGATTACAAAGTACGAGAAAGCACGCCGGATGAAGACGAGGTGGACAGCAACGTAGATGAGGGAATTTCTTCTCTGTTAAGTGACACTGACTTCACCCTGCCTGAATTCGCAGAGTATGATGACGAAGCCTTATTCTTATTCACTGACATCGAGCCCTGAAAATGAGACAATGAATCAATAACTTTCTTTTTCATCCTTATTCACTTTTATTCTTGTGTGTCTGTCTTTCTTTGTTGTGCACAGTTAATATAATTCAAACTTTAATCACCTAATCACAAAAACAAGGCCATCAGCAGAACTGCTTTCACTTGTTTGTTTATTGTTTTGAAGGTGCCGCAGTCTGCATTCCTCAGGTTCACAAGTTTACAAGAACATGCTCCTCTATCCTCCTCCTCCAGACTCCTATTTCCCTCAAAGCAGAGGGCTGGATTACGCCAATGAAGAAAGACTCTGCACTTGTGGGGGTGTTCTACTTCTTTGCGGGTGAGTTGACGGCTCTGGGCCATTGCTGGGAAGGTCTAATACCGGATAGAAGTGGTTTGGACAAAATCCATGCAGAATTTATTTTTGCTATTTCTTACATTTTGCTCAATGTAGTGTTTTCGGGGGCTTGTTTGGGGGGCTTCCTGGTGTTTGTGGGTGGGTTTTGGGGTCTGGGAGCACTGCTGGCTATGGATACTTTAGATTGCAAGAGGTTTGAAGCAAATCCATGGTGGCAAAGGGGAGTTAGGGCCTAGCTGCAGAGCGCGCGCGGAGTGATTTTGGAAATTGCCAATCAAATGACTAAGTCCCCATTTTTGTACTTTTGCTTTTTGGCTGTTTGGGGGTCTTCTACTAGTTTTCGCCTGGGTTGACGGCTCTGGGGCCATTGCTGGGAAGCTCTAATACCAGATACAAGTGGTTTGGACCAAATCGGGGGCAAACAGTTTTTTGCATTTTTGCTGACTTGCTTGCCTTCGAGGTGATCTTTTGGGGGGTTCCGGGTGTTTGTGGGTGAGTTTGGGGGTCTGGAAGCACTGCTGGGACACTCTAATTTTGATTGCATTTGCTTTTCAGGAAATCTGTGGTGGAAAACGGGAGTTATGAGCTAGCTGCACAGCGCGTTTGGACCGAAGGCCGAGAAATATTGTAAGTATGAGATTTTCCTTTTTGGCTGTTTGGGGGTGTGTGCTTTTTTGCGGGTGGGTTGGCGGGTCTTGGGGCATTGCGGGGAAGGTCTAATACCGGATAGAAGTGGTTTGGACAAAATCCATGCAGAATTTTATTTTGCTATTTCTGACATTTTGCTCAATGTAGCATTTTTGGGGGCCTGTTTGGGGGCTTCCTGGTGTTTGTGGGTGGGTTTCGGGGTCTGGGAGCACTGCTGGCTACGGATACTTTAGATTGCAAGAGGTTTGAAGAAAATCCATGGTGGCAGAGGGGAGTTAGGGACTAGCTGCAGAGCTCGCGCGGAGTGATTTTGGAAATTGCCAATCAAATGACTAAGTCCCCATTTTTGTACTTTTGCTTTTTGGCTGTTTGGGGGTCTTCTACTAGTTTTTGCCTGGGTTGACGGCTCTGGGGCCATTGCTGGGAAGCTCTAATACCGGATACAAGTGGCTTGGACCAAATCGGAGGCGAAAAATGTTTTGCGTTTTTGCTGACTTGCTTGCCTTTGAGGTGATCTTTGGTGGGGTTCCGGGTGTTTGTGGGTGAGTTTTGGGATCTGGGAGCACTGCTGGGACACTCTAATTTTGATTGCATTTGCTTTTCAGGAAATCCGTGGTGGAAAACGGGAGTTATGAGCTAGCTGCACAGCGCGTTTGGACCGAAGGCCGATAAATATTGTAAGTATGAGATTTTCCTCTTTGGCTGTTTGGGGGTGTTGTGCTTTTTTGCGGGTGGGTTGGCGGGTCTTGGGGCATTGCTGGGAAGCTCTAATACCGGATACAAGTGGTTTGGACCAAATCGGAGGCGAAATCTTTTTTGCGTTTTTGCTGACTTGCTTGCCTTTGAGGTACTCTTTGGGGGGGTTCCGGGTGTTTGTGGGTGAGTTTTGGGGTCTGGGAGCACTGCTGGGACAGTCTAATTTTGATTGCATTTGCTTTTCAGGAAATCCGTGGTGCAAAACGGGAGTTATGACCTAGCTGCACAGCGCGTTTGGACCGAAGGCCGAGAAATATTGTACATATGAGATTTTCCTTTTTGGCTGTTTGGGGGTGTTGTGCTTTTTTGCGGGTGGGTTGACGGGTCTTAGGGCATTGCTGGGAAGGTCTAATACCGGATAGAAGTGGTTTGGACAAAATCCATAAGAAAAAGCCTTTTGGCACTTTTTGTAACTTAGGGTTTGTTAGGGTTAGCCCTAGCAGCAGGTTTGCATGTGTTTCGGGGTGTTCTAGATTTTTGCAACTGAGTTCTGGGGTCTTAGAGCACTTGTGGGAATGTGTTATTTTGGTTGCAAGTCATTTGAAGAAAATCCATGGTGGGAAAGGGGGGATTTGGCATAGTTAAAGAAAGCCTTTGCCACTATTCTTAACTTAGGGCTCGTTAGGGTTAGCAGTATTTCTATTGCATGTGTTTGGGTTGGGGGGTTTTCGAGTCTTGGAGCGATGCTGGCTATGGATACTTTTGCTTGCTTGCTAGTGGTTTGAATATAATCCATGGTGGGTAAGGGGGTATTTGGGCCTACTTTTACTTTCAAAGTACGTTTTGTCACCAGTTTTCTGCTAGGCCTCGTTTTTTGAGATCTGATTGGGGGTCTTCTACATTTTTGCGACTGGCTTTAGTAAGGGTCTCGGTGGGAGCACTGCTGGGAAGGTCTAATTTTGTTCTAAAACACAGTTTACAGTACACCTAGCTTGAGGGGAAAGATCCTCTAAATTAATTTACCCATACTTATTTATCCTTCAAAAGGAGACTCAGACAGAGTACGCACTTTCAAAAATATTGTACTGTCTATTAGGAAACTCAAAGTGTGACTTTTTGCACTACACAGCGTACATACCTTATATTTATTTATTAGTGGTGTTGTAATATCACTTCCTGTTTTTTTTTCGTTCAATAATTACAGGCCGCGTTTCAGTCTGTGCAATGGGGAAAAAAGGATGGAGTCAGGCTTCACATTAGCGAGCCGCAATTCAGCATCCGCCAGGCAGGCAGTGGAAAGGGTGTCTTCTTGTCACCAACATTGATGGACGAAGCGTCAGCTGGAATGGAGGAGTGCCGCTAATAAGAGGAATTGTTTGTTGCATGCAACTTACTTATCCAATTCAACAGGACAACTACAACACAACATACAGATACAGTATCCATTGTTTTCTTCTGTGAGTGTGACTGCATTTCTTGGATCTCTCTCTGCTTCTAAATTGATCATTACAGCCATTCTATAGGTTTTACTTTGGCTATTTTTTAAACCTAATTTAATGTAAGAAGTGTTTCTCTGAGTGCAGAGATAGGCAAGTGAAAACGCTGTAGCCCTGTACTGTCACGTTCTGTCATTCACGGTTGTCGAAAGTACTACTTACTTTTCAGTAACAATGCATGCAGTTCCTTTATTTCACTTAAAAGATTTATGGTTAGCTTTGTACCCAAAGATTTCTTTATCTTCAATTATTGTTTGTTCATGCTGTGCTTTTTTTTTCTTCTCTCAACAAAACCTACCCAAAAAGAAACCCCCATTCCCATCCATTTTCCAAACCCTAACCCTCTTCCCCCGGGCTGTGTGGTTTTGATTGATGTGTGACTAAATGACATCAATAATTCCACACACTTGCTGGGGAGGATAAGGTCATAGCAACAGGCTGGTGAAGGAATCCGAGGATATATTCTAGACTTACTCAGCTTCAGTACTATTTCTTGTAGTAGTAGCCAATGTCAAAGAAATTCAACGCAAGTACTAGTTATACTTTCAATACTTTACCATTTGTTAGGCTACATTGTGGCACTGTTCTAGTGTACTGTCACCTGCTATATTCCCTATCGTATCGTTATAATGCTACAGTAAGGACAAACCAGGTTTCATTTTCTTTTTTTCCATAGGCATGCAACTGCCACTGTGTCACACCACTAGTACCACCGCAATGAGGAGGACATTTCATCCGCCCAGGATTGCCAACCTTAATCGCCATTTCCCGTGGAGCCAGCCATGGGCCTAGCCCTACTTTCGCACACAAATTACAGGTAAGATAAGCGTTTGGTGGGAGGTAGTATAATGGAGTATTAGGAGAGACGAGAGATTGACGGTAGTACTACTAAAGTCCTAGGACTCTTGAATTCACTTACTCTGTGAGAGGCACTTAGTGTTGAAAACATTTAGCCATTTACACTTAAAGGAAGAAAATGACACAGACTTAAGTTTCAGAAACACAAACTTTCTGTTAAACCCCCACCCACCAGACTCAAAAGCAGTAAAATCAGGTATGCTCAGATAAAGTTTCAAAAAGTATATTTTTGTAGCCCTAACAAAATAATCTCCCGCAAGACCCTCCCTAACCCCAACGACTGTCCTTCAAAAGTCCCAAAAACAACCCAACTCCCAATTTCCACCCCCAAAAGTCTCTAAAAAAGGGGCAAGGGACACTACGGCAGGCTGCTGTTCACTTTTGCTGCCAGGGCATCATACTCCTTGCGGAGGGTGGCATGGTCGGAGCGGAGGCCCTCCACCAAGGTCTTATACGTTAGGACCTCCGGCTCCAGGTAGGACACTCTGAGGCATAAGCGGTGCTGGCGTGCCTTGCAACTCCTGTGGGGGGCAGCTGCTGTCTTTGCTGCTCGGCGGTGGCGGTTGGCTTTGGTAGCCCGGCTCCGTACCGCTGGAGCACTGCGCTGGCTGGCAGCCCGTGGGGGCACGGAGGAGGATGCAGCTGTCCCAGTGGATATTGTACCGGTAGACTGCGTTTCCTCCTCCTCCAGGGCCACCAGCCGCCGATATTCGGCGACAGTGGCATCCAGCCTCCGTTGCCAGGCCATTCGAGCCAGCTCCTTCCTTGATGGTCTGTTTGATTTGGAAGGAGCAACTATATGAATAAAGAAAGACATAGTCTGTAACCAATGCTCCTTAAGATTAACACAAAATGATTGAGCAGAAAGTTGTGTCACAGTACAAGTAGCAAATTGAAAGCACAGTACATAACTATTGAGGACAGTATCTATCTAACCTCCCACTTCTTCATCCTTGCTCTAACATTAGTGGGAGTTTAAGGAACAAATTCTAAGAGTACTATGGACTTCCATTACAGTCCACTATGACAGTACACCAGTCTTATTCATCTTCTTCTCTCTTGTTTAGGAAAATTTATACGTTATCTTATGCAAGCCGGCATAATGCCAGCGCAGTGAACTTGCACCCGAGAAAAACAGACGCACACCATGATCAGTGAGGCAGACTTGCGTTACTGTACCGGTCCAGTACATGCATGTGGTGAAGCTCTTACTTTTCTATTACGGGTGGCACTGAGAATACTCTGTTAAAAGGGCTACTGCTTAATTAATTTAGCTTTCACCCTACAGTGCAAATGAGTACTAGAAAAGGAAAATGAAGAAGCTAAATAATCTGATTATCTATCACTTCACATGGGATGTATTTGATTACATATGGGATGACTTTAGGTGCTTTGCTTATTATTGAGTGAACAGTGATACACCCACACATGAATGACTTACTACTACTAAACTAAAGTTATTAAGAGAGGTAGGGAGTGTCCACCGTAAGAACCAGATATATGCTGTGCTTGCAGTTGCAATACAAACTACTGCTACTATTCATGGTAGTATTTGGACAAAATTACAACTTCTTTTCCTTGCCTTTCATACACTGGAACGGACGTGCGGGTGCAGTGTTACATGCTCTTCAAAGTAACACTTAGTTCATCCAGTGACCGTCTACTCTCTCTAGATACACATATGCTATCTAAGAGTATATGCTATCTAAAAGTCAGATAGTACCATGATCCAAGCATCCATCCATTCAAAGTATATGCACACATACAGTTTCTGTTTCACCCACCCAGGCTGTTCTCCTTCCACCCATCCTTGCTTCATCATTCACCCAGCCATGCACCATACCATATTCTTTCCTTCCCAGCCACCTCGGGGACCAAGCAAACACATATCATTCTTCTTTGCCAGTCATCAATAAATTTCTCCTCCTTCCACACTTACTTACACCCTTCTTTCGCTTTTCGTTCATCCCATCCATCAAGTTCATCTCAGATCTGATTGGTATTCTTCTCGCCAAAAACTACACAGCTAACTCGAAGTACATTTACAGGAGGCTACTACCTGGTTGATTTATAACACACCCGTGCAGATAGCGGGCGCAGGCTCCTTGCACTTGCTGGTGCACCCCCTCCCCCTCCCAGAGCCCCAGATAGCACACTCTGCAGTCTTCAATCTCAATAAGTAAGGAATATATAGCTTACCTCTGCCCGCCACCACTGTGTGAACCCTCACAGGCACACTGGTGTCGTCCAGCACTTGCACCGCATCCTCCCCAGAAGTGTTCCCCTCATCCACCACCACCACCTCTGCGCTGGCCCCGCCACCAGATGTTCCACCTACAAAGAACATTTATGAATGTTAGAATACACCACTCGCTACTATATAGTATTTGGTCTAGGAATAAAGAAATGTTAAAAAAACAGCAAACAATGTAATAATTTGTGGATGTCTACTCTAAAGTAAAAATGTCCCTTTTTCCAGGGAAGGCTGTTGCCTTGCTGCACTTTTTGGCACAACTGATGAATGCTTGCTTTTTATTTTTAACATGCACCACTTTTTCTCCTAACAGACAGAAGCTTGACTTCTAAGAACACGAGCAAGATCAAGTTCAAACCAGGTGAGAGCTCGGCTCGACCACAAGAAATGTGTCCAATTAATCGTCAGCACTAAGCACTTTTACATTTTCAGTTAAACGTTTACTTTTATGACAAACTTGATTTTAATAAATGTGTTTACTTTTAATAAAGCTTTAAACTTAAATAGACTCTGTGGTTTTTGGTCCTCCAGAATAGAGTGGCTGAGCTAAAGGTTTTGGAATTTTTGCAAGCATGAGTCCGTGCCTCTGACACTTCTTGACTCTGACTCCGTACTCTTGTCCTGCATTGGATAATCTAATCATCATTGGGGATCAATCATCGGTGACTTTGGGGGCTAAATGACTCTGCCACACTATCTAGTCAGTAAGGAGATTGGGGGTTCAACTACAAAGTCTATTATCACTGAGGTATGTGGAAAGTCTAACAGCGCCTATCATAATTGATAAGCTAAGCAATGCATTATTTAGTGTCCATAGTTCTGTTTGTGCAGATTTGTCCCTGCAACAGTAGTAGAATGGATTGTCCTCCTATCCAAACCAAAAGTAAAGTAGTATCTTATTCTTTCTTGGTGGTCATTCACCTTTTTATTGTTGGCAATTGTCAAAGCATAAACAGTTAGAAGACTTGAAAAGACAGTATGGACAATCCCAGAGAACTGCACTCAGTGCATAGAGCTATTGCTGACTAGAATGGGAGTCCAATGGAATTGCCAAATGTGCAATCTTAGTTACCTACACAGACAGACTAATAAGAATAATCTAGTAATACCACAGGGAGTCATATTCGAGGCAGGATAAGAATTTAGATCCAGTCTACAAGAAGATCACAGACGATTTAGAAAAAATCGAATGAGGCGGAACACTAGGAAAAAATAGGTACTCTATATTAAAAATAAAACTTACCGGGGCCAGCAAAGGAGCCCTCGCCTGCCCGATCCTATCCTGCATCCTGGCGAACAGCAGCCTCCTCCTCCTGTGTCCTCTTGCCCCTGGGGGGAGCTGATGTACAACATGAAAGAAAGAAAGACCAGAAAACATGGATGATATTTGTCAACCAAATCAAACATTTCAAAAGAACAATAACAAAATATTTTGGCGAAATAGCAAATAGACAACTATACCACTGGATATATTGACCGATCTCATGTGGTCTACTACGTTATTAGTATTGCTTGATTTGCGGACCGTCGACTTGTAAAGTTCTTATGTAACTCACTAAACAAAGTACTAAAAAGGTTTGCCTAGGACTGGCAGGCAGCAGTCCGCAGCACACGAAGGGACAGACAAAGTCCATCGTGATTGCAGATCAGCGACAACAATAAAGTTTCCTACTACATTAACCAGTCATTAAAATACTCAAACTATCAATCCACCACCACTATTTCTTCTTATCGCCATGTGTACAAAGGAAGGACTGGACTTGAGTCTGTAGGCACTGATTTAGAAGCCCCTTGCGGCTCTTTTGCTCCATTGTTGCGTGACTTTTGTGACGCAGCGTCAGAACAAAAGAGGCGCCATGGTGCGGCGTACATTAACAACGTGACGCATATGGGAGATGCATCACGTTGTAAAGCCCTGCGCCATCAGGGGGCGTTCCGGCGCAAGGGAGGGCGTTCCTGCGCAGGAACGCATCCTAAAAGTGGCTGAGGGAAATCTACAAGATTTCAATCAGTCACTTTGAGGACAATGATGCGTGACTCAAACCCTGCGCCTGCTTGAAGCAGACGTACGGCTTAATGCAGCATTGGGGAGATAGGGCACCCCAGAGCATTGCTGGAGCTGTGCCATCGTTGCGACGCAACTCCAGCAATGCGCCGCCTTTACGGCACAGATGCGTAAATCTTTGGTGACGTTTTGGGCCCATGGTGCGCCGCATTGTAAATACGGCACACCATGGGTGGTGGTGGCGTGGCGCACAATTACTGGCGCATCCCTGCTACTTTGCAGGGATGCGCCGGTAATTAAAAATCTGACCCTTAGTGTCTAGCATTAGGCAGTTCTTTAAACTACACTCATGCATAATTTCACAGGCCAATGAAATGAACACAAATCGAAAACAAATAAGCATAGTAGCAGCGCTACTGAGAAGGAGAGCAGTGCACCTGAAATGCACAGAAGATTTTGAAATATAATTTACCTACAATGTAATCAGCAGCATTATTGCTCTTGGTAAAAAACAAAAATTTGCAAGATATTAACACACAGAGCTGGAGAAAACATAGTAAAGAAATAGCTACTACTACTCACCAAGCCCGGGGATCTCAAGGCCGAGCAGGTCGAGCAGATCGCGTTCCCGGTCCAGGAGATCCGTCCAACGGTGGGTGGCCTGGTTGTAGGTGCGCCGGACCCGAGAGTGTTGGTACATGGCCCAGCACACCTTCTCCCACCGCTTCCGGCGCTCCTGGATCCCGTACCCGCTAGCGATCCTGCCGCCAGCCATGATGGTCCTGGGGAGGCAGCGCTGAACATAATAAACTAGTGCGGCCACCTCCTCCGGGCTGATGATCTCCCGGGGTGCGACCTGCTCCCCCCTCAAACGCCCGCACGGGAGCCGGGCACTGGGTGCAGGACCCTTCCCCTTCTCGCGATGCTTCCCGGCTCCCTTTACCATGGTCTGGGCAGAAAGGAAGCTAAATAATAAAGAAAATAGAATAGGGAAGAGAAGAAAAGAAAGGAGTTTAAAAAAGTAGTTTAAAATTAACCAAAAGTAGCAGAAAACACAAAAATATAGAGCTAGAAAAATAGAGGGATAGATAATAAGTAAAATAGATTAAAAAAAACTTCAAACAAGCAAAGGATGGCAGAGATTCAGAGAGTATAGAAAAGCATGCCCAGAACCATAGCAATGAATGAGAAACAAGATGGCCACGCCCATTTACGACCGCGTGGGCAAGTTCGCGCGAGATTTTCCTAGCGAACACACACAAAATTGGACTAGCGAGCCGCACACTTTGCGAGATTACACATTGCGCCCGGAAACGGGAATACGTCATGCAAACAAGATGGCCACGCCCGTGAACGACCGTGAGGGTAACTTCGCGCCATTGCGCTACAAGCGGCTCGCTAAAACGCACAAAACCTTGCGAACTAACACGCTGCAAAAAAACAAATCGCATATTCGCACAAATTCGCGGCTTCCAAATTCGATCTCGTGCACGTTCGTGCCCCGCGAATGCCGCGAAATTGCAGAAAAACAAGTGTTGCAAAACTGAAAGCAATCAGCAGGTACAAAAGTTCAAACTCATCATTAGTAACCATTCCCTGTAGTGCTTCCTGACTGGGGCCCCTCCAGAGTTCAGTTGCTAGTTGCAACAATTGTATGACCCTGCTCTGACCCTCACAGCAGGCTCATAGAATAGCTACAAGTAGGCCACAAAGGTCTTGGAAAAAAAATTGCACTGCAACAGAAAGCAAATTACAGATCAGGAAGCAGGTGCCAGACTGGAATTTTAAAACAGTGACACATTAATAAACCAACCCCAAATTAATTCATGTCAGTTGAAGCAGGGCAGGTGTGCTTGCTCCCCCCCTTTAATCTACAGTGATGATAAACCCGAGGGTGGCATTGATGTACCAGAGGGTGGCATGGGTGAAACAGAGGGTGGCAGTGGTGAAACAGAGGATGCTGGGAACCTGTGATGATGAACCAGATGTAGAAACAACATAGTCGCGACCGTTGCGAGCCGACAAGTAAGTTCGCAATTGCAAACTGGTACAAAACCCTCGCGAACTGGCAGAAACCATTGCGAACAGAAAAAAAATTTGCAAATTCGGGAGAATTCGCGGATTTTGCGGATTGCGAGTTCGCAAATATGCAAATTCTCGAACGCCAGATTCGCAAAATTTGCCCATGCTTACCGTAACTACAAGCACTATGGATTCACTCCATTAGAGTCGACTACGACAGTACACCAGTCTTATTCTTCTTCTTCTCTCTTGTTTAGCAAAATTGGTACGTTAACTTCTGCAAGCCGGCATAATGCCAGCGCAGTCAACTTGCACCCGAGAAAAACAGACGCCCGCCATGATGAGTGAGACAGACTTGCGTTACTGTACCAGTCCAGTACATGCAGGTGGTGATGCTCTTACTTTTCTATTATGGGTGGCACTGAGAATACTCTGTTACAAGGGCTACTGCTTAATTAATTTAACTTTCACTCTACAGTGCCAATGAATACTAGAAAAGGAAAATGAAGAAGATAAATAATCTGATTATCTATCACTGCACATGGTATGTATTTGCTTACATATGGGATGACTTTAGGTGCTTTGCTTTTTATTGAGTGAACAGTGATACATCCATACATGAATGACCGAGTTCTACTATACTTATTAACAGAGGTAGTGAGTGGCCATCGTAATAGCCGGATATATGCTGTGCTTGCAATACAAGATACTGCTACTATTCATGGTCGTATTCGGACAAAATTACAACTTCTTTTCCTTGCCTTTCCTACACTGAAACGGACGTGCGGGTGCGGTGTTACATGCTCTTCAAAGTAACACTTAGTTCATCCAGTGACCGTCTACTCTCACTAGATATAGATATGCTCTCTAAGAGTCAGATAGTACCAAGATCCAGGCATCCATCCATTCAAACTATATGTCAATCATTCTTCTTCATGTCTCTCATCTGGACAAACCTTACGTTTTGTCATGGGGAGCACACTATGCAGTCTGCAATCTCAATAAGTAAGGAA
Source organism: Lissotriton vulgaris (assembly GCF_964263255.1). Taxonomy (NCBI): domain Eukaryota; kingdom Metazoa; phylum Chordata; class Amphibia; order Caudata; family Salamandridae; genus Lissotriton; species Lissotriton vulgaris. Next base: position 859,119,611 of record NC_141689.1, read on the forward strand.
TATAAGAGCTTACCACTGCCCTCCACTACCGTGGCAACCCACACAGCAGTGTGGTCCGGCACTTGCACCGCCTCCTCCCTAGAGCTTTCCTCCCCCACCTCCGAGCTGGGCCCAGTACCAGATGTTCCACCTACAAAGTACATTTAAGAATGTTAGATGTCATAGACATACACCACTCACTAGTATTTTGTCTAGGAATGAAGAAATGTGAATACATAAACCAATCTAATAATTTGTGACTGCCTACTCTAAAGTAAAAATGTCCCTTTTTCCAGGGAAGGGTGTTGTCTTGCTGCACTTTTTGGCACAACTGACAAATGCTTGCTTTTTAACACGCACCATTTTTATCATAACAGACAGAAGCTTCTCTTCTAAGAACAAATCATCATCCCCACTAGGACAGAGGGACCAACGATTCAGCACCAAAAAGAAAAATTAAAGTTTAAACCAGGTGAGGGCTCGGCTCGCCCACAATAAATGTGTGAAATAAATCACTATAAGCACTTTTCCATTTTTAATCAACCGTTTATGTTTTATGAAAAGCTTGATTTTAATAAATATTTTTACTTTTAATAAAGCTTTAAAACTTAAATAGACTGTGGTTTTTGGTCAAGAGTGAATGAGCAAAAGGTTTTTCAATTTGCAAGCATGAGTCCGTGCCTCTGACACTTCTGGACTCTGACTCCGTCCTGCGTTGGATAATCATCATTGGGGATCAATCATCGATAAATTCGGGAGCTAAATGACTCTGCCACACTATCTAGTCAGTAAGGAGATTGGGGGTTCTTCAAAGACTGATATCACTGAGGTATGTGGAAAGTCTACCTGGGCCTATTATAATTGATAAACAATGCACTATTTAGTGTCCATGGTTCTGTTTGTGCAGATTTGTCCCTGCAACAGTAGTAGTATGGATTCTCCTCCTATCCAAACCAAAAGTAAAGTAGTATCTTATTCTTTCTTGGTGGTCATTCCCCTTTTTATTGTTGGTAATTGTCAAAGCATAAACATTTAGAAGACTTGAAAATACATTATGGACAATCCCAGAGGACTTTTAAAACTTGTGTTAAATTGTTTTTAATCACTTAGCACCGACCCCCCAGCACTTACTTTGCATTCCGCAAACAGCCGATCTAAACGCTGTTAGGGGCAGGAATCGCTCTCACGCCGCCATCACCGGCCTCGAGGAGCCACGGGACACGCCCACCCCTGCTGGCCACGCCCACCCCTCGCCAGGTATAACTGCGTACACTGACCACTAGCGCCGCATTGTACTTGAACCTCCTGAGGCGAAAAGCCGGGAGTCACGCTGCTTATAGAAATTGGAAATTGCTTTTAAAACTTGTGTTAAATTGTGTTTAATCACTTAGCACCGACCCCCCAGCACTTACTTTGCATTCCCTAAACAGCCGATCTAAACGCTGTTAGGGGCAGGAATCGCTCTCACGCCGCCATCACCGGCCTCGAGGAGCCACGGGACACGCCCACCCCTGCTGGCCACGCCCACCCCTCCAACGCCGCTTACAACTGACACTACCCTTCTCATACTCAACTCCATCAAAAGTGGTAGCCCCACTGACTCTGCTCCACTTAACATTCTGAAACTAGTCGGACCTACTATTCTACCCTATCTGACCAAACTAATCAACAACTCACTTACCCTAGGCATCGTCCCTCCCAGCTGGAAAAGAGCAATGGTGAAAGCATTGCTCAAAAAACCTCACCTTGACCCGCTGGAACTGGGCAACTACAGACCAATCTCCCTACTCCCAGGCATCAGTAAAATAGCCGAGAAGCACGTCAACCACAATCTTTCCCAATACCTCGAATCCAATAGACTACCGTAACCCTCTCAAACGGGATTCAGGCTGGGCCAGAGCACAAAGACTGCAATATTGGCGGTAGTCGAAGAAGCAAGGAAAATCATGGACTCAGGAGGATCAGTGGCAGTGATCCTCCTGGATCTCAGCGCTGCCTTCGACACCGTCAACCACTCAATTCTGATCCAAAGACTCAGCTATCTTGGAATTGCAGGAACGGCTTTGGCTTGGTTAAAATCCTTCCTCAAAAACAGATCCTTCCAGGTGGCCGAGGGCACCTTTACGTCCAGACCCACAGCCATTAGCTGCGGGGTACCCCAGGGCTCATCTTTGAGCCCAACCCTTTTTAATGTTTATATGTCCCCCCTCGAGAAAGTCGTCGCCCCTTTCGGAATTAAACTACTGACCTATGCTGACGACACTCAACTGGTGGTCTCCTTAAGCCAGCAAGACCACTCCCTTCCCAACCTCCAAACCTGTCTTATCGAAATAACGAAGTGGATGAACAGTTCCCACCTCAAGCTAAACAACGATAAAACAGAGATAATGATTTTGGGCAACAAATCTCTATATCACTCCTCATCCATATGGCCTTCAGCCATGGGTCCTCCCCCTGTTCCTAAACAAGAAATTAAGAGCCTGGGCATTTGGTTAGACGAAGAGCTCAACTTCTCAGCCCAGGCGCGGAAAACGGCTGGAACATGTCACGGCCTCCTTAGATCAGCAAGGAAAATCTTACCCCTGCTTCCGGCACAGTCCCGCAAACTTCTTATCCACGGCCTTGTACTGTCCCGCCTGGACTATGGCAATGCCCTGTACCTGGCGGCCCCCAAAAAAGTTCTGGCAAAACTTCAAACAGCTCAAAATGCCGCAGCCCGCATTCTTACAGGAACCCATCGTCGCTGCTCAGCCAAACCCTCCTTGAAGGCCCTACACTGGCTCCCCATTCAGGAGAGAATACAATTTAAGGCTCTCTGCACGACCTACAAAATTCTGCACGGCAAGGCTCCCCCTATACTCCAAAACCTTATCTCACCTCACACCACCTCAAGAACGCTCCGATCCTCTAACTGCAATCTAGCCTCTGTACCTAGGATTAGGAAAGCCCGCTCTGGCGGCCGACTGTTCTCATACAAAGCGTCCAAACAATGGAACTCGCTTCCTACAGACCTCAGAGCCCAACCCAGCCTTCTCTCTTTTCGCAGAGCACTCAAAACATGGCTATTCCCATGAGGTTCGCCCCCACTAGGTTCTTGTCATTAGCGCTGGGACGCTCACGGGCAGCCATGCGCTCTACAAATCTGTAAAATAAATAAATAAATAAACTGCACTCAGTGCATAGAGCTATTGCTGACTAGAATGGGAATTTTCGTTTAACACCTTTTGCCAAATGTGCAATCTTAGTTAGCTACACAGACAGACTAATAAGAATAATCTAGTAATACCACAGGGAGTCATAGTCGAGGCAGGATAAGAATTTAGATACAGTCTACAAGAAGATCAAAGACGATTTAGAAAAAATTGAATGAGGAAAGCTAGGAAAAAATAGGTACTCTATATTAAAATTAAAACTTACCGGGGCCAGCAAAGGAGCCCTCGCCTGACCGATCCTGGCCTTGTTCAGCAGCAGCAGCCTCCTCCAATGTCCTCTTGCCCCTGGGGGGAGCTGATGTACAACATGAAAGGAAGAAAGACCCGAAAACATGGATGATTGTTGATAACCAAATCAAACATTACAAAAGAACAATAACAAAATATTTTGGTGAAATAGCAAATAGACAACTATTCCACGGGATATATTGACCTATCTCATGTGGTCTACTACGATATTAGTATTGCTTGATTTGTGGACAGTCGAATTGGAAAGTTATGTAACTCACTAAACAAACTACTAAAAAGGTTCGCCTAGGACTGGCAGGCAGCAGTCCGCAGCACGCGAAGTGACAGACAAACTAAAAAGTTTCCTACTACATTAACCAGTCATTTAAATACTCAAACTATCAATCCACCACCACTATTTCTTCTTATTGCCAGGCGTACAAAGGAAGGACTGGACTTGAGTCTGTAGGGGGAGATTTACAATCCCCTGCGGCTCTTTTGCTCCGTTGTTGCGTGACTTTTGTGACGCAGCGGCAGAACAAAAGAGGCGCCATGGTGCAGCATATATTAACAACGTGACGCATATGGGAGATGCATCACGTTGTAAAGCCCTGTGCCATCAGGGGGTGTTCCGGCGCAAGGGAGGGCGTTCCTGCACAGGAACGCATCCTAAAAGTGGCTGAGGGAAATCTACAAGATTTCAATCAGTCACTTTTAGGACAATGATGCGTGACTCAAACCCTTCGCCTGCTTGAAGCAGACGTACAGCTTGACACAGCATTGGGGAGATAGGGCACCCCAGAGCATTGCTGGAGCTGCGCCATTGTTGCGACGCAACTCCAGCAATGCGCCGCCTTTACTGCACAGATTCGTAACGCTTCGGTGACGTTTTGGGCCCATGGTGTTGCGCAATGTAAATACGGCGCACCACAGATGGTGGTGGCGTGGCGCACAATTACGGCGCATCCCTGCTACTTTACTTTACCGGTAATTAAAAATCTGACCCTTAGTGTCTAGCATTACGCAGTTCTTTAAACTACACTCATACATAATTTCTCAGGCCAATGAAATTAACACAAAATCGAAAACAAATAAGCATAGTAGCAACGCTACTGAGAAGGAGAGCAGTGCACCTGAAATGCACAGAAGATTTTGAAATATAATTTACCTACAATGTAAGCAGCAGCATTATTGCTCTTGGTAAATAACAAAAATTTGCAATATAATAACACACAGAGCAGGAGAAAACAGAGTAGTGAAGAATTAGCTACTACTACTCACCAAGCCCGGGGATCTCGAGGCCGAGCAGGTCGCTCAAGTCGCGTTCCCGGTCCAGGAGATCCGTCCAACGGTGGGTGGCCTGGTTGTAGGTGCGCCGGACCTGAGAGTGTTGGTACATGGCCCGGCACACCTTCTCCCACCGCTTCCGGCGCTCCGGGATCCCGTAGCCGGTAGCGATCTTGCCGCCTGCCATGATGGTCCTGGGGAGGCGGCGCTGGACATAAAAAACTAGTGCGGCCACCTTCTCCGCGCTAAAGATCTCCCGGGCTGTGACTGTCTCCCCCCTCAAACGCCCGCACGGGAGCCGGGCACGGGGTGCGGGACCCTTCCCCTTCTCAGGCTGCTTCCCGGCTCCCTTTACCATGGTCTGGGCAGAAAGGAAGGTAAATATTAAAGAAGAAATAGAATAGGGAAGAAGAAAAGAAAAGAGTTAAAAAAAGTAGTTAAAAAATAAACCAAAAGTAGCAGAAAACACAAAAATATAGAGCTAGAAAAATAGAGGGATAGATAATAAGTAAAATAGATCCAAAAAAACTTCAAACAAGCAAAGAATGGCAGAGATTGACAGAGGATATAGAAAGCATGCCCAGAACCATAGCAATGAATGAAAAACAAGATGGCCCGCCCGTCCACGACCGCGTGGGTAAGTTCGCGCAAGATTTTCCTCGCGATCACACGCGAACTTGTACTAGCGAGCCACACACTTTGCCAGATTACACATAGCGCCCGGAAACGGAAATACGTCACGCAAACAAAATGGCCGCGCCCTTGAACGACCGTGAGGGCAACTTCGCTCCGTTGCGCTACAAGCGGCTCGCCAAAATGCACAAATCCTTGCGAACTAACACGCCGCAAAAAAAAACGCATATTCGCACGAATTCGCACCTTCCGAATTCGATCTCGCGCAAATTTGCGCCCTGCGAATTACGCGAAATTGCAGAAAAACTATTTTTGCAAAACTGAAAGCACTCAGCAGGTGCAAAAGTTCAACCTCATCATTAGTGACCATTCCCTGTAGTGCTTCCTGAGTTCAGTTGCCTACTTGCAACTATTCTATGACCCTGCTCTGACCTTCACAGCAGGCTCATAGAATACCTACAAGTAGGCCACAAAGGTCCTGTGAAAAAAAATGCACTGCAACAGAAAGCAATTACAGATAAGGAAGCAGGTGCCAGACTCAGTGACACATTAATCAACCTCAAATTAATTCATGTCAGTTGAAGCAGGGCAGGTGTGCTGCCTTTTCCCCCCCATAATCTACAGTGATGAACCAGAGGGTGGCAGTGATGTACCAGAGGGTGGCATGGGTGAACCAGAGGGTGGCATGGGTGAACCAGAGGGTGGTAGTGGTGAAACAGAGGGTGCTGTGATGAACCAGACGTAGAAACAACATAGTCGCGACCGTTGCGACCCGACAAGTAAGTTTGCGTTTGCGAACTGGTACAAAACCCTTGTGAACTAGCAGAAACCCTTGTGAACACAAAAACATTTTTAAATCTGCAAATTTGCGAGAGTTTGCGGATTTTGCAGATTGCGAATTCGTGAATACTCAAATTCGCGAACCGCGAATTCGCAAAATTCGCCCATGCTTAGGAATATGCATAAAGTGCCCAACAAGGGGGGATTAAAACAGAACAAATGACACTGCATCCCCCCAAAACGGAGCTCAAGAGTCCGCTAAAGCAGGACCGCCGCCCCCCTACATCAAGGCACGTACCATAAGGAAAACGTCCCAGGCCGGCCATCGGCACGCCCATGAAAATCATGACAGAAGCCAGAGGCAGGATGACAACCCTCCGAATCGTTAGAGGGGAAATACCCACATACGAACAAGCAAGCCAAGAAGTGACCTTATCAAGCACAACACCTCCACTAACTGCTAGAAGGCGCGCAGCATACATCGCGCTAAACCACAGCAAGATAGTATGAAGCCACGCCCCCTCCCTGCCCGGCAAACAAGCCCACCGAGCCAGCCGCTGGAGACATGGAAGCGGACAACCAAGAGGAAGGAGGTAGCCCCCTTGCAACAGTAAGAAAAGAAGCAAGGCACGCCGAGTCCGCCAAAGCAGGACACAGCAGTACAGCCTAACCAAACATGCATGTGGGAGGGAGGGAACCGGTGAGCGAACCACCAGCCCTCACCCCTCTTGCATAGGTATGAAAACAGTGAAAAAACACAGAGTCCGCTAAAGCAGGACTCGGTAATACAGTAAAAAGAAACAAGTATGTGGGAGGAAGGGAACCCGCATGAGACACACCAGCACCCCACCCCTCCCCCCCACCGAGGCACGAAAACAGGGAAGATACGCCGAGTCCGCAAAAGCAGGACCCGGTAGCACAAACAAAAGAGACCGGCACAGCAATCCACAGCCTCCGCTAGAGCAGGACAGGGGGAAACGCCCTAAGCGCCAACCAAGGGGGGAGTGAAACAGGCAATACAAGCGTGAAAACCAACTCCCCACCCTCCCCATCAGAATGGGGCCCAAGAGTCTGCTAAAGCGGACCGCCGCCCCCAGCTCACGTGTAGAACAGGAACATGAACAGCACTCGGAGTAGTGCAGAAACAAAAAAACAGGTTGTGGTGTGGATCTTGTATCCTTTTATGTGATTGGCGGTTGCCACTGGGGGCCATATTGGAGGGATAGTTAGACTAGTAAGTTAACTTTTGCTTGGAGTTTCTGTGGGAGCAGGATGCTCATTAGTAATTACTGTGGAGAGGAAGATGGACGAGGAGACAATGTGTAGCCACCAAAAATAAAACCCTCACAAAGCCAACCAACTCACCAATTGTAAGAGAGGTCTCGCAAGAACCTGTGAGGAAAGTGAACTTCTCAACCGACCAAACCATTTTCTGTCCAGCTAATAATAATAATTCCTTTATTTAGATATAAAACATATCTTTAAAAGGTCGCACAAATCACATTATATACAATTTTATGAAGTAAAAGAATGATTAAAAGAGAAGCAAACAATAAAATGTGGCCAGTTAAAACGTTACAAATTGAAGATTAGCCCTTCCGGTCTTTGCAAGTTCTATTAGAATGCATATTCAGATTTAGCGATGAGCAGAGACCTCAGCAGTGTCCATTTTATCTAGGTTACGGTATACTTGCTGAATAAATTTGGCCAAATTTATGCTTAAATTTGGCCAAATTTATGCTTAAAATAATATTATCTAAAGACAGAGCAGCAGTAATGGCATGCCTGCAGGACCGAACCCCCAGCCTGTTCCATTCTGGCTTAAGAAGACGCCTGCGTTGAGAATTAAATGTAGGGCAGAGGCAGACCACGTGCAAAATTGTTTCATTTGCTAACCCGCATCCTCTGCATGTTGTGGCCTTCTTCGTGCGGCGCCAAGTGGGTAGATTTTGAAGAAAGCGCCAATCTCCCATTCTTAGAGCAATCAGAGAGCGCTTTAGATGAAGTGAAAATGTCGTGGAGAGGTAGGCAGCAGGGGTTAGTCGTTTGTAGGAATTGACTACTGCCCACGAGTGACTACGTTTTGTGACTAGAGCTTTGTCTGCAGCCAGAGATTTCATTCTTACGCATTTTTTGATTATATTTTTAAAAACAGTCTGACTGGGGTTAAGGGCCCAGAGTTCGGCAACTGACATTTGGAGAATATAGTCATTCAAGAGGCGGCCAAATGTTCCCCCTGGGTCGGTCTCATTGATTTCTTTCCAGGTTAAAGATTCTAGTGTACCTTGATCGGCCTGTCTTAGTTTGTGACACAGCTTAAGATAGGTGCCGACATTGGAGGCTTCATAGTTAGTTAGTCCTAGCTCTAATCTAATCTGGGCCGGGGAGGCGGTGCTCGGCAAGTGAAGTGCCTTTCTGTAGATTTTAGTGGTGTGTTTGTTTAGGGCAGTATTCATTTTACCTTTAAAGATCTCTATGCCGTATGAGAGTGTTGGCCCAATCTTTGCTCTAAGGACTTCTAGTAAGGGTGCAAGGGTTGGGCCTGAGAGTTTCTTTGATAGTTTGGCCAGGGATACCCCTAGAGCCGTAGTTTTGGCTGAGATCGCACTGCTTTGCTTTGTGAAGTTGCCCCTGGAGTCCAAGTGAACGCCTAAATATTTGTATGATTGGTCAATCGTAAGACTTGTTTTATTGATTGACCAGCCACCGCCACTGTAGCGTTTCTTACCAAATGGTACTATCAGGGTTTTCTCCATATTAATTTCTAGATGGTTATCAAACGTGTATTGCGACAGTGCATCAAGAAGCCTTTGTAACCCTACTCTAGTAAGGCTAAACAGGGCCAGGTCATCGGCATATAAAAGGTTGCATAATGCCGCACCTCCTATTTTAGGTGGATGGCTGTTTACCTTATCTAGGGTACTTGACAGGTCGGCTATAAATAGGTTAAAGAGAACGGGGGCCAGTACGCATCCTTGTTTGACACCACGTGAGGTCATGATTTTTCGCGATAGATGCGAGCCGGTCCAGCTATTTCACTTATTCTAATAAAGAAAGAACTCCCCAGAGCAGCCATCGAAGATCTTAATTACTAACATGACCAGTGGAAGATATAGAGTTCACATGTTTCCTTGGCATGTTCACCCTCAAAGTCTGCCTTTTTGGAACACTATGGCTTTATTGATAGGGACATCACCAGCAGTTGGTTGTAATGTTTTGTAAGGGAGAGTAGCTCATGGTTATAACCACATTTCACAGATATAAAGTGACACCTATCTCACCACAGGCACGCCTCGTTAGTCTGTGCCTTCACTAGCACCGAGAATACACTGATATTGCCTCCAAGTCGTAGGCAAAGCTACCCACTAAAGCCAGTCTTTTTAAAGCATGTGTGTCTTATATGGGATATAGAAATTGCAATGGAAATGCAACCTAAAGGCGGAAAATACCAATGAAAAAGTAGAAGATACATTGCATTATGCTTAATGCTTGATTGAGAGCTCTCAAAAGATGCATTTTCTGTATCGTTTCCTTTTATGATTTTATGTGAATGATTTAATTATGTATTTAACATGCGTAGTAAAATATTGCATGTGCGAAAAACATAAACAAAACATCTTGATTACAAAGTTAGTAAAATTCAAGTGGACTGATGTCTTAAAAATGAGAGCACAATCTACTTGTCCAATTTAAAGTATATATAGGTCTGGGCTCTGGGTGGTCATGACCAGGGCTTAAACTAGGCCGGGTTTCAAGGGGTCTGAGCACCGGCAGTTTTTAGGTCGAGCCTTTACCATTCCGCAGGAATGGGAAATGGGGAGAATTCAAGTCGGCTATTTTCTCGTCAAACCAAAGGGCTTTCAGCCCGCGGTTTTCATGCAGTGCCCGTCAACATGCACGCGCATCGCATGCAAGCCCAGCCCAGTCCTCCCCTCATTCACGCCCACCCACCAGGCTCTCCCGCCCCCATCAGGCTTCTCTCCCAATCCGCATGCAAGCCCAGCCCAGTCCTCCCCTCATTCACGCCCACCCACCAGGCTCTCCCGCCCCCATCAGGCTTCTCTCCCAATCCGCATGCAAGCCCAGCCCAGTCTTCCCCTCATTCACGCCCACCCACCAGGCTCTCCCGCCCCATCAGGCTTCTCTCCCAATCCGCCTGGCTCCCCTCGCGCATTCACGCCTCCCACCAGGCTTTCCCGCCCCCATCCGGCGTTTCATTTTTTTTTTGTTTGTTTCTGGTGCACGTCGCGTTTCTCCTGTCCGAGTGCTCGTTTTGGCTTCCCAGGTTGTTTACTGATATATTTGTCTCAACAAATCCCCTCCATTTTAACGGAAAGGTCTGGAATAGTTGTATGTCTGAGATATGCGGCTTTCGAGGGGAGGTTTATTCATGAGTTCTACAGTGTCTGGATGTTCAGACAACAGTTTTGGTGTTTGTTTATCCTGAGAAACCGCAGTGTATGCTGGTAACTTTTATATAACCTGAAGTTCACAGAGCGTAAAACGCTTGCGAGGTAATTGTTTTATTTCTGCCATTTACTTTAACAGTTGCATATACAAGTGTAAGACTCTAACACCACCTGGAGCCGAAGTCAGAAAGAGAGAACTTTCTTTTCCGCCTTCATCCTTTATGTAGTCACATATTTAAAGCGGCAGTTCTTCGAAAATGATGCACTTTCTTGCCACCAGCACATCAAAGGGCTTCGCCCAGCGTGCGCTCAGCGGCTTCTCCTCCCCTAATTAATCATGGCTGGCCGGCCGTGCTTTCAGTTTCCCGGCCGCTCTTAACGCTTGTTTTTTTGTCCGGGACCCCTGCTGTTTCCGCCCTCTGACCACCGTCTGACAGAAGCACAGTATTTCCAATATAAATGCTGTGGTGCTGGACAACAGTTTGTTGTAATTTATACCTGTCCCGCTTCTTTTCATTAGAATTTTTTTTATTTACAGTCTCCTTCCTTCAGCACGTCGCAGTTTGTTTTCCTTGCACCGCCCCTTCTTACAGTCCCTTTAACCATTTTGGTACGGCAGCGATGGAGTTGCTCTGCCCCAACTAGCATGTTTTTGTTAAGCCTCCAAATGTGCAGCACAAACACGGCGTACAAAGAGATTAACGTGTTGCCTGGAGCACATTTCGGGAAGAACATTAAATGAAAGTTCAAACCCACTTTATGGTACCGTAACTTGTTTTTGTTTGTTTCTGGTGCACGTCGCGTTTCTCCTGTCCGAGTGCTCGTTTTGGCTTCCCAGGTTGTTTACTGATATATTTGTCTCAACAAATCCCCTCCATTTTAACGGAAAGGTCTGGAATAGTTGTATGTCTGAGATATGCGGCTTTCGAGGGGAGGTTTATTCATGAGTTCTACAGTGTCTGGATGTTCAGACAACAGTTTTGGTGTTTGTTTATCCTGAGAAACCGCAGTGTATGCTGGTAACTTTTATATAACCTGGAGTTCACAGAGCGTAAAACGCTTGCGAGGTAATTGTTTTATTTCTGCCATTTACTTTAACAGTTGCATATACAAGTGTAAGACTCTAACGCCACCTGGAGCCGAAGTCAGAAAGAGAGAACTTTCTTTTCCGCCTTCATCCTTTATGTAGTCACATATTTAAAGCGGCAGTTCTTCGAAAATGATGCACTTTCTTGCCACCAGCACATCAAAGGGCTTCGCCCAGCGTGCGCTCAGCGGCTTCTCCTCCCCTAATTAATCATGGCTGGCCGGCCGTGCTTTCAGTTTCCCGGCCGCTCTTAACGCTTGTTTTTTTGTCCGGGACCCCTGCTGTTTCCGCCCTCTGACCACCGTCTGACAGAAGCACAGTATTTCCAATATAAATGCTGTGGTGCTGGACAACAGTTTGTTGTAATTTATACCTGTCCCGCTTCTTTTCATTAGAATTTTTTTTATTTACAGTCTCCTTCCTTCAGCACGTCGCAGTTTGTTTTCCTTGCACCGCCCCTTCTTACAGTCCCTTTAACCATTTTGGTACGGCAGCGATGGAGTTGCTCTGCCCCAACTAGCATGTTTTTGTTAAGCCTCCAAATGTGCAGCACAAACACGGCGTACAAAGAGATTAACGTGTTGCCTGGAGCACATTTCGGGAAGAACATTAAATGAAAGTTCAAACCCACTTTATGGTACCGTAACTTGCTTTCACTTGTTTTCTTTGTTTCCAGTGCTATTTTAGAGCTTTGTGCAAACTACACTTGCGGTTTTCACTCACACGTACTACCAGTATTTTGCTAGTAATAACTTTGAGGGAATAGCATATTTTTGTTTTCTAAATAGCATGCACCCTCAACCCCTCACTCACCCTCACTCACCCTCACTCATCCTCACTCATCCTCACTCACCCTCACTCACCCTCACTCATCCTCACTCATCCTCACTCACCCTCAACCCCTCACCCTCACCCACCCTCAACCCCTCACCCTAACTCACACTCACTCCTCACTCATCCTCACTCACCCTCAACGCCTCACCCTCACCCACCCTCAACACCTCACCCAAACTCACACTCACTCACCCTCACGCTCACTCACTCTCACTCACCCTCAACCCCTCAATCACCCTCAACACCTCACTCACCCTCAACACCTCACTCACCCTCAACACCTCACTCACCCTCAAACACCTCACTCACCCTCAACTCCACAGTCACCCTCACACGCACTCACCCTCAACTCCTCACCCTCACACTCACACACTCACACCCCCTCACTCACACTCACACACACTCAATGACAATAACTCACACTCAGACTCACACACCCTCACGCTCACACACCCTCACCATCACACCCCATCACCCTCACACCCCCTCACTCACACTCACAATCAATGACAATACCTCACACTCACCCTCACTCACCCTCAACGCCTCCACCTCAACTCCTCACCCGCACTCACCCTCAACACCTCAATCACCCTCAACACCTCACCCTCAACACCTCACCATCACTCACCCTCAACACCTCACTCACCCTCAACTCCTCACTCACCCTCAACACCTCACTCACCCTCACTCTCACTCATCCTTACTCACCCTCAACACCTCACCCTCATCTACGCAACGCCACTCATCTACTAAAAGACACTCAACTACGCAACGCCACTCAACTACGCAATGCCACTCAACTATGCAACGCCACTCAACTATGCAACGCCACTCAACTACGCAACGACACTCACACATGCAACACCACTCACACATGCAACGCCACTAAACAACGCAACACCACTCAACTACGCAACGACACTCAACTACGCAACGACACTCAACTACGCAACAACACTCACACATGCAACGCCACTCACACATGCAACACCACTCACACATGCAACGCCACTAAACAACGCAACACCACTCAACTACGCACACATGCAACGCCACTGCCACATGCAACGCCACTCACACATGCAACGCCACTCACACATGCAACGCCACTCACACAGGCGCCACTCACACAGGCAACGCCACTCACACAGGCAACACAAATCACACAGCCAACGCCTCACACACAGGCAACACCTCTCACACACGCAACGCCACTCACACACGCAACGCCACTCACACACGCAACGCCACTCACACACGCAACGCCACTCACACACGCAATGCCACTCACACACGCAACGCCACTCACACACGCAACGCCACACACGCAACGCCACTCACACACGCAACGCCACTCACACACGCAACGCCACTCACACACGAACAACACTCACGTTGCCAATTGATCGTGCAGTACGACAGGTGGAACTATTACAATGGCAAATAACAATGCCTTTCACTGTTGTTATCATTTAGAATACATAAAGGGCTTTGTCATTTACACAACCAATAGCTCAAACTTTCCTACTGCGAGACCTATTGGCAACGCCAGTGCTTGTTTAAAAGGGGCCTCGAAACGGGTCTCTATCGGGCTCTGTTTTGAGCCCTGGCACAGGCAGTCCGTTTTTTTTCTGGACTGCTGTGACTGCAGTCCGGAAAAAAGTGCCGGAGTGCAAAATAGCCCGATAGAGACCCGTTACGAGAGAGCAGGCACATCGATGTGCGTTGCTCACACTGCTCACTGCTCACTTCTCACTATTGGAGAAGTTACGGCATGGCGTCATGCCAGGTGAGCGTTGTGGGGAAAGGGAAATCCTTTAAAGAGTCATTTTCTTTCTGAATTTCCCTTCTCTTTCTGAAACGCAAGAGCAGCAACCTTGTGGTAGGGTCACCAGGGCTTCAATTGGAGGCTTTTTCAATATTATATGTAACATGCCATAGTTGCAGCTCATTTATCTTATGCAACTAATAATCGCTGACAAAGCCAATAGTCCTTCCTTGTTGTAGGTATGATGTTACTTGTTAGATACAATGACAAAAACAGCAAAATACATGTCGTGCGGTGCAATATGCTAAACACAGATTTTTAGCGTGTTTTAAAGCCACGCCCATAAATACACTCCCACGCCCCTTTGAGAGACCCCCCCCCAGTTTTTTCATCCCACTTAAAGCCCTGGTCATGACCAATTATGTTTGGCTGCATGCTGTCACGTTTTCTGTCCGTGTTATCTACCTTCTGTTTACCCATACCGACCTGTGCTCAGGGCCGATACCTTAGAAACAACATGACAGGCGCAAAGCAAACCTTTTTTTTTTTACTCCGACTTTGTTGTTACCATTTTATCACGATTACGATGTACTAGACATGCGCATTTTCTTGTGGTTAAAATGAAAACGTCGGCTTTCTAAATGCACGTTTTCATACTTTTGAATGGTGTATTTTTTAAACTAGTGTTTAAATACAAAAATAATCTTTTTCGAAGCTTTGGTTTGAAGTTTTGTCAATCGCAATATGTTCCGGTTTTTATAGGGTTTTGTAAAAATGTGCCCTGCTATGAGACTTTGCGACCTTGCGTGCCTAGCAAATGTTACATGCAGTGAAGTGCCATTAGCAAGAGTAGTGATGCGCCATTAGCAGGAGTCGTTGAACAGGTACAGAAGATGGTCGCCAAGTCTCCGACTCGTTGAAACACACGAGTCATGAAAGCACTGGTCTCCTCATACGGTACCTTTTTGTCCAAACAATAAAGTCTTTCAGGTTTTCGAGTACTTTCCTAATTAAATACTCTTTTGGGATGGGAGTACTTTTCAAATAGGTGTTATGTTTTAATGATATTATTATACCGTGATCCTGCCAGATCATGTCATAAGATTGCACGGACAGCCGGATAACACGTCTGTGCAGTTTAAACAGAATCATGTTGACTTGGCAGGGAAGAATTGCTGTGCCGCCTTTCCACTTCAGCAGGCTTGCTATGCCACGGGCGCGGGGCGGCTGCCGCCAGCCAGGTGTCAGTTAACCAATGCGGAGGCAGAATGTCCGCACGTTCTGTTTTATTGATTTTACATCGTGCGACGAGGCCATTCTCCTTGTTACATCTGTTTTCAAAGACAGCAGGAGCGTATGCCAGGATGGTGAACTTTACTGCCGGAATGTGTACAGAGGGTCCTGCCAAGTGTCCAGCACGCGTCCTTCCCGTTTTCAAAGTACTTCCAGAAATAGAGGGCATTGCCCCAACAACCAATCAAAAAGTGGCTTTTAAAATGTATACCCCAGGGGTTTGCCCGGAATAATATTAGCCCATGAGGCACTTTTCCCACCTCCCAGTGAGCTCATCAATGGGTTTGCACACAATTTATTCAAACCTGCGCATTCTGTATTTATATTCCACCAGCAGTTTGGATTTACATCCCTAGAGGCCCGCACTGCACGGATCTGGACCTACAGTGGCCCTCTTACTTGCAAACCTCTGCTGGCGAGGCGGCAGGTGGTTCAAAGTACAGTCCTCTCAGGATGGGTCGGCAGATTGTTGTGAGATTCACGAGATAAGTAAATAATATCTGAATAGCAGTGTCAATTGATGTGACTATGCGCCACTCATGAAGTTTTCAATGTGGCTGTGAATATTGAAAGCTTACTGGGCCCCAGCCGCAGTCGATATGGGGGACACGGAAGCCGGCTGTAAAGGGGCAAATATAAGTAACAGGGTCTCTGGAAGAACGTTTCGGAGGTGGAGGGTTGCTGAGGCAGTTATTAGAGGGAATACGGGTCTATGGACGACCAGGGCGGCCGAGGACCTTCTGTTTACAGAGGACTATGGAGTAGGGTGACCAACTGGCATGGGTGCAAATTCAAGATGGTGAGTCTAAAAATTCAGGACAAAAATTCAGGATGGAAGGTTAAAATTCAGAACAAAACTTTGGGACAAAAGGTAAGTTTTACAGACACATCAGAGGAGATCGCGCAATAGTATATAATTAAGCCCACCCATATCCAAACATATTTAACCATTTGGAAACCTATCCATCATGTATCCTTCCATCCATCATTTCACTCATCCATCCATTATCCATCCATCCACCCTTTCACCCTTTCCATCGGTACACTCATCCATCCACTTTTCTACCCATCCATCTATTCACTCATCCATCCAGCCTTTTAGCCTTTCACCCATCCATCCTTTCTTTCACTGATTTATCCATCCACCCAGTCACTCATACTTCCACCCATTCGCCCTTTCAGTCATCCATCCATCCTGCATTTCTCTCTCCATTAACCCTTTCACTTAGCCATCCATCCTTCCTTCCTTCCACACAACCATCTACTCATGAATCCATCCATTGATCTTATCACTCTTTCATCCTTTCTCTCATCCATCCACCCTTTCACTCCTTCACTCATCTATCTATCCTTTTGTCCATATACCCTCCTTTTCACTCACTCATCCATCCTTACATCCACCCTTTTACTCATCTGTCCATCCATTCACCCTTTCATTTATCAATTCATCAATCCATCCATCATTTCACTCATCTATCCACCCATTCCCTCACCCATCATCCACCGTTTCACTCATCCATCCATCCTTTCACTCATACATCCACCCTTTTACCCATCCATCTACCCTTCTACCCTTACATCGACCTATTTACATTTTCTCTCATCCATCCTTCCACTCACTCATCCGTCCGCCCTTTCTCTCATTATCCATCCACCCTTTCACTAATCTATCCAGCCATCCACCCATTCCTTCACGTACTCACTCACCCACCTTTTCATATTAATTATGAGCTGAACATTTGTCTGCAGAGTTGCAGACAGAAGAGACCGATCGAGAATTTCACCCTTGATGTAGTTCCTAAAGCAAGGGGTGGGGTGGGGGTAGGGTTCACTATGCCCTTGCACATATGCAACCTGAAAAAGTGGAATTCATGAGTCATACAGTGCCAGGCCATGAGGTGACTGTGACATGTTGCTGTTTCCAGGGCTTTAAGGGGGATGAAAAAACGGGGGGGGGGGGTCTCTCCAAAGGGGGTGTTCGATGTATTTAAGGGCTTGGCTTAAAACACCTAAGCTAAAAATCTGTGCTTAGTATAGTGTACCACCCAACTGGTATTTTGCCTCTTCTGTCATTGTATCCCGATATATAACACAACAAGTAACGTTACACCTGCAACAAGCCAGAACTATTGGCTTTGTCAATGGTTGTTAGTTGCATAAAATAAAAAAGCAGCAATCATGGCTTTCTTGAATATACTATTGAAAATCAATCAGTTCTAAAATGACAAGACAGTGAAAGAACTCTAGCCCCTTTTTAACTTCCTTCACCAGCTTCATTTCTTTAACTGGATTCTCATATAGCAGCATTGGCGTTTTTAAAAATGTCTTCCGTCTGACAGAAAGCCCTGCCCAAGGCACGCCAGGGAGCACTACTGCCTACCGACTCACCCGGTTCCCCTGGCTCTGACGGATACCATTGTGTACCGCGGGACTATGCGCTTGATTGTGGGCGCTCATAATCCACATTAATCTACCGCCGTTTCCGATTGAGGATTACCGGCATTTAGAGGCTAAATTATTGTTAAGGCTTTCATTAAAATGTCCTGATGATGGTCCCCGTGATTTACTAGGGGGTCCGAAACGCCGTCGACTTTTTGAGCACCAAATGCCAAAAACGTGATTACTATGTGTTTTAATGGTGCTTTGCTCAAGTATTCTGTACAATTGCATTAATGACAGAAAAACATGCTTTGCCTTAAAAAGCCCTTCTTGCTCCCTATACTCACCTTCTGTACCCGTTCTGTAAGTGCTGGGCACAGGCTTGTGTTCCACACTGGCTGACTTGTGGAAGGTACTTCTTGTGGTATAACGAAGTGTAAATTGAGTAAATTTTGAAGACCACTGTCCGGCTGGACATGTCACTCCTAATATAGATTGACTCTGTCTATATTTTATTCCTTTCAAATTTCTTGTATGCATGGGACCAGTGTTGCGTGTACAAACACTGCCCTAGACAGAGGCTGAGGGAGGCCTACCACATACTTTGCAGCCCAGACTGGTCCATTGTCATTTTGTATGCGGCAATCAGCCGCATACAGAATGACAAAGGGCAGAGTGGAGCAGCTCTTACTCTCCCAGGAGGAGTGCGAGGCGGCTCCATCAAAGAGTTGTGGCTTCATGCAGAGGAACAGTGCTGTTCCCTGAAATGCCCAAAATTATGGACGAAAGGCATCCATAAAAGGGATCCTCACGGACAACGCACGTGAGGTCCAAATTACGGACGGTCCGTGAAAATTACGGACAGTTGTTCACCCTACTATGGAGTGGGAGACATCTTGGGACACTAAGGGTTATAAGAGGTGCCCCAGGAGAGTGGCATGTGCAACCTGCCCCTAACACAGAGGCCACCCACCTTTCTCTAATGCAGAGACACAGTCAACTGTCCTTACTGCACACAATTACAAAACAAACATTGTGCTGCTGTTCCTAACACCGACTGGTGGCAGATTAGTCTTTGCTACACAGAGTGAGCTACTTGTCCTTAATGCAAAGACTGTGCCACCTGCCTTTGGCACAGACTTCCATCTGTCCTTAATACAAAGACTGTTACACCGGGTGCCTAATAGATACTATTCACCCCTGTGCTCAACATGTGGACTATGCTAGGCCTTGAATGTAAAAACACTTCCATCTGACTTAACCACAAAGATTGTGGTGCCCTCTTTAAAGCCAGCTATTACTGGTCCTATACTCTTGGACTTAAGCGCTGCTTTCAACACTGTGTCCCACTCAACACTTGGCTGGAAGAAGAAGGAATCAAGGGTACAGCTCTCAAATGGTTTGCCTCATTTTTAAGCAATAGTAGCTTCCAGGTCTGTGAGGAAACTTTTTGGAGTGCCACAGGGCTCTTCATAGAAATGTCCATGTTCACCAGCTGGCAGATATTATAACTGATTAAACAACAGGGGGTGGTGATGGACAGAGTTTCTGAATTAAACAGAATACTCTCACCCAGTCAAGAGATCAGGGCTTAATCCAACACCGTTTTTTAGCTCACTGCACCATCCCAGCTACAGAACCTGGCTATATGCAAATTAGTCTGTCCCTGGCCCAGTGCATCATGGGAACAGGGCAAACCAAACTACCAAGCCAATTCTTTCACTGGGAAGGAAACAAGCTACCGGGGACCGGTTTCTGGCATTTCAGCCGTCTTCGGCCCGGCTTGCTTGAATCCTGATGGTGCAATGAGCAAGGGACTCACGTCTGAGTATACCCTTCCACGCTTATGGTGGACAATAACTGGGCACAGATTCTCAATGATGTCATATGCCGATGACATACAAATCACCATCTCATCAACTCTTGACAATGCAGCACTCTCTAATCAACTAATTGTCTGTTAAAGGGAAGTTGTGCATTGGATGTCAAACAGCAGTCTGAAACTAAATGGAGACAAAAAAGGTACTGGTAGTTGGCAATAACCTTTATCGCTAGACAGAACTATGCTGGCACAACTGTCTGGAAGCTGGAGCAAGATCACCGACCAGCTCACCACCTCCCTCAGCCAGAACCCACCTGCCAGCACACCGGACCCCAACGAAGCAGCCCGCAACTTCATGCAGTGGCTGACCGCCTGCGCCGACGACCTTGCACCACTGAAGAACCCTCCCAGCAAACCCAGAAGCAAGAAGGCCCCCTGGTTCACCGACGAACTCAAGGACTCCAAGAAGACCTGCCGCACCCTCGAGAAAGCCTGGCTCCTCGACCGGACCACTGACAACATGACCGCCCTCAAACACACGACCCGCAAGCACCACCAACTCATCCGCTACACAAAGAAGAAATCACTGAAGGATCCACTGGACAACAACGCCCACAACAGCAAGGAACTCTTCAGCATCGTCAAGGAGTTCTCCAACCCCAGCACCGGCAACAACGACATCACCCCTTCACAAGATCTCTGCGACTCCCTCGCCTCATTCTTCCAACGCAAGATTTCCGACATCCACAACAGCTTCGGCGCACCATCCATGCACCCAACCGTCAAACCAACGCACCCCACCGCCACCCTCCGCACCTGGACCACGGTGACCACCGAAGACACAGCCCGCGCGATGAACACCATCCACTCCGGATCTCCGACTGACCACTGCCCCCACCACGTCTTCAACAAGGCCGACTCCACCATCGCACCCCAACTCTGAGACGTCATCAACACCTCCTTCGACACCGCCACGTTCCCGGAGAGCTGGAAGCACGCCGAGCTCAGCCCCCTACTGAAGAAACCAACAGCGGACCCCACCGACCTTAAAAACTTCCGCCCCATCTCGGTCCTCCCTTTTCCTGCCAAAGTCATCGAGAAGATCGCCAACAGACAACTTGCCGCCTTCCTCAAGATGAATGGATCCCTCGACCCCTCGCAGTCCAGTTTCAGAGCCAACCACAGCACCGAGACCGCCCTCATCGAAGCCACCGACGACATCCGAGCCCTTCTCAACAACGGGGAAACAGCGGCACTCATCCTCCGGACCTCTCCGCAGCGTTCGACACTGTCTGCCACCGCACCCTAGTCCAACGCCTCAGCAACACCGGCATCCAAGAGAAGGCACTGAAGTGGATCATCTCGTTCCTCACCGGGAGAACGCAGAGAGTCCGCCTCCCCCGTTTCGATCCGAGGCCACCGAAGTAATCTGCGGCGTCCCGCAAGGATCATCACTTAGCCCCACCCTCTTCAACGTCTACATGAGACCTCTCGCCACCATCGCACGCCAACACAACCTCAATATCATCTCCTACGCCGAGGACACCCAGCTGATCCTCTCCCTCACCAGAGACCCCGACACCGCCGGAACCAGCCTCCACGAAGGGATGAAAGACGTCGCCGAGTGGATGAAGAGCAGCCACCTGAAACTGAACTCAGACAAGATGGGAGTCCTCATCATGGGACCATCACCCTCCGCCTGGGATGACTCCTGGTGGCCCCCAGCCCTGGGCACCGCCCCCAAGCCTACAGACCACGCAGGCAACCTGGGCTTCATCCTGGACTCCTCTTCATGCTTTCACACCCTCCGCATGCTCCGCAAGATCTTCCGATGGATCCCGACCAAAATCAGGAAGACGGTCACCCAGGCCCTCGTCACCAGCCGACTGGACTACGGAAACACCCTCTATGCCGGAACCACAGCCAAACTACAGAAAAGACTCCAACGCATCCAGAATGCCTCCGCCCGACTCATCCTGGACATCCCCTGATGCAACCACATCTCCGGCCACCTGAGGGACCTGCATTGGCTCCCCGCCAACAAGATGATCACGTTCAGGCTTCTCACCCACGCACACAAGTCTCTCCACGACCTGGGCCCCAAATACCTCAACGACCGCCTGACCTTCCACACGCCCACCCGCCAGCTACGGTCTGGCAGCCTCACCCTTGCCACAGTACCACGCATCCCAAGAGCCACCGCTGGAGGCAGATCCTTCTCCTACCTGGCGGCCAAGACATGGAACTCCCTCCCCATCCACCTTCGGCTGACCCAGGACCACCTCGCCTTCAGGAGACAACTCAAAACCTGTCTGTTCGAACAGTAGCGGACCCCTTCTCCAAGCGCCTTGTGACCCTTCCGGGTGAGTAGCGCGCTATACAAGTGTCATGATTGATTGATTGAAAGGAGACCTTCCCCCTTAAAACACAGAAAAAAAAGTCTTGGCTTCTGGAGCGATGGTAAACTCACTATGGAGGTTCAGAGGAGGAAACTTCGTTTTGGTCAGGACTCTTAGGAAGGTTGTTAGTGGGCTTCCCTCTGCCTCCCGCAGAGCGGTAGTCCAGGGACTTGTGCTGTCCCGCCTGGACTACGGTAACTCACTATACTTCGGCAGTCCTCTTTTTGTTGTTAAGTGCTCCAAGTGAGACAGAGTGCTGCAGCAAGCATTCTGCTAAAAGCTCAAAAACACTATTCTGTCACCTCTCTCCTGGCATCCCTTCCCTGGCTGCCAGTATCAAAGAGAATCCAATTCAAATCTCTCTGCATAGCCCATCGGGTGATGCACAACAAAAGCCCATATCTATTACAGCACCTGCTAAGCCCCATACAGCACCAAAAGTGCTCTAGGAGCTGCTGATTAGAGGCTTTTCACAGTGTCCATGGTCAAGAAAGCAAGGAGTGACGGACGTTCGTTCACAGACCTGGCATCCAAACTTTGGAACACTCTGCCACCACCACTAAAAAAGATGAAGGAAGAACTTAGTTTTAGGAAACATCTCAAGAATTATCTATTTGAGTAGTATTCTTCTTTTAAGGGGGTCTATGCGACGGACATGACATATGGTATAGTATAGTATAGTATAGTATAGTATAGTATAGTATAGTATAGTATAGTATAGTATAGTCCTATTACACAGGCTGCACCTGTCCTTAATGTAGAGGTTCTGCCATATCTAAAATGCATTCTGTGCCATCTGTCTTAATACAGAGACCAGGCCACTTGTCATATGATAGACTGTACAATTTGTCTATTAACAGAGAAAGATTGCCACATGTCACTTATACGAAGCTCCATCTCCGGTTCTTAAAATAGACTGTACCACTTGAACATAATACAGAGAATGTGCCTCCTTTCCTGTATACAGAAGGATGCCACCTGTCCTTAATACCCACATTACCCCCCAGGTATCTAATGCCTAGATTGTCCCCCCTCTCTGTAGCGCAGAGAGAATCATTAGTGCTTATTACAGATGGAGGGCAGATTTACAAGCCCCTTGTATCTCCTTGTGTCGCCATTGTGTCACTTCTTTTGATGCAATGGCAGCACAAACAATACGGCCAGTTTACAATGTGATGCATCTAGGGAGATGCGTCACAGTGTAAAGCCCTGCACCACATTATACCTGTGTCAGGTTTAACGTATGCAGGGTGGGCAATCCTACGCAGGAAAGCCTCGTAAAAGTGATGCAGTGAAATCTACAAGATTTCACTGTGCCACTTCTAGGACGCCACTGAGTCAAAACCTTATGCCTGCTTGAAGCAGGCGTAAGGAGTGATGCAGTACAATAAGTATAGGCCTCAACATGCATTGCTGGAGTTGCATCGTGCTTGCGACACAACACCAGCAATGTGTGACTTTTGGTCCAACAGATGCAGCAGAATTTCTGACGCATCTGCCAATCCTTGCGCCAGGGTTTTCTGTATTGCAAGGGTATTGCAGGCTGTGGCAGGGACGCATCTCTACAGATGTGTCAGTTTTTTGTAAATCTGCCCAGTGATCTCTGTCCATAAGAAACCCTATGGCACGTGGCCTTAGTGTAAGAAATGTGGGGTCTGTTTAATACCCATACTACACCAGCTGTTCCTAAAACATACTTTATTACCTGTCTTATTCCAAAAACAATGCCACTTGTCCCTTATAGAAACACTTTGCCAGCTGTCCTTAATACAGAGTCTCTCTCACCTGCCCATAATAGGATCTGTGCCATCTGTCCTATATCCAGAATGTAACACTTCTCCTTAGCACACCCTGTGACAGATGTCAGATGTCTTTGGGACTTGGAGTCGTCTGGGAAGCCTGATGGCCAGACCCTTTTTTAGCATTTTAAGTGTTAGACTAGCTCTTACCTTTCTCATCCTTCTACCCCACACACTCCAGAAGATTAATCGTGAAATAAGGCTGGCAGATTCTTATCTGTTTACCTGGTTGTGAAGAGGGTGCATTCAGGAAATGGAAGCAAAGGCGGATGCCCCAGCAAGAGGCACTCTCTTTGATGCAATGTACTCCAAGGATGCAGTTGGCATTTCTAACCCATGCTCCTCACTGTGTTACTGACCCTGTGTCCATCTCCTTATGTCCTATCTTTGAATGACAAGCCTGTCTCTAAAGTCCTATCTTACCTGCAAAATGTATGGTGTTCTGTAGCAGCACAAGAGTCTGTTTGAATACATGTCCTCAAAATAACACTGTTTTACAAGTTTTTTGTGAAAATAATAGTTAAAATGAAATATTTGTGTGGGGTAAAAAAAACTCATTTTTGATTGACGTTGAGCTATAAAGTCTCAGTTATTGATATTCCGAATATGTGGGAAAGAGTTTTTGCCAAATTATTTTAAAGGACGAGCAACCCACCAACATGGCAAGGATGGGAAGAACAAATAATTCAGAAATCCAATTTAGTATTTCCATCATCTGCAAGGCAGTTTTCTAGGCTAGATCTGGATAGACTGAAAAGGAATATCATTCTTAACTAAACGTACATTACTCCCTGCCCAGCTTCAATGTTTTTTTCCTCAATAAGGCAGCCTTTAAAAAGGCTGTGATACATAATGTAACATGGCTTGTGAGAGGAAATGAAGGAACTTTTTGTTTTTGGGAACAGCAGTAAGTTTCAAAAGCTTTCAACAGCACCGGAATCGATGTTCTGAACCTCTTACACCAAAGGACTCAGTTAATGTACCAAACCGATTCACAATACCAGTCTCACTGCAGCCAATGCAGGACCCACTGAGCAATGTTTTGGTAAAATCTGTTTCTGGTAACAGCCAATCCCATAAAATATGACATTGACAATTAGCAGAAACACAAATCCTGTTTCATAAATAAATCACACACTCAGGGAACACCAGAAACATAATGTGCATTTTAAAACGTTAATTTTAAAAGCCTAATCTAGTGCATATGCTATAGCGGGACTCCAGAAATAAACTCTAAAATTGCCATGGCCATTTCTCTAAAACTTCCGAAACACACATAACATTCAACAGTGGGGCCAATTACACTGCATACTTACTCTGTTCATATAATTCAGCTTCAAAGATCTGGCCAACAACCCAGGAGTCCTACTATAACATTGGCGGAATGTCTAAACCTATTAAACTAATTTTAATTTACACCAACAATGTAAAGCATTTTACCATGGTTTTATTTTAAACACCATTTTATTCAGACACACCACCATAATGGCAATGGATCTGCTAGAACGAAAATTAGGCGTAGGAAGAATCAAAGACCAGCTTTTATTTCTTCATTTATCTCATTTTTATTCAAGGCAAACTTTAGTATGTCTCACATTTCGCATTTATTTATTTATTTATTCAAGAAGAATTCTTTAACTTTATTTTCAAAATGATCATTTATTTTAAAGCTCAGAAAATAGACATTTATTTAAAAGTTTAGCTTGAGTTTAGCAAAGAACAGATAGTTCCAAGTTCATTCTCTCCTAACATCCTAGCTAACACCCTCATCTTATCCTAACGGACCTGCAAAGGAAAACAAACAGTCAGAAGTTAAAGTTCTTACGTTCCAAGCAATCGATATTTAGTCCGGCAGCATCACCAGAGAAAATCGAAAAAGCGACCCCTTCTAGCCAAAATCAGGGGTTTTTATACACTAAATCCCTAACTTAATCTATCTAAAAAGTAACTAACATCTCCAATTCGAACTCTGATTGGACACATTGGGGTAGATGAGTGCTTCCTCACCATTACAGCATTTGTTTTTCACATGATTCAGCGAAAATATAAAAGTTCTTTGTTTAAGACAGTTCGTGGCCTAGGCGCATCCTACTTTAGCAACATCACTCTTCTTTCCCAGGGTTTGGGGATTAGATTGTTCATGCTTGGCACCCATCATAGGTTCCGGGTAAGGTGGCCTTGAACTCTCCCTCAAGCATAGTCAGCTCACTCGTGCTGGCAGAAATCTTTGACGCGCCTGCGCAGACCAGTACCTACTCGCAGTGGCTCAGAGCGGCCATTTTCTCACTAGGCCTCACAGGCCACATTTGGAATTATCATAGAAACAAACAAAAATCCATGTTAATTATAGTAATGAAACCCATTCTGTTTACCTCCCACCATTCTAATATTCCCCATTAGTTGTTACCTAGCAAATAAGCCACATAAATGCGTTTTTATACTTACATAATCGACCCTTTTAGCACAAATCGTTTACAATAAGCACATTAAATTGCGTTTTATTTAAAATTAAGCTGCGCATTAATTCACATCACAATGACAACATATATATTAATTAATTATTTCACTCCATGCCAACAAGATTAATACTCTACATATGTTTGTGAATGCATATTACTCTAAAGTTGATTAATCAAACACATCACACTATTAGTAAATGTTACGTTATGGGACATTAATTTCACGAGGGGTACACACAGTTTTGTGTTTTTCCACCTCGCTCCATCACATACAATATAAATTGTAACCGCATGTAATATATACAACAAAGCAGTAAATAAAAACGTGACCAGCAAGAAATATTCTAACATGGTTATTATATTTTCAGCAGTAATACCCTAATTTGCTACTTCGGGTTATTATGGCTTATCAACTGTTCTAGTAGATTAGTAAGGAACCAACCTACCTTGAGTTTCAAAGATGGTGCACACTCTCATACCTAGTTCAGAACAACAGGGTGATTGTTCTGTCGAAATAGCAAGCCTGCTATTTCCGTCACCAAACAGCTGTGTGTATCAGAAGAATTACAGCCACTCGGGTCACCAGTGAAGGCCACATGCCACTCAGCTGCAACCTTCGACTAAAGTGGGCGCTGAAGGGGCTGTCTTGTCTTCATAGTGCTGGTGTGCAGATAGCTTTTCCAACATCTAGCTCTGTGTGCATACTTATACCACTCAGAGGCACGTTTACCAACCCCTTCCATGCTTATGATGAGCTGCTCATCATGAGGCACAGTGGAGCTGAGCTCATGACGAGCTGATCTCATCATAACTGCCGCGGACCTCCCATGTGCGGCTAATTCCCCGCCTGTGCGGGCGTTCTAAAGGAGTGAGCGGAGTCGTGATGAGTCCAGCTCATCATGAGCTAAGCTCCACTGTGCAGCATGATGAGCTGGACTTGTCATGAGCACCACGGCAGCGCGCGAGGCCCATCCCCCCTGCACCACGGGGGAATTAGCCCTGCGTGGAAGGGGTTAAAAGAAACAATAAGAAGTAGCGACAAAGTCTTCTAGCTTTTTCAAATTATTAAACAGTGTTCATTACACAATACCTGCCATGCAAGCACTAACCTGTTAGAAGCTCTTGTTTGTTTATAATGGATAACAATGATATGCTTCAACAGAAATGACTAAATAAAACAAGTGTATTCACATACACTTGATCATCATATATGCATGAAACAACTAAAGAACCAAACAATATCTTATAAATGTGCATTTAATTAAATCAGGGTTGTGCATTTCTCAATTATTTGACTAACGCACATTCATATCAAAATAAAAGGTCCTTGTATGTAAAAAAAACAAAGAAAACAGAGGGGTAGATTTTCAAACGTTTTACACTGGGACAGCATTACAAAAGTGACGTTAACCAGCACAAAATGATTTTACCAATTTACTTTCCAGCGCAAAACTTGTTCCCGAAAGTAACACAAAGTAGCGCAAAGCACTGCTTTGCATTACTTAGCGCCAAGGGGGCGCTACATGGGTAGTACATGGGCGTTCCCATGCTACCACCCATGCCTTTTGATGCTAAACCCTATTTGCAAATAATTGTAGACAGGGTTTAGCTCCAAAAGTTAACGCCACTTCAAAAGAGGTGCTAACAGGAGAAATGTTTTGCTTTCTTTTCCGACTTTGCATGCATGCTTCACTGTGCTCCACACATACAAAATGGGAAAAGTGTTGAAACTTGTCTAGGCATAGTTACAGGAAGGGTACCCATCCTGTACAAAAGCTATGCTAAACTAAGGCAGACACCCTAGCTCTATGGTACTACGGTGTGAGCGTGGCGCACGGCAGCTGAAATCAGCACCAGCTCGAGGGAAACGGGATGAAAGTGCCATATCTCTCTAGATATGGCGCTCTCCTGCTCCCCCGTCACGCAACGCAATGCAGCCTCTTTGGAGGCTGCGCTGCATTGCGTACCTTTTTAACCCCTTCCACACTCATGACGAGCTGGGCTCGTCATGGTGTAGCCTCCTCAAACACTGATGACGAGCCCAGCTCGTCATGAAATAAAGGAATACAGCGATTCCCAGCACAGGAGGGGAATTGCCTTAGCAGCCATGGGGTTAAAAAAATCTGCCACTGAGTGTTTACAATAGGGGTCGTTCAAGCCATAATAGATTTTTTCAATTCCCATCTTCTAGATGCTTTTTTGTATTACACCACAAGGAAGGGGTTATTCTCTGATTACAAATGAAGGAAGGGAAGGGAAGGAGAGGGAAGCATTTTGATGGATGAGAATGGGAGGGGAGGTGGGCAAGAGGAGGGTCAGGGATAAAAAAGAAGCAAAAAGGCCAACCAAATGCCTGATGAGATTATATCTGATGAAATATATGTTCAAGTTTACGGTTTTAAGGACTGCTACCTTCAAGGGCTAAACGGGTAAAGAAAACAATATAAAGTTAAATATGAACTTGCATGTTTGCAACCTAGCATTGCCGGCCTCCAAGAAACTAGGTAGCTTACCAAGATTAAGCCACCTTTTCAGTTTTTAGGCAACTTAGTTATTTATGCCTCCTCTTAGCCTCAGTAAAGGGCAACTTGGTAACTTTATTTGACCCTTCACTTAAAGACTTCTCTAGCATTCTAATTTCTAACTCTTGCTGTGTAATAATAGGTTTAAAAATGGACACACTGGAGTTGTATATCTATACTATGTATTGGCCCAATAAAGATTACCCCTTACTAGTAGGTAAGTTAAATACGCCAATAGGCCTGCCATGTTCATCCTGTTGAAAGGGGAAGAACATGCACTTTACCACTGGTTAGCAGGGTTAGAGTACACAGAGTTCTAGAGCCAGCAAAAACAGTTCAGGCAAATATCTGGGGTACACCACTTAAAAAGATGATAACTTCCAACACCATGGTATTTTCTTCAAATGCATAGGTGCGAGTCTGTGTGGCAGCATGCAAATGTGTGTTGCTAAGTGTGCATTTCAGTGTGTGTCTGCTTTTATGAGTATGTGTATGTGCATCTGAGACTGTAGAGATGCGTGAACACCTATTCATGAGTCAGTGGTGGTGTGTAAAAGTGTATTTTTCTTGGAGCCTTTTTGTGTGAGTCTGCATCTGTTAGGACATGAGAGTATGAGTCAGTGATAGTGACTGAATGTATATCATTTTGTGTGCCTCTGTGGGTGAGTCTGTGTCTATGAGTATGTGTCCAGGTTAGTGTATGAATGCACATTCCTTTGCAAGCTTCTTTGTGTGTCTGTGTCTATAAGTAGGTGAGTGCGTGTTTCATTCAGTGGTGATTTGAATGTGTCCTTATGTGTATATTCATTCTAATTTCTAACTCTTGCTGTGTAATAATGGGAGTTGTATATCTATACTATGTATTGGCCCAATAAAGATTACCCCTTACTAGTAGGTAAGTTAATACGCCAATAGGCCTATGCCATGTTCATCCTGTTGAAAGGGGAAGAACATGCACTTTACCACTGGTTAGCAGGGTTAGAGTGCACAGAGTTCTAGAGCCAGCAAAAACAGTTCAGGCAAATATCTGGGGTACACCACTTAAAAAGATGATAACTTCCAACACCATGGTATTTTCTTCAAATGCATAGGTGCGAGTCTGTGTGGCAGCATGCAAATGTGTGTTGTTAAGTGTGCATTTCTGTGTGTGTCTGGTTTTATGAGTATGTGATTGTGCATCTGAGACTGTAGAGATGCGTGAACACCTATTCATGAGTCAGTGGTGGTGTGTAAAAGTGTATTTTTATGGGAGCCTTTTTGTGTGAGTCTGCATCTGTTAGGACATGAGAGTATGAGTCAGTGATAGTGACTGAATGTATATCTTTTTGTGTGCCTCTGTGGGTGAGTCTGTGTCTATGAGTATGTGTCCAGGTTAGTGTATGAATGCACATTCCTTTGCAAGCTTCTTTGTGTGTCTGTGTCTATAAGTAGGTGAGTGCGTGTTTCACTCAGTGGTGATTTGAATGTGTCCTTATGTGTATATTCATGGGTGAGGCTGCGCCTGAGTACATTAGTGTGTGCCTCTCTCAGAGTAAGTGTGATAATATGTGTATCTTTGTGTGAGTCTCCACCTATAAATACATAATTGTGTGTCTAAGTCAATGGTCGAAGGCAAATGTCTCTTGGTGTGTTCCTCAGTGTGTGAGCCTGTGTCTATAAGTATGTGTGTGTCTGAGTCAGTGGCAGTGTGTAAATGTGTGCCACTGTATTGCAGCTCTGTGTGTGAGTCTGTTTCTATGAGTACATGTTAGAAACTGGGCTTCATCGCAGATGACCCACCACTTTTTGCTCCCATTGGAACTGCTAGATGCTGATTTCTGAGTCTGATAGTGCACTGGGACCTGCTAACCAGTGCCTGTGCTCATTTCCCTAAAAGTAATGTGAATTGGTACACCCAAATGGCAAATCATTTCCCCCTTATGAGTCCCTAATATAGGGCACCAGTGGTGCCCATGGCAAGGGGATTTCGAGGGCTGAAGCACTATATTGTGCCACCCTCTGTGACCCAAATAAAAGTGTGTCTGCAGGTCTGCCATTGCAACCCTGCACAAGCAGCCTGTCTGCTCGATAGTGACTCTGCACACACCATTTGCTGCAGAACCACACCACAGAATTACAGTAAGTAAGTCACTATTAAGATTGTCTTCCTAAGAGGAGGTAGAGTGTACTATATTAAAGGCGTGATATATATGTTTATACTATATATCTCAACAGTAACCCTGTAAAGCAAGGTTTTACTGTAAGTGACCAGCGGTTCATGGAGTAATATGGCCTGGCTATCAAGGAAACTTGAGATAGCCAGCTCCATTATGGAACGACCAAATTGTGTCATGTTTGGTGTCATACACTGTGCTTTTTAACACCAGACACAATACTTGTATAGAGAGGGTGATCTGACATGCACTAGGGTGCTACACTGAGTTGGTGTCACCCTAGGATACAATGACCCAATCTATTGGCGGGCTTCCCCCAGCCGTTTGCCACCAAAATAAAAGTCTGCTCTCCTTGTGGGATGTGCTAATACTTCCCCAGGATGGAGACAAAGGCCTGGGCAGGAAGGTGGGCACACCTCCTTCCGCCAAGATGGCTAGTTTTTACAGTCATCAAAGCGGTGAAACTTAAAGGGTTTCACTGCTCTTGATACGTAATTTCTTGTCCCCCCCCACTTGAGGACAAATCCCTTTCCGCATTACCCAGCTCGACAGGTGGTAAAACAAGATATTCAGAAGGTGTACACCTCTAAAAGGATAGCCACACCTTTAGCATGGGATAGGAGGTCTGTACAGACAAGGAAGGGTTCTGTCACGCTGGAAAACCCTACATTTGAGAACTTTGGGTAGAAAGGTGACATACACCCGCAGGATGCCGTCACCCAAGGAGCAGGTTAGCCTCAGAGACCTGTAGCCCATTGGCGACTGTCCTTCACACCCTTAACGCCCCCTAAACTAGGATTTAAGGGGCTCCACTTAACTCAGAAACTCAGTTCTGACTTTGAATCCGAGAAGAGGTATAAAGAAGATGCCATCACCGGAACAGGACTTTGGACTCTGCTGCAGCTCAAAGAGAGGACACTTTAGTGTCCTGATGAGACCTTATACTGGAACCATGTGTTCGACGTGTGTCCGTGGCAGAAGCTCATTGCTTCCAGAAACAGGGACTCCAGTGGACACAGGCCGATCTCTTTGCTTTCGGCTCTCTCAAAAGCCTTAGAGAAGCATGTCAATAAAGCTATTCAAATTCATATTGAAGATAGGAAGCTCCTCCATGATTCCCAGTCTGGCTTTAGGGCTAATTTGAGCATTGAGTCTGCGCTGCTAGATGTGACAGAATTCATCAAAGGCAAATTAGACTTGGGAGGTAGGGCTTTTTTGATATTACTTCCTTTGCGATTGAATGCTGGGATTGGACCCTCGCCGTCGTTGGAGCTTGTTAGCGCCTATGAACTCCTGAGCGCTTTTGTGTTTACAAAGCACTACCTCTTGCCGGACCCGCTTCGCGGGTCCCGCTGCGCGGGTCCCGCTGCGCAGTGCTTTGCTTCTTAAAGGACGCTGGGGAACAAGTTTTGCTAAAGTCTTTTGTGGGCACTTAAAAGCAGGGCTGCGAGCGCGTCAGCTGCAGGACTCCAGTTCCCAAGAGTCCCTGCTGCTGACCTGACCACAATCACCTGGTGCCGCTCTCCCTGTTGGACACGCCCCCCTTCCAGTGTAAAAAGAACTTGGATTCAGACCTTCGTGGGATTTTACTTCCTTTGCGATTGAATGCTGGGATTGGACCCTCGCCGTCGTTGGAGCTTGTTAGCGCCTATGAACTCCTGAGCGCTTTTCTGTTTACAAAGCGCTACCTCTTGCCGGACCCGCTTTGCGGGTTCCGCTGCGCAGTGCTTTGCTTCTTAAAGGACGCTGGGGAACAGGTTTTGCTAAAGTCTGTTGTGGGCACTTAAAAGCAGGGCTGCGAGCGCGTCAGCTGCAGGACTCCAGTTCCCAAGAGTCCCTGCTGCTGACCTGACCACAATCACCTGGTGCCGCTCTCCCTGTTGGACACGCCCCTTTTAGCAGCCCTTCTATAAAACACTGAACGCCATTACCGCTGCGCGGTAGCGCGCCTGGGAGAAGCCCGGGACAAGGGCGGGACCGTCTGTGGCCGTCAGGGGCCGAAGGAGGCCGGGCTGGGCCCCCCCGCTGACATTTACTGCACTGGTATTCCGCTTTATTAATAGTGTGTTTTGTAAGTCGTTTTGTTATTTAAAGTGTTCCTTCGTTTTCTTGAAAAGCGTAGGAGGTTTTACACTATGTCCTCTTCTTCTAGCACCCCCACTTTGTTGCCTCCCTTGAATGAGGCAGGGACAGCCATCATGGGTCCCCTGGACACATACTTCAAACGAATATCTCAAGACATTGATAAGGAAATTGCCCTGGCGGAAAGACGTGCGGAACGTAGGTTATCCATTGAACTCCTGAAAAACCCTGTTGATAAACGTCCTTCACAAAGTTTTCCGGCATTGGTTACCCCTTTATCATCTATAACACTGCCAGTTGTATTGGAAACCCCTTACCCCTTTCCTCCAATTATAGAGCCACCGGTTGTCTCGTCTTTGGAATCCGAAATTTCTACTCTGCCTGCAGTCCCTCCTAGTACCCCTATTGATCCACCTATTGATCAACGACGTATGGCTCAACCTAGTGTCTTAACCCACGTAGTACAATCCAAACCTTGTCCTAAAAGGAAGAGAAGCGCAGTTCCAAAGAAATGTTATGTCCCAAAACCCCCGAAAAAAATTAGAAAAGTGGGAAGATGTACACGCCCCCAGGATCCTACTGGGAGTAGTCCTAGTGGGCCACTGACGGGAGAGGGGGAAGTTGTTCCATTAAGTACAGACCCATAGTGATAGTGTCGCCCGAGACACTACCGTCCATCCTGCCACCGTTCCTCGAGTTGGAGAGACTAATGCGGTCCCTTCTGACTCCTATAGAGGAACGAGTTAAAAAACTAGCAGATCGGTTAGATCATTTTGAACAGGCCAGTCTGGATAACTTTTTCTCCACAAAATCATTAATTAAGTCCCATTTTAGGACGGGAGAGAGTAGCAACCTCCAGCAACCTGTTGGGCAGGATGAATGTGTTCCCACGGTTGAAATCCACTCTCCTGTGGTTAGCACCGTAATCGGGCCCCAGGGAAAGGGACAAAGCTGTAAGACTAACACTGAACTGCCAGTCATCTTAGGTAGTAATAATGGTGGGAAAACTAAGCTCCCTGACACTGTGGTTAAAGGTAGTAAAGAGTGTCCCAAAAATGTCACCTCTCTAAGTAATAGTACCCAACATTCATCAAGCACCCTGAAACCCTGTCCAAGTCTTGTAGCTGATGGTAGTAACAGCTCCAGAAAAAGTAATGCTGTATCAAATAACTCCCAGGCTTCCTTGGCTCCAAAAAATGTTGGTCTTGTAGCTGGTGGTAACAACAGCTCCAGACAAAGCAATGCTGTATTGAATAACTCCCAGGCTTCCCAGGCTCCACAAAATGTCCCAATATCCCGCCCTGCTGTTCCAGACAAA
Organism: Lissotriton vulgaris; assembly: GCF_964263255.1. Classification (NCBI taxonomy): domain Eukaryota; kingdom Metazoa; phylum Chordata; class Amphibia; order Caudata; family Salamandridae; genus Lissotriton; species Lissotriton vulgaris. The sequence continues at coordinate 859,154,057 of NC_141689.1, forward strand.
AGCCGCCCCACACTCCTTGTGACAAAGCCTCCCCCTAGGATACCCCTCATAAATCTTACCCCAGATTCTTACCCTTATGTGGCTGTCCTTACCAATGTTCCACCTTTATTGGTAGGCCAAAGAGAAACCTTCCAGATGTTAAAAAACAAGGTCATGCACTGGTTAAGGGCTAATAGACCATTGCCCGGTGAAGTTGATGGTTTGATTATCGGGGTGAGAAGGGCTAATTGGATAGGTTGTACTTCCAAAAATTTTGGGGGGGAGTGTATTATAATTAACTTTCAAGATCCAAGGGTGGTAGGTTGGATCACGAGGCTGGGCAGGGGCACTAGCAGTGGTGGGATTGGTATTGTGGATCTTACTTTTTTCTACCCAAGACCAATTGGTGCCCAATTTGGTGTAATTAGTGATCTAGGCAGTTCTAGTTACTTACCACTGACAGGGATCGCCCCCTTCACTGTGCCTCTGTTACGACCAAACTTCTACAATAGTCAAACCCACAATTCCCATGATGGGATGAAAAATTTGGGGTGGGGTTGTTGACGAAAGGAGGTGTGACAAGGGGGGACATATGTGGGAACTCTGTTGTGTCTATCTTGGATACAACAGTGTACCCAAAAGAAGTGATCACTGGTGGGAAGATTGTGAATTTGAGGGGAAATTGTGGGACGTGTATGCAAAGTTTGGGGGGTGAAGAATCGTTCATAACAAGTACTACGGATACCCAGGAAACGGACGCTAATTTTGTGGACATTGTTGTAGATCAGGAAGGGAATACTGAGAGCCCAATTAATCTTTCCTCCACGTTAGCTCTTGAGATGGGAATTAGAGATGGCCCTAGCCCAGGGAAGTTTTTCTCGTGGAATATTGCGGGGCTAAGTAGTAGGCTATTGTCCCAAAACTGGATAGATTTTGTCAATGGGTTTGAAGTGTGTCTATTCCAGAAGACATGGGCTTGCGATCCTATTTTTTTCCCAGGCTACTTAAATTTTTCATTCCAGAGAACAGAAGTGCCAGGGGTCGACCTATGGGAGGCTTAACAGTTTGGGTAAAGCAAGGTCTACAAATTAAAGTGAAAGTGTTGGACCTGGGTTGCAAGGATATCCAATTGCTAAGAATGGCATCGGATAAGTGGGGCGAGGTAGACATATATAACATTTATGCTAGGGGTACCAACACTGGGAGTTCCCCCACCCTAGAGGCCCTGTCCACTTTCCTCGAATCACAGTCCCTGGGAAACAGAGTGGTAGTGGCTGGTGATCTCAATAGGACCTTCGAACCGTTGGATAACACGGAAAATCCATTAGGGCAAGAGGAAGACATCCAATGGGGTGTTCCGACTCTAAACCTGGTTCCGGTTAAACGGTGGACAAAGGATATATTGCGATTAAATGCAATGTGCCTGGAATATGGGCTGAGGGCCCTAAATGGAAGGAATAAGGGTGACCAGAAAGGTGTTTGTACATTTGATAACGGCCTTAACAAAAGTAGAATAGACTATGTTATTTGTAGCCTTAATTTATGGCAGGGGGTATGCGATATGGAAATAGAGAGTAGATTGGAAAGTGATCACAATCCCCTCTGTGTCACCCACAATTGGTGGACGCCCATGTCAGGCAATCCGCAACCTCGTGATGGAGTACTACCTGTTATGGCTATTGATATGCGTAGACTTAAATGGCCAAGTGTGCTGGCGAATGCAGAATCTATGGACTATATAAGTTCAGAGGTGGATACTGCAATCGCCGCTATGGAGACAGCAAGCCTCATAATTCCTGGGTCCAGTGTAACCACAGACATACACAACAAGTTTTTTTCCCTTTTAAAGCCACATTTCATGAGACCTACTAAGACAAATAGGAAAGCCCTACCCAAACCGGCTAGGTGGTTCAATAAGCAGTGTAGGGCAGCCAGATTAGCTTTAGGTAGAGCAATTAGAAGTAGGGATAGGGTTGCAATTGGTGCAGCCAGGAAGCACTACAATGTTAGTGTTCGTCTGGCTAAGAAAAAATGGGATGAGGAGTATTGGGAAGAATTGCTGGAGGCCTCAGGAGCCAAGGATTCCAGGCTATTCTGGAAAATTGTGAAGTGGGGTAGAGGTGGCACCCCAAATAAACCAGATAATAATGTTGATGAGGCGGCCTGGGTGGAGTACTTTAAACCCCAGTACGCAGAGATTAAGGAGGTCCTGGCTGCAGAAGCAATTCCAGTTGTATTTTGTACCGAAAGTTTGTTTTCCCCTAAAGAAGTAGAATTAGTAATTTGTTCCTTACAAGGGGGTAGGGCACCGGGTTTAGATGGGATACCCTCCGATGTATTTAAAAACAATAAAGTACGGTGGGCCAGGTATGTGACCCTATTGGGAAATGCCATTGCAAAAGGGGCTGCAATCCCAGAAACATGGAAGGGAGCAATAATCATACCCATCTATAAGAAAGGTAATCGGTCACTCCCGGCCAATTGCCATTGTCCAAAAAGTGGTAGGGAAGATGGTGGTAAACAAACTGATGGCCTGGGTAGAGGAGAACAATGCTCTGTCCCCCTACCAGGCAGGTTTCCGGCGGGCGACAAGCACGATAGACCAAGTATTCCGTTTCACAATGTTGCGGTGGGGGACGGTGTTGCTTGGCGAAGGCAGGCTATATGTCGCCTTTGTCGACTTGCGGGCTGCCTTCGACCTGGTCCCAAAGAGCAAGCTCTGGACAGTTCTGAACAGAATGGGGGTCCCACCCGAGTTGCTCACTTGATCATGAGGTTGCACGAGTGCAACTTTGCCAAAGTCCAGTGGGGGCTGAATGGGGAATCCTCTGTCGACTTCCCGGTCGAACGGGGGGTACGACAGGGATGTGCAATGGCACCCTTGCTCTTTTCCCTATTTATTAATGGAATTGTGGATAGGATGCTGGACGCAAGTGTAGATGCACCTTCGCTAGCGGGCCTCAGGTTCCCGATCCTGATGTTCGCTGACGATACTTTAATTGTGTCCAAAACTCCGGCTGGACTGCAGCGTGCTCTAAATATATTTGATGTTTTCTGTGGGGAGCATGGCCTTGAAGTTAATGTTGGCAAGACCAAGCTGATGGCTTTTTCCCAAAGGCGTAGACTTCGACCAAGGATATTTCTGAACAACAGTGAGCTCGAGGTAGTTAGTGCTTTTACCTATCTTGGGGTTGAGATATCTAGTAAGCCAGGTTGGTCTCACCATATAGAAAAGGCGGTCCTGAGGCATCAGCAGATCTCAGGGGCACTTCGGGTGGAGCAAACAAAATCAAAAACCAAGCCTATAAAACCGGTTCTTCTCGTGTACGATGCCAAAGCTATAGGGTCAGCCCTATATGGGGCAGAAGTGTGGGGTTTTGAGAGGCTTCTTCCCTTGCAAACATCAGAGAATAGGTTTCTAAGAGGTATCACGGGTCTTCCCCAGAGTGCGCCATTACTGCCGCTCGGTCTGGATCTAGGGAGGAGATCTGTTAGCGACTGAGCTCGACTAAGGCCTATTCTCTATTGGAGACACCTTTGGACCACCCCAGAGATTCGGCATTATGCCGACGGATTTCTAGCCCTAATTAAAGCTGACACCTTTCACAAAATACCGTGGTTGAAGAAACTCAGGGTTGTTTTGGGTGAGCTCGGCCTCCCTAATCTCTGGAATAATCCATCTGGGGAAGTATTCCCAAGTAAAAACACCATTAAGACCCTGTATTGGGATTACATAGACGGAAGACTCTGGAGAAGTACAAAATTTGATACAATGGGGGGGAGATTTCTGGAAATTAAAATGAGACCTGTATTAGAACAATATTGGGACAGTATCACCGTCCCAATGGACAGGAAGTTATTATTTTTCCAGTTAAGGTCTGGTTCCCTTCCCCTGAGATCCTTGACGGGTAGATGGCGGAGCTCGAATACCTCATGCTGCCCGGTGTGTGGTGCAACTAATGAAAGCATAGGCCACTTTTTATTCTTGTGCGAGGCCTATGCTATCCTGAGGAGAGTATGGCTGGCCCCAGTTTGTCGAAACCTTGGGGCATCTAATGGCGTTGAGGGGCTAAGAATCATCTGTACTTCTACTGACATCCCTATTGTTCTGGGAACAGCAAAGTATTTGGGGTGGGCATGGTCCATTAGGCGGAGGGCAATATCTGTTAATACAATCTGATATTTGTTTTAAAGTTTAAACAACCTTTTTATTGTTAAAGCTTGCACAACTGTTTTAAATGTACCTACATGTATGAAATACTGATTTTAACTAATATGTATTTTTTAAATGTATGCTTGTGCTTTTATGAGTATATATCTTGAATAAAGCTTTACAACAACAACAAAGATATTACTAGATTAATCAGCAGCCTTTGATACGGTTCCACACGAGAGGCTCTTAAACAGACTTAAAAATATTGGCCTGGGTGGGACTGCCCTCTCTTGGATGTCCTCCTATCTGGAAAGCAGGTCCCAGGACATTTGGTTTTCCTCCCCAGTCCCTGCCATCACTGTTGGTGTCCTCCGGGGCTCAATTCCCAGCCCTACTCTCTTTAATATTTGTCTTTCTCCATTGGCCTTTTGGTTGAGGAAGCAGGCGCTAAGATCATCTCTTACGCTGATGACACTCAGCTTATTTTCTCGTGTGACAGAGGCTCTGATTTTAAAGGGGTAATGATCAACTCCTGTCTCATGAAGGTTTTCAATTGGCTGAGGGTCAATCAACTTAAGTGTAATCTGGATAAGACGGAAGTGGTTTTCTTCGAGAAACTAGAAACACCTGAATGGAGGGCCTGGTGGCCAAAGGATCTTCTGCCCCCGCCGCTGATAAAGAGAAAGAAAAAAAATCTGTGTATAATTATAGACAAAACACTGTTGATGCGCTCTCAGATCCAACATCTTTCAGGTGCATGCTTCGCCATACTTCGTATACAATTTTTTTTTTACCGCTCTTGCCATTGGAGAGCAGAAGAACTGTTGTGCATGCTCTTGTGACATCGAAACTCAACTATGTCAACTGCCTGTACCTTGGTCTTCCTAAATCCTTAACACAGCGCCTGCAAGTGGTTCAAAATGCGGCAGCCAGAGTCATTGTGAGATCAAGACCTAGAGCTAGGATGACCCCGATTCTGAAATCCCTTCACTGGCTTTGTATTAAAGAGCTAATCAACTTTAAAGCCATGACCATCTTCTTTAAAGCCTTTCATAGGGTAGGAGCGGGGTACTTAAACAAACGAGTAAACCACTACCTTACCTCAAGACCTTTGCGTTCCTCTAGGCTCTAATGCTAATCTGGTAATTGTGCCCAAAACTCAAACTATTTGAATGCCGAACTTTGGAACAGCATGCCAGATTTCCTGAGACTTTACACAGATATACTTTCTTTTAGAACAAATCTAAGAACATGGCTTTTTAACCAATAATTGTGCTCCTTCCACTCCGTTTCTCTCTGTTGTCTATGCACCTGGACACTCTCGCTTGAGTAGCTCTGCGCTTTATTAAATACTGCATTTCATTTAATTTCACCAGAAACCGAAGCAAACTCCCTTGACTTGGTGGAACCAGTCCCCAGCAAGCTTCAAGAAAATCAATGTGCTGCATGAGAAGAATTGAAACCTGCTGGGCCTGTCAAGACTGAGCCTAAAGAGAATTGGTGTCGGAAAGCCCGGAGTAGTAGCTAAGCTTTCACCAAGTTTCAAGCTGCTACTCAAATCCTATCGACCTCCAGCTACCAAAGTAACCATTGACTACATTTGCCATAGCCAAGGCATGGTGATAGCCAGTTAGTTGATCGACCCCTTAAGTGACATCTCCAGCCCGAGAGCAACTCACAGCGACAGCAACCAACATCAGCAATGACCTCTCTGCTGTGTTCCTGCGTCCTAAAGTTGGAGTCATTGAGTGTGTGGTAAAGCATCTTAGTGCGACCTGCCCTGGTGATTGACAGCTACCAGCTACCTCTCATCCGGAGCCGCCAAGCAAGGTAGAAGAAAGGCAGCTGCTGATCCCAAGTCCTAGGATCACAAAGGCTCTACTCTCCATGGGTAGAGTGGAATTCCCTCTCCAAGTGTGCTTTTGTCAAGTGCTGCAAGTTTGACAGCTCCCGCAGGTCTCGATTAGTACCAAGGACAGTCAAGTCACCTCTGCACCCGGACTTCCTGGGCAAAGTAACAAAGTAACCACTTTCGCAACTTGGTGTAGGGACCCAAATGACCTAATCCACAAGAGGGTTAACTTGCATTCACCCTGCAAGTGACCGAGTGTCCCCAAAATGACTTAAATGGGACCAGTGGGAAAGATTTACTTCATTTATTTTTTAACACTTTGAAAATCTACACCTCCAGCTGTATGTATGATGCAAAGCTCATTTTGATGTGTATATTTATGTAACAATAAGCTTTATTTTCATGAGTTGGTGTCAGATTTCTTTCAACTTGTCTCAATTACTTATGCACCATCATGGTACCGTTAAATGCTTAACACATGTTTCTCCAGTAATGCCTGACAGCTCTTTGGCACTCTACTAGGACTGAGATAAGGGTTATTGTTGTTAAATCTCTGGTCCATCTCTGTGCATTGTGAGAATATTGTTTGGTAAGGCCACCTAGCCATACTACCTAATATTCCACCTGGCAACAATACACAAGTGTGTGTTTGAGTCAGTGGCGGTGTGTGAATGCATGTCCTTGTGTAAGCCTCTGTGCATGAGTGAGCACCTAATAGGACCTAGGAATGTCTGACTCAATAGCAGTGTGTAAATATGTATCCTTGTGTGTATCCCTGTGTGTGGATCCATGTCTATGAGCACGCGAGTGTGCGTCTTCTTCAGTGCCAGTGTGCAAATGTATTCCCCTCTGCCCACTAATGTGTGTGAGTCTATGCCTATGAGTTCCTGAGTGTGTGTCTGAGTAAGTGGTTGTGTGCAAATGTGTCTCATTGTGTGTGAGTCTGTGACTTTGAGTATGTAAGTGTGAATGCAGGTCCCCATGCAAACGTCTTTGTGTGATTCTGCATCTATATGTAGGTGAGTGCATGTCTCACTCAATAGTGACATTTGAATGAGTGTTCTTACGTGTGCATCTGTGTGTGAGTCTGCGTCTAGGAGTACATGAGTGGGTGTCTGAGTCCGTCTGAGTGGGTGAATGTGTCTTTGCATGTTAGACTGTATCTATGAGTATGGATGTGTGTGTGTTTGAGTCACTGGCAGTGCGCAAATGTGTGTCACTCTGTGTGCCTTTGTCTGTGAATCTGCATCTAGGAGTACACCAGTGTGTGTGAATGCATGTTCCTGTGTAAGCCTCTGTATGTGAGTGTGCCTCCAAAGGTACATGGGTATGTCTTAGTGGTGGCGGTACACAGATATGTGTCCCTGATTATGGCCTTTGTGTGAGTTTATGTCTATGTGTGTGTGAGCATGTGACTGAATTGTAGAGCGCACTATCACCCTGGAGGGCATCCGGGACCTGAGCAGGTGTGAGTCTAGCACATCTAGGGCATGGTGGGACTACTCAAAAAGCCAGGTCTTCAGTTTCTTGCAAAAATTAAAGAAGGGAGGAGGAGGCTCTTATGTGTAGTGGCAGATTATTCCATGATTTATGAGCACTGCAAGAGAAGTCTCGACCACTGGAGCTGGTTTTCCATATGCGTGGAATTTGTGCAAGTAAGAGTCTGGACGAGTGGATGCTTCTGGAAGGTTAGTGAAAGCAGTTGCGATTGTTGAGGTATGCTGGGCCAGTGTTATGTAGTGCCTTGAAAGTGTGGGTGAGGAGGTTGAATTGGGCTGTTTGTGAATGGAGAGCCAGTAGAGCTCCTTCAGGTGTGGTGTGATGTGCCTGCGGTGTGAGAGGCTGAGAGTGATTCTGGCTGCCTAGTTCTGAATGGTCTGCAGCCTTCTGTTGATTTTTTATTGATCCTGGCATAGAGGTTGTTCCTGTAATTTTGCTCATGACCAGTGTGTACGTGATGGTTTTCCAGGTGCTGATTGGGAACCATTTGAAAATCTTCCTCAACATCTGCAGGGTATGGAATCATGAAGCAGTGAGTGCATTGATTATGAGTTTGTGTGTGAGCACGTAGCACTGTGAAAAAGAGTGTCCCTGTGATAGACTATGAGTGTGACTCGGTTGTTATGAGTTCATGAGTATGTGTCTGAGTAAGTAGTGATGGGCCAATCCATGTTCTTATATGTGCCTCTTTAAATGAGTCGGCATCTGGGATGACAGGAGTGTGTGTGTCTCAGTCAGTGGCGATGTGCAAATTATTATTATTAATATTATTATTATTATTATGGCGGATTTACAGAGCGCATGGCTGCCCCCGGGCTTCCCAGGGCTAATGATCAGTTACAAGCTTAGAGTGGGGAGTTCACAGACATTGCTCGAACAGCTAAGTTTTAATTTGCTTCCGAAATTGCAATTCATTGTCGATCTTTCTATATTCTGATGGAATGGAGTTCCAAGTTTGGGAGCTAGATGTGAAAAAGCTCTACCCCCTTCTTTCTCTTTTGACCTTTGTTTGTATCCGGCGATCTGCTGTGCTGGACCGCAGCTGTCTGGGTGGTATGTATGGCAGAATAAGCTTCTTGATTTTACCTAGACCTTTGTCATGACGTGCTATGTGTGTGATGATAAGCGTTTTAAATTTTATTCTTGCCTCTATTGGGAGCCAATGTAACTTAACTAGGTATTTTTTTACCGGCTCCCGATTGGGGATGTTACAAAGTAGTCTAGCCGCTGAGTGTTGTACTGTCTGCAGCTTTCGCGTGACCTCTTTTGGTGCACCAAGGAACAGTGAATTTCCATAATCCAGGCGGGAGGTGACTAGAGAATGGATCACTGTCTTCCTTAAGTAAATTGGCACTCTGTCCAGGATTTTCCTGATGCTTCTTAATAGGCCAAAGCATAAAGCCGCTACCTTAGTGGCTTGAGTCCTCATAGATAGATCGGATTCTAACCAGAAGCCTAGGCTTTTAATAGTATCTTCTGCCAAAGGTAATTTACCTAAGCTCTCAGGCCATCCTAACCTTGGGCTGGGTGTTAGTTTGTTCCCTAGATATAAAATCTCAGTTTTTTCACCATTTAGCTTTATGCAGCTTTTTGTCATCCACTCTTTGACTTTTAACAAGCAAGGTGACAGCTTCTCTCCGTCTGAGTTGTTTTTTAGGCCTAATGATATCACTAATTGGGTATCATCGGCGTAGGAGGTCATAGATATGTTAAACTCTTGTACAATTTCTGCAAAGGGTTCCATATAAACATTAAAAAGAGTCGGACTCAAGGCCGATCGGTGGGGCACCCCACACTCTAGGTTCATGATTTCCGAGTGGGTGGAGTTTTTTTTAACTTGGAAGGTTTTTTTGTTCAGGAAAGATTACAACCATTTGAGAGCATTACCCTGTATCCCAATATTGGCTAGCCTTTTACCCAGTATACAGTGATCCACCGTTTCGAAGGCGACACTCAAATCCAGAAGGAGAAGCACCGCTGATTTCCCCATGTCTAGAGTTTGCCTAAGTTCTTGAACCACCACCGGAAGTGCTGATTCCGTACTTTGTTGTGCTCGGAAGCCCATCTGGGTGGGGTGCAGACACTGGTTGTTTTCGAGAAAATTAGATAGATGCCTGTTCATGTGTTTTTCTAGCAAATATGCTCCCTATGTGTGTTTTTGTGCAACAATGCGTACTTGAGTATATGTCTGAATTAATGGTTGTATGCAAAGGTATGTGCGTATGTGGTGAGTCTGTGTCTATGAGTATATGAGTGTGTGTCTGGGTCAAAAGCAGTATAGAAATGCTTGTCCCTGGGCAAGCCTCTGTGTGTGATTTTGCATTTATGAGTAATTGAGTGTGTGTCTCAGTGGTGGTGTGCAAATGTGAGTTCTTATGTGTGTATGTCTGCATTGAAGAGTACCTGAGTGTGTGTCTCACTCCTGTGTGCAAAAGTGTGTCCTTATATGTGCATCTGCATGTGAGTCTGCATCAATGTGCACATGAGTGTGTGTATCATTTGTTAAGGGTGTGGGAATGTGTTTCCTTATATGTGCCTCTGTGTGTGAGTCTCCATCTATGAGTACGCAAGTGTGTGTTTATGAGCCAGTGGTGGAGTGATAATGGGTGTCACTGAGTGTGCGTCTATGAGCATGTGAATGTTTGTCTGAATCAGTGGTAGTGTCCAAATGTGCGTTCCTGTGTGTGAATCTGCATCTGAGTATATAAAAATATTTTACCGTAAACAAAATTAGAGCAAACTCTAATTGAACTAAAGATGGGGCCAAGAAACGATATAGTTACATGCTAAAAAAGTTTGTATACACAAAACAGGTATGCTCCCATTGGTAATTATACTGGGATGTTGTTAGAATGGAAGATTTTCATGGTTAAATGAGAGGGATTAATGATATTGTTATACCATTTCCCCTTTATTTATCTACATTTAGGTTTCTGCTTTTATCATTGGTATACTCAGATATAGCGGCTTCACAAATGAGTGTTCCTCACCGGTAAGTCAGTTATATTCAGATTAATGGATTATTGCTTGTGGATTGATTGAATATAAAGAAATGATAGAGGTATACTGAGAAATGTTCGGTCTTGAAGGAAGTAGGAGTACTCTGGGATAGGGAAATACTTACCTCCATGGTTAGAATCAATGAATAAACAATCTGTATATGTTACACATTTAAGTACAATATGACGATCTCACGTCTTTATGAGAACAACGATGGTAAATGTCTCTTTTTTTAATATATATTTATGTTTTTTGCACAGATTTTTATGAGATCATTAGGAGAGGTATATATTTTGTTATTGTCCTAAGGAAGGTGGTTTTATTCTACTCAACCCACCGAAACGCGTCAACGCTTTGTGTTTGTGAAATTTGTGTAACATTGAATTGCATTCTGATAAGAAATTGCTTCCTGCAATGTGGTGTTCTCATGTACTCTCACAAATTAACTTGATTGTATGACAAATGTGATTGCCTTATGTGCTGTCTCTCCCATTTTTATACTTTAATTTCATAAGATGTTATGCATCTGTTTTTATATGGATTTTTGGGCTTCATTGTAATGGATATATTGAAAAATGTAATATTTCTATTAAAATTGAAGATATAAAAGTATTTTGATATTGTGTGACGTTCTCTGCTTTTTCAAGACTAAGTGATTGTTTTTGTTCAGATTGTATGCGGAGTGATAAGTGAACCCTAAGAGAATGATAATTTTGACTGTTAAGTCTTGCTCGGTGCCCTGTCCCTTTGCTCTGTGGGGCCCTTCTTTCTGAAATTGATAAACAATAAATATGTCCATGAAGTCACAAAATAAAGAATTTTATACAGAAAGAAAAACATTTTGTATACAATTTCTAAACATAGGTCATCTGAATACCCCCTTAGCGTGGGCCTATGTATGGTCATGTGTCCAGGTTAATCTAAGGAAGCTATTGTGTCCAATGTAAGAGTTTCCATTTGTGATTTCAGTGTTGCTGATGCTTTTAGTAGCTGCTGTTTACGTGATAGTTGGTTGATAATATCCCTCCAGACACCCCAAATCTTTTGGTGTCTATAGAGGCAACCCTGAGCATTGTAATCCTCTTTCTCAGGAGTGCACATCAATCCATCCCGGTGACCCTGTCTTTTTTTAAAAACTTTTATTTTTATTGTCATTTTGTCAATAAAATGTGATGTACTATAAATCACTCCAAACAACAGAGAAGATTGCAGTACTCCAGAAAATACATGATAACACATTATTGTCAATCGCAGACCAACACGATTATCCTGTCCATTTCCATGCAGGAAGAGGGATACTCCTGTTGGAGTTTGGCTGACTAGGGCCCACAGATTTTATCGTATTCCTTAGGGCAGTCCCTCTCTTTATAAATCCTTTCTTCCACGGTGGCACAAAAGTCTATGGCTCACACTCAGTCTCTCATATCAGGACGGACAGTCTCTGCCAGGTTCTTTCTAGCTTCCTTTTAGCAATTGTTAGGCCGACTGTCACCAGGTTTTGTTTCGCCCTGCCTCCATCATACCCTGACATTAATACCCGAAAACGCCTTTAATATCCATCTGAAGGCCACAATTGATCAATTGAGCAAGGGTATTGTAAATTCTTAAATATTATGTACTAGCTGTACCCGGCCATGCTTTGCTATGGCTCAGTCTGATTAAATGGAAGAGAAAGAAAAGAGTAAGCGCACGTTTCCAATATGTTTAATTTCACAATGTTTGTGGGTATACAATATGTTTTTGTCCATCCTAATATATGTGGACTATTGTCTATATGCGTCCCTTGTATTTGTTGCGCAGCAACCAAATCGATAGGGTCTGTTCGGGTTGCAAAGTGAACCAACTCCTCCCCCCTCCCTCAACCCACTTCCCGGTCTGCCATCCTGACACCAACTGTCCATCCTAATATATGTAGTCTATTGTCTATATGCGTCCCTTATATTTGTTATACATCAACCAAATCGATAGGGTCTGTTCGGGTTGCAAAGTGAATCAACTTCTCCTCCCTCCACCCACTTTCCGGTCTGCCATCCTGACACCAACTGTCCATCCTAATATAAATTTAGACTATTGTCTATATGCGTCCCTTGTATTTGTTGCGCAGCAACGAAATCGATAGGGTCTGTTCGGCCTTTCGTTTAAAAACACACGCGTATCGGACACGCACTTATTCGAAACCAAGGTTGTGTATATATAAACATGCGCTAATGTTGCAAAGTGAACCAACTCCTCCCCCCACCCTCCACCCACTTCCCGGTCTGCCATCCTGATACCAACTGTCCATCCTAATATATGTAGAGTATTGTCTCTGTGCTTCCTTTCTTAATGTTGCCAAGTGAACCAACTCCTACCCCCTCCCTCCACCCACTTCCCGGTCTGCCATCCTGACACTAACTGTCCATCCTAATATATGTAGACTATTATCTCTATGCGTCTATTGTAGTTGTTGCGCAGCAACCCAATCAATAGGGTCTATTCATCATTTAGATGACAAACAGACCCTATTAGGGGGGGGGAAATATGGGTCCCAAAACGAGTTTTCCACATGAAAATTGAAAAGTGATACCACAAAAACTGCTGAACAGAATGACGCCAAATTTGGCAGAAAGCTAGATCTGTCCGGAAAATTTGCTTTATGTGATCCTCAGATCCTATTAATGCAAAAACACCCACCTATTTTAAATCTTGCAACATGCGATGGGCCAGGGCCCAGAGGTTTACACATTTTTTTGGGAGGAAGTGTGCGCCCCTCATTCCACAGACTTTTTTAGGCTGGGGGGCCTCATTCTCTGTTGCTGATTTTAACAAATGAGGAGGCGGTTGTGCGGATACCCTCTCTGAACATTGTTAGGCCCATCAGACCTCATCCCAGGACTGCTTTATAAAAATGTGGGCTGGTTCACATGGTCCCCAGAACCATTTTGTTTCCCTGGGTACCCCTTACCCTGCGGCTGATTTTGATATTTTGGGGCGGGGAATGTGCTACTGCCCTCACCATGCTGCCTTAAGACCCAGGGGACCCCATTCCCCAAGGCCAGCTTTTATTAGGGAGGAGGGCATTGGGCACCCCTGTCCAGCCATAGATCCACTCTGAGGACCTCATCTCACAGGGCCTGATACTGGTGCAGTGTTCCAGCTGCCCGATGTTCTAGGACCCTGGTGTTCCCGGCCCTGGAGAGTACATGCCAGGAATATAATCTTGTTTCCCTGCCTGCACACTACTCGGCAAGGAATACAACTTCGTTCCTGACCGGGCAGGAGCACAGAAAGGAGATGCTCTCATCCTGGCAGGAGCAAAGGAAAGAAGCCAGCTCCCACCAGCTGCACAACGGGTTCTGTATGGGGAGATGGCTTGGGCCCTGGGGAATCTTAGGGTCCTCCTCACAGCCCCCAACATCTAGCTGAGTTGTGTGCACCCCAGGATGCCATCAGTGCAACAATGGGTGCTAGCTAGGGAGCTACCTCAACCCGTGGGGCCCAACCTATGTCCCCCAACGTTTGCATATGCTGTGGGTGTCCAGGTGGGTACCAGGACACCCACTTTAAACAAAAAATGCCTTGTCCCATTGGCACCCAGTATGGGTGCTGGCTGAGGAGCCTTGGGGCCTTGGTGCTTCCTGGCACCCTTCAACCACTTTTAATGTTGTGGGTGCCCCAGGTGGGCACCAGGCCACCCAATAAATACTAAAAAATAATATAAAAGTATAGTAAATGAACAGCAGAAGTTCCTCATTTTTTATTCACTGTTCCTTGCAAGAGCATCCTATAATGCTCTGCAAAGGTTTATAAAAAATATTTTTAGAACTCAATGGTGCAACTAGAAGGGGAAGGAGCAGCACCAATCAATTTTGTTAATGTTCTGGAGGCTGCACGGAGCGCAGCAACCACCCAGCAATATTTAAAAAAGCCATATCAAATCTCCTGAGTGATTGAAACCATTACTTTTGGAGAGCTTAACCATATATTTTAATGCACTTCAAGGTGGAGTTGGATGTTTGTCAGGTGGAGTGCAGGAACTTCCAATGGCTAGTTCTATGGCTGCACTTTGTGGCCTAAAAACTGTTAAAAACACTCCTGGATAAAGTTAATAAATCTGCTGATCCTGGGACAAAGCCAATAGGTCTGCCTTATGTAAAATTACACCTGTTATGTTGTAACATGACAAAGTCAGCGATGCACAGAAAGAGTCTGTGCGTGGCGGGGGATAATTGCCAATGGAGGGGTGGGCACATGGCCTGGCAACATACTAGGGCTTGGGTCTGTCATTTGTTTTCTGCATGGCCAGTTGTACCCTAAGTGTGCACATTGTAAGCCGCATTTTCGTTTTCACACATTACTATATACACACAGTTGCTTTGTGCCACATTGTTCATTTACACTGAACCTGTATATGTTTTCGTGTTCTGTTATTTTCCTAGGATTTAGTCTGAACACGCTAGACAAGGCCAAACAACAATGCACCTTGTTATTCTCTCTGGTCAGAGACTGCCACCTAGACATAACATGAGAACGCAGCTGTTGTTTGTGAGCACACACTTTTTGTCATATTACTGAGAACAAGAGTTAGAAAAAACTCACTGAGCGAGAGTGCTTAGACAAGTTTGTTATATGAGCTGAGATGTAGAACGTCCATCTGTGTATGTCAGGTACGGGGTCCGCCACGAAACCCTGAGATTTTTTGATATATAATCATTTAGCTTCAGTAAAAGGGAGTGGGTTTAGGATACTCTATCTATTAATATGACCGGGATTTTTATCATATCAGGATTATTGACCATGCTAACAGTATTTTTAGTATGCATTTATTGTCTATTGTGGCATGAATACTGCATTTTAGGAAACAATAGTTTGAATATATATTCAACTTCCTTTATGTCTCTTGTTTATTTTTTTGTGGATGAGTACGAGTAAGATAGTTAGAAGGTGTGTCCTGTTACAATGATCCCAGAGAGGGTCGAGAGCGTTGTGTTCTGGGGTGCCAACTCACTTGCTTCTCGGGTAAGGTTAGATGGGCAAGCGAAGCACTACAGCTCAGGCTCATAGGTACTGAGGTGGTATGCTTACTCAGACCCTACATGCTGATGCTCTATGGTCCCAAACATAGTTGTCTTCCTGAGCATAATCCCTGCAACATGGAGCCACCAACAATTTGATCAGGTACTTACTTTTCGGAACCCTGAGACGTGCTTGTGCTTGTCCACAATACCCTAAATACCCCTAAAATCCATTGCTGTTGCTGTTGCTATTGCTGTTAACTGCTGCTCGGCAGTAACTCAGCATTTGATACAACATGGACTCTCTAATTTGGGAGCTGCTATGATATTTGTTATAGAAGCGGACGCAGCGTTCCACTTTGAATTTTTTTACTCCTGGGTCACATTTTCAGATGTGGATGCTAATGATATAACTTTTCATGAATGTACTACATCTCAGGCACCTAATGCATATTGTCCATATGCACTTCTTGAAATTTCTTTTACCATCTGGGCACACCAGAGTTGGTTTAATGGTACCCTTCCCCACATGTTTGGAACTGTTCAAATGGGTCCCTTAAGTATTGAAGAGGACACTTGGCACTCGCAGATTATACCCCATATTCATATTTGGCTAACATAACTCTAGTGCAGGCTCCTGCTTTATACAATATTCTTGTTGTTCTATATCATATCTTACAGAATATATTTCATGTGCTTTACTAGCTGGTCTAGCTAGAATTGACCTCTTTAGTACTGTAATTGTTCATTCAATTATGGGCAAATGGCCCACAAATCGTGAAGAAAGACCATTTGGGATTGCCCAAAACATTGATCAATTTGAAGCTGTATTTCCCCTTACGGAACTACAGCTAAGGTCAAGCACAGAATTCATATCAAGCGCCTACACACTGGATTTGTTCACACTTTAGCTGACTGCAACACCTGGGGGATTATTTTTGCCTCAGTCTATACTCTTTGTTGTGACACTATCTCTATAGCCATTCTACCAAACGTCCTCAAACAGATACAGAATGATCATGGGGCAGGCCCTGACCTCGATTTTGGAATTAGACTTGTGGGTAATTTCACCATAAGTCTCTTAAAGATTCTTTCTTATGTTAAAGATGAAGCAGCTTCTTTTGCGATACGCCAGAGTCTTGCCGCGAATGCAAGTTGCCTGTCATTAATGCTAATGTATACATGTTTTAGGGCATGATAGTTTGGGAACCAGGCCTTCCATACCACCTCTTGGCAAGCTTAGCTTTGAGAAGGATGCCAGGCTGGCCCATGAGTTTGCTAAAAAACCATAGGATAAATCTAAACAACAGAAAGGTAGACAATGGCTGTCCTCCCCCGGAGTCATGTGAAAGAAGATACGATTTTCATGATCGCTCAAAAATTAAGAATCCAGACAACCAGGGGAAGTTCTCACTGTTCAATACCTAGCAATCATTGTTCGTGGTCCGGCGTCCAGCACCAAGTGGATTGTCTAACTATACTGATTCTGTTGATGATATGTATCCCTCCATTGATACACCCACACCCTTACCACTTCTTTTGCTGTATCGATTAACACTGCACATTTCCTCCTTTGCTACATTGTTCCCTTGTTGTAAAATTTTGTCTCGATAACCAATAAAAAATTATGACAAAAAAAACTCCAGACAGGTATCAGTTGTCTGATACACATTCTGCTCCTTCATTTCCATAGTACGACAGGGGATGGCAATCGGACTGCAGACCAGAAGAGTACATGAAACTAAACAGGGAAGCACACCGGTCATCTGACATGAAGATAAAGGAGGAAAGACCTTGTCCATATAAACCCCTGCTTCATAATAGGAAAGTTGCAGCTTTAATGGCTAAATATGCCACAGACAGTGAGTACCTTCCTCCTCAACAGGAGTTGGTTGGTGACTCTCATCAACAGCATGGCAGAAGTCACCATAGTATACTGGAATCTCCGCCAATTTCTGGCAACGAAAGCAAATGAAACATTTATTATGGTTGAAACCTCTGACTTCCGCGTAGCCCCCCTAACAGATTATAGCTTTTGGATATTGAAAGTGGGGGTGACATTAACCACACCATTAAAGCAATATTCCAGGACAGCTCAACTTCTTCCTATGACATTGTCTTGGGGAGGTCAATTGACCACCAACTTTTGTTCTTAGATGCCCCCAGAGTGAGGATGTCATTCTCCCTTCTTTCTCACATCTCATCCCAGACGAAGTCAAGAAAGCTTATGCATCCAAACGGGCCTTTGTACATCCCCCTGCTCTTTATTGTAATCAAACTGGTTTAGATAAGAAATCCCCTTCTCATGTTCTTCATATACAATCTACACCTCAGGTAAAACCCCAATATTCTATTAAAAGGGAGCAATTGAACCCTCTGCATCTTAAATAAATTATCCTCTTACCTCATCTGAAACCAGACAATTCATATTGCATTGTCTAAATATAAAATCACTTTGAACATTTCCAATTTTTTTTCAACCTCAATTTTGCTCCTGAGAGCTGCGACTGGTCAGCCTTTAGTGCCTTAGGCTTTTAAATGCACTACACCTGACTTCTTCTGGGCTAATATTGAAATTGAATCTGATGCTCACTCCTACGTAGATGAAATCTACCTGACTGACGATAACTTACACCCTCAACTGGCGAGAGTTGATTACATTATATTAAGAAATTTCTAAACTTGGCTACAAGTTTAACTTAAAAAAATCAAACATAGCTTTTTTGATTGTCCTCTTCTTAGGATATGATCTTACAACTAAAATGAAATGTCTTGCCCCTCACTTCCTGAAGAAGTGAGCACAATTGCAACCTCCAAGTTACAGTTCATGCTGGGATATTTGAATTTTGGCAGAAAATATACCTGATTGTGCACAACATATTAAATCACTTTGGGCCAGATGTAGGTAATTTCCATTTACCGATTGGAAAATACCGACTCATACCGAATCGGTATTCCTCAATCGGTAAATGGTATGTAGGTAAAAAGTCGGTAAAAGTTACCGACTCGGTATGACTTGGTAAGCCAAATCGGTAATTACCGATTCGGAATCGGGTAAAATCCGAGTCAGTGAAACCCAAGCAATCCTATGGGCCACATTGCCCATAGGAATGAATGGGATTCACCAAATCGGAAAATCCCGAATCGGATTTCACCGACTTGGAATTTACCGAATCGGTAATTACCGATTTGGGAGTTTGAAACACTCCATGTGAGCCTGTCAACCAATCAGGGAGAGCCTACACACCCCACAGCCAAGGCCCTGTGAATCCAACCAATGAGAGAGAAGCACTCCACCCCAGTACCTGGGAGTTGCCACACCATGCAGGTGGAAACCAACTGAACAAACAAATCTGCAGAGGAGAGAGGAGCAGAGCATCCACAGGCAAGCAGACTGACAGAATGGAGGCACAGGAAGGACAGAAGGATGCTGCTGAGAGGAAAAGGAAGCTGACGTTCAGCCTAGAGGAACTACAGGTGGCTGTGGATGAAATTGTCAGCCACTACAGCCAAATATTTGGGAGGCAGTCTCTGCATGTTGCAGAGACTGTGAAGAGGAACATCTGGCTAGCAATTCAGGGCAAAGTGAATGCCAAAGGAGTCACCCACCGGGACATTGAGGACATCAAAAAGCGGTGGTATGACCTGCGCATAGTGACCAAGAAGAAGATTGCAGGACTGAAAAAGGATGCAGGTGTGACTGGAGGTGGCAGGAGCAAAGCCCCAAAACTTACACCAATAGAGGAGCAAGTTGCAGCCACCATGGAGCTTGAATGCATCCATGGGATAGGAGACCTGGATAGCACAGCGAAAGCAGCCAGGAAACAAGGTAAGAGGCATGTACCCACATGCACCCCCAGCTATCCCAACCCTGCACCCCACTGTGTACACACATGACACAGCAGGAGAGGTCAGAATTTCTTGCTGCAATGCATCATGGTAGACGTAGTCATGTACACACAGTTGCAAAGTACACCACACATGACTCAGCAAGGCATGCCACACACATCCCCAAACAAGCAATGTGGACTGTGCAAAGGTGTGCAGACCATTTAATTAGAAAACACACACAGACAAACTACAGCATTGACCCTATGTCAATTTCATTCCACAGGAGAGTCGTCACGCAGTTCTGCACCGCCGAGGGAGGAGAGGGCAGCACCATCTAAAAGAGGGGAGAAAGAAAAAAGGAAAAGTTGTCACAGCACAGGAGAAGGTGGAGATGACCCTACCCAGGACCCCTCATCACCAGACCCACCCACTACACCGATCCCAATGTCCCCTCTGTTGTTTGGGTCTCCAGACCTCACAAACACGCCCATGCCGGGAGGGGAAAGTAGCCAGGTGGAGCCCCCGCAGAGGATTCTGCAGACCTCTGATTCAGAGGATGAGGAAGATGTCCCCCAGAAGAGTGCGCCAGTGCCTGACAGGCCAAGACCAACTATGTCTGCAGGCTCAGCGCGCACTACTGTCCTTGGCAGGAGGGCACGTGATGGTGGGGAGGGCCAGGATGGGGAGAGCGTGTTCTGTGGGCTGGAGGGCACGATGGTGAAGGTGCAACGCCAGCAGACCAAATCACTGCAAGCCATGCAGCGGCAGGTGCGCGGTTTGAGCGCAACAATGTCCAACATGGACAAGGGCATAACCCAAATGGCTACTAGCCTGGACCTGATAGCACAAGGGATCTCTGACATATCAACATACATGGGGGTCCTCTCCGACAAGCTTGACAGGGAACATCTCCAGCGTGCCAGGGAACGGCAGTACATGCGCCAACAGATCAAGGCCATAAATAGGTTCGCTGCCAACACAGCTCTCCTCTGCAGATGCTCCATCTCAATGCAGGAAGCAATAGAGCACCGCTGCACTGACTTAACCCGGGGCATGGGTAGAGTGACCTCTGCAATGGAGCAGATGTTGACCTCAAACCTAGGCAATACTGGTGACACGGGTGTGGAGGAGACTGAGGGGTCAACCAGCAGGAGTGGCTCCAGTACACCTGTCCAGGAGGTGCGCAGGAGCAGCAGGCACAGCCATGCAGAATCAGGCACCAGCAGGGAACCTGAAGGACAGGCACCTAAATCCCGCAATGTAGTGCGAGGACGCAAGCACTGAACTATGCAGGGGACTGACTGTACTGCACACAATGACAGCAACTGAGTATGTGCAACCAGTGACATTGACGTACAGTCATGTGACCATCATGAAGTAGTGCAGAATAAACTACTCATTTCCTGAAGTATACCTGTGTGTATGTCATACTTTACCTAGAAATAGAGTTGTGTAATTTCAGTCCGTCTCAATCTGCCATCTAGTGCGGCTGGCCCTGTTGCCATGGGCTCTGCGTGTTCTTGGTCCTCATCTATGTTCTCATGATGTGTCAACTCCACCTCTGTGCCTTCCTTGGTAGCAAGATTGTGCAATATGGCACAGGTCACTATAATTTTGCAACACAGGAGGGGGGTGTACTGTTGCGCACCTCCACTTTTCTGGAGGCAACGGAACCTGGTCTTCAGGAGTCCAAAGGTTCTCTCCACAACATTGTGGGTGAACCTGTGTGCCACATTGTATCGCCTTTCTGCTCTGTTGGTTGGGTTCAGGTACGGTGTCAGCACAAAGGAACGCAGGGCATATGCACTATCACCTGGGAGAAAACGAGAGGTACATGAGTTTCATACACATTTCACATGGAGCTGAGATACATTTCAGGGTGTGTGCTACATATTTACCTAGCAGATAACCATCTCCAAAATCGCCATTCAGTAGCCGTGTGTATATTCCACTGTTCTGGAATATGTAGGAGTTGTGCGTGCTCCCTGGAAATGTAGCAACTATGTCAGTGATGATGTTCCCAGCATTGCATATCACCTGCACGTTGATGGAGTGCGTAGACTTACGGTTTCTGTATATGTGTTCCGTGGCTGCAGGTGGGCATAAGGGAATGTGGGTGCCATCAATGCAGCCAATGCAGCCTATCACATGCGGGAAGTGAGCCAGTCCATAGAAGTCTGTTTTAGTTTTGGCAAGTTCCGCAGGTGTGTCAGGGAGCTGTATGTAGTGTCCCATTCACTGAGTCATGAAGAAACGGGACAGACAGCTCTGGGATACACCTCCTACTGCAGCTATCACACTCTGGTAGCTCCCAGAGGAAAGCAGGTGTATGCTGCACAGCACCTGGACATGGGGAGGTATGGCGTGGGCCCTGGGTGTTGGATGATCCAGGTATGGGTTGAGGTCCCTTATTAGGTCCATGATGGTATTGGGGTGCAGCCTGTACCTCTGGAGTATCTCAGGTTCAGTCAATTGGAACAGAGTGATCCTTTGCCTGTACACCTGCTCCTCCCTTTGCCATACCCTCAGTCCTGCTGCCTGTAGCCTTCGCCTCCTCGCTATCACATAGAGTGCAGCCATTTTGACTGGAGGGTTGCATTTTGGGAGCCTTTTTATAGCATCCACATGGTTACCACCACCTTTCAGTCCATGGTAAATACTGACTCCAAAATACCGAATTTGGATGAATTCGGTATTTTTGGCCTTTCCTACATCTCAAAGGCCATGTTTTCCGATTCCTTATTTACCGATTCGGTGTATGCCGACTCGGTAATTTTCCTATCGGTGAATACCCATTCGGTAAATATGAACTCGGAGAATTCCGAGTCGGAATTTTTCCGATTGATATTTACCGAATCGGTATGTTTTTTGGCACCTACATCTCTTTCTCGCTATACCGCTCGGTAACTGCCGATTTTACTGATTTTGGGCAGTTACCGACCGGTATTTGGCGACCTACATCTGGCCCTTAATGCCTTAATACGCCAGGATTTTTCTGCTTCCTCCTGGACATCAGAACACACTGATACTCTTAGATCTTTACATTCTGACACAAGTGTGTGTCAATAACACAAATTTAGTCATTCACGTTTTGCCGGGTGCAATTAGAATTATGTATGTAACTTTTAAAGAAGGTGAAACAGTACCTGTACCATATACATCGCATTTATATTCCACTGCAAAAATATGTTTTGCATCCACTGAAAAAAAATACTTACTGCTCTGCAGATGGCCATCCTTATAGAATGGCCACTTGCTCAGGGAAAACGCATTATTGCAATTTCTCTAGTGCCAGCCTTAAAGGCTGTCATCAAAGCTAGTGTTCCTAACGTGAAAGCCCTCCATCTTAGATGGATACAATAGTTACGTCCTTAACAGCAGTAGATGTACACTTCGTCTTTGACCATTCCTTGCAAACCCAAGAATTTTTTAATATGAGCAGGTGTATTCTTTGCCTTCTTCAGTTCGGCCTCTTGATCAATATAAGACTATCATTTGTACTGATGGGTCACAACCTGCTATAGGTTCCAAGCAGCAGTATTCTGCTACATGCGCTGTCATGATTGACAATAAATAAGATGGCATTTATCATCCCCAAACAACTCGCTCACAGTCTCTAGGAGACTGCACTGCACAGTTTGCTAAACTGAAGGCTTTACTTTTTGCACTTGAAAGTATGGATCCTGAATTCCCCACATTTGTACTGTGTGATTCGTAACATTGTGTACAATCTTTAAATGATAATTTACAATTTGGCGACAAAATGAGATTTCTGATTCAAAGGCTAGCACAATCAAGTGCAAGCTGCTTTGGGTTAAAGTGGCAGATCTTAAGGATAGGCTGACGCAAACACTCCCTCAGCCAACTCTGCAGAAGCCAGAGCTAGAATAGTGGCGGTAACCCGCTCTAAATCTTGTATCTACAATGATATATTGCCTGCAGTGAATGGTTTAAAAACAGCACTCTTTTACTGAAGGATTTTCCTTCTAAATATTCTTATCGTTTAACTGATCAGAATGTTCTTTTTGTAACTATTATAGCTATTGATCATCATCAGATACCTAACCTGACCACAGACATGATCCGTTTGTAGCCGCACATGAAGGTGTAGCTTCCGCTAACACGAGGGTGGCTGCCGCTATTTTGCTCTCACAGCAACTGTGTTGATGGCAGGGTTTATGCAGCAAACTAGAAAATATGTTCTCTGTTGTTACATATGTCAACAAACCAAAAGTTCCACTGTGTCTCGACACCCATAGACACTTCTTTTTATTTCCATCAGACCTTTTGGCTGTATTTACTTGGATCATTGTGGTGTACTGATTTCGGATACTGCACTCAAATTTATTTTGATTGCAGTTGATTCTTGCTCTTGGTTCCTCTGGGGTGACCACAGTGCTCAGCTAACACACACACCGTTATTAAAGACTTGCAAGTATTCATCTGTACTTATGTCTGCTGTGCATTTCATTCGGTCCAAAGACCGGCCTTTGCTTCAAAAGAGTACCATGATTTGATGAAGTCCATGAGTGTAGAAGTTTATTATTCTTCATCAGATAGGCTTGAGGGCAATTCTGTTGTGGAAAGAGTGAACCATGACTTAAAGCAGTCCTTAACGGCAAGGGTATTGGGTACAGGATGTGGTTTTGTTGAACCATCGTTATGGGGTTAAACAAGCATTAAATAATCTCCCCTAAAGATCTTCGGGTGGGCAAACCCCATATAAAGTGCTATTTGGCATCAAGATATATGTACCAGACCTTGACAGTCTAGACATTGTGGCGGCAGCTGCATCCTTCGACCTAGATAACCATTGTGCTGTCTTACAAGACGTACAAAAGCTCTGTGACGCTCAGTTTCACAAATATTTGCCAGCATCTCTCCTTGTCTGATAAAGATCAACTTACAGTTTCTGGTTGGCTTCCAAGAGTTGGAGATATGGTTCGAGAAAAGGTGGCAATGAAAAAGGAATTCGACCCTACATACTGTACTCCTGTTCCAGTCCTTGATATTCATGATACGTGCACTGGGATTTTGTCACTACTCCTAGGAAATAAAGATAAGCAATTTGTCTCCTTTCAGCATGTCAAATTACACCATGTGGCCGATTCTTCATAGTATGCCATAGCATAGTCGTTCCTTTCAACAAGACATTTCTTTGCAGCCCGTGAGCACCACTGATGCTGACACTACTGGCAGGGGGTAGGCTGAGTCCTCTGCTGATAACTTAATTGATATATTGCCTGTTACTACAATTACTTCTTCTACAATGGATGTAATTTATGCAGACCCACCATTGGCGAATCCTTCCGAATTAGATTTTTCGAGCCCTACTGCTGAGTTATAGCCTTCTGTTTTCCAGCTGAGTACCTCTGGGTACTATATGGATTAAGATGATTTCTCTTCAGACAGGTCTTCTGTTTCACATCTGCCTCCAGCACGGATTTGTGTTATTATTTCATGATTAAAACACACTTATCTAGTCCCTCCTTGGATATATGGTTAGATCATAGTCTCCTTGGTTTTCTTGTTTATGTGGATTGGATTTGTGACTAGTGTTTTCTTGTTAATCAATGGCAATTACCTTCCGGAATGTTCTGCTATAGAACTGGTCGACGGGGTGTTGCCCCCTCATTCTTCTTCACATAGATTGAAAAGAGACCTGTTCCTCGTTAACGTTTCAGCCAGTCCAGTGACTGATAGGATTGTTTGGAATAAGTTGACTTTCAACATATGCGGCCCGACGGAGATCCTGCAGATACCATATGTGTTCAAAGTTTCTATGGATGATATAATAGTACAGTGGTTATATTCAGAGGATTGTGTTGTTCACATTGTACATTTTTATGCTTTCTGAACTAGAGTATTATACTGTTTTTGAATCAGAGGATCTATATCTTAATTCAGTTAATTATGCCGCTATGTTCTGTTATCATCATTATGGACATCATTTTCTTTAAAGAGCCAGTGAACCACGTCCCCATTTTAATTATATAGAATGAGAACATTGACCAAATCCTCTTTAAGAGAGTTCCTAGAAGCAAAAGGACAAGTTCACGTATTTTACAGAATATGACACTTCAGACCCCACATCATATTACTTTAAATCGGTTCCCAACTCCCCAAAAAATAGATGCTTACTCAAACTAAGCCCATTCATACAGCCTCATTTGCCAACCAGCTAGCTCTTAAAGGGTATGATTACTGGAAAGACAACTTCAATTTGAAATTTATTTGTGGTTTAAAGTCCTGGCAAGTGCATGGCACGGAAACCTTATTTCGAGCCTGTTTAATTCCCAACCAAATATTTTTTTTTGAATGAAACAATCCTGCAGACTACTTGTCTGGGTTTGGCAAAAGTTAAAGAATTAAATTCCCTGGCCATTCCCTCTGTTGCCGCATTGATAACTGGCAGAATTTGACAAACTACACTGAAGGCCAATGAAATAGCATGGTAAAAAAACGGAACATTTCACTTTTGATTTTTTAAGTTCTGGTGGCTGGTTGTAGTTGCTGTGGACACAAATGGTTGCCATTCCCATTTTCTTAATTCCATGCCTGGGTTTAAATCAAGCAGACCTGATCCTCGATACTCTCAGTCAACACCTTCTGGTATTGTTACCACCTATTAGGTGAAAAAGTTGTGTCAATAATGGTTGGAACATTCTACACTGTCTACAGTGAAACAGCATCTTTCTCTACTGTCCAAAGACATACAATTTTCTTGTTTTCTTTTGGGTCCCAGATCCCCACGTTCTAAAAGATTTTTCTATGCTACTTATAATGAAGTTTGGAAACTGTCCCAAATGGAAGCTGCTGTATGTTTAAGACAAATTGACTAAAATAATTTTGATGAAATGTTAGGTATGGTTTATAATAGTATTAATACATTGTCATCTCATATTTACAACGTGAACAACATTGTGTCGTCTGTTATTGATATTGTGCCAAGTGACATGTCAAAATTATATCATGGGCAAAGTTAGCTTAGATCTATTGTGCTGTTCAGCTGGATGCTTCAAATACAAAAAAATGGCAGCGTTCCATGGCATTATTTGAATTACAGTGATATTTCTACCTTTTAATTTAACAAGTAAACAGCAACTAATAGCCATGAACGATGCAACCTACATAATGCTGCATTTAGAAAAATTAGATCAACTTCCCTTTACCATAGCTCAAACACATTCAGCAGTGCAGTTAATGCATGGTGTTATTTCACTGCCTATCTCGACATTTCAGTTTACAGCAGGCATGAAACTTTTTCCTATAGGTAGATATGAACACCTTGGAAGAAGCTTCATTCATAGTTATGGTCACTCCTCCATACATATTGTTGTGAACGATCCAATAGGAAAGTTTTTATTACAGGAGAAGAATGCGACTCTACTGACAGATTTTCACTTGTTTGTGAACAGGTTACCATTCACTGTGCCTGCAATACTTCAGCACCTAATTTGTCTTGTTTTCTAAAAGGCTTTCCAGTTACTGCAATTTTCCCTTTTATTACACTACTCTCTAACGGTAGTTATTTCATGCCTGTTGAGGAATGTGGGTAGTTTCCCAGTTAGTCACTTGCAACAATGTCTTGTTTCCCGATCCTCATGGGATTATAGAAGGTTCACTGTGGCCTTTCATTCTAACTTTGAAGGCAGATTTCCACAAGCTAAGCATTCTCAAAGCGTTATTGTTTCCAACAAGAAGTAGCTCCTACATCTTCTCGCAAGACCTTTAAATTGCAGGTGGCTAGAACTTCTAGAAAAATACAGTCATTGTTAAATACAAATCTTCCCCAGCACATTGGAGAATTAGTGTATTAAATCTTTTATGCCTCTAGTATGGCTGGCCTTGCCCACTTTTTTAAGGTTTTAGGATCCAGCCCTGTTAGTTCTTTTCAAACCATTTTTGGAGTAATACCGGGGTTTATCCACTCTATTTTGTCTTGTGTATTTAGATGATTCCCGTTGCTGTTATAACTCATTTGCAGTATTCTCATCCTGCTACTCCGCAAAGGATGTTCCCTTTACGGGCGCTCTGAAGCTGGCTCCGCTCCAACACTACAGTGAGCATATACTTCAGATCTTTGGAATGTTTCTACTACAGGAGCTGGATCTTGATTGGTCTCTAACATTTCGGCCTGCCTGGTGTACCTACATGCAACCCATGTCCCACTTTATCTGGTGCCCCTGTGATTGGGCACTGGACATGTGCCTGACTTTGCAGATATCCGCTACCTTGGACACTGGACTGCTGATGTGTCCCTTAGTGACCCATTTTCAGAACTGTTCCTTGGATATGCAACTTCTTCACAATGCAAGGTTTTAGCTACAAGCCGACAAGGAAACATGTGCATCAGCACATGGAGCACAAGGTACAGGCTTTACTAACACAGGTGCAGGTTGTCCAGTAACTGTCTCAGCATCAACTGTGACCAGAGATCATGTTTGTTCTTTGGAGCTTGTGACTTGGGCAGTTGCCCTATCATCAGGTGCTGTATCAGACTCCTTTATGGAGTCTTTAGCCTTTGCGATGGCAAGTGATGCAATGGATTCCCCCAAAGCAACACAATTTGTTTGTTTTCCCAAATTAACATTCTTTTCTAATTGTTTTCAGTATCTCTCAATTCTTTCCTATGTTTTGAGCATGTTTACCTTTTGATTACATTTATAATTCTTTTTAGTGCTATTGGTCTGAACAAAGGGAGGGTGTCCTGTTTCCTGCATGGCCTGTTGTAGTTTTCCCTTTGCTAGCCTAAGTGGGCCCGTTGTAGACCACATTTTTGTTCGCTCACATGGAACCTGCATACATCTTTGAGTTCTGTTCTTTTCCTGGGATTTAGACTGAGCACACTAGACAAGGCCAAGCAACAATGCCCCTTGTTATTCTCCCTGGCGAGACACTATCACCACTGGTGACAGGTGCAACTCACTGAGCTGGTCACACCCTAGACAGAATTTTTGCTAATAATTTGCAGGCGTTATTTACGAGCATTCTTCCCCTAGTATGGTTGTACCACATAGCGGTACTTTTTGAACTCACCGTGCCTGACCGTACGGCTCTGGAATTATCAACAACATATTTAATAAAAACAGCTTGGAACAAGATGGAAGCTGACAAGTTACACCAACTGTTAAACTCAACTTTCACCTCAACACCTAGCGATCGAGATGAGGCAACCTAGTAGTCTGTGTTATCCCTGCACTGAACACTTTTATAGACAATGTTTCCGGTCCACAGTGGCTAATTTTGGCCGTTTGAGTGGAGAAACGCTGCCAAACTAAGCACAAGTTCACACTTCCGGTTTCTGCCACTGAGGGTTAGCGCTCTAGTGGTTATTAGATGGTAAGGTACTTCAACCTATGCCTTTCCGGACACGCAGCGGGCGCGCCGCTGGTGTGCCAAAGGCAAGCCCGTCTGAGCCTGGAACGTGCCTGGAACACGGCCAGAGATGCTGCCAGTTCTAAGCAAATACTCCACTATACAAAAATGGAGTTAATGGAGCTCAACAGAAATGGTATGACCTGTAAAACCAAACTTTGTGCTGAAAATATAAAAGGCACTTTAATGTGCAGCACATGAAAAGTGACCCTGGGTCATAATAGCAGTAAAACCAGGCAGATGTTTAGTGAAAATGTAAAAACCTCTTCCAAGCAACTACGCTGTGGTCTTATTAACGCAAGGTCAGTAGTCAAGAACACATTACACATCCAGGATTTAATTATCAAACTGAACTTAGACTGCCTATTTGTCACAGAAACCTGGCTGAATGAATGTTAAAACCCGGATATTATCCAAACTCTTCCCCTGGTTTACACCCTAACCAGACAAGATAGAATTGGCCAGAGAGAAGGTGGACTGGCAATTATCTATAAACAACACCTGAAACTCTTGCCAAACAACCCTACAGAACTTATAGAAGTAGAGAGTTTGTTCTTCTGCTTCCAGCTAGACTGTAGAACCACGTTTGCGAGGTATTGCTTTACAGACCACCAAACCCTTGCACCAAATTCCTGGATACCTTAGGAGAAAGGATTAGCTCCTTAGTGATTAAAAATATGCCAATTTTACTAGTCTATGAGATTTTAACATTCACTTAGAGGCTAAGGACACCTCAATAACCAAACAGTTTTTTAGAAACAATTAGTACTTTGGGCCTAAAACAACTAGTAGAGGGTCCTACACACGATGCAGGACATACCCTAGATGGGATTTGTACAAATTTGACCAGCTTGGTCTTTGATCCTCCTATGACGCTCACCAGGTCTGACCACAGGGTCATTCGATTTAAATTGGAGTAAAAAATAATTCCAGACGAGAAATCCCCGGGACAGACTGGTCCCCTGGGTAGACGAAAATGGAACAGCATGATGAACAAAACAACAGTAATTCCCATGGCAGAAGCAAGTATACCCATCCTCACAGGCAATCCCTCAGTAGATAACGATAGATTTAATGAATGGATAACATTCCTTGTGGACAATTTAGCGCCAATTGCACACCCCAGGAAGAATTCCACATACAAAGAGTCTGCACCCTGGTTCACTCCCCATCTAAAGGATCAACAGAGCCAATGCAGAAAACTTGAAAGAATATGGAGAAAGGATTATCCATCAGACAACCTAATTCTCCTAAAAGTTGGCCTTAGACAATACCACCACCAACTAAAGGTGGAAAAAAGGCCTACTATTCCAATCGAATTAACCAGGCAATGGCTAACCAGAACCTTATTTTTAATATTGTTAAATCTTACACAAATCCTAAAATTTTAGATCTGGAAATCCAACCGTCACAAGATTTGTGCGATCAAATCGCAGAATTTTTTGAACAAATAATTACAGTACTGACGAAAGAGTTCAATGATCCTATCCCCACGAATAACAATCCCTCATCCCCAGGGACTGCAGGAGATTTTTCTTGTTTTCAAGAAATCAGTATGGAACAGTCTAGGCAAGCCCTCTTATCCTGTAAATCGGGTTCTCCATTTGATCCTTGCCCTCCAAGAGTGCTACATGCACTCGTTAACATCATAAATCCGACTGTTAACTATCTGATTAACTTCTCATTCGAATCTGCCTTTCTACCAGACAATTGGAAGATTGCAGCGGTAAAACCCCTGCAAAAAAGTAAATTGCCAACCCCACTACCTTATCCAATCTCAGACCTATATCATTGCTACCTTGGATGAGTAAAGTAGTGGAGAAGCTGGCTAATAACCAACTAAAGAACTTCCTGCACAAAGCAAATATTTTACATCCTAAACAATCTGGTTTTAGATCAGGCCATTCAACAGAATCAGTGCTGGTCCATGCTACGGAAACATTAAAGTTTGCTTTGGACCAAGGTAGAGACGCAGTGCTGATTCTGTTGGATTTATCGGCAGCGTTCGATACGGTCTCACAATATTCTGAGAGACAGACTAACGATGAGTGGTATTACTAACAAGGCACTTGCCTGGTTGTCGTTGTTTTTAGAAAAAAGACGTGACACCGTCATTTTTGGTTACCACAAATCCCTCGAAAAACAGTTATCAGCAGGAGTACCGCAGGGCTCCTCTTTGAGCCCAACATTATTTAAGCTTTACATGACCCCACTGCTCACTCTAATTGACTCTTTTGGTGTTGAAGCTATAACATACGCTGACGACACCCAGATCATTCTCACTTTAGACAAAAATTCCACTGACGCTGAAGAGAAATTCCACCGCTGCCTAACGGCAGTTAAGAACTGGATGGAATGCAACCATATGAAGTGCAACAGCCAGAAAACCGAGATTTTGCTGTTCGGGAAGGCTAACACCTTCACGCCTAAACAGTGGTGGCCGGCTAATTCAGTTCCACCCCCTAATACTGCGGCTACAGCACGGAACTTAGGAATCAAGTTCGATTCAACCTTGTCCTTCCATAGCCAAGCCCTTGCAGTGGCAGGTATGTGCTTTTACACAATTAAAACACTGAGAAAGTTCTTAGACCTACTCCTAATGAATGCCAGGAAGTCAGTAGCTGTTGCACTGGTTCTGTCTCGTTTAGACGATTGCAACAGCCTTTATGCAGGAGCTAACAAGTCAGTATTGAAAAAAACTTCAGG
Organism: Lissotriton vulgaris; assembly: GCF_964263255.1. Taxonomy (NCBI): domain Eukaryota; kingdom Metazoa; phylum Chordata; class Amphibia; order Caudata; family Salamandridae; genus Lissotriton; species Lissotriton vulgaris. The sequence continues at coordinate 859,185,450 of NC_141689.1, forward strand.
TGGTCCAGAACGCTGCAGCCAGGTTGATACTCCGACTCCCGAGGGGATCCTCATCAGTGGTAGCACTGAATCAGCTGTACTGGCTGCCAATTCACAAAAGGATTTTATTTAAAGTCCTAATTATCATGTACAAAGCATTTAAGGCAACGGGCCTTCTTATCTTAGGTTCAGAATAGACCCCTACTCCACTCAACGTTTGCTACGATCATCCGCAGGTAACTACCTAGCGACCCCCAGTTATCGATTGAAAACAAAAGGGGGAAAAACCATTGTGGTACTAGGTACCAAGGCCTGGAATTCTCTGCCACTACAACTGAGATTGACACAATCTGAGCCTCTTAACAGGAAACTACTAAAAACCTGGGGGCATATTATCAAGGGGGTTTATCTCCGCTTTTTTGGCTTTAAAAGCCAAGAAAGCGGAGATAAAATTATCTCTCTATTACCTAGCTGTCGCTAACACCAGTTAGCGACAGCTAGTAGGAGATAGCGACCATCTTGGGCCCCACTTTGCATGTCAGTGATATTTATCACTAATGACATGCAAAGTGGGCGTGCCAAGATGTTAGAGACTGAAAACTGTCGCTAACATCGCTATCTCCTATTACCAACTTTTGGAGATATTCGTGCTAAGCGTGAATATCTCCAAAAGCTAACACCTGTCCTGAGCAGTTCTTAGCCATGTTATCCAATGGGAGGTGGATAACATGGCTAAGAGCATTAGCTCGGTAATGCATGAATATCGCTGACTTTTCAGCGATATTCATGCATTGCGGCGATTTTTATCGCATCTGCGATAAACCTTGGTAATACCAAGGTTTATTTGCGGTAAAAATCGCTGCAGCTCAGCAGTAAATATTTGTCTCTAACCAAGCAATAGCGATAATTATCGCTATTGCTTGGTAATTTGCCCCCTGGTTATTTTCCACACCTGATAAATTGGTACTCTCTCTTATCTGAGTTTCTTTTTTCTTCAAGAGTTATCCCCCTTGCTGCCCCCTACCATTGACCTCCATACTCCTCCCCCCCAGCGTCAAGATACTCCTTGGAGTGAACGTTGCGCTTTATAAATACTGTCATTCATTCAGGTCCTATAATAAGTGGTTGGAAGTCGCAGGGAACAAGTTAGCACCCAAAAAACCTCTTCGCCACTTTAGGCAGCAGCCTTCCTCCCCCTGGTATTCTCAGGAGCTTAGGGACCAAAAATTGGCCTGTAAGCACCTGGAAAGAAACTGGAGGAAGGAATACAAGAAAGAGGACAAAAAGGAATATAAATTAAGTCTTAAGTATTATAAACAGCTGCTTCAAAGAACAAAACAAGAGTATTTTACTAATAGAATTAAACTTGTCAAAAACTCGCCTAAAGAGCTTTTTAAAATAGTAAATACCTTATCTCTTTCAAGCTCTCCTGCCATCCCAGCTACTCAAGAGTTGTGTAACAAAGTTGCAAAATTCTTCTTTGGAAAAGTTAATGGTATTTTCCTAACATTTTCACACTCCACAGCAAAAACACAATTGATTTCACAAGTGGCCAGATGAGAGTAAAAATGTATGCCCCACTATTTGACAAATTCGCCTTTATAATGGAAACTGACACTCTCAATCTACTTGCTAAACTTAAGTCAGGCTCTCCTTATGATCCTTGCCCGATTTCCATAGTAAAACTAGCTGCTGAGCCAGTGTCATGAAAATTGATCTCCATCATTAACACAATGTACTTGGAAGGATACTTCCCTAGAGAATGGAAACAGGCATCAATTTTGCCCCTGCTGAAGAAACCTAGTTTGGATGCCAATAAGCCAAATATTTTAGACCTATAGCTAGATTACCACTCCCGGCGACAATTATAGAAAGAAACATGAACGCTCAACTCAACCAGTTTTTGCAAGAATAGCAGGCGTTGAAACCAACCCAGTATGGTTTCAGAGAGGGCCATAGTACGGAAACTGCTCTCCTCAAATCCACAGAGGAAATCATGACCATTCTTGACCAGAGAGGAAAGGCTGTACTGATCATGTTAGATCTGTCTGAAGCAATTGATACAGTCCATCATTGAAATTGAAATTGAAAGGTTCTTGTATAGCGCATGGCTACTCGAAAGCATCATGCTTTGATGGACCAACTGGATGAGATAGGAATTAAGGGCTTGACTTGGAAACTACTCAAATCCTTTCCCTCTGACAGACAGCCAATGTTGGCCCTAGGTAAATTTGAAGCAGAATCATTTTCTCTACCCTGTGGAGTACCACAGGGGTTGTCATTAAGCCCGCCACTCTTTAATATTTATGTGTCTTCTTTGGCTCCCTTATTTGAATACTTTGGCTTCAATTTGACTTCCTACGCGGATGACACCCAAATGGTGGTGATTATGTTGCCAGAAGCGATCCAGGAAACTGCATCCAGGTTACAGGACTGCATGAACACCGTGGGTGTATGGATGGCTCAAATCTGCTTAAAACTCAACTCCACTAAATGGGTGGTTGTGTTGTTTGGCAACAATCCCAATTTCTGGACCCCTGATAGTTGGCCAGAGGCTTTGGGCCTGATCCCAACCCTTATGAGGAAGGTGAAGAACTTTGGAGTGTGAATAGATGACACACTTAGCTTCAGGGATCAGGTGAATACAGTGGCTTCATCGACAACATATATCCTCAGATCTTGCAAAAAAAAATGCCACTTCTACTTAAAGATGCGCAACAAACAGTGGTTACCGCGTTAATAATGTCCAGACTAGATTATTGCAATAGTCTATATCTCAAGATCCACGAATAATCTATGAACAAACTACAGATCCTGCAGAATGCTGCAGACAGGCTCCTTACAGGCACACCAAAGCTTGACTCCATCTCAGCCAAAATTAAAAAACTTCTCTGGCTGCCGGTCAAGAGGTCTACTCAGTTCAAGAATTTGTGTTTGGTTTATTAAAGTGCTGCAGGGAACTGGGCCTGACTTTTTAAAACAGCAATTTTGATGGTATATACCTAAGAGAGCATTGCGGTCATCAGATGCAAAATGTGTGGTGGTGCCCCTGGTGAAAAAAGCAAACTGGGATGGCAGAAGCTTTGTAGGTATTATGGCCAAAGCATGGAACACCCTCTCACTACACTTGAGAAGCATTTAAGAAGGCACTAAAACATGGTTTTTTTCAAAAATAATCTTGTTAATACCCACATTGCTGTTGTCTTCAGTAGGCCTTCACATAGCTCCAGGACACCTCCTGGTAACAGTTAGCACTCTATAAATTCCAATAACATTAATATTAACATTAACACCTAGACACAAGAATGCAGCTGTTGTTTGTGAACACACATATTTTGTCATATAACTGAGCACAAAAGTTGGAAAAAACACACTGAGTAAGGGTGCTGAGATGAGTTTGCTGCATCAGCTGAGATGTAGAATGTCCATCTGGGTATGCTAAGGTACAGGGTCCACTACTAATCCCAGAGATTTGTGATATATAATCATTTAGCTTCAGTAAAAGAGAGAGGGGTTTAGGATATCTTGTCTTCTAATATGCCAAGGCTTTTTATGATATATGGTTTATTGATTATGCTAACAGTATTTTTAGTATGCATTTGTTGTCTAATTGTGGCACAAATTCTGCATTTTAGAACACAAGAGTTTGAATATATATTCCAAACTTCCTTCATGTCTCTTGTTTATTTTATTGTGGACGAGTATGAGTGACAGAGCGAAAGGGTGTGTCCTTTTACCGTGATCACTGAGAGGGTCGAGAGTTTTGTGTTCTGTGACACCAACTTACTTGTTTCTCTTGTAAGGTTAGGAAGGTAAGTGAGGCACTATAGTTATTCAGGCTCATAGGTACTGACGTAGTATGATGACTCAACCCCTACCTGCCAATGCGTTGTATTGGCATGCGTAGTAAAGACATCTGCGTTGTAATGGCATGCGCTGTAAAAGCATGCGTTGTAATGGATCTTGCGTTGTAAAAGTTGCGTAGTAATGGTAGTGCGTTATAAAAGTTGCGTTGTGATGGATGTTTCCCATTTAAAACATAGAAATTCACTGAAAATACTGAAGGGTAAAGTGAATCTATAGTTAGGAATTGTAATAATGTCTCACTTTACGGTAGAAAAACTTTAAATAGTCACTGTAAAAAATAAAGGGAAAAAGGGCATTTTAGTTGGTGAAAATGTCAGTTAAAAGATGCAATTTGAAATTAACAAAACCATTTAAATGCACTAGTTATAGTTATCTTTAACTTGTGCCCTATAGTAATTGTGACAAGTAAATGATGATGTTGCAGTGATGTTATCAATGAAGTCATCAAAAATGTCATGAGTGATGTAATATCGGGGATAATTAGTAGTGCATGGTGAGGGCAGAATTTAAAGTTACTTTAGGGTGCGAGTTATAGTTACTTGAGATAACTATAACTGGTTAACGTCAGTGGTTTTGTTATTTTAATGGATATGTTCACCTTACTTTAACGTCCCTTTAACCTTTGATTTTTTTGTGCAAATTCTATTTTGTTTTACATGAAGTTTTATGTCCATCACCATAAGAGTTGTGTTGTTCAGTGCACCTAACTCCTACTGACACACAACCCACCTGCAAACGCCCTTTGTCTGTGTGCAGCCAGCATGGGGTTGGGCACAGGGCCTTGCCAGTGACCTGATCCTGTGCTCAACCCCTCATGGGCACACTTCTCTTCTCAGCAAACAACCTTTGGCTATCCACAGCGTGGATGCATGATCGGGCCTGCGGCCAGGCCCAGCGCCCAGTCTATTGCTGTGCACGGCCAGGCCCTGTTCTCAACCCTGCGGGTGTGCAATGTTGATTATGTGATGTTACAATATAAAGGGTGTCGTTTTAGGTAAGGCAGACCTACTGACCTTTATTAAAGGGTCAAAACACCAAAATAAAACCAGTGGGCATATTGGTTTAATCAAGGGGTCATCATATATAAAGCGAACCTATTGTCTTTGTCAAGACCTCACCAATAATTGTAATACAATTTATATTATACTAGCTTACCCGTCGCGCATTGCTGCGATCTCAGAAGCAAGGAAATTCAAGGAAACTCGTTATGATAACATTAAATTTACATTGTGTCATTGTTATTGAAACTTATCATTTTAGTTTTGAAAACATTTCTAAGTGTGGGTTGAGCAGAGCGTCCTTGATTGGCTTCCAATCTTGATTCTGGTTGCTCTCCTAATTCATTCGAGCGGGCTTGAGCAGTGTGTAATTGATCGTTTTCCAATCTTGATTCTCGATGCTCTCCTGTTCCATTCGAGCAGGCTTGAGCAGTGCGTAATCGATCTGTTTCCAATCTTGATTCTCGTTGCTTGTTCGTTTGAGAAGAACGGGCCTGAGCAGTGCGTACTCGATCGGCTTCCAATCTTGATTCTTATTGCTCGTTCGTTTGAGAATTACGGGCTTGAGCAGTTTGTATTCGAACAGCATTACGGGCTTGAGCAGTTTGTACTCGAGCAGCTTCTAATCTTGCTTCCCGTTGCTCATCTGTTTCTGAAGCTCGTAATGCCTTTTTCTTTCATGCTTCTGATGTAGATTGACCAATCGATTTCCATTTGGGGGTCATAACTGTCGACGATGCTCGCAAATTCGCTGTCTATTTCAGTATTCGGAAGATTATGAAGGCCCTGGGGGGCCGATTTAAAAAAACACTTTTTTGACAGAAACCTTCGTAGGAGTGTACTCAACAACTTCCCAAAGTTTCATGGTGATCGGATGAATGGTGTAGTAATGCATAAAGGACAAACAGACAGACAGACAGACATACTTTTGTTTTTATATATATATAGATAAGTTCACACATTGCAATGTTTATTAAAAGTGGTTGCCACAAAATTGTTCAACTAATAACGAAAGTTGTACATAGTTACACAGTACTAGATATTGACCCGGCCCCAAACTCATTGTACTGCTTAAATGAAGGGTACAGTTTCTGACAGCAGTGGGGCATGGGGCAAACCCTTATAATCCCTATTTGAAATCAAACTATTCAAGTAGGTGTCCTATCTTTCTTTTGTGACAGTAATTTTCCAAATCCTTTCAACTGGAAGGTGCCACATGAAGCATACTAAAGTCATATTAAAACAACTCCCAACCAAGGAGTAATAAAAAGCCCCTACCCCCCTTCCCCCTCCCCAACAATGGTGGCGGCAACATCAAAATGACTTATTCCACTTATGGTAATAGAAGGTAACTCAAAATTGAAAGAGGTGCAGGGCTCTGATGGAAGAAGGACAGACAGCTAATTGTAGTCCACGCGAGAGCAAGGTAACTAACGGTCCCCATTTAAATGCAAAATTCTTGTAATTATCCCTAAAAATATCCGACATTCGTTCCAGGCTGTATAATTTTCATAATTGAGAGTGCCAAAGGAAATTGCCGGAGCTTCCCTCCTCTTCCAGGCGGCTGCCAGGGTAACCTTCGCCACCCCTATACAGAGCCACATGATTGTCTTATCTGCTCGGGTCTGTTGCTCCAGGGTGGGGTCGCGAAGTCCCAAAAGGACTCCTGCCATGGTGGTTGGGATGGGGTATCCCAGCATGTCCTTGATGTGTGCGACTATTTCTTCCCAAAAGGAGCATATAGTCGGGCAGTCCCACCAAGTGTGCTGAAAGTCCCCCAGAAGTCCGCAACCCCTCCAGCATTTATCGGAAGTGTTAGGAAAGATCTGCTTAAGCCTGGACGGATGGAGATACCAGTCCATCATGGTCTTAAGACGAGCCTCCCGGAGTTCTATGGAATGATTGAATCTTGTGATGTCAGTCCATAGATGTGCCCATTCGTCCTCGGGGATACCGCGCTGTAGTATTTCCTCCCACATAGACCTATATCGCGGCCATGGAGATAGTGTGGAGGTGAGTAGGAAGTTATATATAAACGAAATCACCCCTTTCATAGTAGTGGTCTTGGCGAGGAAGGACTCAAATCCTGTAGGAGGACAGGTGGCTACCTTTCGCACCTGAGGGGTAAGGGCCCAGTGCATTAACTGATTGTAGTGGTATTGTTCTGTATTCTCTAGGCCATAGTCCTGCTTGCAGTTGTTAAAGGTGAGGGGATCAAAATTATGAAAAAGGTGTGTCAGAGCAAGGCATCCTCCCTCCCTCCAAGCATCAAAGGGTCCCTCTTATAAGCCTGGCGGGAATGCAGCGTTAAAATGGAGTGGTATAAATGGCGAGGGGAAAGAGGTCCATCTGTCATCTCCAGTGACTGAATCCCATACTTTCAAGGTGGTGCACGTAGGGGTACTAATGTATGCATTCTTGGGTCTGTCCTTTTTGGGGCGCCAAGCCAGATCCCAGATAGTCCTCCCTGCCACACTGCGATCCATATGCAACCAATGTTTATCAGATTCCCATTTCAACCACTCAGTCAGCACTCTCAATTGTGCAGCTTTATAATATAGTGTTATTTCTGGGAGTCCCACTCCACCCTATGCTCGAGAGTGATGCAGTAGGGATAAAGAGAAGCGGGTGTGTCCCCCTTGCGAAATGAAGTGCAGAATCATGGTTTTAACTCGCTGAAAGAAGTCCCTCTCCAATTCAATGGGCAGGGCCTGAAATAAGTAAAGGAGCTTAGGAAGGAGTGTAATTTTAACAGCGTATATTCAGGCAAGCCACTTCTTGAGTTATGTTTGAATAGGAGTAAGAATGGGGGGAAAGTTGGCCGTGTAGAGCCTCTCTACCCTAGGTGTTAGTTGGACTCCCAGGTATTATATAGAGGAAGTGGTCCATTGAAGGGGAGTGAGAGACTGGAGTCTGCGGAGTTCCGCTTGCAGAAGTGTGAGGTTAAGGATGTACAATTTGCCAAGATTTATTTTAAAGCCCCCTGCCGCTTCAAACAGCTCAAGTTCCGATTGTAAAGGTGGGAGTGATGCAGCAATGTCAGAGAGTGACAAGAGGACATAGTCCGCGAAAAAGGAAATTTTGTGTGAGTCCCCACTGAATGGTATCCCCTGGATGTCAGGAGTGGCTCTAATCACCATCGCCAATGCCAAGGGTGAAGAGTAGGGGTGAAAGAGGACACCCCTGTTGGGTGCCTCTAGAGTGGAAGAAGGAGGGTGAGAGTACTACATTGACCGCAACTTTAGATCGGGGTTGAAGGTAATTAGCTCGAATCATAGTAAGAAATTTAAATGCAAATCCAAAGGCTGTGAGGGTTTTAAATAAGAATGTCCAATTCATCCTGTCTAAGGCTTTCTCAGTGTCTAGCCCTACCAATACAGCGGGAATTTGACATCTGTTGACCTTCTCTATTAGATGTACAATCCGGCGGGTATTATCATGTGTTTGTTGACCCTTAAAACATCCAGATTGGTCTGGGTGTATAAGATCAGGCATGAGATCATTCAATCGCCTAGCTATAATGGAGGAGTAAAGTTTCGCGTCAAGATTTAGCAGAGCGATAGGCCGATATGAGGGGCACACATGGGGATCCTTCCCTGGTTTGGGTATAACAGTGATCATGGCCTCAGACATTGATCCAGTGGTCTCGCCCTCTTCAGTCATCTTGTTAAAGAGCCGCATGAGATGTGGGCTGATGTCCGGAGCAAATGTTTTATAGAACAGGATGGTACATCTGTCCCGTCCCGGGGCTTTGTGGGGCTTAAGAGCTTTAACAGCAGGATTGACGTCTTTGGAGGTAATGGGGCGGTGAGTAAATAATTCGATTCAGGGGAGACCTGAGGGAAGTGTAGTGTCCAAAGATAATCCCGTTGGGTGTCTGAATCTAATCAATCCCTAGTGTAAAGGGTTTTATAAAATGGGCCGAAGATCTTAGCTTTTTCCTCATCTCTATGTGTGAGCTCCCTATTGGGTCCCTGTATACCTCATATGTACTCTCTCTCTCGTTTGTCTGTTAGCTGTCTAGCGAGGTGTTTGCCAATCTTGTTGCCTTGGGAGTAAGATAAGTGTTGCAGTTTGAGGAGTGTGAATTCTGCACTATTGGTATAAATAGCTCAAAGTTTACCCCTCAGCTCTGTCAGATTGCAAAGAGTCTGCCTTGTGGGTGTGTTCACTAGAAGCCACTTCCTTCTCCAGCATTTCCCTCTCTCTGGTGCGTTGCGCATTTAGCGTGGATTTAAGGGCAATGCATTTCCCTCAAAAGACTGATTTAAATGTGTCCCAGGTGGTATACTCCGAGGTATCCTCTCGTTTATTAATGTCAAAAAATTCAGTGATGGTTTCTCTTTGCTTAGTGCCGGATTCCTTATCCCGCGTAACAGAGGTTGGAAGGTACCACCTGGGAGTAAGCAAGGCATCACCACTCCAGGACAAACATATTGAGAGTAGGCTGTGATCCAATAGTGAAAGCGGAAATATTTTAGCCTCTTGCAGGGTGCCCATTAAGGATTGGCTAATGAAAATATAATCAAGTCGATAACATGTACGATGAACATGAGAATAAAAGGTGCAGTCTTGGGAGTGGGGATAAAGAGTGTGCCAGGCGGCCAGAAGGCCCATGTTGTGGAAGTGATGCTGAGTGTCAGTGGAGAAGGAGCCCGTTTCAGAGCGATGTGGGTGCGTGCTATCTAAGTCTTTCTGCCAGGTCAGGTTGAAGTCGCCCATGATTATCATCGACCCCTCCACAAAGTCTAGTATCTTCCCCATTAGTGTTTTTAAGAAAATCGTTTGTCACGTGTTGGGGGCGTATACTGCTATGAAATTTCCCCATCAGACGACCCTTGACCTTAATCCAGCGGCCATCTTTATCATTCTGAACATCCAGCGGTTGGAATTTTATGGAGGAATGGAATAGATTTGCCACCCCTCGATGTTTCGTAAGCACTGAGGATCTGTATATCAGTCACATGTTTTTTAAAAAACTTTCCTTGAGTCCCTGAGTCTTAAAACGGGTGTTGCTGCTTCTTTTGTTAATGTGGTGACAAGCAATTAGATTTTATCTTGAGGTTTTTAAATTCCACAAATCCTCTGTGCCATGATATATACAAACATTTTAAACCTTAGTTTGCCAAAAGCTACTGAATGTATTTACACCAAATCACAATAACACAATTTTCCAGACCAAGATTTAGCTTTCTGCCAAATCTTGTGAAATTCCGTTCGGCTGCTTTTGCGATGATGCTGTTCAATTTTCCTATGGAAAATTGCATCAGGAAGACACTGTGATCCCGTACTGTCTGAAGACAGAAATTACAAGATGGCCACCAACGTTTGTCAGGAGGAAAAGAGCAGCAACACACCAGTGTTTCTGGCACACGTCATCGAGACCCCGACTAGGGCTTCTATGAATGGGTACAGCTGGCCTACTGGGGACGTCGGACAAATACACATGCGGAAGATGGAGCTGGTATTAACGCAGAGGACGGTGAGGAGCATGACGGAGGGGGTCATCATGGAAGGAGGAGCGACGGGCAGAGAGAAGGAAAAAGCAGAGGGGTGCAACGCAGATGGGAGAAGAATGGAGGTCGTAAGTGACCACACAGGAAGATAGCCCACAAGTAACACATGAAGGTCCAGTGGTCCCCTTGAGGGGTTAGAGGCTGTGACTCTCCCTGCCATGGCCCTGGAGGGCCATGGCCACAGCCAGGGCCCATATTCCGGTATTTCTCACTAAAGAAGTGATGGGCGGGGAGGTGGTTCTTACTGCATGGTCACCTGGGAGAGTGAGAACACCAGTAAAGACGCAGCACAAAACTCTCAGGTGTGGTGACCGCATGGTAATTAGGAAACCGGTAGACCCTTGACTGAATTAGGTATCCTGTCTCCTATTTTACTTTGGTTCTAATGGTCACGCTATTCCTCATCAGGGGACCTCAGGGCAGACCAGGCCAGAAGGGCACACAAGAAAGGGAGCCTAAAAGTACCAGCGGGAAATAGAAGAACATCGGGACCAAGAGAAGACGAGCCCTTCCTTGGCCCTATAGAAAAGCCTATAGTGTAAAGCAAGAAAGTGCTATCAAAACACCATTTAGACTGGACATGGTCAGTATTCAGGAGGCAGGGTGACTACAGACACATTTTGAGACCTCCTTTTTTCTCGGGCCCTGCTTGACGGATCATGCCAAAACTTACTAGAAGGAGCTGAGGTGGAGGAGACTTGTCTTGGAAAGTTTTACAAAGATTCGTCAAACGGCACTAAAGTTATAGGCAAATCAAAAAATCAATTTCCTATAGACACGGGGTCCTACCTGTAACAACCCAGTGGCAAATGCCACTTGTTGATAACTTGCTTGGCCTCATTCTTTCAAATGACAATTTCTAATATTAGCCTGAAAAATGAACAAGATTTCTTTGTCAGCTTATGTGGTAACATTTCCATATGGGATGGCTGAGATGGGGGCCTCAGATCTTGAGTTTCATTATAACTGCCCTTGTACATTTCATAGCATATTGGATTATCAATTCAAAATTCCTTTATCCGGTTTTCACAATTAGAAAGACCATAAAAGTTCATGATTAAAATCACATCCTCTAATAATAATAAATAATTATAAAATGACATGACTTAAATCATTGAGAGACATACCAGCCATACAATATGCTAAAATCCAAGGATAATATTAACAAGATTCAAATGAATCATTGGAGTACAAGCCAAAAAAGCAATTATAACCTAAAACAAAATATACGGCACCAATCCTATTCTAAATTTGACCTATGTCTAATACAGAACTTCAGAAATTGGGCTAGATTTTTTGCAAAACACTCTACCTCCATAAATTGCAACATAAGGAAAGCAGGGCGACATTGTCGTAAACCCAGAATTTTTAACATCGGTATTACCCAATGCTTCCTTGGTTCTTTATAAAAATTGCAAGAGAAGACCACATGAATTGATGATTAAATAGATACTTCATCGCAGGGGCAGGTTATTAGCATCTTCGACCAATCATTGATTTTGGGAAAAGTTACCAGGCGATTAAATATATACATCCTGAATCGGGTCAACAAAAACCTTTCATAAGCACTCAAATACAAACTTAAATAGGGCTGTAGGGCCAGGGTGGTTTGAATTAATAGGGAATGTTGAACTGAGCTTTTATTTGCCTCAGTAACCAAGTGCAGTTCTGCCAAATGAGTCAAGCATAATTTTTTGAGCCCTTTTCTAGAAATCTCTGATATCAGTGGGGGGTATTGATAATATCTTTCCAGGCCCAAATCATATAAAACATTTTTAACATATAAGATCCAACCAATCTTATGCACATTTTCGAGCGAGAAAGAATCGTTCAGTAGCCCTTGGTTCAAAACTGTTTTTGTAGAGGACCAAAGGCGATGCCACAAAAGAATCGGTTGTAATTTCACAATATCAGTGACGTATGGCAGGCCTAATTCTGAATGACAACTAAAGGTCGAAGTACCTCACGGAAACGAGAGGAGAAACCTCAAAAAACTGTTCTCTACTTTTTGAAGGGCATCCATCTTTCCATAACCCCACACCCCGGCTCCATAAATCGCTGTGCTAATGCATTTAGCTTGATGAATTTGAATCATCTCCGCCGGTGGCCTTTTACCTAACCTCTGTGCAAAATTAACTAATGCAGTTGTGGCCCTCATAAATAACTGACCTCTATTGCTTGCCTCCATGAACACTTGTCATCAATTAAAATTCCTAAGTAGGGATACGTGTTAGTGTTCTCCACTTTGGTGTTTTCAATAAAAATATCCCTCCTTTTCTTTTGTCTAGGGCCTGAAGTAATTACAAAAGTTTTCTTGATATAAATTCTTAAGTCTAGATTAGCCATATAACTATGGTACCTATTGAGTGCACGTTGTAATTCCAGGGGTGTTCGTGATATAAACACAGCATCATCCGCATAGAGTAGGGCGGGTATTGGGCGTTTTTGCAAGGAGGGTAAGTCCGTAATTTCCAATTCTAAGCCGAACCTCACCCTGGTCGTGACATTTGAATTCTGATCACGCAAAACATTCACCAAGGAAAGCTCTACCCCCATCATTATTAAAATAGTCCATAATTTTGAATGGCTTACGCAGTCAAAGGCTGCAGTTAAATCTACGTAAGCCATGTACAATTTCCCCCCCTTTACATTCACATATTTACCCATTAAAAGGGTCAGATTAAGTGCTTGCTCTGTGGTACCCAGACCCTCCCTGAACCTGAATTGGAGGTCTGACAGTATCTTATTGGCATCTGCCCATTGTTGTAAACGATCACGAATAATACGTCCCACTACTTTGCCCAAAGAGTCTAGTAATGATATAGGACGGTAACAAGATGGGCTCTGGCGATCTCCTTTTTTAAATATCGGGACCAGGATTGAGTCTGACCACGATTCAACAAGCCCCACTGTGCATGAGGCTTCCAGTACCCGGACCAATGTTGGGGTCCACAGATCCATAATATATTTAGAAAGGTCTACTGGGACCCCATCAGGGACTGGCGTCTTTCCCCCTTTACTAGCCATTAAGGCAAGTTCCACTTCCAACTGGGTGAAGTCGAGTGCAATGGAGAAAATTGGAGATTTATGATGGGGATTTATCCTCCCTTTTTCTTTTAGGACACTATCTTCCTTGGCAATTGATCCACATATCTGCAAATAATGCTCTACCCATAGTGTTTAATCTATTTTGGAGTTATCCCTGGGTTCTGACAGAAATTGAGATTTAATTGTTTTCCAAAAAGCGGTACTATCCTTCATCATACAACTCTTATGTAGTTCTACCCATAATTCGTGTTTCAATTAAGCTTTTCTTGTCTTTATTGCCCGATTATATACCTTTCTAAGGAGGGTAATTTCTTATTTGTCCCTTTCTACTTTATGTAAGGCTGATTTTTAAGTTGAAGTAAGCTTTAGTACAAGTGTTGTTAAACCAACCTTTAGTTTTACCCTTTCTTTCTTTCGGTTGAATATACAGGGCTTCTTTTACTGCTTTTGTTATAACCGCAAAATTACCTAAGATCTCTTGATGAGAAGAGGGAATATCTAAACATTTCTCTATAGACTTGAGGGAATTTTTCACTACCTCTGTTGTAATCTCAAGTGGGTCAACTCTTTCCCACTTGAGGGAGTACCCATTCAACCTATCCAAAATCAGTTTTTTCTGACCGTATGTTCTCACTAAATTAATCCTCTCTGGATTATGCGGGAAAGACACTATAACACTATTAGGAAAGTGATCACTGGTGTCATTGCCATGAGTTTTAAAACTCAAGATGCGGGACGCAGCATTACTTGATACAAATATGAAGTCTATGGTAGTGGAAGCTCCTCTACCATTAAAATCCTAAGTGAGTGGAACTGGGGGTACCACTAATTCATTAGCCAAGCCAAGTTCCAAAATAAATAATGTCTCATTCAGACAGTACCCTCTCGTTGTGTGAGGAAAGTGTGTTAGGTTATTTCTATTCTCATCTTGCAAACCACAGGTTAAATTATCATTATGCCCGCATGGTGTTAGATTAAAATCACCCCCCCCCCCCATATTACAGAAACATTTCTTTTGATATTCTTATTTTTGAGCTCCATTAGGATACAATGAATATATTTTAAGGTTGCTATCAACTGGACCTTATGCATTTTGTTATAAAAATGAACCAGCGCGTAGATGTCGTATTTATGTATATCGAGGATTATTATTTGAAAATTGGGTTCCAGTTTCAGAGGAATGTTATCAGGCCTCCTTTAGCTCTCCCTGATGTAGAGGGAGTCGCAGGCGAAAAATAGGTTTTATATCCTTCAATGTTTATGGCTGATACAGCCCATGTCTCTTGAAGTCAATTCAACTTTCCAGTTTAATAGTTGAAAAGTACCTGGTTGAGGAGCTGCACTATGGACTGTGAGCATGCAAATGGATCATTCATAATCAAAGGTGTTCAGTTTACAACCAGTGCATAATGATTATTGAATAGTGAACACCTGGTTTGTCCCTCTTCATATTCGAGCCAACATAATACTATTAAAATACTAACTTGAAATCAATGCTGCAAAAGGGAGAATAGGAATAATAGTACTAGGCTGACTAATGATCAGACTTGATTTGAGATCAATCTACGAAGATGGGTAGTAGAGGCTTAGGCTTCACACCTCAACTACAAATACATGTATTTTGTGGGTTCAATCTAGATAACAGTATTGAATAATACGAAAGCGGTGCTATACGGTTGTCAACACCCTACTACCCCTGGTGTTGTTTACACATTGGGTTAAAGGACCCCATTTTTATACAAACTTTCTACAAAAGAAATCCAAAGCACTCATACATTTTCACATAATAGTTTTAATCCCAAACTGTAAGCAATGAGTTTGCATAAAATGAACTTTATTTGCAGATGTCGTAGTCTTGTATTTTGCTGTGCATTCCACTCTGGCAAGGTTTCTTTTTAGTTTACTTCAACAATCAGCTGACACGTGTTTTGTTATTTTGTGAATTTTTCAAGGCTTTGACATTGTTACAAAGAAGTTGTAGTTGGGTATAAAAAATATACATAGTTTTTATAAGGTGAAGTGAAAAACTCTGTGCGAAACAGTTTAGGCCTAAAGACAAGAGACAAGCAAGCTCTTGTCCGTGTGGTACCAGTTAGGGACAAGATATAGTAGCCACGAAGGACAGGTAGTAAAACTAACACCCGTGATTCAAATTTCAAAAAGTCTCCATGTGATATGAAATATACCCAGTATTTCAAAGAGAAAAGAAAGGGTTAAAAATCGAGCAGAAAGAGTCTCAGTAACTTCCATAGAGGATCTTCTTATATTTAATCAGGTTATTGAAGACAATTATTGTAAATGTAGGAGAATGTCTCTCTAGTGAAGAGAAATGTTGTAGTCAAAGACATAATGATACATTGAAACCAACCTTAGGATGTCATCTTGCCTTCCGTATGGAGTATTGTTGTGTCCATTGCAACTATTAAATGGAGAAAATGTACCTAAGTTATGGGAACGAAAGGTAGTGGGCATAATCCAAGTATACAAGAATATACATTCTGGTATCTCAATGGGAGACCTGTCTCAAGGAATAAGACAAAGGTCTAATCGGACCAACCTTTAAAGTATTTTAGGTTGATTTTCACAGATTCTTGCAGAGAAATCCAAGTGTACTCTGTGATTAATATTTTAGACGTGTGTACACAGCTCCCCCATGTAAACCGTAGCAACTTCTAATAATAATAGAAGCAGAGAGATAAGAAAATAAGGCCTACTTCTATCCTAGATCAAGCACATTCCATATTCAAGCTGTCTGAATAACGTTATCTATAATTAAGGCTCCCGGTTCTATGGTATTTATTTTTTTGCCTTTTCCATCTGTATTTTTCCATATTTATTTTTTGCTAATTTTATCTGTATTTATCCATATTTATTTAGGATTTTGTGAAAAAATGGAGCTGAAACTAGTATATTTTCACATGTACTTACCAAATAAATGTTCACTCATGCTTAAATACCTGAGAGAATTCAATGGTATCAAAACCCATAGACTAATTAAATCAATGCACTTATATGAAAACATATGCATATCAAGATCAATCTTGTGCATATCCACAGCTGTTAAAGCAACTTAACAAAAATTCCTTTCTAGTTTTAACACCCTTGCCTGCCAATCTGCACAGCTATATGCTTGGCAGCAACGAGTGACAGCATTTAGAATCACTCAAAAAACAACTCAATTTCCTTTTTATCCACATTTAAAAATAAATATAGATAGCAAAATAAATTGGTTTCTGTCTGTATCTGTAAAAATCAGTAAAAACGGAAAACAGGGCGCCCTGTATCATTACTCACATGGAAAGTCCGGCATGCAATTGGTGCCGTCTGCCTGCTTTTCTGGTTGGCTGAGCTTTTCAACGGTGTCCGGCGTTCTCCGGTCGGTTGCTCTTGAAGGTCCCGCTCCGTCTTCTGGGATCTCAAAGCTTTTAGGTTCTCAGCACCTTCCTCAATGCGGCGCTCCTCTCTCCATGCTTCCTTGTTGCTTTCTCCTGCTTCTTCCAAGTTCTGATGCTTCTCCTCCCCATAGCGCTGCCTCAACCTGCCATTTGTCCCATCCTGAAGGAGACGTAGTAACGTCACTAGAAAAGACTAGACTACAGCTGCGGTCTGCGGTCTGTTTTCGCTCCTGCTCCAACCTCCGAGTAGGGAGAGCCACCACCGGATTACAAGTAATACAAGCATTTGCAATGTAACAGGTCTTGCATTTACACAAGTTTAAGCCATTGGCATTTATTTTTATTTATTTATTTATTGTTTTGTAGAGCGCGTAGTCACCCAGTGGGTATCCCAGCGCTACATGACAATGCCTTTTATTTATGTTTTAAAACCAAAACATAAATAAAAGGCATTGTCATTTACAATGCCAATAGCTTAAACTAGCGTAAATGCGAGACCTATTGCATTGCACATGCTTGTTTTTGCACTGAAGGTCCACAAAACACAGAAAGTTGCACCCCTCCACCTGCGGGGTCCCTTCAGCGCCCTGTCCACCCATGCTTGCGCAGGGAGGCGCCTGCAATCCTCATTCAGCGGCTCCGAGGGAATGGCACACGGCTCCCTGACGAGTGAGGGCGGCATGAATCCGAGTGGAAACCCTGATACTCACGGAATGAACACAGGATAATATGAGGAGATTGTGTGTTTGGGGGAGGGGTGTTAGGCATATCCCACAAAACAACACAATCAAACATTTCCCCATGCTTGCCCCTAGTGCAGCCGTCAGTTCTGTTGTAGTAATGCTCAGCGAGATGTGCTCTATTTTCAACTCATCTGCGATTCTTACTCATGTGTTGGCCTGGGCTGGGGGTAGTAACGGCCACCGCCCCACGCTTCTCAAACAATATGTCTTATTCCTCTCTTCGCGTTTACTGAACATGTATTCTTATGCAACGTCAAGTTACTCAGCATGGTTCTGGACTCGCTTATAATGTGATTTCTTTGTAGCGCTTGCCACTGCAGTGTTGTTTTTAGTGCTTTAATAAGGGGTGCTAGTATCACAAATTTAAAGTGTCAGCATTGAAAACATCTGCACGAGTGGAGTAATAGTCAAATATTTTGTTACAAGGGGCTCTATTTTTAAAAAAGAAATTAAGGGGATTACTCCTTGTGTGTGTGTGTGTGAGTGCTTGTGTTCAAGAGCTAGAGTCTCAGGAATGAATAAACATCACACTAGTGCGGCACAATTGTATCAAAAAAATCAGTTGAAATAAATGTCACAAGTACTCCACATTTCTGGACGTTGTGGAATTAGCACATGAGCACGCGGTGGGAGCGTATGAGGCAGAGGAGATGCAATGTGCCTGCACATCGCCTGTCCGTGCGCGCACATGGTTTGTCTCATTTTGCTCACCAAACCCACAACAACAGTCTCACCAAAGCGAAGCAGCGCATGTGCTGCGTTCGCTAGGCAAGACTGAAAAACAATGTTAGCAAAATGCCATCTTTGAATTGCACAAATTATGATCTCACATGTTTAGGATTAATATAGTCTAAAAATTCCTTAGCCCTGAATGCATGTTTACAAAGAATAAAGGATTTAGACCGGCTACCCACGCTGTCAGATAATCCACTTTGTTCAATATACTTGGCCCGAATACTATGCTTAACAACAACCATCATAGACACATGAATAGTTGACAATGGTGCCTAAAACCTCTCAGTGCTAGGTCAAGCAGGGACTGCTTTACATAAGACAACCAAGGAATCCTCTGGTAGTTGTGCAAACTATGATATCAGTAAGGGGGTTTCTGTATAGATTCAGGTCATTAGTGCTCCGCGCTCAAATGCAATATGGCTAGGGCGTAGCTTAGCAAGCTACATGATCGTCTTAAGAGCGAGGTTTGAATCCAAACGTAATAAAGGGGTGCCTCGACCAAGGTACAAGAGGGACCATATGAAATTATTTTCATCTATAAAGTTACTTTAACCTTTGTTTTGTTAGTAAATTTCTTTTTTTTTAAAAATCCACATTCTTTATTAAGGTTTCACAAAGTTTTCATCTACAAACATCATGCAGCAGTAATACGGATATGATAGATCAGGCATCTCCAAGACATCATATGAGTAAAAACATCTGAAAATACAGCGAGGACTTAAAAAACTACTCCACAACCTACAACACAACCAAGCCCCCATACAAAGGTGAAGCAAACCGAGAAGTCCCATGAGAGAACAAAGAAGGAGGCCAAGAAGAGGGCAAGTGTAAAGGACAATGGAAGGGGACTCTTACATTGTGATGTTGGACCCCCCCATACTGCCTCCCCTTGAAGCCCCCAGCCACCCCATAAGAGTCAAGAGTCAGGTTCGAAGTGGGAAAACGACTAAGTAATGGTGATGGCCGCAGCTAACCACGGAGGAAGGGGACACAGGCCTCCTCAAACTTCTGCAATTGATCATTGAGTGCATAAATAAGCCGTTCATAATAGCCCCTGTTGTGCATGTCAACGAGTCATGTGTTACGAGACAATGGTGTAGCTCATTTACAGTGGCGTAATATTTCTACCTTCACCACTGCCTGAGCTGTAGCCAACTGACGTGTGCTGTGATGCGTCAAGTCTGAGAATATAGTCATGCTGTAGAGTAAAACTAGGCGGGTCACCCCCAGGTGCACGTCAAGGTATCCCAATCCGAACCTCAGTACAGCTAGAGCACCTTGCAATCAAATTTAACATACCCAATACCACATCCTGCTGCGTCACACCGTCAGCATTTAGAGTTCCCTGTCAGTAGTGCGCTCAATAGGCATTCTGGTGTCCAGTGCGAAAGGTTTAAGACCTTGAAATAACAACATTTCAACCTGACTTCTCTGAGGAAGCTGTCATGCTCATTCAAAAGAACATGCCATTCATCCTCAGAAATGGAGAGGTTGAGCCTCTGTTCCCTCCAACAGTGCATTGCAAATTATGGATCAGTGACATAATATAGAATGCCAAAATATCGACCTACCAAAATATCGAGGTAAAAATATAGAATGCCAAAATATCGATCACCTATCTCCAAACAGGTATTTATTTATTTATTTATTTATTATGCAACTTATACCGCGCAAACTAAAACCCGAAGGTGTCAAGGCGCCTAGCAAAAAAAGATCAAAAAGCGGGCAGTAATACACTTACATGTACGCTTGAACAAAGAGGCGAGTTTTAAGGGCTGCTCTGAAAGTTTGGAGGGAGGGGAGGGACCTAAGTTCTAATGGAAGATCGTTCCACCATTTAGGGGCCAGGAGGGAGAAAGCCTTACCACCCCATCTGGCTTTCCGAGTACGGGGGATGTGGAGGAAAGAGTGATTGGAGGAGCGGAGGCTCCTGCCAGGGTTGTAGTATGTCAGGATGGCTCTGATCCCTGTGGGGCTGCTTTTGGCCAAGGCTTTATAGACCATACACATGGACTTGAAGACAATCCGCTCCTTAATCGGAAGCCAATGCAACTGCTTCCTGGCCAGCGTAGCCGAAGAGCGACGGGGAAGATCAAGGACAAATCTAGCTGCCGCATTCTGTACTACCTGCAAGCGCTGCATCTGACTCTTATTCAGTCCAGCATACAGCGCATTGCAGTAGTCCAGGCGCGATCCCAAAAGGGCGACAGCAAGTTGTCTTCTTGCCGGCTGGGAAAGATAGTTCCTTATTTTCCTGAGAACATGAATTATGCCCCAACAGGTCGATACCGTCCTGTTGACTTGCTTGTGCATGTCCAGGGTAGGGTCAATCATCACCCCAAGGTTTTTGGCTGAAGAGGTAGGTTTGGGGCACAGACCAAGCGAGTCGGGCCACCACTCCATGGACCAGATATCTTCCCTTCCACCGAACACCATCACCTCGGTCTTCTCCCCATTCAATTTGAGTGAGTTGTATATCATCCACTGGCCGACGGCCTCCATACAGGATCTAAATCTGGAGGCGGTCAGCTCAATTGACCGGGAGAGAGACACGAGGATCTGTGTGTCGTCCGCGTAGGAGACTACCTCCATCCCAAAAGATCTAATGAGTCTCGCAAGGGGGGTCACATAGATGTTAAAAAGGGTGGGACTAAGCGCCGACCCTTGAGGGACCCCGCATTGCACAGACAGGGATGGAGATAGAAATTTTCCCAACATTACCCTCTGCTCCCTATGATCGAGAAAGGAAGAGAGCAGACTCAGGGCTGCCCCCCGAACCCCAATCTCGCCCAGTCGAGATGTTAAGACCTGGGGAGATAGGGTATCGAAGGCAGCTGTGAGGTCCAGAAGGATCAGGAGGGATGTCCGACCCTCATCCACACTCATGCGGATGGAATCGAGAACCAGGGTGAGGGCGGACTCGGTGCTATGTTCCCTCCTGAAGCCATGCTGGGAAGGGTCAAGGCAGCCTGAGTTCTCCACAAAGGCCGCTAGATGCTCGTTAAGATGGGACTCAAGCATCTTTGCAGGGGCCGGAAGCAGTGAGATGGGGCGGAAGTTTTTTAAGACCCCAGGATTGAGGGAGGGTTTCTTAAGAAGGGGTTTAACCACAGCATTTTTCCACTGCTGCGGAAAGACACCCTCCCTCATGGCCCCATTCATGATCTCAAGTAGAGGGGGTAGAAGAGATCTCCTACACTGCTTCAAGATCTTAAGAGGGCTGCATCTAGTGGAGACCCTGACTTGGTTTTATCAAGCCGCTTGTCGAGATCTTGTAGGGAGAGCGGGGGGAAGGATTCCAGATAACCGGCCACGGGAGACTCTGCCGATGAGACATCAGGGACTACGGTAGCTGATGGCTCTGCCGTAGAAAGCCTCTGAGACTCCAGGGCAGTGTAAATGTCCGCTATTTTGGACTGGAAGAAGCGAGCGATGTCATTACAGAGCTCCTGAGATGGAACAACAGGATCGGGGACCTGAAGAGATGTGATAGAGTCCACGATCCTGAAGAGCTCTTTGGGAGATGAAAGGGAGGAAGTCAGGGCCACAAAATAATCTTGCTTGGTCCTGATAACTTCCGATTTATATCTCTTGAGCAGGGTTTTGTGAGCTTCCCTGTCTTTGAGATCCCAACTGGCATGCCATCGACGCTCCTGTTTCCTTACTTCCTGCCTAAGGAGTCTGAGTTGTTCAGAGAACCAAGGAGCTGATGGTCTTTTCCTTGCTGAATAGCAGGACCGAGCCGGCGCCAGTTCGTCCAAGGCCTCTTTCAGAATGTTATCATAGTGTGGCACCGCTGAGGAAGGATCCATCTCCCGAATAGAAGACAGACTAGAAATCCAAGGGTCAAAAGAGTGTTCAACGATCTTTTTGAAGTTCCTACGTAGTTCAAAAGTACTTGGGACTTTCCTGACACTTTCCTGACTAGGGAGGGCCACTTTGGAAGGCACGGCCAAGTGGTCTGACCAAGAGAGGGAGAAAGGAGCCATAACTGAAAGTCTCAGGTCATTAGAGAAAATGCCAAAAGTACAAAAATATCAAATCAAAAATATCGATGTAAAAAATATAGTTAGTCAAAATATCGATTTTTTTAAATGCTTTAAATTAATTAAAAATTAATTAAACCATAAATATAATTAACTTAAACATACTTAAAAAACTTAATTAACCCTAAAATGAATAAATAATGAATGTAAGTAAAAAAACATACAAATTGATTTGTTAATACATGTATATATATAAACGTAATATTAATAAAAAAAATACAATATTTTTACCGTAGGATAGCGGAAAGGGTAAAATTTTCAATTACCACTCCAGTGAGTGCAACAGTAGGGAAAGCGTTGGATAGCTTAGGGGTAAAAACGTACTAGTCCCACTCCAGAGAGTGCGACACATTAGGGAAAGCGTTGGATAGCGTAGGGGTAAAAATACTATTCCAACTCCAGATACTGCAACAGTAGGCAAAGCGCTGGATAGCGTAGAGGTAAAAATTACTATTCCCACTCCAGAGAGTGCAACAGTAGGGAAAGCGTTGAATAGCGTAGTGGTAAAAATTACTATTCCCACTCCGGAGAGTGCAACAGTATTTGATATTTGATATTTGAGGGGTTATTTGTAGAGCGCGACGTTCGCTCCGGAGGGAGCATCTTGGCGCTGCAGATAGGGAAAGCGTTGGATAGCGTAGAGGTAAAAATTACTATTCCCACTCCAGAGAGTGCAACAGTAGGGAAAGCGTTGGATGGCGTAGGGGTAAAAATTACTATTCCAACTCCAGAGAGTGCAACAGTAGGGAAAGCGTTGGATAGCGTAGGGGTAAAAATTACTATTCCATCTCCAGAGAGTGCAACAATAGGAAAAGCGCTGGATAGCGTAGGGGTAAAAATGACTATTCCCACTCCAGAGAGTGCAACAGTAGGGAAAGCGTTGGATAGCATAGAGGTAAAAATTACTATTCCCACTCCAGAGAGTGTAACAGTAGGGAAAGCGTAGGTGTAAAAATTAATATTCCAACTCCAGAGAGTGCAACAGTAGGGAAAGCGCTGGATAGCGTAGGGGTAAAAATTACTATTCCCACTCCAGAGATTGCAACAGTAGGGAAAGCGTTGGATAGCGTAGGGGTAAATATTACTATTCCCACTCCAGAGAGTGCAACAGTAGGGAAAGCGTTGGATAGCGTGGAGGTAAAAATTACTATTCCCACTCCAGAGAGTGCAACAATAGGGAAAGCGTTAGATAGCGTAGGGGTAAACATTACTATTCCAACTCCAGAGAGTGCAACGGTAGGGAAAGCGTTGGATAGCGTAGGGGTAAAAATTACTATTCCAACTCCAGAGAGTGCAACAGTAGGGAAAGCGCTGGATAGCGTAGGGGTAAAAATTACTATTTCCACTCCAGAGAGTGCAACAGTAGGGAAAGCGTTGGATAGCGTAGGGGTAAAAATTACTATTCCCACTCCAGAGAGTGCAACAGCATGGAAATCGTTGGATAGTGTAGGGATAAAAATTACTATTCCCACTCCAGAGAGTGCAACAGTAGGGAACGTGTTGGATAGCGTAGGGGTAAAAATTACTATTCCCACTAGAAGTGAGTGCAACAGTAGGAAAAGCATTGGGTAGCAGGAAGGTAAAAATTACTATTTCCACTCCAGTGAGTGCACCGGTAGGGAAAGTAAATACTTCATATATAAATAAAAATAAAATAAGTAATAATACCAAAGACAAATTATTTAAAATACTTAACACTTTTATATAATATATTAATTAATCAATTAAAAATGCAAATACAAATTAATTATTAAAATAATTACCTACTAATACAAATTATTTACCAATCAACAATAAATTAATTAACAATTAGAAAATAATAAAAAATTTGATAAAATAAAAAAATATTTAAAAATAGAATTACTTACAATTAAATTACTCCCCACCCTATTCCCCTATAAACCCACAACCCACTACAGAAACGAAATGAATAGAATTAACATATTTATCAATTAATAAATTAATTAAGATTAATTACCCATTTTATTTTATTTAATTACCAATTAATAATTAATTAACAATTATTTCACAATAAATACAAATAAATAAATTAAAATATTTAAATATTTATAATTAAATAACTTCCCACCCTATTCCCCTATAAACCCACAACCCGCTACTGAAAATAAATTATTAAAATGAACATATTTATCAATTAAATCTATTAATTTAAATTGATTACCAATTATATTTTATTTAATTACCAATTAATAATTAATTAACAATTATTTCACAATAAATACAATGCAAAATAATTGTTACTTAATTATTAATTGGTAATTAATTAAAATATAATTGGTAATTTTTTTTATTAATTGCTTAATTGATAATTATGTTTATTTTATTAATTTATTTTCTGTAGCGGGTTGTGGGTTTATAGGGGAATAGGGTGGGAAGTCATTTAATTATAATTAATTAAATATGTTAATTTATTTATTTGTATTTATTGTGAAATAATTGTTAATTAATTATTAATTGGTAATTAAATAAAATATAATTGGTAATCAATTTTGGAAGCTAGAGGACTTTTAAAATAGACAAAGGCGGAACAATGTCAGATTAATTGGAATCCAAGAGACAAAAGAGGGAGGGGACGTGCGGGGGTTTGTTATTGATCTGCTGAAAGGTGCGTTACCCGAGCTGACTTCATGGGACTGGGAACATGAGATACAAAGAGCGCATCGATTTCCGATGACACGAAAAGAGTCACAGGGCAAGCCCCGCGCAATACTGCTATACGTTGGGAATTTCCTTCTGCGTGAAGAGATAATCAACAAGGCAAAGCCTCAGTCTAAACGCTCCTATAAGGATACTGAATTTTTTGCTCGCCCTGATTTCTGCCATACTACCGTAGAAAGAAGGTGGCGGATGAGGCAACTTATTACCTTGTTCCAAAACATAGGGAGCGAGGCTTATCTAATGTTTCCCGCACGTCTAAAAGTTGATCTAGATGGCAATTTTAGAGTTTTTTACTCTGAAATTATGGCGCAAGAATACCTCAGCTTTTTGCGAGAAAATCAAAAGTCTTATCATAAGGTCCCTGAGGTTCAAGATTCGCAAGCTGGGGCTGTCAGAAATTTACCTCGTAAAAAGTAAAAAGTAAAAAGTAAAAAGAGAGGACAGTGTAAAAACTTTATGGAAAAAGTAGTTTGTCATCAAGAGTTAGATTTTTTCAGGAAATCTTAGTGAAGATTGTATATTCACATGTGCATTTTTTTCTATTTATTTTGAAGTTTGTGGTTATGCTCAAAACTGTTGATATGTTGATATATTGTCGTTTAAACAGGTATTACTAGATAACATTTGGTAGATAGAGATTAAGATTAACTTTTTCTCTCTGTCGGTGAGCACTTCGAATGATATATATGATTAAGGAAAATCAGGGGGGAGGGGGTGAGACATCCCGTTGGCACGCGTCGGTCAGACATAGGTCTCATTGACCTATTTTCCCGTAGGGGGGGAGGGTTCCTGAGGGAGGGCTTTCTGGGGGGGGGAGGGAGATCACAAGGGCAGGGCACAATGGTACTAAAATACACTGGGATCACGAAGGGCACATTCTAAAACAGGTGTATGAGCAGTATGGCTCTAAGGAAGGGAATATGGAAACTAAAAACTGCATTTTGTGTGTAGCAGATGTAATAGAGAGCAAATTCGTTAAAGTAAGAAATACAAGTGAACAGGTAGCCAACGGTCCCGGAAAATCTAGACATGACTCTTAGATTTGTAACATGGAACGTGTGCGGCTTAAACGATGTCCAAAAGAGGCAAAAGATAGGTATTCGATTACGTCAGATGAATGTAGACTTTATATTCTTGCAAGAGACACACATAATGAGTACGCAGGAGTATTGCCTCAATCAGTTGGGTTTTCATCTAATAGTAAGATCTAAACAAGGTGCAAAAAATAGAGGGGTTGCTATCCTGTCAAGGAGTAAAAATGTGATAACAGGAAAGAAACTAGAGGATAAATGGGGAAGGTGGGCTATGGCGGAGATTTTGATAGAAGGTGTATGGACAACGTTAGTGGCAGTTTACGGATCAACGCAGGATGACCCGGAAGTATTACAGTTTCTAGACTCTGAGTTAGCTGCCTGGCCCCCGCAGGTTATTATAGGAGGAGACTTGAACATTAATGGGGCAGAAGGATTGGGAACAGGACAGATTAGGAGTTATAAAGGACGGAAGAAAAGAGTCCATAAGGCTCTTGTGGATCTTCTGGTGAATAATAACCTGACTGATGTCTGGGGTACAATTAGATCTGAACAAAAAGGATATACATATTATTCTGCGCCACATCAAATTTGTGTTAGATTAGATTATTTTATGATCTCTAACAATTTAATGACAAGGGCCAAGATTGATAGGCTCCCAAGAATTCTCAGCGATCACAATCCATTAGTTTTGACGATGAAATCAGAAGGAGGAATAAGAACTAATAGGGTATGGACATTCGAAAGAAGGCTTTTTTTAGATGATGATTATATATCACATATGTCAAAATGGATCACTGAGTTTTTTTAAAACAACAGAGGAAGTGCTTCGGTGGGAGTCATATGGGATGCTTTTAAGGCGGGTGTTCGTGGTGAAACATGTAGCTATAGTACTCATAAACGTAAAAAAGAAGGGCTCCGACAAAAGGAGTTAGAGAGAGCTGTGTCAGAGGCAGAAGAACAACTTAATAACTGTGTTATCAGAGGGGAACCAGCTGAGCAATATATTATAGATCTAATAAAAGTAAAAAGTGAAGCTGAAGATGAACTGGCGAAAAAGGCAGTATACTATACAATCAGAAGGGAGAAGTGTTATGAATATAATGAAAAAGTTGGGCATGTTCTCGCCATGCGCACCAGACAGATAGCGGCAGATGGGACTGTTAGGGAAATTAGGGATGAAAATGGTAATCTGCAAACAGATTCGGAAGAAATTAGGGAAGTATTCAGGAAATTCTATCAGACCCTATACGATCATCAACATCCTTGTGGTAACGAAGAGATTAGGGAATATCTAGAGAATATCCCGACCGAGAGGGTTTTGGACGAAGACGCAGAAAGACTAGAAAATCAGTTGGATGTTGATGAGATTAAAGAAGCTATGTGTAATCTTCCTTTAGGAAAGGCTGCTGGTCCGGACCAGATACCCTTAGAGTTTTACAAAACTTTCTGGGGAATGCTGGCTCAAGAGTTAAGTAAAACGATCCAAGCTGCTCAGCTGGGTGAGTCTATTCCAAAGTCCTGGGGGGGTGCAGATATCGTGTTAATTTAAAAAAAAGGAAAACCGCCTACTGAGCCGGGGTCATATCGTCCTATCACCTTAATGAATAATGACACTAAAATATATTCAAAAGCCCTGGCAATGAGATTTGCTGGGGTGATAAGTGCCTTAGTCAGCTGCAATCAACACGGTTTTATTCCCGGAAGAGGAACAACCCACCACACCCGGAAAGTTATAACATTGTTCGATGCCGCCGAGGTCACAGGAGATCCGATGGCAGTAATGTTGCTGGATGCTGAAAAAGCATTCGATCGGGTCTCCTGGGACTATCTGTGGCATACTTTAGTAAGAGCTGGATTTAGGGGTGGTTTTATAAAAGCTTTACAGACCCTGTACAAAGAACCGGTAGCGGCTTTAAGAGTCAATGGGGGCGTCACGGGTAAATTTTTGATTAAAAGAGGAACGCGGCAGGGGTGCCCATGCTCCCCTTTATTGTTTGCCATGTATATGGACCCATTGTTTCGTAAGTTAGATCTATGTCCAGAGATAACTTCGTTACCTACATTGTTGGGACCCTGTAAGATACTTGCCTACGCTGATGATGTGGCAGTGATAACACCAAACCACACTGAGGCAACTGAATTTATAGAAGAAGAGGCCCGTAGATTCGGACAGGTATCGGGGTATGCCCTAAACGCTTCAAAGACCCAGATTATTAAAAACTCAGCAACCATATGTGACGATAACCGAGTGGTCCAGGCAGGGACTTATTTAGGAATAAATATCTCAGCTGATATAAATAATTTGGTGGAAAAAAATATTGCTCCAATAATAAATAAAACAAAGAAAGATCTGGATCGGTACGAAAATTTACATCTATCGTTAGTAGGTCGAGTCAACATCATCAAAATGATGGTGTTGCCAAAATTCTTGTATATTTTTAGGGCAGTACCACTCCTATTTGATAACAAATGGTTCAAAATATGTGAGCAAATGATTAACCGGTTTATATGGGCTAGAGGAAAGACACGCAGGGCATTGAGATACATGTCACTCCCGCGGGAGCGAGGGGGTTGGTCTCTACCAGATCTTAAATTGTATTATTGGGCTGCTGCATTTCAAAACATGTTGGGATTGGTTGGGGGGGGCTGAGGTGGATGGATGGGATAACATTGGTTCACTTGCCATTTATGGTTTGGTTTTGAGCAAAAATGCGGAAAATATTTTTTTGAGATTTACTGAGGAAAGTTATTACAAAAGAACACGGTTTAAGACTATAATTGCTGCTTATAACATATGGAAGGGAATATCGAAAAAGATAGGAATTGGGAAATACAATGCTTATACTAGGTTTAAAAATAACCCTTCCCTGCCTAGTATGGTTTTTACAGGAGTTTTATTCCAAGATTGGGAGAGGCGGGGGATAAGAAAGATCGGAGATATCCAGGGATCCCATGGTATATTACAATTTACAGAATTACAGAATAGATATACTTTAAATACAAAGCATTTTTTCAAATATTTCCAAATAAGAAGTTGTATATTAAATAAAAAAGGAGGGCCTTTGGGTTTTGACAGAAATGTATTGATGGACCTTATAGAAGCAGGCTCCGATTGTACCATAAAGAGACTCTATTTGGAAATGACAACACTAAAGAAAGATGATTCGGAGAAATGGAATAATAAGTGGTCTGTAGATTTGGATATAACCAGTGATATCTTTTCAGAGTCACTAGAGATGGGAAGAAAATTGCTGTGCTCATCATCTCTACAGGCTCAACATTACAAGATCTTATATCATCTGTATTATACACCTGGGAAAATTGCTCAATGGGGGGGTCTATCGGGAACTACCTGTTTTAGGTGTGGTAGCGCGGAGGCGGATTTGATGCATATCTTTTCACTTTGCCCACAATTAGATAGAGTAAAACAGGACATTGGGAATTTTCTACAGAATGTATTATCAACTACAATAGAATTAAATCCAGCTGTAATGTTACTAGGAGTTAGTCCTGAGGGCCATGTGAATAATGAAAACCTTGTATTTGTTGTAATGGCTATTTTCAGATTGCTAGTGGCCTCGGCATGGCTTGATCCTAATCCTCCCACATATCATCAATGGTTGGGCAAGGTATTATCAATACAAAAATTAGAATCCGCTATATATGCTAGGAAGGGGAAAAATGGTAAGAAACTTGGTAAGCAAATATGGGAGCCTCTCCTTCGGTGGAAACAAGGTTCTGATCAGTGATCATTGATTACTGGGGGGGGGGGAAATTGAGAATGTATTGTATCGAATTCCTTGTATCTATTGTTTATATGGTTTATCTTGGAACAACTATGTATGATTTGATATTGTATACTTTTATGTTCCTATTGTATATATGAATGTGTGCTCTACTACTTTGAATTCTATTGTGCCCTGCTCATGTTTTAAGGGGAAAAAAGGGGGGGAAATTCTTCAATAAAAATATTTTTTTTAAAAAACAATTAATTCAAAATAAATACCAATAAATAAATCAACATATTTAAATAATTATAATTAAATTACTTCCCACCCTATTCCCCTATAAACCCACACCCTGCTACAGAATTATATTACGCAAAAAGGAAATACCATAAAAATAATTAATTAATATAAATAATAAAATAAATATACACTCTTCAAACATATACTAACATAAAAAACACTTTAAAAATTGATATTAACTTACCTCAAATTCGATATTTTTTTAGTCTATATTCTGGCCATTCTATATTTTTGTAGTCTATATTCTGTCCATTCGATATTATGTCCATTCTATATTTTTTAATTCGATATTAATGCTATCCTATGCAATATTTTTGTAGTCTATATTCTGTCCAGTCGATATTGTGTCCATTCTATATTTTTTAATCGATATTAATGCAAATCAATAATAAAAACTCGATATTTTCACTGTATACCGCAAATTATGAGCAGTAGATCACGAAAAGAGGTCATCCATCAGGGTTGCATATATACCCGCCATACTGTCCATAAAACCAGGCCAGGCACTATATTGTAGGGGGGCAATCAAAGCGTGCTGAAGATTTTGTTTGAGCTGTGGATACTGCCAGTGTTGCGATTAAGGTAGCCTGTGATCACGGTTGAGATCCGCAAAGGGGACCAATACACTGTCCCGAATGTAAATGTAAATGTAAATGTAACGAACCAGGCAATTCACATGACAAACCCCCTTGTTCCCCCAGTATGACCAGTCAACCTCTTCATCCCCAATCCTAATATTCCTGTTCCGCCATAGCGACGTCTTAAGATGCATGGCAAGCAAAGCAGATGATGGGCACAACACCATGTATAGTGTGTGGCATGTGTAATCGGGTTGCCCAGGCAGCCGGATAAACCGTGGCCCATGTAAAGAGCTGTAAGTGCTCCCTTCGATTGTAGCAGATGGTACTCCAGAAAAACCCATGTAGGTGTCTTGTTAGTCGACTTCAGCATCTGCACCACATGTGATAACTGTGAGGCCAATCAGAAAGTTTCAGCGTGGGGAAGTCACAACTCTACTGCAGTAGTTTTAGCATGCAGTTTAGTGGCATTGAAACGAGGCCAGCACCCTCCCACTCAAAAGTCTGTATCATCCAAACGATCTCCTCAAGCATGCTGCTGGGGTTTTTCAGGGGATGCATCCAAAATATGTAATTAAATCTTAGCATCATATACATTTTAATATTTTGAACCCAACATCACAGAGCTAGACGCAACGCCAGCCAGGGGGTGAATTCCACCCGTACCTTCTCTATGATGGGGCAATGTTATCACGCATCTTCCAAGATAGATCGCCACTCAGGTACATACCCAGACATTTCAGATGTTCAGTCCACTATGTGAACGATGCCCCTCCAGTGATGCAACAGCAGTCGCCGGAGTCATTGGCAGGGTCTCACACTTTGAACAGTTTATATGGTTTCCTGGGAAGGCAGAAAAAGACTCAATGAACTGCATGAGAGCTGGGATCAATTCACACGGACAGGAGAGAACAGCCATGATACCATCTGCATAATAAAACGCTTTCCTCTCACTCACCGACATAACCATCCCATGTATATCAGGCTCACTCTTAGCCATCAGTGGTTTGAGTGCGAGCAAAAATAATAGCCAGGAGAGTGTGGACAGAAAAAAAGGGCAATGAAAAGCTCCCATATGTCACTGAGGCCGTAAGAGCACTGTAGAGCCACTGTAGAGCCACTGAACATTAGCTTACATCCCCTAGGCCCTTTGCCATGATCTTCATGTCTGCGCTTATAAGGGATATTGGGCGATAGTTGGCACATTGTAGCGGGTCTCAGCCAGGTGTTGGGATCAAGGAACTAAGCACCCTATTGAATTCTTGGAGAGAGCTGTGGCGGTGGAGATCTCCCTAAATAGTTTTTCCAAAAGAAGTACTATTAGGGGTTGGGTGATTTTATAGAATACCGGCGTGTCCCAGGGCCTTAATAGTCACCATTCCGCCTATGGCCTATGCAATTTCTTTGTTGCTAATGTCAGAATCGGGTGACTGTGCCTGATCTTGTGACAGGGCCGGTAAGGTAAAGCCTGGTCGGTTTGAGGGTCTCATAAAAAGTGGCAAATCCTCACAATATGTCGCGCAGGTCAGTGGGGGGCACATCACTGCAGCCATGAAGGTTGTTGTGTCCTGTGAGACACGTTCTAGTGTCTTGACAGACACTGAATTATTAGCCGCTCCCCTATGGGAGTGGGCACACTGGCACCTCCACACGCATCCCTCACAGGTGTCACGAGTGACGTGAGCCTGCTAATAAAAGGGCCCGAGCGCACGTGCTCAGGGCCAGTTGATCAACGATAGCCACGGTGTCTGCGGTCAGTCATTAATCAGCATGTGGGCCAAGGGCCCACGACATAACATTTGGTGACGAGAGGGTCTATCCCGCATGTGCAGCCGCCGTATTCCTGTGAGTGAAGGGGGACTGTGCATTGCCTTGGAGAGGTCAGACCCTGAAGCAGGTGATTACGTTATCGAAGCGTCAGAGGGGCGTGTGGAGAGCCCTACAGTGAAGTTGAGGTGGCGGGAGCCCACCCCACGTATGACGAGCCTGCTGCCCCCCTCGTGTAGGATGAGCATTCAGCTCCTACCACGGGCGTGAGGTAAAGTCCTGTGAATGCAGAATAAGTGCGGGCGAGGCTGGACTGCTGAGACGCTGGCCGCTGCTGCAAATTGTCACTAGGAAGAAGTGAGCCTGTCCAGCGATCGGGCCAAGGTGAGACCGGGATGGTAACACATGCTGGGCTGTCATGGAGCCCCTCAAAGTAAGGGGAAGCAGCCCATTGCTGACCGGAGAAGCACCGGTGCACAGCAGTGTCAGCGAGGACTGCAGCGAGTGAAGGCAGGCCACAGTGCAGAAAGAGGCAACCCAGTGAAGTGGGAGCCCATCCCACGTTTGATCCACCTGCAAAGGCCGCGGGCGTAAGGTGAGACCTGGCTACGGGACATCGGGGGCAGTGAAGAGAGCGTAATGAGGGGAGATTAGGAAGTGGAGCAGTGGCCCGCTCCATCATCCCCTCGAAGAAGACAAACAATGCCCCGTACCGGCAACCTCGCCAAACCCCCAACCCCCCGCGCAGCGTGTGAACTGCGAGGCTGTGGCAGTGGGGTGGAGAAAGGAAGAAACCATGTCACGTCAGCGGACGATCGGAGCACCGCAAGTGCAAACTCATCCCAGGCGGCCTTCAATGAAAGTGCCGAAGCACACATGGGCTGCCGGGCGTGGGAATAATGCGCAGCTAGGCGCCAGGAGTTCAGGAACACAGCGCCAAGCACGTGCGTAGTGAGTGCATGAAATAACACTGCACCTAAAATGACAAGCACCACTTATCGTCCAGCCAAAGAAGAGAGGCTAAAAGTCCACAGCAGCCACGTCAACAAGAATCAGTCTCAGCAAGGTGATCACTGATCGAGCAAAGGCTCAAGGGAGGCTACCTCCAGCCAAAAGTGCAAGAAACGGCGGGCAGAGAGTGCGCCATCAGCGGCGGACCAACGCCATCACACGTGAGAACAGCGTCATATGCCCCTGGTGGTCAACAAGCACCACCGCAAAGATGGAAAGCAGGCACGGCAAGTGTGGGAAGGCGGAAAGGCGTAGTGCACGCAGTCCGAAGTGCGTGATGTGTGCACCCAGAAGAATGTCAGTAGAGGTGAACGCCCAGCAGGGAAATAAATCTCTCCAAAGGAAAGAAGCACTGCTGGAACCAGCAGTGAGATCCCATACATCTCCACAGCAGCAACAGCCATGGAGCCCAGAAGGGGCCAAACATAGCACAGTGTCCTCCCTCACACTGTTTCAAGCAGGTGTCATCAGTGACCCAAGGCTGACGAGAGGAGAGTTGTACACTACGAGTGAACAGCTCACCACTGCACGAGGAAGCAATTCCCTGGAGAGGGAACACCCGGAGTAGGAGCATCAAGAAGCCATAGCTCACCCTTGCCCAAGGAAGCCATTCCCTGGAGAGGGAACATCCGGAGTAGGTGCGTCAAGAAGCTCCCTGAAGAAGGTGCACCCGAGATGAGTGGCTGCTTGCCATGTCGCCGAGAGGAGCGACTGAAGGTTCTCCTGGATGGTCCGGAGACCATTAAAGTTAAGAGGCTGCGTGGCCTCGTTAGGACATGGTGCATGTTACTGCAAGAAGTGGAAGAAGAGTGGAGATCGTGTCACCTAGAAGAGCTGGACAAACACAGGTGAGTCAAAGACAACTAGAGGAGAAGCATGAGGACTCGTAGGACCACAAGCCAAGAACACCTCCAAAGACATCAGCCAGGCACCAAGGCGGACCAAAGGCCCAGGCGACAGCACCAAGGGCGAACCACACATAAGCCGCAGCAAGCGTAAACCACGTTGCTCCCGTCGCTTCACAGTGAGACCGTCCAGCCTGAGCGTCGGCAGTTGGAGTCGAGTGGCATCCCTGCTCCTGACCGAAAATGCCAGAGGTGCAAGAGAAGATCCAGAAGAGGTGGTCGTGGGGCTGTGATGTCCATCCTGAAACTTTCCTTCCCTAGTTAATCATCGCCACTTTTGTCCCGGCTCAATGGCAGCTATGTCATCAGTGACAAGTGCATGTCACCTCACTCAGCAAGAAACGCGGAAGTGTAACCGGGGGGGTCTACATCAAGAATCGGACAACCAGCTGAGGTCAGAATAGGAAGTCATGAGTGGCAGGGCCAGAATATGAAGAAAACCCGAGCTACAACAGGAGTGAGTCCTGACACAGCAACAGCAAAGGAAGCGGGGGATAATCCAAGAAGAAACTGGGTGCACAGTCAAAATATTGATTCCTAATTATCGAGTTACATTAATATCGAGTTTAAAATATCGAAGGTGAAGAATACCGAATTCAAGAATATCGTTGGACAGAATATCGACCCTAAGGTAAGTAATATCAATTTCTTTTATATATATGTAAGTAATATCGAAGTTAGTAGTATCAATATCAATTATATCGATGTTACTAATTTCGATGTTACTAATAACGCTATTTGTTTGTTGTTATGCATTTTATTATGTATTTTATATGTATGTGTTATATGTTTTTTTAAGTATTTTATTTGTTTTAAATTATATGTGTACTATTTTTTGTATATTAAAAATGTTATTTTTAATTTATTTTATGTTTTAGTACTGGTGCGGGTTGTGGGTTTATTAGAGACTAGGGTGGGAAGTAATATATTATAGTAAATTATTTATTAATTTTTAGTAAGTGTAATTTAATGGTTGTGGGTTTATAGGGGCATTGGGTGGGAAGTAATTTAATTGTAATTAAGTAATTTTTTTACATTTTATTGGTATAGATCATTTTTTTATTTCTAATTATTAATAATTGGTAAATCATTATTTTAATTTGTAATTAATTTGTTTTAATTGGTAATTAATTTTTTTAATTGGTAATTAAGGTTTGTAATTAGTAATTACATTTTGTAATTGCCAATTAATTTTTTTTAATTGGTAATTAAGATTTTTTATTGGAAAGTAAATTTTTTAATTGGCAATTAATTTTTTTAATTGTTAATTTATGTTTTTAATTGGAAATTAAATGTTTTAATTGCCAAATAATTTTTTAATTCGTGATTCATGTTTTACAATTGATAATTGATATTTCTAATTGTTAATTACTTTTTATTAATTTGAAATTTATTTTAATAATTGGTAATTAATTTTTCATGGAAAATGTTCTTTATATAAAAAGACATTTATTGTTTACCATTTTTTAATTGTTAATCAATTTTTAATTATCAATATGTTTTTTTATTTTGAAAAATATGTTAGTGTTCAATGTTTATTATTTGGTCATTTATATTTATTAATTCATATTTATTGGTATTTATTGTTAATTTATTGTTAATTAATTATTCAATTTAAAATATGTTTTTAGTAATTATTAATGGGTATTTGCAAATGATGTAGAGTTATTTAAAAACTAAATTTTCAATTTTTTCATTTACAACAATTATTTATAAGTATGTTATATTTAACTTCTACGTTATCCAATGCATTCCCTACTGTTGCACTTTCTGGAGTGGGAATAGTAATTTTCACCCCTACGCTATCCAACGCTTTCCTACTGTTGCACTCTCTGGAGTTGGAATAGTAAATTTTACCCCTCCGCTAAACAACGCTTTCCCTACTGTTGCACTCTCTGGAGTGGGGATAGTAATTTTTACCCCTACGCTATAGAACGCTTTCCCTACTGTTGCACTCTCTGGAGTTGGAATAGTAATTTTTACCCCCACGCTATCTAACATTTTTCCTACTGTTGCACTCTTTGGAGTTGGAATAGCAATTATTACCCCTATGCTATCCAATGTTTTCCTTACTGTTGCACTCTCTGGAGTTGGAATAGTAATTTTTACCCCTACACTATCCAACGCTTTCCCTACTGTTGCACTCTCTGGAGTTGGAATAGTAATTTTTACCCCTACGCTATCCAACACTTTTCCTACTGTTGCACTCTCATGAGTTGGAATAGTAATTTTTACCCCTACGCTATCCAATGTTTTCCCTACTGTTGCACTCTTTGGAGTTGGGATAGTAATTTTTACCCCTACGCTATCCAACGTTTTCCCAACTGTCGCACTCTCTGGAGATGGAATAGTAATGTTTACCCCTACGCTATCCAACGCTTTCCCTACTGTTGCACTCTCTGGAGTTGGAATAGTAATTTTTACCCCTACGCTATCTAACGCTTTCCCTACTGTTGCACTATCATGAGTTGGAATAGTAATTTTTACCCCTACGCTATCCAATGTTTTCCCTACTGTTGCACTCTTTGGAGTTGGAATAGTAATTTTTTCCCCTACGCTATCCAACGCTTTCCCTACTGTTGCACTCTCTGATGTTGGATAAGTAATTTTTACCTCTGCGCTATCCAACGCTTTCCCTATTGTTGCACTTTTTGGAGTTGAAATAGTAATTTTTACCCCTACGCTATCCAATGCTTTCCCTACTGTTGCACTTTTTCGAGTTGGAATAGTAATTTTTACCCCTACGCTATCCAATGCTTTCCCTACTGTTGCACTCTCATGAGTTGGAATAGTAATTTTTACCCCTACGCTATCCAATGTTTTCCCTACTGTTGCACTCTTTGGAGTTGGAATAGTAATTTTTACCCCTACGCTATCCAACGTTTTCCCTACTGTTGCAGTCCCTTGAGTTGGAATAGTCATTTTACCCCTACGCTATCCAACGCTTTCCCTACTGTTGCACTCTCTGGAGTTGGAATAGTAATTTTAATCCCTACGCTATCCAATGTTTTCCCTACTGTTGCACTCTCTGGAGTTGGCATAGTAATTTTTACCCCTACGCTATCCAACACTTTCCCTACTGTTGGACTCTCTGGTGTTGGATAAGTAATTTTTACCTCTGCGCTATCCAACGCTTTCCCTATTGTTGCACTTTTTGGAGTTGGAATAGTAATTTTTACCCCTACGCTATCCAATGCTTTCCCTACTGTTGCACTTTTTGGAGTTGGAATAGTAATTTTTACCCCTACGCTATCCAACGCTTTCCCTACTGTTGCACTTTTTGGAGTTGGAATAGTAATTTTTACCCCTACGCTATCCAATGTTTTCCCTACTGTTGCACTCTCTGGAGTTGGAATAGTAATTTTTACCTCTACGCTATATAACGGTTTCTCTACTGTTGCGCTCTCTGGAGTGGGAATGGTAATTTTAAGTTCTATGCTATCCAACATTTTTATTACTGTATTTTTTTTACTTATGGATTTTGAATAGTATTTTTATTTATTTCGTTATTTAATTTATTTTGTATACATTTAGATAATGTAGTAAAAATGTATTTTAAAAATATTTAAGGAATATATATATATTTTTAATTTATTAAACATAATTCTTAACTTTTTATTTATGTTTTTGTTTTATGTATGTAAATGTATTCGTAATTTATAATATTTTTTGTTAATTTATGAAATATTAAAATAATTATTACAACTTATTAAGTATGCATATGTCATATATTGTATGTATATATGTTTAATTAAGGTATTATTATGATATATGTATTATTTATTAATTTTAAACATGATTAGATATTTTTATTATGTTTATTTTATTTATTAGTGTTATTTACTTTATTTTACATTTATATTTTTACAGAAAAAATACATATTTTTAACATCGATATTTTTAACATCAGTATGTATATGTTATATATTATATGTATATATGTTTTAAATATTATGATATATGTATTATTTATTAATTGTAAACATTATTAGATATTTTTTTATGTTTTTTTTATTTATTAGTGTTATTTACTTTATTTTACATTTATATTTTTACAGAAAAAATACATATTTTTAACATCGATATTTTTAACATCTATATTTTTTTTGAGATATTTTTGTACTTACCATGGTGTAGATAGGATGTCGATATTCTTGCCTTCTATATTTCTGAATCGATATTCCTGTAGGTCAATATTTTGTAGGTCGATATTTTGACAGTGATTCAAGGAACTGGCAACCGCACAGCGGGAGTCCGAGAGTAAGCCGCACAGCCTGCACGAACCGAGTCTCAAGTCATACGTTCCTTAGCGCGTTCATCACTCCTCCGTCATCAAAGTCCCAATAGCCAAGAAGTACATGTCCATGAATGCAAGTGCCTCCCCAGAGAACCTGGAGGTACCTGGCCACTCCCTGCCTCAGGTGATCAACTGCCGACTAGACGCCTGCATCCATCAAGGCAAGTCATCACCCACCATCGTTCAGATTCACCACATGGCTGGCAATGCCACCATGCCAATCAAGTGTGTCAACCAACACCATCTCGAAGACACAAGGAGTGCAATCCTCCGTTATTGTCAAACTAGCCAATAAGAAAACTCAGAGGCTACCTGCTAACCTGGTCTGCACCTGGACTGCGGCAGAGAGAGTGTTGCGTTCTAATCTAGGATCCTGATCGATGCTGTGACCTTATGCCCCTATTCGGCTATAAATCCATTTATTCCCTATATTGGCATAACCGTTCAAGTGCAATATTCAGTAACTCATCTCTGGCCTCACACGAACAGAGCCACATTCCAGAATAGCTTTCTCTGCCACTTCCTTTGCAACCAATTAGTGCAATGACAGAGCAGAAGTCACTATCTGAGATTCCTAGATTAACACTCTGAGTTCTTCAACAAGATAAAAACTCAGCAAACCTGGAAATCCCCGCTTGCTGTGTTTTGATTAGTAACAGAACTCTAATGAGCACTGATAGACGATCACTTCCTAGTGACATCTTTATTGACGTCTTATGTCCAGCAAACTTACGTCAAACAAGGCACCTTTCAGGTATAAATACTGCCAACGTGGCCTTAAGCAAGTCCCCTGTTGCCCGCCGCCTGAAGCTGCTGTTATACTGAAGATATCATAGCTGCTATCGCTACTGCTATCGCTGCTAACTAGCGAACGATGGTGTGGTGAACTTAGGAGCTGAACAGCCGTCCCCCTGCAAGAGCCCAGCAGATGCAAGCTGCCCGCGGACGCTGTTCCCCCTCCTCCTCGACGCGCTGAGAAGAGACGCTGCCTTTCTCCTGCCGAGAAATCCAGCTCCAGCGTTTCTGGTCTACCCTTGCGGGTGACTGGGATATCGAGCCCTGAGGGAGATACCAGACCTCCATCATTCTATTCCAGAGGTATGGTGTTGACTAAACCCTTGAAAGAGAATTCTTGAAGCAAACCTTGGCAAATCCAACTTAACTTAAAGCTACTTACTTACTCCCCTCCCAAGTATTAGGCTTAGGTCAGGTACACTGGGATAGGCGTAGTTAGAAGCACCAGTTGAGTATTTTAGCCTAATGTACATATGAATGTATATATGTTTTATTACTTTTAAACCATTGTATGGCTAAGAAACCATATCAATGCTTTTACAGTATTATTTCGCAATACTTATCTTACTGTACGTACTTTTTATATTAACAAGTCTTGCAATTGTGGCAATCCATTTCTCTTGTACGAGAAGAAAGACTGTTCAATAAATGTTACCTTTTATTGACAAACGCCCGTCTCTCTATTCTCTACATATTGTGAAAGTAATCTGCACCAACCTGACTGAGTAAAATAACTGTCTATTGTTTCACACGACCCTAGAGATTGACTCTTGATCTGAGGAGCAAAGTTGTCATGTTGCACGGTTGTTGGAAAACTGAATCCCTTCTTGTCTGTGCCAGGGAAGCTGATCACTTCCTATTTCAGTCAAGAAAGTTTCCAGTGACCTCTGAGCTAGTTGGTAACAAACCCAATTAAGTTTAGCATAGTCAGTAGAGGCCTGGAAGATCCGCACTTCTACGTCAATACTACTGTTTATGTTATTCCAATGCGCAGGGCCTATTGGGAAAATAGGAACTACGCTACAAGAGCATGTCCTGAGCAAGACCCATACACCCTTGAGGTTTGTGTGAGAGACTAACGACTGGCTCCTCGGTGGTTTGCAGCTTCCCCCAGCTGGCACACACGCAGCCCCATAGCAGCCTACCAGCAGTCCTGTGGCAAGCCAGTTGAAGGGCCTCCCC
The DNA here is from genome assembly GCF_964263255.1 of Lissotriton vulgaris. Lineage (NCBI taxonomy): Eukaryota > Metazoa > Chordata > Amphibia > Caudata > Salamandridae > Lissotriton > Lissotriton vulgaris. The sequence goes on from NC_141689.1 coordinate 859,226,053, forward strand.
AGGCGGGAGAGCTGGAAGAGACATTGCCCCACCGACAGGTCACCGGACACAGCAAGACAACCTAAGAGAGACTTCTGGTGATCCAGAAGTAATCCAGTGAACTTTCACCATGGACTCCAACTATGATCTTGGCGCACCCAGTTAATGAACTGCTGTTAATCACCACATACCATCCTCAATGTCAGCGAAAAGAAGCCACCTGGGACTAAAGGACATGCCTCCACCGGCATGTTGTTAAAGTGCAGCGGACATCTCCAAACAAGCGTTCATGTCCTGAATCACACAGGCTAAATTATTAGGGCCCGCCGAGACCGTCCTGCTACAGTCGGAGTCACCAGTCCTGGTCTGCTGTCTTCTGGATGCCTGACCCGAGAAGCTGATGGACCCTATGGTGTATATTTTGTTGTTATTTCTCCCTACCAGTTGTACTTTTGAGCTTTTGTTTTCATCAAAATTTTGGAGGAATGTTGTGTCCTGTGAGACACGTTCTAGTGTCTTGACAGACACTGAATTATTAGCCACTCCCCTATGGGAGTGGGCACCCCGCTCCCTGCCGCTGCTCCCCTGCGGTCCCGCCCCTTCTCTCCTCTTGACCCTCTCTCCTTCCCATTCGCTACCCCGCTCCCGCCTCCCAGCTGCTCCTCCCTCCCACTCTCCATTTATGGCAGAGTCCGCACGTACGCGCAGCGGGCACGCCGATTGTGCGCCGAAGGCGTGCCAAAGGCAAGCCTCTCTGTGGCCATCTGTGCCTGGACCGCGCCTGGACTGCGCCTAGTGCCAGGAACCCTGGATCCCGATGATGCCAACGCACCCGACGAACATACGACGCCGTCACCCTCCACGCACTCAACACCGGCCGGAAGCCCGCCTGCTACCTGGCCAACCCGAAGCGCACCCACGGACCCTTCATCTGCCAAGATTGCAAATTCACCTGCATCCACCCCAGGCCAGCATCCACCAAGCATACCACCAGCAAGAATCACCTCAAGTGCATCCTGCTCAATACTCTGTCCACAGGCACGCAGTCGAACTCTGGAACCTCCTAGACACAACAGCACCGGACGTCGCCTTCCTCACGGAAACCTGGTTGAACGCCTCCTCAGTCCCCGACATCGCCATAGCCATCTCGGACGGATACAAGATCACCTGGAGGGACCGCGTCAACCAAACAGGAGGGGGCATCGCCATCGTCCACAGAAACACGATCCACATCACGACCAACTCGGAAGACGCCCTTACAGCCGCCGAACACCTATACTTCCAGAAACACACCGACCCCAGGACCACCTTCAGAGGCACCCTAATCTACAGACCCCCGGGACCACGCACTCAATTCAGCGAAACCATCGCAGACTTCGCAAGCCCGCACGCCCTCACCTCCCCAGACTACATCCTCCTAGAAGACCTCAACTTGCACCTGGAGAACAACAATGACAGCAACACCACCACCCTGGTGGACAACCTCGCCAACCTTGGACTCAAGAAAATGGTGAACACCCCCACCCACTATGCTGGTCACACGCTTGACCCCGTCTTCTCCTCCAGCAAGCACAGCTCCTTCAGCCACTCCACCGGACTCCACTGGACAGACCACAGCTGCGTCCACTTCTCCTTCAAGAAAACTACGACCCACCACCACCCACAACAGGCCCCCCGCAGAAGCTGGAGCAAAATCACCACCGACAAACTCACCACCTCCCTCAGCCAGAACCCTCCCACCATCACGACAGACCCCAACAAAGCAGCCCGCACAACCTCGCCGATGAACTCGCACCACTGAAGAAACCACCCAGCAGACCCCACAGCAAGAAAGCCTCATGGTTCACGGACGACCTCATAAACTCTAAGAAAACCTGCAGCTCCCTGGAGAAAACATGGCGCCAGGACCAAACAACAGAGAACATGACAGCCCTCAAGAACGCCACCCGCAAGCACCACCAACTGATCCGCACCACCAAGAGAACTACGTACAAACAGCGCCTGGACAACAACACCCACAGCAGCAAGGAACTCTTCAGCATCGTTAAAGAGCTCTCCAACCCCAAAACCTCTGCGACTCACTCGCCTCGTTCTTTCACCGCACGATCATCGACATACACGACAGCTTCGGCGCACAGACCAACCACCACCCTCTGCATCTGGAACCCGGTCAGCACCGAAGACACCGTCGCACGATGAGCACCATCCACTCTGGCTCCCCCACCGACCCATGCTCACACCACATCTTTAACAAAGCCGACTCCATCATCGCACCCCAACTCCGCGATGTCATTAACTGCTCCTTCGCATCAGCCACCTCCCCGGAGAGCTGGAAGCACGCTGAACTCAGCGCCCTCCTGAAAAAACCCACTGCGGACCCAACGGGCCTCAAGAACTTTCGACCCATCTCGCTCCTCCCGTTTCCCGCCAAAGTCATTGAGAAGACTGCCACCCAACAACTCTCCACCTTCCTCGAGAGCAACGGATCCCTCGACCCGTCACAGTCCGGATTCAGAGCAAACCACAGCACCGCGACCGCCCTCATCGCAGCCACCGACGACAACAGGTCTATGCTCGACAACGGGGAAATCACCGCACTCATCCTCCTGGATCTCTCAGCAGCCTTCAACACGGTATGCCACCGCACCCTGATACGACACCTCAGCGACACCGGAATCCAAGGCGCAGCCTTGGAATGGATCATCTCGTTTCTCACAGGTAGAACCCAGAGAGTCTGCCTCCCCCCGTTCCGGTCCGCGGCTACCAAAGTCATCTGCGGCGTCCCACAAGGATCCTCGCTCAGCCTCACCCTCTTCAACTTCTACATGAGCCCCCTCGCGGCCATCGCACGCAAACACAACCTCAACATCATCTCCTACGCCGATGACACACAGCTGATCCTGTCCCTCACCAACGACCCAGACACCGCCAGAGCCAGTCTCCACGAAGGAATGAAGGACGTCGCGGAATGGATGAAGCTCAGCCACCTGAAACTGAATTCAGACAAGACGGAAGTCCTCATCCTGGGACCGTCCCCCTCGGCCTGGAACGACTCCTGGTGGCCACTTACCCTGGGCACCGCCCCCAAACCCACAGCCCAGCACGCAACCTGGGCTTCATCCTGGACTCCTCCCTCACGATGACCAAGCAAGTCAACGCTGTCTCATCGTCATGCTTCAACAACCTGTGCATGCTCCGTAAAATCTTCCGATGGATCCCCACTGCAACCAGGAAGACGGTCAGCCAGGCCCTCGTCACCAGTCGCCTAGACTACGGAAACACCCTCTACGCCGGAACCACAGTCAAGCTCCAGAATAGACTACAGCACATACAGAACGCCTCGGCAAGACTCATCCTGGACGTCCCCCGCCACAGCCACATCTCCGCCCATCTGAAGAATCTGCACTGGCTCCCCGTCAGCAAGAGAATCACACTCCGACTCCTCACCCACGCACACAAGGCTCTCCATGACGAGGGTCCCAGGTACCTCAACAACCGCCTCGCTTTCTACACACCAACCCACCAGCTCCGCTCCGCCAGCCTCGCCCTTGCCACCATCCCACATGTCCGCAAAGCGACCACCGGAGGAAGATCCTTCTCCTACTTGGCAGCCAAGACATGGAACTCCCTCCCCGCCCACCTCTGGCTGACACAGGACCATCTCGCCTTCAGGAAGCAAATTAAGACCTGGCTGTTCGAGCAGTAGCAACCACCCCCCAGCGCCTTCTGTTATTATTATTATTATTATTATTAATCGGGTTTTATAAAGCGCAAACAACCCGGAGGCCTCATAGCGCTGTGTACAGTCATACTATTAAAAGGGGAAGAAAGTTAAATGAACAGGTAAGTTTTCAGGTCCTTCCGAAATTTTAGAAGGCTGGGTTCACTGCGAAGGAGAGTGGGCAGAGAGTTCCATTCCTTTGCGGCATTCCAGGAGAAGGAACGCCCACCCCATCTGGTACGTCTGATCTTATTGACAGTAGCCAGGAAAGCAGTACTAGATAGCAGTGATCTGTGAGGAAGTTAGGGGTTTGCTAGGGAGCAGATCATGGTAGGGGCAGTCTTCCACATGGCTTTCTGCATAATACACAAGGATTTGAACAACACTCTGGCCTTAATGGGAAGCCAGTGCAGTTTCCTCAGGGCCATGGTACCTGATTGCCGTTTGTTGAGGCCTAATAAAAGGCGGGCTGCAGCATTTTGTGTCACCTGCAACTTCCTTATTGTGGAGGTGGGAGCCCCTAAATATAGGGAGTTCCCATAGTCCAAACGGGACAAAATAATGGCTTGCACCATTATTCTGCGAGCTTCAAAGGGGAGAAGTGGTAACACCTTTCTCAGCATACGCATGAGCCCAAAGCATATGGCGGACAAAGTAGTAGCTTGCTGCAGGAAGCTGAGGTTAGTGTCCAGCCAGATGCCTAGACTCTTTATATGGGACTTTGGTTGGGGCGGGGGGCCCATACACGGAGGCCAATCCAACAGAGGACTGGGAATGGCTGAGTTGCCTAGCATCATGAGCTCCGTTTTCTCGCCATTTAATTTTAAATGCGAGGTAGCCATCCACTGAGCAACCGCTACCAGACAGTTGCTTAGGTTAGGCGAGGAAGAGTCCGACTGGTTCATAGATACGACTAATTGCGTATCATCGGCATAAGTCACTATGTCAAGGCCAAATGATTGCACTATATCAGCTAAAGGCTGCATATAAATATTAAAAAGAGTAGGGCTCAGAGCAGAGCCCTGGGGCACACCTTGATCCAAGGGCCAGATTTTTGAATGGGTGGTGCCCTCAACAACCTTAAAGGAGCGGTTCTTCAGAAAAGACTGGAGCCAGTGCAAGGCCTTCCCAGAAATTCCCATTTGAAAAAGACGGTGAAGGAGAATGTTGGTGTTGACAGTGTCGAAGGCGGCACTAAGGTCGAGCAGCATGATTGCTGTGGTGCCGCCTTGATCCATTTGTTTCCTGGCCAACTCAGTAACCGCCAAGAGAGCCACCTCAGTTCCCAATTTGGGACGGAAACCAGCTTGGGAGTCATGGAGAAGATGATCATTCTCTAAGAAATGAGTAATGGACGTGTTAATGTGTTTTTCTAAAAGTTTATTGACCCACGGAAGGAGAGAAATAGGTCGGTAGTTGGCCATGTTCTCCGGGTCCAGGGTAGGCTTTTTCAGTAAAGCCTTAACTTGGGCACATTTCCACGCGGTGGGCACTGAGCCTGTAGTAATAGAAGCATTCAAAATATTAGGAATAACAGGTTTGATGGTGTTCTCAATTGTTACTAACTGGCAGGGGGGGGCGGGGTCTGTAGGAGATCCAGATTTAATTTTCAACATGATAGCCCCAAGTGAAATCTCATCCAACAATGGAAACTCATCTAGTGTTGGAGTCATGGTGTTTAGTGAGGTAGTTCCTGTGTCCTGGAATAGATTAGGTGGTTTAAAAGCGGAGGCAATTTTCTGTATTTTACTATGAAAGTATTCAGCTTGACTATCACAGCGAGCCTGAGCTTTACTAGGATCAGTAGGAGTCGGGGGGGTATCAATCAAGAATTTGGCTATCCGAAAAATTTCTCTGGAAGAGTTGGAGGCGGTTATAATTTTTTCCTCGAAGTATAAGGTTTTAGTACATCTAATTTCTGTTTTGTATTTTTTGATGGCTTCAAGATGAATGGTTTTGTCTATGTTACTACGGGAAATCCTCCAATTTCTTTCAAGTCTTCTACACACCCTTTTTAGTTCTTTAAGTTGGGGAATATACCAAGGCGAATCCTTAGATTTGGTCTTTTCTTTGAGGGCTTTGATAGGTGCAATAGAGTCCAGGGCTGTGAACAGCCAATGGATGTAGTTCTCGTACTGCAATGCCGGGTCTGTCTCATTTGGAGGGGGAGCCAAGGAGAGCAAGTTGGCCCATTGATCTGGGGAGATTTTGGACCAGTCTCTCCCTTGTAGAATAGTGCGAGGAGGGGGCTGTAGTGACATAGCTGGTGTCCACTGTATAGGTATTAAATAGTGGTCTGTCCAAGTAAGGGGCAGTGGGGTCCCTACTTCCAGTCTATGGTCATTACTAAGTACCCCATCAAGGAGATGGCCCTTTTCATGTGTGGGTTCAAAGTCCTTCTGTATGATCTGGAGAGCTGCCAGACTGTCCAGAAATGCACTAGCCACAGAGTTATTGGGGTGGTCTAAGTGGATATTTATGTCTCCTAATATCGAGAAATAGGGTCTACTAACCACTAAGTCAGCTATCTTAGATTGAAGTGAGTCAATACATTCTCCCAATTGGTTAGGGGGACGGTAGATGAGAGCACCAGAAAATGAGACTGTAGGTGAGAAGTCCAGTGTGAAGAGCATACTCTCACAGTTAGAGATAGCGGCCGATGAGGTCCTACAGAGGTAATGATTTTTAAGAAGGATGCCTAATCCACCTCCTCTACCTTCTGATCTATCTAGCCTCTGCAAAGTGTATCCCATTTGCAAGATAGAAGTAATATCAGAGTCAGATGCATCTTTTAACCACGTCTCTGTCAGAAATATTACATTGGGGTCATTCTCCTCTAGCAGGAGAGACATTTGCACAGCATGTTTGGTCAATGATCGGCAATTTAAAAGAAACATTTTGTAGGTTTTGACGGAGTGCGGTTTGCCTTAATGGCTGGAAAGTAGAAATTTACAGTGAGAGCAGATTCCAGTAGTAGAGTTAGGATGAATAGAGTGCCGACAGGTATCGTTAATAGGCCGCATTAGGTTTTTTAATGTGATTGAGTCATACCGTATCGGTCTGCTGCATTCTATTCCGCCTTGCGCAGGGGGGGTGGCCCCTGGTCCCGTCCGGTCGCGGACGGGCGCAGACGGGCTCGCCTTCGGCGCACCCGCTGCGCCCGCCCGCTGCGCGGACGGGCGTATATGGTGTTTATATCCACTGTAGGGGGCGGGAGGTGGGTGGGATCGTCGATCATCTAGACCGCGATCCTTCCCCTACCCAAGATGGCACCCAAAGTCAGTTCAGCGCCCGGCGCCCGAAAAAAGCGGCGCTCTGTCAGCTGAGGAGGGGGGAGGAGGCCGCCCTGGGCAACGTAATTCTCGCACCAAGGTAGGGCCAACTGGATAATAAAATCTATCCTATTAAAATATGTACAATCTTTAAAAGCAGGTGTCTTCTGTCCCTAACAGGTGAGTAGCGTGCTATAATAATTCCCTGATTGATTCATTGACTGAGGCATATATAGAGCCCACGATCAAGATCTTATTGCGGATATGGACCATGGCAAAGACATATCTACCCATCGGGTCTCTCCATGTCCACAGTGTGTGAAGCACCAGGAATTTATGAAACAGGATGGCAACCCCACTCTTTCTGTGTGCCATGAGGGTAGTCAGGTGTGGGGGTGGGGGAGGGCTGTGGCTTACTTTATTTTTTATGTTATTTATTTATTTGCGAAGTTTTATATAGCGTTGGCTAGACCCGGAGGTATCGGAGAGCTTTACATGAGGATCAGTGAGTTACAGGCTACATAATTACATACACAAGTATAGACATAGGAGCTTGCAATTACACAATTATGTGAGTTATTGGCGCACCCAGGTCAGAGTAGTAGGTGCAGCACCGACAGCAGCCACTCTAGGGTAGGGGTGCTGGAGCAGCAGGGTACAGAAAGTACTGGGCCGGTTTTAGTGCAAGGAAGAAGGGCAGATGGACCAACCCCATCTCAAAGAAAGGTGGTTGATATCGCCATTTGACCCCTCTTTGATTCCAAACAGGGAGGGTCATAACGCATCAGCAGTTCATCCACATATGGGGAAAGTAAACATTGGCTGTTGGACATGCCCCTGGCATCGGGGTGTGCTGCTTGCACCCCCATGCCACTCGCTGTCTGTCTACAGCAGCGTCCCTGGGGTGCCCTTCGCTGTGGGAGGTACACTCAGTCCAAGCCTCGCTGCCAGTCTTCAAGTCTCAAGAGCAAGACAATGTGTGAGAGCAAAAGGGCAGGGGAACCCTGTTCCTGCAGCCAGTCACCGGGTCATAGCAGGGTGATGGGTGCCAAACAGGCCATGTGAATTCGGCCACTTTCTCCAGCTGTCCTCAGAGGTCCTCCTTGCTCCATCTGCAGTCAGAACATGACAGCTGGGGCCCCTGAGCAGGGGTTCCCACATTGTCTGTGGACCCTCATGCAGGGAACAAAGATAATCCGCAAGGTGGAGGGAGGCTGGGCCAAACATGTCTCCTACTGTTGTCAAGGAAACAGTCCATAAAGCAGGCTTTGGGTGTCGAAGGCCAGACCACACTACCCCCCACTCTCAGCACCCATGGACTCGGCATGCTGCAGCCTTAGTCTCGGCTGAGCAGCCGCATTCCCTATAAGCAGGGGTGAAATTTGCGAATTCGCGTTCCGCGAATTCGGGGATTTCCCCCCAAAATCGCAAAAAAAATCAGCGAATTCGCAACTTTTCACACGAAATCGCTTATTATTTTGCGATTTGCCCTGGAGTACTTTCTACTGGCTAATCCAGTAAGTGCTCCCTCATTGGGTAAATGTATAGGGGCCTATTAGGATGACGGGCGGACTTCGTGCGCCCGTCATCCTAGCGGGGAATGGGACCACCCGCCATAAGGGCGGGGGTCCCGGGGGTGGCATTAGGATGTGCCCGCCACTGTGGCGGGCACATCCTGCATTTCTAGCATTGTGGCGGGCGGAGCGCTCAGCACCGCCCGCCACAATGCTAGAAATGCTTGTCAGCATTTGCATATACAAAGCGGCAGGCACCGCGCGGTGCCTGCCGCTTTGTATATGCAAATGAAGGGAGGTACCATAGGTACCCCCCCATGTGTACCCCCCACCTGTACTTCACTCTGGGGGCCCACAGGGGGCCCCCAGAGTGAACACCCCATACCTTGGCATTGAGACCAGACCATTGTAATATGGCGGGCGGTGTCTAACAGACACCGCCACCATGTTACTGGTTTTCCGCCCCGGCCGCAAGGCGACCGGGGCAGAAAACATATGGGCAGTGTTTGTCACCGCTGCGGTCCCCTCAGCCATCGTAATATGGCGGGGGGGAATGCAGGGAAGGATGGCGGGCGGATTGCCTCCGCCAGGGTGATGTGGCCACCGCTACCCTGGCGGAGGCAATCCGCCCGCCATCCTAATCGGCCCCATAGTGTTTTTACTACACTGCAGCTGCGTAAAGGGCTAGAAGACGTGTCTCCAGTGACCATGTGTGCCTGTAACACAGGCACAGGCACAGGCACACATGGTCACTGGAGACACATCTTCTGGCCCTTTACGCAGCTACAGTGTAGTAAAAGCACTATGGGACAGATTTACAAGCCGCTTGCGCCTCTTTTGCGATGCAGCTCCAGCAATGCGCCGCTTTTACGGCACAGATGCGTGACGCATCTGTGCCGTTTTTGCCACATGGTGCGCAGCACCACTCAGCACCACCACAGCATCACTCAGCACCACCACATTATCACTCAGCACCTCCACAGCACCACTCAGCACCACCACAGCACCACTCAGCGCCACCACAGCACCACTCAGCACCACCACAGCATCACTCAGCGCCATCACATTATCACTCAGCACCACCACAGCACCACTCAGCACCATGAGGTTCCGTGAGAATTGTAATGACGTTTTGGGCATGTTCAGATATGGACGAGTTTGGTATCTACGACCCGCAAATGACGAGTCTAGTAGGTGTATGTGTTTTCGCTACACTACCTGGAAAGGTTCGTCTTATTTGTGGGTTTCTCCATCTGAACCTTCGGGTTCCATTTTAGATACGGCATCCATTTTGTTTTCTTGCCCTCACGTAGCCGGCGAACGGACAAATGTTCGCTTGATGACCCTGAGTTTCCCAAGCTCTTGCGGAAGATGCATATTCCTTTAAATGTGCCTTTATGACTAGGGGAATGGCACGGCAAAGGCAGATGGCTCCGCTCGAGGCTCATCCTGCCGTGCCGGTCTATTGTTTCAGCCTTGCATGCGTTAGGCTCGAATCCTTTGATCCTGCGATCACGCTTCCGATATTGCCCCTACACTCTTTTCAATTTGTTGTTTGTCTTTGTCTTCCTTGCACCTGTTTCTGTCTCTTCTCTTAGCTTGTTTACAGCTAGAATGGAATGTGCCTAATGGTGGGATAACGTGTTTTTACAGTTGGGAACAGGCAATATTACTGTAATTATGTTCCGGGCTTCTGAAAACATGAATGCAGTCCTTTTGAAGTGTACTGTGGGAACTGAGTTGTAACCTTTTGTTCGTTATGTTGTGCAATGACGAAAGTGTGTATAAAAGGAGCGATCCACTTTTGCAATTCGAAGCAGACTCTCTGAACCTACACTCTGTTGTACTTCTAGCGATCTCTGTGTCCCTGCAGTAAATAAACGCTGATCTTTGACGCCGAAGGAAGTGTCCCATGTCTCTGTGATTTGTACGCCAGAACAGGTATATCCACGAAGGTTTCAGGTGTTGTCCCCTGGCACCGCTGGGCCTTAAATCAGCCCAGTCCTTCAGTTGGCGCCCAATGTCGGGCGACATCAGCGGTACCGGTCCAAAGCCTGACGATCGTGAGGAACTTCGTGTGAAATCTCCGAGGAAAGGTGCACCCCGCTTCATCGATCCTGTTGTCGAAATAAGTGGTCCGAAGATTTTTCCCGCGAAGATTCCCGCCTCCTGACGGCTGCGACGCACTGATGCCCTGACTGTCGACCTGTTTTGGCGCCTGGCGTAGTCCCTTGTACGGTGAGACGATAGACGGGCCTTCCTGGTGACGCTATTGTTCTTTCAGTTAAGTATTTGTGGGTCGCTCCCAGTCCTTAGTTTAACTCTTTGGTCACTTTTTGTGACATTTGCTTCGCACCTTGAAACTTGGCTGTTGTTGTTGAAACTTGGTTGATTGCATGGTTCCATTGCATTTGTGGTTCTTAGTTGTTGGTTCTCTCTTTTTGGGTTTTTCTTTGACAATTGCAATTGCCAAAAACCGAGGGTCTCTAATTTTTGTGAGGATATCGTAATTCGATAACCCTTGAAGTTTGAAGCTCGGTTAGTGTGCACGATGCCTGGCCGTAGTATTTTGTTTGGTTTCCTTAAATGTTGCAACACGGATTCCTGGTTGGAGGACTCATGTCCGATACCTCCAGTTGGAACTCCGATTTATGAGCTCAATAGTCGACATGGAGTGGGCCCCATTGTATATAATGAATGTTGGATCCGTTATACTAGAAAGGATGGTGTCCTTAGTTGGCCACCCCATGGTAGTTTTGACACTGAGATTTTAGACAATCTCGAAGCAAAACTGTTTAGAAAAAAAGCTAGGCCAGCAATGTTTGATTCCTTCCGGTTATGGCGCAAAGAGGCCAGACAGAAAGAAATCAAGCAGATTAAGAAAAATAAGAGAGAGGGTATCATTACGATGATGCAAGGTGCAGAACAGTATCAGCGAGACAAGGAAGAGAAGGAAAAGGAAGTTTCTACTAGACAGCATAGCATGGCGGTGGATAAATGTTATCCGGTTTTACCATTGAGTTCTGAAAAGAAGGAAGAAGCATCGAAAATGGATCCTTGTTATCTTATTTACTTAAGTCACCACCTCCTTATGTACAGGGTACTATGGCCCCTATAGTTCCTCCTGTTCTTCCACCTGTTGTTCCGGCGGCTGCTGGTCAGCCTGCAATTGGTCTTGTTCCTCCGAATCCCCTTGTTTCTCAAGTGGGCCCTGCTCCTTTACCTCCTCTTCTTCCTACTGCTCCTTTGCCTGTACCTTCTCAGTCTATTGTTACTACTATTCCTGCTATCTTGGCTACTCCTACTGCTCCTACGTTTAGTCCTAATATTGTTGCTCCTGTTCTTCTTTCTTCTACCCCTTCAGCTCGTAACCGTATACCTCATTCTGTGGCTACTCTCTATTCTCCACTTTTCGGATCGTTATTCGAATCCGATGTCTCTGAAATCTCTTAGAGACGGAGTCAAATGCCTGCTGGTAGGGAGAGTGAGACGTTAGTCACTATGGCGCGTAGGTGGATTAGACATCCTGCTAAGTACACTTCGCGCATAGTTTTCGATACGTTTTCTCAGTTTAATGAGCCCACACAAAGATTTGTGTTCGAAGAAATGTGCAAATCCTTGAGAGAAGAGTGGGATAATGATGAGCTAGATAACGTACTGCCCGATTTGACTGAACTCCAGAGTCAGTTTTCGAGTGGTATGATTGTAGGTGATGATGTACGACGTGCATTAGAGCGTTTGTTAGCTTTTCGATCCACAGTGCTTTCACGAATGTCGTTTGACGACGACTCCGATGATCTGAAAGCGAAATCTGGTCAGTATCCCATGCGAGAAGTTCCCCCAGTGTGGATGCCAGGTAATGCAGCTGCCAATCCTCCAATTTTGCCACACTTCCAGAGAGTTTGGATACACCTCCCATGGAAGCGATCAGAAGTCTTGCAGGTGAAACAATCTTTGCCTGACCCCCGGAAGAATCCAGCAGGTTATTATAAGGAGCTCTCCCAACTCGTGGATGCTTCTATTTTGAACCTTGCAGATATCGACATGTTGTTTGGTAACGCAGTACAGCAACCGATTTGGGCGAAAATTCGTCAAGAGAATCATGCAGCTGAGCTAGGTGGTGATTGGGCTGCACTTGTAGCAGCTGATGGACGGCAAGTTGGTGGGGCTAAGCCTGAACAGTTAATTACGGATCTGCCCCAAAGAATCATTACGCTCATGAAAACACTTATGCCAGCGATGAGGGTGAACTGGGATACATTTTCTGCTTGCAAACAAAAGAAAGACAAGAGTGTCTCCGATTTCTTTACTAGGTTTGAGGAGGCATTTATCAATCATAGTGGTCAGGATATGAGCACTGAGGGAGGTCAGCGATTGTTTGCGATAAGTTCGTGTTAAATCTGTTGCCTGAACTATGCAACAAATTGAAAAATTCTGAAAGTGCATGGGCTGTTTCAACCACAGCTCAAATATTAGCAACGGCTCAATATTATGAAAATAGAGAAAAAGAGGAGAATGATCGTGCAGACAAGAAAACGAAAGAGCTGAAAACTAAGGTTTTGTTGCAGCAAGCGTATCCTCCGCGCTCGAATCAGAATGACTCGCAACAGCAGCATGTGCAGTATCGACCGCAAGCACAGTCTTCTAGGATGCAGTCGCGCTCTGACTCCTCTGCATCCAGATCTACGCTTGGGTATAATCAGTGTGCATATTGTAGGGGTGAGGGCCATTTAAAGTTTAATTGCACTGTTTTACGTGACCGAACGGATGGTGTCTCAGTTCGAGGAGGTCGTGGTGGTCATCAGCAGGCCTATCGAGGTAGAGGTCGTGGCACCTCTCAAAATCAAAATGAGCGTTCTGCTCCTTCATCGGATGCAAACAATTGTTTTGATCAGCGAAATACATTTGTCTGGTAGATCTGCACAGTATCATGTGGATGACTATTATGTTGAGCATGAGATTGGTGCAGATAACAATTATTAAGACAGCCATGGACAAAGAGAGGGAGTCGTATCAGTTCCGATTGATCAGAGAGGGCCTTACGTTGCAGTTGCCACATCGGGCATAGTTGAGCCTTTTCTGTTGAACACTGGTGCAGCAAAAAGTTCCATCATGCATTCGAAACTCCCTGGCGCACCTTTGTCTGGCTTAACGAACGTTTCTGTTGGATTCTCTGGCGCCCCGGTTAGCGATCCAGTTTCAAGCCCTTTGTCCCTTATGATCGGGCCACGTGAGCTAGAGGCTCCTTTGATTTTAACTACTGGTTGTGGTGAGAATCTCTTGGGTCTGGATTTGTTGAGTTGGTTATATGCGACTCTGTACTGCTCTCCTACGGGAGTGGAGCTTACATTAGGTCAGAGAGTGATCTCTCCTATGTACTTGTCAACTGATAAGCTCCCACCAGAATTGAGTTCCCTTCCTGAGTCTTTATGGGCAACAGGTCCCAATGATGTGGGCCTACTGGACATACCGCCTTATGTAGTCCAATTGAAATCGAATGTGAGATTACCACGTATTCCCCAGTATCGTATCTCTCTTGATGGCGAGCGAGCGCTATTAGCGATCATTTATGATTTGATCGAAAAGGATGTTATTGAAGAAACTCGGGGAAATGTGTGTAATAGTCCTGTGTTACCCATTTTGAAACAAACTGACCCATCCAAGCTTCCTGTGTACCGTTTTGTAATTGATTTGAGAGAAGTGAATAAAATCGTGATTCCACAGTTTCCAGTGGTGCCTGACATTACGGCTTTGCTGACCCTGATTCCAGCCTCGGCCTCCTGGTTTTCGGTGATCGACCTAAAGAATGCTTTCTTTAGCATTCCGATTGCTGAGGAAAGCAGAGATCTATTCGGTTTCTCATTAGGTGGTCGCAGTTTTAGGTTTAAACGCGCACCTCAGGGCTACTGTGAGAGTCCATCGATTTACAGTCAGGCTCTTAAGAGTCAACTTGATGCATTTGTGTTACCTGCTGGTGCGGCCCTGATACAGTACGTTGATGATCTGTTAGTGGCTGCTGACACTGAGCAAATTTGCAAAACTGCTACAGTATCGCCGTTAAAGCATTTATGTGACTTACATCACAAGGTGTCGCCTTCTAAGCTACAGTATTGTTGTCAAGAAGTAACCTATTTAGGTCACTTATTGTCAAAGGAGGGAAGAAGGTTGACCCCAGAAAGAATTGCAGCGATTGCTCGAATGACTGTGCCAATAACTCAGAGAGATGTATGTGCCTTTCTAGGTATCACGTCATACTGCAGACAATGGATTCCAAACTTTTCATTGTTAGCGAAGCCATTGTTAGCTCTCACGTGCAAGGATGTTCCGACTCCTTTGCCTTGGACTGAAGAGTGTCAGAAAAGTTTTTCTGAATTGCGTGATGCGTTGTGTTCGGCTCCTGTGTTAGGTACTCCTAATTACAGCAAGCCGTTTACACTATACGTTCACGAGAGCGAAGGTTGTGCGTTGAGTGTTTTGACCCAACAATTTGGCGGCAAACAGCGTCCATGTGCATATTTTTCCTCAACTTTAGACCCGGTAGCTAGAGCATTGCCGAGTTGTCTAAGGGCGAAAGCTGCGGCTGCGGTGTCCATTCGACAGTCCGCAGGTCTGGTCATGGATAATATGCTTACAGTGATGGTCCCGCATGCAGTTGACACTCTCCTGAATCGAACAAAGACTCAACACTTGACGAGCGCAAGGTTGTCCGGTTATGAGTTGACACTTCTGGCAAGTCATATACAGATAAAACGTTGTAATGTATTGAATCCAGCGACATTGTTGCTGATTCATATGGAATCAAATGATGTAGCACCACATGACTGTTACTTAAGAACTGAAGAAGAAACGAAGGTTTGTATTGACCTGAAAAACACTCCATTGGTAGATCCCGATGGTACTTTGTATGTTGATGGTTCATGCTTTAAGTTGCCGAATGGTGATGTGACGACTGCGTATGCTGTAGTGACGTTGAGTACGGTTGTGGAAGCTGCGAGATTGAGTCAGAATTCGGCGCAAGCGGCAGAGTTGATTGCGTTAACGAGAGCGTGTGATTTGTCTAAAGGAAAGCGAGTGAATGTGTTTACCAACAGTCAGTATGCATTTGGCGTAGCACATAGTTTTGGTCCATTGTGGAGAGAAAGAGGATTCATGACGTCGCATGGCACGAAGATCCAACACGGACAGCTCGTGAACGATCTTTTGGATGCACTTACATTGCCTAAGCAAGTGGCAATCATTAAATGCAGCGCGCATCGAAAGGTTACAGATGATGTTGGTCGTGGTAACGCGTTTGCAGACGAGATTGCTAAGGAAACGGCCAAGAATCTGATGAATCGAATGTATGTTACGAGTTCAGTGAGATGGCCAACGGAGACTGGTATGTGTGAGGACACAGTTGAGAGTGTGAAAGCGATTCAGAATGAGGCCACCGAAACTGAAAAGACTAAGTGGAAAGAAAGTACGGGGAAGTTGGACGTGAATGGATGTTGGGTTGATTTGTCAGAATATCAGAGATGGATGTTACCGGATGCATATGTGCTTGCGGTTGTTACTATGGCCCATGGCATGTCACATATTAGCACGAAAGGTATATGTAAGATGTTGTCTCCTGTATGGAAGAATGATGGGATTGCTAAGTGTGCTGAGAGGGTGGTCAAGACCTGTATAGTATGTTTGATGCATAATCCTGGCAAGGGCACCCCCACTCCACCTGGTCATTTTGCTCCTCCTACATGTCCCTTTGAAATTATCCAGTTGGACTTCATCCATATGAAGAGATGCAAAAATTTGAAATATGTATTGGTTGTGGTTTGTGCGTTCTCCAGATGGATCGAGGCCTACCCTCTTAAGGATAATACTGCCCTGTCCACAGCAAAAGTTCTTCTCAAGGAATATTTCCCCAGATATGGAATGCCACGGATTGTATGGTCAGATAATGGAAGTGAGTTTGTGGAAAGTGTGATGAAGAGTGTGTGTAAAGGTTTAGGAATCCGCCAAAAATTTCATAGTGCTAACCATCCTCAATCGGCAGGTTTGGTGGGAGGGTACAATGGTACTCTGAAACTGAAACTTGCCAAAATCCAAGCAACGACTGGTTTATCATGGCCTGATGCATTGCCTCTAGCTCTCTTATCGACCAGGGCTACTGTGCACTCTCGAGTAGGGCTTAGCCCATATGAGATTGTGTTCGGCCGTCCTGCGAACGTTTGGGGAGTTCCGAGGCCTAAGGAGTTCGACAGACTTGAATATCCAATGTTGATTGACTATCTTTACGATCTGACTGCTAAATTGAGTTTGATTCATCAACAGGTTTTCGAAGCTCTATCGGCACAAACAGAAGGATCTGGACATCGGCTCCAACCTGGTGACTGGGTGTTAACCCGCAATTTTGGGAGAAAACAAAATCTTGAGCCAAGGTTCGTGGGACCCTTCCAAGTCTTGTTGGCAACGAGGACTGCAGTTCGGCTGGACGGCAGGAAGCATTGGGTGCATGCCACCCATACGAAGAAAGTCCCGCTTCCATTGCCAGCAGATAATTGGATCAAGAAAGGATTTGCCCCGACTGAGACCGATGCCATTCTACACTATGTGCCATTCAGCGATGCTCAACCTGTAGAGAATGATTCAGTTCAGTCAGATACACCTGTTGAATCATCTGGAATTGTACCTTCGTCTTTAGCATTGGAGAATTCAAGTTCTGAACTGTCACCTGAACGTTCGAACACTGTTTTATCATCTGAACCGTTGTTTGAAGAACAAACTCGACCTGGAAAATGTCGATATTTTCTTCGATTACGTGATATGGACAAATAATTTTTTTTTTTAATATACATTACCCCCTCATTGCTGCTACGAACATTGTGGACACTTACATTTTTTTTATTATTGATTTTGAGCTCTTCAATTTTGTTTTACACATCATGTGTGTTCCTTTTCTGTGCAGCTAGAAGACTTGTATTAAACTGAATGTTTATTTGATTAAAACCTACCATCTGGGTTGACCGTAGGGCCGTGCGGGTACCTACTTCTGTTTAGCAGGTTTCTGACACTAGGTCTGTTACTTTTGTTGGTTTCTGGGAACTCCTGGGAATTGATAATCGCTACTCAGAACCAGGTGCGTCAAGCACATTACGGACGGTCTTTAGAGGATGGAGTTCTCTAAGCTGTCAGAAATAGAGAGGATGTTGGCGCAAAGATCCAAATTGCATAAGATTTTACGAACAAAATGTTTTCTGTTTCAGGTTTTCATGTTATTCCTAACTGTTTCTATGTTATTGGTGGGTGGAGTGTATTTTGGGATTCAGTCGCTATTGCCTTCCACTTCACCTACTTTTCCTTCTCATGATCTGAATTCTGTTCTCGTTTTCACTATTTCTCCACATTCCTTTCATCTTCTGCCCCAACATGAACAGGTCAGACGTGCGGAATTTATGATCATTTCCTTTGTCCAACTTCTGCATCAACATCAGTTGGTGATGAACACTACCAACTGTTGGGTGTGTGGGTTAATGCCACATACCATGGATAAGGGTATTCCATATTTAGTTCTTCCTTACAGCTCCCAGGGATCAGCTCGAGCATTCCAAACCATGTTCCGTAGTGCACTAGATTCCTACCCTCGTCGAGAGCCACGCTCTACAGACCTTGGTCCTGGCCCTTACCACAAATCTTTGATGATAGCGATTGCTGATCTGGATAGAGATATTTTTGATTCATCGCTTATTCCAGAGGAAGAGGTGCGAGCCTACAAGGATCTGAGTGAGGCCGGTTATAGTATGTCAGTGGGTGATAGACAGCTTAAGAGCTCGTCTCAGATCTGGATTGTACCCCACCTTGGTCATTTCTGCTTGCAAGGTCTTGGTCAAAATCCGAGAGCTCAGCTTGGGAAGAGTGCTTGTACTGAGACATACGTTTTACCGATGCTCTCTTCCCCTGTCTTCCTGACTACCAAGGGTACCTATTTTGTATGTTATGATCGCGCTTATACGTGGTTGCCCCGTGACTTCTCGGGCACATGTTATATCGTGAATCTTTTGCCACCGACTTTTACAGTTGCCTCGGACTATCACAAGACCAGAGTTGTGAGAGGCGTTATTAGCAAAGAGGACACTGCCGGTCAGGAAGTAGGAGACTTCTTTAAGGGTTTCCTACCGTTTTGGGGACCTATGGTCAATAGTAGGAACCTGAGACAATTGACTCGTGTGGTAGAATCGACTGCTAACATAACTGCAAGTGCTCTTGGTAACCTGACAGCAGAGCTTCAAGCAGATAGACTTATGACGTTGCAGAACCGTATGGTTCTAGACGTTGTACTTGCAGATAGAGGTGGTGTGTGCAAGGTGATCCATTCGAGCTGTTGTATTTTCATACCTAATAACGCTCCAACTGTTTATCAAGCCATCTCGAAGTTGCATAAAATCTCCGAGTCCATACACGTGGACGAAGGTGATTGGACGCTTCTAGGATGGTTTTGGGGTCTGATGTCGACTTGGGGTTGGAAGATTCTGATGATTGTAGGGGTTGTTGTGACGTTTCTGTTCATGTGTTGTCTTTGTGTGCAGTGTGGTCCAACCTTATGTGGCCTTTGTGCCACAACATGTATAAGAAGGCCATCTGTTACCAGAGAGACATTGATGGATAGAATAATGTTCCAGCAACATCTGAACGATCTGATGAATATCGATATTTATTCCTCTTATCGACTAGTGCTTGCCTACATGAGGGCAAAAGGAGCGTCTGAGGTTCCGTGAGAATCGTAACGACGTTTTGGGCATGTTCAGATATGGACGAGTTTGGTATCTACGAACCGCAAATGACGAGTCTAGTAGGTGTACGTGTTTTCGCTACACTACCTGGAAAGGTTCGTCTTATTTGTGGGTTTCTCCATCTGAACCTTCGGGTTCCATTTTAGATACGGCATCCATTTTGTTTTCTTGCCCTCACGTAGCCGGCGAACGGACAAATGTTCGCTTGATGACCCTGAGTTTCCCAAGCTCTTGCGGAAGATGCATATGCCTTTGAATGTGCCTTTATGACTAGGGGAATGACACAGCAAAGGCAGATGGCTCCGCTCGAGGCTCATCCTGCCGTGCCGGTCTATTGTTTCAGCCTTGCATGCGTTAGGCTCGAATCCTTTGATCCTGCGATCACGCTTCCGATATTGGCCCTACACTCTTTTCAATCTGTTGTTTGTCTTTGTCTTCCTTGCACCTGTTTCTGTCTCTTCTCTTAGCTTGTTTACAGCTAGAATGGAATGTGCCTAGTTGTGGGATAGCGTGTTTTTACAGTTGGGAACCGGCAATAATACTGTAATTATGTTCCGGGCTTCTGAAAACATGAATGCAGTCCTTTTGAAGTGTACTGTGGGAACTGAGTTGTAACCTTTTGTTCGTTATGTTGTGCAATGACGAAAGTGTGTATAAAAGGAGCGATCCACTTTTGCAATTCGAAGCAGACTCTCTGAACCTACATTCTGTTGTACTTCTAGCGATCTCTGTGTCCCTGCAGTAAATAAACGCTGATCTTTGATGCCGAAGGAAGTGTCCCGTGTCTCTGTGATTTATACGCCAGAACAGGTATATCCACGAAAGTTTCAGGTGTTGTCCCCTGGCACCGCTGGGCCTTAAATCAGCCCAGTCCTTCAACCACCACAGCACCACTCAGCACCACCACAGCACCACTCAGCGCTACCACAGCATCACTCAGCGCCACCACATTATCACTCAGCACCACCACAGAACCACTCCGCACCACCACAGCACCACTCAGTGCCACAACAGCATCACTCAGAACCACCACAGCATCACTCAGCACCACCACATTATCACTCAGCACCACCACAGCACCACTCAGCGCCACCCCAGCATCAATCTGCGCAACCATTCACCAACAACTGGTTCAAATATGTTCTCTCAATGTTTCAAGCTTTATTACAAATGTCACAAAAAGATGTTAATAGTTCACTTCTGTTCTTGGATTTTCGTCACAATAAAATACACTGAACATAATCTTCACAAAAGTTATTTACAAAAGTTTAAGCTATTGCCATTATTAATTAAAATACCTTTTATTTAAGTATTAATTATTTAAAAAAATTAAAAGCCATTGTAATTTGTAATATCAATACATCTAAGTCACGTAAATACAAAACATGTTGCATTACAAATGCTATAGGTGTCACATTTGCAAAAGTTATAACTATTGGCATTGTAAATGACAAAGCTATTAATTTAGCTATTTTCAAAACCGACACATAAATCAAAAAAATTGTCATTTACAAGACCAATAGTTCAAACTTTCCTAATGCGAGACCTATTGCATTGCAAATGCTTGTTTTTATATCTGTCAGTGCTTCCTGTTGAGGTTTAGTTTTCGTGACAGGTGCCTCATTGCCTACTTGTAACTATTCTCTGACCATGCTTCAAGGGTTAAAGCAGGGTCAGAGAATAGTTGCAAGTAGGCAACAGGGCGACAGGAAGCACTTACAGGCTTACAGCAGCAGGTGCCCAAGTTGAAGTTAATTTCTTTGTAACCCTTTTGTAAAAGGTTATAAAAAATTATCTTCAACTTTTGCACCTGCTGCTGTAACCCTGTAAGTCAGTGGTTCCCAAACTGTGCGCCGCGGCTCCCTGGTGCGCCGTTATGAGTTGCCAGGGGCGCCGCGGCACGATGTGGGCCAACATGCAGAGAGGAGCTGCAGGGGGTCTTAGAAGGGGTGAAACATCAGCGAGGCCTCATTAACATGCAAAAGGTCTTTTAAAGACCTGTTAAGTGCTCGGGTGCGGCTATGTGTGCACCCGCAATGCTTTCTCATCCTGGGCTGCCACACACGATGGGGATGGCGGAGGAGGGGGGGAAGGGGGAGGGTCAGGGGCTGAACCCCTTTCAGTCCAATGGGTGTTGCGTGTCCGAGTCTGAGGGCACAAAGTGAAGACATGGAATGCTTTATTTTCTGCGTGAAGTTGTCACCCGCAAAATTTGTCGAAATTATAATCTTTAATGCTTATCCCATACTTTCTGCATCTTTATTTACAAGGACCATAGCCCTTGGAACTCTCACTTGTCACTTATCCTTGTGGAAAAATGTACCCGAATGTCTGCTCTGGCATGTGACAGCCCTGCTCAACAATATGCACATCCTAACTTTGCGAGTATGGAATGTATTTTCCTTGTGGGGAACTCCACTTTCCCACAATTTAAGCATGGAAAAGGTTTTTGCTAATCGGGCCCTAGGATTGTGAGGCTAGTCCTGGAGTTCGAACAAGCTCTGTGGGCTCCTGGCCTTCCTTATATTGTTTATCCATCCTGTAGCAAGCAATAATTTTCTGCTGACTCTCGAGTCACCGGCTTTTGCTGAAAACTGACCCCCTGCTTTAGCAGGAATAAGAAAGCAATTTGTCGCATTCAATCAACTGCAGCCTTCCGTCGTGACGTCATAATCCTACCGCTGCTATTTAAGGGTATTTTAATCGTCGAATGGATGATAAACTCTTAAACCCTACTCCGAGCTAAAGTGCTATTTTAACGCAGGTGGCTGTTTATACCAATTGGTAAGATTAGAGAGGGAGTATTGTTTGACCCAGTACAGAGATCGGATGGGTTCATTTACACATGTTATGTTTGGGGTGAGTAGTATTGCTAGTCATGTGAAATAAATACTTATTGATGATGCCAGAGTTCTACAGTAGATGTGAGGGCAGGCCCGGGTCTCTGCTGAAGCAATTACTTTATCATACATCAGGGGTAACAAGTGCTATAGCAATGCAAACCTTTCTTCCCCTTCTATCCCTCTGCTATCCTTCTCACTCCAAATAACTGACTAATATCCAAGATTTGTTTAGAAAACATCTTCAAATATGCGATAACAGACAGGGCCATTGTCATTTTTCTAAACTATTCTAGACCAAACCCAGTAGAACTCTCGGATGGTCCTTGAAAGGGTAGGGCATTCAAATATTACTGAAACATCAGTATGGTCACTGGCTTCAATACATCCTCCCACGCCTGAGTTCACAACGCATTTACATTCTCGATGAGAGAAAACGTATCAGCACATAAAGCAAAAGTTTGTTTTTCCCCTTTTACAACTGTTATCTTTTTATTTTGTTACAAATATGATAAAATACCTTCATTGCATCCCAATTAATATTGGGAAAACAACAGGAAGTACTCCCGAGGTCGGGCTTACATCCCCACCCACCCGTCCACCTGTAAAAAAATGGGGGGAGCCATGGCCAACTGTCAATTAGATCAAGGGAGCCACGGGTCAAAAAAGTTTGGGAACCACTGCTGTAAGTGCTTGGCTGAAAATTCGTACCCGCTGATTCGTGGATTTTACAGTGATTACGCGAGATTCGCGGATCGCGAAATTGCGGAAAATCCACAAATTCTGCGAGCGGAACGAATTTTCAGCCCCTGCTTAATTCCCTAGTGACTTCCTGGCAGCCACAACAGGTAAAAGAAGGTAGCATGTCACAGCTGTGCCATCTGGTAGCCTGGTACCTGGTCATTTGTCTGGGGGCAGGGCCGAGATCAGCGACCAGGGCCGTGGTAGTCAGGAGTGCTAGAAGGGGGCCGCTATGCTCCTCAGTGGTTAGCTCCGTCTCTCTCTAATTCTTTTTTAACGTAACATATGATTTTACTACCATACCTAACTACAACATCACAGTCTTGTGGCAGACATGTCCTGTACCTAACCCCACAGGAGGTGAGCAACCCCCTTCCATGCATGGCCAGCCAGTGCAAGAGTTCATCACAATATAAAGGGGTGTTATTTTAAATATTGTAGTTCCACTGGTTTTCTCAAGGGGTCACCACAGCAATATATAAAATGCTGGCCTACTGGCTTTGCCAAGAGGGGACCACATCAATATACAAGGCAAACCTGTTGGCTTTTTCAAGAGGCACAGCATCATTACACGAAAGGCTAACCTTTTGACTTTGTCAAAGGGGTGACTACATCATTTATAAAGGCAAGCCTATTGGCTTCGTCAAGGGGCCGCAACATCATTGTACAAAACAACTTATTGGCCTTGTCAAGGGGTCACCACATCATCATATGAACACATAGCTACTCGTTTTGTCAAGTAGTAACCTTATCATTATGTAAGATAAGCCTATTGGCTTTGTCAAAAACAATAAACGTTTGTTGAATACATTCTTTTACACTCGTTGGGCTATATAATGCAGCTAAAAGGCCAACCACAAGAGGTGCATACAATCAATAATGCAGAGCTAAATCTCCAGCCCTGGCAATGTTTACAAAGGATAAACTGTTTTCTGTTGTAGACACCACAAACAAAACATAGGGATATCCATATATATAAAAACGAAAGTATGTCTGTCTGTTTGTTTGTCCTTTATGCATTACTACACCATTCATCCGATCGCCATGAAACTTTGGGAAGTTGTTGAGTACACTCCCACAAAGGTTTCTGTAAATTATTTATTTTTTTAAATCTGCCTCCTAGGGCCCTCATAATCTTTTGAATACTGAAATAGACAGCGAATTTGCGAGCATCGTCGACAGGTCTGACCCCCAAACGGAAATTGATTGGTCAATCTACATCAGAAGCACGAAAGAAAAAGGCATTAGGAGCTTCAGAAACAGACGAGCAACGTGAAGCAAGATTAAAAGCTGTTCGAATACAAACTGCTCAAGCCCGTAATGCTGTTCGAATACAAACTGCTCAAGCCTGTAATTCTCAAACGAACGAGCAAAGAGAATCAAGATTGGAAGCAATCGAGTACGAACTGCTCAAGCCCGTTCTTCTCAAATGAGCAAGCAACGAGATTCCAGATTGGAAACAGATCGATTACGCACTGCTCAAGCCTGCTCGAATGAAACAGGAGAGCAACGAGAATCAAGGTTGGAAAACGATCAATTACGCACTGCTCAAGCCCGCTCGAATGAAACAGGAGAGCAACCAGAATCAAGATTGGAAGCCAATCGAGGACGCAATGCTCAAGCCACACTTACAAATGTTTTAAAAAATAAAATGAATAAGTTTCAGTAACAATGACACAATGTAAATGTAATGTTATCATAACGAGTTTCCTTGAATTTCCTTTCTTCTGAGATCGCAGCAATGAGCGACGGGTAAGCTAGTATTTAATAAATATTTTTTGGGGTGCTGCTGTTCTCCCTTAAACCCCCCCTGCAGCCCTTTTTTAACAAGTGGGTGGTGGCCCAGCCCAGATTAGGACACCACAAAGCAGGAAGATATCTGTAAATTAGTCCCGAAAGGGTATTATGGAGCACTCCTTATCAGCAACAGTGACCAATAGCTGCTCTTTTATTATTTCCCCAAAATTTTTTTATGGTGTGTCTGGGCCCACCCATGATACCCATAGCTTGCCATACTGTTGTGAATCATGTGGGGAGACCCAAGACCCACAGCCCCATCGACTCCTGAGCATGCACCCATCCTGGGGTGCGGGCAGAAACGATCCACACGTATTTTTGTATTTCTTTTTGATGGGCACCCTAGTTCCACCTTTGGCATGCACAACACTATCTCTCTTTAGAGGATGCTGGGGGTGGCCCTATGTCCCCACAGTCAGCACCCATCCTTGGGTGCCATCCAGCTGGATCAGCTTTTACTTCTTGTCTCTCTAAATGAGCGCAATTCAGTGATGTTTTTGGGAAGGGAGAAGAACTAAATGAGTATTTTATGTCCTGGGGGATGGGGTCCTAGGGACACCATACTAATGGGGTCACTAGGCCATTACATGGCTCGGCTCTGGGAAGGGGACAAAAATGCCACCCTCCCCACATATATATATATATATATATATATATATATATATATATATATATATATATATATATATATATATATATATATATATATATATATATATATATATATATATATATATATATATATATGTATATTACCTACTGGCGGTCGCCAGTAGGTAGTTATAGTTAGGATTGCTTTCCATAGGAAATCCTCAACATTCTATTTGGAATAACTTTGGCCCTGGTTAAAGAATCTTAGCGAATTTCTCAAAGTAGATGGCTCGGTCCGCTGCGCTCCTTCCCTGAAAGTTTGGGGGGGATTGGTCAAGTGGGGGCTGAGATATAAGGGGGGTCCCAAAACGTGTTTTCTCCATGTTATTTTCCATAGGACCTTTAGACTCGGCTACAGGTCGAACGGCTGAATGGATTTATAAGAAATTTGGCAAAACTGTAGAGTCCGGTTCGCAGATTACGCTTTTTTGGAATGGTGTTAATCCGTACAGTAGTTGTTGAGAAAATTAAAGTTAAAGTCAATTATATATCTATAGGCGCGCACCCAAGCGGCTGCGCGGGAGCGGAATTTTTTTTTGCTGCGTGACGTCTGTTAACGTTCGATTCGAAGGAAATCAGGAAGTTTTGTCCGCCATTTTGTCATTGCGAGTAAATATATTGTTCATTTCAAAGCGTTGAAACATGGAAAGGGGAGAAGGTAGAGATTGTCTTGCTGCGTAGGTTTTCTCGGGGTGTGCAGTAAGGCCCTTAAACGCGAAAAGATATATTTTTTTTCCGAAAAAAATAACGGGGTGCGCGCACCCGGTCGCGCACACTTATTAACAAGAGTGTGAAAATGGAGATAAATCAGAAGTTTGAGTGCTTAGATATAAGGTGGCTCTGAAAAGAGCCCTTGTGTTAATTGAGTGTTTTCTGCATTTATAAGTAAGTACCGATGCAGAGCCTGATGTTGCAGAGGAAGATTCTGTTTCCCTCATTCGTGAAATGAACACCGTCTCTCCTATAGACGTCTTGCATGTGGTATCGCAAGTTGTTGTGGTAAATAGAAACCATGCTATAATCTCTGAGGAACGCAGAAACAGATTTATTTACATGTCTCCTTGCTTTCTCAAATTGTGCACAATGTTGATTGGACCAATTCCATTTCTGTCTTTGGCATATATTAGAATATACCAAGGCAGATCGAGGAAAAAGTGTCATCAATTGTCGAAAGGTGTCTTTTAGAAGCATTTCCAGACCTACCCCAGTGATTGTGCCTAGATCGTTCCCACCACAGTGCACAATTATAAGGTCTGGTTCTGGGAGATGCATAAAAGTTTTCACCAATGGAATCAATTGGTGACATTTCAATCCTCTTTTGGCAATCCATGTTATGTGTACATTTGGTAAGCCGAGGTTGCAAATTCGTCTGCTTACTGCATATATTTCACTCCAGTGAATATAACTGTGTCCTATTAGCCAGACCTTCATTTTCAAGGGATTTGTAGTCGTCCTCCGATCGGTTCTGGAAGTGGAATGGTAGTTAGAAGTTGAAATTCTAAATTAAAAAAAAGGAAGAGGCTGGGTGTGGTTAAAAAAATAAAAATGATTGGTTGATTGTAATAAGTGGAGATTGAAGAGTACGTTGCATGTTAATGTTTATGTTAAACGAAAAGTACTATTGGGTGTGAAAAAAAAAGACATGTAACAGAGCTGTGGATTGGCAGCTGTTTCTCGAGGGAAAACAGTCTTCTTAGTTTGCTGTAGAACGTTGAGACATGAACTTTTGACCTGTGCCTTCAGCAAGGTGCAGAATGAGGTGTTACCATGGAAACAGCCGGAGATGGCAGTTGGTGATGGGTGTCTCTCACGTGAGTCTGAAAATATTGTGAAGGACAACCAATTGAAATGTAAATTTGATTTTACAATTTTGCGTGAGGAAATGTGATTGGCTGAAGAGAGTTATATGAGTGTGTATTGAGTGGATATCTGTGCCATTGAATTTTGGTTGCAGTGATAGCATTATTCAGAGTTCCGTAAACGAATATCTGTTTTGTGACTTTCACTGTTCTACATCGTTCAAAGCATTGGTAAAGATAAGTGTGTAACTGTTTGTTTTGTCATGTACCGTATAATATAGTTTAATCACAAACAATGATTGATTTTCCATGTAAAAACTAATTTTTGGCTGTCATAATGTGTTGTATTTCTAAAAGTAATTTCTTCCATTTAAATGTTGAATACGCAGTAAAAAATATTTTTAATATAGAGAGTAATTATTTTTGAAATTTTGAAGCATTTATATATAATGAGAGAAGTTGTTGAGGAAATGAAGAAATGATATTAGCAGTACACAGATAATGCAGAAAGAGAGAGAAATGGTAAATTACTAGTGATACCGTTGTGAAAAAATGCTAATGGTTAATGAATTTGTAAACTTTTTGTCAGTCGACAAAATTTCAGGCTGGTTGGTGGCCGTGGCCTGCACTGGTGGGGGTGGGGCGAGAGGGACGGGGAAGGGGGCTAAAGTGGTAATGATTAAGGTATTCACAAAGTTTCTGTTAGACGTCAAAATTATAGTGCGGTTTCTGGTCGCCGTTTGCACTGGTGGGGTGAGGGAGGTGGTCGAGTGAAATAAAATGAAAAGTTTTGACCATGAGGTTGTACAGAGATTTGTGTAGTAAATGTGTTCGTACATTGAGGTTGGAAACGGAGTATATAAATATCTCTCTCAGTCCTGCTGTTTGACTGCATCTTCATGTCCCTTCTGTTTTCTATCTCCGTTGCCCTATGTTATCTTATTGTCTGTGTGTGTTTGCCTTCAGTCCGGGCTGAGGAAGTTTGCTGTGGAGGCACACACAGATAGTCCTATCAAAGTAATTGGAACGTTTTCAAAAAAATAATTATATAATTGCATTGGTATTTTTAAAGCGCTACTGGATGTTTTCTTTCACAATTACCGCTTGGTTGCTCTCTCAGAGCAGAGGGTATGTCGTATTTCACTCTTTGGTGCCTCTGCATCTGAGTCTGTTCTCTGGTGGCTGGCGGAGAACTGTTTGTTATTGTGGAGATGCAAGGGTGATAAGGAGAGAAATACGACATAGCGTCTGGCCTGTAGAAGCGTGGGAGCAGTGATTAACTCTGAGTGAAGCGGAACTGTGGCGGTGCTTGGTAACAGTAAAAAAATTTTTTAACAGTGGTATAACTGTCTGTACGGTGCGCGACCTACTAAGAAAGAGTTCACGGGCCGTAATTGGCTTGCATATTCTAGTATCAGTAAGTGAGGTCGAGAAAAGAAAACATTCAGGGCTTTATTTATGAAGGCCTTGCGCCACCGGTGCGTCACTTTTTCCCATTTTAAAAAATGAGGCACCGGCGGCGGAAGGTCTTCATAAATAACGTCCTTAGTTACTACAGTTAAGGTTATGTGGAATCCATGAATAGTTTTTCAATATGAAATCATTTCACTTGAGATTATGGATTAAAAGAGAAACCGTGAATATTTGAAATGTTTATTTAGAAATGTACTGTTTTAAAGGCAAATCATTATGTAATATGAGTACAGAAATTGCAAAAAACACAGTAATTGGTATTGTCAGTAGTACATGGAATACAAACGCTATAGTTGAAGAAAAATGAATATAGTTGGAAAAAAACATTGTACACTCTTATAAGGAAGTATATCATATTTTAATAAATGGAAGAAGGTCTCTGGCCTTTCTGTTAGGGAAGGATATATGAAAATGCAAGTGGTTATACATCATTACTTTATCAATCAGTTGTCTACATGCGAAGCACTATCAAGTTTGTGTTATGTCACTGTGTGAGGGAAAAAAAAGGCGCCAAAAGCGACAAAATGCTGAGAGGTGCATGTATGTAATCTGTTGGATGCTGCGCAAATCACTATTGAGGAGAACTACTGTATTGAGATATCTTTTGAAGGTTGCAGTATTGCATTTGAAATACAGCACAAGTAATAATGGAAATATTGTTGAAAGGACATATTTTTCTGTAAAGTTTTTTAAAAACATAATTTTATAGGAAATTAAAGGAGTAGAGGCGTGTGAGGCGGAAATAAGCATTTGAGATGCGAAATGTCGTTTACAGTTATAAAAAACTCTTTTAAAATTTACACATTAATTAGGGCACATGTAGCATATATTAGCGAGTTTTGCATCGAGTACGTTTGAAATAACCTTAGATAAGATCTGCAATAGAATTGTTGAGATTACACTGTAAAAAAATAAAGTTGAAAATCGAGTAGGTAAAGAAACAAATGTAGTCCACATAAAAGACCAAAATTTAACCAGCACGAAATCATAATGTCCACTGTTAGTAAAGCCAATAGGTTTGTTCTTCAAAAGAAAATATGGAAAAGAACGTGAAGAATATAGGGAAGCAAAAGGAAATGAGGACGTCAATGGCTTGTATAAGAGTTATTGAAGCATTGTTTAGGCAAAATAGGTAGCTTCTGCTTCTAACAGGAAATTACTTTTATCATTTGAAAGTATGTCAGCTATCTAATAAAAAGAGTAAAGCAATACTCATGATCTGTTAAAATCGGAGCCTCTTTTATTATCAGAGGGCAGCTCGTGGGTTTTCGATGTAGCTCTCTGTTAGGAAATCTTGCGCCGCTGCAAATATATTCCAATGACCCAGAACTCCTTGTATCGCTGCAAAGGCCATAAACCCTCCGTTGTAACAAAGCTGTTCATGATCAAGTAACGGATTCATGAGGTGATTGTAATTCGCTTCAGGAGGAACCAAATTGCAGAGACATAAATCCAGGGCCCACGTGAAATCACAGCTCAGGCAATGAAATGCAGGCTGCACACAGGTGAAATACGAATATCGAAATGATAATCGATATGAAGTATTCAAAGTTGAGAGTGTTAAGGTGCCGTAGTACAGAATCATTCTCTGTCGAAATAGTTGTATGTGGTCCGGCTCGTTTGCGAAGGCAGGAGGGACATCCATTTTGAATTTACCAAGATGGTAAAGGAAACGGCGCAGCACTGCCGGTTGTATAGGAACTCCACAGAATTAGGTTGCCGGCTATGCAGTGGAGAGGAGTAGAATGACTTGATACATTTTCTAGGAGTGTAGTCACTTAAATATTGCTTAGTAGTTTGCCACGGAAATATGTATCCATTCTCGGAGGTTTATTATATTAAGGACATATATATTCACATGGTGGCTCTTGGTGTTTTGTGGTTCTGTGCAAATGTACTGCTTGCATGTGTATAATGCTGGCCGTGTAGTTTTTGTCTACGGACATGGGGCCTTATTTATGACGCTTTGCGTCACCCGTGCGTCACTTTTCCCATGGTAAAAGTGACGCAGTGGCGGCACAATGTTTTCATAAATAAGGCTTTTGTTTTTTTGACTTGGCCTTTTAGTTTTGAAAGCCTACTGTTGTAGGTGCATGAATTTTAACATGGGGAAAAGTGACATATCTGTGGCACAATGCTTTTATAAATGAGAAATTTTGTATTTATTTTTAATGGAGAGTATTTTGGGAATCTTATTACTTATGCTTATTCAATGCTATAATGATTGTATATTGTGTAGGAAATAAGTTTGTAATAAGTTAATAACATTTTATTTTTTCCATTTTTAGAGTGTTTGGTGCCTGTAAGGATCAAACTGTTGAAGTTATATATTGAGAGTATATATTATTTTTTTCAGGTGAGTTCCTTTTTATGCTTTGGCAATTTCTGTGGGTGGTGATGAAAATAATAAAGAATACTTTGTAAATGTTTTGAACATGATTTTATCTTAAATTTTTCACATGTGGTTCTATCTGCTTATACTAAATATATTTTTTGAGATGTTCTCCATTGACAGTTCAAATTATGTTTTAATGAGCTTGGGATATGTGTTCTTTTGCAAGGAGTTCAGATTTAGAAATCATTGGAGTATAATTCTTTCAGGTTTGTTTTAATAATACTTGTGAAGTGCTCATTATTTTTAAAATCTTGTTGTATTATGTTTGGCAGTGTTCCATTTTTAATTACAGAGAGGTATTATGATATGGATCTAAATGTAATGCTCATGTTTCCTGCATATCTGTGAATATAGTATGTATAGGCACTTTTTTAAATTTTAATGTAGAGCTTTATTATGAGGTGGTTGTTCATGGTAAGTATGACATTTTGCATATGCTAAGACATTGAGATGGTGAGTATACTGTTGTAATATAAATGGAACTGTCTCTGCGGGAAGTAGTAATCTGTAAAGTGAATTAAATGGTTTGTATAGTGTGATCCTTTTTTTTAGAGCAAGGGGTGGTGAGGGACAGAGTCTCTGAATTAAGCAGAAAGCTCTCACCCAGTCAAGAGATCAGGGCTAGATCCAACACCGTTTTTTAGCTCACTGCACCATCCCAGTTTCAGAACCTGGCTGTATGCAAATTAGTCTGTTCCTGTCCCAGTGCATGATGGGAACAGGGCAAACCAAACTGCAAAAGCCAATTCTTACACTGGGAAGGAAACAAGCTCCCGGGGACCGGTTTCTGGCATTACAGCCGTCTTCGGCCCGGTTTGCTTGAATCCTGATGGTGCAATGAGCAAGGGTCTCACATCTGAGAATACCCTTCCACGCTTAGGGTGGACAAAATATTTACAACAAGGGGTGGTGAGGGACAGAGTCTCTGAATTAAGCAGAAAGCTCTCACCCAGTCAAGAGATCAGGGCTAGATCCAACACCGTTTTTTAGCTCACTGCACCATCCCAGTTTCAGAACCTGGCTGTATGCAAATTAGTCTGTTCCTGTCCCAGTGCATGATGGGAACAGGGCAAACCAAACTACAAAAGCCAATTCTTACACTGGGAAGGAAACAAGCTCCCGGGGACCGGTTTCTGGCATTACAGCCGTCTTCGGCCCGGTTTGCTTGAATCCTGATGGTGCAATGAGCAAGGGTCTCACATCTGAGAATACCCTTCCACGCTTAGGGTGGACAAAATATTTACAACAAGGGGTGGTGAGGGACAGAGTCTCTGAATTAAGCAGAAAGCTCTCACCCAGTCAAGAGATCAGGGCTAGATCCAACACCGTTTTTTAGCTCACTGCACCATCCCAGTTTCAGAACCTGGCTGTATGCAAATTAGTCTGTTCCTGTCCCAGTGCATGATGGGAACAGGGCAAACCAAACTACAAAAGCCAATTCTTACACTGGGAAGGAAACAAGCTCCCCGGTAGCTTGTCTCCTTTCTGGTGAAGAATTGGCTTGGTAGTTTGGTCTGCCCTGTTCCCATGATGCACTGGGCCAGGGACAGACTAATTTGCATATAGCCAGGTTCTGAGCTGGGATGGGGCAGTGAGATAAATAACGGTGATGGATCAAGCCCTGATCTTTGGACTGGGTAAGAGTGGTCTGCTTAATTCAGACACTCTGTTCATCACCACCCCCTTTTCTTAATCGTTTTTGGCCACTATAGGTGTGGCAGGGTATACTCAGACATGAGTCCCTTTCTCACTGCTCCATCAGGATTCAAGCAAGCCGGGCCGAAGAGGCTGAAATGCCAGAAACCGGTCCCCGGTAGCTTGTCTCCTTTCTGGTGAAGAATTGGCTTGGTAGTTTGGTCTGCCCTGTTCCCATGATGCACTGGGCCAGGGACAGACTAATTTGCATATAGCCAGGTTCTGAGCTGGGATGGGGCAGTGAGATAAATAACGGTGATGGATCAAGCCCTGATCTTTGGACTGGGTAAGAGTGGTCTGCTTAATTCAGACACTCTGTTCATCACCACCCCCTTTTCTTAATCGTTTTTGGCCACTATAGGTGTGGCAGGGTATACTCAGACATGAGTCCCTTTCTCACTGCTCCATCAGGATTCAAGCAAGCCGGGCCGGAAAGGCTGAAATGCCAGAAACCGGTCCCCGGTAGCTTGTCTCCTTTCTGGTGAAGAATTGGCTTGGTAGTTTGGTCTGCCCTGTTCCCATGATGCACTGGGCCAGGGACAGACTAATTTGCATATAGCCAGGTTCTGAGCTGGGATGGGGCAGTGAGATAAATAACGGTGATGGATCAAGCCCTGATCTTTGGACTGGGTAAGAGTGGTCTGCTTAATTCAGACACTCTGTTCATCACCACCCCCTTTTCTTAATCGTTTTTGGCCACTATAGGTGTGGCAGGGTATACTCAGACATGAGTCCCTTTCTCACTGCTCCATCAGGATTCAAGCAAGCCGGGCCGAAGAGGCTGAAATGCCAGAAACCGGTCCCCAGTAGCTTGTCTCCTTTCTGGTGAAGAATTGGCTTGGTAGTTTGGTCTGCCCTGTTCCCATGATGCACTGGGCCAGGGACAGACTAATTTGCATATAGCCAGGTTCTGAGCTGGGATGGGGCAGTGAGATAAATAACGGTGATGGATCAAGCCCTGATCTTTGGACTGGGTAAGAGTGGTCTGCTTAATTCAGACACTCTGTTCATCACCACCCCCTTTTCTTAATCGTTTTTGGCCACTATAGGTGTGGCAGGGTATACTCAGACATGAGTCCCTTTCTCACTGCTCCATCAGGATTCAAGCAAGCCGGGCCGAAGAGGCTGAAATGCCAGAAACCGGTCCCCGGTAGCTTGTCTCCTTTCTGGTGAAGAATTGGCTTGGTAGTTTGGTCTGCCCTGTTCCCATGATGCACTGGGCCAGGGACAGACTAATTTGCATATAGCCAGGTTCTGAGCTGGGATGGGGCAGTGAGATAAATAACGGTGATGGATCAAGCCCTGATCTTTGGACTGGGTAAGAGTGGTCTGCTTAATTCAGACACTCTGTTCATCACCACCCCCTTTTCTTAATCGTTTTTGGCCACTATAGGTGTGGCAGGGTATACTCAGACATGAGTCCCTTTCTCACTGCTCCATCAGGATTCAAGCAAGCCGGGCCGAAGAGACTGAAATGCCAGAAACCGGTCCCCGGTAGCTTGTCTCCTTTCTGGTGAAGAATTGGCTTGGTAGTTTGGTCTGCCCTGTTCCCATGATGCACTGGGCCAGGGACAGACTAATTTGCATATAGCCAGGTTCTGAGCTGGGATGGGGCAGTGAGATAAATAACGGTGATGGATCAAGCCCTGATCTTTGAACTGGGTAAGAGTGGTCTGCTTAATTCAGACACTTTGTTCATCACCACCCCCTTTTCTTAATCGTTTTTGGCCACTATAGGTGTGGCAGGGTATACTCAGACATGAGTCCCTTTCTCACTGCTCCATCAGGATTCAAGCAAGCCGGGCCGAAGAGGCTGAAATGCCAGAAACCGGTCCCCGGTAGCTTGTCTCCTTTCTGGTGAAGAATTGGCTTGGTAGTTTGGTCTGCCCTGTTCCCATGATGCACTGGGCCAGGGACAGACTAATTTGCATATAGCCAGGTTCTGAGCTGGGATGGGGCAGTGAGATAAATAACGGTGATGGATCAAGCCCTGATCTTTGGACTGGGTAAGAGTGGTCTGCTTAATTCAGACACTCTGTTCATCACCACCCCCTTTTCTTAATCGTTTTTGGCCACTATAGGTGTGGCAGGGTATACTCAGACATGAGTCCCTTTCTCACTGCTCCATCAGGATTCAAGCAAGCCGGGCCGAAGAGGCTGAAATGCCAGAAACCGGTCCCCGGTAGCTTGTCTCCTTTCTGGTGAAGAATTGGCTTGGTAGTTTGGTCTGCCCTGTTCCCATGATGCACTGGGCCAGGGACAGACTAATTTGCATATAGCCAGGTTCTGAGCTGGGACTGGGCAGTGAGATAAATAACGGTGATGGATCAAGCCCTGATCTTTGGACTGGGTAAGAGTGGTCTGCTTAATTCAGACACTCTGTTCATCACCACCCCCTTTTCTTAATCGTTTTTGGCCACTATAGGTGTGGCAGGGTATACTCAGACATGAGTCCCTTTCTCACTGCTCCATCAGGATTCAAGCAAGCCGGGCCGAAGAGGCTGAAATGCCAGAAACCGGTCCCCGGTAGCTTGTCTCCTTTCTGGTGAAGAATTGGCTTGGTAGTTTGGTCTGCCCTGTTCCCATGATGCACTGGGCCAGGGACAGACTAATTTGCATATAGCCAGGTTCTGAGCTGGGATGGGGCAGTGAGATAAATAACGGTGATGGATCAAGCCCTGATCTTTGGACTGGGTAAGAGTGGTCTGCTTAATTCAGACACTCTGTTCATCACCACCCCCTTTTCTTAATCCTTTTTTTTAGAGTGCATAAATTTATATTGCACTTTGTAGTGATGAAATAAAAGAAATGGGTCTCTAAAAAGTTTTGTACAGGTAATAAATATTTCAAATATGTAGAAAATCTAAAAATACATTTTACAGTGAAATGTCTTTTATCAACAGTAATTATTTAATTTTAAAAAAAGCACAGTGTCAATGTTTAGAGTTATATTTAAGCATGGGCGAATTTTGCGAATCTCGCGTTCGCGAATTTTGCGGATTTGCGAACTCGCAATCCGCAAAATCCGCGAATTCTCGCGAATTTGCGGATTTTTTTTGTGTTTGCGCGGGTTTCTGCCAGTTCGCGAGGGTTTTGTACAATTTCGCAAATTGCGAACTTACCTGTCGGGTCGCAAGTTTCGCGAACTTGTTGTTTCTACGTGTCCAGCCTGTTTGGGACACTCTTCTTCATCACTGCCACTCTCTGTCACCACTTCCACTCTCTGACTACCCATGCCACCCTCTGTTTCATCACAGCACCCTCTGGTTGTCCAGTCAGTGTACATTATTGCGGCAACGCAAGCACACCTTCCCTGCCTCAAGTGACCTGAATTAATTTGGGGCTGATTAATGTGTCACAGAATATTTTTTTAGCTGGCACCTGCTTCCTTAGTGCTTCCTGATTAGTGATCTTTTGCACTTGCTAAGTGCTTTCATTGTTGCAAAATTAGTTACAACACCTGCCCTGCCCCAACTGACAATAATGAATTAGGGGCTGATTAATGGATTTGAACTTCCAGCCTGGCTCCTGCTTGTCTCCCTTAGCTGTAATTCAGGACCTTTGTGGCATATGTGTAACTATTCTGAGGTTCAGAGCAGGGTCACATAATAGTTGCAACTGGCAACTGAACTCTGGAGGGGGCCCTCAGGAAGCACTACAGGAAATGGCTACTAATGATGAGCCTGAACTTTTGAACCTGGTAAGTAGTTTCAGTTTTGCTAAGATCGTATTTCTGCAATTTTGCACTTATTCGCGGGGCGCAAAGTTGTACTGGGAAGCCGCGAACTCACGCGAACAGTGCGAGCAAGCCATAAAATCCGCTGCTCGCGGATTTGCGGATTTTGCGGGAGATTCGCGAATCTCGCGGATTGCGAATTTACTGAAAATCCGCAAAATCCGCGAGCGAAACGGATTTTCCGCCCATGCTTAGTTATATTGCCTATTTTGTTTTTCAAAACAAGAGGAATGTGGTATTTTACAAATTATAGAGTTAATAAGTTAGAGATTATAAAATTATCTGTAGTTTAAAAATTAGTAAAGGTAGTTTTCAATTATACACTTATGGACAAAGATATAATTTAGTCTTTATATTTTTTTAAAAGGATAAAGAAGAATTTATTGAAAAAATAAAATGGAGAATTTTTTTGAAGAAAATGAAGTGCATTTTGAAATTATAAATGAAGTTATGGAGGAAATATTAGACGCGGTTGTTGGAGAGGAAGAAGATGAAAATGACTATTTTATGGACATTTCATTAGATTTAGCATATTTAGAGCTGATAGAAGAGGAGGACAATGGACTTGGAGAAGTCCCTGATGAACTGATGTTAGAAGTTCTTTTAAATTATGAACTTTTAAATAAATAAAAAAAATGATAGCAAAGCATTCGTGAGGATAGTTTTCTTGATATATTTGTTAATGAAGTGCTTCATGAGAGTGATAAGATATGTTCTCATGAAGTGTAAAAGAGATTGTAGAAAAAAAGATTAAAACACTTATGATGACCGATAGTTCTTGAAAAAAAGTGTACTGTTTGTATGCTTTTAAATTTTTTTTCAAAAATTGACTATGAAGTTTAAAGAAATATAGAGTGTGATAAATTTACAAGGAAAATTCACTACAGGATTTACTACTTTGTTCAGAGATTTTCTGTTATTATCTGTATTTTATTAAAAAATGAATGTGTGGTTTTAATTTGTACGGTATATGCTAGTAGTGAACTATAATATTTGTTATTTTTGTGTCTTACAGGTTCACAATCTCATCAAAATTTTAAATTAAGATGCCTACCAGAATTGAAAAAAAGAAACTCTACAAACGGACGTACAGTTTAAAGAAGAAAAGTACAGAATTATTTTCAAAGACTGAGAGGATGGATACAAAGAAGAGTGCTCCTGGTAAACAAACTAAAAAGTTTTTGAAAAGCATTTTGGGAAGGAAAAATGTAAATATTGAAGTTCAGAAGGAGAAAACGATTTCATCATCTAAAAGGAGATCTGGAGTTAAACAAAGTACTATTACTGGAATTAGGAAAGATGAAAGCCAGTACAGTAAAACCCGGAGCAATCAATTCAGCCAAATCAGGAAGCGTATGTTTTACAACAGAGTCGTTGCGAATTTATTACAAAAGGAGAAAGTTTCTAAAAAAAGATCTGTTTTTCTTAAAAAAAAACTATATATAGAGGGTTTTGTTGAGCGCGCATTTGAGACAAAACGAAAATTATTTATTTTAATACTTAATAGAATAAATATTTTAAATAAGGCGATTCGAGTTTTCAAAGGTAAAAGTAAATGGAAGAGACATATAAATAGGAGTAATTTTTGTAAAGTGTTTTCTGGGAAGTGGATGCATACTTCAACTTCTGAGCCATTTTTTAATGAAGAGAGTTACTTTCAAAGTAATGATCTGTTGCATGCAGTTGACACCACTGGTCGAGCGTTTGAGGTGAAGGATGGTTGTGTTATTGAGAAAGAGAAAATTGTGGTTAGAAATGCAGAAGATGTTATGGCTAGAGAAGCTTTAGAGAGACGTCCTAATGCTCCTGTTTACAGTTGGAATTGTAGTAGTATTTGTAGTGTACGACAGGATTCAATTGATTTCTTTTGCAATTTCTTAC
Source organism: Lissotriton vulgaris (assembly GCF_964263255.1). NCBI lineage: Eukaryota > Metazoa > Chordata > Amphibia > Caudata > Salamandridae > Lissotriton > Lissotriton vulgaris. The sequence continues at coordinate 859,264,313 of NC_141689.1, forward strand.
GTAAGTACACTAAAGAAAGTCTAAAGCAAAAAATTAAAATGTTGCAAGAATTAGATGAATGCAGAGTGCGCGAGAAAATAGGTCTGCAAGGCCATTCTCTGGCTTGTCTCTCTAAAAAAATATGCCCGAGAGTGTTTTATCACTTCCGGATGTTAGCAGTGCATCATACTAAAATGAGAAAATTTGTGAGAAAGTTGTACTATGCAAAAAGTCCAGCACTTAAGCTTAAACAGTTAAATAGTGCTCTTTTGTATGGATGTGAATTAGATGTTAAGAAGATTTGTGCAGAAATTGAGGTAAGTTATTTTGGTCCAGAGGAAGATAATGCAGAAGGTGATATAATTATAGAAGGAAATGTGTTAGAAAATGTTGGGAATGTAAATATTGAAAATTTTGAACAAGAAATAATAAAGTTTAAGGTAATTGCAGGTGAGAAACCAAATTTTTCTTGTGTCTGTTGCCGACGCATTCATTACAAAAGTCAAACGAGGTTAGTTGATTTATATTTAAAAAGTGAAGATGAAAGTAATGGTCAATGGAAAGATTTTGCAACTTATTTGTTGGTGGAAAACTATTTTGATTTGGGTTTTGAGCAACGTGTTTGTAAATATTGTTATAATAAATTAAATGAAAATAAAATGCCTGCTAGAGCTGTTCATAATAATCTAGAGTTGGTAAATATTCCATCAGAATTGATGGATTTAAATACTTATGAGACGATTCTGATTCAATGTGTACATCCTTTTCAGGCTATTGTTCGAATGGAGCCTAAGACTGGTAAATTAAATCCTTCAGACTTACTAAGAGGATTAAGGGGTAGAGTTGTGCATTTGCCTCTTGATCTTAAAAAAAATATGGAAACAATTGGTGTTGAAAATGTAGAAGAGGAACCTCTAGTTATTTTAGTTAATGGTGTACCTACAAAGAGTAAGAAAATCTGGCAAGATTTAGTGGATGTTAGGAAAGTGAAAAAGGCAACGTTGTATTTAGTGCAAAATAATAAGTATTACAAAGATGTATAAGTAGAACAAGAAGATGTAAGTGAAGAAGAGGATAGTGATTTGTCTAGTGGACAAATTGAAAAAGTTGATGTATCCAGATCTGAAGAAATTTATGAACATTACAGTGTTCATCCACTGCATTCCAAAGAAGCAATAGGGAATGCTATTGAATTATTTCAGATGAAAAAGGCGAAAGGAAATCCTATTAGTATCTGGGAAGAAACTTTGGAAGGTCGTTGTTTTCCACAGTTATTTCCTACAGGTGAAGGTACACGATATGATGATCGACCTATGCAGATTCCTGCATCTGAGTACCGGACAACAAGATTATATGCAGAAGATCCAAGGTTTCGCCAATGCATTCCATATCTGTTTCATCTTCTGTTTGAGAGTGACTTATCTGGTCTGTCTTATGCAGTAAATCATATCTTAAAAAGTGGTGTACATCTGCAAAATATTTCAGCAAAGGAATTTATGGATAAAGTGCATCAGAAAGATAGTGTTTTGGATTCTCATTTAATTAATTTAATGGCTTGTCAGCGGGGTACTAATGAGTATTGGTACCGTCGTCATGGAGATTTGAAGTGCATGCTTAGAAACGTAGGAGCACCAACATGGTTTTTAACTCTAAGCTGTGCAGAGTATGCTTGGGAAGATTTAATTGAATTTCTTCGGGAGGCGAATGCAAACATAGAAAACATAAACTACAAGACACCTGGAGAATTGTGTTCATTACATCCAGTTAATGTTTGCAGGTATTTTAATCATAGATTTGAAGCTATGATGTCTTTCATTACTAACAAGAAAAATCCGCCTCTTGGTGAAGTACTGGATTTCTTTTGGAGAAAAGAATATCAAGCAAGAGGTGCTCCTCATATTCATATGCTCCTATGGATCAAGGATGCTCCTAAATTTGGAATAGACTCGGATGAGACTGTACTGTCTTTTATTGAACAGTATGCCACTTGTGACATACCTAATAGTACCAATGATAAGGACTTAAGAGGAAAAGTGTTACGTTTTCAAAGTCATCGCTGTGGCAAATATTGTCGGCGAAAATTCAAATCAAAGAGAACATTTTACACCAAATGTCGCTTTGGATTTGCACGACCGGTACTTTCAAAAGGAAGAGTCAACAATTTGATGTCATGTTTGCGACATAATATCAGAAGGAGGTCACCTAAAAATACGTACAATTTAAGAAGAGGTGAAGAATCGAAATATATTAATGACTATAACCCAGTCATTTTGTCCATGTGGAATGCTAACATGGACATCCAATATGTTGCAGACAACTCTATTGCTGTGGCTCGATATGTAACGTCTTACATCACGAAATCTGAAAAGACGGAACTGAAGGAGATGTGGGAAGACATTTCTCATGAAAAGAGCCTGAGCAAGAAATTATATACGTACAGTTTGAAGATGCTGTCTCATCGAGAAATTGGAGCATATGAATGTTGTGACAGATTATCATCAGCAAGTCTTTATGCGAAATCAAGGACTATTCTCTGGGTGAGTTTGGGCCTAGCAGAAACACGAAACCGTGTTCTGAAACCTGTGCAAGAAATTGAGTATTTAGCCCAGAAAGAACCAAACAGTACAGACATTTTGAAAACAAATATGTTGGATACATACTATCCAAATAGAAGTACTGTGCTTGAAAACATTTGTCTGTATGAAATACTTCAAAATTATACTTTTAAGAGAAATGTTACAGAGAATATTGATAAAGGTGTACATGCTGTAATTGGACATGAAGGATGTCTGGTAAAACAAAGAAAAGGACACTTGATAAATCATCGGAAACTGAGTTGCGAAACACCTGATAAAAGAGAATTTTACTATTTTGCTCTTTTGCAACTCTTTAAACCATGGCGTAGAGAAGAGGAACTACTTGGAGACTTTGATAGTTATGAAGATTCATTCAACGCATCTAAAAGTAGTATTGAATGTCCTGTTTTCAGCAATTATCTCCAAATGTTGAATGACGAAATAGAGCAAGAAGCGACAATTGCAGCAGAGATTGCTAGAGATTGTTCACAAGGTAGTCAAAGTTCAGCATCATTAAGTCAAGATCCACTGGGACAACCAATTATTCAAAATGAAGCAGCCACCGCCATGGATGAGGTGGAAAGTGCAATGCAGCAAGGTCAAGAGGAAGTAATCGACTTAGAAGAATTAAAGAAGCAGTTTAATGTTGAGCAAAGACAGATATATGACAGAGCACATTGAGCATGGCTTTCGTCATGAGAGAAAAGATTGCTCATGTATGCCATTTGAACCTATTCGATTATATGTAAGTGGAGAAGCTGGGACTGGTAAAAGTTTCCTAATTAAAGGAATTACTACATATTTACAGCAAACAACTCAGTCAACACTGTCGTGTGTTGTTACTGCTCCAACTGGATTGGCAGCACATAATATAAAAGGTGTTACTTTACATCGTTTGCTGATGCTGCCAGTTGAACATGAAAATAAATTACAATATCAGAAGCTATCTGTATAAGCTTGTTTTGAAGTTTCTAGAGTCCTTAAAAAAATGAAACTTCTTATTATTGATGAAGTAAGCATGGTCTCCAATTTAATGCTTGCTTTTGTGCATTTAAGAATGCAACAGACACTTAAGACAGAGTATAATGTGTTATTTGGAGGTAAACATATCATAGTTTTTGGAGATCTACTGCAGCTGACTCCTGTGAAAGGACAACCTGTATTTGAAACTGTTACACATGAGGAGACCAGAAAGTGCCTGGGCAGTTTTGGAAATGTAAATATATGGTCACATTTCAAATATACTGAACTGATTCAAAATATGTGACAGGCAAAGGATACTAAATATGGAAGTATTCTTCAAGATATTAGGATTGGAAAATTAACTGAAGATGCGAAACACACTCTACGAACTCGATTACTTTCCAAGCTGTTTCCTAATGAAGATAATGTTCCTGAGAGAATATATAGTAAAGAGGTAGCAGATAAGTCAGTGATATGCTTGATGCCAACTCTGAAAGAATGTTCAGTTTTTAATGAGAAAATGTTGAATTTAGAAAATCAAGAAATTAAGAAACTGGAAGCTAAAGATAGAATAGATAATTATAAAGCACAGTGGTTCAGGTTAGGCCTAATTAGGTCCTTGGGAAAAAAAGGTCAAGAAGCGAGTATTTAATAAACGCTTGGGAGCAAGAATTGTAGGTACATGTAAGAACTTTTATTTTACTCTTTCTTTTTTATAGATATACATAAATATTTATACTGTATTTCAGGTGCTCAGGTGAATAGTACGGTGCAGGACGTGACATAAGTGATCAAAGTGAACGGACTGTCACACAACAACAACAAGGTTAAAAAACACAACAATTATATACAATAGAATGAGTGGAAATCCTTGGGTGAGTCGACGGCGTTTCGATCTATATAGCTTTAGATCATCATCAGGACTGATGAGCCTCCTGAAACTATAAGATTGGGGATTTTAGTTACACGTTGGTTTCTTACATGTATACTTAAACTTGCTTTGATAGTGTGCTCCCGGGGATTGGTGAATTAACATGCACAAGTTTGTATAATTTTCACATGCGCATATTTTCAAGGGTGTAAAGGAGGCGCATAAGTTCCTCACCTTGGTGTGCAATTTTTAATTTAACCAAAATTGGGCTAAGGTCATGCATACAATCATGCACTCAGTTTAAGGCAATTGAATGGCTGAATATTTTACTTTACCTTGCCGATGCATTGTAAGGCAAGGATGGAAAGGGGCGACCATTCGGTCCCCCCGAACGTATGGCGGAGTACCACGATCCCCCCGGGAAGCCATCTTGGGCGGGAGGCGAGTCTCGGCTGGTATGCCCGAAGCGGCGTAGCCGGGGCGCGCCTTTTCCCGCCCTACAGTGGGTTGGCCTAGACACTGACGCGCCGGCCACGCCCTCGGGGCAGGCAGGGGCGGGTTTACGCCCGCCCTGAAGACGGATAAAAGGAGCAACAAGCCAAGAAGACATCCTCTTGTTCCTGTGCTCTGAAGCTGCACCTCCTCGCTGCACGTGAGCTCGAGACGGAACGAAGAGCCAATTTTGAGCGTTGTAATCGTTCTTATTTGTTTTCCAGATACTCTGTTGGAGAATGCCGAAGAAGGCGGGAAAGCGAATGACTACTGACCAGATGCTGCGAGTTCTCATGAAGGAGGTGACCGATCTGAAGAGGCGAATGGCGGATAAGGACGAAGAAGGGGGACCGAAACGTCCTTTGGCAGGAGCAGCTCCGGGGGGAAAAGGCAAGAGGCCCAGAAGGGGAGCAGCTGGGGGAGACATCCCGGGTCCCAGTACCCCGCTCGAAGCGCCCACTCCTGTGCCGGCGGAAGGGAACCCGATTCCCGTTGTGGTCACCCCCGTGTCCGGGGAAGATATGCCGCCCGAGCTGGCAGCACAATTAGCAGCGTGGTTGGGAAAGGATAGCGAGGGCGCCACGGCTGTCGACGCGCAGGTGTTGATGAAGCAACTGCGTGAAACACGGGAAGCAGCGAAGGCGTCTACGCCGGCTGCGGCAGTGGAGAAACCTCAGGGGACAGGTTCAGCCTCAGAGACAGCGACCGGTTCAGGTAAGCGGCCATTGCCGATTGCGAGGGATGAGTCGGCACCCTCTCGAAGGGAAAAGTTGGGTCAGCATGTCCCTTTAGCGATTAAAGAGAAGATATGGGCAGGGGAATATATAAACATGTTGTCGTTGCTTACTGACCATTATGAGATGGAGTATGTTAAGTGCCAGAAAGACCTCATGCATCCGAGTGTTTGGCGCGCAAAGATGGCCGCCTTTAAGGTAAACGAAAACATTGGCAATTGGGGTAAGGCGTGGGGGATTTTTACATCCATCTTGGGGGAACGTAGGCCCGAATTGCTTCCCGAATTGCCGATTTATCAGTCACGGATTATGGGGTACTCTGTATCACACGAAGGCAATCATTGGTTCTGCTATGATAATCTTTTCAGAAAAGCGAAAGAACATGATAAAAACTTAACTTGGGATTGTTATGATTCTGTGTCATTGTCCAAAATGGAGGATACTGGTATGTTGAAATTGCCATTAGTAGGGAGTAACGTTGGCGAATCCTCCCGCCAATATGCGGGGATGCCCTTTCGTTCAGGTACGAGTACCGACAATCACTCGAGGCCTACCGGCAACACAGGTAAAAGGGGGGTTTGTTGGAACTTTAACAGGGGAAAATGTACTAGGCCGCAGGGGTCATGCAAATTTAAACACGAATGTAGTGGGTGTGGGCAATCATCCCATCCTGAGTCCACGTGTAGAGCCAAAACAGGTGATAACGGGGGTAGAGGAGGCGCCAAACAGGTCTAACATAGTCCGAGGGGCGCCTTTACCTACTCCAATTGATACCTTGGCAATGATTCCTTGGCTCAGCGAATACCCGGATCGTGCTTCCGCTGGGGTGTTGCGGAACGGGTTTTCATATGGTTTCCGCATCCCAGTGGGGGACTTTCAGGGTGTAGCTAAATGTAAAAACCAGATGTCGGTCTTACAGCATACGACCGTAGTACAGGATAAGATCCGGAAGGAGGTCACTCGAGGTCGAGTCGCCGGTCCGTTTAGTGTACCGCCTGTTGCTAGCTTTGTTTGTTCCCCCCTAGGGGTGGTCCCCAAGAAGGACCCGGGTGAGTTTCGGTTGATACATAATTTATCAGCCCCACATGGTCTTTCCGTTAACGAAGCGATAGACCCGGAAGTGTGTTCGGTGCGGTACGCATCCTTCGATGAGGCCGTAGCCATTTTGAATCGCCTGGGGCCCGGTGCGCTGATGGCAAAATCTGATATCGAGTCAGCGTTCCGGTTGCTCCCGGTACATCCAGACGATCAGCGTCTCTTGGGTTTCATGTTTCAAGGACATTATTACATGGATAGGTGTATGCCGATGGGGTGCTCTATATCTTGTGCTTATTTCGAGAAATTCAGTACTTTCCTGCAATGGGTCTTCACAAAGAAGACGGGTTTTCAACATGTGATGCATTATCTTGATGACTTCTTGTTCCTGGGGGCAGCCGGGGATCCGGAATGTGCGCAGGCTTTGGCTGCATTTTGTGTCTTAATGAATCAGTTAGGCGTGCCATTGGCACCAGGTAAGACTGTGGGTCCATCGACTTGCCTTGAGTTTCTGGGGATCGAGTTAGACTCCAGAGAAGGTTGTTTTCGTTTACCAGGTGACAAAGTGTTAAGGTTCAGGGCATCCCTGCAAAAGTGTATAAATGAGTCTAAGGTTAAGCTACATCAGTTACAGCAGTTAGTGGGACAGTTGAATTTTGCCCTAAGAGTTATACCAATGGCCCGCCCCTTTTCCCGCTCGATCGCTCAAGCCATGGTCGGCCTGAGAGAGGGTCATCATCGCACAAGGCTCTCGGCGGAGGTTCGCCAGGACATGCGCATTTGGTTGGCATTTCTGGCGGATTTCAATGGTCGAGTTGTCTGGAGCAAGCCGGCCGTGTCCTCTGAGGAGCTGGGGCTGTGGACAGATTCGGCGGGGAGCGCAGGTTTTGGCGCCATTTTCGGCACTCGATGGTCTGCACAAAAATGGCCGGCATGGTGGCATGACAATGGATTGACAAGTAACATTGCTTTCCTGGAACTTTTTCCCATTCTGGTGGCCCTTAGAACATGGCCCGAGGGGTTCAGAGATCACTCTGTGGTGTTCTGGTCTGATAATATGACCGTGGTTGAGTGTATCAATAGCCAGGCAGCACGATGCAAATGGATTTTGAGACTACTCAAGGAAATCGTATTACTGTGTATGCAACTGAATGTGCTATTCAAAGCAAGACATGTCCCGGGGGTGATGAACCAGGCGGCTGATGCCCTTTCTCGTTTTCGTATGCAGGCCTTCTGGGGTTTTCTGCCCACAGCGGACCCGGAGCCGGCACCCTTTCCCGAAGCTCTCTGGTCTCTCGGTGCCCCGAACTTCGTAACCTCGTGGGAGAGAGTTTAGCACCCAGGACGAGGAAGGCATATGAAGGGGCGTTCCGTTCCTATTTGGCCTTTTTGGGGACTGTTAGAGGGGAGTTTTGGGACCAGGAGGAATGGGTAGTGAAATTTCTGATGTCTTTACATCTGGCAGGGAAATCGGTGGCTACGGCCCAGAGGCATCGGGCTGCCATTTCCTTTGTTGCTAGGGCTCATGGGAGGCAGGACCCGACAGCGTCTTTCGTTGTACAAAAAGCGCTACGTGGGTGGCAACGCCTTGAGGGTCGCAGAGTAGATGAGAGGCGCCCGATAGGTTTGGATAGGTTGGCCCTGTTATTATCCACACTCCCTGCAACATGTTCATCTCAGTTTGAGACAGTGTTATTCCGAGCCGCTTTTACGCTGGCATTCCATGGGGCTATGCGGGTAAGCGAACTAGTGGCAAGGAACAAGCAGGATGTGACGGGGGGACTGTGCCGAGAACACGTTCAGATCAGAGGGGAGACAATGACTGTCTCGTTTGTCAGGTCCAAGACCGATCAGAGCGGGATGGGTGACTGCATAATCATACGCAGGATTCCCGGGTCCTCCATGTGCCCGGTGAAGTGTTTAGAGGATTATTTAGCACAAAGGGTGGCATCATGGGGGGGGACCTTGTTGAGACACGCTGACGCCACCCCACTGACGAGGTTTCAGTTTCAGCGGGTGCTTGCGATGTCGATTACCGCTGCGGGCTTGAACCCGGGCGAGTTTGGGACCCATTCCTTTCGGATAGGGGCTGCTACAGAGGCTACAGCCAGGGGTCTGAATGTGGAACAGGTTAAACGTGTGGGGCGTTGGTCCTCCAATTGTTATAAAAGGTATGTGCGGTTGCACATGTTGTGAAGCTGTTATGATATACTCACGCTTCTTGTCTTTGTTTGGTTTTCAGTTGCGCAAGCTTACGAGGCGGGGCGGACTATGCAGTCAACCCAACACCGGGCCAGCGGTCAGACATCACCGGCTGTGAAAAAGGAGGTGTGGGTCGTGGGCCACTCATACGTGAGGCGTGCCGCGGACGTATTCAAGGCAGGTGACATGATTCACGTGGCTGGGGAATACGGGTACAGGGTGTCCTTCTACGGAAGGGGCGGTCTCTGTATTGACCAGTTTCAATCATTTTTTGAGGGTTTGCTAGGGCGGACGAGGTCACCGCCGTCTGTAGTCATAGTACATCTTGGGGGCAATGATTTGGTCACCACTGGTAGACGACTTCTTTTTGAGGCGATGCTTTCCACTGTAAGTTGGTTAGCGAGGAGAGTTCCAGGGTGTACAATTGCGTGGTCCCATATGATCCCACGAAAAGTGTGGCGGGGGGCTTTTTCTGTTTCTGCTTTGAATCATTCTGTAAGAAAAATTAATAACAAAGTAAGTAGGTTGTTCCGTTCCAATACACTGCATTCCATTTCGCATGGTTGTATTAATAATGACAGTATGTATTTGGGGGATGGTGTGCATTTGTCTCGGGTGGGGAATGAGTTACTCATAGGAGACTTCATAGCTTGGCTAAAAACGTTAAAACATGACCTTTAGGTAGGAGTGTTGTGGGGGGTCCGGATAGCCGGTCAACTATCCGGCCTGTGGCGGTAAGGTCATGATCGGTGAGCACTAATTGGAAGATCCCTATGAGTGGGCGTCACCCATTACGGATGGGAGCGCTCGGGGGAGGTGGCCATTGGCCCCTCAACGGGGAGGCGGTCCCTTCTAAGGATGGGTCGCCGAAAGAAAGGAAAGGCGGTCAAGGCCCCTTCCTGGGTAGGAGGGGTTACAGCCCCCTCCTGGGGAATTTCCCGGGGCCAGGACGTCTGCGACGGCAGATGTGGTAAGTTGTGTGGGATTTGGGGGGGGGTCTACGCTACCTTCTAGATACCTCACACGAGTCCTCGTACGACCTTTAAATGGCGTCGAGTTTTATTGGGGCCCCCGTCAAGTCAAGGGAAATTGGTAGTTGCACTTGAGGTATGCCTCTGTGCGGTCGCCCCTCACAAGTGAGGGGGATTTTTCTGGGTTAGGGATCTTGACACCGGTGACGACCTTGCCGTTGGCCCTTAAACGTTAGGATGTACAATTTCAAAATTTCAAGTAAATGTTTTGTAGGATGTTAGTTCGGCTAGGAGAACCTTTGTATTAGAGAATATGTTAAGGTTAGCCAAACATCGCAATGTGGTAATGAAATTGTACATAATATGAAACTGTTTATTTTAATGTTTTAATTTTGTTTCATATTTTAATAAATACGGCCGGGAGGGTCACTCCCTCCCGTCTTCCAAAAACTTCATATCGGTTTCCAGTTTCCCATCCTTGGGGATTGTGTTGGGAGGGGGTGGCGGGTATCTCAGCCATATGGAAAGGGGCGACCATTCGGTCCCCCCGAACGTATGGCGGAGTACCACGATCCCCCCGGGAAGTCATCTTGGGCGGGAGGCGAGTCTCGGCTGGTATGCCCGAAGCGGCGTAGCCGGGGCGCGCCTTTTCCCGCCCTAGAGTGGGTTGGCCTAGACACTGACGCGGCCGGCCACGCCCTCGGGGCAGGCAGGGGCAGGTTTACGCCCGCCCTGAAGACGGATAAAAGGAGCAACAAGCCAAGAAGACATCCTCTTGTTCCTGTGCTCTGAAGCTGCACCTCCTCGCTGCACGTGAGCTCGAGACGGAACGAAGAGCCAATTTTGACCCACCCACCAGCCCCTGAGGACAGCAAGTTTGATGGATAACTCTGATTTTCGTTTACAGGTTGTGGTTATTATCGTGATGACTTTGAATATGCAATAAAGAATGGTCAATTTTGTGTTTTGTTTTCAAAATAAAGAATTCTGCGTTAGTAAGCATGCTCTTAATAAAATTGTGTTGCTACTGTCTTTCAGTATTTAGCCATTTAGTAATTTAGTTAAACATTGTCGTATTTATTTTGGTCGGGCGGTAAGGTCATGATCGGTGAGCACTAATTGGAAGATCCCTATGAGTGGGCGTCACCCATTACGGATGGGAGCGCTCGGGGGAGGTGGCCATTGGCCCCTCAACGGGGAGGCGGTCCCTTCTAAGGATGGGTCGCCGAAAGAAAGGAAAGGCGGTCAAGGCCCCTTCCTGGGTAGGAGGGGTTACAGCCCCCTCCTGGGGAATTTCCCAGGGCCAGGACGTCTGCGACGGCAGATGTGGTAAGTTGTGTGGGATTTGGGGGGGGGTCTACGCTACCTTCTAGATACCTCACACGAGTCCTCGTACGACCTTTAAATGGCGTCGAGTTTTATTGGGGCCCCCGTCAAGTCAAGGGAAATTGGTAGTTGCACTTGAGGTATGCCTCTGTGCGGTCGCCCCTCACAAGTGAGGGGGATTTTTCTGGGTTAGGGATCTTGACACCGGTGACGACCTTGCCGTTGGCCCTTAAACGTTAGGATGTACAATTTCAAAATTTCAAGTAAATGTTTTGTAGGATGTTAGTTCGGCTAGGAGAACCTTTGTATTAGAGAATATGTTAAGGTTAGCCAAACATCGCAATGTGGTAATGAAATTGTACATAATATGAAACTGTTTATTTTAATGTTTTAATTTTGTTTCATATTTTAATAAATACGGCCGGGAGGGTCACTCCCTCCCGTCTTCCAAAAACTTCATATCGGTTTCCAGTTTCCCATCCTTGGGGATTGTGTTGGGAGGGGGTGGCGGGTATCTCAGCCATATTGTGTTGTGATACTGCAATTGAATTGGTGATCGTTTCCTGGGGAGAGTCTGGTGGTGATAAGAAATATTGTAAACACTACAAGACTTATCACTATGCTCGTCTGTTAGAAAATGGTTTTAGGACACTTGGATAGCGCAAATTTTTTTTTTTAGAGTCTAAGGTTGTATGTTTATATAGCGAGGTTAAACTCATTTTACTTAACACACTAGTTGTGGTACTTATTGGGGTAAAGATAACCACGATTAGTAACAATTATTCGCAAAGAAAACGAACTTACATTAGCTTTAGTCAAATTATGTTTCTCAATAGGAAGATCCAAGTAGCGCTCAGTCCCTTTTACTATGGATGAGGGTCCTACTTGAACTTTGTAAACGAAAGATAGTGGTTAGAACCTTCAATTTGCTATACTTTCTATTTGCTATCCAATGGGAAGACAAAACAACTTACTTGAAGGATTAAAAAATGATGGGTTCCGTTTAGCGCGTTCGTCGCTATTACAACATGTAAATATTGGCGCCTGGAACTAAAAAGGGGAAATAATTCAGTTCGCGATTGAAATTACAGTTAAAGATAGAATAGAGCATGAAGGTAGTACTATTGTTTTGTCTGAAAAGTTGAAATTAAAATTGGATTCTCTTCAAAAAACTATATATAAAACTGCTGGTTTAGAGAAAAATCTGTATGTATGTTTAAATTGTCGGATAATTTTATGAAGAAATTTACATGTAGAAAGAGGATTGGTAAATGGAGCAATGGGTAATGTTGTTGGTTTTGTCAATTATACCAAACAAGATGAGATTGAATTTTTAAGGATAAAATTTGATGGGATTGAGGAAGTTCAACAAATTAGTCAATGTTCAATTCGTTTTTTGCTTGTGAAAGACTTATATGTCCGTCGTAAGCAATTTCCAGTTTGTTTGGCATATGCAGTGACTATACATAAATCTCAAGGTTTAAGTGTAGATTGTGCTTTGGTAAATATTGGAAGCACTGTATTCAAAGAGGGCATGGCGTATGTTGCTCTATCGCGTGTTAGAACTTTATGTGGACTTTATCTAATTGATTATGATGAGACAAAGATTAGTGCAGATTTAAATTGTGTGAAGGAGTATAATAGGTTAAGAAGAGAATATGCTCCAAGTTTACCTCAATATCCTTTAATTGAATGGCGTATAGTTGGTCAGAAAAGGAAAAATGAGGACAAATGTGCTGAAGTAGTCCAGAAACGACAAAAAAAAGATGTAGCTGTTGTTGGTAGCTGTAGCGAAACTGTTAGTATTGAAGAGATTGTTGGATTTAAGTTTGAAAATAGGTCTTGTGTCAACTGCTATGCAAATGTAGTAGTTAATGTTGTTTTCTTTCTGGAAAATGTTAAGGAACAGATTATAGAAAATCAGGAGCATACCTTTTGTCATTCTTTAAATTCTATATTTGAAATGTGTAGTAGTGGTGATAGTGAAGTAGCAAGTGTTTCGGAATTAAGGAATGTTTTAGACATATGTGCAGGAGTAAATCAATTTTCTCAGAATATTCAGCAAGATTGTCAGGAATTTATTATGTATATGTTTACAGTTTTGGAAGATGAAGGTGTAGATATTGATAGTCTTTTTGGGCTTTCTTATAAATGGGAACATAAGTGTGATAATTGCTCATTTTTAAGTAGTACTGAGATACCCAGTGAAAGATTTTTATATTTGACATTACCAGACTGCAAAGAAGTGCCTTTTCATAAACTAGTTAAAGATGCGCATCAAAACATGGTCTGTTCTCAATGCAAGTCTGAAATGTTATCAACTTTATTTACTAGAAGTGTGGGGTAGAGCACCGCTATTTCAACTGGAAGATAATTGTAGTTTTCGTGCCTCCGGAGCTCTCTCCCCGTCTGGAGAGATATGTTGCAAACCTATAATAGCAGCTATACCTGGCTGGGTGTAGCTGACCCCCCGGGCACCGATATGTGCTGTCTCAGCTCTAAGTTTCCTGTTATTCAGATGTTTAGTTCATAAGGATTAGTATTTCAAAATAAACCAGTTATTCCTTGTTCTTATGTATTTCATTTATTTTTCATGAAATTATTTTTCAAAAAAAATCGTTTTCCATTATTTCTCATGAAATCCAATGCATTTCGGCAGTTTCATTCTGCCTTCATCAGGGAAATAGAAACTCTACAAATTAAAGAAACACAATTTTAATCCATATGTGTATGTGCTGTTATACCATCTACTTCAACTTAACTATACGAGTTTTACCAACATTTCAAAGTTACTGAATCAACGAGCTATCTATGTGAACTCCTAGAATCTTTGAATTCTCCTTTACGCTATGGGGGTGTTTCATACTAGATTATATGCTGTATTAAACGGCGGTAGGTTCGTTCTACTCAGTTGCTGGCTGTGTGTTTGCTGCCGTCTTTAAAGCGCTGGTTACAAAGTATCTAAAAGCCTCGCGTTACGCGCTGGTTACAAAGTATCTAAAAGCCTCGCGTTACGCGCTGGCGATGTTGTCTAAACGATATTGAAAAACCTAATGCGTGAGTCTACTGCTGCTAGGTAGAATATGAGTGCTAAAATGAAACAGTTCTTACACGCTTAGCCGCCTAAGTTAGTAGTCTGCTTACCTCGGCGTTTCTGTTCATCGCGCCATTCCTCTGCGGACTAATCGTGGTTACTTCCGGCATTACGCCCCTGGCGCCTGCGCTCTATAATGCTCGCGCTGATCCGTTTTTTTTATATATGCTAGGTTTCCCTAACTTTATTGGTGTTCTATTCTAGGGGATCTAAACCAGAGCCCGTTTCCATCATGTTTTGGTGCCGCTACTACGCTTGCACTGTACAAATAATGCTCACCAGGTACCTATACTATGACGAATATGTTACTCATTATACATAACTCAAATGTTTATAAATAGCAAAGAAATTCTGTTCTTTCATTAAGTCCCCCGGGCTTCAAACTGCCCAGGTTGTAAATCCAGTAATTTTCCTGTTTTAGCAACTTGGTTTTGTTCATGGAACCTTCCATTCTGGGCAGTGTTTCCAGTACACATACTCGTAATTGGCTGACATTATGATGCATTCGTGTAAAATGTTCCGCCACACTGGTTTTCTGGGATTTAAGTCTGATGGTGCTTTTATGTTCGTTTATGCGAACTTTAAGTTTACGTTCTGTATGTCCTACGTAAACGTCTCCACAAGGACATTTAATCATGTGGATTAAATTGCTTGAGTCGCATGTTGCATTCACTTTTAATGAGATGGGGTAACCCCTTTGTGGATGTGTTATACTTGCTCCTTTAATGATGTTGTTACATGTGTTACAGTTATAACACGGGATCGTGCCCCGGAATGATGTTGCAGTGTGCTTTTCTTCCTGTGGTTTTAAGAAATCCGCTAAATTTTTTGCACGGGTATGTGCGAATATTGGTTCCTCTGAAAAAATTCCTTTAAAGTCGGGTTCCATTGTTAGCATTGGCCAATGCTTCTTGATTATTTGTTTAAATTGGGTGCTGACTGTAGAGAATTTACTGACGCATGTTATGCGATTGCTAGATTTGGTTGTTTTTCGGATTAACAACTCTTGTCTGGATTTCTGTTGAGCTCGTATTAATGCAGTTTGTGTGATGTCTGGAGGATATCCCCTTTCAATGAATCTTTGTTTCATTTCGTTCATTTGTTCTTTGCATTTTGAAGCCTCTGAGACCACTCTCTTCACCCGTAGCATCTGCGAATATGGGAGGTGTTTCTTGAGGGCTGGGGGATGGTGGCTATTGTATTGCAACAGGTTGTTTCTGTCTGTTTGTTTGCGATATAAGTTTGTGGAAAATTTGTCAATTTCTTTAGTTATTTCAACGTCTAGGTATTGAATTGTGGATTCTTGAATATTCCATGTGAATCCGATTTGGTCGATTTGTCTGCCCATGTTTTGTAATTGATGTTGGAGTATGTTCTGGGAACCTTTCCATATCAAAAAGATATCATCTATGAATCGTACATACATGACTATGTTGTTGTTCCAAATCGTGTCTTGAAATACGTGTGTTTCCTCGAATGCTGCCATAAACAGATTGGCGTACGCCGGAGCGGCGCAATTTCCCATGGATGTCCCGCTTTGTTGCATGAACCATTTCTTGTTGTGTTCAAAGTAACTGTGTTGCAGTGTGAACTGCATGAGTTCTAAGAGAAAAACTTGTTGTTCATGTGGATATTCACTTTTAAGGAGGGAGCTTTCAATAGCTTCCAAACCTTGCTGGTGCGGTATTGATGTATAAAGGGCTTTTACATCAATGGTAGCCATTATCATGCTTTCATCTGGTTGGATGGAGGATAATTTGATAAGGAAGTCTGTGGTGTCTTTCAAATACGATCTAGTTTTCAACACTAGAGGTTGTAAATATCTGTCCAAGTACTTCCCAATTGGTTCATGGATGCTTTGTTTGGTGGACACGATTGGTCTGCATGGTGGTTTCAATAAGTCTTTGTGTACCTTAGGTACCAGGTAGATAGTTGGAGTTCTTTGATGTTCTTGTGTAAGATATTTGAGTGTTTTATCTGTGATGGTTCCCTGATCATGAGCTTTTTGAACTATGCTCAACAAGACTTTTTTGATTTCTGTTGTGGGGTTAGTTCCGATCTCCATGTATAAATTTGTGTCACTTAGGTGTTCGTTCATTGTGTCTTGATAATAGGTTTTGTTGAGGATCACCATTGCTCCCCCCTTGTCTGCCTTTTGACATATGATGTTTTGATTGTCGGCTATGGATTTCAGGATTCCAAATTCTTTCTTGGTGATGTTCATTTTGTGCGGTTTTTGTTTGGTGCTTAATTGTTTTAGGTCCTTACTACATAGTTGTTCGTATAAGTCTATGGTTTTATGGCTGATTGGTGGCATGTATGTACTTTTGGCTTTTAATCCCATTAATTCATCTGATTCCATTGTGGGTTGTTTTTCCACGATGTTTTCGAAGAAATGTCTGAGGCGCAATTTTCTTGTGAGTTTGAATAAACTTACTTCCAACTCTAAAGTATTGGTGTGGGCTGTTGGGACGAAAGATAATCCTTTTTGAAGTGTTGATATTTGAATTTTGCTGAAGTTATAATCCGATATGTTCAACACTAAGCTTTGTTGATCTGTTGTTGTTTCTTCCTCTCTTTCTTGGTTAGTGTAGACCGTGTTTGCGGTTGGTTGGATCCTGTTTCTCTTTCTACGTCCCCTCCGGAGTCTTCTGTTTCTATCCGGCCTTCCTCTAAAAAAGGTACCGCTGTTGATGTGGTGGCTTGTTCTTTAGATTGTGTGGTTATTTGGGGTGTCTTTTTTGTCTGGGTTGTTCTTTCACTATCTGTGGAAGATGTATCAGTGTGGGAAGTATATCCTTTGGATTGTCGTTTTCTCGCATACACTTCAGCCCATGTGTAGACTTCTTGTAATTTGTAATCCAAAGTATCTCGTTTATACTTGCGTAGCTTGCGCTCATTGATTTCTTGGGTGTGTTTTATTAATTGGGTGTTTATGTCCTCTAAGGTTGCGGTCAGTTCTTCTGGTGTGCATAGTTTAGCCATTTCTGCTTTAGTTTGTTCTATTTCATGAGTAAGTTCTTCTAATATCAAAGCCAGTTCTTCTATGATCAATAAAATGAGGTCTAAGCTACATTTATTCAAAATCGCGAACCATTTTTCCGTGAAAGTTTTGGAATTTTTACACAAACTGGGTTTGAGTGCAATCCTGAGGCCTCTAGGTATCCTTTGGGCTTTGTGGTATTTTATCATGGTGGATGCGTGCATTCTCTGGTTGATCTCCTTGCGTGTTAAGTATAGTAGATGTCTTAATTGCTGTTCCTTGTTTTTTGAGTAAACTGGTTCTTTGCTTGATGGTTGAATTAATTTGTAGAGTTTCTATTTCCCTGATGAAGGCAGAATGAAACTGTCGAAATGCATTGGATTTCATGAGAAATAATGGAAAACGATTTTTTTTGAAAAATAATTTCATGAAAAATAAATGAAATACATAAGAACAAGGAATAACTGTTTTATTTTGAAATACTAATCCTTATGAACTAAACATCTGAATAACAGGAAACTTAGAGCTGAGACAGCACATATCGGTGCCCGGGGGGTCATCAACTTTATTTATCCATAGATACGGACAATATGTAATTTTAATGTTTCAACGATGCAGAGCTGATGGGAGTAAATTATCCACTTTAATTAAAAATGTTGTGGCTTCTCAAGTTTCTATTTCTAGAAGAACATTTGTAACTGTAGCCATTATTTATCATGAAGGGCATTCTACATCATCAGGACATTATACAGCTTATTTGAAGTGTGCTAGTGGCTGGACACTTTGCAATGATAGCCAATTGACTTTTAAAAAACGTTTGCCTTTTGCCTTAAGTAACTCTTATTTGTTATTTTTGGAACCCAAATTTCAGTAGAATGATTTGCTGTAGGAATATGTATACTATAAAGATCTGAAACTTACTAGTTTACAAATATCCTGTAAATAAGGGTGTAAAAATCTATACATGAAGTTTGTGTTTTGCATACTGATAACATCAGGTACAAATTTACTTAATGTTTGATGGTATAAAATATGGTACAAATTTTGATTGTAAAAGTACAGAAAACAATAGATAAGACTAAGATTAAATAATTTCAGAAAAAAACTACTTAACTCATAGTATTTGGCCATGTGGAAAAATATGAGAGAAGAAAATGAGTACTTTGAGAATTATTTAGAAACTTATATGGACGCAAGTGTTTGGGAGAGGTATTTAAAAGATAATGAGTTAGCTTATACAATTTGGCCACGCGGAAAGGTATGAGAGATGAAACTGTGTCTTTCAAATACATATTTTTAAAGGAGATTGCTGCACGGGGCTTTGTTGAGATATCTTGAAAAATAACTGGTATACTTTAATTAGGCTGTAACTGAGGAAGATGTAGTGTGCTTACTCAAGAAATTGCGAATTTGAGGAAAATATTTAAGACATGTTTTTTTCAAGTATTTATAATATGTATGCAGATTTTGTATGGGTTTTTTAAACACAATCATTTTGATTGTGGTTTTTTTCCCCGCTGTTATATGATGATTAATATTGAAATCACTCTTGATAGTGAAAATCAATGTATTCTGAGGACAGCAAAAAGAAATCATTTAATATGTTGTTTACTGATTTTGTTACATTGCATTCAGAAATATGTATTATAACAGATTTTTTTTACTCTCCTCCACAGATATTATATTTATAAGGTAAGTTTAATTAATAATATCTGACAGTTTTCTTTGCATCTGTCTTATTGTTTCCTATTGTTTTTTCTATAAATAATATACTTTATAATCTTATTTTAAATTTTTTTCCACAGGTGCTACGTTTTAATAAGAAATTTACTTTTTTTTTCTTCTTTTTATTAGGTAAGTATATATAATAAAGAAATTTTTACAACATTGTGTTATTTATTTCTCTATCCTTCTTAAAGCAATGTCATCTTTTATATTGAACACTTCCACATAGGATTGGGTGCATTGTTAGAAGGTATGCTTTAAAAGTGATTTAATAAAATGAGCGACATTTCACTGAGTGAGTTTAGCAACAGTGATATATGAAAACAATGGTGCATATGATATTAAATGTTACATGGTGTTCTTTGCAGGACTTTAAATCCTGTGTTGCAGTGCCAATTCTGCCTCAAGATTAGGGGGCTGGGGGGCTTAGTGGTACTTGTATGGTCATGATTGAGCTACTCCTTTTATGAGCCATGGGTCAGGTGTCTTTATGATAGAGTGGTTCCGTCATGGTTCTGCTTAGTGAATAGAACGTGTTAACGAAGCACAATGTTAGTGTTGTGCATGCGCAACTTCATCACAAATGTTGTCCGTCTTGAGGACAGATGAGGCAATGCTCATGATGGAGCAGCTTTGTGATGAGTATGAAAGCATTTAACAGCTGTTAAAAAAACCTGAAGGATTTCTAAAAAGACGAGATATATGTGTGTCATTCTAGAGCCATGTATCATAAAGAAGTGTTCCTCTGAAGTAATGCGTCTTGAAAGTGGCTGACTGTCATTTATGAGATTTTACTCAGTGACTTTCTGGGCCATGTTGTTTCAAAACTGTGCATGTGATTGCTGCGTCAAGACCTACGCCTACTTCAATTTGAATATAGAGGTATATTATGAAGGGTGTTTATCTGTGTTTTTTTTGCTTTAAACGCCAAGAAAGCAGAGATAAAATTATCTCTCTATTACCTAGCTGCTGCTAACACCAGTTAGCGACACTTAGTAGAAGATAGTGAACATTTTGGGCCCCACTTTGCATGTCAGTTGCATTTATATCTAATGAGATGCAAAGTGGGCGTGCCAAGATGTTAGCGACTGAAAATAGTCTTTAACATCGCTATCTGTTATTACTAGGTTTTGGAGATATTTGCGCTAAGCGGGAATATTTCTAAAAGCTAACACCTGCCCTGAGCAGTTCTTAGCCATGTTATCCAATAGGAGGTGGATAACATGGCTAATAGCATTAGGTCGCTATGCATGAATAATGCTGACTTTTCTGTGATACTCATGGTTTGCAACGATTTTTACCGCATTTGCGTTAAACCTCATTAATACCAAGGTTTATTTGCGGTAGAAATCGCTGCAGCGGTGCGGTAAATTTTTAGTCTCTAACCAAGTAGAAGGACTGCTACATACTTGAATATTGTTTAGTGCTTATTTTCATTGAGACCGTCACAGAAGTTCAATGGATCCTAGACGCTGTTCTTGTGCATCTTGGCGACTGCCAAGGTTGTAGCAGTGGGAGTGAAGCCTCTCCAATGGGCGCTGCGTAGCTCCTTTTGATGCTTTTAATTGCAGATAGCAAGGTAGAGATGTCCGCGGAATTTATAGATGCTTAGTCACAGTAGAGTGTACGTGGTGCTCTTAGCACCTCATTACGACACACAGGGGAGCCACGTTGCACAGTTGGAGATCAGAGACTTAGGAAATAAAACTTTATAATAGCAAGGGCTCTAAGCGATACAAATCGCCCGTTCTCGGGGTAAAAAATATCACCGCTATTGGTGGTATTTTCTACGGTGTTAGTGGTCGAAGGAGAATAGTACCATATATGTGAAAGAAAATTCTGTAACAGGCTCAGCATTTCACATTATCGCGTGAAAACAAAAGTTTTTCTCATATAGCAATAAGTCTCTTATAATTAAGGGACGGAGTGTATCTAGTGCTATTTACTACACTGCTATGTGAACGATGTCGAATGTTTCATAAGGGGAGGCTTTAAAAGTTATTCGATAAACTGGTTTTCCAGGGAAGTGGGTGGAGTGTTCCGTGTAAATTGCAGAATGGAAACTAGTAAGAACCAATTGGAAGTGGTGTTTTAAAGTCACATGACTTCACATGCTTAATATGCTCTTGGAGCTCGTTTTGGTACAAAGAGTTAGTTCTGAAAAGAACTTTTTTTTTTTTTTTGGGAAACAAGTGTTATGATGCTTTTGATTTCTTAAAGTTGCTACGACATTTTTCAGTATGTCATACTATCCAAATAAAGTGAAGAAATTTAACTTTTCTTGGAGCATTTATGACTCTCAATTTTGTGTTTAATTAGAATAAAGCTTTGCTCTCCGTATACAAGAAGTTTTCCACAGTTCTTGCATTTCATGTGCACGTTCGCCAGATATGGTTTCAAGTCCATCTCAGCACTCGATGGAGATACAGGTCGTCCACCGGAAGATGTGCTGGTCACTTCTGATGGTAATAGCGTGGCCTCCGTTTTTCTTGTCAAAGGTGGTCGCTCATTTCCTTCAGATTCGGAAGATGAATGCGGAACGGTAGCCATTGCAGCAAAGTCTTCGGGAAGATGTTCGGAAAGTGATGGAAGTGGGTGGAGTGCTGCGTGTAAATTCCAGAATAGAAACTACCAAGAACCAATTAGAAGTGTTGTTTTGAAGTCACATGACTTCACATGCAAGTCTCAGGTCCTGTACGCGATAGGCGGGTGCGCGCACCCGGTCGCGCACTAAAATAAAGCGGCGAAAAAACATCTCATAATATGCTCTTGGAGCACGTTTTGGTAGAAAGAGTTAGTTCTGAAAAGAACTTTTTTTTTTTTTTTGGAAACAAGTGTTATGATGCTTTCGATTTCTTAAAGTTGCTACTACATTTTTCAGTATGTAATACTATGAAAATGAAGTGAAGAAATTTATCTTTTCTTGGGGCATTTGTGACTTTCAATTTTGAGTTTAATAAGAACGAGGCTCTGCTCTCCATACAAAAGAATTTCTCCACACTCGTTGCATTTCATATGCACCTTCGCAAGATATGGTGTCAAGTCCATCTCAGCACTCGATGGAGATACAGGTCGTCCACCAGAAGATGTGCTGGCCACCTCTGATGGTAATAGCGTGGCCAGGGCTCTTGTCGATGCTTTTGCATAATGCTCAGGGTGCCTTTGTTTAACATGCCGCTGCATGGTATGTATAGAAAAGGAATATTTTCTATTTGGATTTCCCCTTGAGAGCTCCGAATTGCATATTGTGCAGGTTACTTTTGGCGCATTCACTTTCTTTTGATCTTCAGGATAAGTGAAAAATTGCCAAATGAAAGATTCCTTTTTTCTTCTTAACGGTGGTCGCTCATTTCCTTCAGATTCGGAAGATGAATGCGGAAGGGCAGCCATTTCAGCAAAGTTTTCCGGAAGATGCTCGACGTTGTTGTCTCTTGAGAGTAGAAAAGATTGTGAGGAAAGTGGGTGGAGTGCTTCATGTAAATTCCAGAACAGAAACTACTAAGAACCAATTGCAAGTGTTGTTTTCAAGTCACATGACTTTATATGCGCTTCTCAGGACGTGTAGGCGGTGACACTATCTAGTTACGAACGTGATTTGGAAGTAGCGATGTTCTTTACTGAAGTTTAAAAACGTGAAAAGAAGTGAATTCAAACACATACAGATTTCACATATTTTTAGAGCTCGATTTAAGTATACAATAAATAAATTATAAAACCTTTTATATTTTTTTAAAAAAATATTAAGGTGTGTACAACCAGTCACGCCCGAACGATTTAAAAAAATTCGGCTCCATTTAATTAAAAGGTTTATATGACAAAAAAAAGCCTAGGTTCAGTGTCTTAACGTACTGTAAGTTCTTTCATTGGTCTATGAAGAAATTTATTAGGTTTAAATTGGAAAGCTTTCATGAAATACATAGGTGGGTGCGTGCACTCGGTTGTGCACGTAAGATTGGTATGTCGATATTTATTTCAGGTATATCTTTCATACTTAGGAACTAGCATTCAAAAAATCTATGACATTCACTGAAAAAACCATAGGTTTTACACACGTTATAGTTAGGAAATAGCATTTGAAAAACCTATGAAATTCACTGAAAAAACCCTAGGTTTTACACACGTTATAGTTAGGAAGTAGCATTTAAAAAACCTATGAAATTCACTGAAAAAACCATAGGTTTGACACCAGTTATAGTTAGCTGGAAATTTTACTGACATAAAACCAATGAAATTCCATGTTATAGTTAGTTGGACTCACTATAACTTGCGCGTGTAATGCACTGCTGATGACATCACATATTACATTACTCATGACATGGTCAGTGACATCACTCATGACACCATCCAGTGAATGTGTGTTTTTCTAAAAAATAAATATGTTTTATATATGTATATGTAAAGGTCGAGGGAAGAATAAATGTTTAAATTATTGTCTTAATGAATGTTTTTTTTAAAAAGAAATTATTGGATAAATGTGAGAAAGGGCTCCCAGCCAACGTCCAAGCAGGAACCACACAAAGAGACTCGCACTCCAGCGGGTCTGTGTTTTCAAATGTTTTTAATGGCGACGCGTTTCGACCAAACGGTCTTCTTCCAAAGCCCAACATATATATATATATATTACATACTGGCAGTCGCCAATAGGTAGGTATAGGCATGACCATGTTGCCATAGGAAAACCCTTTTTTGACTTGCCTATATCTTTTGCGCATTTGACAAATCTTCACTAAAGTTTCCAAAACAAAATGTGCCAGTGATTCTAGTTGTGCATGGAACATATCTGGGTGATCTGTGAAGGGGGGCTGAAAAACAGGGGGTGACTCAAAAAGTGTGTTTTCAATATTCACTCCTATAGGGATTTTGTTAGAAATGGGGGTCTCTAGTTGGCAATGGTTGGCGCCAATGCCCAAATAGGGACCCTACTTCCTAAGTCAGGGCAAGTAGGCTACCCCCTTTGACAACCCCTCCTCATCCCTGTGGTAACGTAGCATGAGCAGTTAGACCTATCTCAGAGGCAGTGTGTAAAGCATTTATGACCATGCACAATAAAGCAGTATTGACACCACAAAAGGGCACAACTCAAGTAGGTATAGAAAAAAAATATCTTTATCTGAAGTTTAACTCAAGACTCTCAAAGCGTTTCAACAAGCTACAATGCACGGAAACCAGTAGGGACTCAAAAAGCCAATAACGTATTCCCCAGAACTTGACAATGACTGAGCTCAAGACCCGGGCCTACATGACTGGTTGCACACCAGGTACCTGCTGGGAAAAGGGGACACAGCACGCAGCTTCTCAAAGAAGCGGAGACGGTGACAGGCGGACTCCTATCGATAACAAGTCTTAGCTGCAGGGGCCGGCAGCGTGCACCACCAATGGCTCAGGAACAGCCGGGCTCTCAGTGGCAGCAGCATTGCGGCAGCTCAGGCTGGTGGTGGTGATGACTCTTGTCTTGCAGCTCTGTGGTGGGCTCACAGTGACAGCAGCTCTCTCTTAGCTGCGGCATCCCAAGAGATGATAGCGGCAATCCTCGACAATGGGGAACAAGATGTGGGTACTCAGCGGCAGCAGCTCTCTCTTGGCTGCGACAGCCACAGGACAAATCACAATGAGGCAAAGTTTAGCAAGGTGCGGGCACTCCGCGGCAGCAGCTATCTCTCAGCTGCGACGGCCCACTGGACAGATCACAATAATGCAAAGTTAGCAAAATTGCCGGCACTCAAGGGCGGCAGCTCTCTCTTAGCTGCAATGGCCCACACAGATTCAGCGAAGTTGCAAAGGTTCAAATTCAGGTGGGCTCTCAGCGGCAGCACTGCTCTCTTAGCTGCAGAGACCCTCACAGATTCAGTGAAGTTGCAAAGTCAGCGTTACTCACAGTAGAACCAGAGGTTTTGGATTACTCGACGGAGGCCTCACTTGCAAGCAGAATTCCTTGCACAGGAATTTGGACGGCTGACGGGGTGAAGTCTAATATCCCTGAGACTTCAGCAGGAGGCGCTCTTGATTCAGGCCCTCGGGTAGTTTCTTTGGCAAGCTTGGTGACATTTTCAAAGTCCTTTCCTCTGTTCACTCGGACAGAGTTTCGTCTTGACATCAAGAAGGAACACACTTGAATAAAGTTCCAGCGCAGTGTTTTATACCTAAAAAGTCTTTGTTCTCTAAAGTCACAAATCACTCACTCCAGTTTGAACCAGTTCGGTGGGGTTGGGGAGCACTTGGTTTATGAGGTTACATCCTGCTCTTTCAGAATGAGGGGGCCTGCTATCAGGAGCCCTGTGGGAGGTGGAGCCATCATTTACCTTGCCAGGCACGGCCTTGCACAGATCAAAGAGTCCCCCCTCCCCATACTCCTAATACCGATCTATCTCTCCAGCCAGGTATGACCCAGCTGGTCCTGCTGTTCCAAAACCAGACGGCCAATACACATACTCGCGAAGCCTACAATAAAACTTAAGTTAGAAACTTAAGAAGAGGCCTTTCTAAACACTGGATCTATAAACGGTTCTTGCTAAAAGCTGTATCTCGAGGTCCTGAGCATAAACTTACCAAACTATCTAGGGTTTCTGGGGTCAGATAGGATTATAGAAGGTAATACTCAACCCGCCCTTCTGGCCTATGAGAACGGGTCGTTTCATAGTGGTAACCGTGAAATGGAGGGTAACTCGTTATTAGAGCATTCTACACAGATCTAGGCATTATGGTTATCGTAATTCATACAGTCATCTTTACACAAGGAGCATTTGCGCTGTGGCACTGATTAGCAGTGGCACGGCGCCCAGAGCATCTAAATCAAGCCAGCATAAAACATAGGAAGAGGATAGTGGAAGGGAGACCCACGCCAATGATGCCAGGTCTAACAGATTTTGAACGTGACTACAGCCCGAACTGATGGAGGAATTAAATCACATTTGGCATAAAGCTAATTTTTTGGCCAAGACATCATGCTTTTTGCTGTTTGGTGTAAATCTGTTCAGTAGTGTTGGAGATATTAAAGGTAATCCAGATTTGACTATCGAGAGGTGTGAATCCTTAGTGAATAATGGCAAGCTCGTGCAAAGATCTGCAGATCTCTGATTGGCTGCCAACACTTCAACTAGGAAGTGTTGGTAGCCATCTAGGGTCTTAGCTTCAATTGAGTCCTAAACAAAAACCAAAAGAGGGCAGGATACGAATACCATAGCCCCCTAGCCTTGGTCCTGGGGTCCCACATAAATCCTGGTCCTCCCTCCAAGGGTTTAATAATGCCCCGGGACAACCACCTCCCCGGGGCTTTAATAAAAAAATTATGTGGGCGGTGTGAGGACCCTCAAGGCCCGGGGACCACCACCCCTGGGGCAATGCTGACCCCCCAGGGACAACCACATTTCTGGGGCAATTACTTTTTTAAAAACAGAGAGGGGGGCCGCATGGCTCCCTATGCCATATACAGCCCTAGGGACCATCAGCTCCCCCTGGCCAGCATGTGCAGAACAAAAGAGGGGGGCAGCACCGCACCCCTCCTGAAACCATATATGGTGCTGGGGACTGCCACCTCACGGGCCGACTCCTATTATCTCCCAAGGTGTTCACCCCAGGAGATCACTGTTTGCTTTTGCTTGGCAGGAGATGTGACAGATGTCAAAGTGCTCCTGCTTGCTGGAAGCAGAGTTTTCATCTCTTTCCCTGCTCGCAGAGAATATTGCTTTCACTCTAACGGCTCCTTGTGTGTAAGAGCAATGTCGGCTCCCGCAGGAGGTGGGAAGCTGGATATGACTGCGTGGGTATTGAGACTCCCCCGAGGTCCCCAATATGCACACTGGGTGTTCTGGTTGGGACCAGGGCACCAAGGGAGATATGACTAGGCCCTGGGCGATGGGGCCCCCAGGGCCACCCAGCCCCCTCCCTCATCCAATTATGAACGGGCCCTGGGGAATGGGGTCCCAGGGCCAAAACCAGCCAGGGGAGGGGTGTAGTGTGGTCCCCAACTCCGTTTTCCTTAATAGTGTGCAGAGGCCTTCCCCCTTTTCCAACGCTGATGGACAGCTAAACAAAAGGCCCTTGAGCGTGTTTCAAGCCCATTTGTGACATGGTATTGATGCAGAGGAATATATCTTCACCAAACAAAAAAGCACTGTTGGAAAGTACGATCTGCTACCCCCACTTTTTGCTTCATGTTACACTGTTTTTGACTAGTCTGACTGGGATCCAGCTATTCAGGACCACAGTCTATCTGCTTTCTCCCTATACTGTTGCCATGTACTTAGGTACACTCCAGATTGGATACTGGGGTACCCTTGTCAGTCCCTAGTATATGGTACATATGTACCCAGGGCATAGGTATCTTAGAGGCCTCCCATGGACTGAAGCATGTAATATGCAACCCATGAGAGGTAATGCAAAATGGAACTACAGGCCTGCCATTGCAGCCGGTGTATGATGGTGCATGCACCTCTTACTGTAGATATAAATTTACTATATCTAAGAGTCACTGCACTTAAAACCTATAAATCACCACTATAGCAGGCCTTAACAATCCTGAAGGCAGGATGCTTGGTTCTAAGTGAGAGGGTGCCACTACATGAGCCGGACACCCATGCTGCCTACGGAGTCTATTCTCCTGGGTTGTCAGTGTATTAGCCATTTACGACATATAGAGGGGCATTATGCGCCCACGTGATGACTGACTCTAAAATGGCGGAAAGTAACCCTACAGTGTTTGGTATCAAACATTGTGGAATCATACCCCCACACCGGTAACTGTTGTGGGTGGTATGATCCCACCCCTCAGAAATTAGTTTTCTGAGGTCCCTGGTGTTCCTGGTACTAGCCTTCCATGTTCTACCCCCGGGCAGCCCGATCAGAGACACATTTCTACCCTCCTGCTGCTGAGCCAAACTCGAGCAGGAAAAGGCAGAACAATAAGCAACCTGTCACTGGGGGGTGTAACCACCTCCCAGACAGGATTTAGTGCATTCGGCCTGGGTGGGTGCGTTTGCCAGCGACCAAAAGTCTGCATCTGCATGAGGGGCACATTTGGTGTCCCCGTGCATAGTTCAGTTCAAACCATTCCTGGGAGCCGTTGGCTCCTGCACTGGCATGAAACGGGACAAAGGACATGGGAGTAACCACCCCATTGTCCATACCCTCCCCTGGGAGGGTCCCCATAATCTGTCCAACCCTTGCCCGTGCGTACAAAAGGCCCTACCTGGCTGTAGATTTGACGTCAACAAGATTCTGAACCAGAAACCACTGAACTTTGACCCGATTCTGTCTCCCTCTCAGTCTGAAGCACCGCCGGTGACCATGCACCATACAGGCTCTGTGCAGGACCTGCGGAGCATCACGGACAACTGAAGATATCTCCCTTGCAGTGAAGGATTCACTCCCCCGCAACCACAGACACCACATCCCAATTGACTGGTCTGCTGCTCCTGAGCTCCTATGGACTCTGAAGGCTCCAGCAACACAGGAGGTAGGTTTCCAAGTCCATTGAGGCCCAAGCTGCCCTTTCACCAAGTTTGAGGACAGAATCCTTCGTGGGGGCTGCAATACCTGTACCCCTGATCACCACGTACTTTTGCAAGTGCATATGCTTGTTGGCGTTTCAAAAACAAGTGCACTAGGCTCTAAGTAGCCCCAACCTCTGCCACCATTTCTACCAAAGAACTTGGGCTTCCTAATACAGAGTGCTCCATGGCTGCTACTTTGTGAAACTGCTTGAGGTCCACTCGCAACTCCAGTGCCTCCGGCCTGTGGCTCCGCCTATTACTCACTACATAATTACATGAGTGCAGGAGTAAACCCTGAGTGTTTCATCAGTGCGCACGTATACCCCAGTATTTGAATTACTGAAGGGGTTCTAAGTGGGTGCTTAGATGGCTGTATAGGTTCTGTGCAAATGTTATAATGATTGCATAGTTACAGCCTTGTTAATTGCATAAGTCAATAGCTAGTACCTAGATGATTAGATGAATGTATACGGAGTACCTGCATACTTCAATAGCTACATAATTTCAGCCTGCCCCATTGCAAGAGTACATGTATAGTTTCTGGATAATTGAATGACTCTATATATAGGTAATTCCTGATTTGATGACTGCCTGAGTAGTGGCTGGGTGATTCCATGAGTGCCTGAATATTGCCTGCGTGACTGAGAAATTACCTTCATTCCTGTTAGATACATAACAATTGTCACTATATCACCGAATCATTGGATATCTCCTTCTGTCTGTATCAAACTACCTGTTTTTACAGTGTACATGGTTTCCTCTGAGCTATGTATGAGTGAAATCTGGGTATCAAACTTGATATATAATTGCATACATGGCCCTCTGGAAACATACATTGCTTTGCTACTGAGCGTGCACATGCATCAGTAAGTTTCTAAAATGCAAAACAACATTTTGAACTTTTTCAAAACACAAAATCTTTTGTGAATGGCATACCTATATCATTTCTCAAATACTTTTTCTGCTTCTAAAACATATATTCAGCATATCTCAAACAAAAGTTACACTCAAAATGAACTTAGCACAATAACTCAAGTCTTTAGGCATTCTGCACTATTAATCCTTTTCAATTTTAAACATAGCATGTTTAAAGAAAAACACAACCCTTCCCATATACATGACATTTTCAGCAGCCTTACTGAATATTGATCACCGTGTAAACATATGTGCAATTTCTTAATAGATGTACACCTTCAGGCCATCTTTTAAAAAATATATACTTCTCTGCATCTTTAAGCAAACTCAAAGGTCCCACTGTTTATATAGCTATGGGCAAGCACAAAAATGATATCTCACCATATAAGCATATGCAAAGTTATCATATGAGTTAAAGACCACATTGATAAACACTTCCCAATATATACACATACCAAGTATTACTCCTTTCTAATTCATATACACGCAAACAACATGTTCTCCTCTTTTATTTCTCACTACACTATTCCTGTTTAATAATGTTACTAAAAGTACTACAACTCCTAGAATGCAAATTACAGAAGTATCTATTCTGCACATGATGTTTAGACATTTAAAACATTCTTAGTTCCTCTGACATAAAACCATTGAAATTCCACGTTATAGTTAGTTGGACTCACTATAACTTGCGGGCCTGCATTGCACTGCACTGCTGATGACGTCACATATTACATCACTCATGACATGGTCAGTGACATCACTCATGACATCACTGATGACACCATCCAGTGAATGTGTGTCTTTCTGAAAAATAAATATGTTTTATATATGTATATGTAAAGGTAGATGGAGGAATAAATGTTTAAATAAGTGTCTAAATGGATGTTTTAAAAAAAAATTGATTGGTTAACTGTCTTATTAACACCTTGGCTGCTAGGCGTTTTCCTCCCCCTGTGCTGAAAATTGCACTTCTGCTGCTTCTATGACGAGCTCAGCTCGTCATCAGCACAGCTCAACTGTGCATCATGACGAGCTGAGATCGTCATGAGCATCGAAAGGGTTAAGTGTATCTTAGTGAATACATATATTAGCGAGTAATGTTTAAATATTTAAATATGTGTATCAGTGTTTCACTTTGTGTATAAGTGGCTGCATGGGTTGGTGAGTACCTACATGTGTGTGTATATGGGTTATTAGATGTTTTTTTTTAGTATCTGTATGAGTGTCTGTATGGTTTGGTGGGGGTATTACTTAGCACATAGATGCATCAATGACTGACTCACTGTTTGTATGTGTTTTGAAGACAGCATATGTGTAGGATTGTAAGGGTGGATGAGTGTGTATATGTGTGTGTTAGTGAGTGAATGACTGTCTCACTAGTGTCTTTATCAGTAACGACATATGTTTTAATCTAGTATATGTGAGTATTGATGTTTATAAGTGAGTATATGTGAGAGGGAGAGATTGTAAGAGTTCTTGTTTAAATAAGTATGTGTTTCTATAAGTGTTTGTTTAAGAGAGTATGTGTAAGTTTCCTTAGAAGTAAGGTGGTAGTGTGTGTATAGTTGTATATGCAAATAAATGGATGTTGAATACCTTATTTGCATGTGTGAGTATGTGTGTCAGTAACTTTTGGATGACTGTCGGTGTGTAACAGGATGTATAGGTGTATCACTACATATGATGAGTGTGTATATGTATCTGTGACTATTAAGCATGGGCGAATTTTGCGAATCTCGCGTTCGCGAATTTTGCGGATTTTTTTTTGTGTGTTTGCGCGTGTTTCTGCCAGTTCGCGAGGGTTTTTACAATTTCGCAATTTGCGAACTTACCTGTCGGGCCGCAAGTTTTGCGAACTTGTTGTTTCTACGTGTTCAGCCTGTTTGGGACACTCTTCTTCATCACTGCCACTCTCTGTCACCACTGCCACTCTCTGACTACTCATGCCACCCTCTGGCCCACCCATGCCACCCTCTGTTTCATCACCACACCCTCTGGTTGTCCAGTGTACATTATTTTCGGCAAAGCAAAGCACACCTTCCCTGCCTCAAGTGACCTGAATTAATTTGGGGCTGATTAATGTGTCACAGAATATTTTTTTAGCTGGCACCTGCTTCCTTAGTGCTTCCTGATTAGTGATCTTTTGCACTTGCTAAGTGCTTTCATTGTTGCAAAATTAGTTACAACCCCTGCCCTGCCCCAACTGACAATAATGAATTAGGGGCTGATTAATGGATTTTAACTTCCAGCCTGGCTCCTGCTTGTCTCCCTTAGCTGTAATTCAGGACCTTTGTGGCATATGTGTAACTATTCTGAGGTTCAGAGCAGGGTCACATAATAGTTGCAACTGGCAACTGAACTCTGGAGGGGCCCCTCAGGAAGCACTACAGGAAATGGCTACTAATGATGAGCCTGAACTTTTGAACCTGGTAAGTAGTTTCAGTTTTGCTAAGATCATATTTCTGCAATTTAGCACTTACTCGCGGGGTGCGAAGTTGTACTGGCAAGCCGCGAACTCACGCGAACAGTGCGAGCAAGCCATAAAATCCGCTGCTCGCGGATTTGCGGATTTTGCGGGAGATTCGCGGATCTCGCGGATTGCGAATTTACCGAAAATCCGCAAAATCCGCGACCGAAACGGATTTTCCGCCCATGCTTAGTGACTATATAGAACTGTTGGTGAATGAGTGGATGTGTATATAGATGGTGGTATTACTGAATTGGTTGTTGTAACTGGTATGGGTATCTCTATTTGCATGAAAATTTTAGTTTCTATTTTTGAATATGTCTTTCAAGGGTTACATTACACTGAAAGGAGGTCTGTTACTCTGTCACAAGGATGGTGTCATCAGTGATGTCATGAGTGATGTCACTGGCCATGCCATGAGTGATGTAATATGTGACGTCATCAGCAGTGCATTGCAGGAGCGCAAGTTATAGTGAGTCCAACTAACTATAACGTGGAATTTCAATGGTTTTATGTCAGTAAAATTTCCAGCTAACTATAACTGGTGTGAAACCTATGTTTTTTTCCGTGAATTTAATAGGTTTTTTAAATGCTAATTCCTAACTATAACTGGTGAGAAACCTATGGTTTTTTCAGTGAATTTCAAAGGTTTTTTAAATGCTATTTCCTAACTATAACGATTGTGAAACCTCTGTTTTTTTCAATGAATTTCTTTAGGTTTTTTAAAAGCTAATTCCTTTCTATATCGAGTTTCTAACCTACGATTTTTTTTAATTTGCTGTTTTGCGTAAGTATCAATTATTATTTTTTTATTTTTTATAATAATATTTTTAATCATTTTTTCCTGGGGCGCTCTGGGTGCGTGCACCGGTAAGCTCTCCGGAAAGCGCACCCAGAGCGCTACTTGCGTTCTTGAAAAAAAATATGAATGAAAAGTAAATAATAACGCAAGACATTTAGTACCATACATATAAAAGCAGTATTTTTGAATAAGGAAATGAAAATGATTTTGCATTTCCATGAAATTATCAAAACGTCACTTAGGCCCGCCGCGTAAGCGCCCCCGGAAGTGCCTAAATTCGCGCTGCGTTAGCGCCCCCGGAAGCGTTTCTGTGCGCGCAGCGTAAGCGCGTCAAGTCATGTGACCTTAAAATAACACTTTTCATTGGTTGCTAACAGTTTTTTTTACAAAGAATGAAATCCCCACCCATTTCCTTCACTTCTTCTTTCACTTTTGTGACTGAAAGACCTACCTTTTTGCTCTCGGTTCTTTGTTGGATATCTTGGATTATCATGGCTGCCAGACCATCCAGCAGTGAAGATGACTCCAATGAATTCATCGATGAAGAGCATCCTCAGCCAAAAGTCAAAGAACATTTCATCTGGAATTTTTTTTCCATACCTGATGACCAGAAGAAGGTAAAGGCTCCAAAAGTGGAGTGCAGGATCTGTCACACAGTCCTGTCACGGGGTGACCCCACTAAAAAATATTATTTTGGGAACTCCACAATGATTCGCCATGTGGAGAGGAGGCACCCCCAGAATTGTGCCCGGGAAAGTGTCAGGGCTCTGGCACAAGAGGTTCCCAGTGATGGGGCCTCTACATCAACCGGAGGACCAACAACATAGGTGAGGGGAGATCACAAGAGCTGATTCCCAACATTCAGCCTGCATTTAACAAAGGCGTTCTTAAATGCAGAGACTGTGATCAGCTACTTTGCTATGGGGAGCAAAGTGTTCTGCTCATGGTTCGAGCATTGGAGAACCATCGCTGCCGTTCCTAGCCTTAATTGTTTATTTTTTTTTTGCTCCTGTTGAGCAGTTTCCTTCCCTGTTTTTGTTTTTGTTCTAAAAAAAGAAAAAAGAAGAAAAAAAAAGTTCTTTTCAGAACTACCTCCAATTCTCATCAAAGAGCTATATTCTTAAAAAAATGAAAAAGAGTAAGTGAAGTGGAGTGCATTGATAAAGGAAAGGAAAATGAGTAAGAAAGAACAGAAAGGTATGAGAGGAGAAAGGAAGTGAAGTAGGGGGACTGAAAGAAGGTGAGTGTTGGGAAGGAAAGTAAGGAGAAGGAGAGTGAACATGGGGAATGTGGATATTCAAAGAAAATGTAGAAAAGGAACGGGGGTGTGGAAGGGTAAGAAAAGATGCATTGCTGAAGTTGCATCATTTTTGTGACACACTCCAGCAATGCATCACTTTTGCGCTTACAGATATGTCTGAAATACTGACGTATCTGTCAGTACTTGCGACATAATACGTCATATATTTAATATGACACATGACTAGAAGACTGAAGGCCTCATTTAAGAGGCCATGAGTCACTTTTACACCACCGGTGTGTCACTTTTTGTGACGCACCAGTGCTGTTAAAAATGCACCTTATTGAGTCATTTTTACAAAGTGACGCATCTAGGTTGATGCGTCACTTTGTAAACCCCTGCGCCACATTATACCTACGTCAGGTGTAATGTATGCAAAAGGGACGTATTGACGCAAGAAAGGGTTGTAGAGGTGACGCAGTTAAATCTATGAGATATCTCTGCGTCACTTTTATGACGCTGTTGCGTCCAAATCTTGCCCCTGTTTCACAGCAGGCGTAAGACTGATGCAGGCCCTTTCACATGGGCCTGACCCCATGTGAAAGGATGCATTGCTGGAGTTGCATCATTTTTGTGACACACTCCAGCAATGCATCACTTTTGCGCTTACAGATACATCTGAAATACTGATGTATCTGTAAGTACTTGCGACATAATACGTCATATATTTAATATGACGCATGACTAGAAGACTGAAGGCCTCATTTATGAGGCCATGCGTCACTTTTACGCCACCGGTGCGTCACTTTTTGTGACGCACCAGTGCTGTAAATAATGCACCTTATTTAGTCATATTTACAAAGTGACGCATCTAGGTAGATGCGTCACTTTTTAAACCCCTGCACCACATTATACCTATATCAGGTGTAATGTATGCAAAAGGGATGAATTGACACAAGAAAGGGTCATAGAGGTGAGGCAGTGAAATCTATGAGATATCTCTGCGTCACTTTTATGACACTGTTGCGTCCAAATCTTGCGCCTGTTGCACAACAGCCGTAAGACTGATGCAGGCCCTTTCACATGGGCCTGGCCCCATGTGAAAGGATGCATTGCTGGAGTTGCATCATTTTTGTGACACACTCCTGCAATGCATCACTTTTGCGCTTACAGATACATCTGAAATACTGACGTATCTGTAAGTACTTGCGACATATACGTCATATATTTAATATGACGCATGACTGGAAGACTGAAGGCCTCATTTATGAGGCCATGCTCACTTTTACGCCACCGGTGCGTCACTTTTGGTGACGCAGCAAGGCAGGAAAAAATGCACCTTATTCAGTCATATTTACAAAGTGACGCATCTACCTAGATGCGTCACTTTGTAAACCCCTGCGCCACATTATACCTACATCAGGTGTAATGTATGCAAAAGGGACAAATTGACGCAAGAAAGGGTTGTAGAGGTGACACAGTGAAATCTATGAGATATCACTGCGTCACTTTTATGACGCTGTTGCGTCCAAATCTTGCGCCTGTTTCACAGCAGGCATAACACTGATGCAGGCCCTTTCACATGGGCCTGGCCCCATTTGAAAGGATGCATTGCTGGAGTTGCATCATTTTTGTGACAAACTCCAGCAATGCATCACTTTTGCGCTTACAGATACGTCTGAAATACTGACGTATCTGTAAGTACTTGCGACATAATGCGTCATATATTTAATATGACGCATGAGTAGAAGACTGAAGGCCTCATTTAGGTGGCCATGCGTCACTTTGACGCCACCGGTACGTCACTTTTCGTGATGCACCAGTCCTGTAAAAATGCACCTTATTGAGTCATATTTACAAAGTGACGCATCTAGGTAGATGCGTCACTTTGTAAACCCCTGCGCCACATTATACCTACGTCAGGTGTAATGTATGCAAAAGGGACGCATTGACGCAAGAAAGGGTCGTAGAGGTGACGCAGTGAAATCTATGAGATATCTCGGCGTCACTTTTATGACGCTGTTGCGTCCAAATCTTGCCCCTGTTTCACAGCAGGCGTAAGACTGATGCAGGCCCTTTCACATTGGCCTGGCCCCATGTGAAAGGATGCATTGCTGGAGTTGCATCATTTTTGTGACACACACCAGCAATGCATCACTTTTGCGCTTACAGATACATCTGAAATACTGACGTATCTGTAAGTACTTGCGACATAATACGTCATATATTTAATATGACGCCTGACTAGAAGACTGAAGGCCTCACTTATGAGGCCATGCGTCACTTTTACGCCACCGGTGCGTCACTTTTTGTGACGCACCAGTGCTGTAAAAAATGCACCTTATTCATTCATATTTACAAAGGACACATCTAGGTAGATGCGTCACTTTGTAAACCCCTGCGCCACATTATACCTACGTCAGGTGTAATGTATGCAAAAGGGGCGTATTGACGCAAGAAAGGGTTGTTGAGGTGACGCAGAGAATGAACTGGGTTTTCCCTATGCTATACTCCCCGGCCCGAAACCCGGTGCGCGTACCGGGTTTTCCCCCGCGCAAATCGAAGGAAAAAAAAAATGTTTTTTTGTCCCGCAGGGCCCCTTTATAGCCCCCACATCAAACCTAGGGGGTCAGGGGGGGTCTACTCTGCCCCCTTATGGTCATGTCCCCCTTTGTTTTTGCCACCTCTTGTGTCTCGATCCTACCGAGACACAAGATGGCGGCCGCTCCGGACTGTTTGGAATGTTTACAGACACCCGAGAGCCAATCAGCTTTCCGCGCGCAAACTCGTGTAGCACCGGGGCGCGCTTATAGATGTATATATTTTTTTAACCTAAATTACTCAAAATACACTGGCGCACATATCTTGATACATAGCAAAGGCACATTGGGCTACCAGTCCCTACAATTTTGCCAAGTTTGGTGGAAATCCATTCAGCCGTTCGGGCTAAAAGTGAGGTCGACCGCCCTATGGAAATTAACATGGGGAAAACACGCTTTGCGACCCCCCTTTTACATATATCATATAACATATATCTATATCTATATCTAAATCTATATATATATATATATATATATATATATAAATATATATATATCAACACAGCACTCCTGACCGCTGTTGAAGCGGTAACACAGCAGACGCAGACCTCTTCTCATTTACGTTGATTAGGCTCAGAAGTAAAACGCCATCACACCATCAGTGATATAAGCAGTGGAACATTTATTGCAGCTATTGCAGAGCAAATGCTCTCCTCTACGCGTTTCGCTCTGCAGGCGGAGCTTGGTCACATATATCCACGAAAACTCTCCACACTTCAACCAGCCACGCTGCGCCGGCAAAGAAATATACATAGTTCTATATAACTCAAAAAGTTTCATCTACTCCAGGGGAAGCACAAAGAACAAAACCACAATCATGGATACAGGTGAGGAAATACTGGATATTGCAGTTCAAGACATTGGCCTCATGCAAAATCTATATCAGTTGCGTGAAGAGGGAAATGTCACGAGTGATGCTTTGAGTTAAATGCCAACAACCATGACTCGTAGACCCTTAACAGCGTTTAAGGCAAAATCTAAATTCTGCTCAATCATGATCCGGGACAATGTGGACATCTTCCATGATAAGGTGACACAGGAATTAAAAACCCTTCACAAAAAACAGAATGAGACAAGAAAGAGATATACGGCCAAGGACAATGCCTATTTCAAACTTATGGCCAAGCTCAATAAGAACAATGAGGTGGTTATACGTCAATCAGATAAAGGGGGCAACATTGTCCTTTGGCCGAGGAAAATGTATTGTGAGGAGGCAGAACGTCAGTTGGCAGATAAAAACTGTTATAGGCGTTGTGATTTGAGCGTGGTGAGAGCATCATGGGATAAATTCTACTCCTGCTTGATGGCCTGGAGAAGCGCAGGGCTTCTGTCAGCAGATGAGTATACATTTTTGAAAAACGACAATCCCATAATACCGGTACTGTACCTAATACCTAAAGTCCATAAGAACATTTTGAAACCACCGGGCAGGCCTATAATTTCTGCTTGTGGTAGCCTGATGGAGAATGCCAGTAAGTACGTGGATCATTTTTTGCAGGACTGTGTACGAACATTGCCTTCCTTCATACTAGATACAGGTGACCTATTGAGGAAGCTGGAAAATGTGAAATGGAGCAAGGACATGGTGCTCATTTCTATGGACGTGTCGTCACTGTATACCAGTATACATCATAGGGACGGTTTAAAAGCTGTAGATTATTTCCTTCAGAAACGTCCCATGTGCTACTAGGAACACAACAGGATGTTAATAACAATCATTACCATGTGTCTGGAAAATAATTACTTTCTTTTTTCCAAACAGATATACCAACAAATCAGGTGCGTAGCTATGGGGGCATGTTTTTCCCCTAGCTACGCCTGTCTGCACATGGGTTTATGGGAAAGACAGACACTTTTAGATGCAGACCTTTCATTTATTGACAGTCATGTAGCACATATGTTTAGGTATATTGATGACTTACTGTTCATTTGGCGTGGAACTGAGAGTGAAGCGCAGGATTTTGTGAACTCGCTCATTGTTAATGACATGTATTTACAGTTTACTAGCCACATCAGTAAATCCTCGGTTATGTTCCTTGATGTGGAGATTTTTGTGAGTGAGGATTATCTTAACACCAGATTACACAGGAAAAGCACGGCGGGCAATTCAGTGCTACATGCAGACAGTAACCATCCGGCCCACTTGATCCGCAGCATCCCCTATGGGGAGATGTTGCGGATCAGGAGAATCTGCAGTAGGGAGACTGATTGCCTCAAAGCACAGCAGGAATGCAGATTAAGGTTCATTGAAAGGGGCTACAGCCCCAAGGTTATTGATAGTGCGACCAGAAGGGCCAATGCACAAAGTAGAGCACAGGCATTGGTAACCAGAGATAGAACCAGAGACATTCCCATTGATGAGCAGCCCATAAGACTAATTCTTACTTTTAGTGATCAGCATCAGGCCATCAGGAGGATTATAACTAGGAAATGGCTTCTAATTAAGAACGATCCAGTCCTGGGGGAGAGACTTTCGCGTTCCCCCAATCTGACTTTTAGAAAAGCCAACTCCATGAGTAACACCTTGGTCTCAAGTAGCCCTGAAATTAAATCCTCCTCAGACTGGCTAACTAAAAGTAAGGGGTTCATCAAATGTGCAACGTGCAAGGCATGTAAGCAGGGCATAAATAAGACTGAATACCACAGCCCATTCCATAGCACACCGAGGAAAATTGACAAAAAGCTTACATGTAAATCAGAATATGTAGTCTACGTATTAGAGTGCCCTTGCGGTTTGAAATACGTAGGGAGCACTAGACCTCAGTGTCACAAGAGAATCCTCCAACACTTACGGGCCATTAAGAATGGGGATGATTCATACCCCGTGGCTCGTCACTTTTCTGCAGTTCACGCAAAAAACTCTGATTTGTTGAAGTATTACATCATTGATTGCATTTTACCCCTGAGACGTGGTGGTGACAGAAACGCTAAATTAAGGGAAATATATTCTAGAGATGGACACCAAGACCCCTAATGGGTTGAATTCAACAGAAGATTTCTATACGTTTTTGTAAATCAATGTATGATGTTCAAAGTAATTTTTTAAAAACTGTAAATATCTTCTTGAGTCCGTCTACTAGAAATAAGTCTTTGGCCGCTTGAGTAATGAATTAATTTTAACTTTGCATATTATTATGTTTATTTTCGCACATTTTCTTGGGGTTTAGGGTGGTCAATACACTGTTTTAATTTTGTTAAGTTTATGGATGTATAGGAATATGCCCACTGGGGCTGTATTCAAGAGAAACAACTTTATTGTTCTTGCTGTGGCAGGGGCTGAATGCAATCCTCCACATGTGCCAGTCACGGATGTGACTTATGTGTTTCAAGCAAACTATAATCCGTCTTTTGGAAACAACCTTGTGGACCCTTTGTATAGCATAGATTTTTTTATTCATGCTGATATTTTATACAGGTTCCTTTTAATGGGGTTGTAATTTTAATGATGGAATGGTTTTATCAATAATAATGAATTTTAATTATTTATTGATGTTTTTATTCGATGAAGTGGATATTTATTATCAATGTTTACTTGAAATGCGAATTTGCACTTGATCTAAGCACACTTGGCACTTTAATATGAATTTTACAGCAATATTTGCACAGGAGGTTAATATGAATAGCCAAACTTGATAGATCTGTATTTTACGGACATAACTGCATTTATGCAGGAACGAAGTCTTTCATCCATGTCTAGCACTTTAATCAATTGCACTGTCACTTTAAATAGTGGTGTTCTGCCCATGTGATGTGTCATGTGATCAAGGTCTGAGAGGGACCGAAACGCGTCATGGCGGTGGTGTTTGGGCGAGTTATGAAATAAAGGAATATTTGCACGAAAGCTGGGTCTGCATCGTCTCTTTGGATACGAGTCTGGTGTGCTGGAGGCGAAATCAGGGATATATATATGTATATATATATATATATAATCCCAGGATGGTTCCACTTTCCTCTTGTTTTGGGCGCTGCTGGCAAGTGCGTCGCTTCACGCGGTAGAACCAAACCGCAACGTATTCAAACTGCGTTTGTCCCCAGGGCCTCCCGGGTCCAGAACAAAAGAAGCCGCCACTGCAATCAATGCGTTTTTCAGAAACTCGTAGATTTATTATTCAAACCTCTACAGCATGTTGTCACAGCGAAAACCAACGCGTTTCGTGAGCTCCCAACTCACGTGATCAAGTGAGTTGGGAGCTCACGAAACGCGTTGGTTTTCGCTGTGACAACATGCTGTAGAGGTTTGAATAATAAATCTACGAGTTTCTGAAAAACGCATTGATTGCAGTGGCGGCTTCTTTTGTTCTGGACCCGGGAGGCCCTGGGGACAAACGCAGTTTGAATATATATATATATATATATATATATATATATATATATATATATATATATATGCTGATGGTGAGGAGCGAATAAAGACACAATATCGCACAAATTTTGGTGTTTGAGAGATCTGTACCTGGAGGAGGAGCACGGCGTCGAGAGCCAAAACTCACAGGACTTTGCATATATATATATATATATATATATATATATATATATATATATATATATATTCACTGAAAAAACCATAGGTTATAGACCATATATAGTTAGGGATTAGCATTTAAAAAACCTTATTTTATTTGCACAAAACCATTGAAATTCCATATATAGTTAGTTGCACTAACTATATATCGCGGACCCGCAATCCACTGCTAATGATGTCACATATTACATCATTCATGACATGGTCAGTGACATCACTGATGACATCACTGATGACATCTCAAATGACATCACTGATGACATCACTGATGACAACACCCAGTGACTGTATGTTTCTGTAAAGTTAAAATATGTCTTACATATTGAAGAATGAGTGGATGTATA
Source organism: Lissotriton vulgaris (assembly GCF_964263255.1). NCBI lineage: Eukaryota > Metazoa > Chordata > Amphibia > Caudata > Salamandridae > Lissotriton > Lissotriton vulgaris. The sequence goes on from NC_141689.1 coordinate 859,305,642, forward strand.
AGTGTCTGGATGAAGGATTTAGTAGGTGCATGACTGACTGTATGAGAGAATGATTAAATGTGTCTCACTGAGTGCATGGGTTAGTGATTAAAGTGTCTTAATTTGGCAATCATTATTTATGTTCTTCTGTAAACTGTAAATCAGTAGCTATATCAGTAACTATATGGGTTATTGAATGGTTGCCCAAGTATTTGTATGGGAGACTGAGTATGTGTGTGGGTGGCTGGGAGGTGTATAACTCTGTGCATAGATGTGTGTGCAGTTGATTCCCTAGGTGTATGGCTTCAAAAGTGCATGTAGAAACAGCTGTATGGACAGTTGACTGTGTGCATGAGTATATTGGTGAGTGAATGGATATCTCAGTTCTACATGTCAAAGTAAGTACATATGTAAAACACACTCCATGTGAGAGTTGACATATATAAATAACTGAACATAAGAGCCAGTGAATGTGAGAGTGGCTGTATGAATCATTGTGAACTTGTATCAAGGATTGTATAAGAGAGTAAATATGTGTTAGTATATGTTTGAATAAGTAAGGTGTGTATAACTGTATAGTTGAGGAGATGGAGGTGTGATTGATTCTTTGCATGACTGACTAGGTGTGTGAGTAACTCCATGGATGTGTGACAGTCTGTGAGTGCCTGTTTACACTGAGTGTATCTAAGGTTATATTAGAGTCTGAAGATGTATTATCACATAAATGATATCATCAGTGATGTAATCAGTAATGTCAAATGAGATGTCAGTGATGTCATCAGTGATGTCATTTGAGATCTCATCAGTGATGTCATCAGTGATGTCATTTGAGATGTCATCAGTGATGTCATCAGTGATGTCACTGACCATGTCATGAATGATGTAATATGTGACATCATTAGCAGTGGATTGCGGGTCCGCGATATATAGTTAGTGCAACTAACTATATATGGAATTTCAATGGTTTTGTGCAAATAAAATAAGGTTTTTTAAATGCTAATCCCTAACTATATATGGTCTATAACCTATGGTTTTTTCAGTGAATTTTCAAGGTTTTGTAAATGCAAATTCCTAACTATATATGGTCTATAACCTATGGTTTTTTCTGTGAATTTCATTGGTTTTTTAAAAGCTAATATCTATAGCTGTAAAATATATTCTTTATTAAGTGACGTATCACGTAGCCCGTGAGACGCCTCATGATGCATCGCATAACCGTGACGTATCGTCTCTGCAGCGCAAACCAAACCCAAAACGTAAGCGCGCCAAAACACGCTTAAAGATATATATATATTTTTTTAACCTTAATTAGACAAAATCCACACGTGCACATATCACAAACGTTCAAAAAACACAATATGTCGGACTCCCGTTACGCTGCCGGTTAGCTGCCCGGTTAACGTACCAGGAAGCACCTTTACCGCGAAAAATCGCATTTTTTTTTTCAGGGAACTTTAATAGCCCCCTCATCAATCCTAGGGGTTCAGGAGGGGTCTGCCTTACCCCTTTCATTCATTTACACCTTTTTTCCACCTCTTGTCTCTCGATCCCACAGAGAGACAAGATGGCGGCCGCTCCAGACTGTTTACAAAGATAACAGCCAATCAGCTTCTCCTCAGACTCCCGTTACACTGCCGGTTAGCTGCCCGGTTCGCTTACCAAGACGCTTCTCTACGGCGAAAAAAATCGGAATTTTTTTTTTGGGCCCAGCGTGGCTCTATAATATCCCCTCATCAATCCTAGGGGGTCAGAAGGGGTCTACCTTGCCCCTTTCCTTCATTTCCCCCTTTGTTTTGGCCTCCTCTTGTCTCTCGATCCTACCGAGAGACAAGATGGCGGCCGCTCCGAACTGTTTACAATGTTGACAGCCAATCAGCTACTCGTCAGACTCCCGTTACACTGCCGGTTAGCTTCCCGGTTAGCTGCCCGGTTCGCGTACCAAGACGCGTCTCTACGGCGAAAAAAACGGATGGTTTTTTTTTTTGGGCCCAGCGTGGCTCTATAATATCCCCTTAGCTGCCCAGTTCGCGTACCAAGACGCGTCTCTACGGCGAAAAAATCGGAATTTTTTTTGGGCCCAGCGTGGCTCTATAATATCCCCTCATCAATCCTAGGGGGTCAGAAGGGGTCTACCTTGCCCCCTTTCCTTCATTTCCTCCTTTGTTTTGGCCTCCTCTTGTCTCTCGATCCTACCGAGAGACAAGATGGCGGCCGCACCGGACTGTTTAGAATGTTGACAGACACCGGAGAGCCAATCAGCTTCGCTTCGCAAAGTTCCGATAAGCGAAAAGTACGCGAACCGGATCGCTGCCCGGAGCGCTGTTACAGATATATATCTTGATTTAAACGTTAATTTCTCAAAATCCACTGAAGCACATATATTGAGACCTAGCAAAGGCACATCGGGCTAACAGTCCCTACAATTTTGCCAAGTTTCGTGCAAATCCATTCAGCCGTTCGAGCTAAAAGTGAGTCCAACCGCCCTATGGAAAACTCAATGTTAAAAACGTGTTTTGGGACCCCCCTTTTTTCTCAGCCCCCCCTTGACGAAACCCCCCCAAATTTCCAGGAGCTGCTCAGAAACAAAATGTGCCATTTTCCTGAAAATTTCAGCCGATTCCGTCCACAAACGCCAAAGTTATTAGACATAGAATTTTCAGAAATCCCATAGGGAAAAAATCCTAACTATATATACCTACTGGCGACCGCCAGTAGGTAATATACATACATATATATATATATATATATATATATATATATATATATATATATATAAAAACCTACTGGCGGTCGCCCCTAGGTAACATAGATATATATATATATATATATATATATATACAAAACAAGTTTGCCTGTGTAAAGAGAGCCCACAAACAGGTTAGTTCAATTGCCACATTTATTCATGAAGAGAGCAGCGAAGACAAACCGCCATGCCTCACATCATTATTCTAATCCAGCCGACGCGTTTCGTGTTCTACACACTTCTTCAAAGGCCAAGGAACAGCAGAGAGAGCAGCTCGGCATTTTCGTGGTGACAAAGTTGTATTTCATACTCCGACCCAAAGGCCCAATGGTCGTTGTAGTGCCAACAGTGTTTCTACAGTGAGCAGCCACGCTTATTCACCCAAATAAGCTATCAATGTCTCCAAGTCGGTGGTGGGACTAAGCTTGAGTCCCCGCTGCATGATATCATCCTTCAAAAATCGGCATTCTGTTCCACAAGCGGTGGCGTCTGTTGGCGTCATAGCATGAGTGTCTCAACAACACCGGGGCTTACTCAACGGCTCAGGCTAGCCGTTCAACATCCAAAACAAGTTTGCCTGTGTAAAGAGAGCCCACAAAGAAATGCTGTTGCATGAAACGCGTCGGGAAGGACATGGAATGAGTGCATGAACCATCTGCGGTTTCAATTGCGGGGAGGAGCCTAGTGACATCATTACTACTTCAGGGGCAGAGTAGATGGACTATTCACAGGACTCTGGTTGGTGCTGGGCGCTGAGGAAGGCAACAGGAACTGAAATGCATTAGCCGCCACCTACCTGCGCAGCTGATGAATAAAGTGCCTTTGAAGATTTCCCCACTGGCCTCAGCTCTTTTCTTTCGAGGGAAGTAGTTATGCGATGTTTCCTGCGCGATGCCCAAAGCGCAGTACGGATGGCCCTGCAACTTAAGAAGACCCGGACAGAACTGGTACCACATTGCTTCGCAGTGCTTTATTTCCTTGAGGGATCAAGAGTTCCGGTGTCCGCCGTCAGGATTGGGGGACATATGCGGTGAGAGGTATTTTACCTCCGTCAGGGTGCTGTGCGTTGTATGGCTGCCCCCGCACTCTCTGCCTCTCAACCTCACGGCTGTTGCAGTCCGAGGGGGCCCGAGGGGGTACTTTGGACTTGGGCTGCGAAGAAACAAGTCAAGCCATCTCTGCCTGCGATAATCACTGGAGCCGGTACCGAATTGGTGTGCTCCCCATACCACCGACCCAGATGCATGAACATAATGCATTCTGGGGGTTGTAGTTTGCTTAATGGTTTGCAAGCACCAACAGGTGAGCGGAGTTCCAACGGGGAGGAGCCCAGTGACATCATACTACTTCAGGGGCAGAGTAGATGGACTATTCACAGGACTCTGGTTGGTGCTGGGCGCTGAGGAAGGCAACAGGAACTGAAATGCATTAGCCGCCACCTACCTGCGCAGCTGATGAATAAAGTGTCTTTGAAGATTTCCCCACTGGCCTCCGCTCTTTTCTTTCGAGGGAAGTAGTTATGCGATGTTTCCTGCGCGATGCCCAAAGCGCAGTACGGATGGCCCTGCAACTTAAGAAGACCCGGACAGAACTGGTACCACATTGCTTCGCAGTGCTTTACTTCCTTGAGGGATCAAGAGTTCCGGTGTCCACCGTCAGGATTGGGGGACATATGCGCTGAGAGGTATTTTACCTCCGTCAGGTGCTGTGCGTTGTATGGCTGCCCCCGCACTCTCTGCCCCTCAACCTCACGGCTGTTGCAGTCCGAGGGGGCCCGATGGGGTACTTTGGACTTGGGCTGCGAAGAAACGAGTCAAGCCATCTCTGCCTGCGATAATCACTGGAGCCGGTACCGAATTGATGTGCCCCCCCATACCACCGACCCAGATGCATGAACATAATGCATTCTGGGGGTTGTGGTTTGCTTAATGGTTTGCAAGCACCAACAGGTGAGCCAAGTTCCAACGGGGAGGAGCCCAGTGACATCATCACTACTTCAGGGGCAGAGTAGATGGACTATTCACACGACTCTGGTGGGTGCAGGGCGCTGAGGAAGGCAACAGGAGCCGAAATGCATTCACTGCCACCTACCTGCGCAGCTCATGAATAAAGTGCCTTTGAAGATTTCCCCTCTGCCCTCCGCTCTTTTCTTTCGAGGGAAGTGGTTATGCGATATATATATATATATATATATATATATATATATATATATATATATACATATATATATATATACAAAACAAGGTTGCCTGTGTAAAGAGAGCCCACGAATAGGTAAGTTTAATTGCCACATTTATTCATGAAGGGAGCAGCGAAGACAAGCCGCCACGCCTCACATCATTAATCCAATCCAGCCGACGGGTTTCGTGTTCTACACACTTCTTCAAAGGCCAAGGAACAGCAGAGAGAGCAGCGCGGCATTTTCGTGGTGACACATTTGTATTTCATACTCCGACCCAAAGGGGCGTGGCAGCGACTGCGGCCCAATGGTCGTTGTAGTGCCATCAGTGTTTCTACAGTGAGCAGCCACGCTTATTTACCCTAATGAGCTATTAATGTCTCCAAGTCAGTGGTGGGACATAGCTTGAGTCCCCGCTGCATGATATCATCCTTCAAAAGTCGGCATTCCGTTCCATAAGCGGTGGAGTCTGTTGGCGTCATAGCATGAGTGTCTCAACAACACCGGGGCTTACTCAACAGCTCAGGCTAGCCGTTCAACATCCAAAACAAGTTTGCCTGTGTAAAGAGAGCCCACGAAGAAATGCTGTTGCATGAAACACGTGGCGACTCACATTTGGAATAATGATGGCACTACAGTTACCATAAGGCCGTGCGGGTGGCCACGCCCATCCGGGCGGGGTAACAATACCTTCAGTTCCCTATATCAGAAACAGCCGAGGCGTCTCTGTTCACCGATGCCCTGAGCCCCTGAAGAAACGCTGTTGCATAAAACGCGTCGGAAAGGACATGGAATAAGTGCATGACACATCTGCGGTTTCAATTGCTTCCCTTCATCAAATAAAGGGGCAGAAAATACGTACCTGTGCGAGGTCCTGTTCTATAACAGGCAACTGTTGTTGGGATATTTACAGTGCAGCCTGAGCCATGAGAGGAACCCCGCTGGATTCGCAGGTCAGCCTTGGCACCAAACGACGTCAGGACATATGGCCCGGTGCTGCTGATGGAGGATGGTATCTGTAAGAAAAACAGTGGTTGATGCCATTGCAAACCCACTTGGGATGTAACTGTGGTTATTTTCAGAGATCCCACGGCGACCCACATGAGGAATAATGATGGCACTACAGGTACCATTAGGCCTCGCAGGTGGCCACGCCCACCCGGGCGAGGTAACAATACCTTCAGTTGCCTATATCAGAAAAAGCTGAGGCGTCTTTGTGTACCGATGCCCTGAGCTCCTGAAGAAATGCTGTTGCATGAAACGCATCGGGAAGGATATGGAATGAGTGCATGACACATCTGCGGTTTCGATTGCTTTCCTTCATCGAATAAAGAGGCAGAAAATACGTACCTGTGTGAGGCCCTCTTCTATTACAGGTAACTGTTGTTGGGATATTTACGGCGCAGCCTGAGCCGTGAGAGGAGCCCCGCTGAATCCGCTGCCCAGCCTTGGCGCCAAACGATGTCACGACATATGGCCAGGTACTGCTGATGGAGGATGGTATCAGCAAGAATAGCAGCGGTTGATGCCATTGCAAACCCACTTGGGATATAATTGTGGTTATTTTCAGAGATCCCACGGCAACTCACATGAGGAATAATGATGGCACTACAGTTACCATGAGGCCGCGTGGGAGGCCACGCCTATCCGGGCGGGGTAACAATACCTTCAGTTGCCTATATCAGAAACAGCCGAGGCGTCTCTGTGTACCGATGCCTTGAGCCCCTGAAGAAATGCTGTTGCATGAAACGCGTCGGGAAGGATATGGAATGAGTGCATGACACATCTGCGGTTTCTATTGCTTTCCTTCATCGAATAAAAAGGCAGAAAATACGTACCTGTGTGAGGCCCTCTTCTATAACAGGCAACTGTTGTTGGGATATTTACGGCGCAGCCTGAGCTGTGAGAGGAGCCCCGCTGCATCCGCAGCCCAGCCTTGGCGCCAAACGACGTCAGGAAATATGGACAGGTACTGCTGATGGAGGATGGTATTGGCATGAAAAACAGCGGTTGATGCCATTGCAAACCCACTTGGGATATAATTGTGGTTATTTTTAGAGATCCCACGGCGACTCACATGAGGAATAATGATGGCACTACAGTTACCATGAGGCCGCATGGGTGGCGACGCCCATCCGGGCGGGGTAACAATACCTTCAGTTGCCTATATCAGAAACAGCTGAGGCGTCTCTGTGTACCGATGCCCTGAGCCCCTGAAGAAATGCTGTTGCATGGAACGCGTCGGGAAGGACATGGAATGAGTGCATGACACATCTGCGGTTTCAATTGCTTTTCTTTATCGAATAAAGAGGCAGAAAATACGTACCTGTGTGAGGCCCTCTTCTATAACAGGCAACTGTTGTTAGGATATTTACAGCACAGCCTGAGCCGTGAGAGGAGCCCCGCTGCATCCGCAGCCCAGCTTTGGCACCAAACGACGTCAGGACATATGGCCAGGTGCTGCTGATGGAGGATGGTATCGGCAAGAAAAACAGCGGTTGATGCCATTGCAAACCCACTTGGGATATAATTGTGGTTATTTTCAGAGATCCCACGGCGACTCACATGAGGAATAAAGATGGCACTACAGTTACCATGAGGGCGCGCGGGTGGCCACGCCCATCCGGGCGGGGTATCAATAACTTCAGTTGCCTATATCAAATACAACCGAGGCATCTATGTGTACCGATGCCCTGAGCCCCTGAAGAAATGTTGTTGCATGAAACGCATTGGGAAGGACATGGAATGAGTGCATGACACATCTGCGGTTTCAATTGCTTTCCTTCATCGAATAAAGAGGCAAATATGTACCTGTGTGGGGCCCTATTCTATAACAGGCAACTGTTGTTGGGATATTTACGGTGCAGCCTGAGCCGTGAGAAGAGCCCCGCTGCATCCGCAGCCCAGCCTTGGCGCCAAACAACATCAGGAAATATGGTCAGGTACTGCTGATGGAGGCTGGTATCGGCAAGAAAAACAGCGGTTGATGCCAACGGCAAACCCTCTTGGGATATAATTGTGGTTATTTTCAGAGATCCCACGGCGACTCCCATGAGGAATAATGATGGCACTACAGGTACTATGAGGCCTCGCAAGTGGCCAGGCCCATCCGGGCGGGGTAACAATACCTTCAGTTGCATATATCAGAAACAGCCGAGGCGTCTCTGTGTACCGATGCCCTGAGCCCCTGAAGTAATGCTGTTTCATGAAACGCTTCAGGAAGGATATGGAATGAGTGCATGACACATCTGCGGTTTCAATTGCTTTCCTTCATCGAACAAAGAGGCAGAAAATACATACCGGTGTGAGGCCCTGTTCTATAACAGGCAACTGTTGTTGGGATATTTATGGCGCAGCCTGAGCCGTGAAAGTAGCCCCGCTGCATCCACAGCCCAGCCTTGGCGCCAAACGACGTCACAACATATGGCCAGGTACTGCTGATGGAGGATGGTATCGGCAAGAAAAACAGCGATTGATGCCATTGCAAACCCACTTGGGATATTATTGGGGTAATTTTCAGAGATCCCACGGCGACTCACATGAGGAATAATGATGGCCCTACAGTTACCATGAGGCCGCGCGGGTGGCCACGCCCATCGGGCGGGGTAACAATACCTTCAGTTGCCTATATCAGAAATAGCCGAGGCGTCTCTGTGTACCGATGCCCTGAACCCCTGAAGAAAAGCTGTTGCATGAAACGCGTCTGGAAGGACATGGAATGAGTGCATGACATATCTGCGGTTTCAATTGCTTTCCTTCGTCGAATAAAGAGGCAGAAAATACGTATCTATGTGAGGCCCTCTTCTATAACAGGCAACTCTTGTTCAGATAATATATATATATATATATATATATATATATATATATATATATATATATATCCAAGACAAGCTCCTTCAAAGAAAGTGAAAAGACCACAACTGGGGAAATCTTCGGAAGCGCTTTAATGAGCTGCCCAAACAGAGCAAAGTTCTGTCACCCTCTATGGCGGATGCATTTCGGCGTGGTAAGCCTCTTCAGCGCCAGGTGCCAGTGATTGTGGAAAGGGGTGTGGATGCAGTTTATATTTGACCTGCTTCTCCTCATTCACGGACGGCAGCTCCTCCCACAACGATGTCATCACCGCATATACTTCCTGTAGTTCGCCCGGTCATCGGCGCCTACAGGTTCCAGCATGCAATAGCACGGGCCTGGTAAGTATCGCAAGGGAAAGTGGGGGAGGAATATGATGCTCCAAAGTCAGTGAATTGTTCCCAATGTCCACAAACACCCCAGAGCAGCGGCGCTTCCTCCAGTCCCCAACCGCTTACACCAACTCAGCAACGGAATCCTTTCTGTCGGGGGCAGGCAAGGCAGTCCTACCTGCCCAACATGGTGCGCAGTGGCAATCATCCCGTCATACTTCTTCCATGGCTGGTGGTGGACCCTGCTGGTTCCGGTACCCCGGAGAAGTAACAACTGCAAGCAGTGATCCAGCGTGAACAGGGCCACTTGAGAAAGCGGGGGTCTTTAAAGCGCAACACTGGAGAATGCGCTAAATTGTATCCAAGACAAGCTCCTTCAAAGAAAGAGAAAAGACCACAACTGGGGAAATCTTCCGAAGCGCTTTAATGAGCTGCCCAAACAGAGCAAAGTTCTGTCACCCTCTATGGCGGATGCATTTCGGCGTGGTAAGCCTCTTCAGCGCCAGGTGCCAGTGATTGTGGAAAGGGGTGTGGCTGCAGTTTATATTTGACCTGCTTCTCCTCATTCACGGACGGCAGCTCCTCCCACAACGATGTCATCACCGCATATACTTCCTGTAGTTCGCCCGGTCATCGGCGCCTACAGGTTCCAGCATGCAATAGCACGGGCCTGGTAAGTATCGCAAGGGAAAGTGGGGGAGGAATATGATGCTCCAAAGTCAGTGAATTGTTCCCAATGTCCACAAACACCCCAGAGCAGTGGCGCTTCCTCCAGTCCCCAACCGCTTACACCAACTCAGCAACGGAATCCTTTCTGTCGGGGGCAGGCAAGGCAGTCCTACCTGCCCAACATGGTGCTGGAGTTCTGGACTTTTTGGTTCCGTCCAGAGGTGTCAGGGTACAACACCCAAAGACCCCGGAGTTCCACCTGCCTTGGTGCACAAATGAACAGAAACACGGGCTTCTCGATGGTGGCGTCAAAGACCAAAGGTTTATTACTGCAGGGACACAGAAGTCACAGAATCTACACACGGGCAGAGACTAGGAGCCTGTTCGATTTGTACAAAGTGGGTTGCTCCTTATATACTAAAAATTGTGCTCTAGGCAAATATTTCACATGTCGGTACATTCCCAAACCTTTGTGTCTCTAAACAATAAATATTTGGCGTTACACAGGAACCGTCGATAAAATCTGATACCAAACATCTACGAAGAGGGGTTCCCACTAGTTCATCACAATCCCCTGTCAATATTGCTTTCAGGACCCGGACCGCCTCATCGTAAAGTTCGTTACCTCCCCCTAATAAAGATTCAGAAAGAAAGAAACAGAGCCAGGTGTGGAAGATAGGAAAGCGGGATAAGGGATGTTTGTGGGTTGTAAATGGGCAAGGCTACCGGCTTCGGCCGCCTAATCATGATCAGGTACAATGGACACGAAGACCAGTTTGGCAGGACTGGCCTCGGGCAGAGGAGGCAGCCTTTGTCGAGTCATGCAGCTACAGCGTGATCTGGTTTAAGGTGCACGTGTCATGTAAGAGGTGAATCTCCGGCTAAGGCTACGTGTCCTTAATCAAAGTGAAGTGAATGAAGTGATCAGAGGCTATTGCATATGTGAGGGCAAGGAAACACAAAATGGCGGCCATGATCTAAGATGGATGCCATGGGTAGATCAGTAAATGTGTCAGTGGAAGGAGTGCTCTTGCTCGTAGCGTAGCGAAAACACTAGGATATACTAAATGGATCATTTGCGGTTCACTGATACCAATATTATGTATTTCCGACAAACTTGAAAACACGGGTTCAAGTCGTCACGGAACCGTCACGGAACCTCAGTGCGCAGTGGCAATCATCCCGTCATACTTCTTCCATGGCATTGAGAACTCCAAGCCCCAGAAATCATTGAGGGAAGTGTAACTAGACCACGCCCACGGGCGCAGGATTGTGTGAAATAAAACCGGAAAAGAAAAATGCAGGCTTCGTATGTGTGTGTCTTTGCCCAGGAAGAAGGGGCCTTGAGCCCTGAAACGCGTTGGCTATATCAAATGACATACAGGGTGAGTGAACAGGCTGCATGATACTGCTGGATGGCGGAGCAATGTGAGTGCCTCCCGAATGCTTCAGGGCAATTTGTGTAACAAAATTACTGCACAGCAGCCTGGCCGTGGGGGGAGCACCACCGTCAGTTGGAGGAAACGACAGTCACCAGCTGGCAGAGGCTGCATCTCTGAACATTTCAGGTTTAAACAGCACGTTGCTCAAATATGCGAAATTGGCCTGTTACAAAGCCCTGTAACTCACTCAGAGAAAAAATGAACTATAATTGGAACACACCGACAAACATATTTAACGGCATTGAGGACTCCAAGCCCCAGAAATCATTGAGGGAAGTGTAACGAGACCACGCCCACGGGCGCAGGATTGTGTGAAATAAAACCGGAAAAGAAAAATGCAGGCTTCGTATGTGTGTGTCTTTGCCCAGGAAGAAGGGGCCTTGAGCCCTGAAACGCGTTGGCTATATCAAATGACATACAGGGTGAGTGAACAGGCTGCATGATACTGCTGGATGGCGGAGCAATGCGAGTGCCTCCCGAATGCTTCAGGGCAATTTGTGTAACAAAATTACTGCACGGCAGCCTGGCCGTGGGGGGAGCACCGTCGTCAGTTGGAGGAAACGACAGTCACCAGCTGGCAGAGGCTGCATCTCTGAACATTTCAGGTTTAAACAGCACGTTGCTCAAATATGCGAAATTGGCCTGTTACAAAGCCCTGTAACTCACTCAGAGAAAAAATGAACTATAATTGGAACACACCGACAAACCTACTTAACGGCATTGAGGACTCCAAGACCCAGAAATCATTGAGGGAAGTGTAACGAGACCACGCCCACGGGCGCAGGATTGTGTGAAATAAAACCGGAAAAGAAAAATGCAGGCTTCGTATGTGTGTGTCTTTGCCCAGGAAGAAGGGGCCTTGAGCCCTGAAACGCGTTGGCTATATCAAATGACATACAGGGTGAGTGAACAGGCTGCATGATACTGCTGGATGGCGGAGCAATGCGAGTGCCTCCCGAATGCTTCAGGGCAATTTGTGTAACAAAATTACTGCACGGCAGCCTGGCCGTGGTGGGAGCAGCGTCGTCAGTTGGAGGAAACGACAGTCACCAGCTGGCAGAGGCTGCATCTCTGAACATTTCAGGTTTAAACAGCACGTTGCTCAAATATCCGAAATTGGCCTGTTACAAAGCCCTGTAACTCATTCAGAGAAAAAATGAACTATAATTGGAACACACCGACAAACATACTTAACGGCATTGAGGACTCCAAGCCCCAGAGATCATTGAGGAAAGTGTAACGAGACCACGCCCTCGGGCGCAGGATTGTGTGAAATAAAACCGGAAAAGAAAAATGCAGGCTTCGTATGTGTGTGTCTTTGCCCAGGAAGAAGGGGCCTTGAGCCCTGAAAAGCGTTGGCTATATCAAATGACATACAGGGTGAGTGAACAGGCTGCATGATACTGCTGGATGGCGGAGCAATGCGAGTGCCTCCCGAATGCTTCAGGGCAATTTGTGTAACAAAATTACTGCACAGCAGCCTGGCCGTGGGGGGAGCACCGTCGTCAGTTGGAGGAAACGACAGTCACCAGCTGGCAGAGGCTGCATCTCTGAACATTTTAGGTTTAAACAGCACGTTGCTCAAATATGCGAAATTGGCCTGTTACAAAGCCCTGTAACTCACTCAGAGAAAAAATGAACTATAATTGGAACACACCGACAAACATACTTAACGGCATTGAGGACTCCAAGCCCCAGAAACCATTGAGGGAATTGTAACGAGACCACGCCCATGGGCGCAGGATTGTGTGAAATAAAACCGGAAAAGAAAAATGCAGGCTTCGTATGTGTGTGTCTTTGCCCAGGAAGAAGGGACCTTGAGCCCTGAAACGCGTTGGCTATATCAAATGACATACAGGGTGAGTGAACAGGCTGCATGATACTGCTGGATGGCGGAGCAATGCGAGTGCCTCCCGAATGCTTCAGGGCAATTTGTGTAACAAAATTACTGCACGGCAGCCTGGCCGTGGGGGGAGCACCGTCGTCAGTTGGAGGAAACAACAGTCACCAGCTGGCAGAGGCTGCATCTCTGAACATTTCAGGTTTAAACAGCACGTTGCTCAAATATGCGAAATTGGCCTGTTACAAAGCCCTGTAACTCACTCAGAGAAAAAATGAACTATAATTGGAACACACCGACAAACATACTTAACGGCATTGAGGACTCCAAGCCCCAGAAATCATTGAGGGAAGTGTAACGAGACCACGCCCACGGGCGCAGGATTGTGTGAAATAAAACCGGAAAAGAAAAATGCAGGCTTCGTATGTGTGTGTCTTTGCCCAGGAAGAAGGGGCCTTGAGCCCTGAAACGCGTTGGCTATATCAAATGACATACAGGGTGAGTGAACAGGCTGCATGATACTGCTGGATGGCGGAGCAATGCGAGTGCCTCCCGAATGCTTCAGGGCAATTTGTGTAACAAAATTACTGCACGGCAGCCTGGCCGTGGGGGGAGCACCGTCGTCAGTTGGAGGAAACGACAGTCACCAGCTGGCAGAGGCTGCATCTCTGAACATTTCAGGTTTAAACAGCACGTTGCTCAAATATGCGAAATTGGCCTGTTACAAAGCCCTGTAACTCACTCAGAGAAAAAATGAACTATAATTGGAACACACTGACAAACATACTTAACTGCATTGAGGACTCCAAGCCCCAGAAATCATTGAGGGAAGTGTAACGAGACCACGCCCACGGGCACAGGATTGTGTGAAATAAAACCGGAAAAGAAAAATGCAGGCTTCGTATGTGTGTGTCTTTGCCCAGGAAGAAGGGGCCTTGAGCCCTAAATCGCGTTGGCTATATCAAATGACATACAGGGTGAGTGAACAGGCTGCATGATACTGCTGGATGGCGGAGCAATGCGAGTGCCTCCCGAATGCTTCAGAGCAATTTGTGTAACAAAATTACTGCACGGCAGCCTGGCCGTGGGGGGAGCACCGTCGTCAGTTGGAGCAAACGACAGTCACCAGCTGGCAGAGGCTGCATCTCTGAACATTTCAGGTTTAAACAGCACTTTGCTCAAATATGCGAAATTGGCCTGTTACAAAGCCCTGTAACTCACTCAGAGAAAAAATGAACTATAATTGGAACACACCGACAAACATACTTAACGGCATTGAGGACTCCAAGCCCCAGAAATCATTGAGGGAAGTGTAACGAGACCACGCCCACGGGCGCAGGATTGTGTGAAATAAAACCGGAAAAGAAAAATGCAGGCTTCGTATGTGTGTGTCTTTGCCCAGGAAGAAGGGGCCTTGAGCCCTGAAACGCGTTGGCTATGTCAAATGACATATAGGGTGAGTGAACAGGCTGCATGATACTGCTGGATGGCAGAGCAATGCGAGTGCCTCCCGAATGCTTCAGGGCAATTTGTGCAACAAAATTACTGCACGGCAGCCTGGCCGTGGGGGGAGCACCGTCGTCAGTTGGAGGAAACGACAGTCACCAGCTGGCAGAGGCTGCATCTCTGAACATTTCAGGTTTAAACAGCACGTTGCTCAAATATGCGAAATTGGCCTGTTACAAAGCCCTGTAACTCACTCAGAGAAAAAATGAACTATAATTGGAACACACCGACAAACATAGTTAACGGCATTGAGGACTCCAAGCCCCAGAAATCACTGAGGGAAGTGTAACGAGACCACGCCCACGGGGGCAGGATTGTGTGAAATAAAACCGGAAAAGAAAAATGCAGGCTTCGTATGTGTGTGTCTTTGCCCAGGAAGAAGGGGCCTTGAGCCCTGAAACGCGTTGGCTACATCAAATGACATACAGGGTGAGTGAACAGGCTGCATGATACTGCTGGATGGCGGAGCAATGCGAGTGCCTCCCGAATGCTTCAGGGCAATTTGTGTAACAAAATTACTGCACGGCAGCCTGGCCGTGGGGGGAGCACCGTCGTCAGTTGGAGAAAACGACAGTCACCAGCTGGCAGAGGCTGCATCTCTGAACATTTCAGGTTTAAACAGCACGTTGCTCAAATATGCGATATTGGCCTGTTACAAAGCCCTGTAACTCACTCAGAGAAAAAATGAACTATAATTGGAACACACCGACAAACATACTTAACGGCATTGAGGACTCCAAGCCCCAGAAATCATTGAGGGAAGTGTAACGAGACCACGCCCACGGGCGCAGGGTTGTGTGAAATAAAACCGGAAAAGAAAAATGCAGGCTTCGTATGTGTGTGTCTTTGCCCAGGAAGAAGGGGCCTTGAGCCCTGAAAAGCGTTGGCTATATCAAATGACATACAGGGTGAGTGAACAGGCTGCATGATACTGCTGGATGGCGGAGCAATGCGAGTGCCTCCCGAATGCTTCAGGGCAATTTGTGTAACAAAATTACTGCACGGCAGCCTGGCCGTGGGGGGAGCACCGTCGTCAGTTGGAGGAAACGACAGTCACCAGCTGGCAGAGGCTGCATCTCTGAACATTTTAGGTTTAAACAGCACGTTGCTCAAATATGCGAAATTGGCCTGTTACAAAGCCCTGTAACTCACTCAGAGAAAAAATGAACTATAATTGGAACACACCGACAAACATACTTAACGGCATTGAGGACTCCAAGCCCCAGAAACCATTGAGGGAATTGTAACGAGACCACGCCCATGGGCGCAGGATTGTGTGAAATAAAACCGGAAAAGAAAAATGCAGGCTTCGTATGTGTGTGTCTTTGCCCAGGAAGAAGGGACCTTGAGCCCTGAAACGCGTTGGCTATATCAAATGACATACAGGGTGAGTGAACAGGCTGCATGATACTGCTGGATGGCGGAGCAATGCGAGTGCCTCCCGAATGCTTCAGGGCAATTTGTGTAACAAAATTACTGCACGGCAGCCTGGCCGTGGGGGGAGCACCGTCGTCAGTTGGAGGAAACAACAGTCACCAGCTGGCAGAGGCTGCATCTCTGAACATTTCAGGTTTAAACAGCACGTTGCTCAAATATGCGAAATTGGCCTGTTACAAAGCCCTGTAACTCACTCAGAGAAAAAATGAACTATAATTGGAACACACCGACAAACATACTTAACGGCATTGAGGACTCCAAGCCCCAGAAATCATTGAGGGAAGTGTAACGAGACCACGCCCACGGGCGCAGGATTGTGTGAAATAAAACCGGAAAAGAAAAATGCAGGCTTCGTATGTGTGTGTCTTTGCCCAGGAAGAAGGGGCCTTGAGCCCTGAAACGCGTTGGCTATATCAAATGACATACAGGGTGAGTGAACAGGCTGCATGATACTGCTGGATGGCGGAGCAATGCGAGTGCCTCCCGAATGCTTCAGGGCAATTTGTGTAACAAAATTACTGCACGGCAGCCTGGCCGTGGGGGGAGCACCGTCGTCAGTTGGAGGAAACGACAGTCACCAGCTGGCAGAGGCTGCATCTCTGAACATTTCAGGTTTAAACAGCACGTTGCTCAAATATGCGAAATTGGCCTGTTACAAAGCCCTGTAACTCACTCAGAGAAAAAATGAACTATAATTGGAACACACTGACAAACATACTTAACTGCATTGAGGACTCCAAGCCCCAGAAATCATTGAGGGAAGTGTAACGAGACCACGCCCACGGGCACAGGATTGTGTGAAATAAAACCGGAAAAGAAAAATGCAGGCTTCGTATGTGTGTGTCTTTGCCCAGGAAGAAGGGGCCTTGAGCCCTAAATCGCGTTGGCTATATCAAATGACATACAGGGTGAGTGAACAGGCTGCATGATACTGCTGGATGGCAGAGCAATGCGAGTGCCTCCCGAATGCTTCAGAGCAATTTGTGTAACAAAATTACTGCACGGCAGCCTGGCCGTGGGGGGAGCACCGTCGTCAGTTGGAGCAAACGACAGTCACCAGCTGGCAGAGGCTGCATCTCTGAACATTTCAGGTTTAAACAGCACTTTGCTCAAATATGCGAAATTGGCCTGTTACAAAGCCCTGTAACTCACTCAGAGAAAAAATGAACTATAATTGGAACACACCGACAAACATACTTAACGGCATTGAGGACTCCAAGCCCCAGAAATCATTGAGGGAAGTGTAACGAGACCACGCCCACGGGCGCAGGATTGTGTGAAATAAAACCGGAAAAGAAAAATGCAGGCTTCGTATGTGTGTGTCTTTGCCCAGGAAGAAGGGGCCTTGAGCCCTGAAACGCGTTGGCTATATCAAATGACATATAGGGTGAGTGAACAGGCTGCATGATACTGCTGGATGGCAGAGCAATGCGAGTGCCTCCCGAATGCTTCAGGGCAATTTGTGCAACAAAATTACTGCACGGCAGCCTGGCCGTGGGGGGAGCACCGTCGTCAGTTGGAGGAAACGACAGTCACCAGCTGGCAGAGGCTGCATCTCTGAACATTTCAGGTTTAAACAGCACGTTGCTCAAATATGCGAAATTGGCCTGTTACAAAGCCCTGTAACTCACTCAGAGAAAAAATGAACTATAATTGGAACACACCGACAAACATAGTTAACGGCATTGAGGACTCCAAGCCCCAGAAATCACTGAGGGAAGTGTAACGAGACCACGCCCACGGGGGCAGGATTGTGTGAAATAAAACCGGAAAAGAAAAATGCAGGCTTCGTATGTGTGTGTCTTTGCCCAGGAAGAAGGGGCCTTGAGCCCTGAAACGCGTTGGCTACATCAAATGACATACAGGGTGAGTGAACAGGCTGCATGATACTGCTGGATGGCGGAGCAATGCGAGTGCCTCCCGAATGCTTCAGGGCAATTTGTGTAACAAAATTACTGCACGGCAGCCTGGCCGTGGGGGGAGCACCGTCGTCAGTTGGAGAAAACGACAGTCACCAGCTGGCAGAGGCTGCATCTCTGAACATTTCAGGTTTAAACAGCACGTTGCTCAAATATGCGATATTGGCCTGTTACAAAGCCCTGTAACTCACTCAGAGAAAAAATGAACTATAATTGGAACACACCGACAAACATACTTAACGGCATTGAGGACTCCAAGCCCCAGAAATCATTGAGGGAAGTGTAACGAGACCACGCCCACGGGCGCAGGGTTGTGTGAAATAAAACCGGAAAAGAAAAATGCAGGCTTCGTATGTGTGTGTCTTTGCCCAGGAAGAAGGGGCCTTGAGCCCTGAAACGCGTTGGCTATATCAAATGACATACAGGGTGAGTGAACAGGCTGCATGATACTGCTGGATGGCGGAGCAATGCGAGTGCCTCCCGAATGCTTCAGAGCAATTTGTGTAACAAAATTACTGCACGGCAGCCTGGCCGTGGGGGGAGCACCGTCGTCAGTTGGAGCAAACGACAGTCACCAGCTGGCAGAGGCTGCATCTCTGAACATTTCAGGTTTAAACAGCACTTTGCTCAAATATGCGAAATTGGCCTGTTACAAAGCCCTGTAACTCACTCAGAGAAAAAATGAACTATAATTGGAACACACCGACAAACATACTTAACGGCATTGAGGACTCCAAGCCCCAGAAATCATTGAGGGAAGTGTAACGAGACCACGCCCACGGGCGCAGGATTGTGTGAAATAAAACCGGAAAAGAAAAATGCAGGCTTCGTATGTGTGTGTCTTTGCCCAGGAAGAAGGGGCCTTGAGCCCTGAAACGCGTTGGCTATATCAAATGACATATAGGGTGAGTGAACAGGCTGCATGATACTGCTGGATGGCAGAGCAATGCGAGTGCCTCCCGAATGCTTCAGGGCAATTTGTGCAACAAAATTACTGCACGGCAGCCTGGCCGTGGGGGGAGCACCGTCGTCAGTTGGAGGAAACGACAGTCACCAGCTGGCAGAGGCTGCATCTCTGAACATTTCAGGTTTAAACAGCACGTTGCTCAAATATGCGAAATTGGCCTGTTACAAAGCCCTGTAACTCACTCAGAGAAAAAATGAACTATAATTGGAACACACCGACAAACATAGTTAACGGCATTGAGGACTCCAAGCCCCAGAAATCATTGAGGGAAGTGTAACGAGACCACGCCCACGGGGGCAGGATTGTGTGAAATAAAACCGGAAAAGAAAAATGCAGGCTTCGTATGTGTGTGTCTTTGCCCAGGAAGAAGGGGCCTTGAGCCCTGAAACGCGTTGGCTACATCAAATGACATACAGGGTGAGTGAACAGGCTGCATGATACTGCTGGATGGCGGAGCAATGCGAGTGCCTCCCGAATGCTTCAGGGCAATTTGTGTAACAAAATTACTGCACGGCAGCCTGGCCGTGGGGGGAGCACCGGCGTCAGTTGGAGAAAACGACAGTCACCAGCTGGCAGAGGCTGCATCTCTGAACATTTCAGGTTTAAACAGCACGTTGCTCAAATATGCGAAATTGGCCTGTTACAAAGCCCTGTAACTCACTCAGAGAAAAAATGAACTATAATTGGAACACACCGACAAACATAGTTAACGGCATTGAGGACTCCAAGCCCCAGAAATCATTGAGGGAAGTGTAACGAGACCACGCCCACGGGGGCAGGATTGTGTGAAATAAAACCGGAAAAGAAAAATGCAGGCTTCGTATGTGTGTGTCTTTGCCCAGCAAGAAGGGGCCTTGAGCCCTGAAACGCGTTGGCTATATCAAATGACATACAGGGTGAGTGAACAGGCTGCATGATACTGCTGGATGGCGGAGCAATGCGAGTGCCTCCCGAATGCTTCAGGGCAATTTGTGTAACAAAATTACTGCACGACAGCCTGGCCGTGGGGGGAGCACCGTCATCAGTTGGAGGAAACGACAGTCACCAGCTGGCAGAGGCTGCATCTCTGAACATTTCAGGTTTAAACAGCACGTTGCTCAAATATGCGAAAGTTGCCTGTTACAAAGCCCTGTAACTCACTCAGAGAAAAAATGAACTATAATTGGAACACACCGACAAACATACTTAACGGCATTGAGGACTCCAAGCCCCAGAAATCATTGAGGGAAGTGTAACGAGACCACGCCCATGGGCGCAGGATTGTGTGAAATAAAACCGGAAAAGAAAAATGCAGGCTTCGTATGTGTGTGTCTTTGCCCAGGAAGAAGGGACCTTGAGCCCTGAAACGCGTTGGCTATATCAAATGACATACAGGGTGAGTGAACAGGCTGCATGATACTGCTGGATGGCGGAGCAATGCGAGTGCCTCCCGAATGCTTCAGGGCAATTTGTGTAACAAAATTACTGCACGGCAGCCTGGCCGTGGGGGGAGCACCGTCGTCAGTTGGAGGAAACGACAGTCACCAGCTGGCAGAGGCTGCATCTCTGAACATTTCAGGTTTAAACAGCACGTTGCTCAAATATGCGAAATTGGCCTGTTACAAAGCCCTGTAACTCACTCAGAGAAAAAATGAACTATAATTGGAACACACCGACAAACATACTTAACGGCATTGAGGACTCCAAGCCCCAGAAATCATTGAGGGAAGTGTAACGAGACCACGCCCACGGGCGCAGGATTGTGTGAAATAAAACCGGAAAAGAAAAATGCAGGCTTCGTATGTGTGTGTCTTTGCCCAGGAAGAAGGGGCCTTGAGCCCTGAAACGCGTTGGCTATATCAAATGACATACAGGGTGAGTGAACAGGCTGCATGATACTGCTGGATGGCGGAGCAATGCGAGTGCCTCCCGAATGCTTCAGGGCAATTTGTGTAACAAAATTACTGCACGGCAGCCTGGCCGTGGGGGGAGCACCGTCGTCAGTTGGAGGAAACGACAGTCACCAGCTGGCAGAGGCTGCATCTCTGAACATTTCAGGTTTAAACAGCACGTTGCTCAAATATGCGAAATTGGCCTGTTACAAAGCCCTGTAACTCACTCAGAGAAAAAATGAACTATAATTGGAACACACTGACAAACATACTTAACTGCATTGAGGACTCCAAGCCCCAGAAATCATTGAGGGAAGTGTAACGAGACCACGCCCACGGGCACAGGATTGTGTGAAATAAAACCGGAAAAGAAAAATGCAGGCTTCGTATGTGTGTGTCTTTGCCCAGGAAGAAGGGGCCTTGAGCCCTAAATCGCGTTGGCTATATCAAATGACATACAGAGTGAGTGAACAGGCTGCATGATACTGCTGGATGGCGGAGCAATGCGAGTGCCTCCCGAATGCTTCAGAGCAATTTGTGTAACAAAATTACTGCACGGCAGCCTGGCCGTGGGGGGAGCACCGTCGTCAGTTGGAGCAAACGACAGTCACCAGCTGGCAGAGGCTGCATCTCTGAACATTTCAGGTTTAAACAGCACGTTGCTCAAATATGCGAAATTGGCCTGTTACAAAGCCCTGTAACTCACTCAGAGAAAAAATGAACTATAATTGGAACACACCGACAAACATACTTAACGGCATTGAGGACTCCAAGCCCCAGAAATCATTGAGGGAAGTGTAACGAGACCACGCCCACGGGCGCAGGATTGTGTGAAATAAAACCGGAAAAGAAAAATGCAGGCTTCGTATGTGTGTGTCTTTGCCCAGCAAGAAGGGGCCTTGAGCCCTGAAACGCGTTGGCTATATCAAATGACATACAGGGTGAGTGAACAGGCTGCATGATACTGCTGGATGGCGGAGCAATGCGAGTGCCTCCCGAATGCTTCAGGGCAATTTGTGTAACAAAATTACTGCACGGCAGCCTGGCCGTGGGGGGAGCACCGTCATCAGTTGGAGGAAACGACAGTCACCAGCTGGCAGAGGCTGCATCTCTGAACATTTCAGGTTTAAACAGCACGTTGCTCAAATATGCGAAAGTTGCCTGTTACAAAGCCCTGTAACTCACTCAGAGAAAAAATGAACTATAATTGGAACACACCGACAAACATACTTAACGGCATTGAGGACTCCAAGCCCCAGAAATCATTGAGGGAAGTGTAACGAGACCACGCCCACGGGCGCAGGATTGTGTGAAATAAAACCGTAAAAGAAAAATGCAGGCTTCGTATGTGTGTGTCTTTGCCCAGGAAGAAGGGGCCTTGAGCCCTGAAACGCGTTGGCTATATCAAATGACATACAGGGTGAGTGAACAGGCTGCATGATACTGCTGGATGGCGGAGCAATGCGAGTGCCTCCCGAATGCTTCAGGGCAATTTGTGTAACAAAATATATATATATATATATATATATATATATATATATATATATATATATATATTCAATGAAAAAACCATTGGTTTTAGGCCATATATAGTTAGGGATTTGCATTTACAAAACCTTATTTTACTCGCATAAAACCATTGAAATTCCATATATAGTTAGATGCGCTAACTATATATCGCGCACCCGCAATCCACTGCTGATGATGTCACATATTACATCATTCATGACATGGTCAGTGACATCACTGATGACATCACTGATGACAACATCCAGTGACTGTATGTTTCTGTAAAGTTTAAATATGTTTTACATATTGAAGAATGAGTGGATGTATAAGTGTCTGGATGAAGAATTTAGTAGGTGCATGACTGACTGTATGAAAGAGTGATTAAATGTGTCTCACTGAGTGCATGGGTTAGTGACTAAACTGTCTTAATTTGTGCATCAGTATGTCTGTTGTTGTGTAAGCTGCTGCATGTGTTGATCAGTAGCTATATGAATAACTATATGGGTTATTGATTGGTTGCTCAAGTATTTGTATGGGAGACTGAGTATGTGTGTGGGTGGCTGGGAGGTGTGTGACTCTGTGCATAGATGTGTAAGCAGTTGATTCACTAGGTGTATGAGTTCAAGAGTGCATGTGGAAACAGCTATATGGGCGGTTGACTGTGCATGGGTGTGTTGGTGAGTGAATGGATATCTCAGTGCTACATGTGCAAGTAAATACGTATGTAAAACACAAAACATGTGAGAGTTGACATATATAAATAACTGTGGATAAGAGCCAGTGAATGTGTGAGTGGCTGTATGGATCACTGTGAGCTTGTATCAGGGATTGTATAAGAGAGTAAATATATGTTAGAATATGTTTGAATAAGTAAGGTGTGTATAACTGTATAGTTGAGGAAATGGAGGTGTGATTGATTCTTTCCATGACTGACTAGGTGTGTGAGTAACTCCATGGATGAGTGACAGTCTGTGAGTGTCTGTTTATACTGAGTGTATGTAAGGTTATATTAGAGTCTGAAGAGGTTCATTGTATTATCACATGAGTGATGTCATCAGTGATGTGATCAGTGATGTCAAATGAGATGTCATCAGTGATGTCATTTGAGTTGTCATCAGTGATGTCATCAGTGATGTCACTGACCATGTCATGAATGATGTAATATGTGACATCATCAGCAGTGGATTGCGGGTGCGCGATATATAGTTAGCGCATCTAACTATATATGGAATTTCAATGGTTTTATGCGAGTAAAATAAGGTTTTGTAAATGCAAATCCCTAACTATATATGGCCTAAAACCAATGGTTTTTTCATTGAATTTTCAAGGTTTTGTAAATGCAAATTCCTAACTATATATCGACTATAACCTATGGTTTTTTCAGTGAATTTCAATGGTTTTTTAATAGCAAATATGAAAAGCTTTAAAATGTCAAGTACGTGATAGATAAAAACTTTTTCGTGTTTATGCACGCTGATGTGCTTTGAACGCTGCCCCCCTCCCCTCTTTTCTCTTAGTAGTACTCTCTCTTTGCAGATAGTGAAGAGTAGTTAACGCAGGCCTTTACCCCCGTTGTAATCCGTCCTGCCTGCTTGTCTCTCCATTTGATTGATTATTATCCAAGCATTTACTGTTTTACAATTGATTCTCTTTGGTTCATTCTCTATTTACAAACAAGCACAAAGTCGCAATACTCTGTTTAGTCTTTGCAGATCGTGAAAAATCGTGTAAAAAAATAAAAGTAATCGAGCAAAATCAGTAGGCCACTAATTGGATCTTTTTTTGACCTCGCTAAAATAGAAATATTATAAACAACCCTTCATGAGAAATACGAAAATAGTGAGATGAACTGAGCTCCACACCATGAGGGCTGCAAGACAGCTCGGCTCCGTCACCCATCCCGCCCAAAATAACGACAAACCCTATGCAAATATTAAAAATATAGACAACACACCAGCAAAGAAACAGGGTAAAACATTTTATGAAATAACTATTTACATAACGTTGGTTTATAAGATGATGTCAGTAGTGGACCGATGTGTGAATAGGTCGGAAGCAGCACAAGGCGCCAAGATCCGGATGGCAAGTCCTGGATGTTGGGTGCCATAGTTCAGAGTTCTGAGTTTGAGCCTTTTTCAATGCCTGTGCTTTGTTGTTTCCCCTCCATCAAAAACAAACAAAAAAATATAAAACTGTGCAAAAATACAAAAAAAACAAAAAATGTTTACAAAAGCAGTGCTTGTAAGACTGTCTGAAGCTTATTTCCACCTACTGCAGCTTCACTATTCTCAAAGTAAGTGAGGGTCGTTTGTGGACCTGACTGCATTTGAAAACAATGTTATATGGTACCTCCCTAAACCGCTTGACGGAGGCCCCCGAGGGACGGTGTGATGGCACGGACTCGGAGAAGACGCTTGGCTCCGACCCCCTCCCCAAGTCTTATAGCACTGGTGTAGCCTGAGATCGCCCCCGACATAGGCGGCCGGCTCCCCGGGTCCGGCGGAACTTTTTGCCTTTTGATGACTCTTCTATTCTGGACTTTGTCCCACAATCCGTTTGACCTGAAGACACGCTGTAGTGGGGCGCCCCTTTACCGTTTTAGTTGCCATTCCGCCCGCTTTTGCTACACTGTGCCTCTTCCGCCATTCAGCTGTTTACCGCCCGCTCTTGCGACTACAGCGTCTCGCTCACCATGTAGTTAAGTTGCTCCCGCTCTTGCGGTGCAGTGATAGGCGGCTGCCACAGGACTCTCAAAATGGCGGCCGGCTCTTCGGTTTTGGGCCTGGTCCACTAAAATGGCCCTGGGACACCTTTGAACTCGGACGCTTCCCTGATAGGGCTTGGGTCCCATTCTCGAAAGCGTCCCCTCAGCCGTGAAGATTCTACAAAAGTCTTGGGGGCCCCCGACTCCCGCAGGCTTCTGGTGGGGAGCGGCTGCCATGTCTGCTCGTGGAATGGCCACGACGGAGCTACGAGATGGTAGTGCTCTCATGCTGACGCCAGCTTTAGTCTGAAACATCCAGAAACACTGTAGACTACCAATTCGATCAGTTCCGGTAGCGCCCCAACATGAACCGGAAGAGAAGAACTTGCCCTCCCCTCTTTGACTGATGGTTCTTGTTGCCTGTCCCCACTGTTGTCATTTAACAGAACTTTTTGGACTGCTGAAAGGGGTTGTGTTCCGAACGCTGGTTGGTGGAGACATTTTGACTATATTCTTGACCTACGTTGTCGCGTAATGCGTTATATGACACGCCGCGTTAGCGCACCCGGAAGTGATCCGAGGCGCGGCGCGCAGCGCGTAACGTAAGCATAACAGGTCATGTGACTTGTTAATAAAACTTTTCATTGGTTCATTTTACTTTTGTTATTTTAATGATGAAAAGCTTGGTCATATGACCTAAAAATTACGCTTTTTATTGTTTTCGAACATTATTTTTTTTTGAACATATGTTATAATATTCCAGGCTAATGTACTTTACCGGAAAATTTACAACTGTCCTGCAAGTAAAATATATTCCTTTTTCGAGAAAAAGGGCGTTTCTTCGTTCCATGACGGAGCCGTTGAGTAAAAGAGACTCGGCCTGCTGTGTTAGTCGCCGATATGCCTGATTATCAGATTCTTATCGATCACTTTATGTTGCAGGAGTGGAAAACACAACTGCCCTTGACCATTTATCTTTACTGCGTTCCTACATATCATACCTTTTATCCATCATGTAATTGGACTGCTTTATTTCACTTGCCTTTTACTGATTCGAAAACAGTGACTAAAAGTAAAAACTTTACCAATGTAAATACTACTACCGTGTTTTGTTTTAAAAACCTTTATTGTGAAAATGTCAGTATACAAATACGGGCCTATAACCACGTGGGCCGGCCACGGAGCAAACTGAAATCGTATATGATGAGGAGACATTTACACTGTAGAGGAACGTAACGAGCGGGCCATTAGGTTGCAAGAACTAAGGTGTCTAACAGTTGCGGAATCTGTGGACGTACATTTTGTAATTAAAATAAGACAGGGCCACTTACAATAAAATTTTCTAGATATACATTTGCGGGCAAGGAGTTACGAGTCCCATTTATACCGGCGCCATTTTGGGCGACGCCGGGCAGGTCCAAGATATAGTCAAAATGTCTCCACCAACAATCGGCCAGACCAGAACCCCTTTCGGCCCTTTATGCTACAAGATGGTGTCTTCCATTCAGAAAATATTGTTGGCAGCATTTTGAAAGGAAAGATAAACAGCCGTTCTCCTAGTGAGTCTCACATTGTTACATTTAGGAAGAATGTTGAAGAGTAATATGTGGAAAATCTGAAGCCATTTTTCTACAAACTCTCAATCAGCCTTGGATGGAAAAAAAAATCCTGAAGAATGTACAAACTGAAAACCAATTTTTGTCTGTATAGCATCAACAGCAACGCTTGAGTCAGCTTTGTGTCAAGCCGCCATTTTCATTCAATCAATAGCGTCCCCCTGCACACATTCAGGAACCTGGTTGTGTCTTCAGGTGAAACGGATTGTGGAACAAGAAGCAGAAAGGAAAAGGAAAAAAGTTCCGCCAGACCTCGGGAGCCGGCCGCCTATGTCATGGGCGATCTTTGGCCACACCAGGGCAATAGTGAAGCTGCAGCAGGTGCAAAAGAGCTTCAGACAGTCTTACAAGCACTGCTTTTCTAAACATTTTTTTGTATTTTTGCACAGTTTTATAATTTTTTTTTGTTTTTGATGGAGGGGAAACAACAAAAAACAGGCATTGAAAAAAGCTCAACAGTGCAGGGCGCCTTGTGCTGGTTCCGACCTATTCACACATCGGTCCACTACTGACATCACCTCATAAGCCAACGGGGCACCCCACACTGACTTTCGGCGCAGCATTGTAGGATGGCCACACCAGTGCGGCAACTTGCTGGACACCACCTCGGTGCCATCCGGATCTCGGCGCGTTCGAGTCACTGTACTGCAAGAGTGACCGGAACTCAGCTGAACACGCCGTCTTTCGGCACAGCATTGTAGGATGGCCACACCAGTGCAGCAATTTGCTGGACACCACCTTGGGCATAGTGAAGCTGCAGCAGGTGCAAATAAGCTTCAGATAGTCTTACAAGCACTGCTCAGAACTCTCAACTATGGCACTCAACATCCAGGACTTGCCATTCGGATCTTGGCGCCTTGTGCTGGTTCCGACATATTCACACATCGGTCCACTACTGACATCACCTCATAAGCCAACGGGGCACCCCACGCCGACTTTCGGCACAGCATTGTAGGATGGCCACACCAGTGCGGCAACTTGCTGGACACAACCTCGGTGCCATCCGGATCTCGGCGCGTTCGAGTCACTGTACCGCAAAAGTGACCGGAACTCAGCTGGACACGCCGTCTTTCGGCGCAGCATTGTAGGATGGCCACACCAGTGCGGCAATTTGCTGGACACCACCTCGGTGCCATCCGGATCTCGGCGCGTTGTGCTGCCTTCGGCCTATTCGCACATCGGTCCGCTACTGACGCCGCCTCACGTGCCAACGGATTTTCTACGCTTTTTGTAGCCCTATGCCGCATAACAGGTCATGTGACTTGTTTATAAAACTTTTCATTGGTTCATTTTACTTTTGGTTTCCTAAAGATGGAAGGCTTGGTCATATGACCTAAAAATAACACTTTTCATTGGTTTAGAACATTTTTTTTTCCCAAACGATGAAAGCCCCACCTTGTTTCTGGATGATTCAGACTGAAGCTGGCGTCAGCATGAGAGCACCACCATCTCGTGGCTCCGTCGTGGTCATTCCGCGAGCAATCATGGCAGCCGCTCCCCACCGGAAGCCTGCAGGAGTCGAGGGCCCCCAAGACTTTTGTAGAATCTTCACGGCTGAGGGGACGCTTTTCGAGAATGGAGCCCAAGCCCTAGCAGGCAAGCGTCCGAGTTCCAAGGTGTCCCAGGGCCATTTTAGTGGACCAGGCCCAAAACCGAAGAGCCGTCCGCCATTTTAAGAGTCATGTGGCAGCCGCCTATCGCTGCACTGCAAGAGTGGGAGCAACTCAACAACATGGTGAGCGAGACGCTGTAGCCGCAAGAGCGGGCGCAACTCAGCTGGATGACCGCCACCTGGGGAGGCCCGTTCACGCCGCCTCCCCCACGCCCCCCCCCCCCGGGCCGCCCCACGCCAATTTTCGGAGCAGCATTGTAGGATACCAAAACCAGTGCAGCAGTTTACTGGACATCACCTGGGTGCCATCAACATCTCAGCGCGTTCTGCTGCCTTGGGACTATTCGCACTACAGACCGCTACTGACGAGGCCTCCCCCCGCACCACCCGGGACGCCCCACGCCAATTTTCGGAGCAGCATTGTAGGATACCAAAACCAGTGCGGCACCCAGGCGACATCACCTGGGTGCCGTCCAGAACTCAGCACGTTGTGCTGCCTTGGGACTACTCGCACAAAAGACAGCTTCTGACCATTGTTGCTTTTTTTGGTGAAAAATGTTTAAATGTTTTTACAGTTTTTGTTCCGTTCATTATATTTAAAAGTTAATAAAGTTTTATAATCTTACTTTGTTGGAGTGTTATATATTTTTTTTAAAACGGGTGAATGGGGCCTTGAATCGGGTTATTGTCATGTGTGGGCTTTGCAAGTGTACTGCTACAGGATCGGACATTTCAAAGTCAAATGCACGTTCTTTTTCTTACCTTTCCGAAGCATGGAGCGCAATAGCAGGCAGAGAAAGGGTGATGCAAGTGTTGAACACTGCCTAGCCTGGAAGTTGCTGGCATTCCCCACCCCCCCCCCCCGCCCGCTCCTGAAAGAGGACACACACACACCGCCGCCCCGAGTACTTCACAGATCTTTAAAAGACCATGCGCTTGTTTATGAGGCTTAAATGGTTTATCACCCCTTCTAGAACCCCTGCATCGACCCTCTGACGTTTCCTGGAAGAATTACCACGTAACACAATACCAAGCCCTGTCAGCTGAAACCCCCGAGGAATCATGGGGCATATTATCAAGGGGGTTTATCTCCGCTTTTTTGGCTTTAAAAGCCAAGAAAGCGGAGATAAAATTATCTCCCTATTACCAAGCTGTCGCTAACACCAGTTAGTGACAGCTAAAAGGAGATAGCGACCATCGTGGGCCCCGCTTTGCATGTCAGTGATAGTGCCCTGAGCAGTTCTTAGCCATGTTATCCAATGGGAGGTGGATAACATGGCTAAGAGCATTTGCTCGATAATACATGAATATCGCTGACTTTTCTGCGATATTCATGCATTGCGGCCGTTTTTTATCGCATTTGCGATAAACCTTGCTAATAGCAAGGTTTATCTGCGATAAAAATCGCCGATGTGCGGCGATAATTTTTGTCTCTAAACAAGTTAGAGACAAAAATTATCGCTAGTTGTTGGTAATATGCCAACGGGTTTTTCCTTGCAGAAATCGGGAGGCGGGAGACTAGCACTGAAATCAGTAGTCTCACGCCTGAATCTGGAGGGTTGGCATGTCTGGATTCTCTACAGCTGGGGCCATAAACTACATCCGCAGGGGTAGGTGATAGCCTGGGACCAGCCTGGCATCTAAAATGGCTGCCGTGAACGACAAAATTGTGGCATTGGAAATAAGGCAAGATGGCGCAGACAATGTTTATCAATAAGGATTCATTTATAACAAAATATTTTATCGCAGTGACAAATTGGCGGTCAACACTTCCTGATTTCCATCGAATCGAACGTTAACAGATGTCACGCAGCAAAAAAAATAAAAAGCTCACACACAGCCGCTGGAAGAGATGTATCAACATATATGAGCCTCCTCAGCCACCCTCATGAAACATAGGGGATTAGGATACGTCTCCCGCACCCCCTTATACTTAGTAATTTAATTAAAACGAAGCACAAAATGGCGAATTCCCGTTTCGCTACCAGTTTGCGGCCCAGTTCGCGGCCCGTGAAGCGCTTCTACCGTGAAAAATCATTTTTTTTTTATTTTCCCCACGGGACCCTTTAATAACCCCAACAACATTCCTAGGGGGTCAAGAGGGGTATACCTTGCCCCCTTTCATTAAATTCCCCCTTCGTTTTTCACCTCTTCTTCTCTCTCGATCCTACCGAGAGATAAGATGGCGGCCGCTCCGGACTGTTTAGAATGTTGACAGACACCGGAGAGCCAATCAGCTTTCTGCGCTCAAAGTTCCGTTTCGCGAAAAGTAAGCGAACCGGAGCGCAGCCTGGAGCGCTGTTACAGATATATATCTTGTTTTAAACGTTAATTTCTCAAAAACTACTGGAGCACATATATTGAGACCTAGCAAAGGCACATCGGGCTAACAGTCCCTACAATTTTGCCAAGTTTCGTGCAAATCCATTCAGCCGTTTGAGCTAAAAGTGAGTCCAACCGCCCTATGGAAATTAACATGGGAAAAACGCGTTTTGGGACCCCCCTTTTTTCTCGGCCCCCCCTTGACAAAACCCCCCCAAATTTTCAAGGGCTGCTCAGAAACAAAATGTGCAATTTTCCTGAAAATTTCAGCCGATTCCGTCCACAAACGCCAAAGTTATTAGACATAGAATTTTCAAAAATCCCATAGGGAATAAATCCTAACTATATATACCTACTGGCGATAGCCAGTAGGTAATATATATATATATATATATATTCACAGAAAAAACCATAGGTTATAGACCATATATAGTTAGGAATTTGCATTTACAAAACCTTGAAAATTCACTGAAAAAACCATGGGTTATAGACCATATATAGTTAGGGATTAGCATTTCAAAAACCTTATTTTACTCGCACAAAACCATTGAAATTCCATATATAGTTAGATGCACTAACTATATATCGCGGACCCGCAATCCACTGCTAATGATGTCACATATTACATCATTCATGACATGGTCAGTGACATCACTGATGACATCACTGATGACATCTCAAATGACATCACTGATGACATCTCAAATGACATCACTGATGACATCACTGATGACAACACCCAGTGACTGTATGTTTCTGTAAAGTTAAAATATGTCTTACATATTGAAGAATGAGTGGATGTATAAGTGTCTGGATGAAGGATTTAGTAGGTGCATGACTGACTGTATGAGAGAATGATTAAATGTGTCTCACTGAGTGCATGGGTTAGTGATTAAAGTGTCTTAATTTGGCAATCATTATTTATGTTCTTCTGTAAACTGCTGCATGTTTAAATCAGTAGCTATATCAGTAACTATATGGGTTATTGAATGGTTGCCCAAGTATTTGTATGGGAGACTGAGTATGTGTGTGGGTGGCTGGGAGGTGTATAACTCTGTGCATAGATGTGTGAGCAGTTGATTCCCTAGGTGTATGGGTTCAAAAGTGCATGTAGAAACAGCTGTATGGACAGTTGACTGTGTGCATGAGTATATTGGTGAGTGAATGAATATCTCAGTTCTACATGTCAAAGTAAGTACATATGTAAAACACACTCCATGTGAGAGTTGACATATATAAATAACTGAACATAAGAGCCAGTGAATGTGAGAGTGGCTGTATGAATCATTGTGAACTTGTATCAAGGATTGTATAAGAGAGTAAATACCTGTTAGTATATGTTTGAATAAGTAAGGTGTGTATAACTGTATAGTTGAGGAAATGGAGGTGTGATTGATTCTTTGCATGACTGACTAGGTGTGTGGGTAACTCCATGGATGTGTGACAGTCTGTGAGTGCCTGTTTACACTGAGTGTATCTAAGGTTATATTAGAGTCTGAAGATGTATTATCACATAAATGATATCATCAGTGATGTAATCAGTAATGTCAAATGAGATGTCAGTGATGTCATCAGTGATGTCATTTGAGATGTCATCAGTGATGTCATTTGAGATGTCATCAGTGATGTCATCAGTGATGTCACTGACCATGTCATGAATGATGTAATATGTGACATCATTAGCAGTGGATTGCGGGTCCGCGATATATAGTTAGTGCATCTAACTATATATGGAATTTCAATGGTTTTGTGCGAGTAAAATAAGGTTTTTTAAATGCTAATCCCTAACTATATATGGTCTATAACCCATGGTTTTTTCAGTGAATTTTCAAGGTTTTGTAAATGCAAATTCCTAACTATATATGGTCTATAACCTATGGTTTTTTCTGTGAATTTCATTGGTTTTTTAAAAGCTAATATCTATAGCTGTAAAATATATTCTTTATTAAGTGACGTATCACGTAGCCCGTGAGACGCCTCATGATGCATCGCATAACCGTGACTTATTGTCTCTGCAGCGCAAACCAAACCCAAAACGTAAGCGCGCCAGAACACGCTTAAAGATATATATATATTTTTTTAACCTTAATTAGACAAAATCCACACGTGCACATATCCCAAACGTTCAAAAAACACAATATGTCGGACTCCCGTTACGCTGCCGGTTAGCTGCCCGGTTAACGTACCAGGAAGCACCTTTACCGCGAAAAATCACAATTTTTTTTTTACCCCCCAGGGAACTTTAATAGTCCCCTCATCAATCCTAGGGGTTCAGGAGGGGTTTGCCTTACCCCTTTCATTCATTTACACCTTTTTTTTTTTCCACCTCTTGTCTCTCGATCCCACAGAGAGACAAGATGGCGGCCGCTCCAGACTGTTTACAATGATAACAGCCAATCAGCTTCTCCTCAAACTCCTGTTACACTGCCGGTTAGCTGTCCGGTTAGCTGCCCGGTTCGCGTACCAAGACGCGTCTCTACGGCGAAAAAATCGGAATTTCTTTTATTTTTTTGGGCCCAGCGTGGCTCTATAATATCCCCTCATCAATCCTAGGGGATCAGAAGGGGTCTACCTTGCCCCTTTCCTTCATTTCCCCCTTTGTTTTGGCCTCCTCTTCTCTCGATCCTACCGAGAGA
This sequence comes from Lissotriton vulgaris, assembly GCF_964263255.1. Classification (NCBI taxonomy): domain Eukaryota; kingdom Metazoa; phylum Chordata; class Amphibia; order Caudata; family Salamandridae; genus Lissotriton; species Lissotriton vulgaris. The sequence goes on from NC_141689.1 coordinate 859,338,777, forward strand.
CAAGATGGCGGCCGCTCCGGACTGTTTACAATGTTGACAGCCAATCAGCTACTCGTCAGACTCCCGTTACACTGCCGGTTAGCTTCCCGGTTAGCTGCCCGGTTAACTGCCCGGTTCGCGTACCAAGACGCGTCTCTACGGCGAAAAAATCGGAATTTTTTTTTTTTGGGGCCCAGCGTGGCTCTATAATATCCCCTCATCAATCCTAGGGGTCAGACGGGGTCTACCTTGCACCCTTTCCTTCATTTCCCCCTTTGTTTTGGCCTCCTCTTGTCTCTCGATCCTACCGAGAGACAAGATGGCGGCCGCACCGGACTGTTTAGAATGTTGACAGACACCGGAGAGCCAATCAGCTTCGCTTCGCAAAGTTCCGGTAAGCAAAAAGTACGCGAACCGGAGCGCTGCCCGGATCGCTGTTACAGATATATATCTTGTTTTAAACGTTAATTTCTCAAAATTCACTGAAGCACATATATTGAGACCTAGCAAAGGCACATCGGGCTAACAGTCCCTACAATTTTGCCAAGTTTCGTGGAAATCCATTCAGCCGTTCGGGCTAAAAGTGAGTCCAACCGCTCTATGGAAATTAACATGGGAAAAACGCGTTTTGGGACCCCCCTTTTTTCTCGGCCCCCCCTTGACGAACCCTCCCCAAATTTCCAGGAGCTGCTCAGAAACAAAATGTGCCATTTACCTGAAAATTTCAGCCAATTCCGTCCACAAACGCCAAAGTTATTAGGCATAGAATTTTCAAAAGTTCCATAGAGAAAAAATCCTAACTATATATACCTACTGGCTATCGCCAGTAGGTAATATATATATATATATATATATATGTTAGAAAGGGCTCGCGACCAACGTTTTAGCAGGAACCACACAAATGATTCGCACTCCAGGGTCTGTGTTTCAATTATATATATATATATACATGAATCCAACGAGATGTCCTTGCAGGAGGAGCACTATTCAGCTTGTGCAAGCGGCGAAGTAAGGACGGCTTCGCAAATTATTTCCAAGCAAATTGAACAAAAAATGCCTCACTCCTCTTGGGTGGCTTCACTCAAATTTTAATGACCTTCACCAATATATATAGATGTAGATATATAACCTACTGGTGGTCGCCAGTAGGTAGATATAGTTAGGACCATGTTTCCATAGGAAAAACATTTTTACATGTGATTATAACGCTGGCGTCATTTGACAAACCTTTATGAAATTTTCCAAAAAGTTTCTCTTTATTGATCAGCTCCTACCTTGAAAGTTTCGGGGCGATTGGTCAAGGGGGGGCTGAGAAAAAAGAGGGAGGTCCCAAAATGTGTTTTCTCAATGCAGTTTCCATAGGAAACTTTAGACAAGGCTACAGGTCAAACTGCTGAATGGAATTACGCCAAATTTGTCAGGGAGATAGGTCTTGGTCCAGAAAGCACGCTTTTGTTTAAATGGTGTAAATCCGGTCAGTAGCTTTTGAGAAATATCAAATTTCACGGATATCGATATTTGAGAATTCTGACATCTGATTGGCTGAGGGGGTACAAGCACGAGCTTGGGGCTCATTGGCTGTGAACGGTTGAAACTAGGAAGTGTTAGCAGTCTGTCAGCTCGCATCTCTCAGTCCGTCAGCTCGCATCTCTCCGTCTACAAGCCATTGGGTCCTTAGTTCTGCCTCTGCGAGGCAACACTGAAAATATAATGCAGCTCTGTCTCCGCGAGACACCCCTTTCACGGTCCCTCTCCCCACATCACCAGCTCATGGTTATGCTTTTAGAAGCCAGTGCGTCGGGTCGCAGCTCTGGGTATGTGAGCTGGCAGACATTTTGTGACTCAGTCTGGCAGCTCGCATCTATCCCTCTACAAGCCGTCGGGTCCATAGTTCTACCTCTGCGAGGCCACACTGAAAATATACCGCAGCTCTGTCTGTGCGACATACCCCTTTCACTCTGCCTATTGGGTATCTAGTTCTACCTTTGCGTTGCAGCACTGAAAATATACAGCAGCTCTGTCTGTGCTAGATACCCTTTCATTCTGCCTCTCCCTACATCACCAGTTTGCTACTATGTCTTTAAAAGCCAATCCGCCGGCTCGCAGCTCTGTGAGTCAGTCCGTCTGCATGACCCCCTACACTACCCAAACACCACTGCACTAACGTAAACTCTAAAACACTACCCCAGGACGATCTCCTATGCTACACAAACACTACTACACTACCCTATACCCTAAAACACTACTCCCACCACGGCCCCATACACTACCCAAACACCACTGTGCTACCCTAAACTCTAAAACACTATCCCCAGCACGATCCACTATACTACGCAAACACCATGGTGCTACCCTAAACCCTAAATCACTACCCCTAGCACGATCCCCTACACCACCCAAACACCACTGTGCTACCCTAAACCATAAACACTACCCCAGCCCAATCTCCTACACTACCCAAACTTCACAGCACTATCCTACACCCTAAAACACTACCCCCAGCATAATCCCCTACACTACACAAACATCACTGCACTTCCCTAAACCCTAAAACACTACCCCAGCACAATCCCCTACCCTACACAAACACCACTACACTACCCTAAACCGTAAAACAATACCCCTAGCATGACCCCCTATGCTATACAAATACCACTGCACTACCCTACATCCTAAAACACTACCCCAGCATGATCCCCTACACTACCTCCAGCATGACCCCCTAAACTACCCAAACACCACTGCACTACCCTAAACCCTAACATGCTACCCCCAGCGTGATCCCCTACACTACACAAACACCGCTGTATTACCCTAAACCCTAAAACACTACCCCAGCATGATCCCCTACACTACCCAAACACCACTGTGGTACCCTAAACCATAAAACGCTACCCCAGCATGATCTCCTACACTACCCAAACATCACTGCACTACCCTAAACCCTAAAACATTACCCCCAGCGCGACCCCCTACACTACCCAAACACCAATGCACTGCCCGAAACACCAGTGCACTACCCTAAACCCTAAAATTATACCCAGAGTGACCCCCTACACTACCCAAACACCACTGCACTACCCTAAACCCTAAAACGCAACCCCTAGCATGGCCCCCTAAGCTACCCAAACACCACTGCACTACCCTACACCCTAAAAAACTACCCCCAGCAAGACCCCCTATACTACCCAAAAAACCACTGCACTACCCTAAACCGTAACACTACCCAAAGACCACTGAACTCTCCTAAACCCTAAATGTACCCCCAGCACGACCCCCTACACTACACAAACAATACTGCACTACCCTAATTCCTAAAACACTACCCGCAGCATGACCTCCTACACTACACAAACACCACTGCACTACCCTAACCCATAAAACACTAGCAGTCCATCGGCTCGCAGCTCTGCATCTGCGAGCCATTGAGTCCGCAGCTCTACCTCTGCGAGCCAGCCCATTAGGTCATAGCTGTGTCTCTGCTAGCAGGCCTGTCGGCCCATTGCTCTCCCTCTACCAGTGAGCCTGTTGGCCCGCAGTTCTACCTCTGCGAGCCAGCTCGATAGCTGTGTCTCTGCTAGCTGGCCCGTTGGCCCTTGCTCTCCCTTTGCCAGTCAGAGCACAGCTCTCCCTCTGGGAGCAAGTACGCTGCTGTGTCTTTGCGAGCTGACGGCTCGTAGCTCTCCCTGTGCGAGCCGAGCCCACGGGCTGCAGCTCTCCCTCTGTGAGCCTGCCCGACGGCATGCAGGACTCCATGTGCTAGCCGGATCGCAGCTGTCACTCTACGAACCGATATTGGGAATATAAGGCGGCTCCAAAAAGAGCCCTTTTGTTTATTAGTTGGAGCTACATATAAGTGTGGAGGCACATCTTCACGTTATTCAGCAAAACTTGATTTCCCTGATCTGTGAAGTGTACTTCATCACTTCTGTAGATATCAGCCATATCAAAACATATGTTGTTGTTGTAGTTCGACCCCATTCTATGGTCTCTGAGGTATACAGACACAGCTTTGTTGACATTCTTCCTAGATTTTTCAATCTGAGGACCAAATTGGTTTGACCATTTCCACTTCTGTCTTTGGCATATATTGGAATATACAAAGACAGTTTGAGGCAAAAGCAACATCTATTGTTCGAAGGTGTCCTTCATTAGCATTTACAAACCTACCCCAGTCAATGTGCTTAGGTCGTTACCATCACAGTGCACAATCATGAGGTCAGGGTGTTGGAGATGCAAACAAGTTTTAACCAAATGCAGCATTTAGTGCAACTTAAGTACTCTCTGTGCAAACCATTTAATGTCCACATTTTGTAAACCTAGGTCTAAGTCAATACGTCTCTGTTCTGAATACCTCTTGCACCAGAAAACATAGCTATGACCTACGATCCACACTAGCATTTTGAAGGTATGGTTGGAAGGTATGGATAGATGTCTGTAGCCCATGCAGTCTGTTTGTAGAATAAGATATATGTTTAAAGATGGGGAACTACTTTTTTTCCCATACAAAACGATAACTGATTGGGAAATGAAAAGCATTGTTTTCTAAAAAGTAGGGTGCATATCAGATTTGAGGAAAATCATCTTTGTCATTGGTTAATAAAAAGCAGTTTGAACGTGGAGTACATATCATAGGCTAAAATTTTCTCAGCCAACCACACCTGCTACTTGCATTTGGACGGCACTGTTCAAACTTTAAAAAATGGTGAACTTTTAACCTGCACGTGCCATTAAATGTTTTAGAAAATGTTGCAAAAAATATCGTTAGGTTTAAAAAAATGATAAACTTTTAACGAAGATCATTTTACTGCATGTAAAGATAGCATTGCATGTAAAATGTTCCCTACATAGTTAAAAATGTTGAATGATGAAGTTGAACAGGAAAAGACTTTTAGAGCTGAAGTTGCTAATGAAAGTTCTCAAGATAGTCAAAGTTCTGGTCCATGTAGTCAAGATCCACTTGGACAACCAATAGTGGAAAATGAAGCAGCGATTGCTAGGCATGATGTCAAAATTGCAATGCAACAAGCACAAGAGCAGAATACTACATTTAGAAAAGTTAGAAGAGCATGTAAATATTGAACAGAAAGAAATATATGTACAAGTGAGAGAACAGATAGGACATGGTTTGTTACATGAAATCAGAATGTGTATGTTCATCATTTAAATCTATTCTCATATACATCAGTGGTCAAGCTGGAACAGGTAAACGTTTTTTAATTGAGGTTTTGACCAGGTATCTTAAAAAAACTACTGGTTCACATTTATCTTGTGCGGTAACAGCTCCAACTGGATTAGCTGCGCACAATGTTAAAGGAATTACTTTGCATAGATTACTGTTGTTATCAGTTGAGCATGGTAATAAATTAGAATATCAGTAGTTGTCTGGAGAAGCTTCTTATAAAGTGTCAAGAGTGCTGAAGAAGATGAAAGCTTTAATTATTGACGAGGTGAGCATCGTCTCAAACTTAATGGTTGCTTTCGTACATTTAAGAGTGCAACAGGTATTAAAAACAGGGTACGATGTTCTCTTTGGAGGAAAACATTTAATTGTATTTGGAGATCTGCTACATCTAACTCCTGTAAAAGGAGAACCAGTCTTTAAAACTCTTCTACATGAAGACACTTGAAAACCTTTGGGAAGTAAAAATGAAAATAAGAGCTGGTTGGATGAGGGTCTCACCTTCTTCTCCCAGGCCCGGAAAACAGCGGGCACCTGTTTTGGCCTCTTACTAACCTCTAGAAAAATGTTGTCTCTGCTTCCCCCCCATTCCCAAAAACTCCTGATTCAAGGATTAATACTGTCTCGCCTAGACTATGGTAACGCCCTTTACCTTGGAGCCCCTAAAAAGGTTGTTTCACAACTCCAGGTCGTACAAAATACAGCGGCACGTCTTCTCACGGGCACACATAGTCATTGTTCAGCTAAACCCTCCCTTAAGGTCCTTCATTGGCTGCCCATCCAACAAAGAGTGCATTTCAAGGCCCTATGCACCACACATAAGATCTTGCACAATAAGGCCCCTCCCATTCTGAAGGATCTTATCATGCCCCACACATCCAACAGAGCCCTCCGATCCTCCCATCTTCACCTTACTTCAGTGCCTAGAATCAAGAGAGCCCGATCTGGAGGCCGTCTGTTCTCCTATAACGCCTCCAAATTGTGGAACTCTCTCCCGCTGGACATTCGGGCTGAATCGAATCTGCTCTCTTTTTGTAAACTTCTCAAGACATGTGTTACATTCTGTGTAGCTAAGTTTATTCTGTTTTGTAACCCTTTCTCTTTAAGTGCATGAGCCATGTTATGTTTCCTATGATGTTCTGTATTCTGAACAGAGCTTTCCTCATACAGCATTCTGCTGCATTTGTCAGTTGTATCCTGGACACCTCTGTGTTAAGACCTGATGCTGTGCTGACTAATAAACATACCTTGAAGCAACAACTTTTCCTGGACTATTACAACATGGCTGTTTCCTTAAACTCACTTCCCCCCATCTTGTCTTCTTTCATTAGCGCTGGGACGCTTACGGGCAGCCCTGCGCTCTACAAATAAGTAATAAAATAAAATAAATAAAATAAAGAATTGGAAATGTGAATCTCTGGTTAAATTTTGAATATAAAGAACTCACTCAGAATATGCGACAAGCAAGTGATGAAGATCATGGAATTATTCTGAAAGATGTAAAAATGTGTGTTCTAAGCAAACACGGTAAACACGCTTTACAAAAAGGGCTACTACAGAACTTGTTTACAGTGATGTCATCAGTGATGTCACTGACCATGTCATGAATGATGTAATATGTGATGTCATCGGCAGTGCATTGCGGGGGCGCGAGTTATAGTTAGCTGAATGAACTATAACATCAGAATTTCCCTGGTTTTGTGTGAGTAAAATGTCCAACTAACTATAATGTCCCTTAAACCTATGATTTCTTCACTGAATTTCTAAGGGTTTTTAAATGCTAATTCCTAACTATAACATCTGTAAAACCTATGTTTTTTGGTGAATATATATACCAGAAGGCTTACCCTTGCTGGTTCCTTACGGCGCTCTGTGGTGGTACGTTACCCCTCGGCCGTGCCTGACCGAAATCCATTAATCACTCTTCTTCCATTCAGAAAAAGAAATGGGCTGCACTCCGGGGGAGTTTGAAAAATCATTTTGCTTTCTCAAGATTGATTTTCAAATTTCCAAAACAGTCAGTGAAAACAGGGGACCAACCCCTTTCGGTCTCACAGAGACTTTGATCATGGTAACGGCCACTTTGTGTCACACACCCTATGTACATTCTCAGTAATGACATCATTTCCTGTTAGTACAAGTGCAGCATTATGGATGTTGTAGTATTCCACATAATTGGATCGAAAAACCAAATTTGAAGTATATTTTGCATAAACATGAATGAATATGAAACACAGTGAAAGATAAAAAATATTTGAAATTAAGTTTGATTCACTTAGATCTCAGGCAACATGATTATACCAAATACAAAATACGTATATAGTCACCTGAGTAGGTTGATTCCTCTTTCATTTGAATTCTCTAATTATTCAATCATAACAGTATCATGGATCACCATTCAATCTACATTGTAAGTTCGTCCTGCCTCATTGATATGAAGCAAAGATGTCACATCTAACCCCCAGTGGGTTAATAACCAATAACCTAATCAATTGTACATCTCGTGGTATTTATTATGCTAGATACCTTCACATTCAACATTAACATGTTTGATCAATGGCTGACTGTCCCTCCGACAAATAAATACATTTATAATGCGTAAAGTATATCTTATAAACTGTATCCTCATACTCCAGCTAGATTGCCGTTTCTACCTATTCACTCATACTGCTTTATTAAAATTCCTGTTAAAAAATATATATTTCTTTCCGCAATATATTTACAAGAAGCACAACAGTCCTGAATATTTGTATTCTCATAAGTAGACATAAAGTAATTTTCTTTGATTCAGCCCATGAGGAGTGAAAGACCTGAAATTCAAAATATAGCTAGATTCTTTTTGTCGCAATTGCCTTTCGCGATCCCTGCCTCTTTCTAGCAGATCAACAGTTTCTATGCCAAACAAATTCTGTTTCTTCTAATCACCACCATGGTGAGTTTCCATATGTTTGGCTACTGCATTTGCCAGATCTTTATTGATTGTAGCCCTCACATGTTCAAGGATACATTTTTTCGACTCGCAAATCGTGCTACCCACATACTTCAATGGACACAGGCATTCAGCGACATGAATAACATATTAGCTCTTGCAAGTAATCAGTTTATACATTTTTCAAATTGTTCCATTTGCCAGTGCGACTTGTTGAACATTTTTAGCAATTTGGCACACCTTACAGTTCTGACATTTGATAAAACCCTTGTCTTCAGCCATTGCATGGGTTTATTCTTTTTCTTTCTAAAATGACTGTGGATCAAACAATCCTTCAAATTGGTTACTCTCCTGTACATTATATTCAGGCTTTTCTCCATGATTTTAGCAACAGTTAGATCCAGTTGGCGAATCTTTCAATTCTTCTTCACTATTTCTTTGATTGCTTTCGACTCTTTCGAGTAGGTTGTGATGAATCAGATAATTTCTGATTTCTCATCCTGTGCTGTTATTTTTGTTTTAAGGAGTGCATCCCTTTCTTCTTGGTCACTTTTACTCCAACCTTTTGAGATTAACTTTGTCGGATAACCCCTTCTTTTAAATATGTGTGCCGTGAGATTGCTATGTTTTACCCATTCAGAGTTTTCAGAACAGATTCTGCAGGTACGAAGAAATTCTCCATACAGAATATTTTGCACAAATGATTGCTGATGAAAGCTTTCTGCATGCAATGTAGCATGTGTTGCTGTTTCCTTTCTATGGTTGTTTGTATTTGATTATCCTGGATATAGATTTCAGTATCTAAAAACATTACTCATGCCTGGCTGATGCTAAAGGTAAATTAGAAATGCGCTGGTGTGGAGTTCAATACGTTAAAATATTCAACTAAATCCTCATTTGATCCATCCCAGATGATCATGAGCTCATCAATGAATCTGAGCAACAAAGTTGTTTTATTTAGAAATCGATCGTTGTCCATTCTCCAGGTCCATTTCTGCTCCCAAAAGCCCACTGTTAGACTGGCACAGCTAGGTCTAAAAGAAAAGGCCATTTCCGTCCCTTTCACTTGCCTATCCATTTCTTCACCAAAATAAACACATTTTCAGTCAGGCACCAATCTAGTACATTTCATTATGTTGGTCATAATGGATGTTCCTGTCCTTCAGAAATTACTCACATGCAGTGATGTCAATTTCTTATACAATGTTTGTATGAAGTGACTCCACATCCATAGTAATCAATCTATACGAGTCTTGCCACGGTGTTCCATTTAAGTGTCTCAGAAGATCATTAGTAACTTTAATGTAGGAACTAAGGTTTAGGACAAAGGGACACACACATAAGTACACTTCCTGGCCAGGCAGGAACTGAACAATGCCCAGGTCCCTGGAATAAATATTCGCACCCCTACGCTGGCCTGGCGTTCGCAAGCCCAGCCCACTTTGCGTACGTATAAATAGGATAACGACGATGCCACATGTCCCAGTTCTTCCATACTGCCTCAGTGATATGGCCGCATCCACCTCGCATATCACAATACGCAATAAAAAAAGGGGATCCATGAGATGTACACCATCCTGACAATCAACACTGTATATGAATTGTGAACACTGCTGCCCTTCGTGTTAGGACACACAACATTGACAGGAGGTGAGCAGTGCGACCAGGGTGCACAGGTCTGCAATTGAGCGCAGTGCTGCGGGAGGGGTGGGGTGCATAAGCCTGGGTGCGAACAAGCAATGTTGCCGTGCGTAATGATATGATCTCTGACTTCATTTAGTCACATCTCTAACTCATTTTAAGGACCTGATGGACCGTACTGTAGACCTGGGGCAGCGGGCACCGCTGCCCTACAGACACGTGGCGTTGGCTTTTGTAACACTGCAGTGAGCTAATTAATAAGTGTACATGCACACGGGTTTGTGCCACTGCATTACATGTGCACATTATGCTTCTAGCATGCGCTCTGTTCCTTTGTATATAAACGTTGGCATAGCATTTTATTATTTAACCTTTTCCATTCTTGTGCACTGCACCTCCTCTTTGAACCACGATTACTACAAACAGTTGGTAGATCGTACTTCAAGAAGCAAGGATGCACTCAACTGGTGTTCTCTATTAAGCTTGAAATAAACCTTCATTTACCGCAAGACGTTTCCAGCATTATATTATTTCTCCCTTTTCAGAGACTGAGCTGCTTGCTTCAAATTGGGCGGAGCAGGTGCTCACCCCATGACGATCCCTGGGCATTCTGACGCCTTCCATTGTGATATCAAGACACCGTCCTCGAACGGAGACCTGCTGTACCACTCTGACAGAGGCAGCCCAGAGTCGGAGCTTGCACCGGCACGTCGTTGGACACACCAGTGGTGGCAGGTGAGCAGTGAAGCCTCGTGGGCAGGAGCTGCAATTGAGCACAGTGCGAGGGAAGGGGCTGTGGTGCCGCAGACTGGGTGTACAGGTGCATGCAAGCGATGGTGCCATAAATAATAATGTAATCTCTGGCCTCATTCATATCTGTTTCATTTTAAGGACTTGCTGGACCCCACTTTTTCTCGCGGACCCCAGCATCCTAGACACACGGATGACGGGAGGTAAACAGTGAGGGCTGGGTGCAGTAGGCCGACACTCTGTCTCCTCCTCCCTCTGTTCTTTTGACTTTCCCTCCCCTTCTCCCTTCCACCCACTCCCTCTCTGTCCCATTCTCACTATCTTCCTTTCATTCTGACTACCTTTCTTTTTCTCTTGGACATGACACACATACTTATGTTTCTTTTTTGTCTTGCAGGTTTTGTACTCTGCTTCCGGAGGAGTCACACCCACTTATTTCATGTTATACTGCTGTTTGTTCGAATAAAGTTGCGCTTTGATAAATTTGGGTTGTTTTAATGAAGGTTATTTTTTTTTACTAATAAATAAGTGAGTGTATGGGTCTTCTCTTTCGACAACACTTGTCTGTAGTTTATTGTGAAAATCGTCTTTTTGTAGGAGGTTATGAGGGAAAACATTTGTAAGTGTGCGGTGCACCTACCAAATATAAACCAACAGACCTTTACATAAATGAAGCCTGCGTAATTCTACAACTGCAAGGGTTCTATGAGTGTATCACTTTTTAACACCATGAGTACTGCCAGTGTGATCACAGAACCAATAAGGCACTTCCTAGGGCCACTGAGGCTTCAGGGACTGGCGAGGCCCACCCTGCATATTTAAGTAAAGCGCCGGAGGGTGGCGATCCCCGGACTTGAGTGGGCCTTGAAGCCCCCCAATCAATTAGTAAACAATACCCGGGGACATGGCGATCCCCCTAGTTTGCGAAACGTTTCTGTGCCCTCCCGCGCCCAATTTACATGTGAGATTAAGGTCCCCAGTGCTGCAGAGACCCCGCAATATAATATTAGGATTGGCTCCGGAACATTACCCACCAATGAACGGGTGCGACCCCACTTCATTTTTTTTCTCCATTTTTACCATCCGGCTCCGCTTTATTAAAGCGATACAAGGTTTTCCTCCACTCGCTTCAACGAGGCAAACAAGGATTTGCTATCACAGTGTAGAAGCCATGCACCCACCCTGTAATAGCAAACATAAATGTCCCACAGATGCACTACCTGGGACATTGTATGAGCTGTGGAGGTGGCGCTGCCTAGGACCATGATGCATAGGTTACTGCATAACTACAGAATTAGTATAAACGCATGCTAGCACTACTTGCAAGTGCAGCTACCAGAGTGTACTGAAGAGGCAGAGCCCAAAATCCAAAAATATAAATCCTACCAAAAGTCGGATGACATAGTTCAATGAGCTGGGATGAGTAAAAACAGCTTCACGAAGAAAACGGGTCTTCAGCACAACGCAAGCATGCTCAAAATATTGGTGAGTGCTGCCTTCTTTATACCTTCTCTTGCTCCTCGCAAAATTTATGTAGTGAAGAGACAGACAGCAGTGGATCCGATAAGTAGAATTATTGCAGGAAAACAAGACAACTTCAACAACCACCAACAGGAGCAGACAACAAAGCAACCGTCTTCTCCAGCACCGTGTACAAACTCCCCAAGGTTTCCCTTATGACAGCCCTACATTGTAACATTACATACTTAAATTCTACTAGCATTACTTACTATCTTTTTACTATGACTTACATTAGAATACTACACAGAGCTCATGACTTTACAGCAATGAGTGCATGGTTTCATCCACAAGTCTTGAGACCGGTAGGGGTAAGTAGTTCGCTTCCCACTCTCTCTATTGTATAAACACAAACTAACACTACTACCACAGGTATGCTACAGTGCCCAGAACACATCACTTTACAGCAATGGGCTCACGATTTTGGATCACGGTTTAATCCCCAAGTCTTCAGACCAGTAGGGTTGAGTAGTTCACTCCCACTCCCTGTATAGTATAAACGCATAGTAACACTACTTACACAGCTATACTACAGCGGCCAGTATGCTATAGCGCCCAGAGGCCACCACTTTACAGCATTCAGCTCGGTTTGATCCCACAGTCTTCACACCGGTAGGCGTGAGTACTTCACTTCTGGTATAGTAGAAACGCACAGTAGCGGTCACTAGTTCGCTTCCCACCCCCTGTATCGCATAAATGCCTACTAACACTACTTGCACACATATGCTACAAAGACCAGAGCACATCACTTTGCAGCAATGAGCTCACGGTTTAGGATCTTGGTTTCATACCCGAGTGCAGCAGCATCTCATCTGAGCACCATGTTATTCTGAGCAACACTGCACTTTCAGACCGGTAGGAGCGACGACTTGGCTTCGCACTCCCCCACAGACTTTACAGTGCTCCTACTCTTTTCACCCTTTTTTCCCCTTACTCGTTTCAACAAAATCACAAAATGGCGGCCAACATTTCTTAGTTACAACCGGTTGCAGCGCTAAGAAATAATAAGCAGCAAGCTCGTTCTCGTAACGCCTCAGCCAATCAGATGGCAGAATTCCCAAATATTGATATCTGTAAATTTCAATATTTCTCCAAAACTACTGTACGGATTTACACCAAATAAACAAAAGCATACTTTCTAGACCCAGACCCTTCTCCCTGCCAAATTTGGGGTAAGTGCGTTCACCCGTTCGACCTGTAGACTTGTCTAAAGTTTCCTATGGACCCCCGTTTTTCTCAGCCCCCCTTGATGAATCACCCCCAAACTTTCTACATAGGAGCTGATATAAACAAAGAATGAGTTTGATTAAACTTGATCCTAACTATCTATATATATATATATATATATATATATATATATATATATATATATATATATATATATATATATATATATCAACCACACACACAGGTAAGCCAAACGAAGAGAAGCCTCAAGAAGTACTTGGTATTCGCATTTTAATATTTCCACAGCTTGCCAGCAGACAGCTAAAACACCTGCAGTCTTCAAAATATCAAAGTTCGCCTGACGCGTTTCAGGAACTGTGTCCTTTCATCAGAGGCATGTTCAGAAAAGATTCCCAAGCCGTTCGTGGACTCGCACTCTTGATAAATGTCTGCACCTGCCAAAAGTGGGCGTGATCTTCCCTAAGGCCTTCTGGGCCCTGTAGTGCGTCCACCATCTTCCCCGAGTGGGGCAGCTTTAAATCCGACAAATTAGAACAGTTTTACTCCAAGTGGAAGAAGCTATGCACGGGATGCCATCTGCCCTGCTTTATAGCTGTGAAATATGCGCTGGACAGCGCCACCTGTTTGGCGCCGCGCGCGTCTCCTTTTCAATGCTGCAAGCCAAGGTTTCCAGCCTGCATGAAACCGCCTCCCAGCGGTGGGCTTCTCTTCACGGCCTGGCAAACGGCCGTACTTTATCAACCACACACACAGGTAAGCCAAACGAAGAGAAGCCTCAAGAAGTACTTGGTATTCGCATTTTAATATTTCCACAGCTCTAAATATATATATATATATATATATATATATATATATATATATATATATTTATTTATTTTTTTCTCTTGACACCAAAATTGAAAGTAGAGGTACCTGAGGAGGTGAGGATGATCACAGAATTTAACACCAAATCTGGAGAAATTGTAAACATCTTCAAAAAGCACTGGCATATACTCACCGCAGACAAAACACTGAAAAACCACCTGCCACAGAGACCATTGATCACATATAAAAGATGTCCATCTCTGGCAGACCATCTGGTCCGCAGTCACTTTAGAACAATGGTCCAACCCATCAAACTTTCCAAATCAACGGGCTTTTTTCCATGTCTAAAGTGCAAGGCATGCAGATTTAACAGTAAAGTATCCCAATCGTACTGGTGAAAAGAAACCCAACATAAAAATCAAACAGTTACTGAATTGTAACTCAGAATATACCATCTACGGTTTAACCTGCCCCTGCAAGCTGCGATACATTGGCAGCACCTTAAAACCTGCCAAACTAAGAATCCTGGAGCACATGCGGGCAATTACCAATAAGGACAAGACAAATCCTGTTGCCCGCCATTTTGCCGAAAACCACCAAAGTGACTGGGAGAAACTTAGTTTCTATTGCATAGATCAGGGTCCTAAATTGTAGCGGGGAGGAGACAGAGACAAGTCCCTACTCATTCTTGAGTCAAAGTGTATCATCAGTCTTAAAACCATGACTCCGTGGGGACTTAACAATAATGAAGAATTATGGGTTCACCTCTGAGATACATATATAATCTGACACATATGACACAAGGGCTAGAATCATCTAACACCCCCTATAGATAATAACATCATTCGTCCACTAAACTAAATGTCCTTGCTTGGTTACCTATGCTGCTAACACAATTGCCCATCCAGGGCTGAATAACTAGTACAATGCTTTATAGGAAATGATTGATCCTAGCAATTCTGCACTTTATTGGTTAAAATCTATAAGAGATACCAGAAATAGAAAATTTACATGAATTTATGAAATAACAGAATTGTACGCATTGATGAAATTTACTGTGTTTACAAACTGTTTTATGAATGTTTGGGGTTACATGTTTTTAATTAGCACTATGCACTTTACTTTAAGTCACCATTGATAGCCTCGTATATTTTAATGCAATCTGCATGTTACAAGATGGCCCCCATCTTTTTGAATGTTAGTAGCCGTCTTCTATGTCCATGATTATGTTTGACTGGCTAATGGTTTAAAATGGTGACTTGTATCTGGCACAAACATAACACTGACGAAGCCTGTAAAGGCGAAACGTGTCTGTTTGGGGTGAGGGGGGTTTGGTGTAAATAAATCTTTAAACCGGACACCAGTGTGCCAGCCGTATTCTTTCCGAACCAACGGATGAGAGGAGGAACGTGTAGCAATATATATATATATATATATATATATATATATATATATATATATATCAGACACAGATTCCCGGTACACGCTAGTACCCGCTCTCGAGTGGGTCGTCTCTGGGGTCCCGGAAGCCCAATTTATTTCTCACCACGTTCTCCTTTTCGAAAAAGTACGTAGACGACACACCAGGAGTTTGCTGTGCTGTGGAAATTTATTGGCAGCAAAAACAAACAACGCGTTTCACCTCACGGCTTGCTCACGTTTGCTGAGGATTCTAAAACACAGTCCTTTTACCTTGTCTAACCCTCATCATAGAGGTAGGACTACTCCAAAATCACCAATAGTGCAAAGTGTGGGGGACATTTTGGAATGGGAATTAGCAACATTCATGTCCGATTCAGTTCACAATATTAACCAAATTAAATAAACCATTTAGTATAACATCACGTGTGAAATCTAAATAATAAATTTTCAAATTTTCGGCGTGTGACATTGTTGGAATGGCATGATAAACTCAGTAAGGAGGACTGGGATAACGCCCAAGTGGGCATAGCCTGCGACAATGATCTGCCTGTACAATTCAAACCGTTCAGAATAACATCTTCGACATAACAATGTGCAAAATTAGTTGACTTCTAATTTGCTCATGACATTTCCATCCTACATGTGGCATAATAGACTCTGTGGGGAGGACTGGAATTGAGCCCAAGTGGGCATAGTCTTTAGAAAATAATCTTATAAATGATCTGCCTGTGCAAAGCAACCAATTCAAAAAAGGTATTTACAAGATGACAGCGTGCAAAGTTAGTAGGCTTCTAATTTGTTCATGTCGTTTTCTTAAAGTTATTTCAGTGTCTTTCAATATATAATTGTGAGATCCAGCCCAAGTGGGCAAGGCCAGTGGTCATATAGGTTCTTAGTATGTACTTGCAATGAATTCCACATAAGTATGTTCATGATTAATTGTCTCCAGACTTTTCCATTCCATTTTATGTTAGTTCTCCAAAAATGGTTTCCAACATGTCACATTAGTTTTGGTTACAATCGACAATCTTGTGCGTTAGGGTTCCAAAGTCCAGCATCATACAAACAAATTCTGTGAATTAAAACATGGAAAATTGCTTTAAAAAAAGACGACTTACATTTAGCAGCTAAGTATTTCTGATGTTTATACATATCATATTTCAAGCTCACTCATATTAGCATTTCTCACCAATTTACATTGTTCTCTTATTGTTCAAGGTGTACAGACAGTTCTTCATGATTGTTCAGACCCTGAGGGAACGTGGTTTCGAAATCAATAATATATCTTGATTCCATCTTTCTAAGACATGTTGTTCTGTCTCCACCACGCACTCCTAGATCTATCTTGTCCAGCACCACCATTCTGAGCAGATTTTCATTTTGGAAATGGTGTTCAAAAAAGTGCCTGGCCACAGGGTATTGTACATTGTGATTCCGAATTGCCCTTAGGTGCTGCAGCACTCTCTCTTTTGCCCTAAGTGTGGTACTTCCTGTATACCACTTATCGCATGGACAGATAAGTAGATATACACAGTACATGGTGTTGCAATTTAGATTTTTTTATATTGAGAACACCCTTCCCGTACTCGGCACAATTACTTCTTTACAGTTGGTGCTGTTACGACAAGCTCTACACGATCTACAACATTGGAACCCAGGTGTATCAATAGGTTTATTCTTGCTAGTTACTGAATTCGGGCTGAGCTCATCCCTCAAGGATTTGCTCTTCCTGAATGTAACTTGCGGGTTAGCGTTCAAGTGTGATTTCAAATGCTGATCTGTCAAAAGTACATGCCAGTGTTTCATGAGAATCTTTTTCACATCTCTAGCTTGGCCTGAGAAAGTAGTGATAAATCTGATGTTGGAATCAGTATTTTTGTGTCTAAAAGATCTTTTCTTTCTTTAGTATCCACCCTTTTTACAGCACCCTGTATAGTTTTTTGATTGTACCCACGTTCTCTGAAGCGTTGGACCATGATTTCCTGTTCTTTCTCAAACGCTTCTTCAGTGCTGCAATTACGTTTAGCACGTAGTAACTCCCCATAGTGGATGCTATCTATGAGGTTTCTGGGATGCGCACTCCTAGCATTTAGAAGACTATTGCCTGCTGTCACTTTTCTGTAGAGACTGGTAACTATGGGAGTCCCTTGGATCTCCACACTTATGTCTAGGAACTCTATCCTGGATTTGTGTATATGTTCAGTGAATCTGAGATTGATGGTATTGTTGTTCAGCTCGCACACAAAACTTTTTACTGATTCTTCTGTGCCATCCCAGATCACAAAGATGTCGTTGATATACCGAAGCCACAGGACAACATTGGTGTTAAAGTTGGCGATCTCACTGGACACCTGCTCCTCCCACCACCCCATGAAGAGGTTGGCATAGCTAGGGGCGAAGCAGGTGCCCATCGCCGTGCCCTGTGACTGTCGGTATACCAGCTCATCAAAAATGAAAAAATTATGGTGCAGACAAAATTCGATAAATACCAGCAACATTTTCGAATGTTCAAAGTATGCAATGGATCTTGATTTTAAGAAGTGTTCCACTGCTTGTATGCCTATGCTGTGCTTTATGCATGTATACAAACTATTTACATCTAAGGTGACTAAGATGTAAGTAGGCTCCCAGACAATACCCTCAATGCTTTTTAGGAAATGTGTGGTATCTTTCAGATGTGTGGGTAAGGCTGTTACGAAGGGTCTCAGGTAGTAATCGATGTATTCAGAGGTTGTTTCGAGTAATGAACCCAGTGACGATACAATGGGTCTCCCTGGTGGATTAGAGGCATTTTTATGCACTTTAGGGAGAAGGTATAGAATAGGGATTCTGGGATGATCACACTTTAGAAATACGTATTCTTCCCAAGTTATTAGACCTTTTTCATGATACAACATGCTCTCAAATGCATTTTTGGTTTCCCTAAATTCAGCAAATGAACTCGCCTCATAGCAGTTCTTGTCTTCTAACTGTCTACGCCCTTCTGCCAAATAATTACCTTTATCAAGAACAACCACATTGCCTCCCTTATCCGCATGGTGGATGACAATATTTGTATCTTCCTTGAGGCTAGCAATTGCATTGTGCTGTTCAAAAGACAGGTTCTTTTTGCTGTTGGGCATACGAACATGTCTTAGTTTTTTCAGGTCTTGCAGAACACCTTTTTCAAACACCTCCACTGCCTCACATGCAATTTGGGGAATAAATTTAGATTTTACTTTGAAATTACTCCCCGGATTCTCATAAATGTTAAAATCATTACTGTACAAAAAATCACCACTTTCAACAGTGCCAGAGGAAATAATTTCCATTAATTCCATATCATTCAAATCCAAGTTACTTTCAAAATTATTTCCCACCATCGGTGGGGGTTTGGGAGGGTGGGTTTCAAACCACTTTTTTAGTTTTAGTTTTCGTGAGAAATAGAACAAGTCAATTCTTGTTTGAGCATAGTCTAAGTTGTTACAGGGGCAAAAAGACAGTCCTAGTGAGAGCCCCTCATGTTCATATACAGTTAACGGTCTATTAGATAAATTAATTACCGTCATAGTTGTGTCTTGCTGCCCCTTCTTTCCATTCCCATGGGCTGTTTTGCGGCGTTGTTGCCTGATTTTTGCTTTTTTGTTCCTTTCGGTCTTCCTCGAATCCCTTTGCCTCTTCCTTTTTGGTTCCCTTGATCCTGGTGCTGATCTGTCCGTCCCTGATTTATCACTTGAAACTGCAATAAAAAACTATTCCTTATTTCCTCCTGATCATCCACAGCACTTTGGTTTAGACCTGTGGCAGTAAGGTCTTGCAGACTTCCATCTGAAACATCACTCTCTACTGTTTCTGCTTGTTCCGGTGTTGAAGCATTTGTAGCCATTTTTGATTTGTCATACAGGTGGTCATATCTTCGATGAAAGGTAAGAGTGCGACCCGCCTGATAGTCTTTGTAATCCCTTAAAAAATTTCGTTGTTTTTTGGTTGTTATTTCCTCCTCCAATTTTTGCATCTTTGTTTCAAGATTCTTTGCGTGTGCATCAAAGGCCTCCTTACCCATTATTGGAACTATTTCCGCAATCAATGTTTCGATCTGTTCCAATAGTTTTTTCCGATCTTTCAGTGCATATTTGACCAAAATGCGCATCATTGTTGTGGAGCAGGCTGCTGAATTATTCGACCATTCATCCAGCATTTCTGGGTCTGGATCCTCAAAGGTGGGAACTGTGAAAATTCTCAGACCTCGCGGCACTCTTCCTGCATCGATGTACCGCTCCAAGGATTCAGCCTCCCACTATTTCCCAAGTTCCTTTTTATACAGTTTCTCCAATTTTGAAAGTAACGTTTGCAGTTGAACCTCCTTGCTCATGTTCACCGATTGCGCTTTTGGATCATCCATTTTTCCACCTTGCATAAAGAACAGCTTGTCCGCTGCTGCTTTGCGTCTCGAATCCATTGCTGCCATATTTTTTGTTCCACACTCGTGTGATTAAGGCAAACTCCCGCTGATTTCGGAGGACGTCTCCTCCTTCGTAGAATCAGCCTCTATCTCCACTCAAAAAGTGTCCCGTGTCTAGCCACCATCCGTCACTGCACGTACTCCTAGAGCCCCGCCACAGCCCTACCCCCGCGAGAAATGCCCAGTAGCGCAAGCGTCACAGGACCGCAGTCCCGTTCCCACTCACACCAAGGACACCCTCACGAGTAAGGAGTCCGCGGTCGGTATCCCTACTTCCGTGCAGGAGCTTCGAGCGGCATAAGACTACCAGGACCACAATCCTTTGTACCTCACGTCGTCCTCCCAGTGTTGGAAATCGCAGATTCTTCTTCGTTCAATGCTCAGGCGCGGTTGCGTTTTCGTTGGCACCGCTCATTCAAGACGTACGCCGAGGCTGGCTTCGAGTGGAGGAGCGGACCAGCAAAAGTAATAGCAGACACAGATTCCCGGTACACGCTAGTACCCGCTCTCGAGTGGGTCGTCTCTGGGGTCCCGGAAGCCCAATTTATTTCTCACCACGTTCTCCTTTTCGAAAAAGTACGTAGACAACACACCAGGAGTTTGCTGTGCTGTGGAAATTTATTGGCAGCAAAAACAAACAACGCGTTTCACCTCACGGCTTGCTCACGTTTACTGAGGATTCTAAAACACAGTCCTTTTACCTTGTCTAACCCTCATCATAGAGGTAGGACTACTCCAAAATCACCAATAGTGCAAAGTGTGGGGGACATTTTGGAATGGGAATTAGCAACATTCATGTCCGATTCAGTTCACAATATTAACCAAATTAAATAAACCATTTAGTATAACATCACGTGTGAAATCTAAATAATAAATTTTCAAATTTTCGGCGTGTGACATTGTTGGAATGGCATGATAAACTCAGTAAGGAGGACTGGGATAACGCCCAAGTGGGCATAGCCTGCGACAATGATCTGCCTGTACAATTCAAACCGTTCAGAATAACATCTTCGACATAACAATGTGCAAAATTAGTAGACTTCTAATTTGCTCATGACATTTCCATCCTACATGTGGCATAATAGACTCTGTGGGGAGGACTGGAATTGAGCCCAAGTGGGCATAGTCTTTAGAAAATAATCTTATAAATGATCTGCCTGTGCAAAGCAACCAATTCAAAAAAGGTATTTACAAGATGACAGCGTGCAAAGTTAGTAGACTTCTAATTTGTTCATGTCGTTTTCTTAAAGTTATTTCAGTGTCTTTCAATATATAATTGTGAGATCCAGCCCAAGTGGGCAAGGCCAGTGGTCATATAGGTTCTTAGTATGTACTTGCAATGAATTCCACATAAGTATGTTCATGATTAATTGTCTCCAGACTTTTCCATTCCATTTTATGTTAGTTCTCCAAAAATGGTTTCCAACATGTCACATTAGTTTTGGTTACAATCGACAATCTTGTGCGTTAGGGTTCCAAAGTCCAGCATCATACAAACAAATTCTGTGAATTAAAACATGGAAAATTGCTTTAAAAAAAGACGACTTACATTTAGCAGCTAAGTATTTCTGATGTTTATACATATCATATTTCAAGCTCACTCATATTAGCATTTCTCACCAATTTACATTGTTCTCTTATTGTTCAAGGTGTACAGACAGTTCTTCATGATTGTTCAGACCCTGAGGGAACGTGGTTTCGAAATCAATAATATATCTTGATTCCATCTTTCTAAGACATGTTGTTCTGTCTCCACCACGCACTCCTAGATCTATCTTGTCCAGCACCACCATTCTGAGCAGATTTTCATTTTGGAAATGGTGTTCAAAAAAGTGCCTGGCCACAGGGTATTGTACATTGTGATTCCGAATTGCCCTTAGGTGCTGCAGCACTCTCTCTTTTGCCCTAAGTGTGGTACTTCCTGTATACCACTTATCGCATGGACAGATAAGTAGATATACACAGTACATGGTGTTGCAATTTAGATTTTTTTATATTGAGAACACCCTTCCCGTACTCGGCACAATTACTTCTTTACAGTTGGTGCTGTTACGACAAGCTCTACACGATCTACAACATTTGAACCCAGGTGTATCAATAGGTTTATTCTTGCTAGTTACTGAATTCGGGCTGAGCTCATCCCTCAAGGATTTGCTCTTCCTGAATGTAACTTGCGGGTTAGCGTTCAAGTGTGATTTCAAATGCTGATCTGTCAAAAGTACATGCCAGTGTTTCATGAGAATCTTTTTCACATCTCTAGCTTGGCCTGAGAAAGTAGTGATAAATCTGATGTTGGAATCAGTATTTTTGTGTCTAAAAGATCTTTTCTTTCTTTAGTATCCACCCTTTTTACAGCACCCTGTATAGTTTTTTGATTGTACCCACGTTCTCTGAAGCGTTGGACCATGATTTCCTGTTCTTTCTCAAACGCTTCTTCAGTGCTGCAATTACGTTTAGCACGTAGTAACTCCCCATAGTGGATGCTATCTATGAGGTTTCTGGGATGCGCACTCCTAGCATTTAGAAGACTATTGCCTGCTGTCACTTTTCTGTAGAGACTGGTAACTATGGGAGTCCCTTGGATCTCCACACTTATGTCTAGGAACTCTATCCTGGATTTGTGTATATGTTCAGTGAATCTGAGATTGATGGTATTGTTGTTCAGCTCGCACACAAAACTTTTTACTGATTCTTCTGTGCCATCCCAGATCACAAAGATGTCGTCGATATACCGAAGCCACAGGACAACATTGGTGTTAAAGATTGCGATCTCATTGGACACCGGCTCCTCCCACCACCCGATGAATAGGTTGGCATAGCTAGGGGCGAAGCAGGTGCCCATCGCCGTGCCCTGTGACTGTCGGTATACCAGCTCATCAAAAATGAAAAAATTATGGTGCAGACAAAATTCGATAAATACCAGCAACATTTTCGAATGTTCAAAGTATGCAATGGATCTTGATTTTAAGAAGTGTTCCACTGCTTGTATGCCTATGCTGTGCTTTATGCATGTATACAAACTATTTACATCTAAGGTGACTAAGATGTAAGTAGGCTCCCAGACAATACCCTCAATGCTTTTTAGGAAATGTGTGGTATCTTTCAGATGTGTGGGTAAGGCTGTTACGAAGGGTCTCAGGTAGTAATCGATGTATTCAGAGGTTGTTTCGAGTAATGAACCCAGTGACGATACAATGGGTCTCCCTGGTGGATTAGAGGCATTTTTATGCACTTTAGGGAGAAGGTATAGAATAGGGATTCTGGGATGATCACACTTTAGAAATACGTATTCTTCCCAAGTTATTAGACCTTTTTCATGATACAACATGCTCTCAAATGCATTTTTGGTTTCCCTAAATTCAGCAAATGAACTCGCCTCATAGCAGTTCTTGTCTTCTAACTGTCTACGCCCTTCTGCCAAATAATTACCTTTATCAAGAACAACCACATTGCCTCCCTTATCCGCATGGTGGATGACAATATTTGTATCTTCCTTGAGGCTAGCAATTGCATTGTGCTGTTCAAAAGACAGGTTCTTTTTGCTGTTGGGCATACGAACATGTCTTAGTTTTTTCAGGTCTTGCAGAACACCTTTTTCAAACACCTCCACTGCCTCACATGCAATTTGGGGAATAAATTTAGATTTTACTTTGAAATTACTCCCCGGATTCTCATAAATGTTAAAATCATTACTGTACAAAAAATCACCACTTTCAACAGTGCCAGAGGAAATAATTTCCATTAATTCCATATCATTCAAATCCAAGTTACTTTCAAAATTATTTCCCACCATCGGTGGGGGTTTGGGAGGGTGGGTTTCAAACCACTTTTTTAGTTTTAGTTTTCGTGAGAAATAGAACAAGTCAATTCTTGTTTGAGCATAGTCTAAGTTGTTACAGGGGCAAAAAGACAGTCCTAGTGAGAGCCCCTCATGTTCATATACAGTTAACGGTCTATTAGATAAATTAATTACCGTCATAGTTGTGTCTTGCTGCCCCTTCTTTCCATTCCCATGGGCTGTTTTGCGGCGTTGTTGCCTGATTTTTGCTTTTTTGTTCCTTTCGGTCTTCCTCGAATCCCTTTGCCTCTTCCTTTTTGGTTCCCTTGATCCTGGTGCTGATCTGTCCGTCCCTGATTTATCACTTGAAACTGCAATAAAAAACTATTCCTTATTTCCTCCTGATCATCCACAGCACTTTGGTTTAGACCTGTGGCAGTAAGGTCTTGCAGACTTCCATCTGAAACATCACTCTCTACTGTTTCTGCTTGTTCCGGTGTTGAAGCATTTGTAGCCATTTTTGATTTGTCATACAGGTGGTCATATCTTCGATGAAAGGTAAGAGTGCGACCCGCCTGATAGTCTTTGTAATCCCTTAAAAATGTTCGTTGTTTTTTGGTTGTTATTTCCTCCTCCAATTTTTGCATCTTTGTTTCAAGATTCTTTGTGTGTGCATCAAAGGCCTCCTTACCCATTATTGGAACTATTTCCGCAATCAATGTTTCGATCTGTTCCAATAGTTTTTTCCGATCTTTCAGTGCATATTTGACCAAAATGCGCATCATTGTTGTGGAGCAGGCTGCTGAATTATTCGACCATTCATCCAGCATTTCTGGGTCTGGATCCTCAAAGGTGGGAACTGTGAAAATTCTCAGACCTCGCGGCACTCTTCCTGCATCGATGTACCGCTCCAAGGATTCAGCCTCCCACTATTTCCCAAGTTCCTTTTTATACAGTTTCTCCAATTTTGAAAGTAACGTTTGCAGTTGAACCTCCTTGCTCATGTTCACCGATTGCGCTTTTGGATCATCCATTTTTCCACCTTGCATAAAGAACAGCTTGTCCGCTGCTGCTTTGCGTCTCGAATCCATTGCTGCCATATTTTTTGTTCCACACTCGTGTGATTAAGGCAAACTCCCGCTGATTTCGGAGGACGTCTCCTCCTTCGTAGAATCAGCCTCTATCTCCACTCAAAAAGTGTCCCGTGTCTAGCCACCATCCGTCACTGCACGTACTCCTAGAGCCCCGCCACAGCCCTACCCCCGCGAGAAATGCCCAGTAGCGCAAGCGTCACAGGACCGCAGTCCCGTTCCCACTCACACCAAGGACACCCTCACGAGTAAGGAGTCCGCGGTCGGTATCCCTACTTCCGTGCAGGAGCTTCGAGCGGCATAAGACTACCAGGACCACAATCCTTTGTACCTCACGTCGTCCTCCCAGTGTTGGAAATCGCAGATTCTTCTTCGTTCAATGCTCAGGCGCGGTTGCGTTTTCGTTGGCACCGCTCATTCAAGACGTACGCCGAGGCTGGCTTCGAGTGGAGGAGCGGACCAGCAAAAGTAATAGCAGACACAGATTCCCGGTACACGCTAGTACCCGCTCTCGAGTGGGTCGTCTCTGGGGTCCCGGAAGCCCAATTTATTTCTCACCACGTTCTCCTTTTCGAAAAAGTACGTAGACAACACACCAGGAGTTTGCTGTGCTGTGGAAATTTATTGGCAGCAAAAACAAACAACGCGTTTCACCTCACGGCTTGCTCACGTTTACTGAGGATTCTAAAACACAGTCCTTTTACCTTGTCTAACCCTCATCATAGAGGTAGGACTACTCCAAAATCACCAATAGTGCAAAGTGTGGGGGACATTTTGGAATGGGAATTAGCAACATTCATGTCCGATTCAGTTTACAATATTAACCAAATTAAATAAACCATTTAGTATAACATCACGTGTGAAATCTAAATAATAAATTTTCAAATTTTCGGCGTGTGACATTGTTGGAATGGCATGATAAACTCAGTAAGGAGGACTGGGATAACGCCCAAGTGGGCATAGCCTGCGACAATGATCCGCTAAATGATCTGCCTGTACAATTCAAACCGTTCAGAATAACATCTTCGACATAACAATGTGCAAAATTAGTAGACTTCTAATTTGCTCATGACATTTCCATCCTACATGTGGCATAATAGACTCTGTGGGGAGGACTGGAATTGAGCCCAAGTGGGCATAGTCTTTAGAAAATAATCTTATAAATGATCTGCCTGTGCAAAGCAACCAATTCAAAAAAGGTATTTACAAGATGACAGCGTGCAAAGTTAGTAGACTTCTAATTTGTTCATGTCGTTTTCTTAAAGTTATTTCAGTGTCTTTCAATATATAATTGTGAGATCCAGCCCAAGTGGGCAAGGCCAGTGGTCATATAGGTTCTTAGTATGTACTTGCAATGAATTCCACATAAGTATGTTCATGATTAATTGTCTCCAGACTTTTCCATTCCATTCTATGTTAGTTCTCCAAAAATGGTTTCCAACATGTCACATTAGTTTTGGTTACAATCGACAATCTTGTGCGTTAGGGTTCCAAAGTCCAGCATCATACAAACAAATTCTGTGATTTAAAACATGGAAAATTGCTTTAAAAAAAGACGACTTACATTTAGCAGCTAAGTATTTCTGATGTTTAAAAGGTAAAGGTAAAAGGACTGTGTTTTAGAATCCTCAGCAAACGTGAGCAAGCCGTGAGGTGAAACGCGTTGTTTGTTTTTGCTGCTAATAAATTTCCACAGCACAGCAAACTCCTGGTGTGTCGTCTACGTACTTTTTCGAAAAGGAGAACGTGGTGAGAAATAAATTGGGCTTCCGGGACCCCAGAGACGACCCACTCGAGAGCGGGTACTAGCGTGTACCGGGAATCTGTGTCTGCTATTACTTTTGCTGGTCCGCTCCTCCACTCGAAGCCAGCCTCAGCGTACGTCTTGAATGAGCGGTGCCAACGAAAACACAACCGCGCCTGAGCATTGAATGAAGAAGAATCGGCGATTTCCAACACTGGGAGGATGACGTGAGGTACAAAGGATTGTGGTCCTGGTAGTCTTATGCCGCTCGAAGCTCCTGCACGGAAGTAGGGATACCGACAGCGGACTCCTTACTCGTGAGGGTGTCCTTGGTGTGAGTGGGAACGGGACTGCGATCCTGTGACGCTCGCGCTACTGGGCATTTCTCGCGGGGGTAGGGCTGTGGCGGGGCTCTAGGAGTACGTGCAGTGACGGATGGTGGCTAGACACTGGACACTTTTTGAGTGGAGATAGAGGCTGATTCTACGAAGGAGGAGACGTCCTCCGAAATCAGCTGGAGTTTGCCTTAATCACACGAGTGTGGAACAAAAAATATGGCAGCAATGGATTCAAGACGCAAAGCAGCAGCGGACAAGCTGTTCTTTATGCAAGGTGGAAAAATGGATGATCCAAAAGCGCAAGCGGTGAACATGAGCAAGGAGGTTCAACTGCAAAGGTTACTTTCAAAATTGGAGAAACTGTATAAAAAAGGAACTTGGGAAATAGTGGGAGGCTGAATCCTTGGAGCGGTACATCGATGCAGGAAGAGTGCCGCGAGGTCTGAGAATTTTCACAGTTCCCACCTTTGAGGATCCAGACCCAGAAATGCTGGATGAATGGTCAAATAATTCAGCAGCCTGCTCCACAACAATGATGCGCATTTTGGTCAAATATGCACTGAAAGATCGGAAAAAACTATTGGAACAGATCGAAACATTGATTGCGGAAATAGTTCCAATAATGGGTAAGGAGGCCTTTGATGCACATGCAAAGAATCTTGAAACAAAGATGCAAAAATTGGAGGAGGATATAACAGCCAAAAAACAACGAAAATTTTTAAGGGATTACAAAGACTATCAGGCGGGTCGCACTCTTACCTTTCATCGAAGATATGACCACCTGTATGACAAATCAAAAATGGCTAAAAATGCTTCAACACCGGAACAAGCAGAACCAGTAGAGAGTGATGTTTCAGATGGAAGTCTGCAAGACCTTACTGCCACAGGTCTAAACCAAAGTGCTGTGGATGATCAGGAGGAAATAAGGAAGCATTTTTTATTGCAGTTTCAAGTGATAAATCAGGGACGGACAGATCAGCAACAGGATCAAGGGAACCAAAAAGGAAGAGGCAAAGGGATTCGAGGAAGACCGAAAGGAACAAAAAAGCAAAAATCAGGCAACAACGCCGCAAAACAGCCCATGGGAATGGAAACAAGGGGCAGCAAGACACAACTATGACGGTAATTAATTTATCTAATAGACCGTTAACTGTATATGAACATGAGGTGCTCTCACTAGGACTGTCTTTTTGCCCCTGTAACAACTTAGACTATGCTCAAACAAGAATTGACTTGTTCTATTTCTCACGAAAACTAAAACTAAAAAAGTGGTTTGAAACCCACCCTCCCAAACCCCCACCGATGGTGGGAAATAATTTTGAAAGTAACTTGGATTTGAATGATATGGAATTAATGGAAATTATTTCCTCTGGCACTGTTGAAAGTGGTGATTTTTTGTACAGTAATGATGTTAACATTTATGAGAATCCGGGGAGTAATTTCAAAGTAAAATCTAAATTTATTCCCCAAATTGCATGTGAGGCAGTGGAGGTGTTTGAAAAAGGTGTTCTGCAAGACCTGAAAAAACTAAGACATGTTTGTATGCCCAACAGCAAAAATAACCTGTCTTTTGAACAGCACAATGCAATTGCTAGCCTCAAGGAAGATACAAATATTGTCATCCGCCATGCAGATAAGGGAGGCAATGTGGTTGTTCTTGATAAAGGTAATTATTTGGCAGAAGGGCGTAGACAGTTAGAAGACAAGAACTGCTATGAGGCGAGTTCATTTGCTGAATTTAGGGAAACCAAAAATGCATTTGAGAGCATGTTGTATGACTATAAAGAAAAAGGTCTAATAACTTGGGAAGAATACGTATTTCTTAAGTGTGATCATCCCAGAATCCCTATTCTATACCTTCTCCCTAAAGTGCATAAAAATGCCACTAATCCACCAGGGAGACCCATTGTATCGTCACTGGGTTCATTACTCGAAAACACCTCTGAATACATCGATTACTACCTGAGACCCTTCGTAACAGCCTTACCCACATATCTGAAAGATACCACACATTTCCTAAAAAGCATTGAGGGTATTGTCTGGGAGCCTACTTACATCTTAGTCACATTAGATGTAAATAGTTTGTATATATGCATAAAGCACAGCATAGGCATACAAGCAGTGGAACACTTCTTAAAATCAAGATCCATTGCATACTTTGAACATTCGAAAATGCTGCTGGCATTTATCGAATTTTGTCTGCACCATAATTTTTTCATTTTTGATGAGCTGGTATACCAACAGTCACAGGGCACGGCGATGGGCACCTGCTTCGCCCCTAGCTATGCCAACCTCTTCATGGGGTGGTGGGAGGAGCAGGTGTCCAGTGAGATCGCCAACTTTAACACCAATGTTGTCCTGTGGCTTCGGTATATCGACGACATCTTTGTGATCTGGGATGGCACAGAAGAATCAGTAAAAAGTTTTGTGTGCGAGCTGAACAACAATACCATCAATCTCAGATTCACTGAACATATACACAAATCCAGGATAGAGTTCCTAGACATAAGTGTGGAGATCCAAGGGACTGCCATAGTTACCAGTCTCTACAGAAAAATGACAGCAGGCAATAGACTTCTAAATGCTAGGAGTGCGCATCCCAGAAACCTCATAGATAGCATCCCCTATGGGGAGTTACTACGTGCTAAACGTAATTGCAGCACTGAAGAAGCGTTTGAGAAAGAACAGGAAATCATGGTCCAACGCTTCAGAGAACGTGGGTACAATCAAAAAACTATACAGGGTGCTGTAAAAAGGGTGGATACTAAAGAAAGAAAAGATCTTTTAGACACAAATAAGATCAAAAATACTGATTCCAACATCAGATTTATCACTACTTTCTCAGGCCAAGCTAGAGATGTGAAAAAGATTCTCATGAAACACTGGCATGTACTTTTGACAGATCAGCATTTGAAATCACACTTGAACGCTAACCCGCAAGTTACATTCAGGAAGAGCAAATCCTTGAGGGATGAGCTCAGCCCGAATTCAGTAACTAGCAAGAATAAACCTATTGATACACCTGGGTTCAAATGTTGTAGATCGTGTAAAGCTTGTCGTAACAGCACCAACTGTAAAGAAGTAATTGTGCCGAGTACTGGCAGGGTGTTCTCAATACAAAAAAATCTAAATTGCAACACCATGTACTGTGTATATCTACTTATCTGTCCATGCGATAAGTGGTATATAGGAAGTACCACACTTAGGGCAAAAGAGAGAGTGCTGCAGCACCTAAGGGCAATTCAGAATCACAATGTACAATACCCTGTGGCCAGGCACTTTTTTGAACACCATTTCCAAAATGAAAATCTGCTCAGAATGGTGGTGCTGGACAAGATAGATCTAGGAGTGCGTGGTGGAGACAGAACAACATGTCTTAGAAAGATGGAATCAAGATATATTATTGATTTCGAAACCACGTTCCCTCAGGGTCTGAACTATCATGAAGAACTGTCTGTACACCTTGAACAATAAGAGAACAATGTAAATTGGTAAGAAATGCAAATATGAGTGAGCTTGAAATATGATATGTATAAACATCAGAAATACTTAGCTGCTAAATGTAAGTCGTCTTTTTTTAAAGCAATTTTCCATGTTTTAATTCACAGAATTTGTTTGTATGATGCTGGACTTTGGAACCCTAACGCACAAGATTGTCGATTGTAACCAAAACTAATGTGACATGTTGGAAACCATTTTTGGAGAACTAACATAGAATGGAATGGAAAAGTCTGGAGACAATTAATCATGAACATACTTATGTGGAATTCATTGCAAGTACATACTAAGAACCTATATGACCACTGGCCTTGCCCACTTGGGCTGGATCTCACAATTATATATTGAAAGACACTGAAATAACTTTAAGAAAACGACATGAACAAATTAGAAGTCTACTAACTTTGCACGCTGTCATCTTGTAAATACCTTTTTTGAATTGGTTGCTTTGCACAGGCAGATCATTTATAAGATTATTTTCTAAAGACTATGCCCACTTGGGCTCAATTCCAGTCCTCCCCACAGAGTCTATTATGCCACATGTAGGATGGAAATGTCATGAGCAAATTAGAAGTCTACTAATTTTGCACATTGTTATGTCGAAGATGTTATTCTGAACGGTTTGAATTGTACAGGCAGATCATTTATCGAATCATTGTCGCAGGCTATGCCCACTTGGGCGTTATCCCAGTCCTCCTTACTGAGTTTATCATGCCATTCCAACAATGTCACACGCCAAAAATTTGAAAATTTATTATTTAGATTTCACACGTGATGTTATACTAAATGGTTTATTTAATTTGGTTAATATTGTGAACTGAATCGGACATGAATGTTGCTAATTCCCGTTCCAAAATGTCCCCCACACTTTGCACTATTGGTGATTTTGGAGTAGTCTTACCTCTATGATGAGGGTTAGACAAGGTAAAAGGACTGTGTTTTAGAATCCTCAGCAAACGTGAGCAAGCCGTGAGGTGAAACGCGTTGTTTGTTTTTGCTGCCAATAAATTTCCACAGCACAGCAAACTCCTGGTGTGTCGTCTACGTACTTTTTCGAAAAGGAGAACGTGGTGAGAATATATATATATATATATATATATATATATATATATATATATATATATATATATATATGTATGTATGTATGTATGTATGTATATATATATATATATATATATATATATATATATATATATATATATATATATATATATATATATATATATATATATATATATATATATATTACCTACTGGCGGTCGCCAGTAGGTAGTTATAGTTAGGATAATTTTCAATGTTAAATCTCAACATTCTATTTTGAATAACTTTGGCGCCGGTTGACGAATCTGCCTGAAATTTTCAGGAAAATGGTCTCATGGCGGTCCGGTCCTTCCCTGAAAGTTTGGGGGGGATTCGTCAAGCGGGGGCCGAGATAAAAGGGGGGTCCCAAAACGCGTTTTCCCCATGTTAATTTCCATAGGGCGGTCGATTTCACTTTTAGCCCGAACGGCTGAATGGATTTCCACCAAACTTGGCAAAATTGTAGGGACTGGTAGCCCGATGTGCCTTTGCTATGTCTCAAGATATGTGCTCCAGTGGATTTTGAGTAATTTAGGTTCAAAAAAATATATATATCTATAGGCGCTCTCCCGTGCGCGCACCCGAGTGCGCTCCAGGCGCGGCACGCGACTTGCGCGCAGGAAGCTGATTGGCTCTCAGTTGTCTGTAAACATTCTAAACAGTCCGGAGCGGCCGCCATCTTGTGTCTCGGTAAAATCGAGACACAAGGGGTTTGAAAAAAAAAGGGGCAAATGACCATAAGGGGGAAGAGTAGACCCCCTCTGACCCCCTAGGTTTGATGTAGGGACTAAAATAGGGTCCTGCAGGGCATTAAAATTTTTTTTTCGTTTTGCGCGGGGGAAGCGCATGGTACGCGCACCGGCGAAGCACGGGGAAAATCCAGGATTATATTTATGAAGGCCTTGCGCTGTTAGTTTTGCGCTTCCTGTGCGTCAATTTTTGTGACGCACCAGCGGTGTAAAAAAATGCGCATTGTTATGCAATATTTAAAAAGTGACGCATCTATCTAGATGCGTCACTTTTTAAATATAGTGCAACGAGGTACATTTTATTACACTGCTGGTGTTATGCGTCACTTTTCTGTGCGCACTCCTTATGACATTCCAGATGTGTCATATTTAATGTATGACGAATCATGTTGCAGATACAATATGGCGCAGAGTTTTAAAAAGTGACCCATGTACCTAGATGCGTCACTTTTTAAAAATAGCGTCAGGTATAATGCATGCAGAGGGGGTGTTCTCCCGCAAAAAGCTTTGTAATAGCGACGCAGTGAAATCTTTCAGATTTCACTGCGTCAGTTTTAGGATGCTGTTGCGTCAAAATCTTGTGCCTGCTTTACAGCAGGTGTTAGACTGAGGCAAGACCTTTCATATGCTGCTTTCCCCATTTGAAAGGACACATTACTGGAGTTGCGTCACTTTTGTGACGCACTCCAGCAATGCGTTACTTGGAATGTCATAAGGAGTGCGCACAGAAAAGTGACGCATTGCACCAGTAGTGTAAAAAAATGTGCCGCGTTGCGTTATATTTAAAAAGTGAGGTATCTAGGTAGATGGGTCACTTTTTAAAATCAAGCGCCACATTATATCTGCGTGAGGTATAATGCATGCAGAGGGGGTGTTCTCCCACTAAAAGCTTTGTAATAGCGACGCAGTGAAATGTTTGAGATTTCACTGCGTCACTTTTAGGATGCTGTTGCATCCTTTAAATATAGTGCAACGAGGCACATTTTATTACACTGCTGGTGTGATGCGTCACTTTTCTGTCCACAGTCCTTATGACATTCCAGATGTGTCATATTTAATGTATGACGAATCATGTTGCAAGGAGCTACAGATACGTCAGTATTTCTGACATATGTGTAAACATAAAAGTGATGCGAGGCCGGCGCAAAATTTTGACGCAATAGCATCCTAAAAGTGACGCAGGGAAATCTCATAGATTTCAGTACGTTGTTATTACCAAGCTTTTTGCGCGGGATTGCCCCTCTGCATACAATATACCTGATGCAGATACAATATGGCGCAGAGTTTTAAAAAGTGACCCATGTACCTAGATGCGTCACTTTTTAAAAAATAGTGTCAGGTATAATGCATGCAGAGGGGGTGTTCCTTGCAAAAAGCTTGGTAATAATGACGCAGTGCGTCACTTTTAGGATGCAGTTGCGCCAAAATCTTGCGCCTGCTTCACAGCAAACCTTTCACATGGTGCTTTTTCCATGTGAAAGGACACATTACTGGAGTTGCGTCACTTTTGTGACGCACTCCTGCAATGCGTTACTTTTGTGTTTACAGATATGTCAGAAATACTCCAGTTTATTCACTGTGTCATAACTTTCTTTTCTAACACTCACCTTCTTTCATTCCTCCTACTTCACTTCCTTTCACCTCTCATACCTTTCTGTTCTTTCTTACTCATTCTCCTTTCAATTATCAATGCACTATATTTCACTTACTCTTCATTTTTTAAGATTATAGCTCTTTGATGAGAATTGGAGGTAGTTCTGAAAAGAACTTTTGGTTTTCTTCTTTTAACTGAAGAGGAACAAAAACAGGGAATAGAAACTGCTCAACAGGAGCAAAAAGAAAAGAAAAAAATTAGGGGTGGGAAGGGCAGTGATGGTTCTCCAATGCCCGAACCATGAGCAGGACACTTTGCTCCCCATAGGTGAGGAGTTGATTGCAGTATCTGCATTTGACGACCCCATGGTTGAATGCAGGTTGAATGTTTGCTACCTGCCCCTGAGATTGTTCTCTTCCAGAAGAAGTTGCTCCTCCTGTTGATGTAGAGGCCCCATCTCTGGGAACCTCCTGTGCCAGAGCCCTGACACTTTCCCGGGCAAAATTCTGGGGGTGCCTCCTCTCCACATGTCGGATCATCGTAAAGTTCCCAAAAGAGTATTTTTTTTGGGGGTTACCCCGTGACAGGACCTGTTTGCAGATCCTGCACTCTACTTTTGGTGCATTCACCTTCTTCTGGCCTTCTGGAAACTTAAAAAATTTCCAAATGAAATGTTCCTTCACCTTTGGGGTAGGAGGCTCTTCATCAATGAAGTCATCTTCACTGCTGGATGGTCTGGCAGCCATGATGAATCCAGGAATATGGAGCAGCAAAAAAGGCAGGTCTTTCAGTCACAAAAGTGAAAGAAGAAGTGAAGGAAATGGGTGGGGATTTCATTCATTGTAAAAAAAAACTGTTAGCAACCAATGAAAAGTGTTATTTGAGGGTCACATGACCCGACGCGTTTACGCTGCGCGCTCCGGAGCACTTCCGGGTGCGTTTACGCAGCGCGATCGTAGGCGCTTCCGGGGCGCAAACGTGGCGCGATCGTAGGCGCTTTTCCGTGCGTTTATGCGCCGCGCACGTATGCGCTTCCGAGGGCACTTACGTTGCGCGCCGAAGTGACGTCATCAATCTTTTATAGAAATGCATAATCATTTTCCATATTAAAAAAAACTAATTTTATTTGTATGGTACGAAATGTTTTGCATTATTATTAACTTTTCATTCATATTTTTTTTTCACGAACGACAGTTGCGCTCTGGGTGCGCTTTCAGATGAGCTCTCGGAGAAGCTTACAGGAGAGCTTAGCTGAAAGCTTCCCGGAGCGCGCACCCAGAGCGCAAAAGAAAAAAATTATAAGAAAAAATGAATACTTAAAAAAAAACAGCAAATTGTAAAAAAAAAAAAGGTTAGAAACTCGATATACAAAGGAATTAGCATTTAAAAAACCTATGAAATTCACTGAAAAAACCATAGGTTTCACACCAGTTATAGTTAGGAATTAGCATTTAAAAAACCTATGAAATTCACTGAAAAAACCATAGGTTTCACACCAGTTATAGTTAGGAATTAGCATTTAAAAAACCTATTAAATTCACTGAAAAAACCATAGGTTTCACACCAGTTATAGTTAGCTGGAAATTTTACTGATATAAAACCATTGAAATTCCCACGTTATAGTTAGTCGGACTCACTATAACTTGCGCGTGCAATGCACTGCTGATGACATCACATATTACATCACTCATGACATGGTCAGTGACATCACTCATGACATCACTGATGACACCATCCTTGTGACACAGTGACAGACCTCCTTTCAGTGTAATGTAACCCATGAAACACATATTCAAAAATAGAAACTAATATTTTCAAAAAAGTGGATATACCCATACCAGTTACAACAACCAATTCAGTAATATCACCATCTAATACACATCCACTCATGTGTATGTATATGGGTTATTAGATATTTTTATTAGTATCAGTATGAGTGTCTATATGGTTTGGTGGGGGTATTACTTAGCACATAGATGCATGAGTGACTGACTCTTTGTTTGTATGTGTTTTGAAGACAACATATGTACAGGACTGTATGGGTGGATGAGTGTCTATATGTGTTTGTTAGTGAGTGAATGACTGTCTCACTAGTGTCTTTATCAGTAACTACATATGTTTTAATCTAGTATATATGAATATTGATGTATATAAGTGAGTATATGTGAGAGTAAGAGATTGTAAGAGTTCCTGTTTAAATAAGTATGTGTTTCTATAAGTGATTGTTTAAGAGAATAAATATGTGTAATTTTAAATAGAAGTAAGGTGGAAGTGTGTGTATAACTCTATATTCAAATAAATGGATGTCCAATAGTTTATTTGCACGTGTGAATATGTGTGTGAGTAACTTTTGGATGAATGTCGGTGTGTAACAGGATGTATAGGTGTATCACTTCATATGATGAGTGAGTATATGTATGAGTGACTATATAGAACTGTTGGTGAATGAGTGGATGTGTATATAGATAGTGGAATTACTGAATTGCTTGTTGTAACTGATATAGGTATCTCCATTTTATTAAAAATTTCAGTTTCTATTTTTGAATATGTGTCTCAAGGGTTACATTATAGTGAAAGGAGGTCTGTCACTATGTCACAAGGATGGTGTCATGAGTGATGTCACTGACCATGTCATGAGTGATGTAATATGTGATGTCATCAGCAGTGCATTGCACGCGCAAGTTATAGTGAGTCCGACTAACTATAACGTGGGAATTTCAATGGTTTTATATCAGTAAAATTTCCAGCTAACTATAACTGGTGTGAAACCTATGGTTTTTTCAGTGAATTTAATAGGTTTTTTAAATGCTAATTCCTAACTATAACTGGTGTGAAACCTATGGTTTTTTCAGTGAATATATATATATATATATATATATATATATATATTACCTACTGGCGATAGCCAGTAGGTATATATAGTTAGGATTTTTTCTCTATGGAACTTTTGAAAATTCTATGTCTAATAACTTTGGCGTTTGTGGACGGAATCGGCTGAAATGTTCAGGAAAATGGCACATTTTGTTTCTGAGCAGCCCCTGAAAATTTGGGGGGGGTCGTCAAGGGGAGGTCGAGAAAAAAGGGGGGTCCCAAAACGCGTTTTTCCCATGTTAATTTCCATAGGGCGGTTGGACTCACTTTTAGCCCGAACGGCTGAATGGATTTCCACGAAACTTGGCAAAATTGTAGGGACTGTTAGCCCGATGTGCCTTTGCTAGGTCTCAATATATGTGCTTCAGTGGATTTTGAGAAATTAACGTTTAAATCAAGATATATATCTGTAACAGCGGTCCGGGCAGCGATCCGGTTAGCGAACTTTTCGCGTGTCGGAACTTTGCGATGCGAAGCTGATTGGCCCTCCGGTGTCTGTCAACATTCTAAACAGTCCGGAGCGGCCGCCATCTTGTGTCTCGGTAGGATCGAGAGACAAGAGGAGGCCAAAACAAAGGGGGAAATTACCATAAGGGGGCATAGTAGATCCTCGTTGACCCCCTAGGTTTTATGTGGAGGTTTTAAAAGGGTCCAGGAGGGTCAAAAAAAAAAACATTTTTTTTTTTTTTTGCGTGATAAGCGCCAAGTTCGCGAACCGGAAAGCGTTCTGGGCAGCGTACTATAAGGATAAAAGAATGATAGACTTTTCTAATACTGTATGTTAATTATTTGTTGTTTTTGTTCGTTTTTTTATTATTTATTTATTTTGATTAAAAAAAAATTTATGGGTCAGAATTTTCATAGTTCAATAAAACTTCCAGCATTACATCATCTGGAATCTCCTCAAACATGCATGTTTCTATGTCTTGTAAGCTTTCAATAAATTGTTCATCAAAAGATTCATCCATAAAATCTTCATCCAAAATTTCTTCAGTTAAAGTTTCTTCTGTTGTAATGTCGAAGGAAACATTGATTTTTTCGTGCTCCCCTTCCATTTTTTTGCTGTAAATTGCATAAAAAAATAATTATATTAGAAGAGTTAGGGCACTGTTGGGTTTAAGTTCAGAGAGGTAGTTCTGTTTTTTTAACAGTGAAGTTAAAGTAAGTAAATTCATAATTATAGCAGAGAAGTGTAAGTCAATCAATAAATATAACAGAGGAGCCTATCTGTATGTATAACTATAGCAGGGGGACAGTAAATAATTATCAAAAAACGTTTTTACAAATTAATTTAAAGTGCCACTTACAAATTATCAATTTACTTTACAGGGAGGTGAAAAGGCTCTTGAAATGTAGTTCAGGAAGTAGTAGTGAAAATGGCTGTGTTTCCTTCTCTTCCTTCATATATATTCAGGTATATAACCAATCAAATGTCAGGTAATAAAAGTAGAAAATGAAAGTAACATTTTCATTGGTTGTCAATTCCAACACTTCAGATGTGTTTTATGAAGTAATTTACCTCAGGGTACTTAGAGAGGTCTACAGGCTAAATGGCTAAATGAAATTTCAATCAAATTTGTGAAAATGAAAGGGATTGTTATGTAGTATGAGCTAATCTATATTTGGTGAGAGTGTCTCCAGTCGTTTTTCTGTAAATTACTTTCCCACCTTTTTTTAGGACCGCTTTCTGGAACGCGGCCCGGTTAGCGAACCTTAAGCGTCACGGGAGTCCACCATTTTGTGTTTCGGTCGCATTAAGATACAAGATGGAGGGCAAATAATGTTTAGAATGGGTAGAAGGGGTCATGGTAGACTTATCTTGACCCCCTAGGTTTTCTGAGGGTGGCTGAGGAGGCTTATATGTGCGGAAAAAAAACATTTTTAAAAAAAATTCCGTGAGGTTAGCTTTCGGTTAGCGAACCGGGTAGCGCCCCGGGGAGCGTAGTTTGTGGAAAATTAGTGAAAAAAGTTAGAAAAAAATAATAATTGTGAGTGATCAGATGAAGGGTAGCTCTGAGAGGAGCTTTTGGGTTTATGGTACATTTAGGTACTTATAAGTAGGTACCAATGCACAGTCTTAAATTCAGAATGAAAACTCGGTTGCCCTCATCTGAGAAGTGAACTCCATCTCCTCTGTAGATATCTTGCATGTAGTAACGCAAGTTATTGTTGTACAGGGAGCCCATTCCATGGTCTCTCATGAAAGCTGAAACAGATTTGTTTACATGCTTCCTCGCTTTCTCAATTTGTGGACAAAATTGGTTGGACCACCTCCATTTCTGTCTTTGGCATATATTGGAATATACCAAGGCAGTTTGAGGAAAAAGTGCCATTAATTGCTCAAAGGTGTCCTTTAAAAGCATTTCCAGACCTACCCCTGTCAAAGTGCCCAAGTCATTACCTCCACAGTGCACTATTAACAGGTCAGGTTTTGGCAAATGCATAAAGGTTTTCACCAATGGTATCAATTGGTGACATTTTAATCCTCTTTGGCCCAACCACTTAATTTCCACATCTTGTAAATTGAGGTTGTGTAAATTTCTGTTCTCAGCATACCTTTGAGCCCAGTGGATGTAACTATGTCCAACAATCCAGACCTTAAACATGGTGGGAGAAGGTTGGGCTGCAGTCAGATGAAGTGTGGTAATGAAAGGGCAGTTGAAACAGTAGGAGTTTGTAAAGAAAAAAAACTGTGGATTTCCAATGCTAATGATTCATTAGCAGTGATTGGTGCATTTCCATTTCTGAAAACAGAAAGTTAGGGTGCATGGATGTGTTCTTTGAAAGATGTAATTTGAATGGTCAAGGAAGAAACTTTCAATGAAAGATTGCACTGGATACGCAGGTGCACTGAGAGTTCAGAGTTCAATTGAAACATTGTTGTGTGAATTTGCAAACATGAGAGGTCTTCCAGGAGGTCGTTGCTATGGAAAAAAGGCAGAGAGGGCAGAGGGGGGAAGGGTTTTCATTTGAAAAAAGTGAGGGAAGAGTTATGATTGGCTAATATGAGAGATATGTGAAATGAATATCTGTATTTCTGTGCTTTCAATAGCTGCAGCCTCTGGAGTGCATCCTTTTTCTTCTGCTGAAGACAATTTGGTGTATTTCTGAGACTGTTTTAAAAACTCAAAAAGTATTTGCTAAGGTGAGAAAAGATTTATTTATTTTAGATAGAGAATAGTAGGAATTAAGGAGAAAATGATGAAGAAAGCTGTGTTTTTAAACTGTGGCTTTGTCTGTAGTGATATAGAAATAGATTTTGTTACTTTGAGAAATTGTAATTGCATATTCGGTGTAGCATTCTGGCATGCAGTAACACAAGTTATTGTTGTATATGAAGCCCATTCCATGGTCTCTTATGTAAGCTGAAACAGATATGTTGTTTTTAAAAACCATTTTTGAAATCAATTACATTTCTGCATATGTACTGC
The DNA here is from genome assembly GCF_964263255.1 of Lissotriton vulgaris. Taxonomy (NCBI): domain Eukaryota; kingdom Metazoa; phylum Chordata; class Amphibia; order Caudata; family Salamandridae; genus Lissotriton; species Lissotriton vulgaris. Next base: position 859,378,805 of record NC_141689.1, read on the forward strand.
TAGAGCTTCATAAGTTGTTTTGGGTCATATTTATAAGGCATTTGAGTGTCTTTGATGTTATTTTTTCCTTTTTAAATGGAAAGCATTCCTCATGGGGCAAGTGTCTTGTAAATACGCTCCCACCTGCGCTTGGCAAATTTAGATTTTGATTATGGGAGTTACATAGCCATGTTAATAATGTCCAAAAAATGGTGCTAGGGCATTCCAGACAACGCTTTCATGTGTCTCAAGGACATTTTCAGTCATTTCCTCTTGAATGCAGGTATACAATTGATTTATATGCTGTGTTTAAAAACGATTGTTTTCTATGATGTTATTTTTTCCTTTTTAAATGGAAAAAGTTCCTCATGGGGCCCTGAGCAGTTCTTAGCCATGTTATCCAATGGGAGGTGGATAACATGGCTAAGAGCATTTGCTGGATAATGCATCAATATCGCTGACTTTTCAGCGATATTCATGCATTGCGGCCGTTTTTTTTCGCATTTGCGAGCAGTTCTTAGCCATGTTATCCAATGGGAGGTGGATAACATGGCTAAGAGCATTTGCTGGATAATGCATGAATATCGCTGACTTTTCAGCGATATTCATGCATTGCGGCCGTTTTTTTTCTCATTTGCGAGCAGTTCTTAGCCATGTTATCCAATGGGAGGTGGATAACATGGCTAAGAGCATTTGCTGGATAATGCATGAATATCGCTGACTTTTCAGCGATATTCATGCATTGCGGCCGTTTTTTATCGCATTTGCGATAAACCTTGCTAAGGAGAAAATGATGAAGAAAGCTGTGTTTTTAAACTGTGGCTTTGTCTGTAGTGATATAGAAATAGATTTTGTTACTTTGAGAAATTGTAATTGCATATTCGGTGTAGCATTCTGGCATGCAGTAACACAAGTTATTGTTGTATATGAAGCCCATTCCATGGTCTCTTATGTAAGCTGAAACAGATATATTTTTTTTAAAAACCATTTTTGAAATCAATTACATTTCTGGATATGTACTGCTAGAGCTTCATAGGTTGTTTTCGGTCATATTTATAAGGCATTTGAGTGTCTTTGATGTTATTTTTTCCTTTTTAAATGGAAAGCATTCCTCATGGGGCAAGTGTCTTGTAAATACGCTCCTACCTGCGCTTGGCAAATTTAGATTTTGATTATGGGAGTTACATAGCCATGTTAATAATGTCGAAAAAATGGTGCTAGGGCATTCCAGAAAACGCTTTCATGTGTCTCAAGGACATTTTCAGTCATTTCCTCTTGAATGCAGATATACAATTGATTTATATGCTGTGTTTAAAAACGATTGTTTTCTATGATGTTATTTTTTCCTTTTTAAATGGAAAAAGTTCCTCATGGGGCCCTGAGCAGTTCTTAGCCATGTTATCCAATGGGAGGTGGATAACATGGCTAAGAGCATTTGCTGGATAATGCATGAATATCGCTGACTTTTCAGCGATATTCATGCATCGCGGCCGTTTTTTTCGCATTTGCGAGCAGTTCTTAGCCATGTTATCCAATGGGAGGTGGATAACATGGCTAAGAGCATTTGCTGGATAATGCATGAATATCGCTGACTTTTCAGCGATATTCATGCATTGCGGTCGTTTTTTATCGCAGATATTTTACCGAGAGATAAGATGGCGGCCGCTCCGGACTGTTTAGAATGTTGTCAGACACCGGGGAGCCAATGAGCTTCGCATCGCAAAGTTCCGTTTCGCAGGTGGGAGCGTATTTACAAGAAACTGCACCATGAAGAACGCTTTCCATTTAAAAAGGAAAAATAACATCATACACACTCATATGCCTAATAAATATGACCCAAAACAACCTATGAAGCTTTAGCAGTACATATCCAGAAATGTAAGTGATTTCAAATAATGACTTACTTCATTGGTAGGCCTTTACATGTATTATCTCCTTTGTTTTCTTAAGTGAAAATCTTATCTGCAACCATGTGTTGGCCTCACCTCAAATAAACAAAACAGGCGATGGACTGAATGAGGATCAATGACACACATTCACCCCAGTCCAAAGATCTGGGCCTAAATAAACCTTTAGATAGGCCACACCTTATCGTCATCTTGAATTAATCATTTAAAATATTAGGGAGAGATTTATGATTGTTGTATGCCTGTTTTGTACCACTGTGTGTCATTTTTGTGATGCAGTGCTGGTGCAAAAGATTTGCTATGTGAAATAATAAGTAGGGCATTAAGTTTTTGATGACTGTTATTCATTTACTGTTTGGTAATAGTGGTTAATAACATTTTTTATTATATTTTTCCACAGATTCAACTGCAGATTTTTATATATTTTGGAAAATGCCTACGAAAAATAGAATTAGGAAGGCTAGAAAACGTGAAAGACAGCAGGATGATCTTTTATTGCAGCAGTCCTCTTCTCCAAATACTTATCAAAACACCAAGAAAGCTCCGGGTAAGAGCACGAAATCATTCTTAAAAAATATTTTTAGTAAAAAAAGTATTTATCGCAAAAATGTTTCAGTTCAGAAAAAGAAGAGTAATTTAAATGGAAAGGAAAGACCCATCAAAAATGTTACTGGTAGAGGAAGAGATAACTCTGTGCATGATAGTAGAAGGAAAGAACAGTTTAGGGACATTCGAAAACGAATGTTCCGTAACAGGATAATAGTTAATTTATTAAAAAATATTTAAAAAAGCCAACAGAAAGTGGCATTTTATAAGAAGAAGAAAAATGTAGAGAAAATTATTGATCATGCTTTTGAAATTAAGCGAAAGTTGTTTATTTTGGTAATCAATAGAATTAGGAAACTAAGCAAGGTAATTTCTGATTTCAAAACAAACAGTAGATGGAAGAGAGTAGTAAATCGTACTAACTTTTGTGAAGTTTTTTCCGGAGAATGGATGCATAGTTCAAGTTCTGAGGCATTTTTTAATGAGGAGAGTTATTTTCAGGATAATGATTTGGTGTTTGCAGTTGACACCAGTGGTCGAGCTTATGAAGTGAAGGATGGTTGTCCACTTGAAAAAGAAAAACTTGTGACAACAGAGACAGAAGAGGGGCTAAGTGATGAGGTTTTAGGAAGACGTCCTAAGGGTCCTGTGTACATTTGGAAGTGTAGTTCTATTTGCAGTGTGCGACAGGTTTCCATCAATTTGCTTTGTGATTTTATACGGACATTTAATAAGAAAAGTTTGAAGCAGAAAATGAAGTTGTTGCAAGATTTAGATCCTTGTAGAGTGAGACAAATGACAGGTTTGCGTGGTCATTCACTGGCTTGTCTTTCCAGGAGAGTATGCCAGAGTGTTTTTCATCATTTCAGGATGCTAGCAGTGCATCATAATAAAGTGAGAAAATTAGTGAGAATGTTGTATTATGCTAAGAGTCCAGCAATTATGCTTAAACAATTATGTGCTGCTCTTTTGCATGGTTCTGAAATAGATGTGAAGAATATTTGTGAAGAAATTGAGTTTTGTTACTTTAGTAGTAAAGATGAGAATGTTCAAATTAACCCTGAAGTAGAGGGTAATGTTGAAGATAATGTACAGGTTTCAAGTACAGATAATTTTCAGAAGGAAATTGCCACGTTTCAGATGAAAGCAAGTGAGAGGCCTAATTTCACTTGTGTATGTTGTCGACGCACTTATTATAAGAATCAGACTAAGGTAGTGGATTTATATGCAAAAAGTGAAAGGGAAAATAATAGTGAATGGAAGGATTTTGCCACATACTTGATGGTAGAAAATTATTTTGATTTGGAATCGGATCAACGTGTGTGTACTTATTGTTGTAATAAGTTAAACCAAAACCAGATGCCTGCTAGGGCAGTTCATAATAATCTGGAATTAGTTGAGATTCCTTCTGAATTGAAGGATTTAAATACTTATGAATCTATTTTGATTCAAAGTATCCATCCCTTTCAGGCTATTGTAAGAATGGAGCCAAAGACAGGGAAGTTGCCTCCATCAGATTTACAGAGATGATTAAAGGGAAGAGTTGTTTATTTGCCTTTAGATTTGAACAAAAACATTAACACAATTGGAGTAGAAAAAGTGGAAGAGGAACCTCTGGTTATCTTGGTTAATGGGGTTCCGACAAAGAATAAGAAAATATGGCAAGATTTAGTGGATGTTAGGAAAGTCAAAAAGGCAACAGTGTATTTGAAGAAAAATAATAAGTACTATAAGAATGTATATGTTGCAGAAGAGGAAGTAAGTGATGAAGAGGATAGCGATTTGTGTGCTGGCCAAATTGAGAAAGTAGAGGCCTCTAAAAGTGAAGAAATATATGAACATTATAGTGTTCATCCTTTGCATTCCAAGGAAGTCATGGGGAATGCTATTGAGTTGTTTCAAATGAAACAAGCCAAAGGGAGTCCGATTAGTGTTTGGGAGGAAAGTTTGGAAGCTCGGTGTTTCCCACAGCTATTTCCAACAGGTCAAGGAGGAATATATGATGAGCGACCTCATCAAATTCCTGCGTCTGAATACCGGACTTTACGATTGTATGCAGAAGATCCTAGGTTTCGTCAATGCATTCCCTATTTGTTTCATCTCCTGTTTGAAAGCGATCTGTCTGGACTGTCATATGCAGTGAACCACATCTTAAAAAGTGGTATACAGATGCGAAATATCTCGGCAAGGGACTTTATGCATAAAGTCAATGTCCAAGACAGTATTTTGGATTCTCACTTAATTAATCTCATGGCGTGTCAGCGTGGTACCAATGAGTACTGGTACCGTCGTCATGGTGATTTAAAATGTATGCTGAGGAACTTAGGAACTCCGACATGGTTCCTCACTCTGAGCTGTGCCGAGTATGGCTGGGACAACTTACTTGAATTTCTACGAGAGGCAAATGGAAATATTGAAAACATTGAATTCAAGACACCTGGAGAACTGTGTTCTTTGGATCCTGTGAATGTATGCAGGTACTTCAATCATAGATTTGAAGCTATGATGTCTTTCATCACAAATAAGAAGAATCCACCTCTTGGAGAGGTGTTGGATTTCTTCTGGAGAAAGGAGTACCAAGCAAGAGGTGCTCCTCATATACATATGTTGTTGTGGATCAAGGATGAACCTAAATTTGGAACAGATCCGGATGACTTAGTGATGAATTTCATAGAACAGTATTCTACGTGTGCTGTTCCAAACGCAACGGAGAAGAAAAGCCTAAGAGAACAAGTTCTACGTTTCCAAAGCCATCGTTGTGGAAAGTACTGTTGTCGTAAATTCAGAAACAAGGACAAGTTCTACACCAAATGTCGTTTCAACTTTCCACGACCGGTGATTTCTAAAGGAAGAGTGAACAGTTTGATGTCTTCACTGCGACATAATGTGACGAGGAAATCACCCAAAAATACATACAGTTTGAAAAGGAAGGAAGAGTCCAAGTACATCAACGACTACAACCCAGTGATTTTGTCCATGTGGAATGCTAACATGGATATACAGTTTGTGGGTGACAACTGTATGGCTGTGGCTCGGTATGTGACATCTTACATCACCAAAAAAGAAAAGACAGAACTGAAGGATATGTGGGAGGACATTTCCCATGAAAAGAGCCTCAGCAAGAAGTTGTACAGTTTCAGTCTGAAGATGTTGTCGCATCGAGAAATCGGAGCTTACGAATGTTCTGACCGGTTGTCTTCAGCAAGTCTCTATGCCAAATCCAGGAGTATTGTTTGGGCGAGTCTTGGTCTTGCTGCAACGCGAAATCGAGTTCTAAAACCTGTCTGGTAAATTGAATATTTGGCAGAAAAGGAACCAAACAGTACCGACATTTTGAAGACCAACATGTTGGATACATATTATCCAAATCGAAGCAGTCACCTTGAGAATGTTTGTCTATATGAGGTTCTACAAAATTATATATTCAAGAGGAACATCAAAGAAGATATTGAGAAAGGAGTGTATGCTGTAATTGGAAGTGAGGGATGCCTGGTCAAGCAAAGAAAATGCCAATTAGTAAACCATCGAAAATTGAGTGGCGAATCTCCAGAAAAAAAGGAGTTTTTCTATTTAGCACTTTTGCAACTTTTCAAGCCTTGGCGTGCAGAAGAGGAACTGCTTGGAGATTTCCTCTGTTACGAAGACTCTTTCACTGCTGCTAAGGAGACCATAGAATGTCCTGCTTTTCCCAAATATCAAGAAATGCTAACTTTGGAAATTGAGCAGGAAGCAACGATTGCAGCCGAGATTGCCAGAGACAGTTCTCAGGACAGTCAGAGTTCTGTTTCATTGAGTCAAGATCCACTTGGAGGACCTATTATCGAAAATGAAGCTGCCACTGCTATGAATGAAGTGGAAAGAGCCATGGCACATGCTCAGGAGGATTCAGTTAAGTTAGAAGACTTGGAAAAACAACTCAACCTTGAGCAGAGGGAAATATATGATGAAGTTACCAAGCAAATTGAGCATGGATTAAGTCATGAGAAGAAAGAGTGCTCATGTACATCGTTGAAGCCTGTCCGACTGTATGTGAGTGGAGAAGCGGGAACTGGAAAAAGTTTCCTCATTAAAGCAATTTCATGCTATCTGCAGGAAAGGACTGAGTCATCCCTGTCTTGTGTTGTCACCGCTCCTACTGGACTTGCAGCACATAACATTAAAGGTATTACTTTGCATCGTCTACTGATGCTGCCGGTGGAGCATGACAACAAATTACAATACAACAAGTTATCTGGGGATGCTTGCTGTGAAGTTTCAAGAGTCTTGAGGAAAATGAAGCTACTTATCATTGACGAAGTAAGCATGGTTTCCAATGTCATGCTTGCCTTTGTACATTTGAGAATGCAAGAAGTACTTAAAACTGAATATGATGTGTTATTTGGTGGCAAACACATCATTGTTTTCGGAGATCTGCTGCAGCTGACACCAGTAAAAGGACAACCTGTGTTCAAAATACTCACGCATGAAGATACCAGGAAGTGATTAGGGAGCATTGGCAACGTCAATATATGGTTAAACTTCAATTATGCTGAATTGCATGAAAATATGCGTCAGGCAAAAGATGAAGATTACAAGAATATTCTACAAGATATTAGAATTGGAAAAGTGACCGAGCATGGAAAAGAAGCTTTAAATGCACGATTACTTTCAAATTTATATCCCGGACAAGAGATTGTGGCAGAGAAAATTTTTCAGAAAATTACTGAGAAGAAATCCGGAATATGTTTGATGCCAACTCTTGTAGAATGTGCCATCTTCAACAACAAAATGTTGAATTTAGAAAAGCAAGAGATTGTGAAACTTGAAGCTATTGACAAAATAGAGCATATGGGATCAACAAATATTTTGTCAGAGAATTTGAAATCAAAATTGGATTCATTAGAGAAGACTATATCTAAAACAGCGGGTTTTGAAAAGACTTTGAATGTGTGTTTAAATTGCCGAATCATTTTGAGAAGGAATTTACATGTTGAAAGAGGTCTGGTAAATGGATCAATGGGTAATGTTGTTGATTTTGAGAAATACAGAAATAGAGATGGAATAGAATTTTTAAAAATTAAATTTGATGGCATTGAGGAAGTACAGCTAATTGGTCGTTGTTCTGCTAGGTTTTTGCTTGTTAAAGACTTATATGTTCGCCGTAAACAGTTTCCTGTTTGCTTGGCATATGCGGTGACAATCCATAAATCGCAAGGTTTAAGTGTAGACAGTGCATTGGTGAATATTGGCAGTTCTGTGTTCAAGGAGGGTATGGCATATGTGGCATTGTCACGAGTTAGAACTTTATCGGGATTGTACTTGATTGACTGTGATATCACAAACATTTGTGCGGATCTAGATTGTGTTAAGGAATACAATAGGTTAAGAAGAGAGTATGCGCCACATTTGCCTCAATATCCTTTGTTTGAGAAATGTGTGGTAGGCCGGAAACGTAGAAATATCAGTAATAGTAGGGAGGTTGTAGCAAAAAGACCAAAAGTCGATGAACCGAAAATCGTTAGCAGAAAGAAAGTAGATTCTGTTGAAGATGTTGTCGGTTTTCAATTTGAAAACAGTTCTGGTGTCAACTGCTATGCAAATGTAGTGGTTAATGTTCTCTTTTCACTAGAGAGTTTAAAAGAACAGATTCTGTTGAATTCAGAACAAATTTTATGCTGTTTGTTGAATTCTGTTTTCGAGAAATGTAGCACTGATCGAACAAAAGTAGAAAGTGTGTCTGAAGTTCGTTATCTGTTAGATGAATGTTCAGGTCAAACAGACTTCTCTGAAAATAATCAGCAAGATTGTCAGGAGTTTTTAATGTATATGCTTGATGTATTGCAAGATGAGGGTGTAGATGTAGATCACCTGTTTGGGCTTTCTTATCTATGGCAGCATGACTGCGAGAACTGTAGGCTATCAAGTACTACTAGTGTAGACTCAGAAAGATTTATATATTTAACTTTGCCAGACAGTAAATCAGTGTCCTTTAATAAGCTAGTAAATGCAGCGGATCACAACATGGAGTGTAGCCAATGTAAATCTGATATGATGTCAACATTATTTATACGTAGATATGGCCAGTATGTCATTTTAATGATCCAACGATGTAGGCCTGATGGATCAAAATTATCAACTTTAATAAAAAAATTTGTGGCTTCTCAGCTGTCAATATCAGGAAGGACTTTTGTAACTGTAGCAATTATCTATCACAATGGTCCTTCAACAACATCAGGACATTATACAGCTTATTTAAAGTCTCGAAACGGCTGGTCATTCTGCAATGATTCAGCTGTAACTTTCAAAAAAAAATTGCCGTTTGACCTTAAAAATTCTTACCTGGTGTTTTTAAAACCAAAATTTTAAAGAAAGAATCTCGGGATTTCCTGTGAAGAATTGCAAAAGGTTCATCAAGTAGAGGGAATGTAAGTCTGCAATGCTGTCTAGATTATTGGTCCAAAACTTTTAATTATAATGTCAATTTAAAAATCCAACTATATAAACCTGATGCAAGTAAGTCTGCTTCATAGTAAGCAGTATCAGTGTCATAGGAAAAGGAGAAAATGAGTGACAAAGAAGGGTAAGATATTAGTAGTCCAGGATTGTGAAAATAATCGTAAATGTATTCTTTTGGAAAGTTGCTAAAATAGAAAATGCCGGGATTTGATTGGAAGAATTACAAGAGTTGCGAATCGCTGCAACATGATTTGGCCTAGTGGAAACATGTGATAGAATGAGAGAAGTCTTTTCTTGTATGTAACATATTTTTCGAATCGATGGAGGTTTTCTTTCAGAAAGTGGCGGGCTGAAAATTTTTATAGCACAACAGAGTGGACGCTGTTCATAGGAGATCCTTCAACGTCATTGAAAGTAAGTTAATTTTAAGGAGTTTTGAATTTAGATTTCTTAGGTTGTATGGGTTTTTTAAACACAATCATTTTGATTGTGTTTTTTTTTCCCCGCTGTTACATGATGAATACCTTCAAGTCACTGATTTAAGTGAAATTTGATACATTCTGAGAACAGCAAAAATAAACCATTTAACATGTATAATTAATGTTCTGCTTTTTGTACTTATGATATACATTTAGAAATGTGAGGTAGATATGGAGAAACTGAGTCTTCTGTAAGTGTCAATTTTAATGCTTACAGTGCTGTACTTCTGGGTACTGTTTTTTTTAAAAAAAGGAATAGGCCTCACCTCAAAGAAAGCTCTTGAAAGCACACATCTTATTTGCATCCTGAAACAATCATTTAAAATATTAGACTCAATTTTATGATGGCTTTACATGTTTTTTGCGCTGCTATTGCATCACTATTGTGAGACATCAGCAGTGCAAAAGAAGCACCATGTTCCAAAATAGGTCTCAGTTCATCAGCATGAAGATACTGTTAGTTTAAAATATATATCTTTAGGATTGTGTAGGGGACGTAGAGAAGCAGAGGCTTCTGTAAATGTCAAAGTTGTTGAAAAACTGTTTCTTCTTGAACCTTTTCCCTTCTCTTTTCTAATTTTTAAATACATGTTTTAATATTTTTGGAAATGTTTGTTCTCTCTTTTACAGATTGAAAGTATGAAAAAATATTTTAAAAAGTTAACAAGAATTATAAGGTAAATGTTTTCTACTCTTTTTACCCGCAATGCACTGCTGATGATGTCACTGACCATGTCATGAATGATGTAATAAGAGGACATGACTTACTTCATTGGTAGGCCTTCACATGCTTTATCTGCTCTGTATTCTTCAACAAGTGTAAAATTGATCTGTAACCTTGAGTAGGTCTCACCTTAAACAAACCTCAGGAGACATCACACCTTATCGTCATCCTGAATTAATAGATAGATCTATTAAACAGTATCTCTGGTTTACTCCCTATAGCTGTCTTTCCTTTTACATTACTCTCTGTTTACTTCCCTTATACTAACTCTTCTTTTTTTTTAAAAAATATTTTTTTGGTTCGCTTCAAGTTCGCGAACCGGGCAGCGAACTGGAAAGCGAACCAAAAGAAATAGAGCTTGCCAGAGTGCTAAACATTCTAGCAATTTCATTTGAAAGGGGAGGTAGTTCTGAAAAGAACTTTTTTTTAATATTTTTGTTGTTTTATTTATTTTATTTTTTTTCAGAACATTTTTAGTTTTTTTGTATTTTTAGAACAGTTTTATGTTTTTTTGTGTTTTTTATGGAGGGGAAACAACAAAAAAACAGGCATTGAAAAGGGCTCAACAGGAGCAAAAAAAAAATTACTGCTTGGGTGGGTTAGGGCAGTTATGGTTTTCAAACACCAAGTTAATTAAGTTCACGCTCATGTTGCCACATGAGAGCATAGCACCACAATGTATGCACGTAAACTTCATGTGCTTGAAGTTTGGCTGTATGTTTGGCACAGTTTCCTGTGCCTCTCTTGCAGTCAAAGATATACTTGATGTTGATCTGGCCACAGGAGTTGTCGGGGGATTATCTTGAAGGTCCCTTAACTCTGCCCGGCTGTAATTTAATGGATGCCACCTGACCATATGGCGATGCATAGTATAGTTGCCCATACTATACTTTTTCTCTGTGCCTCGAGATAATCTGTATTTGCAGATTAGGCAGGTGGCATATTTGGCATTAACCTTCTTCTCCCCTCGAGGAATTGAGAAAAACTGCCATATAAAACTTGTTTTCCTTCGGGAAACACGGGGCAACTCCTGAATAAATTCAGGTTCATCAGTGTCCTCTTCTTCTGTTGGAAACGAATTGTGATGGTGGTCCTCTCTTGTCATGAGGAGGTTGAGGTGGTGGTGGGGGTCCACCAGCTGAAGCAAGGATAGAAGCCATTGCAATCAAATTGGAAAATGGTCTTTCTCTCACCAAGATGAAAGTCAGAGTGAGGAAAGAAGGGGGGGTTTACATGATTTGGGAAAAGCAAAAGTTCTGAACCAATGAAAAGTGTTATTTTTAGGTCACATGACCTAGTCATACATCATTTGGAAACCAAAAGTGAAATGAACCAATGAAAAGTTTGATAAACAAGTCACATGACCTGTTCCGCTTACGTTACGCGGTGCGCGCCGCGTCCCGCATCGCTTCCGGTTCGCGGTCCAGAGCACTTTCGGGAGCGCTAACGCGGCGCGTCATAAGACGCATTACGCGAGAACGTGATACGTCGCGCTTCCGCGACGCGTCACAGTTCCGCTAACGAAAAGTTTACCGGTTCGCGTACTAGATCCCGGCATCAAGATGAGCTAACGGAAAGCTTCCCGGTTCGCTTACCGGAAGCGAAGGAAAAAAATATTTTTAAAAAAATTATCAATAAACATCGAAAATATATTTTGGGTTTTAAAGAAGAATACATTTTACATCTACAGATATTAGCTTTTAAAAAAACAATGAAATTCACAGAAAAAACCATAGGTTATAGTCCATATATAGTTAGGAATTTGCATTTACAAAACCTTGAAAATTCAATGAAAAAACCATTGGTTATAGAACATATATAGTTAGGAATTTGCATTTACAAAACCTTATTTTACTCGCATAAAACCATTGAAATTCCATATATAGTTAGATGCGCTAACTGTATATCGCGCACCCGCAATCCACTGCTGATGATGTCACATATTACATCATTCATGACATGGTTAGTGACATCACTGATGACATCTCAAATGACATCACTGATAAAATCACTGATAACATCTCATTTGACATGACTGATCACATCACTGATGATATCATTCATGTGATAATACCATGAACCTCTTCAGACTCTAATATAACCTTAGATACAATCAGTGTAAACAGACAGTCACAGACTGTCAGTCATCCATGGAGTTACTCACACACCTAGTCAGTTATGCAAAAAATCAATCACACCTCCATTTTCTCAACTATACAGTTATACACACCTTACTTATTCAAACATATACTAACACATATTTACTTTACTCTCTTATACAATCCCTGATACATGTTCACAATGATCCATACAGCCACTCACACATTCACTGGCTCTTATGCACAGTTATTTATATATGTCAACTCTCACATATACTGTGTTTTACATATGTACTTACTTTGACATGTAGCACTGAGATATCCATTCACTCACTAATACACTCATGCACAGTCAACCGCCCATACAGCTGTTTCCACATACACTTTTGAACCCATACATATAGTGAATCAACTACTCACACATCTATGTACAGAGTCACACACCTCCCAGCCACCCATACACACACACTCAGTTCCCCATACAAATACTTGGACAACCAATGAATAACCCATACAGTCACTCATATAGCTACTGATCAACATATGCTGAAGTTTGTAGAACAACAGATAAAATGATGCACAAATTAAAACAGTTTAGTCACTAACCCATGCACTCAGTGAGACACATTTAATCACTCACTCATACAGTCAGTCATGCACCTACTAAATCCTTCATCCAGACACTTATACATCCACTCATTGTTCAATATGTAAGACATATTTTAACTTTACAGAAACATACAGTCACTGGATGTTGTCATCAGTGATGTCATCAGTGATGTCATTTGAGATGTCATCAGTGATGTCATCAGTGATGTCACTAACCATGTCATGAATGATGTAATATGTGACATCATCAGCAGTGGATTGCGGGTGCGCGATATATAGTTAGCGCATCTAACTATATATGGAATTTCAATGGTTTTATGCGAGTAAAATAAGGTTTTGTAAATGCAAATTCCTAACTATATATGTTCTATAACCAATGGTTTTTTCATTGAATATATATGTATATATATATATATATATATATATATATATATATATAGATATATATATATCTATATATATATATATATATATATATATATATATATATATACATATAAATTGTGTTTGAACAACAAGTAAGGGATCTGATCCAGTATACAAAAATTGTATATGTGAGGAGGTTATGAATTATATATATCTCACACCCCAATGTACTTGCACTAATTGAGTGGTTTACATGGTTAACGATCTTTATAACATGTACAAAGATGATTACATCAACAGTAATATTACACCACTCTAAGATGGCGCTGGTTAATGCCAGCTGGCCAGTAGTCCTTCCTTGATTGTGGGGAATCAGTTTAAGAACATGCCAATGTCCGCTGGCTACCGACATCGAGAAAGGCTGTGTGCCGAAACGCGAGGGCGTCTGTCTTTGTCTGTTGAAAATAAAGCAAACTTGGAGATTGGAACTCCCGTGAGTGTGGGTAAGTCTTTGCGGCGTGGAGGATTTGAGTAGAATATTTGGCGGCGTCCACAACCGCCACCCGTACCCGTTGTTGAGTGCACCAAATCTGTGGAGCGACTGAGCTGAAAAATCCGTAACGGACTTACTTGGTGCACTGCGCTAACCACGAGGAGAAAATCGTCAAGCCGTGTAAAGCCGAACCAGCTGTGGGGGAACGAGGAGCGGCACTTCGGAGGAGGCGCAGCAAGCCAGAAGACCCGCGACTGGGTGAGCGATAACATCTTTCTTTCTCCTTCTGTCCCGAAAAATAAAAGGCAGCAATGCGTGGCAGTGCAACGTAAGGGATTCCATTGCCAGAAGTAATTTGCACAACAATTGAATTATACTGTCCCAGACAAACAGCCACAAGACGCAGGCATGTTTTGTGAATCGACCAGGCACGAAGATGCCAAAGACATGTTTAAAAAATCGAATGCGGGCGAAGTTCAAGCTAGCGCTCCAGATCCTAAACAACCGAAGACCAAGTTCAATGAGACCATGCTAAAGTTGGAACGTTTATATGAACGTGAAGTTAGGAAGAGGTGGGAGGCGACCAGCCTACAGGGGTATATTGAGGTGGGCAGAGTCCCAAGAGGATTGCGGGTATATACTGTCCCCTCATATGAGAACCCGGACCCTCAACTGCTTACGGATTGGGCAGAACATACGGCCCATTATTGCAAAGGGACATTAGGATTATTGGTAAAATACGCATGGAGCGACTGCGACAAAACATTCGCGTAAATCAAACTGCTAGAAGAGGAACAACATTAGGAGGAAGATGATAAGAAAATAACGAAAGCGATGGATAAAATGAAACCTAGACTATTGAAATATGAGCAGAAAATCAAAACCCGTAAACAAGAGAAATTCCAACGGGATGAACGAGATTACTCCCAGGCCAGAGTACTAACCTATGCAAAAAAATTTGACGCTTCACGAAAAGAACTAAGTTCTAAGAAAACAACACCGGTCCAAACAGTGGAGACATCGGAATCAGATCTGACAGGCAATGAATCCAGCGATGATCAAACTGCACAGGTCGCAAGTGGTTCTAATAAACAGACCCCTTTTCAGACAGAGTTCCAAGTCATAAAGCACTGCTGGCTACGGGGAGGGAAGAACAAGACCCCAGAAGCAAACGCAAATGCAAGTGTAGGAAGACAAGAAGATCCGGTGGCGGCAGAAAAACCAAAAACTGCAACCTGGACCAACCGCAGCGGAACAACAGTGATTACTGAAATGACTAATCTAACTGTGGTAAATCTAACAACTAGACCACTTACTGATGCAGAATATAAAGTCTTGAGCCTGGGGTTAACATTCTGCCCTAATTCACGTCTAGAATACACACAGACAAGGATTGATCTCTTTAGCTTCGAGAGGAAGCTTAAAATTCATAAATATTTCAAGACTAGGACTCATTTGAAAGCAACTAAGAGGCCAGAAGCAAGATTTACAGCCACGGATAGTCTTGCAGTGAATGATCTTCCTGGTATAGAAACACTTGAGGATTTAAGAAATGAGGTGATGTTGGACGATGCCGTCAGCCAAGATGTAGTGCAACGTGCAATTAATGTGGGAATTGAGCAAGACAAAGAAGAAAGTCCGTATAAACCATGCTCTACCTTCAACCCACAAATGCCGTTTGATGCCCTGGACACTTTTTCGGAATCAATGATCAAGGATGTTCAGTAATTCCGAAAAAAACAGAACATTGAAAAATATGGTTCCAACCTATCCCAGGAAGAGAAAAATGCACTAAATACTTTGGCAAAGAAAATTCCATCATTGTAAAGCCCTCAGATAAAGGGGGAAATGTGGTGGTACAAACCAGAGAACAATACCATTGTGAGGCAATGAGACAATTATCAGATGTGAGATGTTATCAGAAAACCACTTTCAAGGCTTACCAACAAAGCATCCAGGCATATGACGAACTCATAAATAAGTGGTATAAAATAGGAATGCTTGGAAACGAAGAGCATCTCTACCTACAAAGCTCTAATCCCATTTGCCCCACTTTCTACCACATTCGAAGCTACATAAAGACAATCTGCACCCCCCTGGTAGACCAATTGTTTCGTCGGTCCAAGGACTAACGGAACACGTTTCAAGGTTTCTTGACTTTTTTCTGGTGAACTTAGTAACTAAACTATCTTCCTATGTTAAGGACACCAAGGATTTTTTAACTAAAATCCAAACTGTACAATGGCAATCTGACTACTTACTTATTGTCCTGGACATAACAAGTCTCTACACTTGTATCGAACATTCAAAGGGAATAGAAGCAGTAACGGTGTTAGATGGCAGACAAAGTGCATTCTCCCCCCACCACACTGCATGCTTTACAAGGACCCAATCCCACATCAAACTCTGGAGTCGTACTTGATTTTCTGCAGTGTGCTTGTTTATTAAAATTAAGTTCACAGGTCAATTACCTCATTGACCCACCAATCTCTTTATTTATTCGTACATAGTCCAACACAGTATTTAAGAGTAAACTTGCACTTATATACAATATATACATTCACCGCCCATTCCCAATGGGCCTTTTATTTGACTTCAGGGTTGCGCCAGCAGGCCACAATCCAGATCACCTGCTCCCTTAACGTTAACCCCATTCTGGTCAACAGAGCCGCAGGTGAGGAAAGCGCCCACTTGGGCAACCAGAGGCCTCCGGGGTAGGGCTGAAAAGCCAAGGCCACCAGCAGGTCGGCCCCAACTCTCCCGCCAGCCCAGAGTCCATACTGATTTAGCAAACCTGTTCAGAGTTAACTGTCTCTAGACAAGAAGTTCCCGTGGTATTCTTGTCCGGAACCCCGCTACTGCCCTAACTGAATCCTTATTAATAGGGATGGGTGGGTGGGTGTCTTCTCTTGGAGTCGTCCGACTCCTGGGCGATCAGCGGACAAAGAGGGGGCCTCTAGGCTGGTCGCAGGCTTTTAAGCCTCGCGCCCTACTATCACTTCCGGGGCGTACCTCGACCCTTGTTCCCATTGGTCCTGGCGCCGCGCTCACTTCCGGGTCACGTAACCCGGAAGCGATCCTACTCCGGGTCGGCCCTTTGGCTGCCACTAACGACGCCATTCCCCGAGGGGGTTGGCGCCTTCCATAGATGGCAGACAAAGTGCATTCTCCCCCCACCACACTGCATGCTTTACAAGGACCCAATCCCACATCAAACTCTGGAGTCGTACTTGATTTTCTGCAGTGTGCTTGTTTATTAAAATTAAGTTCACAGGTCAATTACCTCATTGACCCACCAATCTCTTCATTTATTCGTACATATTCCAACACAGTATTTAAGAGTAAACTTGCACTTATATACAATATATACATTCACCGCCCACTCCCAATGGGCCTTTTATTTGACTTCAGGGTTGCGCCAGCAGGCCACAATGCAGATCACCTGCTCCCTTAACGTTAACCCCCTTCTGGTCAACAGAGCCGCAGGTGAGGACAGCGCCCACTTGGGCAACCAGAGGCCTCCGGGGTAGGGCTGAAAAGCCAAGGCCACCAGCAGGTCGGCCCCAACTCTCCCGCCAGCCCAGAGTCCATACTGATTTAGCAAACCTGTTCAGAGTTAACTGTCTCTAGACAAGAAGTTCCCGTGGTATTCTTGTCCGGAACCCCGCCACAAGACGAGGAGCTTACTGGTGGACTCGACCTCCCCCCCCTGCGCTCAAGAGCTTCGGAGACGGCCCCTAGGACTGTTTCTATGAATATCTCCATACCCGCCTCCGACAGGTGGACTCCGTCCTCCGCGTATAGCTCCGGCCTGTCTGCCTGTATTAATTTGTGACGAATCGCTTTAATACTAGATTTCTGCAGGATTTCCGCCACCGACTGGTTCAGCCTTTTAACAGATCTGTTTATTGTTTTCATGGGTGCGCCCCGAGCCCACACGAGTCTCGGGATGACTTCCGACCATAGTACTATAGCTTCTGGGAAAATGTTTTTGATTGCTGCTAGGGTAGAGAACAGGGACTCCTTCACTTCTCTCCTTCCGCCCGGAATCATATCGTTGCCTCCGCAGTGCAACACGAATACATCTGGCAAAGGCATGCCTCTGGCCAAAGCCGCTTTTACATCCCTCGGGACGTCCGCCAGGCGCTGCCCGCCTATCCCCACCCAATGATGGTCACAACCTCGCATCATGGTCACCCTGTCCCTGAGTGTCTTTTCGAAGTGCGCCCCGGCCCTGCGAATGAAGGAGTGGCCACACCAACAGATTTGGGTTCTCTTAGGGGAGGTACCTAAAGTAAATATGAAGAGTAAATGTGAAGAGATACAGTCAGCCGACTCTAACAACGGGGACGAAAGCTAAAGACATGTCAGACTAATTGCGGGCGGATATAACGTTCGTAACAAGCTGATTTCCAGTGACCCAACCTCTTGATTACCTGTTCGGGTAGGCCTAAGCCAGCAGCCGTTGTCGCTGCTCCAATTCTAAACGAATGTGATGTAAAATCGGCCGGATCAACTCCGATCCGTGCCAGGGTCATTTTTACTACTCGAGTGAACTGGAACCTGGTAAGGGGTAACCCACTCTCATGAATCAAGAGTCTATCGTCCGCTCCCTGGGGCCTGGCTTGGAGGAATACCCTCAGCAAGTTGACCGGACAGAAGGGCTCACCCTCTACTCTACTCAATTGTAACCAGGTACCTTTACCCAGCGGATCCGTTTTCGATCTCCGCACCCTAAGCCGCAGGACACCTTTGGACTCGATTATATCCGAGCACTTCAGACCCCCTTCCCTATCCGATTTGGACGCCGGAAGTAATTCTGAAATTCGCAGCGCCCCACAAAAGGCTAAGGTATAGGCCACCCGGAACAGTTGCGTCTCATACTGGGAGAAACAAACGAACGGTAGAGCTCCTAAGATTTTAATCAATTTTTCTACGTCTATCGGCCTCCTAGAATCTTTCTCCCCGGGTGCCAGGCGCTCCCAACCTCTCATTGCTCTTCTAACTCTCTGATCTTTTGTCGGATCAGACACCCCCCGTAGACCCGCATAAAATGCTAACGCCGACAACTGTCTTTTCGTGAATGCTACCGACTTCTCTTGCTCTTTCTGCTGTACAATGAAGCCTAATACACTCTGGGGGGCAAAGATGTCCGCTACACCCACACCCCTCAGGTATGCCATATACGAATCCCATGACCTCTGATACATACTCTTAGTCCTTGGGGCCAAGGATGCAGATATCAACTCGGCGGCTGTGGGGCACCAAACTTCCATAGCTCCGCTGGGAAGGCTGACATTGACGTCTCCGCCTGGGGCCAATGCTCCCGGAATTCTGTTAACTTAAAACGAGACAATGCATCAGCCGCTTTGTTTTCTACACCTGGAACATGTTTAGCAGAGAATTGGACATTATGGCTCAGGCACTGCAAAACCAATTCTTTCAACAACCTGAGTACCCAAGTACAGGTAGCCCTCTGGCTATTAATCACCATGACTACGGACATGTTGTCCGACCAGAATACTATACTCTTGTTTGCCAGCAGATCTCCCCACAAGTGCAAAGCTACCACTATGGGGAAAAGTTCAAGAAAGGAAATGTTAGTAGTCAGGCCTCGCTCGATCCAGTCATCTGGCCAGCACTGCATACACCATTTTTGACCGAATATAGCTCCGAAGCCAATACTACCTGCAGCATCGGTGAAAAGCTCCAGATCCGTATTAGAAGAACAGGCTGCTCGCCACAACACCGTGCCATTGAAATCCCTCAAAAAGCTTCTCCAAATCAGAAGATCCTCTCTAACTTCGGCTGAAAGCGTCACCCTGTGGTGTTTGGCCCGCAGCCCAGACATTGCCCTTGCTATACTCCTGGAGAAGGCCCTGCCCATAGGAATGACCCGCAGAGCAAAGTTCAGTTGACCCAAGAGAACTTGTAGCTGATGTAAGGTTACCTTCCTTGCCCCCAGGCAGCTATCAATAGCGGCCCTAAAGGCATCGACCTTGACTTTTGGCAGCCTGCACACCCCTGCCGTTGTATCAATCTCTATGCCCAGGAAGGTCAAACACGTGGTCGGGCCTTCGTTTTTTTCCGCCGCCAAAGGTACTCCGAGCGCCTCAGCCAAGCGCTGGAAGCCCAGCAGGGCCTTCCTGCACGACTGGGAACCCTCGGGACCCATGAACAGAAAATCGTCCAGGTAGTGGACTACTGAATGTGAGTTGTCCGAGGCCAGAAACTGCTCGACCGCCCATTCTAGGAACCTTGCGAAAGTCTCGAAAACTGCACAGGCAATAGAACACCCCATGGGCATGCACAAATCCAAAAAATAGTTACCGTCAAATGTGAAGCCCAAGAACCTGGTATCGTCCGGGTGAACGGGCAGTAACCTAAAGGCTGATTCAATATCAGCTTTAGCCATTAAGGCTCCTTCCCCAAATGCCTGCAATTTCTCAATAGCCGTGTCAAATTTGGTATACTTCACCGAGCACAGATCTGGGTCTAACTTGTCGTTGACCGAAAGCCCTGGAGGACTTGATAGATTATGGATCAGACGGAATTTACCTTCCTCCTTTTTCGGAACTAGACCCAATGGGGAGCAAACCAGTTTATGGGTAGGTGGTTCTGTAAAAGGGCCCCCGACCCGCCCCAATGCTACCTCCTTCATGATCTTCTCTCGAGCTGCCTCCATATTTCGCAACACTGAGCTCTGATTACGAGGTGGGACATTGGAAGGGTGGGCTGAAGACGGGATACGGAAGCCAATTGTAAAACCATGCAGTAGGAATTGAGCCTCCTCAAGATTATCGTACTTACTGAGGAGGTGTGTCAGGACATGCCGTTTAATTGGAGTTGGTAGCTTTGTCGGGAGTCTTAGTTGGCTTTCCTTTTGGGGCACTGTGGCTGGCCTGTTCTTTGGGGTTACCAGTTTTCTTAAAACACCTAATCTCGGGATGAGAGGTACCCCCGCAGTAGGAACAGCAGTGTTTGAATTTACACGAGACCCCCCTGGTACACTCATTTCTATTAAACTGCCAGCAGGCCTGTTTTTTCTCACCGACCCCTTTGTCAGTCCGAA